>NC_080106.1:36415000-38815000 GCF_950005125.1 Chionomys nivalis
TACAACAACATAAAATATTTTTAATGTGTGCAAATAAATTGTTTTCTTATACCTCGTAGATACGTGTTCATGTAGTCTCATTTGTCCAATGAGACAAGAAAAAAAATTAAATCCTCAGACATGTTGGACAATATGTCTGTTTTTATTTTAGGGAGTTGTGCAAACTATGTTTGTTATCACTGTTAGTGCCTTAATCCTAAGGGAAGGCCAAAAAGTTTTGATTAGAAACGAAGTTGAACTAGGCTGTTAGAGTTTCAAATAAATGAAATGAGGAAGGGGAGGGCCAGCAAGATGGGCTCAGCAGGCAAAAGAGCCTGCTGCCTTGTCTGGCTACCTGATTTCCGTCCCTAGGATCAAGATTCATCACTGTCACAGTTCAGCATGTTTGTCCAAAATAAAGTGACATGTTGTACCTTCAGACATGAATTAACTGGGCAGCCCCTGGGGTCAGTTCTGCTAATCCTACCGTAGTGATGAACAGTCTCCCTAAAAGATGTTAGAGCATTCCTCAAACCTTTGACACTAAAGTATCCTCAATCCACAATATAAAACATTTATATATTATCAGACACCATAGTTAGAAGGAGGGAAAAAGGACTGGCAGGAATCGCAAAGGCAAACACTGGCTAAATGGTGGAGAGGGGAAGATGGTACCAGCTGTTGAATGGATTATTGCTAAGCAAGAAAGGAAGGGAACTTGTCCTTGAATGACATTGTTGGCTCGTTTGAGGAGGATGTTCATTAAGACACCAAGAGACCTAAAATGCATTTAATTGTGGAAATGCTAAAAGCAGGGGATACGTGTGCACCATCCTATCCCAACCGCATTTGGACTGAGCCTGTAATAAATTGTCAGTGCGGGCCTTCGGTTTCACCTAAGCTAACGCGGAGTGTCTGGTTTTTACCAAGTAAATCACGGTGCTGTTGGTACTTTATTTTCCGCCTTGTGTATAAGTAAACTGCAGGATCAATTGGGAGGTGAAATCAAGCTGCTGTTTATTACCTTCAAATGTGACACCCCCATCTTAAGTGCCCTATTCCCTTATGGCTTCACTGAAGAATAGTGTGATGTCCAAACAACAGAGAAAACAGCTTTACAGCCCCTGGGGTGTGTGTGTGTGTGTGTGTGTTTGTGTGTGTGTGTGTTCTTTAACTTCAGCCCAGGTGGATTTACACAGTATACAACTTTCAGAACCTAAAGAAGTAATTTAGTGGCTTTTGAAGAAGGGCGTGTAAAAGAGGGAAAATTTCGGTATTAAATCTTAACAGAAGGTATTCATGACTAGACCCTTTTTTTTTTTCATTAAAGAAAGAAAAAGCATGCAGGACTCCCATTGACCCACCTATCATGGCTTAACATTCCAAGGAAAATAAATAAAAATCTCATGTCTGGGGAGAAACATTTGGCTTCGTGGGGTTCTGTCATCTTGCTGTGCTTAGCCAGGAGACCTCTGTCTGATTTACGGGTTTCAGGAAGAATGCCTTCTCACGCTGCTGGAGGGCTGAAAGGGCAGAGACCCAGCGTATATCAGGAAGGTTCAGCCTAACCCTTGTGACCTACACCCGCCTTTCCTGGTGCAAACACGAGGGGCTGGGGCCCTGCAAAGACCTTTCTCTGCTGCAGGGCCCAGATCACAGTCATTGCTCTTAGACTTGGGTCTTGGCTTGTGTCAAAGCAGTCATTACGGGGGGACTTGCTGGTGACTGTACACAGTGCCCCTACCGAGCATGGTAGGCACTGTAAAATGCCCCCAAACTGAGTTAGAAGAAACTGAAGAGAAGCTGACAGTAATGAAAGCCTGGTGACAGCCTTGATCCCCATAAATTCAGGTTTTATTAGGGCTTAAACTTAAGGTTAGCCAGGAAATGAAGGAAAGAAAGAAGGGAAAATCTGAAAGGTGGTCCAGGGCTTGTGGCGACTCTCCACACCTCCCTAGCTGTGCCTGGGAGAAAGGGCCTCGTTTATTCCCTTCCTTTCCCCTTCACTCCCTTTCTCTCTCTTTCCTTGACTTCCTTTTCCTCTCTCCTACCTCCTCTCCCCTCCTCCGGATGGGTATCTCTCTCATGACAAAATTAATTTGTTAAAGGAAATCCTCTAAGACTTTGGGGTGCGCCTCACCGCAACCTGTCTTTGTTCCTACATAAGTCTGAACTGTAGGTTCAAATCTTTCAGCTACATGTCCAGTTGTAAATAAAAGAACATTGCCATATGCACTGTAGAGGTGCTTGTGACAGAGCGCAATTACGTGTGTGAATGTGTGCGTGAAAAATTTCCTCCACCCCCACATTGTTCCCTTCAGACACTCAAAAACTTGTCTAAAGCAGCTAATGTGTTCTGAGATTTATAGGAAATTTTATTATCTCAAAGATAAAATAAAATTTTTACATTGTATACAGTCAAGGGCAGGCTTTGAGAATAAGCGTAATGCCCTTAAATTATCAGGAACCATGACTTCTGGGTAAGGCTTTGCAACCTTCGTTCACTCGGAAATCTCACAGGACTTTTGACTCGAAGTCATAAAATTAGAGAGACGTTGATCCAGAGAGACTAAGTTCTTGGGGTTACTTGAAGAGGAGATGGTGACTGTTGTGGGTTGTGGAGATGGACATGAAAAAAGAGAGAGAGAGAGAGACAGACAAATGATTCATTTCTTATCGCAGTCAGCCAGCGTTAATTAAAACATCATTGCAGATATACAGCAGTGAGCGCAGTCTGCTGGCTCAGGAGGCAGTGCCTATAGAACGTAAAGATATCCCGGTTATTTATCTGTTGTTTGGATCTTATCCTTTGAATCCTGCTCCACCCCCTCATTTTATTACTGGCCCTGTGTATACTCCACCATAAAGTGGAAAGAAACATATGGGTCCTTGTTTGAACTTCTGTAATGAATCCTTTCAATATATTATTTCCTTCAAAAGTTATTTTTAATTTTATTGCAGTCTGTTTGTGTATTCTCCCCAACAATTGCTTGGACAGAATTCCAACTGGTAAAAACGACTCTGAAGGGTCTGTCTCCCTTGAGGAAACCATTGATTTAGGGGATGTGCCAAGCAGGAGGTGGCTCAGCCGGGCTTCCCTCACTTGCCATGCTGGTGGCCTCTCTGCAGAAGGAGGGTGGATGGGTTTCCTTCCCAGAGTCCCAGGCTTGTTTATTATTATTATTATTATTATTATTATTATTATTATTATTATTTCTTATCAACAAATTTTCTGCCACTAATGAATCTCTCTCTCCTTACCTGCCCACCCGTCTTCCCTCTGAGGCAAACGAGCCTGTGGCTTCTAAGCCACCCACCTGTCAGGGTGACTTCACAGACGGGATCTGGGACACAGGCACAGTCGAAAACCATTTCTTCAAGAATTTGTTTCAAAGTTGGAAATTTTCATATAAAAATGTGGGTGTATGGAATAGCTGATGGATTTCCCCCTGAGCATGGAAAGCGCTGTGTGAAGACTTTCTCTTGACAAATTAGGAGAACTTGGCAAGCTGGAGCCTCCTCCCCACAGGGCCGCCGGGCTCTGCTTTCCCACGTGGAAGGATGCAGATGCAGGGCCAGGCGGCTTTGCTAGCTCGGCCTGCTGCAAATGCTTTAGCGCAGGCCCAGTTGGCCCTCCCTGGCACTGGCATCGGCACTCTGAAGTAAGCGTTTCTTACTTACAACTATCAGAAGACCTTGTAAATTTTTTGCCCGACTCCACAGGCAGTAAAACAGTGGACTAGGTGAGCTGAGAACAGAGCTCACAGTATTTTTTGTTTTGTTTTGCTTTGGTTTTAAATTTTTTAAGCTTTTGATATTAATATAATTACATCATTTCCTGTTTCTCTTTCCTCCCTTTAACCTTTCCCATGGACTCTCTTTGCTCTCTCTCAAATCCATGGCTTTCGTTTCTCTAAGTGCTGTTTTACACACGCACGCGCGCACACACACACACACACGCATACACGCACGCACGTAACAATTCCTAAATATATAATTACGATCGCCCCAGTCGGAATAAAGTTACTTGCATGTCTATGGTCTCAGGCCCTGCACTTGCACTGCAGAGCCAACTTGAGAGCCTTCTCTGAGGAAGACTTATTGTGGATTTGTAACAGAAGCATCACGTCTGGACTCCACTGTTGCGCTTACAACCCTCTTCATCCGCAGGTTCAGCGACTATGGATTCAGCTCGTCTCAGATCCAAATATTTCACGAGTGTGTCGTCTGTGCTGAACGTACACAGACTATGTACACCGACACCGTTCTTACTGCAATAAACAATACAGTCAGCACCGTTTGCAGAGCGCCTCCATTTTCTGAGGTATTGCGGGTCTTTAGGGACCATTACGACATCCGGTCAAGATGCCCACAGACTGTGTACAATAAAGACGGTCCCCAGCTTGTGTTTCTTGTGCTTGGTGATGCTGTGAAGGCTGTGTGAATTGTGTCTCCTACCTGGGTGAGTGATAAGTATTCCGCTCCATTTCTGTGACCCTCGGCAGTCACAGCAAGCCCCTGCCACTATCAGGCACCCGTTCGTGATGTGAACAGTTGGTGCCCTACAGTGTGCGGGGTTACTGGGATATTATGTCTACTAGGGTGAGTGCAATAGATTTATATCTGAGATATGCTGTTTTCAAGTTGTGGGGGTTCTTAGAGTGGAACTTCACGGTGAGCCAGTGATGCACTTGAACAACCCAGAAGTTTGGCATCCCTTGTGGTCCCGGAACTGGTGCTCCAGGAATAACAAGGGACCGCTGCAGCTAGGGATATTCCAAAGGGATACTGAAAATCCACAACCATGATTTTATTTTCTCAAATGAAAACCTTGTGAATAGAAAGTATGCATAATGTCCTTTTAATTTACTATTCAAAGGGAATCTTAAGAACAGATTTACAGTGTGGGCAGGGGTGTGTGAACCTGGAGCATCTGATCCTTCCAGAGGTTGCTCCACGTTGACACAAGAACTCTTGGCTTAGTGGGATGGTGCTACAATTTCTATAACAAATTGACCCATCCATAGCGATTCACAGTTAATAAATGTATACTCTATTTTTTTCATGATGTAGACCCCTGTAGAGACTCATGGTGAAAGGAAGCGGCTTGCTTGCCTGGACGATTTCAGGAATCCAGGCTAAAGGCTTCTCCATCTTCACGCAGTGCCTGTAAAATGGTGTTGCCTTCATTACATTCACCTGGATGTAATGAAAATGCAGACGAGCCCACAGAAGCGGGGATTTGCACTATAGCCCCACCATAAGCCACTGACCAGCATTTAGTCATCTAGCTAGGCTTGACTTCAGATAGGCTGAGGAATCCAGGAGCTCTGGGAGGATGAAGAACAAGGGCCTTTGTGAGTAACTAGTCATCACTCCCTTCTCCTGGAGCTCAAAAGCGTCACATGATGCAGATCTGTCCAGCGATGTATGCTTCAGGCAGCTAACCACGGAAGCTACCCAGAGTGTGTGAGCACACTCCATTTTCCAGTTTGGAAACTGAGCTGAAAGTTGTCTTTAGAAGACATGTTAGTATCAGAGGCATCTACTGGCAGGTCGATATTCTGAAGCTCTAGAGAATGACGTATGTTTAAAAAGAGAATGCTAGAAAAAAAAATCAATCCTGAACATTTAGTGAAAACTGATGATGATATTTTCAGAACCTTTTCTCTGTGTCCCAAATTAAGAGATAGCTCTAGATGTCAGCGGCAATACAACCAGGGAGTCGGTTACTTACTAGTCCTTTTTAGAGGGTGGGCTACTAAAAGCCATAATGCTTTCCTGGTGAGTTTTTTTTTTTTTTTTTTTTTTTTTGGTTTTTCGAGACAGGGTTTCTCTGTGGTTTTGGAGCCTGTCCTGGAACTAGCTCTTGTAGACCAGGCTGGTCTCGAACTCACAGAGATCCGCCTGCCTCTGCCTCCCAAGGTGAGTTTTTATTTTTCAGTCTAGGCTTTCTTGAAGATCTTAATGGTCATTCAGAAAGGAGATGAAGAAGTTAAAGCATGGTCACTCAGTTGCCTGGGAACAGAACTCAGGCATCTCTTTCTTGCTTCAACTAAGCAAAGGCTAAACCTAAGCTGAACAGATTTTCAGCCTGAAATTTGCCCATCACTATTTATTCTAGGAAGAAGCAAAGTTGCACACATCTCTAGCACATTGGGTATAGTCTGCAAATACCAATGCTTTCTGGAGAAATGTCACATTCAAAATGTGGAGACAATGCACAAGATCTGAGTAGGATAGCTTGTTATTCCAGAAGCAAGGGATGGGCAAAAGACTGCTGGAGTTGTTGCCAAATGACTCGGAACCGGGTTCAGTCTTCAGCACTGCCTGTGCCTGGTGTGCTGGTACGTGCCTGGTACACGCTGGTACATACATACTAAGAAATCAGGTAGGAAAATCACAAGCTCAAGGTTATCCTCAGTTACACAATAAACTGAAGGCCCGTAAAGGGGGTATCAGAAGACACTCACAGAATGACTGTCAATCAAAACTGGGACCACTGTAGTGTGGAAGATGTAAAACATGAAACAGATGAAGGAATGGAGAGCATGCATGTCAGAATCCAAAGGTTCCTAATGGCAGACAAGCAGAGGAACAAGAGTAATGGCCTCTGTGCTCATCTTTGGCCATGGGAGGAAACAATGTCTTTTGAAAAACAATATGAAAAAACAAGGAACAGTGTTCCTGCCATCCACCTGTAAAGTGTCGCCAAAGGGCCCACACATCTGCAGTGCAAGGAGCTTCACTGCACAGATAGTTCAGTTAGAATGAGCAAAGAAAGATGGAACCAGAACCGCAGCATCCTTGGTCCCCAGTGAGGAAATGGGGACAGGCAACCATCGTCACAGGTTTCTAAGACAACCGAAAAGAAAGGCATTCAATTTTAGGTGTTTCTTATTAGAAGAATAGCTCAGTTCGGAGGATGAAATCTTGATTAAAAAGCTTCCGTAATTTCAGTCTGTTGAAGCTGTTAGAAATAACTCCCCAGGAAAAACCACAGGAAGAGACGTGTGTTATAAGGCTCCACTCAGATGTACATAATGAAACTCAAACTATGGAAAACATAAGGTGGACCATACGGTTCCCCCCATGAAGAAGTTGTGTGTTAAAAGTAAGGGGCATTTTAAATGTCATAAGGAACAGAGACATGCAGTATAGGTCCATGGATCCTAATCAGAAGATACTTATTTTGCAATATATTTTTAAGATAATAGGACTAGGGTCACTGATTGTGTACTAATGATATTTAAATTATCATGAACTCTCATTGTCACGATGGTAATTGGGTATGCATTTAAGGAGTGCAGACCTTTGAGAGCTGTGTGTTTAGTTAGTGGGGATGTAGTTATGTGTGCTTGGGATTTGTTCAGATTGGTAGGGAATGGAAAAAGTGGGAGGGCACATAAAATCAGACCGGCACAAATTCATGGTTGGAAAAGTTGCATGACGGGAGCTCACTACTTCACACACCCAAAGAGTAAGAAGGACTGGAGAGATGGCTCAGCAGATAAGAGCATTTGTTGTTCTTACAGAGGACCCGAGTTCTGTTCCCAGCACCCACATAGTGGCTGATACCATCCACAACTCTCGTCCCCGGGAACATGGCACCCTCTTCTGGACACGGTAGGCACCAGGCACACACATGGAGCATAGGCATGCATGAAGGCAAAACACTCCTACACTAAAAATAAATAAATCTATTTTTAAAATCCTAGGAAAGACTTAAAAGGAACATAGAGAAGAAAAGAGTGTGGTCTACATGTGGCCCTCCAAAACTCAAGCTGGTTCTATCCGCATGGTGATGCCATTGAAGGTGGATCCTGCCATGTAACCTAGAGGCAGGGACTTAGGGAGGAGTTTAAGATTACAGAAGACAGGGCAAAGCCCCACAGTTGAGAATTCATTGCTTTCCCACTATGGGGATCTGAAGAACTAAACTCCACTTGACAGCAAGCACTTTTCCCAGCACAGCCATCTTTCCTTTGTCATTTCGGTAGACAACACCCAGACACTAAGATGTGAGGCCAGCTCTCCAGGTCTTTAAAGCAGGCAAAGCTCCGCATCTCTGAGCGTCTCAGCATGGCGTCTTGTTTTCCAAGCTATGATCACTTTGGGACCTTGATGACGAGGTTCCCTTCTTGGTCCTGCGAAACTGGGGGCCTTATGCACACAGCTCCCTGCAAGGCCTTGTCTGCAAAGTGGGGGGAAATCCAGCAGCTAGAGTTCCTTCTGAGGTCTGGAAGTCTCTTCCTTGTTCCCACAAAAACAGGTGCTGTCTGAGCTAGAAAAGGAATGGGGGAGATCAGAAGTTCAAAGTCACCCTGAGTTACATGAGGAATTTGAGGCCAGGCTGGGCTGCATGAGACGCTACTTCAAAAGATTTGTTTTTTCATTTTCCTGTTCAGTGCTTTATCTTCTGCCAAGTATTCCCACAGATAAGATGGTTTGTCTCTTTCCTTACAAACAGTATGGCCCTTGAAGGCAGTACCCATTTGGCCCCCAGCCTTTCTTACTAACTGTACCACAGTCCACAGCCCATTCTCACACTTCACCCTCCCCTCACCCCCAACACCTCCAAAAGGCCAGCAAGTGCCTTATGCAATATACAGACAGCTGAGTAAACGAGAGGTGAGGAGCACAAAGGTCGTTCCCCACTTCCCTGCTGACTCCATCTATCAGGACATCCTGTCCTAGGGAGGCCACCTGCCTGGGAAATCTGATGGCAGCCTGCATTGTATGGGGACTTGACTTGTGTTTCGTTGAGGTTGAGTGCAGGATGCTTAGCGACCCAGCAAGGACCACCTGTCTCACAAGATGCCCCACGCACAGGTAAGAAACTACTTCGAGCTGGTAGACGTGAGTGGGACCAGCCTGCCTGCCCTTCACGTCGTCTTCAGTCTTTGACCTCAACATGTGGACAACAGCTATGTAGCGTGGAAGCCTAGTGATGTCAAAAGAACACAAAATGTGTGTCTATTTCAGAACGGGGAGCCTTGTGCTTAGT
This sequence comes from Chionomys nivalis, assembly GCF_950005125.1. Classification (NCBI taxonomy): domain Eukaryota; kingdom Metazoa; phylum Chordata; class Mammalia; order Rodentia; family Cricetidae; genus Chionomys; species Chionomys nivalis. Next base: position 36,423,987 of record NC_080106.1, read on the forward strand.
TAAGGGTAGCTGGGGCTATTAATTCAAACATCATCAGTAAGTCTATTATGTCCAGATGTGAGCTGTGGGAGGAGTCACAGGTGTCTGCCCCAAGTGACTTGGCTGGACATGGGCAGATGTGACAGTGCCAATGAGTACCTCTTCATACTTTCTCTTAAGGATAGTGTCAGGATTTTCTGCATGGTAATAGGGTCTCTTTTGGGAATCTGTCCACAATTTCTTAAAACATGTAATAGGGTCCTGTAGTAGTGGGTAATGGAGACATTCTGCACAGCCCCATGTAGCGCCATGAGCTGAGACCTGGCTGTAGCTGCACCTTGAGGGGTAGCTCCTGCCATGTCCTTTCGCCTCTCCTAGCCTGCCCTTGCTTGTGCCCACAGAAACTCCAGCCACCTTCTCTCTGACGTTTACTGTGCTTACATGAGGCTGTCCACCTCTGGGATGAGCTATGAGAAGGAAGGCACCCCAGGGAAGAGATTCAGATGGCTGTGGTGGCTTCTCTGGATATAGCCTTTTCTGGCAGGGAATTCCTTGAAGACAGTTTAGATATGTAGCTTCAAAGGTCTTAAACTTGCGATGCCCCTGCCTCAACATCCTGAGCTCTGAGATCAAGGGTGTATGCCATCACATCCAGCTGGCTGTAGGATTTTCCTAAAACAGCTTCTGGCCTGGAACCATCCCCACAAACAAGCTAGTGTTGGGAAGCAGCATGTAGCTTTCCTCCGTGGAATATTCCTTTCCTCTGTTTGAATATGTGTCACTGTTGATTGGGTTAGTAAAGAAGCTGACTGGCCAATAATAGCTGGACAGAAGAAGGTTAGGCTGGAGAACCAAACTAAAGCCACTGGGAAGAAGAATGGAGGAGTCAGAGGAATCGCCAGTGAGACAGGAAGAGGAAACAGCTGGCAGAATGTGCATTAGGAGAAATGGATTAGCTTAAATTGTAAGAGTTTAGTTAGTAATAAGCCTGAGCTATTGACCAAGTATTTATCCATAATTAATATTAAGTCTCCCTGTTGGTTATTTGGGAACTACTGGGCAGAAAAGAAAAGTCTGGCTACAAGCCTCCCCCTTAGCATTTTGCTCATTTGATGACTGGTCCTGGAGCAACTGGAATCACTATGTAGATGCCACGAAAAGGTGCCTTCCCAGGAGTGTGATGTCTCTTGCTCCCAGGCCTCGGATTCTCATCTTTTCTCATTAAGATCATTTTAATATCTTGCCAGGAATCTAAAAATCTAAAGTTCAAGTGTGTGTGTGTGTGTGTATGTGTGTGTGTGTGTGTAGTGTGTGTACATGTGTGGTGTGTGCATGTGTGAATATGTGAGCATATGTGTATATATACATGTGTGTGCAGACAGTGACTGTGTTTGTGAATGGCATCTGTGTGGTTTTAGAAAGGGAGTCTTAAGAATGCTTGAGGAAGATATGGGTGAAGAAGATCTTTGGACTCCATCCAAGTAATGACAGTAACACTAACAACAGCAGCCACAATCACAGTTGCCATGGCCAGCTCTTCAGTCCTCACCCCTCCCATGCAGCAAGAGCAGCTCTCCACAGAGTGCATCCCACCCACAGCTCGGTGAGATTCCTGAATGCACAATGTTTCACTAATCCCTGGGGAGTCATAGTGGCTGCTACTTCCAGAGCGGTTGGTCTGGTCTGAACACCTTTCTCCTGTGTGTCATCTCAACTCTTACAACGTCTTTCAGCAGCCCCCATGCTGGAAACTAAGAACCAGAGACAGGATGCAGTTTGCCAAGAATGAAAAGCAGCCAGCAACCTGTCAGTACATCCTAGATCACTCCGCCTCAGATCCTACGCTTGTGGCTCCACAAGACTGTCTCTCCAGATAAATTCCTCTGCTTTGTCCGTGTGCTTCCTGGAGGGTAGGGGATCACTCTGTGTCTCCATCGGAAGCAGTTCCTTCTCTAGGCAGCTTTGTCATCTTTCTTGAGCATCCAACTTGTCTACCATCTGTGAAGACTTGTGCTTGGAGCATCTCGCTTTCCTCCCTCAGCGTTTGCCCTGGAAGTCCAGGCATCCTGGGAGTGGGTGTCTCCTCTACAGGTTCTAAAGGGAATATTGCTCTTCCTGTGAGCTTGTGGGAAGTTCCCGTGCTCGTGGATCACCTGAGGGTCTTATGCAGATGTGCTTCTGTTGGAGCAGGTCTGGAGGGGGCCAAGACAGTTCTCGGCAGCATCTGGATGATAACGTGACTGGTGTGACTGTTGCTTCAGCATGGTTCATTGTGCGAGGGCATTTCCGGGCTGGAGAGATAGCTCAGCCATTAAAGGTTAGACTCACAACCAAAACCATTTCTGCTTATCTTTCTTGACCTTGAATCATAGAGTAGCCTTCTGACCTTATATCTCTATACAGGCTTAAATTTACTTCTTGGTTCTGGCCAAGAGCGTTTGCCAATGGGGAGAGATTACTGCCCCCTTCATGGGTGAGTCAGAAAATCTGGACATCCTGCCTCTCCCAGGAAGACAAAAGCAGAGATGCCCAAATATTGCCTGTGTTCAGGCCTAAGATCTTACCCCCACCTCAGTCCTCACTCCTGAGTGAGCCCTTTCTGCTTTAGTATTTCACATTAAATCACAAGCGATCACCTCCAGGTCAGTTCCTAATTCCTCCTGAGGTAATTGACCTAAATGAGGCAAGGGCCGGACAGTTACCCAGCCCCGGGGGCTGGTTCTCCCCTCACTTAGACCTCAGACAGAGCTTATTTTATTCCTGCTTTTACAGGGTGCATTTATTATTGGCTTTGGGGGTGCTGGTGACTCCTATGCCCAGTGTAGGGGTTTATGTGGATACTGGGTCTGATTGCCCTTTAGAAAGGTTCTGCTTTTAATTAAGCCCTTTTCCTCCAGCGGAGCATAGAGCTTTTGTATTTCAGTGCTTTAAAAAGAAACATTTATTATCAGTTCCTAAATGATCTTTATTATTATATATCCATAATTGTCTCCATGCCTAAGACTTCCTGTCTCAGTATAGCCCCGCGGAAGATGGAAAATCCCCCTGTCTTGGAGGGGAGACAGCCTTGTATACCCAAGGCCTGGTGCCCTCCTCACAGCCTGTCCTTGGCGGGGGTCAGGAGTTTCCAAGGAAAATGATAAGCAGGCAGGCCTCCACCAGGCATCTTGGATCCCCCCTCACTTACCCCATTCCCTCACCCCTGGGTCTGCCTGATCACACCGAAGCTTGACAACCAGGGCAGCCCTGGGCCTTATGGAATTGCATCAGATTTGCTTTCCAAGTTTGTCTGTTGTCCATAGCAAGATTCATGCAAGCCATACTTGTGGATTTGACTCAGCTACTGTTCATGTACTGGTCACTGCATGCTAGAGCATACGGGCAAGCTGGCAAATGCTCTAGATACCCCCAGAGACTACAGTCTCTTTAACGTATGATTTAATGATAGCAGTGGGAACGGTGGTGAAAGGAAAACTCATAATGGGGCATTGGCCCATCAAGAATTACAATTTTTTTGAGACCAGATACTATGTTCTATCACTTTGAGACAAGAGATGATCTTGACATGACCATAAAATTATGATGCATGATAATGCTTGCAAACCCCAAGGATGGCCTCTCGCATTCTTTTCTCTGGCACAGTGAGAAGTCATGGGCACACCCCGACTTTCCTCAAACTCTGTGCCAAACATGTGCCTCGGGCACTCCATATTCTTTGTCCCACTGAACCTGAAAACTGATGAACTCCATCATACAGACACCTTTGCCAGTCAAGTCCCAGACAGGGTCTTCCAGAGTAGTTTCTCCATGGAGCCAAAGGCCGGAGGAAGCGAGAAGCCTGCTATATATTTCTGTTGACATTTCTGCAGGGAGTAACTTCTGACTCCTCAGCCATGTGTCCCTACTGTTAGTGTTGTAGCATAAATAATAAATCAACAAAGTAAGTCTGCCTTCTAGTAAAAAATCAGAGAATTTCATCTCAAGTTCTCGCAGAGGCACCACGTGCTTTTTGTCTCTCGGTAACACCCTTCGTGCTGGGCTAGTATTGTAAAAAAAAAAAATACTGTAGCTAGCATCTAAATTAAATTCTTCTCAGTTCAAAATATATACTGCCTTTTGTTTCCTTAATAAGACAGCAGTTGATGAACGCTTCCCTTCCATCCCCCGCCCTCCCCCAAACTACCATTTGGCCATCAGCTCATCAATCCCTATCACATGCACTTCCGGTGTGAAAGCCCGTTTTTCCTGTTCCCACAGTCATTTCTATGCACCTGGCCTCGAGTGTAACTTCTGGATAATTGCTAGCGCAATGTTCATGGCTTTCTGTAAGTACCAGTGTTCTACCATTCACAGGTCAAAGTACCAAGACGAAGATCACTACTTAGAGAGCAGACTAGAAACCCACAGCCACTGTCCCTTGAAAATTTAGCACAGCAAAGATCATAATTTGCTTAGGAAAAGAAAGCAAGATTTCTGGAGCTAACAAAAGAAAAACTTGAATGATTGGAAGAAAAGATCCTGGCAGTTTACAGTGCTGGGGCAACATCTATTTTTACAATCTAGAAGGCAAAGCTTATACACTAGGTTCCAATGGGCAGAGTTCTCCAAAGGCTCATCTTAGACTAAATTGGCCCTAGGAAACTCACCCTTCTTAGTCAGGCGGTGGTGGCGCACGCCTTTAATCCCAGCACTCGGGAGGCAGAGGCAGGCGGATCTGCTGTGAGTTCGAGACCAGCCTGGTCTACAAGAGCTAGTTCCAGGACAGGCTCCAAAGCCACAGAGAAACCCTGTCTCGAAAAACCAAAAACAAAACAAAACAAAACAAAACAAAAACAAAAACAAAAAAAAAAAAAAAAAACCTCACCCTTCTTAATACAAGACCAACTTCATCCCAAAGTTGAGGAATAGTTACACAAATACAAAAATATTAAAACCCCAAGCCCAGAGAATAAATAGTTCACAATACAAGTGTTCAACAAAACCTTGTTGGGCATGCAACAAGAAAAAAATAGCAAGCATAATGGGAACAATCAGCTAGCCAAAAGTGACCTCAGGGTGACACAGATGTTAGAGCATTACATGAAGTAATTAAAATGCTTATTATAACAGAATTTCACCTGGTAAAACATGAGTTAAGGCTTAGAAGACAGGAAACAGATGCTAAAACACCTCTAGGAATGGAAAGTGCGGCAGAGGACATGGACCACTTGCTGATACAAATAACAGAAGATGGAAGAAGAGCATGGCCAATGTGAAAATCGAATGAGAGAACAAAACACTCAGAGAAGGCCAGCATTTTAAACTGTGTATTAGCTCAGCGAACTGCAGGACAGCTCCAGATGAGCATGTGTATCAGTGAAGCGAGTCTCTGCAAGGGGCAAGACAGAGGAAGCCATGCTCTGAGGGAGTAAGGACTGAGAATTTCTCTGCCTTTGGTTCTTCCTATAAAGCTACAAATGCTTTGAGTGGTGGTGGCACAAGCCTTTAATCCCAGCACTCAGGAGGCAGAGGCAGGCAGAGCTCTGTGAGTTGGAGCCCAGCCTGGTCTACAAAGTGAGTTAGTTACAGGGCACCTAGGGCTGTTACACAAGGAAACCCTGTTTCAAAAGACAAAAAACAAACAAACAAACAAATCTACAGATGCAAAAATCACGAAAGAAACATGATTGAAACTATGCCAAGATCATCATAAACTGCTCCAGAACAATTTGAAATCTGAAACTTTCAGCAAATCGCTGAATTTCTTTGGGCTTTTCATCTAAACATAAGACAAAGTGGGAATTTGTGTGTGGATGGGTGTTGGCTAGCCCTGATCACACCCGTCTCCCAGTGAGAGAGTTACGAAGGAGCCCTGCTCTGACCTCTTGTCTCCCCAGTGAGAATCAATTAGTCCCTTCAGTGAGAAACTATATTTTTGATACATTGATTCTTGCAGCCATCTGGTATTTCTAACAGCCTCTTGCCCATAACTTTTGCTGTAGAAAGAGACATCCTCTTCAAAGAGACCCGCTGTACATCTCACAAGCTTAGCATTTGATTTCTCTGTGGCCAGCAAAGGGGAAAACCCAGAGTTTTTGTCAAGATTGCCCTTAAATTGTCTGAAGCCCTCTCATCGACAGCATCTCTCACAGAAGAGAAACACAGCCATCTGCTATCAGATTTAGCGCTGGCTGCCTAGAAACACCATCATAATGTCTGTGTTGGCTTGCCGGGTTAAATCAGAAAGTCTGATTCACTTTCCTACCGCAAAAGTCCAAGGTTATTAGACTAGAAATGAAAACCATTTTTCTTCCTCAGTCAGGGAAAAAAGTTTGCCAAAGATCATTATATATAACAGATTGCAGGGAGAAGGTGCTTCGGAAAATGCCCCAGGCTGACAGTTACCACCCAACACCAAGAAGGCAAAAACCTAATTGGCAGAGCCAAGGAAATGTGCCACATCCCTATCCTTTCCAACTTTGGACCTTGCCCCTTAGGGCAAGACCTGCCAGTGAGACACTCAGCACAATGACATGTAAGTTGGCAACATGGAGACCGGGGCATATTAGCACTTGACGAGGCTGAGCAAGGCTTCGCTAGCCTGTGTGGCGAGACCTCATGGAAAACACCTTCGCTTGTAAACTTGTGGTGCTTGAGGAAGCTAGACCTGGTGGCTCCAGGAGCGTGGAACACTGAAGTTCAACACCAAAAAACCAGAAGGGGTGGGGCATAATGGAAGCAATTATCCAAGTCAAAGATCTTGGATAACAGGCTAGGCTAATGGCTTCCTTCTCTACTGGCAACTCCTTTTTGTGGATCCGCTCATACTTACTGTGTTCTAATTAGTTTGTATTCTTTATAATCCTGTCTAGATTTCTAGCTTGATGTCAGAATCGACCACTATCGTCTTATCACCCTTTCCAGTTCCCCTCACCCTTCTCTCCACTTTCTTCTTTCCTTTGCCTGAGTCCTTCCCTCCCTGACTTTCCTTTTCTTCCTCCCCAAGCTCTTCTCTCATTCCTCCTCACCAGAGTAAAGATCGCTGTGGACTGCGGGATGTAGCCCATGCAGTATGCAGCTTCGTGGTGCTAAACTTCACTCTTGAAGGCTCCAGGTCCCAATGTTCAGTGGGCAGTTTACTTCACTGCCACGTGCCTTTAATTCAATTTTCCATGTGACAGTGAGGTGTCTGAGACCTCAGAAAGTGCCTGGCTTAGCTCCTGGAGTGTGGTAGGTGCTGCTAGAACCATTCTGTATTTGTTTCTTATGAGGAAGTAATAATAATAATAATAATAATAATAATAATAATAATAATGTATGTGAAATTTCTTTGAAAATTTAAAACACTGGAATTAGAGACCTCCAGCTAAAGGTCTGAGTATTCTTATCAAAGGAGAAAGGAACTAACGGCCATGATGAGGCAACACTGGAAGACCACACTAACATGAAAAACTGTTCTGCTTCTAATTCCCGGCTGTAAGTATGGATGAAGAAATCAAGGAGGCTCGTGATTGTTGCTAGCATTATAATGCATGGTGTGTATTGGGTACCTGGGCTCAGGTGAATATATATATACATGTCCCCATCTAAAGTTCACAGGCATCCTATAAAATGGACCCTATTATTATCTTCATTAACTAGAAAAGACAGAGAAATTTTTTTTTAAAAAATGACCTACCTAGTATTGAACTAGAAAGCAATTTCAGGCAGAAGCGGAAGCGTGCCTGAGGGTAGATCATGTTTACATATATTTCCATCAGATTTAATTACAGGAACTACATGTTCTGTCTCAGCACAATTAGGATCCTTCCATAAATACAGTGTTCTTTAGTTCCAATAAGTTTGTTAGAATTTGAGACCTGTGAGTTTAATTCACCCTTATCACTGGATAGAATAAATCGCATTGCTTAAAACAAAAACAAAACAAAACAAAAAACCAGAACAGTGAAAAACAAGTATGATTTTACACTCTATTGTTTCTGCCTGGTCATAGCAGCCCTGCCCTTCCACCTTAACACATGCCATGGCAATGTAAGTGCGTTCTTTTCTCCCCGGCTTTGTGGTCAGATCTTAACGAGAATCACTAGAAGGTTAAATTAATTGCTTCAAACCCAGTTTCCTCGCCTGTAAAATGGGAGCAAACACACAGCTCACCATGAGGTGAAGATTTGGGGCGATGAAGTAAATGTTGTGTACCACAGGTCTCACACAGCCACAGAGTGACTTAGATAGGAGCTGAGCTAGACTTTATCCAGACAGCAGGTGGCTTAAGTATTTCAAGGAAATGTTTTTCTCAAGGCTTGAAGTGTTATAAACTAGAAATTAGTCCATACTTCTCCTCCATAACAGTCTTTAGTGGCAGGTACTCGAATAGCCCTTTTGTGTGCCAAGTGTGTTTATTTTAATACCTAATACCTGGGTGTAGTTTTCCCTAAACGGGTCTGTATTCCCCCACAGTTGTTACTTCAGTTCACTAAAATTTTGAAACAAGTCAAATAACCCTGAAAAGAACATCACCACCCACCCCGCGGGGACTGAGCAGGCATGTTTTTGACATGAACCTGGGAATGAGTCCACATAGAAACTTGTCATCCTGGCTTCTGTGGACCTCACATCCCAAGACAGTCACACTGCTGTGGTCACTCCTGGAAGGACAGGTTAGAGAATTCTGACAGGTGTGGGAGACAGCCCCAAGTCTCATCTTTAAAATACTTGTTTTTTTTTTAATTAGAACACAATACAAAGGGAAGGTGTTTTTCAGAATTCAAGTACCGTAGACAAGGAACATTAGAGCTAAGAAGGCCTTGCTGTATTTGTGACGGAAGAGCCGCAGAGCACCCTGCATGGGTGAGTGTCTGCAGGTGGGTGGGTGGGTGCCATGTGCATGGTTGGGTGTTCACACGCTCTTCCAGTCTTGGGCATTTTGTCAGGAAATGTGTGCACCTATGGCTGCAGGAGGATTTCTGTTTTCTAAAAAGAAACTGGATCAAGTGTGCAACCTGCGCCGTGAATCTGTAAAGTGGCGAATACATCTTGATTTTTGTTTACTGAGATCGTTGGACAGAAGAAAGGAATCAATTTAGTAAAATTTGCTTTTCATGTTGAATTGTTTAGAAAGAGTTTGGGTAGGGGAAGAGACCTCGACGTGGGTTTTACAAGATGGGAACTATGAAGAAGCGATGGTTTTCAAGAAAGAAAATGAGTGTTTTCTACAGAATCAGGTACAGAGAGAGGTTAGGGGGTTAAATAAATAGCCTTCAAAGCCGTCAGTCAATTCCATGCCACCACCCAGGATCCGAACCTGAGCTAACTAGTTTGGAACAAGATTAAGGTCTTAACCTATGAACTTTGCCCTCACCAGGGAAACACCAGATGGCCACGGGTAGGTCATACCTTTCTGACATTCCCAGACTGGAGCCCTTCACTCTAGAGGAAAATACATAAGAGTGGGGGAAAATTGGCAAAGCAGAGGGAGAAACTTGCTAGTTCTTGTCAGCAAAGGCAGGGGAAATGGGCTAAGTTAGCTCAGAAAAGGCCAAAGTCCCCTTGCACTAATTGTGTTTTGGTGTCAGGGAGGAGATGGGTTTCTGCCGCTCTCTCGCGCGCTCTCTCTCTCTCTCTCAGCTCTCACTATTAGCTGGAAAAGAGCTGGAGAATTTTTTTTAATAGAAGCTCTTCTGTAAAGAAAGCAGGGAAACAATAGCTGGCTGTCACCGGCAGCTGATATCTGCCTTTGATCAACCAAATGAATGTTGCAGGCATTTCTTATAGAGAGGAGATTGCTTATCGATCTATATCAAAATATGCATGCTAATCCCCGACAGCAGAGAGTATTTTCAAGTAGAGTTAATAATCTGATTGCTGCCCTGTCTGGAGCAATTCTCTGAACTCGGAGCTATAATCAGTCCTGGGTCTTGCAGTCAAATGTACTTTGCTGTTTAAATTTGGATTTGTGACATTGATTGAGGAGCCCTTGGAAAGGTGTTGACAAATCAAATTGTTTGTTCCAGTAGTGTTTTGCCAGAGATCAAGTCCAAAGTAATACACAGTGAATTTGTTCATTACTGGCGGAGCGAAAGGAATGATAAAATTCACCTGCGTCATTATCGCAGACACGCGCCCAATAAAAGATGTGTTCTGTCTGAAGAAAATGTAGTTTTGTGGGTGCTCCTGTGAGTGATACAGGGGTGGCCTGCTAGACCTGCAGGGTATTAGGCATGTTGTAAGAAAGACAGACAAATAAATGTCTTCCATGTTTAGAACCACAGCACTTTGTTTATTTGTTTGGAATGGAAAAAAAGAAAAGGAAAAGAAGGAAGGAAAAGATGAGTGCATAGCTCATTACATGACTCGAAGTCTTGGACACCCAGGCTTGGAGCTTTCCCATAGCAAGAGGTAGCGACTAGGGGACGAAAACCATGATGCCCTTAAGACTGGTTTCTATGCAGGTCAGGGTGGTGGACATCTCCCTCTGTTTCCAGTGGGTTTAGGAGCTGTAGTAAGGGGAAATAGTTTTGCTTAATCTGTAGGGTGTGAAACCACCTTGGTGTGGCATAAGTTGACAAATTCTAGAAGGATCGACATAGCACATGGGAGTCTCAGGCTGGGCTCTCCCATAGCCAACTGCAGACTAGAATATGAGCAAGCAAGCATGGGCTTTGGCGATGATTCCTGTGACAAGGAAGAGGAAGTGATCCTGGGAAAGGAGGGAGGCCAATGTGACAGTTTTTGTTGTTGTTTGTTATCTATTATTTCTGTCTATTTACCTATCATCCATCTATCTATCTATCTATCTATCTATCTATCTATCATCTATCTGTCTATCTATCTATCTATCTATCTATCTATCTATCTATCTATCTATCATCTATCGATCTATTTATATCTATCTATCTATTATCTATCTATCTATCTATCTATCTATCTATCATCTATCTATCAATCTATCATCTATCTATCATCTATCTATCTATCTATTCATTTATCTTGGTTTTTTGGAAGAGTATTGGGATTAAAGGCATGCACCACTACCGCCTAGCTATTTCTTTATTTTTAAGATTATAATACAATCACATCATTTCTCCTTTCCCTTTCCTCCCCCCACCGCCCACCACCCTCCCATGCCCCCTTCTTTTTTTTTTAATTTTCAAACTCATAATGAGCAGGTTCCTGCTCTGGGCACCATCAGGCTGGAGAGTCAGAACTAGCAGAGACATGAGGAAGAAAGACAATGGCCTTGCCAGAGGTAGAAAGGGGTTGGGGAAAAGAGCACACTCTGAAAGTAAGGTGTGGACCTTGGCCTGGGCATTGTAGAGGCAGAAACGCTGCTGTCTTTGTTGGTGGATTCTCAGAGGTAGAATCCCATTGGGTTCTGGGGAACGGGGGGAGAAAGATTGATGTTGTTCAATCCACTCACTTTCCATGTCACTTTGCCATGGTGGATAACATCTAAAACAGTCGTGTCAGCTAGCATTTCCTGCATAGCTCGTACCTTAATCATATTCTTTTCATTTAAACGAACCGCTTCGGCATTTTGTTTTCCTTTCTGGAAGTTGGAAGTCTTTAATAGGACTAAAATTAATTTCCTGGATTGTTTGTAAAAATAAAAAAGATAATAGACTAGGTTTATTGGAGTAGAAAGTATCAAGTATATAGAGCCTGTTGCAAGGATTTGTTTTGCTTAGTGACTCCTTTAAGGCCTATGTGCGAATGTGTGCACAAACGCTACGCCAGGTCACAGGGAATAGATTCTCTCCATGAATCAAAGAAGGAGGAAGGCTGCGTTTCCCCCCCTCCTTGAATCCTGTTGCAATTATTCTCATTTTGCCTGTGAGATTCCAAAGTGTTATGCAGCACACACAACTTCACACGGCAAAACTGGCTGTGCTGGGGCCAACCTCATCCACAGGCCCTTTACTCTGTTCAACAGCAACCTACAGAGATGATTGCACAGCCAAGAAGGGAGCCCTGGAACTTTCTGAAAGCCCGAGTCAGGAAGCCTCAGAGGCCATCTGCTCCTACAGAAGGCTCACAACTGTTCTTTTCATGTTTGTAAGACGAGTTTGGCAACAAAGGCCATTTAATATCAAACTGGAAGGCAGCAGAGCCCCTTGGTGTTACAGCATTGTTGATGTCGCCTTAATTTATAACATGGCAAATGGTTAGGCAGATGGCATTTAATATAGTCCCAGACATAAACATGAGGATTAAGTTGTATATGGTGTGGGTTCCTGGGCTTCCATAAACTCTGTAGGAGGTAGGCCCATCTCATTGCCCTCCCCCTCCTCCCGCACGTGAGCTGTGTTAACCACGCAGAGGCACAGGAAGGACACACAGCATTGGGCCAAGTCACAAGGAAAGCTACTGACTGGTTTATGTGACAGGTTCTCCAATTCGTTTCAAAGGAGTACTTGCCAAGACAGCAATGTTTTACGTTAGCCACCAGCGATGGCAAACGGCAAGGCAGCCTGTGTCACAGAGGGAGGCTGACCTTTGAGTGGGGACACCTGGGGGGCCAGGCCTCATCTCTGTACCTCAGAAGTTGTGCGGCTTTGCTTTTCAATCCCTGTGTTTTATTTAGTTTTTAGTATTTAGTTGTGTGCCCTGGTGTGTGCACATGAGGTCAGTGCCCAAGGAGGCCAGAGGCATTGGAGTCCCTGAAGTTGGGGCTGCGAGTAAACCCTATGCGGGACTCTGGAAAAACAGTACTTTCTCTTAAAGCTAAGGCATCTCTGCAGGCACTAGGCTTTATTTTAGAGCAGTTGCAAATGTATTTAAATTAAGCAGATAACGCAGGATTCCTCCATGACTACACAAATATACACACTCAGGTACCATCTCCTCACTGACATACTACCCCCTATTACAGATTTATATCTGTGGGGTGTTTGTTATAATTTCATTTTATTTAATGAAGTAATGTTATTATTCCTAAAACCAGATTTGCTTGCCTTTTATCTGATATTCCGGATCCAATACAAGATACCATATTATAGTTAGTTATTATGGCCCTAGCTATGGTTTGAATATAAAATGTCTTTCACAAGTAGTGAAAAGTTAGCTCCCATCTGGCAACACTTTTGGGGAGTGGTAGACTGTTTAGGAGGTGCGCCTTACCTACAGGAAGTTGGTCACTGAAAAATAATACTCAGACTCTCTTCCCTTCCTTTCTCTGCTTCCTGTTTACCAAGAAGTGGGCAACCTCTTCCATGTGCTTCTGCTCCCATGATGCTCTGCTTTACCACAAACTCAGGATCAAGACTAAGAACTGTGAACTGAAGCTGTGAGCCAGAAAGAATCCTTATTCCCTAAGAACTGTTTATACCAGGCCCTCTGTCATGACGAAGAAACTGCTAACCAGCAGGTCCCTGTCCTTCTTATAATTTTGTTGCTAATCAGCCATGACCAAAAGCAACCTGGGGAGGAAAGGGTTTGTTTCTTCTACAATTCCAGGGTCCCTCCATCACTGAAGGAAGTCACAGCAGGAGCAGAAGCAGGAACCTGGAGGCAGGAACTGAAGCAGAGGCCTCAGAAGAACTTTGCTTACAGGGTTACGTTTCATGGATCGCTCAGTCTGTTTCTTTCTATAACCCCTACCACCTTTCCAGGGCTGGCATCATCCTCAGTGGGTCTCAACATCAACCATTAATCAAGAGAATGCCCCCACAGACATTACCACAAGCCAGTCTGATGAAGGCAATTCCTCAGTTGAGGGTCCCTCTTTCCAGATGACTCTAGCTTGTATCAAGTCAACAAAACCTACCCAGCACAACACCCTAAGATTCCTCTTAGCCCTCATAGCTTCTTGGACTTTGCTTGTTTTGACTCCATGACAGTTTGTAGGTGTACCAGACCTATATAATGCCTGCTTTGCCTCTGCTGACGTGTCTCTGTTTTGCTCTTGATAAGCTGAGTCTATAGTGAAGAGGAAAGCACCATTCCAATCGCACCATGTATGGTATTTAAGCCAACATGGCCTACCATGTTCACTTTGACCTTGCACATGTGATGTAGACAGTGTTTGTCAGGGCTCTCTCCTGAAAACTTGTCCCTTCCATTCTGTCCTCTAAAGGAAGGAAATCACAGTGTTATAGTTCACCCTCAAGAAATGGGGAGTCAATTAGGACCAAGTGGGGGATGGACACCCACAAGGCTGCCTGGGGTTGCTTTTTCTGGGCATGTAGAAGGGACAATGGGACCACATTGCAGCACCGAGGAAGGAGGCACCATGGTGTATGGGGGAGAGAGAGGCAAAATATTTCATGTCCTATGGAGAAAGGTATATTTGAAGAGGTGAAGGTGGAGAGGAATGGGCTGATTGGGTCCATGGTGATGTCTGGGTCCGGGCTGCCACCAAGGGCCATGTCTGCAGCTGTAGTTAGTCAAAATCCAGGGTTCCTGTTACCAATGAAGGCCATGAGGATGCCTGGGGTCTGGGCCAACACCTGAGGCCATGTTGGTATCCGAGGGGCATGTTGCTTCCGGGGACCATACAGATCTGCTTGTACTGTGTTGCCGCCTGGGGCCGTGGTGAAGACTGGGCCCAAATCATGGCTTAGGGCCATGTCTGGGTCTGTGATCCTGCTGCAGTCAGGGTCTGTGTTGATACCCATGGTATCTCTTACAACATGGCCTCTACCTGGGGCCATGTTGGTGCCCAAGGGTCATGCTGCTGCCAGGACCATGCAGATCAGGGTGGCCTGTGCTCTGTGCTGCCACCTGAGGCCATGGTGATATCCAGGCCCAACTTGCTGCTGATGGTCATGTCAAGGTTCATGGTCCCACAGCAGCTTGGGTCTGTGTTGGTGTATGTTGCCCACGTTACCACAGAGGTCCATGGGAATCATGTGTTGAACCATATGTTGAACCGTGCATTGACGTACAAGGGTCGTGCTGAACTGGCCCCACTCTTCATTGGCCCAGAGATAGCAGACCATGACCCAGGCACAGGAGAGTTGCTCCTGTCCCTATAGGAGAGCCGGCCCTTGCACTTGGGAAAGCTGGATCCCAGAGGCCAGTACTGACCAACTCAGCTACCACCCAGCACACATCCAGGGCTTTGAGTTGGCCCTCCCCAGCATCTACTCCATCTATGACTCACTGGAGCACATGAAGGGAATGGTCCTATGGAACCACAGCCATGGGATCTCCATGACTCGGGGCAACAGCAGGCTAGCCAAGAGGAATTTCAGTGAGGGTCAAGTATTGACAGTGTTTCTGACGCCAGAGGTCTTGAATCAGACCAGCAATATATTACACAATGAGCATTTGCAAGTAAAGCTGTTTGGACAAAAGGGTCTACTGCATGGCACAGCAGCTCCTAGAGCCGCTAAGATAGGCAAATAGAGGATGGAAAGGGAAGGAAAGACACAGGAGGGAAGTGGTTTTTGTTTGTTTATTTCTTGTTTTGTTTTGTTTGCTTTTTATATTCTTATTTGCAATTTTTATTTTTTATTTTGTGTTTTTATTATGTTTAAGTTTTTTTTTTTAGGGGAGACAAGGGTGAAGGGCAGATAGAGGGGGACTGAGAAATTAGTGGGATTGGGGTGCATGATGCAAAATTCCCAAAGAATCAATAAAAAAATTATGCTAAAAATTATAAAAACAGAAATGGGGAGTCATGTACTTCCTTGAGGATGGGGTTTCTATGAAATGTTCTGGAAATTCTTCTCTGTGGTTCTATCCATCTTCTCGTGTACTAATCTAGTCAATGATTTCTGAGTGAGCATGTAATTATAAACATTCCTTGCTCAGATTGCTTCACTTCTGGCCACCAGATGTCTCAGTTGACTCCTGTGCCTACCCCACACCCCTGACAGTGAGCTCTTACAGCTTGTAGGAGGCTCCTTACCTCTAGCACTGGAAGGTGTGTCCTAGATCAACCTGTGTATTTCTTGTCCTCATCCTGTAAGAAGACACCGCTTTTAGAAGCACTAGCCGTGGACAGCATTTCACAATACCCCTCCCCAGCCTCTTACTCTTTCTTTCTACCTCCTCATTTGTGATGCTCCCTCAGTCTTGACATGAGGAAGAGAGTGCTTGGTCTGACACTCAGTCTGTTCTCAGAACTGCAAAGCAGTATGTATCTCTCTAGTGATTTCTGCCCATGGCAGAGTGAAGGGAATGGGGGTGGGTTTGTCAAAGCACATAACAAGCCTATAGAAAGTTCCCAAGCAATAAAACATAAAATAAAAATAAAAGAACCTCCTCTGATCAAGGTTGAAAGCAGCCCAGGTTTATGGGTATAAACATAAATGTTTAGATGATAGTTTGACAAAATGACCATTCAGCAAAATACCAATAGCACATCCTACCCTAAGGGCTATGATCTCTCTGACCATGGGCTTTTTTTTTTAACCAGGATTACAGAACCAGGCATAAAATACCTTCCTGTGGAGTAGATCTTAAATCTAATCAGAAAGTCCTTAGTTACCCCCTTAACAGCCATGCCATTACTGTACCAGGAGACACATCGTGCCTGGCAGTCAGTACTGAAATATGCAGGACCTAGCAGTAGGTAAGACTACTGATGTCCACTCCCTAGCAGTCTGCTTAGCCCCTTATGGTACTATAAAAGTCAGCCATAGGGAGTTTCAGGGTTGGTTTGAGACTGATTTCTCTATATCCTGCAGACAAAGGGTAAGGTATCTTTAGCAAGTCTTACTATGTCATTATATTGGATAACAACAAAGGTAATAGCCTACATTGGTTTGGAAACCTTCAGCACCTTCTTGGCCCATAACTCCTTGGTCATTCCATGCCTTGTGCTGATATTTTTATTTGATACCCACATCTTCTGGGAATGGTATTGGGTCTTCATGAAGGGTAGGTAATTCTATTTGAAATCTTTTATTTCCAATTTAATGTTGTATTTTGAAATTAGCTTGCTAAGCAAGTAGATTTCCATAAGGCCGTTTCATAGATGCTTAACTTTGGTTAACCAACTGTTAATTTGTTAATTAGTTAGATTTCTGCTGCTGTAAGGAAACACCATGACCACAACAACTCTTATAAAGAAAAACATTTAACTGGGGCTGGCTTACACTTCAGAGGTTTAGTACATTATCATCATGGTAGGAATCATTGTAGTATGAAAAGTGGTGGGTTGCTTTCCCACTCAGCTCCGCATGGCTAGCTTTACCTGAAATAATTACACAAAAACTGTATTCTTTTAAACACTACCTGGCCCATTAGTTCTAGCCTCTTATTGGCTAACTCCCACGTCTTGATTAACCCATTTCTAATAATCTGTGTAGCACCACGAGGTGGTAGCTTACCAGGAAAGATCTTAACCTGCGTCTGTCTCAGGGAGGACTAATCATGGTGACTGCTTGACTTGGCTTCTTTCTCCTAGCATTCTGTTCTGTCTACTCCACCTACCTAATTTTCTGTCCTATCAGGGCCAAGGCATTTTCTTTATTAACCAATGAAAGTAACACATAGACTCTCCTCCATCAAATCATGGCAGCATACAGACAGTCATAATACTGTGAAGGAAGTGAGAGTTCTACATCTTGATTTGTAGGCAGCAGAAGTTACTGTGTATCACACTGAGCATAGCTTCAGCAAAGGAGACACAAAGCCTGCCCCTATAGTAATGTACTTCCTCTAACAGAGCCACACTTCCTAATAGTGCCATTTCCTATAGACAAAGCATTCAAACACACGAATCTATGGGGGCATGCATATTCAAATGACCACATTTTGTACCCTGGCCCCCATAGCCTTGTAACCATAACATATTTACAAAATGCATTTAGTCAACTTTGAAAGTCCCCATCATCTACCACAGTCTCAACAATGTTTAAAAGTCTAAAGTTCCAAGCCTCTTCAGAGATTCACATCTTGGGGTCTTCAAGGAACCTCTTTCTTGTTCTTCACTCTAAAGCATGAACCATGAAGCCAAAGTGTAACACCTGATTCTGTGTTATACCCTCGGTACAGTTCGTGCGCCACTGTACCGTAAGCAAGTCGGGCAAGGGCCTGGAGATTGAAAGAACACACAAAGAGACCTGGGTCATCCGAAAGGAGATCAGCCGAATGTGGTTTATTCAGACTTGGGGAAGTCATTAAGTACTTAACTGTTGCACAAGGACCTCCGCCCAGGAGGGTGGGAAATTACCATACCAACAAAGGAGTCAATGCTCTACAGCTAATCACCAGGTGGGGCAGGAAGAGCATAAGAACAAACAGGATGCTTAGTTAGCTGACCAGAAACTGTCCTCGAGATGCACCAAGGAACAAAGGCAGACCCGGGCCCTACACCAAAGTTGCCAAGTTCTGCTGCTTGCTTGAACATGGCCCCCTCATTCAATTGCATCTTGACCAGCTTTCTGTTTTTGATGATTTCTTTCACTGCCTAAGCTTGTCTGTCCTGGAACTCACTATGTAAGCCAGGCTAAACTCGACCTTGGAGATCTTCTTGCCTCTGTCTCCAGAGGGCTGTGATTAAAGATGTGTACCACAGTGCCTTGACCTAAGCTATTCTTTAATTCTTTTTCACAGTTTGGAAACTTAGCTGGGTGGGGTCTTGCTCTGAGGTCACCATTCCCCTATTCTATTTCTAAATCTGTTTATCTCTTTGAACACAGGATTTAGCTCCATTCCACTTCCTGATGTCCCTTTTCTTCTCAAATTGTAACTTTTGTAATTTTACTTTCTCAGCTTGTTCCTTTCATAACACATCTTCATAAGAGGGAGTGCTAATAACCATACAACAGAAATTATGCTAGACTGTTTCGAGATTTTTTTTTTAACCATTACAATTAATCCAAATCTCTTACTTTAGCCTCAGGTAGACTCTTTGGACAAAGGCTAAAAGCAGACACATTCTTTTTTTTTTTTTTTTTTTTTTCTTATTTATTTATTTTTATTCTTTTTTAATTAAAATTTCCACCTGCTCCCCATTTCCCATTTCCCTCCCATCCTCCCAAATATTGCCCTCCCCCCACTTCCCTCCCCCTATCCCCACTCCTCTTCTCCTCCCCCCACTCCATTCCCCCTCCCTCTCGATACTGAAGAGCAGTCCAAATTCCCTGCCCTGCGGGAAGACCAAGGTCCTTCTATCTACGTCCAGAAAGGTGAGCGTCCAAACAGGCTAAGCTCCCACAAAGCCAGTTCATGTATTAGGATCGAAACCTAGTGCCATTGTCCTTGGCTTCTCATCAGTCTTCATTGACCGCCATGCTCAGAGAGTCCGGAATCAACCCATGCTTATTCAGTCCCAGAC
This sequence comes from Chionomys nivalis, assembly GCF_950005125.1. NCBI lineage: Eukaryota > Metazoa > Chordata > Mammalia > Rodentia > Cricetidae > Chionomys > Chionomys nivalis. Next base: position 36,443,173 of record NC_080106.1, read on the forward strand.
CAGCTGGCCTTGGTGGGCTCCCAATAAATCAGTTCCACTGTCACAGTGGGTGGGTGCATCCCTCGTGGTCCTGATTTTTTGCTCATGTTCTCCCTCCTTCTGCTCCTCATTTGGACCTTAAGAGCTCAGACCGTTGCTCCAAATTGAGACTCTGTCTCTACCTCGATCCATCGCCAGATGAAGGTTCTAAGGTGATATGCAAGATATTCATCAGTATAGGATAGGGTCATTTCAGGTTCCCTCTCCTTAGTTGCCCAAGGTACCAACTGGGGACATATTCCTGGACACCTGCGAACCCCTCAAGAGTCAAGTCTCTTGCCAACCCTAAGATGGCTCCCTTAGATAGGATATATACTTCGCTGCTCCCGTATCCATCCTTCCTATATCCCAACCATCCCAATCCTCCGAGCTCCTCCCATTCTCCCCTTCTCATATTTCTCATCCCATTTCCCCTTTGCCCCATGCCACCTCACCCGCAAGTTCCCAGTTTTTGCCCTGGAATCTTGTCTACTTCCCCCTCTCCATGCGGATGACTATATGATTTTCTTTGGGTTCACTTTCTTATTTAACTTCTCTAGGATCACACATTATATGCTTAATGTCTTTTATTTTATGGCTAGAAACCGATTATGAGTGAGTACATCCCATGTTCCTCTTTTTGAGTCTGGGATACCTCACTCAGGATAGTGTTTTCTATTTCCATCCATTTGCACGCAAAATTCGAGAAGTCATTGTTTTTTACTGCTGAGTAGTACTCTAATATGTATATATTCCACACTTTCTTCATCCATTCCTCCATTGAAGGGCATCTAGGTTGTTTCCAGGTTTTGGCTATTACAAACAATGCTGCTATGAACATAGTTGAACAGATACTTTTGTCATTTGATGTGGCATCTCTTGGGTATATTCCCAATAGTGGTATTACTGGATCTTGGGGTAGGTTGATCCCAAATTTCCTGAGAAATCGCCACACTGATTTCCAAAGTGGTTGCACAAGTTTGCATTCCCACCAGCAATGAATGAGTGTGCCTCTTTCTCCACAACCTCTCCAGCAAAGGCTATCATTGGTGTTCTTGATTTTAGCCATTCTGACAGGTGTAAGATGGTATCTCAAAGTTGTTTTAATTTGCATTTCCCTTATTGCTAAGGAGGTTGAGCATGACCTTAGGTGTCTTTTGGCCATTTGAATTTCTTCTGTTGAGAATTCTCTGTTCAGATCAGTGCCCCATTTTTTTATTGGGTTCATTAGCATTTTAAAGTTTAGTTTCTTGAGTTCTTTATATATTTTGGTGATCAGACCTTTGTCTGTTGCAGGGTTGGTGAAGATCTTCTCCCAGTCAGTGGGTTGCCTTTTTGTCTTAGTGACAGTGTCCTTTGCTTTACAGAAGCTACTCAGTTTCAGGAGGTCCCATTTATTCAATGTTGCCCTTAATGTCTGTGCTGCTGGGGATAAACGTAGGAAGTGATCTCCTGTACCCATATGTTGTAGAGTACTTCCAACTTTTTCTTCTATCAGGTTCAGTGTGTTCAGACTAATATTGAGGTCTTTAATCCATTTGGACTTGAGTTTTGTGCATGGTGATAGATATGGATCTATTTTCATTCTTCTACAGGTTGACAACCAGTTCTGCCAGCACCATTTGTTGAAGATGCTCTCTTTTTTCCATTGAATACTTTTAGCTCCTTTATCAAAAATTAGGTGTTCATAAGTTTGTGGGTTAAAATCAGGGTCTTCTACTCGGTTCCATTGGTCGACTTCTCTGTTTTTATGCCAATACCAAACTGTTTTCAATACTGAGGCTCTGTAATAGAGTTTGAGGTCAGGGATGGTAATGCCTCCAGACGATCCTTTATTATATAAGATTGTTTTGGCTATCCTGGGTTTTTTGTTTCTCCATATAAAGTTGATTATTGTCCTCTCAAGATCTGTGAAGAATTTTGATGGGATTTTGATGGGGATTGCATTGAATCTATAAATTGCCCTTGGTAGAATTGCCATTTTTACTATGTTGATCCTCCCTATCCAAGAGCAAGGGAGATCCTTCCATTTTCTGGTATCCTCCTCAATTTCTTTCTTCATTGACTTAAAGTTCTTGTCAAATAGATCCTTTACTTCCTTGGTTAGGGTTACCCCAAGATATTTTATGCTATTTGTGGCTATCGTGAAGGGTGATGCTTCTCTGATTTCCATCTCTGCTTCCTTATCCTTTGTGTATAGGAGGGCAACTGATTTTTTGGAATTGATCTTGTATCCTGCAACGCTACTAAAGGTGTTTATCAGCTGAAGGAGTTCTTTGCTGGAGTTTTTGGGGTGGCTTATGTAAAGCAGACACATTCTTCACCAAAATATCACAAGAATGATCTCTAGGTACCATACTAAAATTCTCCTCCTCTGAAGCCTCTTGAGCCAGGCCCCCATTGTTCAAATCACCCTCAGCACCACTGTTTTCCATGCTCCTACTAGTGAGGCCCATTAAGCCCCACTTAAGCATCCAACTGCTTTTCTAATCCAAACTCACCACATGCACATTCCTCCAAACAAAAGCATGGTCAGATCTATCACAGCAATACCCTTGTCCCTGGTACCAACTTCTGTCTTAGGGTTTCTATTGCTGGGAGGAGACACCATGACCACAGTAACTCTCATAAAGGAAAACATTTAATTGGGGCTGACTTACAGTTTCAGCAATTTAGTCCATTATCATCATGGTGAGAAGCATGGTGGCATGCAGACAGACATGGTGCTAGAGAAGGAGCTGAGAGTTGATCCACAGGCAATAGGAAATAAACCATATCAGTGGGCATGGCTTGAGCATATATGAGACCTCAAAGCCAGCCTTCACAGTGACACACTTCTTCCAACAAGGATATACCTCCTAGTAATGCCAATCTCTATGAGCCAGGCATTCAAACACATGAATCTATAGTGTGATGATACCTATTCAAACTACCACATCAACCTACTACCCCCTCTCCTTTTCCATACCCTGGCTCCCAATCCTAATTGTGAAGGCTAATCTAAGTTGTCAACTTGACTGAATCTGGAACCAACTAGAACACAGGCACTCCTGTGAGGTACTTTCTCGATCAGATGACTTGAAGTGGGAAGAATCGCTGTAACTGTTGGCAGCACATTCTGGTAGCAGTCCAGATCAGAAGACACAGAGAAAGGAAAGTGACTTTTGCCTGCTCCCCTCACTCTTGTGGGTAAGTGCATCTATTCTGTTGTTGCATCATTTTTTCTCTGGCACTAGAAACATCTCCTTCAGGTTTCCAACACAGACTACAGAACAGAAGTTCTCCAGAAATCTTCAGTCTTTAATTGTCAGGTTTGGATTCTTGAGATATCCAGTCTTGTGGGCGGAACAACCACCAGATTATCTGCTATCTTAGGGTTTCTGTTGCTGTGAAGAGTCACTATGACCACAACAACTCTTATGAAGAAAACATTTAATTAGAGTAGCTCACTTACAGTTTCAGAGGTTCAATCCATTGTCACCAGGACGGGCAACACGGCATGCTGCTGGAACAGCTGAGAGTCCTACGTCTTGCAAGCAATAAGAAGTTAACTGGGACACTGGATAGTATTCTGAGCATAGGAAATCTCAAAGCCCAACCTTACCGTGGCACACTTTCTCCAATAAGACCATATCCACTCCAACAAAACCACACTGCCTAATAGTGCCATTTTTATGAGATTATGGGAGCCAATTAATTAGATTCAAAGTACCACATCTGCCTTTCTAGTGTGAGATAGCCATGTAGGATTATTTAGAACAAAAATTTAAAGTAGTCTCATAAGCCAGATGTGTGTATACATACTTGTATAATGTATGTGTATTTTATTCTATCATTCTGTCACTTCTGTTCCTATAGAGAACCATGACTAATAAAGCACTTAATTCTTTATCCTCTCTTTTTGCATTTTGCATGCTTTCTACTATCCCTCCAACTGTTTTTTAAAATTGCATTGTAAGATAGTAGGCTATCATATAGCCTTTTAATACCCCCTTTCTTTGTGTTATCCTCCCCCTGATTTCCTTTATATTCTCTTGCCCCACCCTAATTAAAACTTTCTTGCTTGATATAATGAAGTCAACCACCATGTGATATGAACTGAACTGTAGAGTGGTCTGTAGCAAAGAACTGGCCACGGCCAGAGAGGACATACTCCTTCATTAAACTTCCAGTGAGAACTTACTACATGGTAGGAACTAGCTAATACATATTGCATGAATAGTATTTCATTCCAACAATCTCATTTATATAGTGTTCAATGGAGAAAATATGGGTTTACCAAATGCTTCATTTTTCAATCTATGGAAGTTTAAAAGTTGAATTGTGAGGCTAAGAAAATCATGATTTAGTTGATAAACTGATACAGCACTGTATTTTAAAAATAGAAATATTATTAAGTGTTACTTGCTGTTTTAGCCAGTAGCTTTCAACTTATCACTTCCAACCATTTGTTATTTTAGATCTTCACATCCTGGCATTTCTCCATTCCCACTCTCATTTCTCATTGCTACAACAAGACGCCTGACAGAAAAAGGAAGGTAACCAGAATTAGATAGGACTGTGCTACTGATGACACTGTACCTTTAGTGCAAAAGCTGAACACTTTCATAGTACTGGAAGGTGCTGCACAGTCTTCTGTAGAAACTAAGGCATCGGTGGTCTTGCCCAGCTGTGAGCCACTGGGGCAATAATGGCACAACTATCTTGGGGATAACCTCACTTGGATTGGATTGGAGACCAACTCCGCAGGAGAGTATACATGTCTGGTACTTTAAAACCCATCAAAATCTAGGACCCATGGGATAACACACTACTGTTGGTTTAGCTAAATTGACACAAGATCACATGCCTTCTTTTATTTAGATTCATATCCATAGAGAAATGCTACTTTGTTCCTGAATCAGACAAGCTTCTTTCTTTGTATTAAGTGGCTGAGAAATAAGACTTATGGCTGCTCAGTATATTTAGAATAAGCAATGGTTAATTGTTCAACCCCAAACAGAACATTTATATCAACCTTCTGAGCCTCAGAGGGTGATATGGCAGAGCAAGCAGAAAGTAAGAACCAGAGGATAGGGAGAAGGGCTGCAAAATGCTAATATCAGGGCACAGCACGACCATTGCAAACATAATCGCACAGAAGCTACAGTTGCCAGAAACTGGGCCTGCATAAAACAGGGTCTGTAACCAGTCAATCAAAGATCAGAGAAGGACCCACAAGACTTATGAGATGAACTATTGGCTACTGATGGATTCTAGAGGGAGGGTAGTCGTTGTCCAGCCCACCAGAATCCAGTGGATAGTTCCAAATCCATGACCACAGTGTTGGCCCTGGTTAAAATCAGTGAACCACAAAACTAATCTAATCCATTTAAAAAGGGAGAGGTTATTTGGACTCCCAGAGGGTATAATACAGGGCATCATCATGGGAAGTTTTGGCATTGGGAGTTTGAGGCAAGCGGTCACATTACATCTGTAACCAGGAAACAGAGAGGGATCAATGCCTCAGCTCAGTAAGCTTCTCCTTTTTATTCAGGATCCCAGCTCATGGGACGGAAGCTGACCACACTAAGAGTGAGCTTTCTCTTCTAGGTTGACCCAGTCTGGAAACTCCCTCACAGATATCGCCAGTGACTGGTCTTCTAGGTTCTACATCAAATGCCAGGATTAGAAATGGACTCACCCACTTCAAACCAAGCCAAAACAAAACAAAACAACAAAAAACCTCATAGGTGTGCCCTCCATTTCTGGATTGTAGCTCATTCCAGATGTGATCAAGTTGATAACAAAGAATAGCCATCACACCTGGCTATGGGATTGTCCCTTAATAATCCATGGCTTATAGAAGAAGAATCATCAACCCATGGAGAGAATTTCTGCACTAACCATTTTCTAATTATAAATTTGTTTTAATAAACTTATAAAACAGAAGAATTCTGTGTGGCCTTTGCACACACCTTTAGTTTGGGTCACCTCCCTTAACTGTGTTTTTCTTCCATGCCTCTCCCACTTTTGATCTTTCTGCCCCCCCCCCCCCCCCCAGAATTCTCTTCCTCCACTTTTGAATCCATTGTTTTTGCTATCCCCAGTCCCTTCCTCTGGCGAGCCCCTTCTATCTTCCTGGCCTTGGCACTCAATGGAATAGCTAGCACACCATACAAAATTTCTAAAACATGAACTAAGATCAACCCACACAAGGGAACATGGGACATTCTCATTCCTGAGTCTGGGTTACTCCACGGGATACAATATTTTCCAGGCCCATCCATTTTCTTGCAAATTCTATAATTCCCTTTTAATTTGTTCTTAAATTTCATTGTTTATTTGTATATGTATATATGGGTGCACATCAACCATAGCGGGTATGTAGAAGTCAGAGGATGTTTACCAGGGGTAAATTCTTTCCTTCCACCATGTGCGTCCCTGATACTGAACTTGTGTTGTCAGGCTTGGAGACAAGCACCGTTTCGAGTGATCTCACTGCACTTAAATTTCATTTTTCTTTACGGCTAAATAAAATTCTGTTGTGTGTGGGCACCTCATTTTCATTATACATTCATCAGCTGATGAACATCTGGGCTGAGCCTAGTTTCTGGCTATTCTATTTGTCTATTTTGTGCCAGTACCAGGCTGGCTTTGTTGTCGCTGTGCTGTGTAACTTGAAACCAGGCATGGTGATCCCTCGAAGAGTGTGCAATAATTCAGGGCTTCTCTGGACACCCAAGTTTCATTCATGAATTTTAAGATTTTTTTTTCCTATTTCTAGAGAATTTACTTGGCATTTCTATTTGGATTGCATTGAATTCGTACATTTGTTTAAGGTTCCCTTGGAAAGTCTGCTAAGTGTCCCACTAAGACTGCCTTTCTATGTGACTTGGCCCTTCTCTCACGCAGCTTCTGGTACCCATCTTCATTTTGTGTGGTTAGAACTTTAACTCTGACAGAACATGTGGAGCTCATCATCCAGTCTTGCCCATTGGTGCTCTGTGAGCCCCTTTCTCTCTAGATGGGCATCTCTCCCCCTAGACTTGGGGAACTTTCTTCTAGGACTTTAAAAGCATATTTCTTTATTCCTTTGGTGAGGTGTTCTTCTTCCTCTTCTATGCCCATAGTTCATAAATTTTGTCTGTGGTGCCCCAAAGACCTTGCCTGTTCTGTTCATATGCCTTTTCAAGTTTGTTGTTGACATTTATTGAATGATCCAACTTCTCCCGACTGTCTTGATGTTCTGATATTCTATTTTGTCCTGCACTTGGTCCATCCTATGGGCAAAACTTTCCTTTAAGCTTTCCACTTGGCTCCTTTATTCTTTTCTTTATTTCCATCACCATTTCAGATTGTTTTTTTTCCATCTCCTGAATTGACTTCCCTATTTCATCCAGCCGTTTGTATTTTCTTAGAATACATTCATGCCTTTTTGGAGTTGCTTGGTCATATTTACAAATGCTCTTTTTTAATTATGTGTCTTGAATTTTGTCTAGGTCATGTTGGCTGGGTGCCATTACTACAGGGTTAACATTTTTTTTTGAAGGAAACAAGTTGTCTTGTTTTTACATTCCTTGTTGAGTTTTTTCTGGGACCTGTCCACCATCAGAGGTTAGAGAATTGGTAAAGATTTCTTCTTCTTCTTCTTCTTCTTCTTCTTCTTCTTCTTCTTCTTCTTCTTCTTCTTCTTCTTCTTCTTCTTCTTCTTCTTCTTCTTCTTCTTCTTCCTGTTGATTTTTATTTCAGGTGACCATTGTGTTTTTAGTGGAGAGACTTATATTCAGGAAGATTAAGTTCTCCTTGGGTTTAGGAGACATCTTTGTCTTTTAGAGTGTTGCTTGTGACCACAGGCTCAACCCCCAAGAGCTCCACAGTAAGTTTAGAATTGTAGTTACAGCCACTGGCCATCAGTAGACACACCATAAAAATGGGTGCTGGCAGCCTACAAAGCGATCGCTCCTTAAGAAGCAATTGTTTTGAAGCATAAAGATACATCAACCACACTGGATAATGACACATTATTACTGTATGAATGGAGCAAAGGAAGGAACCACAGTGGGATTAGAGATTAGTATTCACTTGCTAGCAAGGAAGCCGAGGAGGGAGCCATACCTAGAAAGAGAAAAGGGAAAATAAAGGAAAATGTTGTAGTGAGCAAGATCTTAGTTTTGTTTAATGGGAGACTGAAAAGGCTTGGGCAAAGTCAAGCCTTCAGATAAGACAGCACAGCCTCGCCTCCTAGGCGGTGGAGTTGCAGAGAGCCCCTAAACTAGGGTGTCCTGTGCTCCTTGGGAGATGGAAAAGAAAAGTGGTAGGTCACAGAGAAAAGGGAGAAAGGATGGAAAAATGGGGCCACTTTGGCTTTGGATAGTCTAGAACTAAGAGAGAGCTGTAGAAGAGAATAAGATCCGGGTGGAGACGGGCTGAGGAGACTGCATTTTTCTGCTCATTGACAATCTCTGAAATCAAGTGTGGCTTCCCAAGAGCCACCCTGCTCAGTGCCTGATTGAATTCTGGGGATATTTCGGACCTTCCCATATCCTCCATATCTCGCTCTGTAAAGTGGGCTTGTGACAAGGACAACCATACTTTCAGTCACAAAGAGGGTCGGAGTTAAAGCTCACACTACCTGTGAGAATTAAGGCTCTATGCAAGGTCAGGGTGGCTGTTGGCTCTCAGGGCAAGTGCTGGTTCAGGCCCTGGAGTAGGTGCTTCCTGAGACTCTTTGACCCAGGAGCCTCAAGTGCCTCTTCCCGCTGCAGGTGGAATACGGCACTCACCTAACTGTGGTACTCTGGGTCTCAGCCTTCCCTGACTGGGTTGGGCTGTGAACTCCAGACCACAGAACTTTCTCTGGAAACCATGCAGTGAGTTCCGCACGTGTCTGACCACGGAGGCCCAGAAAAGATTCTGGTTGGCCTTGAAGGACAAGGGCTCCACCTTCCAGCCCTGTGCCTGGCACTGGAGGCCAGTTCCTTCCACATCAGGCGCTCCCTTAAACATCTGTCTGTAGTGTGATTTATTCTATTTTAAAATGAGGTTTTCAAACAACTCACTATCTTAATTTTAGCAGTTCAGCTCCTTTGTATGCTAACAATACTGAACATGCAAATGAGCTACCACTTTGCTTTCTAGTAAAAATGTTTCTGTGCAAACACTTGATTTTATAACGCACTTTGCAGCTTTCTCCTATAATTAGTTGTTAAATCTATATTTGACTTTGTCTAAGTGGTTGCACTGCAAGGCTGTTTTTCTTGTTTCTCACTTTGACTGGTCCGTTTTATCCCTAACCATATGTCTGCGGGAGCAGCAATGAAGTTGCCAGGCTGGATTCGAGATTGAATGCAAAACCCAGGAAATGCTCCTGCCGTCAGGCTGAAAAAGACCCAAAGGCTGCAGCAGGGTGTAGAATCAACCTCTTGCCATTCTTCCTTTGAGGATGAGCATACAAGTCTCATGGTGGGGCCAGAGCCTCCTGACCAAGTTTACTATCAGAGGTGTTTTAGGCTGAGAATAGTTTTATGCAAAAGAATATAATCTAATCTCTTGCAAGAATATAATCTAATCTAAAGCAAGATAGTGGTAAATGGTGGAACTAGTGCCGCGGTTCTCATTCTGTGGATCATGACCTCTTGGGGGTCAAACGGCCCTTTCATGGTGGTCACATATCAGATATCCTGCACATTACATATTTACATTGCAATTCATAACAATAGTAAAATGACAGTTATGAAGTAGGAACGAAAGTAATTTTATGGTTGGGGTCAGCACAACATGAGGAACTGGATTAAAGGGTCACAGCATAGGAAGATGGAGAGCCACTGCTCTAGAATTGTCATTAATCTCAAGCAGTAGGTTTATTGAGTGCCACTTAGCACCAGCCACTGAAGGCTGTCAAGAACATAATGAGTATAAACCAAAGGTGACATAAACTGTCCTTTGCTGCCCTTAGTGGGGACACTAAGCAGATCCTTGGGGCCATGTCCAACCTCCAGCCCCTTGCCCGTGATGGGGCCTGCAGCATATTTTATTTCAGAGCGCACTAAACAGGATGATGCCAAGGAGCGGACTTAGGCATAAAGTAATATTTATTTGGGATGAAAAACTGTGCCCAAATTCCCATTTTAAAAAGCTGGAGAATTAAGAAAATGTCACGATAACACCCAGGAAGATAAAATACCATTTTATTGACTTGTTCCAGGGCACCTCTACTATACTTCTTTCCTAAAGCTTGACTCTCGCACGCTTCATCTTCCCCTGGTAACAACTTTGTAATATTTCCTATGTCGAACAGAGAGAAAGAATTCTTTCTTCTTCCTCAGGTAGTTGACCAAAGTAAAGAAAGCACAATACTTGGGATTCATCTGACAAGCAGCTTCACAGGCAGACGTACTCACTGAAGAATATAGGTTTGTACCTTTCAAACATAATATTTCTGATAAATTGTATTTCATAGGATTCTCATAAAAATTATAGTAGGTTTATAATTATATAGTCAATAAAATGCTACTTTTCAGAGCTTATGCTGACAGGAAAGAACTTCTATTTTGACTAGAAATCAATTGAACAGAAATTTCTGCTCATAATTGTACATGTCTGATGAACATAGGCTCTGAGCTTGAAGCGCTCAGTTGTCAGCCCCCCTTGTCATGACTTCTAATTCTGGCACCAAGCACAAGGGACAGATTCTTTTTCAGTGTAGTTCTTGGACTCTCGTCTTCACTTCCCAAGCAGTTGAGATGGGCCATGAATACAGGAGCATCCCTGAACCTACGGCCCTAGAGGGTTCTTCCACACATATCAGAGTTCGCTGTAAACAAGCTACCTGTATCTGCTCCCTTTGACCAGCTCCTGAAACAGCTGCATGGACTCCAGTCCTCGGACACGGGGTAGAGGGGGACTAGAGCAGAAAGAGGCAACATTTTAACCTGGGGAAGTTTGAAGATCATCAACACTGCCCAGGTGCTTCGCTGCAAGGTTCCTTTCCAGTGTTTGGAAATAAGGAACCAAGAATCGCCCTGCTTGAACCCCAAACTACTTTCATCTGAAGAAGGTCTCCTGTTCCAGGATCCATGCTCCCTTTAGAACCTGCGCTCAGCGTGGCTAGGAACCGACTTTTCAGGCCTTCTTGTCTTTTTTCTTATGGATTAGCTCCCAAATGCTTGCTACACCGAGGTCCTCTTTTCTCCTCTCTACCTTTGTCCTTGTCTGTGCAGCTCCTTCTCTGCACTCAGCTTCCAATTCCCTGGTGGTTTCGCCGCAATGACTTTGAGCTCCCTGAAAAGGCTGCCCCAGCTTGTCACAGTCCAGGGACCCTCTCCATAGACCTGAGGAACTTCTTCCGGTGCACAGAAAAGGCTGTCCCAGCTCAGCGATAGTCTAGAAAACAACAGCTCCGCTGAGGTATCATTGCAGTCAATGGTGGGCACACTGGTTAGCCAGCATCATCACACAATCTGAGAGAGGAAACCTTTATTGGACTATTTGTGAAAATGGTCAAAAATAATCTACATACTCTTTGACTCAGGTACCTTTCTTCTGTAGCTAGATATCTGGCTTCTGTCTTTTGCTTTCTTATTAAATTTCTTATTAAATTAATACATTGCTGGAGCCTTGCATATGCTAGGCAAGCATTCCATTGCTGAACCACTCCTCTGCCTCCCAGGTTCACTTCTAAGGGCTTATTTTTTTATAGCATTTATTTGTCTACTTGAAAAAAATTATCATGGAGAATTACAATTTAAGAATATTTCAAATAATAAGAAAGTTGAGCCTGCATATTTTCATCTACCAGAAACATTAAAACCACAATGGCTCATTCCCACTTAGATCAGCCTACTGCAATAACAAGAAAGTGGGGTGCTCTAACAAAGAACTGTCTCCAGGGTGGTGCTAACACGTGAGAAACTCAACTCAAAGCATGATGTGAGGGGAGTAGTGCCCATCTCCATGGGCACTTTGTGTAAGTGAAATCACCTCTGTAAGTGGAGAGAATGCCTCCCACTTCCCATATGCCAAGGAACTGGAGATGTTGATGGATAGAAAAGAATTCTCTGAACTGAATGTTGTATAAAATTCTGTCGCTTACAAAACATTAAACAAGATAAGGAGAGCCTGAGAGCCCCAAACCTCAACCATCTACAGCCTATCTCTCTCATTCTGGAAGCTTCTGACTATTAAAAAAAACATGAGAAATAGATCGGCTTGCCATCGTCTGGCATTGAAGATTACAGAGCACAACAAGCTAAGCTTGCCCAGCAAGGCCAGTGTGCGTGAAATGAACAAAGAAGATCCTGATAGGTAAGAGGATGGTGAGGGCAGGGGGAGGTGCTGGAAGTGGCCATGGTCCTCTTGGGTGCTTTAGGAGGGTGGATGACTCTGGAACCAGAGCAGATGCTCACCATGGCAGGCTCTCATGGGGTTACTTCCATGAGCTGCACAGAGCAATGGCTGAGAGGACTGGAATACCACAGCAGAGCATATGCCATGTGTTCCATCACAGAGAAACAGAGAATTGCTAGGTGTGCCCCGGGAAGCAAGCAGGAAATGGAGGTTGTTTGGAAGTGATGACACTGTGACGTTTATTTTGATCTAGAGAAGCCTTGCCTGAATAAGCACTGTTGGATCTGGGGTTTGAAGGAGGAGGGGTTTACCAGGCCGACACCGTGGCAAGATGGAAGAGAAAAGGGCTAATTCCAGGCCAAGGAAAGAGCATGTATTTCTATCCCATGGGGATCTGATAATGGAAAGAAGCTAAGGAAATCAGTGAGAAGTGAGACATGCCTGGGGAATAAGAGGTAGTTCGGACTGCAATGAAGCCAAAGTCAGAGAAAGCAAAATGGTGCAGGGCCCTGGAGACCATGAGGCAGAGTCTGTACCAGGGAATATTGGAAGCACTGAGGATTCAAACAGCCGGGTGCTGTGTGTGCTGTCCCTACAGTGTGAGACATGGAATTAAGGCAGAAATGGAGAGCCCCTTTATGAGGCATGGGCCCTGCTTTTGGCAAGAAAAGGCAGGGACTTGAGCTAAGGGACCCCTTGACCCCAACTTTCCCTAGAGAGTAGACAGATGCCAACCCTGGCTTGGTTCCTGGTGCTGTCTGGCTCTCTGCTTCCCACACATCTAAAATTACAGCTTGCGCAGCCTACCTTGCAGGCCGGTGCTGAGAGAGCGTAGGTGTTCTGAAGCTGGATTGAAAGCGTAAGTGGGGTTACTTCTGAGGAGGCAGAGAAAGGTGCAGCGTGTTCTACTGTCCACAGAGAGGGCTGACCTGCAGGCATGCAGCAAGTGCCCCTGGTTTATATTCCAGACCACCAGCCACTGTAATTATACATTTCGCAGTCCCGGCAAGGCTCAGTATAGATGCTCGCAGCCAGGGTCTCTGTTATAAGGGCTCTGGTCCTGGTTGGTTATTAACTATACTGTACGAAGCCTCATAAACACCTTTTTACACATACAGTGCAACCTTTCAATACAACAATCAAATGCTTTTCAACAAATTACAGTCTCCTAGAAGAGCGGGGCCTTGATTGCTTCCTAGAAAGAGGTGGAAGGCAACTTTAGACAGAACTTGTTGGAAGCCTGATGTTTGGAACTGTGTTTGCTTTAGGCTGGAAATGCTAGCCTGGAGTTCAGACCTTGCATAACTCTGGGGAAATTAGTGCTAATTAATCCAAACTTGGCCCGAGGAGAAATCAAGCCACAGGGATAATTTAACCAACCCAACCTACTTTACAGACAAGGAAAATGGCGTTAGAGAAGGACAACTATGTTCTGTAGTCTCCTGGGAACCCACAGGTGGGACTGTGCGGAGATTTCAGGACAGGCTGCCAACATCCTCCTGGGACTTGATCGTTACGTTCAGATCTTGTCTTGCGTCAATGTTATTCGCCTGGAGTCTGCCATCTTCTCGGCAGAATGTGGAGTCTTTATCTTTTCTACCTCGCCTTTAATTCTCCTATATTCCCAATCCAGTCAACTATTTGTCATCTTAGAAAAAACAATCTTTAGATTTAATAGACAGTTTTCATAGTGTGAGCTGCAGACCCGAGGTTGTGATCTGTTCTTTTGTCCAATAAGGGCATTAGAGGTAAACCAGCAAAAGACATTCTACCCAGCAACATATGGGAATGGGGTTACCAGCTTTCCTGGAGAATAAGCATCGTACTATGCAGAGAAGGATGAGAGAGAAGAAAAGGGAGGGATGGAAAGCTAGAAACACTGTCGGCCTTTTCCAAGTCAGGTGAAAATGCAGTGTGACTGTAAGGGACACAGCAAGCTCCGGGGAGATGGTCACGTAACTATATACATTTTAGTTTTATGTAAAGAAATCAGTGCTATTCAGATGTGCTGATGTGTGTCCTGTCATCCCAGTACTTGCCCTTCGGAGCAAGAGGATCACAAGTTTGAAGTCAGTCTGAGCTATATAATGAGACTTTGTTTCCAAAACGCCCAAAATATTGAAAACAAAACCCAACATTCACCAATCACTGCCAAATTTTAGCAGATAGTTCACAGGATACAAAACTGAAACCAAGACCAAAAGAAGAGTGGAAGATTCCATATTCTGGTCAGACATATTCTTTGAAGCAGGTGGACCTCTGAGTTTGAAGAAACGCCATAGAAGTGACTGCCAAATGTGGGTCTCCACGTTTTTACCACCGCTGCCACCGAGAGAATGATGTGGTTTCCTGGGGCTTCTAGTCAATGCCTCTAGTGACAACCAAGCAAGGATAGAGCAGAGAGAACTCTGTGGTCAGCTTTGTCACATGGCCCTGCAGAAGAAAGTCCATCACACTAGGCCTCAACATCCCCATGTCCCTATGGAGAAAGTGATTGCTCTTCAGGGCTAAGCTGGGGATCTACAGCAAGAGGATGTAAGAGGGATATGGACACTTGCTTTCTGAGTTCAAACCAGAGACCCGAATATGACTCTGGCTTGGATGTTTGCCAACTGTGTGTTATAGGACAGCCACACCATCCTGGTGAGCCTCCATGTCCTCTTTGGCATAGTGGGAGTGATCTTACAGAGATCTATGAGGAGACTATAGGTTCATAAGTAGAGACATGTCAGCTCTGCATCCACAAAGTGGCAGGGGTTGAGTTCATACACAGTTGCTTCTCCAAGCAGACACCAATCACTCATTGACTGACTCCACGTGGGACAGAGAAGCTCTCCCTCCTGTTTGCAAGCTCTCTGTGGTGGAGTTCACAGGAAAAGCTTCCCCAGCTCTGAAGCAGTGGAAATAAAATGAAGCTATCTATATGGAATGCCTTGCCCAAGCCTGGGTAGCAGGTGTTAGGCCACCTTCATCGTCACTGTATCAGAATGTGCTACAAAAATAGTCTCTCCTTTTGAGAAGGCTCAGTCCATACTTGCTTGGACCCATGTGCTTGGGCAGAACCTCACAGCCATGGGAGCACATGGGACAGGCTATTCCCTTCTTACTGCATAAGAAATAACAAAAGCAATACAGAAAGGGGCTTGCTTCTGCAGCACCCCCAATGACCTATTTCCTTTACCTAGACCCCACTTCCCAACAATGCCATCATATTACAATTCCACCAAGTGATTGTTCCATTCATTAGATCAGAGCCCTCAGGACCTAACCATCTTTGGAAACACCCTGCTATACACAGCCCTAGATAGCGAAAGCCACCAGCTAGTGGATTTTCAATCTCTTTAAGCTGACAGTCAAGTTTAGCCACCACAGTAGGTGCTCAATAAATGTAATCTATAAGCCAACTTCCCTTTGAGAAAATGTGGTCACCGCTGCTCTAAGACAGTCCCTAACTACACAACTTTGTGTCAGACAATACATATATCCTTAAATTTTTCAAAAACAGTTACAGGAACCTCAGGTTAAAATATAAGAAAGAATTGACTTCTTTTTAGTCTCTGAGTATTGAGCCCTAAAGAACTTCATCTCCCTGAGAACTACACCATAGTCAACAAGTATTGTCAAGTGAATTGATGTGTCTATTGGTAAAAGAATAAAGAATAGTAAGGGTCTAAGTTTGTTCAAGTTCTCCCTATAGCCAGATATGATTATATATATACACCAAGCCATGCAAGAGAAGCAGATGCAAACATTCCAAAGATCTTTTCAAGGGAATGAAGCGGTTTGCCACGCAAGATCAAAACTGCTTTCCTAAGTTGAGAAGAGTTCAGGATTGGTCTGAGTTTTAGGCAGACTGGGAGAACTCCTCCCTGTTTCCAGAAGCCTCAGAATATATCACACATTAAAATGCTCCAAGACCAGTGTCTCGCAAATTAACCTGTCCCCCTTAAACCAAGAAGGAAAACTAAATTCGGGGTGAGCGTGATCAGGCTTGCATCGTTCCATGACACCAAAGTGCAATCAACAATCCACACACAAAAAAAAATGAAAACAAGACCACTAAGCACTTTTGGCTTCGCAAGACCCCTTCCTATTTCCACTTGGGTTTTAAAACCCCCACAAGACAACGGGACAGCTCTAATTGGCGCCTGGAAGGAGGTTCGGCATGGCCAGTTGCTAGTAAAACTGAAAGCATTTATTTATTATTTAATTTGTTTGCTCAGGAGACTTCGCTCCTGATGGAACATCTGGTTTTCATTGTAGCCCAACTTTTACCTAATTGTACAGCTGAAGAGATTAAGGCACAAGGGGTCACAGGCCGAGCCCAGCCAGGACCCAGCCCCCTAGGAGAGCTTTGCTCCTTGCTTCGGGGTAGAGACCACACTCCTCGCCTCTGGTCCTCTGGTGGAGACCTATAAATGAGAAAGGAAGTACTCTTTCAAGTCCGTACACTGCCTCTTTCTGAGTCTCATTAATGATGGGACTGGAGGAGGAGGGAGAAGGAGGGGACTGGGGAGATAGGCCATGCAAGAGGCAATGGTTGTGTGTGACCACAGGCCACAGGCAAAGGGGTAGAGACAGCCAAGATGAGGCTGCTCTTCTGGGGTCAAAATCCTGTTCCTATGGCACCAAGAGGCTGACCGGGAGCAAACACAGACCTTTGTCTAGCTCCTAGAGTAAGGAGAAAGAATTCAATTCCCATGTAAGATCAAGAGGCTGGAATAGAAAAAATAATAAATTCTTTCTTGTGATTGAAGCTGCCCCAAGGCACTAGGGACATGTTTGTCACCGAATCTGAATCCATCTTTACCTCTTCCAGTGGGAACTCTCTAACCTCTCTGGGCCTTAGGTTCTGGTCCCCCTTCAATGTTTGGTTTCATGAAGAATGTGTGAAAGTACCCTACACACACAGCAGATGTTTCCCAAGAAGAGATATTAAAATCCAGCCCCCAAAAGCTCCTGAAGAAATCACACCATTCTCAACCCATTTCCAAATAAGAGCTTCCCATCAGGGTGACCACTGACATAGGATGAACAAGAAGGAACAAGGGCCATTGGTCTAGTTAAAGCCTCAAATCATGCTAACCCCAGAGGAAATAGGAAGCAAGGACATGAGATCTTGAAAATTTGTAATAGTCAAGGAACTCAAAATCTGTAAGAGCTGAGTATCTGTTTCTGTCAAAGTAAAGGCTACACCTCAGTCATGTTCCAGTCCACTGTGGTCAGAAGGGTGAACACTTCTGTATGGCAGAACTAAGGCATGGTCCAGAAGAATGAACAGTAACCAGAGAAGGCAAGTGGCCCTGGGAGAATGTTCCAGAAAGCAATGTCAAACAGATATTGCATTGGCCTTAGGGGAACATATGACAAGGATCCAGTAGAGAAAAGACCAATAGACTAGAGAGATGGTAGGAAGATAGGGCACCCAGAGGGATGGGACCACCACCTGGGGGCCTTGACAGCCTGGCAAAGATAAAGTATGTGTGTTCTGTATCAATGGTTAGCTATGGATATTGTGCTGGAGAGGACCACAGCTCAAGAGCATGGAAGGAAGTCCATATGCACAGGCAATGTGGCCACAGCTACTATAAACTAAAAACTGGGGTGTCTTGGGGGTCTTTTGACCTTCCTGCATGACAAAGGCTCAGTACAGATGTCATAGCCCATGTGTTTTAAGAGCTATTGACTCTGCTTAGTGGGTCCAGAATCATGTTCGGCCTCTCTGCATGTTTGGCATGTCCCACTATCCTTTGGTAGTCGCCTGTATGTCTGTTCTGGCATTGGCCCAGCTCAGTGCAGCGCAGCCCAAACCTGCACTGAGAATCCAAATTGTTGATTTGAATGGGGATGTTTTAAATAATCTGTGACAGTCTGATTCTTTAAGTCTGTGAAATAATTGTCAGTAGACAGATATAATGGGGAAAAGCTAATTATACAATTGTATAAATGTGCAGAAAAATGGGAGCCATATTCAAAGTATGAAATCTAAAAAAAGTCCCAGTATTAAGGTTTGGATCTGAAATGCCCTAATGGTTCCTGTGTGGTTCCCAGAGCGTTGTTCAGAGGCAAGGTTTGCGGCAAGAGATCCCATCACGAGGGTGTTGATGTGATCCATGGATTAGCTAACTGAAGGCTTCATAATTGAATAGGCTTTGGGGCACGGTAGAAGTTAAGAAGGTAAGGCCTGATGGGAGAGAGCTTCTTGATAGGTCTTGCTGGGGGACAGTAAATCTTGTCTCTACACCCCTCCCTTCTTTCTATGTCCTATATGCCCTGAGGTAAGTCACTTTGCTCCCTCACACGTTTCTACCATCATGCTGCTCCCTCGCGTGCCTCCATCACAGTGCTCTGCCTCACCGTATGTAGGCCCAGAAACAAGAGCGCCAAGTGAGCATGGATGAAATTTCTGAATTTCTGAGCCTAAGTAGATCCTTGTTCCTCTAAGTTGGTTTTGGAGGTATTCTATAAGAGTGATAAACACAACTAGGCTTTGAATCTTGTAAAGAATTTTGCTCTACAAAATGAAATCAAGGCTGCCATGGAGTTAGATAAGGAACAAAGCCCAGATGAGCATGGGACAGGAAATAATCTCTCTTCCTAAGCATCCTCTAAAGGCCATTGTGTTCATCTTCGTCTGGACCAGGGGTCAAACCCCCAACCTTCTGCCCAAACACATAGGAGGATTCTTCTTTCCAATCATCAGAATAGAACTAGAAAGCCAGAAGGAGACTCAGACGCCCCATTCCTGTCTCTACCTCCATTGTCTAAGTCACCAGTGTGAGCACAGGAGGTCAAGACAAAGCCTGGCAGGAACAAACAATGGGCATCCGAGACAGCAGGTTAGGGGAAGAGTGTGGGGTCAGGTGACTCAGTCTCTTGGCTTTGGAATGTTGCTCTGAGTCTTGTCTGGCTGCTTCCTTGAGTGGAAAGATGGGAAGCAAGCTTGCTTAGTAGTGAGCGGGCACGGAATAAGACCCTTTACCACTTCTGGCTCTGTGATGCCTAGGACAGTTCTTCCTTTGAAAAATGATTATTACTATTATTATATATATCTAAAATATACATATATACTTACATATACATACATAAGACATATGGGTGCATATACAGATATGTATACATGTATATATATAATACACATATACACACACATATATGATGGCAAAGAGTTCACACATACCACAGTGCAATGTGGAGAGCAGAGGGCAGCTTTGTGGAATTGTTTCTCTTCTCCCTTTCCACAGGTTCCAGGGATTGAACTCATGTCACCAGTCTTGTAGAGCAAGCACCTTTACGGTCCGATTCAGCTCACTGGCCTCACATTGTAAAGGGACTCTTGAGTGTGCCCTGAACACTTGCTGTGCCCTGGGTGTGCAAGGTACTAGTAGCAGGCTTAGATGAAGACCTGAGACACAGATGGGGGGGATGGAAGGTTTCCCCAAGGACTACTGTCTAGAGAACCAAAGAAGGGATGGTTGCTGACTTCACTGATATGAGATGTCGAATAATGAAAGTTTTCACCATGGAAACCCTCAAAATGTGATGGGCTACAGGTACTACAGGCATTCAAGGGTGACAGAGTAGTTCTCATTTTTTCATGGGGCTCACAGAATGGCTCAGTGTGTTCTGGTGATAGTGGAGATTTCTGAACAAGAACCACTGACATTGTAGTGGCAACGGCACCCTCTCTCCTTCCCACGGACAAGCCTGTGTCTCATTCATTTGCCCCCATACCACCCGGCATCATTCATTTCAAGAGAGATCAAAGTATCCTAAATGAATAGAAATTTTAGTTCTGTTCAATGTAGTCAGGAGAAAGCCACATGGTGCTTCCTTTCACAATTGCAATTTTATCTGTTCTTCGACAAGACAGATTACTGAAAATGGTACTTTAAGGCTTGGTGTATGGACTGGGAGATGGCTCAGCATTAAAGGCCCACCCTGCTCTTCTATAGGAACCAGGATTAAGTTCCAGCACCCACAAAGTGGCTCATAGACTCCTGTAACTCCTGTTAAGGAGGAGCAGACACCCTCTTCTGACCTCTGGGGGCCAAACATCCATGTACAGAAAATAAATAAACATTTATTAAGAGATGATGCAGGGAAAGTTTCTGAGTGAACTCGGTTTTCATTTTCTGTCATGTCATAACCCTTCTTCCAACCACTGCAAAGTCACCATTCTCTCTAGGAAAAGGCAGCAGAGGTGTCAGCAACAATACTGTGCCTTTTAGGTCCCAGGGGACACTAATAGTCAGTGATGTCAGACAAAATGACTCCCCTTTCCTGGAAAGTTCTGGTACATAAAGGAGGTGTCCACTACAAGGTCCAGTTTCCATGCCCTGGGGTCTTGCTCTAATTTGTCATAAATATACCTGGTTTCTACTTAAGTCTGTGCAGGAAACCAACATCTTCACATGGCCAGGGTTGAGAAAGGAATTTTCCTGCATTCCCTAAGCAATGTCCAAGGGTAGAAGGGGGACAACCTTAAATATTTGATTAACCCACCCCTGAGAGAGGAAAGGTTAAGGTATTTTGAACCCTTCTCCCAGAAGGCCAAGGAGTATTATTAAACACATCCATTATGTCAGCCGTACAAAATGTGTCGCATGACCCGGGAAGAGAACGGCTGAGTCAAGGCCAATGGGACTCAGAGGACCTTTCCAGGGAAACCTTCCTCAGATCATGTGGTCTTCCTCTTTCAACCCAACTTGAAGAAGTCTAGAGAATTAAGATAAATGCACAGAAAACAGTAGTCACCAGCCCAAGCACCTGCAGGACTCACTGTGTCCATCTTGTCCTTAACCTGGCTCAGGTTCAGGGCTATTTGCCATGTTCTATTACCTACGCCTTGCATCCAAGCTTCCAGAATATTTCTCATTTTTTTCGTCACCCATATTATGCATATGGGTTGCCCCTGTGACTATCAGCACAGGGATTTTTTTTTCCCTATCATGTATGACTTGGAGTTCCACCTAAACTCCAATGGAGACTTTCTCACATTTGAACGGCTACAGCATTTGGTTCAAGTGTGGACATGTAGTTGCTTTCACCAAGTATTGCTTAATTCTTCGGGACTATCGACCATGTATTTGGAGATAGAAAGAGTGCTAGTTTAATGGTGTCATTATTTATTTGTCCTGAGCAATAGAACGCAGGTTAGCAGGGACAAACAATAAAGTCTTCTTGTTCATTTCCCATTACACACTTCGTGGCATTAATATATTACAACACTCATTCCTTAACCTCGTAGCACTGCTTAAAAGTCTTTCCAGAAACATGCAACACACACACACACACACACACACACACACACAAGTCTCTTTTGTTTTGCTGCTTTAGCAAGAAGCATCAAAGTTCCCTAGTTATCATGATGCTTATGGATTAAAAAGAAGCAGAAAGGAGAACTCTGTAGATGTTAGTTTCTGATGTTAAAAGATAGAAGAAGCCTGTTCTCTGCCTTTGAGAATTCATCTGGAGTAGAAAAAGGTGTCGCACATCGTGGAACAAGAAAATGTTAAATCCGCCCTTCAGTAATACATCTCTGCTTGGGGAAGTAGAGATTGGGGGGGCAAACACATTGAATCACTCCCCATTTCATTATTTTTGACATTGATTTGTCATTAGGAAAATTTATTAGGCTCTAGATTAAATTGATTTGAAGAATCATTAATTCATAGGATGAAGCAAAGGCTGTCTGGTCCCCTCACAGTGAAATGAGCCAGTATTGATAAAAGCAAGGGGAAACTAACAGAGCTGTCTAAAAATTCACCTTTTCCTACCTGGAAGAATACTTCAGATGTAAGTTGTGGGTGGATATTTTAGTGTTTGGCCTCATCCAAATGGTAACCAGAAGAGGAGATTTGCAACATCTTAACCACGGTGAGAAGACAATGATTTTAGAGAGGTCATTTGGAAGAAAGGTACTTATTCACCTAGAGCTCAGCTAAGGGGTTCAACTTCCTACTCCAAAGATACCAAGTAGCCCTCTTTTCTGCCCCTAAGTGTTGTCTTTACTTCTCCTTTGCTGCCACGATACTTTCCAGTCCAGTCACAAGTAATCACCCTGTTTAAATTTGCTTCTCCTCCAAAAAGAGACTTCTATTGGTCTGATTTGCCTTACCAGCCCTTAGAACTTATTGTGGATATAGGTTTCTGTAAAAAAAACACTTATCAAAATATTTACCTGCCTTTGCTTCCAGTCATTTGCTGCTGTGTTTTCAAAATAAAATCAAGATTAATGTCTGCCACCACCCCTTCATTGTATGTGTTAATCAGCCCTATTGTTTGTAAATGATCAAGAACCATCCGGATAAAGTCCTGAATGGTGGTCTATGCCTTTAATTATAGCACTTGGGAAATAGAGGCAGGCAGATCTCTGTGAGTGTGAGGCCAGTGTGGTCTACATAGAGAGTTTCAGACTAGACAGGGCTACATGGTAAGACCCTGTTTTGAAAGTAAAAGAAAACAAAACAAAAGCTTAATGGTAAACAGTAAACTTTTTGCTCCAAAAAAGTCCAGGAATGTAAATAGGCTTAGACAAGCCTAGAAGCTAGTAGCTTACACCATTGGACATCGGCGTTCTTTTCTCTGCTCCTTTTCTTCTCCTCCTCTCCTTCTCTCCCCTCTTTCTTTCTTCCCTTCCTCCCCCTTCTGACTCTGCCCTTTGGCAGTGTCTCCCATAGAGAGGCGTCCATTACCCATCTTTATAAGCCTGTGGGTTCTCCAGGAATTCTGACAAAGTTCATCAGTTACAAAGTTCATCCGCTGAGTCACTTTGGTTTGGAAAGGAAACAGAATCTCTCATCCGCCCTCGCGTCATTCCATTGTCTTTTTGTCCATCCACACTTTTCTGTCTACAGACTGTCACAGGGGCCAAGTACAACTCTTCTTGGGTCCACTCTCCTCTTAAAGCCAGGTCTTTCTCACTGATGCTCTTCCACAGGTCTGCATGATCAGCTGTGCCCCACAGTGATCCTGTGGGATGACAAACATGGTTCAGAGTATTGTGGCCACTTTCCGCTCTTTCAGAAACTTCTCCAGATGGCTTCGTTTTCTAGGCAAATGCCAGCAGGGCCTGGAAAGCAGGTGTTGGCTTTAAGAGTGAGTGGAGATTGAAGATTAGGTTCATAGTTAACACTAGGAGTCCTCTGGGCTCCATAGAAATCATGGAATAGATAGGCCTCTAGGATGTTATGTGTGGCACTGAAGCTTGGGGAGCCTCTAACTCCCCAGAAATGAGGCCATAATAGCCCCAGACAGGAGTCAGAATGACACAGAACTTTAGAACAACTGAATTAACAACAACAAAAATGGCAAAACTGTAATTTCACAACCACTTTGGAATTCAGACAGTTGGCCACTTACTTCTGAATTAGTGTGTGTGTGTGTGTGTGTGTCTGTAAGTTCAAGTTCCCCAGGAAAGCAGACATGACCCCAGCTAGATGTCATGTCCCAGAGAGTATGATATCTGGATGGCACAACCGTCTCCTGAATTCTAACTCAGCTGAGGGCTTTGAGAACCTATGGACCTAGTCCTGATCTGAAATGTTAGGTCTCTGTTTCTTTATCCTTCTGCGCTGTCAGACTGCATCTGTGACTTGCAGAGGAGAGACAAGGCATAGCCTAGCAGAGCATACTGCAGACTTCCACGGCATGTCCCGAAGAGCTCAGGCTTCAGGACTACGAGTGGAAAGAACTGCGCACATTTTTTTCCAACACCTTGGCCCTAGTGACATCACCATCAAATCCTTACAGGCATCAAAGTTCGTGAGCTAAAGCCTAGACTGTGTGCCAGGCACCATGGTCAATGGAAGTTACCTAACGACCATGCTAAAGTCAGTATTATCATTCCCCTTTGACAAAGAGGTAGACGGGTATCACCAAGGGTGAACAACTTACCTGGAGCAACGCGTCTTAGCAGCAGAGCCAACCTCCAGCTCTGATCCGAAGGGTCAATGAATGAACGGCTGGCAGCAGGGATGGGCAGCTCTGCCATGCCTGTATTATATCATTGCCTTGTACCATGCCCTTCACTAAATTGCATGGGTGACTCTAGGGAAC
Source organism: Chionomys nivalis (assembly GCF_950005125.1). Lineage (NCBI taxonomy): Eukaryota > Metazoa > Chordata > Mammalia > Rodentia > Cricetidae > Chionomys > Chionomys nivalis. Next base: position 36,467,578 of record NC_080106.1, read on the forward strand.
TTAAACGTAGTGAAGGCATGGTTCTCCGGGTTTGCCCATCTCCCATCCTGTCTCTTAGTAACCATTGACAAACTGAGCCCCAGGCTGGGATCCTCGTCCAAGGCTTATGGATGTCGGCTGGGTTCATTAATGCCTTTTGCAGTTCAAAGATGGTCAATACTCTGGCCGCTGCCTTGCATCCAACTGCATGAAAAAAAAAAAGGAGGAATTCAACTTCTTCCTGTGTTTTGCCAATGCACAGTATGTTGTGTGGGTAATTTCTGGTCTGGCCAGTAAAAACCTCCGGAGCCGTCCGTAGCTCTTTAATTATGAACTGTAGGGGACACCACAAAATAAATACTTAAAATGTCTAGACAACCAGTCATCAGAGGAGGATAATTAACTTCAAACATTCTAAATTGTTGGAGGAGTCGTTATGCACCTCTGAAGTTCCTTCTGGGACCCTACCCCAGTGGTGTGTTTGCAGCCACGAGGCTGTAGGGCTGGCTGAAGCCCCCTCACCCCCCCCCCGCCCCCCACGGCAAGTAACCAAGTAGCTGGCAAACAAATACTTAAAGAACAAGAAGGAAAAGCACTGGTTTTTCCAAAACGGGAAAAATGCTGCTTCCTTTTAGCAATATCAAAGCACAAAATAACACTGTAGCTGAATAGGAGAAACACTGTTTATCCAGTCTATTGTATATACTTTTGTCTGAATTTTTTATTACTTAAAAATTTAATTGTCTTATTTTGGTAAGAACTGGGTAAATTTGAGACTGAATTTAAACTTGAAGTATTTCTAGTTCCCTCAGATTTTCTATGAGGAAGCATTTTTAACTTAGGACTCATGATGTTCTCTTTGTTATGCTTTTGAGTCAGGGTCTGCTTTAGCCCAGGCTAGCCTCAAATTCCCTAAGGAGCTGAGGAGAAAGATCTTGACTTTCTGATCTTCCTGACTGTACCTCCCAAATGTTGGGGTTCCAGACACACACCACCATGCCTGATTGTATTTATGTTTTAAACTAAAAGCAACAATGCCACAAAAGAGGTATGGATCCCACGATGAAAACGTGTTCCAAACAGTCTACACAGTGCCAGGTTCCTGCCCATACTTTTTAAGGACAGCCATGGGGAGCCCAAAGGCCTGACTGTCAATCAATCAGGTCAAAAACCCGGACTCAGACAGCTTTACTTTAGGCAGGGAGTGGATTTTAAAATGTGAGTATTTGTTAATGCAGAACTGAGCGTGGCTCTGAGCAAAGGTACACCATTCAAAATGCTAGCTGCATCTGATATTTTCTTTCCCCCAACTTTTTACCTCCGTCACCCAGCAGGCAACATTTTAGAAGACCCAAATTTTCATCTAATTCTAATGCCATTTTCCTTTAAATGAAGGAAATGCAAAGCCAAGTATTATTTAGTAAAAATTGTATATTATAGTCAGAATGACCACATTAATTGGGATGGCTTTAATTAAAGGTGAGATCTGATTACATACATGTATTTTTGAAAAACCATAATTGTCTTGTGCAAGCCACTGAACAGATTTAGGGATCTTCAATAACAAATTACATTAATGACATAGGTTATTAAATATGATTGATGGCAAAATTGGACCCCTCTTGGGTCTCTATCACAGAAAAGCACACAGGCTTTTGAAGATGGTGCCTGGAGTGTCAACAAGAGAAGCAGGAAAAAGAGCCATATACCATTCACGCTGGTGTTCTCCAGTAAATGCCTCAGTAATAGAAGATACCTCTTGCCTTTAGTCCCTTGCTAGGTGAGTAGATGATGGGAATTTAACTGTTGGGCTGTGCGGTAATCTTATTCTCAGTGAAGTCAGGAGGAAGGACAGCCGATGACACAAAGGGGCAGCAAAGCTTGGGGAAAAAATCTGTGGAGGTCGCCACTCTCCAGAGAGACCCATCATCTCTAGGAATAGCCAGCAAAATACGGCAGCAAGGCTGATGCGGTTGTCCAGGCAAACATGGAAAATGGTTGCGTACATGTCTACCTCTTCCGAGTAGCAGCCATCTTCCTCAAAACACTACCTGTGACCTCAGAGAAAGACAGAATGAGAGGAAGACAATGATGCTGGATTCTCTGACCCATGGTACGAGGCCAAGCCCAAGAGCTCGATGACCAGATAGAACAGAGAAATGTCCTGTGGAGGACTTTTCTCATGCTCGACCCTACACAGCCCTCTGTTAGTGGAGATGAAGAAACTGAGGGTCTGGGACAGAAAGTACAGTTACACATTTGAGAATCACCTGGGAAGGTCAGCTTGTGGCTGGGAGGGACTTTGAGGTGGGGACCATGAAGGTCTGCCCTGAATGTGGATTGTACCATTTTCACATGCTGGGCCCTGGGCTGAATGAAAAGGAGAGACTGAGGTAAGCAGAACCCTGTTTTAGACTCAACTACTGCTGTGAGGAAACACCATGGCCTAAAGCAACTGAGGGACGAAAGGGTTTCCTTGACTTACACACCTTGGGTCACAGTCTGCTGAGGGAAGCCAAGGCAGGAACCTGGACCCAGGAACTGATACACAGGCCATGGAGGAATGCTGCTTACTGGCCTGTGCCTCATAGCTTGCCCCACCTGCTTTCTTCTAGAACCCAGGACCACCAACCCAGGGGTGTCCCACCCACAATGGCTTGAGCCCTCCCTGATCTACCACTAAATAAGAAAATGCTCTTCAGGGCTGCCTGTCTACAGCCTGATCTCAGGGAGGCATTCTCTTAGTTTCTCAGGTGACTTTAGCCAGGGTCAAATTGACAGGAAACTAACCAGGACAGCACACATGTACGAATTCATTGTCTTCTGCTCTTGGTTGTGGATGCTGTGTGATGTGATCAGCTGCTTCAAGCTCCTGCTGCCTAGACTTTTCCACACTAATGGGTTGTTACTTGGATATCCGAACTAAAATAAACCTGTTGTCCCCTAAGTTGTTTTAGTTAGGATATTGTATCACAAGACTTGGGAAGCTGGGACAGAAAGTGACCTTAGTCCTCTGGGCCACAGACTGAACACGATTCCAACTCGAGCACACACGTCAAGGACTACTGTGTTGCTAGAGTCCCAGTCACCAGGCGAGGCAGTGCTGGCTAACTCATAGTCGGACATCAGCCTGACAGATATTTGCTGTGCCCAAGATGAAGGCCTGGTGCTTAGGGAGTGTCACTCCCAGGTGATGGAAGGATGCTTGGAAGTCTAAAGTCCTTTAGCCTTGGGCTTGCAAATTCTGGTAAGCACGTGTACAGTTGCTCTTGATCTCCTCCCCATCCATTCCTGCCTCCGTACCCGATGCTTCTCTCTCGACCAAAAATTTCTCAGGCATCTTGAGGAAGAACCGATGCTGTTCTCCTAGAGACCAGAGAGACTGAGGTTCCAGGAAGTTCAGCAGCGTGTACTGGATTCATAGGCTACTATGTCAAGAGTCAGTGTCTAAAATCAGACCCAGAGATTCAGAGACACCACCACCCTTAGCTACAAGGATGTAGTCTCAAAGAGAAACACAACCAGGAGCTGACAGAAAAACTCCTGCCTGCATCCTGGCAGGTGGGAGGGCTTTGCCTGGGGTCGCACTTGTCCATCCAAAGCCTGTCTCATAAGCGTTCATCACACAAGCTCTTCCCTGTATTGTTCTGGGCTGCAGAAGTACCTGGTTCTCACTGGGAGAGCAGGGCGAGGGGCAGTAAACACTTTCTAAGGCAACTTTTAGTCCCCCAGCTGCAGATCCTTAATTCAGACAGAAAGGGCTAGAATTATCTCCCTTCTCTTCCACCAACAGGAGTTTTAAAATCCTGGTTTGAAGCTTATCTGTTGACATCAGCAGAGGAAGGGGGGCGTTTCATGAGGTCCCACCACTAGACAGAGACCTATAAGCAACTAGTGACCGCTGAAATGAAAATTAGCTTCTCCAAGGGATGAGGCCCCTTGTCGGCTGCCCAGTGCAGGGTGGTCAGTCTTGAAATCATATATACACAAATACCAAAAATGGACTCATTCGGTTGTGTTGATATATATTTTTGCATATTCACACACATATGTAACAATGATAATCAAAGAGAGAAGCCATCAACTTGAGGAGAAGGGGAGGGGCTCAAAGGTATGTAGATGGAAGGAGTTGGTTGGAGGAAAGAGAGGGGAGAATGATATAATTCTATTTCAACTAAAAGCATTTAAAAATTAAAAAATTAAATGTCTATAACTAAATAAATACATGCACATATAAGACCATTGAACTTCTCATTTTACCTCTTTTTCTTAATTCTTGTGAATTCTTATGAATTTCAGTCCTGTATTATCTAATAGAAAAATTGTTTGACCTGCTTTTATTTTTCCTGTTTGTATTTATCTTTTCCTGGGTGCCTTAGACTCCAGCTCAGGTCTCTAGACTTCGGTTCAGGTCTCTAGACTCCAGCTCAGGTCTCTAGACTCCAGTTCAGGTCTCACACAGTTGGCTGAGGCCAAGGCTTCTCAGATAATCTGGGTTTGTTTCTCAATCCCCGAAGCACAGATGCTTTTGTTAAATTTAGTAATAAGATGAATTTCTAGAATCATGGCCATCTGATTATATGTCTTGGACATGTGCCATTTCTATGAAAACTTGAGGTGTTGATGTCTCCTTTTGGTATTTGCTGGGGCGTGTACCAGTAACAGACAGTCCCCATGCTCTGTCAACAGAGACTGTCTGGCTTTAGATCAGTGGCTCCTGGTCAAGGGTGTGAGGAACCGCCTCACCCAATCATGGCTCTAGTTCCTACTTGGCCTAGGAGCTGAGCAATTGTTTTTTGGAAGCCATAATCCTGAGAGAAATTTCTGCATGTCTCTTGTTCAGCCTATCTTGCATTAGTTACGTCCCGTATCCCTAGCTTTGAAAGTGGAGACTAACCTAGTTTCGAATTTTATTGGAGAAACTTAACAGGAATGAGAATGAATACCTACCACTGCCCTTCAGGGCCCTGCCCACTGCGCTGATTTCTGCTGCTTCTAATCAATACACATGAAGTCCTTGTCCGGGAAATATTACCTTGGCTTTTCTTATTTGAACTGTATTTAATATAGCAGGTGACAGGCATTGTCTTCTTGCTGTCCTTTGTTCTCTGTTGCAGAGCCTCAGAGATGTTTCTACCCTAATCCTCAGGAAAATTCACTTCCAGCCCGTTATCTGACCAAAGATAGCAGTCCCTTTAAATTTGAATATGGAAATTCTTCTGGCCAATGAGACCAGAAGGGAAATCTGAGGAAAGTTCCTGGGAAACATTTCCTTGCTCTTAAAATGAAACAGAAAAGAAGAAATAGTTGGTGTCTCTACATCAGGGCCCTGATGTGAGGGTCTGTGAGGTCCACGTGCTTTTGGTGGATGCAGGGGAATCCCTGGAGCACAGAGTCCTTACTCCGAAGAAAGCAGAGAGGAAAATGAGAATAATCCAGGCCCCTCATGGTGACCCGAAAGCCAGCCTCCTTCGTTACTTAGGCCATTGAATATAAGCAGTTTTCCTGTTCTTTGACTTGACTGGGGATTGTTGCCGCTTTCCGCTGCAGGGAGCCTGGTGAGGAGCACGCGCCTGGCTCCCTGAGGATGGGAGTCTGCAGCAGGACGCCTCTCACCCTCTCAGCCTTACAAGTCACCCATCACAATCCTGGACTTTGAGTATTCTTGGGGACAGCGTTAGACGTGGGAAATAATTCAGAGTTTCTTGTAAACGTTCACGGGTACTTTGAAGGACAAATTAAAGAGCTATGATTATTTTTCTATGGAGTGTATTTATTTGGATTGGTGAAATGAAGGTTTCTCATCTTAGTCAACTTTTATTTAGTGCCCGTGAGACCCTAACCCTGCATTAGAAGCCTGGGCGACAGTAGAGGAGGCCAAAATTGGGCCTTTCTCCTTAAAGAGCCTGATGTAAGGGAGAAAACATAACACAATTCATCAAGATCAACTGTTCGAAGGGGAAAAAATGAGAAATCATGTCCGAGGTCAAAGTGAGGCAGACATTATTTGGATTAACTTTTATTTACTTTCGGTATTGATCTAGGTTACTCCCACCAATATGGATCCCCATACGAGGGTTGAACTAAAGTAGAACAGATTTGAAATATTCTTTCTATAGTTAAAAGAACAGAAATTAGCTTCTGAACCACTGGTTATAGTGTGTCTCTGAACACCAGGCAAGCAGTTATCAGATTGAAAGAAACTCCGTAGGGTGCTATGTTCATTAAATGTGTAACTGTGTCAGAATCACGACACTGAAGGTTCCTTTGCAGCCAAGTGGTGAGAAAAGGCCCTTTAGAACCATCACCCCCTGACAGCGTGCAAAGTGAAGCCTGCGTGGGTTCTCAAATCTTTGCACGTTTCCCTGGCTGATCATCGGTTCCTCCGAACGCTGTGGATTTGTGTGAAGCGTGCCTACAGGCTGCATATACTAAAAGTTAACAGGAAAATGTACCCCAGAAGTCAGAGGTGAGAGTTTCGCAGAGCAGGCCTTTGGTGTGCTCATCAGCGCCTCTACAGAGCTTAAACTGCAGGAGCAGCTATGGGATTCAGGTAATCACCTCGGGAGCTGGGCCCTCCTTTAGTGAGTTGTGGAAATCAGCACCTGCTGTTCGCTTCATCCATGCTGGTTGCAATTTCATTTGATTGCCTTTTACATTAAAAAAAAAAAAAAAAGCAAAACAGCTAGGCAGTAGTAGCGCACATCTTTAACCCCAGCACTTGGGATGCAGAGACAGATGGATCTCTGTGAGTTCGAAGCTAGCCTGGTCTACAAGAGCTAGTTCTAGGAGAGGCTCCAAAGCTGCCTCAAAATAAATAAAAACAAACAAACAAACAAACAAAAACAGTTATCATCTTTAAAAACTCGAAGAAAAAATTTTAAAAGTACTATGTAAGTAGCTGTTCAGAGGATGGAGTTCTTCATGTTATACAGATTGTCCTATGATTTTAGGCAAATACTTTGAAGTCATGTATGGTGGGACACACCTGTCATCCCTGCACTCAGGACAGCAGGCAGAAGGATATTACAAATTGGACCAACCTAAACTATATCACAAGAATGTATCTCAAAGCAGTGACAAATGTTGTATAGATAGGAAGATGATGACAGATAGAAAGACAGGTAGACAGGTAAGTAGGTAGATAGATAATAGATAGAAATGATAGATAATTAGATAGATGATAGATAGATATGATAAATAGATAAATAGATAGATGATAGATAGATAGATAGATAGATAGATGATAGATAGATAGATAGATAGATAGATAGATAGATAGATAGATAGGCAGACGCATGTGTCTGTGTCATCACCTGGCTGTCTATATCTATGTACATAGCCCTTTTTCAGATGACAGTTAACAGCTGCTGTGTTCTGAGTGATCTCACTACATCAAGAAATAGACATGAGGCAAAGCCTCCTCTGGAGAGTCTGTGGACTGGACACCAAGATACCAACTACTTTTCCAATCCATTGCTTTTGTGTATCCAGCAGCTCCACCATGTACTTTCGGTGCTGCTCAGGGTGCAGACATGCAGATCTCTCTAGACATGTAACATGGATTTATAACCCATCCCTCTGAGCTTTGATATAAAGCAGGAATAGTGCACAGGCCTAGCCAAGGCAGCAAACGGTGTTGGGGACCCTTAGATGGGTTAAAAGTCCATAGGGTGGACTTGGCGTATTCTGGCATCTCTGGAAACCCTGTATCAACAAGACTTCCCAGGAAACGGTGGAGGATCAGCTGTTGATCATCCTTCCTTTAAGGTTACTAACACAACTTCCATCCTAGCTGGTGGATTTCTATAAGTTTGAGGTCAGACTGGTCTATGTAGCAAGATACAGGATAGGGCTACAGAGAGAGACCCTGTCTCAAAAAAATTAAAACGAAAATAAAATTACCAACAATATCTGTGACCATGTCGCTGCTGCCAGAGCAGCAATGCCCAAAAGCAAAGGCAGATGCACTAAGAGGGTAAGATGAGATGAGGAGGAAAACATGCCCGACGCATGGACTGGGCCTCCTAGATCGGGGACCTCTTAGTTCTATGCACTAAGAACACCATTTGTCCATGCCCTCAAGCATATCCAAATACTCCCATCCCAGCTAAGCCAGTGATAGATCTCTGAAGGCTGATGCCATGGAGAGAGGAAAGGGCGGCAGTTGTGGCCCCACTTTCTTGATACTGATCCAAGGGTTCTCCTGGACAGGTCTTTGATCTGCAGGGGTTGGAAGTTGAATACCATGTAGGAGGTATTGCCAGGGCTACCTAGGCCAGACAAAGAGCAGCGCTCTGCATGGCTGCTGTGGAACCGTCTTCTCCGAAGGCTGGTGAAGAACCAAGTCCAGATGGGCCTGAAAGAGTCACGTGACACATGATGGAAGAATTTGCATTTCATGCAAGAGGAGCTGTGCTGCAAATGCATAGTCTTTCGTTTAGCCTCCCTGCTCACTAAAACCACCACTTACCTGAACCCGATACACTCTTTTTCTGAGCACTTCCCTTTGCTGTATTTCGTAAGACTCTCACATATTGTCTGTAAGGGAGGCTGGCGGGGAATGAAAATCTCACTTCCATAGATAAAGTGAATCTCAGTGGTTCTCCTAGAGTCTGTGCTTGGAAACTCCCATGGCTACCTCCAACATTAAACCACCACCCTGCCTCCCATCCATGACTCTTGGTTTCTGAACGTGTGTTCTGCCAGTACCCCCCTTTATTTAGGCAAGCAGTCTCTCTCTCCTGGTCCCTCTAATTCGTAACCACGCCCTTCTCTACCGACCTCACCTGCCCCCTCCTCTTTGTCTTCCAGGTCTCACACCACATATTCTTCCTCCCAGGAGTCTCCAACACTCTGCTCAAATGGCCCCCTCCTCACCTTAAGCCACAAGATGCCCTTCTTTGTTTTCTGGTTCTCATCACCGTCAGCACGTCTTGCTATTGTCAATGATAATGTGAACTGGGTCATGGGTTGGGTTCTGCTGAAGAAATAGGACTAGGTAGATAAATGACATTGATTGATTGACTTGCATATATATATATATATATATATATATATATATATCTGGATTAGCATATATTATATAAAATAAAAGGTTTTCCCTACTTTCCATGTATATGTGTGTGCATGTATGCATGTGTGTGTGTGTGTATACCTGTGCACTTTGTTGACGTTCAAACCTAGGGCCATGCACATGTTACCATGGGTTATACCGAAAGCCCCAAAGTAGTCCTAGGTATATAGAGATCCCCAAAGCCGTTTTTACCACATCCACTGTAAAGTCGAGTTTTCCACACTTTATTTGATTTCTTCTCTCCAGACAAATCTTTGGTATGTACACTACTATTTCCCTCATTGTAGAAATGGGGAACTTGAGAATTAGCGATTGTGGGAGATTTCTTTTCTAAGGACAACTGCTAGCCAATGGCAATACTGGGGTTCAAACTCACATTGACTGGCCCTGGATGTCTGGCTTGTACTAATTTGGCAACACTTTCTGAATGTGTCCAGATCCTATTTCGTAGAACAGTGATTCTGGGCACATCCTCAGCCAAGAGGAAAGTGGTATGGTGGGGCAGCCATCTGAGGAGGGTGGCGGCTGCTCTGAGGGGTTTCTGTCCTCAGGCTTACTCTGACAGAGACACTTTCCAGCCTACAGCCAGCCCACCCCCTCTCAGCTCAGGCATAGCTGCCAGGTTTCCTGGGCCGGGAAGAAAGCCTCCGATTAGCAGGAGGCTGCAGCTCCCAGCATCCCTGGGACAAGAAGCATCTGTTGCTACCCCCATTGTTCCAGCTGAGAGCACACTAATTGTCCTCTCCAAAGTTGGACCTCGGTCTCTTGCCAGAGGGAAATTATGGACCCTTTTTCAGCAGGCTGTCCTCTCCACAGCTGTCAGCTGAATGGCCCCAGGAGGATGGGTAGATTTGGGGGTGGGGAGAGAAGTCCATCTTGCATCCTGATCCACACGGCAAAGGAAAGTTAGCACATCCCCTGGACGGTCACCGCCCACTAAATCCCAGACATGTTGGCAGGAGCTTATCATGAGGGTTGTGTACAATTTTGTGGCAAGTCCTTGGCACTCAGGGGCTCAGAGCCAGGGAGCATTTTGGAGGAAATAGTGATAGAATGGGCTTGACAGTTTGGGACAAGGAGGGTTCAAATCCAGCTTTGGCATTCATTAGCTTTGACCTCATACAGCCATCATCCAGGGCGGCAGACAGGAACAGTGAGTATGTCTAGCTAAGAAATATCTAGTGAAGTTCCTGTATGCACAAACATTCAGCCATAAAACTAACTTTTTTTTTTAGTATTAAACCATCTTATTAGATCTAAATATTGGACCACAGCTGTGGGGATAACTCACAGAACAGGAATTCTGTACAAGGAGACAGAGAGGAGAATAAGAGACAGGACTCACATACGCTCAAAAAGTATTTTGCTACCAACTGTGCCCAGGTACAGGACTGGCTGCTAGACATTGCTATAGTTGCCAATACGATGCCTGGTCCTATACAACATGGTGTCCTGATCCCAGACTGGAGACACAGCCATTGCTGTAAGATGCAGTTGGAAGCTCTGGCAAAATGTAGTAGGAATGGACAGAGCCCCACCCACCTCTTATCTCCTCAGTCACTGTTTCTTCGAGGAGCTTTCTTGGTACAGTCTCGGGAGCGTGCACCATCCACAGCACAGGTCTGAGGGCAAGTCTTGGGTACAAAGCTTCCCTCTCTCTAGCGTCCCCTTTTCTGCACAGGGCGATATCTGCTAGGTGTCACAACACCAGGGAACTGCAGGGGTGGGTTGGGTAAAGATCTGGGAATGGTTTTGGAATCTAAATGCACGGCATGTTCCATGATTTTCAGATCCCAGCACCTCAAGTCTTGTCTAAGTCCCCATCATGAGGTTACCTGTTCTGAATTTAAAAGAAGTTCCAGACACATGATATGCATTCCAACATGCACACATGCACACACATGTACACATGCATACACATGTACACATGCACACACATTGGAGAGAGAGACAGAGACTGAGAGAGTCCAGTCGAAACAGCGTTCAATGTCTTGGTTAAACCTGATCACTAGCCATGACATTTCATTAAGACAGAAACAGGCACATGTACATGGCTACTATGGAAACCTTTCCTGTCCGCCTCCAAATATCCCAGGGGCAGATTTAAAGGACAAATGTTCCCAAAACAGGAGTGTAAGAATGCAAATTTACTCTGTGGATTAATTAGACATTAATTCGCGTCTAATCACAGACTTGCAAGCTCTATGGGGAGGCCCTGGTAGTTAACATGTATCATCTCACTCTGGGTCAGAGGGCAAATGAGGCCCATGGGACAGGTGCTAGAAAACTCAACAAGTATTTCTTGGGATTCCTTATGATAGATGCATCAGGTGCCGGCAACAGCATGGGAATAAAATGGAACAATGCCATTTTATGTACCATTATGCTTAGAGTCAGGTAGGGAAAACAGGTATGATATGAAGAGTCATACAAATAGGTAATTACAGACAACATAAGGCTGCAGGATGAAGATGGGACACCGTAGAAGCAGAATCAGAACTCTGTGAGAACCTGGCATGAGCCCATTCATGTTTGCCTGAAGAAGAGGCATCTGAATGAGGTTATAAATAGAGATATGGAGAAGGAAGACTCAGTTCTAGAGAAAAGGGGGCTTCGTGCAGAAGGAAGAGCCTAGAGAATGGTCTTCAGGTGATAGTGAGACATGCTTCATTCAAGAACCACAAGATAGAGCAGTATTGTAGTCTGAAATGGCTTGGTGTGTGTGGTGGTTTGAAAGAAAATGACCCCCAAAGGCAGTGGCACTATTAGAAGATGTGACCTTGCCTTGTTGGAGGAAATTTACTACTATGGAAGCTGTCTTTGGGGGTCTCTTATGCTCAAGCTATGCTCAATGCGGTAGACAGTTCACTTCCTGTTGCCTGTGGATCAAGATGCAGAACTCTCAGCTCCTTCTCCAGCACCATGTCTGCCTGCATGCCACCATGTCCCATCATGATGAGAATGGACTAAACCTCTGAAACTGCAAGCTAACCCAATGAAATGTTTTCCTCTATAAGAGTTGCCATGGTCATGGTGTCTCTTCACAGCAATAGAAACCCTACCTAAGACAGTGCGTCTCCCAAGGGTTCATATGTGCTAAGCAGAATCCCAGGGTGGCATTGTTGAGAAGTGGTGAAACCTTTAAAAAAATGGGACCTCATGGAAAAGTTTCAGTTTGCTAGGGTGCTGTCCTCAGGAAGGACTGACATAATCCTGGACATGGGTTGCAAATAAACTCCCTCTGTGTGCTCCGTGTCTCCTGCATGCAGTCCTTTCCCTTTCATAGACCAGGAAAAGGATCCCTCAGAACTGAGAGGAGAGTGGCAACATGTTTTTGAGGTTCCAGAAGTATGACCTTTAGTTGTGCACACCTCTTTTCTTTATAAGAGCCCAGGTCCAGTTATTTTGCTACAGTAACAGAAACTATTCAATGTTCAGAAACTTGGAGTCTGGATAGGCATCTCAGTTGACAGAGGTTTAGCTAATATTCACAAGGCTATGGGTTTGATCCCTAATACCCCAACAATGTCAAAAATTAAAGAAATTTGAGAGTATAATGAACCACACTAGAAACACAAACAAGGGAAGGACATCACCACTGCCCTAGGCACTTAGCAAACAGAACGACAACAACAAAGACAAGGTCTGAGATTGAGATGAGGCACTTTGGTGGGCTTGTAGCTCAGTGAGGCCGTAACTATTTGGTATTTACAAATACACAAGACCTTGGGTACAGTTGATCTCAGGAAGGAGGTAGGAGAAGGGAGGAGGGAGGGAACAAGGAAGGAAGGAAGGGATAGAGAGAAGGAGGGAGGGAAAGAGACTGAGATACAAAGATGCAGAGAGAGACTATGAATGGGTGATGTTGGGATGCTCGAGCCCAGACTGGTGAGGGTGAGAAGCAAGTGGCTGTGAAAGCATGCAGTATGGTATGCTGGGCGCTATAGTTCTTCTGAGTAGCACACCACAGATGATAAAGCAGGCTGCCCTGGACTGCAAGGGGGGGTCTGCATGCTGGGGACTGAGAAAGGGGGAAAAAAAGAGATTGAACTGCCCCATGCTGCCCCATTTCCCAGTGATCAAATTTCACTGCTTCCAGTCATACATTCTGGTCTTGTAGTAGTCACTAGGAGTCTCATCTTCCTCCCCAGAATGCAATAGTGTGTGACAGGAGGGAGGCCTGGGTGCACTGGGCACAAACCAAGAGACTGGGCGGTGAAGGGCACCTCGGGATGCCATCAGAGCATGAGACTTGGCTCTGGAGGAGATTGGGGTCCAGAGACGGGAGGGGCTGAGCTCTCACTCCTCACTTCCGCTAACTGTCACAGCAGAAGCTTCCCATGTTAACATCTGTCCGAGGCTCTTCTCTCCACACAGCTGCTCTAAACTCTCCGTGTGCTCACCTCCACCCGTGCATATCCATATAAGAGTGAGAGCAGAGACCATAGCTCCACTCTGCCCAAGTCAGGCCAGGCAGCCTCCTGGAGTCTCTTCTGCCATTCCCTCTCCCACAACAGTAGAAGCTAAGATTGCAGAAGCCTGGATCCTCACATCCTCATATGGGAAGATGGTCATCTTGGACTCAGAGATAAATAAACACAGGTTGTTTTGAAACTGTGAGACTGGACCCATCACTATATCCTAACAGGTTCCTAATGTGTCACAGACGGAGAAAGATTATTCCGTGTTCACCCCACCACAGCCAGGGGTGAGCACCTCCACTTTAGAAGCGAACATGCAAGTTCAGAGAGCTTGCCACGATGCCATGTTCTCTGAGCAAGACAGGAGGGCTTGGATCTGCACCGAGAGCTGCCTTCCTTGTGCCCGAGTCCCTCTGCTGCCCCTGTTGTCGAGACAGCTATAGAATGTTTGTGTGCACAACAGTGCACATCAGCAGATACCCCTGACTGTTTGGACCATGAATCCACAGGGAGTCGAGACATGGGGAAGCTGCTATCCCCAGGCTGAGAGTGAGACTGTAGAAACCAGAGTAAGAGAGACTTGACCCCAGAGCGGTGTCCTGGGAGCCTTTCTGGCAGAGTGACGGAGGTGCTGAGGGGCTGGTAATTAGCAACTAAAGGAGTTAAATTAAAAAAAGAAAAAAAGTTTAACCACAGCTAATGAAATTAGATAAAAATTATCTGCTAGCATTTATGAAAAGATCTGATGTGGCCCTGTACAATAAAGACTCTATATGGCTTACAAGATACAGTAAAGTTAATTTTATATTGTGCTGCAGGTGCTGGTCGAAGAGCGTGTTTATGGAAGCAGCCCAGAGCTTCAGACCTGACATTGTAAAGGCCCTGTCTCAGTGAGGGGTGTGGCAAAACAAAGCCCTGGTCTGGTTTCTCCCCAGGGAGAGCTTTATGACTGTACTCTTGTGTTCCCTCAGCAGCCACTCCTGACAGCACCAGGCAGAGCCCAGAATACGAATGATATGGAGGTCTCCAGTTCTACTAAACGGCAGGTGGGACGAGACTGGAAGTGACTGTCATGACCTAAGAATTAGGCAATGGCCCTTCCTCCATATCTCTGAGTCTTCTTAACCCAGGATCCAGCCAGCTAGCTGCTCTCTGCTCTCTTCTCTGTCTGTCTGTCTGTCTGTTTCCCTCCCTCCCTCCCCCCCCCCGTGTGTGTGTGTGTGTGTGTGATTTTTCAAAGGTTCTAAAAAGCACATCTTAGACTTGCAGTGCCGAAGACACGAGTTCTACGTTCTCAAAGTCAAGAGACATGCTGGGGCTACCACAGGCTTACCACAGCTCTGCAAGCTCCCTCCAGCACTGCTCCTGTGAGCATCCTTTACCTAGCACCTCACCCTGAGCTCTCTGTACCGAGGCCCGGGATGGGCTTCTCTGCACTGAACATGTGTGGCTCTCCACCCCTGGTGAACGGAGAGTTGCAACGGTACACAGCACTGCCTTGCGTCCCATGTGCTAAGCAATCGGCAGATGCTTACAGTACAGGGCAGGACTCTTGACATCCAGCAGTTTTTAAATCGAAGACACTGGGGCAAAACGATGTGCAGAGATGAACTGGGTAAAAGGGCCAGGCTGGCAGCGGGCACTCAAGCAGGCTGGGCTGGAAGGGACCAGGGTGCTGTCTGTGGGGCAGATCTCAGGAATGCTGAAGATTCTGGGAAAGAGCTGGCAGGGAGACATGTCATAGCTAGGACTGCTTTCCCTGTGTATCCTGCAGCTAGAGGAGTCCTGGACTGTCACCAAGGGAACATAAACAGTCATGAGTAACTCTAACTACCCACATATCCCCCTCCGAGGCTTCCTACAGAAAGGTGTAGTGACCAGAAATCACCAGGTCCCCAACTGGAAGGAGACCGTATCCTTCAATGACCAGAAGGAGGTGAGCCAACTGCCAGTTAGGAAGACTTGAAGTACAAACTAAGCTCCCATTATGTTAGGGCACCTATTATTATAGCAGCGTGTGATGTAATCCCTAGGACTGACTGAGGAATATCACCTTTTTCCCCTTTATTAATTTTCAGTAAGAATAATATTGCCCTCTTCTGCTAAGCATTCTGAGGATGTAGCCTCAGAATCCTTAAAAAAATAATGTCTTCTTTTTAAAATAATTTCTTTATTTTTACTTCATGCAAATCTGTGTTTTGCCTGCATGTTTATCTGCATGAAGGTGCTGTATCCCCTGAAACTGTACAGGCAGTTGTGAGCTGCCATGTGGGTGCTGGGAATTGAACCCCGAATCCTCAGGATGAACAGTCAATGCTCATAACCATTGAGTCATCTCCCCAGTGCTCCTCAGAATCCTTCTTAACATGGGAATTGTTACCAATGTCTATAAGTATTCCTCAGAATAACATCTATCTGCTATCCCAGCACGGTTCTAAATTCTTGAGACAGGATTTAGATAGCTATCGTATAGCACATTACTATAGTTTGCATGTTGTTTTATGGAAAGATGGATGGATGGATGGATGGATGGATGGATGGATGGATGGATGGGTGATAGATGGTAGATGGATGGATGGGTGAGTGGATAGGTGGATGGGTAGATGGATGGGTGGGTGGGTAAATGGATGGATGGATGGATGGATGGATGGATGGATGGGTGGATGGATGGATGACGGATGAATGAGTGGATGGGGTGGGGGATGGGTAGGTGGATGGATGCAGAATAAATGTGCTATAAACATACATATTTTGATATAATACAGCCTTTAAGGTAGCCTTACATATGAATCGGAAAGAGGAATGGTAATATTGTGGTGAGGAATGTCACTCAAAAGTTCGTGTTCTGGGATCTTAAATCCTCAGTGAAACAGTGATGGGATATGGGACTGAATAGGGATTGGGTCATGAGAGCAGAACTCTTGTGAATGGACTTGGGCCCTTTAGGATTGAATTTTTGTTCTTCCAGGACTGAGTTAGCTTAAGAGTGGATTAAGCAAGGTCCCTTCTATGTTCTCTCTTTGGTAGGTGCCTGTTGAGCCTTATCTTTTCCACTGAGCTGAAACACTACCAGGCACTAACAGATGTTACAAGTGGCACACTTGATGGATCTTAAACCAGAACCACGAGCTAAATAAACCTTTGTTCTTTTCTAATTACCTAGTAATATTCTGTTACAGCATGAGAAAACTAAGACAGTCGGTATCCTTGAAAATGAGGGTGACTGAGAAAAAGAAAAGGAACTCGGTTGCTTCCTTTCCATGAAGTCATAGGGAAGAGACTGAACATGGGGGTCCCCAATCCATAAGCCAGTCTTCCCTAATGAGCCTGCGGGATCACTGGGGAGCAAGCACGGATCATGGCAGTGGGTGGCATATGTGCCTGCTGTGCCCACTGGCTTGTGAAAGGGACCTTAATCCATTGCCCCATTTCTTTCACACCCCAAGCCGGCCAAGGGCCAAGCAGACCTCCAACATCAAAACCAGCGACTGTGATCTGGGCTTTCATCCCCCACCCCCTTCCCTCCCTCAAAGAGGATTCTATTGCCAGCACCATATGTCGAAAGGGCCCAAGCACAATCCTATTACCATTGCAGGAGGCATTAAATAATTACATTAATTTACCTAAATATGGAAAAAAAATCCCATTACAAATCAGGGAGGCTTGGCATGTTTTCTGGCTGCACACTGGCTGTTTGGCAAGGCCCGCTGTCCTGTTGGGCGCCTAATGCCACTCGGAGTGTTTCCTTTAATTGTGGGGCACATGGCTCCCCTTGTTCTGTTTAATTTTCTTGAAGTTGGTTCCACATTCTGGCTACAAACATATTATAGGGGAAAAAATGCCCACAAAAGTATGGATTGTGCTTGAGCATGCCCTAAGGGAGGGGACATAAAAATAGTAATTTCTTGTATATGAAACCTTCCACAGAGCAGTCTTTTACTCACTTGCTTTGCAGAAAATAAAAAGCTAAAGCAGAAAGGGAAAAAAGGAAATCAAACAACAGAGAAAGGCAACTGGGAAGGGAAGAGGGTTATACAAAGAGAAGAGAGAGAGACCGTTCGGGTCTATTTGGTTCATGGTGATGACACACAGGTATGGAAACTCTCTGAGGTCTGAGGCAAAGGTTATGTTTTCCTCGTAACTCTCTGCTGCCTCTAAATCAAGACCCTTCTAAGTGGCTGCAAAACGCACCGGCTTAAATATGGATGATACGCAGGTAGCCCCTGACCCCTACCCCAACTCGACACGTCCACACTGGGAAGCCAGAGTGACCACTCTGGTGATGTGGTCCAACTTCAGAGACCCTAGCCTGTTACAGGTCTTGACTTAGGACTTCTAGGACCTCCTCTCTTGACTTGAGACCTTCTAGAAGGTGTTTCTCATATGCTCTGTGATGAAGAAGCAGGTCTTTGCCTTTCCTTTCTAATCTACTGCCGACTGGCACTTTTGTATCTCAGCACTTGACTGCTGCGTGAAGGTTGGATTGCTAGAAAAAAACGCCTACCTGTTTCTTCTTCTAGGCTTGCCAAAATACAGATGAGGAGCTGCAAAGAGTGAGAAGCATGGGCCGCTGGGTTCTGGACACAGAAGGTAGAGATGCAATTAAATTGGTCCCTCCAAGAATGGTTGCCAGGGAACTGCAGTGACATTTGAGATAGATAGCAATGATTACTTTCTTTCTCGGGGCAGAGATTTATTTAAAAGAGATAGTTCAGCCAAGCCTGGTGAGGCAAGCCTGTGATCCCCAATACTCTGGAGGTTGAAGCAGGAGGATTAGAAGTTCAAGGTCTACATCAGCTCTAGAATGAGTTTAAAGCCACACTGGGAAACAGATAAGATATTCTTCCAAAATCCAAAGGCTGTTTGTTTGTTGTTTTGATTTGTTTTGAAAAGGAGTCACCCCTATGCCTTTCAATCTGGCTGTAAGCTCATTGGTTCCAGAAATTTTCTTTCCCTGGGCTCTCAAATCCTAGGGCAAAAGTAGACACAAATATGTTGAAGTTTTTACTTCCTGCTCCAGAAGAGCCCCATGCCACAAAATAGTATATTATTCCGGAGCGGGGACCTGGCCAGGCTTGGGACTCTAGACATATTAAAGCTCATACTCCTGCGTACCTCCTGCCTGTCTCACGTGGGCTCCTCTTGTCCTGAGGCTGGAGGCAGCATCCTGTCCGGTCCTGCAGCATCAATATGTAGAAGCCTCTTGAAAATGTTGCATCTCAGGCAGGCCCTGCACCACTTCAACACTTCACCATCTGCATCCCTGAGTTTTATCCGCATAAGCATTTGAAATCGCTCTGCTCTGCTCTGTGGGACCCAGGACACAGACAGCAAGACTCCTTCCTGACTTGAAGGAGATGGTATCCTCAAGCAGGACCAGGACCAAAGTTAGTGACAGGGACTCAGTAAAGCAAAAGAGCTGGCGAATCAGGAAAGTTCCCACCCTGAGGAGACTGAGGCGAAATGGCCAGCACCCTAGAGGCTGTTGAGAGCTCTGTGGTAGGAACTGTGCTTCCCAGGGAGGGCAGGGGAACAAGTCACCTCCTTGCTGGACCTCCCCCATCTCTAGTGTGTCCCTCACATTGCAATCCAGATCCTGAAGTCTCTGAATGCCAATGTCTCTGCAGGCAGAATTAGTTAAGAGCAAGAGAATAGAGTAGGGTGAGCCCTCGATACATTCATGATGGAAGTTGGGGCAGACACACAGAGACACCTATGCAGATATAAGGACCATGTGACAACAGGTGCAAGACAGAGGTGAGGTATAAATAAGCCAAGACTTGTCAACAGAGTGCCTATGCTCAAGAGTCCTAGAGACTTCTCTCACAGATTTCAAGGGGAACATGTCTTCCCCAACATCATGACTCTAAACTTCTGGCCTTCCCAACAAAGAAAACACCATTTCTTTAAGTCATTCTCAGTTTCTGGACTTGGATACCATTTCAAGATGCCAGTATGTCAGAGACTGAACCCATGTCACTTAATTGTGGAGCTCCAATGAGCATAGGAGACAAACCCTTTTGGATAGTCTTGGTACCCTTCCCCCACTTCCCATCCCCATGCCCACAAAAAGAAAAGAAAAGGTAATGACTCCTTCCAGACAGGAAGTGATCTAGGATTCCACCCATATGAGAGGAAGCTTTTCACAACCAAACATCCAGTTTTGCATGAGAAATTAGAAACGAGAAATGCCTCTTTTGTTCACTTTTCACCAGGGTAACCAAAGCACCTGATGGGAAGAAATGCAGGGAGGGAGGACTGACTTTGATGCACGGCATCAGAGGGCTCAAGCTTTTGGTTGGTTTGTTGGTTTTGTTTTGTTTTGTTTTGTTGACAGGGTTTCTCTCTGAAGCAGTCCTAGCTGACCTGGAACTCACTCTGTAGACCAGGTTGAGCTTGAACTCACGGAGATCCACCCACTCTGGCTCCGAGTCCTGGGACTAAAGGTTTGCACCACGCCTGGCAAATGGTCCTTTTTTACATGTCTTCTGTGGGATCCTAGAGCCATCTTCAGAAGCCCTTGAGCACAAAGATCCATAAACACACACACACAAAAGCTGCTTTTATGTTCTCAGTTTAACTAGAACCTTGGGCTGGAGCCAGGGGGTCATTTTTAATCTAAGATTCCCATTGACCAAAGAGCTTTGGGCCCATCCACAAGCATGTCACCCTTGCCATAGGCAAGTATGTCTTACCTCTTATCTGCATGGGCAGTACTGAGGATAGGAGAAGATTAATTGGGGGAGCGCAGTCGGAGGATGATCTGGTAGCCTGGTGACTGAATCATGGATGAGGAGACCGAGCGTGGTTTTGGGCCACACTGTATCAGTAGCTGGAATTGTGCTTTGATAAGTCTCTTTAGATCTTGAATAAGACTTGATGCTCTTCATGGACACAGTTGGGTTATTAAGGAGTATTCCAAATATTGCATCACATTAGGAAGACATTCCGAAAGATACTCAGTTACACCCAGGCTGCACATCTTTCCCTAACTTCAACTTCTTTGTATTTTTCAGCGCCTTTCCTATGCATGAATCAAGTATACAACTAAACAGTGGCAAACAGAAGAGTGAGCATCCCAGCAATCTTTTGAAATTAGTTTCATCATACTATCTCTATGCTACAGGAAAAGAAATGGAAGACCAGGAGGGTGAGCCCTTTGCCCAAGGTCTTGTTAGCAAATGGCAGAGTCGTGTTTTGAGGTCCCAGTGGCCATTTGTTCTTAATAGCTAGGAGTTACAGATGTACAGAAGACAGAGATCTCGTCATACCTCAAACTGGATGGTTAGAATCTAAATAATTAGAAGTGTGTGTGGAAAAGAAAGAGAAGGAAGGAAGGAAGAGGAGGGAAAGAGAGAAGAAGAATGTATGCCTGTGTGTGTGTGTGTGTGTGTGTGTGTGTGTGAGAGAGAGAGAGAGAGAGAGAGAGAGAGAGCGCTTTATTTTACTGTGATAAAACACCACCTGAAAATCAAATTCCAAAAGGGAGATATGTTTCAGCTCACCATTCTGGAGGTTTTGGTTTACAATCTATAGAGTGTCATAGGAACCTGCAGTAATACGAAAGCGTACAGCTGCTCAGATCATGGAGACCAGAAAGCAAAGACAGAAGGGAAGGGACATGCCATGGGCTCATGGTGTATGAACCTTCAAGAGATAACTAAGATTAAACTTCTCTCTCTCTCTCTCTCTCTCATGTGTAAGAGGGAGAGAATAGATAGCTTGTAAGGGTTTTCATGGAGTACTTGGAGGGGCAGCCAGTTGCTCGTTCATCATGGAATAAAAACGCAGACAGAGGATGTGATGCATTCAAGGCCATAGCTTATAGCCAGTTCCTAAGCAAACCCTGAGACTGCAAAGTCAAGGTGAACTTTGTCCATCACATTGCTGCCTCTTCCAACAATACCCTGAGATCTGCCTGCTGTACTTGCCGAGGACTCACAGAAGGTTAGAAAAACTAAAACTGCCTCTGATCTGTGGGGCCTAATGAACTCATCCAGCTCGCCAGATGTGGGATAGTGAAAGGAACCTGCCGCACAACCGGTTAATCTTGCATCTTTCCTGGCGGCAGCCTCGGGAACAGCAGGAGGACAGCCCCCAGCCTGTAGTGGTGTTACGGATCACAACGGAAGCATATTGCCATCAGATTAATTTTCCAACGCTCCTACCCCAACCACAAAATCCTGAGAGAACGAGTGTCAGATACACTTAATAATTGCATAATTATGACATCTGTTACTCTCCAGCACCTCTTAGTGGAAAATTAACTGAAGAAATAGCAGGTTCAAAGATGTGTTAACACTCTGATAGCAGATTTAATTGAAATATGACGGGGGAGGATAATGGAGATTAAATTAAGCTCTCAGATAATCATCTGACACAAAGATAATTGAGCCAGCCTCTGCCACATTGATGAACGCTTCAGAGATGCTGCGCGGGGTGGCATTTCAGTATCTTCTCCTCCAGGCAAAATGGAATTCTTCTCCCCCTCCCTCCTTCTTCTGCCTCTCTTGTCATTCAACATTTGTATCCTCCAAATCGATAATGTGAACAAGAGTGTAATTGGAAATAAAGAATGATCTGAAATCCACAGGAAAGTCTGCTGGGGTGCGTGCAGAAAAGACAGTTGCAACCGAGACACAAATGGGTTTTTAGGGGATGTGTCCCTACCCTGCATTCTCCCTGGCAACGTTTTTCCAGCATCTCTTCCCTGGTTGGGGAGCACTTCCCATGTGGAAGATGGGCATGGGGAAGATGATGGGAAGAATCCATCTGCATCGTCTCCCAACAATTGTTTCATGGGTTTCCTCCTCTCCAGAGAACAATAACCCTGCAAGGCAGGGCAGCTGAGGAAGCAGGGATGACAAGGCACTGGTACCCTAGGATGAACAGTACCAATAATAACCTAAAGCAGCAATTTCTGTTCTCCATCACTGTCTGTGTGGGGAGATGGCACGTGAGGAGCCAGCAAGGCAGGAGGGGAGAACAATGCATGAGGATGAGATCTTTTCGTGTCTCTCATTGTTTAACTCAGAAACACCATCCAATGGAAGGGCAGTGAGTGCTAAGTCAGGGAACAGAATAAAGGGGTGCTCTGAAGGGAAATCTTTTCTCTACCTGCTCCATCTGTGCCCCAACTACTTGGAGTTTCAGATTGTGGATTTTATACCCATGTGACTGATCTGCTTTCCCAGGGCAGCCAAGAGGGTGGGGTCAGGTCTTCCAAGAGAAGAGAAAGGGATTTAGTCTACAACAAGGAGACAACAGGGCCAGGTCTCCTGTGAGAAGACATAGGGCCAGGTCTCCTGTGAGGAGACAATGGGGCCAGGTCTCCTGTGAGAAGACATAGGGCCAGGTCTCCTGTGTGAAGACAATGGAGCCAGGTCTCCTGTGAGAAGACAATAGGGCCAGGTCTCCTGTGAAGAGACAATGGGGTCAGGTCTCCTGTGAGGAGACAAGGTGGCCAGGTCTACAGACTCAGAGCCTTCATATTTCTGTCTGATTCTGCTCTCACCAGGCAACCCTGGAATTCCCTAATCTCGACCAGGCCTTATGATTGAACATAGCTCTTGGACTCCCTTTGGGAGACACCACTGACACAAGGGCCCATACAAGCATAGCACAGGCAGCCAGCCAGCCATGCCCTTGGACAAGGCATGGAAATGATGAGGTCTTCACAGGCTCCTGTTTTTAACAATCAGCCCCCAACAGGTGATCAGACTTTTTAAGGGTGGGGTCTAGCTGGCAGAAGCATATCTCTGGGGGGTGACCTTTGAAGGTTATACCCTCTCCTGGTTGTTGTCTTTGCTTAGTCTACTTTCATTTGGACACCAGCAGTGACAAACTGAGAGGTTCCCACCAGCCCACACAACAGATAAAACTCTAAAGCCACGAGTCAAATAGATTCTGTCTCCCACAATTGTTTCCGTTAGGGATTTTGGTTATAGCAACATCCAAGTAAGAAAAGCAGAGGCCATCCATCTCTGATGGGTCTTGGCTGAGGTGTGTGATGCCTGCCAAGCCTAGTGTGAAGGAACTATGCTGAAATTTTTTGTTCCTATTGCTTCTTCCTTATATTATGATCTTGGCAGGAAGCCATCCAGTGGATGGTGGGACTCCAAACTATGGCACATTTGGATAAGCCACACTTAAATACACATTTTAGTTCATGTTGACTCTCCAGGGCACAGCAGCCAAGAACACTAGGGCAGAGTCTACCATGTAGAACAGCAGTTCTTAACGTGGGGGGTCAAAACCCCTTTGGGTGGTCAAATGACCCTTTCACAGAAGTCATCTAAGACCATTAGAAAACATAGATATTTACTTTAGGATTCATAACAGTAGCAAAATTACAGTTGTGAAAAAGCAATGAAAATAATTTTACGGTTGAAAGTTACCATGACATGAGGAACAAACTGTATTAAATGGCTGCAACATTAGAAAGGTTGAGGATCACTGATGTGGAACCTCATAGGAAGCAACATTCCCCTTTTACCACTGATCTAGTCTCCTCTTTCAATGCTGTGGGACAATGGTCTTCTACCTTGTAAAAATTTGTCACTTGTATTGCTTTAATAAAATGCTGATTGGCCAGTAGCCATGCAGGAAGTATAGGCAGGGCAACCAGAACAGGAGAATTCTGGGAAGAGGAAAGGCTGTGTCTGTAGTCGTCACCCAGATGCAGAGGAAGCAAGATGAGAACGCCGCACTGATAAAAGGTACCAAGTAACATGGCTAACACAGACAAGGATAATGGGTTAATGTATGATGTAAGAGTTAGTTAATAAGAAAGTCTGAGCTATTAGGTCAACCACTTTATAATTAATGTAGGCCTCTGTGTGTTTCTTTGGGACTGACGACTGCAGGATTGGGCAGGACAGAAACTTCTGTCAACATTTCAAGACCTAGGAGACTTAATCTAGAAGCTCTTTATTTGGAGGAAGGCCTCGAGATTCTGAAGGATGATAAGCTCCCATCTTGATGGAGAACCCTAGGGTTCTTGGTCCTGGATTTTCCTTACATCTTCAGTAATGCATGCATTTCATCTCATGCAACTGCGGGCTGATCTAGGCAGGCAAGTTCAGGAAGAGAGGACAGTTGTTTGTGCTCTGCTCTGCCCTACACTCTTACTCTACCTCAGCATGAGAGAGCAGGGCATCTAGGGAGAAGAGAACCAAAGGGGTTGTTTTAATCAGCCTCGTACAGCCAGGTAATAGGGCACCAGAAATTCCTTTCAAAGAAAAGATTCTTGACCCTCTTCTGACCTCCCTTTTTATCTGCAGGATGGGTGTACAGGACCCATAAATTATTTAACCCCACCTCCTTTGTCTGATCTGAGGCCACTGACACTATGCTACTCCAAAGAAGGGACTTTGCCTAGAGAAAACATCAGAAAATCCATGTTCATGGTGGAGATGTCTCCTTACATTTACCCTCCAGTGTTTTCAGAGTTCCTTTGAAGGGCTGATTATTTTCAGATTGTGTATCATTTTATTTTCTTGGGTAAACTGTGCGAGCAGTGATATGTTTTGGTGAGTATTAAATCCCTTTTTCATATTTCAAAATAATATCTAATTAAAATGTCAAGGTTATAGCTCTTGTGACTGGAGTGGACAGGACTCCGCCTTTTCTCAGCCTCTCAAAGGGAACATGTAAAATATGTCCTATAATTAGGGACAATTATAAATTCCAGTTAAAAAGAAACCCACACGATTCTGACGATATGCATTCTTTGAAGCAACTTGCTCTAATTTACATTCTTGTTACACCCAATTGTCTCTCTGCTTCCTGGCCTGTGTTTCCACACATAGAACTTCCAAAGCCATAAGAGAAAAGCAGGCCAAATCCGGGGAAAGTAGGAAAGTTCATTAAAAAAGGGTGATTGCGTCTATAACTTCTGGACTTGGTGTTCATTGATTAGAGATTAAACCTCATCCTTTGTACTCCTCAGATTGGGATTTTTAATTAGGATGTCATTATTACACAGATATACTGAAGACCAAATTGATTTCCAGATCTTTTGAAATAATAGCACTACTTCTGCAAAATGAAAATCATAATAGATTATTGACTTCAGGAGATTTGATCCAAGGGCACCTCCCCAATGTCAGCATTTTCAATATTTTTAGTTTCATGCAAAGAGACAGTCGTAATGAGGCTTATATTAAAAGTTTGTGCACATTGACTCCATGTTAGGAATGCCGATGGCATCTCATTGATTACCCCTGAATTATAACCGCAGTGACTTCGCTTATGGCAGCACTGTCTGCATGCCACATAGCCTTTGTCTGCTGCTTTGGTTTAATTGTAAAACGCATTCCTATTCACGAATAGCATACTTGGTATACATGGTCAAAAGGCTATCAACTCTGGAATTCATATCACCCTTACTTAGTATCTCGGTGACTTTTTTCACAGTGCTCATAGTTATAAGAGATTGTCTGGAACCTACCATTCACTGAGCATTTGAACCCAAACCACTCAAAAAGTATTTATGTATTAATGACTCAGTTGGCACTTTCAAAATCACACCGGAATTTACACGAAAACATGCCGTTCATTTAACCGCTAGCAGCCAGGGTGACTGTTGGTGAGGTGTCTGCAGCAGAAGCATTGGCAGAACCCTTTACTCTCCGAATGAGAGCAGACGCCACACCTCCCCCTCCTGTTCCTTGGTGACATGCCCAGGACTCAGTGGCAACAGAATGGTGCCAGAAACTGGTCGCAGACAGGGTCTCTATCATCCAGAGAACTGGTGAGATCTAATGCCGAAACTCTGACTCCTGCCGGCAAGCTCAGGGCAGTGTCCTGCAAGTGTTGTTGGGTTCCCTACTGGATCAGGCAGCGCCTGAATGGCATTCTGTTTGTGGGTCTCCTTGGCTACTTGGCTAAGCTCCCTGATGCCATGGAGTGTGGTTCGAGCATCTTTGTGTGCTCTGCTGCTGGCAGTCAAAGAGTCTTGCTTTTTGTTACACTTAGACCAGTAGCTCTCAACCTTCCTAACATTGCCCCCCACCCCACTTAATACAGTTCCTCATGTTGTGGTGACCCTTCTGCCCCACACCATAAAATTATTTTATCGCTGTCTCATAACTGTAATTTTGATACTGTTATGAATCATAATGTAAATATCTGTCATGCAGGATTTCTGGTATTCGACCCCTTTGAAAGGGTCAACAGACCACAAAGGGGTCATGACCCACAGGTTGAGAACCCCTGGCTTAGACCATTTTAACACAGATTCGACTATACATATCCAGTGGACGGACACAGGTGGAGCTTGGGTGGGGGAAGCCAGTGAAGACCCTTGTGCCCTTGAGACAGTTCACGCTCACTTCTCCATGCTTACAGTCCTGTCAACACAGTACTTAGACTTTCTCCAAACCTAGGAGAATGTCTACAGAACCCACCGGCTCTCTCCCTCCGGCATGGCACTGACATTCACACAGACACGAGTGTCTGGACAAAAGACCCCTTTCACCCACCTCGTCTTATCAAGGTATAGACAAAAGTACATATGTCCCCCTCCACCATGTCTAGTTTTCCTCCGAGCATGTGACCTTTATTGTAGTCCTTGCTGATGTCACATGCTGGAGTTGATGAGAACTACATTTCACACATCCCAGCACTGGCTAGAAGAAAAAGAAGTGGAGAATCCCAGTGGTTTGCACAGACAAAGG
The DNA here is from genome assembly GCF_950005125.1 of Chionomys nivalis. NCBI lineage: Eukaryota > Metazoa > Chordata > Mammalia > Rodentia > Cricetidae > Chionomys > Chionomys nivalis. Next base: position 36,494,733 of record NC_080106.1, read on the forward strand.
AATATTATTCAGTCTTTAAAAAGGAACAGGATTCTGATTCAGCTGCATCCTGAACAGGGCTTTGAAAATGGATTCAAAGCGAAAGGACGGACAGAAAAAGCCGCTGTACGACTCCACTGACATGATACATTAGGGCAGCCAGATCCAGTGGAAAACAGGCTGGGGCTTGCCAGAGCCCACAGGAAAACTGGAGTAGGAGCTATTGTCCAATACTCCCACAGTTTCAGCTTACAAGAATGAAACTCCTGGTAACAGACAGTGGTGGCAATTGCACGACTCTGGTTTCAAAGCTTCTCCCCAAAAGTTATATGGTGGAAATTTAATAGCCAAGGCTAGTTGTATTCTGAGGTAGTTAAGAGGGACACCTTTGGAAGCTATCAAGCCGCAGCCCCCAAGTCTCTATCACTGTCTCTGTTGTGTTTGCGCTGTGATGCTGTCTGCCATACTGTGATGCGGCAGACAGTTTGCCCCCACCCCATTCTCAGAGCCAGAATGCAAATAGACTACAATTATTCAGTTTGCCATGTTCAGTTCCAGTAACACAAGATAAACCACGGTGTGTATTTGTTGCCATTGGAGACTTAGAAACAGTTCTAAAAAACAAATTTTGTAATATTTTACAACACACAAACTCAAGGGTCAATCTAGAGAAGACTTGCTTAAAAACATGGCATTGGGGCTGGAGAGATGGCTCAGTGGGGAAGAGCACCCGCTGTTCTTCCGAGGCTGGAAGAGCCATGCTGGAAAGCTGAGGAACTGGTGGGGTGGGGTAAAGTAGGGCATCTGGAGGAAGCAGGCCACTAGGATTGGGCCCTTGGTGGATATAACCTGGTCCTTGGCTCCAGCCACCTCTGCTTCCTGGTCTTATATGATGTGAACAGCGTCTGCCCCAGGTTCTGCCTATGAGGAATTCCAGCATGCCTCTCCCGCCATAACTAACGGAACGCAGCCAAATTAGTATTTACTCACCCCGGCTGTTCCATCAGGGATGCCATGACATTGTATGGGTAACCAGTATAGGAGGGCGGGGGAGAAAAAGGTTCCCAAACAACTGTAGTGGAGTAGTTCTGGCAGCGGCCTCATAGACACGCGCATGCGCATGTTGCACGACTTCCGCAGACTCTAGAAAACCCTTCTGGTTCTGAGCAGCTGCTGCAGATGAAACACAGGGAACCCAGAGTACTTAGAAAACTCATAGTTTGAGGACTTTAGGGGACAGAGGTTTGGGATTTTGTTTTAGAGGGAAATGCTAGAAAAGAATTCATTGACCATGAAGAGCAGGTTACCAATATCTCTAATCTTAAATTCCTATCATGGCTGTGCCCATCCCTCAGAACCCTTAAGCAAGAGGACTCCCATCTCCCATTGGCTATATTGTTTAGAAAATGAGACTTCTCTGTGGCCCAATGCTTCATGTTGGACAACAGACAAAACAGAAGAGAAGAGTGGAGCCCGTTTCGTCTGCACACCTAAGGTCCTTCAGGTACCCACGAGTGCCCAGCAAGAGACCAGGGGCTGAGAGGCGAGTTCACGGGCTCTCAGCTGGCTTCTCCTGCGTTTGGCTTCTTCCTCTACTTCTTAACGTGTCTTTCATTAATCCCCAGATTCCTTCTCCCGTGTTTACATTGCGTTTCCACGCTAGTTCGTGGCGCAATTTTTGTCAACAGGGAACAGGAGCCGTTCACAGTTGTCTCTAAATAATTTCGGTGTTTCGTGTAATTTCGGTGTTTCGTTACAGCGAAGATGGCCGCAGCCTGGATGCCTTGCCGAGCTCACTCAGAAGGGGCTGCCTTTATTAGTTCTAACTTTATTTCTCGTAAAATGGGAGGCCATTTGAGTAAAATGATAGGGGAAAATTCTTAAACAGAACCAGCATGTAAACATGGTCTTTATGGCTTGAAACGTAATCCCCAGCTGATGCCGCGCTTCGTGTTTCAACTGCCAGGAAAACCTGCCATCTATATATCAGGCGGATTAATGGAGACTTCAGTGATGAAGTTAAGAGGGTCCCTTTGCTGAGGATGGTGTGTTGGTCTGGGGATGATTTGGGGCCTCTCTTGTGCATAGATTGAAGTGTGCACATCGGAGTAAATCATAGGATGTGCCTTTCCCCTTAATCTCTTTTTTACGTTCAAAGGCCTGCAGACCCGGAAGGTGGGAGCAAGAGAGAGAGAGAAGGGAGGAGAGATAGAGAAGGGGCGGTCTCAAATATGATCCTGACTGTCTGTCTGTCTGTCTGTCTGTCTCTCTCTCTCTCTCACACACACACACACAATCAAAACAAAGCAAAAACAAAAAACAAAACCATGCCACCCTCTGACTATTGGTGTTTCCTAGCAAAAGAGAAGAATCTTGCACTTTTCAAAACTGAGGCTCCTAAAGCGTGCGCCGGCCTAGCTTCATACCCAGCCCCTCTTGTAGGTAATTTGCTGATTGACTAAATTCACAACATTCTGGTAGCTTCTAGTCAGGAAATTTCTGTTTCATCCAGCTGGTTATCACAATGACCCACAAAACCAGAATTTTCCAAACGTAAACTTTTCCTCATATCCTTTAAGTCAGGGACCATTTAGCAACCCCCACCCCACCCACAATGATTTTCTAATAGTCCCAGGAAACAGGGCCTCTTAGCTTTGTCTCCCATTGCTAAAGATCTGAGCTGTTGATTCTTGTAAACGAATATGTCACACTAACTAGCTCATTGATAGACAGAGCACATCTCACCGGTCAAACACAGCAAAGGGGTGTTTGTTGTTCTTGAATTCCTGTTGGATGCTCAGAGGGTGAACCTCTGTCTCGTGGTTCAAATGCCCGGTGTTTCGCCATCTTCAGAGACTTAGAATGTTCCCTTGTGGTTTCAGCCCGACGTGTGCCCCATAAAGTTCCTGTTATGACTAGTCGACCTTTGAAGGCTGTATCCACCCTTGGGTTCTCTTAAGAGAAGCCACTCCACTGCACCTTCCCCTACCATAACAGGTTGAAACCCTCTCAAATGGGGCCCGGAATAAACCTTTCCACCCGTCATTGGTTTCATCAAGTGTTTTGTAGCCGCCATGTTGGAAGTAATGCATTCATGTTTTGCATCTGCCTGGGAAGTGCAGGAGGCAGAGAAACCAGGAGTCCCCATAGGGGAGACATAAATGGGCCATTAACAAAACTCAGTCGCATGGCTCCATTTACCTGCAAAAGACATTGGGATACATCACCTATCTCTTATCCCAGGGAAGAGCATTGGCTTCAAACCTCCATTACCGCTGCCAGAATCCCAGATCTGGCTGGCTGAACAGCTGACAGGATGTTCCCCCAGAGGAAAAAAAAAAGTTGAAATAAAAACTAAATAGTTTCTTTTGCAAATTGTATCCTGTCACTGACATCAGGCTTCGTTTCACTCAGTCTTCACACCAGCCCCATGAAGAGGTAAATGTTCACTTTTACACGGGGTTCCCAGTGGAAGGGGGACATAGTCATGGCCTGGGTCACAGCACTCAATGACAGCATTTAAATCTGACCCTCAACCTCCCAGGCTTGGGTTTTCAGTCTTTACTACTCCACTGCAGCTATGGGAACAGAAAGAGTGGCATGGGACAGGACCGGGGACCTGGAGAGAGCTGGCATGGCGTGCCAGTTGGAAGACTATTTAGGGTTCTCCATGGGTGTTGGTAAAGTCTGACTCACGGGACTCCTGAGGGGTAGGACTTGAAGTCATATGTCTTCATGTGACTCTGAAGGGAAATGTCAGCCTCATGTGGGGATCAAATCTCTGGGCATTGTCTTGTTGTCTCTACCTTTTCTTCTTCAGAAGTCAACGCTCAATTTCTTTATTGCTTTGTTCACAGGAAATGTGCGTGGTTGCGACAGCAGTGAGAACAATGGGGTGGGAAAGTCTCTGACCTCCCACAAAGGCTGGTTCAAGATGAGCAGGTGAGATCCCGAGCAAGCGGGGACTGGCGCTCTGGAGAGAGCTGAGGTTTGGAGTCCTTTCTGTTCCTCTCCCAGCTGGTGTGACCCAATCAAATGCTTCCATCCTTCATGCCAATGGGAGAACAGAATTCCGACCCCTTTGATGCAGGCAGGAACCCCCAAGAGCTCTTCAAGGCTTCAGAGTCACGATTTCAAAGAGGTTTGTGGAAATGTTTCATTAATTCTTATAAAGAAATCCTCTTTTCTTAATTTTTTTCATTAACTTCAGACATTTACTTACAATTACATTTGTTCGGTGAATACAATGACAGAAATTAATAATTCATAGCTTTTTGTCAGGGAAAATTTTTAAAAGGGACAGTTGCTCAATCAAACGTGGCTTTAAATGCACAATCTTTATTTAAATAAGATGAAAAGATAAATAATGAGGACTGTTATTGTACTTTGGAGGAATCTCATCTTTTTCTAAATTATATCCATGCCACGCCAGTGACATGAAATCCTGGGTTGCTCGGAGCACATCACGAAAATAACAGGCTCCCAACCGATGATCGGAAAGTTGACACACGTTCACTTTGCAGCTCCGCCTGAACGTGCCGAGGACCTGTGCTTAGTGACAGCCAGCGGCAGAGCAGGGGGAAACACAGGGATGGATTGACAGTCCCTCTTCTACGATGAAGGAATTAAAGTCCAGAGCAAGGGAGACTTACAAGTTCCCACGAATGAGCCTAGGGCAGAGGTCCCCGCTACCCAGGCCAGGCTCTCAGAGCTGTAGTGCCATCCTTCGGTCACTGTCCCCCAGGGCTCACCTGCCAAATAGCTGCCAACTATTGATGATGATAGGAGGTACAATAGCCAAACCAAATGGTTGGTGCCGACTGCCTGGCTATTTTCCGAAAAGCTAGCACTAACGACTGCTCGCTTTTGGTGGCGATGATGTTTAAAAATGATGCTTTCTTTGTTAAAATGAAATCAACTCCAGTGGAAGGAAGGATGACAATCAAGGACAAGGAGGCCCCTCACAAAGCAGATGTGGAGGGGACCCTGAGATGTTCTCTAGCCCGGTCTAAGACCATGGTTGAGATAACCGCATCTCTCCATTTCTTCCTGCTTGGCTGAAAAGTCAGCTCCAATCCTTTAGCTGTTCAGTCATAAAGATGACAGTGGTTCCCGCCTTTAAAGAAAAACAATACAAAACCCAGAGAAGCATCCTAAAAATAGCCGATTCATAGAAGGGTCCCTGGAAAGGGCAAGTGACCCCACTAGTAAGAACCAAATGTCGCCCGGTGGTGGTGGCATATGCCTTTAATCCCAACGCGCAGAGGCAGAGACAGGCAGATCTCTGTGAATTCGAGGCCAGCCTGGACTACAGAGCTAGTTCCAGGACAGGCTCTAAAGCTCTGGAAAAACCCTGTCTCAAAAAACAAAAACAAAATCAAATGTCTCTGGTTTTGAAACGTGATTCGACCCATTTTAAGCCTTGTAGTTTGAGAAAATTATTGCTAAGATTTGAGTTAGCTTTCATATGCTAACAAACTCCACCAAAATGCAAGGGTTTATTTAGCCCGAGTTACCACAGGTTGTCTGTGGAAGTATAGTTTCTCAGTGAAGCCTGGGGTTCTAGTCAACAGCTGCTCTGGGAAATGTGCCCCTCAGCATCCTCTGGGGTCCATCAGGCTAGCTGCCTCTCTCCAAAGTGACAGCCCAGATACAGCAGGAGAGAGGAAGCACAGGGCGCCCTGTAAGGCCCAGCCACTGTGCAGTTTTAATTGTAAAACACCGGCCTAATCCAAGACGGGGACATTCCGACCTAAGAGAGGGTACACTCGCGTGTGGAGTGCGGCAAAGCTGGCTTCAAAGTTCAGCTGCCATGAGGGACAATACCGCTCTCCTTCCTCCTTGCTTTACACTGAGAATTACTTAGCTGTACTTCTCAACTAAGTAAATAAGTAAGTAAAAGGGCCTGGCTGTGCCTCCTCAGGGAAGACTCTGGGGTCTCTAAGTGGGCATGTCTTGGGCTAGGTCGGTGGAATAGTAAGGATAGTTTGCTACCAATTGCCCTCTTTGATGCAAACAGCTGCTGAGGGTGGTGTTTGGAGGTGAGAAAATGTGTGGTCTTCCTGGATCCATCAGTTTCCCACTTCTGAGCACAGTATTGACCCTCACAAACCAAAGGAAACAAACGGATTTGATTAGCAAATACTTTCGTCTGCGTTCTGATTAAAGTCTCTGAGGCTTCCCTATTTTAGAAAATCCCGTTTTAAAGCACAGCACATCAGGTAACTGAAAAGTGTTCCTTTCCCATCAGTTGCCCTGCCCTTCCCACAGCCAGGGCACTCATCCACATCCCCACCAACCCGGCAAAGTCCAGAGCCACATGGGCCATCACCAGCCTGGGAGGCTCTCCTGCTGTTTCTGACCCTTTATATGAATCACTCCATCCCCATAAACTTAATGCATAGGACAAGTCCCTAGGGTGTCCAGACCCAGACATCCTCCATGGCAGAGCCTTCTCCTTATTGGGGACCCTGATACACAAAGCCCAGCTCTCCTTGGCAGAAGCAGCTGAACCAGGTTGTAGGCAAGGAGGCGACCCTTTGGCCATCTGAGAACTCTGACCAGTTGGCACATTGCTGTCTCCAAATGAGCCGTCAGGAAGTGGAGTTTCCTAAAACTGGGTTTTAAAGCACTTAGAACAGGAAACCATTTCCCATGTATGTTAGATCTCTCTAATCACTGACTAACTAGAAACAGGCTATCTTAATACTCCGCCCCGAGCCATTACAAATGGCTTTCTTTCCAGACTTCATTAGAATATTTACTGCGATTTGGATAGAAGACTTTTGACACTGCAGTCATAAAATTTACAGTGGGGACTTTTCTTCTTTCTCTCTTTTCAGTCTAAGAAGAGACTTTGGGAGAAGAGGGGGGAACTCCTAGCTCCCCCAGCCACCAATCTCATTCATTAGTTTTCTTGTCTCATGACCTCTAGTTAAGAAAATAAATAGCCCCATGGTCCTCCAATAAATTGTCTTCAGAGAAGAACAACGACATCTCTCCTTAGCCGACTCTCGCCTTTCAGATGTATGGGATAAGAAAGAGAAAAAAACATCCCCAATCTGAACACTTCTTTCCTGGTTCTTCCCAACCTTATGAAGGGAGGACCATCATCATCCCCATTTCAGCTTTAAGAAGATGAAGGCTGCAAATCTTCAGAAGTCACACAGCTAGCGATGGCAGAGCAAAGACTAGGGTCACAGTATCTCTCCGATACCAATCCTCAGATATTTGCCACGTTGCCATGCATGCCCATCCCCGAGGAGAGCTTGTCTACACTGGCAGGGGTTGCCATATGAAAATTAAACCTGGACTCACTTTTCCTTGCTCTGCATCTCAGGAACCTACTGCTGTTGTGCTCTTGACTGCGTTCCTTTCTTTTCTCCTTGCAAGGACCAAACACCTGATAGGAAGTAACTTCGAGGAGGGAGTTCTTTGGCTCACAGTTTGAGGGGATACAGTAGATCAAAGCATGGAATAGTTACTGGCAGAAACATGGGGCAGCTGGCCACATAGTGCCTGCAACTAGGAGGCAGAACGTGAGGAATGTTGATGTGAGCTTGCTTCCTTCTTCCTTTTTTTTTTTTAAATTCAGTCTCCCAGGCCCTGGAATGGACTAACTTCATCCAGGGAGTGCTTTCCTTCCTCAGTTAAATCTCTCTGGAAAAACCTTCACAGGGAAGCCTAGAGGTGTGTTTCCTAGATGATGTTAAAGGCAGTCAGATTGGTAAGGAAGATGAACCATCACAGTGACAATCTGGAAGCCAAACCTCTGGTCTGAAGGGAGTCACAGGCTGAAGACGTGGTTCAGCAATTAAGAGCACTTGTTGCTCTTGCAAACCCGGGTTTGGTTCCCAGCATCCACCTCGATGCCCACAACATCTGTAACTCAAGTTCCAGAGAATCAGCTATCCTCTTCTGTCCTCCACAGGCAACCAGTACACGTACAGACATATATATATAGGCAAAATACTCATTCACATAAAACAAAATATTTTAAAAAGCAAGGAGACACTATGGGATGGGGCAAGGCTCCGTTTGTTATAGCACGCAGTTGTGTTTTGATGGTGCTGCGTGCTGACCGCAGCCTTGAGAAAATCAGCAGCATGAATGAACAGGGCGCTGTGGTAAGAGGGAAGGGCATGGGGAGAGGCAAGGATTTTGATTCAGGATGGGATCAGGGAATGACTGTAACATGGGATATTTGAGCAAGCTCTGAATAAAGTTAGTAAGGGCGATTCATGTGAGAACATTCTAGAACAAAGAAACATTAAGCACCAGAGCTGCATGGTGTGTCTAAAGAACAGAAGAAGCTCATGTCCCTCTGGATTGCACTCAGAACCCTGGGTTCCCCAGGTACCATGTCTAGAAAGCTGCATATCCCCATGGAACCACATCCCATCCCAAGATGGAAGGAGAATGGTTCACTCAGTAGGCTTCACAAACTGTCTAATCTCCTAGGATGCTCTGGGAATGCGGAGCCAAGACAATCATGATCATTTCTAAAACACAGGGTGCGTTCTCTTAGCAAGCAATAAAGAGCACGTGTGCTATCATGTCCCCCCCCCTTTTTTTTGCCTTGATTCCTAGGAAGCTCGATGTTAAATTTAATATTCAATTAAAACAACAAAGTTAGCCTTCAAGGCTTTGAGTATTTTTAATGTTTAATTGTGAATCTGCTTTTCATTGCATGCAGCCTCTAGTGCTTTTGGAATGGTGTATAAATAACACATGTACATAAAATCATGTATGCCAAGCATAGAAGGAGGTTGATCTGCCTAAGAAAATAACATTTAGAATCAGCTCATTGTATGCTCCAGATAGGCATTGTTTACTATTCCATGTCCTTGGAGGCAACCACATGACCAGATTCCATCAGGAGAGGAGAAAGAAATACTTTTGTAGACCAATATCCTAATGTTCCCTGTGGTGGCTTGGATGAGAATGGATCCTATAGACCCAAACATTTGAATGCTCAGTTCATAGTTGATGGAACTCTTTGGGAAGGATTGGGGGCGTGGCCTTGTTGGAGGAGGTGTGTCACTGGGCGTGGCCTTTGAAGTTTCAACAACCCACGCCATTTCCATTTGTTCTTTCTCTCTGCTCCTCATTTGTGGACCACGAATAAGCTCTCAGCTACTGCTTCAGATGGAAGTGCTCAGCTGGTGCTTCAGCACCAAGCCTGCCTTCCAGCTGCCATGCTTCCTGCCCAGGTGGACATAGACTCTAACCCTCTGCAACCATGAGCTTCAGAACTAAACCCTTTTCTTTTTTAAGTAAAGTTCCCTTGGTTATAGTGGTCTGTCACAACATAGAAAAGTAACAAAGACATCATCCCTTTACCCCAACACCTTATGTCCTCTCTTTTCACATGAACACTGGGCTTGGCTCCATGGCATGCCTTAGTCAATGAGCCATTAGTAAGCCAAGCTGCATGCAGAAACTTGGTAAGTAATCCTGTATCTTGCCACCTTGAAACGTTGCTGCCACCGTGTGAACCAGCCAGGCTCACATTTGTTGAAGATGACGGATAGGTAGGGAGGTCCAGCCACTGGAACTATTCTTCTGCACGATAGAGCTATATGAATGAGCCCAGTGAAAGTGTAGAGTTTGTAAGCAACTACCGTGGTTTGCATGAGAGCATCCCTCGGAGGCTAAGATATTTGAACGTTGCTTCAAGTTGGTGGCGCTGTTGGAAGAGGTTTGTAAAGTGCAGCCTGAACAGAGGAAGTTTGCCCAGTGGGGACACGCTTAAAGCCTCCACTACTTTCCTTGTCATCGTCTCTGCTTTGTGGATGCCAGCTCTCAGCTTTCTGTTCCTGCCACCGTGCCTGCTGTCTGCAGCTATCCCTCCCTGCCATGGTGGACTCTTATCCCTCTGGAATAAAAAGCCAAAGTGAACTTATTCTTCCTTAAGTTTCCCTTGTTCTGGAATCTTATCACAAAACCAGCAAAAGATGGATACAGCAATCCATGAAGTCTTTGGAATTGATAAGACCTTGTTCTGTTTTGCACGTATGTTTCTGAGTGTTCATTATGGAGCAACAGACAGCTGATATACTGGTCCATACATACAACATCTCATTCAGCATCAAAGTTCTCTAGAATTGATACTGCCTGGGTCCATTAAGTCTGAACTCTTGACTGAAAACAGCAAAGCTTTCTGATAGACTTAGCTTGCTTCCAACAATGCATTCTAACAAAGGCCCCATCTTTTGTGAAAACCTCCTGTACAGAACATACTTCTCCCAACCCAGGAGCTGCATTGCTAAATAGATTTAAAAAAAAAAAAAAAAAAAAAAAAGCATGGCAAATGTTAAGCACCAAATAATTTAGACCGTGTGTGATTGGCAGAACAGACGAGATCTGAAAAATAAGAAAAGGACAGTTGAGGAACATCCTAGTACCTAGAGTGTGACATCTACAGGGAAAGCAAAATGCATATCAAGTGCATGCCCACATAAAAGACAAAATCATTTCACCCTGTGAAGTACTGGGATGTCAGCTACTAGGAGGGAAACCTCACTTCAGTGAACGTTTCTCTCACACCAACTCCACAGAGGACGAGCTGCGTGGAAGTCACAAGAACAGGCTCCTGATACCTTTGATGGATATTTAGAGATGTTAATAGTCACTTATTGAACTGTTGGTAGCTTGAAGTCAGCCATAATAGAATGTAGGCCAAATTAATAGGCGTGTGTTAGCTTTTCTGCCCACTTGATGATTTCTTTTCTTTTTCTTTTTTTTAAAGACTGTGTTTGGCAAACCATTGAGAATGGGAATAGTTTATACATTTCTCCACACATATATTTAAGATTTACTCTGGCAATGTCTAGGAAATGGAGTCAACTAGATAGAATATATCATTCCTGTGAGGAAAAAAATAAATAGAACAAATAGCAAACAGTTGTATCTAACTGTTTTTTCAGTCTATGTTTTTCAAATCCTCTGAACTGAGCCTTGCCCTACTTTATCATCAAAAATGAAAATTAAGGGAAAACCTTTTGATTTCAAAAATGAAGACAAAAACTCCTCTACCTCTAAAATAATAAAAGATACTCACATATTGTTATGTTAGCAGGGTGGGCATGGAGTTTGCCTCCTCAGAGCACCAATGATGACATTTCAAGGAGCCTTTAGGAGGTAGTGCCTCATGGGAAAAGGTTAGGTGCTGTGTGTGCGTGACCATCTCCCAGAAGTGAGCAGGACCTATAGGAGGGGTGCTCCCGTAAGAGCACTACCATAAGTCAAGACAAGTGCTTTAGACACTTGTCATACTGTTTAGACTTGCTAGTCCCCATAACAATGAATGAAATAAACCTCATTTCTTTTTAAGGTGTCCATCCTCAGATATTTGGTTGTGGCAGCAGAAGAGATGCTGAGACAGCCAGGCAGTGGGCAGGGCAGTCATCCTCTGTCTCAGCTTGCAGATGACTCTGCTGAGACGTGAAGAGTGGAGTGGCTTGACCGAGGTCACACTGATGGCAACTAGCAGAAGAAGTGTCTACGTGCTTCTTATCACGAGGCACGGGCTTTACTATGAAATTGTGACAGATGCGGAGAGTGGTCTTAAATCACACAGGCCAACCAACCCCTCGTATTTCACGCACGCTTTCCTTACTAGCACCTGTCTTACTTTAGTTAGAAGCAGAGAGCGCATAATAAAAATAGAAAGTCGGGTACGTAGGCACGAGAGGCGCACAAGGAACCAAAACCAGTGACCACCAAAAGCTAAAGACAAGGAGTCACTCAAAGACAAGGACTTGACTTGCCCCTTGTCCACTGTCCACCTCTTAGCTACTTGCTGGCCAGAGGCATGTTCTCAATGCGTGCTTCCCAAAGGAGTGAGAAATGAGAGGGAAGAAGGGGTGGGAGAGCATGACGAAGGGGAAAGAAGAGAAAATTCATCAGGAAAGCAAACATGTCAAAACCACAGCACTACACAGTCCTCCCATGGTCTAGGGCACCCAACTACCTCCAAGTATGCCCCAGGGATAAAAGGTGACACAAATAATAAAGATGACCAATCTTAAGGTAAATGATTTAGGGGGCAGGATGATGTTTTTTCAAAAGGCAGTAGTCATAAAAAGTGCGTTTCAACACAGCTGATATTTAGGCAGGTCAATATGAACCATACAGAAAATTCATTTTCCTAGAGCAGTTCATTCCCAAGCCACAGGGAGTCGTTACCATCAATTATAGATGTGTTTCCATTCAAAGGACTCCTGCCATGGAGTTCATGATGAATGGGCCTTTCCAGGGTCTGTCTACACAGTCACGTCAAATGTTAGCCATTTTCTCTCTTAAAAAAAATCAAACTCACCTTGAAAGTTAAGTTGAGTTTTGGGTTGAGGGCTTGGTTTCTTGTTGTTGCTGTTGATGTGTGCTTTGTTTACTGTTCTCAAACCTCTTCTCTCCACACCTGCTAGAACTTGAATGAAACTCTACTGTGGGTAGATTACAGGATAACATTTCTCCAGTCTTCCCCAAAGTCGAGTTGTTCAGAGGGGTGACCTCTGGCCATCAAGAGCCTAGCAGGCCCAACTCATTCTCTCATTGGGCGGGAGGAGGGGGTTCTAAGGTCTCGCCTCACCCTGCCTACATCTCAGCATCTCCATCACTGTGGAAGAATAATATGAAAGTCCCTCTTGAAATGTTTCTGCAAGTGACAGTACTTACTGCCATGCTTGACTTTCAAGTAATGAAAACTGCCACCACAGAACAGAGCCCAAAACACGTCTCAGAAGGTTCTATGAGACTGCTCTTTTTCTTCCAGTCCGGGTTCTCCATCTCTGAATACGGAATGTAGCCTAGACCAAGATCCCCAGTAAGACACAGTTGCTAGTTTCTAAACTCACCTGAAACCTTGGTCCTTGCTGCAGGCTTAGGCTCTACAGTTCCACAGGGTGCTACAGCTATGCATGAAGCTAGCTTCCTGAAGTTTAGATTGTGAGCTTTGTGGCTCACTGATAGTAACTGGGTGGGACTGTTACACAGTCTGAATCCCAGAAGTGACAGTATTCTTCTAGGGGAAAGGATTTCAAATCTTAATGGAATTTTCTCTGGGTTATTTTGATCCAGAATAGAGTAAGCACTGGCTAGGATATTCCCATTTTGTTTGTTTGTTTTTATTTTTTGTTGTTTATTGTTTTGTGTTTGTTTGTTTCCACCAGAAATGATTGAATCCACTCCCTGGTATTCTTCAGAATAAACACCAAATAAACAAACCAACTTCCTAAATCCAATAACCCCATCAATCCAGGTTCATGCTAGAAACACCTCAGATCCATTGCCTTCTGGCCCAATGGTTGTTGAAACACCATCATTATGGCCCTTCACTGAGCAAACTCCTCAAAGCCAAATCATAGATGTTACTCCACGGGAGACAGAAGCTCTCCTCCGCAGGCCCTCGGTTTGTAGTCATGCACTCAGATTTACAGGTGAGATACTAAATATGTGCTATAGTAGCTCCCTCAACTTTCAGGCTTGGCCCTACAATCCAGCTAACTCTGTGTTCTCCTTTCAAAACCAGGCAAGTTCAAATGTTCCACTTGTCTTTGCTCTGACCTTGCCTTTCTCACAGATAATGTGATCTGTGGGGCCACAGAGGGAAGAAGGAGCATTGATTTCAAAGCAACCCTCTCACCTCTATAGGCTCCCACCACTGTAGGCTCCCAACTGTGCTCAGTATGGCTGTCGTGGAGTCTGACCGTTACTACATTCTACCACCATCTTACTTTGGGTTCCGGATTTTGGCAAAATAAGCTAACAACATCCTCCATGAATCCCAGCCAAGCCAGGTTCCGTTGGCTTCTCATTTCTGTCCTTTCAAGATTTTGTCGCAAATTCATGAGCTTCCAAATCAGGCATTCTCCTCCTACCTTAAGCTTTCCCCATGATGTACAGTCTAAAACAGCTTGCTGACAAGAGAAATGAGTGAACTGTCTTTGCACTCCTCTTTCTATGATAAAAAAGCTACAGTACCTTGTTTGTTCCCAAGCTTGGTTTTGAAAATTGTTGGGAGCAGTGAGACCCCAGATCCTGAATTTCTTGTAAACAACTTGTTCTCCCCTGATCTGAGTGCCTACAGCTGCTCTGAGCATGAGACCTTCAGGAGTTCCTGATGGCAGGAGAGTGGTTTCTGGTGGGTTTGGCTGGGGCGTGGCTATCTCTATATAATCTGCCCCTGAACACAATAAAGAGAGCATTCTTGGGGCTTTGGTATCAGTGTTTGAAGGTCTGTGTGTCGGTCTGTCTCTGTGTCTGTATTCTCAACCTCCAGTCCCTTGCCCAAAGCTCACAAACTGGGTTCTAGCACACAGAGCACAGACACGGGGGCACGGTGTGCGGCAGAAAATCAGCCTGTTCCCTTTGTTGGCAAAAAGGAAATTGCAAGGGCTTCCCTTCTTCCCTTTCCTGAAACATTTACTCTTCCATTGTTCCTGGGCCTTCTCCTCTCCAGTGTCCCAGTCTCAAAACATCCTCCAAAAGTTCTTTCTCCTTAACAGTTTTTGAGAATAAAGTAGGCTTAGCTCTTTACATCTCAAGGCATTGAGCATCTATGTGCTCCTAGTTACCTTTTCCAGGTGAGTCATCCTAATTTTGTATCTATGTGTGATATTTTGAACAATAATGGCCCCCATGGGCCCTTATGCTCCTCAGATTGTAGAACTCTTTGGGAAGGATTAGGAGGTGTGGCCTTGTTGGAGGAGGCATATTACTGGGGGCAGGCTTTGAAGTTTCAAAAGGCCACACCCATTTAGCTCTCTTGCCCTTGTGCTTTCTGATTAAGACACGAGCTCTGAGCTACTGCTCCAGGGCTATGTTTGCCTGCCTGTGCCATGCTCACCATCATGATGGCTATGGGCTCTAACTCTCTAAAACTGTAAGCCCCACAGATTCTTCTTCTATACATTGCCTTGGTCATGTGTCTGATCACAGTGATAGAAAAGTAACTAGACACCACATGAGCAGATAGTTGCCTCAAGGACCAAGACCAAGAAAATCTCTATTCTTCCTGTGACAATTCCAACTTCCCAAACAATCAGCATATAGTATTAGCAATGCAAACTAATCATTCCTCACCAAAAGTCTGTCACACACACAAAAAATTGGCTAAAACCTTGGAACATTCTGACCACTGACATGATGTCACAAAGGAAAGATCTTATCCGCTAATTTCATGGGACAGGTGGCCACCAACACACAGGTACCCTTCCAGCCATATCTATGAGGAATGATGGAGCATTAGCAGCCTGGTCTCATTCTAAGATATCTTATTAGTCATATGTGTGCAAATTTTTCAAACCTGGAGGTCTGAAGCACTTCTTTTCTGAAGCATATTGAATGAAGAAGGCTTGGTTTGTAATGGACAACCAATACTCGTTAAAGCAGACTTCTGTTGTGAAGGCTTTCATGAATTTTCCATATCCTCCTGGAAGCAATAAAGTAAAGAACGATAGGGAGAAAAACCACCTTAAAAGCAAAGAATTCTAAGAAAGAGATTGAGCAAGTCTTTGAGTTAAGGCTCCCTTAAATCTTCAGGACTGGAAACACTTTATTACCATTTTTAAATTATTTTAAACCCTTATTAAATTTTTCTAAAATGTTATTGAAAGAAGCAGTTTCCAATATGGTAAGCGTAGACACCCCGGAGACAGAAAAAGGTGGCCAGCTCAAGCCAAAGGGCAGGAGAGAAGAGGGGAGACAGAGAGACAGAGAAACACACAATGCTTGATGACCAGTTATAGGGCACCACACATACGCCTGTGCACAGACACGCGGACTCAGTAGGAACCTTGTATTTTTGTTACTTGCCCCAAGTTAAATTCCAGGTAATTGGTCAGAGGGATTAAAATCCCTGGGACTTTAATGGCCTCACACCTGCCTTCCCATAAAGCGGCAACCTATCCCTGCTCTGGAGCTTTTAAAGGCTCTCCAATTGTGATTTACAGACACAGCCAATTAGGTGACAAAGGGGGCAAGATTTTGGGAGCCCTTCCAGGGGTAATCGTTGCCTGTCCCTCAGCACAGTTTCTGAATACAAAAGGAGTTTCATTGAGTTCTGACTGGAATACCTGAGCTGTTCAGAAAGTACTAAGTCATCGCATCTCCCATTTCTTCCCCAAGTCTCCTCTGTGTTTGGTTACTTCTCTGGGACAAGTTGCAGCCCATTGAGAATTACACCCAGCAAGCTAATGGGCCAAACGAGACTGCTGACCATATCTGAAGCTGGAAAGAAGTATGACCCTTAGGGGGACAAATAGCAACCACATTCATTGAAAGTAAAACAGATTTAGAGAGCCGCAGATACTCATCTGTCCTCTCTACAGTAGTGGTAACTGCCTCTCTTGCCAACCCCTGGCCTTTGTACTTTGCTGGTCATTCAAACATTAGCCTAAGACATGATTCAATCCCAATGGCCTTACATCCGTTAAAGGGGGGAGGAAGGGAAGAAATGGCTTTCTATAAAGTTTCTTACAGGTCAGAATACTAGAATTAATAGGTGGTAGAAATGTCCCTGGTCAGTGTAGAAAGAAGTCAGATGTACATCTGGAAAAGGAACTGCATGGGAACACAGTTGCTTCGTGAGCAGAAGGGACCTGCCCCTGGGAGCACACAGGCTGAGCCGCTTCTCTCACGTGAGAGATGGGGAGATCCGCATTTATAGACTGTGTGTTCTGTTTCTTTCTCTTGGAGAGTTCCACAGCACGGATCACTTCCCAGCGATTCTGAGAGGGAAGAATAAGAACTCCAAACCGGGACAAAAATGCCGTGTTGGGTCGTGATTCCTGCCGAGCGCTGAGGTCAAACAACCACAGAGGATTTTAAATCAGACGCACACATTCTGAGGGGTTTTTCTCACTTCTGAATCAATATTTTTAAAGAACATAGGAAGTAAAGATGATGACTATAGAAGGGCTCATTAGGATTTCCTTTTCAGTTACTAGGAGTCAGAGTTAAAAAAAAATAGTTTATATAATATCAGATTTGTGAGTTTAACTGAATATATTAATATTCGTATCAGAGTGTTTTAGAAGCTTTCAAAACACCTTCAAGATGTGGTAACTTGAAAGCTGATTCATTAATATGCTCATTTGGCAGCTTCAGATTTTTATAAGAAATTAAGTAATCGGTTGCTGTATTTCAGCACATGACCCAGAAACACGACAAAAAAAAAAAAAAAAAAAAAAACGACGCTGAGTTTAGCGCAAACAACTAACACCAAGCCCCAAGCTGCAGGATCTTCAGAGGTCCCATAGAAAACCCACACCCTTCAGAATTCATCTCCCGTGCTGTTGACTAGAAGCAAAATATCAGTGTGTGTGTGTGTGTGTGTGTAGATCCAAGATACACATATATAGATATAGATGTTAGATCAGCAAAGATATTTATACAGGTAAGTTATCTTTCTGTGGTTGTTTTGTTTTCTTATGGAAAAAAATGAAAACTTAGTATTGATTACAGTTAAGCTGACTTCAAGATTATATGCCCCAGAAGAATTTTGAAGATTAACATAAAAAAAATAGATCTTTTACACTCTTTTCAAAAATGCCCTGGGAAAAGAAAATAAACCCAGGTGATGTGCTGATCCAATTTCCCCTCTCCATTGAAAACTATCGAAAATTATACTATAGAGGAAAACAGTTTTCCATAAAAAGAATTTTGAACAAATTTGAGCATTCGCTAGCATTTGAAAACAAGAAGCCATGTGATGCAGTCCCTGAATGTTCCCTGGCCTTGGGGCACTTGGGGGTAGACAGAGAAAGCCTGCATCTGGCTCAGAACCACAAGCACCAGTGGGCATTTCCCAACACCCGATACAGATAATTCTTCCAAATGCATACAAGTCCCCAGAGGAATACCAAAACCACGAGGTGTGGGGCTTTCCAGAGAGAAGGCCTGGATTCCAAAGCTGGTTTGGGACAGACAGGCTTGGCCGAGACACTTCATTAAGCAGCAGTTTGTCCACGTGTGAAGTGGACGTGGATGGTTAGCGTCCTCGGTGCAATTATAAGGATTCATTCAGATAATTTGTGGAAAGATTTAAAGGAATCCATGTATAAAGTAAAGAACTCAGTCAATGCTATTAACTAGCAGAGTGAAGGCACTACAGATATGAAAGGGTGGCCAGCATATTTGACGCAGCTCCAGGCTCTGCCTTCAGAGATTTTGAAACTTGCTGTAGGTGAGTAGTTCACATACCTGTGGACAGGAACTGGACTAGAGTCAACGAATGGGCTGAGGAGCTGGACTAGAGCCCATGGGTGGATTGTGGGACTTGATCTGAGTCCACGGAAGGACCGGGACTGGACTAGAGTCCACGGATGGACCAAGGAGCTGGACTAGCATCCATGGATGGACTGAGGACTGGACTAGCATCCATGGATGGACTGAGGACCTGGACTAGAGTCCACAGATGGACCGAGGAGATGGACTAGCGTCCACGGATGGACTGAAGCCAGACAGTTGGAAGCTCATTCACCATTTCTACCCATCATTAACTGCACAGCCTTGAGCGTTGGAAATGCCATTGGTAAAGCCAGTTCACTCATCAAGCACTTCACTAAAGCTGTGTTGGAGATCTGCACTGACATCCTAAGGAATGTGTTCCGATGGGGAGGGGGTCTGATAGTGAAGTGTGCCGCCAAGCAGGGGAGATGACCATGCTGATAAGAGGGACACTTTAGGGAACATAGCAGTAAAATTAATGCCTGGATGGAAATGGAGCCAAATCAGGAAAAAAGAGGTGAAGATGAGCTAGAACATTAAGAGAAAAACTACCCGGAATGCGCAGTGGACCAGCAGCCTGGTTTATGCCTTGAAGATTGCAGAAGAATACTAAGAAGAAATAGTTCTGTGGGCCCAGGAACCACACCCAGATCCTGCGACAGAGGGGATCAGCTCTCAGCTCCTGATCCCCCCAAAACCTCTACCAGCTGGACGTTTCCCGGGTGAGAATGAATCGGCCATTGCTTACAGCCTCTCAAATGGCAAGATTATGATTAGACAAGCAACCGAGAGACACCAGACCTTTCCTCCCCGCCCCTCACAAATTCAATACACGATCCAACTTTTTCAGCCATAGAAATGCTTTAAAATTTGACTTAATTTTCTCTTACAATGTAAAACAAGACAGATTGGGCTGGCATTTAACTAATTATATTTATGAAAGTAACTTAATCCTCTGGGAAAAAAATCCTAAATAAGTTATTATCAAACCATGGGGGACTCCATGGGGGAACATATTTTTAGGATATTAAAGGGCTACCCTTGGTAAGAATCTGGGTAATATGATGAATTTGTATTTATCCAAACATCACAAATAATGCTTTTGATTTTCACATACAGTATTTCATTTAAACCTTGATTTGTTGGTCATGTTAATAAATTTCAATAATCATTAACATATACATCAAATCACTTAAAATGCGCATTCCTTATAGGCCAAATATAAAGTTAGATAATCTTTGGTTCAATATTGTTCTCAATTGTCAAAAATCAGGGGGTGGGCACCGACTTAAGCTTTGGTTGACGGCCCCATGCTGGAAGTGGCAGATGCTGTCTTTTTCTATTCATAATACTTAGAAATGGTGTTATATTTTTTTTTAAATTAAGCTGATGATATTCTAGCTCACTGACGATTTGCTGATCTGGAATAGCAGAGTGGACTAAGATTGGGCTTTTATCAGCTTGACACAAGCCAGAGTCATCTGGGAAGAGGGGACCTCAACAGAGAAAGCGCCTCCACCAAGAGGGGCATTTTCTTGCCTGATAATTGGTGTGAAAGGCTCAGCTCCCCACGGGTGGTGCTGTCCCTGGGCAGATGGTCCTGCGATAAATGAAAAACCAAAGTGAGCAATCCAGGAGGAGAAAGCCAGTAATTGTGTTCCCTCCGTGGTCTCTGCTTTTTTCCTACCTGCTTGAGATCCTGCCTTGACTTCCCCGATGGTGAAATGTAGCCTGGAAGCCAAATCAACCCTTTCCCTCCACAGTTTGCTTTTGATCATGGTGTTCATCACAGCAACAGGAAAACAAACGAAAACAGACAGAATGAAATAAAAATAATCTTTTTAATATAAATTATAACATCCCACGTTTCCAATTACTTTCAGTTCTCTTATTACAGTTGATTTAACAACTCATATATGATTGTTAATCTCTGGGCAAGATTGAGACTTAAGGTGTGAGAAAGAGTTGAGTTTCGGTGCTGAAGAGAAGAGTTGGTGGTGAAGAGGGCATGTTTCTCTTCAGGAAGAGCTTAGTTCAGTTCCTTGCACCCACCCTGGGATATGTACAACTGACTAAAAGTCCAGCTCCAGGGGACCCAATGCTTCTTCTTTCCACCATGGGTACTACATTCACATGCTGCATACACACACACACACACACACACATACACGCACACACATACGCAGGCACACACACGCACGCAAACACACACACACACAGTTTTTTTTAACATTTGAAAGAATTTGCGATTTGTATGACATCTCTAAAATAACAGTCAATAAAAACCCAATGCTACTTCAGATTTATAATTCCCTTAGTATATAATAAATCAGGCCCATGTGTTTCACTTCCTTGAGTGACAGTGGTCACGTATGATGAGAGAAGTGGGGATGAGAGGGGAAACCGCTCCTCGGGTGCCATGAGTACACTCCACGTAAGTGGATGCTGGGATCATGGCTTCAACCCTGGCAGGTTTGTGCACATGCTCACTTAATCGGCATTGATGAACCCACTGGGGAAACGACAAATCAGAGTTATCTTAGAAGCAGAACCGAGACCAAGAGCTCAACACG
Source organism: Chionomys nivalis (assembly GCF_950005125.1). Taxonomy (NCBI): domain Eukaryota; kingdom Metazoa; phylum Chordata; class Mammalia; order Rodentia; family Cricetidae; genus Chionomys; species Chionomys nivalis. The sequence goes on from NC_080106.1 coordinate 36,515,516, forward strand.
GACTGCGAACTTGGAGCTTTGCTCTTTGCCTATTCTTAAGGAAGTTCTCTGCACAGGAGTGCCACCGAGCAATAGGAAGGTTTGGGTGAGGACGAAGGAATGGCATGGTTCACTGACCACCCTTCCCTCAATTATAAGCAATTTTAACCTTACCTCAAACCTATCATTACGGGATTACTGCAAACTCAATGTAGTGGTTGCCAATTTTTGAAGCCTGCGTGTACTGATTTCTGATAGCAACGGAGACCAGACACAAAAGGTAAGCCTAAAAATGTTGAGGGCCTGTTTCTCGATTGTGTCCCTGCAGGTCTCATGATGGTTCTTCGCCTAGAAGTTTCGGGAAAGAAACATGAGGGTGCAAATAAAAGCTGTTCTCTCTTTCAAAATCTGTTGCTGAAAACATCCATTTGTGTTATAAAAATAAAGTCAGCCATTACAGAGAGACACTGGCAGGCAGCTCCCTATATTTAATGAATCCTGAAAACATTGTCCCCACTCCAAGTCAGTGATTACATTCTTGTCTTCCTACTCCCTTGTTCAGAGCCGGGCCCTGGTAGGGTTTTATTTTTTTTTTTGTTGTTGTTGTTGTTTTCCCTTTGCCCTACTGCAAAAGAAACACAGATTGTTTGACAGTCTCCCCTAACTGAGGTTTGTTCTGAACACTGTAGAGGAACCCCTCCCTGAAGTTGCTAGAATGCCCTAGACAGCCACCCACAGTCCCTTTGTTTTATTCAGATTTCGAGGGTATATTTAAGAGGCTTCCATGTTTAAGAGACTAGAGGCTGGTGACCCCATCAGAAGCTAAGGACGTCACACGTCAAGATGCTTCCCACATACCGACCTACCTGCCACACAGCAAGGCTCTGCCACAATTCCTCCCCTTGATCGCCTGGCAGAAGCAGCTGCCGCTCACGTCACAACCCAGAATCCCAAGAAAATATGACACATGTCATGCTAGCCTGGTTAAAAGCAAATCGAAATTTAAAATTCAGAATCAGGTTTCTACTTCGTACAAGGGTAAAGTCAACAATTCCTGAAAGAAGCCATCTTAAGCGGAGGTGCATCTGTCACTCAGCCTAACACCACTTCCCTTTTCATTCCAAACAGACAAGGAAATTGCCACTCACGGGGTTTTAAAAATGTGTCGAAGCCTACAAACCCCAACTCAAGGGAACCGAGATTCCATTAGCTCTGGACTTCCCTCCCCAGGACTGTACTGAGGGATCTCTAGAGCAGGAGGAACAAGAGGGAGGGAGCGAGGGAGGGAGGGAGGGAGGGAGGGAGGGAGGGAGGGAGGGAGGGAGGGAGGGAGGGAGGGAGGGAGGGAGAGAACACTCACCCAGGTAACTGAAGGTGTCACACCCCAGCCGACTTTGGTCTGCACCATAGCTTATAGCCCATTTGTCAACTTTGTAGTTCAAAGGCAAACATGTTAGAGAAGAGGCTCATGGGAAACTCAAGCACACCTTCAAGAAAGCAGCTAAAGTCTGTCTGGTCAGCAGGGCACAGTCCAAGAACCTTCCTAGACTACCTGAGGTCTTCTGCCCCAAACAGCGTGAATAGGCTGCATGGGGGCAACCCCTGGCATCTCTCCCAAGTGCGCAAGCAGAAGCAACTGGAAACGGGGTGGAGGAAGGGTAAATGCTTTTGTTATTAATATTTTTTTTCTCTTTCCAAAGGGTCAAAAGCCAACAATTTGACACTTGTAAAAGCGTCAGCCCTAAGGGGGAAGGCTCCCTGGCAGCCATGATAGCCCACTCAGCCTGGACCAGAGGAGGGGGTTCAGCACCATGCTTTCTTCTCCCCTACAGTCTCTGTTGCTCGTGGCAGATTTAATGGTGTGATTTACAGCGCCGAGAGACCTTTGTCAGGGCCAGTAAAATGACAAACAATAAATACACGGAGCAGTATGTTAACAGCCTCCACACAATGCCTTGTCAGTTACAGCTTGATAGCGATACATTTTAATTTTGTCTTTCATAAAAATCTTGGCATGTATGCCTCATTTGAACACAGGCTTCCAAGTCAAGTGTGTCATCCAAGCGTGTACTTTATCACCCTCTATATTTTCTGTCCTTTTCATTTAATGTCATTCCTATGGCAACAGACATCGCCCTGGAAATCATTTTCAAAACAGCTTATTTGTTGAAAAGGACTGGGTGAGGCTAAAATATGTGTTTGGCTGGGAGGAATGTCAGAGTGTGAATATGGCTGGGTTACATTAATCATATTCTTTGAGGACTTTGTGTAATCAGATACTTGAGGGAGGCGTATTATGGGGTGGGAGCTGACATCCCCACCCCACCCCCAGCTTTTTTATGGTTTTGCATTTCATAAGGATAAAAATAGGAAGAGTATGTTTGCAGTTCACTTCTTGTGAAAGGATCTGCACGTGACTTTAGCGTGTCTGTCTGTCTGTCTGTCTGTCTGTGGGGTAGCCCAAGACTGCAGCTCTGCTACTGAACTACTGTCACTCAGAAGCTGTGCTGCGGATCCAGAGTCAACCTTTACCAACGCATCTTTTGCACTGAGCACACAGAGATGGACTCACAAAGCCTCTCGCCCCCCAAAGCTTGCATTCTGGTGGGAATACAGACCTTAAATAATCAGAATAAGGCACCACCTATGTTGGGTTCTGTCAAAACATAGTCTGAGATAGAGGTTCTTTTCAAAGGCGGGTAATTGAAAACTCAATAAACAATTCCTACAGGGGCTTATGAGGAGGGGTGGCCAACAGAGTCAAGTTGGGGAAGTAGCTAACTAAGCTGACCTAACTCTGGCCTCCATCCCCTCCCCACAGGAGCTGTGGGTGTGCTTGGCTCCACTGAGCTGAGCCAGCTTGGGATCTTAATGGAGGCAAGGCTGCTGCCCTCACAGTTCAGTCCGTCATCAGTTACAAACTCCCTCCAGGCTGTTATATGGTATCATGGTCTCCTAGGAACCTCTGGACTAGATAGCTCCCCTGGACCATCAGTGATTCTTGGGGCATTCACTGTCAAACATTGCAGCAGCTGGGGAAGGGGGAAATCAGCCAAGGAAGGAGACAGCTTGGTCACAGCCTAGAACTCCCACTGCACATGTAAACACACATTACAGTTTAAGACAGGCATGACAACGGGAGAGAAATAAAAGAGGGTAATTAACAGCAGCCATCATGAAACACTTCTCTGAAGTCTGACCTGAGACCTAGCTGACAAACAGAAGCCACCAAATTAAAGAGACTGAGGAAAAATTTGAAGGCAAATGCAACAAGGTAGATGACTGATGAGTGAGGGCTTTTGCTATGCTTTCATCTTACAGTTATGAGTTTAGAATATATGAGGAGCAGAGAAAAAGCCCAAGTGGCTGAAGTGTTCCGCTCCATGGATGGGGCAGATTACAAGGTGTAGTCAAAGAGGCAGGCAGGGTTCCACTTTTATATCTTGGTGATCCGTGAGAAGGTTTAGATTTTATCCTAAAGTTAGCAGAAAACCTAACAAGGGTGATATAGTTTAAGGGTAAATGCCACCCACAGGCACAGCTGGAACACTTGTTCTCCAGATGATGATGGGTTTGGGGAGGCAGTGGAACCTTCAGGAGGAAGGAAATAGCTGGTTGATGTAGCTTACTAGGGCCAAGACTTTAAAAGTTGTAACCCTGCCTGCTTCCCTTAGAGCTCTCCCTGCTTCCGGATGTAGCACACTAGACTGCCAGCTCCCGTTGTCATGGCCACCACCCCAGCTGCCACACCTTCCTCACCATGGTGAAGGACCACAGTAAGTCCTCCCTCCCTTGAGTTGCTCCATCAGATGCTTTGTCCCAGCAAAGAGGAAAGTAACTAAAAGAAACTTAGTACAGAAGGCCATGTGTTCTAATCTAGAAACCAAAAGAAGCAGAGCACCTGGCGTTAGACTGCATATCTGAGACCCAAGAGAAGACAGCTGTTGCTAAATGGAGAAATTCAAAATGAGTGCAGTACATTCATACAGCCGTGGAATATTAGTTGAAGATGTGTTACATTCGTTTATGCTGTGGAATATGTTTAATGACACAAAGATGTGTTGCATTCTTTTATGGTATATTTGCTTAACTGTGTAAAGCTGGGTTGCATTGCCTGCCTAAAACACCTGATTGGTCTAAGAAAGAGCTGACACAGCCAATAGCTAGGCAGGAAAGAGAAATAGGTGGGATTGGCAGGAAGAGAGAATCAGTAGGAGAAGAAATTTAGGAAAGAGAGTGAAGAGCAAGGAGCAAGAAAAGGAAAGAGAGAACAATAGGGTGCCAAGGGCCAGCCACATAGACAGCCATGGAGTAAGAAGGAAGGAAAGATATACACAATAAAGAAAGGTAAAAAGCCCACAGGCAAAATGTAGTTAAAAAGAAATGGTATAATTTAAGTTAGAAAAGCTGGCTAGAAATAAGCTAAGCTAAAGCACAGCATTCATAAGTAAGAATAAGTCCCAGTGTATTTATTTGGGAGTGTGGTAGCAGGCCCCCAAAGTGTAAACAAACCAACTACATATACAAGTGACTATCATCTGCAAGTCCCACGAGTTCTTGGCATGAGATAATATCTTATATTTCACAGTGACTCTGAAACACCCTCTAAACCCAGGTTGACTGCTGTCCTGATTTCAAGCCTTTGGACCATGTATTTTTCCTATACTATTTCTGTGGTGGCGCAAATGAATGTAGACAGATTATATAGATATATACAGCTTTAATAAAGAAATAAACTTACAGGACCAAAGGTTCCCGCGGTGTACCGGAAAAGCGGAGCAAAAGAAAAGGGGCTGCTGGGCTCACGCCCGGCAGATTTATCCGTAAACATTAGCCCGAGGCGAACATGTCCCCAATGGGTGGGGCTATGTCCCTACATCTCCCCCTTTTGTCTAAATAAGATAAAACCAAACCAAATACAACTATATACAATAATAACAAATAATAAATATAACAAACAATATTGAGAACAAAACTTTTGTTAAACATTTTATCTCAAGGAGTCTAAATAACATAGAGAGTAACTACAATTATATAATCTTTAACTCCGTCAAAGATCTGAGAAGGGAATAAATATTACTTAACAATCGAGAGATATCCAAAAATGTGTAACAATTGACAGAGACAACTGACTACCTGGGCAATTACCCAAAGTCTCGTTTGTAATGTTGAGTCAACCAACTTTGGCTAAGGTCTAACATAACTGGCATACCATTATTAAAGGCAAGGAACTTTTTTAGGACTATCCTACCCTGTCTTGGCAAGATAAGACAATTTTGTTTTATCCACTTAGGGATATTTTGTATCTTTGTCAGAAGTTGAGGTATGGGCTTTTTTTAACCCAAAGGCCAGTTCTGTCAAGAAGACAAGCTCCCAGTGGAGTGTCTTTGGTGCTCAACGTTCTCTCGGGAGTAGAGTGGTGTTGTCAGGAGTAATTGTGTCTCTTTGGTATAGAAATTTTAGGTTAGATTAAAGGCCATTTTTTACAGCTCTTTGAAGAGGCTGAAGATCATACTATCTATATTAAATATAATCTCTATGTAACTAAAAGACCTGATAAACTTAAAAATAAATATGACAAACATATAATTTTTAATACCTATCTAACTTTGAAGACTAAAAGAATAAACAACTGTGTAATATATGAAGACAATGATCTTCAACTGTAAACAATGTCATAGTATCAGAGGTAGAAATGTATAATGTAATATGGTAGATGTATCAATACAATATAGACAAAGTTATAAGCATACTCATACAAAAATAGAGGTAGGAACACTCACATTTAATATTTAACATATCAGTATACAAGAAACAGTACCAGTACAATTTTTTATAAACAGTAATTTACAAATACCAATCATCCCAAAAAACCAAACCAACTACATATACAAGTGACTATCATCTGCAAGTCCCACGAGTTCTTGGCATGAGATAATATCTTATATTTCACAGTGACTCTGAAACACCCTCTAAACCCAGGTTGACTGCTGTCCTGATTTCAAGCCTTTGGACCATGTATTTTTCCTATACTATTTCAGGACCACATCTTCTCCAAATTGGGACCTAAGTCATTTTTCCATAGAGAAACCATTCTGCGTGGTAGAACAAGCTTTATGGAGCCTTGTTACCCAGGTGTGGTCCATAGAGTGTACACATGACCTAACCGGGTATTTTAGAACAGCAAAATCACGGACCAGGTCCCAGGTCTGTTGCAAACAACATATCTGCATTTTAACCAGTATTAAATGTGGTTGATTAGCTCTGTTGCTGAGCACTGTTTCTACAGAAAGCTCTCTCCTGAGGTCCAATCATTTATTTAATAACAACAGCAACAAAAATCATTTGCATACAACCACTGTGTATGTGCTTCTTCTTCTTCTTCTTCTTCTTCTTCTTCTTCTTCTTCTTCTTCTTCTTCTTCTTCTTCTTCTTCTTCTGCTCCTCCTCCTCCTCCTCCTCCTCCTCCTCCTCCTCCTCTTCTTCTTCTTCTTTTTAAGGTTGAACTTCATAATTAGAAGAAAGAGGGTGTTTAATCCTTTCCACAGCACTGTGGTTTATATAGACACCAGGCAGGTTCTTGGGATAATAAGAGAGATCCTAAATACAAAGACTTGGAGAAGGAAGGAGGGGGTGCTGCCGCTAAGGCCATTCACAGAGATCAGTAGGAGCCCAAGTTTATCTTCAAGTACTATTTCTGGGAGACAGATTTTTTTTTCTTTTTTCTTTAATTTTTTTTTTAATTTATTCTGTATACAGTGCTCTGCCTGCATGTATCCCTGCAGGCCAGAAGAGGGCACCAAATATCATTACAGATGGTTGTGAGCCACCATGTAGTTGCTGGGGATTGAACTCAGGACCTTTGGAAGAGCAGTAGAGCTCTTAGCCACTGAGCCATCTCTCCAGCCCCCATATTTTCTTTTCTTTTTGTTTTTTTTTTTCTCATTCCACACTTTTGTTTTTTTATTATTGATTTTATTGAGCTCTACACTTTTCTCTGCTCTCCTCCCTTCCTCTCCCCTCCCCACTTCAACCCTCCCTCAAGGTCCCCATGCTCCCAATTTACTCAGAAGATCTCTTTTTCTACTTCCCATGTAGATTAGATCTATGTAAGTCTCTCTTAGTTTCCTCATTGTTGTCTAAGTTCTCTGGGATTTTCTGGAATAAAGGAATTCCAAAAATCTGCAGTTTCAGAAAAGCAAGAAAAACTCTTAACAAAATCATCAAAAGGAACTAGCTCCTTCAAAAATCTAAAAGTCAATCCCAAATTTTAGGAATACCATTCTAAAAGCAAGTGGTTAGTTCTACAAGATGCTAATAGGTGTGATCTCTAAGTAGATACTCTGGTCAAATGAGCAGCATTAAGTACAGTTAAACAAGGTGTTCTTCTGTAGGGTCTTCCAGAGCTGGTAACAATGCTATGTATTCAGTGGGGTCTAGCAGGCAGTTTTCCAGAAACTTGATTGACCACAGATCATTTTAGAGGTACTGTAGAGATTTGGGGGGGGGGTGTATTTTCTGCATCTAAGTCCTAAGAAATATCTCTTGGGAATCAGTAGGTAGCTCTGACTTGACAGCCACACACACCAGAAGCAGGGGCCCAAGAAAGTCACCTAGTAGAATATCCTAGAAGCTTGCACAGTTGAATAAAGTATAGTAGGAAGTAAGATAGAAGTCTGTTAGAGTCTCTGAAGATTGAATGGGGCGATTTAGAAGAAAGATTTCTTAAGCAAGTTACACAGAGGACAAGCCATAAAAGAATGGTGAATTTGACACTAAAATTTAGCCTTCTATAGAAAATAATCATATTAAATACATTGAAAAGGTAAGATACAGCCTAGAACAGGATAATCAACACTCATATAATTAACAAAGACCAGTTACTAATAAGTATGAGCTGCCAGGGGCATTGACTGAAAATAAACAGGAACTCAAATTATCAATAAATATGGAAAAGATGGTACAACTCCAGAATTGTTAGAGAAAAATAAATCAAGTTGAAATCATTATACATTCTACCTAAACTCTCATGCAAAGAAACAGCAAGTGGTGACTCAGAGGTGAGCATGGCTGAGACACTCAGGACCCAGACACAGGGCCTTGATGTTTCAGCATAGGATGCCTTCCTATGCTGCTAGGGGGACTTAGGTGTAGCAGACATTTCTGTCCTGCCTAGTCCCATAGCTGTTCAGTCCCAAAGGAACACACAGAGGCTTATATTAATTATAAACTGCTTGGCCTAATAGCGTAGGCTTATTATTAACTAGCTCTTGCAACTTAAATTAACCCATAATTTTTGTCTATATTTAGCCATGTGGCTTGGTACCTTTTATCAGTGAGGCATTCTCATCTTGCTTCCTCTGAGTCTGGCTGGTGACTACATCTCTGCCTGCCTTTCCTCTTTCCAGAATTCTCCTAGTATGGTCGCCCCACCTATACTTCCTACCTGGCTACTGGCCAATCAGTGTTTTATTAAACCAATATGAGTGACAAATCTCTATAGTGTACAAAAGCATTATCCCACAGCACTTAAGAACAATTTTTTTTACACATCTGATATCAAAAGTGTATGGATTTTCCTCATATCAGCTATTGTAAACTATCTATACTGTGACTGGATTTCTATGACCCAGATCAATTTAGAAGCCAGGTAAGGCAACACATGTTTCAACCCAACAATGGGAAAGGAGAGGCTGAAGGATCAAGGGCCATAGATTACATAGTAAAACCCTGACTCAAAACAGCAACAAAACTCCCCACCATGCAGTGGACTCTACTGGTCCTCAGATTCAACACCAGACTTTTGGGCTGCAGGACTGACCTCTCTATGACACCAGACACCTGTGTACTAGGGCACGTCCACTCCTGTATGACTTGGCTACAAACCCTCCCCTCAGTGACTTAGCCATGTTTGCCTAGGGATAGATACATAATAGAACGTCTATGAGAAACCCTAAAACAGGGATGGAGAGCTAGCCCTTCTCTACTCCCCAGAGTTTGGGAGGTGGTAGGCAGAAAGGGCATTAACAGCTAGAAGATTCCTAATAGAAAAAAATCCTAAAGTAAATATGAAAAGGGGTAAAGGGGCTTAAACTTGATCACAGTCTAGGAAGGTAGCGCATCTGATAAAGATGCTTGCAGCCAGATGACCTAAGGTCTATCTCAGGAACCATGTAAGGTAGAAGGAAGGAACAGAGTCCACAAAGCTGTCCTTGATCTTCATATATGGACCATCACATACACCACACACACACACACACACACACACACACACACACACAGCAATATATACATTTGGTTTTCTGAGATAGTTTTTCTCTATGTAACAACCTTGGCTGTACTGGATGGAACTCACTCTGTAGACAAGGCTGGCATTGAACTTGAAGATCTGCCTGCCTCTGCCTTCCAAGTGTTGGGATTAAAGGCATGTGCCACCGTGTGCCGACTGTAAAATATTTTAAAGGGTTTATGGGTAAAGAACTGCATTCAGTATTACTCCCTCACTACCCTGTATTATATATCTATCATGACAACTCTAAGAAATGATCCACTCTGGAATAGGGAATCACTTTTAGTTCTTGAACAGAAAAGACAAATGACTGAAAGGCTAGGGGGACCCTTTCTGGGTGGTACTGCCAAGGTCAAAAGGGATGTATGAGATTAGAGCCAAGCTCTATCAGAGACTGGTGCAGCAGGGCACTGGATGTAGAGGATGGCAGGGAGGGGAGGGGAGGAGCCATAGGGTACAGTAAAAGAGCCGGATTCCTGACAAATGCCTTTAGAGATGGCCTGGGCAAGGCATGATAGGGAAGTGTGAAGACCAGGGTCTCTCCAGTCAGCCTAGCCTGGCTTTAAACCACCATTCGTCTCTAACTAGTTAAGTGGCCTTCATGGATTGCATCCTTCCCTCTTTCTCCTTCTCCCTTCCTGTCCAGAGCTGTAAGCAGGGCTTCTGTCAAAAGATGGATGGGAGAATTAAATGCCTTCCGACCTCTGCCCACAAAGACAGTCATAAGTAAAACAAGAGTTTTACACTATCAAGTCTGGAGGTCGTGGATTCCTCGGCAGTTCTGAATCCCTTTGGCTCTATGCTCCACTCCTGGGCTCATTTCATAAACTATTCCATGTCCTGCTGATCAATTTAGTGTCATCCCAATTAACCAAACTCTGGGTGTGTGCTTGTAAGTAAACACCTTGATCTCCATCCCTTGCAAAGACTGGGAGGCAAAGCCTGAGATGCAGAGGGTTTGAAGACTTGCATTGGTTAAATAGCCCGGATTCACTACAGGCATTAGAACAGTGGGTGAGTTTGGGGTGTTGGGACTGAGAGGAGAGTGGCTCCAGATGAGGCTGGCAAGGGATAGAAATTACTACTGTCTCCTAAGCCTGTGGCACGCTGTCTCCATCATCGGCACAACAGTATGTGATGGATCCTATCTTTAGGCACCCACAGATCTTCATCAAACCAATGATGAAATTGAGGCTTAGGGGTAATTCTTTAATGCTGGCGTCATGGTGCATACCTGTAACCCTAGCCTGTGAAGACGGAAGCAGAAGAATTATGACTTCAAGGACAGCTTGGATTGTACAGTGAATCCCAAGCAAGCTTTGACTGCAGCATGAGAGATTGTCTCAACAAAGTAAAATAACACTGGCTGGAAGTTCAATACAGCTCTCTCTCCTAAGTCATCTGCTATGAGACCTGTGGGTGAGTCATTTCTTATTAGCAGTAAGCAAGAGGCAAAAGTGCAGATGGATGAACAGCTCACTTAGAAAAGCCCAGCGGCTCTATGAGCCATAAGCTTCCATTTCCAGAGAAGGAGACTGAACTGGTGACTTTTTATAAATGGGGCACAAGCAAGAGTCCCCTTGGTAGAGGGATGCTCAACTGAAAAACAGCTCAGACTGGATTGGCCCATGGGTGTATCTGTGAGATGCTTTCTGCTGAATGTAGGAGGGTCCAGCCCACTGTGAGCAGTGACAGCTCTAGGCAGGTGGGCCCAGTGATGTAGAAAAAAATGTTTCTGAGCAAACCAATAAGTCAGGCTCTCTTGTGGTTCCTGTTTCAATTCCTCCCTGGCTGGATGACCTGCAAACCAAAAACTCCACAGTCTGGTCTTGGTCTGTTTTACCAGAACAACAGAAAGCAGATTAAAAGCCAGACTGATACCAAGACCACGGAGTATTGTCAACATGAACTTGACCATGTTGCAGGGAGAACTGCAAAAGGATGTTGGAGCCTTGGGCTGGAAAAGACCATGAATGCTCAGAACTTCCGAGTCACTATAGGAGCTTGAAAGATAAGAAGGTCAAGAGAGGTGCAGATGTTGGAAGACTGGTTTGTCAACTTCCAAAGGGAAGTTCGTCTTCGCATCACTCAAAGACTCTACCAGGGTTGCTTGTGTGGTGTTTGGAATTAAGAAGCCACAGTTTCTGATCAGCAGGGGCTGAAGAATCAGCCACGATTAATGAGACATCAACACTACTGAAACCTGGGCTTAATGAGGTGATGGAGGTGGGTCTTGTATCTATCTGTTGCTTTCATTGGTTAACTAATAAAGAAACTGCCTAGGCCCATTTGATAGGCCAACCCTTAGGTGGGTGGAGTAAACAGAACAGAATGCTGGGAGAAAGAAGCCGAGTCAGTGAGTTGCCAAGATTCTCCCACTCCAGACAGACACAGGTTAAGATCGTTCTTGGTAAGCCAGCTCGTGGTACTACACAAAATATTAGAAATGGGTTAGATCAATATGTAAGAGCTAGCCAATAAGAGGCTAAAACTAATGGGCCAGGCAGTGATTAAAAGAATACAGTTTCCGTGTAATTATTTCGGGGCATAAGCTAGCCATACAGGCGGCTGGGTGGCCGGGAGTTGAACGGTGGGACGCAGCCCCACCGCTCATATTACAACAATGAAGAAACTTGGCATTGGTTATCAGGGGCTAAAATATAAGCATCATTGAGGTAAAAAAAAAAATCCTCTGGGGTAATTTCTCAAGGAAACAGTTGAAGCTGTAGTTCGGTGTGGAAGCAGGGCTGCATCTCAGGCTAAAAGCTCAACTTAGTATCTAAGAATTTCCTAAGTTGTGCTGGTCTTGAAGACATGACAAGGTTGAAAACTGCTGAGGCTTTGCAGGTGGCATGCCAGGAGAGGTCACTGGGGAAAGATCGACCTCAGCTGCAGCAGGAACATCATCACGCCCCAAGTCTCACAGGGCGGCCACAAAGAGCAGTGGCAGATGTGGAGTGGAAGCTACCCTGAGCCTATGAGACAAGCTGTGTTCCCAACGACAGAGCAGGAGACATGGAGCTTCCGGAGTCCTTTAGAGCCCAGAAGATGATGAATGAGCTCCAGATGAGTTCCACTGATCTACAGGATTTTATTTACGTTGCTGGGTGCTAGGTTTGTTTTGATTTGATTCTAGCTGTGCTCCAGTTATTCCCTTTTAGAATAAAGCAGTTAACTTTTCTTTTATTTTACAGGCATCCAAAGTTAAGATACTTAATTTGCAATTTATTTAGGGGCTCCCAGCTCACTGTGGGTAGCAGCATCCTCCCTAGGCAGATCTCCTTGAGTTGTGTGAGGAAGGTGGTACAGTCCTTTAACTCCAGCACTCAAGGCAGAGGAGGGTAAATTTCTGAATGCCAAGCCAGCCTACTCTACAGAGCGAGTTCTAGGACAGCCAGGGCTACTCGGGGGTGGGGGATAAATACACACACAGAAAGAGGGGGGGAGGTGCTAATTAATGTTCATCTCCATCCTGAGATTTCAAAACAATGTTGTAAATTGGACAGCACCTGTTAGGCATCTGGTCACAAGTAATCCTATTAAGAATAATGACAACAGTAACCAAGGTGGCATCTACAAAGACTCCCCAAGATAAAGGGAAAGAAGAAAGGAAAAAGCTAGGGAAACAGTAAAATGGGGAGAGGTGATGGGAAGGAAGGAAGGAAGGAAGGAAGGAAGGAAGGAAGGAAGGAAGGAAGGAAGGAAGGAAAGGAGGGAGGGAGGGAGGGAGGGAGGGGGAGGGAGGGAGGGGGAGGGAGGGAACAAATAAGGGAGGAAAAGAAAGAGGAAGGAAGGAAAGAAGGAAGGGGAAGAAAGGAAGAAAAGAAGGAGGGGAGGGAGGAAAAGGAAGGAAGAAAGAAAAGGAAGGAAAGAAGGAAAAGAAAGGAAAGAATACAGGAATGCGGGAAGGAAAGAAGGAAGGAAGGAATCCAGGAAGGAAGGAAGGACGGAATACAGGAAGGAAGGAAGGAAGGAAGGAAGGAAGGAAGGAACAGAAAGAACGACAGAGAAGAAATTACAGGAAGGAAAGGGCAAGAACAAGTGAAGCTAAGACTCTTTGCTGAGAGGCGTTTTGGGTCTCTGTGAAAAGTCACTCCACAGCCCATAGCAAGCTTTAGTGCCTCTGACCCTGCCACCATTGTAGCCATTCCTTCGGACCTTATAAAGGATCAAATGTTCACTCTCCCAGGTTAGGAGGTGCCCATAAAACCTATTCTCAACCTTCCATCTCCCTATAGAAAGACAAAAAACAAGTAAACAGGCACACCTATGGAATTCTCCTCCTTAATACCTCAATACAGCTTGTTGAAGTTGTGGTCCCCTGGGGTGTAGACGCCCAGGCCATTTCTGCTATTCTGATGCCCATCAAGGGCAGTGGCAGAAGTTTGGAGAAGAAAGGGGATGCTTTCAAGGACAGACCGTGGGCATCACCACTAATTTCCATTTCTGCCCAGCACTTGAAGTGAAGCTCCAGCTTCCAGTCCCCATCCCCATGAGGGTGGACGTCAGAAGTTCGAGGATCCACCGAAGCTTGCTGAAGACAGTGAGGTATGGTCAGAGTGGCTAAGACCCTGAGGTATGGAGGTCTAGGCAAGGGGGGGAGTAGAATGGAGGGAAGTTCTAAGGTGAAAGCCGATTTGTGTAGAGATAACATGCGAGGGGAGTGTTTGGTTTCCTGCCATCTTTCTGTCCGCATGGCCTTATTGAAAATTCCTCCCCTCCCACACCCTCCGGCTCGCCATACCCCCATCAAGGGTGGAGTGGCCTTTCTGTGAGGAAAATAGAGGTTGCAATGTTTGGTATATTAATTGAGAGCATATGCTCAAAATATTGTTTGCTATGGCTTGTGGGCTTATGATATTTAATTTAAAATAGATTTTCCTAAATAAAAAAAAGACTTTATACAGATGGTGTTAAACACAAACCATTTTTGCTGCTCAACATTGTTAAAAAATATAATGCTTTTAAAGCATTTTCTAGTACCTTGGCCATTTTGGCAAGGATGGTGTGTTCCATGGAGATGGAGGCTTGGCACAAGGACAAGATGGTCCACATGCCATCGGCACAGACCCCTCCTCAGAGTCACTTTTATTTCCAACCATTTGATTGCCCTTTGGTGTAGTCCTTTTCCTTCATGAAGTTGGATTTGGATCCAAGAAAGCATCAGCCTAGGGATCAACCAATTCAAATGACAGCAGCAAACTCTTTGCGATGTCACCCTGTTCAATACAAATGTCTGATTCTTCAGCAAATGCCCAGCGAGGCTAGGCCAGGTACTTGCAGATTAGGCCAGGACTTCTGGATTCTTCACGTCTCCTCTAAGTGGGAATTCATGGAGCTGTCTGTCCTCTTTGCCTCTTTCTTACTTAGCAGTGATGTTTAACTGAAGACATGTAAAACTAATATACCTTTCAATTCGTCTCACTAAGGACAGTACCAGGAAGAGTTCAACATGGTTTGTTTGCTTTGTCTGGATATATTTAAATTTTTCAGAAGAGCTGGGGTTACAGTTCAGTGGCAAGCATGCTCAAGGCCTACGGTTCAACCCCCAGAACCACCCTTTGGGAAATACACACACACACACACACACAATGGCTGCTGATCCCTTAAGTTGCTCATTGAAAGGAATGAAATTTTCATTTGCAGGCTGCTGTGCAGAGCTGGGCAGTCTGATCTGTTCCAGCCGCTACCTTCTGCCCATCCTTGCTTCCTGGGGCTGGTATCATACAAGCTGGAATGTGATCTCATGACACCAAATCTGTGCAGTTTGCTCTTACGAAACACTGGTTGATGTTTGAGAAATGGTTTTGTGTGAGTTCAAGACAGTCAAGAAAGCTGATAGCAGTTTCTATATTGTCAGTAATCTTTTCATAGAATGGCCAAGAAGAAACAGCCCACTTCCTGATTGGGGTTCAAAGAAATGCCGAGAGTCCCCAAACCATTGTGCCTCGCATATTGCCATCTGCAATTAGGAATGCATCAAGGTGGCATGGTTTGTTTTTCTAGTTCAGTGACCTTCAACAACACCTATAATAAATTAGGCTTTGAAAGCCCGTGGAGGGTGATGGGAAAGAGTTACATTACCCTGAGCCGGTACCTCCAGAAAACAATGCTAGTTCACAGCCCTAGCTGCTCTGTGGCTCTCTGTGGCTTTGTTTGCAGGGATATAAACAGAGCTTAGGTGAAGCGGATAGCTCCTGAAATCACATGGGGGCGATTCTACTGGGGAAACTGTCATTTTTGACCCAGAAATGAGGAATTCTGTGTACAAGTGGCGTAGGAGCCATAATCCAGTATGTGGGGCACTTAGTGAGGAAGTGGCATACCTGACCTGGCGAAATGAACAGAAGCCTGCCAAGGCTTGAATGAGTCAGAACACACACCTGGCAGGATTAAAGAAGCTAGAGGGTGCTTTTGCCAGTGCTGGTGCAGGCAAGACCCCAAGGGACACCTTTGCAATTCAATGCTGAGAAACTCATCGTTGTTTAGCCCATGCTGGAGCAAAGCAGGAAAGCAAACATACATTTGGAAAATTCATACCTCAGTGGTTGTCTCTCAGTGAATGAAATGGAAGCTAAGCCCTCTTTACCAGATTTTGAAGAAAAGCAGGAGGTCAGGTAGGGGGAGAGGACTGGTTGGTCACAGGGCATACACTTGTAATCCTGGACTTGTCTGAGGATACACCGTAATACCCTCTCAAAGAGGTGACGGCGAGGTGTGCATCTTAGTAAAATGAATATTCCTTTATTGATAAGGACAGAGTTGTTCTCTACAAACATCTAACCGATAGAAATTGCAAAATTAAAAGCACTCCCAGGCTCGATGTTCCACACTGTCGTTAGCTGTGGTCTAGAGACTTTCAAAGATGAGTGAGGACAAGGGCTGAATGAGGCGTACAGTTCTGTGCCTGCTTCTCGTGCGTTTGCATTCTCACTGTGGATGTTATTTTGAAATGTTAAACTTGCAGCTACGTCATCGCTGTTGAGGGTCTGGGGTTATGAGTCAGGGATGAGTAGAAGCTTATTTAATCCTTCGTTTTTCAGCATGCAGACAGTTTCCAATGTTCTGATTCATTGTAAACAGATTCGATGAAGCAATATCCATGGTAAATGTTAGTGTTCAAGTATTGTTATTGTTACTGATATTCATGTAGAATAACTCTGGGGGCTTTAGCAAATTCTCTGGGGACTACGATGGAGGTAGGAAATAGGGGTAAGCTCCAGAGAGGGAGAGGCCTTCTCGCTGTCTGAACAGTAGCTACTCATTGTGTTTCCTAATAGGTGTGACTGAAATAGTTAGTAAAATAGAGAACGTGAAAAGGAATTGTGCAAAAATACCAGGCATTTAACCAAATTGTACAGGGGCTGCCAATGACCTGCTAGATGCCTGCCACCTCTAATTTCTAAGCACGCTATTCTAAGCAGCTCTGTTTTTGTAGCACATAAATGCATGTGGCATCTCCTGGGTTATTTGGACCAAATACTATAATTCTTCAAGTTCAGTAGACTGTTTTAGGAATGACAAAAAAACCCTAGTTCATGTGGCGATATGAAACCAGGGGAGATGTCAAAATGACAGTGGTGGAGGAGAAATTCTAGGACGGGCCCGGTCCTAGGTGGTCCTTAGTGAACCTAAAAGATATGATTTGATAAAAATAATCTCAAACTCTGCTGTTAATGAGGGTGTTCATCACAAGCACAGGCAATAGTTTTTTTTAAAAAAACACAGCAGACAGGCTCACTGATGGAGGCTAGGAATCCTCCACAGACGGCTCCTTTCCATGTCCAGGCGAAGCCTTGGAATCCCCAAGGCATCCAGCTGTCCAGGCACGCTGAACTCGTCCATTGCCACTAGCCCTTGAGATATAGTTGTTAACGCTAGCCTTATCCACATCTGTATCCACAAGTAAGTGAATTGGATGTAGGTGAAGGACAGTGAGAAACAGATGTGTGGATTGATGAAGAGACACCGTAACAAGCATCCTGCTTGAAAAAGCTGAGAATCCACCCTGGTGAGCGTAATCACATAGAGGCCTGTCTTTTCTGTGCAACACAGAAAACCTGTGGGATTATAACCACACTCCTCTAGGGCCTTTTGGCAATAACCATATCACAGCGCACTGAACATCTTTATGTACGTATGGTTCCTTCCGCGAGTCAACACTTACAGAGTGCTTTTGTCTTGCCTCGTTTCCCCCTGGAAAGCACTGTTTGAGATGTGTGCAGCACATTTGTTATAGAATATGAGCGTCAGAAAGCTCAGTGAGAGAATGGGAAGAATGGCATATGGGAATAACAAAGTTGATAGAAAGATCTCGAATCAGGAATATTGTTATTGTCAGCCTCTGAGTGGTTTCTAAAACAGCAACTCTCAATTTGTGGGTTGTGACCCCATGGAGGGAGGGTGAGAGACCCTTTAACAGGGATCAAATATCAGATATCCTACTATCATATATTTAGATTACAATTCGAAGAGTAAGAAAATCACAGTCATGAAGTAACAATGAAATGCGTTTATGGTTGGGGGTCACCTCAACATGAGGAACTGTATTAAAAGGTTACAGCATTAGGAAGGTTCAGAACTACTGTCCTGGGGTGACCTGCGTATCAAGAGAGAGGTAGTTCTAGAAAAGTTTCAGAGATGCCATCTGTGGACCAGCCCAACACTGGCTACTAAAGAGAGAGTCACACCTTAGACCCTCTCCACTGTAGAGATGGAAAATACTGTCACTGCCACTGCCTAGCCCATCATGGTACACCCAGGCTTGATGCCCTTCCTGGGCACAGAGTGTCATTCATGCTAGAACACAACACATCATGTTTCCCAAGCTATCCCACCCCGTATAGGGTCCTCTTTCCTTTCTCCATCCTTCTCAAACTTCTGAATTCCTCTGTAAGTATGACTTTGATAACAATAACACAAAAGAACTCAAGCCCACAGAACTCTGATCCCTTACTGGGCTATATCTAATGTCTTCCTTTGTGGCAATATTTAGATAGATATATAAAAACAAATATGTTCACTATCTTTATCCACTAAATATTATATGCTTAACTTTTACTTTTTTGACAAATTTTACTCGACTTTAAAGAGTATATATTATTATATAATATAATGTAATATATTTTTGAAGGAATAATTGCCTTATTTATGGATATATAACCAATTACTTGTAGTTTTCGTTTTAGAGTAGGGTTGTGTATGTTGCCCAAGCTGAGAACCATGGTTTAAGTGATCCTCCTGCCTCAGCTTCCTAAGTAGCTGGGGTTACAAGAGCATGTTATAGTGCAATTCCTTATAATTCATTCTTTACCAAATATTTTTTAAACTATGTATAGGTGTGTGTGTGTGTGTATGTGTGTGTGTGTGTGTTTCCATGTGGGTATGCGCATGATGCAGACATCGGATTCCCAGGAGCTAGAGATATAGAGGGTTGTGAGGTGCCCAACTATAGGTGCTAGGAACAAAACTCAGGTCCTCTGGAGAACAGCAAGTGCTTTTAACCAATAATCCACCAAATACAGATTGTTTGGTACATGCCACATTTTATTCTAAGGTCTGTGTACAAAAGGGCAATGAGGATCTACCCTCACAGAATTTGCTTCCTATGTGGAAACATATCCAAACAACTCGGGAAGAAATATATAGCATTATTACACGGGGCCTATCTGCCATGCAGGAACTGAAGCAGGTGAAAGAAGGGAGTAGGTAAGAATAAATTCAAGCAGGGTTATGGCAACAGCTTCTATGCATCAATAACACTTGAGTGGCAGGACAGAAGGACTCAGTAAGAGCGTGGGCACTAGGGCATGGATTCTGGGTATGTTTCAGGACCAGGAAGCTGGGCGAACAGCATGCTGCAGAGAAAATGTAACTAATGCCAGCTGCAGAGGAAGGCAGAAGATGTAGGAAGTTTGCATTGAACAGCGAAAATTTGTGAGACTTGCCATCAGCAGAAATAATAAAGCCACCTTGGCTCCTGGGAGGCCTGGCAATAGGCGGGGAGGCAGGGAGAGCACGGCCAGGAGCTGCACATCCGGGGGCTACACGTCCAGGGCAATAATTTACAAGTGTTCCCCTCTAGTTTACCCTGGTAGGATTTTAGCCTACTGGGAGCTCCCATTGACATTTTTAAGTTAACATCTACAATTTCTTAATCTACATAGCTAGAAAAAAATGTAATTTCTGTTTATTATAAATAATGACATCTTAAATGAAACTCTTCAAGATCATCAATTGAATCTAAATAGTAACTTATTAAACACCATTAAATTCTAGTATTCATTTTAAAAATACATTAATGAGATCTTCCATGACAGTCAAGGTTTTTTTTTTAATCTTTCAATTGCTATTATGTTTTCACCACAGATTTTTATACTAATGTAACATGTTTTAATGTTTCAAGATCTTTTCTTGATTATCCTGGCATAATTCTCTACTTCAAAAATATATGTAAAATTTAAGATTAAAAACAAATCCTGTGGTTATAAAACTCTTACTACCAATTGCCTCTGGATGGATTATAATCATAATTACTAACACAATTGACCAAAACAGCTTAAACAGGTTAGAAATGCTATTGAATAATGATAAGTCATAAGCATAGTTTTATTAGAAATACATGTCTTGGGAGAGGGATGAGGCCTAAGGCTCCCTCCCTTCATTAGATTGTATTTACTGCAAGGATGAGAGAGGACTCAGCATCAACTGAATTTATGTTTTTATGTTTATTGATATAGGTGCTAAGGAAACTTAGTCACAAAAATTATGTAAGCAGAAAGGAAAAGGGTTTTGTTACAGCCATCTCTTGTTCATGCTCTGATTTTCTTCTGAATTATAAGCTACAATTCAACAAGTTACTCCTCCTGCAGAATAAGTTCCAAAGACAGAGTGGTGATTCCCAATCTAGACATATATTTTCACATAGAGGCAGAGAAACCCTAAAAAGAGAAACAGCTGGACACAGCTTCCTAGGAACCCAGAGCTTGCAGCTCATAGAAACCCAGCTGCCATGCAGCAAGCGCTTGAGCAGCTGGCATGCTAAATAGAAACATTGCTGGCTCAGCGAATTCCCAGAGTTGGGCCAGGTAAATGCTGTTCCTGGCCAGTGACATAGGCATAAAACTGGGCCCTCAAAGACTCTAGCAGGATGGAGCCAGCAAACCAGCCAGAACCATGTGCTGGGTCAAAGGCTTAATTCACACAGTCAGAGGAAGCTACAGATGATCAAAAAGTCAGGTCCAGACTGAGAAAACCTCTAAAGAGAAACAATATGTTTAAATAGGCTTAGGTGCTGAAGAAACAAAAAAGAAAGAAAAGATAATGGCTATAGACAGTCATAAAAATGGTTTTAAAACAATAAGGTCTTTAAAAAGAAAGTAAAGTAATATTTTTTAAAAGCTGCATAAAGATAGGAAATACCAGGGTTTCTGGATCCTGTGTGGTACTTTGTTGACTTAGAATTTTTAAATGCTAATGTACAAAAACAATTGGATTATGGAAACTGTTAAATTAAACCAACCTATATATTTTAAGAATGTCTTAACTTCAAAATGGATGTTTAGAAAATATGTGTCATTGGGGGAGAGGTTATGCCTCTGTTTCCACTGAAAACAAAAGTTATAATTCTCTTCAAAATTAATGAAGATTTGATTTGATTGTGGAAGACTGTCTGAAAATCTTGTTTATAGACATTAGAAAAAGACTACAGGACAGGTGATATATATGCTGATTTCTCTATATGAGAACAACTTTCAGATTGATAAAACTTGTTGACTACAAAATCCTCATGACATATTACTACATACTATCCTTTCATATTAATGAATACATATTTATATTACAGTTTGGTTGTGCAGTCCAAATGGGCTTATAAAGTTGACAGATAAAACCTGATCAAATATTAAAACAAAAAAAAAATCATCTTTAACTGACTTGTATACACCACACATTCCATACTATGTTAATGCAGATATATATGTTATCTTTAAAAGTTTGTGTCTTTTCAGGGGAAAAAAAAGGACAAGACACCAATGAAGTAGTCCAGGTGATCCAGCCTCTCAGCAAGCATCTGTTACAATTTCCTCAAAATTCTGCATCCAGAACAACTTCAAAGCTGCTAGCTGAGATGGTCCAGTCTCATTCACTTCTCCAGTCAAACTTCAGATAAGCTTTACACTTTCCTATTACACAAAAACTAAACAAAAAATAATGTATCTAGCTCTCCCAGGAGTTGACCATTATCCTAATTTTTTCAGGGTCCATTGCTCCAGTAAATAGGAAGCAATCTAGAGAACATGACACCCACATTCCCAAGAGATGTTGTGAGTGTTTTTTGGTTATTCCCATGGGTTATGGATGTTTATCATCATTTGGGGGTAAGGGGACTGCTTACAAGTTGTTGTTGGTCATAGCCAGGAGAAAATCTAAACAAAGGAAATTAGATTTAGAGATGTTGTTCTGAAAAGAAAAAGAGTGATATAAAAATGATAGGATAAAATGGTAGATTATTAAATGTGTTTTCAAACAAAAGCTACTCAAACTACTAGTCTTAAATATTTTGCATTGGTATGAATTTTATATATTGATACAAATTTAAAGTTAATTTTGCTATACTGTATATATGTTTCTATTCTTGTTTAAGCTGTTGTACCTATACCACTCATTTAGCAATGAAATGTAAATTTCTAGTCCCCGAAAGTTATTATTATAAACTATTTAGGATAATTAAGAAATACAGGCTAGTAGTTTGTTATCTAACAATCAAATTTGTGGCCATGTTAGGTATGGTTTCAAGGTCAGACAGAGATATATTTTAGATAGACAGATGGCCTTCAAACACTTCAGAAACCTATAGAATATGACATTTAAGATATTTTAATAACCTAAGGCTTTTCATGATGGTAAGACACATCTCCTGACAGCACCAATTTACTTCAACAAAGGATGATGTGCATCAAAAAAAACCTCCACGTGGAGTTTGCATTTATTGTAGCAAAGTTAGCCACTGAGCAAGAAACTGCCCTTGCCCCAACTGCTGACAGTATGCTGTCCAAATTAGACAAGTAGGTCACAAAAGAAAGTAGCTGCCTTACTTTGCCAAGACAAGGTATGACTATCCTTCAAAATGTCCTACTTCATAAAAAGTCTGTCAGATAATCTAGGCCTGTAGGGTGAAGATGGTTGCCCCAACATTGCAGAGGAATCTTCAGTGACTGTTCAGGCAGCCAACTGTTTCTGTCATTTCTATAGTTTTGGAAGTTGCTTGCTCTGCACTTCCTGTTTACTCAGATAATATTTATTATATCCTTCTTGAATCTTTGATGAGGTTGATGATCAAATAGTAACAATTTTCCTTGTTACCAAATTCAGAAAAGAAACTTATATAAGAGATGTAAAGTTTATAAGATTGAGAAACATAAAAGTTTGCATTGTTTATCTAAGAAGATGTTTTAAGATCTAAAAAGATATTTTTAGGATGGTAATACAAATAATGATAGAAAATGATATAGGCATAAAACTTTAACTCACTAAGATAGGATAGATAATACAGCACTTTCTCTGTATTTGCCATTACTTATAGAATAGACATTGTGAATGTAATTCTTTTCTGATAATTGTTCTTATTATATATAGTTTTACTATGTTAGAGTTAAAACCTTTCCTTTTTATTTAGACAAAAGGGGGAAATGTTGTGGGATGTTTGCACACTGTGTGAAGATAAATTGTTATGATTGCTTCAATAAATAAGAGTCAATAGCTAGGTAAGAGGCATAGGCAGGACTTCAGGCAGGGAGAGAGGAAGTAGGAAATGAATCTAGGTGTGAGAGAGATGCAAAAAGAGTTGGACTTAAAGAATGGGATAGAGGTAAAAGCCACATGGTAGAATGTAGATTAATAAAAATGTGTTAATTTAAGTTATAAGAGACAATTAGGAACAAGCCTGCTGTAGGCCAAGCTTTCATAATTAATAAGTATCCCTGTCCTTATTTGGTAGCTGGCTAGCAGGACAGGAAAACACTTACTATGGACCAGTTCATCTCATTTTGTCTTCAAGTTAGTTATGCACAAAGCACTGGGAAAGGCCCAGCTCACTCAGTCGTATCTCCTTTCCTTTCCAGTTCTTCACTAAGGAGCCCCAGGAAGGTTCAGCACATGGCATGGTCCTACATCAGAGAATGGATACTGCCTGGGTTTCTTCTGAGTAGCAGATGAGGCAATGACCACAGAGCACAGTTCTAGGAGATGAGCCCATTGAAAAGATTTGGGGTCACAGTGGTTCCATGTCATGAGCAACTTAATGTCTTTCAGAGAATTTCTTTCTCTAGACTTGGTAGCAGATATTAAGAAGCCCCTACTAGAAAGCATTTCACATGTGAATATCTTCTGCACACAGCTATCCTGCCTTTCTTCCTCTCTACCACAGCAAAACACAGCCCATGTCCCCCACTAGGCCAAGACAAAGCCAATGACATCCTCTCATAATCAAAAGACTGCAACTTAATTCAGCCACTTTTCCTTATAAATCACCCAGCGTCAGGTATTGTGTTATAGCCATAGTAAGGAGAGTAGGAGGCTAACCCTACAAGGCAGTATATCTGAAGACGGAAGAAGGCTGAGGATTTAGATATCGGAAAAACTCTCATGTGATTCCATTGACCCAAAAGTCCTCTCATTTCAAATCTACTGGCTAAGATTTTATCAACAGAAGTGGAGAGAATTAAAACTGACTAAAGAGAATCTGAGAGACTGATTTGTAAGGTCCTGCAATGGAATGGGTACAAGGTGAATGAGACGGAGGGAGCCCAGGACAGACTAGATGTCTAGAATGAAGGGGATGCACAGGAGGCTACGGTGCATGAACAAGCTTAATCTCCATGGTTTAGATAATAAATACCTGTCCTGTGCTCGGGCAGAACTTATTGGTGTTTGGGCTGATCTGGTCCATTCTGTGATATTGTCATCTCAGCACACATGACTTCTACAAGCCACAAGCACAGAAGGGAAAGAGGGTGCAGCTTCCCAGGAATCCATGACACTCGGCATACAGTCCCTGACTAGCATCGGTGGCCAAGTTCCTAACCAATGGCACAGGAGACCAATTTAAAAGTCACCACAACAATACTGTGAGAACTGTCCATCTTGGTCATGCTCTGGGTTGGCAAATAAAATTATGTGGAAAAGCTCCTGTTTGGGAAGATGAAATTACATAGGTTTACTGCAAGCCAATAGTTTAGAAAAAAAAATTGATTCAGAAGAAAAAAAAAAGTTGATCAATACTAGGGTAGAAATATGAAAATGATGCTGAAGAGAAGAAAGCCGACGATGAAGAGCATTACCTTTTGGCAGCCATTCACATGTTCGTGTTCAGAGGGACAGCAGAGGAAGTCCTGGGATTCACCTTGTGCGGGCTACTTCCCAAAGTGACAGTGAAGAGTCACACGGTGCACCTGCACACTCACACCATCACTGGAACTGCCCAGGAGATGAAAGAAAGAATGAGGAGACTAAGTCCATATTCAAAGAGCCATCTTTGGACCAATTAAATAGTCATCTATACTTTCTTTGTCATCTGCATAGGAAAAGACAGCAATTATGTTATTTCAGAACTGGCAAGGCATGCTTGAACAGAAAATACTGGAAGAAACTTGAAAGAAAAGATGGGCACATCTGAGAATTTGTGAAGTATTTTTGTCAGTAAACAATAGAAATACAATTAGAAGGCAAGGCATAGATGGAAGAGATTATTTAAGCTCTTGGCTCAAGGGCAATAAACTTAACTTAAAATCTTATTATAAAGCTAAGATGTCGCTAACATGCTCCCTTCAGTAGCAAGAGGTAATGCAAATGCATGCTGGAAATGCATGCAGCTCAGAAAGGAAATGATGTGCAAGGAAGGTCAATACTTTTGTCCACTAAATTATCAGATTCATTAAGATGTTAGCCTACTCCAATAAGGCCACACCTCTTAATGCTGCCACTCCCTATGGGACTGTAGGGACCTTTTTATTCAAACCACCACAGACTTATTTTTGTTTGTTTGTTTGATTTTTGCTTTAACAGAATAATACTATTAGATTTTCCCTTCGACTAAAGACCCGTCTAGTCTCCCCAAGTTGCTTCTGGTCATGGTGTTTACCACAGAAACAGAAGCTTAACTAAGAAAGAATTCTATTTGAAAAGTAGCAAAAGTTTGTGCTATTACATTTTTAATTATTTTTTTTTTTGCATTCACTTGTGTGTTGTGTGTGCAAGAGTGTACTTTTGTGGGTGGCACTCATGTAGAGGTACAATGGCAACCCACAGAGGTGGGGCTCGGCTTGTGAGCCCCTTCTTCTGCTGAACCATCTCAACAGCCCTGTGTTTACAATCTTTCTGAAGACATAAGAAGTTCCTAGCCTTCAACCCAGGCATGCCGTTCCTGTGGATAATCTTCAAGAAGCACCAAAGTTAAAAATCTCTCTGTAAGAACTATCCTTACAGCATATCTTACAGGACCAAAACTTAGAAAAACACCAATATCCTACAAAATTGAAGAGGAGATGCTCCAAATTTGGAAATTTTAGGAATTATATTCCATAAATCAATTAAATAACAAATTTTCTAGAATTATTTTAACAAACAAAGAGTTATCATGATATAATTCTCAACTGAGTCCAAATAAAAAGCTTTACAGGATAAACTGGTTTAATTTAAAATATGTTCATGTCGAAGTAGATATTTCTTGAATAATTGATTAAAATGTTCAAATAAGAACTGGGGAGATAACTCTATTAATTAAAGGATTGAGGGCCTAAATTCAATCTACAAAACTCACATAAAAAGTTGGGCATGGTAGCATGTGCTTAATCCTATTCTGGGGAGGGGGAGAACGGCTTGTCTCCGTAAACCAGGTGGATGGCTTCTGAGGAATGGCACCTTAGGTTGACCTCTGGTATGCACACACATGCACACACATGTACAGGCACACACACATGCACAGGCACACACATGCACAGGCACACACACATGCACAGGCATATGCACACATGCATGCACACATACACATGCACAGGCACACACATGCACAGGCACACACACACATGCACAGACATATGCACACACATACATGCACAGGCACACACACATGCACAGGCACACACACATGCACAGGCATATGCACACATGCATGCACACATACACATGCACACACACATGCACAGGCACACACATGCACAGGCACACACATGCACAGGCATATGCACACATGCATGCACACATACACATGCACAGGCACACATACATGCATGCACATACATACTTAAAATAGAATGTAGTCTATGAATCATGTCTGTTCCATTTTTGTACTCAGCATTGTCCAATCCTTACTCTGCTGTCCTAACATGGGAAAGTTTAAGATGTGGTCGCAGGGGCAGCCGCTCTGGAACCTGGTCCTCAGGACTGGTAGAAATTCAGTCCACCTCAAGCGTTCACTAAGTGCCCAGTCTTCTCCCCAATGCTGAATCTACCCAGAAGCTTTGGCAAAGTGCTCTGCAGACAGCAGCCTGCTGGAGGTGTGAGGTGACACGCCTTAGGTTGATTTCGAGGGTGCCTGTTACTAGGACAGTAAAGGAGTGTTGAAACTCAACACACCCTCTGAAACACTATCACCGGGAGAGCACAGAGGCGGCCCACGGCTTGTTTTTCTTGCTTTAGGAGATCTGTCATTTTGATCAGGTAGAAATTACTCCTCATCATGGGCAGTTAACCTGTGGGCTCTTGCGTTCTGCCTCTGTCCTAATCCATTCCAGTTTTATGACCCTCAACGGCCTCTTGTCTTCCTCAGACCCCAGGCCCACAGCAAATTCTGGGAATGGGACTGTAGCAGACTGCATGCCTCCCACCCAGGACCTAGCTTCATGGCAACAGGCCCTGATTTTGGGGTCGGGTGGCAACCAGAATGAGACACTGGTATTCTATTTCTCTCCTATTTTTTGGTTAGTGAAAATTCTCTTTTGCAGCTTTCTAGGACGCTAGGGGAAGACCGGTCTAAAAAGTCTGGCTTCCCCAGCAAAGCTTTTCCTACTTGGAAAGACAGAGAATTGTAAGGACGAAACCTTTTGCATCTGCCTCTCTCCCAAGCCCACTGGAAGGTCACCTTGATGCCTGGACCCTTCGCCACCATCTTGGGATCACAACAGAAAGTTTGAGGGCATTCCGGAGAAGTCTATCCAAAGCACCAAGGTTGTTCATCTATAGAACAAGCTCTTCAGGGCCCATGTGTGAATTCCTTGCGTATCTAAGTCTTTGGTGGGTGGCTTTGCTGGCACTTGCAGCCCTTGCTCCTTTATCGGCTGTTAGGAGACTACTGAGCTAGCCTGGGTTGATCATGGCTTTAAGCCTAATTGCCCTGAATATGAAACCTGCGCTAGTTGTTGTTAACTGTAACTGGGTTTAAAATACTTCCTAGAAAACTGGCTTGGTGAATGCAGGAGATCACGCCAAGGAGCAGCTCTCCTGAGACAAGACTTCCTTTCACTAAGTCTCTCAAAGTTAATGTGATGGGGGATTTCCATCATTTCCTCTCCTTGTCTCTCTTGGGGGGGGGGGCATATCTGATGTCCAGCAGATCTCAGTTTTGTCCCCAGAGAAGCACTCTGTTTGAACCCATCTCTCCACATTCCTTATGAATACTGCCGTTTGATTCCCTCCATCCCTTGGCTGATCCTATTCACAACCAGCACTGTTGACAACTAAATTCCAGAAGAATGCCATCTTACCTGAAACATATTTATATGAGAGGCAGCTCTGAGTTGACCTAATAGCTGGAGGCCAGGACAGATGTGTAAACATCTGTAGACAAGTCTGTGCTGGGAACCACTTCTTGTGTCCCAGGCCTGTCCCTCCTGAATCACACCTGCCGGGCTACAAACAGTCCCGCAGAGCCCAGAGCTCGCCCATCACCTACACTCAGGCACACACACAAAGGGCCTTTTAGAACAACACCCATCTGAAGAATTCAGTAGCCGTAACTCCTGTCATGTGCTAGCGTATCCTGGATTCAACCTCCCCGCTCACTGATCCTGGGTGTTTAACCTTCCTAAAGCCATTTTGTCTGCACTCAAATGAGGCAGAAGAAGATGGCCGGGATGCCAGGCTTTGAGGTCTATCCCTCTGCCTTGCACGAAGTCACCCTGGTTCTCTATAAAACACTCATACCCGCTGTGGCTCTTGGTAGGAAAGATGACGGATTGAGTCAGATTGTCTGAAAATAACGCCTTGACGCAAAAGGCTAAAGACTTCTTTCTGATTCTCCCATGCGGGAATATGGCAGAGACATTTTACCTCATTTCATTAGGATCCCCCTTACCTCTGACCTCACATTTTTTTTTTGAAAAAAATAATAATACACGGACTATGGCTCTTATCTAGCCATCTCGACACACTAGGAACTGGATTAAACAGCCTCTGTGCCTCGGCTCATTTAGCCATTCAGCAGTGCTAGTTTGCAAATGGTGAGAAATCTCTAAAAAGAGTTCAGGTGCCCAGACATACCACGGCCCCTGCAGTCGACCTGGAACTGACTCTGCTTCCCGCAACTTCCGCAAACCGCTTGAGCTTTGGGGCAGGAGAGACCAAGACGCACAGACCCCTCTTTCCATCAAGCTTCTCAGAAAAAAAAAAAAAAAGCATTTTCTGGCTTTTAGGGCCTGAATTTCGGTCCCGTGAGAAAATGGCAGCTTCTCAATAAAGGGGTGGATGAGAGAATTCGCTCTAATTCGCTCTTACGTTCCCTCGCAGGAAGCCCAGGACGCTCCTAAGTGTGCACGTTAGAGGTCAGCTTCCTTAGGATCACGGGCGCTCGATTTCATAATTGTCCTTTCCTTCCACCTACTGCCGGCTTCCTCTAAGGTATTGTTCATCCGCTAAGTAAAACCACACTTGCCTTCTGCAAGCTATGGCTTCGCTTTGAAACCTCTGTAATTAACACATTCACGTTTGGGCACTGGTTGTTATCGAGTTTTTTTTTTTTTTTTTTTTTTTTTTTTTTTTTTTTTTTTTTTTTTTTTTTTTTTTTAAAAAGGAAAGAAAAAGAAAAAAAAAAAACGAACAAACAAGCAAACAAAAAACCCCAAAGATGTATTTCATTTTTTTTTTCTACAAGTGATTCATCAACTCCCCTCCTCCCGCCTACAGACATCTAAATTTCAGTTCTCCTTGAAGCTACAAAGCGTCACCTGGCATCTTCACATTGAGTCAGAGGACACAGTAAGTGTTAAGCTGCGCCAGCCACGGCAGCTCGTGTCAACCCTCTTAACCTGCCTTCCGGTGCAGGCGTCATTAACACTGCTCTTTGCCCTTGGGCACTAAAAGGAAAAGACTCCAGTAACTGGACACCAGCAATTCCAGTCCAGTGACAACCTGCTGCAGAGTGGGCTTTCCTGCTGTCAGGGAAGGGAGTGGGAACATTTGCTTGTTTCCGGGGCCAGACGGACGCTGGTCAGAGCGAGGCCTCTGACCTATGTCTGCATTTTCACACCCACTGTAACCCGATGACAGCCAGGTTCGAGCGTTTGTGGGGCCACAAGAGAACAGAAGCATCCTCATGTCTACTTAAGACATGCAAGCAAGCGCGCGCGCACACACACACACACACACACACACCAAAATAGTCTTTTCTGAAGTATCTTCATGAACTCTGCGTTTGTAGATTGGATGTGGTGCTGCACTTCTGCAATCCCTCTTGACTGAGGCAGGAGAATCCCAAGTGCAAGCCCAGCCTAGGTTACATACTAAGACCCTCTAAAACCAGACAAATAAGCATTCTACATGGTCTATGCTAGTTTGAAATATCATCCTGTGCACTCTTCGGGTATCTCCTTATCAATATTTTTTTATTTGTTCAGTGAAATATACAAAGAACCAAAATTCCACTAGGAATCTGATTTAAGGTTCTTCCTGATGCTGTTGTGCTGAGATTGCCCCCAGGCTATTCATGTGACTCTTAACCAGTGGACAGAGCTAATTGTGCCGAATATCCCAAATTAATGGAAATCCCTGCAGAGAGAGAGTTCCAGTCATTTCCTATTTTATAATGAACCTTTTAAAAGAACCATGTCTTTAGTAGGAGAGGAGGGGGCTGCTTAAAAGGGGGTAGGGAGAGTTAGAAAGTGTCCTCAGGAGTTTTGAAAAGGGAATCTGTATCCTCATCAGGTTAAAACAGGCCGAGTGGCCTATATCTGTCAAAAAGTACTTTTTCAACTTTAGGTTAAAAAAAAAAAAGACTTTAAAAAAAAAAAGCAGAAAAAGGAAGAAAGAAGGAATCACGCCTTTAAGGAAGCCCCACCTGTCTCCTTGGACCTGAATGTTTGTGGCATTCATCCTAGCGCTCCCCCAAATACCGACTTGAGCTCTGGGTGGGCATAGACCTGTGCCCACTGTCCAGCAGGACACAGCTGCCCCGCCAGGCTCTCCTATGGCAGTGCTGCACAATACAGAATTGTCCAAATGAAGGCAGGAACACACACCTTGTTTGTTGGCTGCAAGTTGACTTTGCATGGTAGGACACCATCAAATCTGGCCACCTTCTCAGAGCGGTTTACAGAGCAGGCTGCCTTGGCCTTCTCTGCCTTGGCCATGACTGTTTGTGGATCACAGGGGCTCCAGCCTACCTTCACAGTCTGATAAATAGTCACCACCCTCAGAAACCAGGGGGAGCCCATGAGGCTCCTGAGCAAATTTTTGAAGTCTCTAGCCAATCCTCTATCTTCTGGGCTGAAAGAGAGGATTCCATGTCAATCTAGGTTCCGGGATAATCAGTATTTCATCTAGTGACATCCACTGGCCATCTTCGGCCACCCTCTGAATACGAACCTGAATATTGATTATCTTGAAGCAAGCTGTATCTATCCAGGGCCTTCACTGCCTTCTGCATCACTTTGGACCATGTTTCATGAGTGTGAAGAATCAAAATAAGCCATTCACAAACGACCTCCTCCATGCCCACTCTCCAGTGACCATAGCCCGTGGTGATTCCTGCTGCTTGCTTGCTTACTTCATCTCGGTGTGTTCCTACTTCCATCCTCCCAACGGTTTCACGCTCATATACACTGGTAACTGTTTTTATTGTATACTTGATAGGAAGGAAAGACTGTTCTGGTCTTTGTGATCATTTATAGTACACAGGTAGGATAAAAATTTTGACTGATGTCAACCCAAACGCGGCAGCGATGATGAGAGCGTAGGAGGCACTGAGGCATCTTGCCGTTAACTGTCTCCTTTTCAAGATGGGGATGCTCGTCCTCCCTCAGCACCTACTGTGGGTGTCGGCTGGTGGTGGAAGCATTGGCAGTTCAAATTTCCATCTCTCCTCAGAAGCCTGGTAATATTAATCACTTCCTGTTGCTGGCAAGAAACAGCTGAAAGGAGAATCGCTTTTGGTTCGCATTCAAAGGTTTAGCCCACCATGGCAGGGAAGGCATGGCAGGAGTCTGAGGCACTCGGTCACATTGTACCCAGATCAGGAAACAGAGAAATGAATACTGGCCTCAGCTAGCTTTCTCCTTTTAATTCTGCCTAGGACTGCAGCCCATGGAGCTGTACTGACTGCATTTAGATTAAGTCTTTTCTCCTCCACCCATTCTAGAACCTCTCACAAGCATGCCTAGAAGCTCACCTTCTAAGGAGCCTAGAGCCTGTCAAGTTGACAGTATTCATCAACACAAATTCACTCCTTGACAAGCTGACACCCAAACACATCACCTTTCAGGCATAGGCACGTGTGTATCTTATAACCCAAAATGTATTCAGCCCATTTTCAAAGACCTATTAATCCCTATATTTTTGCACTGTTCAAGAGAATACATTCCTTTATAGGCCAAAGTTCAAAGATCTTCTGTTAATGAAAAGAATAGTTCTCTATACTCATTTTTTCTTAAAATCAGGGAGTGGGTATCAAAACAAAACAAAAAAAAACCTAGATGTTTTTCAAGAAAAATACATGAGGGCAAAATCTTAGAATGGGAGGAGGGATTAAAATGAATCCTCCTGTGTTACATTTAGCAGAATGGAAAAAATCAAACGGGCATCTCCTGTACCAGCCTGCTCCCTTTTGTGGCATCTCTCAGCACTTTTTGGTTTTGGGGGAATTCAGGTTTGAGGGAGGGGGTCTCTGGCTTGAAAGCAAGGTCAAGGAATCACACTGTTGATTGCTTGTGGTCTACCAGTAACAGCTGCAGACCAAGAAAGCAAGGAGGGGGGTCCTGCTTCTGGCAGGACCCAGTCCTGAGGACGCAGCTCCAAATCTACCTAATTTCAGGGGCTTCTGTAAAGTGAGTGCTACACAAGATGATCTGGAAGTTTCCACCCAGCCATAAAATGTTATGATGTATGATTTGTCTGCTTATTGCTGCAGATGATTGAATTTGCCGGAGGAATAGATGTGTGGCGCACGGATCGTACCAGATACTTCTTTGTATCTCTGGCAGTGTAAAGCGGAAGATAAGCATCCTGCACATACTGATTAGAGGACTTCTCCCAGGGCTCAAAGCTAGAATGATGTTCACAACCAGTGAAACCTATTACAGACCACAGACTTACACCTGAAAACAGGCAGAAACCAAACAGATAAGTAGCCTGGCGGGAGCTGCACACAGCATGAAAAGAAAGGGGGAAAAAAAAAACAAAACCACAATTCTCAAATGGAAACTGTCGTAACAATTCTTGGGTAGGAAAAGGAGTCAAAATGAGTTTCCTCTGCACCACAACTTCTCATGAACAGAAGGAGCCCTCGGGACATAGTCTGGGGGGAATTGAAACTTGCTACCCTGGAAAATAGATTCATCAGGATACAGAAAAGCTAGAGCCTCCGACGTGCATCTCCCCCTCTCTTTGCCCCTGAAGCACTTTTCAGAAAAAGTGGAAGGCTGTCTGAGAAGATCAGGAAGTTGGGATGAGACCCCACCCCTTCTTTTATTTCTTGCCATTTCCTAGGAATCCTGGTTTTTAAAATGATTTTTCCTACATCATTGTTCAGACCCGTTGTCTTCTGAGTTTAGACTTAAGGCCTAACTTCTGCCTTTTTGTGCTATTATCCCCAGACATGCCAATCACCAGTTGGCTCGGATCCACTTTTCCAGAGCCTGGTGGAAGGATGGAGAGGTGCCATACTCTCCCACACTGCCGTCCACTGTCTTGCTGAACTGCTATTTTGCCTTCTGGTTGTTCCAGGCT
Organism: Chionomys nivalis; assembly: GCF_950005125.1. Lineage (NCBI taxonomy): Eukaryota > Metazoa > Chordata > Mammalia > Rodentia > Cricetidae > Chionomys > Chionomys nivalis. The sequence continues at coordinate 36,548,994 of NC_080106.1, forward strand.
TCAAGGTATCCATGGAGCTCCTGTTTGTACTCAGGCCTTACGTCTGAGAAATACAGTGTGGGTACGTGTCCTGCTTCTGACTGCTGCTCTTCGGAAGGAGAGATATCTTACGCTTGTCTCACTAGGGTTCTTTTAGTCCAACTAAGTAAAAACATGTTCATTCATCAAAAACATACATTTGGTTATGTTTGTAAATCTTACACCGTTCCCAGGAGCAGCAACACCACGGTGCCTATATATTTTTTTAAGATTTATTTATTTTATTTTATGTGCATGGGTATTTTGCCTGCATGCACAGATACATGCACCACATCCCTGTCTGGTGTAATGGACTCCCTCGAACTGGAATTTCAGACAGTTGTAGGCTGCCACATGGGTGCTGGGAATTGAACCTGGGTCCTCCAGAGGAGTAGCCAATGCTCTTAACCGCTGGGACATCTCTCTAGCACCAATATTTTTGTTCTTAGTCTGGAATATTAGGTCAGAAACTATTCGTGATTATTTAAACTCCTTCATTCCATAGGCCGGGAAACCGAGTCTCAACAAAAATTAGAGAAGTCTTATTCCTAAAGGCAAGTCTGCTGCTCTAACTAGTAATCAGTCTAAGGAGTCCTTAGTTCAACAAGTAGATTCTACTCGTCTTGCTCACATCTTAAACCATATTCACTACCCGATGGACGACACAAAGAATTCCGAGGCGATTGTGACTTGATTGAGTTTTAAAGCCCACGGTGTGTGCCCATTTTATTTTACTTTCATGCAATACCTGCGACGTACTTCTTTATTAAGTAATAAATGTAACTAGCTAATAGAGGTTCACAGGGCATGTCAGTATCATGAATTCAGTCTGGAGAAGAACTCATGGCCATGGTGTCACTCATGGTGACATCACAACCATACCTATGTTGGGGAAATCACGTCACAAGACAGAAGGTGAGTATCTAGGGTGGCTAGGGTTTCTCCCTCCTACAAAACTGATGCAGGGTCAAATGAGAACCACCTGATCCCTTTCAAGGGCCTTCTGCCAGTGATTTAATGATCTCTCGCTGAGCCCTGCCTCTCGAAAGCCCCCTTAGTCCCCCTCTAAGAGTCAAGCACATGTGTAGCACACATATGTAAATCATAGCACCCGTATGTGGCATCACCTAACTGTCTATGATGAGCCTTATGTGGGACACCTCATGGGGTAACCAATATTCATGGGAACCAGCAGGCACAAGGTAGAAGTTTGGCACACTATGGAAAATCCCTAGGGCTGTAGGGCTCATGAGATTTGTGTGGTGTGGGAGATGGGTACCATGATGGCCAGGTAAGGTCAGAGTTGCCTTGCATAGCGGCCAACGGTTTTAGATTTTGTTTGTAGATGAGAAGAACCTAGTGCATTTTTGCTTTTTCATTTCCGCAGGAAGCTACAGGATCATTTGCAGATAGATGAGTGTTGACTTCAAGAAAGTATCAAAAACCCTGTGCAGAAATTAATGTCTGTGTCCAAAACATTGTTTCCATGTAATTGCAAGTCAAATCATATAAGTTTGAGTACAGCTTCTTATTAAGACTGCAAGCCCAAGGAAAAACCCCATGCTTTGCTCCAAATAGTGCCAAGGATTGGGCCAAAGTCAAACATGAATTAGCAGATGGTGCTTTTATTCCTTCTTCAGCTTTCAATTTAATTATGATAAAAATGTCCAGGAGTCTCCAAAGCCAGGGGTGATTGGGGTCTAGAGCCTTCTACAGCGCTAATCAACTGCTGTTTCCTCTTGTTCAAAGACTCAGTTTAAACACAGCCTTTGGATAGGTTGTGAGTTGGTATTGATACCAAGAAAACACACAGATTAAGTGGGTGAGAATAACAGAGTCAACAAAGAAAGGTGTGCTACCTTTCTGATATCGGTGAATACCAATCAATGTTATTGACTGGCTAAACAGTACACAGGCTACATGGTCCAGGCCAATGACAACTGAAGTGGAAAATCTAGGTGTTTGCATGTTGTAGGATGAGATGTGTGTGTATGTGTGTGTGTGTGTGTGTAGAGTGGGGTGTGCCAGGAAGATGAAAGACCCAAGCCCTTTCCCAAGGGGCAGCTCCTATTTTGTCCTAGCCGTTTCTTTGTTATGTGGTGCTAGGTAGAGATCAAGCGCAGGCCTTTGAGCATGCTAGGCAAGCACTCTACTGCTGAGTGTCCCCAGCCCTCCGTCTTCACTCCTTTATTAATACATGAGGAGAGTAGTCAGAGATGACCAGATGTTATAGATTCTTGTTAGGATATATTCATAGCCAATCCACTGGCTAGCAGTATGTAGGCCCATGCTATTCCGAGTGTGGCTTTGGGGGCAGCCAGGTTAGCATCCCCTGGGAACTTCTCAGAAGTACGGAGTCTGCAGCTTCGCTCTAGCCTTGCCTTGCTCTTTGTCCATTTCCTGTTCCAGTAACAGAATACCCAAGGCTGAGTGACATAAACAGAAGCTTAGTTTAATTCAAGATTTTGAGAGTTGGAAGTCTACACAGCTTGGAGAAGGTACCAGCGACTGCTCCTCTGGCCGCTGTGCCCCATGCATGGCTCATGGTGTCATAATGGTGGCACTGAGTGAAGGGGAGTGACCACAGGCAAGGCAGGAAGTCAGGGCACAGAAAAGGGCTGCTCTGGGTCTTTTCCAATAACCGTGAAACTTAGCTCTCTCTGAGGACAGTGCCAATCATTGCCTTCCACTAGGCCTCACCCCTTAAAGCTTTACCCTGCTTCAAACCTGGCACCTTAGGGATGGCACAGGGACAGGAACCCTTGGGAGACACCCTCAAGCCAGGTTCAAACCCTACCACGTTCTCAGTTCGAATCTCCGTTTTCAGCAGGGTTTCTGATGGCTGGTGTCCATCACACAGAGCCTCTGTTGGATGCTTTCTCTCCATACACGCAGAGGAGGCCTGCAGAGTACAAAGGAAAGCACTGGACGGCTTTGAAACCCACCAAGGCAAAGCCCTTTTGAGTACCACCACCTAGGTTCCATGAATGTCTTCTGAAGCTCCCAGGGAATGTTGGGATGTCGTTGGGTATGTATTCTGTAAGACCAGAAGTAGATAAAGGCTTGGCTTCTGTCTCTGATGCAAAATCTAACAAACAGTCAACAATTAATATGTGCAATGCCTACATGTGGTAGTTGTAGGGGTAAAGGTGGAGGGAGCGGAAGGAGGGAGTAGGAACTGGGATTGGTATATAAAATGAAATTAAATGAAATTAATAAAAATTAGAAAAAAAATTGAAACCAATCCCAGGAAACCCACCACAACCAACAAAACGCTTCCCTATGGGCTCAGCTCTACCTCACCATGAATAGCCAGCCCCCCCATCCACTGCTTTGTGTTCCTGTCTTCCTTGTCCCTCAAACGCCACTGGATATTTAATAGTTAACTCCAGGAGAGCCCGCAATGCCTCAGTCACACAGGCTGAAGAATGCTTCAAGGGATTCCTGCCCTCTGTGGCTTAGCCAACCTGCTGATCCCATCCCCTGCTCCCATTATCTGCGTAGTTTCTGAGCATCAAACCGAGAGCTAGCACAGCAAGGCTTCCTTCTTCTGCTTTGTAATTCTTTAGCATTACAGGAGGGCATAGGTTTCAGATGGGACCTCTCAAGCCAGTCCAGACCAAAATATCTTTGTGCGTCTGTTTCCCACAGTGCCTTCCATTTTAGGGCCAGAACCCGGAAGTAGCTTGCACACAGACAGAAAGTAGAAGTCGGGCTGGGAGTGCCTGATCTGCCAGTAGGCCTGTTTCGGTTCCCCTCTGAGAGCCCCAGCTGTTCATACCCCCTCGCTTTCCAGGCAGCTCTAGCCCCCTGGTACCTAGAAGGGATGACTTGAGAAAGAGCCCAGAGCCCAGAGCCCCAGCGCCAGAAATCTTCTGTCATCGCAACCTTGTGCCTGCACCATTCGTTCATGCAGAATGTCTTTTAGGGTCTTGCCTTTTTATCTCGTTGTGGGTAGACCCATGAGGTCTGGGGATGAACCTTGACCTATTCACACGTGGTCTCGGGCCAGTCTCAACTCAGGCAAGATGAGTGGGTCACACCAAAGTGTGTGCAGCATCCGCTTCGGTTTCCTCGTCCGTGTAGGAATACCGTAAGTTCCTGCCTTTAATATGAGCCTGAAACCTCAGAGGTTTGTAAGGTTTCCAAGACAAGGGCAACCGTGTGTTCACCGGGCACACGGGAACTTGAATACCAGAGCGATGTTTCTGTTCCCCTTAAAACCAGTTGCCATGACTTGAGTGGGTTAGGTGACAGAGGAATTTCACTGTTGATTTAGTTGTTTTGATTTTTTTTTTCCAGAAAAGGTCTTTCTACATCATCCATATTGGCCTTGAACTAGTAGCGAGCCTCCTGCCTCGACCTGCAGAGTGTTGTGATTACAAGAATGTGTTTCCGTACCTGGCTGATCACTGATTTTAAATGTGAAAAAGAGCGACTGGTAAAATGCAAATGAATGAAATTTTAAATTTAAACTTACAAGTTTTCAAATTTAGTTTAATAATTTTTGCAGTACTTTGTTCCATTTTGGAAATAATAGGGACTCGATAAATATTTGCTGACTACACAATTTTAGTGCTCAAATGCTAACACTATGCTGTGTGTGTGTGCGCATGCACAAGCGTATATAGTCACAGATTATTAAGGTTCTCAAGAAGACTGCCTCCGTGTAACCTTTAAATCCTTAACAGCACCAAGAAGAGCAATAACTTGGTAGGAGCCAGGATTTATCGTCTGGCTGATCAATAGAGAAGAGATAATCAATGAACGGCTGTTGCGTGCGCGCATTCCTTAGCTGCCTGCCCACGTTTTCAAGAACAAAATGAAACAGAGAGCAAGCTTGCTTGCTTGTCCAACCTCGAGCGAGCACGTGGCACTCAGTCCCCACCAGTGTGGTCCTTATAGGGCTGGAGGGGTCTCCCGGGTCAGCCCTGGTCACCTGAGCACTCCAAGCCTAGGGAGTTCATCCTTCGCAAGCCCTTAGCAATCCTGGAACTTTCTGTGGGTCAGTGCTGGGCTGAGGGAGGCACATATCAACTCGAATCGGACTGATTACAGTTCCTCTGAACCTAACTGGCAAAACCCCACTGCCTCCATGTTTTATTAAAAGCAACTTTCATTACACAGGCGTGCTGTCAGAAAAATAAATTACATCTGCAAGTACTTAGGTATAAAATTTTGCGGATAACTTCCAGTTGTCGGTAATTTTATATTAGAACCTGTTTTTCCAATACAAGCTGAAAACTTTGTTCGCCGGTATTAAGCCTGCCTTACCTACCAATCTCGAGATGTTTATAGAATTTGCAATATAATTTCTTTTTTTCTTCTTCTTTGGAGATTTAGTGAACTGTTTTCCGCCAGCTTTAATTTTGGCAGCTTCCCCGTGCTCTTTGCAAGCTATAGATCAGTTTGCATTTTGTCTTCTACTTGCTGTCGGCTCCCTCCATTCAAATTCATTTTTTAAAATACTCTTAGGTGTTGGCTTCAGAGTCAGTAGGTCTTCCCTGGAAATAGCGTGAATGATGGTGACGGCAGAGATGAAGACGCACACGGGAGGACCTGTCTGACTCACAGGAAATGCTGTCTGTGGCTATTGACGAATGATGCCCTCAGGAACACGTCACTAAACACACCTCTACTTTGAAGCAACCTTCCTTGGCACACAGGTCACTGGGCTCCTTATTCGGGTTATTATTGCAAACAATAAGCATGGGCTCACAGTGGCTCTAGAAGCAAAACTCTTTATTTTAGGATCTTGCAAGGGCATTACAGAGAAGTCCCACTCCCACACAGAACATCTTCAGAGCCAAGTGCACTTGTCATGGGAGGAAATTAACTTGAGTCTACAGCTGTTAACCAATCATGGCCTGCATTTGGGTTGTCTAGGTTTTTCCACCATGGAGCTCCCTGCTGCACACACTAGGGATTCCTTTTCTGATTTCTCTTTCTCTTTTTTCCTCCCCCCCTCTTTGTTTTTCTCTGTGTGACCCACAGCTGTCCTGGAACTCTCTCTGTAGACCAGGCTGGCCTTGAACTCAGAGATCCACCTGCCTCTGTGTCCTGAGTGCTGGGATGAAAAGTGTGCACCACCACGCCTGGTGTCTTTCCTGCTTTTTAAAGATCTGGAAACATTTGAAAACTTCCGGCCCACATGACTTGATGGTCCTGAGTCTGGGACAGTATGATCTTTTTCTATGATTGGAATTTGGTTACACTTTGTTGATAAACACTGCACAAAGATGCAGGGCTCAGGGTCAGGCAGGCAGGAGATGAGGTTTCCTCACTGGTAGTGTTGGCCTTGGTCACTTGACCAAGGGGGACATGGCAGTTTCTTTCCCTAGAAAGTGATCATTTCTCTCTCACCTACAAAGATTTACCTGTTTTTATTTTCTGTGTATGGTGTTTGGTTTGCATGAATTTCCACAGAAAATGTGCATGCCAGGGGCCCATGGAGGCCAGAAGAAGGTGATGGATCCCCAGGTACTGGAATTACGGATGGTTGTGAGCCACCATGTGGATGCTGGGAATCGAACCCAGGTCCTCTGGAAGAGCAGTCGGTGCTCTGAACCACTGAGCAGTTTCTCCAGACCCAATCTTTTTTCTCTTTGCAATGAAGAGGCTCTATTTGGGAATTTATTGGGGAAAATTGTGCAAATGTCCTATATTTTCATAAGCCCTTGACTCCTATGGATCTTGTCTCTGATAATCTGTGATGTCCCCATGGCGACTTTCTTTCCTCAATTTATAGGAACTCTTCTGTAAAGAGTGGTCATCCTTCCTTCATTCAGCACTTCACAGTCGGTAAAGACCAGAGGTGTTTACTTCATTCTTTGGGCTCTATTATCATTTAGTTTATTGGTCAAGTTTTTCCAATGCATAAGTTACTGAGGGCAGGAGCCCTATCAATGCTCACTTATTCCTTCATAATAAAAAGAAACTCTCCCTTTAAAGATTGTTTGAATTGAAAATTAAATTGTGTATATTTAAAAGATATATGTGATACCCACACACACTATGAAATGATCAAATCAACTAACATGCTTGCTGTCTTGCCTACTTGGTGTGTGTGGGTGTGTGTGTGTATAAAATAAAGTTGGAATATACTCAGCCTTGTTATCAACTGTGGTCAGCACGCTTTGTGATAGATCAGTAAAATGTATTCTCTCTTGTTGGACACTCATTGTCAATACCACAACAGGCTCCAAACTCTTGAGGGCACTGGGTCCCATGGAGATGGAGTTCCAGGCAGTTGTGAGCTGTCCAACACAGGTTCTGGGAAACAAACTCCAGCTCTCTGCAGCAGCAGCAGCAAGCAATCTTAATTGCTGACCCAGTTATCTTTTAAAGCCATGCATTTATACTGATAACCTCTGACTTGAAAGCAGTCCCACGGGGTCTATTCTAGCTTTTCTCGTTTCCTCTTTAGAAATTTTTTCCTGTGACCCTGAGAAGGCGGTTTCTTGTTCTCCACACTATATATGTTGTCTCTTCCTTCGACCCCAGGAGACAGATAGTCTCAACATTGTTACCAGCACCCCCATCCTTTGCAAAACTCATTCACCTGGGAGTAGAGTTTCTCCCATTGCTGTTCTTACTGCATCCAGCGAGTGCCAGCTTCCAGAGTCCTAGGCCAGCTCCTCTCCCTACTCTCTCACTGGGTTATTACTCACCATGGCTAAGTTTGATTCATTTGTCTCGGGCCCTTTTCCTTCTTGAGTTCCTTCCCACATCTTGGGAAACTTATTAACTATTATTATTCCCTTTTTACTATAATTCGGGGGTCTCTCTTTGTAGCATGCGGTTCTGTGGGTTTAGTCAAATGTACAAGATTTTACATGTACTACCCCAAGGTTTTCTTCACCCTCAATTCTGACTCATGCTGCCCCTTTGAATTTAACCCATCTCCAATTCCACCATGCCTGACAATCTCTAATCTGTTTTCAGGTTTGTGTGTGTGTGTGTGTGTGTGTGCACGTGCGTGTGCATTCATGTGAAGAGCAAAGATTGACTTTGGGTGGTTCCTCCACCCACTCTCCCCTTATATTCTGAGAAAGTCTCTCACTGAACCGGGAGAGTACCGATTTGATGAGGCTTGCTGGTAAGCAATTCCCACGGATCCTCCTTCCTCTCTCCCTGCCTCCAGAGCACTGAGAATCAAGCAGTGGGCCATCACACCTGGAGTTCTGCATGGGTCCTGGAACCCGACTCAATTCTTTATGCTTATAGGGCAAGACTACTGCCTGACCCATCTCCTCAGCCTCCTGTTCTCAGTTTTTATTAACTCATCACTAAGTGGAATTCAACAGTATATAGTCTTAGGGTCTTGCATTTTTTCTTAGCAAAATGTATTTTAGTTGCATCTGTGTGCTGTGCATGTGAGTGCAGGTCTGAAATGTTTGACATTTAGGTCTCTAATGATCCATTTTTAGTTAATTTTTGTATGAGATGTGAGGTAGAGGTCAAGTTGATCATTTTCATCATTATAATAATTATGATTATTTGGCATATGATCATTAAATTTCTGAAAAGACCATCCTTTCTCCATGGAATTGCCTTTGTCTCAAAAGTCAGTCGATGCAAGCAGGTCACGGTGGTCCATACTTTCTACAGCAGCCCCGTACACCCAGCTGTCTGAAATAAGTGGATCACCTGCACCTGGTTACCATGGCAATGCTACAACTTGAAAGGAAAGAACAAACAGAAAGTGAGGGGGAAGGGAGGGAGAAAGGATGAAAGACAGGAGAGAGGACTGATCAGTCAACTCTTGCTGTGCGGGGTCGTTTTGTGATTCTGTTTCCGTAATCTATGGCTTTATTTCACACTCGTAGTGGCTGTAACTTTATAGCAAGTCTTGATCTCAGCTGATATGCGCCCTCCACATTCATTCAAACTGGCTCCTTTGCTCCAATAAACTCTGTGGTATCACAAGGCCCACAGCAGCTGTGGTTGGTGGTTCTAGGTTGGTAAAAGAGCTGCCTTGATGTCCCCGATGACCCAGGTTCTGTCTATCCTTTCTCTGAATTTGATCTTTCTTGTCTAGATGTTGTGATCACAGAATGGCTGTCATGGGTCCAAGCAGCTCCTGGTTCTCTCTTGTGGAAGAAAATAGTCCCCTTCTGTACAGCAAAGAGAGCCTTCCCCAGTCAGTGTTCCTCAGCAGATCCGACCTAGCCAAAAGAGGGTCACGTGATTCGCAGCAGCTGCAGGGGAATCTGAACCAACAACTGCACAGGCAAAGAGGAAGGACTCAGCATCAAGCGCCTCAGATGAGTGCTTAGATCAGCCAATGTGAGTCTGTCTCCCCTGAGATCGTCACAGCGCAGCGGGATGCCATTGCCGTTCACAGAGTAGACAGGAAGGATGCTTCTAAAACCCAAAGCACACAGGGTTCCCTAACAGAAAGAACTGTCTGATAAGGGCAAATTAGAACCACCATTAAAGTCAAAAGGTCACATCCAGCATAAGACCTCCCTGAGCAGGCCTGGGCACATTGGCACATTGGGCATCTGGGACAGAGGACGGAAACAGCAAAGAACAATATCTGCCTTGGGTGTCACGCACACCCAGCCATCTGCCTGCCAGTGGTGACAGGATTCCCCCAAAACCTTAATGGAAGGCTAAGCCGTGTGCTGATTGATTAACCCTGCATGGGAGAACTGGCTTCCCCTGGCCAGGAGAAGAGAAGGGATTAAGAACAACTTGGTGAGCCAGAGGACCTTTCCAGCACGCAAGGCACAGATCTAAAGATGGTAGATGGAAAACGTGTCTTATCTACGCCTAATAACAGGATCCTATGATGAACTATCCTCCATAGCTTACTGAGGAGGGATGTTTAGAACCATGCTCTGTTGAGAATGCCGGAGAACATAAGGTTGGACCACCACCTTTCAGAGTGTGTGTGCGTGTGTGCGTGTTTTACAGTGCAGCCTAGTTTGGCCTCAAAATTTTCTCCTGCCTCAGCCTTCTCAACACAATTACCTACAACAAATTTTCCAGAGCAGTCTCTCGGGTCTCCCCGGGAATACAGTGATGAGACACATCTACGTGTTTACTCTTGTAGAAATGGCCCAGTTGACTTGGGAGTCTGCGGGGGCTCCAGGATCTTCACTTGGCAAGTTGTGGAAGGAGGAATCTGATGTTTCGATTGGAAGGGTGGATCTAAATCTCCGTCCACTCTTGCACACGCAGTTCCTGATTTGTCTTTTTGTTCTTCCCAGGCCCCAGCTAAAGTTGCTTATGGTGGGGAGAACATCTGCCTTCCCCCACATAGCAACTGGGAACAGAGTGGCATCCAGAACACCCGCACAGACACACCCTTCACACAGCTTGACCAAATGTCAGGGTACCCAGTCAAGTCGGAACAAAAATTGACCATCATACTGAAGTTCTCTCTCTTTCTCTCTCTCTGTGTGTCTGTCTGTGTGTCTGTCTGTCTGTTTATGTCTCTGTCTCTCTCTGTGTGTCTGTCTGTGTGTCTGTCTGTCTGGTTATGTCTCTGTCTCTCTCTGTCTCTCTCTGTATCTGTCTGTCCCTCTCCCTCTCCCTCTCCCCCTCTCTCTCTCTCTCTCTCTCTCTCTCTCTCACACACACACACACACACACACACACACGGGCATTAGGAATCCCAAGCCAGTACCAGGATGAAGATAAGAATATGAGGCCAAGGTCACTGGCTTTAGATATCCAGCGAGCCAGAAGCTAGCAAGACCAAGAAACAGGGAATGATCTGGGTATGGAAGCACACACCTTTGATTCCAGCAAGAGACCGAGGCTGGAGGATCCACGTGAGTTCAATCTTGCTTTCTGACCCCCTCCACACAACCAACTCTCTCCTCCATGCCAGCCTTCTCCTTTCCCATCCCCCTCTTCCACTTTGACCCAGTCTCGTCTACCTTCTTTCCCATCTATCCGCCATCCTTCAGCTCTCCCTTGTCACTTCTTTAACGTGACTACACAGTGCATTCAGGCAAGGCTCCAAGAGACTGAACCCTAAAAGGCTCCCCCAAATCTCCATCCAGAAAACTAAACATGGTCTTCAGGGCCTTCTGAGTGATTTCTTCCCCCAGGTAGTCCTCCTTGAGTGCGTCTTTCTCCCTGTCTAAAGACCTCCCCCTTCTTTCTCCCAGTACTGTAGTGACAATGTACAGCCAGCCCCTGGTTCCCAGTGTATTTGTCCCTGTCACCTAGTCCCACTCTTTAACTGAGGTGCACAGTCCAGCAAACTCAGCTGGTCCATTCTCCCAAGAGCCTCCTACAGCTCGCTCTTGTCACATCCATGACTCCTGAGTGCTTCTACTTTGACATTATTTCTCTCGGCTCCGGCCATGTCCTGACTTCTCAGTGTGACCTCCTGCCACAGCAGAGCAGGTGAACCTATGAGGAATGACTTTTCTGTGCAGCTTCTCCAAGCCCAAGCTTCATCCCCAGGGACATCTGGCCTGAACAAGAAGCAGATGTCAGTCTTTCAAGCACTTGTCTGTTTCCTGAGGCTACCTCCATGATGCTGGCTTCTCTTTATCATGGGCCTGACTCACAAGACGCCGTCTGCCCAACAGGTCTTTGGGGCCTCCTGAGTCTAGAAGACTAAATCTAGAGCAGAGGCTAGAGAAGGCCCAGGCCTCCGACCCTTCGCAGGAACAGAAGCAGGTAGCTCAGGCCTCTGCCCTCGACTGCAGCCTCCCTTTCACCTGGAAAGAGGCAAAGTTGACCAAAGATCACAGGTCTCTCCACAGCCTGAGAAACTGGCATGTGTCTCTGTGATGTGTGGCTATGAAACATGGCATCAAAATCAGGAGGAACCTTCCCCCAGAGAAAGGTCTCTTGGGTACTGGAAAACCCTACCATGAATGTCTCAGAGGTACGGGGTCAGAGATGAAGTTGCATGTTCATAACTTACTGTCCACCTTCCTCTTCCCGGCATCTGGCTTTCTGAATGTTTAGTTTTGTTCGGGGGTGAACAAAACTATCCCTTACTTTTCTAGTGATCGTGATGTTTGAGGCTGACCTCTTTTTTGCTCTTGGGGACTTGGAAGGGACTCAGTATCTCAGAGTTCTTGTTGTTGCTCTTTGTTTTTGTTTCATTTTTTTAATGTCAGGTGCATCCCTTCACATGTGACTTAAATGAGTCAGAGGGGCCGGGACACGCATGTGTGTGATTGTGTATTTAATTTTGCTTTTTAAGTGAAACATTGCTTCAAACATTTGACCTATTTACACTTGAGTTTTGTGCATGGTGAGAGCAATGGATCTATTTTCATCCTTCTACATGTTGATATCCAATTATGCCAGCACCATTTGTTAAATATGACTTCTTTTTCCCATTCCTGCATTGCTGGTGGGAGTGCAAATTGTTACAGCCCCTTTGGATATCAGTATGGTGATTTCTCAGAAAATTAGGAAACAACCTTTCTCAAGACTCAGCAATACCAACTTTTGGGTATATATCCAAAGGATGCTTAATCATACCACAAGAACATGTGCTCAACTATGTTCATAGCAGCATTTTTGTTCTGGCTATTTGTCATAGCCAGTACGTGGAAAGAGCCTAAATGCCCTTTGATCGAAGAATGGATAAGGAAAATGTGGTACATTTACACAATGGTGTACTACACAGCAGAAAAAATAAATGGCATCTTGAAATTTGCAGGCAAATGGATGGATCTAGAAAACATCATATTGAGTGAGGTAACCCAGACCCAGAAAGACAAATATCACATGTACTCACTCATAAGTGCCTTTTAGACATAAAGCAAAGAAAACCATCCTACAATTCAAAATCCCAGAGAACCTAGACAATAATGAGGACCCTAAGAGAAACATACATGGATCTAATCTACATGGGAAGTAGAAAAAGACAAAATCTCCTGAGTAAATTGGGAACATGGGGACTATGGGAGAGGGTCAAAGAGGAGAGGAAAGGAAGGGAGGGGAGTGATGAAAAATGTATAGCTCAATAAAATCAATTAAAAAAAATTGAGAGGGAGAGAGAGAGCGACAGACAGAGAGACAGAGAGACAGAGAACTTGTACAAGTATGTGTTCTCCAAACTCAACAAAATTGAAGCTCAGATCATGGCCATCAACATGCCTAGGTCCCCGATTGACCCCACTGTAACCTCTTCAGTCTCTGTTTACCTTTTGTTTTACTGGAAAGTGAATAACTTTTCCTACCCTAGGCATGCCTATCTCCCTCTCACTACACCCAACACACAGGCACCTTTGACCCCCAAACAACAAACAGCCTCCCCAAGTCCCATGACCTTAGTGGCAGGACAGGACGAGACACTGAAACTGCATTCTTATCTCTGAACCCTTGGGCAACACATTTCTCACTATTTTTAAGCTTTCTGCCCCTTCCTTTCCCAGTCTTGCCTTCCCCCTGCTTCAGCTCCCTATTCAGCTCGTTGGTCAGCTCAGCTATTTCAGTTTTGGGTTGAATGGTCTAGACAGGAACCAAAAGATGCACCGTCTGCATATGGGCCCCCTCTAGGCATCGCCATTTTCCAAACAGCACAGGGCAGGGGAGACTTGGGGGATGGAAGAACTTTAACCCATCAGGGCAATCCCTCTCTACCATCAAACACAAAGGCCAGTACGCGATGCTGCTTAGCAAACTGTCAAAGGGCACTACTAGAATTATCTTTAGACATTAAACCCCTTGGCTTTCCTTTTTGCCCCAAGAGAATATTCTGGAACCATGAACAATTTCTCAGTTGTATTAGAGCAAAACAGAAAAGCTGATTTGGGTAGGCTTTTCCACTCTTGATATACTTTTTTTAAAGATTTATTTTATTTTTATTTATGTTTGTATATGTGTGCATCTAGAAAGAGGGAGGGAGAGACAGAGAAAGCATGTGCATTTAGGTGCCCACATAGACGCTCTGAAGAGGGTGTCAGTTTCCTTGGAGTGAGAGTCTTAGGTGGCTGTGAACCTCCTGACAGGGGTGCTAGGAATCAAACTGTGGTCCTCTGGGAGAGCAGAGGCGCCATCTCTCCAGCCCTTTGGTATGGCTTTTGACATACGTTTTCCTAGCTGTTGGTTGTACCAGCCTAACTCACAATCCAAGAATCTCCGGAGCACAGGACATATACACTTATTCAGAACACAGGCTTGTAGGACAGCCTGGGGGATTAGTGTGCATATGTCCGTCAGAGGGCAGAGGAGACTCAAATGCATGTCACCGACGACACAATTTTCAAATCTCTACCTATCCCATTTCCTGTGATCCCATTGATAAACCAAGTCTGGTTACCATACTAACGTGGAGAGTAAACATCGATCTGTTAAAGCCGCAAGTGAGAGGTTAGTCATTCTGTCACAAGTTCTGAAGGATGAGCACAACACACAGAGAACACACAGAGCCCCCTCGCCCTCAGGGACAGAAGGCATGGTGTGTGTGGGGGGGGGATATAAACTTTTATAGAACTGCTGAAATCTTGGTGGCACACGCCTTTAATCCCAGCACTTGGGAGGCAGAGGCAGGCGGATCTCTGTGAGTTCGAGACCAGCCTGGTCTACAAGAGCTAGTTCCAGGACAGGCTCCAAAAACCACAGAGAAACCCTGTCTCGAAAAAACCAAAAAAAAAAAAAAAAAAAAAAAAAAAGAACTGCTGAAATCTCATGGTTCTTTGTCATGTAGCAAACCTCAGCAGACTACCAAAAGGCTAGTATCAAAGTCAGGGTCTGGGGCTCCTGCCTGCCATTCTTAACCACAACCTAATAATGCGCACGTACAGATGAAGTCAAATGTAAGAACATGGACAAAAGAGCTATGTGCTGTGAAAACCTGTTAGAACCTTGTAGAGGAGCACGTGATACTTTCAAACTGAACATATTGCTCGTCTTATCAACATGGCTGTGAGGTCTTAGAGAAAGGATTTGGTCCCCTTTGAGGCATATGCCTGTGATAGTTTAGGAGTCCCTACACCCCCTTGAAGAATTCCTACTAAGGTGCAGGTGAAGAATTAAAAAGGTAGCTTTCAGAGGTCCCCACCCTCACCCTGGGAACTGGTCCCCATAATAATGGAAATCCCTCAGTGGATACTTTGGAAGGAGATGGAAGGCTGGGAGTCAAGGTGGACTGTCCCTGAACTCAGGAATGAGAAAAGGAAGAAGTGGTCTTGACCTGACCACCACTGAAGCCAATAAATAAATCAAGAAGTCGTGATGTGATGTGAGGACCTTCAAGAGGATCCCTTGGTACCCACAGTACTTAAACTTTGGAAATGTACACTAAATACTTCACCTTCCCAACTAGCATGCTCGGCACCCCCTACTTTTCAAGCTTCTTCCCCAATCATCTCTAATATAATCCAGGCAGAACCAGCTTCAGCTTCCAAATGCATCAGACTCTTCCTGGCTCTTACTGCCAAGCAGTCCTTTCCCCCTGTCTGGATCCCCATCTTCCCATCTTGTATTCTTCTCTTCTCTACCCACTAGCACCAACATTTCCTCCCAATCTCAGCTCAGACCCACCCCTCCCTTTGGGGAAACTTGGTCTCACCTGGCTATAACCCCCTCAGCCTAGTAGAACAGGTGTTTCCTCCTGAGGGCCCCCATCGCTCCAGGCTGCCATCCACAGCCTAGGTATCCCAAATCCATGCTAGTCATGGGGTCAGGCATTCACAGAGTGGATAAACAAGGTTGTGAGCTCACTGACAAGTCTTGTTCATCTGTTCCCTCCCAGGATCATGCGATTGTACCACTAAACAAACACACAATGTGTTGCTTTCTATTTGGGACCACCCTGTACTCTACCTACGTCTCTACCTGGGCTGTTTCTGCTTGAAGTAGCAAACATGCAATTCACTGATTCACTGAACCACACCAATTTAGTCACAAAGTGAAACGTATCGGCTCGTGGATTCTAGGAAGGGTCAAATGTCCAAAGCGGGGGATGCTAGAGAGGCACCCAACTTTAGGATCCATGACTTGATTATTGTGTAAAACCTCCCTGTTTCATATTGGAACTTTTCTTTGCCTACACTTTGATTCTTCGCTATCTACGACCTTGTTTGCCACCTAGAAATCCCAGGTTTTATGGCCCACTGCTCTCCCCATTGATGACACACCGCTGGTCTTTCTTGGTCCCAGACTAGAAAGTCCTGGGGAAGGATTCTGATTGGCTTAGCTCCTACCACCTGCCCCCTGCCAGTACCGGTACAGTGTCTGAAAAGAGAGGTGAGATGGTGAGAAGACAATTCCAGCTTTCCTTGCCACTGCCTGTGCCATCTCTGTGCCCGTATGTTTCAGACACTGTGCCTAGGTCAACCGGGAAAAGGAAAGGAAGGCAGACAGCTCCCGCCTGATCATCTGCTACAAGTATAGTTGGCAAAGTCTTTGGGCATCTGATGTCTGAAGCCAAAATGTCAGGATGATCATCCCAGCCTTATGACCGTGAGCCTTTCTGATCACAGTCTTGTCTGTAAAGTGGGGACAGAAGTCACTGACTGACTGGGGACTAGCTGGCAGAATGAACGAACGACATAAGAAACAGGCACCATGGTGCCTGTCACGGATTAAATACTCCCTAAATCACTAGCTGCTGTTCTGAACATGGCCGTAAGTCAGAGCGGAAGAAATTATGTCTTGAAATGAAAGCACATAAAAATAATGATACGAAAGATCTCAGGCAATTAACACAGAGTGTGGGATCTAGAGACGGCACTGTCCATGGAGACACATCGGTGCAGTCCTTGGCGTGTGGGCAGCCCTTAGCTGAAGCAGCAGCAGATAAAAGGCATGGAAGCACACAGGAGGCGACGTGGTGACACTTACTGGAGCCCCAGCCACTCTGAGGCTGCGGCAAGAAGATCACTAGAGCCTGTGTGTTCAAGACCAACGTGGTTAATACAGTGAGATTCCGTCTCAGAGAGAGGAGAGCGAAGCGGGGAAGGGGAGAGGATATGGAAGAAGGAGACAGAGACAGAGATGGAGACAGAGACTGGCTGATTTTCAGGAAGTAGGAAAAAAACATGGACCAAAATTAGGTGTAAAATGAACAGGGAGACTCAAAAGATCCAGAAGTTTCTGTTCACACAGGGCTTCTAAATCCTAAACACTGCAGATACCTGGGATAGGAGGTGTGGCTGGGAAGGAAATACAGATGAGGCCGGAGGGATGAAGGCCAGGCTAAGGGATGCAGACTTTTTTCCACTCGCAGCGGTGGCTGGAGGCTTGAAGCTGAGAACTGAAAGATGAGGTGTAACGCTATGCTCTGCAAGGAATGAGCAACTTTTATTAGAGCCTCAGTGGCTAGAAAAATAAATGAAAACTCCTTCTCAGCTTCCTTTATGAGGCCATTTTTGTTAAGAGAATCTTTCTCCGTCATTAGAAAACACTGTCATAGGTGCTACTGCCACTGGCAGTCAGTGTTTGCCCCAGGATTGAGGAGAGCAGAGAAGAGAGGCCCATGGGCCCCTCAGAACGGACAGGTACTTCTCAGATACATTCATTTGCCCTGCAAGAGTCGGCCAGGCCCACTGTTAGCGCCTCTTCATAGAATTCTAGCAGAGCATATTAATACAAAATTCTTGGTTTGGGTTTTGTGTTTGGTTTTGGTTTGATTTTGGCAGGGGCCAGGTGGGCACTGTTGTTTTACATATTGACTTGAAGCACCTTCAAACTCCCCAGGAGAGCAGAGTATGTCTCTAGGTTAACCGCATCCTGAAGGCCACCCGGGTGAGCTCTCTGGACGCAGGGTGATCCAGAATAGGTATCCTTCTCAACTCCAGGGTGCTTTAAACCAGTCTCACACATCTGAAAGCAATGTGAACAGTACAGACAAATACCAGGCAAGCCAGAGAAGAGATTTTAGGGAACTAAGAATTGCAAACGTAGACTAAATAAAATAAAAAACAAATCAAAGCAAGCAAATAAAGCCCAGAGCAAAAGCTGAGGGGTAGCTTAGTTGGTGAAGGACTCACTTCGCAGGCACAAGAAGTTCCATGGCCAGCACTCACATAAAAAGCCAGGAGAGAGCACATCTTTAGTCCCGATGCTCTGGGAATTGAAGTGAGAGAAGCCCCAGGGCTCAGTGCTCAGCTTAGCAGGTCTAGCTTACTTGGTATACTTTTGCAATTTTGCAGCATCTCTCTCTCTCTCTCTCTCTCTCTCTCTCTCTCTCTCCTCTCTCCTCTCTCTTTCTCCTCTCTCTCTCTCTCCTCTCTCTCTCTCCTCTCTCTCTCTCTCTCTCTCTCTCTCTCTCTCTCACACACACACACACACACACACACACACACACACGCTTTCCAGTTTAAATAAAAAGCCTATTCTGAAGCTAACTGAGTGGGAGTGGTTGATTCTTCTCTGTCTCCAATCACTGGCCTGTCACTGGAAGAAACTACAGTTTCCCGTCTTTTCCTTGGTGTTCCACAGGCTTTCACAGGTTCCCTCTCTTCTTAGAATGGGGTTGTTGGCTCTGTACCCCAGGCCAGGTAAGCTTCCCCTGAGCCTGGCACTGTGCCTGGAGATGCTTTTTCCCACCCCTCACCCTCCTCCCTTGCCAACAGCTGCCCTAGATCTGGACTTTAGGGAACTTTAGCCTGCTTTATTTTTTAATTGTTGACCTCCAAAGCCTCCTGTTTGCATCTGTTTATTAAATTGCCAACTCAGCTGTGAAATGCCCTTTATGGTGTTGTTTTATTGGTGGGCCATTCAGGAACCCAGCCCCGCACAAACAGGATAAATATTTTTCTTTGCAGCACACACCCCATGTTGGGAGCCACAGAACAAGGGGAGAGAGGAGTTTGTTTAAGAGCTCTTCATTCATTCCTTGGAGAGGAACTGTGAAATGTAACCCTCACATTCCGCAGGACAATCACCCCCCACCACCACCACCCCGCCAGCTTGAGCTCATTTGGAGGTGTGATGTTCCACTCAAAGGGTGGCTGTTAATTTTATTGACCAAATTTGGAAAGCAGGAAGCTCCATAATTAAATGGGGGACTCTGGAAGAGCAAGGGCCATTTGGGGTTCTGGAGAGTGGTTTTTGTTGTTGTTGAGTGTGTGTGTGTGTTTTGGTTTTGCTTCACCCCTTGAAGGAAACTTCAAACTTCAGTGCTGATTTCTAAAGATTTGCTGTCTCTAAGATAGGTTAGAAGCGTACAGTTCTTGCCTCTAATCTTCCCCATCCAGTAATTCCTGCAGGCAGTCCTCTCCCAGAAGGTCACTGCCACATTATAGAGTAAAACCAGTGTAAGCCAGTGTGGTGGCCCCAAACTGGGTCTCCCTGACTCTGGAGCCCAGGATGGTGAATCACATCACCTGCCTGCCTCCATCTTTGTATTAACTATAAAGTTATCGCTGGAAGCTTGGGTACAACTGGAATTTTCAGTGAGTATGAAGCCGATTCTCCTTGCTTTGTTCATGCCCAGAACAAGAAAGAGTGAAAGAAAGAGCTGAAAGAGTTAACGATCTGCCTCATGCCTCCTCCTCCTCCCATCCCTCATGGATGTCCTCAAAGAAAAATACCTTTAACTCCCAAAGAATTGACAGACAACCCCCACACACACACATCCCCATCCACTCTGTGCCTCAATCCAGAGGCAGATTCACGCCAATACGAGTTGGCACAGCATATTGGTAACTTAGCGGGGTGTTTACCCAATGCTAACCTTGAACTGGACAGCAGAATGAACGGACCCTGTCAATATTTGGACTTCGAGGGGGCCGGTTTATAACTGCTCAGACTCATCTCTGTATTGCGCTTTGAAATCTGACTTTGCCATGTTGCTCCCAGGCCTCCTCCTTTTCTTGCTTTCGGACAGGCTCTTTAGGGATATTTCCTTTGGAAGGGATGTTGGGGGCTGTGGGGAATGAGTGGAGACAAGTTCAGAATATCACAATGTGATGTGGAAAAAAAGAAATGTAACCCAAGTAGCGAAAACTCCACCACGAAGCAATGTTATTGTTGGCTGAATGGTGGGGACCATCTGGATCTCCCAGAACGGGGCGGGGGGGTGGGGGGTCTGCAGTGTACAGATGCTTCTATTGTTGGTGGTTCGAGCTTGTAAATAGTTAAAATATTTACCAAGGCACCTCCGAGCCGGGGCTATCCCATTTTATTATTTATACCTTTTCAGAGGGACAAAAATGGAGGTGTCCAGTAAACGTGATGGATTAGGCTTATAAACAGCCATTATGGCCGTCAAACCTCACATGTCAGCTCCTCCTTTGTGTCCGTGCATTTCTAAGCTAACCAGTGATCCATGCATAAGATAGAAGGTTAAGAATGCAGAGGAAAGAAGTGTGGACTGCAAGCAAGATGCATCTTCTGCTGATTAGGAACACAGCTGTAGAAAGTGAGGGAAAACGTCTGGCCAGAGACGAGAAAGGGGACGAGGATGCGCACATTTCTGCATCTGCGTGTGTGCATGTGTGAGTGCGTGTGTGTATGTGTGTGTGTGTGTGTATCTGGGAATTGTACAAACCCTTGCAATCTGACACGTTGCTTCCATTCTCACAATCTGGGCTGGAAAACCTGCAAGGCCTCTACCTGCCAGCACCCCTCAGCTGTTTCCTTAGTGATCGCAGCTGGCTTTTGTTTTCCCAAGATAGAAATCAGGAAATGCAAAAATTAAATAGGATTTGAGAAGCAGAAGGATGGGCCCTGGGTCAGAGGGAGAGAGGTTTGTCAGCAGGTACCAGGAGTTGCTGACAGAGGAAGATCTATCTTCTGGTGGCTAAGTTAAAGAAAAAAAAAAAAAAAAAAAAAAAACCACTTAAAATGGTGTCATCGGCAAGAGACAACCCACACTGCAGGTGATCCCATGCCATGCCTAGAAAACAAACTCCTAGAAAGTTAAGTAGAAGCAAAGAAGATAACGCGCATGCCAAAGTTCATCGCGATTCCTAGGAGGGTTCACTGTCAGACTGGCTGGGGGGGGAGGGGGGAAATGGCATTTTCTTGCAGGTAGGAAGAAAGTACAAATTGTGTTATTGTTGGCCCTGGGTTGCTACACGTGTTAGGGTAGTTTCTGTGAAAAAAAAAAAAAAGTCAACTTCTTACCCTGCAAGTCCAGCTCCTTCTCTTTGTCGGCCCCTGACTTCCTGCCGTGTACAAACTCAAGCCTGCAACTCTCTCTTGTTCTTTTAAAGGGAAGCTGTGCAATTTAGCCGGTACAGGGTTTGAGGAGACAGCGATGCTCAGCAAGGTCGGAATCTCCTCTGACAGCTCTAAACATAGTCTGGAATTTTAATTTGAGTGAACTGTTGCCTAGCTGTCTTCCCTAGAGATCTCAGGAAGAAATTATGACTTCACTTATTTGTTTATTTATGCTGTTACTTATTTATTGTGGGCTCTTGCATGAGAACTTACTCCTGTAACAAGTGGAAAGATTTATTTCTATGTATTCCTCTGTGGTTCGTGCAAATGAGAGAGGAGAGAGCATTTGGAAAACACAAATACCCACACAGACTTCCTTTACAGGTGAGCAGACTGGGGGCTTCTCTACTCGAGCCCTCCCACACACACACACACACACACACACACTGCCGCTTGGCTCTCCGGGCACTGCAACCATCTCCTGGGGTGATGCCCTGTTCTGCGTCATCTTCAGACTGCTGGCCCCACATTAGTATGCTGGTACATCTACTGGTTTCCTTCTGTAAATACTGGGATCTGAATCACACCACTGTGGTGGCCAGAGATGTAACACTCTTTCCAGAAAAGAAAAAGAAACAGAAACACATTTTCTCACTAGATCTCTCCTCTGTGGTGTCTCAGCTAGCAGATGACGATCTGGCTCGGTGTGGGAGCATCCTCTATAAAGTGAACACCCTTTGTGAGTCTCTCTGAGACAGCAATTTTTTGTCTTGTCTTTGCAGATGTAAGTAGCGATAATAATTAATTCTTGCCAGCCGGCCTTCAAATAAGATCACAAAAGGAGTGTACGTGGTGCCCTTGGTAAGTTCTAAAGCACAGCCAGCCACACCAGCTCTCCCTGAATTTGATCCCCCTCCCATGGGATTTCTCCTATTCAGGGGGGAATTAGAACTTTGGAGAGTTTGAAAATTAACAAAGCCTGTCTAGTTTGGCTATCTGCTAAACCTTATCTGTACTCACACACAGATGGAAGGCATATAAGCTATCTGCCTGCACTTTACACCAGGCAGGATCGGGATGACTCCTGGAGTTACTGCTTTCTCAGCTTATTCTCCCTCCTCTCTGTCTCTGTCTCTCTCTGTCTCTCTCTCTGTCTCTGTCTCTCTCTCTCTCTCTCTCTCTCTCTCTCTCTCTCTCTCTCTCTCTCTCTCTTCATCTCTATGTTCCATACTACATCAAAGTCTTAGAAACCCACAGAGCCTCTCAGATGGTTCACTCCTTTCTTTTCTCTGGTCATGGACAGTTAGGCTGCAAATGGCTCCCTCACTAATTTTAAAAGAAATGGGAATTCTTGAGTTTCTGCTGGAGCCCCAATCTCTCTGGAGCTTCTGAGCCTTTCCAAATCGAGCCGGTTCTAGGAGTCCAGCTGTCCTCTGTCCACTCCAGGTATCCATGGCAGCCACACCATCGCTGGAGATGGAAACACCCAGGTTAAAAATACTGGGTGCCTAACTAAATTTCAATTTCAGGTTACCAGCAAATGTGTTTTAGTGTAAGTTTGTCTCCAACCCAGTTTGGGGGCACACGTCTCTTTCTGTGGAACTTCCAGACTCTAGAATGATGATCTGGGGCATCTTAGAAGGGAATGGCTGAGTAGGATCTCTGCTGGCCAGGCTGCTCAGTAGGGCAAAAGAGTTCTCGGAAGAAAGTTCCATGTAGGCCAAGAAGGCAAGGGGAGACTGTCACAGGCTGTCAACTACACCAACATAGCTTCCCAGCCTCAATACTAACTTCAAGGAACCCAGTGAGGTAGAATTTACATCCTCCCCATTTTACAGATGAGACAACTGAGGCAGAATCTAGATCATATATCTTACAGCATATAAAAATCATGCATCTATGAAATAGATACTCAAGCCGCACAGTCTGATGCTAGGCTTCTGGGAAAAGGGGATCCCAAACCACCATATAAACAGTTTTATGGTAAAGAGGACACTGATGTTGAAATTGAAAGCACTGCACCTTCCCCACCTGCTCAGAGCCTCTGCCCATGTGAGCTAGAGCCCCAGAGTGTGCTTGGTTGTCCCAGTGAGGATCTCGGTGCTGAAAGTATGGTGGGCAGGGATGCACCTGCGCTCAAGAGGGGATGGGACAATGTTCCCATCAAGAGCTCTCCCTACCCCAGGCTCACTCTCCACAGACAGGGCCAGAGAGCACTGAGAAAGAAGTATTGAGAACACAGGCCCAGATGAGGAACCCTGGAGAGAGAGAGAGAGAGAGAGAGAGAGAGAGAGAGAGAACACATTTTCTGATTTAAAGACCACCCAGGTGTGTGCTGGCCTGTCCCCATTTTAAGGTTTTAGCCTCTTACTTCTCAGTAAGAAAAGAAACAGATGTGGCCCCCATTCATCCATAATGGAGGCAGAAGGGAGGGGGGCCTGGGTGATGGGCAAGCGCCAAGCTGTCTTTGGCCCACAGTCTGACTTCAGAGACAGGGACATTAGCTGCCACAGTGTGGAGGCCTTTGGCTGTCACCTGTCCACTCAAGAACCGACACGGAGTAGGGAGCTAAGGTGTACAAGCTCCGAGGCAGAGGCATTAAATGTTGCACCCAGTGGTGTTGGTAGCAATGGGGTACCGCCTGGCCTGGGGATTCTGGAGCCAGACCAGATAAGTCTCACTTCACTGTCATCATCAGTGCATGGAGTGGGGGTGGCATGCTTCCTTCCCTCCCTCACCCCTCTTTTTCCCAGACCCTGGTCAGTTTGGCCTATTCGGAATAATTATCTCCAAAGGCGGGGGTGGGGGAAGATCCTGTTCAACAAATCCCCCATCTTTGTCTTCTAGCGGCTGTAGACCATGGTCCTCTGCTTATTCAGCCTTCCCCTCCCAGCCAGGCCTGCAAATCTCTGTGGTTATGAGTCAATGATCAGACAGGAGAAGGGCACACTTGCTATAGTGGAGGAGGATTGGGCAGGGCTCCGGGCTTTGATGCTGCTTCTATTACATCCTGAATACATGAAAGAACACAGGCGGGAGAGGAAGAATTATAAAAGGGCGAAGGAAGAAAATGTTATTTTTCTTCAAGGGAAAAAAAAAGTTGAAGGGGGGTAGAAGTGTCTGGTTTGTAATATCCCTAGTAACAGCCACACATATCTCTGGAAGACAAAAGCTGGTTACTGATTTAAGGCAGCGCCTTCTGGGACTCCCAGGAAATAACGGCAGAAGCAGAGAGGCGTGTTTAGGAGGGGACTGATGCTCAAATAGCAATGTCCGTGGAGCTGGGGTTAATTACAGGAAGGACTTCCAGGGTAATTGCCCAAAAACAACACAAGGAGCCAAGCTTCACTTCACAGGCTGTGTCACTTCAGAAGGACCCCAGACACTGGCTTATAGGCACGCGGGGAGGGGGGGGATATCCCCAGGAGGGTCCTCCAGAAAAGCACGGGGTACCCCAGCACCATCTCCACCCAAGGCGGGCACGGCTTCCTCTCTACGCAGCCTCTGAAAAAATTTACCTGTAAACAAATCGCAAGTGACTTCCTACTTGCCACACTGCAGAGAAATTACTAGTTTGGCCTCCGAGAAAGATAGAAGCCCTCCCTAAACCGTCAGCTAAGTGAAGCCTGGCTGGGAAGGAGGCGGGTAGATACTTCTAAGCAGTTACTACAGGGGGTGGGTTTCACCCGGAGCCTCAGTGAACGCTTTGTTTCTAGACCACGCCCCCTTTAAGAGAGCAACGCAAGCATTGTAACCATATGGCAAATACCACTTCAGATAATTAAGCCCAGAGACCCACCACATTCTGCAAAGGTGGGGGAAGGGTTAGCAACTGGTCCAGGACACCTGAGCTAGGGAAATCTGGGAAGCACTTAGAGATGTCTATAAAGTAAGACCTCCGTCCATTAAGAAGCACCCACTTGCCTGCACCCTACGTCATTCCTACCTCAGACGAGCTCATAAAATTTCAGAGGATGGGGTTGGAGACCCCAGTGGTTACGACCATTTGCTAATATTCAAGATGAATGGAGGTTTGCTCCCCTCAGGGATTTGAGTTCCTACCACCCATGCCCAGCGGCTCACAGCCTCCTGTAACTACCACTTCAAGGGAGCCAACACCCTCTTCTGGCTTCTGTGAGTACCCACATCCGTGTGGCATGGCGCACACACAGAGGGAGACACACAGAAGCAGAAATGAGAATAAAGCTGGCTAAGTGCCTCTCCGAGGCGGGTTGGAGGCACCTACTATCTGTGCTTTGGGGAAGCTAAGATTAGAGAATGGAAAGTTAGAGGCCAGCCTGGGCCACACAGGGAGACCTGGTCTCAGAAAAACAAGCAAAACTGTCAGAGAGTTGGAGATGGGAACCCTTTCTGCTCTTTCTGGAAGAACCAGGATGGAGAGCTTCTCCAGACCTCTACAGGGTTCTTTCAGTGGCTGTCAGGGTGGGTCACAGGGGATGGACATAGACCACACTGTTAATCTCAGAGACTATAGCTATCCTGGGATGCTGACTGGTCATTAGTTATGAGCAGAAGACACAAATGAGTGGGCGCTAATTTTAGATCCTAACATCCTAGGCCAGGCTCGGTTTCCCCACTTAAAAAGCAAAAAAGTAAAGCAATTGATGCCTCTCTGTGGTCCCAGCCCCCACACCTGATTCTCTGAAACTCGGGGGCCCCTCAAACTCGTAATCTGAACTCAAGGGCAGGGACCTACTTCACAGTTTTGTTTTGTTTTATTTTTCATCTCAAATAATACCTTCTACCATAGTGAGAACTTAATAAATAAATATTTTGAATGGATTCATTCATGCATGGTTGAACAACCTTCGTGGCTCTTTCTTTGCTTGTTTACAATAAAAGATTTGTGGGTGGGTCCTGGAGAAATACCTTTTCCTTTAAATCCTATCAGCTCGCATCCAAAGATGAAATAAGAATAAATTGCTGTAATAACTAACATTCATTTCACACAGGCACATTACTTACTGATCTGAATTATGTCTCAATGCAGTCCTGTAGAGGAGCAGCCATTCTGATTTGCATCCCACAGAGGGGGAAAGAAAACAGAATCTGAGGGATGAGTTGTGTGGTGGAGAGACTGTGAAGTCAGGCCCAGACCTCTGACGAGGAGCTAGAGAGTTGAAGCATGTTCCTTAAAAGCATGGAGGGTTAGCCGGCGGTGGTGGCGCACGCCTTTAATTCCAGCACTCGGGAGGCAGAGGCAGGCGGATCTCTGGGAGTTCGAGGCCAGCCTGGCCTACAAGAGTGAGTTCTGGGACAGGCACCAAAACTACAGAGAAACCCTGTCTCAAAAAAACAAAACAACAACAAAAAAAAAAAAACATGGAGGGTTTTGCTGTAACCATGGTTATTGGCCTGCAGAGTGTTCTTGCTCAAGTCATTGTTCCTGACTGGGTCAAAAGACACTACTAATGAGCTACATGGCAGTGGCATCTGAAAGGAAAAGGATCAGCTACCCCCAAGGACAAGTTCTCAGTACAAAGGAGACTTCTTTGCCCCAGAGGGACAGAGGGAAAGGAATAAGAGACAAAGACAGGAGGTAAAGGAAAGGGGAGAAGGGGAAGGAAACAAGGAAAGGGGGGCACTTGTCATGGAGAAACAAAGAACTGCCTCTGGTTAGAGAGGAGACAGACATGGCACACAGGAAAACAGCAGTTTACAAAGGTACAAGGGGAAACCCCGTGTTAGGATTGGGTGTTTAATTTTAACTGGGTATGTTAATTCAGTGGGCCAAAGGGGATTTTTGATTGCTGAACTTCAATACTTTGAAAAGCCGGTCGCTGATAGTCAGGCTCAGGAAGAGGGATGGGCCAAATGAGGGAATATAATCTAACAGTTTTTAACAAGGCAGAGGGAATGAGGGAGGGGGCAAGACCTGCCAAGTCATGCTTGCCATGCTCGAGTAGGTCAGAGTCCCTTCAGCATTCCCTTTATCCAAAGACTGACATCTCAGTTTTCCGGGCTCATGCCTCAGGTCTCAGAGGCAGGAGACCCTTATCACAAAGTCCTTTCATCCACCAGCACCATCCACTGTCCAGCAAGACAAGGCTTTGGTGCAGTCTGCATACGTCACTGTGGGGATTGGACTTGTAGCTCTTTTCTCGTCCAGATGTGAATTCCTAGGTATCAGGGAACACAACTGCCTCGTCCATCACGGTGTCATATTCTCAGCAGTACATTGCCAGCCTAGAGCATGGAATCACCACTCAAAAGTGCTTCGCAAGCTTTTGTAGAGGCCCCTCCAGCTTCAGAATGAACAGACCATGGACAACCAGCCCTCATACCGCGAATGCACCTGAGTGCGGTAACCTAGAAATGGTTAGAGTCTTCTCAGAGGATTTTTGACTGTTCAAGACAAGATGAAACCGAGGAGACAGTTTGCTTAGGGAAGGATGAGCCAGCCCAGCCTGCCAAAGAGTGGGTCATTCTGCGGACGTTCCCCCAAGGAAAATGGCAGGAAGAGTTGCTCTCTTTCTCACCGGGCAAAGCGGCAGGTGGGCCTTGGCGGTGCAGGGCTGGGCGGGGGGGGGGGGGGGGGGAGGTGGGAGGGTGTTTGGGATCAAAATGCTGCAGGCTTGGCCATTGGCTACCACTTGAAATGCACACAAGTCGCAAGGAACAGATCACAGCCTCGAGCATGCTCTGGGGAGGAAGCACCTTTCTGCTTGCCCACTGAAGCAATACTAAAGGTGCAGTGCAGGAGAGCCCCTCCCCGCTGGTTGAGCACACCCCATTCAGTTGGCTGGGATGACTGTCTTCCTTTCAAGTGTACTCACTCATCCCCCTCTGCCACCTCCTCCTCCTTTAGTCACAGAGCAGATACATCTCACAGAGCAGACCCCAAACTCCAGGTGGCAGAACCTCAGTTTCGTGGAAATTAGGCTGAGGAACATTGTACAGACACATTTTCTTTTTGTCTAAATCATGCAAAAATAGAACTTTCTCAGGGGCATAAATCTGGTCCAAATCTAACCCCGAATGTGCAATTGACTGTATAGCTTACAGTGGAAACACAGAATTATCTGGAAGTCTTTTGCTTCCAAAGAGCAAGGCCCACTTTTTACCTAAATCTGAAAGATTTGTTTGCCATCTCAACAACAACACAGAATTTGCAAGGTTGCAAAGGGAGCAGATGCAAGGCCTGATTCATCAGAAAAATGCAGCAGCATGCCCAGCAGACAGATACAAGCATCGCCCGACAACACACCAACTCATTCATCCCAATGGCAGCCGAATCTCCGTGTACACAGGTCACTGGAGTTTGCACAGTTAGTCTCTCTGTTCCCTTTTCCATAGTCTAAAGTAAGAGCAGGGAAACGAGAGAAGAAAATTAATGGCGCTGGGGGCAAAAGGCTTGATAATGCAGTTAGCCGAGAATCCCTCTCAATAAGCTCTCTAAACATGTCACACTGCATATCATAATAAAAGCACTGCTTTCTTGGGATCAATAAAAGACGCTCTCTTCAGCCTGTGATTGTTGTGGGATATTGTACACACTGGGTGAAGTTGTATTGCTGAGATCGGTGTAATGAAAAGCTGATAGGTAGGAGACTGTAAGTGCGACTTCCGGGCAGAGAGAGAACTCTGGGAAAAAGAAAGGTGGAGTCACCAGTCAGATGCAGAAGAAGCCAGATGTGCAGTAAAGAGATAAGGTGACGATGCATGGGAAAGAATGTAGATGAAAGGCACTTGGAAGAATGTAGATTTTTTAAAAATGGGTTAATTTAAGTTATAAGGACTAGTTAGAAACAAGCCTGAGCTAAGATCGAGATGTTATCATTAATAATAAGTCTCCTCTCTGTCATTATTTGTGGGCTGGTGGTCCCGACAAACAAGTACTACAATGTGTAATTTCTTCATTTATCTCTGTCTTTTACCATTTTGTCATGGAAGTAATATGACAACCTTGATGTTCTGATTGTCTCTGCTGTGGCAAATTTACACTGGCATATGGATGTGTGAGACCCCACACTTAGGGACAGTTGCCACCAACCAATCCCACCATTCTACTGAATGGCTTTGGGAACCTGAAAATGGTGGGGTAGGAGCAGGGATACAGTATCTCTTGATGAACACTGTTTAAATTCCCTGCCATCAAACTAATTCAATTCACAGTTACCAAGGAACTCAGAACAACAACCAAAGGGCTGCATTTCTCAAAATACAAAGCGGGGGCAAATGTTCCCTCAGGTAGATAGAAAAGAAAATGACCTGGGAACCTCAACCCTGATGCTTGCAGCAAAGTTTCATATGTTAATAGGTTTTTTGTGTTTTGTTTTTTTAATGCATCATGTTCCCGATTTTTATTCAGTGACAGTGGATAATTGGGCATTTAGGTATAAAATGAAAATACCGGGGGCAGAGTTCAAGAAAGGAGAGTTCATGAGGACTGGACAGGGACGTGGCATTTTCAATCCAGTAAAGTAGAGCAGAAACTCACCTGGTTGTGGTGAAGGGCCGAGACAGCGCTCCAACTGGGGTGAAAGGGTGATGGGAACAAGAAGTATCTGAGTCACCGCAGCGATGACCCCAGCTTCCAGCCTAGTGCCATCAGGACGCCATGTTTCAGGCTTCCTGGACTGACTTCAGCACCATCCCCCATGCTCTTTGGAGGATCTGTAAAGAGCCGAGGGACTGCACCCTCCCCAGCCACCTGACAACATCCCATAATGTGGAGTCTACACTCCACCACAGGATCAGCGCCTCCCCTTCCTCTAGCAAACGCATACCCCTCCTCACAGGCTGAGAATCCAGATTTCCTGTTCAGAAAACTCTTTTCTGCCCTCTGGAATGATTCACTCCTCTGAAGACGACTGAGATTATCATCACAAACCCCAGCTCAGCTCTCACCCCGGCGATGATGGTTTGTGCTTGTTTCATTTGAGCCTGTGTTTTTTTTTAATGTGCACATTTCACAGTACAATGGACATGGCCGGTCCTCCTGAGCACCAGGAGGTCTACATAGGCTGGACTCAGGTCTTAGAGTGTCGGATTGTCTCTCCATCCTTTTATGGGGAGAAGATGCTACCAAGTAAGCCTCCTCCCAGCTGTGCGTTAAAGAAAATGTGTCAGCCTCTTAATTAGCTTCTCTAGGACCACGCATAATAGACTCAACATGCCCTATTCATGGCTAGAAACCAAATATGAGTGAGTACATCCCATGTTCCTCTTTTGGGGTCTGGCTCACCTCACTCAGGATAGTGTTTTCTATTTCCGTCCATTTGCCTGCAAAATTCAGGAAGTCATTGTTTTTTACTGCAGAGTAGTACTCTAATATGTATATATTCCATACTTTCTTCATCCATTCTTCCATTGAAGGGCATCTAGGTTGTTTCCAGGTTCTGGCTATTATAAACAATGCTGCTATGAACATAGTTGAGCATATACTTTTGTTGTATGATAGGGCATTTCTTGGGTATATTCCCAAGAGTGGTATTGCTGGGTCCAGGGGTAGGTGGATCCCGAAATTCCTGAGAAACCGCCACACTGTTTTCCAAAGTGGTTGCACAAGTTTGCATTCCCACCAGCAATGGATGAGTGTACCCCTTTCTCCACAACCTCTCCACCCAAAGAAAAACATTTAGGCGACGAAAGGAGACAGAGACAAAGACCCACATTGGAGCACCGGACTGAAATCTCAAGGTCCAAATCATGAGCAGGAGACAGAGCACGAGCAAGGAACTTAGGACCGCGAGGGGTGCACCCACACACTGAAACAATGGGGATGTTCTATCAGGAACTCACCAAGGCCAGCTGGCCTGGGTCTGAAAAAGCATGGGATAAAACCGGACTTGCTGAACATAATGGACAATGAGGACTACTGAGAACTCAAGAACAATGGCAATGGGTTTTTGATCCTACTGCACGTACTGGGTTTGTGGGAGCCTAGGCAGTTTGGATGCTCACCTTACTAGACCTGGATGGAGGTGGGTGGTCCTTGGACTCCCCACAGGGCAGGGAACCCGGATTACTCTTAGGGATGATGAGGGAGGGGGACTTGATGGGGGAGGGGGAGGGAAATGGGAGGTGGTGGCGGGGAGAAGGCAGAAATCTTTAATAAATAAATAAACAATAAAAAGAAAAAAAAAGAAAATGTGTCAGGATGGCTATGGTCAAGTCATGCCACAGCAGAAGGAAAGATGTCTGGAGTATTGAATAAAGCATCCAACTCTTGTCTTTGAAGCTGAAGCAAAGGCTCTAAGCTTTTCCTAATGACAGCATAGGCCTGGCCTATGGTGAGGTTCCTCAGCGTGCCATGCAGGCAGTCTGTTAGCTTGTCCTGCTCATTCCCCACCGGAAGGTGTATGCAGGAAGGCCACTTCAGAGATGTCCAGGTCACTGTTGAGTCCCTTGTGTGAGTGTCTCAGATGAGGCATTCTCTTCAGGCCAAAGGGTCTGTCACTTCAAAAGTCAGTTGTGAAACCAGCTGCCAGGGCCAATGCCACTCACCTGCCTGGTGACCTTAGAAAACCTCTGTGCTCCTTCTCAGTTTAGAAATAGGTGTAATGAGGACCACAGCAACAGCAATTAGTGACCCTTCTATGGTTTTCAGAATGTGAAATGAGAGTTTGGACATGAGAGAACTCTATAGCTGTATGATGTATATAGTAGATAAAGCTTCAACCACTGTGTTGATTATGGTAACCAGAAAGCAGCGACTACACATCAGGTGCTGTATGAGAGCTTTGACAGACAAATTATCACCTAATGATTACAACTACCCTGAGAGTCAGGCACCCATCTCACGGTCACTTAACATACGTGGAATCAAAACTCAGAGAGTCTGAATAGCTTGTCCAAAATTGTCTCCAACCCAGATCAGAACCTGCTAATATCTCTATCAACACTAGAATTTGTTGTTAGGAGGGGGTTTAGGTTTTGGTTTTGTTTAAGTCAAGGTCTTCTTCTGGGCTAGTTTGCAACTTGGGGAGACCTGCCTGTCTCTATACTCTGAGAATCTGGTATTAAAGGTGTGAGTTACCACACCCAACAATGTTGTAGTTCTTTAATGGGAAATCACCCAGTAGTTGCTCTGAGAGTGCAATCATTGTTAGGCCGTATCGTGAGGAAAACCCTGTGGTCAGCACGTCACATGTGTTTGGTCTTTTAACCAGGGTTACGAGCTAGAAAATTTTTCATCTCCCTTTTGTTGTTGTTGTTGGTTGTGTGGTTGTGGTAAAATAGCATAGGTTTTATTGTTCTAGGGGATTGAAAATTAGTTGTCTTAGTGGGCTTAAGGATGTGACTACTCCATGATTTCAAGCTCTGCTGAACTACTACTATTTATGATTAGCCTCTGTAGGTATCAGTGTCTATGGGGAAATTAAATGAAGGTGAATGTATGAAAACTGTTGTTTGTTGGGAAGTGCTAGACATGGGATTTGAACGTAAACATTCTTTCACTGCGATCCTACTCTCCAACCTCTGCTCTAGCCTAGGACTGACCGTTCTTTAATGACTTGGATATGATTCCCATAAATGGTATGTTAGACTACTAAGTATCCATCAAATATGTAGATGTATATGATTTCAGTTCTCCAAGGACATGTGGTTAGATGATTTTCCTAACAAATATTAAAAAGGAGGATGTTCAAGTCACTTACATGAAATTCCATACCCATGGTAAGAAAGGAGATAATTACAACTCCAGGTATTTCCAGAAGCCATGACTCTCTTAGACTCTATTCCCTTATGCTGGGTCCTGGAGGAGTGAACTGATGGACACCTAGTCTTTGAATCCAGTATTTAAACCTTTGAAAAAGATCAACCAGTGCAGAGCTGCCTTTCAAGCTTCTGGGCTCCACTGGTCGTTAGCTTTCTGTCAACTCTGCACTAGCAAGGGCCATCTTGGAAAAGTCACCTCAACTGAGGAATTGCCTCCAAAAGGTTGGCCTGCGGAGAATTTGTCAGGCATTTTCTTGATTAGTGACTGACATGAGAGGGCCCAGGTCACTGTGGGTAGTGTCGTCCCTGGGCAGGTGGTTCTGGCTTACGTAAGAAAGCACTCTAAGCAAACCATGGAGTCAGTAAGAAATACCTCTCCATAGTCTCTGTTAAGTTTCGGTGACCTTCAAGACAAATACACCACCCATCCCATTGCTTTTGGACAATGGAAAACAAAGACCAAAATTGGTACCAGGAGTTGGGTATTGCTGTGACAAACCTGACCATGTTTTTCGTGGAAGATTGTTAAGAGTTCAGAACTTTGGGCTGGAAAAGCCCGTGAACAGTCAAAGTTTAATGAGATATTGTGGGACCTTGGAAGACAATGCCAACAGCAATGCAGGTGATGGATTCCTGACTTGTAAAGTTTCAGAGGAAGTTTGACCATCTTGTAAAGACTCTGTTTGAGCCATTGATGTGATATTTTGAATAAAAAGAAAGTCTGTATTTCTGATCAGATAAAGCTAAATAATCTGCTATGACTAACAAGAAGCTGGAACAATTAAAGTGAACCCTTTTCCTTAAAAGAAAGCAGGATACTGGTAAGTTGTGACTGAGAAATTAGCTGTGCTTAAGATGAGACCAGCATCACTGAGGTGAAATATCCTGGATAATATTTCCTCAGGGTCAGCACCTAGAAGCTGTAGCTCAAAGAGGACCATAGTTATAGCCAGACTTGATAATGTGTTAGGTGTTTCCCAAGATGTGTTGGTTTTGAGGACATGTGGCATCGTAGAGAGACGCTAAGGTTTTAAAGGTCTCTGGTGAACGTGTAGCCTCCATTGCAGTGGGAAACCTTAGAAATGAAGGGATAATGGAGAGAAATTGAGATTTAACACCATGTGGCATGGTCAGAGTCTCTGAAGAAACACTAAGAAAGGCTACTAGTGAAGGAACATCCCAGGTACCATGGAGACCCAGGATAGTAGACATTCCAGTACCATGGGACAACTACCAGTGTGAGCAGTAGCCATAGAATGAGGTAGCCTGAGGCTATGAAAATGGCTATGTGTGCAATGATGCCGAAACTGAGAAGTAAAACTGCTAAGGTCTT
The DNA here is from genome assembly GCF_950005125.1 of Chionomys nivalis. NCBI lineage: Eukaryota > Metazoa > Chordata > Mammalia > Rodentia > Cricetidae > Chionomys > Chionomys nivalis. Next base: position 36,583,072 of record NC_080106.1, read on the forward strand.
TGGAGCCAGAAAAATGGTCAGTGACTCCCAGATGTCTGAGCTTCTCACACTAAACTTTTTACACTGTTGAACTATCATTTTGCTTTGATTTGATTGTGATTATGTCTTGGTATAAAATCCTCTCTTGGAATAAAAAGTATGTAGCCTTGTTTTATTTTACAGAAACCCACAATTCAGAGACCAGTCTACTTTTTAGAGAGACTTTTTTTTTTTTAAGTGACTAAGCTTTTAAAGATTGTGGGCCTTTTTAAAAGTTGGAACAGGTTTAATATTGTGGTAATGATATTAATATGAGATGTGGGGATAATAAGAAAGGAAAGGTTATGATTTAATAGGTGAGAGAGAGAGAGAGAGAGAGAGAGAGAGAGAGAGAGAGAGAGAGAGAGAGTTTAGTTAACAAGGGGTCAATTGTGCGGGGTATGTTTTTTTGTCAACTTGACACGAATGAGGGTCATCTTGGAAAACAGAACCTCGATTGAGAAAACATCTCTGTAAAATATTTGTTTATAGGCAAGTATATGGGGGCATTTTCTAGGTTAATGGTTAATGTGAGGAGACTCAGCTTAACATATCCAGAGCTACCCTTGGTATGTGGTACTATGTTCTATAAGAAAACAGACTGAGCAAGCCAGGGGGAGTATGTCAGTAAGTAATGTCGCTCCATGCTTCAGTTTCTACCTCGAGGTTCCTGACTGCAGTTGCCGTAAGTTCCCTTAGAGGTGAACTATTAGCTGAGAGTGTAGTAGAAATAAACCCTTTCCTCCCTAAGTAGCTTTTGGCCATGGTCTTTGTCACAGCAGTAGAACACAAACCTAAACAGAGGCAGACAAAGGTAAAAACTTATTTTATGCCACTGTGCACTTGGATAATCTGTATGGTTGTGGCAATGGCAGCCTCTATGGCAGATCAATTCTTTCTGGCTCCTCTATTTGCCAGGACTTCTAAACCTAACATTACTTCTTCCTGTCAGTTAGAATTCTCGAAGGTGCCTTTTGTGCTATCCAATTTCAGAGGCTTTGTGAATAATTTTCTACATGGATGGGAAAGTTTCTATCTACCAAAACAACTTAGTCATTATTCAAAACCATTTCATTCGGAATTTGGGACATTTCATGCAGAATCAGGGCAAAAATTTATCTTTCAGAATTTTTGTAAACCTAATAAGCCCATCAGTAATATAAATGAGCTCCTAAGAGGGGTATTGCAAGTCCCTTAAAAGACCAAACTATTTTCAAGCCATTTAGAGACACCCTGTCATTAGGTTGGTGTGCTAATTACAAATCATTCTAATTGATTCAGTAGTCTCCCAGGACTTCCATAATGTACTAAGCCAACACTTTATTAGCCAGGCTGAGTTACTGGAGGTTCTTAAAGGAAAACAAAACTTAGTCAGTCTTCCTAAAAACAACAGTAAGTTAGAAATATCACAAGTGCAGAGTCCTCAGTCCTCTTCTCAATGAGTGTTCATTTTAGTTTTTTGACTTCCTGGTTTAATGAGTGTGAATATGAGACAGGAGAGAAAGTGGACTTGGCTTCTTTACTTACATTCATCTTGTCTCTATTTGTAGAAGGCATCCATAGTTCATTCTTGACCAGGATAAGTCTTTAACAATCTTGATCTCCCTGCCTTTGGACATGGCCGTGTCTTTATTGCTTGTCCATTTTGTTGAATCCACAACAGGAAATCAGCACACTATATAACGATGAATGGGTGAGGGGGTGTGGCGCACTTGTCTCAAAATAAGACATTAAAAAGTGTGACAGGCGTACAAGACTGTTGTCCAGCTGGTAGGGTGTGTGTTGAGAAGAAGAAAACTTGCATCAGAAGTAAAGTCAGCGTGCTTGAAGGTAAGGCAAAGAAGTAGAGACTCCTGCTGCTATCATTTGAAGCTGCGGGTCAGCTAGGACCCAAAGTCGCTTATATCCCTTCAATTTTCACTCCTATTGGTCAACATGTACTTGTTTGTAAAATGTTCTTCTTAACCATCTGACGTTGTATTTTTATTCACTTAAAAAATTACAATTGTGTTCACTTAAGGAATCTCTCACTTATGAAGAAACTCCTCTCTATGGATATATGTAGAAATGCCCGTGAATGCATATTGTTGTTGTTGTTAGATCAGGTCTTACTATAGTTCCCTGTGTACTCTTGGATGTATGCACTCCAGGAATCACCTCCCAACTGCTAAGATCATAGACAGATGTCCCCAAGCCCTGCTTCACCACCTGTAAACTATTAAGCTTATATTCCATTTATTTCAGAACTAAATGTTAAATATCCAGAATTCTGATATAAAATATTTATCGGGCAAAGCATTTCAATTTTCAGTATTGTCAATCCATTTAACATTTGCCCTCGGTCTCCATCTACTCTTCCCGCAATCCCCGGGAGCTGCTTTTCCATCTAGAATTAATCCCTGATCCTTGTCACATAGGGTTCCCAGTGAGTGACTAGTGGGATCTAACGTTCTATCAAGAACATCCCAAGCCAAGGAAATCCAGAACCTGATTCTGGCTTGATGCAGGGAAAGGTGGCGGAATAATTCAATAATAAAAATCAAATACAAGGGAAACATGTAATTCAGTACAAATAAGTCCTTCCTCCTCTCCCTCCAGAAATGAACTTACTCACAATGAGTGACTTGAACTGAGCCCACAGCAGACATCTATGGTGACAGTCTCTGTGAAGAAGACTGGTCTCGTCCTGGATCTAAAATTATGGTCACTTTCTGTTTCTGGATGTGAGTTCTGCCATCTGTAAGATGTGGAGAGGAACAACTTCTCCAGATCATAGCAGAGAAAAGGGTTCCTTCTCCACTTCCACGCTCACAACTGGTACATCAAAACTCAAGCCCATATTCAAGCCCAGTCCGTCTTCTAGAGGGTTCTTGGGGAGACACAGTTGGCAAACATTTTTACAATTCTGGCAAGCAAGCAAGTCTGAGGGTTCTGGCGAATCAAAACTTAACACTTGTTAAAACAGCAAATAGAAGCTAGCCCAGACTCACCAGTGATGACAAGTAAAGAAATCAATATCCCTAGGTCACACCCTCTTGGATCTGCAGGAAAAGACCCTGGAAGGGCTTGTCTAGCACACAGCCCTGGTGGCTCTGGGCCTGTGCTGAGAACCAACCACAGTCCTCCAGAACAGCCTGCTCCTGCTGGTCAGTTTGGCATATCTTCTGGATCACCTCACAAGCCAGGCCTGGCCATGATGACCACTTGCATGGTTGGTTGTCTTCAAGAACACAGACCAGACTCTGGTGCGCCAAAGGCTGGAAGAAGCGGAAGACTCACTCATACTGTCATTGTCATTGCTAAACTATGCGAGCATGTTTTTGGTTGCCCTAAGCCTCAAGAGAACTACTGACCCGCAGTCCCTATCCAAACACTATTGAGAAACTATCAAAGAGAGAGATGGGGTTCTCTGTGCAGGGGTGCACATCTCAGGAACAGCTGTGGAACACCAATGGCAACGAATCTCTGTCAGGGGATGATTCTGTGTCACGTGTAATGATGTGCTATGTGGATTCCATGGGAAAGTTGGAAGGGAAAGAGAGGTGTGGGTAGGTATGCCTGAGAACTTGAGGATGGGTCTTGTCCCTGCATCCTTTGTACCTCTAAGCTCAACATGGCGAGAACAGCAGTTTCACGGTGAATTCTAGGAAAACATTCTGCCATGCTTGCCCTAGTCTAGAGGCTGTCGTCAGTAAGCTGCCACACACACACACACACACACACACACACAGCTTTCAACTAACCACACATGGAACTCTAAGAACATTCTATGGCAACATTGGACACGTTAGAAACCTCACATTTCTATGTGGACCCTTGAGATTTCACATTCTAACCTCTGTCTTGATCTTTGAACACACTCAGACTTAATAGCAGTGGGCTGTATTTCGAGGCAGCCGGACTGGCAAGGCTGAGCGGCAGGTTGTCCTTTGTCATGAGCTCCTCCACCTCTGGCTCTGCTCTTGGCAAGCCCTTCGGTAGTCACCCTGATCACCTGGACGCTGGCATTTCCAGGAATCCCATAAGCATTTCTTCAGAATTCTTTTGCCAGAATCAACTCATGGGTTCACAGGAACAAGCCAACAGGGTGGGCTAGACCAACAGGATGAAAAGCCATTACACATAAAAGGACTCCAAAGTCCACGGTTGACAGAGGGCATAGGGCATGCCCTGGATCAAAAATCTGCTATCTCCTCCCCCCAGGAACTTCAATAATCAGATTTCCCAGCCCCCAGCATGTTCTGAGGAAACTTATTCCCCAACGTGGTTCAGATGTTTCTGCCTTTGTGCGGCCATAAAGGAATTGGATTTAGCTGTGTTTGGCTTCCCGGTTCTCTTACTGACAGCACTATTTAATGGACAAACAGTTTGTTTTATTTATCTGACAGGGTTTCTTCACATTGTTTAGGGCTCTCAGCCCTCCCCCGCAGATCATATTACAGCTTGTGCCGGTCCGACCCTCACCAGGGTTCACTCTAAATCAGATCCTTATCTTTGCCTCAGTGATAAATAGAGAGGCCTGGGAGCCCACAGCCAGGTTATTTATTTAGTGCCTCTGTGGGTCATGTTTTATACCGCCTGGGCTTCTTGTCAGGCCTTCGAGGATCCAGCTTAGGTTGCACTCAGGAACGAAAACCCAAGGCCCCTTAAATAACGTTAACAGCTGACGTTTTTATGAAAAAGTCTGCGCAGATGCGTGCAGGAAAGGGGACAGGGCAGACAGAGAGCTGGAGGTAGGTCTCGGCAGGCAAGCATGTGTGTGGTGGGGGAAGCCAATGGGAAAGCCAGCCAGAGCAAGCAGGTGTGTGTGTGTGTGTGGGGGGGGTGTTTGAGATGGGCTGAGAGGAAAAGGAGAAGCAAGGCTTTAGATTTTAGGTTGGTTCCAGGCCAGCAAAGAATATTCTGCGTTCAGGTGGGAATTTCTCTTGGAGGAATGCGTAAAAGAAAAGATATTGTGCACCTCCAGAAGGTGAGGAAAGCAGGGAGGGAGTAGGGTGAGATCTTGCACGGTGGAGGTTATATAGACAGGGGAAAGGAGAGGTAGTCTTTCTGGGGAGTCTGGGGAGTAGGCAGACAGAACCATTGGCTGGGGTGGGGATCCAGAACCATTTGGCAGGGAGCCTTGCCCTCATCCTGGTCTTCAAATGCAAACTGTTCATGTTCATGCGGTCCTATCCGTCCACTGCACCCTCCGGGTCTCTGTACACACACTACATGTGCTGCTTTACCGAGAGCCGCGTTTGACAGGCAACTGTGTGCATTAGAAGTTGTCCATGGCATTTCTTCCTCTTGAGTATTCCAGGGAGAGGAGGAAGAGGTAACAATGGCCTCGCCATTGATTTCAACCTTCAGGGCCCTCCCTGGGATAGAGATCCCTCTCCAAAGACCTATTCTAGGCACCTCTTCTGCTGGAATTGAAGAAGCAAGGCATGGCCCCATTTAAAGGACCCCCATATGCTTGCCATCTGAGTAACAGTTCAGGAGACAGTTTGACCTGATTACTCTTGCAAAGATATTACCCTCACACACACAACACCAGTTGCTGCTCAACCTGCTGGATACCAACTGAAAATGCCAGGTGTTTGTTGGGGAGGTGGGAGGAGCCCCTTTCTGAGGCTTCCACCTGCTGGGTGAAAGGCCATGCGAACACGCCAGTGCATTATTGATGGGTTTGAAACATGGTTTTGTGATTGGAAGGGACCCTGCCTGGAACCTGCTTAGGAGCTGTCTTAGGGGAACTGGGAAGTGTCATTCAGTGCCATTGCCGGAAAAAACAGAGCAGGCAAAGAGGGAAGCCTGTGTGAGCCCTGACTCAGCCCCCAGAAGGTGCTGCAGCTTGGCTTGTCCAGGAGCGAGCATGAAGGGACGACACCTGCTGTTGGAGGAAGGTAGGTGGAAACGATCGTCACCAGGGCAGGGGAGGGAAGAAATGTCACATGAAGACAATTGAGAAGAAAGAAGACCCTGGTGCCCTTCATCTCTGGGAACCTCTAAAAGTGATGATGGTTCTAGATCCTGAAAGAATGAAGTCGTTGTCAAGAGATGATTCCACCACCTCTATTAACTTTGTCTAATAACTCTTGTACAGCAGGGACCTGGGGTCTGGCTCTGTTCTCAGCATGTTACATTCATGGACTCCTGTGCATCTTGGTAAATCTCCACAAACTAAGCTCCCCTATGGCATCACTGTCTTGTGAATCTAGAATTGTGCAGGTTAAGCAAGTTACTTGAAGTCACTTAGTACTCATATGAGATTCAAACCCAGACAGCCTGGCTCAAGTCCACAGTCCTTCTCAGAGGCTGATCAGCAGAGAGATACAAAGCGTTTGGGTTACCTTCCCAGGGGCCATGCTCCAAAGAGAGCTGTGCTGTTCTTTGTTGTATTTCTCAGGGTCTGTCTCTATGCTCTTCTCTTCATGGTTTATGATCTGCCACGGACTTCTGCCCATCTTTCTGGTTCTCGCTTTTGCTTAGCCAGCATCCTTTCTCTGGATCTCACATCCCTGTTTCCTCATCTGGCCAGGTATGACTCCTCACATCCTGTTCTAGTGGTCCCCCAGCTCTTCCTTTTTCTGCTTCCTGATCCTTGGATACCTTGAGCCTCCATTATCTTTATAGAAAACAGCATAGTCACTGCCTAGTGAACACAGATAGCTATCCAGTGGCTATTCTCTGGGAGAATTCATGAGTGGAATGCCTGATAACTACGCAGGACTCTGTGCCTGCTCCCCTGGGGCCTGTTCCTGCTTGCGACAATATCCAGGCACATTCTCTTGAAAGGAGCAGCAGCCAGGAAGACACAAACTAAAGGAGCTTTCTCTGAGTCCCCAGGAGTGTTTCAGCATGAGTGTAAGTCCCTTCCAGCTGCAGAGCTCTGCCCGTGGCATTCAAATAAACATTGCAGAAGAAAACTACTGGCAACGATAAAGATAGAAGTGAATAGAATAGGAAATGTGTATGGCAATTCCAAAGCAATGTTGTCCAGCTATGGCCAAAGACAGGGAAGGGACATGAAAAACAAGCAGCATGGCATTACTTAGGGCTTTGGAACTGGGTCTTTTTAAAAATCTATTTCATCCAAATGAGAATGACCACCTTAAGACAGCAAATATTTCATGTTTTATCTTATACACACAGTCCAATTTTTACATGTATATACTATATATAATATATATATATATATATATATATATATATATATATATATAATTGGAACTCATAAAAGTAGAAGGGACCAGTGGAAAGAGGGAGGGGGACAAGATAAAATAATAGGAAGTGAATGTGATTGAAGTATATTATATAACATGTATGAAGATGTCCTGATGGAATTTATGATTTTGTATGATCAACTACATTCGTAGAAAGAGGGAGCACCTGCTGGTGGGAATTGCTATGCACATGTAAGTGCATATATGAAGAATAACAATATGGAGGCAGATTGGACTACCATCCAAGAGAACACTGAGCTAAGATAGCAACCCTGACCTGCTCTGAAAAAGTAGGTGATCTCTGGCTAAATAGGCCTTGTGATTGCCCAAGCCCTGACCTGAGAATTGCAAGAGTTGTCAACAGCAGCATGATACACTCGCTATAACCAGACAAGCCCTTTGGGCTTAAGATAAGCACCCCGTGATGGTGTATGGCATTTGGTATTTAGCAGCAGCTGAGTCAACATTGCAACATGTTATAAACATATTAGAACGCTTGTGATAGAAGAAAGACAAACTCATTTTTAAAAAAAATCAAAAAACAAGCCTATTACAGTCAGTGTCGTGAGGTGAATCACGTCCCCGGTGAAATAATAGCCCATGAGCACTTTCAGTGTGCAGCGTGTGACATTATTAAACGCTTGGCACAGTGCCCACACTGCTTGGGAATCATGGATGCTCAACAATATTCGGAAGCTGACTGATCTTATGAGTAAGCATTTGGGAACATGATTTAATTTAATATTTAATGTGTCTTCCTCTAAGTAGTGAAAAGGGAGAGGGCTACCTTACCTGAGGAAGATCTTGAGGTGCAGATAAGGTATGAGACTCTTAGATTTGAGAAGAACTCTCAGGAAATGCCCATAAGGAAGAGAGGTTTTCACACGGACAACTGTACTCAATGTCCACATGGGAAACCTCATTACAAGTTGGATCATATAAGAAGCCAAGAAACCAGACTATGAACTAGCTCTTGCCCATCACTGGCAGAGGACTTGTCCTGCAAGTGTTGAGTGCCCAGCCCTTACTGTCTGTTTTAGCCTCTGTCACCAGAGGGATAACACCAGTAATGAATCCTGAGCAGGAGGGGTGATTGCCATGGTGAGGTCATTGGAGCACCAACAAGGTTATCAATTAGTTAGCCTGTCTCTCTGGACCAAAAATGCCTCTGTGTTGTTGCCTAATATGGAACCTCATCCCGGAATGCCATCATGTCTCTGTGTCAACCCAAAGTCATCCTCAATAGTAGAACCTACACCATAGTCAACAACCAATAGTCTTTGAATAAGAAGTCTGTCATTCAAATTTCTCTCCCTTCAAGGAACACTGTGCGTTTTCCCCTACTGGTCCCTGCACGTTTTGGACTATCACTGTAGTCCCTAGTTCTTCATTTCTTCTTGTTAAGATGGAGACCATGCTCTTAACCTTCACTTGGTAGAGCAGTAAAACTCTACCCAACATAAAGTATGAGCTCTAGTCATCTTTTGGTGAGGGGGGAATTGTCTGTATTCTGTCATTAATGTTATAAATAAATGCTGATTGGCCAGGCCAGGCAGGAAAACCAGACAGGAAGTAGAAATGATGTAATGAGAACAGGAGAATTCTGGGAAGGAGGAAGTTGATTCCTCCCACTCCTGCCCAGACCACTGAAGCAGCAGGATGTGATCTGCCCCAATGAAAAAGGTACTGAGCCACATGGCTAACATAGATCAAAAAAATGGGTTAATCAAGATGTGAGAGTTAGCCAATGAGAGGCTAGAGCTAATAGGCCAATCAGCTTATAATTTATGAAGACCTATGTGTGATTTTCTTTGGGGCTAAACAGCTGTGGGGTACCAGGCGGGACAAAAACCAACAACAACAAGCAGGCCCCCTCCGTGTTACAGTCTTTGACATAGTCAGAAACGATAAGTTTAATTTTCAGGTGTGGAAACAGGAAGACTTTTGTTTCCTGTTTATGTGTCTGAGCATGGTAGCCAGCCTCCCCTTCAACCGCAGCAAAGCCAGTCCTGATTTGTGCGACATCTGATTTGTTCTGACCTTAGGTTGGGACGAGGGCTCTTATCTCTTGTACCCTTCTCAAACTCTTACTAAAACCAGGCAGAGATATTAAGTTAACAGATCGATATTAATAGAAACCCTTTCACAATCCATGGCGTTTGTGCTCTCATGGGTACTGACCCTACTAAAATTGACCTCAGAATAACCTACAAGCAGAAAAAGACACAAGCTACCAATAGGGAGAACCAGCAGATACCGCAAATGGGAGAATCTGTTCTGGTGGCAGTAAAGACATCCCTGACCATCTGTGCCTACATAACTTATAATGACCATGGGTTTATAGGCTATCAGCTCTGGAGGCTGGGAAGACCAACAGCAAGCCATGGGGGAATCTTCTTACCCTATCATCCCATGGCAGAACTTGTAACCTGCCTAAGAGCTGGGAGTACAGCCATCTATGACAACCCCTGCTAAGTCCTACTTCCAGCACTGTTACAATGGCAAGTGCACTTCAACAAGGGTTTTGAAGGAGAAAAATGATCTATAACAAAAGAGAATGGAACATGGAAATATCATTCCTGTACTCCTTCGATCTGAGGGGTAGGTTGCCTTAAACACCCAGACTATTTCTCTTTATAATAGACAATGGCATCAAACAGTGGGTCCTTCGTATGCCCCAGCCATGTTCAACCCTATGCAATGGCTTCTAACTGCCCTTAGAATGAATATAAACTCCCAAGGTTGTCTTGAACGTATGGTCTCTGCCTTCCTCTCCAGGCACATCTAAGAAACACCAGTCCATTCCATCTCCCCACCGCTGCCACAGTCCTTTCTGATTCTAGAGTGTAAGGGGCTGCATCCCAACACAAGGCCTGTGGCCACCAGCCTGCTCTGTTCTGAAGCACAGGGTTGTCTTATACCTGTTCCCCAGAACTCACCTCCATCATGTCTTCCTTAAAAAGAACTTCTCAAGCTGCCTGCTGAGGTCAAGCCCTCTCCTACATTCATCAGAATTCCCATGAGTTGCATTTATACCTTTATAGAATAACTTGATCAACTCAAAACACTTCGGTAGAATGTTAGCCCTGCCGAGCCTGAACCTGCACTGTTTAAACCTTGCTCAGCTTAGTACAGGCCTTGAGTAAAGGTTTCTTGGATAAATTATGCAATTCAAATGAGCCTTGAGTAAAGGTTTCTTGAATGAATTACATGATTTAATGAATCATAAGATTCAAACCTAGGTGGATTGAGTCACAGAGGCCCGTCTGTAACTACGCGCCTTCTTCAGGGAATCACCATAGATTCTCCTACAGGGACCAGACTTGGCCCCCTTTCCATGCCTTATGTGAATGTCTGCGGCTCAGCATAAATGGAAGGTCTATCTCCATGTTTTGTTCTCTGCAATCTCAAGTCCTGTATCACACCACAAAAAGGTTACACGAATACCACCCCTTCTCCAGCCCTCGCTTATAACAGAGAAGCTGCTGTATGTACAAAGGCAGCTGCCCAAACTGACAGCGTTAGCAAGCATCTCTAAGCATACAGAAAGACTGGATTAACTTGCTTGTCCTTGTGAAGACATCAATACTGTTCTGTCGCCGAGAAGCTGAAACCCCCAATAAATCTCCATTTACAGGCAAATTTGTAGATGCTAAGTGTAGTCATAATAATAGAGCTGTAATTCTTATTGAGCATGCTCAGAGTGGTGGAATATTTATAGCATCCTGTTCAGTGTTACACACTTGGGGACACAAATTACAAACTCTTAGAGTTTGGGGGAAAGTTTATTTTTTTTTAAAAAAAAGGGGCGACAATAGAAATAAAATCTAATTTGGGGGAATCATGGTGGAAAATTACTCAACTAATTAGAAATCATTTTTATTCACTTCACAGATGGTCCAGACAGACTGAAGAGAAAAAATGGATGGCTTTCTTGAAAATGCAGCTACAGGACTCTCAGGTACATACCCATTGCCAGTTCCTCCAGAGTTAGATGGAGTAAGATATGTCACAGCTATATCATAAGCAGAAAAAAAAATCTCACCCACCCTCATCAACAGACTTGCCTTTCACCTGTGCATCTGTAGTTCGCCCAGCTCAGATGATTTATACTTAGCCAGATCGGGCCCAGGTGACAAATCATTTTCAGGTGCGCTTCACATCTTTGTGGCCAACCGATCCCGGCAGCACATTCTTCCCGTGACAGTAGCAAAAGTCACAACTCAACACTGCAGCACTGTGGTATACTATCGCACCCTGACCCATCACTCTCTGATGTCCAGGAGGCCAATGTCAATCACATTATCAAATTTTAGCTCAAGAGACAGGAAGTGGACTCTACCATGATGCAGACAACGCGAAGGTCTAGATCTAACAGTTCATGACGGAACGTCTAAATCCATCCGATTGCTCTTACAAAATAGCATAAGCTGATTGGCTTATGCACAGTAGAAATCCATTTCCCACAATTGTTCACGTTCCCACCCACATACAGCTCTGTTTTCATGGACTCGTTTGGGAAAAGGGATGGGGGTAGGGGAGTGGGGGGAGTGGTCCTCAGGTCCTTTAACAGCAGCACACCTTTTATTCGGGAACACTGTCTCTGTGACATCACACCTCCCAGGTGTCTCAATTCCTAATGCCATCACCTTGGGAATGGGATTTCAAAATAGGAATTTCGAGTTTGTCACGTACATTCAGACCAATTCATGGAGAATGATTTTACAGCCAAAAATTAAATCTACTGTAGAAGGCCAGAATTTTTCAAGTTGTGATACACACTTTGTTTTGTTGTTTTTCCTAGATACACACAGGTGAGGTGAAATTTATAGTCATTTTATCTAGCCAGTTCTGATAATACTGGCAACTTCTTTTGGGGAAACTTCTTTTCCTTCTAATAACAAAAGTGAGGCCCATCTTACCTCTGTTTTTACAGAGAAACAAACCCAAAACATAAAGCCTGAGACCCATCAAAGTTAGCTACACTTTTGTCTGTTCTGGTTAGTTCAGAGGTCATCATGTGACCTAGCACATGCCAATGAAAACGAAGTCTGAGACTTTAACTGTAACTGGACAGGCACAGCCCACTATAGTTTGGTGACATCTCTGTGGTACACTAAAGACAGAAGGCCTTTCTTTTTAAGATAGGGTGATTCTCCTTCATGCTGGGTCCTACCAAAATCCCTCTGTCACTGAGTGACTTCCTATAATCTTAGCTCTGGAACTCAGAATGCTAGATAATCATCTTGAAAGCCTCACTATTGTCATAGCAACATAGTTAAATTATAATGTTCTAAAATTTTTTAATACCACCATTTAAATAGAAGCAGGAAATTTTTTTTTAAACTGCATTAAGAACCAAACCAAAAAAAAAAAAAAGCGATTCCAAGAAAAGTAAATTAAATGCATAAGTGCAAACATTATTTGTGTTGGAAAAACAAACGTTGCATGCCAGATAATAAGAAATATGAGTAGGTTGATAAAAAGATTGGGTATTTTTCTGTAATTGACTTTCCTGCTGCTCCAATTAATAGTGAATTTATTATGGATTCTGCATAGGACTTGGAACAGTGAGTCGTCTGTCTTAAAACCTCAGGGCAGATAAACATTTTAGGTGATTAAAAAAACACACACACACATTTAGAAAATGATGTTCTGGAAGCCTGCGGGAAGCGATCCACGCCATTCTTCACGAGTTCATTATAGAAGATGAATAAATGTTGAATTAACTTTGCTTCCTCCCATAAATGGTGGGCATGGAGACTATGAACGCACACAGCAAGGCGTGACTCGTTCTCCCTCAGCCCTGGTGGCTTATGGCAAAGGAGGCTCCCAGCAAACCTCTGGGGGTTGCTGGAGTCATATCCACCCGAAGCTTCTGTTGTGTGAAGGACAGAGATAGGAGGGAGGAGGGAAAGAATGGCTGTGAGGACGCTCCCCACTTACCCCCACAACTTTCTAATTCTATACCCTCCTGCCCAATCTGGAAAACCTGAGTCTTCAAAACTCAGGCACATAGAACTACCTGCTTGATGGGCACTCCTCCAGCTCACCTGCTACCTGTCACCTGTCACTGTTGGCTGTGACTGCCGCCTCATTCCTCTGCAGTAAATCAGCCCACCAGCGAGAAGCTGAAAACTGACTCATGCTTCTGAGACCCAACCATCTAGACTAAGGGACTGCCAGTGGCAGTGCTAATCCTCTCTGGAGTAGGCCAGGAAGGCAGGTCTCACCACAGGAAGGGAGAGGGAGCAGGTGACAACTTCTCAGCTGCAGCCTGCTTCAGTCAAGAAAACCCTCCTCGCTTCTGCAAAGCATGTCCAAAGAGTTCAAGTCACACAGCAAAGAATATACAGGGGCGGGGGGATTGGAATTCAGTCTGCTGTATGTACTTTCATATGCATCCTTGCAACTGTGTATTTATTTATTCATTATATGCTATAGAACAAGTAGGTAAATAAATATTTACTAGTGGACAAAGTAAGTGTGGGATCAAAGGAATGTAGCCGTGGAAGACATGTGAAGTAGATCCCTGTCACATGACAACAGTGACCTGGCTAAACAAATAAAATAATCAGGTACTATATTGCCACCATAAAGTAAATGAATTAATGAGATGGGAGGAGGAGAGGCAAATTTGGAGAGCAAGAGGGAGGGGTCAGGGAAGCCGATGCCCCATTTCATCTATGTACCTGACTCACATAAGCAGCCAGAGCTGGGAAGTACTAATGTGCACTGACTATTGTTCTCTAGTTAAAGCAGGAAGCCATGGGACAATGGATAGTGTGTCTACCTTCAGATGGAAGATTCTAGGTTTAAATTCTAGCAGATATTGATTAAGCATAAAGAATAAAAAATATTAAAAGTTGCTGTGCAGTGGTGGCGCATGCCTTTAATCCCAGCACTGGGGAGGCAGAGGCAGGCAGACCTGGATCGAGTTCAAGGCCAGCCTGGTCTATAGACCAAGTTCCAGGACAACCAGACCTACATGGAGAGACACTGTCTCTAAATAAATAAATAGATAGATAGATATTGCAGTGGGGATTTAAAGAGAGATAATTGGCTCTCAGGGACATAATCCTCTGGGGCGGATTAATGTAGATCTTCAAGAGTGGGTTAGTTTCTCCAAATGAAAGTTGTTTTAAAAAAGACAGAACTTATTTCCTAAAGGGAGATCTCTCTCTCTCTCTCTCTCTCTCTCTCTCTCTCTCTCTCTCTCTCTCTCTTTCTCTCCCTCTCCCCCTCTCCCCCTCCCCCTCTCCCTCTCCCCCTCCCCCTCTCCCCCTCCCCCTCTCTCTCTCCCTCTCCCTCTTCTTCTCATCTGCCATACAAAACATTTTTACCATGTCTTCGGCAGCATTGAACGACCAACCACCACAATCTTGAGGTAATGAACCACTTTATCTATTACTCAATATCAGGTATTCAATTATTGAACACACATACACACACACAATGAATCAAAACTTAGAAGTATTAAATTTATTGTCAAGGAGAAAAGAAAAGCAAGAAAATGAAGCATGGAAGGGAGATAGGAGCTGTAGGTGGCTAATATGTCTAAAACGGATGTGTTAAACACATCATGTGTGTTGGGATGAGTTACCTTCCCACACAAAGCATTATGAGAGAACAATACCGTGTGAAAAAAAGGTGGGAGGTACATGTCCTGGCTGGTCTTATCAGAATTTCATATCACATTTTATGGGGTTTTAAAAACAGAACATAGTGTAGGTTTCTTTCTAGTAAGGTCATAAAAATGTAGTAGCAGAGCTGACATTCTTTGGGAGACTGTGGGCAAAATAAAAACACTAATTGCATATACTTCCATCCTTCCTTGCTTTCACCCATATATTCTCTCTCTCTCTCTCTCTCTCTCTCTCTCTCTCTCTCTCTCTCTCTTTCTCTCTCTCTTTTTCTTCCTCCTTTATATAATCTCAGGGATCCATCCCAGAGCCCCATAAATGCAAGGAAAGCATCTTATCACTAAGTTACAGGCCCAACTTAACAGAATAAAATAGAAAGAAATGCAGGTCTTTGGAAGAACAGGATCAGAGAAGTAAAGTAATGAACTTGAAATCAACTGATTCTAGACTGCAGCCCTGTATTTCATTTTCTGGATAGTGAAGTTTCACTCCACTGAGAATGTTAACTGGGGAGTGAAGACAAATTATGTTCGAGGCTGAGTATTCATTTTTTCCATTTTTTTATGACCCAAAGTTTTTATTTATTCATTTCTTGCACTTGAAGTACTGAAGAAGGATGCTAAAGGGAAATCCCATACTAGCTCAGAATTGAGAATAATAAAGGGTTATTTATTTAGGGGTAGACTCACAGATTACAATCCTCTGCACAAATGGGGAACAGGAACCGAATCACGCTGCTAGAGGAGAGGCCAAACCCACACATTATATCGGCATATAAAAGAGTCCATTCCCAAGTGGGTGGGTGACTTAAAGGTTATTGGCTGTAGGAATTTCTACAGCACCTCCCCCTTTTGTTTAAATAAGAGAGTTTTAAGCCTAATACAAAATTATATACACTAAGACCAAATATCAGGTATAAAAATAAGAATTACAACCAGTATAAACAATATCAAGCAAGAAACATGTGATAAATGTATTGATAATTATCCTATCCTAAGGAGTTTAAGTCTTGTATTATAAATAACTTGGTCAAATCATGAAAAGAAAGTAACTACAACTATCTAGTCTTCAACCCCAACAAAGACCTGAGACTGGAAATAATATTACTTGAATAAGCAGGATGTACAATCAAGCAACTTCGAAAATGTACAACAAATGACAGAGGCAACTGGCTATCTGGGCAATCACTCAAAGTCTCATTTGCAATGGTGAAGCAACCAACTTTGGCTAAGGCCTAGCTTAACTGACAGACCATTTTCAGAGGCAGGAAAATTTTCAAAATCATCTTACCCTGTCTTGACAAGATTTGACAATCTTTTTTCTTATATCCTGCTTGAACTGTTCAGACATTGTGCATTTTTCAATGGTTGATGCATGGGCAGTTCCTTGCCCAAAGGCTAGTTTTGCTAAGAAGAAAACAAGCTCCAAGTGGAATACCTTTGGTGATCAACATTTTCTCGAGAATAGATCAGTGCTGCCAGGAGCAATCGTGTCTTATGTCAACAGAACCCTAACTTATTTATACACCATATTTTACAGCTCTTTGAAGTGTTTGAAGATTACTTATCTATGCAGAATACAATCTCTAAGTATCTAAAGAACCTGATTAGTCTAACTATAAGTATGACAAACATGAATGACTATTGATTATTTAGGAAATATTTTACATATTATTTCCAATGGTTAACTTACTAAGTATTAGCATAGGGTGGGGCTATTGAGCATTCCCTGTGGAAGGATGGTCCATTGATATCTCCTAGTAGGCTGAGAATTATTGTAGATAGGCACTGTGAAGGCAAATTTTTCTCTGTCCTTTCCTTGCAAAGGTATAGTTAAGAAACAATCTTTTAAATCAATAACTATAAGAGGCCATCCTTTTAGTAATAGCGAAGGCAGAGGAATTCCAGATTGTAGAGAGCCCATAGACTGAATTACCTTGTTGACAGCTCTTAGATCTGTCACCATTTTCCATTTACCAGATTTCTTTTTAACAACAAATACAGAAGAATTCCAAGGGCTGGTTGATTCTTCAATATGCTGAGCATCTAGTTGCTCCTGTACCAGCTGTTCTGAAGCTTGCAGTTTGTCTTCTGTCAACGGCCATTGTTTAACCCATATTGTTTTCTCAGTTAACTATTTTAAAGGTAGGGCTGTTGGTACCACTAAAGATTTGCTAGTACTTTGTGTTCTTGTACAGCCTGAATGGCTGGTGACCTTTGTGTATACTAACTTATAATATCTTTTCCAGAATTATAAGTTTCTGGGATTTTAGAAATGTTAATCTGAGTGTTCCATTGTTGCAGCAGGTCATGACCCCATAAATTCACTGCAATATTAGCCACATATGGCCTCAGCTTTCCTCTCTGTCCTTCTAGCCCTATGCATTCAACCCATCTCATGCTTTCTTTCACTCCAAAAAGGTTTCCAATTCCTAATAATTGAACATGTGCCAATTTGGATGCCAAGATTCTGGAATAATGATACTCATTTCTGCACCTGTGTCTATCAAACCCAAAATTACAATGCCATTTATATACACTCTTACCTTTGTCTTTGATCATTTATAGAAGTCTGCCAGAATATATGTTTCTTATTTCCTAATGAAATTTTTGATTTATCCTCCATGTTTATTCCATCATCTATAACTGTATGTTTTTTTTGTGTATGTGTTTGGTTTTTTGGTTTTTTGGTTTTGTTTTGTTTTGTTGTTGTTGTTTTACAGAAGGCTCTAGATTTTTAATTTTCCTGGTGGGATATGTCCTCCACGGTGACTGAAAATGACTGGACCACTTTTGACATGGGAGCCGGCAAGAGGCCCCCAAAGGAGTTTCCCAATGGCATTGGGTTGCCTTGTCTGTCTTTTGTTGATCTGCATTCATTGGTTCAATGTTGGCCTTTACCAAACCTCCATATACCTGAAGGCTGAGTCTTCCCATTATTGCCATTCCCAAAGGAGACATTATTCCTTGGAATTCCTTGTCTACAATCCCTTCTCAGGTGTCCTATCCTACCAGAATTAAAACATTTGGTATTTTGATGTTTCCTCATACCTTTGGAAATTGCCTCTCCTACCCAAGATTCAGTATTATAGTCAAATGTCTCAATTTCATTGTATACAGGATCCATTCATCCATTGGTGTTGATCTAACCTTTAAAGATCCAAATATCTTTTTACATTCTAAGTTGGCATTTTCAAAAGCCATAGATTCAATAAGTACTCATCTTTCATCTAGGTCTGTTACTCCTATTTGTATAGCCTTAGTCTTTGTAAAAACTCACTAAAGGGTTATCTCCAACCCTGTTTATGATTCAATTCATTTTCCAAGTTCTTGAATCCTGTACCAAGCATTTAAGGCTGTTTTGTGGCATAGGAACAAGATTTGTTTATTGTAAAGAGCTTGAGCCTGTGGGTCAGCATCAGTGCCCCCACCAAGAATTTGATCTTGCTTTTTCCTGTTGTTCTAAAATTTTAGTCTCTTCTCTGAAATAGCATTAAAAATCAGCTGAGGCCCGTCATCCAGGACTACTAAAACTAATTCAAGTCAGTCATGTGGTGTGACTTTAATGCTAGAAGCCCATATCTTTATCATCTTCCTAACGAATGCAGAATGCAAGCCATAGTTACTACAGCTTGCTTATTTCTTTTAGATTATTCATTCTTATAGGTATCCATCTACCTTCTTGGATCCTTTTGGGCCTTTAGAACTTGGTGCTTTGTCAGACTAGATTACAGGGTAGGAAGCTAAAACCCTGGGTAAGTCATCTCTGACAGCTACTGGACATTGTTGAACCCTGTCCTTGTACCCTCTTTTCCTGCTCATCAGCTCCAATAATTACCTCAATCATTTCAAATCTTTTTACTGTTGTCTTTTGTAAAGCCTGAATATCCTGACCTGTATATATTTCTAGAGATTTCATTGAGGCACATAGTCTCTGGTCCTCATTCTGCACATGTGATCCCAAGGTCTGAAGTTTTTCCTTTAAAGATAACACCTCATCCTTGGACATTATTTGGATAGTGTACAGGTTGCCATCCTGGAGGGATACTCTATCTGCTAACCTATCATAACTTTTTAGCAAATTTTGATTGTCAAATTCAGAAGTATGAATTTTTTCAGATAATTTCACAGTTCCCTTAGACCTGGATTCAATTTTGTCTGTCAAATGAATGTTACCCTTTTCAATAATATCAGTTTTTTTCAGGTAACTTTTGATTTTCGATGGTATTAATCCTGTCGGCTAGCTGTTCATTATTAATCTGTAAAGACTGTATCATTTCTTGGCTCTGTTATCAAACCATTTTCTTAAAGATATAATATGAAGAAAAAAACTGATTCCCATTATGCAATAAATGGATCTATCACCATAACCATATAAGCCTCGCAGAATACAGTCCATAGTATTAGCAAAAAGTTACTAAAAGTTTCAATGGTAATGTTGTCTTCTATTATATAACTTTCAATATTGATTTATTAATTACCTGTTATGAGGTCTGATAAATTGTAATATTGTAAAATTATTAGGTGTAATAATTTTTATTGTCCAGCAGGAGTTGTGGTTGCAGAGTTGCAACTAACAGCCATGCAACCAGTGGCAACACAAACGGTCCTGAGCCACTTTAGTTTCCCACCTTGATACTGGTTAAATACTAAAAAATATGCTTTGCTTAATAAAATAAAAGCAATTAAATTAATTCTGTACATGGAGCAAGAAGGTCAGAACTCACAGGAAGGGAACACAAACCGGAAGCTGCACAAGTCACCATGGAGCAAAGAATGCAGTAATGGGAGAGGGGATGTTCATGAGCTTGGGAAACTTCCACGTCGCTGCACGCAGTTAGCTCCACTGTGGAGGGGATTTTACAAAAACAAAGGCAAGCCAAAGGGTAAGGTTGGGAGACTCTGGACTGTCGACTGCTTAGGCCTTTAAGCCAGTACACCTGGTAGGTATAAAATCCAGATCCATGTGGGCACCAGAAGAAGAAGAACACTAAAAAGAAATCCCACACTAGCTCAGAATTGAGTATAATATAGGGTTATTTATTTAGGGGTAGACTCACAGATCACAATCCTCTGCATGAACAGGGAACAGTAACCAAATCATGCCACCGGAAGAGAAGCTGGACCATGCTTTACATCAACATATACAGTATAAGAGGCCATACTCAAGTGGACGGGTAACTTAAAGGCTACTGGCTATAGAAATTCCTACAGCAAAGTACTCCTGAATGACATCCTTGTCCTGAGATTCTTTGCCATAGCCCTTAACCTTTACACAACTACAACCAATCACTTTCTGTGGCTTCCCCTCTGGACCAATTATATAAAGGCCTGGCCTGCCTATTCCTCTAGTTTCTTGTTGCCGTCAACATTAATTAGGTTGATTTGGTGCTTAGTACAAAGCGTCTCCACCAACTTACATACATAGGCTCATCACACCTGGATGCAAGCAAAGATGGGCTTGGCACTGGTCTACAGCTTTGGCATATATGCCACATGCTAGGCCACCATGGAGGAGGGCAGTCTTCAGCACCTCTTATAGAGTATTAATGTCCATGACACCTCCATACCTTCTGGTCCATGGCTATGGATTACAGGTGTGTCTGAATCTTGAATGCACTGAGCTTCTGCCTCCCTGTAACTCAGTTGGCTGCAGGGGAAAGGGTTCATTTGTTTTTAAATCAGGTTTTGGTTTTGAGTTTTGTTCCTGGGGATTTTGTGTGTGGCTTTCTTATTTTATTTTTAGTATTTCCAAATGATAGCTTCTTTTTTTGTATGCGCTCTAAGATTAATAGACAGAATTCAACTGACATTGACTTTTACTAAGACAAATTCTAGATTTATTGACCTGAGAAATAAATATTAATAGAGGTTAAATTGGGGTCAATTTTTACTCCAAGAGATGATAAATCTTGATATATTGCTCACGGTTGGCTGGTCAATACATTTCTCACATCCAGATATCACTGAGAACAAAATAATAGCTTCCAAGATGGACCTACTAGAACCATGTCTCCCCCATTCGGACTCTGCCTGGTGAGGGGCAGCCCAGAACATAAGCCTCCTTTCACCCAGATCATTGTTACAAAGTCACAGCCCAGGTCAAATCATGTCTCAGAAACATTCTTCCCCCTCTCCAATCTCTCTCTCTCTCTCTCTCTCTCTCTCTCTCTCTCTCTCTTTCTCCACACACACAGACACAAACACACACGCACACATATACACACACATGCACACACACCATTCTTTTCAGATCATACACCAGAGTGAAGGAAAGTTCTAGAAGGCATGTATAGAACCCACGGACTTTACCTGGGGAGTTTCAAATGTCTCTTCCATAGCAACTCTGACAATTTCCCCATTTCCACCTCACTGTTAAAGCAATGCTGACCAATTATTCCTTGAGCATATTTGGACTTCTAGAATTTCCTCCTTCCACACACTTATGTAGGCACCAATTTTATAAGCTTCTTTATGCATGAACTCATTTATTACTTAAAATTACCCCCTGAGGTAGATATACTGTTCTACGTTATAGTCACGAGACAAGGAAAACAAGCTACAAATAAGTTAAGAAACATGTCAAAGATCACACAGCAGAGACCAGAGGCCTGAGTCAGGTTGTATGTCGACATTGTCCCCAGCCTCTCCTCATAGTCCACCACACTGTCCTTGCTCATGTGATTTTACACACTCAGAGAAAAGATGAGATATGTGTACAACACTCTTGACAACACTCATGCTGGCTGATGGGGCTTTGGGCACTTACCTCTGCGTCTTGACCCCTTGAGCTTTTTCTACCCTTCCTACCAGTGTGTGCATGAGATCATGTGGGTTGGCCAGGGAGCAGCGAATAGTCAAAGACGAGTAAGGAGAGTAATGTGGTACAGTGCACTACACTTATACTTCTGAAGATTTATTTTTATTTACGTCAGTGCCCACCAAGGTTGTTTACCTGGTTAAAGTGCCCGGAACTGGATTGACAAGCTGTTTGTGAGTCACCAGATATGGGTGCTGGGAACCAAGGTCCACTGGAAGAGCAGCAAGTGTTCTCAA
This sequence comes from Chionomys nivalis, assembly GCF_950005125.1. Classification (NCBI taxonomy): domain Eukaryota; kingdom Metazoa; phylum Chordata; class Mammalia; order Rodentia; family Cricetidae; genus Chionomys; species Chionomys nivalis. The sequence continues at coordinate 36,604,996 of NC_080106.1, forward strand.
CCACTGAGCAGATGTGTTTCTTTGGCCCCAAGTCATTGTGTGTGTATGCGTGTGTGTATGTGTGTGTGCATGTGTGTGCATGCACTGAACCCTGGTACTCCCTGAGCCATCTCTCCAGCCCCTACACTATAATTTAAATTGCTAGTCTCAGGCTGAGTCGAAGAGGCAGAAACAAGCTGGAGATAATCAAGAAACCTCAAGAAACAGTTTTCAACCAGGGAGTGATGGCAAGCGCCTTAAATCCCGGTACTTGAGAGGCATAGCTGGGCAAATCTCTGAGTTCAAGGTGAGCCTGGTCTACAAAGTTTCAGGACAGCCAGGGCTACACAGAGAAACCCTGTCTCAAGAACAAACAAACCAAGGGACTAGTTTTCCATTTGAAAGGAGCTGAAGGGCCAGAGCAGGAGTTCAGGGCAGCTGGGTTGTCAATGATTGCCTCTCAGTAAGCTGGGAACATGTTCAACTATTAGTAACAGAAACTCAACCCAACATTACCTCAGACAGAGGCTCATTTGTTTAATTATGCATTTGAATATTTATTTGTTTGCTTTCCCATTAGCTAGAGAGATGGCTCTATGGTTAAGAGTGCATACTGCTTTACAGAGGACCCGAGTTCAATTCCTGGCACCAACACCAGTCAGCTCACAACTACCCGTAACTCCAGCTACAGAAATTTCAATGCACTGGCATCAGTGGGCGTTTGCGCTCATGTGGATAAACCAATCTACACACACATACACACACACTACACACATGCACGTAATAGTCTTTTTTTTTTTAAGAGAAAGAGGTCAGGGACAGGCAGTAGCTTAAGCTAGTTGGAAAACTTACAACAATGTCATAGGAGCCCTCAGCAAAGTCACTCAGCCAAGCACCCCCTTAACAGAGCTGTCAGACACTGTCTGTCAAGCTCCTCCTGTTCTATCCCACCCACAAAGGCAACATTTGGTATGGACAGATTTTGTTGGGTTCTGCCATTTTGATGGACATATAGTCGCATCTAATGTGCTTTAATACATGTTTCTCTGATAGATAATACAGCTATTGGTATTCTATATTCTCATTTGTTATGAGATTTGATCCATTCGAACATGCAAATAGAAGTCAGGCCTTCTACCAATTTTCTGATCTATTGGGTTAGTTTATTTCTTTCTCACATAGAGAAACTGATTATCCTAGAGAGAATTCCTCTGCTCAATAGAATTTTGCTTTGCCCATCTACACTACAAAGAGAAGGACTATATGGAGACGTATAACATACATGTCCATACTGTGCAGTTGTACACTTGTCCGAACATATTATATCATTTAGAATGTAGCAAACTATAGGCATATTGAATAGCCACCTAACTTTTCAATCAGCCTAGGCAATAAAATAAATCTCAGGGCTATTAATTTCATTCTCAATACTTAGATTTTGCGACCCATTTAAGAGGAATTAATCTAACCGATGAAATTCGCTTTATTACAAATTTTCCCATGAAAAGGATTGTGAAGTCTGTTCCCACCTTGACTTCACAATAAAGGTGACGGCGTCCCAAGGCAGCTCTCTCATGAAGAAGGGTCTTATGCTGAGGCTGTACTGACCAGAGCTTCCCCTATACTAAGATGACTCTGTTCATGCAAACCACAGTGACACAAGGCAATGATTTCTTCTTCCATCTCCGGAAATCTGGAGCTCTGAAGTCGAGAATAGTTAAACTCAAGATCCCGGTGTGACCGCTACACCATTTAGCTAGGCCTGGTAAATATGAGCGGAGCTACACCCATCCCTCAGTCATCGGAGGCTTGTTGTGTGCCAAGGCCGTTACCTTTGAACTGACATACTGGCACCCTGCGTGTGCGCTCTGTGATGGGAGCTATCACTACCCTGTGGACAGCATATTGGAACCTGAAGGCATCCTGTGCTATAGAAGGTGATAGCAATGAAATCTTACTTCCAACAGCCAGACATGGAAAGAATTTCACAGTCTGTCAGGGCAGTTTTAGCACATACGTTCTATGAAGTTTTTAGTAAGTAATTTGTTAAAAGTGCCCCTCTGGATTCTCAATTTGCCAAAATATGAAATAACACTACTTATTAGCCATCAGCCAGAGGCTTAAAATATGTTTGGGGGTTGCAGGAAGATATTACCCATAAAGGGCAGAATAGCTCCTATATGGTCAGAACTGTTAGGGGACAACTGGATTAACTGGGACCCAAATCCCAAGTATGGTGAGAGTCCAACACAGAGAATGTCAGTGTTGTGAAGGAACAAGGGGAGGATAAACTCAACCCGGGTCTTAAGTCTGAGAACAGGGAAGAAAGACTGGGAAACTTGACTGGAGCAAAATCCCAAAACGTGGTTGTTTATAGGAGACAGAAGTGAACCTTACCAAAGAAGGGTATCTTTGGTAAATTGGCCATGGCTGTACCCCTTGCCCAAGGGCACTGAGGAGCCAGTGAGTCTTCCAGTGCTGTGCCAGAACCTCTGTGTGGCAATGGAGCATGCAGTTCAGAGCCACCAGCTCAGGTCTACCTGTTCAGGGCACACACAGCTCAGGGCACAGTACTCAGAGCCACCAGCTCAGGGCACACGGCTTTTTAAACTGGAGGGTGGCGAGAAGAAACAAAGCTTGCTTTCCCGAGGGACCTGTGATGGCACAGAAGAGAAACAACTTTGGAAATGGTCTTAGATGGTTTTCATTGCATTGACTTAGTTTGTGTGGATATGTGTGTGGGTGTGTGGATATGTGTGTGGGTGTGTGGATATGTATGTGGGTAAGTGGGTGTGTGTGGGGGTGTGTGGATATGTGTGTGGGTATGTGGATATGTGTGTGGGTGTGTGGATATGTGTGTGGGTGTGTGGATATGTGTGTGGGTATGTGGGTATGTGTGTGGGTGTGTGGATATGTGAGTGGATATGTGTGTGGGTATGTGTGTGGGTGTGCGGATATGTGTGTGGGTGTGTGGATATGTGTGTGGGTATGTGGATAGGTGTGTGGATGTGTGGGTATGTGTGTGGATATGTGTGTGGATATGTGTGTGGATATGTGTGTGGGTATGTGTGTGCGGATATGTGTGTGGGTGTGCGGATATGTGTGTGTGTGTGTGTGGATATGTGTGTGGGTATGTGTGTGGATATGTGTGTGGATATGTGTGTGGATATGTGTGTGGGTATTTGTGTGGGTGTGTGGATATGTGGGTGTGTGGGTATGTGTGTGGGTGTGTGGATATGTGTGTGGATATGTGAGTGTGTGGATATGTGTGTGGGTGTGTGGATATGTGTGTGGTTGTGTGGATATGTGTGTGGATATGTGTGGGTGTGTGGGTATGTGTGTGAGTGTGTGGATATGTGTGTGTGAACAAGATGCCAAGATGTCTGGGAGAGTGGGAACTGTCTTCAGTATTCCATGGCTTCCTTTGCATCCAGTCACCTATTTTATTTATTCATTCATATTTATTTATTTGAGACAGGGTTTCTATGTGTAGTTCTAGTTGTTCTCAACTTGCTCTGTAGACCAGGCTGGCCTTGAACTCACAGCGATCTGCCTGCCTCTGCCTCCCACGTGCTGAGATTTAAGGTGTGTGCCACCACACCTTGCACAATCATCTATTTCAAAGGCCCACAGTGCTCATAAACGCTAAAGGTTCTAAGACTAAGCGCCGGAGTTCTGCTCCCTAACACACACGACAAAGTTAAACAAAAGAATACTGTCTTGCCCCATGAGACCATCACAGATTTGTCTCTTTCACAGTTACTTATTGGGTCTCTGCCTACTACCAAATGAAATGTGCACCATTCTAGATGTGGGAGATATGATAGAAGACAGGGGGCATTGTCTTTACCTTCACAGTCAGCAACAATCCCACCAACAGAACTGTGACACATGCACTAAAGAAAGACTCATGGCTCCAAGAACCTCCCCCACTCCAAAAAGGAGACTATGGCTCTACCTGACAAGCTCAAGAGGGGCTCTTGGAGGAGATGACGTCAGAACTGAAACTTCTAAAGGAACAAATAATTCAGTGTAGCAAGGAAGGGAAGAATATACTAAGCAGAAAGAGTAGAGTGATAGCACCTAGTTTTAAGGACCCAAACATCTGTTAAGATCTGCTAGATTTTATGCTGTTTTTGTTAAAATGTGGTGGTTTTTTTTTGTTTTTTTTTTGTTTTTTTTTTTTTTTTAGCTGGGTGGTGGTGGTGCATGCCTTTAATCCCAGTGCTTGAGAGGCAGAGACAGGTGGATCTCTATGAGTTTGTGACCAGCCTGCTCTACAGAGTGAGTTCCATGAAAAAGGTATGTTTTGTTTTCTGGGAATATATATTTATGCATGTGCCCTGTGTTCATGCCTGATGCCCCCTAAGCATGGGAGAGGGTATCGAATTCCTTTACTGGAGTTGCAGAAGCCTGTGGGCTACCACATGGGTTTCAGGGTTAAGACTTAGGCTGCCAGGCTTGCTGGTGATGAATACTTGTGCCCACTGAACCATCTTCCCATCCCAACAATCCTGGATTTTGTTTTGTTTTATTTGGGTGAAAACAATTCTCTGAACAATCTCCATAGCAATAGGGAAAGGGATGTTATTTTGTTGTTGTTTGTTTTGTTGATTTTTTTTTTTGGTTTTTTTTTGAGACAGGGTTTCTCTGTGGTTTTGGAGCCTGTCCTGGAACTAGCTCTTGTAGACCAGGCTGGTCTCGAACTCACAGAGATTCGCCTGTTTCTGCTTCCCGAGTGCTGGGATTAAAGGCGTGCGCCACCACCGCCCGGCCTGTTTTGTTGATTTTTGAGACATGGTCTATCTACATAGCCATAGCCCTGGCTGTCCAGCAATTTACTATATAGATTAGGGTGCCCTTGAACTCACAGAGATCCCCCTTCTCTACCTCCCAAGTACTGGGATTAAGAGCATGTCACCATGCCCAGTTCAGGGGTGTTGTTTTGTACAAGGAACTGAGAAAGAGTAGATTGGTGAAAAAATGGAGGATTATGTGATTTAGAGTAGGAGAGAGGGGTATACAGTGGCCTAATCACATAGGTGCTAGATTCAAACCCAGTTCTCCTCAAGAGTAGCAAGTGCGCCTAACCACTGAGCCCCATCTCAGGCCCTAGCTTCTAGTTCTGGGATGTCCCAGTGAAGTCTAATAAGTTCTCAGCTGAGTACCACCATGTTCTCCAGGCAACAGCAGACTTTTGTTCAATGGTTTAGATTATAAATCGTTGTTTTTCTTTTCTTTTTTCTTTACTCCTTTTCAGTTTTTTATATATAGTCTAAATATATTTTATACTGTATAATATTATATTATTTTTTTATTTTACAAAGACTTGTAAATATGTAAGAATATCACCCACCAAAATTAACCAGATACAAAGACTATATAAATTTCGTGAACTTTATACAGCTTGACTTGGCATTCAAAATGGAAACTGTAGGACTTCACATTAATCACTTACCCACCACCAAAACAAACAAACAAAAATCCACGACAGAATTAGAACTAGAAAGTCATCTGTGATGGTTTGAATAGATTCATAGACTCATGTGTTTGGATGCTTGGTCAATGGAGAGTGGCACTATTAGTAAGTGTGGCCTTTTTGGAGGAGGTATGCTTCTGTAGGAGCAGGCTTTGAGGCCTCGTTGCTTAAGCTACACTCAATATGGGAAACAGTTCACTTCCTGTTGCCTGAGGATCAGGAAGTAGAACTCTCAGTTACCTCTCCCACATCATGTCTGCCTGCATGTGCCTTGCTTCTTACCATGATGACAATGGATTGAACTGATGTGGAATAATGCACACTCTACAATGTATACTGTAAAGATTTGTCACTCAGCCGGGTAATGGTGACGCACACCTTTAATCCCAGCACTCAGGAGGCAGAGGCAGGCAGATCTCTGTGAGTTTGAGGCCAACCTGGTCTACAAAAGCTAATTCCAGGATAGGCTCCAAAGATCCAGAGAAACCGTGTCTCAAAAAAACAAAAATAAATAAATAAAATAAAAGATTTGTCACTCATAATGATTTAATAAAACACTGATTGGCCAGTAACCAGGAAAGAAGTATGGTGGTGATGGGGGGGGGGGGAGTCAACCATACTAGTAGAATTCTGGAAAGAGGAAAGGCAGAGATGCAGTTGCAATCCAAATACAGAGGAAGAAAGATGAGAATGCCTTACTGAAAAAAGGTACCAAGCAACATGGCTAAACATAGATAAGAATTGTGGGTTAATTTAAGTTATAAGAGCTAGTTAGTAATAAGCCTGAGTAATAGGCTAAACATTTTATAATTACTATAAGCCTCTGTGTGTTTATTTGGGACTGAGCACCTGCGGAACCAGGCAAGATGAAAACTTATATTTACATTAAATCTCTAAAACTACAAGACAACCCCCAATTAAATATCTTTCTTTGTAAGAGCTATCATGGTCATGGTGTCTCTCCACAGCAATAAGAACCCTAAAACGTTTTAAGCTATACTTTTAAAAATTGGACCATACTGAAGCTAACAAGATGACTCAAAGTTAAGAGTTCACACTGCTCTTGCAGAGGACCTGAGTTCAATGACCAATATGCATGACAGGAGACTCACAACACCCTATAGGTCCAGCTCCAGAGGGACCTAATACCTATGACCTTTGAGTCTCACACCCACATGCACATGCACATACACACACATAATTAAAAAAGAAAGAGAGGGAAAGAAAGAAAGAAAGAAAGAAAGAAAGAAAGAAAGAAAGAAAGAAAGAAAGAAAGAAAGGGAAAGGAAAGGAAAGGAAAGGAAAGGAAAGGAAAGGAAAGGAAAGGAAAGGAAAGGAAAGGAAAGGAAAGGAAAGGAAAGGAAAGAAAATCTTTTTAAAAATTGGGCCATACATAATGTCTGGCCTATATTCTTTCTTTGCTGTTTTAGAGGATTGCTTCCTCTACCAGAACTCAAAATGCTTTTTGAAAGTCTTTGCTCTCCAGCTGTACACGGTAAGAAGTCATAAGCTATATTTGGACTATGAGCCATGGCTTGCCGGTTTATGTTCTAGAAGCTGCTACTTTCCTTTGCCATGTTCTTGATTATCAATGAGGACAATGACGTCTAGGAAGTTACAATTAGCACAAAGATGTTTTTTGTTTGGAAGGGAAGAAAATTACTTCTGTGAGCAGGAGGACGAGCTTCAGGTTGCCAGCTCATCACACTAAGTCCATCTGTTGCCCTTGCATCTAAACTAGCACTGGAACCCCGGCATTACCTTTCTTTAAACCAGCTTTTCCATCCTGTTGGTTCCCTCACTAAATCAATTAGTTAATAAGTATTTGCATTTGTGCACTTTCCTTACAGCCAATAACCTGTTCCCCTTTTAAACGAATTTATTGGGAGTGTATGTGTGAGCGTGAACATACGTGCACCATGAGTGTGAAGGTCGGAAGACAATTTCTTGGAGTAAGTTCTTGACTTCCAACCAGCTGAGTCTGAACCTCTCCTGTTTCTGCTGCTGAATGACTCACTCTAGGCCGGCTGGACTGCATCCAGCTTTTAACGTGGCCTCTGGGATACAAACACAAGTTGGCAGACTTGCCTGGTAGTACTTTTACCCACTTAACCATCTCCCCTTCCCAATAGTCTTGTTCTTTTGAGAAAATTGTGGTTGACAGTCTCCATAGTGATGAGAAAGGGGGATATCGCACAAGGAACTGAGAAAGACAGTATAGCTGGTAAAAAGAGGGAGGGTCGTGTTATGAAGAGTTGGAGACAGGTGGAAATATACACACACACACACACAGTGTCCTAATCACATAACCTTAGCATGTGGAGGAATGTGGCAAAATGATAAGAGATTAGATCACCTCAGGATTGTGCACATATGTTTGTGTGTGAGTTTGTCGGAGTGTGTGTTTTCAGAGGGAGAGATATCACACATGTACATGACATTGTCACAATACAAAGAACAGATCCAGATCTGAGATGTCCAAGTTGGAGATGTATCCAATTATTAGGACCCTACTACTATTAGGCAAGATCTCATGGTACCTTGTTAAGGTTATGGAGTGGGGAAATGAGTAATGGTCACTGTTCTTTCTGGGGTTCTCATGAAGGGAAGGGGTTGTCCAAGATGCTTGGTCATCACTTCCCTCCTCTGTTACAATTAATTCAGTATGCGAAAAGACCATCACAAAGTCTTCATAGTCAGCAGAAGCTCTCATGGTCATTCATGTCTCCTCTGTATCTGTCTCTGCATCTACCTGCAGAAGTCTTCCCCTGAACAGGATCGAATGCATGAGTTAGCATTCGCTGCTAGTGAGTTAAGGATCCCAGAGGTTTTCAATTGCAGAGACAGTCATTCATGAGGAATTGAAAATTTAGATGTCCTGAGTTTGTCCTCATAGTACACTTAGTGAAATACATCCAGGACCTTCTTTGCTTAACCATCAGTGCTACTCAGACTTTAGCTATATTAGCACCACCATCAACCTACAGCCTTGTCCTGTTGTCCTGGAAGCTTTCTTGACTCTTTCATTTGATACTGACTGTCTCCCCTCTGGGTGATGCTGACTGCCTCCTCTCGGAGTGATGCTGTGTCCACTCTGGGTGATGCTGTCTGCCTCCTCTCCTAGTGATGCTGTCTCCACTCTGCGTGATGCTGACTGTCTCCACTCTGTGTGATGCTGACTGTCTCCACTCTGGGTGATGCTGACTGCCTCCTCTCTGCGTGATTCTGACTGTCTCCACTCTGGGTGATGCTGACTGTCTCCACTCTGGGTGATGCTGACTGTTTGCACTCTGGGTGATGCTGTCTCCACTCTGGGTGGTGCTGACTGTCTCCACTCTGGGTGATGCTGACTGTCTCCATTCTAGGTGATGCTGACTGCCTCCTCTCTGGGTGATGCTGACTGCCTCCTCTCTGGGTGCTGCTGTCTCCACTCTGGGTGATACTGACCATCTCCACTCTGAGTGATGCTGACTGCCTCCTCTCTGGGTGATGCTGACTGCTTCTGCTCTGGGTGCATGTCTCTGGTATGCTGCTTTGCTTTGTTGTCAAATCCAGGGAGCCATCTAACTGTAGCCCTTGGTATGTAGCATCTGTTTTAAGTACTGTTCAAACTGGCAACGACATCAGATTTCACTGTGCATTCCATGCAAAATATTCTTGAGAAATTATGGAATGCCTCTAGTGAATAAAACATATTTAATGAATGAAGAGGTTAGTGTTTCATAAACCCAAGAAAGTGTAAACTGACTTCCACTATCAACAGTTTCAAATCAATTTGGAGGCATTTGGAAAGCATTTTAAAGAGCAACTAGACATCAATAAAATTTAATTAATTGGTTCTATGGATGCACATGTAAATTGGGTGTTAATTATGCCAGCAATGCTCTTCCATTAAAAATTAAGCTCATGATTAGTAACTGAGAAAAACAAGCCATCTTTCTATAAACAAATCTCACTCTGTTGTATCTGAAACCAGTCTTTGGTAATTAAATCATAACTGCATTTCCTCAGATAAATCTGAGCTTTGATGGATGGATGGACCGTCATCCATGTGGATCTCCACTGGGCTGTTCCATCAAAACAATTGATAACACTAGAGATGAGCTATGTGTGCCTGAGCTGCCCTTTAATACAGAACTATTGAATCATTGGAAATTCTTTCTTATCTAATTGACACCAAATAAAAGAATGATCAACCATCGCAGGAGATGTAGTAAGAATTAGCGATCTTTTCAGAACTGATGACATCTGAAGATGGAAGACCCGGGACAGGAGGTCACAAGCTGGGGAATCCAAGTCCTTTCTCCCCTTTCCCATGCCTCCTCCCCCCACAAGATGAATTCCTGTGCTTGGTGATTAAAACACAGTATACTCTTTCTAGATGGACAGTAGCTAAGGCTCCATTCTTTCGTGTTTCCCCCCAGCTGAAATTCCTGTGCTCCTTGGGAGCTAAAATCTAATCTGGACTCGGAGCTAAAACCAACCTAATGGGCTTCTTAACTGGCAGGGTTACGCTGGCCTTCGGAACTGGAAATAGAATAAACGCTTACAGCACTTTACCCAAGCTGCGGCTTTTCCTTTTCCCAGTAGACTTCTCCAAGGGAAATTGAGTCCATATGCTTCTGATCCATCCTCTCAAAACCCATCAAGCCTATGTTTTACTAGAGTGTCTTGATGGTGCATTTTATCTATTTCAATGAACCCTTTGATGTCTCTTTTCTTATTCATGGAAAACTGAATTTTCAAAAAAGACAAAGATAAACTCTCTCACCCCCCCCCCACATCCAGAGAGAGAGAGAGAGAAGGAAAGAAGGAAGGAGTTTCCATGAGCAGAAAAGTCTGGAAAATTGCTCAAGGTTTTCCTGACTAAATTAAAACATCTTGGTAAGAAAAGGAACAATCAGAAGAGCAGGTGAAGCATCTCTGTTTTAGGATTTGCATGTTTGTTTGCTTTGAGACAAGGTTTCACTGTGTCGCTCTGGCTGGCCTGGAGCTCACAAAGATCCACCTGCTCCTATCTCCCAAGCGCTGTATCAAAAGCATATCCACTGCACCTGACCTTCTGATCATCCTTTAAACAGATACCCTCACCTGCATTTGAGGCTGGTTTATTCCCTTTCTTCTTTCTAACAGCCATGTGGAGGGGAGTTCACTGAGAAGAGGGGAAATTCATACACACAGCAAAATGCTTAAGAAAGGAAGGATTAAAGGGGGCGGTACTGGTGCACACCTTTAATCCCAGCACACTGGAGGCAGAGGCAGGAGGCTCTCTATGAGTTAGAGGCCAAACTGGTTTACAAGAGCAAGTTCCAGGACAGGCTCCAAAGCTACAGAGAAACCCTGTCTTGAAAAAACAAAAAAGAAAGAAAAGGAAAGAAAGAAGGGAAGGAGGGAGGAAAGAAGGAAGGGAGGAAGGAAGAACTTAAAAAATTTAATTTTGAACTGTTTATATTTTCTTTCTCTACATCGACTTTTTATGCTATTTATATCGTATCATACTTTTTATGGTTCTGCTTTCCTTTAATGAGATTCTAGCAAAATCCTGGATTTTGATCCAGGCAGAGCTAACATATTTGAATTAAAATCTGGGCCATCAAGATTGTATAAGATTGCAATACTTCTCTATAAAAACAAACAAATGTGTACACAACATGCAGCTCCGTGTATGCTTCCTCATCAGGGTCTACATCGCATCTGAAGAATAAAACGTAAGATAATTGCCACTGGTGGGCTGCCCAGCCCATCGCTTGTCCCAAATTGTTCTTTCAAGTGCCATTGACTGACATCTGTAGACAGATGTAATGGGAACTAGGGATAAAGGCCGATGTAACTCTTTGGGGATCAGGAACATAATGACTAATTCTCACCTCCTACTTTTAGGTCAAGTCCACTGGTGACTACATTTTAGGAGGCAGCTTTGTCCCAATGTCTAGGTGTTAACGAATGAGAAGGACATCTCATTCATCTTCCTATGCAAGAGGGAAGGAGAAAGCAAAATGAGCAACGAAGCCCATGCCAGTCATTAGATCAGCTGGGAATGCTCGTCTCGATGAAACTACGGACATGTACACCAACCCAGACTGGAGAGACGGTCTCGCCAGGGAAGCGTTTGCCATGCAAGTGTGATGACCTGAGTCAGATCCCCAGCCCCCATTCTCCAAGGAAAAAAATGCAAATGAGGCAGTGTGTATGTGTAATCTCAGGTCTGGGGAAACAGAGCTAGGACACTTGCTGTCCAACCAACCTAGCCAATCAGCGAGCTCCAGGTTGTGTTTGAGACCCTGCCTCAAAAAATCAAATGGAAAACATTGGAGGAAGACACTTGACACGTTGACTTGTAACCTCTACATTCATGCACACACACATGAACATATAGGGCACAAAGATAAATAAAATTAAGAATTATTTAAATGTATGCCATCAAAAGGTTAAGAGATTATAGTCACCCAATGGGCAAAATCTTACAGGAAGATAGCCAGTTAGCTAGCTTGGCAATAGTAACCAACACCAGTTCCTACTGAAGTGCCTGAGGTGCTTAGAACACTGGATTTAAGGCAGAACTGATTCCCAGGCATTGAATTACAGGTCTTTCATGTAAAATACCTCCTTAAACGTTATACCCTAGGTATCTGCAGTATTTTGACTGTAATTGGCCCCCATAAGCTCATAGGGAGTGACACTATTTGGAGGTGTAGCTTTTTTGGAGTAAATATGGCCTTGCTGAAGGCAGTGTGCTACTGTAGGGTGGGCTTTGAGGTCTCAAAATTGCCCAAGCCACACCCAATGTTTCAGTTCACTTCCTGTTGCCTTTGGATGGAGATGTAGAATTCTCCTGTACCATAATCCCAGCCGCCATGCTTCCTGCCATGATGATAATGGACTAACCCTCTAAGCCACTAAACTGTAAACCTCAATTAAATGTTTTCCTTTATAAGAGCTGCCGTGGTCATGGTGTCTCTTCACAGTGATAAAAACCCTAAGACAGTGTCTAACCCTCTTCCTTTAAGATCTACCCATGTAACCTACCCTCTGACTCTTCCCTCTTCAAATTGAGTGTTGACTGGAAAAACACAACTTTTATGTGTGGCAGACACTGGTTAGTGACTCACCAAGCTGTTTCTTGGTCCTGAACACTTTTGGGTGGATCCTTGACCTCTTTTGTGACATAGTGAAATATAGACAGACGAAAGTGACCTAAGCCCCAATGAGTGCATGGGACATTGGCCTGCCCTAGCCACCCTGCCTCTATGCCACAGTGACAATAACAAGGCACTGATGTTTTAAGCCATGCCTTTTGGCAGGTAGAGTGGTATGTGCAATTTGTTAGTCTTTTCTGATTATCGCTATATTTGATAATTCTCAAAAAAACAATCTAATTCTTAAAGCAAAAAATTCAGACCTTAAAGCCAGTGTCACCAGTATAGATATTTGCTGTATGATCATATTCTAAAGATCCCTAACATCTTTTTAACTTAAGTGCCGCATCCACTAAGACCCCATATTTGAGTGTCGCTTTGGAGTAAGGAACCTTAAAGCACCTCAAAGACCAATATGATAATGAGCTTGGTCCCATACCTTGCTCTTAGAGCTTTATGGAACAGTTACATTTCGTAATTTGCCAACAATACGTTACACCCCATGAGGTATATATGGGGAGGGGAGCTGCTGTCAACCCTTTGGTTTAAATGACTATATATTTTCATTTTTGGGAAGGAGAGGTGTGCTCGGAGATTTAGGGCTGCTAAGGGAACCAGGAGAGCCCATTAGCAGGACAAGAGGAGTTGAAAGCATTTGCTGCAAATGAGACCCTTCAAATCACATCTCAATGAAACCTCACCCATTGTTAGCCACTTTTATAGCTGAAGAAGTTGATGAGCGATGGAAGGGGGCTCATCAAACATCTCAATCGATTCCTTCCTGATTTTTAACTTGGTGCCTACGGGCTCTAGAGCCTGCCTCTTTGTTACCATGAGAACAACCTTTGCTACTTAGGAATGGGGACAGGGCCTAGAGATGGGACATGGGAGGAAGAGTGGCAATCTGAATGAGAACAGCTCCCGTAGGGTCACACAGCCAAATGCTTAGTCACCAGGGAGTGCCACTATTTGAAAGGATTGAAAGGATTAGGAGGTGTGGGCATATTGGAGGAAGTGTGTCACCGACAGTGGCCTTGGAGCTCACACCAGGCCCAGTGTCATTTGCTCTTCCTGTTGCCTATAGATTTGGATGTAGAGGTCGCTGCCTTTGCCACCAAGCTGATAACGGGCTAAACCCTTGGAAACGATAAACACGTCTCAATCAAATCTTTTCTTCTCTAAGAGCTGCTCTAGTCTTGGAGTTTCTTCAGAGCAATGGAGCACTAAGACAGCTGTTTTGGACCAGAAGCATTTCTTCCTTCCTCGTGGTAGCTATCCATCCCCGTACAATGGCGTGTCTTCCTTTCACCTGTTGGAGGAAACCAGAAATTCCTTTTGTTGCTCAGTGAGTCAGACCACCTGCTCCTCACGACCCTGGATGTCCTTGCCTTCTTCCATGACTCCCAGTTCACTCTGGGCAGACTTATGGCGCACGGATGTCAATTTGGCTTGAATTGCTCAATCGTTGCTGACATTTCGTTAACCACCCTGTGAACTTCTCCAGCCCAAAGTCACAGCAACTTGTGCCCTTGAACACCGAACAGAAAACAACCATATTGATTTTCTACTATCAACAAGGAAGAGACAATCTGTCTGTGCTGAGACTGTTCATAATGCATTTCAGCCAGCTCCTTCTTTCTCAGAAGCTGGCCTCCTCCTGACACAGGCCTGGGCTGCTTTCACCTCCTACTGCTTAGGTCTCTGCCAGAATTAACCCTGAAGTGTGACTGCCTTCTTCCCTGTTCCTGGATGGGAATCAGCATAAATGGTGTTTTGCAAACAACCCGATGAGATGGAGGAGTTACGACCACTGAGAGGTCACACCTGACCCCAGGAAGCATGTCTGCAAGAATCTCTTTTAGCAAAATTCCTGTTTCAAAGCTTGTGTCATTTGGCTATATTAAAAGCATTATTTGTGTGCATATGGGTTGCTGCATATACCAATTGAAGCGTCCAACCATCAGACAGTAAATTTTATCCATTGTATCACCAAGTTCTGATGTATGAGTTATTATTCTGACTTACTAGAAATGATGCTTCCTTCAACCTGCCTTACGTCTCAGACATTTCCTGATAACTTTGTTTTTGACTCGTCCCATGTACTGAAAAGGAGGTGTGAGGAACTGAAAGAGATACAGGAACCTTGAAATAGCAAGCCTGGGCCTCTGGGACAACTGTAGTGTCAAAATCAGTCAATATTTATGCCTAGCAACCTTGACAATATCCTTTTAATTAAAATCAATGGAGAAATAAAACATGCATTAGAATGCACTGGGGACCACTCACCTTGGGAGGAGGGAGTCCAATATGTGAGGTATAATCTTAAGAAGAGCTTCTCCACCGACACAGATAATTCCAGTCATTCGCATGGAGTGCCTCCAAGACACGTAGTCCTTTGTTGGGTTGTGAATTCTGTGGCTGTGAATCTCTTCTTCCAGTGATCTCTTTCTTTCAGTCCTTAGAACCATGTTTCACTTTATTTATTTATTTATTTATTTTTGTCTTTTTTCGTTTGTTTGTTTCTCTATGAGTTTGTTTTCCCCTTGATTCAATTCTCCTGAGATGAGTATTTAAAGAAAATCTTAAAAACTCAAATCATACGTTCCTCGGATGCATACGACAAACTGGATTTTATGGAGAAATTGAAAGCTTCCAGTTTCGAGACCAGCATTGTTTGTAGAGATCTTTCTTTAGGTATCTAATGACTTTGGATGGAGATGGGGGTAGTTAGGAGCATTTATTAAGTCTTAGTGACACCTTCTATGATATGGGATAAATGGTCTTAACTCAGGAAGACCTCTCCCTGGTCTCCAGGAACACTGTTAACTGAGTAGTGATAAAAATTAGTAGCCCCCTCAGGTCATAGAACATGCCTTACTTAGAAAGTGCACCTCTCCCATTTAATCCTGCCTGAAATCCATGAGCTATGATCCATTATTAATGCCATTTAGCTCCAACTGAAGCTGAAGGGATGGAACTTCCCTCAAATGCCATCTAGCTGGTAAGTGGCCAAGGTCTGAATACATTATCACACCCCAACCCACACCTCCTTTGTGTCTGTAGAAAGTAGAAGGGTCTCGGGCTTAGAATGTGTCACTTTCACCCCACAGATGTTGAAGGAAGTTCCGTTATATCCAACTCCCCAAAGTCTCTACAGCTCCGTAGTTTGGGGAGGTGTCACTTCACCACCTCAGTCCATGCCCAATGGCTCAGACTACCCCAGACTTACACCAAGACAACTCTGAGCTGCATCCTATTACGATTCCAAAGGCTTTGATGCAGGCAGGCTTTGCAGCAACAGGGTGAGTTGTCCAAGAATAGAAGGCAATTTAACACCGTCCTCTTTGGCCTGGCTGTGTAGATTGAGCATCAGATATACAAACTTTATTTAAACCTGAATCCTAGGGGGACAGGGGGGTCTTAATGTTTGTTTTTCTCCTGCATCTGGAGTCCTCTCAGATTACAGAAAGCTGCCTCTCCGGTGTTTGCAAGATGGCTGTCATGCTTTGTTAAAAGCTTCCCGCTCTTATCTCATTTCCTAATCACGGAAGACTGATTTGAGAGGCTTCATCTCTGGTGTTTCCTCCTCAGAGTCTGCGAGGCTTCAGAGATCCATGAGTGTCAGGCTAATTAGTGAAAAGGCTTGCGGATGTGTTCCTCCCAAATTATGGACTGTTCTGATTGGATGGGTAAGCAAAAGGCTTGACCTCTGAGTCAGGGAGTCCCTTCCAAATCATTCCAGGGATTCAACTGTTACTGTCAATAGAAAAGAGCCAAAGCAATCCTAAGAAGGAAAGTCACAGTGAGTAGCTGCTAAGGCAGTGGTACTCAACATGTAGGCCACGTGGATTGCATATCAGATATCCTGGATATCCGATACTTACATTACAATTCATAACACTAGTAAAACGACAGTTAGAAGTAGCAACAAAAATAATTTTATGGATGGGGGGGTCACCATAACATGAGGAACTGTATTAAAGGGTTGCAGCATTAGGAAGGGTGAGGACCACTGTGCTAGGGTCTGGTCAGCTAAGGACCATTCCTCCTGCATCCCCAAAGGCTTTGGAAGCCAGGCCCAGTTCATAAGTTCTTACCTTGTCAATTTACATCACTTGGAAGCTTCCACCAGCCCCCTCTTGCCTATACGTCCCTGTCCCTCACTGTGTAACCACCTTCTCCCAATCCCTACACAACTCACTGCTGTCCCCAACCCAATACTAGCCTTGGGCATTCTAAAATTTATGCTCATTTTTAAAAACCTATTTTGATGATAAAGTGCATTTTTTGTAAACTTTGGTAGATTTTCCCCATAAAGATAAGGGGAGCATAAAATTTCTCTATTCTCTTATGTAGTACTAGGATCCTCAGGTATTGTCCCCAAAATAATGTTAAGAAGGTAGTAAAATTGAAAAAAAGGGAAATAGAGCTGCTAGCAACTTTAGGATCTCAGAATAGCATGTCGGAAAGTTCCCTGCTTTCTCTAGCTCCAAGCTCAAGAGGCTAGCACACCAGAATGGTCAATTAGCCGGAGGAACACAACACAAATTTGTTTCACCAGGATGGCCAACTGACAGAGGAAATAGTGTAAACTGGTTTCTAGCCACAGGTAGGGCTAAGGGAGGGGAAAACTTATAAAACAAACAAGAAAACCCACAGTAACACAATAGACAAAAACCAGTGACCCTGTGTCCCATGGAGAAAGCAAGATGTCTATAATAAGAATCCAAATTTTCTCAGGGAACTGGTATTAGAAAATATCAAGTGGAACTGGATGGTGGTGGCACACGCCTTTAATCCCAGCCCTCGGGAGGCAGAGGCACTGGATCCCTGAGTTCAAAGCTAGTCTTGTCTACAGAGCTAGCCCTGGGACAGTCAGGGCTACACAGAGAAACCCTGTCTTGGAAGAAGAAAGAAGAAAGAGGAGAAGGAGGAAAGAAAAAAAATGAAAGAGAAGATAGATAAAATACCAAGTAGAAACTTAAGCT
This sequence comes from Chionomys nivalis, assembly GCF_950005125.1. NCBI lineage: Eukaryota > Metazoa > Chordata > Mammalia > Rodentia > Cricetidae > Chionomys > Chionomys nivalis. The sequence goes on from NC_080106.1 coordinate 36,622,578, forward strand.
TTTATCCCTGTCAAGAACCCTTCTCCCTACTCCTGCAATGCCAGGAGAGGTTACACAAAGATCTTGGACTTGAACCTCTAACCAGCAGAAGAAGAGCCCCTGACTGTTCCCTTCTTGGGTGGTGCTGAAAGAGAGTTTGTGAAGAGTCAAGACAGTCAGAACTGTACAGCAGAAACAGGTCAGTCTGCTCCTGTATGAAGCCAGGTGTGACCTTGTAGGAAGTAGCACAGATTCCCAGTGACGGGCTCCTGGGAGCCCTTTGACTCTCTCTCACAACAGTGAGGACCCCATCCCACCCAAAGGTGAAGTAGACCAGAAAGGATCCTGTACCCTGGTTATAACCAGACAATTGCAGGAGAAGACAATCTTCGTCTCCTGCCAAAACAACACTGGAGAAAACCAGCTAGAACAGAAGGTTACAATGAGATCAAGAGCTTTGGAGGGGGGTGTCTTAGTTTGTCACAGAATATTTGTTCACATTGTGTGAAGATATGTCACTACAATTCATTTAGTAGAGAGCTGAATGGCTAAGAGTTGGGCAGAAGAGAATAGGCAAGATTTCCAGGAAGAGAGAAAACTCTGAGAAGAAGAGAGGCTGGGATTTCGCCAGAAGACTCAGAGCACATAGGATGTGCCATACTGAGGAAGGGCAGAGCATAGATTAATAACCTAATAATTTGAGTTTTAAGAGCTAGTTGGGAACAAGCCTAAACTAAAGGCCAAGCTTTCATAATTAATAAGAAGTCTCTGTGTCGTAATTTGGGACCTGGCGACCCAAAGACAGTCCAACAAGAAAGCTTGCCACATTAGTTAGGTTTTTGTTGCTGTAAAGAGACACCATGACTGTGGCAACTCTACTAAAGGAAAATATTTAATTGGGATGAATTCCTTCTAGTCTATTATCATCATGGTGAGACACGGCAGATGCCAGCAAACATGGTACTGAAGCTGCTACATGTCAGCATGCAGGCAACAGGAAGTAGACTGTCTCACTGGGCACGGCTTGAGCATATATGAGACCTCAGAGCTTGTCTCTGAAGTGGCACACTTCCTCCAACAAAACCACACTTACTTCAACAAGGCCACACTTCCCATTAAGTGTCATTCCCTTTGGGGACACTTTCTTTCAAACCACCAAAGGGGTTTTTAAGACAGGGTTTCTCTTTGTAGCCCTGACTGTCCTGGAACTCCATCTATAAACCAAGCTGGCCTTGAACCCAGAGACATGCCTGCCTCTGCCTCCCCAGTCCTGGGATCTAAGGCGTGCACCACCAAGCTTGGGTATAAATATTCTTTTTTAAAATTTAAAAATAAATTAGAAACAAACCAAAAAAAAAATCCCTTGGAGAGAAGAAAAGAAGAAATGTAAAGAATGAGTAGATGCAAGCTTTAGAATAAAAAAATATGATAAATAAAAGGCTAAATATACCAGATGGCTTTTGCAGGTCAGTGGAGGGATCAGGGGAGAGAATGAGCAAGTCTGAAGATGCCACCAAGGGCTGATTTACATGCACTGAAAAGAGATGAAAGTACAAAGAAACATTCCAGGAAGCAGTGAGGCTGTGACAAATACCTGGTGTGTCTTTACTAAGTTCTTGAAGAAGCAGAAAAGCAAAACTGAAAGGGTACTCTAGGAAATTACAGCTCTAAAACTTCCCAACTTGGAATAATACCTAAACTACAGATGCAAGCTAAACTCAAAAAAATTGGCGCAAAACCATCATGTGCAAACTTCTAAAAGTAAAAGACCCCTGCAAAAACTTTGAAAGCAGATTAACAACAACAAAAAAAGTTTATTTCTCATTAGAGACCAGGGAGAAAAATAAACAAAACAAAACAAAAAACAACAACAAAAACATTTACACAGCTCAAGGGAAAAAAATTGGCATTTTGGTACTTTATATGTAAAGACACCTTTCAAGAATGAAGAGGGCCATATGGAGTGCCGTGTCTGTCATTCCCACACTTGCGAGGTGGAGGCAGAATCCAGAGCTCAGGTCAGCCTCAACTGCATAGCGACTTCCAGGCCAACTTGAACTAAAAACAAACGAAAATTAACAAAACCAAAAAAGCATAAAGAGAAAATCAAGGCGTTCAGCAAAACTAAGAGAATTTGTCACTGACAGATAAACCTTAGACACTAGCTAAGGTCCCCAGATGCAAAATTTATGTAAGTACCTGGAAGAGATAGAATGCAAGGTGAAGATTTTACACTTTCACCCTTCAAACTGGTAAGATGGCAACATCATGGATGGTACAATGTATCTATGAAATACAAGACTTATGTAAGCTACCATATCATCAGCAAAAAGTAAGAGTTTGACTTCAATTCTACCAGGGAACTCATATAACTGATAAACACCTTCAGAATTGTAGCAAGATACAAGATTAATACAAAAATAACGGGTAACCCTCTGATATACCAATGATAAATGGACTGAGAAAGAAATCAGAGAAACATCACCCTTCACAATAACCACAAATAACATAAAATATCTTGGAGTAACTATGCCCAGACAAGTGGAAGACCTGTATGACAAGAACTTTAACTCTTTGAAGAAAGAAATTGAAGAAGACACCAGAAAATGGAAAGACCTCCCATGCTCCTGGGTAGGTAGAATTAACATAGTAAAAATGGCAATCTTACCAAAAGCAATCTACTGATTCAATGCAATCCCCATCAAAATTCTTCACAGAGCTGAACAAACAATACTCAACTTCATAAGGAAGAGCAAAAAGCCCAAGATAGCAAAACAATCCTGTACAATAAAGGAACATCGGGAGGTATCACAATCCCTGACTTCAAACTCTACTACAGAGCTAAGTACTGAAAACAGCCTAGTATTGCTATAAAAACAGACAGGAGAACCAATGGAATCAAATAGAAGACCCAGATATCAATTCACACATCTACGAACACCTGATGTTTTGTCAAAGAAACAAAAAATATAAAATGGAAAAAGGAAAGCATTTTCAACAAATGGTACTGGCATAACTGGATATCTTTATGTAGAAGAATAAAAATGGATCCATATCTATCACCATGTACAAAACTCAAGCCCAAATGGATCAAAGACCTCAACATAAAACCAACCAAACTAAACCTCACAGAAGAGAAAATGGGAAGTACACTTGAACACAGGAGACCACATCCTAAATATAACCCATGTAGTACAAGCACTGAGAAAAACAATAAGTTGGACATCACAAAACTGAAAAGCTTCTGTAAAGCAAAGGACACCATCAACAAGACAAAATGGCAGCCTACAGAATGGAAAAAGATCTTCACCAACCCTACATGAGACAAAGGGCTGATCTCCACAATATATAAAGAACTCAAGAAAGTGATCATCCAAAGAACAAATAATCCAATAAAAAATGGGGTGCAGATCTAAACAGAGAACTCTCACCAAAAAGTCTAAAATGGCTGAAAGACACTTAAGAAAATGCTCAACATCCTTAGCCATCAGAGAAATGCAAATCAAAATGACTCTGAGATTTCATCTTACACCAGTCAAAATGGCCAAAATCAAAAATACTGGTGACACCTTATGCTGGAGAGGATGTGGGGTAAAGGGAACACTCCTGCATTGCTGGTGGGAGTGCAAACTGGTACAACTGCTTTGGAAATCAATATTACAATATTTCAGAAAATTAGGAAACAGCCTATCTCAAGACCCAGCAATACCACTTTTGGGCATATACCCAAAGGATGCTCAATCATACCACAAGGACATGTACTCAACTATGTTCATAACAGCATTGTTTGTAATAGCCAGAACCTGAAAACAATCTAAATGCCTCTTTACTGAAGAATCATTAAGGAAAATGTGGTACATTTACACAATGGAGTACTACACAGTGGGAACAAATAATGGTGTCTCTAAATTTGCAGGCAAATAGATGAATCTAGAAAACATTATATTGAGTGAGATAACCCAGACCCAGAAAGACACACAAATATAATATGTACTCACTCGTAAGTGGCTTGTAGTCCAACTTACAACCCTAGAAAACCTAGACAACAAAGAGGAGCCTAAGAGACACATACATGGATCTAATCTACATGGGAAGTAGAAAAAGACAAAAATCTCCTGAGTATATTGGGAATGTGGGGATCATGGGAGAGGGTAGACGAGGATGTAGGAGGAAGGAAGGGGAGTGGGGAAAAATATAACTAAATAAAAACAATAAAGAAATGTAAGTCTTAAAGAAAACACTAAAAACAATCATAGATAAAAATAGACTCAAAACATAATAGAATAAATTAAACCAGAAATTTTTTTAAAAGAGTTAAAAAAAAAAAAAAGCCACAGGAGGCCAGAAAAGTAAAGCAGAGGAACAAAACCAGAGAACAAATCATGAACACAGAGCAAAGTGTCAGATTTTTCTATTAAAATATCATAATCATATTAATAATTGTGCTATCTGTAAATACCTAGAATTTTTCAATAAAAAACAGAAACTGCCAGAGTGGCTAATAATGCCTCATTGCAGTCTATTGAAACCACAGTTATATTCATATTCTATACATGTATAAAGTAGAATAGAAATGTATTATGAAAATATTAAAACAGAAAATACCCACGTCAAAAGAAATTAGATTTCAGAGAAATATCAGAAACTGAAAAGCACACTCTATAATGATAAATGGGTCAATTTACCAAAAAGATTCAATAAGACTAAATGTGTCACCTATCAAGAGATCAAATAATTCTGTTCCAAGTGACCTTTCCCCAGGGCAATACCATTCCAGCTTGTCCTAAGCCCCATTGTTGGGCCCAGCTCCCAACCCCAGCAGACTTTTGCCACTGAGAGCCAGATGCAACCTGTCAGAATGGGTGAGTGACCTTCCTGACAGCAGAACTGCACCCCTCCCTGGACTCTGTCCCTCTGAACACTTCCTGAAGCCTATACCACTCAACTAGTTCCTGGCCCCTCTGCTGGGCCCCCACCAACCCCAGAAGAATTCAGTCCAGCAGGCCCAGAATACACCAGCCAGAACCAGCAAATGACCTGCCTACCAGCAGAACTGCATCCCTCCTTAGATTCTGTTCCCACAACTGGTGAGTGACTCCTCTGCCCTGTGGTCAGCCTCCTTTCATCTAAACACCAGCACCATTGTTGTGTCCTGTTGTAGGTGGCTGCTTGTTTGTTCCTGGCTGCCCAGAACCAAAATAATCACACAGAAACTATATTATTTAAATCACTGCTTGGCCAATCATTTAAGCGTATTACTAGCTAGCTCGTATATATTTGGTTAACCCATTTCTATTATTTTATATTTTACCATGAGGCTCAGGGTTTACCAACAAGGTTCCAGTGCATCTGTCCCTGGGTGTAGCTACATGGCATCTATTTGACTCCATGTTCTTTCTCCTACCATTCAGTTTTCCCTGCCTAGCTCTGTTCTGCACTGCTATAGGCGCAAAGAAGTTTCTTTATTAACCAATGGTAATCACAACATACAGAGAAGAATCCCATATCACCTCTGTTTTTCTGTCTAAATAAAAAGAAAGGTTTTAATTTTAACATAGTAAAATTACATATAATAAAACAGGTATCAAGCAAGAATTACAGTTACAATATTTATATTTACTTTATTATTTATCATAACTAAGGAAAACTATAACTATTTCTATTCTTCAATTCCATCAAAGACATAATAAAAAGATACAGTATTACTTAAGATATAATATTACTTAAGTAAACAAGAAGTCCATTTTAAGCAACTTCCAAAACTCTAGAATTGACAGAGAAATCTTGCTGCCTGGACAGTCATCAAAAGTTCTCCTGTGTCTTTGTGGCATCTAATTTTCAGACTATAGGCCCATAGTATCCAGGAGGTTTTTCTATGAAGCAGGAAATTTGAAGATCTGTTCTGCCTTGTAATGGCAAAGTCCATCAGTTACTTCCTTCTGTGTCCTGCAGAATGTCTGACAGACTCTTTCAAGAAGCAAGAACCCCAAAATACTGTCCCAGCTAGCTCAGTCGGTGGGGAATGGTACTCTTAATCTCAGAGTTATGGGTTCGAGCCCCATGGTGGGCGCCAACTTTTTGACAGAGGCTGCTTGTTTGTTCCCAGCTGCCCAGACTTGAAATAACCACACAGAAACTATATTATTTAAATAATTGCTTGGCCAGTCACTTAAGAATATTGCTAGCTAGCTCCTATCTCTTTGGTTAACCATTTCCATTAATCTGTGTATCACCACATAGCTGTGACTTAGCACGTAAAGTTCCATCTGGTATCCAAGTTCCATCCAGCATCTGGCATCTATCTCCAGCAGGGCTACATGGCTTCTCTGTGACTCTGCCTATTCTCTCTCTCTCTCTCTCTCTCTCTCTCTCTCTCTCTCTCTCTCTCTCTCTCTCTTTCAGCCTGGCTATATTCTGTTAAGTCATTGACCAAAAGCAGCTTCTTTATTCATTAACCAATAAAAGTAACACATATACAGAAGGACTTCCTACACCAGTGCCCTGTCCCTAATCCTGAAGGAATCCTACTGCTCTGGTGTAGTCCTCACCAGTCAACAAATGGGTGAGTGACCCATCTGCCAGCTGGACTGCTTTCACTCCCTGAGTTCTGTTCTCCCAAGACCCACACTGCTGCCCAAGCCTTCCCACATCATCATACTCCTCATGGTCAACCCTTCCTCAGAACTCTGGCAGACTCTATAGCCTCAGATACAGTCCAGAACAGTTAGAAGAACAGCCATAGCAGCTCTACTGGAGGCCAGGCTGGTCCCAGGTACCCCAGAAGAAGACATAGACTTTACTGGAGACCAGGCCATATCTAGAGACCCAAGAAGACTTTGGCTTTACCAGATACCAGACCCAATCAAAGGCCTCAAGGCCCCAAAATTCCTAGCAGAGACACCCTATTGGACCTGAAGACTTATCAATCACCAGAACCCTTGACTACTCAAGCCAGAAGACAAGAGAGAAAACAGAAATCAAGGAACAAAACACCCATCTAACAAAGACAAACACAGGAATCAATACCTAGACCTATAATCATTTCAGAACACAATCAATAACAGAAAAGGCAATATGCTACCACCAGAACCCCGCTACCCTATCACAAGAAGACCTGAATATTCCAACAAAGCTAAAGCATAAAAATAACCATTAAAATAGCTTTATGAAGATTATAGAGGTTCTTAAAAAGGAAATAGAAAAAAAATTGTCTAAAGAAATTGAGAAAAAGACAAGCAAAAAAGGGGAAGAAATTAATAAATCTCTTAAAGAATGTCAAGAAAGCCGAGGGTGAGGAGGACAAACAAACACTTGCCAGAAACAAATAAAACTGTCCAAGAGCTGAAAATTAAAATAGAACAATAAAGAAAACAAAAACTGAAATGGAAAGTCTGGGTAAGCAAACAGAGCTACAGATGCAAGCATCACCAACAGAATAAAATACAAGAAATAGAAGAAAGAATCTCGAGTGTTAAAGGTATGACAGAGGAAATAGTTTCATCACTCAAAGAAAATGTTAAATCTAAAAAATTCCTAACAAAACATTCAGAAAATCTGGAAAATTATGAAAAGACCAAACCTAAAAATAATAGAAATAGAAGAAGAAGAATCTCTGCTCAAAGGCCCAGAAAATATAGTCAATAAAATAATAGAAGAAAAATGTCCCAACTTAAAGAAGGACATGCATATAAAGGTACACAAAGCCACAAAGCTTACAGAACACTAAATAGACTAGAAAAAAAAAAAACTCTCACCACATAATAATCAAAATACTAAACATACAGAATAAAAAAATAAAGAATATTAAGAGGTGCAAAGGAAAAAGGCCAAATAACAAAGGTAAGCTTATCAGAATTAGATCCAACTTTTCGGTGGAGACACTGAAAGCTAGAAGAGCCTGGAGAGAACTCTTACAGGCTCTAAGGGACAATGGATGCCAGTCAAGAGAATTAGACTCAGGAAAATCTTTGATGACCATAGATAGAGAAAATAAAATGACAAAGTCAAATTTAATTAACATCTATCCACAAATTCAGGCCTACAGAAAGTATTAGACGGAAAATTCAACTCAAGGAAGTTAGCTACATCCACGAAAATACAGAAAGTAGATAAGCCCACACCAGCAAAACCCAAAGAAGAGAAACACACACATATGCACAAACACCACATCACCAACAAAGCAACAACAATAAACAAAATAATAGAATTTAACAATCACTTGTCATTAGTATTTCTCAATATTAATGGTCTCAATTTTCCAATAAAAAGACACAAACTAACAGAATGGATACCAGAACAGGATCCATCCTTCTGTTGCATACAAGAAACACACCTCGACATCAAAGACAAACATTACCTCAGAATAAAGGGTTGGAAAAATATTTTTCAATCAAATGGACCTAAGAAGCAAACAGGTGTAGCTCTCCTAATATCTGAAAAAAATAGACTTCAAACTAAAATTAATTAAAAGAAGTAGAGAAGGACATTTTATATTCATCAAAGGACAAATCCACCAAGGTGATGTCTCAGTTTTGAACATCTATGCCCCAAATACAAGGGTACCCACATTTGTAAAAGAAACATTAAAAATGCTTACATCAAACATCTGATCCCACACATTAACAGAGAGAGATTTCAACACCCCATTTTCACCAAGGGACAGATCATTCAGACAGAAACTATATAGAGAAATTACAGAATTAACAGATGTTATAACTCAAATGGACCTAACAAATATCTATAGAAAATTTCACCCCAACACCAAAGGATATACTGTCTTTTCAACATCGCATAGAACCTTCTCCAAAACTGACCACTTACTTGATCACAAAGCAAGTCTTAACACATACAAAAATGCTGGAATAACTCCCTGTATCTTATCACATCACCATGGGTTAAAGTTGGATTTCAACAACAACACAAATTTCAAGAAGCCTACAAATTCAAGGAACCAGAGAAACTCTCAAATGAATTACTACTGGGTCAAGGAAGAAATAAAAAAAGAAATCAAAGGCTTCCTAGAATTCAATGAAAATGAATGCACAACGAACCCAAACTTATGGGACACAATGAAAGAAGTGCTGAGGAAAGTTCCTAGCCCTGAGTGTATGCATAAAGAATTTGAAGAAATCTCATACTATCAAATTAAAGCAAACCAGAAATCTCTCGAATAAAAAGAAGCAAACTTACCCAGAGAACAACACAAAAAATCAATGAAACAAAGAATTGATTCTTTGAGAAAATCAACAAGATGGACAAACTCTTATCCAAACTAACTAAAAGACAGAGGGAGAATATCTAAATTAACAAAATCAAAAACAAAAAGGGGGGACATAACAACAGATACCAAGGAAATCCAGACAATCACTTGTCATATTTCAAAAACCTGCACTCCACAAAATTGGAAAATCTAAAAGAAATGAGCAAATTTCTTGATAGATACCACATACCAAAATTAAATCAAGATCAGATAAATAATTTAAAAAGACCTATAGCCCCTAAGGAAATAGAGGCAATCATTAAAAATTTTCCAACCAAAGAAAGTTCAGGGACAGATGGTTTCAGAACAGAAATCTACCAGACTTACAAAGAAAAGTTAATACTAGTACTCCTCAAATTAATCCACAAAATAGAAACAGAAGGAACCTTGCCAAAATCTTTTCATGATGCCATAGTTACCCTGATACCCAAAGCACACAAAGACTCAATAAAGAAGAATTACAGATCAACTTCCCTCATTAATATTCATGTAAACGTACTCAATAAAATACTAGCAGACCGAATCAAAAAACACATTTAAAAAAATGATTATCCAACATGATCAAGGGGGCTTCATCTAGAGATGCAAAAATGGTTAACATATGAAAAAATGTCAATGTATTCCCATATGATCATTTAAATAGATGCTGGGAAAGTCATTAACAAAATCCCACACCCCTACTGGGTGATGGTAACACATACCTGTAATCCCAGCACTCAGGAGGCAGAGGCAGGAGGAACTCTTTGAGTTCGAGGTCAGCCTGGTCTACAAGAGCTAGTTCCAGGACAGGCTCCAAAGCTACAGAGAAATCCTGTCTCAAAAAACAAAAACCAAAAATTCAACACCCTTTCATGATAAAAAATCTTGGAGAGAAGAGAGATACAAGGAATGTACCTAAATATAAAAAAAGCAGTATACAGAAGCCGACAACCAACTTCAAATTAAATAGAAACTCAAAGCGATTTCACTAAAACATGAAGAAAACAATGCTGTCTACTCTCTCCATATCTATTCAATATTGTATTCAAAGTTCTAGCTAGAGCAATAAGACAATAAAAAGAGATCAAGGGGATACAAATTGAAAAAGAGGGGTCAAAGCATTACTATTTGCAAATGACATGGTAGTATATATAAGTGGCCCCAAAATTTCTACCGAGGAACTCCTACAGCTGATAAATACCTTTAGCAAAGTAGCTAGATACAAGATTAACTAAAAAGAAAAAAGAAAAAAAAAAAAGAAAATCAATGAACCTCTTATATACAAACTACAAAGAAGCTGACAAAAAAATCATGGAGACAACAAACACCCTTGACAGTAGCCACAGACAATATAAAATATTTTGAGAGTAACTCTAACCAAGCAAGTGAAAGACATATATGACAAAAACTTTCCGTCTTTGAAAAAAGAAATTGAAGAAAATATCAGGAATAACATAGCAAAAAAAAAATGGCCATCTTACCAAAAGAAATCTACAGATTAAATGCAATTCCCATCAAAATTCCAGCACAATTCTTTATAGGCCTCAAAAGAAAAAATACTCAGCTTCATATGGAAAAACAAAAAGCCCAGGATAGCTAAAACAATCCTGTACAATAAAAGGACTGCCAAAGATAACACCATATTACCGTTCTTCATCTCAGTCTCTACTATAGAGTTATAGTATAAAAAAAAAAAGTAAACAGCGTGGCATTTTCATAAAAACAGACGCGTGGATCAGTGGAATTGAATAGAAAGCCTACACATAAATCCACACACCTATGGACACCTGATTTTTGAAAAAGAAACCAAAATTATACAATGGAAAAAAAGAAAACATCTTCAACAAATGGTCCTGGCATAACTGGATGTTTGCATGCAGGAGAAAGCAAATAGATTTGTATCTATCACCCTACATAAAATTCAAATCCAAGTTGAACAAAGACCTCAACTTAAATCCAGTTACATTTAACCTGATAGAAGAGAAAGTGGGAAATAACCTTGAATGCAATGGCACAAGACACAGTTTCCTGAATAGAACACCAGAAACACAGACAATTAAAGTTGACAATTAATAGTGGGACATCCTGAAACTGAAAAGTTTCCATAAGGCAAAGGACACTGTCAAAATGACAGAATGGCAGCCTGTAGAATGGAAAAAAAGAAAAAACCCACCCCACATCTGACAGAGGGCTGACCCCCAAGATAAATAAAGAACTCAAATAAGATATCAAAATACCAAATAATTCAGCTAAAAAATTGAGATCCAGACCTAAACAGAGAATTCTCAGCAGAAAAATCGGGGAAATGCAAATCAAAATGACTCTGAGATTCTGTCAGAATAGCTAAAAATCAAAAACACTAATGACAGCTTGTGCTGGAAAGGATGTAGAACAGGGGTTGTCCCCTTTGGCTGACTTTTGGGAACCTATTCCTCAGACTTGCCCAGTCTTAACACAAGGGGAGGCGCTTAGTCATACTGCAACTTGATATGCTATGCTTCATTGATACCCATGGGAGGCCTGCCCCTTTCTGAACAGAAACTGAAGAAGAGGTGATGAGGGGAAGGGAAGAGAGGGAATGAATGGGAAGGGAGGAGGGAGGGAAAAATGTGGTCTGGATGTAAAAGAAATAAACATAATAAATAGATAAAAGATTTGAAAAAAAGACATAACATATTCAAATACATATGATGAACTCAAAGAAATGACTCATAAATATGAATCAGTAGGGAGCAGAAGGGCAGTAACTGAAAGTCAGTGACGTAACATAGCCAAAGCGCATTTATAACACGCAGGTAACAAGACACAGACCCTTTCACATAGATACAGAACATATACTAAGATACTAAGACTGATGACATCCTAGATCAAAGTCAGTTTCAAAACTCATACCGCACATGGGTCCTACTGCTGGGGAATTAAGTTAGAAATCAATGGCAAAGAGATAGAAATGAAAATCTTCAAACGTTTGCCAACTAAAAAGCTCCCTCCTAAATGGTCTGTGAATTTTGCAGGAAATCTTATGGGAAATAAAAAATGCATTGAACTGAATGAAATAAAATACAACATAACATAAATTAATGGAAGCCAGTAAGGGGTGCTTTCAGCATTAATATTATATATACGAAAAAAAGAGTGTAAGTAAACACTATTTTTACTAGCTTCCCTTTCAAGAACCTAGGGAAAGGATAGCAAAATGATTGATTGATAGATAGATAGATAGATAGATAGATAGATAGATAGATAGATAGATGATGAATAGATTGATAGATAGACGTATAGTAGATAGATAGATAGATAGATAGATAGATAGATAGATAGATAGATAGATGATAGATAGATAGATAGATAGATAGATAGATAGATAGATGATAGATAGATAATAGATAGATAGATAGATAGATAGATAGATAGATAGATAGATAGATAGATAGATAGATAGATAGAAAAGCAACAGTCATGGTTGGGTTTTATTTTTTATTTTGTTTTGTTTGTTTGGTTTGGTTTGGTTTTTTGGTCATATTAACATAAGCTAGAGTTAGCTAGGAAGAGGGAACGTCAGCTGTGAAAATGCCTGCATCAGATTGCCTAGAGACAAGTCTTCATTGTGGGACATTTCCCACATGTTTGATGTGGGAGGGCAGTGCCATCCCGGCAGGTGGTCCTAGGTTGTATAAGAAAGCAGGCTGAGCAAGCTTGGAGCCACAAGCCAGCAGGCGTGGCTTACTGCTTCAGTTCCTGCCTTAGGTTCCTTTCCTAACTTCCTTCAGAAAGATGAAATAAATCCTTTCGTCCCCAAGCTGCATTTTTTGTTTGTTTGTTTCATCACAGCAATAAAAACCCTAATGAGGACAAGAGCATAGTGAGAGAAATCATAGTCACGGCGAAATTAGTGAAATTAAAAACAGAAGAGGAGCAATGAAAGTCACTTAAATAGACTGAAAAGATGAATACAAAGTGACAAGAACAAAAGTGACAAAAGGATGGCATGACACAAATGACCAAATCAAACACGGTCCCCTGGATGCTGTAGGGACTTTTCCCAGCTACAGAAGATAGCAAGAAACAAAACACCCACACCCGTGTGAGCTTGACGACTGATATAATATCAAAGACGTGAACCACCATAGCATGTGTGACTGAAAAGGACAGACAGTTTGAACAGAACCACAGTTAGCAAGGAAACTGAACTGGTTAATTCCAACACGCTCAGTCCTTAGTGTAACTCTGGAAAACACCAGCACACATTTAAGGAATCAAGAGCAATTCTATCCTGCCTCTTCCGAGGAAGCAAATGATAAAATTCTATCAATAAAATCCACCATAAAATATTACCCTAATAACCAAACCAAAGAGAGTGGAAAGAAAAGGTAGCCACAGATCAGTATCCTCCATGGATGTGGGTACAAAAGCTGTTAAGAGAATACCAGCAAACATGAGTCAACAATAAAGAAGAAGAAATGTATACTATGGCTGCCTGGGGCGCTGAGTAGTAGTTAGTAGCTGAGGTCAACAATTAACTAAACTACCAACTGAGAAGCTCCAGATGACACTTCATCTCAAGCAAGAACTGAAGGCTAAATTATAATTTTATCCTAGCTAGTTGAGTATTGAAGGCGTTCCCCCAATAACCATACACAACCATTAAGCAAAAATGGAGACTTATCAGCTCCAGGCTTCTAAGGAAATTTCTGTCCAATCGTTAGCTAATTAAGGAGCCGAGTAGAGACTTTATTGACTATACATAGCAAAGATATAGATTTCACAGAATTAGTTCACAACATTTAAATTCACAATAACAACTGCAAAAGGAAACAATAAGAACAATAAGGAACGAAGGGGAAAAAAGAAACTGTTTTTCAGTTACTATGAGACTATTAGAAATACATTCTTTTCAGTTTTACACACACACAAAAACACAAATATATAAACATGCATAAATCACCTACAAAAATCTTATGCCTAAGAAAGAAATCTTTATAAACCATAACCGAGAAAGCTAAGATCTATACTCAAACGACAAAGACTTTAAATAAGCTATTTTGAATATGTTCAGAGAGCTAAAGGAAAATATGTGAAAAATGCATAATCAGAAAGAAATAAGCAATAAGATATGCAAATTATAAAATGCAATCAAGCAGAAATTTTGTAATTGAAAAGTATAAAAGCTGAGATGAAAAATTCACTAGCCCAGAATAGAAAGACAGATAGACTAGGAAGAGCATTGCACCAGAAACCTGGGGGACCATCGAGAGTACAAACAGAATGGCAGTCCTGGTGACAGGGATAGAAACAGGTAGGGAGAATATCTGAAGAAATGATTTCTCAACATCCAAACAGCCCAGAATACTTCACATAGGGTGCAAGGAGATTCACACCTACACACATCAGAGTCAGACTGTCAAAATCCAGAGACAAAGAGAAGCTCGTGAAAATAGAGAGAAGCTATTGATCACATACAGAGAATCCAAATAAGATTAATAGGTGGTATCTTATCAGAAATTGTAGGGGTCAGAAAGCATCAGAAAGACATTTTCAAACTTCCAAAAGAAAAATACCTGTCCACTGGGTGTTTTTGTTTTGCTTTGTTCTTAATCTGGCAAAACTACACTTCATAGAGAAAGGGGTAATTAAGGCAACTTTTAAATACATTGCATAAAGTAAACAGAAACATCAGAACTTTTTGCTAAAACTCATACCTTACAAGAAATATTAAAGCCATCCCTCCAGCTTACTTAAAAGAGAATCAAATAGTTATTTCAGCCACAGCAAACAGAAGTGGTTATGCAGGTAAATAAAAAGAAGAGTATAAGTATTTTTGTTGTATAAAATTCTTGTTCATTGTGACTTAAAAATACAATAACTATATAATGCAATAATTGTAAAAAATTCCAAGCATGGGAAAACATTGTATGAAGATGTAATTTACAAGAAAAATTTAAAAAAATGAGAAATGGGAATAGAGTCATACGAAAGCAAAAATTATGTATACACTTGATATCATGTGGGATAAGGGTGAAACACATGATCATCTAAATTGATGCTAAAAGCATTCTACACTATCCCACACTTTTCCACAGTAAACTGAGAATAGAAAGCCACCTCTTTAGCCTTCCAAGACCACCTATGAAAAGCCACTAGCGAACATTATCCCTGATGGTGGAACTTCCACTGTCAACGTCAGCAAGGTGCGGGGCACACATGCCCCCTCCTTCCATTCAGCGTTCACTAGAGGCAATACAGACAACTGGCCAAGAGATCAAAACATACATATTGGAATAGAATATGTAAAAAGTACATCTGTGTAGATTATATGATTTTACATAGATAAAAATCAAAGAAGACACAGAAAAAAGTTAATTCATAGTTGTATACATTTGCAAAATGTAATACCAATGCCTTAAAACAGTGTGTTTCTATACACTGAAAATGAACAATATGAGAAGAAAATTAGCAATTCCAGGTATAACAGTGTAAGAGACCCCAAAATTCTCAAAAATACACTTAGCTAAAATTGTTGAAAAATTGGCCTAGAGAGATGGCTGAGAAAAGCCAATAATATTCCTGGTACCCCTGACAGATGGCTCACAACCACCAGTAGCTTCAGTTTCAGGGAATACAACACCTTCTGACATCCATGGGCACCTGCCCTCATGTATACCTGCTCACAAACATATACATACTGTCATAGTCAGAATCCTATTACTGTGCAAAGATACCATGACCACAGCAACTCTTATAAAACAAAACATTTAATTGGGGTTTGCTTGGAGTTTCAGGAGTTTATTCAATTGTCACCATGTCAGGGAGCATGACATCATGGAGGCACACGTTATGCTGGAGAAGGAGCTGAAACCTCTATATCTGTATCTGTAAGCAACAGGGAAAGAAAGACTGGTCTTGACATAGGCCTTTAAAAACCAGCCCCAGTAACACCCTTCCTCCAACAAGGACATACCTCCTAATCCTTTCAAATAGTGCCACTCCCTGGTTACCAAACATTCAAATCTATGAGCCTTTTGGCGCCTGTGGTAATCTGAAAGAAAATAACCCCCAATGGGAATAGCACTATTAGGAGGTGTGGCCTTGTTTGAGGAAATGTGTCACTGTGGAGGTAGGCTTTGAGGTCTCTTTTGCTCAAGCTTTTCTCAGTGTGACAATCAGTCAACTTCCTGCTGCCTTCTGGTCAAAGGCAGGACTCTCAGCTCCAGCACCACATCTGCCTGCACACTGTCATGCTCCTCATCATGATGATAATGAACTGAACCTCTGTAACTGTAAGCCACCACTTCAATTAAATATTTTCTCAGTAAGAGTTTCTGTGCTTATGGTGTCTCTTCACAGAGATAGAAAATCCTCACTGAGACAGGGCCATTCTTATCCAAACCACATATGTAAACATACACATGCAAACACATAATTAAAATATAAATTTTAAAAGAAGTACAAAACATATTTCACACACTGAAAATTATGTTTTGCTCAAGACTATTTAACAGCTAACTAAATGAAATGTTTTACAAGAGATACACTGAAGGACTTGTCATTGTTACGACAGAAACTCCCTTAGGTTGATACGTAGGTTTGATGTTGCCTCTATCAGAAGTTCAAATGCCTTTTTTCCAAAACTCAATTGAGCATGTTGGCTAAAGTTTACATGGAATATTGAAAGACTCTGGATATTAAAAACAGTTCTTGAAAAAATAAAAATGAGATTTCAAAACCCACTGGAAAATTTAGAGTAATTAAAAATGTATTCCTTCCTGGGACAGAGTTGATATACAGACCAAATGTTGAAATTGGAAGTCCAGAAGTGAACTCATGCATTCATGGATAACTGATTTTGATAAAGGGGCCAAAACCGTGCAAAAGGGAAAAAGACATTATTTTAATGAGTAATATGAGAGTTGGATACCGACACACAAAAGAAAAAATTTTAACACTCCTTTTATGATAAACAAACTTTGAATTCACAAGAATCTACAGTGGTTTGAAAAAGAATGGCCCCCATGGTCTCACATATTTGAATGCTTGGTCCCCTCCCTACTGGTGGAAGTATTTGGGAAGGATTAGGAAGTATGGCCTTATTGGAAGTGGCATGTCACTGGGGGGGGGGGGGGGCTTTGAGGTTTCAGAAGCCCATGGTCCTCTCCTTCTCCCTCCCCCTCTCCTTTTTGCAGATAAGAAGTAAAGTCTCAGCAGTTACTGCTCCAGCACCAATTCTGCCTCCCTGCCACCATGCTTCCCACCACAGTAGTGATGGACTCACCCTCTGCAATTGTAAGCTTCCAACAAACTCTTCTAAAAGTTGCCTTGGTAATGGTGTTCTTTTTATTGATTTTATTGAGCTATATACTTTTCTCTGTTCCCCTGCCTTCCCCTCCCTTCCACTTCAACCCTCTCCCATGATTCTCATGCTCCCAATTTACTTAGGAGATCTTGTCTTTTTCTACTTCCCATGTAGATTAGATCCACGTATATCTCTCGTAGGGTCCTCATTGTTGTCTAGGTTCTCTGGGATTGTGATTTGTAGGCTGGTTTTCTTTGTTTTATGTCTAAAAGCCACTTATAAATGCACACATATAATATTTTCTTTCTGTGTCTCAATATGTTTTCTAGATACATCCATTTGCCTGCAAATTTCAAGATGTCATTCGTTTTTTTCTGCTGTGTAGTACTCCATTGTGCAAATATATCATATTTTCTTTAATGATTCTTTGGTTGAGAGGCATTTAGGTTGTTTCCAAGTTCTGGATATGACAAACAATGCTGCTATGAACATAGTTGAGCACGTGTCCTTGTGGTACGATTGAGCATTCTTTGGTTATATACCCAAAAGTGGTATTGCTGGATCTTGAGGAAGGTTGTTTTCTAATTTTCTGAGAAATCACCGTACTGATATCCAAAGGGGCTGTACCAGTTTGCACTCCTACCAGCAATACAGGAGTGTTTCTTTTACCCCACATTTTTTCTAGCATAAGTTGTCATCAGTGTTTTTGATTTTGGCCATTCTGACTGGTGTAAATGGAATCTCAGAGTTGTTTTGATTTGCATTTCTCTGATGGCTAAGGATGTTGAGCAATTCCTTAAGTGTCTTTCAGTCATTTTAGATTCCTCTATTGAGAGTTCTCTGTTTAGGTCTGTACTCTAATTTTTAAAATTGGATTATTTGTTCTTTTGATGACCAATTTCTTGAGTTCTTTGTATATTTTGGAGATCAGTCCTCTCTCTGATGTGGGTTGGTGAAGATATTTTCCCATTCTTTAGGTTGTCGTTTTGTTTTGTTCACTGTGTCCTTTGCTTTACAGAAGCTTCTCAGTTTCAGGAGGTCCCATTTATTAACTGTTTCTCTCAGTGTCTGTGCTGCTGGGGTTATATTTAGAAAGTGGTCTCCTGTGCCAATGGATTCAAGTGTACTTCCCACTTTCTTTTCTCTGAGATTTAGTATGGTTGGCTTTATGTTGAGGTCTTTGGTTTATTTAGACTTGAGTTTTGTGCATGGTGATAGAAATAGATCTATTTTCATCCTTCAACGTGTTGATATCCAATTATGCCAGCACCAATTTTAAATATGTTTTTTCCATTTTATATTTTTTTGCTTCTTCATCAAAAATCATGTGTTCATAGGTGTGTGGATTAATATCTGGCTCTTCGATTTGATTCCATTGGTCCTCCTGTCTGTTTTTATGCCAATATCAGGCTGTTTTCAGTAATTAGCTCTGTAGTAGAGTTTGAAGTTGGGGATTGTAATGCCTCCAGAAGTTCATTTATTGTGCAGGATTGTTTTGGCTATCCTGGGTTTTCTGTTTTTCTATATGAAGTTGAGTACTATTCTTTCAAGGTCTATGAAGAATTTTGATGGACAGTGCACTGAATCTGCAGATTGATTTTGGTAAGATTACTGTTTTTACTATGTTAATTCTACATACCCAAGAGCATGGGAGATCTTTCCATTTTCTGGTGTCTTCTTCAATTTCTTTCTTCAAAGATTTCAAGTTCTTGTCTTACAGGTCTTCCACTTGTTTGGGTAGAGTTACTCCGATATATTTTATGTTATTTTTGGTTATTGTGAAGGGTGATGCTTCTCTGATTTCTTTCTCAGCCAATTTACCATCTGTGTAAAGGAGAGCTACTGATTTTTTTTGAGTTAATCTTGTATCCTGCTACATTACTGAAGTGTGAGTTGTAGAAGTTCCTTGATAGAATTTTTGGGATTGCTTATGTAAACTATCATATTACCAGCAGGTAGCAAGGGTTTGACTTCTTCTTTTTTGATTTTTATATCCTCTTGATCTCCTTTTGTTGTCTTATTGCTCTAGCTAGGACCTCCAGAACTATATTGAATAGATATGGAAAGAGTGGACAACCTTCTCTTGTTCCTGATTTCAGTGGGATCACTGTGAGTTTCTCACCATTTAGTTTGATGTTGGCTGTTGGTTTGCTGTTTATGGCCTTAATTATGTTTAGGTATGTTCCTTGTATCCCTGCTCCCTCCAAGCCCTTTATCATGAAGGCATGTGGTATTTTGTCGAAGGCTTTTTCAGCATCTAAATAGATGATCATGTGTTTTTTATTTTTCAGTTTGTTTATATGGTGGATTATATTGACAGATATTAGCAAAACTATGAAATGCTTCACAAATTTGCATGTTATCCTTGCTCAGGAACCATGCTAATCTTCTCTGTATCATTCCAATTTTAGTATATGTGCTACCAAAGTGAGCACGGTGATGGTGATTTATCACATTTGAAAAGTAATGAAAGCAAAATTTAGTATCAGGAATGAGGTATTTCCCTGACAGGCCTAACAGCACTGTTTTGGGGAGGAAGTAGAAGACTTTGGGACTTTGGACTAGAAAAGAAGTTGAATACTGTAAATGGGATTAGTGGACCGTTCTAGTAGGAGATTGGAAGTCAATAGTACTAAGAGGAAATGAATTATGTAGGCCCAGCCCCAGAAGTTTCACAGGTAACCTATATTACCAATTAGACTGGAAGCAATTCTTGTGATAGTTAGGCAAAGAATGTGGCTGCCTTTTGCCCTTGTCCTGGAAATTTACCCCAGGCTAAATGGAAGAGTCTGGGACTAATTTCATTTGGCAGAAATTTCAAGGCAACCTAATACTAATTCTGCATTGTAGGTTCTAGTGCTCACTCGTATGCAGGTCTACACTGAAAAAGAGCAAGCAGGGCAGAAAGAAACACAAAATATACGCTTGAGTGCCTGCCTTGATCTCCTGTCTTGGCTTCTTTGATGATGGACTATATAGCAAGCAAGATGAAACAAATCCTTTCTTCCCCAAGTTGCTTTTGGTCCTGCTGTTTATCACAGTAACAGAAAACCAAACTCCGATGAACAGTCATCTTTTAATATGACTTCCAGAAGATAGGGCCTCTGTGAGGTGGCTTAGTGGGTAAAGGTGCCTGTTACACAGCCTAACAGCCTGAGTTCGAGTCCCAGGATCCACATGGCAGAAGGAGAGAACCAACTTCTAAAAGCTGTCCTTTGACCTCTACACGGACGGCTGTGCTGGGTGCCTGCCACCATGCATGAACACACGCACTCAGAATTTCATTCCAAGTTTTAGAAACTGACACATTTTAAGAAGGGTATCGGAAGCTGGAGCTTTGGTTGTTGAGTGAACGCAAAGTGGTTTGTTCCTAAGGAAAACTGTATTATGATGGGGTAAATAATGGGGAGTAAGAAGTTGTATGGGACAATTCTACCCATGCATGCATATCCAAGAGAACTGAAAGCATGTATTTATAAAAGATTGTACACACATTATCAGCTATATATATATATATATATATATATATATATATATATTTTTGGTTTTTCGAGACAGGGTTTCTCTGTGGCTTTGGAGCCTGTCCTGGAACTAGCTCTGTAGACCAGGCTGGTCTCGAACTCACAGAGATCCACCTGCCTCTGCCTCCCGAGTGCTGGGATTAAAGGCGTGCGCCACCACCGCCCGGCTATCAGCTATATTTTTATAGGAAACAAACACCAGAACCGACGCAAAGGTCCATCAACTAACAGATAGTTAAATGAGTGTGGTAGTTCATATCATGGAGTGCTATTTAGTCACTAGAAAGGATAAAATCCTGCCAGGCGGTGGTGGCACATACATTTATTCCCAGCATTAGGAAGGCAAAGGCTGGTGGATCTCAGAGAGTTCAAAGCCAGCCTGGTTGGTCTACAAAGTGAGTTTCAGGACAACCAAGGCTGTTAAACCCCTGTTTCAAAAAACAAAACAAACAGCAACAAAAAAGGATATAAAACCTTAATATAGATAAAAGCCAAAAACAGTATACAGAATGAAAGATAAGAGAAATGAGCGTGAAGTCACATGCCATGTGAGTCTCTTTATTAGGAGACTCCAGAGAGTGTCTCAGTAGCTAGCAAGAGACGGGAGAAGATGGTAGGGAGCGGTGGGTCATGGGCACAAGGCTCCACTTTGGGTCATGAAAATGTTCCAGAGCTTGAGTGGTGACGATTGTACAATCTTGTGAGCATACCAAAACCCCCTCAACTGTAAATAGCAAATTGTATTATTTGTGATATGTCAATAAAACACAATTCTATAACCTCATTAATAAACTGACTTTATGAATGAATTGATTTGTAAATCAGTATACACAAACGTAAGATTATTAAATTTTTCTTTAAAAAAAGTATACTATAATGTTTTGGGATCTTTGGCTAGGCATAGAAATTTTAACTTGACACTGAAACTTGAGTTATAAATTTAAAAAAAATAAAATCTTTAGCCCTGAGAAAGATCCCATTTAGAGAATGAAAAGACAATTTGCATACTTGGAGAAAATTTTACAAACCCTCCCTCTGGAAAATGATGATAAATCAACTACATAAAAGACTCACAATATGCAACAACAAAAAAAGTTTCTTAAACTTAAGCAAAGGCCTGAAGAAACCCTTCACCAGAAGACAGATACCAGAAGAGAGACGAGCGCCAAGATGCCGTCCAGCATCGTTCGCCACCAGGGAGACCATGGCAATCATCCCATCAGATGAGCAAGCACAGATGAGGGTACCAAATGGGGGTGAGGATGCAGAGAGGCGAGATGACATAGACGGTGGGTGGGATGTGGCAGGCTCAACTCTGAAACACAGCTTGACAGTCTCTATGAAGACTGAACACGCCATTGTCACACGCCGTTGTCACGCGCGCTCTGGAACACCAGCCAGTGCCACGCTCCGGATTGGCGCCCATCTTCACACAGGCCTGTGCGTGAACATCAACAGTAGATTCACTCGCGGTGTCTGAGAGCTGGCGAACATGAATAAAAGTGACCACGGTCTGCTGTGTTCATGCCGTGGAATTCTCGGCCAGGAAGTTGGACAGTGGACTTCACGACCTGCGTGAGTTTCTGGGGCATTGTGGTCAGACAAAAGGGCCAGTCTCAAAAAGATACAAACATACTGTAATTCTCAAAATGGAGCACAGCATATAATTATTTTAAAATAAAGGACTTGGGAGTTGGGGCAGGAGGACAAAGCCAGCCTGGACTGAAGGGGGTTCTCAAAAAAATTTTAAAAGTTAAGAAGCTATTATTAAATGTTTAAAAAAAAAAAAAACATGGCAGACTCCTGCATATTCACTACAGGAAGGTTATGTTTTTAATTCATTTACATTTTTGCTTTAGCTCTCTCTCTCCAAAATAGTATCAGTATACCCAAGTTAACATCCTTCTTTTTGTCTGATGGTTGAGCCCAGGCTCTTGGACCAGCCAGGCAAGTGCTCTCCTGTTGAGCTACAACCACAGGATTAAAAGATTTTCAATTTATTTATATTTTTATACAGATGGGTGTCTTGCTGCATTCGTGTCTGCATACCACGTGTGTCCCCAGAGAGCAGGAAAAGACATTGGAACTGGGATCATAGATGGCTGTGAGTGCCATGCAGATGCTGGGTATTGAACCCTGGTCCTCTGGAAGAGCAACCTGTGCACATGTGCTCCTGGCTGCTGATCCATCTCTCCTGTCCCCCACCCCACATTTTTCAAGCTCTGTCATGAGACAGTGTGCTGCTGAGTTTTCTAGGCAGGCCTCGAACTCGCAAAGTAGCCCAAGCAAGCCTAGAAGCTGCAATTGTCATGTCTCAGCTTCTCAAGTAGCCGAGACTAGAGGTGTGAGCCACTGCACCTGTTGCTCTCTTTCCTGTGCTCCTCTATTTCTCTGTATTTGGACAGCTCCTCTTCCTCCATTTCTCCCCAGTACTGAGCGGCACTCTTAATCTCTCATGCAGATCCAACATTTCCGTCTCCTAGACATTACCATGTCCCCACAGTGCTGCAGCGTGTGTCTTGTCAAAGGTGGCATCATTTTGCCACTGCCCCATGTGAGGCTTGCTTTTGCTCCTTGAACTATTTGTTAGTGAACAACTAAAACACCAGGGTCTCTGATCTTTTTTTGCCCTTTTTGTGTTACTATATGACTGAATGTCAGTCTTCTTTCAAAATGGTCTAACCTTGGCTCATTAAGACTTATAACAGCCTATTCTGTAATTGGCTCCCATCTTGCTGGTGAGCAAAGCTAGGCACAGAACAGCTAAGCTACTTCCTGAATGCAGCGTTCATAAATGGGAAGCCTGGGTTTGAACCCGAGTGGTCTGCGCAGAGCCGCATCCCTCCGTGAGAACACAACACCCAGCTGCCTATGCGGTACACTCAGGAGACTCATCAGCTGTTCTCAACATCTCTGAACCTCCCCATGTCTGTCTCCTTGTGATGCAGATAGGAATCTCTCATTTTAAATATTTTCTTTTCTTGTGAGGGGCACACATGCCACAGTGCGCCTGTGTAGGTCAGAGGACAATTTGCTGGAGCTGGGTCTCTCCTTTCACCATGTGATTGTCAGAAATTGAACTCAGGTAGTCAGACTTGGTGGCAGGGCCCTTTATCTACCGAGTCACTTCCCCAGATGCAGAATCTCTTTAAGTCAGCACAAAAAGGGATAGATAGCTGGAGGACATACTGAACCTAAGACTGCTATGAGACGTGCAGCATCTCCATTGCTGCCCGACACACAGCTACCAGCACTGCGTGCAGCCATGATTCCCTCTTCCTTTAAGATCGGTCTCCAGAAGGAGTTAATATATCCTGGTGGTGACTCTTTTTTTCTAATGTCTTCTCACTAATGACATCAAGTTTGCTGATTCTTTGGTCATTCAGATTCCTCCTTCTAAGAATTGCCAGTGTGCTTCCCTCGTGATTTGTTTTCTCAGTGAGCTGTCTGGACTTGTTTTCCTTGTGGTGTTAAGGATGAACCCAGGGTTCCCTGGAAGTGTATGCCAAGAAGTGCTTTGCACCAAGGTAGGTCCCAACCCCACTTTATGCTTTTCCACACCATTTCCTGGCGATGTCCACTCGACCATATCCCTGCAGTCTGTGTATAAGATATCTCCTAGCATACAGAAGATTTTCATTTCAGGGATGGTAAATCTCTCTGTGCTTGCACATGTCTGTGTAACACAGAAGTGCATGTGTCAGTGTGCATGTGCACATGTGAGCAATATGTACAGAATTAGTACATTTTTATTCTAAAGTCTTACACCTTGGAGTCCAAAAGTTTTATATGGATTTTTCTTTATAGTTTACTACAGATTGTCAAACACTCAACATCACTCATTTTTTAGTCCATCATCCATCCCGCTATCTGGAAGTCACTCTTGACTGTGACCCAGGCTCCCTTGTTAGCTCCTGCCCTTGACCCTCCTGAGGGTTGTGACACTGGTCTCTGCTGACCCCCAAAGCACCCATTTCTCTCCTTCCTGCCTAGACAGAACAGTTTAGGAATAGAATGAGATCGCCCTTCTCAGGTGACATTGTGCCAGGCTTTGTTGCTTAATGACATGTCGCAGGTGTCTTTGGATGTGGCGAAAGTCGTTATTTTTCATACCTGTAGAATATTTCTTCATTTTAGGAACTCTATCATTCTATGTAATGATTTCATCCCAATGAGCCTTTAACCTGTTTCCACAATTATAATATATGCCATGTGTTTTAAAGTACTATGCTTTTATATTTTAGGCAAATTAGCTATTGTTTAGGAAAAAAACCATTCAACAGTAGAATTCTGGGACTCAAAGAGTGGGTAAAATTCCATCTTGTTATAGGACACTCACACTTCCTCTAGAAGAATTAGATTGATTTCTCCTCACATCCTCATAACACACTGAAGTCTCCATCCGCAAAAAAGATTAAGTGACCTCTGCGTGTTAGAAGGTATATCCCCAGAGTGGCACAGAGCGACCTATAAGCAGCCGAGAGGAAGGGAGCTCGGTCAAGTTGAGCATCTGGAGGAGGCTGCGGACGTGCGATACTGTGCTGAGGTTAGGAGTGCCAAAGGCCATGGAGAGCAGGGCCCTGCTGGGTTCTCCATCCTGTGAGAAAGATTTCAGTTGATGAAAGACCAAGAGTGACCACTGGAAGTTCTCAAGGCATCTTGAGGCCACCTTCCTACCACCGGGGCCTACCGTGTCTCTATCACCCACGTACCACAATAAGAGGCGAAACCAACTGCTTTGATGGTGCCAGCCGATGAAGTGGGCTCTTTGGAGAAACAGGGACTGGCTTGGCTGCTCCTCAGGAGTTCCAAGAGAGATCTCTGAGTGTCCCATGGGGATAATCTGACTGGTTGCAGTTCCCAGCTCAGGTTAACATGAGCCCAGATGGGGAAGGCCCTTTCCTCAAACGCTCTGTCCGTCAATTCCACCAACATCCGCCCTAACTGTGCTGAAGCTGGAGATGAAATCTCCTAACATGCTGATACCAAGTGAGAAAGGACACACGGCACACAGGCTGTCTGCAACTTCCTCCACCACAAAGCCAAACCTAGATTCTCCCTTTTGATAATATTAAAAAAGGGGGAAAGCATTTTGCATGAAAACATGTTGTAACTGTATTGGTAGCACTCAATAAATAAATTACAGGTTTTATATCATTCAGAGAGCGCTGTCAGTGATTTATTCGGTTATTAACTCCACACGCTTGGGAGGACGAATTAAATGCCGGCCCATGTTGAAGGTTTGGGGATTATTCAGCTGGAATCGGCTACTGGGAAGTTGGTCCGGCTCTCTAGGACTGAACAGGAGTGGCCTGGCAGAAGAAGCCGCAGGAAGCAGAACCTCCATCCTGCCCATTTACAACAGCTTTTAAATTCCATAAAAAGGAAATGAATTATGCATTATTGGGTTTACATAAGGTCACCCGGTGAACTCTGACCTCTCTCTTTTCTCATTTGGCTCAATTATTAGATGAAATGACAGATTTGATCTCTTTTCAAATTGTATTAGAAAGGGCCTCTTTATTTCACCCTCCAGCCAGCAATCAGATGGCAGGACGAGGCAAGTGCATTAATTATGATTGATTTAGAGTGTCTATAGGGTGATTATTTCTAGAATTCTACTCCCTGACCAAAACCTTTTGACCTATTTCAGGCCACCCAGCAGATTAATCCATAGAGAGATTTGAGGGGGCGCCATTTGGGATGGCTGCTTTCCCTCCTGTACTTGCAATCACAACATTTAAGATGCTAGGAGAAATCCAAAGGAGCTGGGTTACTGGAACCCTTCATGGTGACGCCACCTAACAGCTTAGCAACTCAGTCTAAAACACCGTTGACGTAGTAACCAAAAACGGCACTAAAGTAGCCCCTTGGGGAGGAAAAGACTCTAACGTTCTCTGCTCTATGTCAATAGGAACACGTATGTAGATGTGCTCATCATGCATGTCGTAACTCCGGGAGTTGGTCAGAATCAGAGCCTCAAAAGCAAGCCTGTTGCTGGGACATTCATCCCCTCCACTGTTCTTTCCAGAGGATTAAAGATGACAGTACTAATTAATGATGGGGAAAAAAAGAGAACGCGGCCGGGTGGGAAGCACGGACCTGAATTCCAATGAGGCCCAAATGAGGAGAAGCTGGGAAGGCCTCATCATTAGGAGTGTCCTTCTAAGTACCGAGGAGCTTGCTGCAGAGGGATTCTGTTCCAAGAAGAGGATGTTTAGTCACAATTGCCACCTCCAAATTACTAGATCCTAGCAGAATCCAAAGGAAGGGTCTAGAATTGGTTGCTAGCTAATCAATGAACTCAACCCTATAGCCTCCATCCAGCGGCCTCACCTAGCAAGGAAGGAAGAGACCTGGGTGAAGCTGAGAAGCCCTCAGTAGCGTCCACACTCTGTGAGCAAGTGCTTTCATCCTTTTGTGTTCTCATCATTCCGCCATGGGCGCATAGACTGTCCAGCTTTTGCAGCGCTGGTAGTGGGAACCAAAGAGTGTGTGTGTTGAGGAAGCCATTTATTACTGTTTGCTATCATCCTCTTTTGACATTGATGGAGACAGGTCATGGGAACAGAAGGATGTTTTGTTTCTCGAGGACAAACAGAATTTCTATCCTTACCCTGGAAGTAGTGTGAAGGGGAAAAAGGCAGTAGAAACCAAGGGAGAGGCGTGAACTTCAGTGGAGCAGAGAAGTTAGAAATGTCCAGCCTCGAGTAAACGAGGGGCAGGAGCGGGACTGTTAGGCTATGACCAGGGGGGAAATGGGAAGACTGGGGAGTTAATGCTCCAAACCTCTTCGTCCTTGTGCCTCCCGAGGTCTTAATAGCTTCAATGCTCACCAGTGCCTTCATCTAGCTCCTCTGGAACTCCCTCTATAGACCAGGCTGGCTTCAAACTCACAGAGCTCTGCCTGCCTCTGCCTCCTGAGTGCTGGAACTAAAGGTGTATGCCACCACTGCCCCACCATCTAGCTCTTCTAAACCAGTAAAAAGTTCTTCCGTGGGCTGGAGAGATGGCTCAGAGGTTAAGAGCACTGCCTGTGCTTCCAGAGGTCCTGAGTTCAATTCCCAGCAACCACATGGTGGCTCACAACTATCTGTAATGAGATCTGGCGCCCTCCTCTGGCGTGCGGGCATACATCGAGGCAGAATGTTGTATACATAATAAATAAATAAATCTTTAAAAAAAAAAAAAAAAAAAAAAAGTTCTTCCGTTAGATAAGGGGAGGGGGCCAGAGAGGACAGTGAGTGACAGTTCTCAAATGGGTCTGCAGGTGAGAAACTGGCACCCTTAGTAAACACTGCTTCTGTTATGCTTCTCAAAGTATTTCCAAAGAGGGCTGGAGAGATGGCTCAGCGGTTAAGAGCATTGCCTGCTCTTCCAAAGGTCCGGAGTTCAATTCCCAGCAACCACATGGTGGCTCACAACCATCTGTAGTGAGGTCTGGTGTCTTCTTCTGGCCGGCAGGCATACACGCAGACAGAATATTGTATACATAGTAAATAAATAAATATTTGAAAAAAAAGTATTTCCAAAGAAATAATGTCACCTGAGACCATGCCACAGAAGCTGTGGGTGCCAGCTCACTGTGGGTATGTAATGGTTCCTATTACTTCTCTTGGCCTCATGGTAACTGCTTGGAAATGTGGGTCTACGGGCAAGAAAAATTATGACTCTTTTTCCTGGCTCCACAGTCCATGTTCTAGATGCTTAGGAGGCATCTCCCCGCTTGAAAAGGCTGCACTGGGCTGCCAGGGTAAATGTCCATAGGGCCCGAGCAGGTTAGCACGGGGAATGAAGTAGACCAGATATAAAAGAGAAAGGAATCGTAGACATTGTATCCAGCCGAAGATCGCAGGACACGCTTTAAAATGCAGAAGTCTAAGTTTTAATAAAGATGCGTGTCAACTCCATCTGCATCTGAGAACCAGTCGGTCCTTCCTTAAGGTTGCATGGAACAGAATTTGCTTGGTTCTCTTAGCCTGGCAAGTCACTCTCTTACCTTGACTCATAAGCACAAAGCCAGCAGACTCTTATACTTCTTGAGGGATCAGTTACAGTAAGCTGGGCAGCAGTGGGGCAGCCAAGCTCTCATTGTCCCTGGATCCGGCCATCCATTATGAAGTTAATAAGTATGGGCAACATGCTGGCGTTGGGTCTCAGACCCCCTCACAGCTCGATGACGACATACTCAGGACTACATGTGGCTTAATGAAAGCTAAGACATAATCCAAACAAGCTGGCGACAGAGGACCTTACAGAGTAGCCAGCACGGCACGCAAAGCCTAGGGAGGGAAGGGGAGAGGACACATTTCCAAATCCCCAGAAGGCAGTTCTCACCCCTGGCAGCTGAGAGTCTCCATTCTGGATCCCCCTAAACTGCTCCAGAGGAAGTCGAATGACGAACCACTCCAAGGCAAGGCTCATTTATCATTGAGTAGAGACCAAATAAAGATTATCCAAGCAGAAAGCAGTACCTGCATCCACTTCGATCAGGGTCTTGGGGACAGAGGGGTTAAAAGGAAGCCCTCTTTCATCTTAGGAAAGTTGTTCCATCATTAAGCTGAAGGAACTGTTTCTTGGTAGTTGCCCTCCACAAAGCCATGTTGTGGAGGCAGGAAGGGGTGATCCACGTTCCCCAGCTGGGAAGGAGGAAAGAAGAATTGTACCTGCCGACCCCAAGACGTCCGAGGATGCCGCTCTTTAAAGATGTGTTGAGAGCAGCCAAGAGAAGGCAGCAGAGATCTGGAGGAGCTGACCTACTGAGGTCCCCTCTGGAAGCCACGTGACAGCTGGAGTGACCTACACATCCTAATGCGTTTATGACTACATCGGGACATTCAGAAGACTTTAGTCTTTAGTCTCCACTTGAAATTGAGGAAGCAGAGGCACTGGACACCATGTCTCAGTGGGGTACTAGAAGGTGTGGGAAGTGTGCCGTGTCTATAGGGAGATGAGTGTGGACAGGAGCACAGAACCAGGGACACTGCAGGAGGATGAGGCTTAGGAGATGAAAATTTCACTCTGTTTAAGGGGTTACCCTGG
This sequence comes from Chionomys nivalis, assembly GCF_950005125.1. Classification (NCBI taxonomy): domain Eukaryota; kingdom Metazoa; phylum Chordata; class Mammalia; order Rodentia; family Cricetidae; genus Chionomys; species Chionomys nivalis. Next base: position 36,652,648 of record NC_080106.1, read on the forward strand.
GGGCTTGCATTTTACTTTGAAGACAGACAGATATGCTAAGAGGAGGGTTCACCCGGACAGCACCCAGCAGAGAGATGCCTGCCCAGAGTCAACAGAGGCAGAGTAGCGGTGGGGCACTGCCCTCTGGGGCCTCATCCCATGGGGTGTTCTCTCAGTGAGGTACTGATATGCCTGTTTTTGGTAAGCCTCTCTGAATTTTCTCTGCTTCATAGGTCCAGCTTGGGTTCCTGGGAGCATCAGTGAAGCCATGTGTTTGTGAGCCTTTATGGGTGGCAGACGAGCAGCAAATGGGTCTCTTGTCACAGGAAGAACTGGGCATCCCAGAGATTACAGAGAAGGTTTGCTTTCCAGATGGACAGGATGCTATGCCGTGGGGACAGGGCAAGAGGCATATGGGACCACGGAATAGAATACACTGTCCTGCCCTGAACTTATTAATAGCAACCTTGCCTTCCCTTTGCCTTGGCCAAGTATGGTTGACACAAAGTTGGCAAGCGGCCATTCTGCTGCAACGCCCCTCAAGGTTTATTCTGCCCATTGCACATGGCTATTCTGTGACATTCAGATCACAGGTATGCAGCTGAGCCACAGCATCTTCAACGGCTGGCAAATCAAAGAGCAAGACACCCCATACTCAGCCTCTAGTACCCAGACACCATGCCCGAGACTCAGCTTCCATCCTTCAGACTCAGCCTCCAGCCCCCAGATGCAGACCCCACCCTTTAGGTGGACAAAAATCTTGGCCTCCAAGGAACAGTGGGCTGTGTAATTTACCTCCACAGGTCATGACATGAAGTGTGTTCACATCGTGTCCCGGTTCTAGGTGACTCCACTCCAAGGTCAGTTTTATGGAAAACATGTCTTGACTCCAGAGCTTTGAAGTGATCATATTAGTGGGCAATTGCTTAGTACAGCAAAGTTTCTTTCTTCTTCTTCAAGCTGGCATCAGAGAAGCACTGGCACCCGAGATGAATGACTTGGTCTCCATCAACATAGACTCTTGTGCCGAGGGCCAAAGATGAGGCAAATGACCCACTGGCTCAGACATGTATTCCCTGCACTCCACGCTGGCTGGTCTCAATTTTGAGAAAATAGTAAAGTGTTTAAAAACGAATTGAAATATGGATAAACTGGACTATGAATGAATTTTTAGCCAAGGTCTTCACCCTTTTAAACTGGGCATCACTTGTTTCTTGTGGTGTCATTTGTTGGCGTCTTTTAAAAGTTTTTATCACATTTTATTTTTCGTGTGGGATTGATAGATTGGTGTGGCTGTGCATTGCTACACATGCTAGGGTCAGAGGGCAACTTGCAGGAGTCAGTTCTCTCCCTCTACCTCATGGGCCTCGGGGTTGAACTCAGGTCTTGGGCTTTGGCAGCTGATGACCTTACCCTGTGTGTCCCCCTGCTTGCCTTCCTTCAGCATCTTACATGAAGGCATCTCAGATGTAGCTGCATGGGCAGCACTTTGCAGAGGTGTCGGGATGGAGCCATGGGCAGCACTCTGCAGAGGGGTCGGGATGGAGCCATGGGCAGCACTCTGCAGAGGGGTTGAGCAACTACAAGCTCACTTCAGCACTTTGTATTCCAGTTCCTGATTTTACCCAGCTAAGCTGGGTGGGAAGAATCAGGAACATGGGCTACACGTAGGGGGAGGCCCGCACCCTAAAGTGACCAGTGACAGTTCCCAGGACCTGTCTCAGTCCACACACCCCAAAAGTCTCCTCTGTCTGTTTGGAGAAGTGCTGCCTTCAGACCCCAATGGAAGTTTCGCTTTCCTGGTACTCTTGGTAAGTAATTTCTAGACAGCATGCATATGCCCACACTGCCTACAAGCCCAAAGAATTGTCCCCTGTGACCCCCCCCCCACAGGCTCCAATTAGACACCACTTAATGGCACCTCCAATTTGACTGTCTGTCCAAGATTCCACAATGCATGGGAACTCTCCCTGAGATTTTTCCTGTTTTTCCCATCCTCAGAACAAGGAGGGGGGAATAATACATGATTGAAAACTAGCCACAAAATGTTAAAAAAAAAAAATAAATTTGCAGTTTTGTTGCTTTGAAAACTTATTGCACAGCTGGGGGCATTTAAAGAGCTTAATTAACAAAGCCTTGGCCGCAATGTGCCCCTCTTTGGGAGGGGGAAAAATCACAGTTAAGATTTGTCCAATTAAATTATAGAAGAATTGGTGAATTCAAAAGGAGAGAGGGGGAGGCTGGGGGATGCACTTCCAATTTAAAAAGAAGATTTCGGTCTGATGGGAGACCTATAGTCTGATTAATTCGGTGCTAAGCTTTTCTGCACAGTTTCCACAAACTCATAGGCACTTAAGAATTTTGAACCAAATGTAATTATAGGTTTTGATAATCAGGCTTTGGTTAAATAGAGTCCCCTCTTTCCTATGAAAGCCTAGGGTGAACTATCCTGTCGTCAAGGAACTCCCTCAAATGCTACCATTCTTGCTTCCTGAGGAGACCATCCCTCAGCCCAGGATGAGGGAGGGACAGGTGATACCTTCAGAGACCCCTGGGGCACTGTAGCTTCCATACAAAACTTTCTTTACAAAAGTGCATTAAAGATTGTATTGTACAATCACAGTGGCATTCCGGGGATCCCCAACTCGGTTGGACTGGTTATAGCTCTGCTCATTTTTCTTTTGATGCATAAAGAACTTAAAACATTTTCGTGGACTCCTAAAAGTCTGATAGTTGCTGTAATGCCTGCCTACCAGGCCCCGGGGTCAAATCAACCCACCCCTAATTTCACGATAAACCAAAAGATGGACATTTGACTAGCTAAGAATAGACTCCAAACCACAGTGCTGACAACGAGATTCAAAGTGGTGTGACTGGTACCAGCCCACGCACTGTCCTCACGCCACACTAACCTCAGCCCCCAGCCCATACCCCCACGCCAAAAACAAAAAAATGCTATGCTGACATCACGGCTCTAGAACAATACTGAGTACAGTATGCAATCTTTTGGAATGACGAGTTTTCTGCCTCTCCTGGGGGGATGCTCAGCCAAAGACAAAAATGCATAAGGGCAGCAGAGAAAATTCATTTGTATAATCTGGCCCCCCTACTGTGGAATTTTCAATTATATATATCTAATTATGGCTGTCAGTTGATGGATTCAGAAAAGACATGTTGGTCCCCCCCTCCCTGTTTTTGTCTTTTCGTCATCTCTTCTGTTAGAATGATTATAGCACACTTACACAACTAATTGCCTTACTGCTGATTACTGATACAATTATGCAGACCCGGCTCCTTGTGTGAACAACCATCTGCAGAGAAAAAAAAGTGACACTATTCAAAAACTATCCATAATTTAACCAATGTTATTCCAATGCACTGAGCCCAGACAATCGTCTGGCCTTCATATTTCATACCCACCCTGGCAAGAGGAGGTTGGGTTTTGTGCGCCCAATTCACCTCTTTAGACACACTGTGAATCAGAAAGAAAGAGGAGAGAAGAAAGTGCTTCAAATGGCAACCCATAGTGGGGAATTGAAGCGTGGTTAACGTCCATTCCTCCTTTGGGTAATTTTTCTTCAAATTTTATACCACTTGGCAATTTTTTGTTTCCTTTCAAACTGCTGAGAAAGTGCAGATGCTTCAACTCCCCGAAGTGGGCTTGGACTTGCTGCGTCTTTTTCCCCCTTCTTAAACAAAACAAAAAACAAAAAACAACAACAAAAAAAATTTTTTTTGAACTGTTTCCCCAATGCTGTTTTTTTTCATTTTTTTTCTTCCTCTCAGAATGTTTTGGAGAGAGAGACAGAGAGACAGACAGAGAGAAAGAGAGAGAGGGAGGGAGGGAGGGAGAGAGAGAGAGAGAGAGGTGTTTTAATAGAATAAGAGGAAGTGACTGACATATGACATTTCAATAGTTTCTTTTATTCTCTAAGTCAAAATGCGCAGGACACCAAACTCTGAGGCCACTGGGAAGAAACAGGTGGGCTGGGTGAGATGCCATCTGCCCCAAGGAACAAAGAAGCCACTAGGTCTTTCCCAGCATGCAAAGTGAGACCAGCTCTGTTGCTAAAGAGAGGAAGGAAGGCAGGAGGAGAAAAGGGAGGAAGGGAGGGAGGTGGGGAGGAAAGAAGGGAGGGAGGGAAGGGAAAGGTTAGATACAGGCAGGAAAGTTGAAAGTTTCTCCTTTAGCTGAAAATGGAGACAAGAGGTAGTCAGGGCTGAGAAAGGCACACCTAAGGTGGCAGAATGCAGGCTGTCTAATTTAAATAGGCATAAAATGGTTTTCTAATGCAGGCAAGACTCTGGACCTTAAAGAGAGTTGTTGGAGAAGACATCTCAGAGAGCAGATGTTCTGATACAGCTGTCTCACCAGCACAGACTAGAAGGGAGCCCAGAACTGGGAGCATCAAATGGATACACCTCCTCTCAGACTCTAGCCAGTAGCATCATTCTGGGTTCTACTCCGCAGTGTTGCTCCAACCTCAGGAATCGCTCTGCCCTCAGGAAGGTCACAGGCTTGTGATTTGGCCATCCCCATCCCCACTTTCCTTTCATCCTTTCTAAGCTGGGATATTAAGAAGCTTCCATTTTGATAGTACTGCTACTTTTAAGACAGGAATGCTAATGCCCTGGTCCTTTTGAGTTTTTTTTTTTTTTTTTTTTTTTACAAAGAGCAATGAAATGTACTAGTACCATCCATTAAATAAACTCTGAAATATAAGGGCAAAGACACAGCCAGCCATTTCTAATTCATTCGATGACTTTGTAATTAATATAATCAATAATGGCTATGAAGCGACAACCCTTTCTGGTGCCTTCCATTAACGACTTCATCTTGAGCTTCACCAGTCCCTCCAAGGCAGGCACTGCGTTATCCCACTGTAAGGAGAAGCCTTCAGATGCACAGAGTTCCTTAGCTAGCCAGAGTAGGAACCGTGAGGACATCACCAAGCACCCACTGTCTTCTCCCCAACAGCCTATAGACGATTCCTTTGGATTTGGTAACTCTGCTAATAGGAATGTTTGCGGAACAATTAAATGGAGGAAAGAAGAACGGAAGGGGAGGAAGCAAGAATCCGGCTACTGGCCTGTGACGATTCCTTGGCCTTAGAGTGACTGTCCTGGGATTCTCCTTAATGACTGGATGACTTGGAGAAAGTTGCTAGATAAACCAATATGTCTTCACCATGAAGAGAGACTTGGGTAGGGTGTTTCTCTTCATTCCAAACATCTCTCAGTCACTTCAGTCAATTCTGGCATCTTCCCTTTACTGCACAGATATCTCGGGGTCACCAGGTACTGTACCCCATCACTAGCCTTAATGTCTTTGATCATTCTAGGAGCACTGGGCTTGCCAAGCTGGGGGAAAGTAAGATTTCGGGAAACTACTAAGGATTCTTCTTCTTTGTCCCTCCCCTGTATGTTCTATAAAAGTTATTTTAGACTCAGCTCAACTACAGCCCCCACTTCTAAGCGCCCACCTACATGCTGAAGCTGCTTATTTTAAGCCCAGATGGAGCAGAACACATGCTTGGTAGTTGGGAGTCCCCGTGGTTGGCTTTTACCGGGATGCCTGCAGGAAAAGGCGAATGGGAACCTTTGCTGATGGGATGGGTGGAGCCTAACTTAGACATGCTGTGAGCATTTGTGAGCATGGGTCCTTTTCTTTGTGCTTGGCTTCAGGCAAAGGGAAAGGATCACATGCCATTGGGTACTGGGACTCATAAGATACTCACCTGACTGAACTGAGCTGGTCAGCCTCTTAAGTCAAGGTGCCAGGAATCACTGGGAAGAATTGGCTGAGGAATCCGCAAGACACTTTGAGGGCAAAGACTGACCACCAAGACTCTTGCTGGATCTGTCCTAGTGTGCCTCTGCCCCATTGGCAAAGCTCTTAGATCCACAGCTAGAGCTTCCTTCCTAAGAAGAGTCAGGACAAACCCCAAGCCTAGGTCCTACATTGTCTTCTTCCCTCCTGATACAGGCCCAGGCCACCTAGCTTGGTCCAGACATTCCCGAGAAGGGGATTTCCCAGCTTCTTAGCTAGGGAAGTGGCTCTTATGACATGCTGGCATTTCTGTGTGTTAGAAGAAGTGAGATGCGCAACTAGTCAACTCTTTACCTGGTCTGGTGCCACCTGCCTTTTGGTTTTGCTGCTGTTTGGTTTGTCATTGCCAACTCCAGTCCAAGTGAAAGAACTCAGAACCTACTTCTTAGCCCTTCATATTCTTCTGCTCCTGATATGATGGAAAACACACCCCAGCTAGCAGAGATGGTCCAGGCCTTTGCCCCAACCACTGAGCTTGGCAACAGTTATTAGCCCATTTCAACTTGCAATCATCCCCCACTCAGCCCGGTCCATTCATTGTCAAATCAATTACTGTATATCTGACATTAGGGGAAGCACTAAAATAAAAAGAAAGAATAGATTCCGTTCTTAGTTTGAAGATGTGGGTGGCCTTGTTGAAATAAAAGCCATAAGCGTATTCATACTTGATATTAAATAGTGTAGCAGATAGGCGCAGAGGGTTAAATGATATGATACGGTTTACTGAACATGTCTACATTCAAGATCCATTTCATCTGTGAGCATGCTATGTCTTGCTTAAGCCTCATGATGATCTTGTAAGATAGATAGATACACTTTCCGCATTTGGTGCACACATAAGACGGAACCACATCCATGCATGTCTACAATAGGAGTCATTTCTTTTTTTTTTTAATTTATTTATTATGTATATAGGGTTCTGGGCACAAGATCTCATTATAGATGGGTGTGAGCCATCATGTGGTTGCTGGGAATTGAACTCAGGACCTCCGGAATAGCAGTCAGTTCTCTTAACCTCTGAGCCATCTCTCCAGCCCTAGGAGTCATTTCTTAAAGCCCCATAGTACTTCTCCAGACCTTACATCCCCCTGCTAGACAGAATTGCTGGTGAAGATGTAACTCCGAAGACTTTAACAAGTTCACCACAAGGAAATATCTACACTGGGCCTGAAAATGTGATTAGCTTGCCAGAAAGAGAAGGAGAGAACAGTGTTGACAACTGGAAGTCTGAGTGTGTGTGTGTCCCGAGACCAATTCAGTGAGCCTGGTATGCATGTGTGCTCATGCCCCACCTCTGTTTGTGTGTGTGTGTGTGCGCGCGCGCATGTGTGTGTGTGTGCGTGTGTGTGTGTGTGTTAGGAGACAATGATAACAATAGCTATGGCAAATTCCAGCTGCCTTTTCTATGTCTGCTGTGGCTGAACCCTCTCCACGCTTGCAGGTCTTACATCCCTATGAGGTATTATCAGCCTCAAGTTCAAACTCATTAAATGACTCACATAGAGGGCAACAACAGGAGAGCCAAGAGGAGCCCCAACGAGAGCCCATTATTGGTGGTGCAGCAGAAGCCAGAGGTCTGGAGCCAGACTAGTGATTCGTGGCAATGAACACTTGCAAGATGATGAACTAACGGGTATACTGTGTGTCTCAATGAGCCACACTATAGCTTCCACAGAAAGAATTTTCTCTCTCTCTCTCTCTCTCTCTCTCTCTCTCCCTCTCTCTCTTTCTGTTTTGTTTCTTTGTTTGGTTTGGTTTTTTTTTAATTTGGTTTTGTTTGTGGGGAGGATGCAGAGGCAGAGGGAGGACGAGGGGGGCAGGAAGGTGAGTGGGATTAGAATGCATGATGTGAAATTCACAAAGAATCAATAAAAGTAAAATTTAAAAAAATAAATAGGAAGGACTTAATCTCCAAGCCTATGCACTTCGTGAGGCACAAAGGCTCTGAAACTGGACCATCTGAGATATAATCCCAACTCTGCTGCCAACAATATATGTGGTTTTGACTAGTCACTAAACCTCACTGTGTCTCAGTTTCTCCATCTGAATGTAATAATCATCTCATTCTCTTTATCTGAGTTTTTGTGCTATTTGTTTGGGGGTTTTCTTACAGGTTCGGTGTTTTTCGGGGGGTTCATCTAAAGACCATTTTCACATCTAAAAGCAGTTTAAAGTAAGAGATACATAGATAAGGAAAAGAATCCAAAGTGGGGTAACAGAGTACTTATCAGACCTTCCTGGTTGGTCCAAACCCCAGGAGTAGAAAAGGGTCAGATTCCACCAAATGTTTTATCAACTCCAAGAAGCCACAAGTCTCTCTCAAGATTTTAAAACAATTCACAAGCCCTCCACTGAGCAGCCAGAAACCAACTCCGGGGCATTCTGACCTCAGCCCAGGGATGACGTGGTGTGTCTCTGTGCCAGTCCTCAGCCTCCAGCAGGCGAACATTGCCTTATGAGGCAGCCTGTTCTGCCTCGCTCTGAACCTCCTGGTCCATGTAGTCAGTCCCAAGGCTTCACATTCTTAAGTATACTTGATTCGGAGTTACTGATCTTGCCAGTTCACACAAGTGCCCCAAACTCCAAACGCAAGTATGGTGTGTCAAGCCATGGGGACTTTGTATGTATACTGCAGATGTACAATGTAGGGATGCCTGGGTTTTTGCCTTGAAAGAATGTCTATTAAGATGCGACACACTCTTATTCTATCAGCACAGTCTACTGATCAAATCATAGGGCCATGAATGAGGACAAGGCAGCTGGATGTTCCCTGTATAGCTCGTAAAAAGGATCCCTGTGTTACAAAGAATGATGGAAATTATCATGTGTGCTTCGCAAAAGCTTGTTTCTGGGTCAAGACCAACATGATGCTCTTCCATGGAGGAAAGAAAGCAGTCTTGGTTTAGGTTCCTCCAAAAGCAACCCAGAGACTGGTTCAAATGCAGACATTTTATCAGAGAGGTACAGAAAGTCACTGCAAAGAACCATGGAAACAAGCTTGGCACGGGAGAGTTGCCAATACGTGGTGCTTTGTATACCCTATACCACCACGGCCTCCATTCCTAGAGGAAATGCCAAGGAGATGGGGAGAGAGGCGTTGATACAGCATCTCCAATTGTTGTTTGTGACCTGCTTCTGAAGGCTGTTGATTGCCCATCACTTTGAGTCTGCTTCACATCGAAAGAACTTTCAGGGGGACTGGAAAAGTTTTCAAGCACAGAGAAGTAGAGAGGGTTAGTTGGAGGGATTTGGCGCTATGTCAAGGGTGAGACTTCGGGGAGGAGATGAACTCGCGCTGTGCTTACTCCAGAAGACATGGCGCTTGCCCGTCTCTTCTCCAGATGTGACAGGTAATCTCAGCTGCCACTATGAGGAGATCTAGAACCATCTGGGAGTTGGCTTTTTGGCATATGTGTTGGAGATCATCATGGTTATGTTATCTGAGATGGGAAGACCTGTCCACTACAGGACGTAAAATTCCCTGGGTTGGGATTCTGGACTGTAATAAAGGACAAAATGGGCTGAGCACAGCGGCATATCACCGTTCCTTGACTGTAGATGTAATACAACCAACTGCTTCAAGTCTCTGCTCCTGTGACGTCCCCACCATGATGGACCACAGCCTGAAACTATGAGCTGGGACAAACCCTCTCCCAAAGCTCTTTTGCTGGGGCATTTTGTCATAGCAACAGAAAGGTAACTAATACACCAATAGAAGAAACTTACTGGGTTTATTTATCCAGAGGCGTGTTGTCTCAATATCCTTGGATCGTGTAAGTAATAGTAATTATTCATTCATATCAGCAATTTACTATTAGGTGCAGCATTTAAAGATCGTGGCACAATTTAATCAACTTGGTGGCGATTATAAGAAAAACAAAAATGACAACTAAACTATGATCCAAAAGTTCTTTGTAAAATTGGCTTACATATGTGCAAATGCGTGTACACAGGAGGATGTGAAGAGAAATATTAAGTGGCTCATTTTACAGAAAATATTTTAAATCTTTTTAAAGTAGGAAACAACCAAAATGCCTATCAGTGGGGGAATGGTTAAACTAAGGCTTGGGAATTCTGTTTCAGTTATTGTAAAGAATCATATGTTAGAAAGAATCGGAAAAGCCTTGCCATAGTGTGATTCTCATTTACACAAAATCGCATAAATAGTGCACTATTATAAATAACAGCAGTTTAAAATGTACACCAAATGTCATGCAGGCATACAGAAGACTGTACTAAAGGCTATTTTATCAGCAGGGACTAGAAAACAGAGGAAGACAACCCCTTTATAAACCAATGTGTTGTTTAAATTATTCACTGCGAACATGGGAGTCTGAGATTATGCATATAATTTAAAGCATAAATAACAGCTGACATCTTTTCACTAATCAAGAAAGACGTTTTAAGGAAGCAAACAAAGCTGAAGGACCTGGGATGTCATAGCTCTCTGGGCTGCTGCTCTGTGGGAAACGAACAGAGCATCGACCTTCTCATCTCCTGGGGACATCATTAGCTCGCCCAGGAGTGTCGATGTCGGGAAATACTGAAAGAACCTCAAAATGCCTGTCTGAGAGACAAAGCATTATATGTGGTTTAGGAAAAAAAATGACCACACACCCCCCCCAAAAAAAATAGGCAAAAGTATTATGCAACCATAAAGGATTTGCTACAGAGTGGACTATGGGTTGGGTGTCTGTGAGGTCAATTGTACCTACCAGGCATTGACCAGTTAGGCCAGGTAAAGTCAGGCCAGGAAGGGTTAGAGAGTGACCTAAGGCTACAGATTCAACTGTTGGTTAATACTTAGCTACCCTGGGGGAGAAAGAGGAGGCCGGCTCGTAGCCATCTGATTCCCATGACACAAATACTCACTTCGAGACTGCTAAGAGGCCGCTGTGATGTGGGGTTGCAAATAGATTACTGGATGCAGCAGCCACCCTGTCCTGTTCCCTCCATGGAGTCAGTGAAGGTGTACATAAGCAAGAACAAGCAAGGCAGAGCCCTAGGAAGTGATTATGTATGGCTATCTTTGCTTTCTGTGGAATCTGATCAACTGTGCCATGTGAATTTTACTAAGAGTTGCCTTTTAAAGCCCCCTTATGACCATCAGCTCCCTGGAGCTTGGGCACACACTGCCTGGAAGAGCTCAGAGACGTCTTTCTGAAGCATTTCCAGGGAGCATACTTCAAGAAAGGGGCCAAGTAGATGCTAGTCAGAATTAGAGATAACACCGTGTTTGGCTCCAGAAATATAAACAGACAGACTGTGTTTTTGCTGCAGCCTGAACAAGCTTTGGTGGGGCGAGTTGCTTCCTAATTCCCGGATGCCATGTGTGTAAGTAGAAAGGAGGAGGGGCATCACCTCCCTGCCAGCCAGAGAGGGACTACACTTCTGAAGCTGTGTTGGATGGAAATACAAACAATGGCAGACATAAAATACCCTATTCCAACATGCTCTGAAGTTGGGTTATTCTCTACTGAGTAAACAGAAGGCATTTACTGTTCCTTTGAATGCATTTGAATATTTTTTCCTTTCTTGCTCTTTCGTAGTAACGACACTATCTTTCTCAGTTCCTTGGTTTCTCTGCTCCATGCTTGCTGCATGTATGTGAGCATATCTAAAAAGCAGAGTTAGAGGCTTGGTCATACAAAAATGAGGACGTTTATAAAAAGCGACCAACTCTAACCTTGTCACCGTCTTTCATTTGCAAAATGGAATAGAAAAGGATGCTGAGCCTCCTGTGACGAAGGATTCATTTAACTGCAAAAGTAGATGAATTTTTTTGTGGCGAATTTTTATGCAGTTAAAATATAACTGATTACAAGTGAAGAGAGAAGGCAGGAAGGGGAAGGAGTGAGATCCCAGCACCTGGGGCATTCTCGGCGTCTGATAAATGCCAACGTGAGATTGATAAATACTAACTAAATCACAGCCATGCTTGGAGGCAACTCGTTTATTTTTCTACCCCGCAAAAGGAACACAAAACATGGAACTCAAGTCAGGCATGGTCAAACCTGAAGAATTTCGCTCTTCCATCCTGGTGGTAGTTGAATACCTCGTGATTTAGGCAGACTGTGGGGGAAGCCTGAGGGTGGGGGGGCTGGGAAGGGAATGGAACCAGTGCTTAATCTGGCCAGGGTTCTGGGCAGAAGGCATTGCAAAGGCCTGTTTAGCCCAAGCTTTCATGAATAAACTCTCTAATTGGGGACACCATGGATAACGCACCTGACCTCTTTTACAGGAAAACTGGAACATGATTTGCTAATTGGATGTTCCTGGGGTAGTGGAGGTGCTCTTGCTGGTCCCAAAGGATTAATAGTTAATGAAGTTTTAGAAGTTCTTAGGGCAGACTGATAGAGTTACACTAAAAAGGAAGCAGAGCCTGATGCCCATCCTAGAGTGGCATTGCATGCAGTGGCACCATTCACCATGACTGGCACTGACATTTTGAACTGGATCCCTCCCCTATTTGCAGCCCAGAACTGACCATCCCTTTCCTGCTAGAGTGCTCGGCCCAGGAGATGAAGCCTCCCCTCTCCAGACCTTGCTATCCATATTTGAGACTCCTCCATAAAACGTGGGTGAAATGGCATGCAAAAGTCTTCACGGAGGACAGAAAGGGATGCTCTAATGTCTCTGGACTTGATTTGGAGCAGGATGTGACCCTTTCTCGAAGTACATACAGAGATGAGAGAAAGGATGCTTCTAATCCGTCCTTGTGCAGGAGGATAGCAGTAACTATAATGGAGCCACTGAGGACCAGCAGAAGGCCACTGGTGAGTATAGCAGTGACCACGCATGGAGTCAGAGGACCAGCAGAAGGCCGCTGATGTTTTAGTAAGGGTACTCCAGCCAGAAAAAGTTCAGAGTCAGGGTCACAGTAAAAGTCGTTGGCTTATTCCTTGAATGACTAAAGGAAGACAATTTGAGAAAGCGATACAATAGAACAGAACTAAGTCAGGAGACTTTCTTCAACCAAACCTCAAGTAAATTCCTTATCCCTCTCCCCTACCAAAATAAAAAAAAAAAAAATCTTATAAGGTGAACACTCACCTCTTTGGCCAGCATGCATCATGTTCTAGTGAACATACAAGTTCTCTTTCTGAGAAAAGATGAAACAAATATCTTTCTGATTGTCTTCATGGTTCAACACCTGCGGACTGTGTTATCTACTGAGGCGTGCCCATGAGCAGAGACTCTGCTTAGAGAGCCCTGACCACTGCCTTCCGTCTAGAGGGTATTGCTCTTCCTGGACCTCGGCTCCTGATCTTGCTAAACTACCATTCCACTCATGCACGAGAAGGGCCTTGAGGAGACCCCTCATAATGGCAGAGGAGAGTGGCTTTCATGCAAAGAAGCCACCTATAGTTAAAGCAACTGACACACAGACAGATGAGAGCTGACATAAGGATGCAAAATTTCACCTCAAAATGTTGACTATGCATTGCACTCTTTTATGTGGTGGACATTAAGTTGTTTCTGCCTGCATTCCAAGAACCTGGCGTAAGTTCTATCATTGCTTCCATTTACAGATAGGGAAACTGACTTGTTTAGCATCCATGGTTATATCTGACTAAGACACTCATGGAAATCATTGGCCTTCTCTACTGTATTCTAGCTTAAATTTTCCCTATTATTTATATTCCTTACTATGATGTATATGTATTTATTTATTTTTATTTCCTAAAGACAACCAAGAAAGTAAGTGGTGCCTGAATTTGAATGTATGTGGAATAGCCCTTTATACTGTGTGAATATGTGCCACTGTGATTGGGTTAATAAAGTGACCAGCCAGAGATAGAGAGGAAACAGGAGGTGCAAGATAAAAGAGAGGTAACACCACATGGTACAATGTAGATTAGTAGAAATAGTTCATTTAAGCTGTAACAGCTAGTTCATAATAAGCCTGAGCTATTGGCCAAACATTTATAATTAATATTAAGTCTCTGTGTCAGTTATTTGGAAACTGGAGGGTGGGAAAGAAAAGTCTGCCTACAAATGTAGGAAAGGAATTTATTTTGTAGCAATAAGAGCAGATTTCTAATAAAGGATACAGTTGGAATATACATGGGATCACTTTTTTTAATTGGTGGACTTTGTAAATATTTTTTTATATGCAGTAATAATGAGTTATTTCTTAGAAAACTGAAATAGCCAAATTATCACCCAGGAATCTTGCTGACAATCAAATAAACAGGCTTAAGTTCTCAAACATTGATTTTTCCCACATGTAAAAAAAAAAAATGATGTGTTTGACTGGTTGTTTTAAATTCCCTCCTGTCTCCATGCTGATATTCCAAGAATCCCATGTGTGTGGTGTTTCTGGTAGTTCTAAATGGACTTGTTATAGGAAATCTAGATTTCCTTAAAGACTCATAGTGAGCTATACCCTGCCTCTGTCTCTCTCCATGTGTACTTGTCTCTGTCTCCTTGAACTATCTCTCCTGGCATCCTTGGGAAAACTCCATCTGGACTATCTGTTTAAGCATGATTAATAAAAACTCAGAGAGAGAAATTGGACTTCAACCTGAAGATCAGAAAAGCGAAACAGGCAGCAAAACAACAAAATACTGGCTCTTACCTCTACCTAAGTCTGAAATGGCAATCCTGCCTCCAAGAATCTCAGAATGAGAGTGAACCTGAGAGCTGTCTCCTCTTGTTTTATAATTCTTTCTAGTTCTGGGATTCAAGGCATGCACCACTGGGACTAAAGGTATGTACCACTCAGTTTCTATGGCAAACTAGTATGGCTACTGGGATTAAAGGTATGTGTTATTGCGGCCTGATCTGTAAGACTGGCCAGTGTGGCTATTTTACTTTCTAAAGTTCAGGCAAGTTTTATTTATTAAAATTTAAAAAAAAAATTAAATTAAATTAAAATGAAATTCCACTACAATCTGTTATTTGTGAGTTGATGTGTCTTGCAGTTTAACAGCCATTCCCAGTATAACGCACTGGGAGGTCTATAGCATCTAGGTAGTGGTGGCCTTGGTTACTTTGGATTCTGATGTGGGATGTTCTTCTGTATATGTGTTGCTTTTATTGGCTGATGAATAAAGGTATTTTGACCAATGACTTAGCAACTTAAACCAGGTGGAGGAAATCTGAACAGATATAGATAGGTAGATAGATAGATAGATAGATAGATAGATAGATAGATAGATAGATAGATAAGGCAGACTCAGGAGACGCCACATAATGACTGAATGGGAAAGACACTGGAAATTTACCAGTAGACCACAACCTCATGGTGTTACATAGATTAATAAAAATGGGTTAATTTAAGATATAAGAGCTAGCTAGGAATACGCCTAAGCCATTGGTCAAATACTGTTGTAATTAATAAGTTTTGTGTGATTACTTGGGTCTGAGCAGTCAGGAAACAAATGAGCAGTCTCTATTTATAGGGTTTATATCAGGCATTTCAGGATGAGCATTTATTAAACGGAAGGGTTTGTAAATCAAGCACTTAGGGAAAAGCAGTGAGAGAAAGATGGAAGGAAGACCTCCACCCTTTGAGGAAGGCCAGCCATGTCTAGGAACCCTCCTAGTGGCTAATACCAGTTGTGATAATTATAATACCCATATTCTCCCAGGTTTTTTTTTTTCTAAAACCTAGAGGAACTCTTTGAAACCTTATCAAAATCCAAATCCCCCAGAAAAATACTGCATTAAACCGGATCAGCTCTTTTCAACAGAGTATAAATCTGTCAGGTGTAGATGACGGCAGAGAGCAGAGAAAGCTACAGTGAGAGCAAAAGACACGAAGGAACTATAAAAGAGCAAAACCCCGAGACTGGCCCTACTAAGGAAGGGACACATTAAATACATGCTAATAGACAGATCAAAATGAGTCTCATGGTGAAGCAATGAGGATGTAGGGAAATAAGGAGACAGAGACAAGAAGCAAAGACCAAGAAGGTGAGAAAGTAACTTGCCCAGTATGGTTGGTGAAGGGACACTCTGAACGAGAGAAAAGTTGGCAGAAAACATGCCACTATTGATTGGAAATAAGCCAGGTTCAATATGGGTATTACTGGATTCAACAACCTCACAAGGGTACTGTGTACCTGCTGTGGAGGACCCATAAAGACCCAAAAGAGAAGGGACAGGGCTGCCCAGTCAGATGGAAAGTACCTTTAGCATCAGCACCCGCTGTCTTCTGTTGCCTTGGATTTCGTGTTCATTGGGAAACAGAATTTTGGTTTCTTGGCCATCTTGTCCTTCCCTTCAGGGGACTAAGTATGTTTCTTTCCCAAGGATTTTGTGACACATGGGTTAACCACCATGGCTTATGTCAGGGACAGGTTTAAGATGAGTTTAAAAATCAGCTTGGCAGAAACAAACAATAACGGAGATCTGTTCATTTAGAAGACTAGCAGGCAGACCCTCCAGAAGCGCTGAGATTCATTATACATGGTAAATATTTGTTTAGGCAAATTTTCAATCGAAGATGGTTTGATTGATAGATAATTGTTTTCAATGTCAGCTAAATATGCTCAGCTGTCACTGCCAAGTCATGAATTGATGTGTTATCTTTTAATGTTTTCTTTCTTTCTCTCCCAAAAGAAGAAAAAAGAAAAAAAAAATAAGTGAAGACTATTTTTTTTCTATCTGTTCTTAAGCTAATTTGTTTACTAAGGAAAAAAAAATACTTGACACTTTTCTTTATTCAAGACACTAAGGCTGTTAGAAGCCCCTGGGGAGGAATGCGGATTGGATCTCATCAGAACCCATAAGAACTGGAGGCTCCTGAGGGCCCTCAGCACCCACCCCCCACCCCCCCCACCCCCGCTGAACCTAGCCATTCTGTAGCCACAACCATTCTTTCATTTCCAGCCCCAGTGCTTTCTCTCTTTCCCACCAACCTGCTCGCTTCTCAAGTGACATCATCAGAAGGCAAGTTGCCCATAGGTCTTTGCAATCATGAGGAACACCTATATATATACATACATACATGTGGTCACTGGTACAAAAGGCCAAAGAGACTAGGGCTGGAAAACAAATGTTTTTAAAAGTTAAGTTGACTTTTAGCAAGAGAACAGGACACATAGGACTACATACTGGTCAGTGTTGGTCCATGAGTGACCCGTATGGGAAGAGAATAGCAAGCACAGAAATCTGCTTCCTGGTTTCTTCCAGTTCTTTGGCCCAAAGACTCCTTTATAGATAATAAATATCATCTTATGGCCGATTAACACAGTGATCTCTGTCTCATTTCGCTCCTCACTCCTAGGACAGTCAGTGGTCAGAGCAAACTGGGTACAGGAAGCCGGGTTCTCCTAAAGCTTATTTGTTCCAACAGTTCTCTCGTTTTTTAAAATAATAAGTTTTAAGAATCTATTGTTACAGAGTGATTGCTCATCAAATTTCTTTTGAAAAGTCAAAGCAATTTTAAAATTATAAAGAACTTCTCAGATGTGTCTAGATAATTATGAGACTGCATTTTACATCACCCTTAGACCTCAGCAGGCTGCAAGGTCTGTTAGAGTCTTTGCTCCCGAGGCAAAGGTTACATCAGTTCTGTGCATTAGCAAACATCATGCAGTGAGATTACATCATAGCACATGGCTGACATTGCACACACATACGTGTGGAAATTATTACCAATTTATGCAATCTGTATAATCAGGAGACCGCAAGACGTGTTACACATTTTCTGTTGAAGCCCAAGACTCCACTGACTGTGCTTACAAACCACAGTGGGACTCATTTTGTAGAGAGAGTGTTCCTGTGGCTGCACACACAAGCCTGGTGAAATGACCTATCAGCTTCCTCCAGCACCAGATCTTAGGACACAGCTCACTTTCTTCACTCTGTTGAGGTCTCAAGGCTGCTGAAACTACATAAAAGGTGATTGGCTACACATAGGGGCAGACAAGCCCTGCGTTCACCTGCTCATCCTTTCTTGAGAAAATGGAATGATTAAAAGCCATCAAATCACGCCTTTAATCCCTGCACTCGGGAGGCAGAGACAAGCTGATTTCCGTGAGTTCGAGACCACCCTGGTCTACAAAGTAAGTTCCAGAACAGGCTCCAAAACTACAGAGAAACCCTGTCTTGGGGGGGGGGGGGGAGAGTCACCAAAGAGCTAGACTCTCTAGAAAGATTCTTGACCTTTGGGGTCAGACCATTCTAGATGATTCCACAAGTCTTTCTGGTTCATCCTGTTTCATGGCAGCTATGTGTGATATGATGATGCACACCTGTGGTCCTAGGCAGTACGAAGGAGGCTGAGACAGGAGGATCACAAATCCATGTCACCCTAGGAAACAAAACAAAGCCTAATCTCCAAAATGAATTTAAATATAAAATAGAGTTATAAATATCTATCTGCCCCCAAGACACCTGGGTATCAGTAGGTTTCCCTCGAAAATGTAAGTGAAGATCAATTTTTTGAGTGGATTTTAATTTGGAGTGTTAGCATTCTAGGACTTCTGGAAACTTCCAAGGAGCTGGTGGTCATCTAATTGCTGCTTCCCTATGAGCTCAGGGGAAGCCACACCTAACAGCAGAAAACGGTGTGGTTCCCTTTAAACATCACCTCTCCCATCCTTATCCCCCGCCCCCCCATACAGTTGCCGGCTGTGGTCGGCCGCCTTTCAGCATGGAATAAAATACATTACTTATGCAGAGAATGTTTTAATGTAACAAAGCAAAGGAATAAAAATGCCTTACAACAGTTTTATTAAAAACAAATTCCCACAGTAAATACATATACACTCGGGCTCTGGGAGCCAAACAGCCAAGGACAGCGCTGCTAAGTGCTCTGGGAAGTGCTTATAAATTACTCGAAATAAAAAACATTGTTGCCTGGACATCAGGGATGAAATGCTGCAGTTTGTAATAAATTAACAGAGAACTTTACTTCCCCTCCTCGAACAAAGCAGCCATTTGTCTGAATAACCCACATTCAGCTGTGAGTTATATTTCACACTGCAACGGCATTCATTTGCAAATCATTCTGCAGTTTTAATGTTCAGGTTTTAAATACCTTGAGAACTGCAAAGAGGAAGCAAAGTAGGGCAAACAGTTGGCTTGCACTTTAAAAACTGCCCTGATTTCTGGCTGTCTTTTGGATTTTTTTCCCCCTTTCAAAGTTTTTTTTTTTTCCTCTGTTAATATAAAGTTTCTTAAAAAGACATTTTAAAAATAGAAGGTTACAATGAATTTGTGGATATTTACACCAGAGAGGAGCTTCTCTGGCACTCTGATTTCAGCCAGTCCTCATTTTCCATTTTTTAGACATTTCTTCTCTCAATACTTTAGTTTAGTGACAGAATAATTTATAACTATCTTTGAGGTTTTCCCTATTGTTTATAACTTTTGTCTGCAAGTCTTACATTTGGTTAGACTTTTTTTTTCTTTTTCTCTTTCTCCTTCTACTTTGACCAGGAGAAAGAGAGGGGGGAGAAAAGCTCAAAAGAAAAAGTCATTTCACTTCCCTTGAATTATTTTGATTATAAAACAAAAACTCGGCAAGAAAACTCTTTTCACAACCTGTTCGGTAAAAGAAAATGAACCGTTTTCCAGCGCCTGAGAGAAACTCTGATGGGTTCGTGTGAGGTTTGCAGGGTATTTTCTGGGGGGGCGGCGGGGGCAGGCCGGGTTTCCTTGTGCCCATAACGGGCTTGGGGCTTTGTTAGAATTGTGTTGCATTGTTTTAAATAGGGTCCTTCCTAGGCAACCCAGGGGATAGAAGTCACATCACCATTTCCAGGAAGCCATCTGAGGAGGAAAGCCCTTCAGAGGCATGAAGCATGCTATTCTCCGAAAAGTGGCTCATAAAATATTTTTATAAAGTAGGAGTTGGAATCATTTAAAAATCCCTCTCTTTTGTAAATCTGTTTGGAGAATGCTCTTTTGATCCCCTCTTCCTTCTGATCCTCATCTTTTATTTTGCTTAGAGGTAAACAACATTTGCTTCATTTAAACAACAGCGTTTGCCATTGTGGGTCTTAAATTCTTTTTCAGTCACCCTATGGCGATTCATCACTGGGAGGGGGGATAAGGAGACTTTGCATCCAAGACTTTTATCACCCCCCAGAAAATGTTTGTTGTTTTTTGCTTTGATTCTTTTTTTTTTTTTAAACTCCCTCCCACCCTTACCCCCGACTCTGAGCTGCGGGGGAGATTGTTTTAGGACATTTTAAAGCCTCTTGTGACAAGGGAACCAAAGTCCTTCTGCAGAGAATAAGAAATGCTTGATTACATGCCCTGCAAAATGGGAGATAGTTCCAATCCCCTTTTAATTAAGATGTCTAAATAGCCATTGCTTTGGAGACCGCGATTTCCAAACAGTTTAAAAAGAAACAGGCTGAATTGCAATGGACATTCTTTCTCTTTGGCCCTTGAGGAAGGGGACTGTCACCTGTGGGGCTTCTGGGTGGCATTCAAGACCTCAGGTGGGAAGGAACAGAAAAGAGCAGCTGCAATGCAGAGATGGCCCTGAGACACAGAACCTTCAAGACCCCATGGACTGCCGGCAGGAGAAAATGCTTCTCCGGTTAGCTGGTCGTGTGTACAAACAAGCACACCTCTGATTTGTTTGTTTGTTTGTTTGTTTGTTTGTTTTCTGTTTAGGGTTTTTTTTTTAAAAATTTGTCTTGTTTTTTAATGACTCAGTGGTGACTGGTTTGATTCTCTGACCATCCAAGCAGATTAGGAGCATTCGCTTAGGCCCTAAGGATGTCCTGGCTGGCCACCCATCTGGTACTAGGCTCCCGTCCATGAAAATCCCCCAGCTTAGCCCTGAATATTCTTTCTAAAGACAGTTAAGTAAAAGGGCTGACATTAGCATATGTTCCCCCCAAGTGTCCTGTTGAACTTTTTGCTGGGCATTACCCTACCACGGGCTTTCTGGATGCTATCCAATGAGAGATTGGCTTGGAACTGTAAAATTAGCCATCTGCCTATTAAAAATGTAACCAGCTGCATCGGATGAAACACAGTGACTATTGAGATGAACTCATCCGGGAGAGAACTCTCGTCCCCCTGCTTGGACATTTTTCCAATCTACTGCTGGACACAGACACTCCAGCGAAGACCCTGTTGAGAGGAGAGCAGCCAGACGCTCAAGAACGAAGAAGACTTGCCGGTTTGTTTCGTTGCTCAGATTTTGTCATTTCTCAGGGCTGACTTGGATCTTTGAGTTCAGAATTCTCTATTACCCTGCTACATGCTTAAAGCACCTCTCTGTTTTAGGAAAATTAAAATCTAAAATTGGGCAGGCAGACTTCAAGATTTCACCTGTCTGCTGTGATACTCCATTCTTGGGCCTGGACCCTACTGATGAACTTTAATCGCACACCTAAAATACTCCCTGGGGCACAAAACACCTTCAAATGGAGAGCTAGGGATGTAATTATTCCAGGCCAGGAACTCCATCTCAGTCAATATTAGATATTCTGTATTTACTATAAGGCCTGTTTATTAAAAATGAGAACTTTCAATGGCTTGCGCTACTTTTTTTTCCCTAAAGCCTAATGGAGCATTAAAAAATAATTCATTAACTAATTAAGAGAACTGTGTTTATTTACAGTATATAAAATGTTTCTATCAGGCAAATAACACACCATAACCCGGCGCTGTGTTGACAGGAAAACATCTGCAGCTTCATTTAATGCGTTTGCTAAATGACGAGGGGGAATCAAAGGATGCTTAAACAGCTACCTCTCTGCCTGCAATCTGTGTTTCTCTGCGGAGGTCAGAGGCACTGAGGGAAGATGCCCCTCGGGGAGCCCCAGGCACAGCAGAGGCTCTCGGTCCAAACACCCTCCGACAGTGATGGAGGGCCAGTGCCGCCAGCGCTCACACATGGGCCTGACCGGGCGAGTGGAAGCCCCGGGGAGCTGGCAGGGTTAAGCTGCATGAAGTCATCTCCGTGCAGGTTTGTCAGTTAAACATTAACAGCTTCTTTAGATTCAGCCTAAAACTTCCCATTTGCATTTCCTTCCTCCCTCCTTTCCCCAGTCCCCCCTGCCCTCCTTTCCTCGCCTATCCCTTTTCTATATCCGGTTTTCTGTCAGCATATGTCTCTTCTCTTTCTTTCACTCTTATTTTGCTGTGGTCAGGATTCTTTTTTTTTTCCAAGCAAAAATAATTAGGCCTCAAATAAGAATAGTTGCCTGCCAGTCACTCTCTGGGAAAACATAGTCCCACCCTCACCTCTTACCCGCTCTCAAATCTTCCCTCAGCTTGTGCCTCAATCTTCTCCAAGAGCCAAGAGTTTTCTGTCCTTTCTGTCCATCTGTGGGTTTGTTTGTCTTCTTGCTGCTCCCGTGATATTATGGGATGGCCTAACAAACCCTCACAGCAATGACACCTGCCAGTGTGACCCTTGGAGAATTTGGCCTTGATTCATTTTTATCTAAAACTGTTCCAAATTCAGGAAGTGTAGAATGAATTGTAAAAAGTCAGTTTTCCTTTGAACACCAGGGCCAACTGAGTGTCTGACCCTGTCATGGTGGGATAACTGGATTAAAAAGTTTTGACTGAACTCAGGCATGCTGCTCACATCAGAACCCTGGATGGCAATCTTTACAGAGAGCTTTGCGAGTCTTGACCGCACAGTGCACACACAAAATCTTCTACCCAGAACGGCTGAGACGGCCATAACTAAACGTCTGATTAAGATTAGGCTTCAGAACAAAAGACCAAGTCAGCAAATCGTACTCCTTGGTCGGGAGAGTTTTAACCATGTCCTGGTAAGGACACACATCAAGAGTTGTGTGTCAGGATCTATTCACTCTCACCTGTAACAGGTGCTATGGAACCATATGAGTGTGATCATTCTGTGTTGCTGTGTGTGGAGCATGGAGTGGCTTGCTTCCCTGTCTGGGGCCAGATCAGGGAACCACCCACAAGTCTTCAGTTCTCCCACATCCCCCAGACACACACACACACACACACACACACACACACACACACAGAGCATCATATATGAGGTACGCGGTTTAAAAATGGAGGCCAATATGTGTCCATTTACATCAGAGTTCTTGACCAGTGACAAGGGCTACTTGGCAAAGTATTGCCTTACGCCCTCCTATAAACCTATAACCACAACAGACAACACTATGGATCGTGACCGTCTTCCTCAAATCAGTCAGAATGAGCTTAGCAGAGGAAACTCTTAGATGAAACTCACAAATGCACGAAAGTGTGGGGACTGTAAACCCGCAGGTTTCTCTGTGTGTCCAAACCGGGGTGAAGCCCATCTCCAATCCCATCTTCATCTGCCACCTCCACACTCGGCCCACAGGTCTGGATGGTCAAGGGTTCAGACTGACATTTCCCTTTCTCAACTTTATGCCATTTTTAGTAGACTCAGATGTTTCTGGGAAACTGAAGAAAACACGTCCTTAAAGAATTAAAACTAATACCAAAAGAATTTTGTGGAAGGAGACAGACTTCCTTTTCTTTTCTTTCCTTTCTTTCTTTTTTTTTTTCTTCATTGAGAGAATGCTCTCATCGGAGTTCATGGAGTATACACTGAACCTTCAACAGTGACCTGCTGTCCACAAAATAGTCCAGCTGCTTTTCTGTTTAAAACAGTTTGATTTGGTCCTCCGTGCCGCATGTAACCTCCTGGTACTATGCCTTCCCCCTCTGTTAGCCACCCTCTGTGAGGAAGCCCATGTGACTTTCACACCCCTGGGCCCTTGCAGGGGACTGTCTTCCTTGAATGGCTTATGTTTCCCCTGCCTGGTTAGCTTCTGCTTCTCCTTCAAGATCTAGGTCATATGTCAACCTCACGTGTGGTTAATTCAGACATCCATTGTTTCCTTCCCTTTGGATAATTTACTTGAAAAGCAGAAAGAGCCTGGAGCAAGATTTCAGACCTTGTAACACTAGCTGGGAATCTAGAGGCATCTCATCTAACTTCCTTGTTCGTTGGGTCTGCTAGGCACAAGATGAAGCTAGGAGGATGCCTGCATAATCTCCTAATCTCAGACAGAGGTAGAGGGTGACGTAGGTCAAGGCTAGCCTGGGATACATAGTCAGACCCTTCCTCACAAACACACACACACACATACACACACAAAAAAAAAAAAAAAACAACAAAAAAAAAAAAACCAAGAAGTAGTGACAGTCGCTAACAAAGGGTTAAGGAAATAAAATTGATACACTTGAAATGCCCACAAGCATGGGTAAATGCTGCTCTTGTGTTCCCTAGTGGCTTCCAATTTTGTATCTGGAAGTGCTACAGCCCACTTCACTGCCCTACAAAACCCCAGACAAGGGCCTCCATGTATTCAACCTTGCACTGTGCTCTTACCCCAAAGCTTGATAAGGCATACATACATACATGTTATCTAAAATCAGAACTGCTATTTCTTTCACATGATCTCTGCACACAGTCACGCATTCAAAGAAAGTTCAGAACTCTGGGTAGGAGACCACACCAGTCTTGCTTGCCACCTCCTGGTCAGTACACGAGGCTCACAAAACCATGACGCTCAAGGAAGGTCTGGCCTCTGTCTACACTTTGACCGTGAAGAATCCACATGCCCTCATGTCAGGTAGGACCAGGCTGCGGTATCATAGGCCAGCAGATGGCAGATGTCCTTTTGTGGGAATGTGCCCATGAAAACAGGTTCTAAAACCAGACTGCCTGGGTTGGAGTCCCTGCCCCAGCACCCAGCCTCTGGGTGACCCTTCTGTATTGGGTCACCTTGCCTTTACAAGGTGAACAATGTAGCCGCGGCCTCACGGGGTTGATGGGTTCCTGTACAAAGCAGGCACTTTCTAATGCCATTTCTGTCACATGAGGCCTCTTGGTTGGTGCAGCCGAAGGGAAAGGGCAGACACAAGAGGGGGTGGGTTGTAAGGGAAGGTGCTGCCGAGCTGGGAGAGTCTGTTCTCTCCTCCTTCTGTTTGGATTGCCTTTGGAAACAGCAAGGCACTCCACCACCTCAGTGGGAACACTGTGCTGAAATGTCACTCCCCGGATTTGACATCTCCTTATTCTTCCTGCTACTGTTTGCTCCTTTGTTGCTTTGAAAATATGAATTAATGATGAATATTAATGAGCCCTTGACAAGACGAACTTTCACTGGAACTCAAGGAACACTGGGAGCATCAAGGCTGGCGACATGTCTACAGAGGGAGAAACTTCCCAGTTCTACCAGCCCGAATTTTTCTTCCCCCTTTCCTCCCATCCTCCTTTTTTACCAGTAACTTTAAAAAAGATTGATGAAAGCCTCATGAATGTGGCTTTGAACTTGTTCATATGATTTTTTTTTTTAACACAGTTGCTTTTATGAAAATCTTTCTGGATTCCTCTTTCTCATCCTGAGCTCTCTGTTTTCCCATTTATGGTCTCTGGTGCTATTTCATGGAACTTGGGGATTTGGGAAGTAACCAACCAGAGGGAACCTGAGGCATTGAAACTGAACACATAGTGAGTTCCTAACTAGTGTCAATTTCCCTTCCCCTTTCAATAAAACAAAACATCATCATCATCAACAACAACAACAAAACACACAAACACACACACACACACACACAAACCCAGCAACATTTGCCTGCTTTTGACATCAAAGGCAACTTTTATGACATGGTCTGCAAGACTACCTCAGCAAAGGGGCAGGTTTTTGAGCATTAAGAGGGGAGAAAACGAGAGGGCTAGGAGTGGTACCTGCCTGTGATTGAAGTCCTTGGGAGAGAGAGGCAAGAAGTCCAAGAGGTTTTGGCCAACCTGGGCAATACACCGAGACCTTGTGTCAAAATCAAGCGAATGAACAAAAGCTGTTAAAGGTGTAGGGAAGAAGAAACTAGAGTATGGAGAACTCTAGAATGAAGTGGGTTTAGAGAGCATAAGCACGGGCTGCTTTCTCCCCCATGTCAGTGCTTAACTGATGGTTCTTTTTTTTTTTTTTTTCAAAAGGTTCTACATTTTATTACTGGAGAAACCACTCCCAACTTAAACATGATCAAGTCTCCAGGTTGAAAATGTTGAACTTCATCTTGTAACACTCATCAAGGATCACGATTTATCATAAATTGTCTTGCCATTCATTGTTGACTCCTTACAGACCCAGCTTCGTTCTCCTCCAGTGTCTTCTCATGGAGTTGTACCTGATTTTGTTGCCAGTTTTCATCCGAATCCACTGAGGAATAGGACGATTTTGCTTTTGTTTCTTAGCCAGGAATCGCTTGATTCTGAAAGTCTTGTGAGAAGACATGGCGAGAAGCCTAGGCGGGCAGGTGGCGCACGATGGCGAAGGAAAGGCGAAGAGCAACTGATGGTTCTTGAAGCACTCAACAAACAACATATTAGGAACTGTGTCAAGAGACAAACACCCTCTTTCTTGTGGGTTGACTCTTCCCTTGGCTGCATGCTGCCAGGAGGCCTGAATGTTATCCGTGAGAAGAAATCCCAAAGAAAGACGCTCGGTAAGAATCTGAGCTTTCTAAGTCATCCCAGATGAAACCCTTACCCAACAGAGAGCCACAGAGGAACTCTGCATCTAACACTGTGGACGCAACTCTTACCTAGCTTGTGACCACGTGGCTATGACTCCCAGGTCTCAGTTTGCATGGGCGTCAAATGGGGATACAGCTAGAACATGAATGGCTGCAGAGAGGGGGAAATGGGGAATCTGTCAGAACCTAGGAAGCTGAGGATGGCTTAGCACAGCCATGGGTAGGGAGTGAGTGATGCGAGCCTGTTCATGACGCTTAGGCCAACCCGCACACTGACATTTATTTATTATAGATGAAAGCAGTGTCTCCAGACTTCGTGAAGAAGTGTAGCTTTGCTCTGGGAACTCTTCACTAGGGCTGGAAGCCTTTGCGTCCACTGAAGTGGCTGAGGGACTTTTTTTGACTAGTATCAACATTTCAAGTGCAAATGAGCTTCCCATTTGCCCCTCCTACAGCTTTCTGGTCATTTCTCTACGAAACCATATGTCACCTCTTAAGATTATTCACTTATTCAACAATAAATATGGCCCTCACGCTTCTCCTCACCACCCCTTCCCCCCATTTCCCTCCAACCCTGTTCTGGCAGTGGTAGCAGGAAGCGGTGACTGGGGGAGGCCACAAGCTTGCAGAGAGATATAAAACAGATCATTTCTCTGCTCAAGAACGTCATGAGCAAAAGGGTGACAGCGGTCTGTAAACAAGAGACAGTTTGGTTCAGGGCTAAGAGTATAGATAGTCTCTGAGCCAGACTGCCTGGACTCATAGTCTAGCTCTACACAGAACTAAACAGCTCTGTGATACGGGGTAGATTCATAGGCTTCTCTGCACCCCACTTTCACATCTATTGCAGGAGACTGAATCTATATTTCCCTCATGGAGATGAATAAGTTAGTAGGTCTATCATGTTTAGAATGGTGCCTCATCTTAAAACAGAATGAATTAAAATTTCATGCTGCTTGCTGTGGTCCAAGCCCCGAGCAGAGGGTCTTATACTGATGGTGTTGTTGCACCTCAGAAGACTCACAGGTCAACCCAAGACAAGCACTTAGTCTTGGTGACAAAATGGGCTTTGGGAAGTCCCTGTCCTTAAGATTGTGGAAAGGTGTGCTGGTTCGTCTTTTGTCAACCCCACACTTTCTCAGTTATCCGGGAAGAGGGAATCGTGAGAATTGAGAAAGTTCCTCCATCAGATTTGACCTGCGGGCAATTAACAACGGATGCCGGAGGGCCTGGTCCACTGTGGGTGCCGTCTCTCGGCAGGTGGTCCTGAGATATATAAGGCAGTAAGCTGGCAAAAGCAGGAGGGGCAAGTCAGTAAGCAGTTTCTCCGTGGCCTCTGCTTCAGTTTGGCCTGGAGTTCCTGCTCTCTCTTTCATGATGGGCTCCGACAGTAAGATGAAAGAAACTCTTTCCTTTTCGACTTGCTTTGGGTTAGCGGTGTTTTATGGTGGCAATAGAGAGGAAACTAGGGGAAAAGGACTAAGTAAGATGCTTTGTGTGGATGATTAGGGCTGGGCTAGCAAGCTGCAAGGCCATAGCAAAGGACCTCATGGAGCTTAAGTAGCATCCCGAGCTCACAGAATCTGACTGAAGGCATCACTCAAACCTTGTACCTTGTCATGCTTTCTGTTGCTCTCACTAGGTGCTAAACCCTAGATAACTTTTAAAGAAAAGAGATTTTAATAACTTGTCACTCCGAACATTTAACAATATGATGCCGTGTTCTTGTGAGGGCTCCATGCTGGATCAGAACATGTCAGAAAGTATCACACGAAAAGACAGACTCAAGTTAGCCAGCTTGGGTCTCTCTCTTCTTATACACGTCAATGCTATCATGAGGCCCCACCTTCAAGATCTTATCTACTGTCAATCATGGTCCAAAGGCCCCTTCTTCCAGAGACCATCAATAGATGGTGGTGGGGAATGGGTCTCAACAAGAGTTCAAATCACTGGCCCCGCGAGTGTTCCTACTTTTGTGCCGGTCACTGACCCAACTGGATGACCTCAAAGAGGTCTAGAGTATCATGAAAGCTGAAATCTGCCCGTCCTGCCTGTGGGGCACAGGGACAGTGATATGGACCACATGACCTATCCATCCTCTCCCCTTCCTTTCTTCCTTTTCTCCACAGCTTTTCCTCCCTCCCTTCCTTCCTTTCCTTTAACTCTCTCTCTCTCTCTCTCTCTCTCTCTCTCTCTCTCTCTCTCTCTGTGCAGCAGCAGCAGAAGTGATGTATTAATAATATTCACCCACTTTGATTTGATACTGCGGTAATGACTCAATCCATACCATAAAATACGTGACGGACTCTCACAGGTCAAAGAACATGATTATTTATCACAGGCCAAGATGCAGTCACATGTCATGTGATCCTACAGAGCTCTAAGTGGCTTTGGTCATGGCTGGGCTGACTCAGCCTGAAGGAAGGGCAAAGCAGATGTGGTTCATTAGGACTGCAGGGAATGTTTAGACTGGGTGCAACTGACACCAGCCACTGTCTCCGTGTTTTCCCGGAGATGGCATTTTGTACACTACTTGGGTAGCCCTATACTTCCTAAAATCCTCCCAGACGTTTTCAGGGAGACTCTTGAGGAGAAGGACTTAGCCAAGCTTAAAGGAAACAGACCAATAAGATGAGTACAAGCAGCAATTCACAGTTATGTCTCTATTCGCACTTCCAGGGTAATATTACAAGAAAAGAACAAGACTTTTGTCCCTTTAGGACACCAGTAGATCTGAATTAGTGACTGTCATCCAAACGCTGCTCATAAAGCCATGTTGAATCCAGTGACATCTTCATCTTTAGTAAAACAGTAGAAATTTCTCTAGACTCTTGAGGGGCAGGCGATTCCAAAATAAGAGCATATTTACAAATTACTAATAGTTTCTCTTCAATGACTCATAAGTAGGACAGACCCATTAGTCAACCATGCCCCAAAACTGTTTTTAATATCCAAATAAGAAGTAATTTATGGACATGTTGTCTGGTCTTTGAGCTTCACAACCAACTGGCAGAAAATCGTAAGCCACTCCTGTATCCAGGGATCTCAGGACTGGCATCCTCCAATCGCACAACACTTGAAGCAGATGACGCTGCTAGGCAGGTGTTTATAGCGGCAGATGTTCCACAAAGCCCTCCAAGAAATAAGGGTTCTTGTTCCAAGGTCTAGACCGATACTGCGACAATGAGTCTTTCTGGAAACACGACAAGGCTCATCTGCCACCAAGACAAAAAGATACATTGCGTGTGAGGACATGACAACCTCCAGACACACTTGGCTGTGAAGTTCTAAACCACGTAGGTGTTCAATTGACTCACGTCCGTGCCGGCAACTGCGGGAGAAGGGATATAAATCCTGGAGAAATGAACTCTGCTGAAGGACATATCAGCAGTGCTGGTCTTGGCTGGTTTGTGTTAGGCTGAAATAAGCCTGGGTCTCGGCTGAGTACAACTCCGCTCTCCAAGTAGTCTTGAGTATGAATTGGTGCCAGTGGGAGGCCTGGGCTGGGGAAGAGAGAGAGCCCGAGCTGGAGTGGTGAGGAAAACTCTGGATCCGTCGTTTGATGCAGTGACAAGATGAAAAATGTGGAAGAGGCCAGCAGGACACTAACACAATCTCTGTCAATCATAACCACACCGAATGTTCTGAGGGAGACAAGCTTAGGGGAGCTGGGGCTTGATGAGAGGAGAGAGGGGAGGAGAGAGACATAGAGAAAAGAAGACACCAAGAGAGGGGGTAGTAGGGGAAGGGGGAATGGAAGACCATGAATAGACTTCCCTAGAGCTCTTGGTAGGGTACCCCCTATCTTGGACACCCCAAGATACCCAGAAAATGTTGACCAGAGTTCAGGGGGAGCCTGGAGTGCAAAACTGGTTAAGTAGCAGTGCTGCTAACCATCTCTGAGATTTAGTAGACATTTGTTGGATATTTTGATGTCATGTGTACTTCAATTCCTTCTCTTTTACCCTGTTAATAATGTGAAGACCAGACCTGATGACCTGAGTTTCTGCTACATCCTAGTACTGGACACATCCTAGTAGAACCCAGTTAGAGGTGCTTTAATGGAGACTGTTCAAAGCGTGTTGAAATTCTACAGAAGTTGAGCATGAAGGGCCATCTTCTCTTACATGTGAAGTGAGTGCTTTGCTATGGGTGTCCGAGTCCTCATTGCTGTTGTGGAACAGGCAGGGTGGGCATAAAGAGATACCTAAAAATTATAATAAAGCCAAAAACAACATGCAAAAATGGACCAAAATAAAATTCTATGCGATCCTATGAGAAGGATATGCATTCTTGCAAAAACTGTTTAACCTTACTGTAAGTGTGGAAAGTGAATCAGAGAAATTCAGAATATACCTTGCTCTGTGGGACTCTGTTGAGACTCTTCAAATGATGTGGTCTGACTGAGACCAGAACACAAGGTCAATGTCTGGATAGGGAGCAAAAATAGGAGGTCCTATGAAATACAACAGATCTGAATGAATCTTGGATTAAAAAAAAACAAGAAATCAAAACAGCATTTTTGTTTTTAGTCTTTTTGAAATTTAAGGATGGACACTGTTCGGTGATGTTATTGAATTGATGACTTGCAGAGATGTTTTATAGTGTGCTGACCAAGGCAGGATTGTCTTCTTCCCTGAGTGATGCACTGAAGGATGTAACTAGAAAAATGAATATATTGCAACATCTGGAAACTGCTTAAAGGTATGCTGTGTGGGTGTGTGTCTGTCTGTCAATGTGTGTATGTGTGTGTCCCTGAGTATGTGTGCTTGTGTGTGTATATATGACATTGTGTGCACATGTGTGTGTCAGTGTATGTGTGTCTGTGCGCATCAGTATGTGCATGTGTGTGCATGTTTAGAGAGAGAAATAGAGGTGCACTTTGCTCAGTAAATAACAGTGAGTGCTGACGTTAGATGATGACACTTGGTCATTTATTATACTGTTACTTTCAACTTTTCTTGTGGGGTATGAAATTTTTTTTTTTTTTTTTTTTGGTTTTTCGAGACAGGGTTTCTCTGTGATTTTGGAGCTTGTCCTGGAACTAGCTCTTGTAGACCAAGCTGGTCTCGAACTCACAGTATGAAATTTTTTAATTAAAAAAAAAATCTTGTTTTAAAGGAAAAGATCACAAAAAATAAGGAAGGAGAAACAAACAAGGAAATTATCTCTGTACAGAACACACAGCTTCCTTGACCCAGACTTTCTGCGGCCATTGCCAGCCCTCTCTTTTCAGTGTGACCCCCACAAGTGTTCTTTGCCCTTTTAAAAGAAGGAAGAAAGGTTCTAAGTAAGTATGACCCTTCTGTTCTCCCCCTTAATGCATGGCTCGTTTTCACAACGTCCTGCAAATTGAGAGGCACTCCTCTTTCTCCTTCTAGAAATGCATCATTGTCACAGACTGAGAGTTCTTCTGCAACAGAGGGGTTGACCTTTAAGTGCCGAGAGACACTCCTGCACATGGTGCCATCATAAGCTTCAAGTTTATCATCTCAAGAGAAGTCCTGGTCTGCCCAGCTGACCTGTCTGTCTCCCAGAGTCTTGTGGGAAGTAGTCAACACCATCCCATGATAGTACCCACTCTCATAGCTTTAAACGTCCTGGAATGCCCTCTGAGAGGTTCAGAGCAGAAGCCATGCTGTCCCTAGCACCACTGAGAGGGCATTAGACAAACTTCTCAAGAGGGACACGTGGAGGTAGAGCCAAGGCCACTGAAGGAAACAGTGACCTTGGCCCAAGGAAGACAAGCTTTGTAGAAGGCTGTGAGCAATTCTCCAAATGTCTATTCAAACAGAAAAGAGAAATGAGATGAACGCTCTAGGGCCAGTAAAGACCAGGGACAGGTCAGCTTCTAACGGGAAACAACTTTAAAGGAGAGTGGGCAAAGGCAGGGTGCTGGGATGTCACTGCAAGCAGAGAATTCTCCATCAGAGAAAGAGTGAGCACAGAGGCCACGCCTACTGAGTGAGGACTCAGTTCTACATAACTGAAGTGCCAAGCAAAGCACCCAGATCCCCAGGGGTCCTTGCCAGGCTGCTCACACTCCCCTCTTCTTCAGTTGCCTGGTCACCAAGCAGTTTCTCTGAGGTAGAACCAATAGCAATCACTCAAGTCCCTAGAGACGCTGTCCTTTTCATGGTATCCTAGGCTGCCCACAGACCCTCTGAAGCCTGTCACCTGACACAACAGGTGGCAATAGGAGGCTAAGGTGCCTCTGGAGGAGTCTCTATCCTCCTTGGTCTCCCTGCGTCACTCCTGTGATCACCAGGTTCATTCGGCAGCCCCCTAAAAAGAACTCACAGGCTCTCAGGCTCCCAGCAGGAAAAGCTTGGAGCCCTGTGGTTGGAAATAGTTCCCAACCTGCATCTCAGGCAGGTATTTTTAGGTTCTGTCTTGAAGACACGGAAACTTTCGTACATTTCAGCTTCTTTGTCTGGAACCACTGCAACCCCAGACGTGTCATTGAAAGGGGGTATAATTGTGGACTCCTCCACCCAGCAATCTGAGCTTGTCTGAAAGGAGCTTCCTGCTGTGCAGCAGGGGGGTTAGAGAGCCTTTTCTGGCAAGGGAAAGTCAAAATGGATTTTTTAAAATAATAATATGTTGATCAAGAAGAGAAAAAAAACAGTCTCGAGGAGAGGGGGCTGTGCAGGGGGCTGATCTGGAGAGGAAGGGTACCTATTGTATTGGAGCCTGGTCTTGGTTCTTCGTGTCAAGCTACGGAATCCAAGCTTGGAGGAGCTAAAGTCTCCTATCTGAGGATAGGGAATAAAAATGCTTGGAATCATCCGTGTTAGGTCAATGGCTTTTATTAATTATTATTAATATGAGGTTCTCCGGGGAGTAATTATAATTGTCAGTCACTGGGCATAGCCTGGCACTGAAGAAAGACATAGAAACACTGAAATGATGCTGAGCAGGTACAGAACTGACAGATGCATGCCAGCTGTACGTCAGAGCTGGAAGAAGGGATGTTTAAGTTCAGAGAGCACGAAAACCATCTTAGACAGGTCAACAAAGGTAACGCGGGACTCAGATTGTCTTAGGGACTGACTTAACTGTAGAATGATTCTGAGTAACTGAAAGGACCCATGTGACCAAGGGACCATGTGACCACGAAAAGCTAGCCATCAAGTAGCCCATGACAGACAGTCATGCCCGTTGTCAGTGTGCTTTGAAAGTGCACAGCAAAGTAATGTTGACTGAGGGGAAGGGTGTGGGGGGGATTGGTTTAATTAAATAAATGCTAGATTTTCCCATAAGAGTCCAAAACAAAGCAATTGCCCACAATATCCAGCCAGGAGCTCACCAGCCATTGATCCTCGAAGTTTACCTTGAGTAGAAAGCAAATACCTGATCCAGATGTGGGACTCACGGAGGATCGGAGGACACCCACAGTATCTGCAGGGCTTCCCTTGGGAGCCTGCCACCATCCAAAGCCAAAGTTCACTTTGTGGGTTGGAGATACGGGGACTCTGTGTTTGGCAGAGCCCAGAGTTGAAAACTGAAGAACTGCAAAATGACCACCACAACACATGAACCCCAAAGTAGGATGCACCTGAGAACAGCCCCCCGCACCCTGCATCTCTGCCAGCCCCACAATAGGTTCTCTCTTGCTGGAATGATCCTCACCTGAAGTGAGGAGCATTAGGGCATGTGGCTCCCTGTGCTTGTTTGCTCTCTCTCTCTCTCTCTCTCTCTCTCTCTCTCTCTCTCACACACACACACACACACACACACACACACACACCAAACCTAATGCTTACCAACATTTATGGGCATTACTATATGGTAATATGAATACTGTAATCTTTTACCTGGCCTTCAGAACTATTCCCAGTGCACTGTGAAGATGGGGTAGTCAGGCTTCAAGGAGTGAACCATCTGACTCAAGGGCAGACAGTCTGGAATGAGCACACCTTGAATCTCTGACTCCTGATCTGGATTCTCGGCGTTATGGCCACAGTCTCTTCTCGAAACACTCGATTTTGTTTTCTTTTTCCAACTGGATGGAGACCTCTGTCCTTGACAATCAGGAAGAACAGCTAGCCTCTACAAAGGTCACCTGGGAAACTTGTAGGCAAATCAGATGGGAATGTGGCCCAGATTGAGGATCTGTAACTGAACAGGAGGAGACCCGTGTCCCACGTTCCGCACTTCCTCCAGTCTACCACAAAGCTGGGCACAAGACCTGGGAGAACCAGGTTGAATGATCTGAGGGAAGCAGGTGTGGTGGCTCACACTTGAAAGGTCACCCTTGAAGAAGGTGGAAAGAGGATACTGAGTTCAAGGTCATCTTGAGAGACACAGTGAGAAAATCTCAAAGGGAAGAAAAAAATTGAAGGGAAGAGACAGGACATAAATGGCTGTCAAACCTTTTAGCCTCGGATTCTTAGGAAAGTCAGAAATCATTTTAAAGATTTCAAAAGGCCTACTTGGCTCATATACAGTGAGAGAGCAGAGTTGAGCAGAGAAGTGACTCCATGCTAGCTTGGCATGCTAGAAGGCAGAATGGCAGAGAGGGAAGTTAATTAAGTCTCAGACTAGATGCTAAGGAACCTCTGTCCCGGAGTAGAAGGAAATCAGCCTAGGGTTGGAAGCAAAGCTGTGCAGAGTGGGCGGAATGCTGCTCTTTTTAGCCTTTTTTCCATCCTCTGCCTTGGTGGCAAGGGCAGGGACTAGGGAAAAGGGGAAAAGAAATCGAGGCTCCCCAGATCTGCAAGTTGCTCCCTCTCTGGACTAGAACTGTCTGGCGACCAGAGGGAAGCTTGAAGCAAGAAGCAGGTCCCATTCCAACACCATCCAAGAATCCTTCTTCTGTTTCACTATTTTGTCTCCCTGCTTTAAGTTCTCTGTAGGCCAGAAAGCGCTATTACAGAGTGTTAATGACATTACCAGTTTAATCAAGCACAATCCATATGTAGAATAAAAGGAAATGTCCATCTTCTTACGTGTTCTTCCTGTGACTTCTGGTTCTCCACACACGGAAGAACAGACCGTATCTGTGACCTGGCCACCTGCCTGATAGCAGCTTCCAGATTATTAAACTTGACCTCAGAGGCAATCCTCATCCTTTGCAATGTGTGCTTTTGAACAAACACCCAGAATTAAACCCAGTACGTGAGAATCAGTGCCACCACTATCTTCAAGTCCCAGCATGCTTAGGAGATGCTGAGTAAAAATTATGCCTTTGCAGCTGCCGTCAGAGATCCTGCTCCATAATTGTGTCTGTTCCTGCACTCATCCCAAGAAAGCTCCCCGCTTCAAAGCCACACATTTTTATTAAGCATCTCCTATCCTTGATGATTGCTCTCTTCTCTGCAGGATGCTGGGTCTTCAACGCTCAAAGTGAGTTTTTCCATGATTCCAAATGGATTAGACACTATACAGATGCTGATGTGCATGGCTCATCCACCCCCATAAGGGGCCAGAGGAAACAGAAAGTGAGACCCCAATATTGCCATCCTCAACCCCTCACATGCCACCTTCCTGCACACGATGGCTGGACCCTCTCAACCCTTATTTTTCCGTGCAAGTTGAGGAGATTCTAGACAAAAAAAGAAAGAAAATGACGAGCACAAAGCTAGGGCAGCCCGGCATGCATGTGTAAATGTCAGGTTGTACGAGAGTTATAATTAAAGTCCAAGATGACAGATAACTATAAAATCAGATTGGTTCCTTTCCACATGGAAGGAAAACATAATGTTGTCATCCAACCCAGGCTTTTTTCGTAAATTGAAATTACAGTTTTATTTGGAGCTATTTTTAAAGGTCCATTAATTAAAACTCAGTAGCCAAACCAGGGCAAGAAATTCCATAAATGGTGTCAGATTTGATGATTCCCCAGCGGCGATAAGCACGAGACAATGTCATCCAAATATCAAATTCTCTAAATCTAGGTTTGTTTGTTATTTTTATTGAAAATAAACAAATTCGGGGGCAAAAATATAAGAAAAGATATGTGCAAAATGTAATGATAAGGGTTGACTTCTAAACAGCCAAGGAAATGACAGTCATCATGTGTGGGGAAAGAACAAACACCTCTTAATTGCATTTCATTATAACCTACCTTTCTTAGCTCTATATATTAATTATAAAAATCGTGCCGCAGAATGGGGGTTCTACAATAGTTTCCCCTGCCTCCCTTAATTCTGTCTGCAGCAGGATGGAAGAACAATATCATCTGTCATCGGCAGAAAGAGCTTTCAAAGACAAAATCATAAAAAGAATGAAAGGCTATTATACAAAAAAGAGGAAAAATGCCTTGATTTCACAGATTTTTCTACTTATTAATGTTTAAGGTTATCCATTCTTGGAGCCGAGTATCTTCTCATGCTGGCGGGTGTGTGAGTGTGCGCGTGTGTGCGTTTGTGTGTGCATTTCAGGCCACACCACTTTCTGATAACTAGATCACATGGCCCCATAGGTACCATGTAGATGACTGCCAACTGAGGCGGGAGGGCGGAGGAGAAAAAGAAAAAAAGTCTTCGTAGACTTGAAGACTTTTCCAAGATGAGAAAAAAAGAAAGTGGGAGGCGGGACGTGAAGTCCGAGGTTTCGGTGAAGATAAGGTCCGCTCACGCTAGCTGTAGATAATAGACTTGAAGCCCAAGAAAGACCAGAGGTGGGCACACCAACATCTGCCGGTGAAACCAAACATCTGCTGGTAAAACCAAAGTCGCCTTAAGCACGCACTATATCAGAAACTTGGAGAAACGGGTGCGATCCATCCATCTGACAGGTCTTAAAAGATGTGGTTAGAGAGAAAGCTAGGATTGGGCTCCCAACTTTTAGGAGATCTGTGTGAATAATTACAGTTTTCTGGGCGGAGTTCCTTAGCTGAACTTAACTGCAACCACTACCCTCCGTTGCTATCCTCCGGCCTCGGCGCTCAAAGTGTTGTTTGAGGAGCAGTAGCCCCTGCCTTACCCTGGAGGTTGGTGGAAAGACAGACATCCCCTCTGCCCACACACACTCGTGGAATCAGAATGGGCACCGAGACACCACAGGACACACAGGTACTTTGACATGTGAAGCAGGCCGGTTTAGGTAGTGTAGTAAGGACGAGCCACGTATCTGGACTCTGCAGCCCCGTACCTGAGCTTCTCCTCCACATGCGTGAGGCGCTTGGACCACAATTGATTCTTGCCTTAATCCCCCAAGGGCTGGGATGGCAGTGTGAGCAACTGGGCCCGGTTTGGTGCCATTTTCTTGCCGTCTCTAAGGGGAGGGTAGCATTGGCATCTCATGGGCAGAGAATACAGCTCAACTCTCGCGGCATCTAGGAAAGTCCCTGGAAAAGAGGGTTATCAGCCCCTTCAAGGTGCACGGTGCCTTCAGATCAGAGTCTAAAAGCAAGGGCACGGTCTTGAGCCAGCAAGGCTAGGCCACTTGCACTTTCGTTTTCAAATTGAAAGGCAAAATAGAATCACTGTCCTCCAGTGTGTAGCCCCTCGCCCTCTGCTCTGATGACCCAGCGACCCACAGCAGAGCTCTAGGGCTGATTCCCCCAACTCTTGCCCCAGTGATGGAGGCTCGAGACTTGGAGCCAACATCCTGGATTTGCCTTGGGGAGACACTAAGCAGCTACCGGCCCACAGCTTCGGAGGTGGCAGATGGGCGCCCACTGCCTCCGGGCTTCCGGGCCTCAAATCCTGGTGAGTCAACCCGAAAACACCTTGGGTATCATTCTCCATCCTCTTCTGTCAAGCAGGAAGCTCGGGGCCACGGGCAAATGTTGACGTTTTATGGGCCACGAGCTGAGGGACCTCAAGGGACAGTGCTCTGAAAGCACCTGAGAGGTTGAGGTCATGTGCCCTCCGCCTCTGTGGATGAACCGAGACTGAAGGCCAGAACCGTCTTCATTGCAGGAGCCTGGGGCACAGGTTCCAGTCCTACCTTCGCCCCAGAGGATCAAATTAGTTACTTCCTGAAGACCAAATAAAATGGATACAGGGACCTTGGTGATGGGCAAGCCCATTATTTCCTCGTCTGGGGGTAGAGTAGGAAGGAGGCATCCCCACCACCCATGCCTGCTACCTAGGCCTTCAACCCCTTTACTCCCCTCATCCTAGAGCCCTTAACTGGAGAAGGACCAATCACCTGCTTCCTTTGCCTTCCTAGCCCTCTCAGGTTTGGGCAGTTTCCCCTTGATAAGCGTCAGCCTTAATTATCAAGTTTTCCTTTTGTCTAGTATTTGGGTTCCTCCCTTAATTTTCCATTTACTGTAAGATTTCCTTAACAGTGGACTGGGGGTTTCCTGCCAAACTTGTTAAATGTTACCAGGGAAGTAAGTTGGGGTCCTTGCCTAGGAATTCTTAAACAGACTCAGAAGGGAGCCTGAGGACTATTTCATTAGAGTTTAAGAGAGAAAGCCCAGGGATAGCAAGCTGTAGCTCTCAGCAGCCACAGCAGGGAGAAGAAAAAAGAAAAGCATAGAAGCATGACTTCTGAGTTAAGCCAACATGGAGGTCAGTTACATAGCAGTCAAGAAGCCACATAGCGGGGAGGAGAACTCTAGAGAAAGAGCAAAGCCAGAGTGTTAGTGAAAACTTGCTTAGAGCACAGATAAAGACCGGGATAGGGCTTGAGGGAAGGGCCAGAGATTCCCAGAGAAAATAAAAGGCAGAAGAAATCAATCAAATCAGACCAAACGAGTTGCCCTTTGAGGTCCTTTTCACTGATTTATGAGTGGGAGGGGGTGGAGGTAAGGATGGATCTAAATACATTCCCTGGATGCCTAAAATCAGTCCCCTTAAATTGTGGGACAAAATTCACTGTCACTGTAGAAAGATGCAGGGCAGGGAACTAGGTCTATGCTCGGTGGTTCTGTTTTGCAGGGAGAGGTGTAGACCACACCCAAACCAGAGACCCTAGAGTTCTCATCCACCCGAGGGAGATGAGATCCCAGGGTGGGCGAGGTGTGTGGGATGATGGTGCTTTTTGATCTGCAAGAAGCTGAAGCACCCAGGGGCAAGCCTCACCTCGCACAAGGGGTGACATCTCACAACCCCCAATCCCCCCACCCCACTTCGCAAATTGGGACAAGGGAAGAAATGTTTTCTTTTAGTGAAAACTCTTCAGATATTGTGGCGGTTTGAAAGAAAATGGCCCCCAAAGACAGTGTCACCACTGGGACTTTGTTGGAAGAAATGTGTCGTCACTGTGGGGGTGAGTTTTGAGGTCTCATATAGGCTCAAGCTACTCCCAGTAGGACAGCCCACTTCCTGTTGCCTTCTGACCAAGATGTAACCAGCACCATGCCTGACTGTGTGCCTCCATGTCCCACCATGATGATGATGGACTGAACCTCTGAACTGCAAGTGAGCATCCCAATGAAATGATTTCCGTTATAAGAGTTGCCATGGTCACAGTGTCACATCACGGCACTAGAAACCCTAATTGAGACAGATATATTGTGATTATTTGCATAGAGCAAATTTTTGAGAAAAACTCTTTTGGGGCCTCAAAAAGAGAAAAAAGAAAGAATATATGCCCTCTAACATGGAAAAGGGATGGAGAGACTCCTACAGGGACTCCTGAGCAGTGGTAACTGCTCATTCTATCAAAACCAAGTGCCCTCCCCTCCCCAGCTTGCCATCTGCCCCCTTCATTTTCTGGAGAGTGCTCCCCAGATTTGGCAATCCATAGCTGCTCAATGTCTTTGTGACTTTAGACGCTCTCATACCTGTGTGGACAAAGAAGCCCAATCCAAGCCAGGCGGTGATGATGCACACCTTTAATCCCAGCACTCGGGAGGCAGAAGCAGGCGGATCTCTGTGAGGTCGAAGCCAGCCTGGTCTACAAGAGCTAGTTCCCCTGGGAGCCTCTGAAGTGCTGGTGCCAGGCTTCCTCAGCGACGCTGGTGAACACACCAGGCACTTTACCTCCTCCATCCCCTTTAAGAAGGGAGAACGGATATTAGAAAGGCTTGAGTTCGGGGTTGATTTTCCTAGGGGTTGATTTTCCTAGGAATGAGCAATGCAGCAATGCCTTGAGCAACAGGTTCTTCCTATATCTGCTGATCTCAAAGGGGAGGGGTGACAAGCACGCTCTGAGATCAGGCAGCCTGGCCCTAAATTCCCTCTGCAGTTACTGGCTACATGAAGCTAGCAAGTCACTCACCTTCCAAAGCCTTGCTGTTCTCGCTTCTAAAATGAGACTGAAGAATTATTTACAAAAGCATTTTGAGGATACAGCCATAAAACAAACATCCTGAACATCACAAGGCTTTTGGTGCCTGCTGGTGTCTGGCTTAATAAAGAAAATCAAAGACTGGTGTTTAACATGGTGGACGTCAGCTCATTGAAATGCCCAGCACCAACTCTTTCAAATGAGGTGGGAAGGGCACATAAAAGGAGTCTGGGGAAAGACATTACTGCCTTCAGGAATGGAAACGTGTTTACTACTTAGCACCATTAGCTTCGTGTTGTCTGAAAAGGGGGCCCAACCTCAATGCCAGACAGAAATGCTCCGGAAACCAGGGTAATCAGTGTGAAAGAATGCCTCATTGGTTATTAAAAACCTCAGGCTACATAAATCTATGTGAAACCCATAAAGTACATATGAATGTAATACCAATGTTAAAATCTAGGTCCTTGGTCAATATTTTCAAGAAAAAAAAAATAACATAGCTATCCAAAGTCTATCATAGTGCAAGATTATGTGCCACAATGGAAGTCTTTTTATCCGATAAAGAAGTAAAAAAATAATAGCATTGGTAATAATTGAATGTGTTAGTGCTGGTTGATGACTAAGAATTTCCCTAATTTGAAAAACAAAATATACAAACAACGACAAACCTTCCAAGAAAGCACCCAAGGAGAGAACTGGCTAACAGCACTTGGGAGAACAGTCCATGGAGCCAGAGGGGAGATGGAGACGACCTCTCCAGGTTACACAGCACTCAACAGATGCTCGTTCGCATGCTTGCTAATGCGGAAAGGAACCAAGAGGTGAGAAAGGGAAAGGGTCACACCGAAAGCAGTACTTGAAAAATTTCGTATGTCTCCAGTTTGAGCCCTCTCAGTACCACCAGAGTGAAGAAGATGGTTTCTGAGCGCTTGTGCCCTGGGGACAGAGACCCCTCACCAAACCAGGTTCGGTGCTGCTGGATTGGAGTCCCAGCATTCAGGAGGTTAGAGACAGGAAGAGCAAGAGTTCAAGGTCGTCCTCAGTTACAGGACACCTTGTCTCAAAAGGGGTCAGGGAGGTAAGGACAACAGGGCAAACGTAAGGAGGCAAGAAGGAAGAATAGAAGAGATGAAATTAAGATAGGTCCTCGGATCTTTACACCTCCTCTTCCTTGCTATTTGACTTTGAGCGTAAGACTTTACCTCCTTGACACTCTGCCCCCTCCTCTCCCCCTCCCCCCAGTTTCCCTGTGAGGAAAAGGGAGATCCTTCCCCTCTGAAACCTCAAATCAGGACAAGTCTCAGGGAAGGGTCCCCGAATTGCATTCACATGGCTTTCAGTATTTGTCTCCAAATTCCTTGTCATTCCTGTGTGTAAGCCAGGTCACCTGCCAAGCAGTTCGGGGCGATTCCATGGAGAACTCTCTTTTTTGCTTCCAGACCAGAACCCAAATTCCCAGCCTCTGAGTTTCTTCCCTTTGCTAATTGTTGCTCACGCTCCCTGACAGCTGTTTCTTCTCTGTTTGGTGACTGGGGGATCAATCAAAAGCTGCTTTTGTAGTGGAGTGACTTGAGGTGGGGGGGGGGGCTGAAGTGCCTGTCGGAATGTGTGATTCTGACAGCTCTCCTTGAGCTGGGGAGTGGGATGAGATGAACTCACTAAAGGATGTTCCGGGGCTCCAAGTTAGTACCCACATCACCCAGCTTAGCCAGCCAACCAGTTGGTAAATGGCCCCAGCAGCCTTGGTCCCAGTTTACACGTTAATGGTTGTTTGGGGACCACTATTACCGTAGTTCCGTCTTAGCAAGTCCACAGCACCGTGGGTCAGGCCACACCCTGGGCAGCTTCTCCCACTCCTCTGCTTCTGCTAGCCGCTCTTCACGCCCCTTCTGATCCCAGCCAGCACTTTGTTCTAGGAAAGGCAATGGATCCTCCCATGGTTTTGCTTCTGGTAAGGACTCAGCAACAGCTAACAGAGCATTAGACTACCTCTATGCAGAAAAGACGCAGATCTTAAAGTAGGATTCCCACAAAATGACCTGCCGCTGAGACTGATCAATTGCCATGTACCGACTGCGCACTGAGTAAGACTCAGGAGGGACTGAGAGACCTGAGCACAGGCAACTTCCAGCCCTCGAGCTGCAATGGAGTAAATGCTCTTGTTTACTTCTCTGAATCACTGGAGAAAAATTAGTCAGGGCTAATCAAGGTGTAATCAAAGCCTGGAGCCTTTTGAGAGAAATCAAAGCATTCGGATTATAGGGCCAGGAGAGGCAGCAGTCAGACCAGCACCATGGAAGAGCAGA
The DNA here is from genome assembly GCF_950005125.1 of Chionomys nivalis. Taxonomy (NCBI): domain Eukaryota; kingdom Metazoa; phylum Chordata; class Mammalia; order Rodentia; family Cricetidae; genus Chionomys; species Chionomys nivalis. The sequence goes on from NC_080106.1 coordinate 36,695,323, forward strand.
TTTCTTTTCTCTCTTTGTCTTTCTTTCATTCATTCTTTCTTCCTTCCTTCCTTCCGTCCATCCTTCTTTCTTTCCTTCTTCCTTTCTTTCAATAAAATGATTTATTTATTTTTATTCTATGTCCATTGGTGTTTTGCCTGAATGCTTGTGTCTGTGAGAGTGTCAGAGACCCTGGAGCTGGAGTTACATACAGTTGTGAGCTGCTATATAGGTGCTGAGAATTGAACCTGGGTCCTCTGGAAAAGCGGCCAGTACTCTTAACCACTGAGCCATCTCTAAAGAGCAGTTTTCAATCCGGTTATTATTACAGAGCAAGAAGTATTTACTGGGCAAAAATCAAGAGATGCACCCCCAACTGGGGGAACAGCACAATCAGGCCGGAGGATGCCTCTAAAACTGCAGTTGATAAAGGAAGTGGTCGGGAAAGACACAAGGGTGGGTGGAGAGACTTTAGTGAAGCTGAGAAAGGAAACAGAAGGCGCTCAGGGGACAGCAGCACACTGTAATAGCAACACCTGCCATTTTATAGTCCCCGTTCTCTTCTTGACTCAACAGACACTCTGCTTCTTAGAATGAATCTTGATGCATGTGGTAGAACCTGCCCATAAATTCGGGTGCTGAGGCAGAAGGGCTAAAAGTTTAAGGCCAGCCTGGCCTACACTGTAAGACTGTCTCAAAAGATGGGGGGGGGGGGGCAGTTAGAGATTACTGCATCTGAGAAGTACTTGACTTGCAGGTGTGAGAACTTGAATTTTTATGCCTAGACTCTATGTAAAAAGCCAAGTATGTGCTCATAATCCCAGATGTTGTGAGATGGGAAAAGACAGAGGGATGCCCAGAGCTCAGGTGCCAGCTATACCAATCTCCTTAGCAAACTTCTGAGCCAGTCCCAAGCAAACAGTGGATGGTGCCTGACGAAAAACACCTAAGGTTGTATACACACACACACAGACACACAAATAAATAAAACAACAGAGAGGAATCTCTGTTAAGACTCAATAGAGACTTCCTATGCAGGCACTACACTAAACACCTGACCAGAGTCAGATCTTCAGGCAAGGACCCTCAACAATGCTGTGAGCCTTTGGGTTTCGCTGTCCTGTGTCTGCAGATGTGAGATATGTTTAACCAGTCTGTAGGCAATACAACAGTGTGGCTCATGAGCTCCCAAGCCCAACTCCACACTTCTAGCTGTGTAACCTGGGGCCAACCACTCTCCCCTTAGATTTCTCAGCTGTAAAGCATAATACGGGGACATTAGTGCCTTCAAGAGTATTTGGGGAAAGCAGATGGGGACTGAGAACTGGTCAGCACTGAGCCAGGCTGTGAGGAGCACGCTACCACTCCTTAGTGTGATAACTCCTCCGCAGCAGTTGATTGAAGGCGAACAGAGCCCACCTGAGGACGTGTGGGCAGCCAAGAAAGAGAATGTTTATTTTCATCTTAAGGATACGGGGAGCCATGCCTATGATTCCAGCACTCAAGGGATATTACAAAGCAGCAGAAAACAGTTGAGACTTGACATCTTCAATGTTCTTCTAGATCACACACTATTTATTTAGTGTTGATGTGAGCATTCTCCCTGCGGGGAACCTTGCTGAATCTCTGCTACCCACCCAGACTGACATCCGTGGCGTGCCTTGTGGTTTTTCATTTCCACACATATTATGATCTGACGCAAGGAGGCTTTCTCTGAGACCCCTTAGACCATCTTAGAGTCTGATATGCAGTGTGGCAGTGGAATGACTAGTATCAGGGAGCCGCCCACAGTGCTGGGGACTGCCCTGCATTCACAAGCCAATCAGCAAGTCTCAACACTTTCTGGTTTGTCTTCCTTCTTTTACTCCTTTTCATATAGATCTAGTGTGTGTATGACACGCACACCTGAGTGTGTGTGTGTGTGTGTGTGTGTACCATGTGTATGCAGATACTTGAAGAGGCCAGGAGAGGGCATCAGATCCCGTGGAATGCCTTGGAGTTACAGAGGTTGTGAGCTGCCCATGTGGGTCCTGCATACGGAACCCAGGTCCTCTGCAAGAGCTGTGTGCACTCTTAACTGTGAGCCATCTCTCCAGTCCCAAATCTGCTTTCTGAAGCCCTTGTGCAGGACTGAGACTTCCCCCCAAGGAGACAGTTTTCTTGGAAATGTTATTATTCTTATAAAACCCTGCCTCATCCCATCCTTGATTGCCTCTCGACTTGCTATCTCCACATTTTCAACTATTTGGGATTTCAGGCTTTGAAAGAAACTTTATCAAGTATTCAAATCAATCTTTCTCCTCTTTATTGATAGCACCTGCAACCTGCTGATTAACTTTTCAATCAAAGCTGCCTACAGCACACAGGCTGCCGCAGGCAACAACTGGAGGAGGTGCTTAGTGACTCCCTTGGAGCTTCCAGCTGCCCCTCAGCAAAGATAGCAAACTAGTCTCAATTCCCTGGCACCTGCTGAGAAAAGGGTTGTTAATCAACCCCAATTCTCTGCACTCTCCCAGCTCACAGAAGTCACTAGAACTCACCTACTACGTGCAGAGTGTGAGCAAAGAGCTGCGAACGCGAGAGGAAGGAAGAAACCACAAAGATTAATAGCAGTTTCTTTTTCCTACCCTTGAAATGTTTGAGAGTTGGTTCATCCATCCTTTAAGAAGATCCAAATCACCTGAGCACCTAGGGATGCCTGTAGCTCTCCGTGTATCAGATGTCAAGCAGAGGAGTTAGAAAGGCTAAAAGAGAAATACAGTCACGGTGCTAGCACTAATAACTGCAATAGCAATAGCAGTTTTAAGAATTAAGAATAGTACTGATTTAACGGCAAGGATAACTGCCAGGTTCTAGCCGTGCTCACTGCGGGCCCAGCTCCGTGCTGAAATAGTCCTGTGACTTTCTACCTTCCACACGGCCTTCTGCATGTAAAGGGTAACTATTTCTCACCTTTCACATTCGAGGAAACCTGACCTTAAAATGCTGTCACTGTGCTGAAGATCAAGGCCCTTGCTCGTTCGCCTCACAGCTCCAGTGGCTCACGCATCTGCCAGAATCAGCTTCACGGTGTGTTTGGGGGGGTGAGTAATATTATCTTGGCTCATAGTTTGAGAGCTTCCAATCCGTCATAGCAGGAAGGACTGGTGGAACAGAGCATCACACAATGAGACTGGGGACAGAGCAAGGAAGAAGCCACTGTGTGTGGCTTTCTCCTCCCCCAATCCTCTTATTTCCTCCAAAGTCAGGGTGGTGCCACTCACTTTCAAGGTGTGCCTCATTGGCTCCGCTAATCATCTTTAGAAACACCCTCACAGACAAGACCAGCGATACACTGCTGCACACCACGGCCCCCGTCTGCGCTCTAAGCGCTAGAAGCCAGTTCGCGAGCTTCGGGCAAGGGGCTGGAGGTTGAGAATACACGCAGAGACAGACTGACACACAGACCTTCCAACACTGGTACAAAAAGCCCATCTTTAATAGCACCATGGAGGCTTAAATACACTACAGACAATGGCCAACAGGTGAAAATACCATCCTCTGATCCTCTAAGCTAGGCATAGCTTCTAGTAGCTTCAATTAGAAGGTTCTAGCAGGGAAGAGCAGCTGAAAGCCAGGACTCATTAGTCCCAACAATGTACCCCACCAATCTTCTACTGACTCTAAACTGAGACAAGGCGATGATGAAGACTAAGGGTCCCAAACACTAGTCTGGACACTGTGAGCTCTCTTCAGCAGTAGGTCGTTGGGTTCAGCATTTCGTCGTTGGTCTGCACACACTGCAGACAGGAGATGCTGGCTTTGCCCCCTTTCCAGGTGCTCAGAAGCCTGAACCACAGAAGGACGTGGATCAAAAATGTTCAGATCTGGTGTTTTATCAATAAGTGCACCTGTGCTAAGTCAACACAGTTGGAGGGCACTGACCAGTGAATGATGGCGCTAGGACCAGGGTGTTCACAGCTTAAGCTACGGCAAGTAGAATGTTCTGTGTGAACATTTCTTTGCTGTGGCAGGCTCACTTGTTTGCTGTGGGACATTCTCATAAATCCAAGTCCACGTGCGCTTTGTAAGTCCAAGTTCACCTTCATGCCTGTCCCCCTGAGCAGCTGCCCTGTGTGTGGCTTGACATCTTTCCTTCCATGATTTAAATGCAAAGAATGACCTAACCCCTTTAGTAGACAGAAGAGAGAAACTGCAGTGTTGCCACCCTGGCAATTCAGCTGAAGAAATGGGGCAAAGGATGGCACTCCCCTTCCAGAAAGCCTGCCTTACTGATTGACTATCTGAGAAATATTTGAGCCTATTTTATGTGCCATCAACAGTGGAATACTACCCTTGACTATAAACTTCTGGAAGACTCATCTGGGAGGAGAGCTGTGGACAAGCAGATAAACCCAATACTGTCAGTTCTTTGTGCCCACAATGAGATGGCTGACTTGGTGCAGCCAGGATTCTGCCATCCTTTGGGACCGTTGGTAACTACTGATTCAGCCTATCTACCAGTATTAGTAGTTGGGTGAACACCCCCCTACACACACACACACACACACACACACAGTCCCACTGGTCTGCTCTATGATGCTTGCATGACAGCTTGCCTGGAAATGGAGCTGGTGTGGGAAAGTTCCTAGGAGTAAGGAGAAAATCCTTCCGGCAAGGTTGGTCTTTGGCAAATAACTATACCTAGCCCCGCCAACCTTGCCAATTGCATCCCTTTACCCTCCCACGTTAACACCCAGAGCATTTTGGTCCCGAAAGGTAAAGACGAGCTTCTAATGATGACAGCCAAGTTCTCCTAGACTCAAATTTCAGTCTTCACACTGAGTTCTATTGGCGGGATTTAATTTCCTTCTCATCCGACAGAATGAAATACCAAATACCGTTCCCAGGTCTTCCAAAGTCCAATCTCCTGGATGTTTTGTTTCCAACTTACATAAAAGTTCAAATTTCCTCTTCTCCTGCTCAAATTTCTGCCAAAACAGAGAACACTGGTGAAATTTTTGAAGATAATTAACGTATCAGATATCTGTAATAAAGTAATCATGCATTTCTCGGCTCATGAGACTCTGGTTAGCTGTTATTAATCACAAATATTATTCATGTCGTTTGTAATACTCTTGTTGATGGTTGTTTTTATGCTTGGTGGATTCCGGCTTGAAGTCTCCAGCTCCGGGCAGGGCCCCTCTTTACTCCACCTCCCCACAAGAGGCCAGATTTGATAGCATCTTGTCGAACACAGTGGACCTTCAGGGGGAACAACACTGGGGGACATGATTATCTATTCACACTGGGCTGCCTCCAAATAAAGTGAGAAAAATCACCTTCTCAGGACTCACATGAAAAACATAATGTAGTTAATATTAAATAAAGGGATTGGGCAACCGGCCTCTTTTTACAGTGTGTGCCGACGTGTCCTTGATCAGGGGCTGTTTTGTTTATGATTAATGAGTGACTCACCTTGAGCTGTGTTCCATTCAATGCGCGCCTCATTATGAATCTGAAGAGGTCGTTTGTGCCATGGATTTCAAATAAAAACCTCTTTGTACATTTAGAAGGTTAAGAGTTTGACACTGGTACCAAATTAGGGCATAAAGAATGTGGGACCTTGGATTTTGGATGGTGGCAGCGTTCATTTTGAACTTTCAGGACTGGGAGAGAAACTGTAAGCCTGGGCTTGGTTTTCAAAGGTTCTTGAAGGACCCCTTGGGTTGGTGGATCAATGTGCCTGAACTGGACCTGAGGGCTCCATGACTTTAAAGCCACATGGGGAAAGTCCCTCCCGATTGCTGCAAAGGAGCATACAGAGGTGACTTCAGACTGTACAAATAAACCATGTGTGCCCAAAATCATGAGGCACAAGTATCTAGGTCAGATCAGGGTTGTGTCTTCTCCCCACATCGTCTGACAGCTCTTCTTTTGATAACCCCTTTTCTTCCTTAGAAACCTTTGCCAGGCTAGACATGGACATCAGGAGTAAAATGTTTGCCCAACATGAACCAGGCCCTGGGTTGGATAGCCAGTCCCACAAAACATGAAAATGAAAAATTAAAATTAAAAATCCCTTACTACATCCATCGTAGTGTATTTCCAACTATGTTTGATACATTGATTTGCAGTGTGGTCTACCAGACACAATAAAACCCAAGACTCAATTCAGAGCAGAACAACTAGGTTTAAAAATAAATAAATAAACAAACAAACAAAAATGAAAGGTATGCCTTTAAAAATAGATTTAGAGATTTCTAATTAAAACAAAGAGCACACAATGGCAACAACAAAACCCCTCTGGCAAACCAGCTACCGTGTGATGTACTGTATACCAGCAATCTGAATACGCAGGAGACTGAAGCGAGGGAATTGCCAGTTTAAAGCTCTGCTGGACTACATAGCAAGATCCTGCCAAAGAAAATAGGCATGGGGAGAAAAAGAGCAGGGAGCGGAAAGAGTAAGGAAAACCATAAAAGAAAACAACAAAGACAGAGGAAGGGTTGACCGTCCTAAGATGCCTCTAAAAATGAAATATAGTCATGTCCACTTCTCATTGCATGTGAGTGCATGCCCATGGTCATGCCCAGACATGCCCATGACACATGTGCCAAGGGAAGAGAGAAAGAGAGGACCAGGTAGGCTGAGGGTAGTCATCCAGCCCATACATGTTGGTTCTGCACCTCCCAGGACGGACCCGAGTTCATGCATCTGAGACAAGCACTCACGGTGGGAAGTAAGCATTGAGCCTCTCCATCACTTCTAGCAGTGGCACAGACATGTGGTCTGGCCACCTGTGGGCCCCACCACAGCTCGGTTAATGATTTTTCCACAGGGGTCTATGCGCTCACTTGTGCATTCAAATGAGAGCTTGTCACACCGACATAAAAACTTATGCACGCACAGGGCTTGGCGGTTGACTAAGGCTACCCACTTCATGGTAGACATAGTTCATTAGTCACCTACCCAACTTTTTATTAAGGCCAGGTTATTGCTTCATGTGTGAGAGAAACTGCGTCCTTTGATCACAGCCATGGAGATGGGATTAAATAACAGCAGCTCCCAGGCCAGACTTTCAGCCCTGACTCCTCCCCGACTGTGTCACCTTGACCAGGCCATCCCCTCTTGGCCTCCGGTGCTGTTGCAGTAAAACGAGACAACTTTGGACCAGACAGACCTTAAAGTTACTCCTTACGGTCATGCTTATGGCCTAGGATTCTTCTAGAAACACCGTCCCACTTGTCAGTGTTCTATAGTTCTGTTCAATTACAAAGTTAAGAGACATCGCCTTTCAGTGTGTTCTTGGCAAAGTTGAGTCTGGCTTTGCCAAAGCTGAATTCAGAGACTCAATGGCTGGTCCTTCTCCAGAGTGTCCCTTTCCTCGAAGGCCTGAGCACTAAGCTTCTCTTGACTACCGTCACTAAGTGCCCTCAGAGTTGGACAATTCACCGCCACCGCAGGCTGACAGAAACCAAATGTTTACAACTCCGAATGCATGCCTGTTGCCTTCTGAGTTCCCCAGGGAAGCTTCCTAGAGTCGTCTTCCCAAGGAAGACGCCAGAGTGTCCTTACAGGCATCTCAGGACAGCGAAGCGGGTGCCAGAGCAAAGTAAACACCCAACAAATTTTCTTAATAGAGTTAACCCAAATTATCATAAAACATTTTTCAAAGATTCACAACCCAAACAATTTTAAAAATATGCTATAAAAGGAGAGGATTTTGATGGATTAAAAAAATGAACTCCATCTGATATAATTCTATCATCCATAAAAGGCTCCCAACAGACTAAGATGACAGAGGGTAAATGGTACTCCATGAGTCTGCTTCATCACACGCCACAGTGACAGCCATTGTCTACAATGTCTAACAGCTACGACACTACCCTGAGGACACTAGGTCTCCAGACAAACCCTAATCCAATGAGAACTTTGCCCTTAAAATCACAGCTTGGCTGCCGTACCTCCAGAAGGCCATCCAGTAACTTGGTCTTCCCTGTGTCATAGGCTAAAACCATCTTCTCCAAGGACCCTGCACTACTTCGCTTTCAGTTGCAGTTGAGAAACACCGTGATCAAAAGAAACTAGGGCAGAAAATAGCTTACTTCCTCAAAAGAACTTATGTCCTCATGAAGGGCAGTCAGGGCAGAAACGTAAGGCAAGAACCTGGGGGGCAGGGACTGAAGCAGAGGCCCCAGAAAAACTTAGCTTAATGGCTTGCTCACACGACCTTTATTTTTTAATTTTTAAAATATGTTATTTATTTACTTATTTGTTTTTCTTTTTCTCAAGACAGAGTTTCTCTGTAGAGGTCCAGCTGTCCTAGAACTCACTCTGCAGACCAGGCTGGCCTCGAACTTAGAGATCCTCTTCTGAGTGCTGCAATTAAAGGCAATTGCCACCACTGTGCAGCCTCTCCCTGCTTTCTTTAAAAAAAAAATATTATCTATCTGCATGTATACCTTTATGACAGAAAAGGACATAGATCCCACTATAGATGGTTATGAGCCACCATGTGGTTGCTGGGAATTGAACTCAGAATCCTTGGAAGAGCAGCCAGTGCCCTTAACCACTGAGCCATCTCTCCAGCCCAACACCTACTTTCCTATACAAGCCAAGACCACCTGCCCAGTAGCACAACACACAATGGACTGAACACTCCCACATCAATCATTAATCAAGAAAATGCCCACAGGCTTGCCTACAGGCCAGTCTCAGTACAAATTCTCTCTTCCCATGTAACTCTAGTATGTGTCAAATTGACAAAAGACTGACCCACAAAGACCCTAAGGACCATTGCTGGAAAGTCCCTTAAAAATGGGGGTTGAGGTCAGGTATGGTGAAGCATGCCTTTAATTCTACCTAGCACTTGGGATGCAGTGGCGGGCGGATCTCTGTGAGTTCAAGGCCAGCCTGGTCTACAGAGCAAGTTTCAGGACAGTCAGAGATATGCAGAGAAACCCCATCTCAAAAGGGGGGAGGTTTGAAAAGGGACTTCTCTGGCTACCCAGCACGCATCTGCCACGCTTGTCCAGGGACCACAAGACTAAAGAATGAGTCAAATCCCCTGCAGTTATCTTAACTTTGTTTGTCCAGTGATTTACATGATGCCAATTTCCGGAGAACTGGAAGGCCCAGTGCACTTTCAAATGCTTCTCTCTCTTTTCTGAGGGTTCAGAGGCAGTAGTTCTGGTGATAGGATCTTGCTTGCTTTCGTGCAGAGGGAGGGAAGAGGCCCCAGCTTGCCTTTTCCTAAATGTCTCCCTTGTTTCCTCCCAAGTCAAGCCATTTAACCAGAGGTGTCAGTGGAACAGAGTGGAGCATGGCAGAGCATGGTGGAGCACAGAGCACGGTGGAGCACAACGGAGCATGGTGGAGTACGACGGAGCACGGCGGAGCACGATGGATCATGGCTTGCATAGACTTCAAGGCGAGTGGGGCCAGAAGACTCCACTCGCTCTTGCTGTGGGACCCAAGCACTGAGCCAGTGACTCCGGCACTGAGTTAGCTCACAACAGACGACACACCATACTCTTCCCAGCACCAGTTCAGCTCTACTTTTGCTAAGCACTGCTGTGTTCTTTGTCACTCATCCTTCCTTCTTGTTCCACGTTGCTCAGGGTGACTGAGCCCAACTCCAAGGCCCAAGGCAACTCTGTTCCCTATCTGCAGCCAGTCAGACCATGCATCCCCCTCTCCAGAGTGGCCAGTTCAAAGAGCTCCCATGATTAAAACAAGCCAAGGAGAACTCTGGGAAGGCTCCAAAAACCTTAGAAAGGCACCTCTCTGTGTGTGCCCAGAAGCCAGGCTGTGTTAAGGGTCTGCAAACTGCATCCCTCATTATTCTAGAGGTGACAGGACACAGGAAAGCAAAGAGGAGGAAGAGGAAGTCTCCACGGGAATGCTACCTCCCCAGCCCTTCAGTTCCACTTGGCAAGAGTGCTGCTGATCTTCTTTTTTTTTCCCTTTTCAGACTAAAACCCATTTCTTTGAGCTAAAGTGGGGGCCCTTGCAGTTAGAATTACCCTAAGTCGTATCTGAACTGTCACCCCTCTTCTGAATGCTCCTCCAGTGCTTTCAGACCCAGGGACAGGCCACCTCCCACTTAGCCATTACCCTGAACTGTGAGGGACCTGGTGTCTTCCCAGTGCAAACGGACAAGGACAGGAACCAGCCGAGACTGGCGCATTCTATGTCCGTTCTGTCTTCTGCAAATGGCTGAGGAGAGCTCAGCCCGTTCAAGACTCTGAGCTGAGTGGAATGGATGCAAGGGACAGATCTGGATCTGCCAGCCATCTTCTGGAACCCAGCACCCTAAGTGGACAGTAGATGAGGGTGCCTAATCAAACAATCCACTGTCCGAGTCCGCTGGGTACACAAAGAAAAGGAGCAGTTCAAATACATGCAGGAGACAGGAGGCCATCCCATTTATACTTCATGATTACCCGGAACCCAAAAGATGTGTGAGGGAAGTGAACGGGAAAAGAAGGTTCTGGAAGAGGGAAGAACAGATACAAAGGCCCTGAAGCAGGAAGCTGTGTGCTGGAGGAGCATGAAACTGTCCAATGAGGCTGAAGTCCTGGCACAAGGAAGTTTGTGACAAGATGGGGACAAGGAAAAGTTGTGTGTGTGTGTGTGTGTGTGTGTGTGTGTGTGTTACATCTTCATGTAAAGGCATTTAGGGTTTTTTTTTAAAGCAGTATGACATGACTTATTTTTCTCTCCAGTTCTGGGGATTGTTTGAGCCCAGGGAGTACATCTGCTAGGCATATACTCTACCCAGAAGCTACAGTTACAACAGATTTTTGCTTTTTGAGACAGAATCTTGCCAAATTATCCAGAACGGTCTTGAACTTGTTCTAGAGCCCAGGCGGTACTGAGATTGCAATCGTAGGCCGCCATGCCTGGCTGCGCACATGGGGCTTCAATCCTTCCACTTGACCCTGTCAGAGCCATTCGGGATCTGGAGACAGCCCAAAGTCCCGTCTTCTCTCAACCCAGGGCAATGGAGAATCAATAGAAAAGGCACATTTGCTGCGGAGGAATTACTGGATTATTCTTTGATTGACAGTCTCCATTCTGTGGCCTTTCTGTTTGCCTTCCTCCCTGGGCCTTTGTGGAATGGTTGCTCAATCTGCAATGATATTCAGGCAGAAATCGACCTGCTGTTTGTGTTGCGAAGCTCCAAACCCTGTATTGCATCACCCCTTTCAAAAATGTCTGAGCGAGAACACTCAGCGGATTCCAGAAACCTTTGAACTCCCGTTTGTTGGCTATTGTAGTTTCTGTGTTCTGTAATGTTCTGAACTATTTGTACCTTAGATTATTAATCTATAACCAAACACAGCTCTGGCTGGACAAGCCCTCTTCCCCAATCGAGGGAAGCCAGGAACATGACCAAATCTGTTAGTTTCTCTTAGAAATATGTCAATAAACTCATTTTAAACCTTTATCCTGGTGTCTCTTGTCCTTTATATTTCATGGGATGCTCTCAAGATAAGATCAAAACTGCCATGTCATGGACCCTACCTATCAAGCCTGACCCAAGAAACTGAGTTCAAAAACATATTCTTTTCCCACATTCTGACCCAAAAAGGGCCAAAAGGAAAATAATTGCTCATAGCTCTCTGCTTTCTATTTGTACACGCAAGTGTGTCGTAATGCCAGACGTCTCCTTTAGCACATCACATTAGATAAATAAACATTCACGATGGCTCTAATATTGATGAACTGTAGAAAAATAAGAAAAAGCCTAGATTTAGTCTAGAAAAAAAAAGAGTCCCTACTCTGCAGAGTGGGCACATTGAATGCATGAGCTTCACCAACCTGTGAGAGAGTTGATCACCCTTCTGAGTCTGTGAACCTGTTCCCCATTTCCTTATTTGTCCAGTTTGAACAGCAGGATACATCTCATAAAAGGTCCATAAAAGGTCTCCTGTGATGGTTCAGAGGATATTTACTGAGCACCTACTACATTCCTGGCATGCCTACAGTCCGTGGGTTGCTAAGTCCACATTATCTCGAAGCTGCTGCTCTCCCTGGAAGAGAGAACATAAGCGAAGAAACTAACTGGCTACTGATGGTGATGTCATTATGGAAAAATAATAAGGACAAGGAAAAGAAAGAGAAGAAGGAAATGTGGAGGAAGGGGAAAAAGAAAGGAGCTGGGTGACAAGGAAGAGGAAATGGGGATGAGAAAGAGGAGGGAGGAGAAGAAGCAATGAGGGCCACAATGATGATGATGACAATGGAGATGATGATGATGATGATAATGATGATAATGATGATGATGGTGATGGTGAAAATGATGGAAATTAAAGTAAGGGAAACTTCACATAGACTTCAGATGGGTCCTCAGGCAGATCTGCTCTCCAGGGAGCCGATTTTTAAATCCAACCATTACTAAGAAGAAGGGAGTGGAAACAGGAAGATGACAATGAGAAGACAGCACGAAGGTACTCACAATAACAGCAGAAAAGGAAGGCCAATGGTGGGAGTGGGTGTGGGAAGGTAGGAAGGGACAAAGTCAGGACCCTCCAGGGCTGTATAAATAGTTTGGACTTTAGCCTAACTTCAATGACTTGTCAATAGAATTTTTTTTAAAAAAAATCTTGATTAATGACTGTGGAGAAACTTGCCTGTGGGTAGAGATTTTTAACTTACAGTTCGTATGGTGTAGACATCGAGAAGTGACTGGACCCTGATCCTGCGGTTCATGTGGCGAGGACATGGCAGCAGGAGCATGTACCAGCTGCTGATCACAGGGCACTGACCCAGAAGCAGAGAGCTAGGGCCAGATGCAGAGTCACTATAACCCATAAGGCCCAAACCCTAAGAATGCACATCTCCCTTCTGCCAGGAGTGCCCCCAAAAGCCATGGTTTCAATAAGATAGCATCTTATTTCCTTGTATGGCCCAGAACTAAAATGGTACCTCAGTGATATCAAGGATGAATACCTTCTGTCTCCCACTGCGTTCTGTCAGCTTCTCTCAGCTTGCCGCAAGGGTAGCAGGGAAATATAGTTTTTAGCCATCCAACTATGGGCTAAAGCAGAACTTTTCTTATTCTAAAAGGATTTTAGGAGGAGGATTTTAGTTTCTGCCATAACTTCCAACCTTGTACAAAAAATGACTTTGGTTTTAGCCCTTTCAGTTCTCAGAGGATCTAGTCATTAGCAAATAAATGATTAGATCTAAGAAAGATAGTAAATTGATACATCATCATGTATAGACAAATTTTCTCTGTGTATTCTCAGATCTGTGCTACACACAAGCAGCAGCTTGTTTGCTTGTATTAAGATAACTACATGGGCATTGGGGCACACCCTTGTAGTCCCAACATTTAGAAGGTGGAGGCAGGAGGAAATGACTTTGAAGATAGAAAGGTCTACATAGGGAAACTATCTCAAGTACAAAGACAAGAGGGTAGAGAGATGGCTCCGTAGTTAAAAGCACTTATTGCTCTTCCAGAAGACCAAAGTTCAGTTCCCAACACCCACATGGTGGCTCACAACTATCTGTAACTCCCGTCACTGGGTATCTGACAACCTCATCTGGCCCCAGGCACACACATGGTACACATACAATATACTCAGGCAAAACACTCATACACATAAAATAAAAATAATTAAATCTTTCTTTAATAGAACAAGAGCAAGCAACAGGAGACCATGAATAAGTAGGGTATTTCCACATGTAAAGTCTCTCTTGGAGTTGTTTTCCCAGAAGGGAAAACAGATTTATACTCCTAACAATGAACTACAGTTCTTAGTCCCTTGCATTGATAAAAATTTCAAGTCAGTTGTTAGGGAGTCAGAGTGCCCTATTGAGTATTAAAACAATTACAGTTCGTTCATTCATAAATGTATACCTTTAAAAAATCATTAACCCAACACTGCCAAAACTATATTCATGAACATTTGATTGATGACCCACTTTGTTGCTGTATTAGTAAGTATATGAATAATTATTCTGTTCTAATCAACAGATTTGGTGTAGGGGAAGAGAAACTGGGATGAATAGAGGGAGGGGAATCCAAAATTAGGATATAGTATGAGAAAAAAATATTTTCAATAAAAGAAAAAAGCAAGTTTGGAGTCTTTACTATTTGTGTGTAGCAGTATTGCAGAATGTTTATCTGCCCTGCAAAGATGTGTCTCTGCCTAAAGAGACTTCTGATTGGTTTAATAAAGATCTGAATAGCCAAGAGCTAGGCAGAAGAGGATGAGCGGGATTTCCAAGGAGAAAGAGAAAGAGGAGAGTAGTAGAATCTAAGTGTGAGTGGATTTCACCAGCAAATTTGGAGCAAGTTAGATTTGCTATACTAAAGAAAGGTAAAGACCACGTGGCAGAATGTAAATCAGTAAAAACAAGTTAATTAAGTTATAAGAGCTAGTGAGACAAGCCTACGCTCAGGCCAAGCTTTCATATTTAATAAGAAGTCTCCATGTTGTTATGTGTAGGCTGGCTGTCCTGAGGAGAAAGTACAACTGCATAGTAGTCTGGCAGCTGAAATAAATAAAATAAGACAATATTTGCACAGTGGGGACAGAATCAGCTTTAAACAATTTTCCTACAGGTTCAACTAATGCAGAGAGTCAGACTAGATATTGGAGACCTTGTGTTAAATTGTAGAAATAGCACTAGAGCTAAAGTCAAGGGCAAAACAAAACATCTTGTGATATGGGATTCCCCTCTGTGTGCTGTGAATACCACTGATGAATAAAAAACCTGCCTTGGCCTGTTGATAGGGCAGAGTAGAGCTAGGTGAGAAAACTAAACTGAATGCTGGAAAAAAAAGAGGTAGAGTCAAGGAGAAGCCATGGAGCCACCACCAGAGACAGACATGCTGAAACTTTGCTGGTAAGCCACAGTCATGCGGCGATACACAGATTAATGGAGATGGATTAGCTTAAGATATGAGTTAGCTGGAAATACACTTAAGCTATTGGCCAAACAGTATTACAAATAATATGGTTTCTGTGTGATTATTTTGGGGCTATGCAGCTGGAAACAAACAAGCACCCTCCTTATAACAGTCTTGGCTCATCTGAAACTGTCAGCTGTTCTCACCCTCCCGCAGGCAGTTTTCTCATCTGCAAAATGAGGAATGGGCTAGTTCCACACTCCTAACGCCTGGTATAGTGCTGCCGCTTCAACACAGTGGTTCTGAGCAGACATCACTAATCAATCACAGCATTTCTATCTTTCCTACTAAGCTAAAGCCTAGCTTCATATTCCTCTCAGTATAATCCTCATTCTCTGCCCAGCGTTAAAGCAAAAGAAGAAACATTGTCAATATCCCCTGAAGCAAGTGACTTCTAGGCTCTCTCCGAGTTTGAACAGGTTAGAATCTGATAAAGTACAAAATATAACAAAGAAAAGCTTAAGACCAGTCAATACGTTGATCTGAAATATGACACTTTGCAATTTGTACTGACTCTGGCCTTCAAATATGAAGCAGACAAGCTTCCTGGCCTTAGCTAATTTAAAAAAATGACTCCCCTTTGAAAAGAGTGATGTATTAATTCCTCTACCTTGAAGCAGGGACTTATAGAGCATGAATGTAACTTATATACAAATCTGCTTTGGGGACCTTCCTAGTTCTTACAACTAAACTCAGCTTCTAGGAAAACGGGAAAGAGTCTGCTTCCCAAGAGATAACTGGGAAAGTTTTTTCATTGCCTTGAAGATATCATGTTTCACAATAAAAGGAGTTAGCAGTGTGATTAAATAAAGAGAACCTCTGCGGGAAGTGGAGCCTCTGTAAGGTGTGGAGCCTTTGTGGAGCATGGAGCCTCTGTGGAGCGTGGAACCTCTGCTGGGTATGGAGCCTCTGTGGGATGTGGAGCCTCTGCAGGGTGTGGAGCCTCTGTGGAACATGGAGCCTCTGCAGTGTATGGAGTCTCTGTGGAGCATGGAGCCTCTGTAGGGTGTGGAGCCTCTGTGGAACATGGAGTCTCTACCAGGTGTGAAGTCTCTGTGGAATGTGGAGCCTCTGCAGGGTGTGGAGCCTCTGTGAAGTGTGGAACCTCTGCATGGTGTGGAGCCTCCGCAGGGTAAACCTCTGGCTCTGTAACGATACCTCCTGGATGGTTGTCCCTGACTAATGCTGGTTTCAACCAAGGTGAAGGGAAACCAATGCAGAGTGTTAAAAGCCCTGACTGTGAGCAAACTCTCTTGCTTGGATTGCTGAGTACGTTAGGACAGGGGAGGGGAGGGCACAGAGGGCATCATAGCGAAAGCTTGGTCTTGTTCAGTCTGGGGGATCTTCGCTGTGCAGAAGTCTTCTTGGTTGGAAGAGCTGATCAGGGATCATCCTGGCTCCTTGTCTCCTAGAAATACCATCAGGCACCTAGTCAGAACTCTCTGAGCAGCTCATATGCACGTCCAGACCAACGACAGGTTCATTTCTGCCTCCTGGGTCTGCCTCTTGTGTTCTTGCTGCTATGATTTGTGCTTCTAAGCTTCTTCATGGAAACTGGACCCTCAGGGTGATGGTCTTGAGAATGGGGCCTTCCTTATTAAATCATGGAGTGATTAAATGATGGAGATACCACTCTCATGAAGGGACTCACATCCTGTGAGAAAATCTTCAGAGAGTTGCCTTTCTCTCTCGTCCTTGTTACCATGGAGGAACAAAGTATTCACCCCTTCCAGAAGACACAGAAACAAGCCATCTTGGAAACAAAGTCAAGCTTTCTCTAGATGCTGAATCTGTGGGTGCTTTGAATTTGGTCTTCCCAACCTCTAAAGGATTCCTATTATTTATTAAAGACCCAGGCTATGATCAGCTGTTATGGCTGCAGAGAAAGAAAACAAAAGACATCTAATTCCTCTCATCTTCCTAGAGGGGTGATAGAGAAAGCCCACCTCTCCCAAGACTGAGACATACCCACAGGACTGTGTACCACACAGGGATCCTGTGTTTCAGTTAAGGACACCATCTAAAGACAGGAGATGCACTCTGTTGGCAGCTGCGCTTAGGACCCCACACCTCACAACTTCTGAGGAGAGCCTGAGGAGCCAGCAGACTCTGACCCAGAGATAGGGAAGGGACAACAATTCCGATGAGAATCAGTATAACTACTCAACTGTCATAAGCACCATTCTCAGGAACAACTGTAAACTTGGATTCTCAGAGAGAAAAAGTTGCCTCTACCCCGGACAGACATCCACCTGCCGTCCTGCCTTTTACCTTTTCCAAAACATCCCTTGCTTTTTTTCGCCTTTGGTTCCTACTCCCATTCCCCTGTAAATTAGTTACGTGGACCCCAATTCCAATCAACCCCGTGAGCTCTTCAGCTTGCATGTCCTCACCGTGTTCATCAATTGTGAGTCTTTTTCTTTGTTACTCTGTCTACAACTGCGTTAATTCACACGCTACTGGACACTAAGCTAAAACAGGAAAACTCCTTTTCCTCCACAGCATCATGCTCCTGGGTACCACTGCTGCTTCATATGCAAGAATCACACTGAGCAGCTACACATGCCCTACTGTGGATCAGCACAGTATCAGCCAACAAATGAAAGGTCGTAGGTCACCTTTGCCCGAATCTGGTGTTGGTATTTGTCTTCACTTTCTCAATTTTCTGACACTAGGGATAGCTAGCTGTAGCCTGCAGCAAGGAGGAAAGAATCTGAAGCAATATCAAGACCAGAGCTGAGGGGACCATCACTGGAGCCAGTCTCAGAATGTGGTCCAGTCCAATTCATTCACTGGCAAAAGTTTTGAAACCTTGTTAGTGAGAAAGTGGTGTGAAAAAGAAAAATAAGTCTTGTGTGTATATCATCATGACAGACTTAGCAAACACAAGTATAGGATACTCTACTAAATTTCAAGCATTTTTGGCATAAGTGTATGCTAGACAGGAGTTAAAATACATTTATAGCAAGAAGCTATTATCGTTGTTAGCTTCAAGGTTAAATTTAGTTGGGTGCTGTATTTTACTCTAAATGGGATGGGTCTACCTTCAGCACCCTTTTTTTGTTTCGTTTGGTTTGGTTTGGTTTGGTTTGCTTTTTCTAGATGGGGTCTCTCTGTGTAACAGCCCTAACTGTCCTGGAACTAATTCTGTAGACCAGACTGACCTGGAACTCACAGAGACCTGCCTGCCTCTGCCTCCCGAGTGCTGGGATTAAAAGTGTGCGCCACCACCTCCAGGCTACCTTCAACAACCTGAGGGTTTCCAGGCAGTGCTATGGGATAATGCTTTTGTACACTATAGATTTGTCAGTTGTATTGGTCAGTAGCCAGGCAGGAAGTATAGGCAGGGCATCTAGACTAAGAAAATTCTGGGAAGGGGAAAAGCAGAGACACAGTCACCAGCCAGACACAAAGGAGACAATAAGATAAGTCTTACTGAAAATGATTCACTGAGAAAAAAATGTACCAAGCTACATGGCTAAGCATAGACAAGAATTATGGGTGAATTTAAGTGATAAGAGCTAGTTAATAATAAGTCTGAGCAATAGGTCAAACAGTTTATAATTAGTATAAGCCTCTTTATGTTTGTTTGGGATTGAATGGTTATGGGACTGGGCAGGACAGAAACTTCTATCTACAAAACAGTCCCTGGTACTCACTCAGCTGAGATTCTTTTTTTTTTTTTTTTTTTTTTTTTTTTTTGATTTTTCGAGACAGGGTTTCTTCGTAGGTTTTGGAACTAGCTCTAGCTCTTGTAGACCAGGCTGGCCTCGAACTCACAGAGATCTGCCTGCCTCTGCCTCTGCCTCCCAAGTGCTGAGATTAAAGGTGTGCGCCACCACTGCCCGGCTCAGCTGAGATTCTTAAAAGCAATGCCGATACCTGTGTCCCCTTTTTCAGTTAGGTTTGCATTGCTATGGCTGAGTTTTTACGTGACAGAATATAAGGTAGGAGAATTTACTTTGGCTCAGGGCTGCAGAGAGCTCAGTTCGCATTTGCTTGGCCCCATGCACAGGCATAGAATGTTACGGCTGAAGGAGTATGCAAGGGAGGACTGTTAGATTATTAATCAGTAGATTAGAGATGGAAAAAACAGAAAGCCAGCTTCCTGTGCAAAGGCTGCCCTTCCCAGCTTCCCCTGCGGGCTCCAGAGTCATTTCCTCCTATGGAGGTTGCAGACAGCTTCTTCCTGTGGGGTATTTGTCTCATCCACTGGACAGCTGGCATGGGCATTTGCTCCTGTCTTCTTGGCTAGAGATGTATTCATCCATGTGGGTGAGATCTAAGACCACATCCTTGCAATTTTTCTGCCATTAAACACCTTAAAAAGGGCAGGCTCTCCTCTCTGCCTTTTCTGCCTCCCTTTGCAAAAGTCTAAAGTTCTGCTGTTCAAATCAGTGTACCAGGAAGTGAGAGAGTAGTCAGGAAGTTGGTCCCTGGAGAATATACAATAACCCAACCCTAGTGACCCACTCCATCCAACTAGTCCCTACCTCCCAAAGTTTCCAGAACTTTCTAAAAGGGCACCACCAACTGGGAACCATTTGTTCAAATCATGAATCTGTGGTAACCATTTTAGCCTCAAGCCGTAATGGTCTCATCTCCAGAGACTCGGGATTTGGGTCCATTGTGTCATAGAGAGTTTGAAAACTCTGGGGGATGACTTGAAGGCAGGGTCACCGAGTTAGACTGGCTTAATCTGAGTCCCTAAAATTGTGTCTCCTTGCCAGGACTTTCAGAGGAGAAGGGAGCAAGATATTTAAAAAGGTTAGGGGAGGTAGGTTGTGGTAGCTGCTAAGGAAAACATGCTTCTGAGATGGGAGGGAGTCGGGGATTGCAGTGAGGGTGCTCAGGACAGGAGGGGAGTGGGTGGAATGACCCCTTCTCCTCACACACACACAACCACCACCTTCTTCCCAGCTCTGAAATGTAGTGTAATTTCAGTTAATTAAAACTAAGACATAGAAGCACACATGCACACAGAGGAAAAAGAAAAGAAAAAGAAACAACGTATATAGGAGTATTTAAAACTTGTGACCCGCAGTGAGATCTGTGGTAAGCTGTATAGTATGGCCAAATTCCCAGTTTCTGAAAACTCCGCACCGCGGGGGTCCACGGGACCTCGCTGTATCTTTATAGTCACTTGTAGTGCGTTCTTCACTGTTTCAAAAAGTTAAAGTTTCCAATAAATTAACCCCTGCCACGCTGAACTGCAGTTTTGTAGCAGCCGCAGCGCGGGGCGGTTCCTCGCCACGGGTGTGGACGAAATCCTACCCGCTTTCAGGGACTGCAGCACCAGTTCTGGCCGCGTGTGTGCAAACATGAAACGGGGCCAGTGGGGCGCGCCGAAAATCGCGCCTCCGCAGCTCTCCGAGGCTTCGGAGTTCCTCGAAGGAGGAAGCCGGCGCTGCGTCCTGAATCAATTAGCAATCTCTGAACTAAAACCGAAAGCCGATCCGAGGCGATATGAGGTGCTGGCCGTGGCCCGCAGTGACTGTGGGTGTGGGTGTGTTTGTGTGTGTGCGTGTTTGTGTGTGTGCGCGTGTGTGTGTGTCGATATGAGGTGCTGGCCATGGCCTGCAGTGACTGTAGGTGTGTGTGTGTGTGTGTGTGTGTGTGTGTATTTTTAGATAAGGACTTATTGTGCATGTAGTAATTAGGGCCCCAAAGGGTTGCGATTTTTTTTTGTTATTGTTTTTGTTGAGTTTTGTTTTGTTTTACTTTTTCCGCTGGTTGGCTAGTGGAAGGAGGAGGCAACTCAAATTCCCACACATCTGGGGCACATAGATACAGCCTCCAATTTCCTGTCGGCGCCACTGGTTTCTTTCGAATTACTTGCTAAGTAAATGATTGTTATAAAACGATGAAGATTCGGTCAATCAAATTAACCCCTTTTGTCCATTACCTCCCTCCCCCAGCTCAGTGGTCCCCTTCATTTGCCTAAACTCCTGGCTCGGGACAATGAGTTCCATCTCCGAGGCCCCAGCTATGCTCAAACTGGCCCAGTGTAACCTGAGCGAGAACCCAAGGCCCCCAATTGTTTTGCTAATCAAGATTATTGGCCCATTGAGATGTGAAGGCGCAGCCTGGCTGACAAAAATTGTCAGTTTCCCATGAAATAGTTCGCCCAGTTTAGCCTGGGTGCGGGCAACTATTAGCATATAAATGAAGATTCTCCCTTCTCGGCCCCTCCCCCTCCCCGCCCGCCCCCTATCCCAAAAGGACGCGAAGAAAATATAAACACACTCCCGCCCCCAGCTCCCAAGCCCTGGAGAGTTTAATCCCGCCAGCATTTCTCCGGGATCTGGAAATCTTTGGGCCCTGGGCTCTAAGATTGTTTCTGGAAGAGGGTTCATTTGCACAAAGCGACTTTTAAAGCCCCGGCTGCCAGGGCCTGGACCCCTGCTGACTGCAAGGGACACTGACTGCGCTGGGAGGGCACAAATGGCCCTGTGAATGCCAGGGCCCACCTCCAACACAGCACTGGGGACCGTGGTAAAGCCAAGCGTGGCTCAGAGGTCAGCCACCCCCAGACCACTGGCTGGCTGGACCGCCACTCCCTGGCTGGCGTTTCTTAACGCCGGTTTCTGGGATGAGAGTGGCCTGGGTGAGCTTGTCGGTTTTCCACCGGACTGTCAGGACAGCCTGACACAGCTGAGCTAAGGGAACAAAGAGAAAGTCCCCTCTTTCTGCCTTCTGCAGTGGATGTAAGGCCACAGGGAAGAAAGTGAATACTTTATGGTATTTCTATGTCATACATAGTGATGCAAATTTATTATCTCAGTCATGTTGCTATAAATAAATCACCAAAAACCCAATGAAAGGATTTCTCATGTCTGTAACTTTACATGTATTACCAAGATTAAAATATATGTTAACATACACGAATATGAGCATGCATGTGGTTTTAGCCAACTGGAGCGGGCAGACTTCACTTCTGTGAGCTTTGTGGAAGCTTTTGCTGTGGGAGACCCAAGTGATTGTGGGAAACCCAAGTGATTCCAAAGGCAGGAAGTATTCTGGGGGACCTTTTCCTGAAGGATCTTTCAGTATATAAGTCATCCTTTCTGCTACCCTTACACTAGCGATTAGTGTTTTCTTGACTCCCGGCTGGTCTCAGGAGCTTCCACCTCCACCACCCTTTTAAAGTAGTGCTTTCCCATCTTCCCCTTCCCCCCACCCCCCACCCCACCCCCCACCACCACCACTCCCACCCTCCACCCCCACCTCCTGGCTCCTGCTAGGAAGGGATCTCTGATGGCAAAGGGTTCCCTGGAAGCCCACAAAGAAGAATAAGGTCCCTGAACCTGCTCTGACTTGACTCTCTGTCCATCCAATGTTTTCCTCTCCAGCAAAACCCCAACAGACATGTGCAGCTTCTAAGTTGGGGATCCTGGAGTGTGCACTGGCCAAACTCTTCATTCTACCTCTTAGAATCAGAAGGAGTTTGATTTGTTTTTATTTGACACGAGTTTGCAGTTTTCACGCTGAGAATGTAGACAGAGATTTCTAGAACTTTCACCATCAAACCGTAGAGGTAAAATATTATTCTCTCACTTAAAGGTCTAGAAGCAGGCCCCTCTGTATCTTAATTATTCCTCCATAAGCAAGGGAAAAAAGGTGAACCGTTGGTTCATGAAGACAGTGTGCCTGGCTACTTGGTACACAGTAAGTACAATCCGCCTGTCAAATCACGCAGAAGGAAAATTTAGCAAAACATTGTATTCCCTGGTTTAGTTTGTGATTGCTATTTGTAAATTCAAGGAAGTCTTTCTTTTATGCTAATGATCTAAGTTTTCTTTTAATATAAATTTATTGTTCTGGTTTCATCCCTACTGCTACGATAAAATGTTCTAACTAAAAAGCTATGTAGTGAAGAAAAGGTTTATCTGGTTTATAGTTCCAGATCATAGTCCATCATGACTGGTCACACACAGCCACAGTCAAGAGACCAGAAAAAGGAATATATCCATGCTGCCTGCTTAGTAACTGCTGTCTTGATTTCTCCTCTCTTTGTACACTTCAGTTAGACTTGCTTCTGGAAGAATGCCTGTTATCATTTATAAAACGGGTGACCCATGGTCAGTCCCACAAGAGGTGGTGCAGGTCACCTGAGGCCTCAACGTGTCCCCTTGCAGATGGGAAGATCACAGTGGAGAAGAGACAGATAGATACTTCATGCAGAGAGAGCTGGGGTATAGAGTTAACTTAGTGGGTAATGGAGGAGAAAGGGAAGGGAAGGAAGGAGAAAAATGATAACAGTGCCACCCACAATAGGCCAGGACTTCCTATATCTCAACAATACCCCCAAAAAACATGCCCATAGGCCAAACTGATGTAAGCAATTTCTCATGCAAATTCTCTTCTCAAATGATGCAAAGTTGTGGTAATTTTGACACTTAAAATTAATCATCACATTTATAATATCGAGATATGGGAGTCAATTTACAGAAAGATAATAAATTAACTATAGCACAGGGAAACATGAGTGTGGTAAAAAACAAAGACAATAGCAAGATATTTGAAGTCCTAGAATGGCACTCCTATAGGTCAGTTAGGCTCAGGAGATGCTCAGAGATCTCTTCCAGGATAACCAGGCTGCCGTAGAGTTTGATGTTTTCCTGTTAATTGTTCATATAACTTTGGCATTTAGTGCAGAGTTTGAGTGAATCTTTACCCTAAACTAAACTGTTCTGTTTTTAATCAGACTTCCCTTGCCTTGCCAGAGCACCTAGAAGGAAGAAATTTAGAGAAGGGTTTTCCTTCTTACGGTCTGGGAGGTTTCAGTCCATGGATCAGACCTTCTGTTCCTAAACTGTGGAAGCTGAACAGCAAGGCTGAAGGGCTGATGCAGCAAAGCTCACCTCGCAGATGAGAAGAAAGGCTTGGGTCAAGGCTTGTATTTCCAGGGCACACCCCCAGTGGTCTCCTTATTATTAGGCCTCACCTTCTATTCCCCACCGCTTTCCAATAATCAATCGTATTATCAGTCCATCAAGGGATTAATCCACTGATGAAGGCAGAGACCTCCCAGTTCTCTCAGTAGCTTCAAAGCCAAGCCTTCAACATACATGCCTTCTGTGGGGATGATTCTTATGCAAACCATGAGAGATTTAATCCAGTAAGAATGGTAATCTTATATCAATAATCTTTATAAAAAGATGGAGTGGCTAGGAGTAGAGTCACAAACCTGTAATCCCAGCACTCAGAAAGCTGAGATAGGAGAATTCCCAAAGGGGTCAAGTATTGTGGGATATTTGTATACTGCATGGAGCTATATTGTTGTGATTAGTTTAATAAAGAACTGAACAGCCAATAGCTAGACAGGAAGTATAGGTGGGACTTCTGGGCAGAGAGAGGAAGTAGGAGGAGATAATGAAGATGCCAGGAGACCTAACCACTGAGTCATGCTCTCTACCCCTTTTCACTGATTTTTGATCATTACGTAAAAGATTACAAACATCTAAGCAGCTCAATAACGTTTCATCAGATTACATTTACATTTTTTTCTAAAATGATGATAGTTTCATATACTTAATCCTTGATAAAGCGTTTTTGTCAGTAAGAAACACATCTATACTTCTTTAAGTCTGGATGTGGTTGTGCTTAGGAAGCAGAGATAGGCAAATCTTTGTAAGCTGGAGGCTAGTCTGGTCTATATAGTAAGTTTCAAAACAGCCAGACCTATGTCGTGAGACCATGTCCAAAAAGAACAATAATAACAAATGTATCTATAGATTAAGAATTTATGGAGTACATATAAATACTAAACTATATATTTAAGCTATATCTAATACAGAGGACATTATGAAACTTAAGAAGAACATCTAATTTAATCAGAAATGAAAGACACACTGTTAGCTTTGCTTTAAGTACCTGCGAAAAAGAAATATTTATTGTAATGACTAATCCTGCTTGTCAACTTGGCTACATCTGGAATCAACTAAAACTCAAGCTGCGGGCATGCCTGGGAGAAATTTTCTTTTTCTGTTTATTTTTCATTCATATATTTATTTCTTAAGCTACCTAGTCTGTGATATTATACTGTGGCTCCATTAGGAAACTCTTATACAGACAATACTGAGCTACTTTCTCATCAAGTTCTTCCCATTATTAGAGGTGCAATAAAATTAGATAGATAGATAGATAGATAGATAGATAGATAGATAGATAGATAGTAGATAGATAGATAGATAGATAGATAGATAGATAGATAGAAGATAGATAGTAGATAGATCGAGATATAAGACTCAATTTTGTAATAGAGGCAACCAAAAGGACTAATATGCATGTCCCCTTATTCCCAACATGTCATTATCTATTAGGAGACAGAGTCTTTGGGAAATGTAGTGTTTACTCTCAGCATGGTTGGATTGAGAAACATCTAGGTGTCTAGTTACACAAACTTCTAGTGTGCCTGTCCGCCCATTTTAGAGAGCTTTGAGTGGGTAAAAATCCCTGTGAAAACTGTGTCATAAACTGGAGGGTGTTAGTGGGATGAAAGGGAACACGAACAGAGCTTGTGAGTACAGGGTTCTAGCTCTATACTTTCTGGCCGTCATGGGGTGAGATGCCCTTTTATCTTAAAAGGAATTTGTCTTCCCTAAAGTTGCTTTCCTCGGGTATTTTGTCACAGAAATGAAAGTCCGACTCTAAGAAAATTGGTACCAGGACCAAGGTCATGGCTGTGACTATCTGACTACCTGGTTGAAAAGTTTTTGGAGCTATTAAATGAGGAATTTGGAAAATATTGGAGATAGAAGCTAGAAAACTCCAAGAGTGGTTTAAGCAGAACTTAATGAAAGTTGTAAAACTAAATGATTAAAATGTTAATATAATAATAGAAAAAATAAGCGCTCATGAGGTTTCAGATGAGAGCAAAGACTCCATAGGGAATTGGCGTAGTCATTTGTGCTGTATTGTAGAAAAGCCCTTACCTCCATTTTGTCCAGACACTGAGATTTGAGTGCAACTGCATTTTAAAGTGATGGATTAGCTAATTTAGTGGGGGATATTTTCAGGCATCAGAGCATTCAAGTTGTAACACAGATGTTGATAGCTGCTTTTAGCCACATTTACAGTGGGAATTATGACCCAAAACCAGATGAGAAAGAAGAAAGGAAGAAAATTTATCATTTGCCTGAAGACAAGATGTATAAAGCTAGCATTAAGGATGGTGTGGCTGCTGAAGACATTAGGACCCTTAAAAAGAACCCAACTCCTATGCCTTGGGATGGTAGGAAACAGAGCATCTCAGGAGGTGGCTGTGGGTACCCTCTCTGAGTACTACTATGTCTTAGAAGTATCAATTTCCTCTTGACAATAGTTCAGAGCTAAGCACTGGCCTGAATCTCAGAAGAGTCTTTGAACTTGAACTTTTGAACAGTGGTGGAACTGTTAAGACTCTAGGGTCTTAGAGATGAACTAAAGGCATTTGTATTATGGGATAGATGCAAGGCTTTGGGAGGCCAGGAGCAGATGTTGTAATTTAAGAAAATTTCGGATGTCAGCTGGCAAGGCATAGATTTGTGATGGTTAATCTTGATCTTCAACTTGATAGACTGGGAAATTAATAAAGCCCCAAATATGCTCTTGCAAGTGTTTTCAGAAAAGATTGACTGAGGACTTAAGTACCACCCCAAATATAGGCAGCACCATACAGTATACTGGGAGCATAGATGAATGAAAGAGGAAAAAGAAGAGTTGACTAACCACATGTTCTCTTAATTACTTGCTGGCCACCCCGAGGCAAACTGCTGAGCACCACCTTTCCCTGTGGTCGAATGAACTTAACCTCTTGCAACCGTGAGTAAAACTCAATCTTTCATCCCTTACGTGGTTGATGTTGGATATTTCATCATAGCCACAAAACTCTGATAGACACAGAAGTGAGTAGGTAGTGAATGCAAAGCCCTCATAGGATTAACACCCCCTCCAATCAGAGGGCAGAAAGCTAGAATGCTGCCTAGCTTCCACACTCTGTGAAGATCAAACAAGTCATTTCCCAATAACCTGGAAGCAAGCTTTCACCAGAGAGCGGCCATGCTGATAGCCTGCTCTTGGACTTTTAGTTTCCCAAACTCTTGGAAAATAAGTTCTGTCATGTAAGCTAGATAGTGGCAGCTCTTCTGTTGTAACACCTGAGACATACTGAGACACCTCTTGTACAATAAGAACCCAGAGAAGAACAGTTGAAATGCACTGGCCAGACTAGATGCCATCAGGACCACACCCATGATCAATAATATCACTTTTTGCCTCTTCAGGGAGCAAACTATAAAGATGGCATCCCACAAGAAAAAATTACAGCTTTTTTCAATATTTTGAACTCTAGTTTTTCTGTCCTTAAAGTTAATTGCTCTCAATTATCTTCTGTTGGGAGAGACTACTTGCTCATGACGGCTGGTCAGCCCTGAAATAATCACACAGAAACCATATTATATGAATCACTGCTTGGCCAATCACTTAAGCATATTGCTAGCTAGCTTTTATATCTTTGGTTAACCAATTTCTATTAATCTGTATATCACCAGGAGGTCGTGGCCTACTGGTAAAGTTTCGGCAGGCTCCGGCAGAGACAACTGTCCCCAGCTGTGGCTACATGGCTTCTCACCGACTGCCTTCTTTCTCCCAGCATTCGGCTTGGTTTTCCCAGCCTAGCTCTATTCTGTCCTATCACAGACAGAAGCAGCTTCTTTATTCATTAGCTAATAAAAGCAACACATAGACAGAAGGACTTTCCACACCAATCTTTTTCTGGTCACACTTTGTAAATGTAAGAGGCTTTGTCAAACACGCTTAGAAATATTGCCCCAAGAGCAGCCAGACCTGGCATAGGTGACACTGGGGCCTGCTGGAGTCACGGGTCACCAGCCTCCTCCAGATCACACTCTGAATCGTTTCCTAAAATGTTTCATTTTACAAAAGATCACCAGGTGCCCCTGGAAGTAGCCAACATTGGCAGAGATTACATAATTAACATTCCACACTGTTCATGTCTCTCCTTGGCCAGGGTAAGAACTTTTGGGGGACAAAACTCAGTCACTCCTTTTTACCTCTTCCAGCATAAAAGGACTTCCTACGTGACCGTAGCCCTCTCTTCAGCTGGTACCCCAGCACTAAAGTCAACCTTTCCAGTCTTTCCAGAAAGTCAACCCTAGGGCTTTCCTTTTAGGAATCAGTACAACCATGACAAGGCAAGACAGTGTGGAGGTTCCTCTTTCCTGTATTCTTGCTGAGGCCATTTCAGGTTTACGAGAATCTGATCTCCTTGACGGAGAATCCTGTGGAAAATTGCCTAACTCTATTCTAGGAATCCAAGTCAAAATGCCCCAGCAAAGTTATCTTATCTCCTGTTAAACTGCTTGTTTGTGCAATGCCCCGCTGCCACCACCCCACTGTCTACCCTGTCTCCTGCTAACAGCTTATCTTAGCTTCTGTTAAACTGCTTGCTTGTGCAAACCTACTTCTGCAACTGCTAAGTGGGATAACAGGATGTAGGTTTGCTTTCAAAAGCCCCTTGGTTTAGATGCTCAGGGCTATACTTGGGTCCTGAATTCCTGAGTTTTGTCCCAGCCAGCTGGAATAAAGACTCTCAGACATCACTGTTGAGCTCCATGTAACAAGTCCACATTGTTGGTAACTTCAAATTACCATGTACCCTTTATAAGATTAAAGAATAGAACTAAGGCACTTAACAATAAAAGCTGAAGAAGCTCTTTTCTGGGCTCAAGGCAGTTCTAGAGCTCTGCAGTAGGGCACAGCAGCTAATGACTATGACAAGTGCACTTAGGGACGAATATGAAGATCCCGTTATCAGGGCAGAGAAATGATAAAATGTTCCATTTATATTTTTGATATGGCTTACATGTTGAAATGGTATTTTAAATACACTGAAATAAGAAACACATATGAGTTTAGATTATTGAATTAACTAAAATTAATTCCACTTTATATTTTCTTTTGCTTTCATGGCTGTTCTGAAGGGGTCTGATGTTGGACTCCTCCTCTACCATCGTCCATTTAGCTTGTGCTGGTACTCATCAGCCTCTGAAGTTCATTTAGTTAGTGTGTTAGCTAGGGTTCTCAAGAGGAACAGATCTGATGTAATGTATACACACTATTGACTTAATAGGTTTGCTTGCACGGTAGAAGCTGGGTAGTCCACCAGTGGCCACCTGCACACTGCAGGGACAGAGAGCCAGGAACTGCTCAGTGCACAAACCTGGACACCTCAGCAGTCTTTATCTGGTGCTGGAAGCCTGGAAGCTTATCAGAGGCTCCTATTGAATACCCAGTGTTGAATTCACATAGGAAGGCTGAGGAGCCATGGAAACTGGAGTCTGATGTCAGCTGATGATGGTGGCAACAGCAATATAGGGACTGCCTATAGGGACGAAGTGAAGGCAGGCAGGTGATTCTGTTTTTCTCTGAGGCTTCAGTTGGGGCCACCCATTAGAAGGTGCCGTTGCCCTAGAGGGTCGATCTTCCCCCATCAGACCAGTTGTTGCGATACCAGCGGCGGGGCTGCGTCCCCTGCATCCGGCTGCCCGCATGGCTAGCTTATGCCCCGAAGTAATTACACAGAAACTGTATTCTTTTGAACACTGCCTGGCCCATTAGTTCCAGCCTCTTATTGGCTAGCTCTTACATAGTGATCTAACCCATTTCTAATATTCTGTGCAGCACCACAAGCTGGCTTACCAGGAAAGATCTTAACCTGCATCTGTCTGGAGTGGGAGAATCATGGCGACTGCCTGACTTGGCTTCTTTCTCCCAGCATTCTGTTCTGTTTTCTCCGCCTACCTAATTTTCTGTCCTATCAAAGGCCAAGCAGTTTTCTTTATTAATTAACCAATGAAACAACAGATAGCAGGGCGGTGGTGGGGCACGCCTTTAATCCCAGCACTTGGGAGGCAGAGACAGGTGAATCTCTATAAGTTCGAGACCAGCCTGGTCTACAAGAGCTAGTTCCAGGACAGGCTCCAAAGCCACAGAGAAACCCTGTCTCGAAAAACCAAAAAACCAAAAAAAAAAAAAAAAAAACCAACAACAGATAGAAAGATGACTCTCCTCTATCATCCAGTCACTCCCCCTATGGACACACCCTCCCAGACACAGCCGGAGATATGTCTCCATGGTGCCAGGGAGGAAGCCTGGAGCAGGAGCAGGAAGCAGGGAGCTTAGGTTTTGAACTTCAGGCAGGAAGCTGAAAGAGCAAACTGGGAATGATGGGCAGATTTGAAACCTCAAACCTGACCCTGGGAGATAGGCTTCCCCAGCGTGGCCACAGCTCACAAGTCCAGTCAAACTATGCCACCAAATGGGGACCAACTATTCGATACCTGAGCCCATGGGAAACATTCTCATTCAGATTCACACAGCCTGCCTGTAGTAGTTTAAAGTGGCTGCTGATAGCCCCCAAGTCCATGTGTTCGGTTGTGTGGTGTTTTACTCTTTTGGCTTTTTGAGGGGCCTACCACCAAATAAATTGCACACGGAGGGTTATTCTTAGTTATGAATGTCAGGGCTTCGCTTGACTTGGTTCTTGACAGCTTTTCTAAGCTTATATTATCCTAAATAACTTTGCCTCTGGGCTTTTATCTTTCTCTATTTCTGTTTGCCTTTCTTTACTTCTTTCTCCGTGACCTACTGGGTGGCTGGCCCCTGATTCCTCCTCTCCTTGTTTTCTTGCTTCTTGTTCTCTTTCCGCTCAGATTTCTCCTCCTATTTACCCTCTCTCTCTCCCTGCCAGCTTCCCCTGTCCTTGCTCTTGCCTCACTATTGGCTGTTCAGTTCTTTATTAGGACCATCAGGTGTTTTAGACAGCAATGAATCCCAGCTTCGCAGTTAAGCAAATCAGCGTAAACAAAGGTCACACACCTGAAAATAATATTCCCCAACAGTGTTCTTTGTTCAGATTCATCAAGAAAATAGAAGGTGCCTTTTGTAGTGGCATTTCAAATGTAGTTTAATAAATAAAGACTCTCTGAAGATCTGAGAGTAAAACAGTCCCAGTAGTCAATCTTGTAGACCAGGTTATGGTAACACACACCTTTAATCCCAGTGGTGCACACCTTTAGTCCAGGCCCTAGAGAAGAATATAAGATGGGAAGAGACAGCTCTCAGACACACAGTTCCTTCTGAGATTCCTGGAGGCAGGATCGCCATTTCAGACTGAGGTCGAGGTGAGAGCCAGGGGTTGGCTACTTTGCTTTCCGGATCTTCAGGTTGAACCCCAATTTCTGACCCTGAGGTTTTTTTTAATCGTGCATCAGCCTTTGTTCTTAGTCTCCAGCATATGTCCAAAGACTCATTGTGACTGGGTTGTCTGAACCAGCCTGGCTTGTGCCAACAGGTCTCTCAAAGATCACAGGCTTCATCCATGAAATCCGAGAAGAAAACGGTGTCATCTAAACCCTAAGAAAAACTGGGGCTCAGTCTCCCCACTAAGTAGAAGCTCACTATGCACACACATAAACATTTTAAAGTTATTAATGAAGCTAATAAAGTGTCCTCAGTGGGGTCTCCAGATTACTGAAGGATGTCCTGAATTTTTCCTTGCCTAAGCCAACAATCCCAGGGCCCCTAGACAATGAAGTTTCACGGTGGTACCTTCACAGTGTATAACTACATTCTAAGCTTCCCTCAGTATCACCTGGGAAACAAATAGAAGTGAGAAGAGTGTATGCCCCCCTTCTGGGCATCCCTTCTCGTCTCTGGATGTGGGATTCACAACAGACTCCGGATCTGACTAGAGGCATTCATGCCTGATTGTATCCTGAAGACCATCCACTGCAGACCCCTCTTGCTCTCCCAAAGCTGCCCTCACCTTGCTCCTTCAGGAAGAAGCCCCCGGCCCTGTCTGGTATTATGCCCAGCTGCCTCTCATTTGGAGGGCACAAAGCTGGAAGGCAGGAAAGCGTTTCTCTGGGGCCTGGCGTTGTGCTGGCCACAGATCTCTGGGTTACAGGATGCACTACACCCATGCCAGGCACCAGATCCACATCTCAAATCAGCTTTATGTTCTTTAATAAACATACTTTTAGGCGTATGTTTGTGAAGGACATAGTTCTAGGGCAGGGGCTCAGGACACAGATCCTTTGGGGAGCTAATGGCAGAATGAGTGAGGTCTGTCTTCCTTGAGGACACTGGTACAGAGACCATGCCATTAATCTATGCTTGGTGAATGTTGGCACATGAAAGCATCTCTACAGGTTTTTTCACTCTCTTTCTCCCCATAGGCTAAACGGAGTTGAGTCACAAACGAAACCAGCTTTGGCCGTTGCACAGCTGCCTGGAGCAGAGCCTGGCTGGTCCCCAACTCTAATTGAGTTTGATGTGAACATGAAATACATTTCTGGTACACTAATCATAGGAGCTGTCGGGTTTCCTGTTAGCTACCTTAACTAGTTGCTGGAGAGATGACTCGGTCGTTAAGGGCTTGCATTGAGAAGAACTGAATTCCTTTCTTGCCTAGCATTCATATCAGGTGCCTCACAGACGTCTTTAACTCCAGTTCGAGGAAGCTGAAAAGCTGAAGCCTTCCAACCTCTGAAGACATGTGCACACATGTACACACACACACACACACACACACACACTTAAAGGTAAAACTAAATCTTTCTGTTTTAGAACTATATAAACCTACAAGGTTGGACAGGAAAGAGGAGGCTACTCCCTAATGTCATCTGAGCCCACATGCCCCTATTAATTTTAGGCAAATAATCTCTATAGGCAGGTGTCCGTGCTACTGAGATTCCTACCTATGGGACTGAACGTTTTCGAGCTTACAGAACCCAGAAAGTTCCACCCAGAGCCCGTGGGGTTTTGTCAGGCCCCTGACACAGCAACTGTGACTGACAGGATTGGCACACAAGAGTCCAGGACCTGGAATTGACTTCCCAGAGCTTGGATGTCATGTTCCTATCAATATGATTCTAAGTTATGAACTGAAAAACCAATAGTATAATAAGTGGCCATAAAAGTGTCAGCATTAGCTCACGGTTACGAGCTGATGGTGATGTAGCCTCGCATTCTCAGCCCACAGAGCCAGCAGCTCGCTCTGAGGGACAGATGCGGGGAAGTGGCTTCCCTTTGCAGTCTCAGAGGACACGCTGGTGTTCGGAGTGACTGGCTGGGAGCATGGAAGTATGGTTTCTTCAGAAGTTATTTAAAACACCTCGGGGGAGGGGGGCGTTAGGCATCAGTGGAGGAGCACACATGTGTGTGCCCTTATGGAGGTGAGAGGCAGACTTCAGATCTTCCCCTAATGCTCCCCATCTTATCTGGGGAGGAGGGCAGGATCTCTCACAGTTTCCACTAGGCTGGCTGGCCAGTGAGCCCCAGAGACACATCTGTTTCTAACCCCTGCACCTAGCACTGGGGTTACAGGTGTGCACTGCATCCCTGGTTTTGTGTTGGTATTGGAGATTGAAACTTGGGTCCTGACTCATGTGAGCACTGTACCCAATGAGCCATCTCCCCAACCTCCAAGATGGCATTAAAAAAAAATGTCTGAAGAAGCAGAGTTAAGTATGTGGTGGGTGGGTGGGTGGGGAGGACGGAGGATGGAGTGGGTGGTTTCCTTGGATATGGTATACTGAGTGGTAAGATTCTTGAGAAATAGGTTATTGGGGGAAAGCAAAGTAGGTCTAAGCATTTTAAAAAGAAGTATGGGGCTGGGAGTGTAACTCGATGGAAGGCCACTGGCCTGGTATACATGAGAACCTTGGATTCCATCTATAACACTACAAAAATTCGAACAGAGATGAGAAGGAAAAAGCATGACTATAACAAATGAAAATCAACTTAAATGCACGCATATGTGATACCCAGACCATAGCAGTATACACTAATGGCTGGACTTGGGAGGACTTGGTTCTCCCTTTGTCTTCAGTGGGCTTGAGGCTTTGCTGACCATGCACAGGCCTGTTCACCAACACAGAAGAGAGAAGCAATGTCCTATAACAGCCCAGACTCGGTCTGCCAGGTGAGCCCCCCAAAAAACGGGAGGCACCACTGTTGCTTCTGTTTCAAATCAAGTTCAAGAGTCCCGATGAGCGGCTGATACGTTCGGCAAAGAGTTAAACAAGAAACTATAAAAAATGATAGAAACAATATGAGATCTAACATCTCGGCAGTTGCCAAAACTAGCAAATAATCAAACCCTGAGCACAGAACCTCTCCAGACCACAGTGGCACCAACGCCAGCCCCAGAACAAAGCTGTCCCGCATAGCTCTTAAATCCCTTTCGTCTCCGCTCATCTCCTGACCAAATGTTGGCAGCAAATGGGCTCACAGAATTCTGGTTGTAAAAGCGTTCAGAGACTAACCTGGAGCAGTAATTGTCAAATCAGAAGGAGAAGACAATCCCACCCCACCCCAGCTGGGAGAGGGTATGTCAGAGGCGAGGAAATGGCTATGTAAACGGATCTTTGTCGTAATTGAGCACTGGAGACCGCTTTTTATTTCCTCAGAAGGCAAGGCCTGTGGAGGGCACCTCAGAGTCTGAGGAGGTGAAAGAAACGCTGTGGAAGGTGGTTGGTGCCATCAGAAGAAATATTGCAGGGGCATTCAAAACTCTCCTAGAGAGAAATTCTTGCTATTCTTAATAATCTCTCTCTCTCTCTCTCTCTCTCTCTCTCTCTCTCTCTCTCTCTCTCTCTCTCTCTCTCTCTCTCCAGCAAATTGTGACCAAACAGCAACCATGTGCTAAAGAAAGTGGGAGATTTTTGGAAAACAGAATTGATGAGGCACAGGGCCAACTTTCCAAGCATGTCAGTGCAGGAGGCTCACAAATGAGCAGAAGTTAGACCTCGCAAGTCTCTCATAGACCTGCACGCTGTCCTCAAAGAAACAGGACTCCAACCACACAAACTCA
Organism: Chionomys nivalis; assembly: GCF_950005125.1. NCBI lineage: Eukaryota > Metazoa > Chordata > Mammalia > Rodentia > Cricetidae > Chionomys > Chionomys nivalis. The sequence continues at coordinate 36,730,092 of NC_080106.1, forward strand.
TAAGGAAATGCTTCCCTGCAAAGGAGTTGATACCTCCCGCACTGGGAGAAACTTTATGGAGAGGTCCAAATGCCAATGTCAAACGACAGCCGGTGAGGACCCAGGCCTGCCAGTTTGGAATTCCCAATCAGAAGCATCGGTGCTAGGGCTTGCCCAGATTCCACCCACCGCCCTTCACATTGTGAGGCAGGAAATGTTTTGTTCTGAAGTCGCCACACCTCACAGTTTGCTTTAGGTCCCAATAGATGGCACTCCTAGCAGAAGAAAAACAGCTGACATGGAGTCAGCCTTATCTCCTTGGAAGTGGGCATCGTTTCATTTAAACCTGATGATTTGGGATCCTAATAAAATACCCATCATTAGAAGGAAGGGGTGATTGTCAGGTGGAAAACTAGGTAGGGAAGCGATCGCCGAAGGCTGCCGACTTTCAGACAGAGGAATCAGTTTCTGGGACAAGAGTTAGTCCCACTGAGTATTGCAAGAGAAAACAGGCTGAGCCGTTTCTCTTCCTGGTCACTTAGTAGTAAGTGGTCGGTCCATCCCCAGAAAGACATCGGGACTCTTGCTGTTCAGGGCACCTCTCAATCGGCACCTCTCAGCAGCTCTAAGCAGTTCCATGAAGACTGGAAGTGACAGGGCCCAGCTTGGTCTGAGCATCAGTTGTGAGCGGAAACTAGAGAGGCAAACGAAAAGAGGGAGTGAGGCCGGGCGGTGGTGGCGCACGCCTTTAATCCCAGCACTTGGGAGGCAGAGGCAGGCGGATCTCTGTGAGTTCGAGACCAGCCTGGTCTACAGAGCTAGTTCCAGGAAAGGCTCCAAAGCTACAGAGAAACCCTGTCTCGAAAAAAGAAAAGAGGGAGTGAGAAGATCGATCGCCATTGGTGGCTTCCTGCTTGACCAGGAACTGTCTTGTGGGCTGGCTCCCGGCACCCAGAGCCCAGCCTGCCTCAGAGCGAACAGTGCATCTGTGAATTGAAGAGGTGAATGAATTAGCTCTGAACTGGTCCATGTTCAAGGAAATAGAATCCAAGGGGAGAAAAGTAAACACTAAAATAAGATTGAAAAGATCCAAACACCCATGTTGTGTCAGACAGGGCATGAAAAACAATAGACAATTTAGACAAACGTTCAGAAGTGAAATTCGATCAGAATGTCCAGTTGACAAAGCATTTACTCAGTCAAAATACATTATCATCAATGGTGATTAAGACTTCTTTATAAGAAAAACACCTCTAGAAGGAAGCTTAAATATTAATTTTTAAATAGCAAGCATATTGTTCACAAGAATGGGAAGACGGGGTGTGGAGGCACACACCTGAGGTCCCAGCACTTGGAGCAGACAGGAAAGTCACACCACCAGGTTGCCCTTGGGTTAAGGAGTCAGGTCCAGGGTTAGGCTAAGCTGCACACTGATGCCTTCTCTGAGAAAGGAAGCGATATGGGGCAGGAGGGTCTCAGAGAGGGCGGTAGACTGGTGGTGTATCTCAGTGGTTAGGAACCTGTCTGGCTTGTACAGGCCCTGGATCCAGTCTCTACCATTACAGAGGTTAAAAATAAAAAATGAATTAAAAAGAATGTAAATAACTAATAATTTCTATTTGTGTCATTGGCCTGTATCTGTGCTTCGTGGCATTGTTAGAGATCTGGGTATTGTCACTGTTTTTGTCTCGTGACTTATTTATTAGTTTTGGTTTTAGTTCTTTTTGAGACAGGGTAGTCCGGAACTTGCTCTGTAGACCAGGCTGGCCCTGAACGCACAGAGATCCTCCTGCCTCTGCCTTCCAAATGCTGGAATTAAGAGAAATCTGTTGTTTGTTGCGATTGCTCTTTACTTGTTTATTATCCATCTCCTCTGCACACACCATCCTGGGCATAAGGGCATCCGTATGTTGGGGGGGTGGCAAGATTTAACCCCACTTTCCCTAGTCCTGAGTACAGTGTGTAATAACTAAATAGCGTCCTTTCTTGTACTCCCCCAGTTGATCCGGGCAGCGTTTTAGAATTTAAACAACAGATTGATTGATCCTCAATGCAAATCAGTTTTAGGACCATATTCATCTTCCAGTCCCCTTCCTTTTTACTGAAAAAGGAACCTCACTGTGTTTCTTAGATTTACCTTGAACTCCCGGGTCCACAGCAGCCTCTTCCCTCAGCTTCCTGAGAAGCAGACTGCAAGGCTTAACCCCCTGCCTTCGAGCTCTGCTTATGCCCTGATTGGTGGAGTTCTTCCTCCTCCTCAGTTAGGAGGATGGCTGGAAAATCCATCTTCGTGCTCAGTCAGACACTAGCCCACTGGCCTAATGAGGAAGGAGTGGGCAGCTTGGCCTTAAAGCCCGTGAAGGAGGCCATGGTGTTGTTTTCCTCAGAGGCCTGATGGCTCCAGATGCAAGACTCCATGCTGCCTAATAAGTGAAGGTCTGTCAAGTCTTGGGTCTGCCATGGCATTGCCCTGCAATGGCCCCTTCATCTTACAGAGAGCCACAGATGGCAGAAGGAAAGTAAAAGGCGATGTTGTGAACCTGAGAAGACCACACTTTGGAACAGCACAGAGGGAAAAAAAAAATAAACTTTTGGCATTCATGTTAAATTACCTAAGACTTGAGATGTAAGCTCAATTTGCGGCAAGAATTGTATCCAAATCTGGGCTAACTCCACTCTTTTTATTCAGGTTCAATTTTTTTCCCTTCTGCTTTTTTATTTTTAGCAGTGCTTCAATTATTTTAAGATGATAATAGTCATCAGACTCGATTCTGAATTTACGTAGAGCAAGGCCCACGGCTCTCTTTTTTTCAAAGTCTTCAAGAACCCAAACTTTCACAGTACAACGTTTTGCTCCCGAGACATTAACTCTAAGGAAGCTAATCAAACCCATGCGAAGTCGTAAGCATAAGAAAAGCGCTAGAGACTGGAACAACTGTATGAGAGACAGATATTATACAGGGAAAATAAAATCAATTCTCCAGACTTCTCTAACTACTGTGCCATTAAATGCATTTATTTCTGAATGAGCTTTGATCTTCGTTTCATAGACCAAGACGTTGTCATGAGAGGAATGAATTACTTCCTGTAGGCTGACCTTGTTCATATTCCATACCAAGACCCGATCCTATTACAGCTGCAATTGAGCATAATCCAATTACAATTTTTTTATTTCAAAATATAACATGATCCCTGGGACTTGAGAGCCGAATATACTCCAAGGTATTTTTTCTTTCTTTTCTTCAAGTAGGCTTTCTATTTGCATGGGATTAGGGAAGACTGCAGACTGGTTTGGAGGAGTTTGCTAGGAAAACAAAAGGGCTCGTGCACAATGTCTTTTCTCACAGTAGCCTCAGACTCTGAGTCATGTACTGTGCACCCTGGCCTTAGGCCATCCCTAAACTCCCTTTACAGCCTGAGCTCACTCTCTTACCATTTTAACCAACGTCTTGAGGGTCATTTTGCTCTTGTCGCTTGCCGTCTCTGGTTAGGCCTCATTAGTTTCTCTCAAGCTACTTTCAGGTCCTCTACACCATAAATGCTGTCCTCCCCAGGGGAGGGTAGTGGGAAAACAAGGGCCTTTCAGCATAGAGTTCCTGCAGTCATGAGTCAGCTTTTCTTCACTATTAGCAAACACCCGAGCCAATCAATTTACAAAGACAAAGGGGTTCTTTTGACTCATAGCTGAGGAAACTGAAGTTTATCCATTTGACATCGTTGTTTTGGGTCTATTATGGGATGGCACATGACGAGAACTGTGCCGAGCAGAGTAAAACCACTCTTCTGGATGAAATGAAGAGACAGGCTGAAGGAGAAGAGCCAGATCGACAGAGTCCTCCACAAGACAATGACCCAGATAACCTGAAGTCCTTCTGCTAACCCCCACCTCTCCTGGGCTCTAGCACATCCCTGGATACCCTGTCCATTAAAGAGGCAAGCTCTGACCACTCCCAGTCTCCCCCTTCCCACCAAGGCAAGCTGATCTCCCACCTCCTGTCTTCCTTTTTCTCTTTCTGTCCATTCTTCTTCTGAAGAGGCAACCTCTGCCTCTCCTTTCCCCCTTCCTCTTTGTCTCTGTGTCTCTGTATGTGTGTGTGTCTCTCTCTCTCCCCTCCATACCCTCTTACCTCTCTCCACATGGCGTATCTGTCTGTCTCCCACCCGCTGAGGTCTCCATGCTGTCAGAGTCACAACACCATAAATTGTAACACTCACTTTAAGACCCTGGATGATCCAGAGCCTTTTCCTGCCAATCTCGCTCAAGTCCCTGCTTTGCATGAAACATCTGTGGATGTTCCTTCCCATCTCTGGGGTACCATTCTCCATTCGGCTCATTTCCGTCCATCCTTGAAGACCCATTTCTATGATTCTAAGACGGCTTCCTCAGTTCCAAGTTCCTCATTGAAGTAGCACTCCTGTTCGTCCATCTTCTGGAGCACTGGCCAAACTGGGATCCCACCTCTCTGGCTACAGAGATGATACCTTTACTCTTGGAAGCACCTGATAATAGAGACCAAAACTTCTGCCGGAGCCCAACAGATGCCCAAGAGATGCTGAACTGGGATAAGGGGGCCTCTGCAAAGGAGATGGGCCTATTGGCATTTTGGGATCTCCATCTTCGAGCAGAACGTCCAGCGGCCACAATGCTTCCAATGCTGGCATCTAAGCTGTTAGCTGCCTGTCGGGAATCCAAGCGAGGAGGAGATGCTGTCCTGCTGTGCGGACATCTCCGGAACCCATCATGTTAAATCAACCTGTAACAACAGGAAAAGGACTAGATAATTTGTAACCAGTCACCAGGCCACTTGTCCAGTCAAGTTAATGACGAGGTTCTCTTAACAACCCACATCTGGGTGGACAGATGCTAACATCACACAAAGTCATACAGCAGACGGCTGCCACAGTAAAAGAAAATGAAGCAACAGGCTGGAGAGATGACTCCGTTGGTAAAGGGCTTGTCCCATAAGCATCAGTGCCTGCGTTTGATCTCCAGAACCCATGTTAAGAAAAAAAAATCCAGGTATGCTGCTACTCACTTATAAACCTGAGGCGTAGGAGGTAGAACTAGATCCCTGAGGCTTGCTGATCAACCATTCTAGCTGAATCCATAAACTCCAGGTTTGGTGAAAGATTCTGTCTTTAACGGTAAGGTAGAGAGCAATTGAGAAAGACACCCGATCTCTGGTCTCAACACATATGTACATTCTTACCCTCCAACCCCTGACACACACACCCTGTGACCACTCACTCCTATGACCAGAACCAGGAAGGATCCATGAGGATAAGTGACAAGAATCACGGTACGAGGAGTGACGCGGACACAGGAGTCAATTTTCCCACTTTTTCTATATTCATAAAATACCATCTAGAACTCAGAGCAAATGCTTATTGACACGTGATGATTGCTTAGAGTATAATAGTCAATATTTCCTCAGTAGGAGTCTGGGTAAAATGATAAAAGTGACAATATGGTATTTCAGTACCACTGGTTTAATGTCATGAGACAAGAGAGAGATGGCAGAGGGTCACGTGGTCTGAAAATAAGATCTTGGAGGAGACTGAACCATAGCTCCCCGTTTAGAGACAGAGAGGCTGATGCCGGCTCTAGAAAGAGATCGGCTGGTGGCCACTCAGCTTTCTGGCAATAAGACAGAAGCAAGCATGAATAGCCGCGCCAGTTGGAACCAGGCGAATGAGAAGCAGCCTGTGAGTGGGACCTGGAAGGACAGACAGGATCTGACATATTGGGCAGAGCATGGTCCAAGGCTCAGGGGCGGAATCAGGACAGAGGGGGGAAATGCAGAGACCAGACTCCAGGTGTGACCAGCCAGATGAGTTAATATGAGAGTCCCCCCAGTTTCCCATCTTTCCAAAACGGGCCTTCATCCTAACCACCATCTCCCGCCACTTGGAATTTGTAATTGTCATAATGGTCCCTTTCAGGACATTCATCACCTTCTAGTCTATGTGGTCTTATGAAAATATAGGTTAGATCACACAGCATTGCCTGATTAAAATGCCCACTTACTTAGATAAATAGCATATCTTATTTTTTTTCCCTCATTGCCTTTAATTCCTATGTAAAGTGGTATTTCTAACCCCAGGCTCATATTCTGCAAGCCTCTTTTGTGGTTGAAAAGATGGAATGTTACACAGTAACCAACAGAATAGGACACAGTTGGATGCATCAGTGGTGGTGAAATCTACAGCATAGGACTGGGTCAAATAGGGTGACTCTTGGGACCACAGCACTCGGGAGGCCGAGGCAGGAAAAGCAGGAAGACTGCACGCTTGAGGCCAGATGTAATGAGACCCTGTCATAAGAACCAGAATAGAACAACAGGAATGAGCCAAAACCTCAATTTAAAAAAAAATCGAACTGCAGAAGGAAACACTCAAGATGTGTGCCTCATAAGGAAAACTAAAAATCACATTGTTTAGAAATACTCACAAAAAGCATGGACCTTTCTTCTTCTGTCAATCAGAAGACATAAAGCGACGCTAGTGCCAGATGTCACCACAAGAGGAAAGAGAAGGAAGCTGAAGTCAGATAACACCATCGAAGAAAAGGTGTAAGAGGCCTGTGATGGAGAAGAAGGCTGTGGAATGTCCCACGCACACACACACACACACTCACACACACAACACATCATTTTCTAGCCCAGACTGACCTGAAACTCAGCTCCAAGGTCAGCCTCCTATTGCGGCCTCTTGCCTCCCAAGTGCTGGGATGGGAAACATGAACCAGCACACCTGGTTTCTACACACACATTATGAATTTTCCCCTGGAAGTAGAAAGACAAATGAACGAGAATGGAGGAAACACACAGGGAAACCCGATCATGTTAGCCTCCACTGTGGCCCGCTTCCTGATTTGAGCAGTGTCCATGTGTCCCGCCCCCCCCTCGTTCCTCAAGAATCTACCCTGGTGCTCCCCAGATTCCATGTGCATGACCTACTTTGCAATGTTGGGGAGGGGGGTCGTTAAAGAAGGAGAGATTAAATGAAGCAAATGCAGGGAATGATTTAGCCAGCCCTTCCAAACAATGCACAGCTGTAGACTCCCATTTATGTGCCACTGAGGAACCCGAGGTACCACACAGCACGGCCCCGGCACAGGCATGTCTAACAAAAAGACTGAACAGGAGGGAGGGAGGGGCAGGATGAGCAGTTCCCAGAGAATTCAAGCCCCAAGTGTGAGTCACTTGGAAAGTGGACTACTGTCACTCCGACACACACAACTCAGGCCTCAGATGTTAGATGTGACACTATTCTGGAAAGGACTGTCCCTCCCTCCCTCCCTCCCTCCCTCCCTCCCTCCCTCCCTCCCTCCCTTCTTCCTTCCAACAGTGTCTTGCTATATAAACCCGATTAGCCTGTAACCTGAAGCTGATCTCCTGCCTCACCTCTAAGGTACAGGAGCTGGGATTACAGGTGTGAGGCACCGTGCCCAGCTTCAAGCATTTTTTTAAATAAAATATTTGTTTGTTTAAAACGTTTATTTAATTTATTTTAATGGGTATATAACAATGAAAAACGTGTACGTGTGTGTGAGGCTTTATGTGATGTTCTGATATATGTAAACACATTGTGTAACGTGAAAATCAAGTCCTAGTCAGAGATTATCCATTCCTTACAGAGAAGGCATTGTGAATCCTCCCGGCTCTCTGAAGTGCTGGGCAGTATCATGACACAGAGTGGTCCTACTGTGCTGTCCCACCTCTTGCTGCTGGTCCTTCTGGGTACTGGGACACCCACGCCATCAATACCCCCGCGAAGTGATGCTGTTGGAAGAACAGCGGTGCCCGGGCACCTCCCTACTTACCCTTCCTCTTCCGGGGTTTAATTGTGCTCACAAAGGCAAGTCCGAGGCCTCTGAAGCATCCCTGCGGCAGTCACAAAGGCAGGGAGACTTCAGGCTAGGGCTACAAAGCAGACTCGGCTCTCCCCCATTGTGCCCAGCAGCTATGACAGTCTCAGAGTCGGCGGGAGTCTTACATATCTCAAACATGCAGCAAAGTGGAGGAACAATGGAACAAATTATGAACAAGCTCAGAGTGGAGCTGTGGAATTCTTCCCTTTGTGAGCCTCCTCGCTGTCTGCTGGGACTGCTGGCCCGAGGGGGATACGGGGGTGGGGACATCTCAACAGCAGAAGGTCAGTCGGGGGTCCCCTACCTCATATCCTGATGGCAGCATTAAATACTGCAAAATGGCCAGGGTAGAATCTGAGAGAAAACCCTCAAAATGTGTGCTCTGAAGTTGTTATTCACAGATTCACAGTAATATAACTACAAAGATGCAATGGGTGCCCATGTTTCCTGCTTCCTCCTCTCCTGTGGCCTTTCTTCTCAGGAGTTTGAGTTCACTCTCAGAAGAGCTGGCTTCCCCAGCTTTGTTGGGCTAGCATCGTGGTCCCCCCCCCCCCGCCCCCAGATAACTAGAAGAAAGCATCCTTTAGGCAAACTGCTTGGGAACACACCATTAATCACGTTAGTGTTCCAGGTGCAAATTCTTAAGTTAAGGGTGACCCTTTCTTTTTGGTCAATAGCTGTTTTGGCAAGGTCTTAATTGTACTGATTTCTCTTTCACTGAAGAGCCACAAAGAAAGTCACACCTTTGCTCCTGATGTCCTAAGTCGCTCCAAGAAGCTTTTATTTGACAATGGGTCCTTCAGAAACAACACCTATGGAGACAGGCTCCCCACGGATTTGTGAATTCTCCGCAATGCTTGGGAAAGTGAAGGGGGGGGCGGGAAATAATGCAAATTTATGTTGTCTCTTACTGAATGTCAGACATCTGGAAAGGACTCCTTCAATGGAACATAAGAATTAAAACAAAGTGACGCATCTGTCCTCAAATTAGCCGCAGACCCAGTAATGTGACAGCCACTGCTTTCTTCCTGAGTTTCAGAAGAAACGCTGTGGGTTTGGGCAATTAGGACAATTCCTTTCCTTGTGAGACTTTGAATATTTATTAGCCTTTTAAAAGAGTGGTTGATATAGGTGCTACAGGAAACAGGTGTACTTCTGCAGACAAAGCTGGGAGCCTGTGGTGGGGAGGGAGAGCCCATAGTTCCTTTGCAGTAAACAGTGAAATTTCTTGAGTGCCACAGTTTGATTGCATGCTGAGCACCAACAGGCCCTCTTAAGGCCCTGTTTGATAAGGAAAAGAATGATAAGGCTTGTCCTGAGCAAGGTCAAAAGTCAGGGGATAACAAGCCAGTTAACAGAGAAGCTGGAGTCATAAAAGACATTCAACCATGAAGAAGGCAAGGCATGGTCGCAAACAGAAAAGCTTCATGAAACAGGAAGGCAGGACCTATGGGGGCCCATGAGTGATACATTCAGAAGGAAAGGGAGTGTGGGCAGTCCAAGAGATGCAGAGATTGTGGCCATGCAGTACTCAAAAGCAAGCAAACATCTCTTGTGTCCTCAGTTCGGTCCGGGCCGCAGAACCCTTAACTCAGGTGCTAGGCAGACGTTATTGATGGCTTAGAGTTAGGCTGTAAACCGCTACAGCTACATTGGGTCCTCCCATGGAGAAGAGACCTGCGCAGACACCTGGCTCTGGGAGGAAGCACGGGGCACGTTAAGAGTGAAGCTTGCTGCCCTTGGGAATAATAGAGACTGGTAGGGTAGCGGCCTTCAGTCTCCTATGATCAGAAAGTACCAGCGGTGAAGAGGGACGAGATTAGAAGCTATTGCCTCTATTTCTGACAAATGCTTGTGTGTTCCCAGCTAAATGAGCCAAACTGCGAGCCACTTGGCAAACCATTTATACCAAATGCTATACACCCTGGGGTGCTGTTAGCTGAAATGGGGCATCACTATTCTGCCAAAGGAGCATTACGCCCCCACAGAACTTCCTTTGCAATGTCCTTAAGCAAAAGCCAGAAAGAAGCATGGCCAGCCTGGCGGGTAGACCTTTCTTTGGGGAATAATTTGGCAGCTTTGCAACAGTTCCTACTTTGCCACCTGCCCCACCTCCTACTCGAGGAACACGGGGAGGGCAATTTTTGATGAGGGAGCCTGCAGCGTCCCATGCTAATTCAGCTGCTCAGAACTTTAGTCACTGTCCACACTCCCCACCCTGTCTCTGCCCACACCACACACATACACACACACAGACTGAGTGTGGATGGACTGACACTTTGGCACATGCTAGAGGACTTGCCCTTTACCTTTCTGATACACCTCTTCCCCCTCAAACTCAGTTAAGACAGATCACTCATCGGGTCACTAAGACAGACCCAGACCACAGATGATAACTGAAGACCGAGAGAAATCTAAGCTGCATCTCCCAGGACTGGAGATGTAGCTCAGTGATTCACGGTTGGAAGGGAGGGAGGGAGGGGAAAAGGGAGAGCATCTTCTAGAAGCGCAGCCGCTCTTCTTCATTCCCAAACTTCCTTCTCTAACATGGACTTGTTTTGATTTCTACCCATTCTTCATAGATCCACATAAGAAACAGACCCCCAAGTCAAAGGACCCACACACCAGACACATATGTATCCTGGAGACATCAAAAGTGCCAGGCAAGCACCCTTCCCACCCCCACCCCCCGCATTCCAAAGGAGATTATTAACTGTCCCCAGCGAAGGGGGCCTGCTGGAAAGGAAGAGACCCAGTTTATATGCTAATCCTACAAAGGCGAGCGCTTCTCCTCTTGCCAGATCTACGGGAGCAAGAGGGCTGAGTGACAACTTCTAAATCGTCACAGAGTAAACACAACTCCTACCCCCCAAGCTCTGGGTAAGGATTTTATTTTGGGAAGGCCAAGATGGCTTTTTTTTTCTTTAGCTTGAAAATAAACCCGAGGTGCGTAACCTCTCGTTTCTCCTTTGCTCCTAAATGGAGGCTTTCTTACCAAGTTTTGTTTCCCCGCAAGGGAAGGAAAAACCACGGCCCTTGGCTCTGTCCCACAGATTCCCCACCCCCCCAGGCTTTTGTGTTCGGGGGCGACGCTGGTGCCCCTGGCGAACTGCACTGGACAGGATTAGTCCACGAGTCACAGCCTTCAAGAAATAATATCTAACACCTTGTTCCCTTTCTCGGTTCAAAAGCCACTGCCACCAGGGTACACTGGTGGTTTAAAAAAAAAAAAGCCTATAATTCATATGCAAAGTAGAGGAGGATTTTCATGATTTCATAATAAAATGTTGAAGCGCTTTGATCTGGGGTTGTAAGAAGCTGTGCAACAGTGCCTCGGAAACAGACAGATATTTGTGTAAGCATCCTTTATGTATTGCCAGTGCGGAATAATAACATATCAAAGCCCCAACTTACCTCATCTGCCTGGTACAGCCAAGGCATAAATAAAGAGGAACAATGGAATCACTATTACTCACTCTCGGAAAGCCAGCGGCATCACTGTATCCTTTATAATTGCTGGCAAGAAGATTAATGTTTTGTTAAATATCAGAGCAAGGTCACAAGGGGGCTCGCAGGCCTGTCTAAACACCCAGTCTTTAAGCTCCTTCCTTCTCACTTGCTTTATTTTGGAAATGAACTTGTAGCATTTCATCTAATGATGGTGATTTTGCCTTTGAAAGATGGGGCTGCCATCACCACCTTGCGCTGAACACACGCACAGAACGCTAACTAGCACACTCGCAAACACACACTCACATGCATGTACATATCGTAACACACACCACACACACATGCACACACACACACACACACCACATGCACTCACACATAATGCACACACACACACACACACACACACACGTCTTCTCTAAATGGTATTTCAGGAACAGGCTTGGTTTGACTACAGCATATGGACAATGTTCTTTTGAGGCAGCCTTGCCCTTTGAACCAATGTGGATAATTTATCGCCTGTCGCTATGGCCCAAAGCAAGGGGCGTGAGCTTAAAAGATAGACTTTATTGGGGTCCAGGGGCTCTTTCCCCTCCCTCCCAAAGACCGCCAATATTTCCTGAGCTTCTGTTATGTTTAGCCTGTATGTCTGTCCATACAGATGTTTCCAACAGCAAACAGTTCATGACCCAGAAAGAACAAAATATTTTAGCCTGCCCTGGCTTTCAGCACCTGTTTAGACCAAAGGCCCTTAGAATCTCTGCACGGGTCAGAAGGCCCCATCAACAGTGGGAGAGGGGCTACGAAGCTGTAGAGACAGTCTTCCAGGATCGCGTCAAACCCAAGACCCCAAGCCAGTGTCAAGGATCCTTCCTGCCTCAGGTTCCAGATGTGGAAGACAAATAGCAAATGCATGGAAATCCTTGTCATTTTCTCATGAAAACCTTGTATGCATCTGCCAGCTTGCCTTTGTCACATGAAGAATTGACCTCCATAGTCTATGTCCGTCTCCCATTGATGGCTCAATATTTTTCCAGGCATCTGTGACAAGGCAGCAGCCTGTGTAGCGCTGAGTTTTAGCCATTGTCATCCAAGCAGCTGCGGTAGGCTTGGCAAGTTCTTCAGGACTGACAGAATGACTCTGGGGACGTGGAGGCTCTGCATTTTTCCAGTGGGAACAGTGCCAGTGCTCCGAGGACTTGGGATCCACAAGAAGGTCTTCCATGATGTATTGAAGTCACATCAGGAAGTGATGGAGGCCAGCTCGCATCTCACATCTGGCAGAATGAAGGAGAAGCACTAGCGTTGCAAAGGGACACAAGGTGTTTTTCAGGGACCTCTCTCTCTCCTGGAAAAAGGGGGGTTTAAACTGCATCTCTAATTTTAATATGATTTCTTTATTTGTTTGTTTGTTTTTTTCTCCTTGAAGCTCGAGGAGGAATTAAGAAGACAGCTTGGTATGAGGTGGGTGGAAGAGGCAATTAGATGTGAAAGGAGGGTGCCCTGATTGGGGGACTTGCCACAGCTTCAGCAATCTCAGTGGCAGCTGAAGCATAGAGCCACAATTACCATGTGCCCTCCATGTGAATTGAGAAGAGGGGGCCTCATCCAACACAAGCGTCTATGCTTCCTGTGTCTGGAGGCCCTCAATAAGATGTTGAACCAATCCTAGGATGGACCGACAATGGGCTGGCAGAGCAGGGAGCAGACAGATGGATAGATGAGAGGAGCGTCAAGCACAAAGCAGACTAAGAAAGTAACCATCTAGCTATGCCATGACCGGGCCCACTACCTGTTTTGTAAATTAGGTTCCGTTGGAACACAGCTAGGACCATTTCTTTATGTTTTAGTATGTTTCCATGAGTTGTATCATTATTACACAAGACATATAGACTATTAGTTCTATGCCTCTTTATTTTTTAAAAAAGAGAACAAGCTATCTTTCCTTATTATACATACCAATCCAAGTTCCCACTCCCTCCCCTCCTCCCATTCCCTCCACATATCCTCCCCCCCCCCCCCATCCACTCCTCAGAGAGGGTAAGGGACATTGTTTTGGGGAAGGTCCAAGGCCCTTCCTACTATATCTAGGCTGAGCAAGGTATCCATCCAAAGAAAATAGGTTCCCAAAAAGCCAGTACAAGCAGTAGGGATAAATCCTGGTGCCATGCCAGGGGCCCCTCAGTCTGCCCCAGCCATACAACTGTCACCCACATTCAGGGGGACCTATGCTTGCTCCTTCCCTGTCCGAGGAGTTGGTGAGCTTCCATTAGCTCAGGTAGACTGTTTCAGTGGGTGTCCCCATCATGGTCTTGACCTCTTTGCCCACATTCTTACTCCTCCCACTCTTGAACTGGACTTTGGGAGTTCAGTCCAGTGTTTTGATGTGGGTCTCTGCCTCTGTTTCCATCAGTTGCTGGATGAAGGTTCTATGGTGATATTTAAGATATTTATCAGTCTGAATACAGGGCAAGGCCAGTTTGGACACCCTCTCCTCTATTGTTTAGGGTCTTAGCTGGGGTCATCCTTGTGCATTCCTGGGAATTTCTCTAGAGACAGGTTTTTTGCTAACCCCAGTTCTATGTTTCTTAATAGAAATAAAGGTACTAGGTCAAACTACTGAGTTCAAAACTTCTGCATTTGAGTGGCAGTGGCAGTGTGGCATGGCCTGAGACAGCACCATATCACCGTGGGCAACAGCCTGGGCACTGTACCACTCTCGGGTACAGTGGAAATCTTTTGTTATCATTATTATTATATTTACTTTGTGCATCACACTCGTCACCGCACTTGTGTGGGGCTCAGAGGACAACTTGTTTGAAGGCTTAACAGCGAGCACCTTTATCCACTGGTCAACTTGGCTGCTCAGTGACATGGAATTCTCCACTGCCACAGGAAAGCACCTCAGGATAAGCCAGTGGGGGAGGATGGGTTGGCCTTTATCCAGAAGAGACTAGCAGAGATGTAAGCACAGCGAGGAAAGAGAGTTGCTCAGGGCTGTAAGCTGCAAGATAGGAACCCGAGTCACTAGGGCTGTGCAAGTGGGTAAAGACAGGTTCTTACTGTAATGGGGCTTCTCGTGAAAGTCCCATAACACAGAGACTTAGAACTAGGGAAAAAGAAAGACCCTACATGCTCAGGTCATAGGCATTTTACGTGGTCAGTGGGTTATTTTAACATTTCTTTTTTTTTTTAAGTATTGTCTCTATTTTGACAACCTTTTTAGCAAATGTTCATTAGGTTGAAATTACCTACATTTTAAAATTTAACTTTATTTTATGTGCATTAGTGTGAAGGTGTCAGATCCTCTAGAACAGATTACATTACAGTCGTGAGCTACCACGTGGGTGCTGGGAGTCGAACCCAGGTCCTCTGGAAGAGAAGCTAGTGATCTTAATTACTGAGCCAACTCTCCAGCCCCAAGGTTGGGAGTCTTAACTCAAATCTGGAAAAGGCTTCAACCAGACTTGGGTGAGGGATTTCTTTCTCTTGTCTGTTCCTCAAATAACCCCGCCTTTCTCTTTTGCCTCCGGTATGAAAGTTTCTTTCCTTTTTTCCTTTGTTACTGGTTTTGTTTGAGACAGGGTTTCTCTACACAACTCTGACTGTCCTGGAGCTTGCTATGCAGACCAGGCTTACCTCAGACTCACTAAAATCCTCCTGTCTCTGCCTCCCGAGTTCCTGCATCAAAGGCATATGCCATCACATCCAATTTTTTAATTAAAATTTTTTACTGCATGGGTATTTTTTATTACTTTTGTTGTCATATGTATACTTACTGTGTTCTTTAAATGTGCACACACACTGTGAATCTATACCATGGTGCACAAGAGAAGATCAGAAAACAGCTCCTTGGAGTTGGTTCTTTCCTCCCACAATGTGGGTCCCAGATACTTAGCAGCAAGTATCTCTTTACCCATTGACCCATCTTGGGGGCTTTGGTTTGCTTGCTGTTTTCGTTTTTGTTTTGATAGGAATTTCTTATGGTGTGAATATGATTTGCTCTTCTAACAGCTATTTTTAAATTTTATTTTTGAGATTATAATATAATTACCTTTCTTCTTTCCCTTCCTTCCCTCCAAGCTATCCCATATGCCCTTCCGACTTTCCTCCAAATTCATGATCTCTTTTCTCACTAACTGCTATTATATGCATATATGTATTTTCACATATATTTCTTAACATAATCTGTTCAGTTCATATAATGTTATTTGTATGTATGTTTTCAGGGCTGATCATTTAATACAGGAAAGCTGATTGGTGTTCTTCTTGGGGAAGACCACTTCTCCAGCTCCCAGCTTTCCTCATTGTCTGTAATTCTTTTATCGAATTGAGTCCTGTGAGTTTTTCCCCATCTTGTCCATTGGTGTCATCCTTGTTTAGCTCACATTTGGCCACTCATGTTAGTGAGACTTCATGACCATGACTTCTGATATCCCTAGCTGACACAATCTCACAGCAAATTCCCTGATCCTCTGACTCTTACAATCCTTCTATGCCTCTTCCAAAATGTTTCCTGATCCTTGGGTGCTAGGGTGTTTTGTAGATGTGTCTGGTGGGACGAGGATACATGTTTTGATTGGTTTTTGGTCTTCTGTAGGAGTGTTCACTAACACTCATTTCTTACAGCTTGGTATGAGTTGAGTGTGTCCCGAGGACTTGTCTGTTGGAAGTTTGCTCCTCACTTTAGTGATGTTAGGGAGTGATAGACACTTGAAGAGATGGAGTTCTGTACACGGAGATTGGTTGGCTGGACACTGTCCTGGGAAGAAGATTGTTACTGTAAAACCCGTAGGTAGCATTAAAAGGACAAGCATGGCCCCTGTGTCATGTCCCACGTATTCTCTCCTGCTTTCACACACTTCCATCATGTGATCCACCAGAGCCAGCTCCATGATGTTCAGACATGCAACCTCAAAAGCTGTAGGCTAAAGACAACTTTCTCTACATTACCAGCACTCGGTAGTTTATTATATTAATAGAAAATAGACTAAAATAATAATAAGACCAGATCTTCACATTTAACTCATATGAACCCTAGTGACTATGCCAGATGGTAAGTAACTAAGTAAGCTTATTTTGTTAGAAAAAGCCAATTGACCAAACCAGGCACTTCATCTGGTGCTCACGTGAAGCAATGACAACCTTGCCCACTGCAGAATAAAGAGTCCAGTGTGTTGGTTTTGCTATTGTTGCTGTTGTTCGAGAGCCTGCAAGGTACACACCAGACAGCCTTGTGCTGTTAAGAGGAATTTAACGTTGAAGTTAATGGGATCTTTGAAGGAAAGACTTTGGTTCTATGACGATTTTCTCACTGTTTCACATTCTCTTTAGAAGCTAAGAAGTTGGTGGTGGTGGCGCACACCTTTAATCCCAGCACTGGGGAGGTAGAGACAGGCAGATCTCTGAGTCTGGTCTACAGAAGGAATTCTAGATCAGGCTCCAAAGTTACAGAGAAACCCTGTCTCAAAAAAACAAAACAAAAGGTAGCTAAGAAGTTATTCCCATGATACTCTAGAGTCTTATAACCTTAGCTGAAGCCAGGTGGTGGTGGCGCACGCCTTTAATTCCAGCACTTGGGAGGCAGAGGCAAGTGAATCTCTGTTCTGAGTTTGGGGCCAGCCTGGTCTACGAGAGCTAGTTCCAGGACAGGTAGGGCTGTTACAAAGAGAAGCCCTGTCTCCAACAACAACAAACAAACAAACAAAGACCCTTAGCTGATAACTATAAGGAGTGGAATTTATTGTGAACACCCAAGCATGCATATTGAGCCTTCCCTCCCTACTGCACTGAGAGATGCACCTCACTCTGCATCTGGGAGGAGGGATACAATGGTTGCTGCAATAAGAGAATTTCAGTCATGTGCTCCTTTAACACATCAGTGGATGAAGAGTCAGAGTGGTCCTCGGGTCACTGCTGTGGGTCTGGGGTCCTTTGACATCAGCACTTGGTAGAGACAAGGTAGGAACCTGAGGCTGGCTGAGAAAGCAGCTCCTGAGAGTGGCCACCTGAAAAGTCCAGCATGAGCCATCTGTGTCTTAGAGATGTGACATGAACTGGTCCAAAACGAGCCACAGGAGGAAGGGTAATGGCATCAGTCAACTAAAATAAATGCCCAGGAAGGCGGATGGTAGCATTTCCTATTTCATTTGTGATGGTTGCACATCTTGTAAAATACAAAGGTGTGTGGGAAACCTTGCTGGTCGTCAGTTAACATTACCAGCTCACTTAGCCACTTGGAAGGTCAATGCCGTCACCAGCTTCCATCATGACCCCTAATAATGGCCTCCTCCTGTTACTCATCCCTTTGTGGGTGTGAGCAGGACCTAGGGACTTGCTTCTGATGAACAAGTCTGTAGAAATGGGAAGTGGTGTTGCCCGGGGCTAGGTTACAGAAGTCTGCACATTCTGTCTTGTTCATCTTCTTCTTGCATCTTCCCTGCTCTGTTGAAGCCAGCAGACATGGTGTGAACTCCTCATGGCCAACGAACAAGGGCTTCTCTAGCCAATAGCTAAGAAGGAGCTGAGACTTTAGCCTTCGAGGCCACATGGAGGTGGAATCAACAACTGTGTGTGTGTGTGTGTGTGTGTGTGTGTGTGTGTCCTTTCCTGATAGAGGCATGAGTCAGCTGCACTATCCCCTCCCCCATCTATGAACAATCAGCATATCTGGAACATTTTTTTTTGTTTTTCTTTTGAGATTCAAAAGAGACTCCAAGCTCACAGTGAGTGACAGAATTATTCTGTTACTGTCTTGGAGAAATTCGGTTCTGGTTGCTGCTGCTGCTGTGTCAGACACTTAGTGACTTAAAGCAATGCAGTTTTTATTTTTCTCGTGGTTTCTTTTGGGGACCAGTTGCCAGGGATAGCACACAGAACCGTGTGTGTGCTAGCAGGTGCTCTACCACTGGGTTGCATCTGCAGTCCTCTGGATTCTTTAAGCCAGATATTTGAGCAATATGTGACTGGGCACCCCTGGATGTCACACAGAGGTGCCTGGTAAAGGTCATGCCACCTGTATCTGTGTTGGGGGCTTTGACACGAATAAATTTAAACTGTGAGGCTTCCCTAATGCTCCCATCCTCCCCAGCTCGCACTCTTGAGCAAACCCGACTTGTCAGATTGCAGCTGGCTTTCCGAAGAATATGGAACTCTACTGCGCCTCCAAAACTGCTGGAAGATTGAAAGGCACAATAGCAATTATATGCCTTAAATAACCAAAGGCACATCTGACTTTCTTGTTGCTAGACAGGGTCTTATTATGTAGCCCAGGATGGCCCCAACTTGTACTCCTCCTTTCTCAATTTCCCAAGTGCTGGAATTAAAGGCATCTGCCACCACATCTAGCTACAATTTAACTTTTTGTTGTTTTATTTTGACAAATTCTCAGAGAGCCCAGGCTGGCCTCCAACTTGTTATGGATCCAGGGATGACCTTGAACTCCTGATCCTCTTGCCTCTGCTCCCAAGTGCTTAGAAGAATGACATGTGCCTCCACATCTAGCCACAATTTAACTTTCAATCAAACAAAAGTTTACAAAATTTATTGACTCATGAGTTCTTATCCTGTTTATATCAGAAAACTCATGTGACACTTGGAAAAAGGCAAAAAAAAAAAGAAAGAAGAGGAAGAAGAAGAGAAGGAAGGAAGGAAGGAAGGAAGGAAGGAAGGAAGGAAGGAAGGAGGGAAGGAGGGAAGGAAGGAGGGAAGGAAGGGGGGAAGAAAGGAAGGAAGGAAGGAAGGAGGGAGGGAGGGAAGGAAGGGGGGAAGGAAGGAAGGAAGGAAGGAAGGAAGGAAGGAAGGAAGGAAGGAAGGAGGGAGGGAGGGAGGGAGGGAGGGAGGGAGGGAGGGAGGGAGGGAAGGAAGGAAAGAGGGAGGGAGGGAGGGAGGGAGGGAGGGAGGGAGGGAAGGAAGGAAGGAAGGAAGGAAGGAAGGAAGGAAGGAAGGAAGGAAGGAAGGAGGGGGGAAAGTTATCAGGCTGTTGCAATGTGGTTAGTGTGACAGAGGAACTGTAGTTTAATTTTATTTCATTTTGATTTGTTGAGATTTGAAAGTCAGAAGAACATAGTAGACACCATACTGGATGACGCAGGGCTTGGTGAAGTTGTACCCCCAGTGCTTTCAGCTGCTAACTTAGCTTTCCTGGGGCCCAGAATGAACTCACTATCAAACACCTGTGTGAGTGTCCCCTGACTCACAACAACAGGCCCCTCGAAAGCTGAAGTGGTTCTAACAGGCTGTGATGGTCACATTTGTGCAACGTTTTTTTCTGGGCCATGGTGTACCTAGAGTTCCACAGAGTTTCTAGTGGTGTTTAGAACAATTCTGGAACAAAGAAGGATTTCAGTTGATGGACTAACTAAAGAAGCCATCTCCTCAATGAGATGATCCCGTGAAATCTCCTCAGGTACTGAACAAGAGGACAAGGTAAGGAGGCAAGAAGGAATGAACTCAGCTGCCTGCATCAGCTGGACAATGGCTGTCCCTGCTCTTAGTACTCCGGGTTCTCTGGTCTAGTGCCTCACTAGACACTGCACGGTATTGGTTACTTTTCTCGTCTGTGACAAAACACATCTCTGAGCTCTATGTGAAGAACACAGTTCCAAAGGGAAGAGTTTACCATGATGAAGAAGACATGGTGACTAGAAGGGTTTTCTCTGTAGCTGTGAGAGCATGAATTGATGGCCTCTTGCCTCCTGACATATCAAGAAGCAGATGGTATGACGGGAAGGAGCCAGGAATAATATTACTCCCAGGAGGTCCCCTCAGGTACCCACTTCCTCCAGTTAGGCCTACCCCCTGTTGCTTAGCAGTTAACTCCAAGACAAACCTCCTTCATGGAGGGAAGACCTCTGGTGTTTTAAAGAGAGGTGAAACATTCCATCCATTAAATGCAGGAAACAAACAGTTGAAAGGTATCAGGAAGTCCCTGAAACTCAGCATAGCCACTAGAGCGCCTTTCTCCCCAGAGAAAGCAGTAAGACTATTGAGAGTCACTCTCAGACCAGAGACCATCTGAGCTCTGTCAACAAGGCTGACTCATAAACAAACTAAGTATCTCGGGAAAGTAAAGGACAGCCAAGCTGCTGGAAGAGACTCGGACCTGAAAGTGACATTACCGATCCTGTCAATCTGCTTGCAAAGTGTGCAGTAGTCTCAAGGTTTCCAGCTCTCTTGTGCTGTCTGTTATCCATGTTAGGGTGAGCTTTTGG
Organism: Chionomys nivalis; assembly: GCF_950005125.1. NCBI lineage: Eukaryota > Metazoa > Chordata > Mammalia > Rodentia > Cricetidae > Chionomys > Chionomys nivalis. The sequence continues at coordinate 36,750,606 of NC_080106.1, forward strand.
TGATGTAGCTTTGTCATGTCTGGTGCTATAGGTAACCCTTCACTCATAATCCAGCACATAACCCCCCAAAACCCCCCCGCTGATTCACCAGGTTGGTGGAACCCTTACTGTAGATATGTTGGTTCCCTATCTGAGGTGAATAGCGTCAGGCTACAGCCTTCTCAAATAGGTCACTAGTAGGGAACCAAGTATTCCAGCTGGGCCTGTGGGGGGCATTTCAGACGGAAACCATTACACTTGCCACCTATCTCCATGTCCTCCTGTTCTCTGGCCCCGTGGAGCATGAGACTGATCATGTGATTTCTCAGTTTCAATAGTCACATGAGCCGGTCCATTAACGTGTCTGTTAGTTCCATTTGCAGGGATGACTCTAACTTATATGCTAAATCAGATTCTCAGTACAAGTCTCAGTCCCTGGAAGCCCTCTGTGGTTTCTACTGCTTCCTCCGACTGTCGGGATGCTAGTGTGTTACCAGGGGTGGGAATCTAAAGAATCACGTCAGAGTTTATTTAGACAATAATGATAATGACTGAGAGCTCTGAAGTTAGACTGCAGCATTAAAACTTGGGCCCCATCACCTCCATGACTCTTCTGGGTTCCATATTTTTTTCTTTTTAAAAACTTGTAGCTGGGCTTTCATTTTATTACACTTAGATATTGATTAGGAAAAGGATATGCACTTCATAAACAGATCGATACAGAAGCCAACCCTTAGAACAATAAGCCATCACTAAACTTCACTTCGTGTTCCTATTTGTTCCCTAATGTAAGGCAAAGGATCAGTATAGGCCAATAGCACACCAGAAACTCCAAGAGAAATCAAGTATACACACTTTTTTATTTAAAAAAAAAATCCTTTCACAATTTTACACATACATACTTTCATTGGTTTCTTTTCCTATAAAACAAGGACAATAGGAAAGCCTGATAAGGTTGTCATGGACACCTGCAGGGCTGAAGAGCACCTTATCATGCAAGGTCAGTCTCCATGGGTTCCAGACACTGCTGTACCCTGTACCCGTTATCATCCCCAGTCCAGTTTAAAAAAAAAAAAAATACTCTTCTTCACATAACTGTAACAGATACCAGAGGCTGGCAGATTAAAGAAACAAAAAGGTTTATTTTGTTTCATAGTTTGACAGGTTCAGTCTACAGTGAGTTGGCTCTGTGACTTTGGGTCCTATGACACATATAACAAAGTCATCTGTCTCATACCCAGGAAAGAGGCAAAGAAGCAGAGCTGGGTCCTACCTTCAGGAGCACATCCACAATGACCTGGATACCTTTCATTAGGCCCCAATTGAATCACACTGGGGACCATGCGTTTAACACGTGGAGGATGTTCAAGATCTAAACCATAGCTCCGCCTTCTGTTGCTGAAGACACTCATTGGTGATGCTGTCTCTCTTCTGGAGGGCAGACCAAGAAACCTAGGATACCCAAAGTCTTAAACAGCCCTGTGGGAGTCTAGAAGAGAAGAGGTGGACACAAACCTAAATTCTCATAGTGGGGAGAGGCACGGTCAGCAGAGAACCAGAGGAGAGGTCATGGACTGTGCTTGCACACTTGAGCACACAGGGCCCAGGGCAGGGCCCCTCTCACAGGGCTCCAAGCTGGGCCCTGGAAGTAAGGACAAAGGAGCTGCTGGGAGCAGAGCAGGCACCTGCTCAAGACTTGGGAAGTTCCCCACATAGTTCCCCTTCAGGTCCATGGTGCCACCTGGCCGTGTAAGGTCCAGCTGTCTTCTGAGCCTGCAATCTACCAACAGATGACAAGGAGTGTACTTTATTTGAATTGGAGAGGAAAAGAAGCCAGTTTATCTCTTCAAAGATGGTTCAGGGACTGACAGGATGGTGAGACCCAGGGAGAGGAGGGGCCGCAAGATCCCAGAGGCCATCATATTCTGAATTCATAAGGTCACACTTTACAGCCCTATTACTCCCACAGCTGATAAGCCCTGTCAAAGATCGGCTGTCTGATTTCGGCATTAACTTTCAAAAGGCTTCTGTATTTTTCTTATAATGAATGCCACAAGGGAACAACGTGTGACCAATGAATTAAAGAGGTAGAAACAGATTTTTTTAAAAAGAACTTTATGCATACAGAACTATACATATGAATCAAGCAAAGTATAAGTTAATGGGATCTGTGGGAAAAGGGTTCCAGAAGAGGTAGTCATATCAGGGCATATTTGGGCTGAACCTATAGTGAGGAAAGAGAGAGATCTCTAGATTTAAAGAGACATTCACTCTGTGTGGTACTGACACAAGTCGCCACCTAAGACTTCACCCCTAAAATTTAAATCCTAAGCCATTTGGTTTAGGTTTCCAGTGTGCAGTGGGATCATGTTGCTTTATTTTACCTTGAATAAAAGAAAAAAACAAACAAAAGAACCCAATATACCTGCCATTTAGCAAAGTTTTTAGTTTATAATACACCATTGATGACTGATTGTTGACTGAGATTTCTATCCTGCCCAGTTCCTGCAGTCATTAAGTCCCAAAGAAATCACACAGAGGTCTACATTAGTTATAAACTGATTGGCCTAGTATCGCAGGCTCTTCTTATTAACTAATTCTTACATCTTAAAATTAGCCCATTATTCTTCTCTGTGTTCGCCATGTGGCTTGGAAGCTAGGTCATGACTGCAGGCTGAAACTTCCCTCTTCCCAGAATTCTTGTTGCCCAGCCTCTACTTCCTGCCTGGTCACCCTGCCTATATTTCCTGACTGTCTACTGGCCAATCAGCGTTTTATTAAAAAATAATACAAGTGACAGGGTACAGACCATTGTCCCACAGCAACTTATGACTCAACGCTGCCCAGCATATTTCTGAGACTTTAATCATCTTGTGAAAGTAAACATTTTGCCCTTGATTATCAATGGTCTCCTCCTTCCAAAGCCCCAGTGACCATTATTCTATTCCCTGAGTCTATGATTTAAACTCCTAAGTTATCTGACACTTATATAAGTAAATAAGACATTTTCTTTCTTCTTTGATTGGTTAATTTCACTTAGCAAGATGTCCCCTAGTGTCACCCATGACATGATGTAAAGTGGGATTTCCTTCTAAAGCCTGCATAGAATTCTATCATGTACTTCATGACTATCTGACTCCCAAAATATAGAAGATGCTACTTCAACTAGCAGATGTAAATAAACTGATTTTAAAATGGCCTTGAAGCTCCCTGTGGTGGCACACACCTTTAATCTCAGCACTCAGGAGAAAGTGGCAGGCAGATCTCTGTGAGTTCAAGGCTAGCCTGGTCAGTGAAGCAAGTTCCAGGACAGTCAGGACTACACAAAAAAGACCCTGTCTCTGAAAACCAAAAAATAAAAACAAATAAAAATAAAAATGGCCTTAAGGAGATGCTCCTCTGAAGAATACAAGTGAGTGACCGACCAGTGGATGCAGCGGGATTCTGTGCCCTTCACCTGCAGGAAAATACCGACCAAAGCTACAGTGAGTTACAGCCTCATACCTGTTAAGACAGCAGTCAATAAACAAGCTCTGGCGGGAAGATGGACCCCTTATTCCTTCTTGGTAGAATGAAAACTGGCACTGCCACTTTGAAAATAGTACAGAAGCTTCTCAGATTTAAGAAGAGGGGTCTGGGGCTCATCAAGTCAATGCTTGCTGCTCAAACGTGAGGTCTTGAATTTGCATTTCCAGCTTCCGTATTTAAAAAAAGGCTGAGAGTGGCCATACATACCTGCAATCCCACTGCAGGGAGGCAGAAATGGAAGGACCCCAGAGTCTCACTGGCCAGTCAGTCCAGGCAATTGATAAGCCCCAGGTTCCGTAACGATAGTGATAACAATAACAATAATAATAATAATTTGCATAAATAAAGTAAAGAGTGGCTGGGAAAACATCTAATATTGATCCCTGGCTCCAACAGTTACACTCCGAGGCGTGAACACTCCCCACACTCATAACTGCACTGTGCACACACACATTATAAATAAATATCATAGCAAGTTAATTGTGTGACCATCCCACAGGTCCGTTTGTGGGCATACACACATGCCACACAAATACACGCACAAATTAAAATGAAAATATTGTATTAGCTATTGTATAAACGACAGCTGTTCAATGCTGGTGATTTTGCATTAGTTATTGATTTTGCATTAATTATTGTATAAAATGCAACTGTTCATGTGTGTGTGTGTGTGTGTGTGTGTGTGTGTGTAGGTACGTAGTGGGCAAGTGCATGTCTGTGTGCCAAGGGGCATATGTGGAGGTCAGAAGGCAACTTTTAGGAGTCAATCAGTTCTCGCCTTCAACCACATGGGCCCAGGGATTGAACTCGGGTCCTCTGGCCTGGTGGCAAGGCCCTTTTCTCACTCATTCATCTTGTTGGCCTGGAACCTTGAAGAGCTATGAGCGACTCATTGCTTGCTGGAGTATTGTTCACAGTAACCAGGAAGTGAAGCAAGGCTGTTCAAGTTCTCTGATAGGTTTTTGGGACTAGCAGAAATTTACTCCCCAGACTGTTTGCACACACCAGCATTAGCATGCCACTCTCTAGGTTGAAAATGTAAAAACCAGGGAAAGCTAGGATCCCCCCCCCCCCCCCCCCGCCACATTGGAAGCTCCAAACTCAAGAAGTACAGAACGCATACACATCTGGAGGCTCATCTTGCTCTCAGCTCAACTAAGAGGCTCTCTGAGACAGCAAAGCAGGGTCCTTGGCATGCACTGGGTCTGGGGACGAAGCAGGTGCCAGCAGGAAGCAGAGCAAGGCAACCTCCCCCCCAGCACGTATCGTCACCTGGCGATGTTTGTCTTTGTTTGTAGAGGTATTTATTCGTGTTTTTCCCTGACTGTTTTGCGTGTCATTGAAAGTTAAAGGAGACATATTGCATGTCCTAAAGAGAAGCAGTAAAAATAATTTAATCTATTTCTTTCGTGGCTGGATGTATTAATTCTTGCTTATGTAACAAACACATACACACAAAAAAGCCAACTGTAAACACGGAGTCTTCTGGAATCAGATTATGCATGAATAATGACACACGTTTTCATCTAAGATGTGGGAGAATCTAGTTTTACTGCCAGTGTCTCTTAAAAAAAAATGTTTTTTTCCAAAGGAAATTACTTAGAATGTAATAAAAAAAAAAAAACCTTTGCTCTAAGAGGATTAATTTACCTTTTGTGTCATGAGAAAAAAATGCAAACAATATCTCACTTCTCTATTAAAAAAGACAACTTCCAAGTTGGGGTCATATGGAAGAGTCACATGGTCTCCATTTCCTGCTGCCCAGACACTGTTCCCTTTCAGCATTTTCAGGGGCTCATCAGAATCTTTGGGAAGCCCTGATGTTTCAGGGGAAATGCTGCTTCCTTCTCCAACTTTGAAAGCTCTTCCTTTCCATGTGCCCCCTTCTTCCACGGGGTGCCCTCTTCTTGCAGCATCTGGCACAGAGTTACTAAATGGGTAAAGCAGGAAAGTCGTCAACCTAGGGGATCTGCCTCTTCTCCAACACCTCCCCTACTCTTACTTGGAACTTATTTCCTGACATTACCATCCTTGGTCAATCTCAGGATGAAAAGACGTGCCCGTCTGATAGGAGAGTTCTAGGGATGAATAGGTGGACTACACTCAGCACAGTGGGCAGTAGACTCCAGCTTTCTAATGTGAGTACCACTCACCTCTGGACTGTCATGTCTCAGGATAAGATTTCCAGATAGAAACAACACATTGTTCCCATCTCTGTCCTTCTCATAAGGAGAATCACCCTCCAGATGCTCCAAGGACTTTGCGAAGATCGGTCTGATTGCTTTCTATTCATTCACCTTTACCTGTGTTGAGCTCTAGACCAAAGAGCTGAAAGGATCCCTTTAGCACTGTCTCTCCAGTCATCCACCCATCCATCCCCTCAGCTACACACACAACACAAATTTACCAAATACCTATGAAAGCCAGGTAGTGTAGTAGGCCCTGAAATAAAGGTGTGAGAGAGACACAAGGCTCCTTGCTCTCACGATTCTTCACCTTGCAAGCAGCCATCACAGAAGCCAACGATCCATTCCAAATAATGTGACCAGTTTATTCCAGTTTGACCCAGGCTTGTCCAACATTATCACTGAAATCCAGCATCCTGAGAGACCTCTCCGTCCTAAAAGACCAGGACACTGATCACCATGAGCACAGACGGAATGAAGAGAAGAGATACCATGGCTGCCTCCGGTTGAAGATGTGACCTACTCTCAAATGTCCCGGGTGGCTCACCTGAGGATGCAGCCCTCCTGAAAGCCACAGATGGTGGGTGGACTGAGGGAGTGAGGCAGAATTTCTGAGACCAGCAAGGAAGACCGTGAATCCTTCTGGAAGAATCATACTTCATTAGTAAGGCCAAGGAAACCTTGCCAGAGTCAAAGCAAGGATCCTGGACCGAAGACAAACTTAGGAAGATGGCACTGGCGGTGCTCTACAGAGAATAGATGAGAAGCAGATGCAGAGACCATGCAAAAAGGTGTCCTAAGGGACAGCTGATAGTGGCCTGGACCCGGGCAGAGGGCAGGATACACTTGGAGTAGAATATACAGAATTGATCTGTACTAACTGATTGAGAAAAGCAAGGCCAGCTTCTTCCCATTGGGAACACTTAAACAGGTCATGGGACCAGTTGCTGAGGGCCAGCCTGTCTCAGCCAGAGTTCTCAACAGTACCTATTACACACGCAGGAGGTTAGTGTGTTGACCTGCTCTCTGGGTATATCACACTCCAGAGAGACACGGATTCACTGACACACATGGAGGTAAGTGTAGGGAGGATCAGAAAAGAACTACACACAGAGCACAGAGTACATTGACAACGGGCACTAGCTATGCCCCCAGATTAGAGAAGAACTCCGAGAACATAAAATGCTTGTTATTCTTTTTTTTTTTTTTTGTTATTCTTCAAGCATGGAGAATGACTAGGTGCCAAGTGGGATGCTTCTCTGGAGGACCCAGTAGGATACAGGGGCGTCAAGATGAGGAGAACTCAGTCACTTCGTTAGCTCAGGACGGTCTCACGGGTCTTCATCTTATTCCATGGGTTGTCTTGTGATGCTGACAGGGATGGCAGCTTTACCAGCTAAACCTTCCCATTGACTTCTTCATGACTCTGACACACCTCCTCCAGCTTTGGATCTCTGCTTTGCTTTCCGAGACACAGGGCTCCCGGCTCATCTTGGCTTTACCATGCTCTGGTTCCAGAGTCAACTACTCCTTTACAGAACTTCTGGTCGGGGGTTTTTCAGGCAAAGAATGGGGATACCAGAAGCTGGTCAGTCTGGAAGCAGGGGGATGCAGGAAGTACGACAGGATGAGGTGGTAAGGGTGATGCTACGGTAGGTTAGGGAAGCAGGGTTAAGAGAGCATGTTGTCGGAGAGTTTCCTATTTTAGAATTCTCTCTCACAGGGCACATGCGTACAAACCCAAATCTTGGAATGCTGAAACCCCATTCAGCAGAATTCCAGGAGCATGGTGAACCCAAACATTGGTCTCTGGTTTGGGCAAGCAGCTTCCAAGCTGGTGACCCTCCAGACCTAGCAGCCCTTGATGATCTGCATCTTCTATTCTAAAGTAGATTCTAAATTTCCAAACACAAAAAAACCCATTATTCTCATGACCCAGTCCTCCCCAGAGCCATGCACACATGGGGAGGTCCGGACACACCCTCTGGCTAACTGACCCCAGAATGGCCGAGTCAGCAAAGACAGTTGGCACTGATACAGAAATTGAGTATTATCGAAAACTCCTTGTCATTTTATTTAAAAATAAAATAACCCTTATTGCTGGGGAGCCCCATGTAGTCTGAGCTTTTATTAAACCCCATTAAATTAGTTCTTTCAAACTTTGCAGTAAAACACGGGCTCCGCCCCCTTTCCAACTGAAGAAGCTGAGGCCTACATTAATGTTGCTGATGAGGGGAGGAGCCTTAACTCCTCTTGGGCGGAACACTGTTTGGGGGCTGAGGGTAAACCAGCCACTCCCTGGTTGCCTAAAGTGTTCTCTCTTGGCTCCATTGAATACCGATTAGTTGCGCCTCTATTAAGTATCCGTTACTGAAGAGAGAAGGCTTAACAGAGGGAAACAAAATGAATCAGGGACCAGTTCTCTCCTGAAAGCATTTAGTGAGGACAGAAGATTTCAGCCTTAACTTGCCATGAGTCACAATTGTTCAGTAGTTTCTTGAAGGGCCACATAACCTGGGAAAGTATGCTGGAGAAGCAGTCTGGGTAGCTGAGTTCAAGTCCTCACTGTCCCACTTCAGTGTGACAGTGACATGGGCCTCAAAGGGATGGTGTGCAACATTCTGCATAAGACACTTTGAATCAAGCGTGGCCATGACACAAGTGTCCCCGTGAGGTCTCAGAAAGCTTTACTAGCGTGTAACTGACACACAAGCAACTGTCCCTGGCAAGGTTGCTTCTGTGGAAAGTCATGCGTCACCCCAGCGCACCTGAGGAAGTCCTGCTATATCAAGAGGCAGCTATCGTGTCCTCTTCGGTGTGACCGCTTCTTCGCTGTGGAGGCTCATGGTCTCTAGGGAAATGCTGGGGGTGACATATACTCATTACATCTGAAAGCTTTACATTATCATTAGGCATTAAAACCACTTATTGGGTTGGATAAGGTAACTAGAAGGTCAAGCTAAAATAAATAAACACATACATAACTAAAATATATAAATTTAATTTTAAAAATGGAAGGTACAGTTGGGAGAAAAAAAATACGTAACTGAAAAAAAAACAACCTCTACTTAGAACTCAGCATTGTGACCCCGTCAGGCAAGCAGATGGTGAGGGGCTGAGCTGTGCTCATAGCCTCATTGGTCCCCGCTGGAGCCCAAGGTCTCTGAATTTCAGACGTGTCCACCCAGAGGGTGAAAAGAATTCTTCGCAGCATCTTGCCCCTTGACCAGCCAAGGGTCTCAGTGAAGGAAAGCAGATACCCAGAAGGAGGGAGGGTAGAATCTGGAGGTTGGTGCCAAGGCAGAGACATCCCCCTTCCTTGAGCAGCTTTGATGGGGTTGCCAAGTCGCCGCCTCCCCTCTGCAATCCCAGCCTTCATGTTTTAAACGAGTCTTTCCAAAAACGCAGCAGTGTAGACTACCAGAAAATGAACAGTAGATGAGACGGTTTTTGTCAAGGCGATGTTCCGCGGTGACTGGCTGCTTTTACAGATAAGATATCTGCTCACCTTTCATAAATGTCAGACTGGAAATAAAAACGACAGGGTAATGAGGTCTCATTTCTTCAGCAGCAGGCATGCACCTACTAATTAACCCGAAGACCACTAACAAATGCACTGTTTGGTGTGTCTGCAGCAACTGTCACACAGGCGAATAGCTGGGACTCAAAGCACCAGGTTCCCTTACCTTCTGCTATTTTGAAAATATTTTAAATGGCCTTGGTGACTCAACATGTGTCCTCTCACTTAGCATACTTTTGCATAGTACCCGCTGGGTGCAGAGTGTCTTCTTGGGGCAGGGCAGGAGGCTGGGTTTTGAGTAGAGTAAAATCTCTGGTACCCAACAGCTTGAGATTTAAACTTTGGTCCAATCACCCAAAATACAGATTGGTGGAACCATCCTCCCAAACTCAAGCAACACAGAAACAAAGCCATTGCCTCTTATGAGATGCTGAGATACTACAGCAAGTGTCCGACAGATGGGAAGTGGTACTTACATAAAGAAGAAGAGGGTCAAGGAGAAGGAGGAAGAAGGAGGAAGTGGAGTGAACCTGATGGAGGAAGGTCATTGGCTAATAAAGAAACTGCCTTGGCCCATTTGATTGGCCAGCCTTTAGGTGGGTGGAGTAAACAAAACAAAATGCTGGGAGAAAGAAGCCGAGTGAGGGAGTCGCCATGATTCTCCCACTCCAGACAGACACAGGTTAAGATCTTTCCTGGTAAGCCAGCTCGTGGTACTACACAGAATATTAAAAATGGGTTAGATCAATATGTAAAAGCTAGCCAATAAGAGGCTGAAACTAATGGGCCAGGCAGTGATTAAAAGAATACAGTTTCCGTGTAATTATTTCGGGGCATAAGCTAGCCATACGGGCGGCTGGGTGCCGGGGACACAGCCCTGCCGCTCCTATTACAACATGAACCAAAGAAAGGACCACACATGAGGATGAGACAGAAAAGAAGATGGGACCTTGGACTTGACCTGGCCTGGTGAGAAAGACTGACATAGGGAAAAATAGAGTGTCATCATGGGTCAAGCTATCACACACACACACACACACACACACACACACACTATGTTGAAGCCCCAGCTCCTGGTGCCTCCGATGCCACCCTCTTTGGATTCAGGGCTTTTAAAGAGGTGGTTAGACAAGAAGCCTTACAGTCCTTAGCGTGTGCCCCACCAGTGTGGCTGTGCCTTTGTGGGTAGAAACTGAGACACAGATACTTACCTGCTCACCAAGGGAAGGGCATTTGGGCCAAGACTGAGTGGGACTCCAAGGTAGCTCTCCCAGACAGCAGGGCCAGTAGAACAGGGCAAAGTTTGCAATTAAAAAGAGACAGGCAAGATCTTTTGATTTTAGTTCTTGCTGCTTTTGAGACTGGACCTGCTTTTATAGCTCAAGCTAGCCTTGAACTCTCAATCCTCCTGAATACTGATATTACAAGTCTGGGTCACCACATCCAGCAAGACAAGGGTATTAAGGTGAGCTTGGATGAGCAAGCTGTGGGTGTTGAAAACTAAGGGTCTTGGGTGATTTCCAGGAGCCATCATTGCCAGGGTTAGCAGCAAAGCGGTCTTTGCCTGGTCCTGGAATCGCTTCACACAGCCTGGTAGGAGCATGCTGGCTTAAGTCCTCACAGTGTATGTATGCGTAAGCAGAATCCTTCGGTACAGGTGCCTCTAGCATCTCCTCCTCCTTGCTCTGCCTATACCTATCTTAATGAAGCTTAAACTCTGATAAAGGTATGAAGACAGACAACAGACCACAGTCGTCCTCTATCCTGATAGCTGATGGACTTGGGGGATACCTGTGGATACCAACTTACAGACACTCAAGTTCCTCTCATAACATGGACAGTGGTCACACATAACCTACGCACAGGCTCCTGTAGATTTAAATCCTGTCTGGGTGACCGATAAAAATGCACGGTAAGTGCCGCAGAAATTGGATACAGTGTGTTATTCGGGAGATAACAAGAAAGAAATTCAAACAGGTCAGCACAGATGTAATTTTAAAAATTATTGTCCATTGGGGTTGGGTGAATCCCATGGAATCCAAAACCCGTAGCTATGGAGGGCCAATCAGAAAACAAAGCGAGAAAAGAAGGTTATGATGGGAAAAGATGACGGAAATGACATTGAAAAGAGGCATGATCCTGTGAGCCTGAGAACTGATTGACTGGCTAAACAAAACTAAACCACCTTACTCCAGAGTTTGCCAAACTCTTATTTTGGCTAGGGTTTACTGAGAAACTGAGGCAAGAATTTCCCAACCATGATGGCTTCTGTTCCAATCATGGGGCCTCTGTTCCTTTGAGAACAGATTTAAGGAAGACATCTGGAGGAGAAAGGTACCCATCTCATGCACTGAACAGCTGGCTTGAAGCGCTGCATGCCAGTGTGGGATGCACTGGATGACACTCAAGACTGTGGGGGTGGGGTAGGGTGGGGTGCAGCGGTGAAGGTAACCCTCGGGATTAGGGGGTGAAGAACTGGATTGATGGGGACACCCATCTCGGTGACTCTATTCCAGTCCCAGAATTGGGAGTGCCGCCTGCTGAACTCAGGAAGCCCATTTGCAGCTACAGCTTCAGGTCTTTCTTCCCCGGCCCCCCAGTCCACCACCCTCTTAGCAACAACTCCAGTGCCCCCTCCCCCGCCCCCCGCAACTCTGGATGCCCTAACAGCATTTCTGAGTGCCTGGGAACCTGTTCTCATGTTGCCTGAGCCCCTTCAAACTAAATACCACAGCCTGGGTGCCCCTGCCACACCCATAGCAGCCTGCTCTCAGGACTTGTCACCTAGAACACTGGCCAGTGGGATGCAGGCACAGCCAGAGTCTAGGTGTCCCTCGCTCCCCGTACTCCATTCTTCTTACGTCACAAACGACCCGGTTGATTGGTTCCAGCAACCAATGTCCCCTGGCAGGACCAGAGTCCTGCTGATGTCACCGGGCCCCACACGGGTGTCCTACTCAGAGTAACCTCTACGTGAGCCCTTTGGACTTGGGGACAGGCCCCCTTCCTTTCCAATTCTCTGCGCCTCCTACCCAGATGCTTTTCTGCCCGGTTTCACTAGAGATTGCCCCAGGCCTCTAGACTGGTTTAAATGTCCCCACGCTGCTGCAGGGGAAGTGACAGCTCAGGGTAAGTTTTCTCCCAAGATGGTCCCTGACCTTCTGTAGTCTAGCGTGCAAGCCCAGGAGGGAAACAGTGTGTTTCTACTCAGCTCCATTCAAGTCTTTACTGTAAACATACGTGGAGAAGATGGCCCTAACTCTACCCACAGTCCATCAGTCTCTAAGCCTGTGGAAGGCCTGTGAGCTACCATTTGCAATACACCCCAAGTGCAAGGCCCTCCTAGTAGATAATTAGGCTGTTCCTCCTCAGACCGCTGAGACTGCATTCTGGCTCCTGGGCATGCTAGCTTGGGACTTGTCACTTAAATGTGACAGAGCCCAAGTTATCTCCTTCTCTGAGGCTCCTGCCTCCTACCAGGCGCTTCCTGAATCACCCTCCTCAGAAACAGTGTGTTCTGAGATTTTTTTTTAAAGCTTTCCATAAAAACATAGAATTATTTTTTTTTATTTGAAATTCATTTTCAGTCTTCTTTTATAGATCTGTCATTTATACAAAGGCTGGAAAACTTTCTAAGATCAGATATAATTTATGAGCCCCTTCTTTTAGGCGTAATGTCATCTTGAACATTAAAATGATAATGGCTGGAGGGACCCAGTGCATCAATGTCTCTCCTCCGGGGGTGGGAGTGTGGGGGAATGTGGGTGGGGGTTGTTCTGGTTTCTCTGAGGCAAGTCCCTGCTGTTCCTGAGCACAGCCCTCCCTGGGGCTCTCAGGAAAGGGAGAAAATGGGGGGAGGGGGTTGTTTCTTACAATTGTGAGGTAAAAATACCAGTAAAAAGTAGTTTGCACCTCACAGTAGAGAAAAAGGCCTTGACACGTGACATAGTTCTCAAATTATGCTTCGTTTTCCAAGAAAATATGCTTTAAGGTGATTGTGGGCAGTGTACTGCGTGGTCCTGTGGGTCCTTGGCTCAACGTTTCTTAATATTGAGTCTGTGCATTAGCATAATTTCATCTCAGATTAAGACAAAAACAAGAAGCAAGCAGCAGAGAGCCTAAGCAAATTGTCTGAAGCCACAGCTGGAAACCGGCTAGGGCAAAATTTGGAGTCCAGTGGATGTGTGTCTTGTTCTGTCTGCCTTCTCAAAGGATCTAAACGTCCGTTTCTAAGTAGTCTAAATATATTGGCTTTGTTTGTCTATCAAACAGGAGATGACTTTTAATGTTCTATAGTTCTATGTTTAAAATGATGAAAAGATCCCCCCAGACAGCTCCCAACTGTGGACAGCATCACCTTTATCCTAAGCAGCTGAGTCACCTGCAGGCTCTCAAGCCCAGCTTTCCTGAGTCCTGGGACACAGTCCCTTCCCTGTTCCACAGTGAAAGTGGTTGGGGGAAGAGGAGAGGCCTGCCTTTGAAACACCCCAAGGAAGACTACAGTGTCTGATAACAAGATCCCAAGTCTCGGGGTTCAGTTTGATCCTCCCTGAAGCCACTCTCCACACACCTGTCAGAAGTGATCTCAGCTCAGGCCCTGCACCCCACACACACACTCTTTGGGAGGAGTTGCTGCTTGAGGTGTTACAGAGTGACTCTTCTCAGAAGCTGTAGTCCTGGTAAACAAAGTCACAGGACTGGGCTATCCTTTCCTCTCTTCTCCCTCCTCCCCCCGCTGCCATGGATGTGGGCCTTCTTGCTGCTCTGTCTCTCACTTTGTCAATACCCAAACCAACTGTCGGCTCAGAAGATGACGCCTAGGAGCACTGGTTTGTGTCCGAGTCAGGGGCAACAACTGCTAAAACTACTCTGCCCTTCAAGATTCTGAGGGTGTGGGCCCTAACCCAAAGTCCCCAGAAATTCCGCACTCAGAAAGTATACTACCGGCCACCTGCCCTGCCCCATCCCTCCAGAGTCAGCAAAATAAATGACACCCTAAATATACCAGGGATGGCATCCTCGGAACAAACACTGACTTAGGAAGATTGCCTCAGGTTTTGCCCTGGGAGAAGTCACATGACTCCATCAGATCAATGAATGCTAATTGCCAAGCAGGCTTAGAGGTTTGGAGCAGAGAGATGGAGTACCAGGCCATGCCACACCTCTTCAGAAACACCCTTTTCATGAGCTAAATGCAAACGGATTTCTAAAAATATGTGCAGATTAAATTCCCACTGAAAAACACTCAAGATCTTTAACTTTTAAAGGGAAATGGCCAAGGGCCAAATGCATTGTGGTCTGGGCCAAACCCAGGGGAAGCGGTTCTGGACTGTGTACACCACACACCTGGGGTCCCATGAGAGCGTGTGTGTTAGAAGCTGTGGGACCCTGAGGACACTCCAACCCCTTGGCTACCACCCAGCCAAAATCCCTGCATCCTCAGTACAGGGCTATAGCACAGCCAAGGACAGATGTTACTCAGGTACATGGTTCCTCATTGTAACTAAAAACCTGAAACCAGTTTCTTGGTTTCTTCTCCAAGAGTCAGAAGAGTAGCATCTGAACAAGACTGTAGCAGACAGACCCAGGCCACCACCCGTTTTCCACAGGTGGGATGAGATTGAGCTTTTGTGCCCACATGGGCCACATCTTACAGATGTTGAAGAGCCTGTTGTCACCCCAATAGGCACAAGATGACTTTGACACTCAGTGGCTATACTCTATTGGGCACTATTGTGGAGTGGGCACTGTGTTAGAAACTCAACCCTATCAGATGCCTTATCAGAGTGGTCATCAGTGAGGAGTTTTATGTCCAACAGCATGGGGACAGGCCTAAGGCCTCACAGCTCACTTCTAATGGTCAAGACAAGGAACGGTACACAGAACACAGACCTGGTTCTAGGCCATCCAACACTTCTTGAAAACATGGTTGCAAGTCAAATGCAGATGAATAAAGGAACCCATGTGGGTTTAATTGCCCCTAAATCAGGAGCGAAAGCAGTCAGGGAGCTTGGCACACTCTTGATGCCATAGCTGCAGCCCTCTAAGCACCTTGTTAGACTGCAATTGGAAACTCATACAACATTCTGGAAGAGACACCTGCATGCTCCTGTTCCTTGAGGCACTAGTCACAGCGGCCACGTTATGGAACCTGCCTCCATGCCCATCAGTGACTGATGCATAGAGAAAAGGAGGAGAATGCGTGCCTGGGAGGACTAGTCGGCCACAGAAAAACAAAGAAAGCTGATGGGGCTGGGAACGTAAGGTTAAGCAAGATAAGGTAGTCTCAGAAAAATAAATACCCATCTTCTTCTTCCCTATGTTGAATTTGGATTAAAGCAAAGTACTAGGAAGGACATGGAAGCAGAAGAGACTCTGCAAAGAGAAAGAGAAAGCAAAAAGCAAAGAAGAAGCAATAGAGGTGAACAAGACCAAAGTACACTATAGATATATATAAAAACTAATAGTCAAACCTTTTGTCCTATAAAATTAATACGAATTAGCATGCTAATAAAAGCAGGAAATGCAAGGCTGGAGAGACGGATCAGTAGTTGAGGGCATCCCTGCTCTTCCAAAGGGTCTGAGGTCAGTCCCTGGCTGTTAACTCCAGCACTGGGGGACCCATTCCCCTCTTTTGGCCAAAGAAGGCATCTGTATTCACCTGGCATACAGACACACATACACATAAACACACACACAGGCACACAGTCACACACACACACGCGCGCGCATTTTTAAAAGAGAGACATGTCCACACCTGCCAGCAGTGAACAACAAGTGGGTCATTTACAGAGGTGGTTCTCAACCTGTGGGTCATGACTCCTTTGGCAAGCCTCTGTCTCCAAACATAATTGCATTATGATTCACAACCATAGCAAAATTACAGTTATGAAGTAGCAATGAAAATAATTTTACTGTTGGAGGGTCAGCACGACATGAGGAACTGTGTTAAAGGTGGCAGCACAGGACGGTTGGGAACCATGGGGACAGAGTGGTGGCAGCTGCCATGCCATCTCTTCCAGGTTCTTCTAGTCCTTCATCAGGATGTGGCATCCAAGCAACACTGTATCATTTCCATACAAATCTGAGAGAGCTGTAATTAGACATTTGAGGATATTGGAGAGAATGTAATAACTCATTTTAAAATTAATTTTTTTTTAAATTTGTTTCTCTGGCCTCTTTCTCCTAAGAGGTGTAGCTATTGAGAGTTTGAGTATGCTATGACAAAGGTTATTCTTCCTTCCCTGTTGCACTTTCCCATAGGCACACCAACTCCATTGCCTCTTGTCACCATGTCAAAATTCATCTATCAGTTACCCGCCTCTCTTATTGGATTCCAAAAGTAAAACAGTGTACTTGGCACACCAGTACCCATACTTTGGGTTTCACTTTAAGGCCCCGTGTCATGAATGATGACTCCTGTTGTGGAATAAGCCTTTTGTCCACTGTAAAGATTTGTCACTTGAATTGATCTAATAAAAAGCTGACTGGCCAGTAATCAAGCAAGAATTATAGATGGGAAACCAAACTAAGGATGATGATGAGATAAAGAAGGGAGGAGTCAGAAGACACCAGCAGATGCAGGGGAAACGTGGCTTCTAAAAAAAATGAGGTAACAAGCCATGAGCCACATGGCAGAGGGTCGATAAGAAATATGGGTTAATTTAAACTGTAAGAGTTAGCTAATAACAAGCCTGAGCTATCGGCTGAGCACTTACAATTAGTACTAAGTTTCTGAGTGATCATTTGAGAGTGCTGCCGGGACAGGAAAACTCTACCTATAGGTCACACCAGTGAAATCTGTCACCAAGAATTGGTAATCAATCATTGCACAGGGGCCTCTTGATGTTCCTAGTGTTCAAGACAGCCACAAGGGAACACAGAGGACATGGAAAGGCACCCCTGGACATCCTTGTCCTGAGAACTAACTCTGAAGTCTTCCTCAGATGAGAAGGTGACATTAGAAAGGACCTTAAACCATTATCTGTTCTCTGTGGAGGATGGGTGCACAAAAGGTCTCATCATAGAGACATCAGTAAGTGGCCATGTTAGGCGACATTGCCTTCAGAATTGTCAGTGCAAAAGAAAGAAATTTATGTTTGTTTCCACTGGTGAGGTCTGGAGCTACAAGAAGAAAGAAGTCAGAGACACTGAGCAAAACCGCTCTTGGAAATGACTGTCTTGCAGAGGTGGCTTGGAACTTCCTGGTCTGTGGGGTTTCTGGGAGCCAGTTACCTCAGAGGCTTCGATGGGGTTCTAACCTCTTTGTTGAATTTACTGTGTAATCCAAGTGAAACTGATTCAAACCCTGACAAAGACTTAGCCTGACTTGAAGCCAGAGAGAACAGATTAACAGCACTGCATTTACTATTTTGAGTATGAATGGTACTATTTGATGGTTTAGGAGTGCCTACCTTTAGCCATGGCAGGTTGGTTTGGGTTGTTTTATAGAGATCCACCTCACTACATGGTTCACCAAGCTGGCGGCCCTCAAACTCACCACCCTTCTGTGCGGAGTGATAGGCCAAGTGTGCCGTGGAGCTCGGCTGTCTCTGGGTTTTGAAGTCAGCAATGTGTCCTTGTTGGCACTGACACATGAAGTCATCACTGCTAAGAGGCCTCTGGTACTTGAGCTCTCTCTACTACGGGTGTGCTTGGCTTTGGAGATGCCTGTGTTTTACTCTATGTTCTTATCAAATACAGGGTTGTAGACAATGATCCCTGAACACCCACACAGGAGTGAGGCTCTGGCTGCTAAGAGCCAGACATCCTGCAGGCTGGCTCTTCCCTACGGACTGGCCCTATTCCAGGAGGAGGGAACTGGGCTGTCTCCATGCAGGGACTTCAGAAAACCACAGAATGCTTCTGGCTCAGCCTCCTCACATAGTTCTTTTGCTGTCTTGTCTCCCAAAGATGAAACACATTCCTCTGTTCTGAGTTCTATAGACCCCACTTTTTCTTCCTCACTCTGGTTATGAGACTTGAACTCCTCCTGCCCACAACTTCAGCCCCCGTCTCTTCGGCATCTAAGGGGCATCTACTTTGATACTCTTGAGTCACATGGTGAAAGAAGCCAAAACTTCAGACCTAGGCCTAGCTAACAAAGTTCTTCTAGGTTTGAGTCGCAAAAAAAGGCTGGGCTTAATGATCAAGAAGAGTCATTTTCAGGCCCCTTGTTTCTGGATACAATTCTTGCTTCCAAAGAGAAAAGAAGGCTTAAGATCAACCTGAGGAATGTGTGTGCATTTACATGTATGCACACGCATGCACTCACATGTATGCACACACATGCATTCACATGTATGCACATGTGTACATGGATATTTCTTTTAAATAAGCCCCCAGAGAAAAAGTCTACCTGTGCGGATGTACCCTCCTACGATCACCAAGTGAGCCTGTCTCTCTGATGAATGCCTACCCCCACCTCTTCAGTGATCAGATTGACACTTGAAGTCAAGGGGTAACTACGTGAAAAATCTTTTTTAATTTGGTAGAGTCAAGGACCTCTGAGATGCCCCTGCAATTCGATGGGCCAAAATGTTCCTCATTCTAGACAAGAAGTGGGGAGAGAGAAATGAGAGCTCGGGCATGGGTGGCCTGGTAGCATCTTCATGGTACATGAGGCCCAGAGTTATTGAATATATAGCTCAGGTCTCCAGGGCTTTCTAGTCCTAACAATCCTCTCATTTCCCCCATTGAGACTTATATTGACAAGCACACACACACACACAGACACCCCACACCCACAGAGACACACGTACAGAAATACACACATTCAGGGATATGCACAATGCATTCTTTCCCTCCCCCCCTTCCTTTCTTGTTTTCACACACACACACACACACACACACCACACACACAAAGACACACGTACAAAAATACACACATTCAGGGATATGCACAATGCATTCTTTCCCTCCCCCCCTTCCTTTCTGTTTTCACACACACACACACACACACACCACACACACAAAGACACACGTATAGAAATGCACACATTCAGAGATGTGCACAATGCATTCTCTCCCTCCCCCTTCTTTCTGTACAGAGAGAGAGAGAGAGAGAGAGACTCCCATACACTCAGTTACATCTCGTTTCCCAACTGTCCTGACCCGCAGTCTCTACGGGACCTTTCCCCGACCTCTTAGAGTCTGCATGTGTCCTACTCAGAGCCAAGTTTTTAACTCCACAAAGTGGCCTCACTGAGGGTTTCTTTGAAGAATAAATTCTACTGTGTTTAAATAGAACTTTATTTCCAGAAAGCAGGACTGAAGTTCAAATACTCCAGGCTAGAGCTGCGCCCCAAGACAGCAGTCCAAGGAAGCGAGAGGATGAGCAGCAGAAGGTAGACTTTGGAACCGGTCAGCAGCAAGAAAGGGGGCTGGGGACAGCTCTAGAGAGATCAATAAAACTCACCCCTGAAGAGAGAAGATCCTAAAGCCTTCCCCTGAGTCTGAAGAACAACCTCCAACCTAGGACCTGCTTCCTCAGGCCTGAGTCTGTGGCGCGTTCCATGTGACATCAGCCTTTGACTGAGTCAGCCAGAAGAGACCCTCTCTCTTTTCCTCACCTGCCTGCCTATCTGGTTAGTTTATTCGGGGACTGAAGCCGGTTTGGTTTGTGAAATGCGCACATCACAGCTTCTAAGCAGCTTGGTGGTAAAAGGGAAGTCCTCTGGCTTGGCTAGTGATCAGAGAAAGCTACAGAGAATCTGCAGGGACACCCTGGGGCTGACCCCATGTGTCTTCTCCTTGCAGCTGTAGGCCTGGTTAAAGTGTGGTGGGAAGGAAGAAGGCAGCTGCCTGACGACAGTAAACAGGAGACTCTGAGATCACCTGCCTTGACCTACTTCCTAGCCTACTCGTGGCCTCTGGGAGGGGCTCTTTGCCGTGTTCCACTCCTATTCAATGACTTCCACTCAAAGCTAAGGGCTAGATTCAGCGTTAATCTTCAGCTGACTCGGAGAAAAATCTATGTGGACACTTTTAGAATAACTCAATAGTTTTGCAAATAAATCAAACAACCTGAGACCCTTTTCCATTTCCCAAAACTTGAGTTCCCGAGGGTATGAGACATGCAACCTAGCTTTTTTTTTTAAATCTATCTCTTCCTCTTCCATTAACACAGAACTTTGGGCAGCCCCTGAGATAAGGAGCAATTAATCTCTTTTCAATAGCTACCAGGAGTTCTCAGAAGCAGCTCTGGCCAGAGGATCTCTGTCGATGCCAGTTGTGGGGTCTAGGGCAAGGTCTCCTGCTCCCAGGGCTTTAGTTTCTTATTGGCTTTGCATTTGGCCAACTGTTTCCCTACTGTGCTTCCTGGGATGAGCTGTGTGGAAGAACACACAGATAAGGCTCCAGGCTCCCTGAAAATCAGATAGGAGCCCCAGACCCATTAGGAACCATTGCATATGCTTTCACTGAGGGGGTACCAATAGGGTTCAGGGTGTGACTCAATGATAGAGTGCTTGCCTAGCATAGGGGAGGTCTGGGTCAGAATCTCAGCACAGAAAAAGGATCATGCTTTAAAATAGTACCAGGGAGGGAGGAAAGGAGGAAGGAAGGCAGGGAGAGAGGGAAGGGAGGAGAGGAGGTAGGGAGAGAGGAAGGGAGAGAAACCCTTGGCCTTAGCTTCTAGAATAAATCAGCTAACAGGAGGAAGAGGATCATTTGTAAATGGGAGCACAGACATCCTAGGTGCCCTCAAATCCCGACCACCCATTCTGCAGTCAAATAATCCAGTCCTCAGCAGTCCTTAAAGCAAGGCCAATTTGGGGGTCACTCATATTTGACTTCCTTCTGCAGTCAGGTGTTCCTCTGTTGACCTCATCTGACCTTTCCATCTCAATCCCTTCCCTTCTCTGCGCCTCTCTATGTCCAAATTTCTGGTGATTACACCTTAGCTGTCTCTCAGGGACTAAGACATAAATTCCTTGACATTAAAGCTCATTTCTAACTATCATTACACTCCAGTGTCTTCAGAACAACAAGCAATGCTGCCGGCTGCTGCCCCAAGATGTACTTTGATAGTTGCCTGCAAGTAAAGCTTTGCCTCAATTTTCATTCTATCGTATCCCTTAGTTAATCAATTGAGAATCTCTTAGGTAATTCTTCAACCAAATATTTATTGAGCACCTCATTGGTTCCCACCTCGACAGTGGGAAGGTTACAAAATGGTGTCAAACAGTCTGTGTAGAGAGAGTACTGAAGATTTTTGCTTGTTTTGAGGAAGAACGTTTAATACACTTGAATCAAGAAAAAGGATGCAATCAAAACAGAGTACAATATCAACCAGTAGAGACCATATTCAAGAGCTCTTTTTGAAATCTATACCATAAAAACAGAACAACTGGAGTAAATTTCCTATTCATGCCAGGTCTGAGCAGTCAGTGATAGCTGCATAAGAATCATAGGAAGGCTAGTCCTAATTTGAGCTGAGCCAGTGTCCAGACAGATTAGCAATGTCTTCCAGGGCAAGCAAGAAACGATAGCCACCCATTCAGGAGATGACATACTCTTTGCGGCCAAGAATAGCTCAGTTTTTGCAATCCAACTAGCGACGGCAAATAGAATGCCATTATTAATAATGATGATGAGGTTTTTCCAGAAATAAATTAGCTCTTCCTATATCGCCACAGAAGCTTGAAAAATAGACTGCCAACTTGCTAAGGGCCAAGCAAAGGGTCCCCTGGCAATTTTGTCAAATCCAAGTTCATGCTGGAGGGCTAATGTACCAACGTCCACCTTGGCTAGAGAACACGCAGGGAAACTGGAAAAGGGACGGGAACTTATCTGAATCATTGCCAGTGGAGAAATCTGGGTAACAAAGTTCTACCCTCACCAGTGACTCACCAAGCTACTTGGGCATCGTGGGTGAAGAATGTGGGGCATTGATCTTGCTGTCCTCAGGCTTGGCTGACTCCAGGTTAGCGAGGCCCCAGGTCAAGTAAAAATACCGATGCAAAGAGAAAGCACAGCGGACTTGACACACAGAAGAGGCAAGCTCCTGGTACCTGATCTTCTTCAGCGCAACTCCTGAGCAGAAGTTAGGTCTCAGCTTTGTGGTGGAGGGACAGAGTCACTGTTTGTGACTTCCAAGCATCTACGCTCACACAAATTCCACCACTACCTTGTCGAGACAGGGTCTCTCTACGTAGCTGTGTTAGTCACTTTTTGTTGAGCAAATCAACCTGAAGGGAGAAAGCAGATCTTGGCTCAGCTTCAAGGTTTCAGTCCATGGTGGGCCGGCTTCAGACAATAATGGGCCTGCAGTGGGGCAGAGCGTCATTGTGGCTGGGGCATGTGACAGAGAAGGCTGCTTGCTTTCTGGAGACTAGGAAGCAGAGCGCCAGGGAAGACAGTAGTAGGTATGAAGACGCACCATTCAAAGCCACCTGCTCAGTGACTTATTTTCCCCAATCAGGCTCCACCTTCCACAGCACCCACACCCAATGGTCTATTCAATTATGGATCTATCAGCAGATCAATCCACGGACTAGGTAAGAGCCCTCACGTACCAGCTGCTGCTCCCCCAAATCCCTATCTTTGTCCATTGCACTGGGGACCAGGCCATCAATATATGTGCCTTCTAGGGGAACACTTCACATCCAACCTGTAACAGTACTCCAGGTCTGTTTTGAGCTTGAACTTGTGTTGCCCAGGCTGCCATGGTGACCTTGAACATACAAGTCCTCCCACCTCAGCCTCCCAAATCACAATTATCCTCCCTGATAGTTAGGCCCGAAATATGAGTGAAACTGATACCCGCAGCTGTGTCTCCCCCAGTCCGTACCCAAGCCACTCATTAAAGACCAAAACAATGTCTGATAATTTCCTTAAAAAACGGTCCAAACCAGTGTCTTGGTAAATGATTAGCATTGGGCTCAGGGAGCAAGAAAAGCAGTTACCAGTTCCTGTGACCCAAACTGCCCTACCATGTTGGCTTTGTATATCTGGCATGATATCCTTAAACTTGCGGGTGGGAGGGTGTTCACTGGCTGGTACGTAGACAACCCTGTAAATACTGGCACCTCAACCGAGCATCAGAATTATGCTCTGCATACCGAAGCACATCTCTAGACAGATGTCCCTGCCTACTTAACACCAACAAACACAGCTCCCTACCAGCGAGGAGTCATTCGGCGCAAATGTTTGGCTAAAACCAGAGTTCCACGCAGGGCCGATTGGTATTGCCTTACAAAGGATCCCATGAAGCTGATGATGTTGACAGTGAAGGTCTCCTGGGAGTGCACACCAGCCCTCAACAAGAGATTTCAGAGCTTGCCTGACTGATAATAAAGAACAGAAACTCGGGTGTCAGTCAAGGCTCCCGATCCACAGATTAAATAGGAAAGAACAAAGAGAAGCCTTTGCAAAGAGAGGCGATACTCTTAAAGATGTCTTATTCTAAAGGCAACTGTTTTTAAAGATTCACTTATTTTTGTTTTATGTGTGTGAGTGTTTCCTGCATGTACCTTTGTGCATTGCATGCATGTCTTGTGCCTGTAGAGGCCAGAAAAGGGTGTCGGAGCTCTTGGAACTGGGATTACACATGGTCGTGAGATGCCATGTGGGTGCTGGGAACTGAAACCAGGTCCTCTGCAAGAGCAGCCAGAGCTCTTAATCCCTGAGCCATCTCTCCAGGACCCAAAAGTAACTCTCAAAGTGAAATAAATGTACACACACACACGCACACACACCCCACATCATTAGATAATATATAGGGCGGCATCTATACACCAGCTTGTCAACTGTCCTAGCCACAGATGTTGAAGCCTTGGGAATGAGACACATGTGCCAGCAGCAGAAGAAGGCTTCAGCGTATGGGTTTCCAGATCCTGTTTCTCCACAACCAAAGAGATTTTCCATTAATTTGAAGGTTGTATCCATTGCTATATTGAACATTCAAACCCGTAGAACCTTTGGGATTTAACAGTAGGCCTATATTCAGCAGCCAAACCTGTGGGGCTTCCACATGGCTTATCTCACCTGGGTTGTATGTCTGGTGCTGAGCCTTCTAGGAAGATCTCAGCTGAGATGAATGGAGGAACTCCGTCTACTTCAGGTATCCATCCACAGCCAGCAGGCTAGCCTGCGCAAGATCGTAAGGCAGCAGGAGACGGAACGAAGTCACGGGTCGAGCTGGCCAAGTGCCATTCAAGCCTGTTTGCGCATCACACCCCATTAGCCAAGGCGAGCTGTGTGCAGATCCCTGATTCAGAGTGTGACAGAGTCACACGGTGAGCGGTGGGAATGGGGAGCTTGTCGCTTAATGCAATCAATCTAGCAGGAAGCTTGTAATTAATAAGGCGGGGAAGGGGCTGGGAGGAACCGCCATGTGACCCACCAACACTCCTCCCGAAAGCTTTCTTCAAGCCTTGAACACCAATAGGACGAGAGGGAGGGGTTACATTATGTTTTTCAAGTGAGCTAACTGAACGGCCCACATTTTCCCAAGGCTGTCCTGCTCTATTCAGAATAAAGATGCAGGCAATAGGCCATGCTTGGATGCCTCAGACCATCTGCCAACAAAAACAGGAAAAAAAAAATTAATTATGAATGGTGTCTTCCCATGCTGATCATTTATGGTAAAGGATTTCTCCAGCTTATTTATAATAGCTGTTGCCTAAGGGTGCATGCTGTATAAATTGTCTGATTACAGGATACGGAGCGCTTCTTAATAGGCCTCATCTGATCAGGAGAAGGGAAAGAAATTAAAGAGGGCATTTCCCTTTAGGTATGCAAATATCTTCCAGAACAAAGGACAAAGATAGGATAGGCCCTGATGAAACCCACCCTCTTTTCTTTCGACCTTGAATGATGTAGCAGACAAGGAGCAAGCTTCATTGCATGCGTCAGCTGAGATGTGAACAGCCCAGTAATTGACACAGTCCTCATGCCAGAAATGCATGTTACACATGGATCTTCAAGAGCCCCTGGGCAGCCCCGCCACAAATAGTGTGGGGCCTTCCGCTACCTCAGTCGCTTCTGACTTTGCTATAATTTTACCCTGGCTCAGGGAGTTAATCCAGTCTGTCTCATTGGTCTTGACATCCCCGAATCCAGAGTTCATCTGCCAGTTTCTGGCAGGGAGGGCCGTAGGAAGGCAGGTTGAGTGTGCGAGGGAAAGAGAATCACGGGGATGTAGCAGGAGACAGAAGCTCCCTTCTCACTTCTCAGGCACACGATCATCTCTATACACACAGATCTCATGAACATGCATAGCTGTGTACACACTGGTGTCCGTGCAATCGCTTGCACTCCCAAGATTCCCCCACCCCCTCTTGAGTATGTTCATTGGTGACTTTAAGGATCTATTCCACCTAACACAGTTGGCTTTCCCTACTGTGTCTCCTATGTCTATGGATTCAAAAGAATTACAAGTTGTCTAGAGTTCACTGAGAGTACGCAGGGTGGGGGTATAAAGGCGTAGCTCGGTAGTAAAGTGGTATCTCCAATACTATACCCACAAAAATGGGCAAATGAAGAAAAACAGATGGGAGAACTGGGTGCCTGTTGATGTGGCTATCCATGGGGCTCCTAGAACCGTTCCACAGTCCGTAAGCATGGGCGAGTCAGCTTCCCATCACTGTCACAAAAGACCCAAGTGAACCAATGTTTAAAAGAAAGAAAGATTTCTTCTGGCCTACAGCGCCAAAGTCTCAGTCCCTGGCCACATGGCTTCATTGTCTCTGGACTGTGGTAAGAAAGAACATGAGGGAGGGAACACATGATGGAGCAGAACAGCCTATCTCACAGCAGCCAGAATTCAGTAGAGATGCATCTCCCCCAAATCTCTTAAAGTAT
The DNA here is from genome assembly GCF_950005125.1 of Chionomys nivalis. Lineage (NCBI taxonomy): Eukaryota > Metazoa > Chordata > Mammalia > Rodentia > Cricetidae > Chionomys > Chionomys nivalis. The sequence goes on from NC_080106.1 coordinate 36,776,625, forward strand.
GACTCTACCTCTGGAATACCGTATCTATGCGCTCGGAGCCCTCATGCCCCCCCCCATTCCAAAATGCCCCACCTATGAGTACTCCAGCAACACAGGAAGCTGGAGTAGGGGGCATTGAAGAGTACAACCAGCCTGGAGAAACAGTTATGACTTTGCTTCTTCAAGGTGTAAAGAGCTCACAGTTTTTATTCTTAATTAGCTATGGAAATTGAGATACAAAAGACAGGGGTAGTATGGTAATTCTTCAGTCAAGGCTCTTTTGTGAGGAGTCCACGGTGAGGACTCTGCAGTGAGGGCTCTGCAGTGAGGGCTCTACAGTGAGGGCTCTACAGTGAGGACTCTGCAGTGAGGGCTCTGCAGTGAGAACTCTGCAGTGAGGGCTCTGCAGTGAGGGCTCTGCAGTGAGGACTTTGCAGTGAGAACTCTGCAGTGAGGGCTCTGCAGTGAGGACTTTGCAGTGAGAACTCTGCAGTGAGGGCTCTGCAGTGAGGGCTCTGCAGTGAGAGCTCTGCAGTGAGAACTCCGCAGTGAGGGCTCCGCAGTGAGGGCTCTGCAGTGAGGGCTCTGCAGTGAGGGCACCAATAAGAAATTACTAATAGAAGAAGGAAGACCTAGTTTGTTTAGTTTTTTGTTTGTTATTGTTGTTTACTTTGTTTTATTTGAGACAGAGTCTCCCTCTGTAGCCTTGTCTGGCCTGGAACTCACTATGCAGCCTATGTCTGCCTGGAATTTGGGGAAATCCACTTACTTCAGTCTTATGGGTACAGGAAGAGCAAACTCTCAGCAGTTGCCTGGGTGGGCCCTCCCTGCTCTAGAGTTTATAATCTCACATGCATCCTGTCAAGTCTTCTTCAGAGCTAACTCATTTTCACTTGCTACATATGAATTACCCAACCCAGCCCTACGCACTACACACCAAATGACTTAAACAGCAGTCATGCGGGAATCAGAAATCTGGGTGGGATTCAGCTGGGTCCCCTGCCTAGGGGACTCTGGGAAAGCTGTAATCAGTGTTGACTGAGGTTCCAGTCTCATCTGCAGGCTCGATGGGGGAAAGATAGGCTTCCAAACTTGCTCCGTGGTTCTTGGCAAGACTCAGGTCTTTACAAAGTGTGGCAGATAACCACTCTCAGTTCCTTCCTTGCCAAGCGATCTTCCCTCCTCAGAGTAGCCACACAAAAAGAACTGGAGAGAAGCCAGCAAGATACAGTCAGAATCTGGCATGATCTAGTCTCTAAAACGGTATCAACCACACTGGCTGTGTTCTGTTGATCTGCATCAGGTCACCTCTCTGCCCCCATTCAGAGGACAGAAGTCACACAAGGACATGCACACCAGGGGCAGGGGTCACTGGGAGTCATGCTAGATAACTTTTACAAGATCCTTTCTCATCGTTTACTGTTTTAAAAAGTCTCAACACCGCTCAAAGGACTGATCCCCCAAAGCTGGCTCATGCTGTTGGCCTTGGCAGTTCTGGGTCCCTCTTTATACTCTATAAATGATTGATTCACTCTTCACTTGAATATCAATTCAAATGTCACCTGCTTAAAATGGGCGTCTTTCAACCACTGTCTAGAAAGCAGTCATTTTCAGTCATTAACTTTATATCTCTCTTGATTTGTTTTTCAGGGGACATTGTGAAAAGGCTTAACTACTTACTTATTTGTTTACCATCAGGCAATGGAGAGGCCTGACCTGCATTCTATGCCTGGAACAGTGCTCACAGCAGATACACTACAAATGTTTGGTAAATCAGGAATAATTTAATGAATCCTATGTAATATGGCCCTAGTTCCGATGTTCGTACATACAAGGTCTTTTACCTCCCAATATAGAAAAGAAGCATGCATGCTCTCCAGACTTCCTTTCACAAAGGAGAAGTTAGGGGTACCTGAAAAATACGTTAACTTTAGTGGATAAACACAACATCTATTTGTGCATGTGTGTGTGTGGTTACTAGGACCAAAAGTTCTCTTGTTAATCCAATCTAATTGCTGCAGAGCTTTACGAAACCAGACACAGTGGGGGAGCTTCCAGTATAGTCCCAGGAGCTGGGATGTGGAAGCAGTAGGATTGTGAGCTCTATGCCAAGAAGCCTAGTGTAATAACTGTCAAAAAACAAAGACAAAAAGGAGGGGGGAAACCGGGAGATAACTTGATGACAGAATTCAGAATCACTTTGGAGCGGAACAAAAACCTTAGTTCTGTTGCTGATTTCACCAGGGACCATGAGGTCTTAAGCTAAAACAAAAGTTAGAGAACAGATGGACCAATGGTGCCAGCCACATTTCACAAAGAAAAATCAAAATGCTGCATCTCTGTAAGAATGTTTTTTAGGTAACTTCTAAATCTCCAAGGAAAGAAAACCTAAATAATATTTTTGGATGCAACCTAACAGGCAGGATCCCCTCCACACACCATGGTCCACGGAGTGCAGAATGTGGGGGTCCATGAGCGCTCAGGCAACTGAAGGAGGATAATTCTCATGTCTGCAAGGTGGTTCGTTGGTTTAACTTTAAAACATAGATCCTCCGTGGAGGAATGGCTGGAGGCATGGACAATAAACAAGTACTATATAGTATTGATTGAAGATCCTAGGGTTTTGCCAGGCAAGTGTTTATTGAGACGCTTTCCATTGCATGGAGATGGATATAATAAACCATTAGCAAAAAAGCTCAGCTACTGCACCAAGACAGTAAGAACTCCAACCCTGTCTCAGTGTGTTCAGATACTCAGGGCTGCAGAGCCCCCATCCTCAGACGGCTCCAAGTCACCATGTTTGTTAGAAAGTGGTTCACTGGAAAAAAGATTTTCAAAGGCTATGTCTAAAAACTTCTAAGGTTGATAGGTGGGCACAACAGGAAAAGAGCTGAGGAAGTACCGGGACCACACTTTTGCCATCCGTGACTTCATTTGACCCAAAGAGAGGGAGGGGGCTAACAAAACCATTATCTTATCACCACAATGTAGATGATCTCAGAAAACTCACAATGGACATGGAAGTCAAAGATTTGGGTTATTGGGCACAAATTTTCACATTTTTATTTTCTGTCACATTAATTAATCAATCAATTATTTCAATACTGGGGATAGAATTTTGAACCTCATATGTGTTTGATAAATGTTCTACCACCAAGCTATACCTCCAAGCTCTTTCCTGTTTTGTGGGACGGGCTCTCACTAAGTTGCCCATGCTGCCTTGAGTTCATTTTGTAGTCCAGGCTGGCCTTGACCTGCCTTAGCCTCTGAATAGCTGGGTTGACAGGCATAGCCCAGGCTCTCTTGGGCCCTCGCTTTTACACTGGAGATACCAGCTAACCTTTCCCTGGGCAAAGCTGTGTGTGGTCTAACTCAGGTCTCTCACCAGAGTCCCAGGATGCAGGCACGATTTTTGTTTTCTTTGTTTCATAGAAGAACTAGGAGTTCAGAGAGGTTAACTACCTTGCCCAAAGTCACACAGCTAGGATTTTAACCTCATCATGATCCCAAGGCATCTCATTGAGAAGAAAAGGATCCTTGGATATTGTTAGCTGTCATTTCCAGGCTTCTACGACTTAACTAAGGCCCAGTCAAACCACATTCCATATATATATGTATATATTCATGATGGGTTTCTCACTGGCTATAAACCTAACTTCTGTGGGTGGTTCTTTTTCTTCATCACCAGTATTCCACACACAATACATTTAGACGAGTATTGGCAACATGTATGGATAGCATCTAGTCACTCTTGAGGGAAAAATGCGTGACTACGGGAAAAAAAATGAGATTTAAAAACAATGAATTTGCCCTGAGATTATTTCAACAGTGAATTATGTTTGTATTCCCAAAGTAGAAACACTTCAAATGTCTATCTCCTGGTAACCAGATAAATAAAATGGAATCTATCCACAAAATATGATAATATTTGGCAATAAAAAGAAATCAAAACATGCTAGAGACGACAATTGCATGAACTTTGAAAACAGTATACTTAGCAGACACACACACAGACGCCAAGCAAAGGCCACATGCAGCCCTGCTCACTTATATGGCCCGCCCAGACCTATCTACAGAGTCACAAACATTAGCAGTGACTGGGGATGGCATTCAGGGAAAGTTTGGGACAACAGACAGAGGGACTAGGGAATTTTCCAATGGGACAGAAATGTTTTAAAACTGACTTAGGTTGGGTGGTGGTGGTGCACGCCTTTAATAGCAGCACTCATGAGGCAGAAGCAGGTGGATCTCTATGAATTCAAGGCCAGCCTGGTCTACAGATTGAGTTCTAGGGCAGGCTCCAAAGCTATGAGAAACCCTGTTTCAAAAAACCAAAGCCAAACAAACAAACAAAAAACTGACTTAGGTAATAGTTTTTCTATCATTGAGCCCAAAGTCATGACCTGTTTTCTTTAAGTAAGTAATTTCTTTGTATATGAATATAATATCAATCAAGCTATTAAACACAGCTCTACTGTGTGATATGGTGACCATCGTTAGTGATAGTGGAGCATATTCTTGAAAAGTACCAGGAGATCAAACTTTGTTCTCATGACAGAAGTAGCGAGTGTATGAAGTTATGAAGCCTGCAGGCATAATGCTGGCCAGTGGGGTTTGGCTACTTCACCATGCATATGCGTTTCAGAAGGACATGGAGTGCATGACAGATACAATTGCTACCTTTATTTTACAAAGAGAAAGCATGAAGAACTAAAGCTAAAGGAAGCAACAATCAAGAGTCCCAAGTGGCTCAGATGGTTCAGAAAGCAAGGAGAGGTCCAGATGGAATGTGCATCATGAGCCTTTTAACTTCAACTTTAAAACAAACCACACACTTAAATTTTGCTCTTGTTGGAAGGTAAATCTAACATTTCTTTCCTCCATTTTGTCATTTGAAAGTTAATAATTTTTAAAAACACATATATTTTAAACATATATATTTATGTTATATTCAGCCTCATTGACCTGGAACCCCCTAAGTAGACTAGGCTGGCCTCAAACTCACAGAAATCTGTCTGCCTCTGCCTCCCTAGCACTGAGATTAAAGTCATGCCTGGCTTTTTTGCTACTTTAAAAGCTGAATGAAGCCAGGCAGTGATGGCGCATGCCTTGAATCCCACTACTCAGGAGGCAGAGGCAGGAAGATCTCCCCGTGAGTTCAGCCTGGTCTACAGAATGAGTTCCAGGACAGGCTCCAGAAAAACCTTGTCTCAAAAAACAAAAACAAACAAACAAACAAAAAGCTGAATGGAAGACTTCCCCACCCAGGAACAGGATCTTCTTGCCGGCTGGGGCTAGACTACGGGTGATGCTTGCTAATACTCAGAACATGAGTGAGTGTCAAATGAGCTCCCACCCATCCCCACTTAGACCAGGCATCCGGGACCCAGACCTGTCCTCTCCTCTCTCTGCACAGACCCAGAGACTCCTACAGATGCATTCTGAATTTCTTGTGGCTAAAATTGAGCCTGTTTTGTATTCGACTTTGAAGTTCTGGAATGTGCAAGCGTGGGACACGGTGGGGTCAAGCTGCATCACTCGGTGTGAGAAAGAGAGGAATCTTGTGGCTGGTGCTGGCAACATCCCACCCGGACTTCTTTCTGACTCCAGCTTTTAGCCATCGGCATTTGGCTTGCTGGGTCCAACGGCTAGAGCTGCTGTGAGCTTTGTGCGGTGTGAGGTGGGGGTGGCCCTCTGCCAGTGCCTCCCTAGGGACACTGGGGTGTGGCCATCATCATCCCCTCCCCACAGCTTTCCAGTGCCTAGGACTCCAGGTGCCCAGAGTGACAGCCTCTCCCCTGCTGCTGCTTTGCTGATTCTTGACATTTTCCTGCCCAAAGTGCTCAGAGATTAGGTCTACCACTATGAATGTTCCCCGGTTAGAGATGGGAAATGCATCTAGCAGCCATTAAGACTAAAATCCCATAGGCTACAGGTAAAGTGAATTGCGCTCCATACTGACAGTAGGCCTCATCCAATAAGCCAAGGCCTGAACAGGATGCAGGAGCAACCTCCTCCTAGCAAGCGGGAATTCACCTCAGGCTGCCCTTGAACTTCAAATGAAACGTTGGCTCTCGCTGCTTTTCCCTTTGGTTTGGTCTGCAACTCTTCCCTAAGTTCAGATTTTGGACTGAGCAGAGCTCCACAACCTTGCCAATCAATTCTTTAACACACACACATATGCACTCACATGGACACATACACATCCATACATATGCACATATATGTACATGTGTATATATGCATGCAGACACATCTATCCACAGACACACACACACACCCCATTGGTTCTAGTTTTATCTAGTGGACTCTGACTAATACACTCCCACTCTTTGACTCGAAGTTCTTAGGATAGCCTGTCAAATGTGAACCCTGGCTTTGGTGTCTATTTTCTGGAGTAGCTAGAGTACAATCCCAAGTTTCTCTCTAAGAAAGAATGTGAGATGGGTTGGGGTGAGCCTTGTGTGCCCATCTAAATGGAGGCAAGAGCACACAAGCTCCCGTGTTATGTCCTTGTGGGTCACGTGTTCCTCTCTCAGCTGATCTTCGTTGTTTGGGTATCTCTATGGCACGGACCCCAGGGCTCCACTCCACATGTGAGAAAGTAAACCCTAAGGGTCTGACTCAGAGCCTGTTCCTTAAGTCATCCCTCTGGAGTGCTCAGGGCATCCTCTCATGCAAGCCTGACCATCTCTGATGTGTCAGGAAGGAAGGGAAGACATGACTGGGGTCTCCGGCTGGAATCCACACCTGCCAGCCTTTCCCACAATATGCAATATTTCTGCTCCTAGGGGCAAAATTCCTGATTCAAAATAAATAAATAAATAAAAGTGTACCCAAGAGAGAGGCAAAGAGGGAGAAGGAGAGAGAAGGGGGACAAGAAAGAGCTTCAGGAGCCCTTAGAAAGCAAGCAACTTTTGTAAAGCAACATTTTGATGAGTTAAGTGCAAATGAATCAGGGATAATGAGAAACACGTGGGCTAAATTTCCCCTAAAATATACGAGTTTAAAAATTAAGAGGAAAAGTGCTTGGGGAAAATGTGTTTTAAGTTTTACCCCCAACTGAAAGCATCCACAAAGCAGAGCGAGATACGTGCTGAGCCCACAAAATGACCAGGCTGTCCACTGTGGGCAGACAGAATGATAGAGACATCCCTGAGGGGGGCGGCCTGGTCTGAAGCAGGGTTTCACCACAGAGCTGCTCCAGGCTTCCAGGCTGTAAATGGGGGATTTAGAGCCATATTGCTTTTCTTTCATTAATTCTCCATGCAACAGGAATCACTGCACTCTGGGCATAACAGTAATGAATAAATAATATGGTCATTTGAGAGCATGAATTATATTCAGTGATTTTTATTAAAGGCCTCTGAGGTCTATATTAATAAGAGGCCCAAGAAACATAGACAAAACACCCATGGTGAAGGACTTAGCTGGTCAGCTTGGAGTGGCAATGAGGACAGATGCCAACAAGGGCCACAGAGCATAGGGCTTGCTGCCAGCTGGAGCAGCCCATTCTGTTCTGTAATGACCTTCTGGAAACACCAATTCTCTTCCCCAGCTCTGAAATGATAGCAGAATTTTAACCCTTCCATGGGAAGCAAAGGAGGACCCATAGGCTCCTTTCACATGCTCAGAAACCTGGACAAAGTTCCAGTTTTATTTTGAGCAAACATAATTTTTAGGTGAAAGAAAACATAGTGTTTTGTAGGAAGATTGATTTGATTCTGAAGAAGCAACACAAAGGTCAGCATCTGCTTGGAGACATTATGAATTCTGGAAGCATCTCTGGTAACACCAGACCTAGACATACAGACAGATGTGATGGCCAGAAGTTTTGATACCTGGGCATGAAATTGGGCCTGGGGTCATGATTGTTCTTCCCTCCATCCCACCCAAGAAGAGTAGAAAAGGGAGACAGAGGAGGAGAAACATGAGGAGGAGGAAAAAGAGCAGGAGGAAGAAAAAGAAGAAAAGAGGAGAAAGAGAAAGAGGAGAATGAAGACGGAAAGGAGGAGGATAAGGAAGAAAAAGATGAAATGGAAAAGGACGGGGAAGAGGAGATAGAGGAAGAGAAAGAGAAGAAGGAAGAATATTAGAAAGAGAAGATAAAGAAGAGGAGGAAGAGGAACAGGAAGAGTAAGAGAGAAAAGAAAAAGAGAAAGAAAGAAGAAGGATGAAGTAAAAAGAGGACGAGGAAGGTGAAGAAGAGGAAGAGAAAGAGGATGAGGAAGAGGATGAGGAAGAGGAAGGGGAAAATGAAGAGAAAAAGGATGAAGAAGAGAATAGGGAGTGGCAGAATGCAGAGAAGAGAAGAAGAAATCCAGGCTTGGTGTGCACCTCCACAGTTCAACACTTGGGAGGTTGAGGCAGGTCGATAACAGGCTCAAGGCTAGCCAAACCCATATAATAAGACCTATGCAATCAATCAATAAATCTATGACTACTACCTGGATACTAGTCCTTCTCTCCCTCTGTTCTTCCTTCAGTACCTGCAGGGAGGTCAGACTCCTTCAAGGCCCTGTGCTGACTCCAGCTTGAACCCAAAGCCAAGGGGGAACCCCAAAACATATACCATGCTACAAGAATATATAAAACCCTGGGCTTTCAGTTGTGATCATCCGGGACTGAACCAGAGTCCAGACAGAAGAAAAACATGTTTCTCAAAACATGCCCTTTCTTCCCTGAGCTGCACAACTGCAAGCTTGACCAGCTGAGGTCACTGCCATGCATGTGGGGTCTTGAAAAGTTCAAGGGCCGGTTATCCCAGGTCATCTCAGTGTGAGTAGACTGAGAATCAAGTGAAAGGCCTGACTGAACCGAAATAAGCCAAGAAGAAAGTTCAATGTGATAGTAACACCTGTGAGTCCAGCACCCAGAAGCTGAGGCAGGAGAATTGTGAGTGCAAGCCAACATGGGCTACAAAGTGAGATTCTGTCTTAGAACCAAAACAAAAAAAAAAAAACAAAAAAAAACACAAAATAAACAAATAAGCAAAAACAAAAGAAAACAAAAACCCAAAGAAGCAAGAATGGCTTGATCCTCACTTTCTTGGACTTACTTCAAGGACATCCAAAGAAAGTAAATGCAAACCTAAGGATGTGGGCAGGGAACACTCTAATGTAGAAAAGAGAATATAAAAGAATATATATATATTCTTCAGTTTTAGAAGCAAACACTTCATTCTGCAACTTACCTGGTGAGCAAGGCAAATGAGGCTCCTCCTGACACAGTCTGGTTCCTCACTGCAGTAGCAGGGCTCAGAAGTGACATCCATGGGAGGTCCACACAGTTACTGAAGGCCATTGACTGTCACTCTTGGCAGCTGCTGAGGAGAAAGTGCCCTCTCCAAGTACATGGAAGCAGACATGAGGTTCCCCCGAGAAGAGCAGATTGGGTAGGAGAGCTGCACATTCTCAGTACAGCAAGCGTCTCCCTCCCAGTGACGACTCAGGGAACTGGGGGGGGGGGCATCTGTGAAACACCTGAACTGACATCTCCAGCCATGAAATTAAAGGAAAACACAGGCAGTTTTCTCTCATTAACCAATACAGAGAACCCTCCCCTGGAGATTTTCTCCCACTCAAATTACGGAAAGGTATGGGCTCTGTGGTAATGAAATTTTTTCTCATGATGCATTTTGGGAACCATTCAAGAGAGCATCAGAATCCTTTGCTTGTGGGCAATGCATTCCTGAGGACTTGAAGGGTCTTAGTACTAAATCAACAAGACTTGGGGAATAGTGTTCATCAGAAAGCTTGGTTAAATCATTGCTAACTAAGCTTCTTTAGTAGCCTTGAGTCTTTAAAGAACCTGGGAACATCAACAACAGGGTGCCGCACAGAGGTTCCTCCATGCACCTGACCATGCGTTTTGTCTTGGATGGGGGTGGGGGTATCAAGTATGAGAACCCATGGATATGGATTCATTCCACTTTGACCAAAGGTCAGAGAAACCGGGCCTATTCTTGCTCCTTCAAGGTTATAACTGGAGGTCTGACCCAGGGTGTGGCTACTATCAGGATGTTTTGACCTAGGGTATGGTTACTTGATGCTTTGGGTATAGAAACAGTAATTACTTTGTTCCTTGCATCTTGGTAAAGATGTCTTGCTGTGAGAAGCAGTGGGCTGCGTTCCCGCCTGGCTCCCACATGGCTAGCTTTATACCCAAAATAATAACACACAAATTGTATTCTTTTAAACACTGCTTGGCCCATTAGCTCTATCCTCTTACTGGCTAATTCTCACATCTTGATTAACCCATTTCTAATAATCTGTGTAGCACCACGAGGTGGTGGCTTACCGGGAAGGATCTTAACCTGTGTCCATCTTGGAGAGGAGAGCTAGGCATCTGCCTCACTTCCCTTCTTCCCAGCATTCTGTTCTGTCTACTCTACCCACCTATGTTCTGACCTATCAGGCCAAGCAGTTTCTTTATCAACCAATGAAAGCAACACATAGACAAATGACCCTCCTCCATTGATGTCTCTTGCCTTCTCCCTCCTCTTTGGATTGGGCTACATATAGCCCATAAGAAATAAACTCCGGGCAAATTTCAGTACTACTGAATGCCCTCCTGACTCTATCCTGTGTTTCTTTTTGCTTTTTTGTATCTCTCTCTTTTCTACCTGCCATTTCTTAATCCTCATACTTCAGGATGAATAAGCCGGGTGGCACCCGCTGATGTTGCTACCTAGACTCAGATACAGCAGCCAAGCATCTCCTGGTCCAAAGAATCCATCTTGGAATCAGAGCTCACATCAGCATGTTCTTTCTCATCCCCAGGTCCTAAGAGGAAATGGTCAATTTAATTACCTTTTGTGATTGCTGTTTTCTGTTTGTACACCTCTAATTCCCAAACTGAGTGCACACCTTAATGACCCAGGCATCTTTTTAGCAACAACAACAATAGAAATCATTTTAAACTCTGGATTCCATGATGCGTCTATACCTTCAAAGTCCTCTGCCTGAGAGTATGGGACAGACAGGCTATTGGAGCTGCTTTCCAAGGGTCAACACCCAGAAACCCTTCCTCTGCCTTGTGCCAATAGAACTATCTGTAATAAACCCTTGCCATCACAACTTCATAGCCTGGGACTTTAAAAGTGACCTTTGATGGCTCCATCCCAAAGGGAATTTTGAAACCTAAAGAAAAGTCAGTCTTTTCTTTCCATTCCCCAGACCCACATAAGAGGAATCATTGACTTTCCCTATAACCCATTAATTCTATATTTAGGAAACTCAGAGGAAGAAAAGAAGAAGAAAGAAAGAAAACCCACTACAACCTCACACACAACTGAAAAGATGGTGGATTCCCCGTGGCTATGCTGGCCAGGCGCGGAGCAGTGGCCTTCTGTAAGGCGTTACCACACTCAGCTTGGGTTTTTCTTTGGGAGAGTGGGCGAGTTCATTTTTCTTGGATGGAGACTCTGCAGACAGGCTAGAGGTCTGGTATCTTCATCACCTCTGGAGGTGGCGCAGCCTGGACATGCCAAGTCCCACGGATGCCTGCGAGCAGTTTTAAGAGGTTTTGCTTAGCTCCACTTTTATTAGAATGAAAGCTTTGCACAAGCGAGGGGTTTTATAGGAGTTATTTTTAAAGTAATGTGTTTTTATTGGTTTCTGGTAAGATCAGTGAAATCGCATGGCATTTTTTAAAGAATTTTAAACCGAAAAAAGATGTTCAAAAAAAAACTTGTCTGAAACACAAGAGCAAGGAAAGTCAAAATAAGGTGCTTGAACACAAGCAGATTAAGGCTAAGATCAAAACAGTTCTGGGGCAGCAGAAGAAAGGACCGAAGGATTTTGTCCAGGCTAGGACAAAGGCCAGCTCATTCATCATTGAAGCTGTCACTTGATTGTGGAGGCAAGGGCACTGGTCTCTATGACTCAGTTGCCCCCCTCACAGACCCAGGATTTGCTGTGTGTGAAAAGGCAGCTCATTAGAAGAGAGAGCATAGTGTTGGTGCTGATGCAGGAGGATTTAAAATCATAAGACACATGGAGACCCCAAGCAGTACATACCACATGTGCCGGTCATCCTCCCAATTCTCCACCTCTCTTCAACCTTTGCTATAATCTTGCCTGTCTTTTTTTCTGATTCCTAAAGTAAAACATGCTCACTGTGAAAACAAAAAAAAATTCAGGCACGTCTAGCTCAGCCTAAGTAAGGCTATCCTTCAGGTGAGAAAACAACTCTAAAGAGAAGGAGGGTCTGCCCAAGGTCCCCAGGGAGTTACTTGGCCTTCTAGGCCAGATATTTGTCTCAAGAACGCTCTGCCTTTTCATATAATGACAATGTGCCGAGCATGTATTTACTAAATGCATGTGTGTATATGTTGGCTGTTGGTCTGTTTCTGTTGTGGTCTGAGCATGGGTCTCCCTTCTAAATAATTCTTTTTTCTTCTTCTTCTTCTTCTTCTTCTTCTTCTTCTTCTTCTTCTTCTTCTTCTTCTTCTTCTTCTTCTTCTCCTTCTTCTTCCTCCTCCTCCTCCTCCTCCTCCTCCTCCTCCTCCTTCTTCCTGTTCTTGTTCTTCTTCCTTCTCCTCCTCTTCTCCTTCTTAAGACAAGGTTTCTCTGTGTAACCCTGGCTGTCCTAGAACTCTCTCTGCAGACCAGCCTGGCCTCAAACCTAGAACGCAGAGATCTATATGCCTCTGCCTCCTGAGTGCTGGAATTAAAGGTGTGCACCACCAACCACCTAGTTCCTTCTAAATTCTTATGCTGGAGCCTGACACTCCATGTGATAGAAATGGGTGATGAAGTCCCAGGAGCTCCGCCCTCATGAGACACAGTGTCAGGGCGCCATCTGAGGAGCAGAACGCCAGCCCTTATCAGAAATAAAATCTGTCAGCACCTCGATTCTCAATTTCTCACCTCTGCAACTGTGAGCAACCAAGTTTCTGTTCTTCATAATTTGTCCATACCAAAGCATTTTGTTACAGTAGCCTAAATGAATTAAGATATCCATAGAATGCAAAATCATTCATAGAGCAGCCAATACAGTATGGTTTAAGTTCCATGCAGGAAAGGCAATGCCTCTGTATTTCTAACACAGCACTGGCATGTTCCCACTAGCAAGTGCTTGTGCTAGAAGAGTAGATACATGGATGATTTCATGAATGGCTCTCTCTCCAGTGTTCTTTCTGTCGATGTCACCAACTCCCAAGAAGTTACTCTCTGGCCTCTTCACATAGACAGTGTGGCATGTATTACCCCCCCCCCCATAAAAATAAGTAGAACAAAATAAGCCATCTATAAGGCATAAGACAAAGCTGCCCATGTCTGTGCCACGACGACAATACAGACTGCTAGACGCAAGGGGACAGATTTCAAAATCATACCACTTAGAATTTTAAACTCAGCTAAACTGTAACATCTGTTAAGTGTGGGGGGCAAAGATATTTTTCAAACATGGATGACTCAAAAGGTTTTTTTTTAAACCGTGTACATATCCAAAATTTTACTTGGCAATACATGTTAGCAGAGAGAGAGAGAGGGAGAGAGAGAGAGAGAGAGAGAGAGAGAGAGAGAGAGAGAGAGAGAAATGAAGAGATGTCAGCGACAGACAGTATTGTCTGAAGCACCTCGTGCAATAGGTTCTACATGGCTCTAACAGGTCCCAGGGTCTCTCAGAACGCTAAGCTGAAACGAACTCTTCACCAGATGCCACCAGGCCCTTGGAGACACCCCTTCCACTACTTTCCCACTCAGCTCCTATCGTCTCTCACCCTGTTCTCTTTTCCAGAGCCACACCACCACTGTGGGAAATTATGACGCTGACTCCCACCACGGGATCAGCCTTCAAGTTCCCTTTGTCTTTCAGCTCAGAAACAATCTCCCAGGTGTGGTTTGTTAGGCTCTATCTTGTCATTCATGTCTCAGGTCAATGGTGACACTGGCAGATATTTTCCTCAGCCAGCCAACAAGAAGCAATGCCTCCCTCTTAGTCATAGAACTCAAATCCGTTCTCGGTAGCGCTCGTTCACTGGCTGGAGTCAGTTTTCGAGTAAGTGTGTTTGTCCTGCTCATACTGCTTCCTAGAAGGGAACAATCTAGAACAGGAGTATACTCCGTCTTTGGGGCATGGGTAGCAGCACTTGGCACCTGCAGTTGCTTGGTAAGAATAGCCTGGATGAGCAAACACTCATCTGCATTTGCAGTGCCTAGGAAGTGCCCTGGATTAAAAGGGAAACACTTTGTTTTCAAAGAAAGAAGAAGACAGCGTCTCAATTTTGAAATAAGTCTAAGTGTCAACAACTTAACTTAGTGACACTCAATTCATATTGAGACACAGAATAGTCTTTAAAAAAAAGTTGATGGAAACCATGGGTCTTCTCCCCAGGCAGGGGGAAAAAGGGGCAGGATTGTCCCATTGAAACTAAGAAAGACAGTCTTGATGTCTCCTCTTAGGTGTGGAATCTAGATTGTGTGTGTGTGTGTGTGTGTGTGTGTGTGTGTGTGTGTGTGTGTGTGTGTTGGGAAGGGGCATGGGATCAGCCAACTGGTGATAATTCAGGAATGAATATGAGTAAGGCACATATAGTCAAGTGTGAAACTGTCGTTGAGACCACTGTTCTGTAGGGTGCCCACTAGTACATGTATGTACGTGTACACAAAAGGGTGATCCATGTGTGTTCTTTGCATCCACACAGATCCTTCCCCGAGGCTGATGCCTCCTTTGCTGGTCAGGTACGGCTATGGGGATACGGTACAAGCTCAAAGCAGAGTGTTGGTGGAATAGCTATTGATTATTTTCTCCCCCCAAAGGCCCAGGCTGTTTAAGCAGATCTGGCTAAGTGAGGATCAGGGATGGTGGGATGGACACCGAGGGTCTGAAGAATCACTCACTCCCCGGCTAGACAACCTCACCAGGCTCCGATTTCATCAGCTCTCTAGCCTCAGTGAACCTCTCTGCAGAGATGAGCCCACTGAAAATAATTTATCTTTAAACACATCTGTCCATTGCATCTGACAATCAGTTGATGGGAGGCAGGTTCCTAGTTGTGAGTTAGCACAAAATGCCAGGCTTAAATAAGGTAGAGCCTAAATCTCAGAAGGCAGGTCTAGATCTTTACACTAAGATCTCTCTCTCTCTCTCTCTCTCTCTCTCTCTCTCTCTCTCTCTCTCTCTCTCTCTCTCTCTCTCTCTCTCTCTCTCTCTCTCTCTCTCTCTCCTCTCTCTCTCTCTCCCCCCCTCTCTCTGTGTGTGTGTGAATTTAGCTGCAATCCTAAGAGAAACTCCCATGGTTTACTTTCTGTCTTGTTTATTGTTTGCTTCTTGCCCTGAGGATGCGCTTTCCTTGGTCCATCAGTTACCAAGACCCCCTAAGCCTGGCTGAATAGTGAAGGACCAGCTCTGAAGAGCTAAGTGAGTGCTAACCCCAAGTCTAAACCTTGGAGGTTCTGAAGACATGGGAGAGCTTCCTTGTTTAAAATAAACAAATAGAGAGCAGAGGCAGACCAGAAATAGAGAACTGTATCCATTCATTTCCAATTGTGATGAATGACCAGAGGCAAAACCCAGCAAAGCTGGTTAATAAACTTGAAAGCGACTTGAGACAAAAGAATGCTATACCAGGTGAGTGGTGGGGATGCCTTCCCAGAGACAATAGTGTTTAAGCAGCAACAGGAGGATGCACCCTTAGTAAGATTCTAAGGGCTCCATATGGAGGAACGGTGAGTGCAGAGGCCCTGAGATGAGAGCTCGGCACAGTGAGGGAACAGAAGGAAGGACATTGTGCCTACAGCAAATGAGGTCCAGTATAAGTTCAGATGAGAAGTTTGGGGACACTGTAGCATAAGATCCTGCATATTGGGGCCACACAGTGCCTTCAAGTAGGACACTCGTCTCATGTGAAACTCAACCAGGCTTCTGATAGAACAGTGAACTGTAGAGATCTGGAATACACAGACCAAGAATCAAGGACTGCTGGAAAGTGCCTAGCCTCAGCTCTGTCCATTTATAGGTTGGGATAGTTGTTTTTTTTTATTTTATTTTATTTTATTTATTTTTTATTCAGGCCTCCATTTTCTAATTATTTAAGAAAATGAGAAGATTTGGGTGATTTAGTATATTTTTATTTACAGTTGACATATAGTATTTATTTGTATTTGTGGGCCATGGTGAGACATTTTGTCATGTGTACCCAGTGAGAGGACCAGATTATGGCCATTGTACAGCCATCAGCAGGGCAATCATCAGCTCTTTGTGTTAGGAACAATTATGAAATATTCAGTTTCTATCAGCTATGATCACCCTCCTGCCCAGCTCCACCTATGAGAGCCATCTTTGAGGACACGTGAATCATAGCATTCAGTAACCTTCTGACCCTCACTCCTGCCCTTGCCACTTAGCCTCAGAGACAAATCTGGACCTCTCAAATAACAGGGAGACAAAAGGGTTTAAGCCAGCTTGTGACTTATGTGACTTACGGCTAGAGAGCTGTGGAACCTGTCACCTGGACCTATTCCCAGATGAGATGCCACCACATCTTGCCTTCTTTAATGCCCGCAAGACAGAGACCCACAACTTGCCTAACAGCAGCTCCTGGGGAGGCTGGAGGACTTTAGCATCTTACTTGGTCCTTTGTTCTCCTGAGAGTGTAAGTTACTCCTGGCATCCGGGGTGCCCTATGCCATGACGATGTGCTTCCTTCAGGCCAGCTCTCCAAATGTTAACCTAGTGATCTGACCAAGAAGGGCCAGGCTGGACCTGGCTTGAATTGAAGCTGGCTCTTTCCCTGCCTGCCCCCTGCTTTCTCCTTTCCTTTCATCTCCCGAAGTGGTCCTGTGATGAGTGTCTCTCACTGGCTGGGTCAGGTCCCTCACCCTCCCGACTTCCCAGCTCCCCTCTTTCTCGGACCCTTGCTTGTGCAGCTGCTCCATGAAATGACTCGCAGAAGTCTCCGGCCAGCCCGTTTATTTTTATAAACAATAAATAGGACGACATTCCATGGTGTCCCACTCCGTTAGGCCTTGTTTACAGAGCCGCGGAGACAGTGACGGAAGATTGCTGGGGTTTGTACAGATGGCGGCCCACATGTCGTAAATTGTGAGCCGGGAGAGAGGGTTTTGTTTCTTTCCTAAGAAATACAAACAACAACAATTTGCTCCCCTCACACCCGTCTTCCTTCCCTCCCCACGGTCACACGGCATTACTGAGGCCTACAAATCATGGCGGGATGATATTAAGCTGCCTCAATAATGCTCGGGATCCCTTCCGGTGTGTGATTCTTCTTCATTAGAAACGATAGCCCACGTGCCCCAAATCCTCTTTCCCTCACCTCAAAATTTATAGATCACAGTCTCTAAACTAATTGTTAGTTGCACACTAGGCTGCAAGCTGTTCATCCGCAGAGCAATTACCTCAGAGGCCTTGAATAAAGGCGGGGATGCAGAACGGTAGAGCAGGCAGGGTCTCCTGGTACCCACTAACAGGAATGAGGCATGCCCTATCCATCACTAACTATTGTTCAAAGGCCAAGAAGTGACAGGCGGCGGAAACAGGCCGCTGACTTCCTTTATGACACTGTGGGCCAAAGTAGCTTCCAGCTAACACTCTACCAGAAGAGGAGCCGTGGCTCAGATCCTCTGTCTTCTTCTCAGGCAGGGAGACTTCCCACAGCTTGCCTGTTCATTTAACTTCTATGAGCCCTCACTCACAGAAAGTGGCCCTTTGCAACAAGCTGTGCTCCGGGCTTCCTCCAATTCCAGAAGGTTCCCAAGGTCTGGCACCGTCCTAGCTAGTACACAGTTTTCTTCTCCTAGACAAGGCAAAATCCAAAACTCACATCCAGAATCCCAGACACTTTCTGATGGATGCTTGGTGAAGTAAAGAAACTGAGGCTCAGGAATAGCTAGAGATTCACCTGACTTTGTGCAGCCAGTTAGTGCCAGAGTGAGATCTGTTGACGTCACACTCCTGTGTGTTACAGCTGAGAAACAGCGATGCCGTGTGGAGGCTAAATTTCCTGACAAAAATGTCACAGGAGAAATAAGCTTACTTGCCTAATCCCCAACTATAAGGCACACTGGGACTCCCTAGACATGCATTGTGCTGTAGAAAGTTCTAGTTTGAAGGGCTTCTCCAAGCGCCTAAGCAGTAGAAATGCATTATTCCAGTATTCCTTGTGGAGTTGGTTAGTTTCTTGTCAACTTGGAAGGGGCCAGAGTCATCTGGGACAAGAGAACTTCAATTGAGTTGCCCTACAGACAAGCCTATGACACATTGTCTTGATTGATGGCTGACTTGGAAGGACTCAGCCCACTGTGGACAGTGCACCCTAGGGCAGGTGGTCCTGGGTTGTATAAGAAAGCAGGTTGAGCAAGCCATGAGGAACAAGCCAGTAAGCAGTGTTCTTCCAGGGCTTCTGCTTCAGTTCCTGCCTCCAGATTCCTGCCTTGAGTTCTTCTTGCCCTGACTGCCCTCAGTGGTGAGCAGAGATCAGGACACATAAGACAAATAAACCCCTCCTCTCCAAGGTGAATTTGGTCATGGTCATCTCTCCCACAGCAATAGAAAGGCAAGCTAAGAAATTGATCTATCATCTATCTGGCTTCTGGGATCAGCCCATGACATTGAGCTTCAGTCCAGAACATTGTTAGTGGCGTAACCAAACCCACTACTGCAGTCTCTTGCCAGTGCCCGAGACTGCCTGTTCTGACAGATGGCTCTTGCCAGTGCCCCAGACTGCCTGTTCTGACAGGTGGCAGATGCTCCACTCTTGTGGAGCTGAAGAGAAGTGCAGAGGAGCCCTGGAGGAGGAGTTCTCAGTCGGAGAGCTTCCTCCCTGCCCCAGTGAATACCTCTGAGCCCATGGGTCTCCTAGAGTTCCCTGTGGCATTCCCAGACAAACCCTACTCCTTTGCACACAAGTTAGCGACCACTTTCCCTTTCCTGCTTCAAATCCTGTTATGGTCAGTCTTGTCAACTTGCTTGAACTGGGAGGTGCAGAAGTTAGCAATGCATACCTCTAACTGTGTCTGCAAAGGCAGTTTAGAGATGATTGCCTCAATCTCTCTCTCTCTTTCTCTCTCTCTCCCTCTCTCTTCTATCATGATGTAAACTGTTCTCTTTTTCACAATCCCTCTCTCTTCTTTAAAAAAAAATACAGCTTCTGAAACCACTAACCAAATAGAGTGTCCCCCTAAGGCAGTGATTCTCAACCTGTGGGTCACAACCCCTTTGGGGTGTCATAGATCAAACATCTTACATATCAGATATTTATATTATGCTTCATAACAGTAACAAAGTTGCAGCAATGAAATGATTTTATGGTTGGGGTTCCCACAACGTGAGGAACCATATTAAAGGGTCACAACATTAGAAAGGCTGAGAACCACTGGCCTAAGGTATTTTGATAAGGTATTTTGTCCCAGCCCCCTCACTTCCCTGCCAGCCATTTCTGAGATGCTCAGGGATGCTGTGTGCTCAGGGATGCTGTGTGCTCAGGGATGCCGTGTGCACAAACCAGAGCTCCTGATTATTTTCACTGCCCCAAATTCTAAATAAATCCTCATCTCAAGCTCTGCTTCTTGTAGTCTCCCATCAATATCAAATCAAGATGCTCCATAACTATTTCATTTCTAGAAAATGACATGAATGTCAGCTTTGCCTTCCTCCACATCTAGAATTTAGAATTTGGGGCAGTGAAAATAATCAGGAGCTCTGGTTTGTGCACACCACATCCCGTGCACACAGCATCGCTGAGCACACAGCATCTCTGTGCACACAGCATCCTTGTGCACACAACATCCCTGAGCATGATCTAGGACAGCTGACTTCAGTGAGCCTGTTGTCTCTGTTCCCAACAGCCTCACTGGGCCCAGATTCTTTCTTTCCTGTCAGCACCCTGGTCCCCACAGGCAGTTGAGTTTTTGGACTCTAAATTTTTATACAGTCCTGGAATTTTTCTAGTCAACTGCAAACAGATCTAGTGTTTCCTTGTGATATGCTAACTTTCTCCTCCAATATAGTGAGGGACTCGCAGAGATTTGGGGAAACCCACCTTTTTTTAAAAAAAACTTTTTTGATTTCAGGCTTTTGCAATAAATATTCTAATTTTTTGAAGCAAAGGTGATTCCTTTTGAGTGTTGGCCAGGCTTCTCAGCACACTTTATCCAGATTAAAGAAGAAACAAACTAAGCACCTTCTCTTTTCAATTCACAGTGGGCTCTCGTGTGCACCTTGCCCTTGAGTAGGTGAACTTTCAAAACTCATGTTCTCTTCCCCCACCTCACATTCCACAGCTTCGTGTATCCATGGCCATTTCCCAAGCTGAAATCCACTCTTTCTTTTGTATCAAAGTACTGTGTGGCACTGCCTAGTAACACAACCAAGCAGGCTTTTCAAATCTAAATATGCATTTTAAAACCTACATCTGGGGGCTAGAGGGACGGCTCAGTGCTTAAAAGCACTTGCTACACCTTCAGAGGACCCAGGTTCAGTTCTCAGCACCTACTTGGCCTGTAGCTCAAGTCCCAGGGGATCCAAGGCCCTCCTCTGGCCTCTGCAGGCACCAGGCATGAAATGGTACATATACACACAGATGTAGAGACAAAACACCCATATCATACACATAGAATAACATAGTGACAAATGTACATGCGACCTGAGTTACACTGTAACAATATAACAATATAAAACTGGGTGTTTACCTGAAAAGGGCTATGACTTCTGCTCCGCGGAGGACTTGGATCTTCATCAGTCTCCTTTTGCCACAGCTGTAGGTCAGTCACAGAGTAAGAGGGGGCGGGGCATTCTACATCTCTCCAGAGATCCAGACATTAGAAAACCGTGCCTCTGGTTATTGTTCACCTATTGGAGCACAGCAAACGTGGGCCGTATTCTAAGGAGTGCTTGCTCTTGGAGCAGCCAGTCACAGGATCACAGGGCCTCCTTATTCATCCTTCGATGTGGTCTCATGAGGAACAGCCCTCTGCTCTACATCCACTCACGCTTCACTAGGAGCTCTCTGAATCTCTGAATGAACAGGAAAACTCAGAGTTGGAAATACAGCTTCCTCACTTCTGGCCAGCTCCAGCCAATAAGAGAAAGCCTCAAAAAGTGCAGGGTTAAGGGCTAAAGCAGCCAGTGGAAACTTTCCAAGCAGAAATTGTAATGGGAACATCAAAGAGCCACCACAGGGTCCCAGCATGGGGTAGAAAGCCTTGGGGACACAGAGACCTCCTGCAGGCTCTACAGTTGGAGCCTGAATTTCAAAAGACCCACACTTAGCAGCCCCACCAGAGAGGAGAGGGGAAAGTTGGGCATAGAAAAAAAAAAGTGAGAATAGGGCTCAGCTGTGGAGCCTTCCCCCTGGGAAGAGTAGGGAGACTCACCAAGGAGTGTTACCTCAGGCTAGGTCTTGCCTGTTCCTTCATAACCACTTCAAAGGCTCTCGTTGTTCTTAGAAGAAAGTCTCAACTCTTAAATTGGGCCTAATGGGCCTTTCCTTATCCCTCACTGTGCATCCAAATATCTGATAGGAGGGCTGGGCCTCCTGCCTTGGTAAGACTGTGGTCCCCACCTTCCAGGAGCTCACAGAGCCGGGTGGCGACACATGAGTGACAATGAGGTTAAAGAGAAGGCTTGGTGAGATCTGGGAGAGCTCAGAGGGGAGAAGAAAGGAGTGGCCAGACCATTGTCATGGGGAAGGGATGGCGAAAAAGCACTACCACAACCTCCAAGAGAGAGGAACAACTCTAGGTCTGGGGAGACTCCAGGTCTGGCATGCAGAAGAGCTTGACCCTTTTGGTAGAGACTCCGGAGTTGCCTGATATACAAGGGATTCAGTACAACATGTGACCATGAGGGACATCAGGGGACTGAGTCCATGATGATTAGACCCCATTAGTCTTTCTTCCCCAGGAAAGAGAGGTCTGCTTGTGTCCCTGGAGTATCCAGAGAGTAGCAAAGCCTCAGTTGGGCCTTCCCACTATCTCCTGAGCCGTCTATCCTCCTTAGCGCTGTTATTCAGCCAATGTGTCCCCACAGGGGACAAAGGTGGCCACCCAAACCTTCAGAGATCCAAGTATGAGGTTAACTGTCTGGACAGTCAGTGACCTTTTCCCATTAGTTTCCATGACAATTCCAAGAGAAAGAATCTTTCTGGTCGCTAGTCTGCAGGGCACCTTCTTTTCCACTGACTTCCAGGCAGGAAAACGCGATCTTTTCAGTGGCCAGACCTGAGTCCAAGGTTGTCTTCTATAATCAGAGGTTGGGTCCCTCACCATCTGGTAAAGACTTTGAGCAGTAAGGACTGGCACCCCAGGAAAATTTGGGTCTCTACAGCCACAATGACAGAATATTGTTGCAGTACTCTCTCCTACCCAGGCAAAGCCAGGCCACCCCGCCAGATGTGTAGCTCCTGCAGGGGACAGCAGGCCTCCAGCCACAGGGATGGCCGCCTTGACTTTGATGTTCCTCGGTTTCCACTCTTTCCTTAGCGCTCCAGCCAAAGCTGCGTGCTTGTCTGTTTTGTCTGGACAAAGTTCTGTGGTGTGTCTGCTGCAGGGAACAGTTCCATCAATAAGGCCCGCTGTTTTGTTAGTTTTACCAAGTAGCAGAAGGAAGGTCTGTGTTGCTTGAGGAAGCTTTCTTTTTGTTTCCTTTTCCTTTTCTTTTCTTTCTTCCTTCCTTCCTATCTTTCTTTTTTACTCTCCAACAGTCTCAAAGGAACTGTTTTCCAGCATGTTCTTCCCCGTGTGTGCTGTCAGCATCATCCAAAGCCCCCTTCAGCCCCACGCTGGCTGGGGTCTTTTGTGGCAACACTCATGTTCCCCTGGGAATCTGCTTTTGCCTGGTTGAGGGCTTATGACTTCTACTTCTTGGAAAAAAGCTAGACTTTTTATTAAACAAGCGAGTATGCTGAGCAGCGATGTCACTGGCATTGGTAAAAACAGATGCTCAAAGCTCCTGACACGCCTTGTGCTGTGTTCTTTCCAACAGCTACTTTGTCCATGCCATGTCACACCAAGTGCTCAATGGCAAAGACACCTGTTTCCTGCCTCCCTTCCTCCTCTCTTCATTTCTTTATTGAAGTCGTATTCAGCACTCTCTTGGTTTGACTATGAAAGGTGCCCCCATAGACTCACATATTATGTGTTTCGTTCCTAATTGGTGGCGCTATTTGGAGAAGATCGAGAAAAGTTAGAAGTTTTGTCAGAGGGAGGGAGAAGTCAAAGGCGCTTGGTTGCTTTTCCTATTGCCATGACACAAGCAAGTTAAGGAGAGAAGGGTTTCTTTCAGCTCATAGTTCACCGAGGACACCGTCTCTAAGAAGGTAGGGGAGACCTGGTGTCAGCAACCCGAGGCAGCTGGTCACATCGTATCCACAGACAAGAAACAACAAATGAAAGGGAAATGTTCCTTCTAAGCTAGCTTTCTGTCTTTAATGCATGTGGAATGGCGCCACCCATCTTGAGGGTGGTGCCATGTCAATTAACTTAACTAAGTTAATGATCCATAAAAGATGTCATCAAGAGCTTCAGATTCTACCAAGGTGACAATCAGCGCTAGCCACTCCTTGTTAACTCCATATCCAAATGGACTACTCTTAAGCCATGACCTTCTCACTTGTTCTCATAATCTCATGCCCTTATGAAGGCATAAGTCACAAACAATTCCACAGCAGTTTGGAAATATGATTAATAGAATGGTTATTTATTTTAGGGAGGAAAAATTTACAGATCACCATCCCAGACAACAGCCCTCTGTGCAATCAGGAAGGGAAGCCTAGTCGTCAGAAGCGGAGCCGGAAGCCAGAGAGCGAGCGGAGGGCAGTTGCTGCTTTTTTAAAGAGAGAGAGACCACGCCCCAATGGGCTGGTATCTCAGCAGCTATTGGCTGAAGGAGCAGAAGGCGCTCCCGCAACACCTTTATAATCTTATAACACACAAACACAATCCATCCAGTTTTATAAGTCCCTATGGACTTTTGAAATTCCAGCACCATTTTCGAGTTCAAGTCTTATCTGAGACTCAAAGCCATCTGTGAACCTCGAACTCCTTTGAAATAAAAAGCAAACTGCATACTTCCAATATACAATGGCACAGAGGGGAAGAAGGGGCACCACAATGAGTAATCAGGCCAAATCAAGACGGAACCTAATAGCACAATTACCAAATCCTGCAGTTCCATGTCCAGCATCTGGGTCTCCTGATGGGGTCACCTGGGTTCCAAAGGGATCAGATAGCACAGCCCCCCCATTTCTCCTGACTGACACACACATACATAGTCATTCTCTTAGGCTGGCACCATTCTGTGCCTACAGCTTTCCTCAGTGGACTGTCCATGGCTGTGGCATCTCCAACAGCCTGGGATATCCATTGCAACTTAGGCTTCACCTTCACAGCCTCAGTAGTGGACTCTTAGAGCCTCATATACAGAGACTCCCAGCCTGCAGTGTGGCCTCAGCTGCTCTCTGACACAGACAAAACTCACTATTGTGTAGATGATGCTAATTGGAGCAAGCCTGGTAGGTTTTCCTGGAAGATGTCACCAGGTAATTCCAGATCCCATGAAGCTGATGAACAGCACTAACCATAACACATACTAAAGCTGGACTAGGATTTCTTTTTCCTTTGAGATAAGATCTAAAATGACTTTCATATCACACACACCATTATTCTTATGTGTGAATAAGGCATTTCCAGAAAATATTAGCATTTTGAGCCGAGAAGATTTCATCCAACTTCATCCAATGGCTGGAGGACCCAGATGGAAGTAAAAGGTAAAATCAGGGTGAAATTTCTCTTGTCCAAACTCGGACAACCAGCTTCTCCCACTCTGCACTATCTATGCTTCCAGATCGTGGACTTTCTGACTCAGGAACTTCGAACATCAGCCCCTGCTACCTCTGTTCCTCAGGCTGTAGGACAAAGTCTGGTCTAACCTCAACCACTCTTCTGTCACTACTTGAGAAAAGCAGACTGTGGAACTTCTTAATACCTGTGAGGTAATTGCTATAATAAATCTCTTCAAATAGATGGACCAGTAGGTGGGTAGGTGATAGATAGATGATAGATATTAGATAGATAGATAGATAGATAGATAGATAGATAGATAGATAGATGAAAGATAGATAGATAGATAGATAGATAGATAGATAGATAGAAGATAGATAGATAGATAGATAGATAGATAGATAGATAGAGATGATAGATAGATGGATAGATAGATAGATAGATATAGATGATAGATAGATAGATAGATGATAGATAGATAGGTAGGTAGATGATAGATAGATAGATAGATAGATAGATAGATAGATAGATAGAAGATAGATAGGTAGGTAGATAGGTAGATGATAGATAGATAGATAGATAGATAGATAGATAGATATAAGATAGATAGATAGATAGATAGATAGATAGATAGACGATAGATAGATACATAAAGGTGATAGATAGATAGATAGATAGATAGATAGATAGATAGATAGATATAGATGATAGATGGATAGATAGATAGATAGATAGATAGATAGATAGATAGATGATAGATGATAGATAGATAGGTAGGTAGATGATAGATAGATAGATAGATAGATAGATAGATAGATAGATAGATAGAAGATAGATAGGTAGGTAGATAGGTAGATGATAGATAGATAGATAGATAGATAGATAGATAGATATAAGATAGATAGATAGATAGATAGATAGATAGATAGATAGATAGATATACGATAGATAGATACATAAAGGTGATAGATAGATAGATAGATAGATAGATAGATAGATAGATAGATAGATAGATAGATACATAAAGGTGATAGATAGATAGATAGATAGATAGATAGATAGATAGATAGATAGATAGATAATAGATAGATAGATGATAGATATTAGATAGATAGATAAATAGATAGATAGATAGATTGATAGATGATACATAGATAGATAGATAGATAGATAGATAGATAGATAGATAGATAGATAGATGATAGATAGATAGATAGATAGATAGATAAGATAAGATATCTGTATTAGTTTCTTTTCTTGTTGCTTCAACAAAATACCTGACAAGAAGCAACTTAAGGGAGGAAGGACTTATTCAAGTCCATGGTTCAGGGCAGTAGGTGTGGGTACAACCCATCATAGCAAGGCCTGACAGCAGGAGGGTGAGACAAGAAGTCTTCTCCCATCTGCAGTCAGGAAGCAGAGAGATGAAGGGCGGTGACCAGCTACCTTTGTCCTTTTGTTCCGTCCTGGAGCCCAGCCTGTGAAACACCCCTGGCCACAATCAGTGTTGGCCTTCCCTCTTCAGGAAACTCTCACACAGAGACCCTGAATCTAACTCTGGGCAAGGTGGCAGTGAAGATTAACCACCACAGTGCCCTGTGGGGAACCTCAGTGGAAGAGTCAAACATCAGCCACATTCTACTGGGCAGTTAAATGTCCAGTCAGGGCTGCAGTAGGCAGCTGCTACAGTAATATAATAAGCATGTGATAAAGACTAGGTCCCCAGGGTGCTCTTATAGGGACATAATGGCACCTTTAAGAGATGGGACCCAGAGGAAAGTCTTTCTATTACCAGAGGTGTTCCCTTGAAGAAGTCTCAGAACACTGGCCTCTGTCTCTTTCTCTTCCTTTTTCCCTTGCTCCCTAGCCATGAGCTGAGCCATTTGGCTCCATCACGACTTCTTGCCATGATGCCCTGCCTTGCATAAGCCCCAAAGCACAGACCCTGTGACTGCAAACTGGGAACTCCAAAACCATGAGGTGAAGGTGCTGCTTCTCTCTGCATGTCTATTACCTCAAACATTTCATTATAGTAACAAAAACTTAATCGCTTGCATGCTGGTATCTATTTCTCTCACAAGGTATTTGCAGCTAACTTTCCTGTTTTCTGCCCCTGGCACGACGTACTATTGCAACAGAAGTTTCCAGGGGCCTTGCCACTATGTCCACATACTGCTTGGATATAGATAGCTATAGACAGGTCGTGTAATCTCTCTGCACCTGTTTCTAGGCTCTACGGAGTTCCTCCCAATGCCTACTCCACTGAGTCACGCGATCATCTAAAGAGAACCGTCCGTGGGTCCTGTCACAGACTGCATGCAAAGGAAGCTGCTGCTCCAGCTCCTTCCTTGTCACACAACACAGTCATGGGCACGAAGTTGCTTTAGAGATGCAAGCGACAGGCCAGAGGGGGTTAACAATGCAATAGTCCTGATGGCCAGAAAGCTCTCTCCTGCAGTCTTCCTAAAGCATTTTGGTTGGTGTTTGGAGGCCACTGCCACTGCTTTAGGGAGCGGCTACTGTTGACACTGTTGACACTGAGGAAGAATGCAACTGTTGGCGTTGGCGAGACAGCTCTGAGCATGGAAGGTAGAGGTCCTGTCCCAGTTGGAAAGAGGCCACAGACTGGTCATGGAGGAAAGTATGATTAACAATTATCACACACACACAGTTTAATTAAAGCAGGAACTAATTTTTAAATAACTACCTGTGATGGCCGGACGGTGGTGGCGCACGCCGCCTTTAATCCCAGCACTCGGGAGGCAGAGGCAGGCAGATCTCTGTGAGTTCGAGACCAGCCTGGTCTACAAGAGCTAGTTCCAGGACAGGCTCCACAGAGAAACCCTGTCTCGAAAAACCAAAAAAAAAAAAAAAAAAAAACTACCTGTGATGATCAGTTTTGATCGTCAACTTGACTAGACTGAGAAATGTGAGGGACTTACAAAGCTGCCACCGCATGTGTCTGTAGTGATGCTTCCAAAGGCCACTGGACTCCCAGGACGGTGTTTGAGGTGCCTGGAGGAAGCAGGACCTGGGAGGATGCCCCCTTCCTGTATCATTCCTATCCACCAGGAAGTGACACACTTTGCTCTTGCCCCCACCGCCATGGTGTTCTGCTCAGGCACAGGTGGTCGAATAACCACAGACCTAGCTCTCTGAAACCCCAAGCTAAAGGAAATCCCTCGTTGACATGTTTCTGTCACAGCAATGGAAAAACACTTGGTAAGTACCCCGAATCCCAAATCTACACCATGTTCCCTCAACACACTTTTCACTGCCTCAGCGACAGGCCATGGGAGACACCAGTCATCAGCCTAGACAGCCGGCTCAAGAATGTGTCAGAGACGTTGTCAACTTCCTGCTGTACCAGACTGCACTTCTAGCTAATTTGCTCTGCTTTCAGCCCAAGGAAAGACAATCCTTTTTACCTACATGACGTCATGGCCCTCGATTGCAGCCACTTACGTCAGGGTATTTGTTTGACCCTGAAGGAGCCACGCTATTGGTGGTCAATACACACTCGCATGTTTTACTGCCTGACAACTTTGAAAAGCTGAGGGAATTTTGAACGGAGCCAAGAAAACATAGAACCCTGGAAACCAGTTCCAAGTTTTCAGCAATGAAGCCCCTCACCACCCTATGTCCCCCTCCTTCTCAAGTCCCGTTTATTTAAGTCTGTTGATTTAAACCAGAAGGCGATGCCAGACTTTCCCTCACCCAGCCAGGTGCAGCTTGTTAGGGATGCAGGTCCACGGTGAGGGTTGGGTGAGCGACAGTGCTGACGTCAAAACCAGAAGGTAGATGATCATAAGCAACACAGCCAGGTCTGGCCACAGAGACCATGAAACCTAGAATCATGGGGTTCACCACCTATGGCCAGGACCTGGAAGAGAAAAATCCACAGGAGAATGCTCTGCCTCTGACCCTGGCTCAGTTTTAAACGTATGTGTATATAACTCTCTCTATAAAATCCATATGTGTGTATATCATGTATATATCATCCATACATATAATATCCATATACATGCTTACATACATATACAAATACACTATGCAGCGCCTACATATATATTTTCACGAGTTAAAAGTTGTTTATCGTCACCCAAACCCGGTCTTTATTACTGTTCTGTTTGTATATTATCCCTATACGGTTTCATATAGTATTATGAGCTTTAATTTAAAACCTGGTCAAGATCTATTGAATGACCCTCACCACCCACTTTCTTGCTACACACGGGAGACCTCCCTGTTTGGCAGCACGGACTGAGCTAACAAGTGAAACATTAAAAACCAAAGCAGGTGCTCTGGATGGAAACAGTGAAGCCAATGCACACCCACCCACGGCATCTCTGGTAGGCTACAGAGAACACGGGAGGGTAGTGACCTTTTTCCGGGAACAGTACAACAGACCCGGGAGGCAGTGCCCAGTGTATGCACATAGATCAATGCATCTTCTCTCTGTGAGCCCTCCATGAAGCCAGCACCCATGCCCTGTATCTAGCCACTGCTTCCACACCATCACAAGGCCAAACTTAATACCAGACCTTAGCTATTCCTGTATTTGAATGCTATGTGCTGCAAAGTCTATAGGATAAACTTTGAATCTGACCTCTGCTTGGTCAACGCAGCAGGCCTGAGGCTCTACCTCAGCCTTGATAAAACCTTGATTCATCTTCCTTGCTGTATTGTAGTCCACTGTGTAGCTTAATCCAATTAAACTCTCGACCCTTAGGTGATGACTCTGGCTTGGGGGTGTAAACACTGCTCTAAAGGGGTATTCATTTCTACTCAGTGTTCAGGAGTTAGATGGGGTATGGCGTATGCGGAGACTCAGCATTGGGGAACATTAACCAGGCAGTTTGCTGGCCAGTTTGGAAAAAAATAAACATAGCAATAGATTCTCTTTCCTATATTCAGCATGAACATAGTTTGTGGGGAGTCCTCTGAGCATTAACAATAAACAATCTAACAGCCGTGTTATTCTATCCAAGGGAAGAGTTGTGAGAAAATGGGACCTCTTTCTAGACACTAACTAGGGAAGCTCGGAGAAAGCAATATTCCTAGTTTGCACTTTAAAATGTAAACATGACATTTGGGAACCCCCGGAGACTGCAAGTGTCTCGGGTCTCTGATTCCAGCCTGACTCCAGCCTGTCTTTCTGTTTTCAGACTGCGCATGTGAGGTTTTTTTCCCAGTCAATGACTGTAGGCATCTGGAGTCTGGAGATGGCAGGGAAGCATGGCGTCTTAACTCGGACCCACCAGGCTTTGAAGCTGATGTCCTAAGGCAGACTTTACTTCTTCATCCGGGATCTTCATCTGAGAAGTGGGTACAAGAATGTCCCCTCATCCCTCGCCCCTTCCTTCTCATATCACCCCTTACCACCTACTGTAGGCAGGAAAGTTGATCCTAGGGTCCCAGGAGTGGGAGAGAGCTGACCCTGCACCTCACCAGCTGCGGCACTCAGGAGAGCGGGTCCTGCCTGCCCTTCACCTGGGAAGCATAACAGACTTGACCCTGTTGATGGGGGCACCAGTAATCTGGTCCCACCCCTCATCTGCCCCTCCCCCATCCTTTGCTGCCTAAGGCAGATGGGAGAGCTGTCCTTGAGATAAACGAAAGTGGGATCAACTGACCCTGATCCTCACCGGCTACGGCTACGGCACTCAGAAGAACAGGCCCCGCACCTCTCCCAGACAGCACAGTAGAACTGACCCTGCTGGCGGGGATGCAGGTAAGCCAGAACTGAGAGCTGGAGAGAACTGACCCTGTCTCCCTCTCATATGCCATGTGGCATGGGTGAAGAAGAGATACCAACCTCCCTGCACCCCTTGCTACCTGCATCAAGCAAGGGAGCTGGCCATGGGGGCATGAGAAAGAAGAATTGATCCCATCCCTCATCAATTTTAGCACTCAGGGGAATGGGTCCTGTACCTCGCTTGGGCAAAACTGTAGAGCTGGCCCTGGTGGTGTGGGTAAGGCAGACCCTAGGGCATGAGAGCAAGAGATCTGGCCCCACTCCTCGCTGTCTATTGCATGGGCAAGCTGGCTGAAGCAGTGCTGGAGAGCTTACCCAGGAGGTGGTGATGAGGGAAATTTGATGAGCCGATCAGCCCAGCTGCCATCCAGGCTCAGAACCGGGGCTCTGAGCTAGCCCATCTCAGCATACACCCCATCTATAAACTGCTGGAGCATGTGAAGGGGCCAGACCTGTAGACTCAAAACTGCAAAATCTCCATGACACAGGAAAACAACAGCTATATATAGCCGAGAGGAGCCCACTAAGGGCCCAGCATCGATTGTATAGCAGAAGTCTGAGGCCCCAAACCAGAACAAGGATTCATTGCAATGAACACTTACAAGTAAGGGTGTATGGACTAAAGGGTGTACTGTGTGACTCACTGGGCCACACAACAGCTTCCATGCCTAGATTTTGTTTGTGCTTTTTAAGTTTTTGTTTGTTTGTTTTTCTTTGGAATATTATGCTATTTGGGGGGAGTTGCAAGGATAGAGGGATGAATGGGATCAGGATACATGATATGAAATCCACCAAGAATCAATAAAAAAGGGGAAAAAAAACTGTTATCATATCCTGAGAAACCCTCAAAAGGTAGGCTGAGATGCCAGAATGAGCGTTAGCTACATCAATTCCAATCAACCACATCCACACAATTAGTGATTATTCCCATTTGTTTGCTGTCAGATGAGGGGTGACCCCAGCTGGGTGGCCTTCTTTTTCCTCCCTAGCAGGCGTAAGCTGTCGCTTCCCCACCCCCAGCTCTCAGCACTGCGGCAGCAGCAGCAGCATCCTGACTGCCAGCTCTGGAGTCACACTGCTCTGAGGCTGCTAATCCTCCCCCTCAGATGTGGTTAGCTAGGGATGGGGACGACAAGAAGGGGGATGGCCTAGTTGGAACACAGGGAAGCCAAACTGAGCTCCCTGAAGCTGGCAGCCAGAAGCAAACAGGAAACAAATTAGTTTAATCGGGGAATGTAAACCAGCTTGGGCAGGCAGGCATGGAAGAGCCACGCGAAGAGAGCTTGTTGACACTTCTCACTCAGTAAATGCAGGGATCAGTGTCATAGGCAAGCGCCACGGAGGAGACACTGCACAGCCTGTCGAGCCCCCAGAATGTCAGGCGCTGTCCATCCTCTCTGGGGCAAGGAAACGTATGTTCAGACGTGCCTCGGTAGCCAGGATGCTTGGGAGTCCAGCAGCGGGGCTCAGAGAAGGGACAGCCCGTGTTAGAGGTGCAGGTTTGTAGCTCACAGGTCTGCGTGGGGAGGGCAACCAGGGTTATGTAGACAGCCATCTTCAGTCAGGGCTCGCACCCGTGTCGGCCATTTGACATGGTCATGTAGTGCAATTTCGTTTGCCTGAGGGGGATCGTGGACAAGATTTGTTCAAGTGACCAGCTGCAATAAATAAATAAATAAATAGGACCAGAGTGGGTCCTTTGTTTTTTGTTTTTTTCCTTCAGTCTGCTTTTCCCTTCTTCTTATACTATAAACTCATGCATCAGGTGAATGGAGCAGACCAATTCCTTTGTGGATTTTTCTTATTCATTCATCCACGAGGAAACACTGGTTGATGTGGGTGTGGCATGTGCTGGGCATGGCAGTTATGCAGAACCTGATTTCAATTCCCCTAAAGAGCTTTGATAGGAGATAAGTGTAGACCATTCACAAGTCTGCTTTTAGTCCAGTGGGTGACATGCGCATCAGATGGCCTGAGTGTTCTTTACAGCTAAGATCAACAGCAGGCAAGAAAGAGAGGGAGCCATCCCGGAGGACTCAGGGGCTCTCCACCGAGGTGCTATACAAAGGCACTACAACACGAGATTCTAGTGCCTGAGCTGGCTATACCCAGATCCATGGAGCAGATCCGGGCGCTCAGGTAATGAACTGTGGTGGCAGCTACTTGAACAGATCAAATCCCACCTTCCCTTAAGGAATCCATCTTCAGTGTCCACCTCAGGAGGGCCAGAGGCTAAGAGGCCTTCCAGGTCTTTCCTCATGTCACAGACTGACCCCACCACACTGGGTATGGCAGCCGTCATCTGGGTGAAGCTGAATAGGGGAGCAGAGAGGATAGGGAGCAGAAGGGTACAGGTCACAGCCTTATCTGGGGTTTTATAGGAAGAAGGGGGGCATGCAAACTGCCGGCAGACTCCAGACTCATTGACCAGATCGGCGGAGTAAAACCGGAAGGCACCAAATAAAAACAGTATTGGGGGACAGCTGCAGGTCAACCACGGCACCAGGAGTCTGCCCCCAGGAATTTGCTCTCTAACCTGGCCTCAGGACAAAGTCAAATTGTTCCTAGTTGCGAGTTATCTGCTGGTACCTGTAATCTAGAAAGCCTCTGGGATGCCCGGTCAGCAGATGCTCAGACATTTGGGTTTATTACAGCTCAGCTTCATGCTATATGACTCTTCCTGAATCCTCATACTCGAGACAGCTTCTGACATTAAATGTGGCATAAATGCTGCGTCAGTCATTCTCATCCAGTATTGTTCAGGGAAAGGCAAGAAAAATAAAGCCCTCACGTGCTCAGCACAGATGCGGAACCCAAGTGCCCAGAGAGCCAACTGTGCTACAAACCGAGTGACTAAAAAGACAGAGCTCTAGGGCTCTAGGGCTGGACGTCCTTGAGGGGTATCAGACAGCAGGAGCCTTTCAGGACTAGGACAAGGTGGGTTGGCCTCTTGTTGACTTCTGGTGCTCACTGAGTTGGCTAATTTTGGTGTTCCTTGGCATGGGGAAGCTCCACCTTGGCCTCTGCCATCATCTTCACCGAGATTCTTATGTGGAAGTGAGACAGAGCTCCCGTTCTGTAAGGATGCAGTCAGACATATTTCCTACCCTACCCTGATGACCTCGTTTTAACCTTGTCACCCCTGTAAGGACATTCGCTCCTAATGAGGTAACCTTAGGAAAGTTTCACAAGCTGATTTCAGTGTCGCTTGGGACAGCGAACATGAAGAAGACGCAGCTCAGCACACAAACCCCTGAAATCTGAGCTATAAAAGGATCAGGAGTCATTCCCCATTAAGTAGGATGGTACCCAATCCCCAGGGCTGGAAACTGGGAGGCTGAAGCACTTTGAGACTAGCTCTGACTTCACAGTAAAATTCTGTCTCAAAAACCCACAGCTAGTGGGATAATTCTGGGCTAGAGTATTTGCCCAACATGCACAAGGCTCTGGGTTCCACCCCCAGCGCCGAAAAGAAAATAGAAAAGGTAAAAAAGTAAGAAAATCTGCTGTAGAACCCTAAAGCTATGAACCCCGGTGTGCTGCAGTTTGGAGTTTGGTCCCCAGCATGATGGTGTTAAGTTGGTAGACTGTCAGGGAATGAGGCATAAAAGAAAGTGATGGGTTCGTGTTGCCTCTTGGGACTGGGCTGGGTGTCACAGGACCAGCCAGCTCCCATGACAGCCCTGCCACAGGACTTGGAACCTGTCCTTCCCTGCTCTTCCTGTTCACACTTCGGCTCTTTATGCAACAAACTGCTTTCCTATGGCCAAGGCCATGCTGAGGAAGTTCCAGCCATCAGAATCATGAGCCAAAGAAGTGTCCCTATAAATTATTGAGACACAGGCATTTTGTTACTGCATTGTGAAGTCAAATAAGACATAAGGATGTTCACATCAGGAAATACTTTGTGGCTGGCCGAGAACAGCAATTTCATAACACGGGTACCACAGGTGATGATTCCAGGCACTATATGCTCATGGCAGAAGCCTGGGTCCATCCAAAAAAGGAAGAAGAGCACCAGCCAAAGTGACCCCTGGGTATATGGTCCTCATGCCTGCCAGTGTCTCTGAGGTAATGGTTTCAGAATCCATCATGAGTTCATAGGATGAATGTAAGCCCAAGATCCATTGGGGTTCCTCATGTTCCAAAGCCCCTGACTCTCAACTACAGTTCAGGGTGTCTACACATCTGTGGTAACCACAGAAGCAAGGAAAAACGGGAGGGTCCTCCACCCTAGCTCAGCAGTCCCTTCCCTTCTGGGCTGCATGGATCAATGGTGGTCACCTACCCACCTGAGGTCACTTGTTCCCACCCTGGCTTCTCAGCGGCTGTTTGGTCTCTTGGCTGGGGAGTTTGCAGTTAATTACCAGGCTCTTGGTGGCGGAGGTGGGGGGTGGGGGCTCCTCATTGTTCTTCCAGGACATCTCCCTTTGTCAAAAAACAAAAACTTGTTGTAAGTGGCACTCTTGTAGGTTTACCGCGCAGACAGACTAATTGTATCTTTTAATCTGGGTCAGACTGCTCTTGCTTATTACAAATTGGCTCTGACTCCCACAGAGAAGGGAATGCGAGGCTCGCTGTAGCCGAGAATGCAGAGGCAGCTTTACCTGCAGACCTGCTGGGGGTTGTGCTCCTCGGGGATGCTCCAGTTGGTGCTCCAGGATGCAGGACAAAATCAGCTGTGGATTCCAGCTGCCTTAAGCCAGCAAGCCTCCCTTCTGCAGCTGGATGCGGGCCAGAGAAGGTGATGTGCTAACACTCCCCCACCCCCCATCCCAGGGCCCGTTTGTTAATACTGGGCTGCCTTACTTACTGGGGATCTTGGGATTTTGGCTGCTGATTTTGTCTTGGATTGGGTGAAACCTAAATGAAATCTGAAGTGTTCTTAGGACATAGACCAGAGATGGCGTGACGAGGCCACAAACAAAGACGTGCTGGCAGCCACTTGAACCTAGGATAGTTGAGGAGGACCCCTGCTGGTGCCTTCATTTGGGTCCAGGGGAAGCAATGTGGGCTCTGACCTCTAGACTTTAAAGAGACTATATTCCTGTTGGAATCAGCAGCCAGTACAAAGGAAGTCTCCTGAGGCTCCCTTAGGAGATCAGTGTTCAGGGACACTCTAGTTGGTGGCTCCAGACAGGACCGCCCACTTGGCTAACAATAACAATACCTGCATGCTGCTAGGATCCACGATGGTTCCCTCCGACATTGTCTACCACTTAGATGGCAGAGGAACTGACTTTCAGATGGAATCTTCTGTCTCCAAGGTCCCCTATAAACTCCCAAGCCCCCTGCACCAGGTGCGCACACTCTCCATCCCGTGGGGAAAATAGGGTCCTTCAGTTGGTCTGATTGAAGACCGACTCTGCCCCTGGAGATGCCTGTCTGCTTTCCTTATGCCCAGATCTCCATCAGTTCCCATCCAACACCAGCCCCTAGCGCATTGGTACAGTTCGGACGGCAATCTTGTCCCAGCTTCCCCGCACTGCAGGAGATGGCTGACGTCACACAGTCTCCATGGCAGGCTTCATTCTCCTCCTCCACATGCTTGTAATTTTTTTTCCTAGTTGCTTGGTTGTTCTGTGATCGCTCTTGCCTTGGGCCTTTGACGAAGCTCCTCTGTCTGATAGAATCTCTTCCTTTCTTTGACTCGTGGGTTGTGTTTCCGAGGCAAGGGAAGAGGGCCTCTGCCACTTTTGCCCTGGAAGCTATTCTACCAAGGAGGTCGTTAATGAACGGGTGGGAAAATGAACGGAAGGGGCCCCAGAAACGTAACGCTGAGGGCCCAGTGGGCATCTGTGTGTTTAGAAAGCAGCAGAAAGTCAAAGTCAAGTTAGGAAACGATCAGGACTAAGACACTGAACTAAGAATAAGATTAGGTTCCTTGCCCTGCTCCAAACCCGCCCAGTGCTTCGCAATGATCAGGAACCAAGTTCTTTGTATCCACACCAATCCTGTAACTGGCTTCAGTCTACAAAGTTGCCTGAAGATTCACAGAGATTGCTGGAGTCCTGGCTGTTACAACCCCATTTCACACTAGAGAAGGAAAACAAAACTATAAATGGTTGCATTCCTTAGGTAAATAAGTCATTACAAGGCACTACCCAAGAGCTGCTCCAGCATGTGCCTGAGTCTCACTGGCCATGCCTACCGGGAAAGACCTTTTAGCCAGACCCGCTGCCAACCAAGCAAGGTTGCTGGTGATGAAAAGGAAGCAAAAGACATTGGAGAAGAATCACAGTTCTAATACTCAGGTATCGCTCAGCACCGAGCCCAGTAAAGTTACTCTCCAGCATGCTCAGAGTGGAACTGCACAAACACACGCAGTCTATAGCTATTCCGTTCTGTGGGGACACCGTGGGTGATGATCAGATAGACCTTTCCTCTCAGGTTTCATGTTGGGGACACAGGGTCATAGTTCCACTTGAAGATCTGTTATCCCTAAAGTCCCCCCAAAAGAAAGTTTTCTGGGGAATTGAACCCAAAGCATGGCATTTGTCAATAACAGGTCAATAAGGAGGAGTCTACTTACAGGCAAAGGGAGTGTGAACCACATCCCAGCAGTCTTTGCCCATCAGCAGGGCCTCCCAGGGATGCTGGCTCTGTGGGGTACCATCCTGCTGTTTCTGTCCCTGGCAATGGAGGTAGAGTGCCTTGCATTAGGTCAGGGAGAAGACAGAAGCAGGAGGAGGGAGAAGGGAGGGGTTCACACCACCATCCAGACCTATGTGTCTGCCACAGCCCGCCTCTTGATTCTTCAGCCACCTCTGAGCCAGCTGTTAGAATGTGCACCTCACGGGTGAGGGAGAAAGCCATTTTCTCAAGGAGACAGACATGATAGGTGCAAGGTGTCAAATCCACATTTGACCTGGCTGAAGAACACAGTCTTCCCCATCGGTCACATCCAGAAATCAGGCTTAAGCCATTGCTACAACACCAATATGCTTCTATGTGTGTGTGTGTGTACATGCCTCTCATGTGTGTGTATCTGTGTGTCTGTGTGTGTCTGTGTTTGTGCGTGTGTGTTGGGGGATGCTCCTGAGTCACTTTAAAATGCTGTCAACCACTATCCCTCCCAGAATAATGACCACCATGACAATACACCTGAGGGTGTGGGTAGGAACTGAGAGCTCTGGTCCTTCATCTTTCTTCCGGTTCAGGTCTCAACTGACAAAGTCATTCAGCATCCAGAACCCTCCCTTGTTGGCACCAAAAAGCTGAAGCACGCTGGCCCATGACCTGACTTGGCATTTCCTTATCCCCCTACCCAGAGGAGACCCTCTTTTAGGAGTGTATAGAGTCTTTAGAAGGTGGGGCATGGCTGGCAGAAGGGCACCCCTAGAAGTGGGCCAGCTCTTGGTACCTGATACACTGTTGACTGTCTGCCATGATGTGAAGAGAGGAGCTCCCATGCACATGCCTGCTGTGTGATGTGCCCAGGCACGTTGGGCCAAGGGAGCACAGCTGAGCCCTCTGAAACCATGGGCCAAAGTAAACCTTTCTTCCCTTATGTATTTCTGTCACAGTGATGCTAAAGTAATCAACACAGAGACTAAGCCCGGAGCCACTAAGACAGTGGGTGGGAAAAGACACGTGATCATGCTCTAAAAGACGCACCAGGCATCAACCTGAACTGGACTCGACACCATGGGTGCTCTGGAAGCAGTACTGAAGAGATGAAGCAATTGTCTGGCTTATGGCGTGAAGGATATGGATATAAACAAATGCAAATCTAAAATCATGAATGGGAAAACTGGGATGGTGGCTATAGCTGGGCAAAGGGAGAGACAGGGGCGAGACAAAAGATCTTGTAATTCTGTCTTTTCTCTCCCCACCCCGTCCCTCACACCCTCAAAGGCAAGAGTTCCACCACTAAGCTATATCTCCTCTGTTTTGAGAGAGAGTCCCATAAACAGCCCAGGCTAGTCTCAGACCCTTAAGCCTTCTGCTCTGCCTCCCCAGCTCAATGATTACAGACAGACATGTGCCTTGTGCCCAATCTATCTTCTAGCCTAAACTAAATACTGCATGTTCTAATATTTATACAAATACTTTCTATGTTTTTTTCAAATGCTAGACATATTCCAATACTGCCATTTTGAGAGGCAGAAGGAGGATATATCTCCTATAGGAATTGTCCCTGGGTGTAGCAGGGTGACTACATGGGGGCCTAGGAAAGGGTCTAATATCCTGCCACTTGGTGAGAAATGCTGCTGTTGGTCCCTCCAGTCACCAGTCACAGGCAGCAATGTCTGAGAGCAGCTGGCGGCCACCTCACAGGGTACCACCCATGGGGTACGGCAAGATAGAGAGAGCTCCTTGGGAAGCTGGGCTTCCTCTGGGTGAAGGATGGGATCGTTCCATCTCTGTCAGCTACTCGGAGAAGGAAGTGCTGTAGAGAGACAGATTAGATCATCTATTATCAAGACGGCAAAGATAGACTGAGGAGCTACCTGCAGTTTGCCAATTATCAGAGTCCTAAGGAAGGCTGCCTGCCTTCCTCCTCCCTGTCCTCCCAGCCCAGCCTCTCCAGAGAACACAAATGAAGAGCTAATCCCTCAGAAGGGGCCTGATGAGAGGGCATGGTTGCTACAGGCAGTGACAAGACATTGCCCAAGATGGGTGGATTGTTCTCTGCTCAGGCCAGAGAGGGAAGAACAGGATAGATGCATTCCGTGGTTACTGTCATCGCCCTACCAAATGCTTGCCTTCAGCTGGCAATCCGCTAAGAGTTCTGTCTGCTTCCTTCCTCTGGCTTCTGGCAGCATCTTTACAAGATAAGGAAACCGGACAGTAGTGATGCACTGGGGAGGTAGAGGCAGGTGGATCTCTGTGAGTTCAAGGTTAGCCTGGTCTACAGAGTGAGTTCCAGGACAGCCGAGAGTGTTACACAGAGAAACCCTTTCTTGGCGGGGGTAGGGGGAGGAAAGGGAAGGGAAGGGAAGGGGGAAGGGGGAAGGGGAAGGAAAGGAAAGGAAACTGAGGCAGACAAAGACAAATCATCACCCAGATTCCCAAAGTGGCCTCCCCAAATGTGCCGTCTCAACCACAGCATTGACCTGTTGATGAGGCTTCATCAGACATCAGCTTTGCAGATGAAGAGAGGGGGCATGGTTCACTACTTCCACAAGCTCTGGAGGGCCCTGCCCTGGGAGGCAAATGGTACCCAGCAGAGCTGTCTCTGAGTGTGGAGGCCCAAAGACCTTGTCTTCAGGCACAGCTCTAGAACAGATCCTGGAGTTTCTATCCAACATCGCTCAGAACTCTGGGCTCTCATGACTGTGGATATTCGTAAAGTGACATCTGAGCTCCCAAGGCCTGTAGTCTCTGAGATCCCTGATCCAGAGATGACCCTGCTGCTGTCCAAAGGCAATGAGTAACCGAGAATGATCAACCACCCCACACCAGCTGCACTGGGGCCCTGAAACCACCATCTTCCAAACGCCTCACTTTACCACCTCATCTGGGCATCTTTTCTTCTTTTAATTCTTAAAATTATTTTATCTAGAGTGCCAGGGGCACATGTGTGGAGATCGGAGCACACTGGTTCTTTTTCTCCACCATGTAGGTCCTGATGACTTAAGTCATCAGACTTGGCAACAAGCGCCCTAAAGTTGCTTATAGATTTGGCACACAAAGTCTTGGGCTATATGAGGTTCTTTCTGGCAGGAACTGGAGGAGTTTTGGAGAGGAGAGGACTAGAGGAACATTCAAGGGACGCCCCACCCCCTGTTTGTAAACCCCACCTCATTCATCACAGCTGGGAATATGGCAGCAGACTGGTCCCCACTTTCTGAACTCTAGATCCTGGTTCATCCCCCAGGGAGAGGACTTTTGTAGGGAAAGCCAGGGATACATTTGAGATAGATGCCAGGTGGCCACCTCCAGCCAACAGTCTCTAAACATGGATGGTGTTGTGTTAGCAGGCAGCGTGAGGAACCATTTGCTTAACAAAAAAAGGAACCATTATTTTTTTTTTAAGTATTTGCAAAGTCCAAGGAGAAGGACCTGCATATATTACCAGCAACTTTCCTACTTCGTTCTGCATTTTGTGGCCATAAAACAAGGGGGCTGCTCTGTGCCTAGAAGGCAGCTTTAATGGTGATGTCCTCCCTAGTTCCACTCTACAGCGTTTGTGTAATGAAAAGCAATTGCAGAGGTAGGTCCATGCACCCTTAGCAAAAACCATGGTTCTAACAATCACGTCCCCAGCCCAGCACCTCCGCGCCTTGCATTCCATAGGGTCTAATTTCTGACGTCTAGGCCATGACCTAACCAACATCTGACCAAAAGTGGGTGTTAGACATCAGTTTGTGGGCTACATGACGGACTCCTGTTATGGAGAAGCAGAAGTAGCAGGAACGCAGCCTGCATGTTCAGATTGAACTTCAACAACCCAGGCACTGAATCTTGAATCGACACCCACCACTTGCTCTTTAGAGGTTTCCTATTAGGAGGGGGCCAGCTACACACCTGTTGATACCTGGACAGGAGATGCAGAATGACTCAAGGGAAACCTGGCAATGGGAATCAGCTCTAGACCCATTCGCCTGAAGGATTCTACTGTTTGAGAAAAAGCGACTGGGAACAGAGAAGTCCAGAGGGAGCTTGGGATCCTTTCAGGTGCCAATCTGCCTTAATGTTCCACCCCTAGACTACTTCCTTTCTCCCAGTATTTTCTTAGCACGATTCTCTCCCTCCACCGAGCCCAGATGGGTCTTTCTCCCTACAGCCAGGAACCCCTTGCCACAGGGGTATGTGCAAAACATTGGCCCAAGGTAGATCAAGTCAGCCTGGCTTCTGTGAACCGGCTGCTTTTCTGCAGTGCTACAGAAATGAGTAGACAAACACCAGCCAGATCAGCGTCATGCATTCAGGAGTCTCACTAGGCTGGCTTTCCCTTCTCGGTCAGGCTGGATGTAGGATAGATGGTCATGAACTCTGTGCTCCCATGCTCTTAAGAATGTGGAGCTGAAAACACTTAACCTTGACTCAAAATCAGAAGTGATAGATGAGAGAGGGGAGCTGGGCTAGAACACTAAAGGGGGACAGGAGGACTTTGTTGGGCCATGGCAAAGAGCAGTTCTCCCCTGGCCATCTTGACTGCTGGGCTGAGAGCCTGAGCCGGGTGTTTGTAGGGACCAGAAAGGCAGAAGCGACAAGAGAAATGGCACTTAGTCTGTAGAGCTCCTCCCCATAGCAGGGAAGTACATGTTGATCTATAGCGGATGAGGTAGCCTGACAGTTAATCTGAATTGGACAATTTGATTAGATTTAGAAATGCCTAGATTAGTACACACCTGGGTGGATAAGTAATTTGGGGGCCAAAGACGATTAGGTCATGCAGGCCCTCATCTAAGAAATGGATGCATCGATGGATAGATTAACTATGATGAAAAATAGGAGGTGAAGGCCTCTTTAGAGGAAGCAGGTTAGTGGGGAGAGGTCTTGGAAGCAGCCATATGTCTCTTGGTCCCTTCCTGTATCCACTCTCCTCTGTTTCCTACCTGTCATGAAGTGAGCGGCCTCAGCAACAGGTTCCTGCTGCCATGACTGTCTGCTTCCCCCAGGGCCCAGAAACAACAGCTGAAACTGTGAGCCTCAAGT
Source organism: Chionomys nivalis (assembly GCF_950005125.1). Classification (NCBI taxonomy): domain Eukaryota; kingdom Metazoa; phylum Chordata; class Mammalia; order Rodentia; family Cricetidae; genus Chionomys; species Chionomys nivalis. Next base: position 36,818,712 of record NC_080106.1, read on the forward strand.
CAACCTCCCCTTCCCCAAGGTGCTTCTGTCGGGTATTTTGTCAAATCAACAAGCAAGGTGGCGAATTTATTGCCTTCTACTGAGCTCCAAGCTCCGTTCCTTCATGGAAACACTTAGGGGGGGTGGTGTTGAGTCAGGGAGGCCTGTGGGAAACTGTGCTCTAAGGTTTGTTTTGAAAGAAAGTGTGCATGGGACGGATGGGAGCAGAGAGTTTCACAAACTCAGCCAAGGAGTCCATCATGACTGCTGTGCTCTGGTTTATTTTCCCAGATCCGGATCCTGGGTTGACACAGTCTGCGGCCGGCTCTGCTGGTCACGCACATGGAAGGGAGTTCTGCTTCTTCAGATGAGTTTTAACTATGGAAATTTTTCAGATATAATCAGAAGTGTGGAGGACAGTCCGGGGAGCCCCCGTACCCATTCCTTGGCTTCGACAGTGATTAGCTAGGGGCCATTTTCTTTTCATCTCTAGCCCCACCCATTCCACCCTACCCCAGATGACTTTGAAGAGAACCCAGACCTCATATATCTTTGAGATGCTCAGATTGCAGGGCCTTCCAAGAGCTGGAGAGCCAGTTCTCTTAGGGAAGAAAGGCCTCCCAACTGTTATTACCATGCATTGTTCAGCAAAGGGGAATCTGGCGCATCCTCCTCCACAGGCGTGGCCCGCTCTCCTCACTCCACCTAGGCTTCGCTTTTCCGTAGGAAGGAAGGTCCACTCTGCTGATTTCTCTATGGAGATGCTCGGCTGGGATGGTTGAGATGCTACCTGCTAGGACATGGCTACCACTCCTTCCACCATCTCCCCACCCACCTGTCTATCTGCAGCCTTGGCTCCGGATGCGCTCTCCATATCTCCTTCTACCTGATCTCACATGTCCCTTTCCCGGCATCCCAAGACACACAGAAGGTTCAAGGGGTTCCTGCTAAACTCCCATTGCATAATCTCACCAGAACCTTCTCTGTCCTGAGCGCTGCACCGGCCTCCAAGCTGTTCCGGATGCACAAACTAGAAGAGGCATTTGGCTGCTAACATAAACACGGGCTGACCTTGTTCTTCCCAGCAGTTCCTTATCTCCGTCCCAGCAAAACTACTTGGATAAGTAATAAATGCCAAAAAAAGTTACGAAGAAAAAAAACCTAACAAAAATTATTATTATTACTTAAGGAGTCAGAATAAGAAAGATAGCAAGGCTCTTCCACAGTTTGAACAGCATCTTTAGCAGCTGCGGGGTATATTAAAGCCAGGGACAGGGGGAGGCAAGGGAGGGTGTATTTCAAAGCTGCCTGCTGTAGGAACCAAACTTGAAGGGGGGGGTGTTGTGTGGAATATGCCAAGTGTTTGAAGTGGACAAGATTTGTAGCATGTTGCCTTGATGCCTGTACATACTTAATAACAGATGTTTGGTCTCTCTAGACAGATAATTGTCCTGCTGTAAGGTTGACTTGACCTGCCTGAGCGTCCAGCTTCGGAGCGCCACGGCAATAACAAACGATCCGCGCGCCTCTGTTTTTTCGCCGGGAGAATGCTCAGCCACGCTTCCTTTTAAGCACATAATTACTGGGCCCCGACCGAAGCCCATACATTGCCCTCTCCTAATAGCCGCGCAAGCCATTCGGCCAGAATTTATGAGGACAGGGTTCAAAGTTTTAATAATATTTGGATAATATCATTGCCCACATGTCGGTGGGGCTGTGATGGATAGAAGAAAAGAGGGCTTATTTCTATTCCATGCATGACAGTGCGCCCGTTAACGACTGGGTACCCGGCGTGGCCTTTATGGAAACTGCCACGAGGCCATCAGCTCATGAATTATAGATCCGGGTATGTGGGATTATAAACAGCGATGGGGATCACACAGGGATGCTACTCATGAGGCACTGTCCTGTTAGCGCCTCTTCCTTATGCAGATAAATGAATTGCAGGGCATACCAAAACGGCGTGAATAAACCCTTAGTGGATAACATATTAGCACATCAACATAAAAACCCCGTGCTGGGGCCTGCTTGGAGATATTTATGTTTATACTCTCTGCTCAAGTGGCTTCCTGATTTTTGGCTTCTTACCACTCACCTCATAATTCCCACATCCTAACGACACCTCTGGGCACATTTCTCGGATGCTCTGCGGAGCCTGTTGATTTTTGTACACAGTTTGCACAGAGACATTCCTTTTGGGAAGGCAGATGGGTAAAAGCTGCTCGTCAAGTTTCGGGCAGACGTAAGATTACTTTGGGGAAATCAGGCCACGTACTCGGGACACGGGCCTGGTTCTGGCCAGTGCCAGGAGCGTCAGCATCTGTATCTCCAGGAGCAGAAGGAAAAGGCAAGTGGTGAGCCAGAAAGGATGGTGGAGATGGTCAGGTTCCGCTCACACAGGAGAGCAGGTGGCAAAAGCCAAGTTCAAACAGGGAAGGGACTCCCCCATGATTATAAGACTTTGTTACCAAGCCAAGATTCCCAGCTCTTGAGAGCTGTCCCCGGCTGCCTTATCTGGCCTGAATTTTTCTCTCCCCAAAATGTAAACACCCAACAGCTCCAAATGATAGTGTTAAGACTCCAACAACGCTTGCCAACTTCCTCCTGTTAATCTAGACTTGACTCGCCCTGAACTTTGACAAGGCTCGCGTGCCATAAGCCGTCCTTAAACTTCCACACTCGATATCCATTTAATCTGAAGGATTTATTTGGAAAGAACAGCAATTATAGCTGCACCTCAGAATAACTAGGACACGTGGGTTTAAATCTCTTTAAGTAACTCGCTGGAATTGCTAAATAGCTCCCCATACTCAAGTTCTAATTCTGAGCCACCATTGACTTGGGTCTTGGTGTAGAGACAGAAATGGCTGGGGGTATGTCTCACTCATGGTGGAGGGTCCTGTGTTTCGAGATTCTGTGCACAAGCACCATGTTTTCACACGTCCAGGAGAGTTGGTGGAAGCAGAGACCAGCAGCATTTATCCAGCCTCCACATGCAAAAATAATGACTTTGGGGAAATCACAATATTGGGAATTTTAGCCCATGCATATAACCATAGTCACACACAAATCTCAGTTTGAAAACTGAAGTTTTCTGTCCATGATGGTAATTACATTTGTAGATGTGGGGGACTGGCACAGGCAGATGCCACAAGTTGCTACAGAGTGAGTTCCAGACCAGCCTGGTCCACAGAGTGAGATTCTGTCTTGAAACATCACCATCACCATCATCAACATCAACAGCAGCAGCAGCAGCAGCAATTCAACCCCAGACTGATTCATATGTGGATGTCATTAGGAGACAGGGCCTTTGGGAAGTGATGAAGGTTAGATGAGATTATGAGATGGCTTCCTGGGATGGCAAGAGTAGCTTTCTAAGAAGATCCAGCTGTATCTGCCGAGTGATGCTGCCATCTCTCATGCAAACACAGAGAGGGTGCACTGACACAAAGCAATGCCCTTGCTAGATGCCAAGCAGACATCAGTGCCCTCCCTGCCTTTGGACTTACCAGTCTATAGAACCGTGAGCCAAAGAAGCTTCTGCTTTTTCATAAATTGCTTAGTCTCTGAAATTGTATGATAGAAATGACAAAACAAAACCGAGACTAAAATGATAAACCTAACGGAGTGGCTACTGTGTTATGTCCACTCTACAGACAGGGGAATCAAACACAGAGAGGGCGCTTATCTTACCTGTGGTCATGGAGCAGGTAGGTCAGGAATTACTGATAATCCCAGAACAGCCCAGCCTTTCTCTCCTTGTTGTAAATGCCTTGGCACGTACATTAGAGACTGAAGTCCCTACAGTGTTACAATGGCTGATATACTTCCTTCCAAAGAGCAGGCTGTGCTGGTGACCAAAGGGACAGCAGGGATGATCAGAAATAAAACAGAAAGGGGTCCAGGACCTCTGACGATCACATGTTACTGAAGACCACTCATGGAATCCTCACCCACCTACAACCCCTATTCCCCAAGGGAAGTGAGAAATTAAGAAAAGACAATACTTCACACAGGGCAGTGGGGTCTGTAGGAGGTCCCTGGCCTCTCCATTTGCCTCACCTCAAGGCCTGGGAGGAGAAACAGATCCGAGACCCAGAATTAGTTGCCATGAAGCCTCTTAAGGCTGCTGGCATCTAGGGCTGTGGCTGACTGTGCCCAGAGCCATGGATTCAAGTGGGGAAACAGAGATCTGGAGAGGGAATTGCCTTTCCCAAAGTCACACAGAAAACCAAGAACAGATGCCATCCAGTGACCTCTCTCTGATCCATCATCGGCTTGGGCCTTGGTGTGGAGACAGGAATGGCTTGGAGTATGTCTCACTCATGGTCCAGATCCCTGGCACTCACCCAGCACCCAGCCCCTGGCCCTTTGTAGAAGCCAGGGACAAACAGCAATGAAGGTACAGTCCTTGCCATCATGGAGTGTTAACGTGGTCATGGAGACAGGTGCTCACAAATGTCGGACAGTGCAAGTCGATCACTTACACTGGAATCAAGATTAAAGATCACTGGATTGTTTTGAGACTCCAAGGGAGTAGATTTCCAACTAACTCCACACGCATCTCCTTCTGAAATCCCAAAGGCCAGGAAGGCACCCTGTAGCAGAGGAAGTTTCTATGAAGTCTCTCAGGCAAGTCGGTGGTACTTTGCATTCTAAGACATAGCATTCTACAGTTTCTTCTTGGGGATGTTGAATCCAGGGCCCCTGAATTGCATCTGCTTTGTTTTTATTTTTTTTTTAATTGTTTCAGCTCTAAGGACTGGTGGAGACAGCAAGGGAAGGGTGTGGGATGTTACTAATTCCTTTTCTCGTTGCAGGATCGAGATACATGACAAGAGACAGCATGGGGGAAGAAGAGGTCATTTCGGCTTATAATTTGAGGGGGATGTACTGCACAGTGTTGAGAAAATAATCTGGGGCCTCCTACAGCAATTACCAATTAAGAAAATGCATCACAATCTTGGGTCATGTTACCCAAGCCTGGTCCATTAGTTTAAGCCTAAGTCAAAACAATTGACCGAGATAAGATGTGACTCTTATCTACCTGACTCAAGTCACTTGCTTATCTCGGTCAATTGTTTTGGACTTAGGTTCAAACTAATGGGCCAGGCTGGGTCACATGATCACCAGATTGGAAGAGAGTAGGGTGAATGGTGACCCCACTGGAATGCTAGGCTATAGAAGCAGAAAAGGGTGAAGGTCCCTGTCTGCCCTACCCATGCTTGGCTCTGTGATCAGAGTGTTAGACATCATTTTAACCCAGAATGGAGGCATCAGGAATTTTCTCATCACCAGCTGGGATGAGGCTCGTCCCCTCTTTGGCATGGTTGATAAGCACTAAAGGGACTTGGGGTTATGAATGGAGAGAGAGAGAGAGAGAGAGAGAGAGAGAGAGAGAGAGAGAGAGAGCCAATGCCTTTGCCACAGTCCCTGCTCATGAATCTAGGTTCTCTATAATGCGGGCATGGTATGCTTTATCACTCAGTGAGAGAATCCTTGCCTTCAAAGGGTTCACAGTTCAGTGAGTGCACAGATCTCCTGAAAAACCTCTTGAAGGTTGATACAAAGCTTGCCTGAAGTTGCACAAGAAGGGGCCATCACTATAGTCTTAGGTGATGGACTAGACGTGGTAGAGACTATAGTTTTAGGTGCTGAAATGGACATGTGGAGGTAGTCATGACGGCATTGGAGGTGATGGTGATGATAGTGTTGAGCTTTTGATGCTGGCCATGATGATAGACTTGCAGGTGGTGGTAGCGGAGGTGGTGATGTTGGTAGTCATGGTGCCGATGATGTAAGAAGTAATGATAGTGGTAATCGTGGTATAGGAGCTGATGTTGATGGTGGCGATAGTGTTGATTTTCTGATGATGGCAGTGAGGATAGAGCTGGAGGTGATGGTAGTGGAGGTGACTGTGTAGATGGTAACGTTGATGTGATGTGGGTAAGGGGGATGGTGGGGTGGTGGGTAAGGGGGATGGTGGGGTGGTGGGTAAGGGGGATGGTGGGGTGGTGGGTAAGGGGGATGGTGGGGTGGTGGGTAAGGGGGATGGTGGGGTGGTGGGTAAGGGGGATGGTGGGGTGGTGGGTAAGGGGGATGGTGGGGTGGTGGGTAAGGGGGATGGTGGGTGGTGGGTAAGGGGGATGGTGGGTGGTGGGTAAGGGGGATGGTGGGTGGTGGGTAAGGGGGATGGTGGGTGGTGGGTAAGGGGGATGGTGGGTGGTGGGTAAGGGGGATGGTGGGTGGTGGGTAAGGGGGATGGTGGCTGACGAACAGCTTTTACAGAAAAGGTTTTCAATTTGGACATTCTAGTCCAAGGCAGTGTTTTCTACTTGATGGGAGGAGAATATTCAGAGTAGACCGGGTACAGGATTTGAGCAGGGTCAATTACTACTTACAACAACTGGCAAAAGTCGGTATACTGTAGAGTGAGACTCATTATTAGCTGATGCTCATACCTGCGCAGTTTGAGCATGAGCAGAAAGGCCTCAAGCGTAGCCGGATCCCAGAGCTCAGGCAACTCATCGGATTACCCATTCTGCTTTCTTCATCCGGGCTTTCCTTTTAGACATGCTCTCCTCACTGGAGAGCAAAGAATGTCTTTAGCAACGGTTGTGGCTAGTTTTGTCGACAGAAACCTAGGTATAACCTGGGAAGAGGGAATCTCAGCTGGGGAGTTGCCAGCATCAGATGGCATGTCTGCGTAGGCATTTCCTTGGTTTCTGATTCACATGGGAGGGCCTAGCCCACTGTGGGCAATGTTATTCCTAGACTGGTGAGCCTAGAGAAGACAGGAAAGGGAGCTGAGCAAGCCAAGGGAAGAAAGCCGGTAAGCAGCGCTTCTCTGAGGTCTCTGCTTCAGCTCCTGCCTCCCTCCAGGTTTCTGCCCTGAGGTCCTGCCCTGGCTTCCCTCAGTGATGGATGGTGACCTGGGAGTTGTAAGATGAAACAGGAAATAAACATCCCACATCCTCCGCCAAATTGAGGTTAGCCAGTGTTTTAGCACAACAATAGAGAAGCAAGCCAGGGCAGGAACTTCTGGTTTATTTGGTCTGTATGCCTGGGTATTCTGAAGAAAGGTGAGACGTGTTGACCACACATGATCTCCAGACTAAAAGAGAGTAGGGTGAAGGGTGACCCCACTGGAATGATGGGGAATGGAAGCAAAAGAGGGTGATTCCTAAGGGAATTTGGGGGAAGAGGGGGGGACAGCAAGGATGTGCTGAAGGAAAGAGCTAGGGGCAGTTGACAAGAAGCAATCACATCTTCACTAACATGACCTCTCCATATGTGCACGGGGTGAGACCGAATGTCTCAGCTGCCTGTCGGTGGTCGGTTACCAGTCATTTCATCTGTTCTTCTTAGAGCTGCCTGACTGTAGTGCAGAACCAGCAGCCATCCCGATTTGAATCCTACCTACTTCTGCTTCCAAGCAGTAAAACTCACTAGCTCTCGGTGGTAAGGTGGGTAGCTATAAACCAGACCTCACGCCTCCCTGACACCCACTGGGTACCACAGAACATCCAGTGTTACTGTAGCTGCTTGCACTGGCTAGTTTTATGTCAACTTGATACAAGCTAGAGTCATTTGGGAAGAGGGAACTTCATGAGAAAATGTCCCCACCAGATTGACCTTCTTGGAAGCCCCAGTTCTGATGATGTCGTTTACTTACCAATGTTGTGCCAAACATATCAGAAACCAGACAACAACTGTTTTACTGGACTGATCGTGTTTTATATGCAGATAGAACACCTCTAATCAGAACAGAATCTAAAACTCCCGACCTCCTTTTTGAGATCTATATGACGCCCGAAGTGGAGAATTCCACACCTGACCTCATGGGTCTGTCATGGTCACTGTAAGACATTGCACGGAAGTATTGACAGGCTGTGTAAGGGATGCTTGACACAGAAATTCGGTGTTCAGACTTGGGTGTGGCCTCCCGGTTATCTCATGAAGTATATACAAATATTCCCAACCCACAAACGTCCTCAATCCAAAGCACTTCCGATGGAAGCCTTTCAGATAAGAGGTCCTTCTGCAGCTCCTCTCTTTAAGGTTAGAATGAAACAGTCTGGGAGGGCGGATCTCGATGTTGGAGCGCATCAGGTGCCTAGGTGTTGTAGACCCTGTTTATCCAGGGACCCCACAGTTCCACACCGCCTTTCCCAACCCCTCTTCCTCCAGTCTGGCACTCCATCAGGTGCAGGGCCAAACTTGGGGTGGAGGGGTGTGCGGAGGCGGACTTCGTGCCTGTGGAGGGCAGCTTTGGGGAGGACCCTACTAGATGGGGGCGTGTCCTGGGGGTGGGAGCTCCTGTTTGGCCAACAAACAGAAAGGGCTAAATCTCCTAGCTGAATTCAGGGCAGGGCCGCCTGTGAAAACAGGCTTTGTCTCTCGGGTGGATTAAGACTGAGCTGGGACTGGGCTCCCCCCCCCTCCTTTTTTTTTTAAGTGCTGAGAAAAGCCATTAAGGGATTAACACCCCGATTTATGAAAATGGAGGATGATAAAGGAACAATGGGGTGACAGCATTGTGTAAACGACATTGATTCATTTCAGAGACAGGGCTGTTAACTGGGAGAAATGGAGAAATAAATGGAACAATGAGGAGATGCTTTTACCAGCTTGTCATTAATTAGCCCGGAGTACAATTGTTTTATTGTCCTTTTTGAAAAATACAAAATTGGTAGGAAAATACAGGCACTGAGTAGATCGATGGCTGGGTGTCTCGGCTGACATCTGCTCCCTTCTCCTGAAGCTTTGCCTCCCGGAAGTGGCTTTCGGAGGGCAGAAAAGGCACTTTCTGCTAGCACAAGGGTCTGTGGAGATTGGGGGTCAAATACCACCCTCACGAGGACACCCCGATCTTCTTAGTAGCTGAGGGGAGGGCAGCCTCTAAGTCAGAGACCAAAACCCCTTCTCCCTCAAGAGGGGCTGGAGGGAAGGAACCAGGTGCTAGAAGGCAGAGGGACACAGAGTCTGGAGAAAGGGAAGAAGGCTTCAGGGCAGGTGAAACGGCCACCACCTGATGGATGGCTTGGCGCACACAGATCTCCGGATCAGGGTAAGGGCTTTCCTCTCCCGGCCAGTTATCTCCAGCCAGGCGCTATGGCCTGCCAATGCGGCCCACCAGGGATGAAGATAATAAGAGTATTTTCTAGGCAGCCAGCTGCAGACTAGATGGAGTGTCCAACCCCAGTGGGTTTTTGAACCGGTGTGTGGCCAGCCGTGCTTTGGGGAAGGATACATTTCTGCCCTGATTGAAACAGGACTTGTGGGCCAAGGGCAGGTCCTGTTAGCCTGAGGCCAAGGTGTGACGTAGGCTGACAGCCACAGAAACGAACAGGGCAGCTCTCAGCATTGCTGTGAGAGTCCCTGAGAGGTAAGACACAACACAGGCCCTCAGGCTTGTACTGGCCCAGTGGGCACACAGGTGCCGTGTGGAGAAGGGAGCCAGGCTACCCGCAGGGTAGTTCTGTCAAGAGCTAGTTGTAAATCAGGGCACCAGGTCTGGATGACTGGCATGACCGCCTCGCCAGTCACACAAGACTTAGCCCACTGCACCACACTGAGAGTCTAGGGATCCCCGAAAGGGTTAATATCACTTATGAAGAAACAGAGCTCAGAGAACCAGTTTGCCCCACAAGGAAATTGTAAACAGCTTTTCCCATTGTTCTTGCCCGCTCTGACTACTGCCCATTGTTTGGCCTTTAGTCTGGAAACACTACAGATATAACATAGCTATCTTTACAGCATTGTAGCCTTCCAGTTCAAGATCGAACAATGCATCGCCATGTCTCCAAACTTTTACACTGATATAAAGACGTCTTTATCCAGGAAGACTCTATACATACAGCTTGCCTATAGCTGCTGACCAATCACAGACTTCAATGCGTTCATGCCACACACTTGGCCTCTCCTATGTGCCAGGCACTGTTCTGGAGCAGAGCACACAGCAATAAAGAACAAAATGTGAGCTCCGCCCCACCCCCAGCCCCGAGGAATTCGCATCGCCTGGTGAAAATAAAACAAAAAACAAAAAACAAAAAAAAAACAGGTAGTCAGAAATGGTCACCATAGATACTGCAATTGAGGAACAAGCTAGGCCTGAATTATATATTAACTTCATTACAGATATAAATCAGAAAAACACGCAGGGTCTCTCACTCTGTGATTTCAGGAACTCCCTGGATAAGGGGACTGCTATACGGTGAAACACTGTGAGCCGGAGTCACCGTGAACTGTAATTTACTGTCCCTGCCTTGCTTAGGAGGGAAGCCCACAGGGCTACTCATCTTTGTCCTTCCTTCCAGACTGCCAGGGAACTCAAGGGCAAATTTAACATTAAAGCAACATCGTCTCTCTTCTCATTCCCTTGGCTTCCTATCCATGTCAAATGTCCAGTTAGAGACCATGTTATATTTTACAATAAACAACATGTTCATTGAAGAAGAAATTCTAACAAAACCGAAGTGGAAGAGAATAGATTCTAGGATCACATTCTTTTGTAATCACGTGTTACAGGTGGAGATGCCAAATATTCTGGAGCCAGCTTGCCGGATGCTCTCACTCTCCAGAAATCCAGTACGGGTCACTTGGAATTTGTGCAAACCCTTTAGATCAGGGAGGGACACTATTTACCTATGTGCCCATTCTGGTCCATTGGAATTAGCCACTGTTATTATTTTTTTTTATGCGGGGGGTGTTGTTCGGGAGGGAGAGACGAGACACGCGGGGTTGGGGAAGGAGAGACGAGACACGCGGGGTCCCACGTGGGTAAACTTTAATGGGGGAGGGTAACATACAAGGAGCGGGAGTGAAGAGACGGAAGGGAAAAGAGAGGGGCGGGCGGGTTGGAACGCCCATTTTTAAAGGGCTCTGGGCATTCTGGGAGAAAATGTCCTGCACGTGCGTGGTTTTCCACTGTACCACTGGGGTTTGTAGTCCACTTGGAGACTGTATTTTCTGCGCATGCGTGGCCTTGTCTCCAAAAGAACAGCAGCCACCAAAGCCACCTGCATTCTAAACACAGTCACCTCTCAGTATCCCTGGGGGTCATTGGTTTCCATACCTCAGTATACTGAACTCCCCAGACTCCCGGGCCTCACCTGTAAAATAACAGTATTTGCACGTGGCCTCGGCACATCTTCCTGGGTGGTTCGGAGCACCCAACGTGACAGCTGTTCTGTAAGTAGTTCCTCTCTAGGTTAAGAAAGAAACAAGAAAAGTGTGCACACATCCACTGTGCTTCTCCAGATATTTTTAATCTAAGATTGTTTGAATCTGATGCCAGAGCCACAGTTACAAGGTAAATTCAGCACTCATATAAGCATTCAAATAGTGTCCTCTGTAACCTCATTTCTAGGGTTCAACTGTCTGATTCTGTTTCTTCCAGTTATTCTGGGGTGGCAATAAGAGTACCCAGCTTCTAGGACTTCTGGGACAATTAAATAAGGGGGGGGGGGTGTGCTGGCTAGTTTTATGTCAGCTTGACACAAGCTGGAGTCATTTGAGAGGAGAGAACATCCATTAAAAATTTGCCGGCACCAGATTGGGCTATGCGCAAGTCTGATTGGGCTATGCACAAGCCTGTGGAGTACTTTCTTGATTGACAACTGATGTCGCAGGGCCCAGCTCACTGTGGGCGGTGCCACCTTTGTACAGGAGGGCCTGGGATGTATAACAATGCAGGCTGAGCAAGCCATGGGGAGTAAGCCCTTAAGTAGCGTTCCTCCATGACTTCTGTGTTGGTTCCTGCCTTCAGGTTTCTCTCAGTGACGGTCTGTTACCTTGAAGTGTGAGATAAAATAAACCCTTTCTCCTCAAGTTGCCTGTGCTCATGGTGTTTTATCACAGCAATGGAAACCCCACCTAAAACAGGGGATGCGTGCTAGAATCCAGGTCCCAGCACCTAAGAGTTGTGGGACTCTCAGCTTTCATAAGGGTTATCTGATTGTTTTATTTTGATTTCATTTTTGAGACAAAGTCTGCTATAGAGCCCAGGCTGACCTCAAACTTCCATGCTACCTGCCTCAGGGCTCTCTGTGTCGCCACAATGCCTCCGCAGTCAAGATTTTCAAATGGATGTTCTGTGGGCTATCCAGCTTGTAAACTTCTTCCTTATTTGAAAACTGCCAATAACGAGTCTTTTTCTGGTCCACCAACCAGCTCCCAAATAATGACAAGGAGAACTCTTATTAATTATGAAAGCTTAACCCATAGTTAGGCTAATTCAAGTTCTTATAACTTGAATTAACCCATTTATATTATTCCACATGCTGTCACACGACATTGCCTCTCTTCCATCTTGCACCTCCTGTTTCCTCTCTATATCTCCTCGCATCTCCTGAGTGCTTAGATTCCTTCTCCCCTTCCTCTTCTCTCTCCAGAAATCCTGCCCATGCCTCCTGCCTAGCCGTTGGCCATTCAGCCTTTTATTACAACAATCACAGCAATACAACTTCACAAGTGTTCAAATGTCACACAACATTCTCCCCTTCTGTCTAAATAAAAAGAAAAGGTTTTAACTCTTACATAGTAAAACAATATACAATAAGAATAATTATCAGGAGCCGGGCGGTGGTGGCGCATGCCTTTAATCCCAGCACTCAGGAGGCAGAGGTAGGCGTATCTCTGTGAGTTCGAGGCCAGCTGGTCTACAAGAGCTAGTTCCAGGACAAGCTTCAAAGCCACAGAGAAACCCTGTCTCAAAAAAAAAAAAACCCAAAAATTAAATAATTATCAGGTAAGAATTGTATTCACAATGTCTAGATTAATATTGGCAAATTCAAAGAAAATACTACATTATTTATCCTATCTTGGTGAGTCCAAAGTTTTGTACCTGATTTACTTTCTATCAAAACTAAGGAAAGCTGTAACTATAACTATCTAATCTTCAACTCAATCCAGAGATCCAAGAAGGATATAATAACACCTGATTAAACAGGAAACGCAGACCAAGCAACTGCCTAAACTAATAAATGACAGACATCTGGTTGTCTGGACAGTAACCCAAGGTTCCTCTGCAATGATGAGGTATTCATCTTTGACCAATAGACCTAGAATATCTGACAGACTTTTCTATGAAGCAGTATTTTTTGGTTGTTTTGGTTTTGGTTTTGGAGACAGGGTTTCTCTGTGTAAGAGCCCTAGCTGGAACCAACTCTGTAGACCAGGTTGGCCTTGAACTCACAGAGATCTGCCTGCCTCTGCCTCCTGAGTAATGGGATTAAAACTGTGTGCTACCACCATCCAGCAATGAAGCAGTAATTTTGAAGGATTTCCCTACCTTATCTTGGCAAAGTCCAATAGTGACCTTCTTTTGTGCCCTGCCTGTCCAGTTTGGAAAGCGATACTGTCAGCAGTCAAGGCAAAAGCAGTTTCTTGTCTAGTGGCTAACTTTACCACAATAAAAACAAACTTCATATTGAGGTTCTTCCATGCTCATCATCTTCTCTATAGTAGATGTATGCTGCTAAGAGCAGACATGTCTCCTTGTCATGAAAAATCTTATGTTATTAAACCATATTAAATGCCATATTCTATAGATCTCTGAAGTGTTTGAAGACCATCTATCTATCTATCTGTCTATTTATCTAAAATATATCTCTATTTGACCTTGGAATTAAACCTATCATGACTATAAATTTGATTGTTGTAGATGACTAACTATTAACCTGTGTTTCTTTATTATCTCCAATAGCTTTCAAGGACTAAAACTTTACATTTTTAAAAGAGTTGCATAGGCACTATACCTTAAATAAGAATATATATATTATATATAATAAAAATAACCCTAAATTTCTACCAATATTCAAAAATTCATACTAAGGTAAAATATTTGAGACTAGTGGTTGTCCAAAAGTAGACTTAACAATCTACCCTTTTATCCCATTGTTTCTATGCTATATCCCCTTTTTTTCCTTTCAGCAAGGAAGGAATCTAATCTCCTTTGTTCAACTTTTTTTTTCCTGACCATGATCAACACCAACTTATAACTAACCCCCTTAAACATTGACAAACATCCATAACCCTCAAAATGACCAAAAACCACCTACCCTACCTCTTGAGAATGTGGGTATCATGTTCTCTAAACTGCGTCCTGTTGTCTGGGGATGACAACAGCATCTTTACATGACCCTGAGAAAATTGAGATAATGATCAAGTCCTGGGAGAGCCCGTTGTATTATTTTTTGTTTAGTCTCTGTGTGATGGAAAAGTGCGGGGTTTATCTGAAGTCTTTGCTGGAGAGTCTGTAAAGCTGCACCATCTCAGCTAGCAGCTTTGAAGTTGCTCTGGGTGCAGAATTTTGAGAAAACTGAAACAGAGACATTCTAAGAGATTGGATCACCTGGGCTACTTGTCTTCATTTATGTCTTGTCTTTTTTTTTTTTTTTTTGTGAAAACAGATAAACTTTTAAAGATAGCATATATATCTGCATTAACATAGTATGGACTGTGTAGTGTGTACAAGTCAGCTAAAGATGATTTCTGTTTTATATTTGAGCAGGTAAAAGACATCTGTCAACTTTACAAGTATGTTTGGACTGCATAACCAAATTGTAATATAAATCTCTATCCATGCCATATGAAAGGAGAGTATGTAATAATAAATCATGAGGACTCTGTAGTCAACAAGATTCACCATGTCTCATCTCATCTCAGAGCTAGTCCCATCGTAGAGGGATCAGCATATACACCACCTTTCCTGTAGTCTTTCTTGGTTTCTTTTTTATGTCTGTAGCCAAGATTTTCAGGATGTCTCGCCCAGTCAAATCTGATCTTCATTAAGTTTTAAGAGAATCATAATGTTTTATTTCTTGTGTAATCAAAAGTATAACCTCTTCCCTATGCAACGCATTTCCCAACTTCCATTCTGAAGCCAAGACACCTCTCAAACATATAGACTGGTTTACTTCAGCCATCCCTTTCATAATCCAATGTCTCTCAACAGCTGTGATTTGTTCATCAGCATTCAAAGCATTAAAGTCAACAAAATGCCATACAGGAGCCAGATGCCCTGTGTATTTCCCAATTTAAGTGCCTTTTTTTCTTTTCTATTATTTTGCTCTCTTTTTAAAGACTTTATTATTTTTTAACTATTTTTATGACTGTCTATACCAATATTTACTGTACCTGTTTAAAGGTTTTCTCCATCTGGATGCTTTGCTGTATGATTGCAGCCTTCTCTGGCCATGTGAGCCAGAGCTTAAACCTGTCCAAAGCTCCTCACATGGCACTGGCTGGCTCAGCCTTCAGGCAGCATCTGGGAGCCAGGTCTTTGTATGCTGTGGCCTACCTGAGACTGTGGGACTAAGAAGCCATATCTGTCTCTGTGTTTGTGTGTTTGGAACATTTTTTTAAAGTTTTCTCAGATCCTGTGTGAAAATATGTATGCCACTTTGGATGCCATATATAATGAGTCTTTTTCTGTCCCTCCATTCAGGTCCCAAATAATGACATGAAGATTTCTTTTGAATTGTGAAAGCTTTGCCCATAGCTTAGGCTTGTTCTTAAGCAGCTCTTATAACTTAAATTAATCAATTTATATTAATCTACATTCTGTTGATGGAGGTTGTTCATTTATTCCTGGTCATCCAGACCTGAAATAATCACACAGAAACTATATTATTTGCAATACTATTTGGTCGATAGGTTAAGCATATTGCTAGCTAGCTCTTATATCTTAAATTAACAATTTCTATTAATCTCTGTATTGCCGTATGGTTGTGGCCTACTGGTAAGGTTCAATCCATTTGGTGTCTATCTCCTGTGTCTGTCCCCTGTGGCCACTCCATGGCTTCTCCTTGATTCTGCCTACTGTCTCCCCCTCTATCTGCTTGGAATTTCTACCTTGCCCTATTCTGCTAAGCCACTGGCCAAAACAGCTTAATTCATTAACCAATAAAAGCAACACATAGATAGAAAGACCTCCCACGCCAGCATTCTATTATTTAGCATTGCCTCTCTTTCATCTTGTACCTTCTGTTTCCTCTCTGTGTCTCCTGGCATTTCCTGCATACCTACCATCTTCTGAACCTTGGAAAAGGTATGTTCTACCTCCCTCACTAAAGATAAAAATAACCGTGAGTCTCAGTAAACGAGACCTCAAGTACTGTACTTTGGTTGAAACAGTGAGAGTCTTTGGGGAGGAGCTAGTGCAGGAAGGAGTCTTCTCTGAATTTCTCTTATCAACCTAAAAACAATGGGCATGATGGGCATGCCACCTGCCTTCAGATCTTCTTTCTGACAGGTCCTTACTCAAGGAAGAATAAACTTCCCACACAGTGACTGAGATTAAAAATCAGATGATAAACCTAGCACCTACTGTATGTTCTCTTGGCCTCTTTTTTATCCTACAAGTTATTTATTCTCTAAAATGACCCACAGCCCTCTGCTTTCCCCCATGATGACATTTAAATCTCAACTATCTGGTTGTTCTCCAAGCCTCCTATTCCACATGAGTCCATGAATGTGCTCAGTAGACATTTGAATGCCTTTTCTCCTGTTAGATACTCTACTGTCCATTTATTGCACCAGAGTTAAATGCTGAATCTTCAAAAGAAACTTTCCAACTTCCTTGTAGCAAATTGCCCCCTCCCAGGATCCCTTGCAGCTAAAACAGAAGTGTGTTCACTAGTCAGAAGCATCCATGCCAAGGTGTTTTGTTATTGTTTTCTGGATCCTCAAGACATAGAAAGGATGGGACTGGGAAATACTGGGGGCCATGGTGGCAGTGTATAGGACGGAATATAGGCAGCAGGATCACCCCAGTAAGACAGCTGTACATCTTGGCTGTAGGAAAGATCTCCCTTATCAGATCTTCTTGTGAGCTCTTCTTCCAAGGTATCCCTTGGACCTGCGGTCCCCCAAGTGGAGCTTCTCAGCTTTCCCTGTGGTGTGGCACCTCTCATAAACTTGAACTAATTTCTCTCCTGCTTGTGTCTGCCAATCTGTTTCTTGTGGTTCCTTACATGTAGCAAGTCTTACAGATACAGTAGTGCAGGGCAGAAGCCCTGCTCAGAGTTCTGCAAGGATCTGAGTTTCAACACTCTGAGATTATGGACTCCATGAGAAAGTCTTTCACCACAACCAGACACACATGGGCACTGGGACTCTGCAATAGGCATGGAGAAGAAGGGCCCTAGACCAAGACAACATGGATTAGACACAGCCTATGTTGCCACGAAAGCCCTGATACACCAACTTTGCTAACTAACCATCATCTCACCAAGGGGCTGTCTGCGTCCTTGGGGAAGAATGAGAGGCAAGAGGAGATATGTGAGAACAAGGAGAAACAAGAAAATTCCTACAGTGACATGCTCTCTTCATTCTGCTCCAACCCTGTCGTGGGTGGAGGTATAGAAGGATGTGGCAAAACCAGCCTGGCTTTGCCTGGGAAAAGCCACCAGAGAGACAGAAAGCCAGAGCCAAGCTTCCCAGATGTCACTGGTAAGTAACAATCAAGAAGCAGGGATCTCTGATTCTAAAAGCCTTTCTGCAGCATCAGAGGCCCTGTGAACTCACACAGGGGACGCAGGCAAGGGCACTCACTGGTCAAGCCTCCTGCAAGGGTTGCAAAGCTTGCAGAGAAATGGCCTGGCAAAGAGGTCAAGCCTTGGTGGACACCAGAATCACAGTCACTGTCAAAGGCAGGGCCTGGGAAGTACCGTAGACTCTGATTTGCTTCTAGCAAATTCCCAGGTGAAGCTCATGCTGAGAATCATGGACCAAAGAAACCATTCAGCTTCTCTGTCTGTCAGATGAGGGAATGGGCCCTGTTCCCTAAGGGGAGCATCTGGTCGTTGCATTCTTGGATGAGAAAGTGCTGTGCACCGATCCTGGTCAGGGACAAAGGAGTCCTTCACAGTCATGCTAAAGAAAGCTCCCCAGTGTTGGGTTCACAATGGCTAAATAGCACAAGCAACGTGTCTCTCCAGTTCCTGCGATGTACTCAGTACTGCTAAGAACACGGGAGAACTTTCCACACTTCACTGGCCTCACGCCAGCACCTACCCCGTTTACTTTCCATTTCCACACAAGGCAACCCCTTAGCTGTGCAGCTCAGCTGTACCAAGGAACTGGGCTCCATCCCCTAAAGGGACCACTCAGTGGCCACTGAGAGTGGGCATATTCCAGGGCCTAAGCTTCTCCCAACATGCCCCAGGACTCTTCCTCTCAGGACCTCCCTCCCACCCTCCAGGGGTGGACTGAAAGTCAGCTGTATCCTTGGTGACCCTGGCATTCTGGCCATAGCTGCTGCATCAAAGGCTGACCTTTGACCTGAACTGGTCCAGTTAGCATCTCCCTCCTGGGAGACAGTGACTGAGTCTGTGTAGACCCTTGAAGGCCACTGAGGAGAGTGGAAGAGGGCAAAGAACCCCCCCCACACACACAAGCAGCAGGCACAAAGACCAGAATGTTCTAGAAAGTCTACATTTCTATTTCCAGAATCTTGCTGGGGCTCACTGCCATGGTTAACTTAAATATAGGATAAAATTCAAAGACAGCAATGCAGTGAGCTCCAGAAAACTCCAAGAAGCAGAAATCATAAGGGAAACTTGGTTGAAACTGTAAGTCACAGTGGGAGCATGTTAGCCACTTTTAAGCCATCCTGAAGTAAATGTATGTGTGTGTTTATCATCTATAAAGAATTTAAAATTTAAAACAAATAAAGTAGCATGTAATATATATATAATTTAAAGGTAAAAACAAAAATAATACTTTTATATAAAAATACTACTAATAATAATAATACTTTCATATAAAAATAAAGTTAAAAACAAAATAAACTTGCTCTTATAGACCAGGCTGGCCTCAAACTCACAAAGATTCACCTGCCTCTGCCTCCCAACTGCTGGGATTAAAGGCATGAGCCACCACCACCTGTCATAAACAAAATTTTTTTTAAATTAAAATTAAAGTTAATTCTTGTCTTACTTGCATCTCATTATAAATGAAAATAAAAACTTATTTCCAATGACCCTATTTAGTGAGATCCAATCGCATTACTGAAAGTCCCTAAGGTTTTTATGACTTTCCAGAATTCTGGCTAGTTTTTGGTGACTGATATAACATGGTCATGGATTCAGCCCCTTCCCACTCCTTACTTCTCTATCTCCAGCTGATTCCCAGGAGCCACAGAATCCTCTTGCAGCTCCAGTCTTCCCTGTGCTGATGGTGGGATAGGAGCACAATAGCTATGCTTTCACACTGTAGCGCAAGTTAGCCAAAAACAGAGGGACTCTCAGCTGGTCCACAGATCGTGGAGTTCACACTCAGTCTAAAATAGGCTCATGCCCATCTTCCACGCATTGGAAATAAAGAGACAGGATGTACTACTTAGACTAGGCAATCAGGATGTTACAATCCTTGGTAACAGAGGGGTGGAGTCTACCCACTGGCATTGTTATAGTGGAAAATAGAAGAAAGGAATAATCACAGAGACTCGGTCCTTTGATGGGAGCAGGAAGCAAAGGAAGCCTTCAAGGCACCCAACATAAGTTCATGGTGACCTGTAATTTTAATAAATACTCCTCTTTTGCTTCAACTTTCTTAGACAATTTTAAACTTGTGAGCAAAGCCCTCAAACAGATATGAACCTCACACCTTCCCATTCCTGGACAGCCCTTAGCAGGCTCTTGGCAAGAGGAAAGTGCGATCTCACTCATTCCAGATGCTGGAGAGAGACTCGCAGGGATGTAGTCAAGATCCTGGTCTACACACACACACACACACACACACACACAGACACCACGTGCAGAAATGCAGTTACTGAGACACTGTTGTATAGCTCTTTGCTCCCATGTTAAAATACTCTATCCCACAAGGAAATTCCTTAAGACAAAAAGCAAACAACTTAAAATCAGGAAGTCCCTGAAACTGACCAGACTCACTAGGCTTCTCCCGCCCTACAGAGAAACAACACAGACTACTGAGAGTCACTCTCACACAAGATGGGCTACAAAGAAGACTCGGAGACAAAGTCAGCTGCCTGGCAGAAGGAGAAGCCAGCTGAACTGCCTAGAAGGGATTCAGACCCTAGACACTGGGAAAAGACACTCTTAACCTGTTGAGCTCCCTGCACATTGTGTGGTGTGTTCCAGGTTTCCAGCTTTTGTGAACTGTCACCTATGCTAGGGTGGACTTTGATGATACAGCTGTCTTTGAGTCATTTCTGCTCCTGTAAAGCAACCCCACCCATGTTCCTGTAAGAAATCCCAGTAAACTCATTGGTTCTCCAAGTTGGACTTTAGTGGTGTCCTTACTTGGTCTCTTGAGGACTCCCAATCTGGGGTGGGTAGACGTGTGTTACATCTCTTTAGGATACGCCAGTCACAGAAAGACCAGTGTCAGACTGTAAACAAACCTAAGCAACTGACACTAAGTAAAATTGTGAGAATTAAAAGAAAAAATTAACCAATGATAGCCTCTGCTGGAGAGGTTGTGAAGAAAGGGGTACACTCATCCATTGCTGGTGGGAATGCAAACTTGGGCAACCACTTTGGAAAGCAGTATGGCGGTTTCTCAGGAAATTCGGGATCAACCTACCCCTGGACCCAGCAATACCACTCTTGAGAATATACCCAAGAGATGCCCTATCATACAACAAAAGTATATGCACAACTATGTTCATAGCAGCATTGTTTGTAATAGCCAGAACCTGGAAACAACCTAGATGCCCTTCAATGCAAGAATGGATGAAGAAAGTATGGAATATATACGTATTAGAGTACTACTCAGCATTAAAAAACAATGACTTCTTGAATTTTGCATACAAATGGACGGAAACAGAAAACACTATCCTGAGTGAGGTAAGCCAGACCCAAAAAGAGGAACATGGGATGTACTCACTCATATTTGGTTTCTAGCCATAAATAAAGGACATTGAGTCTGTAATTCGTGATCCTAGAGAAGCTAAATAAAAAGGTGAACCCAAAGAAAAACATATAAGCATCCTCCTGAATATTAACCTTCATCAGGCGATGAAAGGAGACAGAGACAGAGACCCACACTGGAGCACCGGACTGAAATCTCAAGGTCCAAATCAGGAGCAGAAGGAGAGAGAGCACGAGCAAGGAACTCAGGACCGCGAGGGGTGCACCCACACACTGAGACGATGGGGATGTTCTATAGGGAACTCACCAAGGCCAGCTGGCCTGGGTCTGAAAAATCATGGGATAAAACTGGACTCGCAGAACATAGCAGACAATGAGGACTACTGAAAACTCAAGAACAATGGCAATGGGTTTTTGATCCCACTGCACGTACTGGCTTTGTGGGAGCCTAGGCAGTTTGGATGCTCACCTTACTAGACCTGGATGGAGATGGGTGGTCCTTGGACTTCCCACAGGACAGGGAACCGTGATTGCTCTTTGGGCTAATGAGGGAGGGAGACTTGATCGGGGGAAGGGGAGGGAAATGGGAGGCAGTGGTGGGGAAGAGGCAGAAATCTTTAAGAAATAAATAAATAAATATCCACAAACTCTAAAAAAAGAAAAGAAAAGAAAAAATTAATAACACAAACTTATCTGTTCATGAACTTTTACCTATGATAAACCAGTGAAGTCTGCAGCATGACTCAGAGTGAAGGAATCCTGGGTAATTCTTCAAGACTGCTCTGTTCACTAAATTCCTCACTTCATGTAACAGTCATACAGATATTTATAGGGGGAGAACCTCCAAATTCTAACTCAATGAAACACCATTTCAGAGCCACCATAAATGATTAAAATGCAAATGATGCTGTCCAACAAGAGTGGAATCGGGAAGAAAATGGCAGAGAAAATTGCCCTGTGCCCTTTGCTGAATCACCAACAGACACACTGGCAGGAGGAACACTTCTAGGAAGAATATAGTCAGCAAGAACCTAGTGGCAAAAGCCACCCGAAAAAGGCAGTCACATCCTAAAATGATGGTTTAGAAGTACCTCCTCCATCTATTTCTCCTCTGGATTTCTGAAACAGAAACAGAAACATATAATTCAAATAAAAACACAAGCCTAGAACTCCGCAGGCTGAGGTAGGGCGATCTTGAGTTTGAAGCCTGCGTGCTATACATAGCAAGACCCTACCAAAAATGAAGATGAGAGGGAATAAGGAGAAGGAGAAAAATTAAAGATAAAAAACCCTGAATCCACATCTTAATATGAGTGTGCTTACAATCAACTTAATTTTAAAATTCTTATAAGAAAATATTGTGTGGTGTGTGTTACCTTATCAAGATCTTGGACTTGATAGGAACACGTCAGTTCAGGCTTTCTAACTCAGATGTTTCCTATCTGATTGGCTATCTGATTATTACTTTGGCCGCCTTCTTGCCCAACATTCACTTTTTCCTTTCTTCTCCTGTGTACATATCACTCTGAGATGCTTAGTATTTAATCGTACCCACTGGCCAGGATGCTACATCACCACTCTGTCCGTCAGGGTGAGTGTGCTTTACAGTTTTATAACCGCACCAATGCTATTATCTGCAAACTACATTTGTGGCTGAACACCCTAGTTCATCCTCCAAGAATCTAAGACCTATAAAACAAAAACCTATCAACCAATTTCAAACACATTGTCATTTACTGATGGGCACTGATTTGTCTGATGCAAATGGGAGAACAGTTCAAATAAACAAATGCTTAGCGATGCCCAATGAAGTGTAAACAAGATCCAGATAAATGAGTGGGCACATGGGCTTCTGGCTCTGCCTTCACTTCCTTATTAGTTCATCTTAAAGGATACCTTCAGTACCTCCCTTTGGATAGGATTCATCAGTCCGTTGCCTTACCGTGCTGGCTATTTCTAGAAAATTGATGCTAGAATTAATTCTAGAAACATGTTAAAGCATGTTCGTGACTCTCAGCAAATCCTCTTTCTTGTTCATGGCTGATCATTCCATTACGTCATAATTATCATACAGCTATAGCGTAAATACACGGTTATTTCCATCCCTCAGTCCAGATGGTCGGTTACACGATAATTACAGTATGTTTGTACTTACTGGGTTTAATTACCAGATAATCAGGAAGAACATGCAAATTGCTAGGTTGTTGTAACACAGTACATTGAACCAAGTAAAACCTGTGTATTGCATAAGTAAACAAGCTCTTACAGGGGACTGTGCCACTAACCTGTGACAAGAACGCTTGAGGTTGCTTCCAGTGCACGGTGTGGGCCAGCATTGCATTCCTTCAGCTTGGATTAATGTCCAGATTACAAGGAAATGCAATGAGAGAGACGTTCATGTGTCCACGCCTCTGTGGGGACAGTGGGGACCTGGCCACAGGAGCGGCCAAACAAGGTGCCAGCTCGTGGCTCTGGTGTCCGTTCCAGAGACACCTGCAAGCATGTGTTCGCAGCCCAACTGTGTACCTGCCCAAACTCTAGCAGGGAGACTGTGAAATCCCAACCAAACGCTCCTCTCCTGCTCTAGGCGCATGCCAGCTCACAGTCCCCATCCTGTGTGCACCCAGCCACCAGTAATTTCTCCCATTCACCAAGGAGAACTGCTGTGATCAGCATTTTAGGGTCCCCATAAGGCCACTGACGCACATTGGTTGGTGGCCTCCATAGCCTGGGTCCCTGCTTTCCCTTTCTTAGTTTCTGCTCAAAAGCCCATTTCAGAAGACAGCAGACTGTTCCATCAGCACGTTCCCTCCCTGCAGCCATGATGATTGGCTGGATGTTAGGCATAGCCACCTACGTCAGTTTTGCAGCAGAAGCCTTCCTAGAAATGTCAGAAGCGAGGCATTTCCCTCTTCCCTCCCAGACTCAATGATGAAATCTCCAAAGTCACCAGAAGCCACTTTTCAACCACAATGAAGAAAGGGGGTCCTCGGTGAGACTGCCCAGCCTCCGGATGCAGCTCAGCCTGCATAATTTCCAAGCAGCAACCTGTCTTGCTTAAACCACTCTGAGTTGTTGTTTCAGTGCCGGCAGCAGCAGGCACAATGCCTTTAAAATTGCTGAGTTTCTCTGTTTGACTTACCATAGAAAAATCCTCTTCCAGTTTGTTTTGATCTTTTTTCATTTTATTTTGTTTTGAGACAATGTTTCACTGTGTAACCCAGAGTCAGAATTCCCCAGCCTCAGTCTCCTGGGTGCTGGGATACAGAAAGGTCCCCTTCTGTCTGGCCCTTCAAGGCTTTTGGGTGGAATCTTCTGTCCCACTCCTGGGCATGCGCAGCCTTCAGCTCTGACATAGCATCTCGGAAGCTTACATATTAACTGTCTTCTCTGTTGACAGGAGACGAGACAGGCAGCCTCATACTTGGGGAAGGAGCAGAGAGGATGGGATGGGAACATTGCAAGGCCTGCTTTTCTCCCATGATGTCTGGTAGGTGGAGTATGAGGAACATCTGAGTGTTCCTTGGAGTTGCTCTAAGCCATCTGCCGGGGTGGGCAGAATCCAAAGCACAGTCAGGAAGACAAGTCACACGAACCCAAAGGACAAAGGAGAACCATGGGAAGATCTTACACCTGTGGGTGAAGACTGGCTTAGGTGGCCCTGAGCTACAACCCTGTCTATCTGCCAGCTTCAGAATCAAGGTTGAAGTACTTAGTTTATCCTGGATGCTCTCTCCTCGCCCACAGACTCATCAAACCACTAATCAGAGAGAGCCGGAATCTGCCCAGGACATCAAATTTAAGAGACAGGGCTTTCCATGAATCTATTCCTCTGGAACAAGAGGAAAGTACGGAAGGAGTGCAGAAGATACAGGGGAGAAATTTAAGGAAGTCTCCTTTGGGTGAAAATTCCTGCCAGAGAAGCCAAAGGTTCTGAAACCTGACTGTGAGGAGCCTGGGGAGCAGTCTAGAGCACTGTCAAGAGTCAGGAACCCTGGGGTGCAGTCTAGAACATTGTCAAGGGACAGGAACCCTGGGGTGCAGTCTAGAGCACTGTCAAGGGACAGGAGTCTGTAGATCTGGGAACTAGGAGGCGTCTGAAACAGGAGAGAGAGCTGAATGGAAGAGACAAGCAGAGTCCCAGTTCCAGGCGCAGGCAGCAGTTTGCAGCTCCCTCACATCAAGGCAGTTTGCACAGGCGACCGCTCAGTAGTCAGCTTTGCCTTTAAGGTTGCAAAATTGCCGATGCTTTGCTCTATAACTATTTCAGCTGCTTTCCAATGGTCTTTGGGGAGATAAAGAGAAAGAAGAATATATGGAGAGAAGCATTTGTATATGATATTAATATTTTTATTACTGAAATGTCATCGCATAGAGATATCCTTTGTTCTTTCAATAGCTTCAGGATGTTCCTCTTTGTGATACATCTGTAGCTATTGATCTGCTCCTGTCTATCTGTTGGAAAATCCCAAGGAAAAAAGTGCTGGAAAACTCAGTTTTCATCACAAGTTATTTAAAAGGTTAAAGTATATGAATGTTACAAAAATATTCCTGGTTTGTAATGTACCACAATGAGAGGAATAAATCAATCATCTTGGCTACAAAATGCTAAAACAAAACAAAACAGAAGAAAGAAAGAAAGAAGAAAGAAAGAAAGAAAGAAAGAAAGAAAGAAAGAAAGAAAGAAAGAAAGAAAGAGGAAGAGGGATCACTCTCATCACATCTTCAAAGAGCAGTGTAGGCAGCACTGCCCTGTAACTCAGCCACTTAAGGAGTTTGAGGCAGGAGGACCTCAAGTTCTTGGCCTTTCCTGGGCTACAATGAGTTCAAGGTCAGGTTGGGAATCTTAGCAAGACCCTGAGTCAAATTTTGAAAAGACCTGAATCTAAGGTCTCAGGTAGAGGACTTGCCTAGTGCGTTGGCTCTTCTTAATGTCTTATTCTATGTCAACTTGACTACATCTGAAATTAACTAAAACCCAAATAATTGGAAACAGCTGTAAGAGATTCTTTTTTCTTAATTAAATCATTTGAAGTGGGAAGACCCACCTCTAACCCCGATCGTCGAGGTGGGAACATCCACCTCTAGCCTGGGCCACACCTTCTGATGGAAGCCTATATTAAAGCTATGGAAGAAGGAAGCTTGCTCTCTCTTCAATTGCTTATTCTTGCTCTGGCTGAGAAGTCCATTCCTTCATTGGTGTTAGAGCCTAAATAGGCTTCAGGATTCCCGTGTTTACTGAAGACCAGGTGAGACATCCAGCCTCATGGATTGAATAACTACCGAATCCTCGAAATTTCTCTTGGTAGACAGTCATTAAATCCCTTTTACACACGCACGCACACACATACACACACTCATTCACTCATTCATTCTATAAATTCTGTTCCTCTAGAGAACCCTGACTAGTATCCACCTAGTATACACCCAGGTTTTAAACACAGGAACAAAAATAAATAACCTGAACCTCCTTCCTGTAACCCAAGTGCTGCACAGCACAGTGAAGAGGCCTCGGATTCACTTGACAGCATCAGGCTCTTCGTGGTTGTCTGATGTGCAGCACGCCCTTGGACCACTCAGGGCTGCTCTCAGCATAGGAGAAGGTTACAAAATAAGTGTTTCCCAGATTCTGGTCACAGTTACTTCCCTCTGGCCAGGATGCTGTCCCTCCCCTGCGCAGACAGATGTGCCAGCCATCTTTTCTGGTACTATAAAGTTAGAGTGGAGCATTCGTCCACACTGCTATCAAAACAGAAGAACACATCGCACATCAGATGACCACAGCTACACATGCAGCTGGATTCTTATGGCCCAAGACAGATGACAAAGGAAGACAAGAAAAATATTTTTTATATCCATGAACTGTTGATGCAAATATGTCCTGGGTTTATGGATAAGGTTCCCTTAGCTCCTAAACTTTTCTACTTTTTATTGTGACTAACAATAATAGAGATTAATGATATGAATGACAAGAATGGCAACCACTTATTGAGATTATAGTGTGCCATGGTCAAAACTAGGCACCTGAAATAAATGATCTTAATATTCACAAGAGCCCGTGAGACACATGGCATCATGTTCCCATTCTACAGAGGAGAAAACTACAGGCTAGACAGCCAAGCAGCCGCTGCTGCCACAGTGGGACTTTGAACTCAGGCCACCTGACACCCATGAGCACAACACACTTGGCGAAGGGAAGGCATTCTTGGGAATTATTGGACACAGATCCCCATCCATTGGCTTTGATGCAGCCCTGCACAGGACATTGACCATCTGTTTCCCAGCATTTCCTTTTGGTGAACTCCCAGTGTAGAACCAGGACACAGCGCTGAGCCAAGGGAAGCTCCATCACCTGGGCCAAGTTCTCATTGAAATGTGTGTGTTGTGGGGGGTGGGGCTAATGATTATTTTCAGTCCCGGTTCCTGATTATTTGGTTTGGGTTTTGCACGATTAATTAGGAGCCTAAATTAATGCGAAGGGAAACACGTGTCCAGCTGGTCCTCCCAGATGTTCACGGAGAGAAACTCCAATTTGCACAGCGTAGCAGTGTAAACACAACTTGGGGAAGCTGGAAGCTGGTGCTGTACACCCTCCACCCCGCACTCCTGCTGGGGAGGATCCCTGGGCTGACTGGGCAGCTGCTATCCAGGTCTGAGAGGAGGCCAAGTGGCAATGCCAAGGGGTTGCCCCAGTCACACTTGCTTACCTGGGTTCTAAACAAGAGGGGAAGAAGGACATCCAAACTGCAGATGAGAAGGTGAGAGAGCGAGGAGCCAGCCTCTGAGGAACAGAGGGTGAGGGAAGGCATCCTTTGAGACTCAGCCTCCCATAAAGAAAGCACCATCACCCTATGGTTCTCTTTCTCTTCTCACCCTAGTCGCTGGGTTCTTTTCATTACCATAGTGACAAAGCTCACCTACCTGACCAGGTTTCCTTCTATTTGAGATAGTGAGACAGACTGAAAATAAGTAGGGGTCCACAGAGGCCAATCAGCACCTCTGCATCAGAAGGTTCTTCCCTTCCGCTGTAACCATGGAGAAATGGACCACACCTGCAAGGACAGACTGTAAGGAGGCAGGCATCCTCTCTGATGCTGGTTCTCCAGCCCTGTACTGGTCCAGGAATTGCTAATATAGCATCAATGGGTCCTTGACACTGTGGCTAAAGATCTTCTGTATAGCAGCATAAGGTGCTCTTCCCTGCGAGGGAAGGAGATGCTGGGTGGTGAGGACAGAAAGACCATGATGAACATGAAAAAGCAAGGCCAGACATAAAAGGCTACAGTGTGCAGTACCGTTTCTCTGAGACTATTGGAAAAGTCACAGGTTCAGAGACCCAGGGAGTAACGCAGTTTCTCCGAAACTGCTGGAAAGATCACAGGCTTGAAGACCATGAGAACAGACTAGCAATCCAACGGCTGGAACAAACAGGGATAACGGGAAGCTAGTGTTTAGTGGGTACACAATCCCCATTAGGGTTAAGGAAGTTTTAGACATAGACAGAGGTGATGGTTGATTGCAAAGTGAATTCAACTAATGCTCTTAATTTACACTTCAAAATGGCTGAGAATGGTAAAAAAAAAAAAAAATCTATGTTATGAATGTTTTCCCATTATAAAAGAAGAGCATCTTCCTGAGGTAAGGGCAGCTGCTAGATAGTCTCCTGGATGGGTGGGCAGGGTGGGCTCCCCCTCTGTAAATGACCTACCCTCTGTGTTCTGTGTGCCCCTCCCTCGCTTTAGTTAGACACCCGTGGTCTCCACAGCATTCATTTACAAATATGAATAACTGTCTAGACCAGCGGTTCTCAACCCCATGGGTCGCGACCCCTTGGGTTTGTATGACCCTTAACAGGGGTCACCTAAGACCATCAGATAACAGCGATATTTACATTAAAGTTCATGACAGTGATAAAATTATAATTATAAACTAATGACTATAATAACTTTATGGTTGGGGGTTACCACAACATGAGGAACTGTATTAAAGGGTCACAGCATTAGAAGCTAGGGATGTGGGGGGAGGGGCACTCTGCCCTTTAGGATTTTTATTCAGTTATCACTCTTCTAGAATTTATGGGTGGGGAAAGAGCCTTTTAAATTTTCCCCTTTTGTTTGGAAGTAAATATTTAGATGTTGGTAATGAAAGAAATAGCCTAAAATTGTTTGATCTGTTATCATTCTAAGTGGTTGGGTTTTTATTGGTGAGTACTAACCGCACAGAATAATGGGTCTGATTACGACAGTACTGCACATGTATGTAATGTGTGTCTATCCACCTCCGCCCACTCCCCCTTCCTACACCCTGGCACTCTCCTTCTAGTAGGATGGGTTTCAATCTAGGCTCTGCCTAGGAGAGAAAATGGGCCTGGTTTATGTCACTGAGCATGGTAGTCTCCACCTGTTTTTCTGCTATTACCTGCCTATCTTCTTCTCCATGGAGGAATCATGTTCTGTTGTGTAGATCTGCTGTTTTCTCTTTATCCAGTCATCCATTGGTGGGAACATGGGCTATCCCATAAGCTGAGCAAAAATATCACAATTAAAATTTTGATAAGCATTCATTAACTTAGATAGCTTTGAGTAACTCTGATATCTTAATGTTTTATAATC
This sequence comes from Chionomys nivalis, assembly GCF_950005125.1. Lineage (NCBI taxonomy): Eukaryota > Metazoa > Chordata > Mammalia > Rodentia > Cricetidae > Chionomys > Chionomys nivalis. Next base: position 36,848,146 of record NC_080106.1, read on the forward strand.
TGTGTAGATGTGTGTCTACTTGAGTCTTCTTTCAAAAAGGTCTTGTAGATTCCTTATATAGTCAATTAACTCCTAAATAGTAAATGGTTCTTTAATGTTCTTTAGTAATATATATTAACTCTACATAAAAAATGGATTTTGCCCCAGATGGTGATGGCTCACACCTTTAATCCCAGTACTTGAGAGACAGAGATAGGTGGATCTCTGAGTTCAAGGCCAGGCAGGTCTACAGAGTTAGTTTCAGCACAGCCAAGAGTACACACAGGAAAACCTGTCTCTAAAAGAAAAAAATGGATTTTGCTATCATATGTAAATATACACATATTATATTTTTATCATATTCTCCCCGTTACCTTTTCTTGCTTCCCTCATACCTCCTCCTTCCCCCTGATTTTTTATTTTTTTTTTTAATTTTTAGTTTTTGAGACAGGGTCTCTCTCTCTCTCTCTCTCTCTCTCTCTCTCTCTCTCTCTCTCTCTCTCGCCTGTCCTGGAACTCACAGAGTTCTGGGATTAAGGGTGTGCACAACCACCATTCAGTGTTTCCCACACACCCCTTCTAATCCTCTCGTTCTTTTCAACTATAGACTGAGAACTATTGTCATGTCTTTGGTTTTGTCTTTCAACTAACTCAATGAGTTTCATTAGGATTATTTATAGGATCTTGGGTGAGAGTTTGTTTGCTGGAACATGAATACTTCACCAGTAACTACATCACCAAAAAACATAATTCACCTTACTCAACCAACCACTAACTGCATACAAATCCTCATGGAAGGGTAGGACCCAAGAAGCCTCCTCACACTCCATGACAGGATGTTGACAGGTCCGATTGTAAGCATGCAGTCACAACTGAGTTCAAGAGTGCAACACCAAGGCTGGAGGGATGGCTCAGTATAATTAAGAACACTTGCTGCTCTTGTAAACAGGACTTAGCATGGCAGCTCAGAGTGAGCTGTAATTCCAGTTCTAGTATCTGATACTAGAACTCCTCTAGCCTCCAAGGGCACCACGTATGACGCATTCATGCACATAGGCAAACACTCATATGTATAAAAAATAAATATATCTCTTTTAAAGGAGTGTAACCACTGTCATGCCTAGAAGTCCATGTTCTAGGTGGCTCTTCCCCTTCGTCCAGCTCTTACATTTTTTTATTCCTTCCTTGATAGTTTCTGACCAAAGAGACAATGATACAGATGTCTCCCAGATGAGCATTCAATAGTCACTTATTCTCATCACTTTGCCCAGTTATGAGCCTACAGTTACCATTAACCACAGTAAACAGAGGCTTCTCGTGATTATTTAGAGGGCAATTCATTTGGCACACCATTTCCATTTAACAAAATGGCAGCAGTAGTATCTTAGGTAGGGTTTCTATTGCCGTGAAACGACACCATGACCACGGCAACTCTTATAAAGGAAAACATTTAACTGGGTGGCTTACAGTTCAGAGGTTCAGTTCATTATTGTCATAGTGAGACATGGCAAGGTGCAGGCAGACATGGTGCTAGAGAAGGAGTTGAGAGTTCTATAACTTGTGCAAGCAACAGGAAGTGAACTGAGACACCGAGCGTGGCTTGAGCATACATGACCTCAAAGCCTACTTTCACAGTGATCCTCTTCCTCCAACAAAGCCACAACTCCCATTAGTGCCACTCTCTTTGGGGGCCATTTTCTTTCAAACCACCATAAGTAACTTCCCTACAAGGCCTATGGCCTCTGTAGCAACAGATTTTTTTACATGAATGGCTCCTCTGAAGTAGGCTTCTAATCTTATCAGGATAGAGTTGGATACCTCCATAACAGAGTAGCTGCTATCACAGCAGTAGACATAACTTACTCGGCACCATTGGTGAAGAAGCTATCTTTTCTTCAGTGCATAGTTTTTGACTTGCTCGTGAATTTCATTTGAGATTGGGCTAAGTTTTATTTTGCTGCTGCTGTTGTGTTTCTATCTGGTCTTGATACCAAGGCAATACTACTGATTTTGTAAAAATAATTTGCAAATATTGCTTCCTTTTCTATTTATGATATAATTAGAGAAAGATTGATGGTCATCTTTATTTAAAAGTCTAATAAAACTCTGATGAATCCATCTGGGAAATCATTTTATTACTATTTCAGTTTAATTGCTTGCTATAGGTAACTTTAAATTACTTATCTCAGTTTACCTTTGTTAGATAATGTGCATCTAGAAATTCATCCTTTTTTTTAAAAGATTTTCCAAGTTAGTGTAAGTTTTTCACACGTGTCCCTATGGTTTTCTGAATTTTATTGTTATCTATTGTAATGTCTCCCCTATCATTTATAACTTTATTAATATGGGTTTTCTATTTCATTGGGTATCAATGCTGTTGGTCTTTTCAACAAACCAATTCTTTATTTCATTGATTTTTGTATTATTTTATACATTTCTATTTAATTAATTTCTGCCCTAATCTTAATTTTTTTTTTATATCTACTGCTTTTGGGATTGACTTCTTGTTTTTCCAGGTGAATTTTCTGTAGTTTTCCGTGCTCTTGATTTCAGGCTTTATTTAGTTGTGATCAGGTAGAACATGTGAAATTATTTCAATTTTTTGTATTTTCTGAGATTTGATTTAAGTCTTATATATTTTAGAGAACATTCTACAGACTTCTCACAAAGATGTATATTCTGTTGTGGTTTGTATAGAATGTTCTCTAGATGTCTATTAAGTTCATTTGAACTCTGATGTCATTTCATTTCAATGTTTCTGTGTTTAATTTTTATCTGAATGACCTTTCCACTAGTGAATATGGAGGACTGAAGTCTCCACTATTGCTTTGTTGAGGTTAATCTGTGGCTTACATCTTGTAGTATGTGTTTTATGAAACTGGGCATGGCGGTATCCAATACATTGATATATGGAGTTATAATTTCCTCTTGTTGAATTAATCATGTATGAAATGGCCTTCTTCCTCTCTCCTGATTACTTTTGTCTGATATATTTTATGAGATTTTAAAGTAGACATTTATTTACTAGTTCCATTTTCTTAGAATACCTTTTTTGATCCTTCCACCCAAGGATAGTGCCTACCTTTGACTTTAAGGTATTTTGGGGAGGCAACAAGTAGATGGATCCTATTTTTAAATTCAACCTACTAGCCTGTGTCTATACCATCGAGCAACCAATAAATATTCAGAGTTATTCTAGAAAAGTTTGTGTTGATTTCTGTCATTTTATAAATTTTACAATATTTGGTGTTTTCCTGACCCTCAATTGTTTTAACTAATGTTCTACTTTTTTTTTTTTTAACTCTGTAGCTTCTTGGATGTGTTTATCATTCTTTTCAGTCTGAAGAATTTCTTTTACTGTATTCTGTAGAACTGACTTGGTGGTCATAAATTCCTTTAGCCTGCTTTCATCATGGAATGTTTTTCTTCCTCCATCAGTTATGGCAGATGGCCTTGATGTGAGCAGTGGTTAGGGCTGCTAGCTATGCTCCTCAGAACTTGAAAACACACCATTCCCTGCCCTTTTGTTCTTTAAAGTTTCTATTGGGAAATCAGCTGTCACTCTTAGGGCCCTGCCTTTGTGTGTGATTTGTCATTCTGTTCTTGCATCTCTAAATGCCTTTTCTTTGTTCTCCAAACTTAGAATTGTAACTATAACATGGTGAATTTCTTTCTAGTCCTTCCTGTTTGGGGTTCTACATGCCTCTTTTCTTCTTTCCCTGGATTTGAGGAAACTTCTGCTATGATTGCACTGAAAATATTTTCTGCGCCTTTGGCATGCAATTCTCTTTCTTTATTCCTATCAGTCATAGTCCTAATCTTTTTATGGTCGCTAAGGTCTTGCATGTTTATTCAGATGTTTGTTTGTTTTTATTTATCACTGTCCTTTACTGAATGTCCCAATTCTTCTACCTTGTATTCAACCCTTAACACTCTGTCCTCCCCATGATCCTTTCTGTTGATAAGGCCTTCTACAGAGGATTTAATTTGATTTACTGACTTTTTTTCATTTCCACCATCATTTCAGTTTGGTTTTCTATTTCTATCTGTATTTCCACCTCTTTATAGAATTTCATCTTCATATCCTGCATTGCCTTTCTTATTTTCATTTAGCTGTTTGAATTCTCTTGGAGTTTACCCAAGAATTTTTCATTTGTTTTTTTTTTTTCTTAATATATTTATGCTCATTCCTTTGAATTCTTCATTTGAAATCAAAGCCACTCTCTTTGGTGACCCATGCTGTGGCACTGGTAGTTTTTTATGAAAATGTGTTGTCTTTGTTTTTCACGCTGCTTGTGTTTTGGGAGCCAGGTTTGTTAGTTTGGCAGCATCCATTTGTTTTTGTCTTCCTGTTTTTGATAGAAGTGTGTGCGTTGGTTAAGAGGGATTGAGTTATAGTAGAAACGAGATATTGTTTCCTCTAGATACTGGTTTTCAGGGCAACAGGCTGTGTCCCTATACTCCTCTGAGAGTAGAATGCTGTCTACAACAAATATTAGTTGCTATTAAGTGTCACTAAATTTGTGAAAATAGAGTAATGTCAGTCATATCTAAAGTTAATTGTTAATCACCATTGTTAGGAAAGGAACATTGATGATACTTTGTGTATTAATACATAATTTTTGTGGGTATAAATGAAAAGAAAAGGGAAGATAAAATGTAGTGAGGTGGTAGAAACTGAAGAACATAAACAGAAGCAGGTACTTACAGATAAACAAGAATGGGAGAAGAGGGTGTTTGGACCTAAGATGAGCTAAAAAGGGGGCAAACAGATACCATCATATCACATGAAACAGTCCTGGCTCTCAGGAGACCGAGGGGCAGAGGTCCTGCTAACTAGCCAGGCTATGGAAAAGGGAAGGAAAATGGAGACTAAAAAGAGGGCAGAGGGGCAACATAAGGTACATAGCATAACAGGAGCAAACGAGCCTGGTAAACTGTATGTTAGACAAAGGTAGAGTATGTGGAGTAAGACAGTCAGGGTGGACTGGCCTGGGTGCTGGACTCTGTCCTGATCCTCTCCTGTTCCTCCCCCAGCTCCTAGAACCTTGTCTCACCACTGGGAGTTCCTCTCCCATGGGTGGTCCTGTTCTCCCTTCTATTACACAATTTTTGATGTTATTATGAATTCCTTTCATACTTTTTAGACAGTTCACTGCCAGTACATACAAACGCAAAATGTGTTCACTTCCTGCCCCGCTGTGTTGCTGTCATTTCTTGGTTCCCACATCTTTGCTGGTTTGTTCTGTGGCTCTTTTCTGTCCTCTGTAAATGTGAAAATAGACCCACAAGCAGGCACTTCTACTTCCTCCCTTCTAATCGGGATGCTTTGCATTTCTTCTTATGGGCTGATGGCTTTTTCTAGGAGTCATGATGCCATCTTAAATAGAAATTGTGGAGGTAAGAGTCTCCGTCTTTTTTGTCTTTTACAGGGAAAATTGTGTCAACCATGACCTTATGATGTCAACAGTTTCTTTCTATTCCTAGCCTGCTCAGTGTCTTTCAGGAGTGGGTGTTGGTTTTGCAAAATGCCTTGTGGCAGCAGTTGAGGAGATAATGTGTTTTTTCACCCTTAAGTTCTTTTTTATATGTCTTTCTTTATTTTCTTCTTCTTTATATAATTTGTACTGAAATTCTTTGAGAATTTTTTATTTATTTTGTTTGAAATTCCTCAAGAATTTTATACATTGTGTTTTGATCATATTCATTGCCCCATCTTCTTCCAGATCCATCCGCTAACCCATACCTACCCAACTTTGTGTCCTTAATGTTTTCTGTTTGTTTGTTTTTAACTCATTAGCGTTCCCTATGTTCTCTTGGGTATGTGACCATCCCCTAGAGTGTGCTAGATCTACCCAAAGCCATGCCCTTAAAGAATGTGCCCCTCACCTCTCCTGGCATTTATCAATTTCCAATAGCTCCTCGGCTAGGGGTTGGATGTCATGACCGCCTACAAGACCCCATATTGGGATTTTGTCTGGCTTTAGTTTACACATGTCTTGAGCATGCTGCCACAACCACTGTGAGTTTGTATGTTCAACCGACCCTGTGATGTCTACATCCAAGGATCACAAGGAGATGGTGTGCTCCAAACATAATCGCACCATCTCTGACTCTTACGATCTTTCTGCCCTTCTGCTATAGTGCTCATGAGCCTCAGGAGAAGGGGGTGTGCTATAGATGTCCATTTAGGAGTGAGCACTCCACAGTCTCTTATTCTTTGCACACTGAGTACTTGTGGGTCTCTGTGTCAGTCACTATCTGTTGCAAAAAGAAGCTTCTATGATAAGGTTTGAGAGATGCACTAATATATATGAATAAGGAGAAATCATTAGGAGTTGGTTTAATACTATGCCCCATTAGCAAAGTACTAATAGGTTGTCTCCTGTGACCAATGACCTTTTTATCCACAGTTTCTTCACCTGATATATGTTCCAAGCATGGGTTCCAACTTGTGGAATGAGCCAAAACGTCAATCATATAGTGGCTGGTTACTCACATGCCATTCAAGCCACTAATACACCATTGGTCATATATTGCCAGGGAAGTAATTATTGTAGTTTCCAGGGTTCACAGCTGTATTAGATTAATAATTACTTTTCTCCTCCAGTAGCAAGCAGAACACCTTCAAGTATTATAAAAGCTAGTCGCTAAGAATGAGGATTTCAGGTCAATACTAGCTTAATTTCTCTATGTTCTATGACTTACATGTGCGGTGCCTTCAGCACTCAGGTCTTACTGTCACCTTCTGGAGGGTAACCAAGGGCAAAAGCAACAATAAGAGTACATAGTTAGGTCATGTGTTTGAAGCCATTTTCCCAACGTGTGCCTTTGCTTTGAGAAGTTTGATACATTTACGTTTAAGGTGGTAACCGAGAAGGAGGATACCTCCGCCTTTTTATTTGTTTTCTCTAGTAGCTGTTTGTCTTGCATCTCCTTTGCAGCTTCCTTGGATTTTTAGGGAAACCTTGTTCTGATATTTTTTGCTTAATTGATGTTTTAATAACATATTTTTACTCTCCTCTCTCCTCATGTGTATATTCTACAAGTTGTTTGCGTACATGTGGCTAACACGAAAGTTGAGCTCACATCTAAACGTCCATCAGTCTGTTTTGAATTGATATCAAATTAACTCCAGTCACAAAAGCTGCATAGTTGTAGAGCTCTATCCTTGTCTCTAGTTATTGACGTTCCCAATCGTATCTTTGTATATTATATAGTTTCCATATTTATGACTATTCTGTTCATCTTTTGGATCCTATAAAATAAAAAGTATAATTACACACCAAAATAACAAAGATTTTACTTGTTGTTGCCTGAAGCACATGGTTCAGGTGGCCTTGCGTTCACCGCTCTCCTGCCTCTGCCTCCCAAGTGCTGAAATCACAGACATTCACAGCCATGCCAGGGCTTAGTGACTGTCTTTATATCTACTGAAGTATTTGTAAGAGATCTTTATATTTCATACAGCTTTGAGTTGCTCAACCGTCCCCTTTCATTTCAATCTGAAGGACTCCAAATAGCACGTGTCTAGGGCAAAATATCGCAGACCTCTGTCTTCCATGCATGAATGATATGGCTGCTATCCTGAAATCAGAAAAGCTGTGTTTAGCATTGTGAGACAATCACATGACTGGCACAGGATCTCCCTCACGGAGAGAAGCAGAGCTCTTGAGGCATCACACTAGCATGCTTGCAATGCAGAAGGCATGCACCAGGGGTTTGCAGAACAACACAGTAGCAGTGCAGAAGGCATGTACCAGGGATCACAGGGCAGCACACTAATGGTGCAGAAGGCATGTGTAGAGAGGAGGAGTGGGCCGCGTCCCGCCCAGCTAGCTTAACCCCTAAAATACACAGAAATTGTATTAATTAAATTACTGCTTGGCCCATTAGCTCTAGTCTCTTATTAACTAACTCTCACATCTTGATTTAACCCATTTCTAATAATCCGTATATCACTACAAGGTCGTGGCTTACCGGGAAAGATTCTAACCTACATCCATCTCAGGCTGGAGATTCATGGCATCTGCCACACTTCCCTTCTTCCCAGCATTCTGTTCTGTCTACTCCGCCCACCTATCAAAAGGCCAAGGCAGTTTCTCAGGCTCCTGCTTCTGAGACTTCCTGGGGACAATAGGTACTACCTCACTCTGGGAGCCAAAATTGAGCCTTCCTTCTTTAGGCTGTATTTGTCAGGGTGTTTTAGCACCTCGACAGGAAAGGTAACTAAAAAATCAGACTGAAGAGGGAGAGATGGGGGAAAATGGTGGAAGATAACGCTCGGAGCTGACCTTTAATACACATGAAGGGAAACTCCAAAGTCCATGATTCAACATGCAGACAGAGCCAAGCATAGGAAACTATGGTAATGACAGAATACTCGGCCTCTGAACTGCTTCTGAATTAGGTAAGGTTTTTAAGGGGTGTGTGTTTGTGTGTGTGTGTGTGTATGTGCTTCTGTATGTATGTGTACCTCTGTGTATGTGTGCCTCTGTGAGTTTGTGTTTGTGTCTGTATATGTGTGTGTGTGTGTGTGTGCACATGCACCTGTTTACCTGTGTGTCTGGGTTCACATATGCCACTGCACATGTAAAAATCAGAGGCCAACGTGTGGGAGCCAGGTCTCTCCTACTCTTAAATGTGTTCTGGAAATCGAACCCATCCTTGGGCTTGAATACAGGCAACTTCTACCTACTGAGCCATCTCACTGGCCTGGAAAAGATTTCTACATAAGATATGAAAGAATCTTGTACAAACCCCAATGGACTGTTCCATCTGGTTACCACCTTCCGAAGTCCCTTTGAGTGTCAGAAGGGACAAGTATTACTAAGCAAACAGGCTACAGGAGAAGTAGTGTTTGATGCCCCATTAATTGGACTTGTACGGTTGAGTTCACAGGAGAACTGAAGAGTCAGCTGAGTTAGCAAGCATCTTGAGACCTCTGATATGAAGCTTCAGTGACTCTGCTGAGCCTTGTCATGGGCCATTATTCTCTATAAGGAAGGAGACTCCTGGCATATCTGAACAGCTTAGATCTCTGTGCAACTGGGTTAGTAAGTGTCCTAGTTAGGGTTTCTATTGCTGTGAAGAGACACAATGACCACAGCAACTTTTAAAAAAGAAAACATTTCACTGGGGCTGGCTTGTAGCTCAAAATTTTAGTCCATTATCCTCATGACCAGAAACATGGCAGCCTGAAGGCACATAGATGCTGGAGAAGGAGCTGAGAGTCCTACATCTTGATCTGCAGGCAGCTGAAGAAGACACTGTCAAATGGGCATAGCTTGAGCATATGAGACCTCAAAGCCAGCCTCCACAGTGACACACTTCTTCCCACAAGGCCACACCTACTCCAGCAAGGCCTCACCTCCTAAGAGTGCCTCTCCCTATGGGCCAAACATTCAAGCACATGAATCTGTGGGGGCCATACCTATTCAAGCCACCACAGCAAGGCACTAGATCATTGGGGGGAGATGACAAAAGAAAAAAAAAAAGCAGGAAAAAGGGCCTATCCAGGTCATTCAAATGTAGGAGACTTGTGTTTCAGCGTCCTTCAGGAAGTTTAATAGAAAGCCAAATACCCTGCAGATGAGCCTCTAGGGTCTCAGCAACTGTTGGCCAAATGAGTGAAAGGAATGAATGACAGAATGAGAAAGGTTGGGCTTGTCCCAGGGGTGGGCAGTGAGCTCCCTCCTCAGCAGCCCTCCTCAGCAGAACCATGCACCTTTTTCTCGGCAGGAAAGTGTACTAGGGGTGGAGACCTCACCCTGCTTGCAACCTTTTCAGGAGAGGTGGCAGCCATGGTGACAGCCAGAGCCTGTCAGACCCCGGGAATCAATTCCAGCAGAGCACAGTTTTATTCCCCTTGGCCCTGGGCCAGGCCACATAGTAAAAGTTATTCCTGCTAAGTCTGTGAGGAGTGGGGAGACGAATGGCAACCCCAAGACAGGAAGGACTCCACGATGAGAAAGCCAGATGGGTCATGGAGAACATGGATGGAGAAAGTGTCTTTTAAGGACACAATTGATACAAGGAATAAGATTTTTTTTCATGCTGTCTTAGTGCTTACTAATGTTTTACGTTAGTATTCCCTTAGTCTCCGAAGACCAACTAGCATTTGTTTGGAATAGGCCAATGAGCTCTCAGAGATCCTGCATACTTTCTGTAAAAAGGTTTTGTTATGTACTGCTAGCTGCTTTAAAAAATATTTTTATTAATTCTTTAAGAATTCCTTGGAGAGCTGGAGAGATGGCTCAGTGGTTAAGAGCATTGCCTGCTCTTCCAAAGGTCCTGAGTTCAATTCCCAGCAACCACATGGTGGCTCACAACCATCTGTAAAGAGGTCTCGTGCCCTCTTCTGGCCTGCAGACATGTACACAGACAGAATATTGTATACATAATAAATAAATAAATATTAAAAAAAAAGAATTCCATGGAGTATGTTTTATTATCTAGTATATATATATATATATATATATATATATATATATATATATATACTAGATATATATATATATTCACCCACTATTCTCCTGTAGTGCTAACTCTTGACTGTCTTATAGATCTTGGGAAAGATCCACAAGAACATTTTTTAAAAAATTGAAGGGTTTGAAATAAAGCACACTTGACACTGTGTGGGCAGAAGGCACTTTCCAAGAGCCACAAGATTGTTGGGGGAAAACCTCAGTGCCTAAGTTCCTTACTGACATAAGCTAATGGCCAGAGAGGCCACAAACCATAAAGGCTATTACCACTACTGTCAGAATTAGATAACAAGACTTATTGCTGAAGACATCACATGCTTTGGCTGAAAGACATGAAGAAATCAAACTAGGGGACAGTGAGATGGCTCAGTAGGTAAAGGTGATTGCTTCTAACAATCTTACGCAATGTGTACAGGCTCCTGCTGCATACACAGGCAAGTGCCACTGTGTGGAAGAGACGGGTCTGGAGAAGGTGGCATTCTGGTTTTCAGTTCCTTCCTCTGATTCTGACAACCTGGGGTCTGTCTCTGGAACCCACATGGTAGAAGGAAAACGTAACTCCTCTGACTTCTACAAATGTGCATGTACACACACATACACACACACACACACACACACACACAGAGGGGGGTGTGATTTTAAAATATGAAAGAAATCAAACTGGGACTAAGGTGACTAAGTCCTCCCTGGTGACCGGCTTTGTTAGTGCCAAAGGACACTATGTAAACTGCTAAGAGGGATTTGTAACCAATAGTTAAGTATGGACCTTGAGTGCTGAACCATCAACAGTCCAGATGAAATTGTTCACTTGCAACATTGGCACAATAGTTACAAGTGTAACCAACTGCTTTTTGGAATGAAGACCTACTCCACAGAGAAAACTTGTGTCTAGTACTATAAATCAGGGCAAAAGTTCTTGGTTAAAGAGGTAATAAACCCTAAAGGGACGAAATTATTGTTTTCTTGAGTGAATGCAACATACCTATCAAATTTCCTTCTAAACAGTCATGTTTTTCCCTGTAGATTATTGTTCCATTGTCGCTAGTCACACTGGCTTCTTTTTGAAGAGGAAAGCAGTTTCTGTAGAGATTGCTAAGTGGTCAAAGTGTTAAGCGTAACTGACTATTGAATTGTTAGTCCTAGTGGAGCTCTCTCCAAGCCCCACCAAACATTGCAGAAAGGGAGACAAGAATGTAAGAGCTAGGAAAATTGTACAATGGATTTTTATACTCCAAGCATAATGTGACTGTCTCAGTTAGCAATAGAAATCTATTGCTGTGAAAAGACACCATGACCACGGCAACTCTTATAAAAGAAAGCATGTAATTAAAGTCCTAGCTTAGAGTTTCAATGGTTCAGTCCATTATCATCATGGTAGGGAGCATGGTGTCATGCAGGCAGACATGGTGCTGGAAAAGGAGCTGTAACATGTTAATATGCAGGCAGCAGGAAGTAGACTGAGACTCTGGGTGGTATCTTGAGCATATATGAGATCTCAAAGCCTGTCCCCACCGCGATACACTTTCTCTAACAAGGCCACACCTCCTAAGAGTGCCATTCCTTTTAGGGGCCATTTTCTTTCAAACTACTATGGTGACATTTGCCATCTTTAAATCAGAGTGAGACCATCCCAAGATTGAGCTCTGTAAACCAGACTGGCCTAGAACTCACAGAGATCCACTTGCCTCTGCCTCTCAAGTTCTGGTGATGGGTGTGTGCCACCATCACCCAGCAAAGAAATCTGTTCCTTCCAGTTCAGAGGACGGAACTGGACACCAGAATGCCACCTTCTCCAGACCCGTCTCTCCCTCACAGTGGCATGTGCCTGTGTAAGCGGTAGGAGCCTGAACTCGTTGTGTAAGAGAACAAGGCCACTCGCACCCAGATGATGGCACTGGGGATGGACAAGTGAGCTAGTCTGAGCTATGATTAGGTTGAACCACATAGTCGACACTTTGCATAGACCCGAGAAGTTGTAATGTTGGCCACTTTGTATAACTCAACCTAATATTTTGGAAGCAAGTTGGGACTCGGGACTTGTCGGTAATTTGCTGCAGAGCACTAATGAAGGGAAGGAGTGGGGACAGTTTTGTGAGCTTTGCTGAGTAAGGAGGCCTGCCTGCCAGCATAGGGCAGAAGGAGCCCCGCAGCTCCCCAGCTTGCTTTCTTCTCAATTCCTCTCTCTCCCCCATCTTTAACTTTTCAAGGGACACAATTACCATGGGCTACATGTTTACTATTAAGCATGCGTTTCTTCCACCTGGCTCCCTGTCTGACGTTTTAATGGTTTTGCTGGCTTAGCGTTTCATGGGCAGGGCACGCAGAAAGAACACACTTTCAGAGCACAGTTTGAAGTCCTTGCACACTCCCTCAACGTTAATGCCATAGCAACGTGCGCTTAACTTTTTATTTCTTTGAGCCCGACCCTCATCTGGAAGGGTTCTGGGCCACATTTTCAAGCGCTTTGGTGCCGATTATCATGAGGCTCCCGAGTTTATGGAGGGAAGGCTAGGAACGCATGCTGGAGTCTATGCTCAAATTACTATCCTAAATGACTCCATGGGGGGCTTCCTTCAGGGGTCACTGAGAGCCAGAGTGGAATGTTTTTCCTTCTCCGATTTATCCCAGGCCTTGGGGCACGAGAACCATAAATGCAGGTAATGTGTTTAATAGCCAGATTCTCTCGACTCACTTTCCACCTCTCCCCCCCTCGCCCCCTCCCGCAGTGATAGTCACGCAACTTCACAAAGTTACTGGAGACACAATTTGCAGTGCCCTGTTTCTACAGTGACCAAGAGATTCGGATGGCTGAGTGGCTTGGAAGAATGACCTAAAGCTCAGGACCCTTTCTGTCTGTGGCTCAGCCAGATACATGTAACTGTCAGTCCAACAAGGAGCTCCAAGCTTCCAAGCAGTGTCCCAGGTAATAAGTTCCCCATTGCTGGATGTACAAGCAGCATCCAGACTAGCGTGACAAAGGCACTTACTACTGGAGATTTGTGCTTCCAATGGGAACACCCAACTAGACTGCACTCTCCTTGTCTGCCACTTTTGCTTTCCGTGGCTTCAGTTACCCCTGATCAAATTTCAAAAGGAAAATTCTAGAAAGAAAACTCTCGCAGGTTTTAAGTTGCATGCCTTTCTGATTCGCTGCTGCCTGCTAGTCATGAATCATCCTTAGACCAGCTATCCTTGCTCTATCTAATCCGGTTGGCCAGCCACATGGTCACCTAGCTCACCACATCCACTAAGGGAACATCTCAGCACTCCTTGCTATATCTAATCCTGTGGTTAGCCACATGGTCATCTAGTTTATCATAGCCCATAAGAGGACATCTCAGTTATCCTTGCTGTATCTAATACCTGTTGGCTAGCCACGTGGTCACTTAACTCATCACATCCCCTAAGAGGAAATCTCAGCACTTGTGTTGGAGTGGCCCTCACACAGAGCACAAAGCCATGTCACTTCATCCCATCATGTGGGCATCCCGTTAGGCAGAAGGATGTGTGCAGTGCAGTCAGGGGGAGCTGGCAGAGAGCTCCTTCACACGGCTTGGATTACCCTGCGTCATTACAGCTGGCCTGTCCCATAAGTTACTCTTCACCACGTTAACGTATAGATCAGACTTCATCACAGGGCTATGCAGACTCTTTGAAGCTCCATTGGATTACAGTTTCAGGCACCCACAAAGGGCTTGAGATGAATTTCCCCCAAGCCAGCAATGGGGTACACACTTTTCATACTGGTACTCCAGAGACAGAGGCGTGCTGTGAGTTCAATATCAGCCTGATCTACACAGATCTACACAATGAGTTCCAAGTGAATCACGACCACATATATAGTGAGATCTCACATTAAAATAAATAAAGACCTGCTCAAAAGAAGGGGGGCAGGTATATAAACCATAAAACTTATAGCAAATTTTTTCTGAGACCAAACTCCTCCTTGTTTTTTTTTTTTTTTCAAGAACTTATCATCCTGTGAGCTAACCTGAAGGATGCAGCAATGACCAAATGACCAGGAGGTACCCAGAAGCGTGGCCTTAGGAGCATCACCCCAGGACAGCGGCAGTGACACAGAAGTCATTTACAGCAAGGTACTGAGTAGAGCTGTGGCTATGGAGTGTTTGGCCAGGACCTTTGTGCAGACACTTGCAGACCTTCCGAGGTCAAAGACCCCCTTTGCGGGTGATCCCACTCAGGGTCCTAGTTTGCATAAACTGCCCAAGGACCATACTCTCAACTGCATCTCTGTTTAAGATTCCTGCGGGCCGAGTGAGTGTGCAGGTCCTGATAGCCATCAACTGATCGTCACGCACCAACCCTCAGAGCAGAGAGCACGGGTGAAACCGATGATAAGCGACCTGCCTCAGGCAGAGGTGGCCTCTAGTTGCAAACAGAGAAAGAGTTGTGAGGGCAGCAGGAACAGGAAGTCAGGGAGGGACTTAGATGCTACAGCTGAACTGTGTGCTTTTCAAAACCTGGGTCTCTGTTGAAGAGTTTTCGCCTCTCTGGTCCTTCATCTGCCACACTGCTTTCCCATCCCCTTTCTATGGGATACTCTAGCGGTCTGTATCTTAAGTGCCCGAAATGGACTGTGGGATGCAGTGCCGTGTGGCTTTGCAGTTTACGGCACGTGTCTATAGGGTGGCTGAGATCTAGATTTTTAATTTCAGTAAGTTTAATGATTTTAGGTTTAAGCGGCCCCATGTGACCGGTGAGTACCATATTGAGGAGCGCATTGACGGATGCCCTGTCTGTTTACGTTAGTACTGAGAACGTCAGAATGTGCGTACGTTTTGCCTCAAGATCTGACTTGAAGTAAGATATAGCAGTGAGGTCTCTGGAAACAAGGCACGCTCCCCAGCTTTGACCTCTCGGTTGTGGGTGTCTCAGTTTCCTCACTGGTCAGCTGCGGACGGTAACGGTTGCCCCATTGGCGAGGTTGTTTGAGAACTAAATGTGACATTAGATGGTGACCGTCTGAATGACTGAGCAGAGCCCGACTCTGTCAGAGCTGTTAAGAGGGCAGCACATGTCATCTTCTTGGGGTTACATCAGGTTCCCAGCACCTGAAGCTTTACCATGGCAGCATAGTGACCATTTTCTTGATCTGGAAGCCAAAGTGATGGAATGATGTCAGTCCAGACTCCAAAGTCAAAGGGGACCCTGTGTGAGCAAGGAATGATTCACGTTTTCACAAGTCTCTGGAGCTTCCTCCTTCCCGGTGCCTGAGGAGATGAGGGAGCGTTTCCTCCCACGCCATCCCCAACCAGACTCCTGTCCAAAGGCATAAAAGTTCTTCTGGAGATTTTACCCTCACTGCGGAGCACAGATCAACAAGACAGTGCACCAGGTTTTTAAGATGAAATGCACTCAGGCCTGAGAGAACATAGATCTCCTCATCACTTTCTTTCCTGCCTTCCAATACTGTTAAGATGGGAACGTCTTCAGAATACAGGAATGCTTTCTTCGGTTGCTCTGGATTCGGCTTGGTGTAACGGCTGCTATAGGATGTCTATATATGAGCAGTTTGTCACCAATGCCACCGAGAACACACGACCATGGGCTAGGGTCCTCTTTGGATTTGATTTGGGCAAGGGTGGGGCTGATTCCTGAAATGTCTTTTCAGCTCTTGAGTTCAAGGTTCACCGCTACCTTTGCTTTTCAAATTGACACTATGATGTTGTTGTCAAGGGTGGGCAATTCAACAGCATGTCCGAATGCTCAAACACCTCCCACAGCAGAGCAGGTGACCACGATGAGTGCGCTGCACTGGGCAGATGTGGATGAACTGTAGTGGCCACTTTCCGAGAAGCTGCTGCTTCTTGTTGCTAGGTAATGATACCATGTAGGAAGCCAGCCTTCACTGACAGATCTCCAGATTTTCCAAGCAATACCAAAAATCTGGGTTTTTTTTTTTTTTAAGGTCAAATCTCACATTTTTAAAGGTTGACTCAAAAATATGTAATCTGAGCCAACAACCTGTTTAGGATGAGCTCTGCCCTCCTCACAAATCCAGGGCCAGATCAGGAGCCCTGATCCTAAACTAACCATAGAATGTCACCTTAAGAAGAAATTTGAGTGTCAAAACAGTCCAGTCCCTTTGTTGTTGTTATTGTTGTTTTACTGTAACTCTTTCCGCTAAAAATCAATCCTATCACCTTTGGCTCAACCTGATGAAGTCCAGGCTGAGCAGAGAAACCAGAGCAAACAAGAGTCCTGCTGTTTCCAGGAGTCAGCACCCCTGTGTAAAAAGGGTGACGTTCGGAGCTTTGTGTTGCTTGTTTCAACTTTCCAGGTAGCTGAACCCCAAAGGCCCTGGTTATCGTCAATTCCTGGGCAGCCAAGCTGTCAAACTTTTCCCACGACTGAGTCAGAGAGCTGCTTTCCCAGAATTGTTAGGACACCAATACCCAGGAAAGGTCATGGCTTCCCACCAAAATGGTCCTAGAAATGGACGGAGTTGAGCATCGGCTCCACAGGAATCTCTCTGTGCCCTTCCTTCCCAACAGCCATCTCGGTCTGTGATGCGTGCCTAGCTCTGCTTCCTCATTTGCTGTCCACCTTCTACAAACTAACAAAGAGGATGCTCCATGGGACCAGAACCCTTGCCCAGCTTGTCCAAAGCTGAGTCCTAGGTCTCATAACGGCCAAGGAAAGCTTCTAAAGGCGGTGGTCCCACAGGGTGACGGCTCGCGGCAGCACTGTCATAGCCTCCTCAAAGGTGGGCGCTTCAATTCATCCTTGAGTCTACACAACACCATTCATTCGGCTGCCATCTGCTGGGCCACTGGAGGTGCTGTTGTGGGGTTCTGGGCCCCAGAGACAGGAATGTTAGCCATTGACGAATGACTGTCAAGGTGGCCTTGCAGGGTCTCCAGAACCAGGAAGCCCAGGGCTTCCTGAAGAAGCCTGCTGTTTCTCTGGAGACCTTTATCAGATAGACTGCTCTTCAAACACAGATCTGAAGCCAGACGATTTACATCAGGACTGGGGTTATCTCATGGAGTCACACGTACTGAGCCTGCATCCATCTGCCAAGTCACAGCCTCCAGCACACAAGCATGATGTTTCTGTGCATTTCCGGAGGTTTTCTAGTCGAGGTCAAACACGTTTATTCTTCATTCAGTCCCCTAAAAGCAGACAGTGGTACCCAGGGGTAAGAGAGAAGTAGAAAGAGAACAAGAGACGGCAACCCAGAAATCTTGAACACAGGATACAGCTAACAACGCTGATGGCACTTTGTTTTCAATGCGTGCTTCAAAGCCAGATGGTCTGGCTTTCCAAAATGTACCTTTCTCGGTCACATTCATATACACACATAAAAGAAAAAATCTAGCATCCTTGGTCCCAGCCACATTTCCATGGGAATACAATCATTAGCTATGTGCCAAGAGAATATCTTCGCCCCTGTCACTCCCTCCTAGGATTCTAGACTCCATGGAGAACATCAGGTGCCATGTGCATGTGTGTATGCGTGCGTGCGTGCGTGTGTGTGTGTGTGTGTGTGTGTAGACATGTGTGGTGTGGTTATAAAGATGGCTTTTTTTTTCTAAAAACATGTCTCTGAAAATGCTTCTGAATGGTACAGAGCCAGTGACCCAGATCAGCAGGCCCGGGAGGATGACACTATCCCAATGACTCAACATCCTTGTCTGAAAAGTAAGGAATCCCATGAAGAACAGACCCGCTCTTCTCTTGCTTCTGAGGATCCCCTGTTGGTTATCTGACCATGAAGGAGGCCAGCACACCCAGCCAATGGCCTTCAGGTGCCTGACCACCCGCTTACATGTCTAACTATGTGCCATGAACTACTCCCTGAGACTTCATTGGTAAGATCCAAGGCCCTGGGCTGGACAGGTTCAAAACACCAGGAAACCACAGGAGTATATATGCCATGGTATATGGCTAGATTAATTTTTACGGTGTAGAATGAAAACTGTATATTCAGCTGGAGCCGACATATGCTTGAGTACTAGGTTATTTTTCCTGAAAATTACTTGTTGGATTAAAAAAAAAAGTTGGATATATTCAAATCTGTGTAAGGGCTCTCATTTTATAAGAGATTCTTTCAAATACTTCATTTTGAACCAACAGAGCTAGGTTAGGAGAACGGAAGCCTAAAAACACTTCAAATACAGCAAGCACTAAGGGAAAACACGTAAGAGAGAGGCTTTCCTCGGGAGTCTGAGCTTATCAGAGTATGTTCTGAATGCTTTCACATGCTTAACTTGAAATGACTGATTCAGAAAGCTGTGAAGCAAGCCGTTAGTGCTGAGGATCATGGTTGCACTTGTGTGTTAGGTTACAGTTGCCAGCCATGGCAGTGCCATTCACAGACTAAGACAGGCAGTCTCTAGGCACAAGAAAATAAGCAACTATAAACATATATGAGCCTAACAAGAGAGCCTGAAATGTAAGAAGCAATAGCTGACAAGATTGAAAAGAAAACAGGCAGCATGGAATTAATGGCTATGTTTCTCCTTCACCAGGATCCGCCGACATGGACCACATCCACACCAAGGCTGTGAAGCTACCCCAGCACTGTGCAGAAGGCAGCCTGGACCATCATCAAGAAGTACTGCATGCACCTGGTTAAATACTTCCACACCAGCAATCACGTGTACATGAAGATGGCCATGCTCCCTGGCATGAAGTTCCATGACAAGCTAGCAGGCAATGTCACGCAGCTGATGAGGCAGATTCAGATAGGTCCTGGGAGCCCTGGCTCAATCAAGTTGCAGGAGGAAGAGAGGGGAGAAAGGATAAGTATGTTCCTAAGGTCTCATCCCCAGGTCAGATCACTGAAGTAGACCCTGACACTAAGGAAATGCTGAAGCTTCTGGATTGCCACAGCCTCTCCTACCTGCGGGTCACTCCGCCCACAGTTGGGAAGGATTTTGAAATGCCATGTGGCACCATCTGAATCTGTTCTGGAATGTTTTCAATAAATTCAAGGACAGCTCAGAATAATAATATTACTATTTAAGTACTTATATATGTCCCTATACATTATGTATAAAACGGCCTAAGCAGAGGATCAACAAGCAGGTAGGAGACACAGAGAACACTCAGAACCGCCATCCCTGACAGACATCTGTACAGAACCGCTATCCCTGACAGACATCTGTACAGAACTCTCCACTCCAAGATGACAGGAGATGCATTCTTAAGCAGACTGAGGTACAACACCATATGCTAACTCTTATACTGGATCGCAGAACTTCTAAAAAGATTGAAATGGCACACAAAATGTTCTTGAACTTTGATGAAATGACATTAAAAATAAGTAGCAAAAACAGACTTGAATAAGCCATATGGGTTTAGAAGTCAACACTCCCCTGACTTAACAATGGCCAATAAGCAAAACCATGAGGGAAATTCGAAAACATTTTGAGTTGATAAAAAACCAATCGAATCTACAGTCTGCAGAACCTTAGCGGACAGAGCTGAAGCTACTGGGAGGAAACTTTGTGGCTATAGACGACTCCTTCACAAGGTGTAGGGCCAGAGAGAGGTGACTTGGTGGCTAAAGGCACCTACTTCTCTCGCTTTGCCTCCAAACGTCCATGTGATGACTCCCAACCTCCTGAGTATCTATACACTCAAGCATACACATAAATAAACAAATCTTAAAAATAGAGAACAAAAATAATCTTTCAACGATCCAGGGGATGGAGAGATGACCCAGCTCTTGCAAAGGATTCAGGTCTGATTTCCACTACTCACAACCATCTATAGCTGCAGTTCCAAGGGATCCAGCACCCTCTGTCTTCCTTGGGCACATATGTGGTACACATGCAGGCAAATACCCATACACATAATTTTTAAAAAATATCTTAAAAGAACATCTAAACATTGATGACTTAAACTTTTCTCTCTTCAAAGACAGCAAAACTAGAAAAGGAGCAGATGAAATCAAAGCAGCAGAAGGAGAGGAGGAATAAAGATTATGGTGAAAATGACTGAATCCCAGCTTTCTGAAGTGACAGAAGAAAATCAATGAAATCAAAGGTTGGGTTTTTGAAGAGATCAACCAACTTGACAAACCTTTAGCCAAACTATCAAAAAAAAAGAGAGAGAGAGAGAGAGAGAGAGAGAGAGAGAGAGAGAGAGAGAGAGAAGATTCAAATGCTAGAGCCAGGAATGGAACAGTGAGGATTGCTCCTTTCCTTCCAGGAAAAGTACAACTCCCATTACCTTCCACAGCTTCAGGCTGATTCTAAAGTCTAAGCGCAAAGGTAAAAAAAGAATCGTAAACAATAATCTTTTTAAATTATTTATTTATTTTTATTTTATGTACATTGGTGTTTTTCCTGCATATATGTCTGCATGATGGCATTGGATCCGCTGGAACAGGAATTACAGACAGTTGTGAATTGCCATGTGGGTGCTGGGAATTGAACCCAGGTCCTCTGGAAGAGCAGCCAGTGCTCTTAACTGTTGAGCCATCTCTCCAGACCCTGCCAGTAATCTTGAGAAGGAAGGACAGAGAGGAAGGGATGATGCTACTTTGCTCTAAGACATCCCAGGGGTCAGATTGGCTGTGTGTCCCACCAGCTCTCAACACAGATTGGCTGTGTGTCCCATCAGCTCTCAACACAGATTGGCTGAGTGTCCCACCAGCTCTCAACACGCATTCTCCCAGTGCCCACATGAATCAGAACAGACTTCCAGTAAGAAGGCATTGCATTCTGTAACTGCCTGCTTCCTGAAGACACAGATGACATCTTTCCTTCTCATATCCCTAGGACCTAAAAGAATACCCAAAGAGAAAGAATCATTAATATTTGTATAGATGGGTAGGTGATACATGGATGGGTGGGTGAGTGATAGCTTTGGAATAATTTGCCTTTGTACAATGGATGAGGCAGCTTGGTTTCCTAGATGGCTAACCCCTTATCCCTTTACTCCCCCTCAAAAAAAAATAAAATAAAAAATAAAAACCCACTCAACTGAAAATCCAGAAGCCTCCATCTCCAACTCCTCCAAGTACCCCCATCTAACTAGTATGGCACCATTACCAACAATACCAAGTTCATGGGTTGTAATAAATGGGCATCTGTCTTAGAGTTTCTATTGCTGTGCCATGATCATGGCAACTCTTACAAAGGAAAACATTTAATTGGGGTAACTTACAGTTCAGAGGTTTAGTCCATTATCATCATGGCGGGACAGGGCAGTGTGCAGGCAGGCACGGTGCTGGAGAAGGAGCTGAGAATCCTACATCTTGATCTGCAGGCAACAGGAAGGAGTCTGTCCACAACGAAGCATAGCTTGAGCATAGGAAACCTCAAAGCCCACCCCCACAGTGTCACACTTTCTCCAACAAGGCTATACCTACTCCAACAAGGCCACACCTCCTAATGGACAGGGCTTCACCCTGTGAGCTTAGGAGAGCCAATTATATTCATACTACCACAGCAGCTAATTGTCCTCTGGGCATTAGGTTCTGTTATCCCAGAAGTAAGTAGATTTGTCCAACTTTGTCCAGTACATGTGGTGGAATTAGCCCTATATCTTAAAAGCCAGTTTAGCAGAACTCTTCATCAAATCTTTCAAAACTGCCTAACCAGCAGTGTCTAGACACAATAGCCCGTCTAACACCCTAGCACAATTCGGAGGCCCATTTTGTGAGAAGTTTACACAGCATTCAATCAGTACTTACACTCCCCAATACTGTAAACTTTTCTTTCTTTTGGGGGGGGGCAGTTGAGACAGGGTTCCTCTGTGTAGCCCTGGTTGTCCTAAAATTGCTATGTAGACCAGGCTGACCTCGAACTCACAGAGATCCGCCTGCCCCTACCTACCTCCCTAGTGCTGGAATTAAAGGTGAGAGCCACCACCGCCTAGCTTACATGTAGCTTTTTATTACTGATAGAAAAGGACGTTGTAGATAGGAGCTTATGCGGTGCCTAGGGTTTGAGAGATAGCCATGTGGGTAGCAAAAGCGCATGCCAATTTCTTCTGGTCATCAATATCACTGCGTAACAGAAAGGGGACTCATGGCTCATCCCTGACTCTTCATTTCCAAGATATTCTAGTCCCAAATTAGATTTGTTCTTTGAGATTTCAACACAGAAAATGGCTTGCTCTAATTTCAGAATTTTGAATCTGTTTTGTTTTTGACTCAGACACTCATTCGTTTCTCGTTCTGACCTCAGCCATGAGAGGTGTGAGCAGGGCTGACGTTCACGCAGTGCCCAAGAAGAAAGAGCAAGACCATCACTTAACACTCGTTCACAGATTCCCAAAGTTACTTAGTTTCCTGGCTATCGAGGCAACAGTGTACTTTGTAGGAGAATATGTTTTCTAGGAATAATAATGATCATAAGCCCTCCGACTCTGCCATCATGAAATTAAAAAAAAAAATAGTATAACCCTCATTAAGGAAGGGCAAATCAGACTTATTAAGGAAGAAAGTTTGACATTTCCCCACTACTCCCCTCGGACTCATTTTTATTATTCTAGAAATGCTGTAGCTAAAATCATCTGTACCTTGATTCCACTTTTTGAAGAACCACTTTATAGCAATTCTGCAGGGAGTTTTCTTTCAGTCACCACTACTTAAAACACCCTGAAACTTCAATGCAAAATAGGATTAGGATTTATCTTCTCCCTAGTTTGATTTTTTTAGTATATAAAGACAGAATTGGCCACTGCAGTCAGAGAAGACACATGGCTTTTTTTTTTCTGTGGCCGTGAGACAGCCTGGCTGTGAAAATGTAGCTTGAATGGTATAGGCCCCTTCCTTGATGCTTCTGTATGGATCTGCCTGCTGCCACTGACCCACATTTGTAGGGTGTTTTTATTTTGTGTTATTTAAATGCTAGAACTTGAACCCAGGGTCCCATGCCAGGCAAAAACTGTAGCACATCCCCAGTCACCCGTATGAGAGGATTTTAGTTGTGGCACATACCCTGGGCCAGGGGGCTAGAGAATCTCGCTGTGGGGAGCCGGGTGAGCTAACCTGCACACTCCAGTGTTCTTACTGCCTGACCAGCTATGTGCCTGTGTGCACATTAAAGGGGGATTGAAATGCCCGGCTCCCTGGGAACTAAAGGGACAGAAGATTTATTGGCACCATCAGTAGGATCACCCAGAACCATATAAAGGAGCGGAGATCTGGAACTCCAGTGGTACTGGTACTGCCTTCCCAGAATCCCAGGGGATGCCTGCTACCCCATGGGTAATCCCTTCTGTGCTAGACTTTATTTTTTAAAATAAGATGGGGCCTGGTGAGTCCCAGGCTGGCCTAAATGTAGCTAAGGATGGCCCTGAGTTTCTGACCTTCTGGGTCTTCCTCTTGAGTATAGATACAGACATGTACACAACACCTAGAACCTTCAAGGAGTGGCAACATTGAGCTAGAAAACAATAGGAAGATTTTTTTTCTGTTATGCTTATTTTCCTATTACCTCCTTTTGTGCAAACTGATTTCTATCTATGAATGAATAAAATGTATAAAATAGATTTAGTGAGTCAGAAGGAAAATATTAAGTATGTAAGAGTCTAAAAGGTTCCTAGGCATGACAAAAATCCTAAGAACAATACACACATGACTTAAATTTATTAAGGAAAACCCTAACCAGCCCAGCCAGGGTTTGGATAGGAAACGGCCCTCAGGCTCATGTGGTTAAGGTTTGGTCACTGGCTGGTGATGCCACTTTGGGAGGTAATGGAACCTTTGAAGAAGTGAGGTGTAGCCGAGAGAAGTGGGCCACTGCAGCCCCGCCTTTGAAGATTATACCTTGCCCCTGGTCCTCTCTCTGTCTCTCCCGGACACACCTCTTCCCCACCATCCTGGAGTGAACGTCTCTGCTGGGCCGCTTTCCCTGCCACTGTTATGCTCTTTCCACTTCCTGTAGCCATGGAGCCAGTGATGGCAACTCAGACGTGTAAAACCATGAGCCCAAGCCAATCCTTCTTCCTTTTGCATTGCTTCTCCCAGGCATTTAACAAAGGCGGGGCTGAGAGCCTGATGAACCATGCACCAGTAAAGGACTAAGGTCATCCGCTCTCTGGTGTGTTGAACCCAGGTACTGCTTGTTCAGCTCATGTGGCCAACTCCCAAGCAGAGGGGTAGAAGGAATACGGTGTCCTATCCGGACAAGCATGGTGAAGCTTTAGTGATAGGACTGGGAGACAAAGGAAAAGTCCCTGGGAATTCTAAACCCAGTCAAAGGAAATCCACTTAGGGAATCTGTCTACAGGGTTCGTTCTGCATCAGGAGGCAACACTCAGCTTCAAAAATAGTTAAACTCTAGATTTCAGGCCCTTTTTTTTTTGCACTAATCTGCCCATAGCTGCGATAAAAACAGCTCAGGTCAGGGCTTTGGTCAGTGTCAATCTCCAGGGAGAACTTTGAAAGATGTGTGTGTGTGTGTGTGTGTGTGTGTGTGTGTGTGTGTGTGTGTGTGAACTACATCAATACAGAACATCACTGGGCATGGGCAGAGCTGGGTACCAAAAGGAGGGGCTGCAAGATGCGTGGGACTAATCATCTTCAGCATCCTGTTCTCCTGGATGGATGCTTGGGACTAATCATTTTCAGCATCCCTGTTCTCCTGGATGGATGCTTGGGTTATAGTTGGCAGTGCCTCCCTAGGGAGGAAACAGAGATCAAAACAGAGATCCTAAAATCTGACACCATGGAGATGTTGAAGAGGAGAACATGTTACTGCAGGAAGTCACCAGGTGCACTGTAGGCTACGTTGGAGTCCTTCTGTCTCTACTTAAGAGATCTGTGGCTCCTTCCCACCCTGACTCCAGACACTGCCAAGTGCCTTCTAAGAAGTAAAGTCACCTCGAGTTCCAAATAACTGGATTAAAATGTCCCTAAGAGGTTCTCACACAATGTAAAGAGTGTATAGATGAGGAAAGTATTTCACCTTGGTGCTAAGGGGTGCAAGAAGTGAAGACATTGACTAGACAGTGAGTTTACATTGCAGGGCTTCTGGTTTTACCAAGAACCTGCCACACCGCAGATGCTTAGCGCATTTTTACTGAGGTCACCAGAGATGCCATGGGCCAGCCAGTAACCCTCTCTGGGTTCCTTTTCTTCACTTGTTAGTGATAAGTATGTTGAAAAATCCCTGGTAGACAGTTCCTCTACCAATGCAATAAGCCAAATCCAGCCGAATTAATAAATCCAAGTTTAATAAACAGAACAAAGCAAAGCAGAGTGGCTCCCAGGTGACTCTCAGGAAGGCAGGAGAGAGAGCACATGGCAGGTCTAGTGACCGGGTCTTACATACCTGTAGACATGGTCTTGAGCAGCTCCGGGGTCGGGGGACTGACCCTTGACAGACTTACTAAGGGATGTGGTCTGGAATGGGAGGAGTCTGTCTGGGTTCGCAGGTGAATATCTGGGCAGGGTTTAGAATGGGGAAATTGCCAGGCGGTGGTGGCGCACGCCTTTAATCCCAGCACTTGGGAGGCAGAGGCAAGCGGATCTCTGTGAGTTCGAGACCAGCCTGGTCTACAGAGCTAGTTCCAGGACAGGCTCCAAAACCACAGAGAAACCCTGTCTCGAAAAAAAAAAAAAATAGAATGGGGAAATGAGGCTGGAACTAGATTCCAACTGAGCAGTTAGCAAAGCCTAGGCTACTATTTGTATCCAAAGACTCCCTAACAGTCTCTAAGACTCCAAATGGTAAAGACTAGGCCAGCTTCCTATACCAGCAGCTTTAAAAAGTTTCATTTCTACCCATCCAATTAGAAATACGGTCAACGATGCATGCCAGGGGAATAAATGCAGTAAACTACAGGGGAACTAGGGAGGGTCACATACAGTTTAAATGTAGAAGAGAAGGGAGATTGATAGTGTGCACTGGATGACTGTAGTTTGTGTTCTACATGAATCAACTTTAGTATATCATCCTAGCTGTTGTTGGCTAGTGGGGTACAATGTGATTCCTGCATTATAAAGTAGACTGTGCAAATGTGTAAGAACTGAGTCACGGGGAGAATTTGCTTGGCTCAGAGATAGTCAGGTCTGATAGAGGAGGGAAGAAAAGATGAAAGGGTGAAAAAAAAAAAAGAAAGAAAAGCCAGACAGTAGTTGTACGGTATTTTAATCCCATCCCAGCATTTGGGAGGCAGAAGCAGACAGACCTTTGTGAGTTCAAAGCCAGCCTCCTGATCTATAGGCTCCAAAGCTACTCAAAGAAACCCTGTCTCTAAAACAAAACAAAAAAGTGATGTGAATCTACTGACCACTCTACCAGCCTCAGTGTCTCTGGGTCTCAGTGAACATCTTGTCCTAGGAAGTTCACTCGTGGCCTCTAAACTGCTTCATGACTTGACCCCTAAAGGTCACGTGCTAGAAGCAGGTTGTGGTGGTGACAGGGTGGTCTGGAGCCTGTAGGCACTGGGGACAGGTAATGAGGTCCTTACCGGGAATATACCTTTTTCCTCTTGGGAGTGCATTCCCCAGCACTCGCAGGCTACTTCTTTTTATCTCTAGTTGATTGGTTAACTGGTCGACCAGATGATTGTTTGATTGATTTGGTTTTGTTTGATTTTTGTTGGTTGGTTGGTTGGTTGGTTGGTTGGTTGGTTGGTTGGTTGGTTGATTGGTTGGTTGGTTGGTTTTTGAGGGGTGTGAGGATTTGTTTGGTTTGTTTTTTCTTGGGTTTTTTTTTGTTGTTGTTTTATTTGAGGTTTTGCTCTGAGACAAGGTCTCACTCTATAGCCCAGGCTAGCCTAGAGCTCACTCTTCAAACCCAGGTTGACTTCACACTTGTAGTGATCCTCGGCAACCCAAGTCCTCGGATTATGGGTCTGGGTCCGTAAGTTTGCTTGTGTCTTGATGTTCTCTATGAGGCTTTCACCCGAACCACTTACATAGCACCTCCATGCTCTTAAAGCCTTTAGAATTCGGGCCAGCCGACCTCTGTAAAGTCCCCATAACTTGTCACAGCCACATACCATAGACGGGCACACATGCCCTGACAGCACCTCTCCTCCAGCGTGGAGGGAAATAACAGGGCTGGATTGCCAGATACAATGGGGGAAAGTAATTGAAACAGTTGGGCCTAAAAGGATTTGGAGCTGTTTTCAAACACTTCACAATCGGTGGATGTCAGTCATTACTCACCTGACCTGGAGTGGTGGCGGCATTTGACAGGTGTGCGTGCCCTTCTCCACTGAACGTGGTTGCTGATGTTGCTGGAAAGAGGAGATGCCATTGCAGGAGCCTTTCTGACCTCAGGAGTAGGAGGAAGTGGGTTTTCAACACCCCTAGCCTGTGGTGAGTGGGTGCACACTGGCTCCCTCGTCCTGTCTGATATTCAAGTCTAAAATGAATCTTCTGTTCTGACTGAACCCCAACCCCCACAGTGAAGACTCCTCTTTCTTTGGCCCTTCCTTTCTTCTCATACACTTTTCATATTAAGGTTCATCACGCTGCTTCCACTAGAGTAATAGATTGTCATCTGTGGTCGGAAATCTTCTCTGGGAAATGCCACAGATACTTAGAATCCAATACTGTCTCTGGGTCTGTGCTGCCCGTGCCAGAATCCATGCTCTGCAGCAGTTCTGAGGATGTCACCATTTCCCCCCGGGCTGAATTCTGACACCCTCCCCCACATTAGCTTGGTATCCAAAAGCGGCCAGAAGGCTGGAGACCCCCAGTGATCAATGACAGCTCCAATCAAAGCCACCAGACAGGCCGTGCACTCGCGGCTCCTTGATATAAAAGGTGTTTTATTTCTCATCCCTTTATTTTTGTCACTGAAAGAATGCTTCTCGTGTGTGGATTAATTAAAGTGTAAACATTAACTATTGATTGATGCATTATCAGCACGGAGCAGTAGCCTCCTGACAGATTGATTCCTGCCGTGATTTATTGTCATATTCGGGAATCATCACACTTGGTAAGCAAGAGGGGCCACCTGCCTCCCACGCCGCGCCATCTCCACTCCTTCCTCTTTCTCCCCCGTACCTCCTCTTCTTCTTCCAGGTGACATTTGAGTTCCAGTAACTAAAACATCTTCATCCTACTGTCGAGGAAAAAAAACCAATTCTGTGGCCCGACGTTTGTTCTGCGTGTCTGTATGCCTGTGTATGTCTCCCAGGCAATTATCAAATCAATTGACATGACTGAACGCAAAAATGAACAAATCTGTGAGCTTCTATGGGGGATTTCTGGTTAACAGAACAAGCCCCTCCAGCGCTGTGCAGAGCGTGATACTGAGTAAATTCCAGGTGAAAGAGAGAGCAGAATAATACAACGGAAAAGAAAGCTCCAGGTGTCTGTCTTCCCACTCCTCTGCGGAACGAGACAGAGGAGGGCAACAGAGCAATTCGCAGTTACGACAGGCTGTAGGTCTCCAAAGGGATGACTCAGTAGACCATGTTTTATCAGGCTGACTAGCATGAAATTGCTGTTTTTATAGGTCAAGAAATGAACAAATATTGACAATTTCATAGGACTCAAAATTATGTACTTAAGCTCCCTTCTGAAACAGGGCGTCGCGGTCTCTGCCTATTTTATTTTCAGTATGAAAGTGGCGCAAAAAGCAAATCAGAGGTCGTAGCTCGCATGCGCGTAAACCTTTCCTAATTTCCTATAAGAAAACCCACCCCAACCTATGAGGTACCCATTATCGAAAACCTAACCAACCAAACTGAATCAAACAAGGTATCAAGTGGCCAGCAAGTCCAGGGGAGCCTCCATCTGGACACCTTACCCTCAGAGAGAACCCCTGAGACACCCAGGGCTCAATGCACAGTCGATGGTGCAGGGGGCAGCAGCCTCAGGGGGCTGAAATCTGGGCTTTAAAGTCCTTCCTGGCAGTAGGGAAGGCTAGACCAGCACCCTGACTAGAGACAGAGAAGGGTTTGAACTTCTCTCTGAGTTGCTCTAAATAGGATCCCAAAGTTAGGAACTGTTGAGAGAAATGAAGACAGGAAGTCTCGGCTCCAGCCAGGGCAGGGAGTTCTACTCACCGCTGAAGGAGAAAGAATCTGGTTTCTGCTGATTATCAGAGTTACTACCCCAAACAACCAAAAAAACAGGAAAGAAAGCCAGCGTTGTCCCCTTTGCCCTTTCTGCCTGTCACAGGCAATCCAGGTCCCATCCGAGTTGCTACCACGTCTGCGTGCATAGAGGTCAGATCACCAGGTGTCTTTCCTCCTTTTCCTGTTGCTGAGATAAAATGCCCTGGCAAAGCCACTTGGGGGAGAAAGGGTTTGTGCTGACTTACAGTTCAAGGGCACACAGTCCAGCACATTGAGGAAACAGACGCTTGGCTGCCTTCTCTCTCTTGTTCTCTCTCTCTGTCTCTCTCTCTCTGTTGCGCTCTCTCTCTCTGCCTCTCTCTCTCTCTCGTTTTTTGAGACAATATTTCTCTTCTACAGAGAAAAGACCCTGATAGAAACACACCCCACTGTCGTAATCTATGAAAAAGTTTGGAAGAAAATGTCTTCTTTATGTGTGTGCATGTGATGTGCGTGCGGGGGTGGGGGAGAGCTCACGTGCGTGTACATATGTTCATATTTCAGGGTGGTGGTGTTCTCTGGTCTCTTGAGTTGAGTGTTTGGTTCATCGTTTTTTTCAGTTCCCCGTCTGAGCGTTACACTGAGGCTATAAGCTGCTCATTGGATATTACTTTAGCCACATCCCAAAGGTTCTGGTGTGTGGTAGCACTCACTTCCAGCTGGTTTTGTTTCACTTCTCAACCCAAGAGTAACTGGAAAGATGGTTTGAAGTGTCTAAGAAAGCATGTCTGTAGCGTATTTTCTAGAAACACTATCTCCTGTGAACTCTAAAATTGGCTCATCTTCCTAAACTGTCCTTTTCAAATCAATTCCGTAGCTTTTTCACTTCAGAGCTACAGTGGATTCAACTGACATTGTTCTGTTTTGTAACACAGAGCTGATGGCAGTAGCAAGCTAGAGGAACAAAGTCTACAGTTTTGTTCAGTCACAGAGCAGATACACAGTAAAGCCTCTGGGCTCCTGACAAGATTCATTTTCTCCAACAATATTTCTCTTACTGTCTAGTATGTGCTAAGGACAGTTCCAGTCACTGTGAAAACAGTAACAAATGAGAGAGACTAAACCCCCTGTTCTCCTGGGCGTTGGTTTCTGGAGTTGTTTTTCAGTGAGGTCAAATGTGTGAACATAGGACCTGGGGACACGAAAGGAGCCTAGGATGCCAAAGATCTGATTCTGCGGGGAGTGGCAGCCAACCCTGCCCTTGGTGGAGCAGACCTCCATCTGCAGGAGTCCAGGAAATTCTTGCAAGCTTTTCCCAACAGCTCCTGGACGAGAGCTCAAATAATATGGAGGGGGAGCCACATACTACTCCCTTCTACAGACCTCCAGAGTCCTCTCCCATGACATAAGACCTTCCTCCCCCAGACACCCGCTAGACCCCTTCTATGTCAGGCAGAGTAAGAAGCAGGTCCAGCAGGGATCTCTTTCTTCTTTATCCTGACATGGACATACCCATGGTCGGCATACTCAGGTACATGGAGCAACCTCACTCCAAGACCTACTGGGGCTAATTCTGGGTTCCAGATGATTTTTGCTTGGTTTTGCTCTTCGTATCAGGAAAAAACATTTGGGGATGAATTTGGAAGTCACTGGTCTACCATCTTCTGCTAACTAAATAAGCAAAGGTCCTGTTTTGCTTCAATTTGGGTTCTTCGGGGATTGGGGTCTTAGACATTAAACATAAGGCCTCATGCATGGCACACTCGTTCCCTACCACTCAGCTGCAGCCCAGACCCGCATGTGCAAGTCTCCTCTCAACCTTGTCACCATCATCATGGCCACCCTCTCTACCAGCTTATCAAGAGGCAATCATTGGGGAGCCTTGGTGGCATATGTCTGTGGTCCCAGCATTTGGAAGAGTGGGCAGCAGGATCAAGAGTTTGAGACCAGCCTACAAAGCAACTCTGTTCCAAAAGACGACAAAGAGACACATAAGAGAGACTCACTTCCACTACCCTCATTTTGAGTAGCCAAGGACAAACCCATTGTCACCATGGCATCCTTACAGAGGCTAGAGGTTAAGAGCAGGGACTCAGGAGCAGTTCCCCTTGGTTCAGTACACTAGCTAGTTGAGGGTGGTGCTGGGCTTGCTTTCCTGTCCAGCATAGGAGCCACGTACCAATCAAGGCTAAACCCAGATCTGCTACTATGCAAATGTCATCTTGCCTCCCAGAGGCTAGGTGTGACTTTTAAACAGTGTCCCCGAGCAAGAAATTGTGACGTCTTTGGTGTGGCTAGAGTTCTGTAACTCAGACCCGTGGATGATAATAAGTGAACTTGTAAAGTTGACCTGGTTGTGAAAGCAAAGAGGAAGAAATCAGATTTGCAAACACTTGAGGATCTGGTGTTGGCCTGTTGAAGGGGTGGAGCTAAGGAGACTAGAGATTGGGTTTTGATATTTCAGAAAATCCCTTGCCCTAGGGTCTCAGGACTTGAGGGGAAAGGGGAGCGAGTGCGTGTGTGGGAGGGAATCCAAGCAGCACAACCTGAGACAGGAAACCGAATGCCTGGAAATAGATGACTTCATATTCAGAGAAGAGGGGAGAGAGAGAGAGAGAGAGAGAGAGAGAGAGAGAGAGAGAGAGAGAGAGAGAGAGAGAGAAGAGAGAGAGAGCCAAGCACAGCTGTGATCTTCAGCATAGCCTAAGTAAGCCCTGCCTGATGGAAGTGAAGACCCCAAGTGTTCCTTGTATCACCTCTCCAGCTGGGGCCAGCTGTGTGCTGTGGGCCACTTAGGGACTGTGGGTCTAATTCTCTAAGGGAGGTGGCACTCTGAGCCTCTGGAGCTTCTGGGGAGTGGGTGCCTTGACCCTTGACCCAGCAAAGGGTTCTTGAGCAGGCTTCAGTTCGAATAGACACACAAAACCCCTGTGTGAAGACAGAAGTTTCATCTGCAGCCTGCCGGTACCTAACCACTAACCCTGCAACTGCTGGCTTCTGGTGAGATCCAAAGACCATCTCTTCTAGGTAGTGCTCCATCCCGGAGCTGTCTGCATCCGGTGTGCTCCTCAGCACCACTGTGGTCACACCACTGCTCAGCAGGGTTTCCTGGTGAGAAACCCTTGCGGGAAGGACCAGGAAATATCTCATTCGCTTTACATCAGTCTGCCTATCAAGGGAGCTCTCTTCCAGCCTAACACCCCGCAAACACTCTGAGTAATTTGAGGTTTAATCTTCAAAGGTTGCCTCATCTTTACTCTCCATTCAGTAAGAGAACTCAGTTTCAATCCTATGAAAGAGTATTCAAGTCACCTTCAGACTGCTCCACTCTTGTAAAAACAACACACACACACACACACATACACACACACACCACCTCATGTCTGACATGGAAAGACTGAATGCAGACAGCAGCATTCTGAACTCTGCTTCTAGTGGGTTCTAAAGTCCCATCCAAATGGCTCAAGAATGACCTTGGCCACAAGATGCGGGAAATGAGAGGTTTACTCATGCCGACAATACAGGCAACACTCTTGGACAGTGGATCCCACATCTCAGGAGGAATGTCTCTGACATCTCAGTGTCACTTCCCTGGAGATAAATTTCAAACCTATGCAGTGTAAGCCGAAGGGCAGCTGCTCTGGTTACAAAAGTTCCTGGGAGGCAGGAGAGTAATAGACACTGCCATCTCATATGGGGGTGGGGTGGGGTGTCAAGGCCCCTTTAACACCCACATTAATTCGGAGACAAAGAGATGCAAGAAAGCCCATGCCTGTGTGGCCAAGGACCCCAGTGTCATGCCAGGGCGGGGGTCAGGGAAAGGATGCAAAAGTTCTTTGTCTAGAAGGTCCGTGGAGTTGTGTGGAACAGGCCCTATGAAGTCACAGCGCTAGCAAATGCTGCTCCCTTTTTGACGGGGGTGAGGTGAGATTATCATCTATGAGGAGGAACATTAGATATTCTGTGAATAGACACCTCACCAGCCATGGAAACACCATATTCCCACCACCCAGACTTGAATCTATTGGAAAAGTTTACCTGGCATCCGAAAATGAGGGTCTGGAAGGAAAAAAAACCTTTACCTTTTCCTCTTACAAAGTAGTTTTCCCATGTTTTAATCAACAAGCACAAACGACTCCCTCATGCTGGCATATTATTTCCTAAAATTATATGTGAGGAGCTTATAAAAGTTTGGAAGAAATAGTTTTTAAGTTGGCTAAATACCATTCAAATTGGGCTTTTTTTTTTTTAATAATCCCTTTAAGTTAAATATCTTTTGGTAATAAAGGCGAATTAGGGAACAATAAATTATAACTTCTAACCAGTGGCTGATTATAGATATTATAATTAAGTCCAGTTTCCTACACAAGGCATTTATCTTAATAATCATGCCATCCATTAGCATATCTTAAAGCGGTTCACAAAGCCGGCTGTGGCACTGGAAGAGACCTCCGAGCTCCTCCCTAGGCTATGAAAGGCTATGAAATCAAAAGAGATGAAATTACTTTAAAAAGAAGTTTGGGTTAAATATAAGTTGAGAAACTCAGATTATAGTCATAAAACCCTAACTTAAAAACATTTACCCTAAATACCCCCCTCCGACCAGCAGCAGCATGAAGAGACTTCACTTCCTAGAAATCTACAATTTACACAAATTTGTTCAAAGCTGTTGTGACCCAGCAAGACATGTACTGTGTCATGGAGAGTGCAGCTAGGGCTGGAACAATACTGAGGGACTCGGGTTTTTTCTGGAAATCCTGACCTTGTTCCGTGACAACCGCAAGAAGAACCAATGGTTGGCAGTGGCGACAAGAGCAAAATGGGTGACTTTCTTGTCCCTGCTCATTTTAAAAGTGAGTGATTTCTCCAGCCAAGCTCTTGGGGTTATGTACAAGACAGAGAGCCCGCGGCATGCCGGCTTTCTCTAGGACATGTTTCTGACAGCTTGCTGTAAGAGCCCACTTCTGACAATAGCTGGGAAGGTCAGGGTTGCTTAGAAAGATCCTCAGAGAAGGCTCAAGGAGCTGCCTGCAGTCCTTCATGCTACAAAGCCCACAGGAGCCTCCTCTTCTGGGAAGACTCCAGGAGAGCAGTTAAGCCTTTGGCTACAGTGGGTGATACAATTCTGGCCGTCTCTGGTAATTGTCCAAGGCACACGGGCAAGCGGCACCAACAAAGGTACTAGGAAGGTCAGACTGCAATACAGCATGCCCTGATTTTATCCGGGAGATTGATGCACAAATCACCTTGATTTCGATTTGGCACAAGGTTATAAAATACACTTGTAATCACTGATAGTACAGAAGATCGGGCCCAAGCATGGGACACTGTATTTTATATCCCTGGTAGAGTTTTCCCTAATACAACCATAAATCAGCCCCAGAAAGGAGGAACTTGGTCCATGTTAACAGACGAGCAGAAATCTAGGAGCATTAACCAAAGACACAGTCTTGGAACCTGGGGCAAGCTTTAAACTTTGTATCAAAGCCACCCAGATACATCCTTCAGGGGGCAGCCCACAGTCGGAGGAGGTCACAGAGGAGTATGGACCATAAGACAAGCCAGTAAGAAAGCACATGCCGGCCAAACATGCGCAGAAATCCCTGAGTCTTAAACTAAGATACAAAATCTTGACAGGGGAGAACAAGAAGAACTAAGATTCTAAGGAAAATGACCCTAACACACGTATTTAGAAACACCCATTAAAATATGAAGAGGAGAATCAAGTGAACCTAGCAAGATGGGAGGAAATTTTAGCAGTCCAAAGAGAAAATCAATTTGCAAAACAACTCCTCTCGGGAGCAGCGGCAGCTGGAGGAGGGGGATACTCTCTTTGCTCTGACATGTCTCTTTGACAGGTTCCCACAGAACATTTAAAATAGATTCATATATTCCAGGAAAATAAATACTTTGATTTCTCTTCAGCTCTCCATGCCAGCAGCTATGGCTTTTATAAACGATTTCCTAACCAATCCAGAACAGTCTGGGAGTGTCCCACTCAGTATCAGAAATAAAGCAGGGGGTTTGTCTTTGACTGGGCATGTGGGTCTCACCTCAGCTGAGATTCTACCAAGATGTTTCCAGATTCTACCTAGGAAAACGGTTTTCCAGACCTCCTTCCCCTCAGACTGTTGATCCCAACCACCCACAAACATCCAAGCCAGCAAACTCCTTGGCCGGCTCTGAGCATCAATGGGACTACTGAGAGACAAAGCAGAGGGAAAGTCACCATTGCATTATTTCTTCCTACTTTATTCAAGGCTTCTCCTTCACCTAAAGCCAGTAAGAAAAGCATCCTACTGTTGGGGGGTGGGGTGGTACAGACTTCTTCCCAAAGCAGACAGACACCAACAGACAGGACTAGACAGTTCCAGACCCAAAGCTTCCTGCCACTTGAAGACAAATCGCTTCTAGCCAAAGGTTTATTTAATCATTTGTAGACTCCCAAGTTTGTACTGATATATCATTTGTATTTTAGTAAATAAAGCTTGCATGAAATTCAGAGAGTAAAACAGCAGCACTGATCAGCCTTACAGACCAGGCAGTGGTGACACACACCTTTAATCTTAGTAGCCACACTAGTTAGCCATAGAAACTGGGCAGTAGTGGTGCGCGCCTTTAATCCCAGCACCAGAGAGGACTAGAAGACGGGAGGAGACAGTTCCCACACAGTCTCATTCTGAGATTCCTGGAGGCAGGATGGCTATTTCAGACTGCTGTAGAGGTAAGAGCCAGTAGCTGGCTACTTTGCTTTTCTGACCTTCAGATTGAACCCCAAATTCTGTCTCTGGGTTATTATTAATCATGCTACACAAGTTCCTGTTTCTGAACATCATATAAGAACAGGCAGATTGCGGGCTGAAGTTAAAGAAAGGGAAGAAGCCCAGCCCCCTTACCTGCAGGTGAGCTCTGGGGTGGAATAAAATGAACCAAACTATGGGGATTCTTGTACGAGATTCTGTGATTTACCTTTTCCATTAATTAAAGTGCAAAAACATCATCACTTTAAAAAAAATGATCCTTTCTCTAGCCATACTCTATCAAATAGGGAAAAAACGTTTTAGGTGAACATGCAGGGCTATGCTCAGAGGAAGAAAGTGGAGCAGGGGATGCACGGGGGAGGTTAGGTTCTCTGCTCTCTGGCTCCTTGGACCCAAATTAAGCTGCCCAGCACTTTCATACAGTGTGAAACAAAAACACAAAACAAAGATAAGAAAAAAAAGCAAGTTCCCAGCTGCCTTTGCCCAAGGTCAGATATCAATTTGAAGTAACATAAAAATAGAAACAAAGAGCCAGGCAGTGGTGGTGCGCACCTTTAATCCCAGCACTTGGGAGGCAGAGGCAGGCGCATCTCTGAGTTCAAGACCAGCCTGGTCTACAGAGAACTATCCTGGAACTATCCAGGACAAACAGGACTGGTGCACAAAGAAATCCTGTCTCAAAAAACAAAAACAAAACAAAAAAGAAAAGACAAAGTAGAGATTAATGCACCTTCCAAAAGGCTCCCCAGCTAGGAAATTAGAGTCTAAGACCCTGTGTGCCGCTCAGAGAGACCAGACTTCCCCATCTAATTCTTTTTTTGTTTTTTTTTTCCTGTGGTTTTGGAGCCTGTCCTGGAACTAGCTCTTGTAGACCAGGCTGGTCTCGAACTCACAGAGATCCGCCTGCCTCTGCCTCCCGAGTGCTGGGATTAAAGGCGTGCGCCACCAACGCCCGGCTTCCATCTGATGTTTTTTGTATATGGGAATTTTTCCCAAAAGAAGGATGTTCTCACCAGCACTGAGATGACTGAGTGAATGGAGAGATGGACTCTCCCTTCTGCTTCCTGGGCAGTGCCCGCCTGCAAAAGAATACGGAGGGGGTGTGCAGGAACTGTTGGGGTTGAGCAGGTCCAGACCATGGACCCCACCCATGCTGTCTCCGGCCTTCTGCCTCCTGGGAGCTGGCAAGCCATGTGGTTCCAGCAGAAGCTGGCCCTTTCGTGAAACCTGTAGTCTGGAGCTAGAGAAGGAAGGTGTCCAGGCAGAGAAAGGCAGTGGCCGCCAGGAAGTACACAAAAGACAGCTGTCCCTGGACACTCCCAACAGAGTAGGTTTTACAGGAGTCTCTTAAACTTGATATCTGGGGACTTGATTGAACCCTGGCTGTCCTTCATCATTGTGAGTGTGGGAAGAGAAACTCCCTCAGTTTCCTCACTGGAGAAGGTGGCATGACCCTAGGGACAGGATTCTGGCATACTGGTGGCCTGCCTGGACATCCATTAGGCTGGGCCTCTCTGTGAATGGAGGAAATGCCGGGATGAGTTGCTGGTTATTTGGTCACACTGTGTGAAGACGTATCTGTCCTTCTTCACCTGCCTAAGGCACCTTCTGATTGGTTTAATAAAGAGCTGAAAAGCCAATGGCCAAATAGGAGAGGACAGGCAGGGATAGGAACTCTGGGAAGAGTCTGAGAGGTGAGAGACTCGCCAGCCAGATACAGAGAAAGTAGGATGTAAGGTACTGAGGAGAGGTAACAGCAGAATGTAGATGAATATAAACAGGTTAAATAAGTTTTAAGAGCTAATTGGGAATAAGCCTAAGCTAAGGCAAAACTTTCATACTTTATAAGAAGTCTCCATGTCATTATTTGGGAGCTGGTCATCCACAGAAAGTCCGACTACAGGGATGCATCCTTCCACAGCTCAACCCACAAAAGGGACTAGAAGTTGTTTCCCAGTGCTATGGAGACGAGACTCACTCATGAAACAAGCTTGTATGCCCGGACACAGCAAAGCCCAAACATAAAGTAACTTTGCTTGAATATTTGGGCTGAATCAAAACTGATCTTCAAAGCTGGAGTGGTTGCTGTTGTAATCTGCTGGCCTGGCCTGGCACCTGGGTACCCTGTCCCTTTAAGAGACAAGTCCAGCCCACTTCTAATATCCCCAGTCCTCCTAGGCAAGCAGATCTCCTGCCTCCTCTATAGCCCCCACCTCTCTTTCTTTGTCCCTCTCCTGAAGAGGTAACTACTCCGTCCCTCCACCCTCTCTCCTCTCTCTTTCCTCTTTCTCTGTCCCTCCTTCTCCCCCCCCCCCCCGTACCACTTACCATTCTGTCCCGCTTCTGAATAGGTAACTACTGCCTCCCTCCCCGCTTCTCCTCTCCTCTCCTCTTCCCCTCTCTATCTCTCTGTTCACCTCTTTCCTCCATAATCCCCTTACCCATTAAATAAACTCTATACCCAAGCTCTCTCAGCATGGCATATCTGTCTGTCTCTCTCGCTACCTCAGACCACCTGCCAGGGGACCTGCCAAGGCTTCGGGTGACCCGCCACCACCCCTCATGGGACCAGCCTCGGGTCACCCCGTGTTTATGAATGATAACAGTTGCCTCAAAAGCACCAGGCCCTGGGTTCCATGCCCAGATCTACAATGAGTGGGGAGTGGCTCCTTCCGTTGGAGCACACTTTTTAATCCTGATACTCTAGAACAGGGATTTTCAACCTTCCTAATGCGACCCTTTAGTACATACAGTTCCTCATGTTGTGTGACCCCCCACCCATAAAATTATTTTCATTGTTACTTCATAACTGTAATTTTGCTACTGTTAATGAATCGCAATGTAAATATTTTTGAAAATAAAGGTTAGTCAAACAGGTCAAAACCTACAAACTTAGAACTGAAGGTGAAGGGTTGCCTGAGTTACAGAATGAGCTCAAAGAAAAGTAAAAAGAGGGCTAGGGATATAACTCGGTGGTAGAGCGTTTGCCCGGCATGAATGAGGCCCTGGGCTCCTTCCCCCAAACCACCAAACAACAGACCAGGAGCCCATCATCCTTGGAAATCCTAAGAGCACCCTTAGGAGGGTTTTTTCATAGACCCAAGAGGACCTGCAGCCACTTCACCCTCGAACACCACAGCTGGAAGCCTGGTAAAGGGAACCAAACTACAGGAGAGGAACGGGGACCAGGAAACCCACATATCCTGCAACCAAGGATGACATCCAAATGCAAGTGTTGGCCATCAGGGCAATGGTAGCTTTGCAAAAGCAGTCAGGTCACATGCGAGGCTAGAGTATTTGAGAAACCTCTGTGCCTGCCTCTAAATGTCAGAGTGCCAGGCTGGCAGTATTCACGGACTCTTATGACAAGACTCTCACAGGTGGGCTCCAGGCAGAAGAGTGTCAGTGGCGGTGGGGCCAAAACCTCCAGGATGGAGATGACTCTGGCAGGCTAAAGTCCTCTTTTAACCTACCAGTTATGAGTTCCATTGGTTCAGTATCTAAGCAATGATTAAATTTGTGCATTGGATGTTTTAAGCACATGTTGGCAGATCTGGCCCTTGCATCCGAGTTCTGTAGCATCCTTTTTAGATACTGCATTTGGGATCTCCTGCTTTTTTTCTTGTGCTCATAATCTAGAGGAGAGGTGTTGGGGAGGCTGTGCTGGCCCTGTGTTCTACCCACCCTAAACTCCTCCACCAGGACAGGCGGCCACACCTTGCTTTTCCCCATTAGCTTCTTTTGCTGTACACTCCACTCCTGTATATGACTCTGTGTGTGCACGCACACACACACACACACACACACACACATATACACTTCCACCTTGCTCTCCCTCTGGTATCCCCGGGCCCCTCTCATCTCTGTGTCCATTCCCACCCCCAACCCTGTAGACACTGTTCTTTTTTTTTTTTTTTTTTTTTTTTTGGTTTTTTCGAGACAGGGTTTCTCTAGCTTTGGAGCCTGTCCTGGAACTAGCTCTTGTAGACCAGGCTGGTCTCGAACTCACAGAGATCTGCCTGCCTCTGCCTCCCGAGTGCTGGAATTAAAGGCGTGCGCCACCACCGCCCGGCAGACAGACACTGTTCTTGATAATTCTAGTTTATTGATTTCTCCCGCTGTCTGCTGCCCTGACACCATGTTCTTCGTCTTAGTTGGGCACCTTGTGGTCCATCACAGCTAGCATTTCTTGGGAGCCAAGGAGCCTCCCAGAACAGCTCTCCCATCATCGCCTGTAGACAGGTTCCTCTCCACCACCAACCACAGCCCCCACCCCATCCCGTGACCTCAGGCTCGGTCGGGAAGAGAGATGAAAGATCTTCGCAGTAAAACCATATTGACATTTCCCACATGCCAGACACATCGGGCTGTGCATTCTCCCAAACCCCATTGAGGGAGGCTTATCACTCGCTACAAACGAGGCGCAGAGACACACGGGTCCACCTGAAATCGTACAGCCATCCAGTGGTGGAGCTGAGATCAGATCTGAATTGTGCACACAGATCCAAGACCAACCAAGTTGGTTTGGGGAGAAAACGTGCTGGTCTAAAACAATGCGCCCCAAGGCAGCATGGCCTGTGGCAGATTCCACTCCCACTGCCTTCCAGGGAGCAGGTCCCCAGCCAGCTGTTGCAGGAGACAACCTGGCTCCTCAGCTGCTGACTTCTTACCATAAACAGGAAGGCCATAAAAGGGGCCCCTTTTGCACAGACCCTCAGGGGCTTCTCCCTCCTCCTCCTCCTCCTCCTCCTCCTGCTCCTCCTCCTCTTCCTTCTCCTCCCCCAGATCGTGTCCCCAGGCAGATGAGCAATGGTTTCCTTGAGAAAGCTACTTTCTCCCTTGCCCCCCCAATCCCAACTCCCTGCTCCCCCCCCCCCCCCGCCTCAAGATAAACGTCAATGCAGGTTGGAAATTTCAACCCTCATAGTCACCCTGAGTTCAGGATGGGGCTGGATATCTGTACCCACCCTGGAACCCAGAGTCAGAAGGTGACAGTGGCAGATGCACAGTGCCCTCCCCCATTCTTCATTAACCACCTCTGTTTTCAAACTAACCAATCCAGAGAAAGGACCCACTTCCTGAAAACAGAAAGCCACAATTCTGAAAAGCCCCTGGAGGGCTAGGGATGTGGCTCAATCTGTGAGTGCTAGCCTAGGGCATAGAGGAGAAACCAGGGCCAGAACAGGGGTAGTAGTGCACGCCTGTAATGTCGGTACTCAGGAGGTAGAGACAGGAGGATCGCAAGTATAAGCTCATCCGCCTTGACTACCTAGAGTTCAAGGGTAGCCTGGGAAATGTGAGACTCAATCTCAAAAACAAACAAACAAACAAACAAATCCCTTGAGAGAAAGGGATTATGGTGTTAAGAGGCAACAAGAGAGAGCTCTAAGGAAAGACAAAACAGAATGTCTCAAAGAATGTTCTTGATAACACTCTCAGGAAAGATTGTAAAAAAGGAAAATAAAACAAAATACTAAGTCTCCAAAGCTACAGAGAAACTCTGTGTCAAAAAACCAAAACCAAACCAATAAACAGGAAGGAAGATTTTCCAGAGCCACGGGGCTGCCCTTTGGTAATCATAACTGCATGGTTTAAGATTCTGCCAATTCCTGCTGCGAAGGACCTTGCTCTGTTGCATAACCGATTTTCCAAATATCCTTAATCAAAACTTCTGCATATGGGCCACATACAACAGCATTAAAGTCACCTTCTGTGCATCGGGACCCTGAGGGGACTTGCATGAGGTCACGGGTTCTGGGTACACACTAATGTCAAGTCAGTGTCAGGTTGTATGTTAGAGTCATAACTATTGGCCACTCTCCCTGGTCCCTAAAAATGAGGGGAGCCCCACAAGATAAATGCTAAGTCAGATGGAAACACTGAGGTGCCAGGAAGAGTCTGCGGAGGCAAGCAGTCAGCCCTCCTTTGGCAGGGGGACACTCCCAGTTTCCAGGAAGCCATGTTTAGTGACAACCTTGTCTCTCTTTGGTATAGGGATGCTCAGGCATCGTCAACCCCATCTCCACAAGTTCACGGCAGTAAACTTTATCAGTAAAATTTTCGGACCCCATCCTAGGGATCACTGCTGGATCTTCAGGGACCCTGAGTGACAAAGACAATACAAGTTGAGAGTTCAAAAGTCAGGGTGTGGCTAAGTCCTTGGAAAGGTTTGTCACCCCACCCCCCCCAACACACACACACACACACACACACGCTTGACCTCCACCCCAGCCTAGGAATGTTCTCATCCCTGTCATCTTCCATTCCTAGGCACTGAACATGTCACTGTGGTCCTCGGTCCTACAAAGCCTCTTGAGACCCCAAGTGGCTTCCTCCTTGTCCGTCTCTGCCTGGGCCGTGTCACTGAGTGTGGGTTAGTCACCAGTCTGGTTTCAGCATTTTGGGTTTGAATCGGGGGTTATAAGATCTCCAGCACACTGTCTTCACCTACAGCGATACACAGTAACCTCTATGTAACCATCTGGGAGGGGGGCGAGGCTGGACAGATGGCTCAGTGGCAGCTCTTCAGAGGACCTAGCTTCAATTCCCAGCACCCACATGGCAGCTCACTACTGTCTGTAACTCCAGTTCCAAAAGATCCGACAGCCTCACACAGACATACATGCAGGCACAACACCAACGCACATAAAATAAATTAAAGCCGGGAGGTGGTGGCTAATACCTTTATTTAATCCCAGCACTCTGGAGGCAGAGGCAGGTGGCTCTCTGTTGAGTTTGAGACCAAACTGGTCTACAGAGAAAGTTCTAGGACAGGTTCCAAAGCAACACAATGAAACCCTGTCTCGAAAAAACAAAATCAAATAAATAAGTAAATTTAAAACCAAAAAAGAAAAATAATGGGTAGAGAGCCATTACGGAAGACATTTGCTGTCAACCTCTGGTCTCCACACACGCATGTGCACAGAGACAGAGTGAGCCTGAACTAGTCTCCACTTCTCGTGACAGCCGTGAGGACAATGCTGGAGGACGCCATGTACACAGGGTGAGACTTCTGGTATTCCCAGAGAAAGTCAGACCCAAGAAATGGGGTCAAGGCCCCACTTTTGCCAATAGTTGTCAGGGCAGGCAGTGGCCTGCAGATACTGCTCCTCTCAGTATCACAGGCTAGGTCTTTTTTTCTCTGGTTCACCCAAATCAAGCATCCCAGCAGGGTACTTCCGGACTACCCAGGCCCCGCCCCCACATGCTGCTCCAGTCTCGCAGCTGCGAGGCTTTTTCCTAACAAGCTTTTCTGGTCAGGTCAGCCAGCAGCTGAAGACCAGACCTCTACTTGGATTTCTTTTTCCTTAACTCTTTTACAAACTCCCAACAGCAATCTCGCCAAATGCTCATGGTTTTTCTACTCGAATGCAAAAGAGAGTGGAGGAAACCCCAAATCCCGCCTCACACACCCAGAAGCCTCATTCAAGACCCCTCTACCCTCTGTTTCCTGGCCTAGAGTCTTGGGCAAGCCCCTCAGTCTTCGGGTCTAGCCAGTCCCCCATAGAAAGGGGCAGGTAGCCCTGGCCATGGGTGAGAGCTGTAGTCGATGGGAGGAGTCTGCTACACTGAAAATCCTGTCAAGCAAGCTCAGTGCCAAAGACCTGTCTGCCCCACTATGCAGGAGGTGGAGGCAGGAGAAGCAAAAGTTCAAGGCCAGCCTCAGCTATATAGGGAGTTCCAGACCCCCTGGCTTACAGCAGCACCTGTCTGAAAAATGCTGATTTAAAGTAAATAACATATGTCTGATAAGATGGCTAACGGGTAAAAGTTCTTGTGGCAAAAGACTGATGACCCAAGTTCAATTTCCAGAACTCCGATAAAAGTGGAAAAAGGAAACCAAGTCCACAGGTTGTTCTCTGACCTCCCTGAGCATACTGTGGTATGTGTACCCCCCATATAAATAAAATGATGCTTTTTAAAAAATTAAATAAAAACAAAATCCTTATAGAGGGTGGGAAAGACTGTGCCTGCCTTCTCATGAGGTTCCCTCTGCCGTCCAAGCCGGAGAGGAAATACAGAACTTCACTGGATCAAGTCATCCCTACGCAGACACGGGCCATTTCCTAAGATCTGTCTAGTGCTTGAGTCACGTGCACAAGATCCTTTCCCCCTTTGTGGGATGGCTTCTA
Source organism: Chionomys nivalis (assembly GCF_950005125.1). Classification (NCBI taxonomy): domain Eukaryota; kingdom Metazoa; phylum Chordata; class Mammalia; order Rodentia; family Cricetidae; genus Chionomys; species Chionomys nivalis. The sequence continues at coordinate 36,892,453 of NC_080106.1, forward strand.
GGGGACTGTGGGCAGATGATGTGAACAGAGCAAGAAATCTAGAAAAGAGACCGAGTCCGACACCGTGAGAACTCCTCACCCTACAGAGAGCGGCCCATGATTTAAAGTTTATTAACTGACTTGAATTTTCAAGGCTAAACTATAGTTTGATCCTGTCTGGAATTTCTTAGGTTTGGATGGTGGTTGAATCCAACGGGGCAAATCACAAACGAGATGGTCATGGTGTAATGGTAAAAGTAAAATGCTGCAGTTCCCCAAGTGGCTGCAGCGGGCAGCAGGTCCCCGAAGTGGCAGCAGGCAGCTGGCTGTGGGACTCGAGAGCAGCCAGTCCCAGGCAGTTCCCCAAGTGGCTACAGTGGGCTACGAGGGGCAGCGAGTCCCAGGCAGGGAGACACGTGGTGGGTGAGAGACCTCCACGGGGCAGCCAGTCTCACAAGACCACGCCGCAAGTCTCTGAAGGTGGCTGGTCCCGGGCAGGGAGCCACGTGGTGGGCGAGAGACAGAGATAAGCACTCTATGCAGAGTGAGGTTGGGTATTTATTTAGTGGGTTATGGAGGGGAAAGGGGAGAAGGGAAGAAGAGCAGAGAGAGAGAAGCAGAGAGGGGGAAAGGGGAGAAGTAGGGAGAAGGGAGAGACAGAAGCTGCCTCTTCTAGAGGGAGATAGAAAGGAAGAGACTCCACCTGGAAGTCAGCTTGCCTCAGCAGCCCAGGGAGGGAGTGGGCGTGGCTTGTTTCTTAAAGGGACAGAGCAGACCATTACACATGGTCTGCCATAGTCTGCTAGTGTGCCCTCCCTGGAGCCAGAATTTGCTTTACCTTAGGTTAAAGCTGAAAGGCCAGTGTCGGGGAGAAAGAGCATCTTAGCTGCAGGCAGAGAGGAACTATGGCAAGCAGCACCCCCTACCCCACCCCCACCCCAGCCCCACCACCCTGTACTTCTTCCTTTCTGGGCCAGCCTAACACCTTTTCAGTGACTGCCTGAAAGACAGGCCATAAGGACAGTCTGGAGTTCATGGCAGATGGGATGGGAGAGCAGTGCAGTTCCATCTCCTCTGGATCAACCCCAAAACAATGCTCGTCCACCACTCTGTGTGTGGTCTGTTAGGCAGGGGCTCAAGCCTGTCATCCCTGCACTAAGGAGGCTGAAACAGCAGCATGAGAGTTTGGGGCCAGCCTGGGCTATAAAGAAGAAAAAAAATTAAAGATTTTTGTTGCTTAATGGGGTGGTGTACTGGAGAGGCCTGGGCTGACAAACCACTGAGCTTAAGACCAGCCTCATCTACACAGTAGATTCCAGGTTAGTCAAGGTTACATTGTGAAACTCTGTCTCAAAACAAAAGGGTGAGGGAGGGCATTCCCCCCCTCCTCCGCAGAGAATCCTCGACCATCTTTAGGAGAAACAAAGTATATTGCAGACGACATGCAAATGAAGTCCAGCCTCAGAGGCAACCTCACCCTTGCTGGATGTGAGTGAGTAACCATTTTAATAGCGCTGCAAACTTACCAACCTTCTTACAGAAAAGCCGGGAGGAAGGGATCTGACCCACTGGACTTGTGTTTCTGAGCATTTTCCTGCAGGAGTCGAATGTCTGTCAAAGATTTTTGAAGCCCAAGTTTGACTCTGAACAACCTCAGAGGCTGTACAGCACACGCCACTGAGTGCCTATAAACAGCCCTGGATTCTTCCCGCATGCTTCTAGCTATCCAGTTCAATACGACCACAGCGCCTAAAAGGTTTTTAATATAGATATTAAATGTATCCATATCCTCACTTCAGTAAGTGTGAGAGTCAGAGAGGGGGCTTTTCCTCTGGGGTCTTCCCAGCTATTTGCTGCTGACATACACTATTAAAAATAAACCCACCCGGAGGAACTAGTCATTTTACGTGGTATGAGGACTAATGTCATCATTTAGGAGCTGCAGAGGCCCCAGATGATGATGGAAACATGACCGCGCGAGATGATCTTTCCGTAGACAGCCTTCATCATCCGCAGCATGTCACGTAGATGCTTATTTAAGACTTACACAGCTGAGCAAACGTTGATGCCTTCAGCAGAAGGAAACCGTCAAGGTGACGAGGAGTGGCACACTTTTCTGGGGCTTGAGACAGGCTGCTCCTAGCTCTGTGGTGTGCAAAGGAAGAAGACACCCTCCACCTTTCACCTAGCGCGGGCCAGGCTCAGACACCTAAGGAACAGCACCTGAGTCTTAGGAAGTTAAGGTCAGGCAGTTTTAGAAGCTGAAATTTAAACAGGGTCACAGCTAAGATATGAAAGAAAAAAAAAACAGGCTAGTTACTCAGAGGGTTGAGAGGCAGAAGGATCACAAGTTCTAGACTAGCCTGGAACTACAGAGTGAGTTCAAAGCCAGCAGAATGTATTGACCAGGTTTTAAAATAGAAAAAAATAAAATAAGGGCTGGGATTAGAACTCAGTGGTAGCATGGGAGAGGCCCTGGGTTCAGATCCTCAATACTACGACTAAATAAGAAAAAAATAATGAAGGCAAAACCAAGATAAGAGCCCGAAGTCAAACAATGTTATCAACCTATCAATGCCACGGAGGCCAGCTGAAAGCAAGGATCCTGAAATACAGCTGGGTGAGCCTGGGTCACCCTCACTCACTGTCGGTGGGGCAGGGCTCCTTAGCCCCCACACTGTACCACAGGACAGAGAACTCTCTCATGGTAGCATTTACCTCCCCGTCATTCACTGCTCGGATGGCTCATGTATTCGTCCACTAATATATCCACATTTCCTGAGCATCTGCAGATTCACAGGCACAAAACAAAGAAAAACTAAAAAAGAATAAAGGCCTAAGCTATGCACGTGGTACACCCCTGTAATCAGGAAGCTGTGTGGGAGAATTGAGATTTGCAGGCCAGTCTAGGAGGCATATAAGACTATGTCTCAAAAAAAAAAAAGAAAGAAAGAAAGAAAAGAAAAGGAGGAGAAAGAGGAGGAGGAGGGGGAGGAGAAGGAGGAGGAGAAGGAGGAGGAGGAGGAGGAGGAGGAGGAGGAGAAGAAGAAGAAGAAGAAGAAGAAGAAGAAGAAGAAGAAGAAGAAGAAGAAGAAGAAGAAGAAGAAGAAGAAGAAGAAGAAGAAGAAGAAGAGGAGGAGAAAGGAGGGGCACCATTGTCTTTGACCCCAAGTTGAATGTGTACATGCAGGCCCTCATGGCTTTTTGAGCTGAATGCCCACACCAAGGGTCTGCTGACTAGGTAAAAGTTATACTGTGAAGTGTGCACACAGGGTTGGGTAGCTCTTTGTGTTAGATTATTTCATAAAGCAGGTGGAGAGAGAAAGGCAGAAAGAGAAAGACCTGGTCTGACCTTAGGCAGAGCCATATTTATTACATCGAGGACATCTTTGTTACTCCTGTGTGCAGAAGGTCAAAATGCCCACAGGGGAAGATGGGTCAAGGCCCCTTAGAAGGGCAAGAATGACTTCTGAAGTCTTCAAGGGAAGCTGGGAAGTGTAGTCCTCCAGCGGGAAACTGTCATCCAACTCTGAAAGGATGTGCAGATGCAGGGCACGGATGTCACAGCTACTCTCTGCAGAGGAGAATTTATGTCTAGCTCCATCGAAGACGAGGTCCTCTGGTCATGTAGCAGGAGAGTCTTAAACTTGCGCCGCTGTGATGTTCAAGTGATTGCTGTCCTGCATTCCTGAAGAGAATTGGAAATTCATTTTTAGAGCGCTGAAAGCAGGCAATTTAGTTATGGAGTAAAACCAAGAGATTTTCTATGAAGATTGAGTTGAGAGGAACAGAGGTGGGAGAAAGTGAGTTTAGAGTGGATCCAGGGTGACAATGACGGTCCCATTGCCAGGCCTGTTACATCAGATGAGTCAGCAGACATGGCCGGGGCTACAGGGCATCAAAGGAAGGAGCAGGAGGGACTAGAGGGTGAACGTAAAGGATTGTATCTGGCCTGGGGTGAGAGGGATGAAGGTCCCTTTCAGTCAGTTTCTCCACGGCATCCAAAAGGTCTGGTGCAGATGCATCAGGAGCAAATGGAGCTGCTGTAGGGTATGGGCTATCAAGAGAGCTGACGTGGAACATTTGTCTGGGTCTAGGGTGAAACTCAGAAAGTGAAACATTTAACAGACAGATGAAAACACAGGTGTGCGGATAATAAGGAGGAAAGAGTGACCCAGGGGAGGAGCCAGAGCTGGAGGGAACCAGGGGAAGCTGTGCTTGGTCCCTGTGTCTTTAGGCCCCATCTCAAACCACTTAGGATTTGTTGGTGTGGAAACAGATTGTTCAAGGAGGCACAGGTCTCATCCTTAGCAGGAGTCAGATCTGGTCCTATAGCCTTGGAGTACTGCAGCGGGCACCGCGTCCAGCTGGTCCTGAAGGCCGTTAGGCTGATCTGAGCCTGTGAGACAGAGAGGTGAACTGAGGCAAAAGTGGCTTCAGTCCAGCTGTTTCAGTTCTGAGACTCCAAAACAATGTCCAGAGTGGCAAGAACAAGGATGAGTCGGGTTGCTCATGGCCCATTAGTCCTTTTAGAGGTCACTCGAATTACTTTTAGGGGTTTGGAGACATCAGTCTCTCAGTAACTGCTTCAAGGCTGACAGAGGGTGGTGAGGGGTGCAGCGGTTAGAACGCCATGGAAGAGGGGCCATCCAAGGGGCCATGACAGAACTTAACAGTTGGCAAAGATCCAGAACAGAGGTCAGGAGGGAATAACTGTACAGCTTTGTGGGGAGCGTGAAGAGACAGGGTTACATGGGGAAAACGTTTACATCAAGATCAACATGAGTGAATATAACGTAAGTTAAAATAGGTGAAATGCAATTGTACAACTGGCTGGACCAGAGCTCTGCAGAAGGATAAGGTGACTAACTAGCTGTTTATCACGTCAGTCTCCCGCACGAGGAACCAGCACCTGGCAGGTTTGTAAAAGACGTCAGTTAAAGTCGGCATCTAAGAGAATGAACCTGAACAGAAAGGGGAGCACGTGATACTTCTTGCGTCCATGTATGATGAACTTTGTATATTTGTTTCAAATATTAACAGCACCAGCTACTACTTGATATGCAAAAACAGAGTATCTCAAGTAAGACAAAACTTTTGTTAGAAAGTTTGATAAGGTAAAATTTTAAAAATTAGAACTATTACTTTAAAAGACCATATCCAGTATTTGAAAACATGACAATACCTATTTTTAACATAAAATGTTATAGTTATATTCTAAGATTATATAGTGAGTATATTTTATATTGGCAGGCTGCATAAAGAGACAATTTAATTCTAAGTTGTATTCCCCAGAAAGAAATGATTTCCAATTTTCAATTTAAAAAACTATACTCCCAGAGACAGTGTTTGGCTTGTCAAGAGTAAATCATTCACTTCACAAAGTTTTGTAAAATTAACCCTATTAACAGAGACCTTAAAAAAAGAAAAAAGAACTCTGCATTCTCATTCCATACACTGAACCAACAGATGAAAGCGGCCAGTCACATCAAGTCTGTAACAAATAATTTACATGTAACACGGTCTGAATTAACAAAGAAGGCTAAAGCCAACTCTCTACCCCTTCTGTGGAAGGACAAATCTCTAGGTCACCACACACTGACAGCAGTAAGCATATTTCTTAACATCAGTCTATTTAAAAATAGATTGGTTGTTTAGAGGCATAATTTATAAAGCAAGATAACCAAATTAAATGAGCTTTTGGCTTTTGGAATTGTTTAAGAAAATATTCACAAGCCTCGCTGAACGCCTGGAGAACAGTAATGACTCTGTTTTACTCGGGTGCTTTACTTCCCTGCCAAAGCCCCTATACTTGTAGGCTTCGAGGGGAGAGCACAGGCATGGCTCTGGAGCTCTCTGTATGGGTAGAGACTGGATTATAGTCTCAAAGTACCACAGGATAGCCCAGCTTGGAGAGAAACTCCTTCTTCTGAGTCATCTCCTGAAGAACCTGAGAATCCTTTGTTAAACCAGTGTTAAAGATACCACTTGGATATTCTTTTTTAAATTGATTTTTATTGAGCTCTACATTTTTCCCTGCTCTCCTCTCTGTCTCTCCCCTCCTCTTCAGCCCTCTCCCAAGGTCCCCATGCTCCCAATTTACTCAGGAGAGCTTGTCTTTTTCTACTTCCCATGTAGATTAGATCTACGTAAGTCTCTCTTAGTATCTGCATTGTTGTCTAAGTTCTCTGGGATTGTAGTTTGTAGGCTGTTTTTTTTTTTTTTTTGCTTTATGCTTATGAGTGAGAACATGTGATAGTTGTCTTTTCGGGTCTGGGTTACCTCACTCAAAATGGTGTTTTCTAGTTCCATGCATTTTCCTGCAAAATTCGAGATGTCATTATTTTTTTCTGCTGTGTAGTACTCCATTGTGTAAATGTACCACATTTTCCTTATCCATTCTTCTGTCGAGGGGTTGTCTGGAAACAACCGTTTGGATATTCTAAATAATGTTCCAAAGCTGTGAGCCTGATGTCAGTATCTGGCATCCTCCTATGATCAGGGGACATGGGTGGTTAGGGTGTGGACCCCAGAATTAGCTTTTGCTAAGAGGAGGATTAAATGCTAGGGTAAAGGGCATGACTCACTGAACTAGCGTGAAGACCCCATCCCAGTCTCTGGTAGGCTTACATACAAGGTTTGCTCCCTGTTCCCATCAGCCTCACATGTCAGTTCAGGAGACACTGAAGGCAGAGAAATTGATGTTTGCCGCTCTGTTGTTTGAAACAGTTAGGATGTGGGTGCAGACTCTGAGATCTTCCCCTGGGCAAGGGCATCCATCCTCTCCCATTTGAGACAGGAGGAGTAACTCTTCAGATAAGGAGGAGGGTTTTGTTGGTTGTTTGGTTGGTCAGTTGTATTCCCATACATCCTGGTCCTGTCAGGAGGCTGGCACACAACTTACTCTGGTGGGATGGTGCTCCCTCTGAGGGAGCCTGTGCTCATCTAAGGAAACTACTTGAGCCTGGGCTTTCATGTCATGACAGTGTAATGTAAATTTAACCCATTTTCCTCAAGCATTCATTTTTTAATAATCAATTTTTAAAATATACTTGCTTTTGAGTTTTTGTTTGTTTTTCAAGACAGAGTTTCTCTGTGTAGCTTTGGTGTCTGTCCTGGAACTAGTTCTTGTAGACCAGGCTGACCTCGGACTCACAGAGATCTGCACAGTTTCTTTCTGTGATAACCCTGGCTGTCCTGGTACTCACTCTGTAGATCAGGGTGGCCTTGAACTCATGGAGATCCACCTATCTCTGCCTCCCAAGTGCCAGGATTAAAGGTATAAGCCATCAATGCTTGGAAATTTTGAGTATTATTTTATATTAAACAAACTTTAAGTTTCCTTTAAACTTGTTTTACCTTGCTTGCTTTCGACTTAATTTGATAACACATGCAGAATACTATAGGATAGGAGGTAACAGTATCTATAGGATGGAAGATAAAAACTGACCTCTTCTTCCAATCTTGTCTCTGTAAATTACATCTGTACTTAGCATGACTGATCATTAGCTTGGGTATCTTAATTATTTTTAACTATTTACGATTAGTAAGTAACTCTTCTATAAATTGGGGATTTTACAATTTTATCCCTGTTAATTTTAAGCATTAAAAATTATAAATCTTCAGGACAGGAACCAAAAGCTACGGAGAAATCCTGTCTCGAAAAATCCAAAAAAATTATAAATCTTGCCCGGCGGTGGTGGCGCATGTCTTTAATCCCAGCACTCGGGAGGCAGAGGCAGGCGAATCTCTGTGAGTTCAAGGCCAGCGTGGTCTACAAGAGCTAGTTCCAGGACAGGAACCAAAAAAGGTACAGAGAAACCCTGTCTCAAAAATCCAAAAAAAAAAAAAATATATAAATCTTTAACCAAAGATCAATCTATTAGTATCAAAATAAATTTAAAACCATAAATACAGTCCACAGAAAGATTGTTCTTTTTAGTCTAGTTTTACAAAATGCCATTTTTTCTATAACTCAGATTCTAAACAAGCCTTATCTTGGAAGATAAGCAGAGAGCTCAGTGGGTGGAGCCGTTTTATGGGTGCTGCTCTGATTGGTCACCTTAATTAAGATGGTGGTAAAGTCACGTGCCATGCCCTTTCTTTAACCTTAATAAAGATGGTGGCTGAGTCACATGGCTTCCAAAATAGCAGCAAGTCACATGTCATTCCAAGGTAAGTCTAGGTCATCAGCCAAGATGGCAAGTGACTTGGTACTTCAAGGACATCCATAAGGCAAGAGTTGAATCCAAGTCACATACATGGTATGTGATAGCAAATTAAGATTATCTATATATTTTTTTAAAACCACACTCAATAAACTTGGAAATACTAAAATACAGCAAGTTAAAGTTTCAACAAAAGCCTTTCTCCGCACACCCCCCCCCCCCCAGTTTCTCTGTAGCTTGGGAGCCTGTACTAGAACTCACTCTGTAGACCAGGCTGGCCTTGAACTCACATAGATTCACCTGCCTCTTGAGAGCTGGGATTAAAGCCGTGCACCACCACTGCCCGGCTCAACAAAAGCTTTGAAGATAGTAAACAAAACCAAGAAAAAGAGGGAGAATTCAGGACGTAAACACCTTGCCACTTGTAACCTCTATGGGAAACAGTTTACTTCTTAGGTGTTCTCAAGAGTTAAATATCTGTGGGGTGGTTGGTGGCACACGCCTTTAATCCCAGCACTTGGGAGGCAGAGGCAGGCAGATCTCTGTGAGTTCAAGGCCAGCCTGGTCTACAAAGAAAATTCCAGGACAGGCTCCAGAACTACACAGAGAAGCCCTGTCTCGAAAACAGTAAAAGCAAACAAACAAAAAAGAAAGAAAGAAAGAAAGAAAGAAAGAAAGAAAGAAAGAAAGAAAATAGAAAGGAAGAAAGGGAGGGAGGGAGGGAGGGAGGGAGGGAGGGAGGGAGGGAGGGAGGGAGGGAGGGAGGGAGGGAGGGAGGGAGGGAGGGATGAAGAAAAGAAGGATTATGTCATTCTGGCTCCAGATGCAGTTGCAAGCCAGAGCACTGAGAAAGATTCAAGTGAACTGTGGGGCTTGTGGGGGATGGCACTCAGGCTACCATTCCATATTATAGTTACCTAAATCAGTTTAGGTATTAGAAGTTGAAAGTTCCCAATTTGGGCCAGCAGTGGCCATTTGGCCAATGTACATTGAGGATTGATTTGGACCCGGAGCTAAACAAGTGAACTGGATATGAGGTCTCCCAAATGGAGCTTTTTAGATTAGCCTGCAGCCAGGCTCAGGAGAATTTGGAAGCCATCACTTGGCCCAGAGCCAAGGTAAAAATAGAGGTCTGCATCCAGCTGCTTAGAGCATCCTCTACGTTCTGGGAAGACCAAAAACATCTGGAGTGTTAAGTGGGAGTCCCCAACTATTACAGTTCCAGGGTTAAGGAGCTACAGGGCTAGTGGAAGATTGTCAGAACTTTCAGCTGGACAAGTGGTCTTGCAACAGTGGACAGTCTCCGGTGCCTTCATTAAACTGGTCTTAAGGAAATTCCAATGAGACCTGAAACCTAACCAGGTGCCTCTGAGTTAGTTCCAATAGATTACCTTGTCCCCGTGTTCTGCTATGTTACATGCATGTTCTGGTTGAAAAGTGTCGTCCCCCCCATCTAGGTCGGACTGTGTGTCAGGGTAGTAAGGTGACAGAAAAAGGGTGAGACAGAGTGAAAAGAAGGGGTTGCCCAAGAGACGGCCTTGATGGGCACTTTTGAGCCCAGAATTTATATGACAGCCAGGGAGGTTGGTCCATGGGTAGACTTGAGTGGCTAGTAGGCTCAGATTTTCCATCCCAAGTCCTTTGGCACCATATATTACATTATTTTTCAAACCAGCTGTAGGGCTGGAGAGATGGTTCAGTGGTTAAGAACACTAGCTGCTCTTCCAGAGGACCCAGGTTCAGTTGCCAGCACCCGCATGGCAGCTCACAACTATCTATAATCCAGTGCCAAGTGATTTGGCACCCTCACTGGCAAAACACCAATGTGCATAAAATAAAAACAAATGAACCATTAAAGAAAGAAAAAAAACAGCTGCAGAGAGAGAAGGTAGAAAGAAAGGTTTGGCCTGACCTTAGGTGGGACCATGTTTATTCACATTGAGGGGCCATCTGTGCAGATGACCAAAATGCCTACGAGGAAGATTTGGCCTCTCATAGTGGTGGAAATCTTGTAGTTCACAAAGGAAGCTGGAAATATAGGCGTTCAGTGGGAAGCTGGCACTCTGTGTAGAGAGATGAGCAAGAAACAGAACTCCCAGGTTGACTGTCTCTCCAATACCATCAGACTCAGCTCCCTATAACTGCAGAGCCCAAACACGCATGGCTACATCTGCTCAGTGATGGACTGTCATTAATCAATGGTCTGCATCCCGACACATCTGTCCCCTATTTACTTAGATTGACTGCCTGTTTACAGTGGTGCAGGAATGTGGGCACCATTAGTCCACTTTACCTATGAGGAACCTGAGGTTCAGACCAGGGAAGCATCATCTAAGGGCAGGGAGATGGTGTAATACCATGGAGTGAGGGCCCTGAGCTGTTCCTTGACTCTCTTTACCCCTCCACAAACTATGTCAAAAAGTAATGTTATCTGAACTTCCACCATGCCAGCCCCTTTGAGTGAGGTAACAGGACTGAACCCATTCAAGGCTGAGGATCCCAAAGCCCAGAAAGGTGAGTCTCTTCCCCAAGTACACACAGCAGAGAGAGGAGGCAACAGATTAACCCGCCCCTTCCAGCAAGTTCCCCATCTGTCCTCTATCCACAGTGGGGGGGCTGGATCGGTAGGAGGTGCCAGGTCTTCTCCAGTCACTCTAGGGATAGGGTGCTTATTAAAGGCAAAACATTGAAATGTCTCTCTTCTCTTGGTCCTCTTGGTCTCACGTGCCTCTAAGATGCTGCAATGCCTGCAACTTCATCAAACCAGAGGCTACTAAAATTCTATCTTCAGAAAATTAGGGGTACCTAAATTGAATGAAATGTGGGGATCAGCAGTCAAGAGCACTCACTGATTGGTCTTTCAGAGGATGGTATTAGGATTCAGACATTATGTTGGCCCTATCACCTGGCAGGATGAACTTAGGCACTACCCTAGCCAGTCCAGGGTCCTATGGCGGCTATGCCACTAAGCAGGTGCAAAGGCCCTTTAAGAGACAAGTTCTTCCCACTCCTCATCTCTTTCCAGTTGCTCTTCTGACTGAAGGGGTAGGCAGGACTCTTTCTGTCTTTTCTCTCTTACTCTTTTCTTCCTCTCTCTCCCTCCCCTTTCCTACTCCTGTCCCTTTCCCCAGTAAGACTTTCCACTTAAGTTCTATCTGCCCAGCCATGTTTGCTCCTGGCCCATCATGGGCTCACCCACCAGGGTCCCACTCACACCCTATTATAACAGATGGGGGTTCAATTCCCAGCACCCACATGGTGTCTCATAACCATATTTAATTCCAGTCCCAGGAGATCTGAACACCTCTTCACTATTCAGAGAGCATGTGTGTGCTGCACAGAACAGACACTTCAGGAAACACTCATACACATAAAATAGAATCTAAAAAAAAAAAAAGGTTTTTAAATGTAATTTGTATGAGGCACCCTTATCTAGGAATTACCCTTCAGGGTCCTCCAGAGAGCCATCTGCAAACTCAGTATAGCTTCTGGGCTGGGTTGGGACCTGGCCCAGCAGACACCTTTCAGGGATCCAGAAATTAAGGTGAAAGTTGCATCTGATGCTTCTTAGTGAAGCGTGGATTATTCCAGATGGCCCATTTCCCTCAGGGAGTCCGGAGAGTCACATGTGGAAGGAAGCAGGGTGCAGAGAAGTCTCTAGAACTAGTATTGGAGCAGGCTTGGGGTGATGGCCTTGGCCTCTGGTTAAGCTGCACAGCCAGCCCTCCTGGTGGGATTTGGCAGCGTGAGCCTGTCGCCTTTCCAGCCCATTTTTTTTTTACCTGATGCATTAGCATATTCTTATGATATCTGTTATCTTAATTACATCTATTTTCCAGGTATAGACAGACATACCCCCCCGAGTTGGGGTGCCCATTAGCAAATCACACGGGCCTCTGCAGCTGTGTTTTGATTAGCAGAAAAGGGTTCTTTGGCATCAGAGAACTGAAATCACCTTTTAGGGTATGACAAGCTCAGCCGAGCATCTCACAAGTGAAAATCAGAGGTTTCTCTAAGGCAGGAATGAGATCGACCACGAGGAATTAAAAGGAGAACAGCCGTTTTAATGGTTTCAGCTGTGAGGACTCAGTCATAAGGCCATCCAGCAAACAGCGCGGTAGGAAGTCTAGGCGCTCTTCCCGTCAACATGTGTCCCCCAGCGTGCTTCTAGAAGAATTGCAAGGAGAGTCTCGGGGACCACCCAAAGTCACCACCGACCTAGGAAGGGCTCCAGCAGTGAGGTGTGAGCAAGCAGAGGCCGAGGAAGTTTGCAGGATAGAACCCAAGCCATGCGTTCATTCCCACAAGCTCTGATTACTAGTATACCCTGTGCAAATCATTATACAACTCACTCAAACCCTGTTTGTACCCAGGCTCTTTTAGATGTTATTTCCGTGCCCTACAGTGGACTCCCAAGCCCCCCCCACACACACACACACCTCTTTCTACTTGCCAGAAGGCTGAGTCTGGAGGTGTGGCTTACACCTTAGGAGGAAAGGGAAACCTTTGTATTTAAAAAAAAAAAAAAAAAGCATTCTTGACATTCTCTTTGGTTCTATCCTAGGCGACTCTCGAATCAGGTACTCAATACTCAAATAAATGTAAAATATCACTTATGGGAAGTAGTAGAGCCAAGAAACATGTACAGGAGGGAATCCTGTCTTTGTTCTTCATCACTATGGCAAGCTTTCCCGATGAAGGAAAGGCCATGCCAGGTGCAGGGTGGGGCAAAGCTTGGTGACCTGAAAATGCACCTCCCGTTCCAGTGCACTCCGCTTTTGTTCTCTCTAGAGTATTCCTTGAGGGTTTACTACATCCCAGGGGCTGTTCTTTACAGTTGACATAACAAAGTTACCATTTGCAGACAGGCAAGCTAAATCCCTGGAAGAGAGCAGTTTAGCTAAGGCAGTCTCCCTGAAGAGGCATCTTGAGCCCCTCCCCCACGGTGTACAAGCCAGTCAAGTTAGAGCTGGTGAAGAGCTGTCCTGGCAGGGGCCAGCACCCTCGGAGATCCTGGAGGAAACCACAAATGAGCTGGGCCAGCTAAGGTGACAGAGCAGAACTGATACAAAGTGAACTAGAAGGAAACCACGAGCAGCCTGTACGCTATACCTAAGTTTATGTGATACTATTATTGCTATTATCATTATTGTTGTTGTTTAGATTTGAGGACTCCAGAATCCCACTTTTAGATTTTACCAAGTGTTCGGCTCACCTGGAAGACTTACTTTCTCAAGTCCTTCCATTACTCCCCTCCAGGTTTATCAGGGACCCCCGCCCGTTCATGTCCCGCTGGATGGGATACATCTCTGTGAGTTCCAGGCCAACCTGGTCTACAGAACAAGTAACAGGACAGCTAAGGCTACACAGAGAAACCCTGTCTTGAAATACAAAACAAAACAAAAAAGCATCTAAGCACATTCTGACCAGACCTCCCTCCGGTCCAGAGCCTCATAGAAATAGCATCTTTGAAATCTACATTAACTCTGCAAACTTATCACACACTGATTCCTTTATTCATTCATGTATTCAGCAAGTCTCCTCCCAGAATCTAATCGGACTGTGGCAGCAGGAAACTCTGTGGTCTTATTCTTACAACAGGCTCACTTCTCAGCTGTTTTCCCAACCTGCTGAGTGACTCAGTAAACCCTGTCCTTCCCAGGAGTTCAGTGCAACCAGTGAGGCACAGCAGGGGCATGAAATGCTAGGGCGGCGAAGTCTACAGGGATAAGAAATGTATCTCTTTGTGTGTATATGGAAACATGGGCTCCGCACACAAGGATAAGTTTGCTTAGGGTCACATGGTGTGTGGCGGGCAGAGCATTAGAGATGCTGTCTGAAGCTCCTACCCTCCTGCACTTGTCTTCTCCCTGATCCCGCCCCCCCCCCCTATGGTTGCTACACAGAATGAGGCCATCTGATTGGAATACATGGAGCTCTAGAAAGCCAACAAAACCACGGCAAACTTGCCGACATCTTGGGACATTCTTGTTCACACTCCACAATATCATGACATTCTAGGAAGCACTTTTGGTTGTGAGGCTCAATCCAGAAACAGAAGACTTAAGAAGCCTGAGCTAACACAAATGGAGCCGACTTCCTCCTTGACTTTCCGGACGGTCCTTCGTGGCATGGGTCGCAGGCACACATAGCTGATGTCTTTCGCAGTTCACCAGGTCCAAAGAGCCAACCTTTCAAAATCCAAGCAAGTATCTTGCATCTCTCTTGAGCACTTTCCTTTCTGGCCTGGAGGGAGAGCCTTTAGAAATTCCTTCACGCACCTCCACTTATGCCATGCCAGGAGAACTCCATTCCACAGCACGGAGTTGGTTCATACACAGTCCTGACCTCAGGGAGCTCGGGCAGGTGCCGCTCCACAATGTATGGAATGACAGCAGATGGCCTTCCGGCCCTGGTGGTAGGCCATTGACGTGCACGCCCACCTATGGCCTTTCTGTTGGTAGATACGATGTGCTATCCAGTTGTACAGTTCTGGAGCCATTGCCTACTGAAAGACCCGTCAGCACTACACCTTTCTCAGAGAATCCTCCGGAGTAAGAGGTGAGAGAACACATTTCCAGGATCCCTGAAGACAATAGCCAAGCCAAATCCCAAATGGCTGGGGAAATTCCCCTCTCTGCTCCAACCATAGCTGCCCCTCCCTTCTGTGGGACTGTGCCCGGAAACTCCTTATCTAGGAATTAACCTTCAGGGTCCTCCAGAGAGCCATCTGTAAGCTCAGTGTAGCTTCTGGGCTGGGGTGGGACCTGGACCAGCAGACACCTTTCAGGGATCCAGAAATTAAGGTGAAAGTTGCATCTGATGCTTCTTAGTGAGGCGTGGATTATTCCAGATGGCCCATTTCCCTCAGGGAGTCCAGGGAGTCACATGTGGAAGGAAGCAGGGAGCAGAAATAAACCCTGCCCTGTATCACTGCAGCCCCTGCCTCTTCTCCCCACATCACCTTTATAGGTCATGCAGTTTGGGGTTCTGTCCTAGGGTAAAGCTGAGTTTACTTGCATCTAGCAGGTGTCTAAATGGTGGTCACAAGTCCCACTTCTAGCCAACGAGACTCAGGGATGCTCACTGGAAGCATCTGAGAAAGTTTCATCGCGGGCTTTAAAGTGATTATCAAAATATTCTCTGGCTTTCTTTCTCCAGTGGAACATGACACACGTACAGGCACCCTGATGAGCAGAACTAGCCCTGCAGTTACAAGGGAGCCCAACCTGAACAGGCCGCTGAGATCACACCTACAGCCATGGGCTAAAGAACCCCAGGCACCTGAGGCACTAAATTTCCATCTGTTAATCCCTAGGCTATTGCAATGCTGCCAGCTGGCCTGCTCCACCCGACACATCCTCTAATCAAAGACAGAGCTTTGATTAACAGTCGAATATAAAAATCCTGAATGTAAGTCCGGCTCTGCCACTTGTTTCTGGTGTGAAACTGGGCAAGGTACCAACCCTTCTGAGCACCTATTTACTAATCTCTACAAAAAGAAGACACGTGTTGTTGCACAGGTGTTTACCCATTTGGACCATCTTAGTCTTCCGTCTCTAAAATTCCTCTTGGCGATTCCTTAGGGGTGTATAATGATGGCAAAAGACAGCCTGCCTGACCCTAGGGACAAGTAACAGAGAAGTCCTCTTTCTCGGTCAGAGGGCAGGTCTCGATGCATACTCAGGCAGCATGGTGAGAGCTGGCAGTCTAACTGATTACAGCAATGAGGGTGGACCCACCTACCAGTTAGTCAGGACAACAAAGGAACAGATCGTTCTTCTGAGCATCTCCAGAAGAGAAACTACAGCCCACCTGACTCTCTGGGCCCCTCGAGTACCCACTCTTTTCAGAGCCTTGTCCTCCATCCATCTGACAGATCTAGAGGCCCCCAACACCCTCCCAATAAACCTCCTCTCCCTGTGACAGTGAGCCAGCTTCTGCTGCTCACAGCCAAGGATGCTGACAGATACGGGGCTGTCTTTGCAGGCTGTTGACAAGCTCTACTGTAGTCGCATTTGCAAGGCATTCCTCTGAATGTCTGGCACTAGGTCAGACTCAGTTAACTATTGAGATGGTGTCAGGCTCCCACGGTCCCAGGAAGGGATGGCTAGAGTCAAACATGGGTTTCTGTTCCCGGAAAGGGTGCCCAGAATCCTGGTTATCTAACTAATAACTTCTACACTTAAATGTTGGCTGCTTTGGTTCTCCCACTTGCCATACTTACTATAAACTGGCAATGTTGGATGAACACAACAATATGAAGACTTCGACCTTCCAAATCCAACATTAAACACACAGAAATATTGAATGGTGACACTGGTAAACCCGTCTCCTTCTTGGCATGTCAGAGCTTGCTAGTCTTCATAACAAAAATGAGTTTGCAATCTCAGGACACACAGCCAATGGTAGCACAAAAATCCAGAGAAAGTGAGGGAAAAGGTCCAAGGCCAGCTCTGCAGGATAAACAGTCATCTCAGAGACATAGCTGTAGCTGCTTTGCTGGGCGCCCACTCTTTGTCACCAGCCATGCTTGGGAGTGATTAGCTGCCTTCAGGTTTCTATTGCTGTGCAGAGACACCATGACCAAGGCTACGTTTAATTTGGGTGACTTACAGTTTCAGAGGTTCAATCCATTATCATCATGGTGGGACATGGCAGTGTGCAGGCAGACATGGTGCTGGAGGAGCTAAGATTTCTACATTTTGATCCAGGCAACAGGAAGGGAACTGAGACATTGAGTGTAGCTTGAGCATAAGAGACCTCAAAGCCCACTCCCACAGAGATAAACTTCCTCCAACACACCTCCTAATAGTGCCAGTCTCATGGGGGCCAATCACATTCAAACTATCACATTAACTGCGCCTGCTTCTTAGCCGAAAGAGGTAAGAGGCCAATGAGTAAGCTACTTGGCTATACTTTACCATCATCACCATCTCCATCATCTTTACCAATGCTATTACCATTACCATCATCACCGACATAATCACCGCCATCAGTATCTTCTCCTTCCTATCTGTTATTAAGTGATATACTGCTGGGCTGGGCTAAACATTTTATACACTTTAGTTCACTGAATCCTTAGAGGAAGCTTATGTGGGGCTAAGTTGTCACTTAGTAGTGGAATGCTGGCTAGGCAGGCTTGAAACCCTCGATCACCAAAACCCTCTGTATCATCGAAGAAGAAAAAAAGCCTAACCAAATGAAGGCAGATACTATCGTTATCATCAACAAACTAATGGGAGGGAAAGCAGAGGGAACTTGAATAACCCAAGGTCATGTAGCTCAAAAGGGGGTCATGATCAGCCCCCAGACTCTTACCAGAGCCCTCAGTCACACAGCTATAACTCGTCAATGCCATTGCCCCCACCTATGCCATACCTTTGTACGTTCTGAGTCTGAGTTCAGCCTCTCCCAGCCCACTCTCTACAAATCTGTCTCCACAGCTGTCACAGCTACACAGTAGAACTTCTGCCAATGTGCCTTTGTGTTTTTATTTAGAAGATACATTTTATGCCCGGGTTGGAGCTGGTGGCAGATCCTGTCTCTTCTACATTATAAAATCTTACGTAAATACCATAAAAATGTTCCCTGGTGCTTATGGCAATATATTGATCACAACCATTTAAACTCATGTGCAAAGCCAGAGGCTGGGTACACCCTGCTTCCTGCAGTTTGGCCTGCAGGTTTGAGCTTATAAATCTCTATTTATACACCAGTGCTGGAGGCCAAGAAGGATTATTTATGAATGAGATTCTAGGGGCGTTCTGCCCCAGATTAATTGTTTCCAATCCTATTTTATGGAGGACCAATGGGTCAATGGTGGGGAAAATGAATCCCAGCCATACAGCCTCAATGGGGGAAAAAAATTCAGAAGCAGCATTTGTCTTGTTGGATGGTCACTGTCCAGTCCAGGTTACGCTGTGTTCTGGTGCTAGGCTCTGTGATGCTGGACAGGCAGCTGTAAGGGAGGAAGACACTTGCATTTACCCCGGAAAGCAGCTGCAGCTCCCAGTGCCGTGGCTGCTCATGCCAGCAGCCTCTGAGTTTTTACTACTCTTGTCTTCTGGAAGGAGGCGGAGCACAGATCAATAAGATGCTCCGACAGAGGAGCCTGCAGCAGGGCCATTTCTCAGGCAAGACACTGATGGCACCTATCACTAGCAATAAAAGGCCACTGGAGACAGAACGGAGGCCCGCCCGTTGCAGACCTGTCCACTCTCTCTGATAAACATCCCCTGAACAGGTCTACAGCAAAGAAACCATTTCAGGAGGCAACATGCAGGGCCTCCTCTTAGGACTGATCCATTGTGTGCCTGTATACAGTGAATGACAAAATGCCCCTTCGGAGTCTATGGTGAATACCGGCTCCAGGGAAGCCAGGGAAGGTGTTTTGAAGTCTTATGTGCTGTTGAGTGAGATCTATTCCAAATTAAATTATTTAAAGGAAGCCACATATTATCAATCCTTCCTCAAGTTTTTTGTTTTGTTTATTGTCATTGTTGCTGAGGGGGTAGAGGACTTATTTTGCCAAACTAGTTGCTTAGAATACGTTTCTTTCTTTCTCCTTTTATGCTTTGAATATCCTTTCTCCTGTGTTGGATAAAAATAAGTAACTGGTCTGGATTTTGCAACCAGAGTGGGTCTAGGTAGTCTGTCCCAAATTCTTGGTGGACATCCCTTACTGATCTCAGTCAGAAAGGGTAGAGACAGTAACTAAAACAGCAATGTCCAATTCTAAAGCAGCACAAACATACAACCAAAGGGCTCCTTTCCTCCCTTCCACCCTACGCATACTGCATGAAGAGAATGTGGAATGCCACAGTCACAGTATCCTACGAAAGGCAGCGAGCAGCCTGAGGAAACAACCTTCAGTGGCCTTGAATTTAGACTCAAAAGAATACAAATTAGGAAAATAACATTGAAAACTTCCATTCCCAAGCCAGATTAGAGAAGCTGTAGGAGATTGCAAGGCAGAAATGGAAAGAATTTCCTGCAGGATGGACCACTTCAGCCAAAAGACTACCCAGACCAACATCACTAACACAGGCCTGCCTACACATCTTCTGTCCAGCATCACTAACACTGGCCTGCCTACACAGCTTCTGTCCAGCATCACTAACACTGGCCTGCCTACACAGCTTGTTGTGGGAAGCTGTCCTGTGCTCTACAGGTGTCCAGCATCCTCCCTAGTCTCAGACCTTAAAGGACCACTAGCACCCACCAGTTGTAACCATAAAAAAAATCTCCAAATATTACACACTGACCCTTGACTGGAAATTACCCTCTGCTGAAGATTACAGCGCCAAGCAAAGGCACGGAAGCAGGAAGGTGGCTGGGAGAGGGGCTAACCCTGATTGCCAACTTGAATGGATTGAGAGATCAGTGAAGGACACTTCTGGAACTGGACTTTCTTTGGACCACCAGCCCCCAAATAACGACAGACACACAGACTTCTTATTAATTATGAAAGCCTGGCCTTAGCTTAAGCTTGTTCCCAACTAGGTCGTAACACTTAAATTAACCCGTTTATATTAATCTGCATTCTGAAACATACTCTCCTCAGTACTGTACGCCCAACTTCCTCTGCCTCTTGATAGTGAATCCCCCACCTCTCAGACTCTTCCCCTTTCTCTCCCTAGAAGTCCCATCCATCCATCCTGCCTAGCTATTGGCTGCTCAGCTCTCTGGCTCGCTCTCTTGCTCTCTCTTGCGTTCTCTCTCTCTCTTTTAAAAAAAAAGATTTATTTTATTTATTATGTATACAGTGTTCTGTCTGCACACCAGAAGAGAGCATCAGATCTCATTATAGATGGTTGTGAGCCACCATGTAGTTGCTGGGAATTGAACTCAGGACCTCTCGAAGAGCAGTCACTGCTCTTAATCTCTGAGTCATCACTCCAGCCCTGGCCATTCAGTTCTTCATTTAACTAATCAGAAAGTCCCTTAAGCAAATGAAGTAAAACAGACACATATTCACAGTGTACAGAAAGATTATCCCACAACACACTTCTGGGAGTGTCTAAGAGAGTGTTTTCAGGAGGTGGTTAGTAAAGGGAGCAGACTTGCCCTGATCGGAAGGCATTCTCTGTCCCCCTTCCCCGTCCACCCCCTCCTCATGCAATTAAGTAGAAAGCCTGCTAACACAGGCATTCCCTCCCACTCTGGTTCAGAACCTCTGAAACAGGGAGCCAAAATCAGTCCTTCCTCCTTGGAGTTGTTTTAGTCTGATACTTTGTCACAGCAAGGAAAACTAACTAATAGAGCTAGCATGCTGAGGCTCTAACCACCCCCAGGGCCTATAGAATCAGTGTCTAAGGTTACTGGACTGCTTAGAGAACTTCAGCAGATGCCAGAGAGCCTCAAAACACAGCATCATTAGAGCAGCCACCTGCCACACCTAAAGCCTGCTATGCATGTGGCAGGTGCTTGCTATCATCCCAGGTGTCATAGCACTGGCCGGTGACTCAGAGGAAGAAGCCACTAGACCCATCACGTTCACCAAATACAGAAAATATAAGAGACCACGGCCAGGCAACTCTCAGGGCTCCTAGGGGGAAAAAAGGAGGCTATGCTTTTGTCCGTAGGAATAGTTCATACAGTAAGAGGCGGGGAGTGGGTCACATCCTACTGGAAGGTCACCAGCTAAGGTGACTGCCCTGTTACCCTACCTAGTCTTGCTTGCCAGTTGCATTTAATCCTTTACAAAGAGCGGTCCATGACATGCAACCTTGCTGAGAAACTCATCGGAAATTTGGAATCTCGGGGCCCACCTTTGACCTTCAAATTCACGATCTTCATCCTAGCACGATCCCCGGGTTATCTGAGATGGCATTCAAGTCTGTGGACTTCTCTGTAATGGCAGCTTATGTTGTAATCAGCAGCCTCTACCAAGCAGCCACCATCAGCACTTGGCATTGCCCATTTATCAGCTCCCACTCACCATAGCAAACATCTGGGATAATAAACTGCAACAGAAAAAGGTTATTTGGGCTCTTAAAAAAATATTTGTGTGTGTGTGTGTCTGTTTCTCTGTGTGTGGATGTATAAGAATGTATATAAGAGAAAGAAAGAGGAGAGAAAGAGGGAGGAAGGGAGGGGGACAGAAGGGAGGAAGAAGGGAGGGAAGAAGAAAGGGACAGAGGAGGGAAGGGCGAGGGAGGAGGACATATATAGATGCTCTGGGAGACCAAAAGAGGTTGGATTCCATGGAGTTACAGGCAGTTATAAGCTACCCAATGTGGGTGCTGGGAACTGAACTCAGGTGCCCTCTGTAAGAACTACTCCTAACCTCTAAGCCATCTCTCCAACCCCTTGCTTAGTGGTCTGTAGGATGCCATAGTAGGGCCAGGAGCAAAGCAAACTGCTCACCTCACAGCCAGAAAGAAGAAAAGACAAAGCAAAACCAATAAAAATCAAAGCAAAGGCAAACAAACAAAATAACACAGAGGGGTCTTGTGTCCCTTGAAAGTCCCCAGTGGCCTGCACATTTTGCCCTAGGCCCCGCCTCTTAAAGGTTCCCCACCTCCCAGTAGCCTCACTTTGAAGACTAAACAGACATTTAACACACAGGCCTTTAAGGGTATTCCAAATGCAAACCATCACAATATGCACACATAGACCCCAACCTTCATTCACATTCAATCCATTCAACAACAACCATGGCTGCCCTGGGGGTGACAGTCTGGTGACCTCACACTCGTCGGGCAGGTAAGTGCACAGATGAAGTCCTTCAGTCCACAGAGGACTACCGTGAATTTCTACCAGGTGAGACCACTCAGGCCAAATCCTCCTGCTAATGGCACAATACAGCCTGCTAATGCAGACTTCCTTTCCCCAAATCCTGGCTCTTTCAACACATGCCCTGCTTTACACTCCTTGGGGTGAAAAAATAGACTGGGAAGTTTCTGCCTCTCCTAAGGAATGGAAGCCTGGTTGGGGGCTGGGGTCGCACCAACTGACAGCTGGAACCAGCTAGCAACTCATCAGGAATCAGGGGTTCAAAGACAGTTTAAGTCACAGGGGCAGGCTTAGCTTTACTCTAAGCTCAGCTACCATTTCATCAGGTCGCAATCAAAGGCATTTACAGACCACACAGCAAAACCACAGAGCAGCCACAGCCCCAGAGCCTAGCAAATCTGTACCCTTGAATAGATATTACCAATATGGAAAAGGTCCAGATCACACCTCTGCTGTGGATATTACCAACATGGAAAAAGTCCAGACCACACCTCTGCTGTGGATATTACCAGTATGGAAAATGTCCAGACCACACCTCTGCTGTGGATATTACCAACATGGAAAAAGTCCAGACCACACCTCTGCTGTGGATATTACCAACATGGAAAAGGTCCAGACCACACCTCTGCTGTGGATATTACCAACATGGAAAAGGTCCAGACCACACCTCTGCTATGGATATTACCAGTATGGAAAAAGTTCAGATCACACCTCTGCTGTGCATTTTACCAACATGGAAAAGGTCCAAATCACACCTCTGCTGTGCATTTTACCAACATGGAAAAGGTCCAGACCACACCTCTGCTGTAGATATTACCAGTATGGAAAAAGTTCAGATCACACCTCTGCTGTGCATTTTACCAACATGAAAAAGGTCCAGATCACACCTCTGCTGTGCATATTACCAACATGGAAGGAGTCCAGATCACACCTCTGCTGTGAGCCCCACCCCAAATCATTCCTTTCCTGAGGGCTCTAACATTTGAGGGGGTGTCATCTAGTTTCACTTAGTTCTAAGGTTGTCCTTGTTTTGTTGGGAGAAGTGTAGAGGTTGAGACAAATGTCATGATACAGCCCAAGTTGGTCTGAATTGCTGGTCCTTATCTCAGCCTACAGTGTGCAGGGTAAGTGCCATCATGACTGAATTTCATTTTCTGATAAAATGACACATGACTGTAGGCAGTAAGCAGTCCCACAGCTCAGAGACCCCCCAAAGAAATGGCCACATACCTCCACTCCCATGTTTGGAACTAGAAACGGCAGAAACACTTTAAAGGGCTCTAAGGGTACAGTGAGCTAACCCGGGGCCACATGTTTCTAGATCCAAGAAAGAGAGCAGTGAATGGCAGGCACCCTTTCATTCTCTTTTTCCTGCAGACATCCCAAGATTCTTCTGAGGTCTTCAAGACTCCTAAACCCAGCAGGCAGAACTGAGGAGTGTGGCAGAGTCACGGCCTACCGGAGGACAGGGAGTGGAGAGAGGGGTGCTGGCCCTGCTGTCTGAGGAAGCCCCCAGCTGTGCTCAGAGGGCTCTGAAATTCTCTGGTGGGACACGGGGCTGAAAGGGCCCACATAGATGTCTGATCTCATTCTGGTTCATCCAGCTCAGGGAGCTGCCTACCCGGTGCACCTGAAATGCTTCCCAGAACTGAAGCTGAAAATGTCATGCATCCATGTTCCCAGCTTCCCTTGCAGCTATGACATGACCAACAAAGGCTTCCCAGAAAGGTTGGACTCAGCATCCAAGACTTGTGTGTAAACACCATGGGGCAGATGCTGTGCTTCCTGGCTCCTATGTGGCCAGAGTGAGATGTGCTTCCAGAAACAATCACAAGCTTATTCTGGACCTTTGTGAGTTATGCTGGGGGCCAACTCTGGACAGGCTTGCCCTGATTCCCTGACCCTCCTGTAGTAGAACCTGTGTACTCCCCGGTGCTCTCTGTTTAAACTGGACTTTGTGACCATAGGTTGTAGAACAATTAATAAAACCCAGAGACAGAAATGGGGGTTCAACCTGAAGGTCAGAAAAGCAAAACAGCCAGCCACTGGCTCTTACCTCTACTTCAGTCCAAAATGGTGAGCCTGCCTCCAGGAATCTCAGAATGAGACTGAGTCCGAGACCGTGTCTGAGACCTGTCTCCTTCCATCTTATATCTGTCTCTGGTGCTGGGATTAAAGCGTGCACCACTATCGCCTGGTTTCTGTGGCAAACTAGTATGGCTACTGGGATTAAAGGTGTGTCACCACTGCCTGGTCCGTAAAGCTGATCCGTGTGACTCTTTTACTCCCTGATCTTCAGGCAAGCTTTATTTACTAAAATGCAAATGAAATTTCACTACAGTGGGTAGCTAAGAATCCTAATAAAAGTGTCCCAAGGTTTGCTTTCTCACAGAAAGAATGACGTGAACACAGGAAAGTCCACTGCCACCCTCTCTACTCTGCACCATGGCTACTTCTCACAGCTCATCACAGAGTCCATGATAAGCAACGAGTTCTGGCGAGAAGCAGACAATACAAGATAATTTGAGGTTGTATTTTGTGTGACTGTTTTCTATTTCACTTTTATGGTAATATATTTTATTATGTTTGCACAAATATTGATCCCTGACAGGTTGTGGGAGAAAAACTAACCTACTGGTCTCCCACCAGAGATGACCCTTCACTACAGCTGGTGACTGCACACCAACACAACCATGTGGTCAGGGAGCCGCATACCAGGCTGGGACTGGGAGTGTGTCTAGCCACAGACCTGAGCTCTCTCTGGACCTAAGTGCCTCGGGAAGCTGTACCTTCCCAGTAAGAAGTTTGGTTGTCAGACTCCATGAACACCTGACACTCAGGAATCTTTTGTTTCTAGGAGACCAATGGGAAGCATCAGTACACCCTAAAAAAGCTATGCCTGAGCAAAACTTTACGCTCCTTCCAGAACCAAGACAGGTGACTTGGTGGCAACCCAGTCCCACTTCCATACTGTGCTGTCCTCAAACCAAATGTGAGAAGCCCCAGACAACCGAAAGGTTCAAGAGCTTAAATGTGGCACTTTTAATGTCCCTCCCCCTTTAAATCCTTAATAGACCATAGCCACTTCCTATTAAGTGTTAAATGAAATTTTTCACTCTAGGTGTTATCATTGTGTATGCGTGCACAGAGGAGGAGGGGTGTGCACGCTATGAGCTGTGTGTGGAAGTAGAATAAAACTTAAGAGTTGGTGCTCAGCTGGGTGGTGGTGGCGCACGCCTTTAATCCCAGCACTTGGGAGGCAGAGGCAGGCGGATCTCTGTGAGTTCGAGACCAGCCTGGTCTACAAGAGCTAGTTCCAGGACAGGCTCCAAAACCACAGAGAAACCCTGTCTCGAAAAAAAACCAAAAATAAAAAAAAAAAAAGAGTTGGTGCTCTTCGCTCATCTTTATGTGGGTTCTGGGGATTGAGCTCAGCTTGTCAACCTTGTGCCAGGTCCTTTAACTGGCTCATCTGAGACATCTCATAGATGCTACACTTTCCATTTTACTAACACAATTAATATGCACTGTTGAGCATCCACTTAAAGTGAACGTCACGCCAGGCGGTGGTGGCGCACGCCTTTAATCCCAGCACTCGGGAGGCAGAGGCAGGCGGATCTCTGTGAGTTCGAGACCAGCCTGGTCTACAAGAGCTAGTTCCAGGACAGGCTCCAAAACCACAGAGAAACCCTGTCTTGAAAAACCAAAAAAAAAAAAAAAGTGAACGGCAACATCAGTCTTAGGGCACTGCTGGCTATGGCTACACTCAAGCTCACAAGCATCTCTAACACTCTCAAAAGTTCCCTCATTCCCTTTAACCAGTCCCTCCACTTCCCTGTGATTACCTTCTCCATCATTTAGTGTCCGGCACATGGATCAGTTTGAATTTCTAGAGTTTCATATAAGTGAAGTTCTACAGTAGGGACCCTTTCTTTGGGTGACAAATTTTGTTTTTACTGAACAAGATCTTTTTCTGTCCTGGTCACTGTTCTTACATTTTTCATGCTTAAAGTCATCACTGGCATGCTAAGCTGCTCAGTCCTGTCGCTGTCGCTGCCACGGATTTGTGAGAAAGGGGATGAGGTGAGCAGGTGAGAGGCCACTGGAGACTTGTGCTTTCTTAGCTTACAAAACCCTTCCGCCTCTGAAAATCCTGGCACTCCCCAAAAGAATAAAGATGTTCACAGGGCCACCCACCAACACTGGAGGTCTTTCTTTCTTACTAATTAATTAATTTAAAAAAAAAAAACTATCTTTTCTCATTTTACATACCAATCCCAGTTCCCACTCCTTCCCCTGCTCCCATTCCCTCCACTTTCTCCCCCAATTCCACCCCACATTCATTCCTCAGAGAGGATAAGGCTTCCCATGGGGAGTCAGCAAAGTCTAGCATATCACTTTGAGGCAGGACCAAGGCCCTCCCTACTATATATCTGGGCTGAGCAAGGTATCCCTCCAAAGAGAATGTGTTCCAAAAATCTAGAACAAGCAGTAGAAATAAATCCTGTTCTCACTGCCAATGGCCCCGCAGTCTGTCCCAGCCATACAACAACTAACTGTGGGGTGTCAGCCACATTCAGAGGGCCTAGTTTGAGCTTATGCTGGCTCCCTCACTGTCAGGCCAGAGTTGGTGGGCTCCCAATAGTTCAAGTAAACTGTTTCAGTGGGTATCCCCATCATGGTCTTTGACCTCTTTGCTCATATTCTCACTCCTTGGACCTTCTTATACCAGGTCAGCAGTCCAGATGGACAGAGCCACTGAGACCTGAAAGCCTATGGTGAGCAAAGTCAGGAGTGTCCGTGCCCTTTCTGCCACTGCAATGCTTCCACAAATCATCAGAAATGCTAGATCATGTTTCATTCCTCAACTGTGGTCACAGGAACCAGAAAGACACTCACATAAAAATCTACACACTGCCAAGTTCCTAAGAGCCTCTAAAGAAAAGGCCCTGTGGCTCTTAGGCATGATTTTTGAGTAGAAGGACATCAAGTGACAGATTAAGTGTGATCTGTTTCTCCACTGGGGAGAGGGTGTTGCGGGTAAGTCTCATCCTCCACAAGCTGGCATCTGGGAGCTTCTTGAGGAAGCCAGCACCACAAGGAGTGTGCCCACCTGTGGTGCCAGCAACGCTATGCTAGCAGGTATGGTGGCTTGCACACTCTGGATTCCTCTCCCAGATTCCATCCGTAAAAACCATTTTAATCTCACGGCACACAGGGAGGGAGTTCACGAGGGTGCTTTGCATCCTGCCTGTAGGTGTTCGGTTACATTGAGCCACAACATGGCTGTAATCTTAACAGCAGAAGGAGCAGCACTCATTGCAGGGTCTGAGTCTATACCAAAAGGCAGCTATTCTGAGAGAAGAATGGGCAAAAGGGAGATGCTCTGCTGGAATGGCTGGGGGAATTTTTCATAATTTCACAATGGAAAAGAGAAGGGGTGGGGTAAAAACTCCGGAAAAGCAAGTATAGGGCACTATAACTGGTTACTATTGTCTAGGGAAATGCTGCGTTTCTTATGGTCCTGTTTGTCCTGCTCTGTTTTGGACATGACCCAGGAGACTCCATGCAACAAAACCAAATAGCCAGAAAGCACAGCCTGGCACCTGAGCAGCTAGCGACTCCTGTGTCTACAGGGCTCACAACCTTCCAGAAGCATGAAGAAGGCCTGCCTCTCGCCCCAGGATCCACATGGGTAAGTCGGCTGGGCTCGTGGACAATCTACTCTAGTCTCAGACTTCTTTATTAGATTTATAAGACCTCCTAGATCGAGCGTGTTTTTACTCTGGCCACTGAGCTGTTTGTCCCAAACCCCCCCCTTAACACTAAGCCAGGCAATAGCATAGTCAAAATAATAATCCTTTTATTACTATAAGCAAAGAAATGAATGTGAGCCTTTTACAGTGGCATCCCCCATGCCCACCCAACATTTCTCTCTAAGAAATGAATGAATAAATGAATGGACAGACAGGTGAAGTGGGACTCTTTTGACCACATCGTATTATTTGATCCCACAGTAAACCTGTGAGGTCAATGACAATAGCTAACAGTTGCACTGTAATTACATGCCAGGCATCATCCAAAAATCTTCACACGTATTAACTCCTTTACCACGCTGGAACCCTATGGGATAAGGGTTATTATTATCATCTCCATTTAGCAAACGGGGGAATTCATGGAAGCAGATTTGCTTATAGGAGGCAAAGCTGGCTCCTTGCTAGACACTGGCCAGCATTATTCCGATTCTCTGCTATACACTTAACAAAGCAGGGAGCAGAGGGTCATGGTATTATTTTAAATGAGGTTAGTCAAGATATGAACACAAACCAAGCCTCGGGCTATCTCCCCTGGTCACTGGTTAAAGGACACACCCAAACTGTGAAACCTGAATAGCCTGCTCTGACTCCACACTCTCAACCCCTAAACAGCACACGTGCTAATTTAGCCTGCCCTGCAAACAGCCGGGATGAGCCTGACAGAGATTGGGAGGGGAGCTGGAAGCATGGGTGCTGATTTGCTCAGTATGCCTTTCCCAGACTGAAGGTGCTGTGAGGCCCAAGGTGGAAAGAAAAAATGAAAGCAAACCTGGAAAACAGGGAATTCACCCAACCCCACCCCTTCCAAAATCACGTACTTGGTTTGCAGAAGAAACCTTCCCCCGGCAGCCTGGGTTCGGTTCTGAGCTTGTGCACAGCCCAAG
Organism: Chionomys nivalis; assembly: GCF_950005125.1. NCBI lineage: Eukaryota > Metazoa > Chordata > Mammalia > Rodentia > Cricetidae > Chionomys > Chionomys nivalis. The sequence goes on from NC_080106.1 coordinate 36,921,040, forward strand.
TAAAAGCTGAAGCCAGACCTACATGAATCTTTGCAGACTCTCAAGGTTAGACATGTTACAAACTCAGCCACGTTTTTTTTTTGGGGGGGGGGACACGATCCTCTTGGGATTGTATTTTAATACAAAATATGCCAAATGGTCTAGGGCAAGTTAGGGAAATGTTAAAGGCAGACAGAGATCAGAATGACAACCTGTGAGGGGAGAAGAAAAGACAAGAGCTCCTTCTTCACATTGGATGGTTTCAGAATTCTCTCCTGAGAGAAAGCAAGACGGCTCAGGTTTGGAGGTGGGGAATGGAAGTATCTCAAATTCCCTGTTGCATATGAAGCTGCATGTTAGGGTGAGGAGAAGCGTCTTGTTGCTGCAGCTGGAGCTGGATGCTAGAATGCACCAGTATACCGTTTAGAAACGCAGATTCGAAGAGGCTGCCGGTCTGATGGGACCTGAAGGAGAGGGAAAGCCGAGTCAAGCTGGCATCCAGGCACAAGACACTGTAAGGAGGAAAACCCTCCCTGAGGAATAGGGAAGGACCCAGAAAAGCTTTGCCTGTGAAAGCCAGTGCTCAGCTGATTCTCGGGGGACTTGTATATTCCCACCCACGTGAGTGACAAGCAGGCCTTCCCAAGAGGACAAGTCGTGAAACCAGACCTTGCCATTTCTGTTTTTCTATCAAAATGAAACCAAAAGGTTCTTTGCCCCTCCATGAAAGTTAGTGGGGAAAAGCCCCTCACCGGGAAGAATTTCAAGGCACAGAGTCTTTCAATAAAGCCAGTATCTTTGAAAACGTTTAACCTGTTGTTTAGAAAGTTTTGCTGGTGAAAAAGAAAAGTGACAGTATAACTGAAGAGAAATAAAAATCGGTGCTGAAGGAGGTTCGCTTCGCCCATGTGTGGGCGCCCCGCGCTTGGATACGATTTCCTTTAATGTTCCCTGGTAGGTTCCCGGTCATCCCCAAATGCACGCACCCCCACACCAGAGCGGGAGCCCTAGAGACCTTACTTTCAGTCTCAACTGAAGGCATTTAATGAGAACCAATCACTCTTCGCTGGATCCTGGGGACCTACTTCTTGCGCTTCAGGGGAATCTGTGCACCCTGCTGGGCTTTCTAAACGTCTTGGTTACTCATTCCAAGAATTAGCCACACGCTATTGCTTGGTGGTAATTTTTTTTTCTCGCTCAGAAAACCGCAAAAGGATTTAACCAAAAGGAAGCAAAGGTTTTCTTTTTATAAATTCGATTAGTCTTTTCCACTTTCTCTGCCTCGGGACATTTCCTCTGGGAGGAATTTTATACCCAGACACCCCTTAAGCGAGGCACTGTTGCATGAGGGGCACGGAGAACTTAAGGGCAACCTGGAGGAGCATTTGCGGTCCTCTGCCCATTCCGTTTATAAATGCCGGTATGAACATAACCCTCTAAGGAGAGGAAGACGACGTTTTCCATGCAGTGGGATCCACTGCCCGGGTGGAATCCTGTCTCCGTTGCGCGCGACTGAATTTTCTTCTAGAACCAGCACCTGGGCGTCTTGTCTTCGCGCCGCAGGCACACAAGTCTAGAAAGGGTCCTTGCAGGTGAACAGAGGTTTGTCCCCTCCCACCCCCAATCTGTGCCCTTCTCCATTTCGCCAGGAGTGAGCTGCCGGGCAGAGCACACAGTTCGCTCTCCTAAGGCCTCGGGTTCGAAGCTGCGCCAAGATCTTAGAGGAGGTTAGTATTAGAACTACAGCAATTTGCTTAAGAAAAAGAGTCTGTGAAATTCCCAGGACAGCGCAGTTTCAAGTTTGGAAAAAGACCGAACCTAGGGAATGCTTTCCAAGTTTGTATTTTGTTTTATGTCACCATCACCACCACCAACCCCAAACCCCAAATCCAGAAAAGAACCTTAAGGGCAGAAGAACAAGCCACCTCAATCTTTCTTCCCTCTTCCTCCCACTCCCACCCGGCAGGCATCCAGGCAAGAAAAACACAAATAAACCCCAGGTGGTTAATGGTGATGCATCCAGCCGCCCCATCCCCAAACACACACAGACACAGAGACACACACCGTGCACAACAAGCTCACCACCCACTTGGCCCCACCCACCTCCGGGGAGGGGAGGGACTGGGAACCTGATCTCCCGGCTCCTGCCCTGAACGTTTTCTCATCAATAATGTTGATACCATCGACGCGCTTGCTCCCCGCCCCCAGGGCGCCGCTGCCGCCTTTTTACCGCTTTTTGCCCGGCGCAGGAAAACGAAACCTCCTCTACTGCCCTTGTAGTCCCGGCCTGGGGCTTTGGACTGGAGATTTCGGAAGCTGGGGCACAGGCGCTTAGGGACTATCTCCACTTCGGGTGTAGGGTGTTCTACCTGCACCGATGGAACTCGAGAGTCAGGGGCCCACACAAGGCCTCAACTCGGGCCCCATCCCACACCGGACTGGGCCATAATTAGAAAACTTTACGGACAGAAGAACCAGGCCTCAGAATGAAAGGACTTCATGCCATCACCCCGTCCTAAAACAGGAGCTCGAACAAAAAGATACACGGAAATCCCTTCCTTGAGAATTAGGCTGTGGCAGCGGCTTTAGGCCACGGCCCTCTGGTCAGCCAACTCACTGAGGACAAACTAGACATCGGGAAACTGAGGTGATAGAGTGGAAGGAACAGAGACCCTCTCACACACACTCTCTCCCCCAAAGGCAGTTTGCACAACTGCTAAGCGCCTCCCCAGGGTGCGTTTCGTCTTGGTCCGAGAGGTCGCGACCCCTGCACAGCTGTCACTTCACTTCGGGCCACTGCCATTCCCTATTGGGTATCTATCCCCAAATACCAGGCCTTCCTGAGGAACCTCCATGCCACAACCGCTTCGACGTATTTCCCAGAAGCAGCCCCCATCCATGGTTGGGAGGGCAGGACCCCATGGAGTGCGCTGGCCTGGAGGTGTGCTGAGCGGCCGGAGGGACTCCAGCTGTGGCACCTCACTGGCCTTCGCTTTCTCGACCGGTTCAAAAATAAAAATTAACCCTCACTCTATGTCCATTTTTATTGATTTAATTATGTCTTTGCTCCGCGGCACGCGGGGCCTTGCCAGCTTGCTGACACTTTGGCGACCGCACCAGCGAACCGCGTAAGTTGGGCTCGAGACAATGGCCTGTAATTGATGTATCGCCACCAACAATAAAGACCAATTCTCCTCTCCCGGCCATTCCAACCGTCCCCTTCCTCCCATCCCCCCTCCTCCACCTCCCCTCATCTCTCTCCCGGCCAAAGGGAAAGAAAACAAACAAGAAATTAGCGGGGGATGCCGCTCGTAGAGTCAGGCGCCCGCCTCTATGTCGTCGAGGACTCAAAAAACGAAAAAAGTTATAAAAGTTTAGATTCCCTCAATTAATTCGTCTCCGCTCGCCCATTTTTAATTAAACGGAGTGAAGCAGTTTTTGCGTTTTCGTTCGTTTGTTATTTGTGTGGGGCGTCCCCCCACCCTTAATCACACATAGAGCCAACAGCGAGCACGTGAGAAGCTTCTCCCCGGATCTTCCAGAGTAGCACACCATAAGAAGGGTTTGTAGGACCGCCAGCTCCACTGGGTTTCTGGCCACTGTATTGCCCGGAGGTCGAGACTTTCAAGAAGGCAAGAATGTTACAGACTGCACAAGTGCGCCTGGAAGCGTCGGTGCACCCTGGAGGGTGCGCATTGGTGTGTTTTCAAGTGCGCCGGTTTACGGGTGGGGGAGAGTGCTGAGTTTAAAAATGGTCAGGTCTGATCACGTTCCCGGGGGTTTGGGGCAAGTGAGAGGCTCACACCCCAGGAGCGCGCAAATCCATCTTTGCCGAGGGATCTCTTTAAATATTCAGTGAGAAATAATGGCATTTGAAACACCACCTATGGAAACATTATTATCTTCATTCTTCAACATCAGACCCACTGATAGCTTCGTTTGTCTTTTTATCAAAATCTACAGTACCCAACAGAAACTGGAGAGGGAAAGAGCGAGATGAGAGAGAGGAGAGCGGGAGGCCAGGGAGACGCGCGAGGGGTGGGCGAGCAAGGGCAAAACTAAGAAGAGGTAGGAAGAGTGAACAGGGAGATTGAAAGAAGGGAGAAGTCATACTAAGAATAAAGACAGGAGATGGAAAAGATACTGTCAACTAACATACAAAAAATTAAGGAAAAAAGAAAAAAATCGGAGAAGAAAAAAAAGGCCATTTAGGAGAGTGCGATATGGGTACTGAATTCTGAGGCTCTAAAAGGCTCTGCCGCGAAGGCTGGTGCCCACTTCGCGCGAGCCGACTGTGGCTCGGTCCAGACTCAAAGGCGCTCCAGAATTGGGGCGTCCTTATGAGCCCTCTCCTCTCCCGATCGGGAGATAGGACAAGGATTGTGTATCTGCACCCCTCCCCCGCCTCCACCCCCATTACTCAGCCGAAGTTTAGTTAGTTTAGTCCTTCAGGCGCAAGACTTCGGGAACCTCGCCTAGCGGAAACCCCGAGGCGAGAGGAGATATAGATTAAGCCCAGGACCAGCCCCAGATTCGCGGGCGCCTAAACCTGGAAGAGGGAGAGCAAGGCCCGGATTCCTGGGTCCCGAACTCGGGTAAGGGAGGCTGTTACCCCCCTCTGGGAGATGGAGACGGAGCGAAAAGTTTGGGCACCGCGCGTGGCAAGTGTTGGAAAAGTGAAGGCGAGTTGTGGCGTAGCTAGGGGGAGCGGATAGGACCCTGTCCCCTCTCACTCCGGGGCTTAGGGAAGCCACCTCGTCGCAGGCGGGGAGGCGGCTAGGGTAGAGAGCAAAGGGGTCCTGGGTAGAGGTGGTGGCTAGGGTCTGGCTTCAACTGCACCTCCCAGGCCGGGGGCGCACTGCCTAGCACTGGAAGAGAGGCGCCCCTCCCCTCCCTCCCGCCGAAGCTGAACTCGGAACCAGGCAGGTCCCTGCTCTCCACCCGCCCGGGGCTTGGCGGCGCCACGGTGGCCGCCGCCTCCCCGCGGAGTGACGCGCCCTGCAGCCAACCGGGGCGGCTGGGGGGAGGTTCGGGAGGGGTCCTGGGCGGAGCCGAGCCGCCCCCTTATCCCACGGGCACGGGGCGCTTCTCCCGAAAACTTCAGCCTTAATTGTCCCGGGAATGTCCGAGGTAGAGAAAGGGAGCTCAGGAGCCAGCCAGAGGCTGGAGGAGCGCAGCTCCCAGCAGGGAGAGAATGGGGTGGCGAGAAACCGGCCCCTCCCCCCAGGCCCCAAACCCTTCAAGTTCCCAAACCTTTCCTGGGTCCTCTTCTCCGCACCCCCGCGAGCCCGGGATCCTGGGAATGGAGAACTCTGGGCGTAGGATCTCCGAGCCAGGCGGCGGGCAGGCGGGAGGGAGGCCCGGCAGCGGGCGGGAGGCGGACCGGCGTGGGGCTGGCTCTTCCCCACTCGCTTATTTTTTTTTTTTTACGAGGGTGGGGGTGGGCTGCTTTCTGGTAGCTCTTAAAGAAACGAAGGAACACTCACGAAACGGGACGCCCTCCCCACCCCACCCCCAATCCTGCCACGGGACTCCCTCCCCCCGCGGGCCGGCACGCAGCGCGGCAGTTGGGAAGTTCGCCGCGCGCCCGCAGCCTAGGTCCCCAGCCCCCGCCGCCAGCCCCACCCCCATGCGGCCCTGCTCCGCTTGGCTCCGGGGCGGGCATGCTAATTCGGGTCGGCCCAGCCCGGGATGGAGGGCGGGGGAGGGGGGGAGGGGAACGAGCGGGGGGCGCCGGCCGGGGCGCCGGGCGCGCAGTGGCGAGGAGGCAGGCCCCCGGCGGCCGGGCCGCGGAGTCCCGGGCGGTCGCCAAGAGGGTTAACCCAGAGTCGGGCGGCGCGGCGCGCAGAGCCAGCCCCGCGGCCGGCTTATTGGGCCAGCGCGCGGAGAGACAGGGGTCTGCAGCAAATCACGAACTAATTGATTAAGGCGAGCGGGTTTGAATAGCGCTGGCCCGGTGCCAATCGCCTTTCAAAGAGCCCCTCTATGATTAATCGCAATGCATTATTGATAATCATAATTATAGCAGGACACATGCGCGCTGTGCCCGGGGCCGGGGAGCCGGGGAGGGGGCGGGCGGGCCGGCGGGCGGGGGGAGCCGCCGCCGCCGCCGCTCGATTTCCGTAATTTTGAGAAGATTTTTTTTTAGTAATTTTTTATTCTGCCCCAGCTGATGTTTGAGCCAGCATGTCGCGGAGGAAGCAAGCGAAGCCTCAACATTTCCAATCCGACCCCGAAGTGGCCTCGCTCCCCCGGCGAGATGGTGAGTGCTCCGGCCCGCGCCGCGGACACACAGACACACGCACTCACACGCACACTCGGACCCACGCACACGCGGCGGGCCCCGCGCCCACCGCCGCTCTCGCCTTCTGCGCTCGGCGCGTCTGATTTTTATTTCATGCTTCCTCGATTTCAATTTGCCCGGCCGGGTTTCCCCCTGCTCCGGGAGAGCCAGCCCATCCCGGCTGGAGCTTTCCGGAGTTCCGTGTCCTCGGCTGGGAGGAACAGGGTCGGCTGGCCTCTCTCCTCCGCCCCGCCGATCCGAGGAGCCCAGGCCACAACACGGCCGCCCCGGGGACGATCGCGCGGACCGAGGCCGGCCGTGGCTTCCCACGCGAGGTCCCTCGTGCTTCCCGCGCGGCACGCGGGTCCTTGGGCTGGGCCTCGGTCTCCTGGGCCTCTCAACCCAGCCCCGCCGCCAGCGTTGAAGAAGTTTACTTCGTGCCGGTGGCTGAACGCCGAGCGCGTGGGGAGCTCGCTGCACCCCCTCCCCACTCTGGTTCCCACTCGTTTAGCGAGCGAAATGTGGTGCCTTTGGGGGTTCCGACCTGTGAGAAGTGGGGACCGGGGTGGAGGAGTGGCATGCTGGAGTCGCGGCCAGAGTGTACTACCGGTCGCTCTGGAGACTGGGCTTAGGGACCGGGAAGTGTCGCGGTCCGGCTCCCCAAGTTTATCCCCACTTGTTTCTCCCAACATTTGCACCCACAATCCCTCAAATTCGGGCTGGGGTGTGTGCTCCCCACCGATTGAGGAGTCCCCTCCAACGGGACCGGTCCTGGAAAGGGTCATTCGTTGGACACTCTCTCGGGTCTAGGGGTTAGCCCGCCAGACCTCTGAAGCTAGCAGGCGACGAAGGCAGGGTCCGGAAAGGAATGGACAAGTCGGGAAAAGTTTGTGTAAGCGAACTATGGCCTAGGGTGGGACACACCCGGGCAGGGAACTGGGGCTACGGAGGGAAGCCCCCCTCCGACCCCAGCGTGACCTGAACTGTTTTCGGGGCAGTTTCCGAGCTCCCAGGCCGGAGGTGTCGCTCGGTCCCCGGGTCATCCGGTGCTGTGCCCGACTCTGCTGCGTGGGTCCGCGGCTACTGCTGCCTCTCGGGATCCTCAATCCCGGGGGGCGTTGCAGGGTGTGGAGGTGGGAGCTACACCCCAGCAGAGCTCCGAAGCGTGACCTGAGATCCGCACCTCTGCCCACTCCGCTTTGCGGACGACTGAGCCCCACGTCGCAGGCTCCTTCCCCAGAGGCCTGACTCTGAGCCGCTCTGGGTTCGGGGACGTGCAGGCAGAGCCCCAGCAAGAAGGGACCAGCGCTTCCTTCCTCCTCGCTGTTGGGAGAGGGCAGCCCTGGCGTAAGATACCTGGACATTTTTCGGGAGACCAAAGACCCATTAAGGCAACTGTTTGCCCAGCACTTTTTAAGCTCGAAGCCTTATCAGTGTCTGCTTCTCTCAGCTCTTCAGAAAGATCCCTTGAAACGCACCCGGCTTACCACCCCAAAAGAACCGGTTCGAGGGTAAGCCAGATGAGATTCACCAAGGCCACAGCGACCACTCGAACTATTTTTGTGGGGTTTCTTAACTAGTTTTTTTAAGGCCTCCTGCCGCCCCCACACCAATCTTCCCTTAAGTTTCTAATGAGCCTTACTGTTAAAGTTAACAATTTGCATACGAAATTTAAAAAAAACCCCAACTAGAGAGGAGAGAGGTTTTTTACTTTGCAAATTTGTACTGATTATTTACGTTTTCCACGCAAAATATTCAAAAAGCAACAATCACCATGTCGGGCTTTGGAAGAAGTGATGCTTGCTAGTTCTCCGCTTTGAGTCTGGATCTGAATGTTTAATAGTTAAGGCTTCTCATAAAGCGATAGCATTAAAGGGCTTCACTACCTCTCGCTATTATTATTTATTAGTACATTTTTTTTAGTTTATTTGAGCTTTGAGGTAAGTTAATTAGGGAACTGAATCAAGTTTCCTTTCTTTCTCTTTCTTCTTTTTCACTTAATTCTCCTTTTTTTTTCTTTCTAAAAGGTAGTTCATTGTCCACCAGTCTTGATTATTCTGAGCACCCTAGGAAACACCCCTCCCGGGCCCTTTTCTCTCTCCCTCCTTTTCTTCAGGAGTAATAGTTTTAGGTTATGACTGTTTTTACATGGTTGAACAATAAGTTTGGAAGAAGTTGCCTAGAGGGTAGGTTTTGTAATAGGGCTACAGGATTTAGTGTGCTGTTATAGCACTCCTCCACGAGAGCCCTCCCCACCAGTTGACCGTCAGGAGGGCCTGCCAAACCCGGTTCTCCACATCCGGGAACAGTTGTGAGATAGATAGAAATGGAAGTCCATGGCATGGCTCAAGTTTTTTTCTGCACTGAGTCCAGCCATCTCCATCTCTTTCCCTACATAGAACCTGCACTTGAGAAGGTGTTGCTGGATGGCTGGTATTTTTATTTTGGAAGGCAATCCCCTACTCAAATGCCAGCCTTACTTTTTCTCCTATCACAGGAGGGTTTGATTGTAGAAAATGAAACAGCAGATATTATCAAAGTAAATCTGATTTATGCCCTTCTCCCATATTGTCCCTCAAAGTGTCTGACCTAGAGCAAGATGTAGAAAAGTTTGCAGCCCCAGCCACAGTGGCCCTGAAGCAGGCATTCTCCTGTTAGGCTGTCTGTCCTCGTTCATATATATGTAGTATATACTGTCTTTGAATTGTACAAAGAAAGCCATGCATGCCATGCTAAGCAACCATTCCAACAGCTTAATTCAAAGTTTTGCTTTGTTTTTTTTAAGGATTATTTAGTTTGTCTTAGAACATTGGTAGTTTATTCTCCTTGGGCATTTTTGTAAGTTTTTTTTCTGTTTTTTTTTTTTAATGAAACCAGGATTATGCTAAATAGGATCCATATCTTAAAAGATATTCAACAAGTCTCAAGTTACTTGTAGAAAGATAACTGGCCTTGGAAAGATTATTTACCAAGATAGATAATTCTTGGAAAAGGGAATATGTACTCTTATGCTTTTATATGTGATTACTCTTCTGTGAGTTTGGATTTCCAGGGTGTGTGTCTGTGTGCACGTGTGTGTTCATTCCTTTTGGCGATGGTTTCAATATTTTTGAAGCTACTTGGAAACTCCATCCTGACTTCCTTCGTTTAAGTACTTTTGTTGCTTAGTTTTTTTTAAGGATAATATTGGAAGAAAGTAAAAACATCAGGAATTGCAGATAAGATATTGACTCTCCTAAGAAATATCCTGAAAACCGCATCTTACTCATATTAATAAAAAAATTCTATTATTTACCAAAGTAATTTACTCATTGCAAGGAACTTAATGGCCACACATTGATTTCTAAGCCCCAAAGGTTAGAGAGAACTATAATGAATTGCTTTACAAAAAAAGAAGAAAAAGTACTGACACCCACAAGACAGGGCAGTTGGAAAGAATTCGTGTTTAGTGAAACCTTTTTTAAGTTTGGTGAGATAGAAGATTCCGGATGATAAAAAGTGAACTGCTTTTTTGTTTTGTTTGTTTTTCGAGATTTGTTTCAGGCTGCAGATACCTACTAAAATATTGAAAATAAACAGCAAAGCCAGATCAGGCAGGGGATAACTACGTGAAGGTGGCTCTTTGGTTTCCAGCGTTTGGTGATGTCGTTTTCCATCCAGTTTCTGCCCTGGCTCATGGGCATGAGTACCAAACTATAGGGTGCTCTTTGGGAAGCTGTCTTTTCTCTACGTTTGGAGGCTTCAAGTTGTGTTTTGTTTTGTTTTGTTTTGTTTTGTTTTGTTTTTTACCAGCAATCTCCTTCAGAAGGCAAGAGCCCACATTTTTCTGGTTGGAGGGCGATGGGGGGGAGGGGATTCAGGCAGGTTCCAGGTTTCCAAACTTAGCCAAGCTCCGTGGGTAGCAACCAGAAAATCGAAATTCTTCTACAGCTTAAACATGGTTTTTCTAGCACAGTCCCTAGTGCAGAAAGCCTGCGTTCCAAAATATCCTTAGAGGGGAAAGAAGAGAATATTAACCTAAAAGACTTGACACCCCTCCCCCAAGAAGAAAAAAGTTCGTGCCAGGCTGTAGGAAACCTGTGTGCGTAGAGCTGTTTTAACCTTTGCCGGCCTCCTCCCATGCAGAGGTGACAAGGTCCAGATCATAATATGTCCTTCAGTGTCTTCCCAGTGACCCCCAATTTGAGTCTTGCTAGTCACTTAGCAGGAAGTTAGTGGTTTATTTTAGTTTCTCCTTATCAGCTTGGCTTCTTTTCCTAACCTTATTCCCCTGCCACCCCCAGATGCCAGACCCCCAAAGGGGAAGATTGACAGGTAATTCCCATAGCTCAGCTTCACCCTCCAACAACAGGGATTTAGTTTCTTGTGACTTTGCCAATGTTTGTGTAGTGAGCGTTTAGATCTCGCCTTAAGGAGTCTCTCTTTTACGCGTCACTGGGATAGGAAAGCCACAAAGCAGTTTTTGGACAAACCCTTGCAGTTGGAACCCCATCTAGTGTTCAGTTTGATTCATCCATGGGGAAGACATTTTCCCCTTTTATTTATTGTGAGTAAGAAGTGGGCTAGGACCAGTGCTTTCAATGAAGAGAGTCTTGTCCATGTTATTTTTTTTTTCTTTCAGAGATTACCCTTGCACCCTTTCACACAATCAGGGCCGGCACTGTAAACTTGAAGGAGACCAGTGAGTTTGTCGTTTCGCATAAAGGGAACTCCAGGCACTACTGAAAATATACCCAGCATATGGTGTGCTTTTCTGGAACTTTACATTGGTCATTTAGGGTCTGTCTTTTTTTAAAAAAAAAATTAAAAAGATACAGAATTATTCAATCAAATATGTTCGTGATCGCCTTTGCAAGTAGGTCCATGGGAAGGAACAGCCTGTTAAAATTAGGGGCCCCAACTCCAGTATTGTTTGAATTCTATTAAGAAATGCTAATGTAGTCTTAAGGTAATGGGAAGTAGAGTGGAGGCCCTTTCTACAGAGTTCCAAAAAAGAAAGCTAAATCTGGTAGCGCCTGGTGGTTGGTTTCTAGTTTTTTTTGTTTTGTGTTGTGTTGTTTTCCTTTTCTTCCTTTCCTGCTTGGCTGGACCTTTCTGTGTGAGGCATAGTTTTATTTTTGTTTTCTGAGTAGACAGCTAGGCTGCAACACTTCCATTTTCTGCTTCCAAGTCTGCTGGGTTCGGTTCAGAGGATGAAAAAGTGACAAGTTGGAATTGGGTGCCTAAATAGTTAACCAAGAGCTTACACATCTGGAATTTTAGTGTTAATTTGGTATACACCTCCTTCCTCAAAAAAAGAACTGAAATTTTAAGCATCTTTTTCTGCTTGCTGAGGAAAAACAAAAAACAAAAAAACTCTTGCTTCGTAAATGTTCCTACCTGACTGGAATTACAAGATGAATGTGAATGCAAGGTCTGGAATGCGATTTTCACCACAATAGGAGGAACAAGGCAACCGTAGTTAGGATAATGAGGTCACCAGTTGCTACTATCCCGACTAACAGATTATTGAGATACAAGATAACAGAGGATAGGATCAAGAAAAAAAAATGAATTAGAACACAGGCGTGTGTGTGTGTGTGTGCGCGCGTGTGTGTGTGTGCATGAGCGCGCCTGCGTGCACGCGTGCCTGTCTGCCTGCTATCTAATTGCAACTTAAAAGTATTTCTTTTAGCAGTTGGAGCCCCAGATTCGTGCTGGTTTCCTGGCCTGTCTTCTTTCTCTTTAAGCTGCTTCCCTGGAATTGTGTTCACAATGCAGATGGGTTTAAAGTTAGGCCTTTTAGAGTGTAACAACACCTGCTTCGGAAGTGAGTTCAAAAATAAATACCAGGATTTTGGGGAGTGGGGGCAGCATGTTCATAAATATCAAGAAATTAAATGAGTTGATTGGACAGTGAGATCAAATGTCAGCTTACTCAATTGTAAGAATCAAAGCTTAAATATGGCCAACTTTTAGACAGGGTCTCCTCTCTCTTAGAAGCCAGCAGGCACTTGTCTTTAAGCGTCTCTATCTCCGTCCTGTTAGCATAATCCTAAATATAAAAATGTTCAGGTTGAACGACTTGAAAATTCTCAAGTGAGGCTTGAAGCAGCACCAATGCAGAATCCCAGTGCGGGCAAGTAATAATCCATTAAGCCCTCCAAAGGAACCTCCTCTTATTTTTTTCCCTATATATTATGAGAATATCGGATGCTTGCAAGTTATAAAGAATTAAAATGCCCTTTAACCGTGAGCACAGATGTGCTAAATATTTGAAGCAACCACATTGTAATGTGTACAATTGATGAAGTCAGTTTTCTGATTTCCCTTGCTAGTTATTTAGTTCTGAATCTGCCGTTATTTGTCTAAGCCCAGCTGACCAAGCAAAACTGTGTTTTAAAGTGGCTTTATGTTTTGATAAATGTGAGCTGGTTGAAAAGTATTTTCCACTGAATGCAGAGCTTAATAGAACATGCTGACATAATAGTTTTAATGCATTTTGTTGAAAATGTGTGAACAAACAGAATAGCTTTTGTTCCTTCATAATTGGCTGTAAAAGTAGATGGAAACATAACCATTACATATGGAAATGTGCAGAGAGAAAGAAATAACATTTCTGTTGAATATATTAGGAATTGCATTTCCTAGTTTAAAATAAGCATCCGAAATGGATGCATCATTTAAAATCAGTTGTCAAAATACGAAGCTTTAAACAGAATTTTTGTCACATCATTTTTGTCCCAAGTGAAGCGGTGTAACTTTAGCAAATTTCATTTAATATTTTGTTTGTATTATTTCAAGGCAGGAGGAGAGACAGAAAGTGCTTAAAACAGCACCTTCAGTGTGCATGGGAATCTGGTGCCAATTAGAATGATTAAACATTAAATTAAAACTGGATCATTATCGGTATTTTCTGCCACAACCGCGATTTGTTTGGCGTTGTTAACGCGTTTTGCACTATAACCCTGTGTAGATTTAAAGATGGGGATTAGGAAAGCTGGCTTATTAAGTATAACTCAGCTACTAAAATAACTCTCCCAGTGAGGAGAGCGTGCACACGTTCGACATACTTCACCAGGGGCCCTCATTGACTTCCGCGTCACTCCAGGCAGATAGAGCTAAGGAATTTTCACAAGTGACTGTTTAGGTGTTAATTGTATTTTCTGAAATGCAAAACTCTTCCAGCTTGTTAGATGCTTAATCCAAAAAGGTAACCTCTGGCTCTTTTGAGTGGACACGCAGTTGACTGGGGGGGAGGAAATGAAGCATTTTGGTTTTTGCATGTGTTCATATCTGCAATTGCCTTTTTTTTTCTTTTCTCCTGCGAGTTTTCTAGAAGATTCAATTTGGAAGCCATGGAAACTACCCATTATCTGATTCAGCTTTGTAGAAAAGCATGCAGGGAGGTAATCCTTGAATTCAACAGTTTTTCCACAGCCTTCGGAGATGACCACACACCATTTGTACAGCAGAAGTTGGTGTTCCCCATGCTGAGCAAACAAGGGGAACGCCGCCATCCTGTCTTTGAATAGGATGTTAGCTTGGACTTGGAGATTTTGATGTTTAATTTGCAAATGGGTCTTAGTGAGAAGACCTCTGAGCAGCCAGAGAAGACAAACAAGAAATCTAGGAATTTTTAAATTTTTTATGTGTGTGTGTGTGTGTATCTAAATGATGTCTTTTCATATATGAAACCTTTTCATAGACATATATATGCTTGATACAATCTTTTAAACAACTGATAACAGTAAACAAAGTGTTTTTAAAGACATTCAGGCAAGAATTGGCAAACTATCTAAGCACGATTCCTTCAGGATGGAGCACTTCTAGGACATTCTTCTTCAGCTCCTGTTCTGCAGGACTGTAGATGGCATGATTGTTTTTATCTACAGAAAGGCTGTTTTCGAGGAGACATTTAGAACACCGCCACTTGGAGCACAATGACATATATTCTTTGGCAAGGGGAATGATCATCAGGGCTCATTCCTGAATCTGAAAGACAAATGTGTGTGTAGGGGTGGTACATAGGTACCAGAAAGACCTGTGTGGGATTATGCGCCTGTGTTCTTGTGTGTGTGTGTGTGTGTGTGTGTGTGTGTGTGTGTGTGTGTGTGTGTGATGCTTCCTCTTCTAAAACAGTCGGGTCTGTGGCTGATGTGATTGCACTGTGCCTGTCACTCCTCGGCCTGGGCTCAGGTTCTAGGCAGGGGCTTGAGGTGACTCTGGAGTTGTCGGTCCCCAGCTAGGTGATGTGTATGCATTTTTCCCTCTTGTCAACAACTGATTGGAAGCTGAATGACTACAAATTAGTTTAGTGACAGAACAAACTGTCACAGATATCTTTGCATCCGTTGAGAATGAATAAGGTTGACAGACACTCAAGAGCCTAATAAGTTCTCAGCCTGCTTGAGGGACCCTCTCCCGGCAAGTAGACAATCAGTGTATAAAATATTGGAAATCAATATTTCGCTATGGAATTTCATTATGTACCAGTGTCCTCCCTTCATGGTATTTTATATTTTGATGAATTATCTAAAGGCCATAACCACAATGCCATCTGGATAGGAATCTCGCAATGCACAGGTAACACTACCTGACTTCCAGGGCTTCCATCTGGCGCTTTGTAGATAGGAAACATTTACGGCCCTTTCTTTCTCAAGTCATTGCTGACAGTCTGTCCTGGCGTCATTTTTAACCCTGAACCTTTTGATGTTTATAGGGGACACAGAGAAGGGTCAAGCAAGTCGCCCCACTAAGAGCAAGGATGCCCATGTCTGTGGCCGGTGCTGCGCTGAATTCTTTGAGCTATCAGATCTTCTGCTCCACAAAAAGAACTGCACTAAGAATCAATTAGTTCTGATCGTCAACGAAAGTCCAGCCTCCCCGCCCAAAACCTTCCCTCCTGGCCCATCTCTCAATAATTCTGATGAGCAAATGCAAGACACAGTGACCAGAATAGACCAAGAAGATTGCAGAGACCTTTCAGAACACAAAGGACTTGACAGGGAAGAGTCCATGGAGGTGGAGGCCACAGCTGTCACCACTAGCAGCAGCAGCAGCTGTACGTTGAGTGGCGTCACCAACATCACCACCCCAAGCTGCCTCAGCGGCTCCTCCACGGGTACCTCAGCGATCACAACCTCTCTACCTCAACTCGGGGACCTGACAACACTGGGCAACTTCTCGGTGATCAACAGCAACGTCATCATCGAGAATCTCCAGAGCACCAAGGTGGCAGTGGCCCAGTTCTCCCAGGAAGCGAGGTGTGGGGGGGCCTCCGGAGGCAAGCTGGCCATCCCAGCCCTCATGGAGCAGCTCCTGGCCCTGCAGCAGCAGCAGATCCACCAGCTGCAGCTCATAGAGCAGATTCGTCACCAAATACTGCTGTTGGCGTCTCAGAACGCAGACCTGCCAGCATCTTCTAGTCCTTCTCAAGGTACTTTACGAACGTCGGCCAATCCCTTGTCCACACTAAGTTCCCATTTATCTCAGCAGCTGGCGGCGGCAGCTGGATTAGCACAGAGCCTTGCTAGCCAATCTGCCAGCATCAGCGGTGTGAAACAGCTCCCCCCAGTCCAGCTACCTCAGAGCAGCTCCGGCACCATCGTCCCGCCCAGCAGTGGCACTTCTCCCAACGTGAGCCTAGTGACGGCGGCAGTTCCTACCCCATCCTCAGAGAAAGTGGCTTCCAGTGCTGGTGCCTCGCATGTCAGCTCCCCGGCAGTCTCAGCATCATCGTCACCAGCATTCGCAATAAGCAGTCTGTTAAGTCCTGCATCTAACCCACTTCTACCTCAGCCGACCCCAGCTAACGCTGTTTTCCCCAACCCTTTGCCCAACGTTGGAACAACTGCAGAGGATTTAAACTCCCTGTCTGCCTTGGCCCAGCAAAGAAAAAGCAAGCCACCAAATGTCGCTGCCTTTGAAGCAAAAAGTACTTCAGACGAGGCATTCTTTAAACACAAGTGCAGGTTCTGCGCAAAGGTCTTCGGGAGTGACAGTGCCTTGCAAATCCACTTGCGCTCCCACACCGGAGAGAGGCCCTTCAAGTGCAACATCTGTGGGAACAGGTTCTCCACCAAGGGCAACCTGAAAGTTCACTTCCAGCGCCACAAAGAGAAGTACCCCCACATCCAGATGAACCCCTACCCCGTACCGGAGCACTTGGACAACATCCCCACGAGCACCGGCATCCCCTACGGGATGTCCATCCCCCCGGAGAAGCCGGTCACCAGCTGGCTAGACACTAAGCCGGTCCTGCCCACTCTGACCACTTCCGTTGGCCTGCCATTGCCCCCGACCCTCCCAAGCCTCACGCCCTTCATCAAGACGGAAGAGCCAGCCCCCATCCCTATTAGCCATTCTGCTGCCAGCCCCCAAGGCTCAGTCAAAAGTGACTCTGGGGCCCCTGATTTGGCCACAAGAAACCCAAGTGGGCTCTCAGAGGAAAGCGAAGGGTCTGTTCTGCCACCTTTCAGTGGAAAAAGTGAAGAGGCTGGCATGGCCACCGGCTCAGTTCCAACAGCAGGCAACAGTGCCCTGAGTTCCCCAGTGGCTGACGGTGGCCCAGGGGGGGCCGCCTTCACCAACCCTTTGTTGCCTCTCATGTCTGAGCAGTTCAAGGCCAAGTTTCCTTTTGGGGGCCTCTTAGATTCAGCCCAGGCCTCAGAGACATCGAAACTGCAGCAGCTGGTGGAGAACATCGACAAGAAGGCCACAGACCCCAACGAGTGTATCATCTGCCACCGGGTCCTCAGCTGTCAGAGCGCCCTCAAAATGCACTACCGAACGCACACCGGGGAGAGGCCCTTCAAGTGTAAGATCTGTGGCCGGGCCTTCACCACGAAAGGCAACCTTAAGACCCACTACAGCGTCCACCGGGCTATGCCCCCACTCCGAGTGCAGCACTCTTGCCCAATCTGCCAGAAGAAGTTCACCAACGCGGTGGTCCTCCAGCAGCACATTCGAATGCACATGGGGGGTCAGATCCCTAACACCCCGGTCCCTGACAACTACCCTGAGTCCATGGAGTCCGACACGGGCTCCTTTGATGAGAAAAATTTCGATGACTTAGACAACTTCTCGGATGAGAACATGGAAGATTGTCCTGAGGGCAGCATCCCGGATACACCCAAGTCAGCCGATGCTTCCCAGGACAGCCTGTCTTCGTCGCCTCTGCCCCTTGAGAGCTCGAGCATCGCTGCTTTAGAGAATCAGATGAAGATGATCAATGCTGGCCTGGCAGAGCAGCTGCAGGCCAGTTTGAAGTCAGTGGAGAACGGGTCGCTGGAAGGGGATGTGCTGACCAACGACTCATCCTCCGTGGGCGGCGACATGGAGAGCCAGAGTGCCGGAAGCCCGGCCATCTCCGAGTCTACCTCTTCCATGCAGGCTCTGTCCCCCTCCAACAGCACCCAAGACTTTCACAAGTCACCCGGTGTGGAGGAGAAGCCACAGAGAGTAGGGCCGGGCGAGTTTGCCAATGGTCTGTCTCCCACCCCAGTGAATGGGGGCGCTTTGGACCTGACCTCTAGTCATGCCGAGAAAATCATCAAAGAAGACTCCCTTGGAATCCTCTTCCCTTTCAGAGACCGGGGTAAATTTAAAAACACTGCTTGCGACATTTGTGGCAAAACCTTTGCTTGTCAGAGTGCCTTGGACATTCACTACAGAAGTCATACCAAAGAGAGACCGTTCATTTGCACAGTTTGCAATCGTGGCTTTTCCACAAAGGGTAATTTGAAGCAGCACATGCTGACACATCAGATGCGAGACCTGCCATCACAGCTCTTCGAGCCCAGCTCCAGCCTAGGCCCCAATCAGAACTCGGCGGTGATTCCCGCCAACTCCTTGTCATCTCTTATCAAAACGGAGGTCAACGGCTTCGTGCATGTTTCTCCTCAGGACAGTAAGGATGCCCCCACTGGTCATGTCCCTTCGGGGCCTCTGTCATCCTCTTCAACATCCCCAGTTCTACTCCCAGCTCTACCCCGGAGAACTCCCAAACAGCACTATTGTAACACGTGTGGGAAAACCTTCTCCTCCTCGAGTGCCCTGCAGATCCACGAGAGAACTCACACTGGAGAGAAGCCCTTTGCTTGCACTATCTGTGGAAGAGCATTCACAACAAAAGGCAATCTGAAGGTACCTGCTCTGCCTGTGCCCACCACCCTTTCTCATGCCCTTGGCTGCTGCCGCTGCATGTTCCTGGAGCCCTCAGCAGCATAGTCAGAGAGAAGGTTCTGGAAAGGGGACCTGCTGCACGCATCTGACGGGAGTGGGCGGGGGTGGGATATGAAGGAGCCTTATGAGGTCAGGATCATGGCAGGGACAGGGCAGCCTGTAGCTTGCTGCATGTCACCACGCCTTGAATAATTTGGTACCTAAGCAAAGTAGCAGCCTTTCTCTGCTGTCTCGCTAAGTGCACCAAATGAATTGCTTTACCTACCAAATCAGACAGCCTGGCGTTGCCATGGGGTATTGATTAAAGACCTCCATGTGGCCTGCATACTGCCCATATCACTTAATAATTACGGCTTCCTTTGGCATATGCGGCTATTTTTCATAACTGCAGTCCCGCTTGGTTTGTTTTTCTAGAAACAGTAACATCACTCCTCCGCTAATAGGCATTATGATAATTGATTACACGACATTTCCTACTGATATGTGTTGGAAATAAAGCAAATACGTTCGTTCTAGAGCAACAGTTGAACACTCTTGCTGTGTACATTTTTCTGTTGACAGAGTATTTCTCTGGAGGTTGCTGCCAGTAATGTGAAATGAATAATTACTTTCTGGGTTTTCTCTCTCTGTGCAGGGCCCTCCAATGGGCAATCAGTGAGGGCTACTTTCTTCCCATCTGAGAAGGACATTTACAGGGTAAAGGGTGTCAGATACAATACTTAGCACCGCAATGAGAGTGGACATAACAATTCTAACCCAGAAAGGCGCTATCCGCGACTGCCTGGCTCGCTTGAGGCCATTACAAGCTAAATACGGGTAATAAAAAAAGAGTAACTAAGGCTTCTTTGCCCAGGAAGAAACGAGCCAGCTTAGGGGTGCAGAGAGCGAACACATTATTACTAGACCTTGGGAGTGGATGGTTCCTGGTGTCTTTCCCCCTGTTTGTCAAATAATAAGAATAGACATTTAAGCCACTTGCTATGTCGAGGTTTGGGATATGAGTTGAGACAGATTCAGCTATTAAGCTTCTGACTCTCTTTTTCTTCTCCTCTCTCTTCCCCAACCCACATCCGCAGGTCCACATGGGAACACACATGTGGAACAGCACCCCCGCACGCCGGGGCCGGCGGCTCTCCGTGGATGGCCCCATGACATTTCTAGGAGGCAATCCTGTCAAGTTCCCAGAAATGTTCCAGAAGGATCTGGCGGCCGCTAGGTCGGGAAGTGGGGATCCATCCAGTTTTTGGAACCAGTACACGGCAGCACTGTCCAACGGGTTGGCCATGAAGGCCAACGAGATCTCCGTGATTCAGAACGGTGGCATCCCTCCAATTCCTGGAAGCCTGGGCAGCGGGAGCAGCTCACCTATCAGCGGGCTGACAGGGAACGTGGAAAAACTGGGGAATTCCGAACCCAGCGCTCCTCTGGCCGGCTTGGAGAAAATGGCGAGCAACGAGAACGGAACCAACTTCCGCTTCACCCGCTTCGTGGAGGACAGCAAAGAGATAGTCACGAGCTAAAGATGCTGGAGCATTTCCACTCAGAATGCTGCCCGAGGTTGCCTCCTGCCCCAGCCCGTTCCTTCCCTTCTGGCCCCTGGGACTATGAACTACACTATGAAGACATTCTTTTGTACTTTATTCAACCCCTAGAGTTCTAAGAAAGCTTATTTATTAGTGCTATAACCTTGCTTTGCAGACAGAATGCAAGCATTAACTTTGGTCTTCTGTATTTTGGACTAAATACTAATGGACTAGAGTGCTGTAAGCTTGCTGTAACATTTATGGCAATCACAAGTTGCCCTGCTAGGCAGTCTTAATCTGGCATTAACTTATTTTCTGTATCCAGTTTAATATGAATCTGGTGTTGATGCAATGCCTCCGTGACGCGTAGATCTCTAATAAAGTCTGTATATAAATGTACACTTTCATCCTGCTGGGAAATTTTATCAGCAACCACATTGTCTGATCTTTCCAAACAGATTGAAGGGAAGGACTTTAAGTACAGGCTGAACATTCGAAGGGTTTGGGTTTTGTGTTTGTCTGTTTGTTGTTTGTTTTGGGTTTTGTTTTCATTTTTATTCTAAACTTCAACCTGCTTTTATTTTTTGTTGTTATTTTATAGAGTTAACCATTTCCGTTTTGAACTGCTATTCGTATTGTGCTTTTTACTTGAGTCGTCTTCTGTGTTAATAAGTTTCTGTACAGTAATAAGCACGCAGAATTCTTTAGAGGAAAAAAACACAAGTGTTGTTTTGGTAGTTGAAACTGAGACGTAGCATTTTTGCCTTGTAGGGTATATTCACAGTAGGAAATGTGTGCTGGAATTTCACAATGCTGCTAACGATAGCATCTTGAACAACCTTCAGTGGAGAAATGTCGATGCTCTTGTATATACAATAAGAAATATCACTTTCATTAAAATGTACATATGTTCCTTACAAGAGCAAATGCTTCTCGACCGAGAGCGAGTATAGTGTTGGTTTATTTTGTATTAGGTATGGAAGGAGAAACAATGGACTGTTACATGCACTTTCTTGGAAAGTTGGAAGGGGGGAGGGATTCCGATTTCTTTTAACATTTAATGCTTACTAACAACAGAGATACTGTAATTTTGCTCAAGTAATCAAATACATCCTTTTTTTTTGCAACAGATAAAACAACATACCGTGTCTGTGTTTTTAGAGTGCATTTCTATTTAGCCAGGCCCCCTAAAGGTAGTTTAACATTTCCCCAGGTAGCTGTAAATTGTGTGTGTAAGCGAGTATCTCCTCTAAATAAGACATAGTAAAAGACATAACAGAAACGGGCATGCATGGGCCTGCATTTTGTTTTGGTTTGGATTTTTTTCCCCCGTTTCGTTGTTTTTTGTTTGCTTGCTTGCTTGCTTTTGAGATCTGGCAATCTACCTATTTTTTCAATATCCATTTCTTGTTTGGAAATGTATTTCCACTTTTCTCCCACTCCACCTCCCAAGGTGGGGGAATATAAGCTGTGGTTGGAGACCTCATCCTGACAGGTAAGTTCCCTCCAACGTGATCTGTGGACTTAGATTTCAGCTTTAACTATTCCAGTTCCGCTTCGCTTGATTCTGTGGCCTGTTTCTTTCAGGCAACTGAGAGCTGCATTGCTGGAGAATTCCCCATGCAGCGGGGTTATATAACCTGACTCAGAAACTGGGCCTCAACCCAGGAGGTCAACATTTTCTTTATTTAATTAGTCTTTCAGGCATTTAAAAGCACATGCATATTTAAAAGGAAGAAAGTCTATTATTCTAATCTGTAGGAGCAACTTGAAACATTTTATCATCCAAGTTCACCTGAGTCTTCTTTCTTTCTGTCTTTTGTTCTGGGGGCATGCTTCTGTGCACAATTTTAGGGTGGAAGTTGTCTGCACAGGGGCCAATGAACTCCTTTATCTCAGGGAGGAGATGAATCTCACTAAATCTGACTGTGTTCAGGTGAGGACTCCCAGCCGACGCTCCCATATTTCCAAAGCCCAGAAAGCCACGAGGGTGCTTCAAGCGCCAACTCAGCCTCAGCGTCCAACCGGCAGTTAGGGGAAGCCCCTGTTCTTGGATCTGACGTCGCTGGACGGGGCTCCCAAAGCAAGGGGAGGGGGCAGAGTAGGGGTACAGTGCGGATGCCTTGGTTCCCATTCATCCCTGGGATCTTTTCTTGCTGTCCTGCCTGCGACTTTTTTTTCTACAGGAGTGATCACCGAATGAAGAGGTCAGATGCTCGGTCGCCGAGAGGCGACGGTCTTGCTGGTCTCGTTATGCAAAAAAGGGGGGGGGGCACCGCTCTCCTGGCCCCGGCAGGAAGCCTGGGGAGTCGGGGCGATCCCCGGGCTGTGGCCACTGCGAGGGGCCAGGTAGTGACAGCGCCTCTGCTACCCTCCCCGGCCACCGCGCGGCAGCTGGGCCCGCGCTCACACGTTGTTGCAGACCCACCCGGTCCCCAAGTTTCGCTTGCGGTGCTCTTCCCAGAGGGCTGCAAGGCAGTTTCCGCGAGGGGGCAGGGGCGGGCGCTTTTCTCCTCGAACCTCCCTTCTAGCGTTTTCTGCACGCAAGCTAAGACAAACTAAACTAGCTTTGGGTTCAGCCAGATTTTCGAAGGCCTCCTAGGCCGCCGTCCCCGTGTCCCTGCGCCCCTCCTCCCGCCTTTTGTTCGGACTTATCTGTATCGATTGATTATCATTCTAATGTATCGATCACTACCTGCCCCATTTCCCTCTACGTCCATTCCAAACCCAGAAAACGCAGAGCCCAGGGATAAACACATGCTTGGCCTTTGATACTCATCCAGCAACTTGGGTGAGTTCCCGTCAGAAGATGGGAGCGCGCGCCTTACCCATCTCTAATTCTGCCACTAAGCTTTCTTTCCCCTTTTGGAACTTGAGAGACAACTCGGTTGTTTGGAACCAGGTTGGCTGAACTAAGAAAGGTCGCTACTGGAACGACACTTACGTTCATAAAATTTTAAAACTAAAAATACTCACTTTGGTGACATTTTTAAAAATGTGGTTGGTGAAGATACCCAAAAATTCAGCGGTGCCAACGGCCCACAATTTACCAACTTTAAGGACTTGTTTCTGCTTCTTAACCCCTTGTGACAGGGTCTTGCCCTGCTATTCCTTTTTGATTCCCTCCACCCCTCCCCCCTGCCTTACTTCCTCTCCTCCCCCAATAAGGGCCTCCCTTCCTGGAAAACACCCTTGGAAAAACAGTTGATGATTGACAGTGACTTGGGGAGAAAAAGAAGTTACCACCCTTGCTGGCAGAAGCTACCTAAAGATCCTCAAGTGTGTGTGTGGGAGGGGGGGTGTCCTGCGAGGAGGAGGAGGAGGGCGCAGGGATATGGAAGGAAGGACCTTGCAGATCTACCAAAGCTGGCTTTGGCTTTTCACATCCCGGCTTTCCAATTCAGATTTATAATCGGCTGTTAGGGCATGGGGAGGCAACAGCGCTTTTTTAGTTATATATTTGCTTTCTAAAAGTGTTCAAACAGAAAGTCCGAAATGATTTGCAGCTAACATGGACTGCCTGCAGTAGGTTATTTGCTTATTGCTTTTGGCGTGTTGAGAATGTCAAGAAAGAGAAGTATAAAAGAAAAAAAGGAAAAGGGCTCCCACTCCGTTAGAACTTCGCAGTTCTGTTAGAAAAACAAAGCCATGGGTTCTTTGCTGGGAGTTACACACTCCACCCCAAATGAAACAAATGACAGAGAGGGGTACTGAAGCGGGGAGAAAAAAAACATAAAGTGTATTTCAAAGGGTCCCTCGGAAAGGCAGCAATCTGAGATGCACAAAAAAAGTGGAAAAGGATAAGACAGGAATTAGGTCATCTGGTCCAGACCCCAGGAAATATGTTTAGATCAAAGACTGCACTGTTAGAATAAACAAAACAGGACCCACTGAGCCCTCCCAATATTTTCATCTCAGCGCTAAGAGCCGCCAATATCACCAGCTCTATTTGATGAAAGAGCTAAAAATCCCAACTGTAAAAATGACTAAGTAGAAAAATCTCCTCTCCACTCTAATAGGAAGATAAAGACTTAGATTTGCGCTGAAGAGAAACAACATGCAGGCCCAGATCAACACAAACTTCCTGGAATTTTAGCACCAAGTAAATTATCTCATCCTAACCCATTGTCTCTTCCTTTGCTGCCCCCCATCCTGTACAGTTGAGAATGCCAGATAATTTACATTTTAAAATATTGTTAAATTTTAACTGCAGTCTAACACTGCAGGCCTTATTTGGGCTCACTTATTTTACGTTCCTTAAGGATCCATCTCTGTTTTGTTTCCCCAAGCAGCCCTCTGTCCCGGTGACTTGCCCCCTAAGTGGCTCTTGGGTGTGGGTGCACTTTTAAGCTTAGTCTTAAAGTTTGGTCTTTTTCCACTGAAAGATGAGACTGACAGAGGCTGGGAGCTAGATCTATAAACCTAGCTTTAGATCCACACAATTCAGCTGTGGTTGATAGTTTAACAACTAAGCCCAAGTCTGAGTAAGGCGTTCTTTCACCGCCGAGCTGATGGCCTTTAAACCAACTGCCAAGGAACATGGGTAGATAGAAACATTCAGAATAGGGACAGGAAATCCCAGAGAAGGAAAATGAACCCGGGCTAAATCCAGGACCCTAGATCCTTACTGAGTCTGGTTTCCTCTCAACTTTTTAAACATATGATTTGACTTCCCTGGGTTTCTGCAACCCTCTGAGCTTAAGTTGAACAAAGACGCGTAGATGATGTGTTGACTTGGCTGGGCCCTCTGTGACTCAGGACACTGAGGTAGTGAACGTGAGGCTCTTACAGACACCCCAGAAACAGGCACTCCTCCCCCGAGGAGGGTAACTCCAGGATTAGGCTTTCACCTAGGTTTTTTTTTTTTTTTTGTGGAGGACTTTGCAGATGCACAGATCACAAAGTTAGAAGCTCCACATAAGTCTGTCTTTGTCAGAGGCAGAGGGGACCTCCCAGCTTCAGGAAGCACAGCTAAATCCTGACACAGAAGTCTGCCAGGGCATAAATGAGACGGGAGACACAGATCATAATCATGGCTCCCTTCGGTAGGAGGCCTAGATGGCCCCTCTGAACTCGGGTGGGATTGTAACTGCTGGCCACTTAATTCCCAATGTTCACAACAGGAGAAGGAAGGCTGACCTGGTGGGCCTGTGGTACTGCTTCTGCAGGCCTGCATTTTTATGTGCCTCATCTTGTATCTGAGTCACCCAAGTCCATTTGACAGATGATAAAACTGAGGTTCAAAAGGCAGTGACTTGTGGGCTGGGGAGACGGCTCAGCAGCTCAGCAGCTCAGTGCCCTGGCTGCTCTCCTGGCAGCTCACAGCTCTCTGTGCCTCCAGTTCTAGGGGATCCAACACCCACACACAGACATGTGGACAAACAAGCAAGCAATCTAAACTCAGCCACTAGAACATTAGAACTAGACCTGTTCCTAGCTTGAGAGCCTGCCTGGGCATTCTTGGGTGTTGGTCTGATCAGTGGTTGGTTTTCTCCCTCTAGTCCTGTTCAAGGTGAGACAGCCATCATCAACTCATCGCTTCCCTCTGGATTCCTGCCACTGTCATGGTCTCCCGTTACTGAAACATCTCCACTTACTTATTCAATGCTTTAGGTGTCCCCTTTTAAAGCTTTAATGGACCCACTCCCAAAGGAATGGGAAGCACAAGCTTCAGTTTCCCCCAACAATCTTGTGATCCTGCACAGGAGAAATTGGTGGACAGCTGACATTTTCAAGCCGGTGACACGCCCCAAATAAAATAACCTGAGCGTACCCAGCTGCCTTTTCCTCTATACCATTGCCACTTGCTGTAGACGCAAATCAGAAGGTTTTCTTGAGGTTTCATCCCTACTTCCTTACTAGGCACCCCACACATTTGAAATGATCAGGATCTCTCAACCTGGATTGTGACTCAGGATGTGGTGACGTCAAAGCCACAGGCCCGCCCCAGCGTTCTGCTTGGATGGGACACTATCTCCTGAAGCTTTGGTCTCAGCTGTGTCAGTGTGCACACATGTGTGCCCTACATCACATCTGTTAGTATGGTCGTTATCACAAAAATGTTCAAGGGCCAAGCATGGTGACACATGCCCTGTAATTCAGACACCCAGAAGGCAGGCAGGGAGATCGCTGTAAGTTTCAAGCCAGCAGCAGAATGAGACCTTGTTTAAAAGACAAACCGTTTTAAAGCCTCAAGGTACAGTCATACATGCCTACAGTCCCAGAACTCGGAAGACTGAGGCAGGAGGATCACTAGTTACAAGCCTTCCCTGTGTTACATAGGGAGACCCTATTAGGAGGAGGTAAGCAAATACGGCAAAAGTTAGAAGGTCATCAACAAAGGTCTTCTGTCTGATTTTCAGCTCACACGTTAGAATAAGGGCTGGCCATCAGAACTTGGCCAGAGTGATGACTAAGGTCCCTAAATTCTCCTGCAGTCACTCGTCCAGTAGGCAGCATTTTCTAGGCTCTCCTTCTGCCCCTAAGGAGGCGGCCATCAGCTGGACTCCAGTGCTGTCCTGTGTATGTTCTTCATGTCCAGGCTGCTTCCACTTGGAGGGTTTTAACACCATTCTGTTGTCAAGAGGATTCCTCCTTGAACACACACTGATGTAAAAGCGGGAACAGAAACTGTGAGTGGCGGGAAGCCTAATTGCACAGCAAGCCGCACTGTCTCTTTAAGACCCCTCCCCCATTGGTAATTGGGCCCAGCTCTTGGGTAACTAAGATAACGTCCCTTCCAAATCCTACCATTTCTAAGCATCCCAGGCGCTGGACTCCGTGTGGGGTTTACCGTGCCTAACTGCAGAAAGTCCTCTGAAGGCATGCTGGGAAGGGCCCTTAGGGACAACTCCTCAGCAAGGCTGGGCTGGTGGAGTGCTTGCCTAGCTTGCACCTGGCCCTGGGTTCAGGTCCCCACAGCACTGCACAAAGGGGGAAGGAAAAGAAGACACTGCTCCAATAGGAAGGTTGTCTGAGGACGCCCGCACGCGCGTATGAATTACACAGTCACTTAAATTGCTCTTTTCCCCTTTTGTTCTTCTGAAATAAAGTCTTGCTATATAGCCCAGACTGGTCTCAAACTGACAAAATCTGTGCATTTGGCCTCCTGAAAGACAGGCTGTCAGGAATGCGCAACCCCATCTGTCCACTTCCCTGATCTCCAGAACTGAGCAATGAGCAAGGAACTTGTTTGACTGGATAGATGTCTAAGGTCCAAAGCTTGACTTTCTTTGAGTTAACCCTCAAGATCTGAGAGCGGAAGTGGGATACCAAAGTCAGTCTGAAGACTCCAGGTCAGCCTAGAGCTTCTCAGCCTGGATTCTCAATGCAGGCTTTCGTAAAGGACAAGCCAGTTACCATGGCACCAGCGGCTCCTCTCTCCCTCTATGATGCCCTTCCCGCTGTCATGCTTCTTGGTGGCCTCCAGGTTTCAAGGAACTCACTTTGGCCAGGAGAAAGAGAGATGCTGTGGTATGCTGGTTTCAAGCCTGGGCCTCAGGACATGACATGTTTCAACATGTGCTCTTGTGCCTTTGCTAGTCACCATGCCAGCTAGCCTTGGGAAGGAGAAAAATGTTTCTCGGAGAAGCCTTCCCTTGCTGAGCCCACCCTGAAGCCGCCAAGCCCCAGCCACAGGCACCGAGCGTTTTATGCTGTTGATTTTGGAAGTGATTGCTCAACATTCTTGACAAGTCACCTCCCTCTGTAAGATGCGTTCAGTAAAGTGTCACCACCCCAGACCCTTTACTTGGATTAACTCTTTGACTCTGATGCAGTAGAGTGGGAGAGCCATTCGGTGGGAGAGGAGAGACTGATGCAAAGGGAGGTTACGTTAAGTGCTTAAGGATGCATGTTTGATAAGCGACCACTATTTGAACCCAGAGTCCCTGACTCCAGAACACATACAGAGGTCAAGGGAGCTGGTCTCCCTTGTCACACATCTTCCCTAGGAACCTGCTGCCTGTCCCTCCCTGGTTAGACGGCGGGTGCAGAGAGATATCATAACTCAGTGTCCTGGTCTAACTCCGCTAGGACTCACAAGCTAATACTCTGCTCTGCAAACACCTGCCCACGGAAGAAACTTTCTGTTTTATTGGGATTCGTGGTGGAGACTGAAAACGCAGAGGTTCAGTTGGGTGTGGTGGTGCAGGCTTGACATCTCAGAAGGCGGGAGATGGGGCAGTAGCATCTGGGGTTCCAGGCCAGCCTGGACTACTTGGGAAGACCTTTCCTCCCCTTAATTCCAGCATCTTCCTTCAGGGTGCAGGGGTGCTTTTGGCATGATTACCTATTCACAGAAACCTTATTAAAATTTCGAGATAAATCTCGTAGGAAATGATCCTTCCAGCTAGCTAGAAATGTGTGAGGTTGTGCCTGCCCACAAGCTCCTCTTTTTTCCTGTGTGTTTTCAGGCTGCAAGCCTCCCATCCAGTCATTACAAGTCGCTGTCACTGGGAGGGGAACACTTGCAGGCACGAGCAGCTGCTGTGTCTCTACTCTGTGTAAAAACAATCTCTGCAGTCCACACTTTCTCCGTTACACAAAGCTAGATTCGAACATTCCTGGAACATCAAGAATATGCCTAGGGGAGTCATTCAAGCTTAGGAAATTTGGGGATCCTGAGAGTGGGGTTGGGTCCCTCGTCTAGGATGTGCCATGGGGATGTGACAGGCCCTAAGATGATTGGCAGGACGGGGGTCATGATCTGTTTGCTGTTGCTACATGAGAAGTAGTAAGACTGGAGGTTTATCGAACTCATTTACTTTGTGGTTCCCGGAGCTGGACGTCCAAGATTGTGTGGCCACAGGGGCAGGATGTCAGCCATTGCACAAGCAGCTGTGACAGATGTCCTCCAACAGCCTACTCGAGAGACAAGGACTTTATTCCAGAGGGCCTGATCGTCTCTTCAGTCTCTGCCTCTCAGTAAAGCACCATCAGGCAGTTTCGGGGATGGTAAGCTGTAACTACCCACAACTCCCCCACCCGAGACTGACAGTAGATGAAACAGCAGAGGGTCTTGGGTTGGAGACCCTTGGTCTGAACTCACATTGGCAGAGCTATACCATCTCTGAGGGAGCATTTGCTCTGCCTACCTCAGCTTCTGCCGAAGCCAGAAAGACTTGGCACCTCAGGGCGTGGTCTTTTAACCTCTGCCTCAACACTGCCACATAGCAAGCCTTTACTGTCTCCCCTGCTTTTGTTTATCCTCTTCTCTTATGTAGAACCCGCCATGTTGAAGTATCTAGACCTCATCTTAACTCGAGTCCATCTGCAAAGAGCTTATTTCTAAATAAGGTCCGAGGCACAACTGCCAGTTGTCTGTCACAGAAGCCCAGGTGCGACTCTAGGACCGGAGAGAAAAAGCCCAAGGACGAAGAGCCCTGGGGGATCTTCCAGTAGATTCTACCAACTGAACAAGCAATGTGTTCAGAGCTCCAGAAGTGCCTGGGGAGGCAGCCACAGCCTGCAGACTCCCGCCACTCGCTCAACTGAGTGTTTCGCTTGGCTCCTGTAGCCTGGCTAACAAATGTAAGAGTCTTGCCAGCACTTAAAACTCGAAGGTCTCTCGTTCCAACGTTCTAGTTTCCAGGGATATTTTTCAGTCAGTTGAGTGTTGTCTGCTTCCCACATCTCAACAACTGTGGCAGAGGGAGCTAAGTGCTTCTCGCTCCTACGGGACTCCTACAGTTCCTCCCCAAATTGTCCAAGATAGCTTGCCTGACACATCAACAAGGCCGTTCATGGCATGAGGCTGCCTTGAGAGGAATCAGACAGAACCTCAGCTCCCCGCAGAAGGGAGTTCTCCCTGGAGCTGTTCAGAAAAGAACAGGACTCTTGAAGCCAGGCTTTTCGTGGGGATCCTTCTGGGCCCCCAAGCTGCGCTTCTCAAAATTGTTTCCTCTGACCCTGGTGAAGGGGATGAGGCGCTTGGAAGAACCGTTCCTCATCACAGATTAAGAAACTGAGGTCTGGAGAATTGGCGCTTTTCTAAGATCTGCCTGGAGCGTCTGAGTAAACAGCAGAGGAGAGTTATATTCAGGATCTAGGCTGGGGAGATGACTCAGTGGCAAAGGCATTTAGTTTGTGAGCCTGCTCACCTGAGTGTAATCCCCAGAACCCTTGTGGAGGTAGGCAAAAAGACCTGACTCCACAGAGCTGTCTTCTGACCTCACAGGAGCTTTCTGACTCCACAGAGCTGTCTTCTGACCTCACTGGAGCCTGCGCAGCCCCTTACTCACATAGTAATACATTTTTAGAAGAATTATGTTCAGGATTTTTCAGACTAGAAAGAAGGATAAATAAAATGTGGTAGATATATACACTAGAGTACTATTCATCCATGAAGAAGGATGAAATAATGCCACTCGAAGGATGGAAATATTGGTAATCATATTAGACAAAATAAGCCGGACTTAGAAAAATACTGTACGATCTGTCTTGCATGTGTACTCTAGATTTATCTCAAAGACATGACAATAGAAAGGGACCGATGGGAGGATCAGAGGGAATAACAGAGAGCAAGAGAGGGTGACCATGATCAAAGTGCACTGTATCGATCACATATGAAGTGTTTTAATGGAAGCCATTGTTTCACACAAATAAGACATCCAGTAAATATGAAGATATCTGAGATTTCTCTCTACAAGCCTGGATAGTCAAATCGCTATCACAAACCTATGTGGTAGTCAAATCACTATTCCAGAAATTGTGCTTTTCCTCTGGCAAGAAACTTCTATCATCTTTGTCCTTAGAAGGTTCGATTCAGGCTCAGTCACAACAAAGACATAAACAGGCTAGCTTCCCAGAGAAGGGCATTAATCCAGGAAGAATTGTGTTCTTCAGTACAGGGCCCACGCCTGGGCCTTTCCAAGGAGAGGCAAGAACTATATGGGATCCTCATGGTCACAGAGAAAGAGCAGGTTCCACCCAGAATTCCCCTTCCACCTGTAACCTACTTTCCCTCTGTCCTCAGCCCTCGCCTCCCTACATCAAACAGTAGAGTGAGAGCTGTTGTTTGGGAGTGGTTTGTCCCCTTGAAAACACATGTTGACCTCAGTCCCCATAAAGGTGTTGTGAGGTCCTCAGGGTGCTGAGACCTTTGGGAGCCATTGGAGTGGTGGGGAATCCCCTCACAAAGGGATGGATGCAGTTGCCTCAAGAATGGATTCGCTGCACAAAAGCAGGTATCAGAAAGACAGACAGACAGACAGACAGACAGACAGACAGACAGAGAGGAAAGAAGTGTGGCTTCTTTGACTTTCTCTTGCTTCCTGACTTTCTCTTGCTCTCTTTCTACCACAAAGCCTTCCCTTGACAGCCGGTCAGATGTGAGCACCTTACAAGCCTGGAGAGCCATTATTCAAGATTAACCCATTTTCCTCATAAAATACCGAGTCTCAGGAGTTCTCCTATAGCAACAGAAAACATTTCTTAAATCAGGCAGTTTGGCAAGCGTCAGGGTTACTCCCCAGCGCTCACAACACCCTACACCGTCAAGGTATAAGCCTGAACCATGCAGGGAAGATCCCAGAAGGATGCAAAGGACACTGGAGTATGGCCACACCCGGGGACAGAGCTCAAAAGCCTTCCTCAGTCCTGGAATGACAAGTATTCAACACCTCCCCTGCCCAGGGCTTTGTTGGGGGTTCAGGGAAACATCTGTGACCAAAGCCAAGCCAGCTCTTGCTGCCTACTGCCCTGAAGACTGCCCAGGGGAGCGGCCCCCAGACTCCAAGTAAGAGCAGCTGCTTCAACAGGAATGAACGCTGAGGACACCGGTGGCTGCTGAAAGATGCTAACGTCTACACCCTAAGCGTGGAGCAGGGCAAGCCAGCGAGGCCAGACACTGTGCCAGCCAAGGCCATCCCTGAACTAGTAGCATCCTTCCACAGAAAACTTCTCAGTGACAATACAGGCAGAAAAGGAACACAGTGATTGTTTCTCAGAGAAGAGGAAGCAAGTCATTCCTTTCTGGCTCTCCTGGAGACTGATACAGAGCTGAGAGAGCTTGTGGGTCAGTGGGCTTGACTATCATGGGATAAGCTTGGCAACGTCCACCTGCCTGTGTTCTCTGCTAGGCCCACATCCTTTTACAGCAGAGTGCTGATGGAGATGCGACCCTTTCTAACTCTTGGTCTTTCTGAAGCATTCTGAAGGGAACCCAATGTTTACTCCAGGATTAGAGAGGGTTGCTAGAAATCACAGCCCACGAGCTTCAAAGGACAAGACCGTTAGGAGCCCCGGGTCACCTGAAGGAAGTACTTGAGTAGGGAGACCCACGGGATAGACAAAGGTGCACAGCCTTTTCCCTGAGAAATGGAAGAGGTGGGATCTGTACTGAAAACCAGCAACAGCTAGCACCTAAAAAAGTGAGAAGTCAGATACATGAGGGGGGAAGGAAGGCGGAGGGATTTTAAAACTTATTTTGGTTGCAGGGGGAGGGGTGAGAGTGGGTGAGCAAAGGTGGAGGTCAGAGGGTCAGTGTTCAGTTCTTTCCTTTTGTCAAGGGGAATCTGAGGATCAAACTCAGGATTGGTGGAATTGTATTTACCTTCCGAGCTCTCTCATCAGCTCCCAGGACGCACATTTGTTTTTAAAAATGTGGAGCACTAACACAGCATCGTAAATATTTATAAATACCTTTTCCTTCTTCTTACTATGTAGCTCTGGCTGTAATAGAACTTGCTACATTGGTCAGGCTGGTCTCAAACTCACAGATATTCACCCACCTCTGGGATTAAGTGCTGGGATTAAAAATATGAACCACCACACTCACAAATAAACAGCTGTTTTAATAAGGAACGTTCCTTTCTTTCTTTCTTTTCTTTTCTTTTTTTCCCTTTTCTTTCTTTTTTTTTTTTTTTTTGAGACAGGTTTCTCTGTGTAACTTTGGCTGTCCTGGAACTCACTCTGTAGACCAGTTTGACCTCAAACTCAGATTCACCTGCCTCTGCATCCCAAGTGCTGGGATTAAAGGAGTGCTTTACCACGCCTGGCTTGGATCTTTAAAAAACAAAACAACAAGCCGGGCGGTGGTGGCGTGGTGGTGGCGCACGCCTTTAATCCCAGCACTCGGGAGGCAGAGGCAGGCGGATCTCTGTGAGTTCAAGGCCAGCCTGGAATAGAAGAGCTAGTTCCAGGACAGGAACCAAAAGCTACGGAGAAACCCCGTCTCGAAAATCAAAAAAAAAAAAAAAAACAACGAAAGAAAGTTCTATATCTATTGCCCCCTAGATGAACCTTTGTAAAGTCGCATCTAGATCCCAAGGCCATACTTCGTTCGGTCCACGGAAAAGAGCCACGGGCACAATCTTGTCTATACTTGTCTCCTATATGGTGGCTCCTTCGTCCCAGAGAAAAGTGATGGTATAATCAGATATTTTGTTGTTCAATCATCTTTTATCACACGGTACCCATCTCCTCTAAGTGTATATATTTGATTTGGGTTTAGTTTTTTTGAGACAGATTCTCACTGTATACCTCAGGCTAACCTTGAATTTGAGATCCTTCTATATTTCAAGAAGGGGGGATTACAGGTATGCCCCCTCAGGCCTACTGTCCATACCATCTTGTGAGGTGCAATGTACTGGTTGAGGCCAGCACCTGTCATACTCAGCCTGCCATCAGACCACTTGAGACGCCACTGATGAAACTCGGATCTCGCACACTGGACTCACTAGTTTAGGTAGACAGTATTCTAGTATCCCAGAATCACCCTGAAGACAGATCCCAGCATCCTGGCCCCAAAATCGGATTTACCTCTGCCAATATAACCTCTTGCAGGTTATACCCAAGACTGACACAGGAGCCTGGAAGCTGCCTCTTGCCTCTTGGCAACCCCCAATCCCTACCCACACCCCAACCCCACCCCTCACTACTCTCTCCTTTGTCTGCAAAATTGCAACTTCGGGCTTTGTCAGTTTGTTCCCACAAGTCTCTCCGCTCTTCGCTTCTTTGCTAAGAGAGGCAGGCCTTGGATGACCGTTCAACCGAATTAAGCTGCACTCTCTCCCAGTAACTTGTTTTCAACACCTGTTTGGTTTCTTATTTTTGCTGTTTGCTTCCGCGACTCTCTTACCCTGGAGCTGTCTTACCTCATCGTCTGTACCTATTGCGTTTGTATATTGATTCACCCTTTTCTTCCTAAGGACGGGGATTCCCGCTCTGTTCCCCATCACTGAATGTCCCAGCCCCTAGAGCAGTGCTGGGGTCAGGGAGGAGTGAGTGAAATAGTGCTCCAACTGAGAAGCAAGGTGTATGTAAACAATTCTGACCTTGGGACCTCAGCCCCAGAGTGAAGCCGATGATGTGAATGTTTAATGAGCAGCGGAATGGTCACAGGAATGGGGAAAAGGGGGTTGCTTCCGGTGTGGCGCCCTGCCGTGCAGAAGGAAGCCAGACTTTGAGCCGAGGATGGCAGTGTGCAGCTTCCCAGCCCAGGGTTGGGAATAGCTGGTGTTGAGCAATGCAAGATGCGCGTGAGGTGAATCGTTTGGAAAAAACAAAGGCTAAATAAGGAAGTACATACTACATTATCCTATTGCCCAGAAATGACTATGGCTTTAATTGTTGCGCTTTTACCTTTGGGGACATTTTTAGTGTTTTCAGATGTGGACATCATGCAGAATACAGGTGCTGCCTACATTGTCTTGCCCTGCTTCACATCACACAGGGTAGAGCCCCCAAAGTGTCTTTAAAACATTTTTAGTGGCTGCTTAACATTTTGTTACATGGTGAGAATACATTGTTTTTTTTTTCTTTACTTTATATCAAGAAAGACACTCTTCCCACACGTCCTCTCTCAAGTGGAGCAGAAATATCTACTACATGGCTTTTCTCCTTGAAGAAAGCTCAGTTTTCAACTGGTTAACACTGACCCCATAAGACGCATTGGAGACACCCAGAGACATTTTGGCTGTCATGACTAGAGAGGACACGGGTACAGGATAGTGTCTGGATGCTGCCCAGCCTCCCAAGACACAGGGCGTCTAAAGGGACTGCCCAGCCCAAAGTCAACAGTGCAGGCCCGAGACTTACTGTCCAGGACAGTGCCAGGGTTAATATTCAACAGCCATTCAAAACTCCAATCAGCCTGCAGGACTTTGCCCTGGGATTCTGCCTCACAATCAGGTCTCAGGGATCGAGAATGACGGCCACGAGAATCTGGGAAAACAGCTGGTTTGCCTCCATGATGCCTGTTTGATCAGCTACCTAAACAGAATCTCCGAAAGTGGATGCAGAGCCAGTTTGTTTCTTTGCTTTGCTGTGCTAGGAACCAAAGCTAGGGTTCTAGACAAGCGGTCTACCAGGGAGCCAGGTCCCCAGTTGACGGTGTCTTGCAACTATTAAGTTTGAGGGAGGACTTGCAATATGTCTGGAGTTCTTCCTTTGGGAGCCATGATTTCCTGTAAAGGCTGAGACACAGAGTGGGTGTCGCAAACTCTGAGAAATTACCTGAACCCAGGAAGCATTTTACCCCTCAGGCAGAGAAGTGATCTGGCCCTCATAGGACTAGAATTTCTAAATTCCAAAAGAGGTTTCGGTGAAATGTGGGTGATTGGAATCCTGTCCCCAGCCCCCATCCCAAATGTCTTCTTGAGGAGAGGAGATGCAATCTTTGATAATTTTTACAGAGCCTGAAGGTACTGGGAACCCCGCCCTAGTCAGCACTCTCTGAAGCAGCCTCCTTCCCTCAGTTGAGAAATCCACATGCCCTCTATCCCAGATCTAATCTTTGAGGCTCTGCCTGAGCTTTGCAGACCAAAATTGGTACAGAGACGATTTATGGTGGCGCCACCTTCGCCTCACAAGATCCAGACACCACCTGCTCAACCACGGAGGGGACATCTGCTGTCCCTTCCTTTTAGGCTCGCGGTCTTTCTTGGATTCATGGTGGATGACGTGTAACTGGGAGATATTTGGAACTGCATTTCAGATAGTGAAAATATCAAACCTCCAGCCTTCCCAAGGAGGTGTCAGGTCTGAGCTGTCAAACTCAGCAAAACCAGAAGTGGGGCTCTGGGTTTTAACAGTGGAGGGGTGCACTCTTTACTTCCGCAGGTGAGAAGAGGATAGTCCTGGCCCTCGGCTCAGTCGGAACACTCAGGCCGGGGTGTGTATATGCTGTGCCTCTGAAGGCAATGCTTGTTGGTAGCTTTGGATCCGCCATTTTACCTGCCTCTTCTCCAGAGCCCTAGTCCTGTGTGGAGCAACCTGGAGGGACTGCTTCCTGGACAGAAGCCATCCAACAAGCTACATCAGTTAATGATGCATGCCTCAGAGAAGGGGGGGGGGGCAGCAGAAAGCGAGGAAGCCAGAGCCGTGTGACTGGAGGATAGTTAAAACCAGCCATTAGGGCCTGAACAAGAATGTTGGCTAAGAAGTCAGGGCAGGAGCTGCAGAGATGGACGCCAGTCGTTTCTCTTCTAGATGACAGTTACTTTTCCCTCCTGCTCTCAGCCACAACTTTTGGTACCCAAATACTTTTTCCTTTGCAATTTTCTATCAAAATATTGCTTCGGTTGCTGAAAATGATAACTAGAATATCTCCAAGATTTGCAGGGGTGTAGAAAGACAAGCCAATCCTTCTGTGATTGGCAAGACACACACATCTGCAAACACAGATGCCCCCAAACATGCAGGTACTCAGATCTGTGCCCTTTCAACCAGGTGTATGTGTGTGTGCGCGCGCGTGCGTGTGTGGATGTGTGTGTAGGCTCTAACTCAGGCAGTGTGCTAAACAAGATTTACTCACACTCAGACTCAGATGATGTGCAGCCGATGAGCGTGGGGTCAGTGGCAAGAAGGGAGGCTGAGGGGATAAGATTCGAAATGGGGACAAGTGCTCCGCCCAACAAAGAATACTCACTCCAGCTCCGTAAATCCCGACTTATTAATACAATCAATATCATCACTCAGTCTTAAAGCACATTTGTCTGTCCCTCAGACGCCATGGCAACACATGAAGATGATCTCACCATTACTCTCAAGAACGAAAAATCCCAAGGAGGCATATGACAATGTGTAAAATGCCTGATGTTCCAACTCTGAGCCAGAACTTCGGAAGTGGCTCAAAGTTTCTTTTTTTTTTTCTCTCTCTTCCTTTGTTTTGAGGAGGTGGGTTTGACACAGGGTTTCTCTATGTAGCCTTGGCTGTCCTGGAACTCCCTCTGTAGACCAGGTTGACCTGGAACTCCCAGAAATGTGCCTACGTCTGCCTTGCAAGCGTTGGAACTAAAGGTGTCCATCACCGCTACCAGCCTACTCCAAAAGTATCTTTCAAGTAGTTTTGGTGTGACTGAGCTTCCAGTAGAGTGACCAGCTCCTGTGGCGAGCACTTTTCTTACCTTTGGATGTCAGCATGTGTGAGTTTGGAATCTTGGAAACTAAGAGAGCTTCCCTAACAATGGAGTTGATAGGAATTCATTCTAGGACTTTGGCTCCTACAGAAATTTTGCCTGACACTAAAGGGAAGTAGGAAAGAACATTCCAAACAATGTCATACAACCTAAGGATGTTTGTCTTTCTGTAGTCTTCCTGATCTGGTATACTTCATCCCTAGTGAATTCCCAGACCTAGATTCAACTCAGACAAAACAAGGGCATCACTGTGCCTACAACCGTCCCTGATCCAAGCAGAACAGGTAGGTGTTTCCACTGAGATGAACCATGTCGCGCAGCTGAGCATTTGCCACATGACAGAGCCCGGGGCACTTGGACTGCCACCCTCATCTTCTTCTTCTTCATCATCATCATTAACTCGTCATCCTGTGTCTTGATTTAGAGAAATCCCAATTTGTGAAAACCACGTCAGAAGCCATCATTTCTCGCGATCATTCTTCGCTTCACAAAACCATCTTCTACACTACCCATTTTCAATTTGCTCTGCCCTCCAGAAAACTTGGCACAAATGGAATCCATTATTATGTAGAGGAAGACATATTTACTCCCAATTACACTGTGTATTTGAATATAACCTGGGAAATGTGAATTGGATTTTCACATGCACTGCCTACACGACAGAGATAATCAAATATGTCCGCAAGGCTTGGGGATCTAGATATTATTAGCTGCTTTTTATGACAGAAGATGTCCTTGATCACATTGTTTATATTTGCCTATGTTTCCAGACTTTATGGACACCCTGGAGGCAATAAGTAGAGTAAACAAGAATAAATTGCTTGCCATTTTGGAGGAATTCCTAATGTTTTGCATGCTTGGTTTAAAGAAAACTCATGTATTTTATGATGGAATCTCTGCATTTATAAACAAACCCCCAAAAAATTTACAGAGAAAGAAATCATTTTGACTTTCTTACTCAATATTGGTTCCATAAACCAAATTATGGCAAATGCTAACTCCCAGGATGATTGAGTTATTTTGTTTAAGTTAGTTTAATATGTTAGGCCTGGGCAATTCTTTTTCTTGTCACTGAGCTTCTTCCTCTGAAGTTTCAAAATTAAATCATCAGGGCTAATTTTTTGTAGGCGTTTCTGCACTACAGTGAAGAGAATTTTGTACTAAGTGTTTCTTCGTGTTTCATTCCTCGGGTGCACGCCTGACATGAAAACAATCTTAAAAAATTATTTAAAGAAAATCTGAAAGAAAAAAAAACCAACATAGAACCAATTACTTCCTAGTTTGGTTCTCAAAACAACCAGGACATTTTACGTAGGTTTTAGCTCATGCAAAAAATGTGGGGCTGTTACTTAGTGTTCTGGGTTCAAAATAAACCAGTTTTGGGGCTCTGAGGTGACTCAGTCATGGGTCAGGTGACCATCTGCCTGGTCAATGGGTGGCCAGTCCTGGCCTCCTGGCCTCAGCCAGCTAATTGTGTCTAAGTGGGATTGTGTGGTAAGAACGGCACTCCTTCTCCAAGCAAAGACATGGTGTTCATGCTGTCTCTATGACCCCTGTTCTTTCTCAGCCAGGAAGAGCAGAAACGGGTCATTGCAAAGTCTGTCTCTAGAAGCAGGCAAGATGGCAGGGGTGATCAATTCTGGGATAAGCAGTGGGGGAGGGGCAGGAGACAGCAGGCAGTGGGGGAGGAGCAGGAGAGTGCAGGCCACAGGGAGGGAAAGAAAGAAAAAGGAGGTGGGGAAAGAGGTATAAGGGAAGGGACGGGGAGGTGTAGCACGGGAAAACAAGTCTCCGTGTCTGTCTCCTCTGTGATTCTGGACTGGCCATGGACTGCTAGCCCCACGGCCAGCCCCAGCGAGCTGGGCAAGAACAGCCGTGTAAGAATGAATCTGAAAGAGATTGTGTACAAGTGTCCCTGACTCAAGAGGCCAGGGCTGGAGCCACAGCCGAACGCGGGGACAATGGCTGTGAGATGGTTAGCTACAGAGGCTGAAACGAAAAGCTTGTGTCACGGGCATGAGCCAAAGTGGAGCATCGGGTCTCAGCGTTCAGTTACCCCTTCCTGGGATAGAATGTCAAAGCCACTGGGGTTGAAACAGTAATCATAACATTGTGAACTAAGAAAAGAAACAGTGGGGTGCAGCCTCAGCCTAGACTTCTGCCCCTCAACACCTTTGTTATTTGAAATTGGTTCTGTTGGATGGGGCTTCCCTAGCGTACCCCTCCCTGACCCGACAGAAACCAGTCGTTCCTCCCTCCCAGGTGATGCTAACTCAGAATACCCCCAAACATAACCAAATCTTTTGCAGAGGCAGGGAACTATTGTCAGGGGGCCTTCCAGCTGTACTTTGAGGTGTTTGCTGAGGCAAAAGTTTGTCCCAGATCTTGGACCTGGCTGCATGTGTGCACGCGTCTGTGCACGGATGAGGGTTTGTCTCTGTGTGCATGTGTGCCCATTTATATGTGACCGTGTTCATAAAGTGGCCAGTGTCCCTGAACTCCACAGCTCCTCCTGCTTCAACCTTTGGTTCCAATGCACAGAGCAAAGGCCACAGGTGGAGCCAGGGGATGGACAAAGAGGAGCACTATCTTATAGCCTCAGACAACCCTCTGACGACTGACTGGGCTACCTCTGCAAAATTGAACCCTTTCTAATCTCCCTACTTTCTCCTTGTCTCTAGTTGACCCTCCTAGCTCTGGGGCCACCCGAGCAAGAGAACCAGACAGAATGACAGCTCTCAGTTTTGGAGGCTCTTTTGAGTTGCTTGTATATAGGACATTTTTATTTTCGTGGTTTTTGAATGTCTATTGAGTGAGATTCCCGAAGGAGGCTCCAGTTCCCAGACCTCCATCTTTGGAGCCCTCCCTAAGACCTCTTTCTTTTTTCTTTCTTTCTTTTTTTTTTTAAGTTTAGAAAAGCCAAAGTTTTTTATTCCAAAGAACCTCCTCCTAAACCCGCAGAAACTTTAGGTCCCACAACCCTCTAACCATGTTACCGTCCCATTTCCAGACTCCTGTACACAGTCTTCCAGAATTGGATCCTGCTTTGGGAGAAATAGTAAGGAGAAGGGATAAAAATGCGGTCAGTTTCAATTCGCCCGCAGCAAGGAAGAAAGCAGTATCCATGTGCGAATGAAAAGCAAGGAGGAAAAAAAAAAGGTTGAAGCCCACCCCTTGCATGGGGTGAGTGTCAGGTGCTTGGGGCCACTGGAAACGTCACACCTAGTACGGTAGAGAAAGCCTAGACACCAGAAGTTCCTGATCAGAGGGGTGCGCAGGACCGAAGCTGCGGCCTGGGTTGGGAGGGGCTGAGCAGCTGGCCAGAGCCCCTTCGAGAAGCTGGCGGTGGCGTTGCTCGGGATAGAAGCCCCAGCCTGAAGTTCCGGGCCTGCCCCCGGCTTTCCCCGGGCCATTGTGAGGCAGTATTGATCAGGCCAGGAAGCAATAGAGCAGCTGAAGCCCGGGTGGGCAACATTGATCTGGCCCCCTCCCTCGGTTATTACAGGATGCGCCGGCCGGGGGAGTAGCAGGGAGAGTTTGTTTAACGAGGGTTCAGGGTGTTCTTCGCTAGCTGGTTAACTTTAAGTATTGGAATGGAATTGATGCGCACATAATAATATTATGATTCATACAAACCACTTCTCAGGCAACTCAATATATTTCATTACCTCCTTTCTAGCAAATGTATTGATTTCTGTTTTGCGGTTTTATAATACAATTTCAAGGCTGTTGTGGGCTTAATGAGCCGTGTTCTTATGATGTTTAAAAAGATTTGAAGCTATTGTTGAAATAAATATTATGGATTCCCCCCTCCCGAGGCCTCTTCTCTCAGCCTGCCACTCCTCCTGGCTCGTCCCCTCCCGCGCGGGCGGAGCTGCGAGCAGAAAGCTAGGGGCTGCAGCTCCGCCGCCCTTTGTGCCCAGATCAAAGAACCGGAACGCCACAAAGGCGGCCCCACTCGGCCGCGGCCACACACAGCCGCACCTGCAGCGCGGCCAAATGTCATTGTCGCTTCTGCGGGGCGAGCGCGGACGCACCTCCGAGGCGGCAGATGACTAATAACGCTTGATGAGAATTGATGGAAAGAGGCGCGCGGTGCCCAGGGCTTTGTATTAGCTGCCCCGACTTCCCCAGCCTCGGCCGACCGGCTGCACCTGTGGACCCCCTTCCTCTTGGCCTTTATGGAAGTTGACAGATTTTATTAACTTTAAGGAAGAACTTTCCAGCGTGCGGAGGGCCGCGGTTTATTTTGTATTCATGCGAAACGGAAACTGAAAAAGCCCTGTTTACATATTTACCGGCCCCAGTGACCTCCCACTGGGACTCCATAAGTCACGCTCCAGATTAACTTTGTCATAAGAATTGACTAGTGAGCTGAGGGAGTTGGGAGTTCGGGGCGGGCGTGAGGGGGGGGGGGGTTGCATGTGTGAGATTTTTTTTTCCAAACCAGAGAAAGCTATATTCAATTATCTAATATCGCTGAGGAACCCCCAAAGACTTTCCGAATTGTACCGAAATTGGAATTCTTTTTCGAAGCAGGTGCTCACGGGGAGAGCATTTGCAAGCAAGCTGGGTAGATTTGCCCTCAGCTGAGTTATCCCATCGTTTCGATTATAAAAATAACAAAGGCAAGAAAGAGGAACAACCCAACTT
The DNA here is from genome assembly GCF_950005125.1 of Chionomys nivalis. Taxonomy (NCBI): domain Eukaryota; kingdom Metazoa; phylum Chordata; class Mammalia; order Rodentia; family Cricetidae; genus Chionomys; species Chionomys nivalis. The sequence continues at coordinate 36,963,003 of NC_080106.1, forward strand.
CAAACTTTCACCCCCTTGGGGGCTTGGAAGTGTGGGGCGGGGAATGTGTGTGTGATGCTCACATTTGGAGGCTAAGCTGCAACCCGTTTGGAAAAACCGGATTTGGTTCATTTAATAAAATGCGATGTCAGTGGGGAAAACACTGTCACCGGTAACTTTCAGCATTTCTATTCACAGAAAAAAAAATCCTAGAGGAAAAAAAATCAAGACTTAGTTTATATTCTTTTTAATTTATTACTTTCTGTTGATATATATTCATCATGCAAAACATTGAGTTTCACTATGACATTTTCACACACGGAGGTCATGTACTTTGTCTGCTCACCACAATGTTTTTCTTCCTCTTTTTAAAATATTTATTTTTTATGGATAAAGTATTCTGTTTGCATATACGCCTGCTGGCCAGAAGAGGACACCAGACCTCATTACAGATGGTTGTGAGCCACCATGTGGTTGCTGGGAATCGAACTTGGGTCCTTTGGAAGAGCACGCAATGCTCTTAACCGCTGAGCCACCTCTCCAGCCCCCTCTTCCTCTTTCAAAACAATTTTCTTCCCACTTTAATATCTTTTTTAATATCTTGATTCCGCATATGAAAGTACAAGATACTAGTCTGTGAGTCTGACTTTCTTCACTTAACACAATGACCTCCAGTTCCACCCATTTCCTTGCAGATGACATAGTTTTGTTCATTATGGCTCAGTAAACAACTACTATTATTCACTCTTCTCTTTGTCCCTTCATCTGCTGGAGGGCACGGAGGCTGCTCCTCTCTCTTGGCAAACAAGGATGCTCAAGTATCTCAATGAAGCAGTCTTAGATTCCTTCCGGTATGTCTGTAGCTGTGGGATAGCTTAGTAATCTGACAGGTTTATTCCGAAGGTTTTTAAGGAGCCTTAGAACTGATTCAAAAGTTTTTGCACCCCAATAAACCTCTCCACTGATGTAATCATCTGAATCAGAATAAATCAAACCAAATTAGAAAAAGCCCATGCCTAATGGATACCAATGCTCCAGCCCCTGAGAGATGAAACTGGGCAGGAAGATCAGAAAACTATGCGTTTGTTCTCTGGGTTGCTGTTTAAATACCCCGTGGGAGTGGTCTTGAGCATCTCTGAGGAGGGGTCATCTCTTGGTGGGCTTTTTTGGGGGTGGAGTCTGGACTAAGGCAACTTCCAGGGGAGGGGACTTGGGATGGAACTTCCACCCAAACATTCCAGACTCTTTGGACATATGGATGCCAGGGGCTGGGGTGAAGCCTTAACCCAAAAACTGATTTCTACAGAGACTGTACTAATTCACAAGGCCACCAGTAGTGTCTAAAGGTTCTCTTCCAGGCCCCTCAACAGCATTGGTTATTTTCATGAGGCCAGTCATTTGGACGGTGGTGAGACAGAAATTCACAGCAGTTTTAAATTAATTTTGCTTATATTCTTGGTCTTGTTCTTGGGATATTTCTTGGTTTTCTTACTCAACAAATAGGAGTCTACCACTATGAACATCCCTGGGATAGGAATAGCGCTATGAACATCCCTGGGGTAGGAACATGTGAACATCCCTGGGACAGGGATACCACTATGAACATCCCTGGGGTAAGAATATATGAACATCCCTGGGATAGGAATATGTGAACATCCCTGGGACAGGGATACCGCTATGAGCATCCCTGGAATAGGACCAGTCAGGTGTTGAGAACACAGCTTACAGCCAGCTCACCAGCTGTTTATTAGCTGAGCAGCATTAAGCATTCGGGAACTTCCTTTTGTGTGGCAGACAAATTTCAAATGAACCGAGGATCATTTTCCCAAGAAACTTTTAAGTTGAACGATAATAGAAAGTACTTAGTAGAATATTGCACTTTTCATTTGGGCCAACAGATGGGATGCCTGCTTCTAGATTTAATCGGGGGGCTGGCAGACAGGTAGGAAGGACACCACGTCTTTGAGTTGAAGTCTCTTTCTTTTCAGGAAAGAATGAAACTGCTCGGCATTCAGAACATCCACTGCCCCACCCCCACAATCTAGTCCGCCGCAGCACCTCAGCATTGATAATGCCTAACTTCTACTTTTTTCATTTCTGATGGCATTACAAAGTACAAAGGGTCATCGAGCAGCAAGGGAATCCACTTTTCACAAATCCATTACACTATTCCTTTCTTACAAAAAAGTATTAGGGGTGTGTGTGTGTGTGTGTCTGTATGTGTGTCTCTGTGTGTGGTGTTTGAAAACTAAAACACGAGCTGCTTAAAACACACAGCATATCCCCTGGTCTCCACTTACACAGACACAGACATAAATAAATGATTTAACAATCCCGGAGTCACGAGTCTCTGACCTCATGCTTTCTCAACTTCTTTGAAAAGATTTTGATATCAATTGTTACTTTTTCCCCCCAGAAGCATAATACAGGGTAACCTTAGCATGCACAATCTGTTTCAAACAGAGGGATACAGACAAGGGCAGTCAATGGTAGATTTTAATGTCCTGGCAGAGCTTATGTTACCTTGCTAGAAATGAAATCTGCTCCCCCCATCCCCCAAGCTCAAGTCCCTGGACACCCCCATCAGAGATCATTTGTTATGCAAAGTTCTGCGAGGCAATCAAAATGAATTCACAGAGCTCTTTCCACTGGAGCCCCAGCTCCTAATAATGGGCTTTCTCAACAGGTGTTCATTGTGCCGGCCTGACTTCAAATTGCCTGACTAAAGGTTTTATTCTTTAGTCACTTCTTTTTTAATCTTGACCTTGTAATTTACTAATCGGCAGCAGCTGCCGAGGAGGGCCCAGCTGTTTACCGGAGGGGACACATACCACCAAGGAGGCTGCTCCTGGAAGCCCAGTACCTTCAGACTGGGAAGAAGACATTGACATTCCCCATTTGGAGACTTACAAGAAGACTTACCTTGCTAAGAAGGTAGTCTAACAATTGCAAAGCCCTAGCCACCTCCCGCTGGGCCAGTCTCGGATTCGGTGTACTTGAATAGACAATTTTTTTGTTTGTTTTATTTACTTGTTTTTGAGATAGGGTTTCCCTGTGTAGTTTTGGAGCCCAGGCTGGCCTTGAACTCACAGAGATCCGCCTGCCTCTGCCTCCAGAGTGCTGGGATTAAAGGCATTTACTCCAACAAGGAATTTTAACAAAGCAAAAAACCCATCAGAAAAATGCCATGTCAAAGGAAGTACTTTTAAAGAGTGTATTTTCAGTGCGCATGAACTAAATGTATCAACATTCAAGTCTGTCTTCTGAAGTCCTGAATAATGGAGCAGACTACATTCTCCTACAGAGATTCTTGGCCTTCCCTGGATCATCAGAATCACTTCAGCTGAGTGCGCATGGCAAAAGCATGAGGCCAATTTATACCCAAGGCTCGGTTCTGAACTGTATCAGAGAGCGCATGCCTGAGGCACCAGTGGGCACTTTTAAGATCAGAACGGAACCAAACCCATCTCACAGGTAAAGACTGGGTCACTGGAGTTAGGAGGACTGAGTTCTGCCTTGTCACAGCTAAGGCAGCTTCCTGTGGCGCCAGATCAAGGATAGGTAAAGCTCAGACTCCTGCAACGCACAGACTTCCAGAAAGAACACTGGAGTCTCTTGGTGTTTACGGATGAAAGTAGATACAGACTAGCAACTTTTGAGTCAAACAGGAAGTCCCCCGAGAATCCAGAACAGAGGCGGAGGCTCCAGATGATAGGACCTCAAGCTCTTACTGCAGATCTTCGTCAGCCTTGAGATGGAGGCTCCAGGGAAGCTCACCATGGGGAGCAGTGGTCAGCAAATGACCAGTGCTGTGATCTGCTGGCCTGGCATGTCCCCTGGGTACCCTGTCCCTTTAAGAGATAAGCCCCGCCCACTCCCAAATCCTCCCTTTCCCCCCTCCCCTCCCCAGGCAAGCAGATACCCTGCCTCTTCTCCAGCCTCTTCTCCCTCTGTCTGCCCTTCTGCTGGAGGGGCAGCTTTTGCTTCTTCCCTCTTCCTTCTTCTCTTTCTTTCTCTCTTCTGTCCCCTCCTCCCCACCAACCCTTTATTCTTATGCTGTTCCCAAAGCCCACTAATAAACTCTGTACCCAAGCTCTCTGCGTGGTGTACCCGTCTGTCTCCCTTGTGGCCTCAGGCCACCCACCCAGGCCTCGGGTCACCCGATAACAACCAGTCCCCACCCAGCCTTCATCACCTCTGTTCCCTCCCTGCTGCTCTCTTGGGTGTGCTCACATGCCAATCACAGCTGTGCAGACTGCCAAGACCAAAGTCAAGAGGAGTAACACATATGGGGGCAACAGCACCTCTCAGTGTTTGTCCACGCGTGGGCAGAAAATTACTCTAATATTGAGGGTCTGGAGAGTGGGACACACAAAGACCTCCCCCGGTCAGCTCCTGTGAGCCTTTCCAGCTGCGGGCGGAATAGAAAGATGTCTTGGGCTCCAAAGAGCACACACTCCCAGCCTTCTTCCCTCGCTTGTTGTAGGAAGCTAGCCCCATACGCTTTGAACCAGAATCTGTGCCTTGTGGGGAGGGCTCAGTGGGTAGCTTTGTAGGGCGGGTGTCGCAGCAAGGCATCTCGATGCAGTTTTCGCGGCAGGTGCTGTGCCAGATGGACTAGGCCAGCTAGCAGATGCCTGTGATTAGCACATCTGGATATGACCATTGCCTTAGGCCTGGAGGAGCACTACTAAAGCTGCTGTTAGCTCCCATCACCACTAGGCGTGGTTTGCTTAGGTATGGTCCCAAGTGAGATCGCCTGCAACTCTTCTAACTGTAAAGGGAGCTGAAGCCCAGAGAGGGAAACACTCTTGCTCAAGGCCACACAGCGATTTCTAAACAAGGATTGGGGCTCAGGGATGGACCCATCTTTTGATCTACTAGTGTTCTGAACTATTAAATTCGTACTCTCGAGGGCTTCTGTTTACAAATTCCTTTGAATATTCAGCTCCGTCACCAACTGAACAAACAAAGAGCTTACAGGAAGCTCTCAAACTGAAGGAGGTCCATTCCCTTACTGCAGTCGCACAATATCCAAGAACGGGGGATGTCTGAAAACTAGAGGTTTATTTTTTCACACCGCTGCTCCCAAAGCCAGGGAATCTAAGAGCATGGAGGTGGTACCTTCTTTACATCTGTGGGGACCTCCTGATACTTCACTGAAAGCGTATGGGAATAGGCTGGGGGTGCCATTCAAAGGTGGAGGACTTGCCTTGTGCGCACAAGGCTATGGCGTCTATCCGCAACTGAGGAGGGCAAAGAGGAGGAGGGGGAGAAAAAGAGAAGGAGATGGGGAGGGAGGGGAAGGGAGGGAGAAAAGAAGGGCTTCAGTAGGGGAATATTTGGGCGGGGAGAGAGAGCACAGAACTGCAGATAATTGAATTTTGTGTACCACACTAGGCTTGTGAGGCAGGGAGCTGCCTGAAGTCTCCGAAGTGGTTCGGCTGAAGAAGTATGGGCTAGAGAGGGCTCAATTACTTGGGCTCCTGTGGTGTTTGCTGTTAGGAAGTGGTAGTCAGGCCGGGCGGTGGTGGCACACGCCTTTAATCCCAGCACTTGGGAGGCAGAGGCAGGCGGATCTCTGTGAGTTCGAGGCCAGCCTGGTCTACAAAGGGAGTTCCAGGACAGGCTCCAAAGCTACGGAGAAACCCTGTCTCCAAAAAACCAAAAAAAAAAAAAAATTAAAAGAAAAAAAAAGGAAAAGGAAGTGGTAGTCAGGATTCGAATTCTGTCCCTCAGATACAGATCTTGCTGGTTCCCGGTTCCCATTCCGCCGCCACTGCGTCCGACTGCGTCCGCCTTTGCCACGCCCGCAGTGGCGTCCTCACTGATGCTGGAAGGGTTGCTGGCGTCTTGCTTCTTACATTTGCACCAGGCTGTGTTGTGCTCACGACCACAGCTGAATTTCCTTTCCCTGGTTTCCTTCTCTCAGTGCTAGGGCTGGAACCCAGGGCTTCGAGCCCTCCAGACAAGCACTCTACCCCTGTGCCTCAGCTCAAGGCAAAAAAGATGGTGTCCGTTCCCTGTTCCTGGGGGCCTCTACCGCACCCAGCTAGAGACAGGTTCCAGAAGACAATGCATTTGTTACTAGAGATAGTTTTTGGAGATGCCAGAAGTTTCAGAAATGGCTGTTGTAAGAAGCTGTGACATACCCCCCACCCCAGCCTAAGAGCCCCTTCCCCAACTAGCATCTAAAAACATTTCTAAAGGAATAACCTTTCCTAATAAAATAATCTCAATAAGACATTTCAGCAGGGGAATTATTAGATATTAATTCATGCCTAGTTGCACTGACAGCTCCGGCCGTCAGTGTTAGCCTAATAGCACGCTAGGTGAGAATTAATATGCCATAATTCATGCTCTGTCATGCATTATTGCTTAAATAAGAATAATGAAGAATAACCTATTCTGGGGAAATAACTGGGATTCTCAGAGTTCTCCTGGCCAAGTTATAAATAGTTACGTTTGGATCCAGATTTTTTTTTGTATTACTAAATTTGAAATAAATTGCATATATGTATGCTCATCTATAATTACTGTGAACATTTTTCCTAAGTACTAACATTAAGTTCAGTCATATTCCATGTTTTAAAATTGAACTTAAGCAAAATCACGTGATTTTCTAGAGACCAAAATAGACACTTCTTTCCTCCATGGATCCCTGGATCTAGCACATGGCACCATGTGACTGGGGTGGAGGACCTAACAGGAAAAGGAGAAACGCACCGGACCGAGGAAGGCACAAAATAGGACAGGTGGAGTTCCAGGGGTTTTGCGTGCTCTGCCGGAACTTCTGAAGAATGAGTCCCTTCCAAAAAACCGGCTGTTTGCCCAGAAAGAGTCGGGGAGCATAGGACCTTCTGGAAGGAACCCTGTTTTGTCTGAATCTGTAGGTCCCCTCAGGTTCCTGTTTCCAGAGCTTCTTCCCCAGCTGGGGAAGTTGGGGAGCCTTTCCAAGGTGGGACCTAATAGGCAGAAGTAAGTCGCTAACTAGAATTAGGGCTTAGCCGGGCGGTGGTGGCACAAGCCTTTAATCCCAGCACTCGGGAGGCAGAGGCAGGCGGATCTCTGTGAGTTCGAGACCAGCCTGGTCTACAAGAGCTAGTTCCAAGACAGGCACCAAAGCCACAGAGAAACCCTGTATTGAAAAACAAAACAAAACAAAAAACAAAACAAAACAAAAAAATAGAATTAGGGCTTTGAAGGTTACACCTAGCCTGGTTCTGGTACCCTCTCTGCTTCCTGATTTGCCATAATATAAACAACCTCTCATTCCTGCTCCATAGACAGAGACACGGCGCCCTACCTTCCGTGCTATGCCGGACTGAAACTGAGACCAGGAACCAGCAGAGCTCTCTCCTCCCCCCCTCTGTCGGGTATTTCATCACAGTGAGACAAAAATCACTAATACAGCATGAGACTAGATAATAAATTCATATGTCCTCACAAGCTAGTGCCCGTGGAGACCGTGAGACGTGATGAGAAAGACCGTGAAGTGAGGAGAGAGAGAGAGAAAAAAAGAGAGAGAGAGAGAGAGAGAGAGAGAGAGAGAGAGGAAGCCATGACATAGAGTTAAAGGTAACTTGTACATGAGTTCATTCAGGAGTAGGTCGTGTATTCTTTAGAGCCCACTCCACGCTGGTCCCTACAATGACCACTGGGCACACAAAGAAGCTGGGATTCCTGTGTGGGCAATGAACACTCAGAGATGATGCCATCCGATAAAAGCAAAAACCACAGTGGCCCAGGAGCTCAGCAGAGTGAGGTTCTCAGCCTAAAGTCGTGAGCTGATTGAGAAAAGCCTCACAGAAGAGGTGATGCTGAGAGAAAGGATCCCTCCAGGGTGAGCATAAGTGCTTGGCTGGGCTAAGAGATGAAGGCAAGAGAAGGGTAGTGCCGGCTGCAGCAGGAGGCAGTGATGGAGGAGGGAGACCCACGGAGACACAGACCGTGGCAGCTCTCATAGACCACGGTAAGGTTTGGTGTCTCAGAAGTATTCATGGATTCAACATCAAGAATGCTCTATAAGCCCAGGACCGGGACAAGGAGAAATGGAAGGAAAGAGGCAGGGACTAATCTGAGAGGGATGTGTTTGAGGTCCGGGGCTCAGTGGGTAGAAGTGAGGCTGGGGTCCAGGACATCTCAGTGAGGCTAGACCATCAGAGGCATCGAGTTAGAAGAGTTGGAAGAGGATTTTACCCAACAGACACCTATTTTAAAGACTGGGAAACTGAGCCCACGAAAGATGGCAACAGGTCTCCAAATCCTCTTCAGGCTGACTGACAGCTTTCCTGCTTTGGGAAGTTTCCCGCTTGACTATGAAACAGAGAGGAGGTATCGTAGGGATGACAGTTCCCAACCACGATTCCCATATCTCAGATGTGTTCACAGAACTCATAAAATGTACAACGATTGGTTACATCGTAGGTTTCTTTTTTCCGTGTGCAGGGATCAAGCCTTGAGCCTTGGACCTGCTAGGTAAGCACTGAGCAACAAGCCCCTAATAGAGCAGTTCTCAATCTTGCTAATGCTGTCACCCTTTAATACAGTCACTCACGTTGTGGCGACCCCCAACCACACAATTGTTCCGTTGCTACTTCATAACTGTAAATCTGTTACTGTTACTAATTGTAATGTAAATATTCGATACACAGGTGATCTTAGGCGCAGGTATGAAAGGGTTGTTGGCCCCCCCCAAAAGGGTCACGACCCACATGCTGAGAACCACTGCAATACACTTCTAAGTGAATGCATTTCTTTTGAATGCATTCCCAGGGGGAAGCTTGTATTATTGCATGCATCAACTTTGTCCCTTCTTTGCTACAAAAAGAAGAAAATCTGGAAGTCAGCCCTGAGAAAATGAAATAACCCTAAAATTCTAGCCAGAGGCCATTGCCCAGTGAGGACTACTCTCCTTGTTAAACAGCCCTGGCTAAGCCTGGGGACACTTTTGTGTTAAAGACCGAGTAGTACCCAGCTGGGCCCTTCTGCTTGTTTCCACAGGGTTCACAGAAAACCAAAAATCAGGGAGTCATTTGCTCACTGTGCGATTCATGCCTTCGGGGCTGAATGTCTCTGCATCACCCAAAATAAGCGTTCAGAAGCGGCCCAGGGGACACAGGGACATGTCCTTTCCAGTTGTGAGACATCTGAGCACAGGGAAGTCATAGGCAAGAAGCTGCCCCAACGTGGAGGTGACCTAGCTGCACCTGTTCCAACAAGTCTTTCTCAGCAAACCCTACATCTTCCTAGGCATACTCTACCTCAAGAATCTTATATTATTCTTTTTAATAGAATCTCATTCTTTATCTCTGACTGTAGGCATCGGCAACCCTCCTGTCTCACAATGGGATTACATGCATGGGTCATACTTGCCAACTAAGAAACTTTTGTGTAGCCTGCCAGAGACCACTGTCTATTTCAGGTTGACACCAAGATCATGTGTTATTTGCTATACACCTGGGTAGAGGGGACTCCCCAGGTTGTTGACTTTCAAGGTTGTAAGATTGTCTACATATCATTTGTTATTTGAGCAGCCCGGTCCTGGTGGGGAGAGGACAGGAGAGGAGATTGCAGTGGTGTCCCTGTCAGATTTCAGAGACAGAAGCACATGCATTAGGCCCCTGCCCCTTTGTATGTCCCCCAGTTGGGGTCCCCTGAGTGCCTGCTTTGAGTCTTCCACAGATGGGAACAGTGTGAAGTGAGGCTGGGTGGGTTCTCGGGACAGATTTCCCTGCCTCCTCCCCCCTCCATCTTGTCTGGAAAGGATGCAGAAATGTCAATTGTCTCCTGGTTCTATTACTCTGCTGATCCAATCAATCTATATGAAAAGAACAGATTAAATTGAGCGAACCTCATATATTTAATGATTGCTGCTATTTGACCAGGGCAAGCTGCTCAGGAAGTGCCTGTCACAAGCTATTGATAGTCTTTAATCCTGAGTTATCCAGTGTTGAGTTTGCTCTCTGCCCAAGATGGAGGGTCCTCAGTGATTCCTAAGCTTACAGCAAGAAAACGAGGTGCCTGCCAGCTTGTCTTCCTGCTAGGAGGTTGGCTTTAATTCCTGGGCTATAGATCAGTGAGCAGACATAGTTTCTTGCATATCATATAGAACTTCCTGACTTTCCACTGTACCTTTACAATTTCTAGGAAGGTCTCTGCTAGTTGGAGGGGGCATTAGAAAGTTCTTAAAACACCACCGCCAACAAAGGCCCTCTAAATGCGTGATGATATTGCATGTAACCACAATATTAGGCTCTTTCTCTAACGTGCTTTCCTCTTACAGTAAAGAACACTCAGAAGAGTTGCTGGTTTTTTATTATCTGTATTTGAAATGAGGACGCTGAAGCACAGAAATGTTGGGGGACGTGTCTGAGGTCACAGAGCTAGCTCCTGACAGGCTGGGATGCCAGACTTTACAGAGGGCAGGAAATACTAAGTGGCTCAGTGACCATACAGTGGCTGTCAGCCTGGCCCGCAGTCCTGACTGCTGTGTTGATGGCGGCACACTCGCGAGAAACTGTGATTGGGATGTCAGGCTTGGGTATGGAAGGCTTGAGTTTCATAAACAAGCCTGATTCCAAGTGTATGTCTTAGCTAGTAATATTTTAGGGACACTGTCCTAGTCTGTTCAGATGTTGTGATAAAATACCGTGGACTCACGGCTTACTAACAGAAATGTGTAGATCACAAATCTCAAATCTGGAAGTGCAAGGTAAAAACACAAACAGGGTTGGTATCTGATGAGGGTTTACTTCCTGGCCCACGGGTAGTACCTTTTGGCCAGGCTGGCACATGGTGGCAGGGATAAAGGGGTTCTCTGGCCTCTCTTTTAAAGACACTGATTCCATATATGAAGTCTCTACTCTCATAATCTAAGCAAACACCCATAACGGTCCCATCTCCTAACACCAATACCTTGGAACCTAGGATTCAGCCATTACACACGTTCATTCTTCACTCCCGTGTCTCCACCTTCTCTTCCTTCCCCCTTGTTCCGCCCATTTTTGAACCGTCCCTGAACCTTTCCGTTGAACACACATTCTCACCAAAAATGATTCAAAGCAGCGCTTCAACTCAACAATCGGTCACTAGGGACACTCCATCTGCCACCCAGTGCTGAGCAAGAGTAGTCCTCGCCCCTGCAGCTGGAAAACCCACAAGGAGTTTTTTAGCAAGTGCATCAAGAGAATTGTAACTTTAGACAAGTCTGGTGGCAGACCCCTGGCAGACTGTGGTGGCCTCCAGACAGTATGCCTGTCAGGAGAAACGTGGAAAAGGCGGTGTTCTCCTTAAACCTTAAAATTTTTGCATGGTGATAAGAGGCGTGTAGAGGATGGTTGATGTTCCAAGCTCGCCTGCTTCTTTGTGAACACTGCTTGTCACTCCTGCTGCTTTAGACAGGCTGGTGCTGTGGTCAATGGGGGAAGGTGTAGGGCAAGAGCTCTAGGAAGTGAAACTGGTTGACTTCTATCTAGAAGGAGCTAGGGATCCATGGAAAAACTGTAAGCACGTCAGCAGTAGGAGATAGAAGCTAAGACTATGGCCACAGGCACCAGAGGTCTAAGGCATCTGTGGTGATTAGAATGTAACTGGCCACCATAAGCTCCTAGGGAGTGGCACTACTAGGAGGTGTGGCTTTGTTGGAGTGGGTGTGGCCTTGTTGGAAGAAGTGTGTCACTGTGGGAGTGGGCTTTGAGGTCTCCTAAGTTCAAGCTACGCCTAGTGACACAGTGTACTTTCTCTTCCCTGCAGATCGAGACGTAGAACTCAAAGCTTCTTCTCCAGGACTGTGTCTGCCTGCATGCTACCCACCATGATGATGATAACGGACTAAACAGTAAACCACCTAAATTAAATACTTTCCTTTATAAGAGCCGCTGTGGTCATAGTGTCTCTTCACAGCAGTAACACCTAGCTCGCTGAGAGCCTGCTCACACTGAAGAGTGCCTGTCTCTCCTTCATAAATTCCTAAGCGCTCATCTGTTAAGTTGCACTCATTCCGAAGGGCAGCTGCAAGGTTAGGGGAGGAGGCATGTTCATACTGTAGCCAGGCATACAGTAGGTGCTAAATAACCACTAGCTGGTTTAACGGTCAGACTAAGACTTCAGAAAGCTCCTCTTGGGAGACTGCACCAGAAGGAATCGAGGCTGCCAGCAGGAGATGAGCTAGGACACAGAGAGGCTCATCTAGCAGGCGATGGCAGAAACCTGAGCCAAGGCTTCACAGGGGATGAAGGCAACAAGAAGTAGGGATGGTGGAGGGCCAGCAGCGCTGAGCAGATGAGGAAGATAGAGGAAGCCAGGAGGACGCTCTAGATCCTAGAAAGGGACCCAGAAATGTCCTTCCTTATAGTCTTAAGGGTCCTCTTGCTAGAAGGCAGATGCATTTTTAGCTTGACAGCAGCTCCTGGCTTGTGAACACACAGCATCAGAGCCTTGGGTCCTGAGAAGGAGGAGACCCAGACCTTCCACGCGTCTTTCTTGCCTCATCCCGCCCCACCACATTGTCTGTCTGGTCTGTGTGCTATAAGAAGATGCTATAAAATGCCAAGTTACTTTAAAAAGAAAACCACACACCCTGCCTGGAAGATCTGACCTGGGGCACCATCCAATAGCAGCAAACAAGTCAACTGGCTTTGTTAGCTTGGGCATGTCTCTTGTTTAAAGTTTCGGGATCCCGTCTGCTGCTTGGTGTCGTCCATCAAGCTCCTGACTTGTATCTGTCTTAATTGATCTTCATCTTGTGGTAGGAACTCACAAAGAACTTGCTTGAGAAGCACAGAAAGCCAGGGAGAGGGGCTCTTCTTTCTCTTGTCTCCCTTTCCTCCCGGAAAGAGGTGGATCCTTGTTAAGATGGGGGGGGGGTGGAGAAGGTTTTGTCTGGTTGTCATATGCAACCCCATTAGCACAGCCCTCTTTTCCTCTGCCACTTAGGAAAGAATGAGACTCCCACCCCCCAATTCTAAAGTGGTCTTCTATCCAGGGACTTGGACCTGCTCCTTAAGCAAAGACTTTTAGGTGATCTTGTGTTCCTAGTCACCCTTCCCTTTTCCAAGATAATGAGCGAGCCATGAAATTCCTACCAGAGTTTGCCTACCTCGGTTGACAGCTGAGAGGGCTAGGTCATCCAGAGGTCCCATTCTTGTGCATGCCCGAGTGCCACCTTCTTAAGTCCCTCACCCTGTTTTAAAATGCTGGCTTTTGGGCGCCACTCTGTTGTAATATGGAGCGGCAGGGCTGCATCCCCGGCATCCGGCCACCCGCATGGCTAGCTTATGTCCCGAAATAATTACACCGGAATTGTATTTTTTTAATCACTGCCTGGCCCATTAGTTCCAGCCTCTTATTGGCTAGCTCTTACATATTGATCTAACCCATTTCTAATATTCTGTGTAGCACCACGAGCTGGCTTACCAGGAAAGATCTTAACCTGTGTCTGTCTGGAGTGGGAGAATCATGGTGACTCCCTGACTCGGCTTCTTTCTCCCAGCATTCTATTTTGTTTTCTCCACCTACCTAAGGGTTGGCCTATCAAATGGGCCTAGGCAGTTTTTTTATTAATTAACCAATGAAAGCAACAGATTAATACAAGACCCACCTCCATCATCACCCACCCCTCCAGCAGTGCCCACCCACCCTGGAGTTTTGTGTGCCCGTTAGTCCAGCTTTGGTTCTGTAATAAACTACATATACCCTTCCATTGGAGTCTGTGTCTTGACGGTTAGCCTTGTGCATTCTTCAAGTGGGATGATTCATTTGGAGCCATCCTGTGCGTTGTCAGGTCCTTAGCTGAACTGCTACATCCTACTCTTGAATGGCAATTGCAACTCTCGCCAGCTGCAGAACCAGAACTGTCTTCATGTTTTCCTTGCGATCAGTCTCCAAGACTTGTTACTTAGTGGGCACCCAGTTGCCATTGCCCACTGGTGGGTTTTCCCCTCCCTATGCTCCCTATGCAAGGAAACTCTCCTGCAAACGTCCCTTGCCCTTTGAGCTCTAGAGTAAGCTCCAGAAACTCCAGCCAGGCGAGTGTGGGTGTGTGATGTGTGTGGACTGACTGAGTCCCCGAGCCACCCTGGCTCCATTTGGTTCTGTTTTTTTTTTACAAAGAGAGTTTCTGTGAAATAAATGGAACAATGATCTCCCCCTCGAAATCAACCGCTTAATCATGTATCAATCATCACTGTCATTTAAAACCTGAAACCGCATCTATAGACCCGGGCCATTTCCCTGGCCCAGGTGTGAACCCCAGGACGGTGACTGAGGGAAGTATGTGATCTCCCCTCCCCTGCCAGTCGAGTCGGCTACCTTCCCGATCAAATGTGCCCAGAGGATGGGGTAATGTTACTATTGTGCCTGGGTAAGAAGGTCCCATCCGGGCCCCCACCCCATAGCAGGGGAGGAAGAGGAGCTTAATCATTACCAGCATTAACTTGCCTTTCTAGAGCCTTGAAAATGAGAATTTTGCCCTTTTTTTCCCTGGGAGTAAATTGGGTCAGAGTGTTCCCAGAATTTACATTTCAATTAAAAATACAATAATAACACATTGTGCAAATAGTGAATGATTCCGACCCAAGGGAAGATGACACCGCCCGCTACTTTGTTAATGAAAAGCCCCCTTCATTGGGACAGGCCACACATCAGCAGTAACAAATCTCCTGTCTTGTTCTGGGAATGGGGGCGTGGGGGTGGGGACGAGGAGGTGAACGAGTTGCCACCGCCCTGTGGGGACTTCCAGGCCACAATAGCACCACCCAAAGCTACAGATTGTTTCTACCCACGCTGGTCCATCCTCCCAATGCAGACGTGGCTGCTTTTCCATCAAGACTTTAGGGCTGGGAGAGTAGCCCAGTGGGTAGAGTGCTTGCTTAGCTTGCAAGAAATCCCGGGGTTTGATCTCCAGCACTATGGAAAACCTAGCGTGGTGTTACACACCTGCAATTCCAACACTCCAAGGTAGAGGGGAGGAATACAAGGCCTGCTTGGTGTAGGACAATATACATATAGATACACATATGTATGTATGCTAAGTGATTGCAGAGAGCATCTAAGCTATTCCACACCCTTTCCCTCTGGTCTTTATGGATGGACTGAACTTTTGAAACATTTTCTATTAGGTTCTTGACCTAGACCTAAACAGAGAGAGAGAGAGAGAGAGAGAGAGAGAGAGAGAGAGAGAGAGAGAGAGAGAGAGAGGAGCCTAGAGATTGGTGGTTGTGACTCTTTGGAAGCGGTCCTGCTTCACTGATTGTTAGAGATGGCTTAAAAGTCATACCAGGTGTATGCTTTATCCTAACCCACATAGTCTGGGAGGGAAGGGAGATGGAGCGGGCAGGTGGGGACCTTGGAGGCTTGCTCTAGGGAACACAGGGGAGGAGGGTATGTGCCTCTAAAGACACAGGTGGCAGAATTTAGTTCATAGATTGGTTCTGAAAAAGAAAGGAGCTGCTTCAGTCCAACAGGAAAGTTTTTATGGGGGAAAGGCTGTCCCTCCCCACAGCCTCCTCCAGGTGCAAGGACTTTAAAAGCAGGTCTGTGAGCATGGGCTAGTAGCCCCTGAGAAAGCAGAGGCATCTAACTGTAGCCCTGCAAGCATATCTACTCAGGAGCCTTGGTGTGGCTGGCATCCCAGTTCATCAATCTGGTGCAGGATAAGTGTGGGGAGCTGCATGGCAACCTTTCTCTTACGCTGTGTAGCTTCCATTCAGTGTTTTTCAGTGAAATTAAAAAAAAATGTTGATTTTTGCTACGTGTGGTGGGGGTGCAGGTCTTTAATCCCAGCACTTGGGAGGCAGAGGCAGGCAGATCTCTGCGAGTTCGAGGCCAGCCTGGTTTACAGAGTGAGTTCCAGGACAGGCTCCAAAGCCACACAGAGAAACTCTGTCTTGAAAAATAAACAAACAAACAAAAATAGAGATTTTTATAAAAGATTTGTTTAAAGTTTATTATTCATTTTCTCTCTCTCTCTCTCTCTCTCTCTCTCTCTCAATGATCACTAAATCCAACAGGGCCTATGTTCTTCAGTATTTAAGTCTAATAATTGTCAGAGTGCAGTCAACAATTCCATTCATAACACTTTTTTTGTTGTTTTGTTTTTTTGTTTTTGTTTTTGTTTTTTGAGACAGGGTTTCTCTGTGGTTTTGGAGCCTGTCCTGGAACTAGCTCTTGTAGACCAGGCTGGACTTGAACTCACAGAGATTCGCCTGCCTCTGCCTCCCGAGTGCTGGGATTAAAGGCGTGCATCACCAACGCCCGGCCCATTCATAACACTTTATTACACTGCTTCTTCTATTCTACCCCAGGTAGAGGTATCACACACAGATGGTTTACTCCAAGATCTTTCCCAAAGACACATCAAGTTTTCAAGGAAGCATCGCTAGGTGTGCCCTGATGATTCCTCAGAACTCACGCCCTCAAAATCCTCACCTTGCTGTCCCCACAAACCCTGGGCTCAAAAGCCTGACTCGGCCGATCCTAGATGAGTCCTTGCATTCACAGGTCCACTTTGAGCCACCCTCCCAGTTCTCAACACATCTCGACCACCTGCCCACGAGCTGCTGTGTATCTTCTGCCATCTCACTTTTCCCAATGTGGAGTGGAACACAGGCTCAGTCTCAGAGGTCGGGATAAACCGCAGTCTCTTTTAAAAAACCAAAGGTTTTCTTCTAGGTTGACTGTATTTGAACTCATTAAAAGATCACATCAAAACAGTATATAAGCATTGGTTAATATGAGAAATAGCACACACCTGGAGCAGACAGCGTGTCCTTGCTACCCTTCCAGGCCCAGAATGCCAGCTTCTGAAGCAGCTGTCGCCAGTCCCTTAGCAATTTCTTCTGGTTTGTTCCTCCAGTGACAATACTTGGGTTCTGGCTTCTTGGTGTTAATATACAACAACTTCATGTTATATATTTCTACATAGAAATAAGTGAGAGGCTGCAATGTCCTGCCCCACCCACCATCTGCCCCCTTCTATCTTCCCAGTAGAGCTTTATTGCCAGTTTTTATTGTTCTGAGTGGGAAAATCTGATTCTTGGCTTCTGTGAGTAGTGCCTCACAATGTCATTCTTTGCTGATTCCTGCCTCTCTTTGCTTAGCTCTCTTAGTCTGGATGACTCTTCCCACACCCCACACCCCCAGTAGCTCTGTACAAAAGCTTTCAATCCAATTTTACACCCGGCCACACCCATCAGTTAATCTGTCAGTCCTATTTTTTTTCAAGAGACATCCCTCCTAGAGCTACCCATAACTACTGCTCCACCTGATCTCCATGCTGCCCAAGCCTCCAACACAGCTGTCGGGGGCTCCTCCCTCTCCTGCCGTCCTGGGCCAGAGCGCCTATCCTGGGTTTCATGTCATTGTCTCTCAGCATTTGTTCTTTGGAAATGGTTTTGAGTGAGGGTCCTTTGAAGGCAAAGTTTTGACACCTTACATACTCAACAAGAGGACTCTGTTATCCAATTACATTGGGCTAATAGTTTGGGCCATTAATAAAATTCAAATGTTACAGTAATTTTCTCGGCAAATTGGAAAACAGTGGCTTACTTCACTTGACTTTTAGTTCTGCTGAGAAGGCCCAGGCCTCGCTGTGAATTCTGTACACACGGGACCTAGATTCTTGTTGATGTTGTTATTGCTTTTGGGTTCATCTTTGGAAGAGTTTAGGCTTCTCTATTTGTGGTGATGTCTCTGGTATAAATGGCTCTTCGTTCCTTCCAGTATGCATTCAATGGGCCCCTTTATCCAGAACACCAAAGTCCTCAGCAACTTTACAGATTTCCCTTTCCTGCCAAGCATGTCTATTATTAAGATAGCTGCCCTGAAACAATTCTCCATTTTTAAATGTCTGTAGCATTAGTTTCTGTGTACGAGTATCTTGCCTGCATGCATGTCTGTGTACCATGTGCGTGTCTGATGCCCAAGGACGTCGAAAGAGGACAGCAGATCCCTTGGAACCGAAGTGACAGATGTTTGTGAGCCACCATGTGGATGCTGGGAGCTGGACCTCGGTCTTCTAAGAGTAATAAGTGCCCTTAACTATTGAGCCCTCTCTCTAACCCCCACTTATTTTTTTGCCTTTTTTTTTTCTCTTTGCTTTCTTTTAAGTTTTTTTTGTTGAGTTTTGATTTTTGTTTTTGGTGTTTGCTTTACTGTTGTTGTTTTGTCTGTATTCCTTTTTATTGTTCTGTGTTTCTATTTTATCAATCATTTTTCTTGTCTGGGTCTAGCACAATTTATAGTGTCCCAAGTGTCTTTGGCCTCACCATGGCCAACTTCTCACTGCCCAAAGACCATGACTGTGGCATTCGGGTCACAAGACTTTATGGATTTATTAGCCACTTAGCTGTATCTTCAGTTTTAACAGTGTGTGTGTGTGCGCGCGCGTGTGTGTGTGTGCGTGTGTGTGTGTGTGTGCGTGCGTGTGTGTGCGTGTGTGTGTGTGTGTGTGCATGCGCGTGCGTGTGTGACAAAATGCTGTCCATGGTAGAAGAACTGATGCCTCTGTGGAGTTCTTCTGGGGAGGGGAAGGATGGTCCCTGGTTGGGATGGTGGGGGAGGAAAGCTAAGGAGCTGGCAGATTCTAACTAGGACTTTCTGCTGTGCTCCTGGGTTCAGCCCTACCTGAAGACCCCTCTTCCCAGGTCCTTCCAGCACCACTTCATGGCCCAGCTCATCTCTTTGCTTCATTGTTCCCACATCTAAGTTTCAATTGATCTGAACCCACTTTTTCCCAGTTCCTCAAATTTTCTTGACACCTGTCATTTGCTATCTGTCTCCTCTGCTCCCTTTGGTTCTGTGGACTTATGCCTTTGTTTTTGATCCTTTAACTGTCACCTTATGAAGGTTTCAAAAATGAGCAGACTAAAAGGTTTGTGTCTAATCTACCATGAACTCCCATTGTGCCGATTTTTATAGGCAGAGTCTATTTATGGCCTGCAATATTGAATTTCTAGATCAGACAGTGATACAACTTTTTCTGTAAAAAAAAAAAAAAGTGTTCTTTTTCTCTCATCAAAGTGAGTCAGTTCAATGAAAAAATGGATACAGTGTACACAGTGTTAAACATGGCCCAAACCTTGACAACACTGAGGAAGCAGCGTGGAACGGAGGCTAGATGAATCGGTCTGCATCAGCTTCTCAGTCTGTGGCAGATAAACGGGATTATCTGCAGCTTCTGCCCGAACAGCTAGAAGCACATCCCCCTGCCCCAGTATCCCCACTGCTCTGTGGCCCGTGCCCTGAGCATAAATCCAAAATGATGACAGTGGGCTAAGCATGCATCTGGGAAAACGCAACCTAAAATGCTCTCCAAGGTGGGCTCTTGGTGTGCGAATGTTGGGCACAGCTGAAGTGAGGAGCACAGCCAAGACGTGTCATGCTGGGTTCAAATCATCTATCATGTTCATTTTTGATCATCTGGCCTAAGGGTCAGCATGGAGCCTAGTCATTCTTTTTGTGGCTTTTTTCCTTTTCCCTTCCCTTCCCTTCCCTTCCCTTCCCTTCCCTTCCCTTCCCTTCCCTTCCCTTCCCTTCCCTTCCCTTCCCTTCCCTTCCCTTCCCTTCCCTTCCCTTCCCTTCCCTTCCCTTCCCTTCCTTCCTTCCTTCCTTCCTTCCTTCCTTCCTTCCTTCCTTCCTTCCTTCTTTCTTTCTTTCTTTCTTTCTTTCTTTCTTTCTTTCCACTTGTAAGGATAAGAATGGACTGTGGAGACTAGAGTCTGGGCACTTTCTTTCTTTCCCACCCTGATGGCCTAGACTGCTGACCAGGGCAGAAGGAAGCTCTTCCCACCTCCCCCTCCATTTCAGCCAGCTGATTCATATGTATCTTCTTCTAGATGATTCTCCAGCCATTGGGCATGACTGGTCATCCCATCTCTCATCTTCCTCTTTTGTAACTTCTGCAGGACAGGAGAGGCTGTGCAGAGTAGATGTCCAGAAAGCAGGGGAGCAATGGGGAGCCTGCTTGTGCCTGCTAGGCTAGGCATGTGGCTTATGATTAAGGAGCATCGATTGGCCTTTGAGGGCATTGAGAGGAAATCATTCCCGCAGTTGCTGGCTGCTGGCTGCTGATTGCCTGGGGGTTATTTGTTTATTTAAGCGAACAAAGTAATGGACAGTGGAGATGTCTGAAAATTGCCTGGGTTTGTTCTCTTTTTGCCTACCTGTCCCTCCTGGGTACCATTACTCTCGGCTCCTGCAGGGAGGGCGATTTCCCCGATCTATCTCTGCTAAGTTCTATTAGTCAGCTGCTAATACAATGGGAGGCAAACCGGAAGAGGCACAAACTGGGGAGCCCAGGGGAAACCCCAGTCCTGAAACTAGCATTCCTACTTGAGACAGGGTTCCCACCTGGGGGTGGGCGTAGCTCCATTGCCAAAAGAAGGCAAAGTGCTTTTGTCTTTGCTGTTTTCTGCTTCTTATTTTAGTTTCAAAAAGAGGATTCTGTTAGATAAAAGTTACTCTAAACAGATTTGAAGAACCTGGGCATGACTCAGCCTCCTCCCTGACGGAACAGGACTTCATCTCTGAGGCTCATGCTGCGACACCTCCCTCTGGGACCTGGCAATTCTATCTTCCAAGAAGGGCTGTAGTAATACCTCAAGTCCTACATACTCTCCCAAATTTTGACACTCGCTGTCAAAATGAAGGCTGTTTCTCTTGCTCATGAACCTGAGTACTACTTTTTTTTTTTTCACAACCCCAGTGGTGGAAGACTTAAGAGGCTAGCTTCTTTTTTCTCTATACCTCTTCCTGAGGAGCTGTGTGGGCTAGTTACTATAAGCTACCACACTGCAGAGACCAGCTAGACAAAGAGGTACCCAGGCACCCCAGATTTTAGTCCTGGGGCATAGGCAGCAGGCATATGAGTGAAGATGCCTCCTCTAAGCTGATTCTAGCTCCTACACTGGGAGAGGGCAACACAAACCAGCCCACTTCCTACGCTGTCCTGCTCTATGCAGGAAATGGCAGATCACTAGTCACAGCCGTTGCTTTTGAGCACTGTTCTGTGGTGGTTGATTATTCCGTGGCGGTGGGTAACCAGGAATACACACAGGTAGGCACACCGTGGCAGGATGCAATCAAATACCCTCCGTCCTCGGAGTAAAGATCTAGAATCTTCTCTGTTATCCATTTTCACTTCTCTCACATGTGGGTAAGAGAGCTGCATGGAGAACAGTTGAGTCTGAAGCCTTGGATCAGTGAATGACTTTTGCCTCTGGCTAAAGGGAGACTCTCAGTGGCCTTGCCCCTGGAGTTTCGGCTAGCGTCAGCGCATTTCCACAGAAGGTCAAAAGCGTGAGCACGCCTCCATCAGCAGCTGACACTTAGGAGAATCGGTGTAGGGGGCGCTTACTGAACATCCGCTGAGCGCTGCCACCATGCCACCTGCTCAGGAGTGGAAAGGCAGGAGAGTCCATCTCTACCTTCCCATATTTTCCACCTGCCAGGGAGAGAGGAAGCCACCAGGACCCACTTAGGAAGTGACAGGAAGCCATGAATGCTAAGCAGAAATGCAAGCACAAAGGTGTCTGGCTGTAGGAAGAGATCAGTTTTGTGATTTCAAAGCATGGTAGGGAAGAGGCCAGCAGAGAGGAAGCCTAAAGGGGCTGGACCCAAGTGGGAAATCTGTTGGGGTTGCATCAGCTACACCCGAACCTACCACCTTGGTCAAGACAGGCAGTTAGCAACAGGTGACAGACTGAGGAAAACGAATGTGCAACCCATACAGCCTGCCACACCAAGGGCATGATGGGACTCTGAGCCACTGGCCAAACAAACAAAAAAATGTAAGCAACAGGTCACATTGCACACTCACCAAACTGGGAAGGAAAAAAGATGAAAACACCAAGCGTTGGCAGTCACCCAGCAGCCCCGGGATGAGTCCCGCCACGGAGCTGTCTCTGCTTTGTTTAGTTCTTTCTAAAAAAATTATTTATTTATTTGTGTGTGTGTGTGTGTGTGTGATGTGTGTGCGTGCGTGTTGTGTGCTGTCACATTGTACCTCTGGAGTTTGGCTTATGAAACTGCAATATACAGGAAATTAGATTGTCTAGCAAGCACTCCTGGGCACATGTGCCACGGTGCAGGTGGGGAGGTGGGAGGGCAGTTTGTCGGGATGCGTTCACTCCTACCATGTGGATCCCTGGGGTGGAACCCAGGTTCTCTGATTTGGCAGCAAGGCCTTTGCCAACTGAGCCATTTCTTCAGCCCTAGGGAACATCTTGTAAACTGCTGGTGACCATAGTGTGGCCGCCACCCATGAGGGCCATCTGCTAGGGTGACTGAAGGTAAGTCCACGTACTCTGAGACCTTGTCATTGTGGACACACAGATGCTCAGGGCAGCATTGCTTCTGAGGCAGGGTGGTCTGATTGCCCATCCCTCGAGAAACCTGATGAGAAAATGCTGCAGAGCTGGAGACAAAGCAAAGCAATGGTAAGAGCAGGATAAGCCATCTTAAAGACATGAAGTTTAGTGGAAAAGGAAGCCTCAGAAAGCTCCACCCAGCGCTGTTCACAGCTGAGCAGAATATGGACACATAAACAGTATTTTACCAGGATGTGCATATCAAAGAAGAGATAGGGTGTCCCTGTGTGACAGTTTGATCTGGGGAGATCATTCCATGGAGAAACACTTGTCCTGCAAGTGTGAGACGTGGAACTCAGATCCTCAGAACCCAAGAAAAAGCTCTGGAGAGGCATGGCAGCTGCCTGTGATCCAAGTCCGCGAGGCAGACAGGCAATTCCTCCAGAACAAGTTGACTATCTAGACTGGTGGAATAAGTGAGCTGAGTTTCGTGGAGAGGTCCTGATTCAATAAATAAAAGGGAGAGGGTGGGAGAAAAACATCCAACATCAACTGGCAACTTTGGATCTTCACATGCATGTACACACACACACACACACACACACATTCATACACTGGCTGCTCTTGCAATGGACTGGGTTAGAGTCTACACACTCACACATAAGTGCATTCATACACTGGCTGCTTAGAGTCTCAGCACCCACATGGCTACTTATAGTCATCTGTAACTCCAGTTCCAGAGAATCTGATACTCTGTCCTTGCCTCCATGGTCACTGAACACACACATGTGGTACACAGATATACACTCTGGCAAACCTCTCATACAGAAAACCCACAAATAGATATTTAACAAACAAAAATATCAGGCCAGGGAAGGAAGTAGGCAGTCTGTGGATATGGGTTGGATGGATGAAGCAGTTACCTGATATTGGTGACTTAAGATATTATTTAGCAACCTGCAGAATGGCAAGCTGTCTTGAGAACGGGGGCCTGGTTTACATGCTATGACTGACGGCCATGGGTAGTCCGGATATTATGGATGCTATCTATCTATCTGGGGAAGATTTCTACCAGCCTGGTTAAATGGCTCAGAGCTTCTAGGGGAAGCCACCATTATCTGGAGAAGTCACTCCTGTGAAAGGGCTCCTGCTTGGCAGGGCAGATAAATGAGGCATTCCTGTAATTGTATGGAAATCGTTGCTCTAAAGTGCTTGGAAAGTTTGGTGTCTTGAGCGGGCTAAATGTCACCCCTGTAAGTTTCTTGGCCCTCTTAATTTGCTTGGTAAATCCCATTTTTTCAGAGGGCGAATTACAGTAAAAGTGGTTTATCTCTTTGGCATTCTGTCGACCAGCCTTGGGGTGTGGGACCAGCGAAATGATAATGGATGTCACTGGTGGTGACCCCAGGCCCCTCAGGAAGCTGCAGGCTTCTGAGTCATCTAAGAAAGTTAAAATGAATCTCAGCAGTTTCAACATGAGATAAATGTGTTATAACCCAGGACTTTGAAAAGTGCCCAGCTGTGTGTGGTGGGCGCTTGGACACTGTTCGGCAGAGGACTGGACTGGTCAGTACCGGATCAGCCAGCATGCCCACCTCCACTTCGACTGCAAAAGAAAAGAAGGAACTCTCCTCACCGTCTCGACGTTAGTCTTCAGCCACTTCCGGTGGGCTCAAAGCGACTACACAGACTGTTGACACTCCTCCTCCATTACTACAGCCTCTGGCTTTTTAAGAACTGGATGGGCTTCAGTGAGGGCTGCAGGTTTTCAGGTCTAGATTTAGGAGGACTGGTAGATTCTACCTGCTCTGTCTTAGCGCTCACTCCTGGGATCCAATTACCCACCGACTATAGGAGGAACCTTAAGCAGGCGCACACTCACACCCTGGTTTGGGTGGGGGTGGGGGAGGCAGCCATTTTGGAAGACTGCCTTCGCATTCGCTGTCTCCAGTCAGAAGGGTAGGGAAAGTAATTAATAATAAGAATTGGTTGTTATTTTAAACTACAAAGTTTTGATGTGATTTGTTAGGCAACAGAAAGTAACTAAAACAATCTTTATTTTTGTTTTATTTGCTTTGTGCTTGTTTTGAAATTAAAATAACTCATTTGTTTATTTTATCTTTACTTTTACTGTTTTGCACATGTATGTTATGCGTACTGACTATGATCACCCCCACCTCCAAACCACCCCTTCTGCCCCCACTCCACCCCCGCTTCCCCACAAATCTCTCCAACATTCGTGTCTACTCGCTTTGTTACACTGAGAGTAACCAGGGTCGTCCACGCAACCAGGGGTTTGGAGCTGTATGTTGGAGCCCTGTGAGGTCAGTTGAGGATATACAACTGAAGGCAGTGGTCCTCCCCTTTCCCAGAATCTATTAATAGCCAATAAATTCAGAGGTCAAAGGTAGGCTCCCAGAGTCCTTCCCCCTTCCATGAGCGGTTATTGATAGAGTGGGGTCTGTCTGGCCCCAGGGCAGTTAAGCACAGTTGTTGTTAGCCAATGATTACAACACTTGTGTGGACCTCGAGAAAGCCTCCCCCCATCTTCTGACTCCTATACACTGCCCCCTCTTCTTAGAGGGGATGCTATGAATGACTTGTTTAGGGATGGGCCCACCGCCGTCACTCTTCTCTGTATCTCAAGCAGCCTTGAGTCTGTATAGGCATCACTGTTCATCACAAGGAGAGAATTCTCTGATTGAGGCTAAGGGCGGCTTTTGCCTACAGAACCAGGCACAGGTGTTTAGAAGACAATTTGTTGCTGTATCAGCTTGGTTAATCATCAGAGATATGTTTTCCGAATGGGCTGGCTGACTTCTCCAGACCTGAGCTGTTCACCAGCCTTAAGGCATCCGTCCCCACCTTCCTGTGTAGTGGGCCTTGGGTCCAATCAGAGACCACTCAACAGTCCAGCCACTATGCACAAGTGGGCGTATCTTGCTTTCCATTTGCTTACATTATATGCCCTTTATCTCATATCTCCATCTCCCCAACCCCTGACCCTGCCTCCTTCCCTGCCTCAACCTTTCCACCAACAGGATTCTCCTTTTTTTTTTTTAACTTTCTTTTTCCCATTTTACCCCTCTTTAAGATAACCCTCCTCATCTTCCTTGTTTTCTGGCTTTCACCGGCCATCTGTGTGAGATGCACCACACTCGAGAGGAAGCTAGAATCCTCAAATGAGAGAAAACCTTGGGGCCTGGGTTACGTCACTCAGAATATTATTTTCCAATTCCATCCTATGATTTTCCTGCAAATTTCATTCCTCTTTACACTTACATCCTATTCCACGGAGTATATGTTCACTCTGCAAGTCTATGTTTTGGGAGAATTGAGGCCGTTGATACTGAAAGATGTATATTAATTCCGGTCATTTTTCCATTTTTTTGTCCTTCAGCCCTGGCTGTCATTCTGTCTGTCTGGGATCTGATGCTCTGAGACTTTAGATGAGAGGAAGAATCACTATGACTTAAGCTTGACGTTCACTGTGGCCTCTTACATTAACACGCTAATTCATTTCATGTGCCAGCCTGACTGGGCCCCGCGGTGCTCAGATGCTTGGGCAAATATCATTCTGTGTGTTTCTGGAAAGGTGACTTGGGGTGAGATCGACGTGGACGGAGCAAACAGACTACCCTCTCTAATGGTGATGGGCCTCCAGGTCATTGTAGACCTGACCAGCTGACGAGATTCTCCCACACCATGGCTCTCCTCAGATCTCCTCATCCTTATAGCCTGTATGCGTCTTATCAGCTCTAGCTCTTCAGCACCCTGACTCCTGTGTCTGTCACAGCTACCAAGGTTGTCACTGAATTAGTCGTCTATGATGTTCGCTTTTATAACTCATCCATCCCATGTCCAGACACAGTGTCTACAGGGGCTCCCTTGGTGAGAAAGAAGGAAGCTGCTTTTTTTGGAAAGACCTGGGTAAAGTCAATGGATATGGATTGAGTGCCGGTACTTCCGGTAAGACCACAGTTGGGAATGTCTCTTAAAGTCTTCTGGTTCTGGCCGCTTGTCACACTGAAGGCAATCAAGAACCCATGGAAGGTAAAGGAAGGATGAGTGGCCAAAACAGGTCTGTACTCCTAGACTCCCAAGACCCAGTCACTGTGTTGTCTTCCAGTAACTCAGGATCTGTGCCCACTTACTCGACCCTTTGCAGTGTGGGAAGAAGCGGTGAGCAGTGATGGGGCCATGGGAGCTGTGTTGCTATGCCCACCTTTCAAGGAGCTGGATGCTGCCCACTGTATCTCCATATCCACCTGCACAGTTGGTACCAAGCCTGCTCTACAGTTGGTAAAATGTGACCAATGAGTGTGATCGGATCTGTACTTTTTCAGTGGCATACTGCTATGGTTTGTGCTGTGTGTCTCTGTACTAGTTTGACTTAGGCCAGGAAAGCAAAGTCCAGTCCATATATTCTTAAGAAAGGGATTTAACATAGAGGACTGACCACTCGGGTGATCAAAGGGCAGGATGTCAAGAGGTAGAGTTGGGAGATCAGAGCTCAGAGATTACAGGAAGCTCCAGCCTCCTCTACACTGGAGGGTCGGGTGGAAAAAATGAACTAGGACCCAGACACATAGTAGCCTGCCAGGTAAGCTGTGAACATGGGGAGGAAACTCAGCCCAGATCAATGTTACTTCCCAAGGTGGGGACTGAGGACAAAGCAGGGAAAAAGACAAAGACAGACATGAAGATGCAAAGGACAAAGAAACCAAGACACAGAGAGATAGACAGAGACAGAAAGCCAAAAAAGAGGCTTCTTCCATGGTTGTGGTGTTGATGTCTCACCAGCGTCTTTCAGACACTGAACCCATCAGGAGCGGAGAGGCACAGGAGTCTGGGAAGCAGTCAGAGTGGCCATACCTCCTGCCACGCCCTCAGCAGAGCAGAGGACAGGTAAGGACAGCCACAGTCATCTCCTAGTCGGACAGGAGAAACCTAAACAAGTTTCCAACTCTCTCTTGGCCAAAACCAGTTCTAAAGTAGACATTTAAAAAAAATTAAGACTTTTCTAGACTTTGCAAACGGTCAGGCTTTGCATGTGAAATATGCCTGCTGGATTTGCTAGCTCTGTGACATTGAGTAAAGTTTTTAATCTCTCTGGATCCCAGTTGTAAACAAGAAGAATTACAGTTCACTTCCTCCGAAATGCCGTGAGATACTGTGAGAAAAAGCCGAGGCTCACAGAAAGGCTTACACGTTGTCTCACCCGCTGGACCCAGAGGCTTCTGAGATGAGCTGGGATTTTCTCTCCTCAGCAGTGGTGCACGGGTCATGTCTGCTCTTTCTTGGGTATAAGTACAGGTCTTCACATAGTATACAACACTGACCCATAATACATGTGTTCATACATAAATGCATGCAATTTTAGCCTTAAACACTTAACTATGCTATTCTCCACCCCATCATGTTACCTATACCTTCTAGAAAACTCTTTAGAATCCATAGGAAAAGAAGAATCTTGCTTCTATAGGTAAACAAACTCCCAAAGACATTCAAACACACACAGGAAATGAAAAATGGTGAGCTGCAATGCATATCTGAAGAGAAAGCCAAATGTCCCTTGCGAAAGAAGAGCCACAGGGTTATCCTGGAACAAGGGAGAGTGAGCCCTCAAAGCTCGGATGCTCCTGAGGATTGCCCACAGTATATTCCTGGGGGGCGGGGGGCAGATGTTTCTGTTCCTGTACGGTGTAAGCCATGGGTTATAGCAGGACTGACTGTCCTAGGGAAGACTAAATAAGGGAATGGTGAAAACCAACACAAGGGTCAGAGTAGAAAAACAGTGCTCACTGGGGGCTGAGCAGCCCATCAACATCACAGTCTGTGTTTAGGGGGACAAACTGTGTGTGTGTGTGTGTGTAAGTATGGGGGTGTGCTGTGATGATTACCAGCATCATGAGAGCTATCACCCTCTCCTATCTTTGTGGACGCCCATACTCACGGGCACAAAACAGTACATGCACAAAACATACTTGCTCATCAATCGCTTGCTAAGAACCTCACCCACTCTGCGCACAGATGCTGTGGGCTGATAAGCCAGACCGTCATGGAGCAGCTGTGGTGAAAGATGAGCAAGTCTAAGGCTGAGGCTTGTCTTGTGTGGCGGTTTGAATGAGCTGCCTCCCATAAATCTCAGGGGCCTGAATACTTAGTCTCCAGTTGGTGGCTGTTTGGGGGAGGATCAGGAGGCGTGTCCTTGCTGGAGGAAGTGTGTGATCAAAACTTGCCAGTTGAGTTAGTGCTCTTTATTCTTCACTTTCTGCTCAATGTGTGAGTGCCCCCCTGCTCCTGCTGCCATGCCTTCTCTCGGCCCCATGAACTCTAATGCTCAGAAACCCTAAGCCCAATTAAACGCTTCCTTTACGCGTGTTTATAGCTGGTGGGACCTTAAGCGCTGCCGCAGTAGCAAGATTTCCGAAGAACTTTAGAAGCATGTCTTTGTGTTCTGCTGCTATAGCAGAATTCCAGAGACTCGGTGATTTATGAATGATGAAGTTTCATTTGGCCCATGGTTCTAAAGACTGGGGAGTCCAAGAGCATGACACTGGCGTCTGTCCTGGGCCTCTGATGCAATGTGGTACGAGAGCAAGCTTGAGACACAGGTAGGATGGGCAAGAAGAAGGCTGGCATCACAAACCCGCTCTGCCACTCATTAACCCACTCCCTCCACAATGGTCCTAATCTACCCACCTCAGGGTGGCCTATGACCCGATCACTAGTAAAGGTCCACCTCTCAATGCTATTACAGCGGAGAGTACATGTTAGCGTGTATGGGAAGGGGCCATTCTGAGCATAGCAGAGCTGTCTCCAGGACTAGGATTCTTTCCCCTTACCACTTCCTCTTGCCAAGATGGTGCCTATCAGAGCAGTCTAGGTTAACTTTCCTGGCCAGACATCCTGAGGAATGAGCCTTCTGTTTTTGTTGAAGGTCGGGGAGAAGGATGGGTGGGTGTTCTTCTCTGTGAGTTTTCTCCACTTCGGTAGCCTAAGAACCTATTTCTAAACACCAGCCAGGCTAACTGGGTGTGGTGATCAAGCCAAGGCAAGGTCTAGCTCCTGGCCAGGCGTGGAGATGATGTGTTATAGGCTGTCAGCTCACAGAGATCTTTGGTACCCAGCTGTTCAGCGGCTGTTGAAGAATCAGGGGAGCCATTTTCCATTCATCTCTGCACTGCTTCTTCTAGCAGCCAACTCTTGCTCTGAGAACTTTACTCCAAGTACAACTTAACAGGCTGGGGGGATGGGAGGCTCGGCACTCAGGGGAGGGCATCAAATGATGGTCCAGAAAGAGGGGCTAGTTGGAAATCTCAAACAGAGAATAGAGCTTGGTTTGGGAGAATAATCCGTGAGCAAACTGAGCCTGGATGTATTTTGGGAGACTTGCCATGAGGGGATCTGACCGCAGGTGCAGGTTTGGGTCACTCTTCTGGGTGGCTTGTGGCCATCTGCTTAGCTTTATCCCTGGTGGCTCCACTCGTGGGGGTTTGGGAAGGATTGTGGTGTATTCTATCTTCTTCAAATCAGGGATGTGCAAAAGGCATTCCTGTCATACAATTAGATGGGTCAAACCCGGTTCACAGTATAGGCAGGCTATTTTTTCTGTGGTTGAAGATGTTGGCAACTTGGCTAGAGAGCTGATGGGAAGGAGCTGGTGGGCTGCAGGGCCCCTTGTTGCACTGCAGAGAGGAACAAGAGCTGGTATGTTCAGGGACAATGTCAGGGAAGCTGTGGTCCTTCCTTGGGAGCTGCCTCAAAGTGACCATTGCCTGGGATAGTAAGTTGGAATGATGGAGAGTTGTCGGTTCAGACCACTTTCCCCAAGGGTCCAGAGACAATTCTGTGATGCTCAATAAAGTCACCCTCCCCTGATAGTTCTTGTTCCAGGGAATTGAGTGAGTGCCCAAAAGCACCAAGGTGATTTACGCTGGTGTCGCTAAGAGTAGCCGTGCCTGGGGCATTACCATGTCACCAAAGACCTGAGTTCTAGGCTGAGTCTTCTCTCTC
Source organism: Chionomys nivalis (assembly GCF_950005125.1). NCBI lineage: Eukaryota > Metazoa > Chordata > Mammalia > Rodentia > Cricetidae > Chionomys > Chionomys nivalis. The sequence continues at coordinate 36,993,308 of NC_080106.1, forward strand.
CCAAAATAAGCATTATGTACAAATTCCCTTTTCTGAAGACACTCAGTGCCCTTGATTTTGACCTTGGAATGTTTCCGTGGGATATGAGAAGAGTTAGAACCTTCAAACCCAGCAAGGGTCCACTGCTGTGTGCACAATCTCTGTCCTCAGGTGAATGGGCTTTTTCTAGGTTTGGGAGCAATTAATAACATCTGGTTCCTAGACACCCAGTTCCAGGCAAAACCACCAATCACAAATACTTTATAGGTGGATGTTTATCAGAAAAAAATTATTTAAAGGAAAGATTTGGAGGCCAAGACAGGAAAATCACAAGGTTAAGTCCACAAAGGGGGGGGGGGGGGATGGTCAAGGTGGCAATGAAGTTAAGTGGCTGTGCATAGGGTATATCTTATATTCAGTGTTAACAAAACCAGGAGAAAGCTGCGCCTCAGGACCTGCGGCCGCACTGTCTCAAAAGACACCGTTTTCTGCTCACCTCTTGGACTGGCCTGATTGCTGAAGAATGAGGGAAACATGGCAGCCGAAATCAACCCCATTCTGAAGATGCCAACCCGATGCTACGGATGGATTTGAAAATAGCAGGGTGTCCTTTCTCTTCCTTATCTCTGCCTGACAGTTCCTAAGCAAGTCTCAGCTTCCAGAACCTCACTTATTCATTCATGGGTTTCTTCTTGTTTTTTTTTTTTTCTTTTATTTGCCGAGCACCTGTATGCCAGGTTCTGGGTGAGTCCAGCGGATTGTGTGATGAATACAATTGGCAGGTCTTTTCCTTCCTGTCATTGATAATTTTGAAAGGATAGAGATAAAACCTAACTGAACGAACACTATCCCAGAAGGCTGAGGGTTTCAAAGAAACAAACAGGAAGTAGTTGGGTTTTGAAAGTACTCGGGAAGTACTGCTAGCGTGTCTCTGAAGCTGTGACTGAGCTAAGACAGGAAGGGGAGAAGGTTCCAGAGAGCTGGAGGAAGGGACACCCAGAGAACACACAGATGTGCAAAGGCCCTGGGGCACAAAGCACCTGGAATGTTTAAGGCTAAAGGGGAGAAGGTAAGGCTATGAAGGCTGAAGGGGAGGCAGGGCTGAGCCGTGGACTCTGGGATGCCTCTTTGCTTGCAGAATGGCCTGTGCCCGACAGGAAACTATGATAGGCTTCAGTTAGGTGGAAGGCTGGAAGCTTCTCTTTGGTCTTCCAGGCCCTCCTGTCATGGGGTGGTTTAGGAAATGCATGACTGCTGCTCAGTGTGACAGCAAGACCAGTTGCTTAAGGAATCTCTCCCTTAGTGAGGGCCAGTCATTCCCTGGGTGTGCAAAGGATTTTCGTCCCTGTTTTCTATTTTTCTTCCCTTCCTTCCTTCCATCTTTCTTTCCTTTAAGACTTATTTTATGTGTGTGTGTATGTGTGTTTGCGTGTGGGTGGGTTCACACATGTGGTGGGCACACATGTGTGCCAGTGTGTAACTGGAGGCCTGAGGACAACTTGAGGTATTGTCCCTTAGGAACTGTCGACTTTGTTGTCTAAGAATCTTCTCTCTGACCTGGAGCTCTCCAAATAGGCTAGACTAGCTAAGCAGTGAGTCCTTAGGGACCTGCCTGTCTTCTCCCCTGTGCTAGGGTTCTAAGTACACGATGACCACACCCAGCTTTTTAAAATGTGGGTTGTAGGGATCAAACTCAGATCCTCATGGGTTCACTCAGTGACCACTCTCCCTTGTGTTGTTAGGAACTAAACTCAGGAAAGTTGTAGAAGGAGCTGCAGGCAGGCCTGCTTTTCATCCTGCCCGGCTCCCACATGGCTAGTTATCCACGTCTGGGTGCCATTTGTAGATGGAGCAGCAGACTGCATTCCTGTAGCCCAGCTCCTGGCCGCCTGGCTAGCTTATGCCCTGAAATATCAACACATAAATTGTATTCTTTTAAACACTGCCTTGCCCATTATATCTAGCCTCTTCTTTGCTAATTCTCATATCTTGCTTAACCCATTTCTTAATAATCTGTGTAGCACCACGAGGTGGTGTCTTACCAGGAAAGATTCAGCATGTCTGACCTGGTGGCTGGCTCCATCGCATCTGACCTCACTTCCCTTCTTCCCAGCATTCTGTTCTGTCTACTCCACCCACCTATGTTCTGACCATCAGGCCAAGCAGTTTCTTTATTGATTAACCAATGAAAGCAACAGATGGACATATGACCTTTCCACATCAGAAAGTGAACTGCCAGGCAGGTGCTCCTCCACTGAGCGGCACCCCAGCTTGTAGAACTATCCACTGAATGGAGTCAAAGGTGGACAGATAACTCCACTGCTGGGAGCAGGTGTAAATACCAGAATAACAAGGGCTTGGGATTGCTGGGTGCAAAGCAGAAGCTGAACACTTTCAATGGGGCAGCAGGCAGGGCTACGTGGAAGCCTACTGCCCCAGTTTTCCCAGGTGGGCTTGCTTCTACCCACCTGCTCTAATTCTGCCTAGCTCAGAGAGTATGTCCATTTAGGGAGGTATGGCTATAGATTTACTGTGTTGTTGGATTTGGGGGGGGGGGGGCACCAGCTCACAAAAAACACAGAGACTTATTATTTATTATGAAAGCTCAGCCTATAGCTTAGACTTGTCCCACTCGCTCTTATAACTTAAATTAGCTCATTTATATTCATCTGTATTTTGCCTTCTGACTTTTTGCTTCTCTTCCATCTTGCACCTTCTGTTTCCTCTCCATGTCTTCTGGAATCTCTCCAATGCCTAGACTCATCTCTTCTTCTTCTCTCTCTCTGTCAGGAAGTCCTGCCTAACATCTTCCTGCCTAGCTACTGGCCATTCATTTCTTTATTAAACCAATCAAAAGGCACGTTGACAAAGACACATCTTCACAGTGTACAAAAAGATTATTCCACAACATTACTGACTTCTTGTAGAATTAAGTCTGATTCAGTGCTGGGACAGCAGTGCACACCTTTAATCACGGCACTGGGAGGGCAGAGGCAGGTGAATCTCTAAGTTCAAAGCCATCCTGGTCTACATATACTTCCATGCTAGCCAGAGTTACATAGAGAAACCCTGCTTCAAAAACAACAACAAAATACCTGATTCAGGGTGTGAACATACCTGAAATTCAGCCCTCTGGAGGCTGGCTTAGTAGGATCACAGGTTCAAGGCCAACTTGACTCAAAAAACAAAAACAAAGAGGGTGGAAATAAGTGTCACATGCCTTTAATCTCAACCCTTGGGAAAATTTCTGCGAGTCTGAGGCCTGTCTGGTGTCCATAGCAAGTTCCAGGACAGCCAGGGATGCCCAGTAAGACCCTGTCTCAAAACAAAAATAAATACAGGAATCAAAACCAATGATCTCGAATTCTTTGAGCTCCCAAATCTAAGTGGGTAGAAAATACACCCAGAAGGCAGTTTGGGGAAAGGGTGGGTGGAGCTCCCTCCTTAATAACCCCCCGCCCCCCCCCCCCCCCCCCCGCCTGCCTTGTCAGTTTCTCCCTAGGGGATTTAACAAGACTTTCCCATTCCTCCATCCACCAGGGATTCTCACCGGCAGCGTGACAGCCAAGCCTCCGACCTGTCCCATCCCTCGCAACGTCCCAATATTTCTTGATAGACACATCTGTTGTCTTATGTGCAATAGGATTGTAATCACCTGTATTTAAAACTAATGGATTTGAAATAACCTGCAGGCTTCCACTTTAATGAGAGTTAGATTAATGAAAAAGGACCTTTTGCCTCAGATTGCATGACAACATTTTCAAATTACATTCCTGGAACAGAGAATTCACTTATTCACAGAGTAATTGGATGCTGACTTGGGTTAATACGTACAATGTCCTTAAATGAAAATGTTCTATTGTAAGGGGAACTGTATGGTACCTGAGGCTTTCTCAATAGGTTTGGTCGGACTCTCAGTTAATTATACTGCATGCTATTTTTTGAATGAATTCAAGCATGAATTCTACACGCTAGAGATTGGGATAATTATATTCAATTCTGCTTGGTGCCCCGCTGGAAGAATTGACCTTTTAGATAAAACGAGTCTCCTGAACAAGAAACCTGTAGAAAGTCGACACAAAGCGGCAGATGCAAGAGCCGAGAGTCTGGAGCTGGAGGGAGTGGGGGCGGGGAGGGAGGCTGGCCCAAGGAACGGTGGCATCAGCAAGATTGATTTTTTTGTCACGGGAAAGTATTTCTGTTTTGCAGCTTGTTTTGAATCCTGGGTACATAAAGGTATAATTTAAAACCATTGATTTTACTAAGCTGTTTTCTCATCAGCAACATGGCTAAAAAAGTAGCAGCATGAAAAATGAGGAGCCAACAACAACAAAAAAAAAGCAGCCCTGCAAGGATGTCTGGTTGGGGGGGCCTGGGGAGCAGGGCAGGGCCAGAGGTCAGCTCCTCTGTCCCACAGGCCGGGCTGCCTCTCTTGCCCATGATGCTGAGAGGTATCTAGGGGACAGGCTGCCCGTGTGTGAAGCCTGACTCTCCTGCTTTCTGGCCCTGAGGCCTGCAGTTAGGTCATCTGTGCTCTGTGCCTCAGCTTCCTCTTTTGCTGCCTGTGACTGTGTGAGGATTAAACACGAGCACTCTGGCTGTCCTCAGTGCACCAGTGGCCTCTGCTCTAGTCTGGCTGTGTGCATTCAGAGGACAGAACTCCTCAGCAGGGTAGTGAGTACTCAGCTCCAGGGAGGAAGGGCAGAGCCTGTGGTGTGGGTCCCGGGCCTGAAGTCAGAACCACTGGACAAGCATGCTAACAGCCCTGGATTTGGAGCCTGAGGCTGGCCAGGGACCATGGGAGCAAACTGTGCTCACAGGGAAGGTTTCCATGTCAGTGGCTTTCAGAAAAGCAGGGGGCAGGGGCTTAGACCCAGCTCCTTCCTCAGGGAACAAGGACTTCAGTTCTGTCACACATGTGACCAGCTACATGCCCCTGCAATTGCAGTTCTATGCCATCTTCCAGTCAGTCCCGAGAGCTACTGTGGGGCTCCAGGGTAAACTTCTAAGTATTTTGGGAGTCGGACAGTGAGGCTGTGGTGTGTGCCCACAGGTCCAGCCTATTTCCAGCTCCTCCACCAGGCCCCTCCTCAATTCTGCTTCCCCCTAAATCCCCACCCAGCCACTTTGTTGTACCACCAGCAGGCTTTGCCTAGATATCAGCATATGTGCCTATCTGCTCCTGGTGTGGGTACAGGAAGGTGAGTGAGACACAGACCTGGAAATTTGATGCAATGATTGAAGATAGGCTCTTGTTCTCACTGATGGACTTGGTGTTCAGATTCAAACCTGTAGCTAACAGGTTATAGACCATGTGGCAGAGGAGCCAGAAAATGGAGCCAACGAAAGGAAAAATTACCCAAACATGGAGGAGAAATTCCAGATCTGGTAACTTTGGAATTCCTGGATCCTAGCATGCCCGGAATTAGTGCTGACAATGACATTTTAGTTTAATGAACTATACACAACTCTTTCTATTTAAGGTAATCTGGTTTAGTCCTTTCATCAGATGAAGAGTTCTCTGCTGTGAAATAGTGCTTCTGCACACTGTGAGAATGTATTACTCTCGTTGGTTAATAACAAGCTAATATACTGGTAGACAGGTAGGAAGCGTAGGCAGGACAGCCAGACACAGAGGACTCTGGGAGGAGGAAGGGTGGAGTCAGGAGAGACTTGAGCCAGCCACTGAGGAAGCAGGACATGTAGAAAATGAAGTAACAAGCCATGAGCCACGTGGTGAAGCATAGATAAGAACTATGTGTTAATTTAAGTGTAAGAGTTAACTAGTAACAAGCCTGAGCTATCAGCCGAGCATTCGTAAGTAATATTAAAGCCTCTGAGTGGTTATTTGGAAGCAGGTGGTCAGGACAGGACACATTTGGCATGCAGCTTTCTGCCAGGAGTTGACGACCTAGGTCTAAGCAGAATGTCCACTCAATGCACAATGTCTGAGCTTGCCTGTCATGTGCTTGGTGCATTTGAGCTTGACAAGCAGGAAAGGGAAGGCTTTTCCCATCCTCTCTGTGTCGGGAATGAGAGACTGAGGAAATGAGTGAAGCCATGCTTCTGGCTTCTCTGGCTCATGATCGTTTCCCTCCATCTTCATCAGCTCCATCGCTCTGACTGTTCTTCCGAAGCCCTCTCGGCATAGCTACATTTTGCCTTTGCCATCTGTCTGTTCAGGCAACACCAAGGCCACTAACTAGTCTTGGTGCAGCTTTGGTTCTGGGCACCTCTCTTCATGGAGGTAAGTATGGAGATCATTGTCTCAGCTCGGTCTTGAAATAAAAACCATACTTTCTCTTTCTCTTTCAGAACTTTGAAGGCTGCCTTGGGGTCTGCTGGGGAACCCAGAGGATCAATGTTGTAGGCTTTGCATTCATGTCACAAGCCTGACCCCCCCCCAACCCCCCTCCCACACACACCGCCACTTTCTGATCTTGGGAAATCATTTCTCCTTCTTGTGTCTGACTTCTCCATCCTCCCTTTCCCCTCCCCTTCTCTTCTCCTCTCTCCTTTATCTTCATGCAAATGTATGTGTGTTGAGACCTGAACTCAGAGCCTCATGGATTCCATTCAAGTGTTCCATGCCAGCCTGTTATTTATTTACTTATACATTCATTCATTCATGGAAACTAGCACTTTGAGCATGCTGTGGGCTGCATCCCTTGAGCTTGACCTGCCCCACAGCCCTAGCTTCTGCTCTTCTTAAATGAGGGCCTGGACTTGGTCAGTCTAACGCTACTCCTTTCTATCCCCACAAGTCTTTGGCTGATCATTGGGTTCATTCCTACACAGCCTCTGGATCCTTCTTGCCAAAATAGATGATCACGGTTCATATGATTGGTCCATGACCCAAACACTTCTGGGACATGAACGGGTGCTTTCTCAGTCATAGTTCTGATGTGTTCATTTGGAAGCCTTCTCACGTTTCCTCGGTAGCTGTGGTCCCTTTGTCTGGAGACATGAGGAAGAAACAGAGGTGCTATATCCAGTCTACATCCAGGAGTGTCATGGTATACAGCAGTGTAGAAGGGATGTTGACTCCCTTCATGGCAGAAGAGACTGTCCTCATAGTTCCTGGAGGTCTGGAGGCAGAAAGATGCCAGCAATCAACTCCATTACGTAGCTATTACAATTAGTCAATTTATGTAAAAGGACCATTATTTGTGACTCAGTTTTACCCCCCTTCTTTTTCTCTTAGATTGGTACATTATCTGCGACTCATCTTTCATTTATCTAGAGAGTACACTTGTCATTCACTGCATTTAATTAGCTTATGGATTCTAAATTATCCGCTACCATAAAATGTGATTTTATACTGCAGATTACAAAGGTTTTCAGAAATTTAATATGCCACTTTTAATTGGTGAGAAGTACCCTAAAGGATTCACGGTGGTTTTTACTGCGTTTGCATTTAGACTCAAGAGAGACAGATTAAAGACGGTTAGTAAGAAATGGGATGTGGGTCAGTGAGGCTAGAGATGATTTATTCAGAACTGAGCAAATCAGGAGGGACAGCGCCATAAATAAAACCATCAGAGGACGCTGCTCAGGCAGTGAGACCATGAAGCTGGAAATTGGGTATCTTCTGACTTTCATATCCCATTTAGTCATTTTGATGGACTAGCACAGCGTTTATGGCCAGCAGCTCCCAAGTTTGCTGTGATGACTAAGAATGGCCTATTTTCTGCTCTTTGGCCACCATTTGAGGCAAAACCTTCTTCTGTGCATGCTCAACGGAGCACATTCTTGGTCTCGCTGCACTCAATAGTAAAGCTGGGGGCAAGTGTTTGTTTAGCAAAAGCATGCAGCCCCTTTAAATCTATAGACTATGGAAATATGGTCCACGATGAGATTATGGGCATAGTAAAGTGCCTGGGGCATTGGAAAAAGTTTAAAGGCTTCCATCAATGTAAGCACAAGTTGACAAAACCACAGCGTTCAAGAAAAGGTTGGGAAGAGTCAGAAGGAATGTGGCTGAGGCTTCGAGCTCCACACTCCCTGGGGACCCTTCTCCTCTCAGGACCCTCGTCTTTATCACTAGGAACCCCTATACATTCCGGAGCATAGAGAGTCACCATTGTCGCTCTTTTGGACAAAGATGTGGAAGAGCTCCCTGAAAAGCAAAGGTGGGGCCATCCATCCTTCAGGCTTGGACACATTCGCAGCTGTTCACGGCATTCAATAGATTTGACCAGGAGAATCTAATCATCACCTGCAAGGTTATCCTGGAGGAGAAGGAACAAGAGAAGGCTTTGTTGTTGGGCTAAGAGAAAGACCAGAGCCTGGGAAGTCCAAGCTGGAGTGAGGAGCTGAAAGAGGAGAAGTAGAAAAAATAACATTAAGACGACACTTCATGATCCGAGTGACGGTCAGCGCTAATCATGCTACTGTACGAAGCAGTCTCTGGACTGGGTGCTAGGCTGGGTTCTTAGCTGTGTCAGTCCCCAGTCCTGAAAGATGCTAGGAATGGAGCCTGTGTTTTATAGACAACCTAACTGGGCTTCGAGCTGTGGAGTCCCTTACCTCTACCCTTGCTGCAGGTGGAATTTGGTACATGTATCTCAGCCTGCACTGTGAGATGCTAGGAATGGTGCTTAGGTTTTATAGACAACCTAACTGGTCTTACCTCTGTGACGTGGCTTACCTCTGCCCTTGCTGCAGGTGGAATGTGGAATATGTATCTCAGCCTGCACCCTGCAAGTTCCCCTAAGCCGGAAGAGATACTGGACTGCTAGGCAGAAGCTGCAGGAGTTTTCTTTAGGGCTCTAACTAGGGCCTGCCATGCACAGGAGCAGCATGTTTAGGAACTGAACTCTTTCTCCGGGAAGCAGAGCACAGCTCTGGGAAACAAGGACTAGAAAGACCCAGTGTGCTTCAGGGAGCCTGAGAAACTGTCCGAATTCTCCCCACCTCCATGCTCTCAGAACACTCCTATCCTTCACTTCCAATGCTTGTGCATAGAGTAAGGGTGCTCTGGTAAGTTTTCTTTTTCCATCTTAAAAATCCCTTTGTTCTTTTAAGAGCAAAAAGAGAGTGTACAAGGCCTCACATGTTAGAAAAATTAGAACTAGAAGGGCTGATGGTGTAGCTCAGGACTAGAGTGCTTGCCTAGCATGCTTAAGATTCTGGGTTCAAGTCCCAGGTCTGGAGGGAAAAAGAGAGAGAAGGAGAAAGACACAGAGAGGGGGTGGGAAGGACGGAGGGAAGGAGGAAAATTAATATAGATGAGTTGAAGGAAAAAATCAAAGCCAGTTCATCATCCTGCCACATAAGATGAAAACTACGTTTGTGTGTACACATGTGACGAAAACTACATGTTTGTGTGTACACATGTGACGAAAACTACATGTTTGTGTGTACACATGTGACGAAAACTACATGTTTGTGTGTACACATATGACGAAAACTACATGTTTGTGTGTACACATGTGACGAAAACTACATGTTTGTGTGTACACATGTGAGCAGCTGTGTACGTGCTAAGGAAAAAAAGTCATGCTTGCCTTTGCACCTCCAAAGAGAAGAGATGGGGGGGTGCAGAGGTTTCGATCTCAGCCCTCGGAACCTTAGATTCCCATCTTGAGTAGGTGGACGGTGGACTAATGCTCATGGGGACTCAGGGCTGCAAGCTGTGGGAGGGCCACGCAGTGACTGAGAGCAAACGCTCTGCCAACACTATCCATACTTATTAGTGTCGGTGTTAAGACCATCACCAAACATCCTTCAGGGCTGTCAGGAATCCTCACACAGCATCACTCTAACACAATTGTATTGGTTTTCATCCTGGAAGTGAATATGGCCATTTATAAACCTGGTGATATACAAAATGATAAGCCATAAAACCAGCTCGCCGATAATAAAGGAATAATTGAAGGCTTGGGACATGGCTCAGTGGCAAAGTGCCCGTCTAACATGTAGGAGGAACTGAGTTCAATCCCCCTTACCACAAAATGGCAACAAAAACAAACACAAAACCTGCTCTGAAATTCTAATATGCATATTTCTATCTACTTTATATATAATACATATGCACAGGAAGTATGTCTGAGCCTGTACAGCATTGATGTTTTGATGTTACCTGGTTTTTTTTTGTGTTCTTTTGTTTATTTGTTTGTTTTTGGTGGGGTGGTTGGGGTGGGGGTTGGGGTAGGGCTGAGGCTTGAACCTGGGTCTTATGTGCACTAAATACATGTTTTCCCATTAAGCAACCCTTTCATGACCCTGTTAATACCTTTGTTCCCCTTAAAAAATACATTGTGAATATTATCTCACATCTTACAGCAACTGCTCCATATGAAACAAGGTCATATATAGCTATCTTCCCAAATTTCTGGGTCTTGCTAGACTTGGAACTTCTGAATCAAGGTCACTGTAGGTCTGAAGACTCTCCAAACAGTGCCCGATGCCCTGGGGACATTCCATGGTGCCAGACAAGATCCTGTTCAGCAGCAAAGTTTGGAAAAAGAAAAAAAAATTCTTTCTGCTGTATTTTGCATTAAGCTACTGGGCCACTAAGCCTCTTGTCAAGCAAAGAGTAAACTGGTAGACTCCACCCACTTTTGTGGGGTGTCAGTCCAAGGTGGAGGGGCAAACAGTGCCAGCTCCTGGGGTTTCTGTGGCTCTTCTTGACTATTTCTATAAACATAAGGAAGATGTTGTCACCGAGTCAGTTCAACCCTTCAACCTACTTTGTCCAAGACTGGGAGACAGATGTGAAGACATTCATGCTGAACGTTTTACAGCATTCACTCTTGGCAAAGAGTGTAGGGAAATTCTGACCCGGGACTCAGGATTTGATTTCTAGAGTTACCCGTGCCTGTCTCTCTTCTACTGATTTCTGTCACCAGGTCAGGAGCCCACGCTTCTTCCATCTTCGAGGTGCTCAAGGTGGTAGCCCTGAAAGGTGCTCCAAGGCATCTGTGAGATCAAAGAGGAATAAGGTTGGATGGGCAGAGTTCAGTCTTTCAGCACCTGAACTGTAGGCCCTGAAAACACAGGACTCACACAGGCTCTGGCTAAACCCTTTGACTGAATTTCCTTAACCCTTTGACTGGGACCAGTTTTGTGATGCGTCTTGAAAATAATGGTCACAATGAGGTAATTAGGGACATGTCATTTAGGAATGTGGTGGGCACATGGCTAACCCTGCAGTTACCGAGGTCTTCTAGACTCAAGTATCACCGAGAATCATGTTTGAAAAGATCACTGGTTCCTGTAATTTCTTCTTTTACGGACAGGAAGCTTATGGCCCAGGGCAGCCAGCACTCAGAGGGACATGGAGAATCTCTCAAGTGGAAACACACAGACATGGGCCCATTGGTCACCAGCAGTATCACTGAACCAATACGGAAGTCATCAGCAAGGACGGATGCCAGCACCAGCGTCTGGTCGCCACTGGCTTACCTGCTGGTGAAGGACACAGGATGTTTGTGTCGGGCTTCTGTATCATTGCTTGCCCCATACTGAGCAGCCAAGCCCTTCTAATGGAGTGACCAGTAGCCTCCATGACTTCACTGGACTTTCCAAACTCTCAGCAGATGCTAATCTTTGGGGTCTGGGAATGAGAAGCTAAAAGCCCCAAACCCAAGGTCATTCTCACGGTACCTTTAAAATTCTCCATCCTTTCTAAGAATTTTTATAAATATCTAAACCACTGCCGGATAAATAAAAACATAGTACATTAGATGGTATTTATAGAGAGCTTTACAAAGATTTTATAAAAATATTTGCCTCTAGCAAATGTTCAGGACTAGAAAGTACAAGCAAATATTATTGAGCAACATTTGAATAGCATTCAGGTCTCTCAGCTACGTTAAAAGCAGCACACAGTCCGGAACATAAGCCCCGGGATTTCTTCCATTTTCCACCTTGTTATTTCCTGGGACTCCACCCATAGACCCTGATTAAAGTGCATTCCTCTTGGTTTTATGTGTAAGGACATTTCCCTAATAGTCGCATGCAGGGCACAAACACACAGCTTCAGACTAAACTAAATAGGAGGCAAGAACCCATTCTCCCTGCCATGCCTGGGCTCTGGATCCTGGAGGTGTCCTTCATCTTGGACTTAAACATGTCAGTACTGTCTGCCTTCCCCTGAAGTCAGTAGATTCCTCCAAATGACAGTGACCACGTGGTGACTGCTGAGCTTCGGGTCTCATAAGAGATAATAACCCCTTTTGTTGTATCAGCTCACTAAGCAAAGCTAGCTAGGATTCCACTCATGCGCGTGTCCTACAATTGAATGCCACTCTCCCTGGCTCACATGGCAAGACTGGGAAAAATGCTACTCTTGTGGCCTTTTCCCTAACTGCCTACATAGCATGCAAGACAGTGTGGGCGCGGGGCTGTGACTCTTTCCTCTCTGACTCTGGGATTCAGTCCTGGAAATAGCGTGTGTACACCCTGGAGGGTACACGGTGTCCCAGGGTTGGCTGAACCATTGTGTTCTTAAGTTCTTATTAGTGCCCATTTGTCCTTTGTTATGTTCCTTAACGACAAAAGGTTACGGAACTTAACACCTAGCTGGAGGAATCAGAACAAGCGTGGGAGAAAATAACCAAAACACTGCAATGCCGAAAACACAAGCAACACAGATGGAGAGAAACTGGGATGGGCTCATACACTTAGGGTTACCGGAGAGGTCAGCCAGGTAAGGAAGGGCTCTTTGGTGATAACAATGGAATATGGTTCTGAAGAGGTCAGAGTTTGGTGGAGTCTTTCTCAGAAGACAGAATTCAAATACTCAGGAGGCCAGTGTGTTCAGGAAGGTGTTGGGGGGGGGAGAACCAAATTGCCGTGGCATGTGTCAAGGCAGAGCCTGAGGAACGTGGACCATAGTTTCAAGCCAAAAGCACCCATATGGAGGACTCCAGAGATGGTGCCTTGCAGCGGGTCAGCTGGTTCTCCACCATCTCATGGTTGTGGGGCCTTGGGCAGGATATTTCACCAGCCTCTCAGAGGTTGTCCATGTGCTCACTCAGAAGCAGACATGAAGGTATGAGCTGTTCCACGAAGATAGTGTGAACGCCGGAAGAGATGCTAACACTCAAAGAAGCCTCATGGGAGCCGGGTGCAGAGTGAAAAGGGAAGGAATGTGAGCTGAGCAGCGGCAGGCAGCGGGTACCCTGACTACACGCCCCTCGGCTCTGAGTTCTACAGCCCTAGCTGCTCTGTTTCCAGCTCTGGCTCCATCTCCAAGCCCCATCCTTCATTTCCACTGCCAGCACCGGCCTGTCTTTGTCTTGCTCTCTGCTGGCCAGAGGCGGTGCTTTCTGTCCTCAGGGTCACTAAGGGTTCAGAGAACTGATAGCCACTCACCTCCCGGCAGCCTCGGAAGGAGACTGGACATGCTCTTAGTGCTCCCCATCTCAACTCCTTCCCGTGTCTCCATGGTGTTTACATTCAGAGACCAGACAAGTTATCCATTTCTCTTCTCCCTTCTCCCTTTCTCCCCACCCTGACACCTCCTAGGGTTGACCCCCTCGTCAACTACTTGCTTGTAGACACATCTCAGGGACTAACTACATTAAACTTTTATCAATCTGTTAAGGAAATAACTCTGTTTAATTTTCATTCTTCAGTTCTGGGTAGACTCGGACTTCTTTTCTTGTGTTACCGGCTAAGAGTGTTGCGTCCATCTACTCACCACCCTGTGTCTGTTGGGTTGTTTTGTGTGTTTTCCCTATTGATTTATAAGTGTGCTTTGTAAATAATAAAGAAACAGCCTTTTATCTATCAGGTCACGCTGCTTCCTGTGTCTTTATTTGGCTTCTCTCTGTATTCGTCTTTCTGTCTCTTCTTTCTTGGAAGTTGAAATTTTATTTATTTGTGTGTGTGCACATACATATGTAAGGAGTATATGCATATATGTGCATATAGAGAGAGAGACACAGGAGGTTTGTCTTGTTTTGTTTTTTGTTTTAATATGCATGGGTTTGTGTCGGGTCCTCTGGAACTGGAGTTACAGACAGTTGTGAGCTCCCATGTGGGTGCTGTGAATCAAATCCAGGTCCTCTGGAAGAGCAGTCAGTGCTCTTAACCCCTGAGCCATCTCTCAAGCCCAAGGAGGTCAGTCTTAAGTGATGTTCCTCAAGTCACATCACCCTCGCTTTTTGAGACAGGGTCTCTCATTGGCTTGGGGCTCACAAGTAGGTTAAGCTAGCTGGCCAGGAAGCCCTAGGGATCTCATGCCTCTGCCTCCCCAGTAATGGGATTACAAGTGAGTACTCTCATGTCCAGATTTTTTTATGTGAGTTCTTCATGCTTCCGTGATAAACATTTTGTCATCACCAGACCCTCATTTATTGTTTTTATTTTTTAAAGATTATACATATGTGTATGTATATGTGTATGTATATATGCATGTTTACCTTATATACATATATGTGTGGATGGATACCTCAAAAGAAGAGGATGTCCCTGAAACTGGAGTTATAGAAGGTTATCAGCTCCCATGTGACTGCTGAGAATGGAACCCAGGTCCTTAAGAGACAAGAAATGCTCCACTGAGCCACCTCTCCAGCCCAATATTTATTGTTTGTTTGTTTGTTTGAACACAAGGTCTTGCTACTTACTACATAGTGCAGAAAATACTACAAATGTTGGCCAACACGACTCTTTCTGGTTGAGGGAGTGTGAGGGTCGCTCTGGTTTCTCAAGCAGGCACAGACGGAGGCCTCCTCTTGCTACCTGAACAATGGGTTACTGAGATGTCCTTTTCCAGGGCACCTCTCTGTCTAAAATCCCTGGAAGGGAATTGAAAGTGGGAGCACATACTCATATTCCTAGTGCTTGGGAGACAAGGGGCGGGAAGATTGTGAGTTTGAGTCCAGCTTGGTCTAGAAAGCAAGTTCAAGATCACAAGATCACTCTTGGACAAATGTGGAGACCTGTCTCCAAAACTTTAATTAATTAAATTGTGAAAGAATATAATCACCATTTCTTATATAGGAAATGGCACCCTCTCCTCCCGATAAAGGCTTACATATGGAAAGTTTGGCTCAGAGAGGGAACTTTTGGGAGATAATGGATCAGACAGCTTTGCCTTCATCAACACATCGATCACAGATTGATAGATTTGGAATCAGAATAGAGCATTAGAAGATACTGGGGATGAGGAAGGTACAGCCTCAGGAGAGTAGAGTTATTAAAGGCCCCCTCTCTGCTGCTTGGCTGCCAAAAGGTGAATAGCTTTGTTTTTGTTTTTGTTTGGTTTGCTTTGCTTTTGGTTTTTCGAGACAGGGTTTCTCTGTGAAACAGTCCTGGCTGTCCTGGAACTCACTCTGTAGACCAGGCTGACCTCAAACTCACGGAGATCCACCAACTTCTGCTCCTGACTGCTGGGATTAAAGGTGTGTGCCACCACCACCCGGCTGGTGAATAGCTTCGGTCCAATACACACTTCTGTCTCTGAGATCTTCTGCCGCAATTGCCATGGGCCCATAGCCCCGCAGCAAGCTGACTGGCTGAGACTGAACCCTGTCCCAGGTCTTTATCGCATGAATGAAGAAAAGTCTGGCTAACATACTGACCTTGTGATGTCAAACAGACCTGGAGGCTTGCTCTAGAAACGAAGCTGGAAGAAAAAAACAAAGAAATAACACAAAGAGAGGAGAGCCACTTGCACAAACCAGAGCCAAAGTGGGCTTTGTTTGGGAGAAGAGAAGGGGGTCTTATGGGAAGGACCCAGAGATGACCAGGAGAGTTATGAGTGGCTCTGCAAAAGTGTTTAATGCAGAGTCAGACTGACACAGGACCAGGAGAAGGTGGTGGCCTTGAGGAAAGCTGTCTCCTGACTATAATGCACTTTTTAAATCTTTGTGGTGCTGGGGCTTGAGAGCCAGGGCTACATTTCGTGTATGGCAGGCAAGTGTTGTGTCGCTGGGACGCCTGATTTCATGCATGGCAGAATGCAGAAGCCCTGGGTACTGCAGGCTTGCCTCTCCCCGGGCATCACTCCCTTGGCCTCTCTCTCTCTCCGACTGTCTTCCCTGCACTTCTTACCCATGTTTTAGAGCACCTGCCTCTCTCTGGAGACCCCGTGGGGATGGCTGTGCAAACAGAAGGCTGCGTGTGCAGCCTCATCAGCCGCCGTCTGAAAACTTTCTGAAAATCAAATCAAATGAAAGGCACCCGGTAAACTGGGCAAAACAAAAGAGCTCTTTGGACTTGAAAAGGTTACGGAAGACTGCAGGGGCTATGTGTACTGTTCGATCGTGTTCGAAGCTGGGCTTTTAATTTAGTTTTCCTATTTACCCGGTAGAAGTTCCTCACTGCTCAACTGCTAATGCATTTCCAACTGAAATTTGTAAATTATATTGGGAAACATTCTCAGTGAGAGCAGATCGCGCAGGCTGTCAGTACGGCTTCCCACGGCTGGCAGTAGGAGGCTCTTTGGGGGCTGTGTGTGTAGACACGTGTCTTTAAGATCTCTTTCTACTCTGCACCTTTTGGCCAGAGGCTCTGTGCTCTCGGGGCCTGACTGTGAAGAGACCCACACATTCTGCCAGGCCTGGAACCTGGCCTATAGGTATTTTCTTTGCCATAATGTCAGAGCAATTTTATTTTATTATTTTTTATTTATTGGTTTTTCAAGACTGGATTAATCTGTGTATCCCTGGATGTCCTAGAACTCAGAGATCTGCTTGACTCTGTCTCCTGAGTGCTGGGATTAAAGGCATGTGTTACTATCACCCAGCTTGACTACCGTTCTTAACTTCACTCCCCACAAAACTGAGCAAGCAAACATTCTCCTGAATCTCTCCTTCCAAGGTCCAATTTTAGAGTATTGATTTGCTCTTTTCAATGGGTCCCATAAACTTATTCACACATCTGAATTCGACCTAAGCTATTTTTTTTCACTCGCAACAAATTATTGGCAAAATGCATTTTTTTTTTTTACTGCCCAACTCCAACAGCTTTCTCTCTAGACTAAAGCTATCACCTTCCATGGGACAAATGTCCAGTCTCCTACCTGGCTTTCGACTTCTTCTTGCTGGACCTTCGTCCTCAGAATAAAATTCTATACACTTCCTGTGGTACACCAGGCCCTTTGTTCTCTAACGGGCATTCTAAAATTTTGTTTCAATTTATTTTATGTTTTCTGAAAAGGCACCCTGATATGTAGCCAAGGCTGACCCCAAATTAACGGGCTCAAGACATCTTTCTGGCCTAAGCTCTCATAGCTGAGACTACAGGTATGTGGCGCCATGCCTGGCTTTTGCTGACACTTTTAGTATTCTGGAACCGTTCTTATCATCCATCCAAGGCTTCTTATTTGCTGCTCTCTCTCTACCTGGGTCCTCTTCCTTCCTTAGCATGTTGACATAAGACCGAGGCTCCGGGAGAGTCTAAACAACACCCTGAAGGAAATCAGACCAAAAAGAGACGAAATGGGGATGACATCTGTGCTGGTCAGTTTCCTGCCAACAAGCTTGGGTCATCTGAAGGGAGAGAACCGCCATTGAGAAAAAATGCCTCCATAATACCCGGCTGCAGGGCATTTTCTTAATTGGTGATTGGTGAGAGAGGGACCAGGCTACTGTCAGCGGTCCCATCCCTGCGCTGGTGGCCTGAAGCAGAGTAAGCCATGAGGAGCAAGCCAGTAAGCAGCACCCCTCCACGGCCTCTGCATCAGCTTTTGCCTGCAAGTTCCCGCCCGGTGTGAGCTCCTGTCCTGTCTATGATGTGGATGTGTAAGCCAAATAAACCCTTTCTGCCTCAGCTTGCTTTTGGTCACTGTGTCTTGTCATAGCAATAGTAATCCCAACTAAAATGGTCAAAGACTGACAGGCTCCAAAGAGAGGACAAGAACTTACCGTGGGCTGCTCACCCACAGCAACGATACACCGACACGGACATAGAGAAAAGATTAGTTGTGGTCTCGTTGTCCCTGGAGTCACAGCAGATGCTCTCTTCTGTGTCTGGCTTCTTGCTTGTGGTGTCCTTTAGTTCTCAAGGCTGTGTGGCACCAGGGCCCCTGTCTGTTGTCAGGAGACACTGGAGCACTTCCTAGTTTGTGTTTACAAATGCTGATCTCTGGGACATTCTAGCCCGCGTCATTGGGTGGACGCACAGGGAATTCCCATGGGGGGCACACTCTCTGAGCATCTTGCGGGCCGTCTCCTCCTAGCAACCTTATGAGTTACTGTAGTCATCGGCCTGAGTTTTCCAATGAACAAGCCAATGGTTGGACTTCGGTGATGCTCCCAAGGAGAAAGCAGCCAGATTTTGGTGTCAGAAGTGGAATCACAGCACCGTGGTTATTCAGCTCGCTGACTCAGTTTCTTCTCTGAGCTTCTAAGATCCCAGACAGACAAGCCTCAGTTTACATCAGGTGGTAGAGCAGCCGGGTGGCCAACTGTACAGACCAGGGCTAGACTGAGGGGCTTGAATTTCAGCTTCCTAGAGGGCTGCCTTCCATGCTCTGGTTTCCTCATCTGTGGATTAGGCAGGGATCAAATTAATACATTTAAAATGTCAGTCGGGGACAAGCCCGTCATAAGGAATGGATGTTATTAACACTGGAGATGTGACCGAACGATGTTAATAGATGATGGTGTGGATACTGAGCAAAGCCAAATATCCCTAGACAAAGTTGTCAGTGGAGTGTGCACTGGTTGGTAATGGAGCACCGTAGCCCCCGAATTCGATATGCCCCCCTTTGGAGGGATGGCTGGGACAAAAGCCTATTCCCAAGCCCCACAGTTCATAATGGTAGTACTGGGTCTCACTGACCCCTGACCAGCTTGTTTCTGACAGCCACAGGGCCAGGAGAAGAGGGAGAGTTCTAGATTCGTCCCTTCGTCCCGTTAGAAAGTTTGTCACCGCACAGCAGAACTTTCCAAAACCCACCCCTCCCTCTCAGCTGGTAATGGTCAGCCTTCCTGACAATCTACAAGGAGGAACTGTCCAGCGAGACCAGCTTAACCCCTGCCTCATCTGCCCCTGGACTGCCGGGCTTTGTGGGAAAGTCTCGCTTCAGTCCTGCCGCGCGGTCCCAGCTCTCAGCCTGTTGTGGCTACATCAGCTTCCCCTGAGCTAATCATTGCGGAAGCTTGTTTGCTTAGAGGCTTCATTGCTGCTGCCAAGGAATCCAGCAGGGAATACTCCAAGCAAAGAGACACATGCTTCACTTTGAGACAAGTGAGCAGAAAGTGGAAACCATTTCCAGAAATCTATAGAAGAGCACTCGGGTCTCGTGTTTACATGATGCTTCATGGCTTCCTGAGAGTTCACATGTGTTACTTCAGCATTTTAGTTGATAGTACCCTCAAATAACATACACACACATACATGCATGCACACACACACACACACATGCATGCATGCACATACACACACACATACACATTCAGGTATACATCTTGCTCATATATAGATGTACACATACACACACACACACCTTTTTAGGTCACTATCCTCCCTTCCAGGTACTCATAACGGATGCTCAGTACAATATTCTCAAAAGGCTAAAAACATGTCTGCTTTACTTGTTTAGGGCTACGTCACTGATTCCTGGGAGAGGATTGGCATGTGAACCAGTGGACAGGCTTTGAATCACCAGTCTACCGACCTCAATGGAGCTGAGCTGAGAGGCCAGAAGAAAGCACCTAGAAGAGAGAGGCAGGGAGCGGCGACCCACACTTTCAGTCCTAGCACTGAAGGCAGGAAGACTGAGAGTTCAAGGCCAACCTGGGTGACGTGGACGGAGGGAAGGAAGGAAAGAAAAGAAAAAGAAAGAAATTGAGATGAGACCCAGGGGTCCCTGCTTTGTGTACAGGAGATGTACTGTCTCCATTTGCTTCTGGTGTCCTTGACGCAAGCTGGTTACCTGGGAAGAGGAGCCCCGACTGAGAAGGTGTCTCCATCAGTTGGCCTACAGGCAAGTCTGTGGCACATTTTCTCAATCAATAACTAATGCAGAGGGTTCACGCCTACTGTTGGTGGTGCCGCCCTGGGCAGATGGTTCTTGGTGGTAAAAGAAAACAGATTGAGCAAACCGAGAGGAGCAAGCCAGAGAGTTGCGTTTCACTGTGGCTTCAGCTTTCGGTTCCTCCAGGTTCCTGCCGAGGCTTCCCTCAGAGGGCTGTAAGCCAAGTAAACTCTTACTCCAAGAGTTGGTCATGATCTTTCCATAATCTGATGGAAGAGGGTCATCTTTCTATCTGTTGCTTTCATTGGTTAATTAATAAAGAAACTGCTTGGCCTCTGATAGGGTAGAATTTAGATAGGCGGAGTAAACAGAACAGAATGCTGGGAGAAAGAAGCCGAGTCAGGGCAGTCGCCATGATTCTCTCACTCCAGACAGACGCAGGTTAAGATCTTTCCTGGTAAGCCAGCTCGTGGTGCTACACAGAATATTAGAAATGGGTTAGATCAAAATGTAAGAGCTAGTCAATAGGAGGCTGGAACTAATGGGCCAGGCAGTGTTTAAAAGAATACAGTTTCTGTGTAATTATTTCGGGTAAAGCTAGCCGGGTGGTGGGATGCAGCCTCGCCGCTTCCCGCTGCAATAATCATAGAAGGTAAACCAGAACTCTTCACTTGAGCTGGCAGGGTCAAGTTTTCTTTTATTTCTTTTCTTTTCTTTCCTTTTTTTTTTTTTTCAACACAGGGTCTTTCTGTGTAGCTTTGGTGTCTGTCCTGGAACTCACTCTGTAGACCAGGCTGGCCTTGAACTTACAGAGATTTACTTACCTCTGCCTCCTGAGTTCTAGGATTAAAGGTGTGTGTCACCATCACCAACTTCCCAGCAGGGCCAAGTTTTCTAATTTTCAAACTTTAGAAGCTAATGATATAATCCAGACCAGGCCCATCCCCACTTCCCTATACCTCCCCTCAAAAAAATACCGTGTGTTAAACATAACAGAATTAAAGGTCTATATTAGGCTCTCAAGGCCCCAAGTGTATAAGCTTAGATTCTCAAGGTACAAGATACAGCATCCAGTGTCCCCAAGCCTTGGTCTCCTCCACTGAATAATGGAGGGAGGAGTGCTCCACGCAGCCTGGGTTTCTCTGCCAAGTCCGGGGAGACACTAGAGTGACCGTTCATAGAAGGTGACCGTTCATAGAAGGTGACCGTTCATAGAAGGTGACCGTTCATAGAAGGTGACCGTTCATAGAAGGTGACCGTTCATAGAAGGTGACCGTTCATAGAAGGTGCCACTGTGTGCACTGCCCAGAGTGCATTGTCCTTTCGGCTTGCCGTAGGAAGTGGACGCCCTGAGCTCATCTGGAAACTGGAGCCCTCCAAGACGTCTGCCTACAGCAGGCGCATCCCCCTCTTCTGCAGTTCAATGGCGCTATGGTGTCAGGGAGTCAATTTGTCAATGACCTTCTAAGGGATCGTTTGGCTGAAGTAAAAATTCCTGTGAAATTACAGCAAATCCATCCGGGTGATGGCGTGAAGGAAGTCCGCTGAGAGACTAGAGCCGAGCTGTGTCACCTGCAGAAGCTCACTGGGCACAGGGGAAGAGCCACCGAGACATAGCCTGCAGTGAGCTGTGCGCTCACAGTGTGCAGCCATCAAGTACTCTGTAAGGTTTTCCGCTGTGGGCACATCTGGGAAGGAAGGAAGGAAGGAAGGAAGGAAGGAAGGAAGGAAGGAAGGAAGGAAGGAAGGAAGGAAGGAAGGCAGGCGCAAGGTGGTGGGGGTTGGGGGGAGTTGGCAAGAGCAAGCTGGAACTCACCTAAGAGTTTGGCCCAGGATGGACAGGGGTCTGTCTTCATTCCTGTGACCTCTAATCTCAGTGCCTTGAGGCAGCAGACTTCCCTGGAGTCTGAGGTGGAGGAGGATTATGGGAAGGTGAGGCCCTGGAGGCTCAGCTACTGCCTCACTCCAAGGTAGGTCAATAGATCTCAAAGACCCTTGAGAGACCAAAATGACTACTGTTTCTTTTAATCTGACAAATCTCCCCTGAGATTTTTTTTTATGGCCCACTCTCACCTAAAAGTCACAGGGAAGAGAAATCTGGGAAATGTACTCAAGTTTATTTAAAATGACACGTTACAAGACCCCCCACAGCAGACAAGGTGGGATTTGTGAAGGCAAACAGGAAGAAATACTTTTATATCGACGCTAAGACTGAAAATGTATTCCCGGTGTTTATATCCATGACTGGCGCTGTGGTTCATGAGTCAAAGGCTGGGTTCCCAACGCTCAGAGAATGGGCTCTGGAGAAGTAACTGAGCCTTGAGAGCTTTGACACCAACAAGTCAGTCAACCGACAGATGTGTCACATGGTGGTGTCGCTAAAGGTGGCGGGAGCCTTGAGAATCAAGGCTGAGTTGAAGAAGGGTGGGTCACTAGAGAATATCTGTGCCTGGCATCTCTTGTGCTCTTTGCTTTTTGGCCACCATGAGGTGATTGGTCTCCTCAATGTTCCTGCATTTTTCCACAGCTATAATGTTCTGCCTTGCCTTAGGCCCACAACAGAGCAGCAACTGACCTTGGACCAAAACCTCAGAAAGCAAAATAGAATTTCTCCACTATCAGATTTTTGTCATAACAACTAGAAATCAAGAGCTGTGTTTGGACCAGCTGGCCACACAGTAGGTCTTCAGATAGGGAGAGGTGGCAGCAAGGCAGAGGAGAAGTGGCTTGAAAACTCGGGGAGAAGCAAGGGGCCTGGCTCCTGTTAGAAGTAGGGTGTCTTCTTTCCCAGAATGCTGCAGCCACAAAAATCAAACACAAAAGTCTTGACAAAGAGGGTATTGGGGTGAAGGGGTGGGCTCGTTCAAAAAACTTTGAAGACTCTGAAGTGTGGTTGCCACCTCAAGAAATTTGGGGGGGGGAGAGAGGAGAGAGAGAGAGAGCGCTCCAACAACCATGCTCAGTAGACAATAGCCTATTGCAGAGATACGTATCAGTGAAGTTTTGAAAAATAAAATAAACAAACAAACAAAGTCGGCCTTGTGTCACATTTTAAAGAATTCTCCTCCTTTTCAGAACTCAACAGTGCGTCACCTCCCTATGTCTAGCCTCCCATGGATTAAAAAGTAATCAAAGGCAAAGCCTCCCCACTCCCGTGTCTCTGTCTCTAGATCTTGAGTTAGGAGACTCAGAGCCAGCAGGAAACCAGACAGTCAGCTGGGAGGCTTGGCAGCTACAAGTGTGGGTGGGTGGGGTGAGCAGATTTTTCCAGAAAGAGGTGGACCACGCTGATGCGATGGCAGAGCCGGGATGCAGTTGAGCAGGCTTACCTGCAAGGGGAAGCCCACTCCCAAACCTTCCTCAAAAGTCACACCACACGCCGGCTTCAGGGTTTTCTCAGCCCCTGCGAATTTGTACTTACCCATGCCTTTGGAGCCCTAGGTGACACAGTAACCCTGACCACCACATTCCCTTTCCTTTAGCAAAATCAAGAGTTTCTAACTCAGGCGAAAGCTCCTTGACTGGTCAAGTCCATATTTTCACTCGACCCGTTTCTCCCAACAACCCTGGAGGATGGATTCCCTCACCGTCCTCCTCAGAGAAAGCGGAGGATCCGTCTACGTAAGCTGCAGCCTGGACTCAAAGCCAGGCCTTAGGACCCTAAGTCAGTCAATTCTTCCCTCAGTCCTTCCTCCCCTCCCCTCCCCTCCCCTCCCCTTTTTCCTTCCTTCCTTCCTTCCTTCCTTCCTTCCTTCCTTCCTTCCTTCCTTCCTTCCTCCTTTCCCTTCCACTCCTCTCTCTTCTCTCTCCACCTCCAGGATCTAGAGAGTTTACAGAGTGAGTTTCTTCTCTCTTATCGATGAAGAGGGCAGCTGAGGGAGGTTTGGGGAGATGACAGTAAAGCCTCAAGATCACAGGAGACCCCAAGCAGGCCTCTCCCTTCAGCTTCTACTTCCATGGGTGCACACACAGCAGCCTCCTGAGTAAGCTGTGCCCAGAGAGCTGTGGGAAGCTGGTGACAGTTCTATGACCTGGTGCCCTCCCCTGAGTTTTCATCGACAGCAGAAAACGGATCCACACAACTGCAGCGGGGCTGTCTAAAAACCACGATGGTTCATGAAGCAAACGGTCTGATGAAATTTGAAGCCTTTAGGGTCTCCCCCTTAAAGAATAAATCCATAAGCAAAAAGTCCAGAAATCTGTGCTGTCTCCCGCCTCTGACCAGTTTCTCCATCTAGAAAATAGGTCCGTGGAGCGATGGCACCCATACCGGCCAGGTTTGTATCACAGTAACAAAATAGAGGGAATTCTGGGGGCGGGGGTGTTGGGGAGATTCCATCTGCCAAGTGCTTGCTACAGGGTCCTGAGGACCTGAGTTCAGACCCCCGGCACCCCAGACATGGCTGTGTGCACCTATCATCAATGGCACTCACTAGACCAACCAATTAAGGAGCTCCAAATTCAGTGAGATCCTGCATCTCAAAAATAAATAAATAAATAAATAAATAATAAATAAATAAATAAATAAATAAATAAGGTGGATAGCAGTAGATACCTCGACAGCTCACATTCATGTCTGTGCACAAACTCCCCACAGATACATACATGTAAATGTAAATGAAAAATGCATCTAACATTGGTTACTGATAGAGACACATGGACTGGTAAAGACTGGTTTGGGGTTCACAATGCAGGGGCCCAGGTCCAAGGTCAGCAGTTTTACTGTTTGAGGTCTTTGGCAAGTGTATTACAGCATGATGGCAGTACAAGGGAGAGGAAGTATGCAAAGACAGAGGACAGAGGTGGGATCCCAGAGTGCCCTTCGGGAACATGTTCCCCCTTACCTACGGACCTCTGTAGCGGCCCTACAGCTTCAGGGGTCACAGTTGTTACATCTTTGTGACCACAGCGTTAGTACAAGGCCCGTTGAAGCCATACATAGCATGCCCGTGTCCCTCTGGCTTCCTGGACTTTGCTTGGGTTCTTCTGGTCTGGGGCTCCTGCCCACCTGACTGTGTCTAGGGCCAGCACTGGGACTCCTACACCGGTCAGAAAACTGCCACCTCCCTAACACCTCTGGTGTGCTTCTTCTGGTTAGCTGGAACCCAGCTAATGCTCCTTTTTTTTTTTTTTTCATACTCTATCTACCTCTTCCTTGGGGACTTCCTGTTTACACTTTCTTTAAATCAGAAGGTGCCTTCCAAAATATCATGGAAGTATCTCTTCCCATTCTTGGAGGCTGGAAGCCTAGGGGCATGGCATTGGTGGGGCTGGCCGCCCTGGGTCTCTCCCAGACTTGTCGATGGCAACCTCCTGCCTGTGTCCCCTTCTCACAAGGACATCGGTCTGATTGGATTAGGGCTTGCCCTTTGGGCCTTATTTAAAGACCTTCACCTCATTTCTGCCTGTGTCCCATTCAAGGTCTGTAGCATGAGGGTCTGCTTGTTGGGGTTTCTGTCCTGCCCAGTACCCCACAGCTGGCAAGTCCCAAAGAAAATTGCACGGAGCGTCTACATTAGGTTATAAACTGATTGGCCCATTAGCTCAGTCTTCTTATTAGCTCTTGTAGCTTATATTAACCCATTATTCTTATCTATGTTAGCCACATGGCTCTGTACCTTTCTCAGCCGGCAGGTTACATATTGCTTCTCGGTGGTCTGGGCTGGAATGGGAGCAATGGGCTTCCTCTTTCCCAGAATTCTCCTGTCCTCATCGCCCCGCCTCTACTTCCTGTCTGGTTGACCCGCCTATACTTCCTGCCTGGTCAATCAGCATTTATTTAAAACATGATTGACAGAATACAGACAATTCTCCCTGTCTCCAAGTCAAGTCTCAATCTGAGGCGCTAGGTTTGGGCTTCAAGGAGTGAACTTGGGGTACAGGGAGGTTACGGACACAGAGTAACAAGCAGCCCCACTCTTCAGGTCTCCTCTGTGGCACCTTCTAGGAGCACTTCGGATATTCCTGTGGGGGCAGCACACTGGCTCACTGTGAGGTGTGGCTTGATGCCTACCCTACTAATGGGTACCCACCACCAAAATAGGGGAACTTTTTGGAGTTGTGTCAAATGCATTACCTGCTCTTGCATCATTTCTGTAAAGAGGGGACTCATTTGCTACTCCCGTAAAGGGATGACACAGACGTGTGGAGCCCTGCTTTCCACGCCCCACTCTGCGGCATGCATCTCCCTCACCTTCTTTCCCTATGGCGCTCCATGGTTTCGTCAGTGCACGTAAGGATCCGTTATGGTGATTGAATGCTTTATTTTGTTTTGTGTTTGGCCATCCCCACCTTATAGAAGGGACCTTATCTTTTGTGCCGCATCCTCAGACCTGAGTAGAGCATGAGGCAGAGACAATTGCTTCCTCAACCCCCGGAGTCCTCCCTGGCAGAAGCTGCCTCGGCTCAAGTTTGAGCATGCTCCATTCCCCCAGAGGAAAGGGCCCCGGGGAAGAGAAAGGAGCTGCTCTCTGATTCTAGGTACTCAGACGGGCACCAGAGGTCAGGAGTTGCTGCTGGCCTGGACCCCAGCTGCTGGAAATGCTGACTGAGATGGAAAAATGCCTTGAAGAGAGAGGAAAGAGCTGAGCGAGCCTTGGAGACATATAAGGTGCACTTCTGAGGGAGACTTCTAGAAAGGATAACAGCCAAGTGAAAGAGCCCACAGTCTGTAAAATTGCCACAGAAGGCAGAGCCGGCCTCAGATTGGTGGGACACATGCAAGGCCCAGACTGTGGGGCCGCGGCTATGTGAGGGCAGCCCATAATACCTGCGGGCCAGCATGTAAATCACTCACCCGGCCTGCACGCTGAGGAGGACATTACCCTCCGAGGAGCGGTGTTTCCTGGCACACTGGAACGTCTATTTCAGGCTGTTGTTTTTGGAACAATCACAGGCTTACCCTGTGCAAAAGCATCATTTGGATGTTTCCCTCGAGGCTTGGTGCTAACAGTTGCCCTGCTTGGTCACTGCAACCCCAGAGGGAATTTTTAAAAAGATTTCCTCCTTGTAGCTCAGTGGGCCATTGTGAGTGCAGGGTAATATTTTTCCTTGCAGGCGAACATATTCATTTTGGGGGTTGTTGTTAGGTCACACAAAGTCCTAGGAAGTGGCCTATTGTTCAGGATTGGAAGGCAAAGGTGTCTAAGTAGTGCCGTTCTTAGAGGCTTGATGAATGGAATGGGGTAATGAAGTTTCTTTTGTTCTTGCCTGTGCGGCCCGCAATTGTTAAAGTATAACTTGCTATATGGATTCAAAGTTATTAATCATTTTAAAGCAAAATTCTATTTAATGACTGAAATGGAAAAATCAGGCCTTGATGAAATGACATGTCACGCAGGCTAGGTTTTCCTCCCCAGTGGATGCTGAGAGGCAGAGTCACAAACTTTCTCCCCTCACGGAGTTTGTGGATGCGGGTGGCCAGGACTGCTCAGAGTAGGGGTGTCATCTGCCCCCTGTCCTATGTACAAGTTGGGCTCTAGCCTTTGATCTTTACCACGTTGGCTCCTACAGCTGCTTCCCGGGCAGGCAGACTGTTTCTCCCTGCTTTGTTGTCGGATACAGAAGGCTGGGCTAGAAAAACTTCAGCCTCTCTGAGGCCGACTTCTTCCCGAAGATTCTAATTTCTTGTGTCTGCAGGGCATGTTAGGATCCATGGAATATTTCCCATCTAACCTGCTGCATCTGTGGGGAGCTCACTAGATTCGCTCATTCCTGGCTGCAAAGCAGAGGGAGGCAAACACAGGGACAGAGTCACTTGGTTGGGATCCCCAGGGGATGACTGCAGCCCAGAGCTCCAGATGTGTGGTCCAGGGCCACACACCCACTAAGTGTCAGGGTAGGCTCTTAGGAAGTCCAGACTTCTGGAAGTTAGGCCCCAGGGAAAGCGACATGTGCCTTCCTCTTCCAACTGTAAGCTTATGTACGTAACAGCGAAGGTTCTAACCCACTGGTTTATGGGACAGGGTGTGGCTTGCTTGGTTTATTGTCTGCCTCTCTCCTTAGAACACGTTTGACTTCATCTTCAAAAGTCCACGTGCTGGAAACAAGTGGTAGGATTTCTGAAGATATTGATGGTGTTGGGAGATGAGCCATTGGTACGAGGTGGATGGGATTAGATGAGGCCATAAAGACTGGCCACCTGTGATGGCACTGGTGGCTTTATGACAGGAAAAAGGGACTTGCTTGAGTGAACATGCTTGTTCTGTCTCCCATGCAACACTCTCCGCAATGTTAGGATGCAGCTCAAAACCCTCACCAGGAGCCAGCACCATACTTACGACTCCCCAACCTCCAGAGCTATCCAGCCAAAACAATTGATTTATAAGTTCCCTGGATCACAACTTTAGATTTATTTCAAAGGGGATCACCTGCTCACTCAAGAACAACCTACTCCCTAAGTTATTCCAGTCTCTGGGGAAAAGAGTGACTTTTCTTATAGGCTCTGCTTCCCAGCACTGCTACTTGCTGAGCAAACCCGGACCATAGCTGAACATGAAAAGACAGGGACTGTTCCAGGGAACAGCCACACAATGGAATAGTATTCCGCCTCTGTGCTGTAAGTTGCATGAACTTTAAAGATGGCACACTAAATTAAACAAACCAATCACAGCAGGACAAATATCATAGGAACGTGCTTACAAATGGTCTAACACCAACAGATAGGAGGTAGAATGGTGACTGCCTGGGGCTGGGGGAGAAAAGATGGGCTGTGGTATCCCGGCACAGTGCTCCAGTTCTCCAAAGTTCTGGGGAGCAGAGAGTCATCCCCATCATTAAAGTGCTTTCCTTGTGAGAGCAGGAAGCTGAGTTTTGTCCCCAAAGCCTGGGTAAAGAAAGCCAAATGTGTAGGCTCTCCCTTGGATTCCCAGCATTAGGGAGACAGAGAAGTGGATCCTTTGGGCTCCCTGTCCAGGTAGCCTAGCCTACTCGATAAGTTTCAGGCCAATAAGAGACCCTGCCCCAATAAAAAGGTGAGTGGTACCCAAGGGGCAACACTTGAAGTTGTCCTCTGACCACCATACACTCACATCTAGGTGTACACACGAACACGCACATACAGGCGCACACGCACACACAACTGGAGATGGTCAGTGGTGATGGTTGTCTAGCAATGAGAGCAGTACACTTAAAAATTGTCACAGCATGGGCATTGTATCATAATAAATATAAAAATAAACTTAGAAAAATACAAATTACTTATCATGGGAATGTTAGATTGAAAGCTAAATATATGAAGAAAGAAGAAAGATGCACTCTGCAGAAGCAGCTAGCTTTGTAGTAGGAGCTGCTGGCTGTGTTCCTGTCGCCCCAGCTCCTGGTCGCCTGGCTAGCTTATGCCCCGAAATAACAACACACAAACTGTATTCTTTTAAACACTGCTTAGCCCATTATATCTAGCCTCTTCTGGGCTAACTCTCGCACCTGGACTAGCCCATTTCTAATAATGTGTGTAGCACCCCAAGGTGCGCTTACCGGGAAGATTCTAGCCTACGTCCATCCTGGGTCGGAGCTTCATCGCGTCTGCCCTGGGGAGCAGCTGCATGCATCTAAGCTCACTTCCTCTTCCTCCCAGCATTCTGTTCTGTTTACTCCACCCAGCTATGTTCTAACCTATGAGGGCCAAGCAGTTTCTTTATTATTTAACCAATGACCTTCCTCTATCATAGCTTGAGTCAAGGGGCACTGGAGCCTGTGTGTGTCTGGCTCCCTCATGTTCTCCCAACCATGGAGGGAGACGGCATGCTGGGATGGACAGCCAGGCTTCTGGGAGACTTCCTTTTCCATTACCTCCTGCACATTAGCGTCTCCATCTTTGCCCTCCAGCATCTGGGCATTGGGGAGCCCTCCACTCAAGGAACCCAGCACCCACCTTCTACTCATTTGCTGCTGGAGGACTATAGAGAGGGCTTTATGACTTGGGCTTGCCGGATGTTGGCTTCCTTTTCTAAATTGTCATTTTGTTATTTTAAGGTAGGGTCTATATTGTCCAGGTTGTCCCCAGATTTCCGGGACCATCCTGAACATTGAGATCACAGGTGTGTACAACCATGCCCTGATTTGTATGTCCTGAAACAAGGCTGGGCAAGTGTGTGACCTGGGTAGTGTGGAAGAAAGGGTTATCTGACTGTTTAGCCAGAGCTTAGGGACCCAGTCCTGGTGAGTCACTGGGGTATCACCCTCACCTGCCACCACCTATGATCTTCTGTGTACCCAGGACGTAAAGTGCTCCCAGCTTTAGTCGGTGTCTTATCTCGGGTTTCTATGGTTGTAAGAAAACACCAAAAATCCACTTGAGAAGAAAAGGTTTATTTCACAGATGCTTCCATGTCACAGTTCTTCATCCAAGGGAGTCCAGGCAGGAGCTCAAGGCAGGAACCCAGAGGCAGGAACTGAAGCAGAGGCCATGGCGGAACACTGCTGACTGGCTTGATCTTCATGGCTAGCTCAGTTTGCTTACTTATACAACTCTGGATAGACCACTAGCCCAGAGGAAGCATTGCCCAGAATGGGCTGGGCCCTTCCACATCAATCACTAATTAAGAAAATGCCCTACAGACTTGCCTATAGCTAAGTCTTACAGACTGTACTTTCTCAGTTGAGAGTCTCTCTTCCCAAAGGACACTAGCTTGTGTCAAGTTGATTGTAAGCTAGTTAGCACAGCCAGCTTAGGGGAAACCAGAAATTTTTAGAGTTTGAGACTATTTTATTCTTACTTGAGAGGTTACCACCACAATGCCTCAAGCTGCCAGACTTAGGGAATGTTCTGGGGTACAGCTCAGGGCCGGAAGACATCTAGATGGTCTGCTCCTTCTCCACTGTGGGTCTTCTAGAAAGAAACTGGGATGTGCATAGACCTGCTCTGATGGAGGAGGGTCATCTATCTATGTGTTACTCTCATCGGTTAATAAAGAAACTGCCTTGGTTTTTTGATAGGGCAGGATTTAGATAGGTGGAGTAGACAGAACAGAATGCTGGGAGAAAGAAAGCAAAGTTGGTCAGACGTCATGGAGCCAGCTGCCAGGTCAGACATGCTGAATCTTTCTTTCTACACACATTATTAGAAATGGGTTAAGCAAGATATGAGAGTTAGCCAAGAAGAGGCTAGATATAATGGGCCAGGCAGTGTTTATATGAATATAGTTTGTGTGTTGTTATTTTGGGGCATAAGCTAGCTGGCGGCCAGGAGCTGGGTGGCAGGAACGCAGCCTGCTACTCCTTCTACAAATGGCGTCCAACGTGGGGCTCGAACCCACGACCCTGAGATTAAGAGTCTCATGCTCTACCGATTGAGCTAGCCGGGCTCCCTGGGCTCTGGATCTGGGTGTCAGGTGCCGCGGGGTGAGAGCTTGCCCGGGAAGAAGAGCCCTCTGGTGAGAGTGAACTGCTACTTGTACTTTTTAGACAGAGAAGCAATCCCTTTCCTCTGGAGTTCTCCAAAAATTAAATGAGAGAATATAAATAGTGTTTGCCATAGCCTTCTCGTCTTTGAACAGATGCAGCCATAGAATTTCACTGCTTCTCCTATCCAGACATGGAACCTGTTTCCTCATATCTGGCTACACACTGACCCCCTCGTTGGCATGCAGAGGACTTGATGTCATTTCACTCTGGAGGCAAGACCTTGGGAAACACACAATCCACTTGGCCCCTTTGAACACTGCCAAGAACCGATCAGGCAAGAAGCTGGCTAGCCAGAAGGCAAGAGGCCATGTAGGGGGAGAGCCACCCAGAGTCCCACACAGCTGCTTAATGTGTGAGGGAGGCCACAGGCTTTAAGCACAGCAGCTCCTATTACTCAGGCTGGGTAGTTACAGTAACACAGTAAGGTGATAATGTAGCCATCGGGGCTGCTCCATGACTTCTTTGAAAATGTTTATAGCTGATTACCACACAACTGGCATGCATATTTACAGGGCGGGGTAATAGCCTTCAACACAGTGTGCAGTGGTTGGATGGGTAACTAGCTTATCTACTCTCTCAGACCTCCTCCAGCCTTCCTCCTCGGGGCCGTAATCATGGTTAGCCACAGTTGCCCTGAGCTGTGGAGCACCAGCTTCCCCTTCCTCGGCTTGTCCTCAGGGGAGGTCCACAATTCTTTGAGAGGCACGGGGCGGCAGGACATTTCAGTGCTTTCTGTGGCTCATGGCTCTAATCCCTCCAGTCACCTCATCTGCCACTTGGGATGGTGCCACAGCCCCTATTAATACTGTCACACATGGCAGCGCTGTGCTCGGGTGCCACGGTCTGGCTGCCTGTGCCGGCACAGAGCCTATTTTTAGTGTGTTATGTCTGTAATTATGTCGTTTCGCTGCCTTGAAAACGCGTATCTGCTCCGGGGAGAGGTTATACGCGCGTGGTCTGTTATTTTTGATAGGGCAAAATGTGCAAAGTCTCTTTGGAGCTGAGCAAAGGGCAGCCATACCTCCAGTGCTGACCACCCTGGAAACGGTTCTGGGAATTTGTCAATCAGTCAGTTTGGAAGCAGCCATCATCATATTTGGGGTGTCTATGAGGCAGAGATCATCAGCTCTGCTCCTTGAGGCCAGAGAGATCTGTGGATCAGTTTATAGTTTCTGAAAGCTGAGGTCCCCTTTGAGGGACCAGATCTTCTGGGCTGAGGGGATCAACATAGTCCATGTTCTAACAGAGAGCATAGCCTTGCTGACGGGGGAATGAGTTCCCACAGGCCACAGTTCTAGCCAGGACTCTCTCTCCTTCAGAGGCATTTTCAACTCCCGAGGAAGGAAAGTGAACAATGTCAAGGCTGGCCAAGATGAGATAGAGCTGGACCAGAACTTGGATGGGGCAGGGGCCTGGTGATCCCCACTGCAGCAGGTCAGAAGAGGTGGGAAGCCTTCTTGGGGCTTGGCACTCTGCTGCAGGTCACAGAGCGTCTGGTTGCAGGAGAAAGGCGGGCATGTTTTGTAGGTGTATCCATTGGGTTTGGGCTCCTCAACTCTGCATATATATTGGTTATGGGTTTTTTGTTTTGTTTTGTTTTGTTTTTGGTAGTGGTCTCCATCTATTGCAAAGAGAAGTTTCCTTGATGAGAGAGAGATGAAAACTACAGTTATCTATGGGTATAAGGACAAACGTTTATAGATTTTTGTGAGGGATGATGTTTGTTTAATAAATTAATGGTTGCATCTTCTCCACCAATAACCATGACTTCACTAGCACTGAGTAGTTAGCTGGGTTTCCAGTATCAGCTTTCTCCTTCTTGTTGAGAGGGTTGCAAGTCCAATTAGAGAGCAGTTGGTTTCCACCAGTCTGTGTGGCTCTACTGAATCTGTGGGGTTACTGTGCCATGCTTCTCATTGATATGGCTCACAGGCATCATAGCTGGGTACAACCGTTAGCTGCTTTGGAAGGTAGCATGGTGCCGTTCAGTCCCCTCTCCCTTTTAAAATATTTTTATGTATTCCTTGAGAATTTCATAAAATATATTGACCACATTCTTTCTTGTCTCCTAACTCCTCCAACATCACCCCACCTCCCAATTCCATGTTTTTCTTTTTCTCTTTCTTAAGAAAATTGAGTCCAGTTGTATTGGCCAACTCCTCTGGTTGATGTGCCCAGTGCCTCTTCATTGAAGAAAACTCATTTTTCCTCTTCCAGCAGGTATCAAGTAGTTTCCGGGCTAGGGGTGAGACTTTATGCGTATTTCTTTCCCCTCCATGATGCTGGGATTTTGTCTGGCTTGAGCTTGTGTGTGTTTTGTGAATGTTGGCAGTCTCTGTGAGTTTATTTGTGCATCTGCCCTGCCGTATGGGGAACACTCTCTCTGAAGTCTCCCTCTGCTTCCAGCTCCTACAATCCTCCTGCCTCCTCTTCCACACAGATCTCTCAGACTTGAAGGGTGGGTTTGATGAAGACATCCCAGTTAGGGCTGAGTGTTCCAGAGTCTCTTTGTGTTTGCATGCTGTCCAGCTGTGGGTCTCTGTCTCAGTGCCCAGCTACTGCAAGAAGAAATTTCTCTAGTGAGGCCTGAACAAGGCACTGATCTACCCCCTTCTTCTTGAAAAGGAATTTTTCTGTGCCTCAAACTTGATGATGACCGTGTGCACCTTCACTGGGTTTTGTATTGAGAGGAGCTTCTGCTACCTCTGATACTCAGCAAATATGATTTCATGAACTCAGGATTTCATGATGACGGGGACATGGCATGGGCACATGGCATGGGGACATGATTTAATGGCCCCCGATTGTTTGTCACCCACACAAGCTCTAAAGAAAGCACTCCACAGCCACTGTTGCTATTTCTACGCCCTGAAATCCTGCAGCCTGTCACTCTGGTGGACAGTGAAAAGCCCTTGTGAAAAGCCTGCCTTGGCATGTGTGCACCGGAAGAAGGGACTGGGGACCCGAGTCTGTGAAGGTGGTAGTTCTGCCACAAACCATCTTCGACTTGCTCTAGCTTGTGCAAAATTTGCCCAGCTCCTGTATTTCTAGTGCAATATTTAGACTGTTACTGGCAAAATGAAGACAAGCGGAACTGGCCAGAGTGGGGCGACATGGACACTCACACTCGCGGTGACAGTGTGAAGTCTACTGTCTCCGCAGATTAAGGAGCTCACAGCAAGCGTCACCTGCAGAGAACTTACTTTAAGGATCAGTATCTGAGACATACACAAAGGCATATGAAAAACAATATTTATATAGCATTATTTTCGTGCATAATACACAGTAACTTCTAAAAATGGAAGCTGTAATTACCAGTATTATCATCAATTCCTTTTCCAGCCCCATCTGGTTTTTAAAATCAGAATATTATAATTAATATATTTTTACATTGTGTCTAATCTCTTTCCAGAATTATTTTTTGACACTTGTATTATATTATAATCACAGTAACTGCAATTATGAGAAATTAGCTTTAAGTTTTTGGGTTTTCAGCTCGGCAATGTTTCCTTCATGCTCCCTCTCCTTGTATTGGAATTCTTTCTTCTCTTCGCTCATCAGCCACCTGGAGCATTTCTTTATGTTTTTTTTTTTTTCCTAGAAAGCAACACAAGGGGTCTGAAGCCTTCCCTACAGGTTGCCCAGGGCCTGACTGGAAGTTGGCAGCTTCTCAGCTCTTACTTCCTGACACTCACGCCATCAGAAGAGCTTAGATCTTGAAGCAGCTCATCCTAGAATGTTCTCAGATGTGTACAGATACCTTCCTTCCCCTGACCTTTAAGGAACGAAACAGTTATCGAACCTAGAAAACACGATGGGGCTGGAGAGATGATGCAGGCATTAGGAGCACTGGTGCGGGAGGACCTGAGTTTGAGTCCCCATGCCTGTGTGGTAGTTCACACCAACCACTAACTCCAGCTCCAGGGCAATCCAATGACCCCTTCGGGCCTCTGTGGGTGCATAGTGCTCAGTACATAGACCCTGTGCAGGCAAAACTCCCACACACATAAATTAAAAATCAACCAGTAAACAAACCTATATCCCTGAAACCCGGCCACACTTTTGTTCCTGTCTCAGAGAACCATCCCCAGAGTCAGCTCACCCCTGCCCCACCCAACCCCCAAGAGGGCTTTATTGCCTTTCAGTCACCGAGTCTGCTACACCCATGCAGCTCAAAGATGGAGACTGAGGAAGCAGCTGCAGACAGTGTGTCAATGAACAGATGTGACCACGAACCAATAAAGCTTTATTTACAAAAGCAAGTGAACAGCTCCCAGGATGTAGCACATAGATTCTTTCTTCAGCTCGAGGGGTTCTCTCAGCCATTTTTGGTGATAACCTCATTTCCCGTGATCATCCTTTAATATTTCTAAACAGATGTTTGGACCTCGGTATCTTCCCTTTCTCCCACTCTTCCTCTTTTGATCACTGCCGCCATCTCTTGCCTTCTCATTCACACCCAGCAGCCCTGAGATCATTCCACAGCTGTAGGCCTGGTTCTCTGCTCCATGACCCCATCGGAAAACTCACTGGGAAACAACCCTTTTCAATGTCAATCATGTCCATCAGAGAAGCAAATCTCTATTTGTATGCTGTCTTGGTTTTCTTCTTCTGCGGCTGTGATAAACACCGTGACTGAATGCAATTTGGGGAGGAAAGGGTTTGTTTAGCTTATGCATCCAGACCACAGCCGATCAGTGAAGGAAGCTGGGGCAGGAACTGGAGCAGGAACTCCGGAGCGACACCCCTCATTGGCTAGTACTCCATACTTTGTTCAGTCTTTCTTAGACAGGCCAGGATTGCCTGATTAGGATAGGCATTGCCTACAGTGGGCTGAATTCCTCAACATCAGCAATTAATCAAAAAATGCCCCATAGACTCGCCTGCAGGCCAATGGGATGGAGGTACTTGGATTTTGTTAATAATGCCTCCGTAAAGCCAGGCGGTGGTGGCGCACGCCCTTAATCCCAGCACTCGGAGGCAGAGGCAGGCGGATCTCTGAGAGTTCGAGGACAGCCTGGTCTACCTAGCAAGTCTCAGGAAAGTCAGGATCACACAGAGAAACCCTTCCTCAAAAAACTATAATAATAATAATAATAATAACAGCAACGATAAGAAAAACAATAATAATGCCTCTATAAAATGTATTGAGGACACTGACTTCATTTCTTTGGGGTACATATACAACAACCCTATATTTGACTGTTTAAGGGGCTGCTGGCCTGTTTTCCACAGCGGCCACACCATTTTCCTTCCAGTGGTGCCCAAGGGTCCTGGCATCTCCATATTCTTAGCGAAAATGTTACCATCTATCCCCTTTATTTTAGCCATCTGAGCCGCGTGAAGTGGGTTTTACTTTATTTTTGTTGTTTTTTGGGACAGGATTTCTCTGTGAAACAGCCCTGGCTGTCCTGAAACTCATTCTGTAGACCAGACTGGCCTCAAACTCACAGAGATCTGCCTGCCTCTGCATCCTGAGTTCTGGGATTAGAGGTGTGCGCCACCATGCCAGGCATGAAGTGGGGGTCTTAATTTGGACACTTGTTAAACTTTGAAAACTTTCATGATTGGACCACTGTAGGCAGCATGACCATGTCTGAATCAATCATGCATCCCAGACTTGGCTCATAAAGTCCTTCCCAGAGGTCTGCCCCGTGATAGGTGGATAGAAGGAGGGAAGAGAGTGATTGAAAGTCACGTGTAATGTAGGGTAGGAGTGGCTGGGACAGGACAATGAGAGCTGTGCATTTGGGAGCTGCTGTGGTGGCCAGCTTTGGTGTAAAGTCCCTGCCCCTGGAACCCACACATCATGTGCTCAGTCCTGACCTCACCTGCCTGGTTCTCACCTCACGGTGCTGCTGGTAAGGTCAGTAAAGAACCATTGGAAACGCTTAGCAAGCAAATCCCTCCCTCATGTTCTGTAAGTCCGTCTTGATAGCTCCTCTGCCATCTGAATTCTCTGTGCATCTGACAGGATCCTTCAGTGCTAAGTCTCTAAACCACCCTTGTCTGAGTCTCAGCGTAAACACTTTTCCCCAATAGCTGTTATTTCTTTGGGGACCGGGGAGGAGAGCATGTGTGTAAGCCTGTGCCTTCCTGTAGGGGACCCTGCTTGCCTCCTGGAAAGAGCTCATGCCCCCAAGCAATGTGTTCAAGATGGCATTATGAAGCAGTTACTGAAAACACATTGTGTCTCGGGCAGACCTACAAGGTAAACACTACCAAAGTCTAGTAGCACTTACCAAAGGTGTGCTAGGACGCCTTTTCAGTATTGCCCCATTTAATGTTCATCAGCATCATATAAGGAAAACAACAAACAAAAAAAGCCTTCATATTATAACTGAGGGAGCAGGAGCTCAGAGAGGTGAAGTGACCTAAGAAAGCCACACAGTAAGCCACATCCAGTGTCAGGGTTGCTGGGCAACACTCTCCATCACCAAGATCCTCCCATCCCATCACCCCCACCCCACCCCCCCGCCATTTTCCTGGGAATGTCTGTCACCCAATCCCAGCCCTGTCACTTCTTGGTTCAGCCATCTTCCCGGCCGACCTGACCCGCCGGGATGCCTACTCTGTGGTTACCTGGCCCGAGCCCCACTTCTTTTATCGTCCCCCCAAGCCAGCACAGACCACACAGCTCCGCTCCTGAGTTCAGAGGCTGGACTGCTCTGGCGCCATTTCTGTACAGTGAGGATGTACTGGATCAGGCCCCCCATGTTCCTGGAGCACATACCATTAGTGTTAGTACTGCTCTGGGGAGAAGTTTGTTGGAGAATCCCCAAGGCCTCTGTACCCTAAATCTCAGTATTCCACAGATGATTCCCGGCTCTGTATCGCGCTCTCCTTCCTTCCTGCAACCTTGCTTCTTGTCACATGGTCGCTTCAAGGTGCTCTCCAAAGTTCTCTGGACTCTGAGGAACGGGCACATGCTTTTATTACTCCTTCGTCATAGGGTCGTCTTCTCGCAGCACCCCGGCTGGTGCTGCTCCCCACTTTAGGAAGGATAAAAGACTAGGTGGGACGGACGCAGGAGAGATAACAGCACGTACAGAACCGGAGAGGAGGAAGGAAGAATAAAAAGAAATTGATTATGTGATGTTGAGGTGCTTTGGGCTTTAACAGACACTCAAAATTGGTCACACTGTCTCAAATCAATAGTGGGTTTTTATGCTCCAGACCTAAAAGTCACAGGCAGCAAGAGGCTATCCTCTAACATCTGGCTGCTTTCCCCAGGTGACAATGACACAGCTGCTCACGTCTCTGGCATGCTCTCCTTCTTTGCCAGAAAATGAAGATTGGTGAACAAAGGGTTCCGGGAGGAGTCAATTGCCTGAGATGTCGTGGCTGAAGCAATCACACCACGGAGGTTGTGGGCAGGAGCAGGAGAAGTGGGCTCCGAGGTTAGAATGAGGTTGCAAACCAGCTTAGGATTTTCTCAGGCTATAGAAGAGCCCCAAGGGACAGCAGGAAGATGGCTTGCTGGCTGAGGCAGAGACAGCAATTTCTGTGGCCTAGGCATGGCTTACTGTGGTCAAAGGGACACACTGCATTACCTCTAGGGGGGCACATGAACATACATACATGCACACACACATGTACATGCATACATGCAAATACACACACATGCATACTGTTGGCTGAGCACCAAACAGGAAGGGAAGCAGAAGAGGGTCATTGACCTCTGAGTTCCAGCTGCTCCAGTCATTAGCTATAACTTTGGACCCATCGCTATTTGGCCATTCTTTAGTTTCTACATATGGGAAATGGACACGATAGGACTATTCTTAAGGCCCTTGGGTCACACAGATAAAATGTACACAGAATAAGCACCACATACATGCTACTTTTTCCAGTAGCTAGGGGGCAAGCAGGTCTGGGAGAGTGTGCAGCTCTCTCCCACTGCATGGCACAGCTCTGTGAGCTGACTGCACAGTCTTCCGTGCTGCAGGCTGAGGCAGCCAAAGCCCCCAACACCCAGGACACCTGTTGCTGCAACTTCAGGCTGCCCCCAGTCCCACCATGCCTGGTTTGCTCTCACAAGGTGTCCTTGCCTTCTCTAGAAGTCCTCCTCCCACGGCCCCTCAGGGACAATCTCAGGCTCCCTGTGGATAGCAGGCACTCTGCCTATAGACTCATGTGCAACCAGTGGACAGGATTGTAAAAAGTTCTCTTCCTAATTTCTGGGCTGCATCAAGCAGCTAATCTGTTTTGACATGCTATCTAAATGGCCTTCAGATCAGCATACAGAAGAAGCCATCCATAAGTCATGTCCTTTATGCGCATGTACTGGTGTGTACGGAGAAAGACTTACATTGGCTTCAAGAGCTGAATGAGAAGGGCCATTATTACGGTGGTCCCAGGGTCGCCATATTCACCCCACATATCAAATCCGCTTTCAATGCAGCCAGTTCCATCAGCTGTCAGATTCTATTAAATATATCCCTCGCAACCACTGACCAGCTGACAGCAGAGAAACTCAAAACCATACACCCACCATTAGCATCATAAAATGTGAAGTCAGCTGGAAGGGATGATAACAGAACTGAGAACAGAGGAGATGAAAATCTGTAGTGCCCTTGTGTCCTCCTAAACTGAACTTCTCCCCCACCCCCACCCCCGCCCCAGAGCTACAAGAACACCCATAAAACACTGGGGTGGAAAAAAGGCAATACCAAAACCAAAACAAAAGTCGCCCTGCTGTAGGCTCCATAATGCTGTGGGTTCTTTCACCTTGTGTGAATGTGAGATTTGCATAAATGTTTCATGAGCTTACTACAAAGCCTAAACAGAAACATTCATTAGGCAACATCTGTGCTGTTTTCCCAGATAATGCAGTGTTTCTTCCAAGTCAATGAAATACAACCTATCAGAGGGTGGGGGCCATTAAAATGCATGTGCCAAGGCTGCGTGCGATTAGACGCTATTTACACTTTAGCTGATATTCTGATCCACCCGGCACAGTATCAGCCAGAGATCTGCCGACGGCCACCACCTCAGAAGGTGTGCAAGCTCCATGGAGATGGGTCATGGCAAGGAGTCAGACCTCACAGAAAGAGCAGGGGTGTTTCTGGATGCAGACCACGAGGGTGGTACTACCCCTTCAGTCCCTTTAAGTGGAGGTTTCTTTGCTGAGATGGTCACTTAACATTTGGGGGCAACAGATGAGCTCTTTACCTTAAATTCAGCAGGAAGGAAGCAGCAATGGATGAGATGCCCACTGGCTCTGTGTGACTACAATCTGATCATGATATTGGTTCCATATGGGACCCTTAAAAGCAAAAAAAAAAAAAAAAAAATGTTATAAGACCAATAATTTTTAATGAAACTTGGCTTAGCTCACAGGCTGGTCTAGCAGATGAGACAGCAGCCTGAGCAGGAACATGACTTTCCTCCTCCTGGCAGAGATGAAAGAGAGCATCGTTTCAATCAGAGAGAAGACCCCATCAGAAAGATGGTTTGGATTATCAATTTTACGCAAATGGGGATGGAAGCCTTGTCTCTCTCCCCACGTGTCTCACAGCGAGGCTTCCTCTCTCAGAAGAATGTGGTGCACCATCCTAAGTGAGGGAGACTTTCTGGGCTTGCTTGCTATGTTGGAGTTTTTTGATGGAAATTTTATAGAAATTTTTTTGAAGTTCTCGTCTTCATAAATCTTGCAAGGATTCTGGGAGTATAGAAAGTCACCAATGAGGACAGTTATTTATCTATTTACCCAGTTATTCATTCACTTTCGCTGTCTACCAATCTACCTATCATATATCTATCTGTCCATCTATCACTATCTATCTATTCATCTATGTATGTATGTATCTATCACCTATCATTATCTGTCTATCATGATCTATTCATCCATCTACCTATTACCTATGTTTGTCTTTCTATCCATCCATCCATGATCTATCTGCCATCTGTCCATCCATCCATCCACCATCATCTCTCTCTTTAGTGTGAAGATTCCCACCCTTTGTGGTATGGGTGGGCCAATTCTTTGTTATGATGTTGCTCCATGAATTGCAAGGTGTTCCCAGGGTCCCTCACCTCTACCCTCTAGATGCCAGTCACTGCTTCTGAGAGGCGCTAGGACAAGTTCCCTCTAGTTGGTGCTTTAGTGTTTCCTAGTCTTTGGAAGAGTGTTTGCTGGCGGATCTGGATGTCTCCCACAGGATGACTTGGTTCATACCCAGTGGTCTAGCCCTGATTGTATGGGAAGGGCAGGGCCTGTGCGTGGTGCTAACTGCTACCTGTTAACAATATGAAGTAAGCCATAGAAGGACCTCGGAAAAGGGATCTTCCAGGAGTTTGCCCTTGAACCTACCTCTCACCCACTAAACCCAAGGTGTCCCAGAGCTCTTACTGCTGACTGAAGCCATCTTGTTTGTTTAATGTATCTCTGTGTGTCTTTATTCCCACCGGTTGTCTCCCCTGCTAGACAATTGCGAACTCTATAAGGACCAGGATCTTTCAGGCCATCGGTGACACTTTAGTCAAATCCCAGAGCTTGGCTATCTGAACGACACCACTGAAAGCCCGTGCTTGCTTTGTTGACCTTGGGCAGTCACGAAGCATCCCTGGGTTTCATTTTCCCCTTCTGTGAAATAA
This sequence comes from Chionomys nivalis, assembly GCF_950005125.1. Taxonomy (NCBI): domain Eukaryota; kingdom Metazoa; phylum Chordata; class Mammalia; order Rodentia; family Cricetidae; genus Chionomys; species Chionomys nivalis. The sequence continues at coordinate 37,035,168 of NC_080106.1, forward strand.
TAATATGAATGGATGGGAGTAAATGAGATATGGTTGTCACATGAGATGCCCTTGACAAATATAAGCTATTGCTGTTCATCCCCTGTAGTATATCAGTCAGCAAGGGAGAAACACAGTGAAATGAATATGTGAATGAATGAATGAATGAATGAATGAATGAATGAACAATGAGTTCTCTTGAGTCTGTCTCTAATATTAAATTTCTTCTATCAGTGTTGACAATTTGTTATATAGCAAACCCCTTTTTTGCTGTATTCACTATGAATAGAAAGTCCAATAAAATATTAGCTTTAGGATGATTTTATTGTTTTCTGTTTTGTTTTTGAGACAGGGTTTCACTATCTAGCCCAGCCTGGCTTCAAATTTGAGGGTCCTCCTGCCTCAGTCTCCCAAGAACTGGGCTTACAGGCATGCACCACTCTTCAGGGCTCAAACTCCTGCTTTGAAGCAAGGAAGTCTAGTGATCATACGAAAATGGAAGGTCTAAGCTTGGGAACCACAAGCCCCACCACTATTTCTTGGTGACACCCCACGGGTGGCACGTCTTCCCTCAGAACCTCCCATCTCAGGGACTGAGCTGCTCTCTGAAGCTCAGACTTTTGCTTCTTTAGATGTCTTCCCATTTCATGAGTTACAGAGCGCTGTCAGTACCCCAAAAGAGACAGAAGTCGGAGCAGGATGGCGCATTTGGGCAGAAAGTCCAGGATGGGGAAAATATGCAGGCAGCCCCCTTCCACATCCTGTAGCAAACCAGCATTTGTAAGAGGTGTGCACTCAGTCAGAAAAAGAAGAGATGTAATTATGTCATTTATAATGAATTCTGAAGGAAACAAAGAATTTAAGGAAAACTCTGGAGACAGCCAGAAAGCGAAGCCTTTCTCATTGCCTGAGCTGCCCTGGAGAAGGCGCATAGCTGATCAAACATTGGTGGGATCATAGGAGGCCGCTGGCCCCAGGGATGCGTGGGAGGAAGCAGGAAAACTCTGGAGCCCTGGCCAGCCTCAATCTGACTTTTATTAAAGAAATTACACGCTCCTCGAAGCTTCCACTCGCATCAATAATATCAACTTCTGGACAAATGATTCTCTCTGGGGAGCGGGTTCTGAGTTTGCCTCCTAATCTTCTTTCTTTGAAGTATCCAAGGGCTTAAAACATGGGTCAATATCAGGGGCCTCTGGCCTTTGTGGGAGGGGGGCTTGAAAGGGTCTTGCCTGGAGGAGGGTGAGACCACCAGCATCCATAGGTCCTTGTAGGGCACTGTTTCCACACAAGCCCTCTCCAGGGCAAAGATAGCCACCTGCTCACCCTGCCCCACGTTCCCACAGCTGTAACATGGGCCACACTCATAGTCACAAATTTTTAAGACTAAAAACAATTTTGAAAATACAACCATGGTATTTCTGACACTGTAAGATAGGGAGCTAGCTTCTTTAAAAATTACAGGAGACATACCAAGCAATCTCTATATTCTCTTCAGCCACATTTCCTGGGTGTTTTGAGCTCAGTAGCTGTACCCTGCACCTGGTGTTAGGGCACAGGCCCCTAGAAGCTCACACTTCAGGCTCTTTCTGTGCTCTCTACACCGAGTCCAGGAATTAAGTGGAATTGTTCCTATTCTATTGGATCCAGACCCTGTGTTTTAACCTATGAGCTATTAAGTTTTTGTGGCCACGCGAGTTTGTAAAACGCAGTTAATCAAGATTAACAGGTCTGTGCTCCGGAAATTTGCAGTCTCCTGATACGTGGTCGGCTATTGGAAGGCTCCAAGAAGACCGTGTACAAATTCCCAAGCAGAATGGACCATAGAACATCCCGTGTGTATTTTCCAAAAAGTGAGTGTTCTGTAGGGATTTATGAAGGGGCTGAGTTCCCATGGAGACAGCGTCACTGTGGACAGGCATAGCCCCACACACTGAGCACTATTGGATTTTTGTGCAAAATGAATCAGCATTTTTCTCAAAACCACTTCCACAATCACAAATAACTGAGCAGAGAGCCTGATGTAGATCCATGCTCATACCATGCTAGGGACCCAAAGTCAGAGGGATACTTTGGCAGATTTTTCCTTTACTGCTTATTAAAAAACAAAACAAAAAAAAACCAACCAAACAAACCCTCATGAACCTCTTCCCTGGGAAATCTCCTATCTATAGGATCCTCAGCAACACTCCCAAAGCCCAGCTTTTATCAGATTAGCACATTAGAGTACAAAGACTGACTCTGACCATCACTTGTCTTGTTTGTTGCCGTTGCCTTTTGTTTTTATGTGCATTGTTTTGCCTGAATGCATGTCTGTATGAGGGTGGTGGATCCTCTCTCTGGAGTTACAGACAGTTGTGAGCAGCCATGTGGATGCTGGAAATTGAACCCAGGTCTCTGGAAGAGCAGCCAGTGCTCTTAGGCACTGAGCCATGTCTCCAGCCCCCACGTCACTTGTCTTGTAAACAGTTCTAATGGAGCACAGTCACTGTCACTCCTTTGCATTTTGTCCACCGCTGCCTTGGTTCTACAAGAGCAGAACTGGGCAGGTGGCAAGGATCACGTGCTTAAAGTACTTAGGGGCTTGCAAGTTCCTACTTCAAAAAACACATTCCCAGTCCTGGTAGAGCCTAGCTGCAAGGCAAGGTCTCTTCAGTAGGATGTCTGCCTGATGTTTCAATCTGAGAGGAACTACTGCCTTAAAGAATCTGCTAAGTTCAGACATCCTGTGTGGACTCTTTCCTCCAGTATGGAAGTGAGAAGAACAGCAGAAACCGATCTGAAAGGTTGCATCCATTATCACCTTTGCAACCTAGGTAAACACAAGAGAGATTTCCTTGTTTAGGGCAAGAAACCCAAGGTGACTATGCCTGCCTAGCACAGATCTACGATCTGCGCCTCACCCCCATTCAGGCTCACAGTGGCAGGCGGTTCTGAGGCATGGTTTAGAACGTTGCCCCTGGGATGATCCAGGCTAGACAAACTCTAGCTTCCTTGTGGATGTTTAGGCTTGGGACAGGTGATCTTACTTTGTGCTCTCTAGTTTTCCGTGGGGACAAAATAACATGCTTTTGTGGAGCACTTTTAGATTGGTAAGGTCCAGAGCAAATAGTGGCTGGCTACTATTGTCTAGTTTGGAACCTTTACCTTCTCATCTACCAAACCCCTGGATGGCAGGGGTCTGTTTCCTATGTCTTTTGTCTAGGTCCCCTTCCGAGTATCTGAAACAGGTTCTGTCAGAACTGGGGTATGGGGGATTCTGTAAGGGAAGTGATGTCTTAAGTACCTGAAGCTGTTATCAGCATGAGCTCACGTGGGGCCCGATGCCTGGCCTTGCCTTGGTCTCAGAGGCCCGAGTTACCGCGTGGCATCTACCATCAGGTATCTACCCTCATGAACTTGGTGCCTCAGAATAGGCAGCCATCCATCATGACTGAGGGTTTTGTGGGGTGACTGCAGTTGGATGGGCAGACCTTCTAGGGGGAGCTACAGCCCTCTGGGGATTCAGCGCAGTTGGAACAAGCAACATGTCTCTCCCACACTGGTGGCAGCTGATACTGCCTGTGGGTTGGATGTCCTTTTGGGGCTGCTGACCAGAACACCAGAGCTGGCTTCCACCGTCATGGAAATGCCTCTCCATTCGGCTCAGGCCACTGTACTCTAAGACAGGGAAAGCGTAATTATTATCTTTTTTATTTTTATTTTTTTTGGGGGGATTTTTCGAGACAGGGTTTCTCCGTAGCTTTTTGGTTCCTGTCTGGAACTAGCTCTTGTAGATCAGGCTGGCCTCGAACTCACAGAGATCCTCCTGCCTCTGCCTCCCGAGTGCTGGGATTAAAGGCGTGCACCACCACCCGGCAAGCATAATTATCTTAATCAGGACTGTTATGATACGGCACGAGAAGGACTTTGGTGGGTCCAAGGGACCCACAGTGGGTGAGACAGACACGACATGCAAATAGCACTCACGTGGAGGGGTTTTGCTGAGAGAAAAGGAATGGAAAAGGGGAGAGGGGAGACCAGCTTCTGGGGATAGGATGGGCCGAAGAGAGAAGCAGTGAGAGAGGCAGAGGGTAGAGGAGAGAAAGAGGGATGAGAGATGGCGCGGGGGGGGGGGGGGAGACAGAGACAGAGAGAGACAGAGAGATGGCAAGATGGCGTAAAGACCCTCCTGCCTCTTCAGAGGAGCTCAGGAAAAAGGGAGCATGAACAAGCTGAACTTGCCTCTTAAAGGAACCCTTTGCGTCTGCCGGCCTGACTGCCCGCCTACAGACCACGTAGTGAGGTATGACGCAGTAACGTAGCAACGGAGTGACATACAGCCATAGGACCCTGGGCCGACCAGGCTACTGCCTGAGTGCATTATCCTGCCAGGTGCCGGAGTAATGCCTGAATCCTAACATCGACACTCCCTCTGAATCCCATGGTTAAAACTGATCTCAGGAATAAATATCTCAGATTCAAAGGGAGAGGACATAGACTGCCTCGGAATGACAGAATCCGTGGCCACCTTGAACCTGCAATACCTGAACTGCCAGGACCCCTGTCTCATTTTACAGGGGACCTGGTCGGTGGCCGCCAGCATGGCTCCTCCCCCACTGGCTTGCCCGAGAGGTGATCCAGAGCTTAACCTTCGGCGGACATCTTAGTGTGACCATTCAGGCTGGCCTGCGGCTGTGTAGCTGCGGATGACAGTGTTTACTCCTAACAAGCAGCCCCCTGCTAGGTAGGCGCTCTGGCCAACGTTTCAGCTGTCCATAATTTTCAGCAACTGAATTTTCCGCAATTTTGAGCCCCACCTTCTGTCTCTTAAGAGGAGTGAGCCTCAGAGCCCTGCCTCAGCCTTACAAGGCACTGCCATGTGCTTCTTGCTCCCCTGGGCTTTGAAGACCCCTGAGCAGAGGGGCTGAACTCTGACATCGGGAGAGAGGAACAGCAAATGCGGATGTCTTCCTCCGCTTCTCCGGGAATAGCGCTCACACGCCAACATTTGCCACACACACATGAACGTGCTATTCCCAACACGATAAATTTCACATCAGTCCTGCTGACGTGAGCTTACTAAATGCCCGATAGCATTTTCTTTGTTAAAGCGTCGCTGCAATCATCGCGCTTTCTGGTGAACTGATAGTAGACGCATTCTGTAGCCAAGAACCCAAATGTCACTCCATGCACCGCTGCCCTCATTTTTCATCGCGAGGGTGGGTGCAGGTGTCATTATCCCAGCCCCGAGCGCCCTAGCCCCTGGTCCCTATTGTGCTATGATGAACAACTCTGGAGAGAAACTGTTTACACAGTGCTGAAGCCCCCAGACGCAAGAGGAAGACAGCTGTGTAAAGTTCACACTGGCCCTGGAAAGTCCTCTCTGAATCCAGGGGTCTTGCTGGGTCAAACGCCAACCCTGTGTGAGGCTGTTCATTAAAAGCCAGAGTAGCCAGAGCAGGGCTCCGAAGAGGTGTGGCCAAGGCTTTGCCCTATCCTACCTTACTACTTATTTGTTTGTTTGTTTTTATTTATTTGTGTTTGATTTGGGGAATTTTGAGACAGTATCTCACGTGGTAACGCGAATTGGGCTAGTCCTCTGAAGCAGTCCTCTGGCCTCAGCCTCCCAAGGACGACTGTGTTGTGGACTTCAGGTTCTGTTCCATCTGCCCCTTCCCATGGAGACAACTTCAGTTTTTCCTGGCCATGTTCAGTGGTCAAGTGATACTCAGGGGAAATGGACAGCCTGGACACCCCTGGCTGGTTAGGATCCACGCTGGGTTGGGCGAGGAAAGAGGAGACTCTGTGGAAGATGAGGGTGTCCGCCCTAGGGTCAGCGACAGAGTGAGTCACAGGGAGGTCTCCTCTCTCTTAATTTGCCGGCTCCCCACCAGCAATAAGAAGAGTGCTCTTATCAGCTAGAGAATTCAGCCAGCCGGGCAGGGTCACATACCACACCGTAGCTGTGCCTGGATCGGCTGTCTAGCCAAGAACAGGCTAGCCTTTGTTCCTGTGGGACTGGGGGTGTCACTTGGGAATGGGGGACCCAGAGTGGTTGCAATTATGCTTTTTTGAAGGTATAGAAATTGTATCTCCCACCACGGACCATGGGAAAATAAATGGAAGGAAATATAATGTTGAGAGAGAGAGAGAGAAAGAGAGAGAGAGGGAGGCAGGCAATTGGGGTGGATGAGAATGCCAGAAACTTCTCTCTCCTATGTGACTGCATGGACTCAGGTACCTGTGCTATTGCAGGGACCTCTTATAGTACCAGGGAACACATTTATTGTTTCAAAGCAAGCCTATCGTCTTCTAATAGCTTCTCCCCCACCATCCCAGTCTTGGACTTTGAAGAATCCTTATAGATTATGTATTCATCTTTACCCATGCCTCCATCCACCTGACCAACCTACCCATTCATGTTGACCTGGTTCCATCCACCCTTTCACCTATGCAGCCAACCATCCACCATCCTTGTCCATTCATCCATCTATCCATTCATACAAACCCATTCAAACTCCCCGTCCTGTCCGGCCCCCAGCAAGCATTTGTTGAGCACATACTATCTGCCACCCAGTGGCGAGCAAGAGTAACAGGCTCCCTGCTCTCGTGAAGTCAACATGCTATTAGGAAAGATGGACAGCGGACAAACAAGAGACTAAATAAGCAAAATAATTAGGAGCTAACATGAAACCTCAACGAGAAAACCCAAAGAGACAGGCCATAAGGAGGGAGTCCTCTGGTGACCAGGAAAGGCCTTTCTCAGCACGTAACTTGGGCTTGCAACCCGAATGACAAAGAGCCAACTACACAAAAGAGAGTGACAGAGGTGTTGGTGTCAGCCACAGGCAGCACTGGTTCACACACACGTTCAAAGTAGAGACAATAGCAAGAGAGAGGTGCGTTTTCTAAAGTAGACAGAAACCTGTTGGGCTCAAGGGACAGCAAGGAGGCCAGCCATGCTAGAGCAAGCTAAGCAGAGCCCACTTGTTCAAATGAAAAACGACACAAAGTCTACTGTAAAACAATACAGGGTGGAGGGATTGGGTAAAGTGGCTTTAGAGCCTCTTGCAGGATCCGGCTGCCACTCGGCGTTTGTCTGATGAACTCTTTGGCAACACTAAACCATGCCTCTAAAATCAGTCTAGTTTACAAGCCCCTCAAGGCTGTGTCTCAAGGGCCGGTGCTGGAGGGGGGCAAGAGGGTTTTCCCTGGGTGACATATTCCTGAACAAAAATCCTGCCTGTTTCTGAAGGGTTGACACTGTCAGCCAACTGCGTTGTGCCATGGCTTCCCGCTCGGCGCCGAGGCTCATCCCAGCTGGTTCCTGGGAGCCGCACACAGGATGTATTTCAAGCCAGGAGACTTTGAAGTGCGCGCACTCTTAAGGCTTAACAATGTCAAGCTTCATAACCCAAGAGCCGCTTTGCTGGCTTCCTACTTTAAATCGCTCCTAATTTGAAACATGCAAACATTTCCACTTTATCAGGCAGGGTTACTAAACATATTATTGCTGGAACCTGCATGGTTTATGGTCTCTATACAGCCAGAGAGCCGAGTTTTATTAAAATAGACTGTTAAGAGGCTCAACTCATTATGGAATCTTCCAGGCTCCAGAATGAAAGAGTTTTGTTTATTCTAAGATCAGGAAAAAAAAAAAAAAAAAGGACTGGAAAGAGGAGGAAGATTCCGTGTGTGTGTGTGTGTGTGTGTGTGTGTGTACACTCTTGCTGCTACTGAGAGGTGGGAAAACAGCAGAGACCACCAACAGTCTTGGCCCTGGTCCCCACTGCCCCTGCCCCAGTCTGTCATCTGTCCAAGGCCCGTCATGCATTTGTGGGGCCTTGGATCTGCTACTTATGGCAGGACTGGTTCTGGCTTAAAGACAATTGCAGTTGAATAAAGAAAGGTAGTTTTTCACCTGCAGGGAGGAATGAGCCTCTGGGACTCCATGAAGACAAGCACACAGAGGACATTAAAGATGAGGCCCAATGGGAAACCACACCTACATACCAAGGTTGTCAAAGGAGCCCCAGAATGCAAACACAGGTCCAGCAGCACAAGTGCTGTTGAATGTTCTGTGGTGAAGGAAGGGCAGTGTTAATGATGTTAAGGATGGGACTGGGTCAGGGAGGGGGATGAAGTTAGTGGTAGGATACCTGCCTAACATCTGTAAAGTCCTAGAGTTGATCCAGTGCGCACACACGCGCACGCACAGAGGTGCATATAGATATAAGAAATATATATATAAGAAATAGGTGATACATGATAGATAGAAGATAGATAGATAGATGATAGATAGATAGAAGATAGATAGATAAATAGAATGAAAATACAATTTTCATCACTTATCCCTCTGCATACAGTCATCCAGACCAGAGCCTCAAAGATACTGAACCACTTGAGTGTCCTGTAACCACTTACTGGCAAACTACACTTTCTGGAGGCCAGCTTTCTCTGAAACCACTTGGGACGTTAGACAAGAACCCAACCGCCTTTGTGTCCCCACAGAGCCTGCACACAGACACTAACCCTAGCTATTATTGGGCACCAACTACATGATAGACACTCACTGAGAGCAGCAGAAGGCCCTCACAGTTGAGCAGTCAAACCACAGAACACGCGGTTGCCGCCTGAAGTCAGGGGGGCCTGATTTGTTGGATATGCAACAGTTGATAATCAACACACCATGTCTTTTCCTCTTCAAGGGATTTTTTTTCTGGAAAAGAGGTTCTCCTAGGACTGACAAAGATGTCTTTGAGGCATCCTGATCATAACAAGGATGACGACAACAATGGCGATAATTGTTGTATGTACAGTGTATGGAATGACTCAGGCACAGGGCTGGAGAGGTGGACCAGTGGGTAAGAGAGATTGCTGTACAGCCTTGAGGACATGCGTTCAGATCCCCGCACCCATGTAAGAAGCTGGGCATGGTCTGACATGCCTGTAACGTCAGCACCCGGTAGTGGTGGGTGGGAGGTAGAACGGGTAGATAGGAGGATCACTGGGGCTTGCTAGCTTCCAGCCTAGCCAGAAACCTGGTGTTCAGGTTTGGGGATAGACCTTGCCTCAAAGCAATAAGGTAGAAAGAGACAAAGAAGGACATCAACATCTTCTGCTGGCCTCCATACGTACATTTGTGTGTATTGCCACAAACAATAATCAGAAAAACAATTCTAAAGAAAATAACACACCAGGCTTGATTTCTAAGCATTTGTTTGTTTGTGTGTGGCACCTAAGGTGAATTCTGCTATGTCCCCTACTTCACAGATGAGGAACCTGTGTTTCAGAATCTGGGTCCACAGTCCAACTCATGGCCAAGTCTCTTGCTAGGGTTTGAGTGCATCTTCCCCAAAACACATCCTAATCCTCAGGCTGTGAGTGTAGCTTAGTTGGTAGAGTGTTTGTGCATTATCCACAAAACCCTGGGTTCAGTCCCCAGTACCTCGTGAAGGAAGAGGTGGGGAGAGCAGAAGTTTAAGGTCATCCTCAGCTACAAGATCAGTTTGGGGTACGCAAGACCATCAAAAAAGAGGGTGGAGAGAAAAGAAGGAAAGAAAGAAGAATACAGTTGATTAATGAAATTCTCAGTGCAGCGGCATTGAAGTATTGAGCCTGATAATACAGCTAGATCACAGCCAAGGCTTTATATTGCTGGTGCCACACATAAACGGTCTTGAGGCTCCTGCTTTCTCTTGAATATTCTCTCTCTCCCTTTCCCCCTTCCCCACTTCCACCCCCCCACACACACACACAGTGTGCTCTCAATCTTTCTCCCTGTTCTCATTCTTGATCTCACAGATGCTAACACTTCAGCCTTCTCCAGTAAGATGATACAGCAGCGACCATGGCTTGATGCTGGTCCCGTGCTCTTGGACATGTGAGCCTCCAGAATTGTGAGCCAAGTCAACATGCACATTCTTTACAAGGGACTCAGTCCCTGGTATTCTTCTCTAGCAGTGCGCGTGGGCAGCTGTAGGCCACTGCTGTCCAAGAACGCCTTGCACTCAGGGAGTGCCGGTTGGCTCACACTCTGGCTTTTAGGTAGTCACCCTACATCCTACAGTTATTAGGTTTTACTTGCAAGTCCAGAGCTGGGCTGGACCCTAGGAATGTCTCCAGAGTCTAGCATGAGACTCTCTGCCTCCACTTGAGAAGCTTGACTGGTCTTATCCAGACAGCCTACTGTTTTGCTTTTGTCTCTGCGGTCATGCTGCTGGACACCATAGCCAACCCTATGAAGACTGCAGGATTCCGAAACAAGCCGAAGAGAGGGACAAACAGCTGGGCGTTGCTCACCGTGCTTTTAATTTTCTATCAAGTGCCATTCTCAACTCTGAGATTTCGAATCTGGCCTGGTTACAAAGTGAAGAGGGAGGAGGAGGTTGGGAAGGTGTTAACAAGCTATAAATGACCTTCCTGGCCTATTCAGGCATAAGTAATGTCTCCAAATTGCCTACAGTCAAAACTGCCAATTCCAGGCTGATTGCGATGAATCAGGCTCCCCCTATCCGCAATAATGTGATCAATTTCTCATTTCGCTGAATAAATAAGCTGGAAGACGGGGAGCAGTGTCTGACCCACCGTTAACCTTCTGCCTCATTATTCATATCAGACCTATGACATACATGTAAGAGATCCCTGGTTCAATTTTAGCTAATTATTTGTTAGGACTGAAGGCTCTGTGAAGTGTTACTGATGGTACAAGTGTCCAGGGACCTTCAGGCAGAGAAATCAGATGGAGTCAGCCTTTGTCTAAGGGAGGAAGGCAAGCGCTCCTCTCCTCTCCAGTTGAGAGCTGACAGTGGTGTGTTTGTGTTCTTGGGCATGTTACTTGCCTCTGTGTGTCATGTGGCTGTTTTGTGACATTGTTAGCTATTGTTACCTTTCATCTTTTTATTAAAGTCAATAAAGACCACTTTTACTAATCAGTTCCTGCTTTGAGGATAAATAATTCAAGTATTTCCCCTCACCCTACCACTCCCAGCACCTCCCTGGAGAGACCACAGCTTACAGAAAACACTTGGAAGTTTCCATTTAAGCTGGGCATAGTGGCACATGCCTGCGTGTTCCACATTTTGGAGGCGGGGGTAGGAGGATTGGCAGGTTTGAGGGCAGCTTGGCCTACATAACAAGATTCTGTCTCAAAATATTAAACCAACAGGAGCAAAACATTCTCTTAGTGGCCTTAACTGGTTGATTGCCTCTGGAGAGCTCCCCAGGTACAGAAGTGTGTCCCTGTGTATCAGGAGGTACAAGGACACACAAGGTCATAGTAGGTCATTGGCTTGCTTCAGGGATGGTGGTGACTTCACTGGAAGGAGCAGGGAAGACCTTTTGGCTCATCCTGAAATCTTTGACCTATCCAGAGGTTGATCCATTGGGTGGAAGGCTGCAATTCACTGCTTTGCCCAAGACTCCATTCAAAAGTCAGATTGATGGCTCCAAGGAGGTGTCCAAGACTGGACGCCCGCAAGTCACCGTAGATAAGCTGTGTTTCTTCAGAGACAAAGGCTTTCGTCACACAGCAGATACCATACTGCCTACACAATGATTTAGTCTTTCCCATCTTCAGACTCATGAGAGTTTTCTTCAAACCCTCTTGTTCAAAAGACTCTCTTCATTTGCATGTCTTTTCATTCTGTATTCCTGAGAAGACCAGGCTCAGCACAAGACCCAAGAGAGGTTCCTTTACATCATAAATGATTGTGTGACTCAGATGAGTAACTACATCACATCTTATCTGCATCAGGACCAGAAGTGGTGCCTGGACACCATGTATAAAGTGGCACTCCTGTCATTGGAGCTACTACCTGTTATCTATAATGTGCCAGATATGGTGGAAACATTTCATATGCATTTCTCAGCTGGCCCCCACTAGTCCCTGTTACCTGATACCTCGAATCTCCACATGATAGACACAAGAAAAAGTAGATCAGAGTTGTGGAGTAATTGTGCAAAGAAGACACACTTAATGTGTTGAAAGAATCCAGCTCTCCTGGCTCCGGAGCTAACTGTGATGTGAGCATAGAGTGGAGCAGGCGCTCCACCCCACTGATGGGTGAGTCACCATGTTTGTTAAGGGGAGAGGGATGCCATCATATATACCTGTCTACATAGAAAACAGAAAATGCATGAAGAAGACAGAAGCAGGAGAAACAAGATGACCAATGACAAGAGGAGAAAGAGGAAGACTACGATAAGAGCAACAACGGAGGATAATGGAGGAGAGAAGTGAGAAGAGGGGGTGGGGGGTGGTGAGGAGCAGGGGAAGGTCCTTGCACACTGAAGGTGCCTGCCTGTCTGATGGAGGCAGCACAACCCATTTGTGCATTCATTCACTCAGCCATCTCCCTGGATCATCTACTAGGCTCTGTGTTGGAGGCTGAGATTCCATCAGGGGTGGGATGGTGTTGGGTGGGCTGTGCTTCCTGCTTCCTGCCCCCCAGAACTCAATATCTTATGAGAAGGGATAAACATGGTGTCTGGGCCATCCAAAAGCTAAGAGAGCCAAGAGCTTCTCTGACTTCTTCTGTGGGCATCAGCCAAGGCCTGAAGGGCCACAGAAGCCATCTGTAAAGGAGCTGGAGAAGGAAAGAGAGTCACAGCCTCGCCTTAGGAAAGGAATGTACATGCAGAACGTGAAAGGGTGTAGGGGAGGGCCTGGCCTCTAGTTTAAAGGAAGAAAAAAGGCCTAGACGTAGACAGATGGGGAATCAGCTGCCCAAAGACTCCCACCAGGGCAGGCGCTGGGGGTGAAACTGCCCAGGAATCCAGAGCACATGTCTCCTTCAGGTTCACAAGTTCCTCATGGGTCATGAGCAGCCCCCTCCAGTCATACTATAAACATGGTCCCATTGTGTCTCTTCTGTTTGTAAGTAGCTTGGTCTCCAGAAGGCCAAAGCAAATATTTGCTGAGCCTGGCACTGCTCCAGCAGGGGAGATGATGCGTGATCAGGCTGCTGACCTTGAGCTGCTGAGACTCAAGAAGCACACAGCAACCTTCCATTCTCAAGCCAGAGCAGGGTGGGAAAAAGCCCCTCCCCCTGGTTCTAGGGGAAAGTGGCCCCGGGGACCGTTTTTTTCTCCCTCCTTTAAGGTCCCATTCAAAAGTCTCTTTGATGTATGTTTTTAGCTTACCACAACCTTAATTTTCATGTTGTTGTTGCTTTTCCTCCCAAAATCTCTGCAATTAGTGAGTGAGGTGATATTGCTTCACTGAAGATCCAAATCTTTTTTTTTTTTTTTTTTTTGGTTTTTCAAGACAGGGTTTCTCTGTGGCTTTGGAGCCTGTCCCGGAACTAGCTCTTGTAGACCAGGCTGGTCTCGAACTCGCAGAGATCTGCCTGCCTCTGCCTCCCAAGTGCTGGGATTAAAGGCATGCGCCACCACCGCCCGGCTGAAGATCCAAATCTTACACCTGAATGGTCCAGACCAAGGTTAGGTACCACCAAGGGCTGAACCCTAGCCAGACAGGAAGCAAGGGAAGATGAAGTTCATGTAATGATGATGATGATGATGGAGGAGGAGGAGGAGGAGGAGGAGGAGGAGAAGGAGGAGAAGGAGAAGGAGAAGGAGAAGGAGAAGGAGAAGGAGAAGGAGAAGGAGAAGGAGAAGGAGAAGAAGAAGAAGAAGAAGAAGAAGAAGAAGAAGAAGAAGAAGAAGAAGAAGAAGAAGAAGAAGAAGAAGAAGAAGAAGAAGAAGTCGTCCCCTTCTGCCATTCAGGCCCTACTGTGTCTCTGATCCACGGTCAAGGAAGGGTGACCAGTGCGTCAGTGGCCACCACTTATTGGAATTCGTGCATTAGCTTCTATGTGTTCAAATCAGCTTATGGAAAATCCGCACGAGTTCCTGGATGTGGTGCCAAAGAGAAACACTGTGAGATGCAAGGCAGGCTTTTCCTGTGATGTTAGGGAAATTCTCAGCTCCCCCGTCCCCAGGCCTCTGTTCCAGTCTCTAGCTACAGCCTCACTTTTTCCATCACCTTATCAATTCCTGATAGGCAGGCTGACTCAGAGCTGGGGGCTGGTGAAGCCCAGCAGGTCCCGACCCCACCAAGCTGAGTCCCAGTGAGGTTCGGAACTTCCCCAAAGCATGACATCACCAGCAAAGCTTCATGTCCACTGTCCCCATAAGTGTGGACCCTGGGCGTGAGAAACTGAGATACACAGGAAGTCACCTGTCAAAGCTTGGCTGAACCCCTGAAATGGAGAAAAATTTCTGATGAGCTCTTTTTTATAATTTATATAAATTATATAAAATAATAGACTTTATGGTGACATTTTTAAAACTCATAGAATATACTTTGATTATAGCCACTGCTGCTCCCTTTATCACCTTGTCTTCTGGTTTCTTTTCTCTTCCCTAAGAGTGTCCCCTTCTTCCCTAATAGTGTTCCCTTTTCTTTCATGTTGTATGGGTTGGTTTTTTTTTAAAAAAAAAAAAAAAAAAAAAAAAACCTAGATTCCAGTATGAAAGACAATGTGGCATTTGTCTTTCTGAGTCTGAGTCTGGCTTTTTTCACTTAACATGGTAATCCATTTCCCTATAAATAACATGATTTCATTCTTCACAGCCAAGCAAAATTCCAGCGTGCACATGAAGCACTTTTCTCCATTAACTCACATTGGGCATCTAGGCTGCTTCTATGCTCTGGATATGTGAAGGGTCTTACCATAATCATGGATGTACAGGTGTGTCAGCAGCACACAAATTTAGAATCCCTCAGCCCGGATGCTAACTTGCATATGACAGTTCTAGTTTTAGCTGTTTGGGGCACCTCCACAATGATTTCCACAGTGGCTGGGCTAATTTACGTTCCCACTAGTGGTGTATAAAGGCCCTTTCCACCTCATCATTGACAACCACCATTCTGATTGCGGTGAGATGGGATCTCAATGTAGTTTTAATCTGCATTCCCCTCATGGCTAAAGATGCTGAGTTGTCTTTTCACATGTTCCTTGACATTTGTTCCTTCTTTGAAAAAGCGTAGATTCAGTTCATTTTTTCCTTTGGATTGATGACAAATGTTACATACAGCTTTCGAGTATATTGGCATTTATTAGCATTCTCACCAAACATTTCTGATTTTCAATCCCCTGAGTTTCAGGCAGGATCGTGTTTCCTATACCTATGTGTGAATGGTATTGCATGCCTAACACTAGCCAATGGATTATCAGAGGACATGATATACATAATCTCCTGGCTACCCAACTGCTACTCTAAGTGGGGAAGAGGGAGGGAGGGATATGGGGTCTTCTTGAGCTATGTCTTTCTTTTCTAGAACTGTGATTGATGGCATGGTGGTGACAACTGACTATTTAGATGTCTGGGTGACTAGAATGAGTTTGGTGGAGATGGTTAACACAAGAAATAAATTTGTGTTGATTTATGTTTCAAAATCTTGGTGCTGTTTGTTACAGCACAATACACTAGTCTATACTGACTGAAAGATGATATGGAAGCATATGGGCTTGGTGGAGGAAAGAGAGCTCCAGTGTCAAGTTTCAGGACCCTACAATATTCTTTCCTCCTCACCTTGTCTTAAAGGAGAAGCTTTGTGAGCACTTAGCTAAACTTCTCTGTCTCACTGTATATAAATGAGGTAACTTGCCTCAGTATTCTATGAAGCCCATAGACACTGCACGTAGTGTCTAGCCTTTTGTCTATGCTGCACTTGGTATATTTCATTGATTCTAAAATGCCGGTTTGCTCACATCCAACACAATCAATGCCAACTTCCAATTAATTGGCAGTGTTTTTCTTTGTAAAAACATATAAAATAAGGCTGTGTCTTCCTTCCTAATGGCATCAAAGTCACTTAAATGCTATAGTTAGCTCCTTATATTAGCTCCTTTTTATCTTTCTCATTATCTTACTGAACTTTGCTGGTTTTGCTTGACATCTGGAAAATGGCCATTGTTGTTTCAAACAAGCAGATGACACGGCAATACTTTCTGGCATCAGAGAGACTGCAATCCTGAAGGGTTCTCCCATGGGAAGCCTGTCTGAGCATGACCTTTCAGCACATGCGCATGAGGCAGCTCTTCAGGTGTGATGAGGACCAGCACAGCCAGGTGGATGCCGAGGTGCCTACACAATGCCCAGTGCGAAAAGCAGAACCAAGATGTAGTCACACAGACCCCAGTTATACTGCCAGGTGCATGTCTCAGAGGCTGTGGACCTCAGCACCCTACATCTCCTCTCTCGGGTTTGTCGTCTGCAACACGGGTCATCAGTGGAGTTCCCACAGGGTTACTGGAGGGTGGAGAGGGGAAATATATGTTAGGTATATAGATCCATGTTACCCAAAATGCCAGTCCTCGGCCATATGTGGCTACGGCACATTGGGAATGCTGCCAGTCCAACCAAGGTGTTTTGCAGGGGTCTCAACATGCAGCAGATGTCAGCTCAAAAAGGAGTGCAAAATAGCTCATTAAAGCTAGAAGTAGTTTTGTGCCCCTTCAATCCCAGCCAGCACCTGGAGACTGAGGCAGAAGGATCACAAGTTTGAGGTCAACTTGGGCTATACATAGTGAGATCTGACCTCAAAACAAGCAAAATCACACTGATAACTTTTTATATTGATACTGAAACAATATTGTTAAGTAATAATTTGGAATCAATTAATTAAATGGTAATTAGAATAAAATGAAAGATTAAAATTAATTTCACCTTTTTCCTTTTGCTATTTATTGCGTGGCTAAATCTAAACTATTCTTGTCATTTGTGTTACATTGGTCTAGAACATCGCTTGGACCCACTAGATATTCAGTGAGCACCAGATGGCAGACCAGCCTTCCATCCTCTAGCAGAGAGTGCTCCATCCTCTAGGAGGGAGTGCTCCACCTTCTAGCAGAGAGTGTTCCATCCTCTAGAAGGGAGTGCTCCATCCTCTAAAAGGGAGTGTTTATGTTCATCCAGGCTACTCAAAGGGGAAAAGAAAATAGTTTAATGTGGACAGATCTCTCTATGACAAAGGACATTTAATTGCACACAGATGACACATTGCCTCTACCATCTGGCCCAGCCATGCCAGGCATGCTTGCTGTGGCTTAATGGTCCTTCCCCCTAACATCTCAATGGGCTCTGTACCCACTGTGTCACTGTTTTATCCCTGGCATCTATCAAGGTACCTAACTCAACCCAAGTAATCGACAAGCGTTTGTGGAAAGAGTAGATCCACTCTCCAGAGGGTGTCAAGGCATTTGAGCTTTAAATGCTCTTTGTTTAAGCCAAGCTTTAGTATGTATGCAGGATTTAAGGAGAGCAAGAGCTTGGGCTAGGAGCTGATGAATCCAGTACTTCTGTCTGGCAAATGGGAATACTTCTGCTTAATTTTGACTTCCCAGAGTTACCGGGGGGACAGATAACAAATGCGGAGAGCAAGCGAAGAAGGTGAGAGATGGGAATGAGTTCACTCAGTTCTATGGGGCCACCAACCATGTGCAAATTCTGGCACAGTCTCCTTATGACACCATTACGTGCACGCTCGCACGTACACATACATACACACCTGGATACACAGCTTGGGGAGAGAGGGCGGACCTTTCTACTTTGCCTTTTATGATCACGAGTTGGGGGCGCCAAAATTATTTCATAGAGGACACAGCCCTAGGCACAGAGGTCTCCACAGCTGGTGGACATCAAACAGTTCGTAGGAATAATATTTTGAGGAATCGAGTGTAAACGAATGGGAAACACATGGATTACATTTCCGTAAGATACAAATGGATGTGAAAAATGAAAGAAAGCCTTCAGTTAGAGCTTGATGAAATAAAAACTGCCTAGCCAGAAGATCCCACAAGGACTATGTTCTTCCAGGCTTGACAACACTTCTTTGCTGTGATAGGGAAGCTTTGAGTGAAGGGAAAGAAGGGAAAGGAGGGCCAGAGGCCAGAAAGCTCCCCTGAGATGCAGCTTTTGCCTCCTGCCTTTCCCCTTACTCTTCAAGGCTTCAGTGGGAACCAGCAAGGCAGGGAGCCACTCAGTCAGCCAAAGCTGGCGCCTGGGTCTATCCCATGCAGCCCGAGAGCTGTGGAGCAGATCACTCCCTGCATCAGAAGGAACGCAAGCTAAACAATGTTTAATTGACACAGCGGATTGTTTACTTTCAAATAATTGCACCAAATTGTAGTGCTTAAAAAGTACTCAGACTTTGCCACTTGGCCCTACAGGCCAGCTTCAGGGGGTTGGATGGGTTTGGGGGAGGGCAAAGACCCTTGGGTGGGCAGATGTGAGAGCAGCTGCAGAAAGATGAGCGGGTTCCCCCTCACTGGGTGCTATGTCCTTGGTGAATGTCCCCAGACCCTTGAGGTCTCCATACTGCTCTGACTGGATGCTAGTCGGAGTTGGCAGATCTGGGAACCTGCTACTTTGAACAGAAGAAACAGTTCTAGAAGTCAAGGAGCCAGGCACCCACCTGGCACCTCCAGAGGGCAGGAGTTGTATCACAGAAACACTGAAACATGTCTGTGTTCCTCACAGTGCAATGGTTCACACATATTACCTTTGCTTTCTTGCTCACCCCAAACCTTGTCTGGAGACCCAAGATGCTCACCCCTCCAGAAAGTAGAATGCCAGAACTAGGCACGGGCAGTATTCTACCCACTCTAAATCAGGGACAGTGCCCATCCTGATCAGCCAATGCCGACCTGGGCCCCTAAGAGCTAAGATGTCACATCTGATGGGCACCCATGCCCAGGCAGGCGCTGGGTCACAGTGAGCCAGCAGGAAGCCATCTGACAGAGGAAGATGCATCACAAGCCGGGACAGCCTTTGCCAGGCCTCTGTCCACTCCTCACAACTCCTAGGCCAGCACTTAAGCCAAGTTAAAACTGTTGAAAATATTTGGCACTGCAGGCAAATTTGTAATATGCTGCTTGGGGGCCTGTAAAAATATCTGAGAACTGAAAACAAATTGGCTCCCAAAATATAAAAAGGAGCTCACAAAACTAAAATTAATACAGTTTTAAATGTCTACAAGTCGCAGCATTACGTCAGCCCTGCACTGTGAGCCAACTCAATTTGTATACAGTCATATAAAGATTATGTGTAATGTGGGCTGCAAGTGCTTTCCTTCAATTCATACAATGAGAACTGGATTTTCTGAAGTTTAGTCCTTGGGGCCACAGGTCATAGGTGACTTTGAGCCTAGGGTAAGAAGAGCTCAAATCCAGGGTCAACCGTGGCTCACCTAAGTATACCGCTTCTTCCCTGCGTGCTCCTAGATCTTCGAGTCCTCCCCCTCAGACCCTTCCTAGTGCCTCTGCGGGATCAGCTTTTAGTACTTGATACTTAATCACCCGTGTTTGTTTAAACCTGGCCTCAGCTTTCTGTGTCATGGCCTTCGGCTCTCTCCTTGAGATTGTCTGTCCCTACAGTGTCAATTGTCACATCCTTGTGGCCCGCTTCCAAATCCCTGTCCCCAGTTCCAGCTTCCGCCAGAGTGCCAGACGTATATCTTCCAGTGGGGATTTGTGTTCCCTCTCGGATGTCGCACGTTTGCCCCACTGGTTGCTTCCCCAGGTCTCTAGCCTCGCCCTCACTCCCTCCTGCTCCTACCCACCCTCCCCAGCACCCTCCTCTCTCTCCCTTCACGTCGTGCCTTCTGTCAGTACACAGTCAGCTGGGGCCAATGCTTGTATTCAACAAGTTCCCTTCCAGAAGCTTTTTACCCAGCTGAAGCAAACCAGGTTCCCGGGCCGCCATACAGAGCCCATTTGTTCTGGCTCCAGCTTCTCTCTGCCCAGCGCTCCTCCTACAAGCCCACAGTGCCAAACCCTTTTCTCTAACCAACCTGTCCCGGTCATTATTCTGACCTTTCCTCCCACTGTCACGTTGCCACATTGCCATTTAGTCTACCAGCCTGGACAGCCCACCTCTTTCCCTCTGTCCACAGACACCTCCATGGCAGAGCCAAGCTCAACCCGAGAATAGCTAATTTTATTGCCCTGTTTATACAGTATTGCCCTGTGATAGCAAGGACTCTACCTGACACTCCAGATTAACTTATTTAGTCCAGGCAGTTGTGCTACAGAGGAAGTATCCGAGTCGTCCCATTTCACAGATGAGGGGAGTAAGGCTCACTGAGGTTAAATAACCAGACAAAGGGTGTACAGCTTGTGAGTAGAGCTGGAAGAGGAAGCTCAGAAGCCCAGCTCATCATCTTTTTTCACACAGCCCTCCTTCCGCAGCCCTGCCTCTGCACTGCTAAGTGGTCTGAACTGATCCACAACCTCTCTCTTTTCACGCTTCTAGCCTCCCGTGCCTCCCGTGCCACACCCTTGGGTATGAGAGAAGCCGGGCACAGGTAAGCCTATGGGGCTGGTAATGAGTGGTTAATAACACAATCCTGCAATGCCTTGCCAAGGTGCTTATAGACTCATAATTTTTACTTGGTTTACTCAGGGAGGTAGGAGGTCTGTTAGCATCGGGCTTTACACATGAGGAAACTGAGAACAGAAATGTTCTGTAGCTTGCCAAGGCCACACAGCAACGAGCCATCATTTTCTCACCACCTGACGATGCTCCTTTCCTGGGTACAGGGGGAGTACCAACAGTGGGCTTCCCCTTTCTGCCCCACTGCTCTTGTTTTTTTTTTTTTTTTAAAAAATATATTTATTTATTTATTTATTATGTATACAGCATTCCTTCCATGTATGTCTGAAGGCCAGAAGAGGGCACCAGACCCCATTATAGATGGTTGTGAGCCACCATGTGGTTGCTAGGAATTGAACTCAGGACCTTTGGAAGAACAGTCAGTGCTCTTAACCTCTGAGCCATCTCTCCAGCCCCCCCACTGCTCTTGTGTGTCAAGAGGATGAATCCCTGAAGACAGAAGGGGATGGATTCCGCTGTGGCCTTGGAGCAGGTGAGAACATGGTCCTGCCTTTGCTTCTTTTTCCTGCTCTCTCCTCTACTGTTCTTCCTTCCTTCCTCTCTGTCCTTCCAATCTCTCTGCTCCCTATAAAGCAGGATTTGGGTCACCTCTGGGATCATGTTCGTGAAGCCCCCTCATGGAGAGAAACACGCACACAGATGCCCCAATTCAGAGCTCGCGGTAGAGGTTCCCTGGTCAGACACCTTCAGGGCAGCCGAGGTCTGTCTTTGCAATCCCCAGATAAGATGCTACAGAGCAGTCTCGGGTTCTGGAATAGAAACTGCTTTGGAGAAGATGGTGAAAAATACAGCGGACCCTCTCCACGCCGCTGCCGCCACCACCACCACCGCTACTATCACCACCACCACCCCGCCACTACCGCCAATACCAACAGCAGCAAAAATAGAAAACGCCAATGAGGAAGTAAGGGTGTCTACCTTTGTCTACGCTCCTCCGAAAAGCCCAACTGGGCACAGTTGCTAGCTTCTAAATTTGGGCATTCATGGGCACTGACTGGAAGGCTGGAGAAGGGCTCTTGGGGCCTGTGGCTTGCCTGAAAACCAGACAAGCCCCAAGTTCTAAACACAAAGCAGCTGTTTGCCCAGATCCAAGCCTGTCCCTATCATTGGCTCTTCCTACCCAGTCACCCTTCTCCTTTCTCCCTCTGTTTCATTATTAAAGTGCCAGGAGTGTGGTGTGAATGAAGCCTATGATGGTACACACTCAAGCTACGTTATCTGCCATAGACAATCAGGGGTTCGGGGCGGGCCGGCAGGCCATCCAGCAGCCATGCCTCAGCGCCACTGTTTACCGAAGAAAGGGAAACTAGAAATGGATCTAGGGTTGGTGCGGGGGCTGGGTCAGGCAGGCGCAGGATTCGGTTGCCACTCTTTCAGCCCTGAGAAATGCCAACCGATCTGTATCAGGCCAAACTGGGGTATCTCTCAGGTAAATCTCCCCTTCCACGCTCAGAGCCAGGGCTCTACTTTCCGATGCCCGGCAGAACAGTCCACCCACCGAATCCCCCTGATCAGATGACACGCCAGGGACCAGGTAAGGCTGGCATCCTGACACACCTCCTCATTGAGGCCCTTTGGACCTGCTCTGGAAGAGAAGGACCCCCACACACACCCGCCAGGATATTTGCCTACCTGTCTCCATAAAGTCGTCACTGTCCTAATAAAGTAGGGTGGAACTTGACCTACTTTGTAAAGCCAGGTTTTTTAATTTATTAAAAATCACTAACCATTGACACCAGCCCCCTGATAACCAGGAGAATGACTGCCTGCTAAGTGCCTTCTGGCACCAGGCACCATGGATGATGTTTTGCTCCTTAGTCTCAGAAGCCAATGGGCAGGTAGTTTCCTGCCCACAGACTGGAAGGCTGAGATGTATGCGGGCCACAACCATCTCAAGAAAGTGCCTCTCAAGGGACCAAAGCAGAACCTCTTGGTACCTACGCCTATGTTTGCCTCTGCCCACATTCAACCATCTTTACTGGTCCATCCTGTCTTTGTATGAGTTGATATTTCCTCCTGGATGCTTATGCTCATCCACAGTACCACCTGGAGCGCTAGTCTCTCCACCAGGACGAGTCCTTTTGACAAAGGAGGCCCTCATGTGCTTTCTTGGCCCTGATATTTCTGACGTCCTGAATCCAGTCAAAGGCTTTCAGGTAGTAAATCAAGTTGTTCAAAAATTAAAAATAGACAAGTAGGCAAGGGAGGGCGAGACTCACAGTGGCTGGGACTTTGAGCCGTGCTGTATAAAAATAAAGACCGGCTCAGTGTTGGCAGGAGAGGTGCCAGCTTGCCCCAGCTCTGAGGCTGGTGTCCTTGGGGCACACTCTTTAACGTGGCTGCATGCTGGGCCCCTGGTGCATGGTGTGCCCTCACTGGGCCATAGTCCAGGGTGGAATGTGACTTTCTGTGGGATGCAGGAGGATCTAAAGGGTCATGTCCAGTTGACAGGCCATACAGGGGATGGATTTGGCAGGTCCTCATGTTTTCTTTCTCAAATAGCTCTTAGGAGTCCATTTTCTAGTCCTTTCTTCCAGTCTATGACCCCAACCTTCCCTCTCCTGCCCCCCTCCTCCCCTTCCTGCTCTCAGTGAGTGTGGCGGGAACCTGGCCAGCCAACGCCTGGGAGAAATGAAGACATTGCTCAAATGGCATGTTCCAGTGGCTAAGTGTTGGCAGCCAGAGCTGTGGGGGATACAGCCTGCTCCCTGCGCATCCCCTAAATATCCTAAGTATGTCCCCTCTTTGGCCGCAAAACCACAGCAATGTCTCCTCGCCTTCCCCTCCTCCCTCGGACCCAGGGTCTGCATGCCCACTGTCAGGCCTCAGTGGCGCCAACGCTGCCAAGGGAGGTGCTGCGGCCAGCCGGGAGCTTGGCGGACCGCTGGGCTGGTATGCCTACCAATAGCACATCCTTCCCAGCTGTGGCCACTGTGCCTCGAGCTGATTTCCAGGGGTCAAAACTTCTGCATCACGGGGAAAGGAAAGGAAGGCCTTCTAAGCTCATGTTACTCGTTCGGGACATGACTTCCGTCTTCTCTCTGTTCTTTGGCCAATCCCTGGGCACCACTGCACACGGAGCATCACTGTTTGGGCACACGCTCCCAAGGCTATGCTGTTTCCCACACGGAGTGGTCCTTGGAAAGCTCCCTCTTGTCCCAGATCTCTCTTTGTGCTGAGTCCGCAGGGAAGAAAACAGTTTGGGAATTTTCTTGAGTAGGGGTTGGTGGGAGGGGCTCAGCAAGGGGACAATGGCCCAACACTGGCGCCAACGGACCCCTCCCCGTAGCCTCATGTTCTACACTCACTGCACAGAGAATATCCTTCTCCTGTACCGAGTCAGACCCACTGAGGCTACAGGTCCAGGTCTTCACGGGCTTCCAAGAGAGGCGGGAAGAGTTTTTATCCCAATGGGAGTGGGCCAGCGCTGAGTCGACAGGGAAGGGAAGTTCTTCAGGAGACAGGGGTGGCATAGTGACTTCATCCTGGACTTCCTCATAGGCTTTCACGATCTTGGGGTCAGAAAGAGCTCTCCTCCTCTTTCTTCAGAGAGCTCTCCAGCTTTCAGCACCCACAGAGACCTTAAATTTTTCTAGATGATTCGCTTTCTGTGCTTTGGTGGGTTCAAGTCCTCTTACTGTTTCTAGTCCTATCTAGATGGGCTCAGTGCATGGAGCAAGCTCTTTTTTTTTTTTTTTTTTGGTTTTTCGAGACAGGGTTTCTCTGTGGTTTTGGAGCCTGTCCTGGAACTAACTCTTATAGACCAGGCTGGTCTCGAACTCACAGAGATCCGCCTGCCTCTGCCTCCCGAGTGCTGGGATTAAAGGCGTGCGCCACCATCGCCCGGCTATGGAGCAAGCTCTTAACTTACATCCCAGTCACCCAGTAGCTTCCTGTGTGCCCCTCATCCTCCTCATTTAGAATGGTATCACTATCACCTGCTGTCCTGCTCCCTTATCAGCTTCTCCTCAAAGGTCAGCATTTTGATTCATGGTACCCACACTCAGGGCCATCCACACATAATCTCCACTTGATGCTGCATGTGTCTGACATGCTCACACTCCTGTCTGGCTCTTAGCCGGCTTCTATTTGCTGGGATACTTCCTCCTCTGCCCTCTGGCCGATTACATCCCAGCCATTCAGCTCATGACGCAGGTACCCGCGGGCTCTTCCTCACTTCCTCGGGGGAAACTTTGGGGTTCTAAATTGTGCTCTGCTTTTATTTTTCAGTTGAGCTATGGCTTCCACCACTTTCCCTGCTTCTAGACCCCAATTCAGGCATGATATAACTCAGTGTAGCAGATAAAATACACATCTCCTGGTCACACACTCTTCTAGAACCTTGCCACTCTCAAGGTATGAAGCCTTGCTTCTCTTCCTCTCAACCCTGCAGAGGAAGGACTGTCTCACAGATACAGCCCAGTAGGAGTGACGCCAGGAGACTCAGAAGACTCACTCTGGCATGTCAGATCATTTCTGGGACACGAGCCTTTGCAGCCTAGTGATGACATAGAAAGACCACCTTCACTGAAGCTACCACACTGGAGAGCTCACAGAGAGAAAAGAAAAGTGGAGAGGAGAAGAGAGAAGAGCAGAGGAAAGGGAAGGAGGGGGAGGGAAGAGGAGAGGAAGGGAGGAGAAGAAAGGAGAAGGAGGAAACAGCCACCATCTTGGATGAGTTCAGACATCTCCATTCCCACATCATCCAGTGTGTCTTCCAAAGACACCAAGGCAGAACAGCTGAGCCCAGTCACCCACAGACCATGAGATCTTAGTTAAACCCCCCACTATTGGGACTTCTGTCATAAAGGTTAATACAAGAATCAAGCTACAGGGCTAGAGAGTTCTGATTTCAAGTCCCAGCTTCTGACAAGCCACCCCAGCCAGGTCACATGGCAGCTGAATTGTCTTGACTTCCTCACCTGTTAAATGGGAACTCACTCCTGATAGACTACTTGTGGGGCTTCCAGACATACAAAAAGTGTCCCATAATGCGTCTCCACTCAGTGGGGTCCTGGTAGGACACCTTGCTTATAAAACAGTCCCTTCTAACTATCCCGCCTTAGGGAGCCAAGTGTCAACCTCAGGTGGTCAAATTCTACCCTGCTTAATCTCTTCCACCTGTGACGATGTCTTCTGCCTTCCCAGCAACCAAACAGCAGCCTCAGGTCAAAGCCAAAATGTCCTCTGGCCTGGGCTTTGCACCTCGTCCTTGCCACAGGCATTGGTATATTGGGGGAAGCTTTAAATGTGCCTTGCACAGGCAGAGAATGACTACGGCAAGGCTCTCGGGAGCGTTTCAGATGTCTGGTGGTCCTTGGAAGGCTTCCCTGTTCAGACCTTTTGGGCCCCAATGAGCAATTTATCCACCAGGGCAAATGGCTGGTGGGGCACGGCCTCTCAGAGCCCTGCTACTATTCAACCTGCTGCCTCAGACGAACGTGCATGGCAAGAGATGTGTAGATGGTCCAAGAAGGGTGCCATCACGTGGGTGAGTTTGGCGGCGGCGTGTTGGGGAAGCTGTCACCGCAGCGTGAACAGCTCTGCTAAGAGAGCCTTAGACGTGAGGCGGCTTCAGCAGAGCTGGGATTTGAACTAGGCTGTGAATAGCTGTGAACAGCTGGGCTGGAAGTAGGATGTTAGAAGGCCACTCGTGGTCCTAGGGTCAGCAGATGCAGAGGCTGATGGGAACAAGGAGGTGCACCTGCGGCCCTTGTGGTCACTGCTCCTGACCTCACGGGGACTGGAGAGGCAAGTGGATGAGCAGAACGGGGAGGTGCTGTGGGTTCAGGCGACTCCTTACCCAGTACTTGGGATTCATCCTCAGCACAGGGTTTGACCTATTTCCCAGAGGATGAGAGTTCCAGGGAGGAGCCACGGGGATCCTAGGCAAGAAGGTGTTTGCTGACGTGCCCTGT
This sequence comes from Chionomys nivalis, assembly GCF_950005125.1. Taxonomy (NCBI): domain Eukaryota; kingdom Metazoa; phylum Chordata; class Mammalia; order Rodentia; family Cricetidae; genus Chionomys; species Chionomys nivalis. The sequence goes on from NC_080106.1 coordinate 37,061,450, forward strand.
CTCACTCCTGCCCTGTACAGCCGGAGGAAACCACCTATACTGGCTCACACCCATTTCTGGTTCACTGCTAGTGAAAGGAGAAGCCTGGTTGAAGCCATTCACGATGCCCTCTTGTGGATCATTGCGCTGTGCTGTTTCCCACAACAGAGAGACTCCAGAGGTGCTGGGGATGAGGCCCATCTTGGCCTATGGAGGCCTGACCTCAAAGGTCCTTACAGCCTTGCCATCTCCAAGCTAATGGATAAGGGATTAGGGGGCTACAGACAGGCTGTCCTCTGCTTTAAATTGTATTATAGAAAGTTGTTGATCAGACCCAAGTCTACAGAGGACCTTGTTGATGTAACCCCTAAAGCCCTTTACCAGTCTGTAAGGGTGACAGATGAGGGTGACAGGGTAAAGGAAGTCCCTTTCCCAGCCTTGGCATCAATACTGGCCTTTCCACTACCCTCCAGCCTCCCTTAGGGCAGCCTTTGCTCACTGTCTGCTTCCTGAGTTGCCCTGCTCAGCCCCTCACAGTCTGTGTGGCAACGCCAGGACTGTTGACAGCTTTAGACCAGGTCTACGGTCCCCAGCGTCATTGTCTCCATCCCCTCCCTTTATCCTGCTTTAGCCCACCGACTCTTCCTCCGTCTCCACTCTTCAGCCCACGGTGCTTCCTCCAAGAAGCCTCCCTGGCCCGCTTCTCATAATTCCCAGTATTTTCTCCTGGTCATTTCTTGTCACCCGTGTGACCTGTATCTGCCACCTCAGAGACTCCACACCTACAGGCTGTGCCTACTCCACCTGCCCCAGCACCCAGCACCCAGCACCACCAGGCCTGGCACACGTAGCTGCCCATAGACTGCCGAGCAAGTGGGTGCAGGCCAAGTGCCCTGTAGAGAAAGGGGAAGGGAGAGAAAACAAGATCTTCTATGATTGAGCCAATGAAGTCGCTGGAGAGAGTGAACCCGAGGAACTATAAATAGCCTGGAAGTCATGCATATTACATTAGGGGTGTTGGTGACAGCTTAAGTATATTTCCATAAGACTCCATTATATTTACGTATTAGTTAATGGATACTTAAAATATTATGTTACCGTAATGCTCATGTTTTATTAGCAAACTATCGCATCAAATGGAGTTGCTAAGTGTGATGGAAAATTGGCTCTGCCGCTAGATTTCTGTATTTTCACACTGAATTTTTGATTTCTAATTCCCCAGTCACCTACGTCTGGTGAGGAGGTGATTTTCCTCGGAACACATGTGATCTCTGCCTTCCACTTGACCTGGAAGTGTGGGAGGGTGAAGGACCCTAGCCTCTCCACAGCCAGGGGACTCCCCAGAGGGCGTGCTGACCTGCAGGAGAGGGGTTAAACTGTCCGCTATCTCTGCGCCTCGGTTTGCCTCCTCTATTAAGGGAAGGAGTTGAACATTTGGACTTGACGGCAGTCTCTGCACTAGTCAGAGAGAGAAACAAAACCAACATGGTATGAGGATGCCTGGAGGGAAAAGCAGGAGATGGAAGGGGGAAGCCTGTGCCTGGAATCCCAGCGCTAGGGAGGCTGGGATAGGAAGATTGAGATGGTGAGGCCAACAATGATCTAACGATCAACATAATGAAACCTGGAAAGAGGCTGGAGTGGGGGAGTGAGGGGTGTGGGAAGTAGAGGGAAGGATGCATGGGAACTCTGCAGCCTAGAGGCCCAGGAAGCTTGAGACCCACAGCATACAGGTAAGGAGGGCATGTTCCTTGAGGCTTTCAGCCTCTCCTCTGAAAGCCTTCGACTGATTGGAGGAGGCCTATCCATATCACAAAGGTTCCTCTGCCTCATTCAAAACCTACTTTCCATCCTCCTTCCAGTCGGCCCCCATAACACCTTACAAAATGCTGGAGAGTTTCCTTCCCTCTTTTAACCTTTGCTTGTGGGTGCAAAGACAGACTGGGGGAGGGAATGGTGAGGGCAAGAGCTGTGTAGTGGGGAACAGCTAGTACAGGGGACTGGATTGGGCTACAGGGGTGGGAGGAACTTATGAACCTCTTCTACTCCTCTCAGTGGCCAGTCTAGAGATCTGAGTGTCCCCAAGTTGTGGTCATGGGGAAAGGTGCTGAAGAGGGACAAACATGGAGTCCCCCTACCATCCAGGTATCCCCAGACCTCTGACTCTCAGCTGTGTCCACAAAGGCTTGGCAAGAGAAGTGCCATGTTAGAAAAAACGGGGGCTCCATGAGAGGGATTCGTGTTCAGATGGCATGCCAGTAGTTACTCAACTCTGCCAGATTCTTCAACCGTGTGGGGTGTCCTGCAGGACTAGAGCCCAGGCTGTCTTTCTGGCTGAGAACAAGGATTCCGTAAACACTACATGCAAAGAGATGAGTGAGCAAAACCATGGCAAGGATTCAGGGTAGAGGAGACCAAGAGCTTCACTTGCTGAGGTGACCTTGGACAGCTCCAGAGCTTTCTCATCCTGGCCTCCTCACCTGAAAAATGGGGCTTTAGACAGTGCTTGCCAGGGGATGACCCATTCTTAGGACGTGGGTTGGATGCCAGCATGCGAGGGATGCATTTGGGTCTCTTCCCAGTCCTCACAGCGCTGACAGCGAAGCGGCAGACCTCTGGTGTGTTAGATTGCAGCTCCAGCTGAGGACTGCCTGAACTGGGTCTGAACCTTAAAGTTGAGGAGTTCTAGGAAGAGTGGACAAATGGCATTGCGCAAGGCCTGCAAGTGAGGCCAAGAGGGAACAGCACAAAGCAGAGGGCAGAGCCAGGTCTAGCCTGCCGTCCCTGCTCAGCTGCCAGACTACATAGGCATCAGCACAGCTTGGTACAGCAGGAGAGACCCAAGAAGCATCACACACTTAGCAGCTCACCCTGTCGGAAAAGATTGCCGGCCCCCAGCACTGAGTCTGCTGAGATTTTTCTGGGTGCTGGGAGGGTTCCATAAACAATGTACTGTTGTGACTTTAATAGGTGACAGGTGATGCTAACACTGAGCTGATGGGGAGCAGGAATCAGAGGCTGGCTGACTTTCCCTGCACTGTGCCTCAGTTCCTTTTTTTTTTTTTTTTTTTTTTTTTGGAGGGTTGCATGGCCTCAGAAGCGACAGGGAAGAATGGCCTTCCGGCCCAGAAAGCAGCTTGCCCAACTTGCGAGTGGGAGATGACAGATGGTGTTTGGAGCGTGGTAAGTGGCACGCGGAAACAGACTCCCGTTTCCACCTCCAAAAAAATACCTCTACCCCGCATGTGGCCAGTAGTGGGCTGGAGGGACCCCCAGCTGTCAGCAGGCTGCTTGGCCGGCAGCTGGGCTGTAGTGCCGTGAGACGCAGCACATTAACCGGCTGATTGAGTTATGAAAGCTCCTCGCACCCAACGGGAAGCCAGGGAGGCGGGCCTAGTGGGGGCCGCACACAAATGATGATAGAGTGCTCACTTTAAGGAACCATCTCGGCAATATTTCATGCTGGCGGAGGGGAGGGGCAGCAGGCTGCCCCCGTGGCACAGCTAACTACTCCATCAACCGAGTTGATTCACGACGCAGCTACTCCCCGTCATAATATTTCAAACAAATGGGGCCGTGGATAGAAATAATATCTGCATCAATATTAACCCTGAAAGAACTAATGGACAGAAGCCATAATTTCCTGGACACTCTAATAACGCATTGTGACCATCCTTGGCATGGGACAATTTTTCTTTCTCTCTTTTCTCTCCTCTGCTCGTCTGTCTGTCTCTCCCCTTTTGGAGCTCTTATAGATCTACCTTGCTCACCCAAGCCTATGGCTTGGGGATATCAATAGCTGCTGATCTCACCTCCTGCCAACTTCGGCACTCCACTGAAGAGAAGAATGGGAGGTCAAGGGTTTGTGTGCATTGCTCCAAACCTGGTAAGTCACTCTGCAGGGCTGGATGAGGAGGATGGTGGCCTAGCAAGGAGACAGAGGAGAGAGACCCTGCTGAGCCTGACCCCACAGTCATTCCTACAGCAGATGGTCACTGTCCACCTACTATGTGCTGGCCCTTTATGAAGTGCTTGGGAAAATAGAATGTCCCATGTATTTATTGATAGTAGAGGGATAGGCATTTTGGAGGCCCCAGCACGCATGTAGTTAATGACACAGTGGGGTAGCAAGACCAGGATGTCCCACAAACCCCACAGTGTTCTATCCTCAAGCAGAAGTCTGGGATTCTTGGACAAATAAGATGTGCAGACTGGATTGGAGTCGTCCTAAATCTCTTCTTGTCCCCAGTGGCCGAGACCGGGCTCTGTGGAGACGTGGGAGCGGGGTGGAGCATGTTCTCCAGAGGTTACCCTTTTAGTGGTACTCACCCCAATGTGGTTCCAAGCTGAGCTGACCTCCTGTGGCATGCCCATCTTCCCTTCTTCAAAAGAGACGCTCTCTGCAGTGGGAGACAGGCCCAGTATTCCCCAGGGTTCCTATGCTCGCCGGTGCTGAGTAGATCACCACAGAACACCACACTCCTGGCTCTTGAACTGCAGCAAGTATGGAAACCAAGGGAAGGGGTGGGGTGGGAACTCGCTGAGTCTGTAATGCTTGAAGTCATAACCAGAGGCCAAGAGTTTGTGCTTGTCAGGGACACCCTACTGTTGATTCATGACGCATCTTAGGAACCGCTCATTCAGATTGCTATGACAAGGTTGGTGTGTTGAGAAAAAGGCTAGAATGATGGGGCTGGGCAGTGTCCTGTGCCCCACTGTGTGCCCACAAATCCAAGAAGCAGGTGAGCGATAGCATGGATTGACTCTCCTCGCTTCAGAGTTGACTCTGCCAAGTTCCAGGGCCAAGACTTATGTGGGCAAGGGGTATGGGGAGCCTGGATCTGCTCCCACAATGAGGGCAAGAAAACCAGAAAGGCATTGGCTACATACCATCTCCATTCCCACACTGTGGGCGTGACCTTCACACTGTGGGCTCTTTTTTTCAGCAGATCTTTTCAGGAAGTCATTGATGGTAACTTCTGCATCTTTTCTGACTGAGGGTCAGTCAACTTCTTTTTTGTTAGAAGCTGAGAGATCTGGTATCCCACGTTGCTATGTGCCATGCTAACATCACCCAGACTCCACCTTTCCACACTGTGCAGGCTGTAGTTGCCACCTGACCCTGCCTCATCTGCTCCTGTTCACTGCTGGTCTCACTTCCTGCCTGCCCTGCCTGCTTTATGGAATGCACGAAGCTTGGAAGGCATTTCCTGGATGGAAATGGACGGACCCTTGCATTGATCCTCCCCCTTCCATCCTTGACTCCTGCCTCACACACCTGCCCAGGCAGCACTTCCTTAGCAAATGTCCTCAACACAAGTCTTTGTTGTGGGCTTGGCTTTGAAGGGAGCCTTCATCTTCACTTGCAGAGAGAACCTCCAAAAACCAAATCGATTCCAAGTCTGACGGAGGTCATTCCCATCCAACCCACTGACTGATGCCTGCTGAGCTGTGAGCTCGAGGCCTCACATACTGGCCTGGGGGATTCATTGATGGGCAATCAGCAAGGGACAGACACCGGCCTCAAGGAGTTCCTGGTATATGGAGGACACAGATTCCCAGCCAAAGACAGCTTGCAAGGACCAAGGACCAAGTGCCAGCATCAGGAGAAGCAGAGTGGGTACCTTACCCACCCTGCCCAGGCTAGGTGACACTTGAGCTGAGATCTGTCACTAGACCAGGACAAAATCCAAACTAGCTCTTCAGTTTTCAAAGTCCACTGGGGGGTGGGGTCAGGAACTGGATACAAGCAATGGGTATAGCTTACATCAGAATCCATTGCGGTCTAATGATCTGTTCTTAGAGACATCTCTCCTGTGCTCAAACCAGGGCCTGGCCAGCCCATGTGGTCTACTTTTTCCTCTCTGGCTTTCGAGGGGCAGAGAGAGCAGGTTCTTAGACCAAGGGCACGAGATGTGAGCCCAGGATAACCTACCACCGCACAAGGCTCCAGGCTGGCCCTGAGCTTTAATCTCCTCCCCCATCATGCGGTTTCCTCTTATTCTTCCATCAGGCCTCTTCCTCCTCCAGGTCCTTTTCCTACCTGGACAGTTATGGCACCACACTGGAGGAAGATTTGGGTCTGGGGGTGTCAGGATTTCAGGGGATGTGACTTTAGGAACAGAACCTGTTTCCTGAAATAAATCACCTCCTTCAGGACAACCTCCTTCCTCAGAATAGAAAATCAACTCAGTCCGGCCAGACAATGCTGCAGAGGGGCTCCAGGCAGGTTTGGATGTCCTCATAGGAACCCTCCCTCAATGTCAAAGTATAGCTGCTTTTAATATGCCTTAGGTTCTAAACAGAACCGGGAGCGTAACAAGATCCAAAGAGAGTTTAGAGATGAAAGGCTGGGAGCAGTCAAGTAAAAAGCTGCGAGGGCCAGCTTGCACTCACTTCTGAGCTGGGGAGAGGGTCATATGCACAGCCCCTAAGCGACTCTCCTGGTCCTTTGAAGTAGTCAGGCTTCTCCTGTCTTCTCATGGGGCCACCAAGTCTTGATCCCCAGGACCTGCTTGGGGAGAGGCCTCTGCTTTCCTTCTGGTTCTGGGAAGTGTGGGTGAGTGCAGCTCCTTCAAGGGTCGTGGGATTGGCTACTGATTTCAGCTGAGGATCTGCATTTTCTGGGCTGAGACCTGAACAAAATCTCTTGGTTGTTCTTCTGGGTCAGCTCTCAGACCCCGAGGTTGTGGAGTCAGCTAGATCTCTGTTCACTCTCTGGAACCAGAGGAATTTGACTGAGAACAGACAGACAAGGCAGCCAGCAGTCAGAGTCAAACATCACAGACTCTTTGTCTAAGCAAGGAACCCACGAACAATGCTATTTGCCTCCTGGCCTGGCATCCTAGAGACCCACGCTTCAGTTTTATTCCTACCTTGCTGTGTGACTTTGGGTAGGTCACTTTCTCTCTTTGAGTCTCAGCATCTCCATCTACAAAATATTGATGGTTGGGACATCTGTCACGTCTGAGATGAGAAGTGTGCTCTGGCAGGTGTGAAGGAAAGTGAGAACCAGCTTTGGAAAAGAGCCCTTTGCAGCCCGACAGCCTGCAGCATCCGTGGGAGCAATGTCATGTATGTGGAATTCCAAGATTACTAAAGTTCTTTATTGCTGAAGGGGGAAAGGGCCGAATATTGCTTAGCAAATTACCATGTGCTGGGGGCACCATTTATGCCTTGACACAACCATTGGTCAGCAAATTGGTCACATTATTGGTTAGTAAATTTGAAGCTGCAGAATTATTTATTGGCAAATTAGAGACGGCAGAATTATTGGTTGGCGAGGCCAGAATTGCAGTGATTGGTTAGCAAATTAGAGATGCCTGCTTTGGTCTGCGAATAAATCACGGCTGGTCAGGGTATCGGAGGCCAAATTAGAGGTGGTTGGGTTATTTATGGCCGAGCCAGAACAGCAGAAAGTGCCTTTGCTGGGCACAGTGGGGCTCAGCCCTCCATGCATGGGGCCACTCCAGGAACGCCTTCGGACTGGCACTGAACAAGGGGACACTTGTCATCTGTAAGCTAACAATGCAGTGGCTCGAGTTGGACTTTGGTTCTGCGCCTTCTGCTCTTAGCTCCACCCCACGTTTCTAAAAGAGTTCACAAGGTGTTTGTGGCACTAGAGCTGCTGGTGGGACAGGCATGCCAAGCCTCGGTCCCAGGAAAGATGCTAGCAGAGTGCTGGCTGCCAAAGAGGCTGAGTCTGCCTCAGGAAGTGTTCTCTGCAGATGAGACTTCTGGCTGTCCTCTGGCACGGGGCCTGAGAAGTCCTTGACCTCAGCAGCCCAAGGTCAAGTTGAAGCCTCTCTTCTTTAAGGCTCTTGTTGGATCACAGCTCATCAGGAAGATGTCGCTTTTCTGACACTCTTCAGTGAGCTGGTCCTGCTTGAATCTTTCCTGTATGGACGGCTTAGTACTCAGTTACGTTTGTCCTGATCTTGGGTTACTTTTGACTCATGTTGAATCGGCCACAGCTCTTCTGCTAGAAAACAGTTTCTAAGGTCAGAACTCCTATTCTTGCCCCACTAATGTTGCCTGAAATGAAAGTCACTTTGCATAGGTACATAGGATGGATGTGTTGATGGGATGGATGGATGAATGGAGTATAGATGATGGATGATTGACATTTATGGATGGATGGATGATAGATGGTAGATGAAGGGGGATTCTTGGATTATAGATGCGTAGATTAATGGATGATAGATGGAAGGGTGGATTATCATCTATTAGATGATAGATGATCAGCAATTTGTACATGTATGGATGATGACTAGATAGATGAATGATGAATGAAAGTTGTATGGAGGATGGATAGATCATGGATGATGAATGGATAGATAGATAGACAGACAGACAGATAATGGAGTATGGGTGAATGGAGGCTGGATAGATGGAGAATGACAATGGATAGATGATGGATGAATGGATGAAAAATAGTAAAGGATGTATGGATGATGGGTAAATTAAAGATAGATAATGGATAAGTGGACAATGGATTGGCAGGTGAATGAATGGGAAATGAACGGGTGTTGAATAGAAGATAGATAGATATAGATATATGGAGTATGGGGGAATGGATGATAGCTGCACCATGAATGGAGGGTGATAACAGATGAGTTGGTGAGAGATGGAGGGTGGGTGGGTGGAGAGATTCACAACGCATGAATGAAAGTGTATGAATAGAAGATGGATGAATGGAAGATAGATAATGACAGACAGACAGACAGATAGATGATAGATAGATAGATAGATAGATAGATAGATAGATAGATAGATGACAGATAAACAGATAGCTGATAGATAGATAATAGATAGATAGATAGATAGATAGATAGATAGATAGATGATAGACAGATAGATGATTGATAGATAGATGACAGACAGATAGATATATGATAGATAGATAGATAGATAGATAGATAGATAGATAGATAGATAGATAGATAGATAGATGATATGTAGAGAGATGATAGATAGATAGATGATAGACAGATAGATGATTGATAGATAGATGACAGATAGATAGATGATAGATAGATAGATAGATAGATAGATAGATAGATAGATAGATAGATAGATGATAGACAGATAGATGATTGATAGATAGATAGATGATAGATAGATAGATAGATAGATGATAGACAGATAGATGATTGATAGATAGATAGATGACAGATAGATAGATAGATAGATAGATAGATAGATAGATAGATGATAGGTAGATAGATGATAGATAGATAGATAGATAGATAGATAGATAGATAGATGATAGACAGATAGATGATTGATAGATAGATGATATATAGATAGATAGATGACAGACAGACAGATAGATAGATGAAATATGGATGGATAGATAGATAGATGATAGATAGATAGATAGATAGATAGATAGATAGATAGATAGATAGATGATAGATAGATAGATGATAGATAGATAGATAGATAGATAGATAGATGATAGACAGATAGATGATTGATAGATGATAGATAGATAGATAGATAGATAGATAGATAGATAGATAGATAGATGACAGACAGACAGACAGATAGATAGATGAAATATGGATGGATAGATAGATAGATAGATAGATAGATAGATAGATAGATAGATAATGAAGACTGGTAGATAAATAGTTGAATGATGAATGGATGGGTGATGAATAAAGGGAAAGATGTTGAATAAGTGAGTCAACAAGTTACTAGGACGTGGACAGATCAATGGTGTCAAAACTGCCGGATAGAAAGACAAGCGACTGCTACTGTGCTGCTTGTAGGAAGTCCAAAGAGATATTAGGAGTTTCGAATGAAAAAGATTTGTCACCAGGTCATCTAGCTCCCTGCTCTTCCTTGGGACAAGTTTTAAAACTAAAACACCACAGGATAGTCCTGTTACCATCCCCACATCCAGGCTAAGAGAAAGTCATGGTCTTCTGGGTACCACAAGGGCAGTGAATCCCACTCACCCCAAGTCTGCAGTGGAGAGTAAGCACTGGCAAAGAACCAGAGCTATAAAGGAGAACCATGATGTCATGGTGAGCATAGGCCTCCATGCCACCATGGTGTCCTAGACAGTACAGTGTGTCTCCACACCCTCGTGATGATAGGCCATGTGCTAACATCCTCAGACAACTACCTCATCTTGGAGGGAAGCTGGTGAAAAGTCTTTTCACTTTAGAAACAGAAAACTCGAGCTTAGAGGAAGAGATGTTTTGCTCAGGGCAAGCTGGGATTTAGGATAGACTCCAGGTCTCCCGGCTTCCTCCTCAGACCTGCCACTGCCAGTCGATAGACCTGCCTCTCCTTTCACCTCCCAGATCTTTTGGCATTGTTGTTAAGTTGGGAAAAACAGAAGTGTATTTAGTTCATGGTACTGGAGGTTGGGAAGTCTAAGAACAGGTCCCTGCTTCTGCTTGGAATCTGGTAAGTACCCCATTGTTACAAACCATGGTGGTGGGCACACAGCAAGACAGACAGACACACATGTGCGCGCACACACACACATCAGTGCTCATCTCAGCACTCAGATTACAACTTATTTATCTCTTGGTCTCCCTCCCCAGTGACACCATACGCACCTGATAGAGGGCATTTCATTGTCTGCCTCCAGCTGGAAGCTCTAGGCCAGCACAGGTTCCCCATCCCATGAATGCAGGGGGTGAAACAGTGATGTAATTTCACACTGCCAGGCCAGCACAGTTCTCAAGTTTGATTTTTCTCACCTTTCCCAGGGGTCTGGCAATGAGTCTCGCCCAAGAGAACTTCGGGGATGATCCCATCCCAGACACTTCATGTACCATCTTCCTGAGCTGTCATCTGCCTGCCGTTTTCTAGCCGCCCTGTCTAAACTTCCCTGACCTCAGGCTTCTGCTCAGCTTTGACTGACAGAAGGTGCCAGCATGGGATGAGATGGGAAGAGAGGAGAAACTGGAGTTTCTTCTCTGGGTCCCCCATGCTTTCTTACTGTGTCTGCTAGGAACTGCATTTCTTTCATGATGACTAGTCCCCACAGGTGGCCTTCCTACAGCTCTGGATCTCACTGGGCTTTAGATACTTCTTCTTAGGACACCAGGGTGAGTGCAGGGGAGAGGGAAGTCCATCACCCCCAGCTCTTAACCTCTTAGTTGAAGAAAACTCACTTGACTCCACGGTGGGGGAGATTATTGACCAGCTCCCCGTGGATGTTGCAGAATACCTGAGGCTGACTTCCCCATAAAGCAGGAAAGCAGTTTACTTATTTCATAGGTTTGAAGGCTGGAAACCTAAGACTGGATGAGACTAACTCATTGCCTTGGTCTCTGGTGAGCCACCTAAGCTGAGACCTATGGTGGGTGGCATTATAGTAGGAAAACATGGAAACAAGAGGGAGGTGGGGGAGCCTAGAAGCCACAGAGCACTGGGGTCCCAGGAAAATGACATTAGCCTCTTTGAAGAGCGAGCCCCTGAGTAACCTAAATACTTCCCTCCCGGCCCCATGTCTAAAGGGACAGCCATCGTTTGGCATTTGGCAGAGGACAAATGATGCTGGCTTCAGGGTGAAGGGGAAACACATAAATAAATGTCACGACATTCACCTTCTTCCTCCCAGCCTCAGCTCTGAGAATGAGGAGTCGTCTGGGTCCCTTCACTGCTCTCTAACTTCCTCGTGGCAGGCTTCGGAAGGTATGTCTCGGGAGAGCATTTTCTTCCCCATTTCCCCATCCCTCAGAAAGCGCCACTCTGTGGCCTCTGTGCTCTGTGACAGAGCTCCATGAACTTACCCGGAGCCTTCTCTCCTGCTACAGCTCGAATGGCAAGTTCCCACAGTCTCCTGGGTTTAGCTGGTTCTCCAGCTGATGGCACACTGTTTGGGGAGGTTATGGAACGTCTAGGAACCTGGCTAACTGACTAGGCGGTTACTAGGGGGGCCAGCTTCTGGGTTACAGCCTGGCCTCACCTCTGGCCCCAGCTGTCTCCTCCCTACGTGCCTCCACTATGCCTTCAGCCCCAGCTCCCACCATGCCTGACCCACTGCGGCCACCATCCTTCCCTATGTGATGGACTCTAGCCCCTGACCCACAGGGCAGAGTAGACTCTACCCCAAGCTGTTCCCGTCAGGTCTATGGTCACAGCGACACGATGAATAACTAACAAACCCCTCCACCCTTCACTTCCTCCTGTGACATGAGGTAGAAGCCTGCCATGAAATGGATGAGATAGCATGCTCCCATGTCAACAGCGCGGGAACCCTCAGAAAGTGGGAGACACGCCTATCCTAACAACTATCCCTTCATCGTCGGACATCTTGGTTCTTCCCGCTTTTCCCCATCACCAAGAATGCTGTGTGAAACACCCATGAAAACAAAGCATTGCTCATACTTCATACTGTTTTCTGTTTTGTTTTGTTTTGTTTTGTAGACTTGATTCTTGCTCCTAGTTGGAGTTACGAGCGGTGTTGCAGGTCTGACTTTTGGTAAATGCAATCCAGTCAGTCTTCTGAAGCTGCCTTGCTGGGTGGTGTTTCTGACAGCTGCACAAGCCAGCTTGTAGGAAGCACCTACTGTGTACCCACAGCACAAGCCAGCATGTGGGAAGCACCTACTGTGTGCCCAGTGCGGTGCTACGATTCTAGTGTGTGCTGAACAAGCTCTGTGAGGTAAGCCGCTCCACAGGTTCTCCGCTCATAGTGGGAATGAGAGCAGTTCAGCGCCTTCCTCAGGCTCACCTGGCCTCTGCCATCACTGAAATTCAAGTCCGGGTCATCCTTTCAGACACTTGCTGGCCCAAAGCTGGTACGGCTGGCCTTTCTCTCCTCGTCACTCATGCCTGGGGAAGTGTTCTATGCATGCTTCCTTCTGTGGGCAGGAGGCCTCTCCGTGAAGATCCAGCAGAAGCGAGGAGACGGGAACTCCCACCTTAGAGGCCCTGTGCTGACTAGTTTCAGGTCAACTCAATGCAAGCTAGAGTCCCGGAAAGAGGGAACCTTAATTGTGAAAATTGCTCCATAAGATCTGGCTGCAAGGCATTTTCTTAATTAGTGGTTGATGGATAAAGGTCCAGCCCTTTGTGGGAGGGGTCATCCCTGGGCTGGTGGTCCTGGGCTGTATAAGAAAGCAGGCTGAGCAAGCCATGTAGAGCAAGTCAGTCAGCAGCACCCGTCTATAGACTACACTGTGAAAGTGTGAGTCAAATAAACCCTTCCCTCCCTAACTTGCTTTTGGTCATGGTGTTTCATCCCAGCGATACTAACTCTAGCTAGGACATTCCCCTGCCTGGACCACGTCAATGTCTTGCAGCTCAGGGAACATTGAACAGAGACTCATAGAGTTAGAAGCAGGAAGGTTGTGCCGAGAATAAGCCTTTCCACACGTGACAGCCTGCTGGCATTTCTCCGGGCTGGGAAAAGGTGCTTCCCAGCACTACATTGCAAATCCCTGGGGTTGGTTATCAGGCTAAGTAGCTTTCTCTGGGTAGCCTAGGATCCCAGAGTGAGCTAGGAAGTTCCGTTGGCTTGGTTTGCCTTGTTTCCCATCATTAGATTGGCTGTGCTCTTCTGAGGGACTCCCTGGGCTAATATGGCCTCACGTCAGTGCACAGACACATTGTGAACCCACGTCTACAGTGTCCCATTCCTGGAGTTCTTGCAAGGGGAGCAAGGGAGGCATTGCCAGCTGCCAGGAAGACACAGACGGAAGCATTGCACGCTCATTCCCTGTTGCTTGACAGCCTCCATCCCAGCACCTACCATGGTCTTCTTTATGATCCCAGCACCTTAAGGAAAGGCCTTGGCTTCCTCTTTCCCTGACTCTGAGGATAAGCAACAGAGCTGCACAGAAGAGCCAAAGACAACTAGGGGTCATAGTCAAGCTGGGGTGAGATGCCCAGGGCATGGTTCTGTGAGCCTGAACAAAGGAAAAGAAGGACGTGGAAACCCAGGAAGAGCCCAGGCCAGGTCATTGCTTGCTCAGCGCAATTCTGTCATCTCTTCCATAGACTCCCTGGGTGCTGAGAACCATCGTAGGCATGACCACAGGGATGCATACTGGACCCTTCGCAAGCCCAGATGTGCTTTGTCTCATCTGTGCAGGATTTTATAAAGTATGAAATTGTATCTGGCCAACCTTAAAACATCAGAAATGCATTTTTTTTGCATTATTGACTGCTGTTGATAGTATCAGTTTTGGCCATAATGAACTCTCTCTCTCTCTCTCTCTCTCTCTCTCTCTCTCTCTCTCTCTCTCCCTCCTTCCTCTGCCCCACTCTCTAGCTCTGAACTCATCCAATTATTCCCACTCACGTAGTTTACCATTTAACCCTGACTATACCAGGACAGCTGAAAACAGGGAAGGGGTGGGTGGGTGTCTATGGCATTACAAAGCTCCGACCAAGGGTCTGTGGACTAAGAATGCTTTCAAAGAGACCAAGGCAGATCCCTTACAGGAAGTTATCTCTATGCCAAGATCTCAGTAACAGTCATAGGCCAATGACAGAAAAGGGGAGTGGGCTCCCCAGGAACGAGAGGGTGCTGGAGATGACAGATTCTTTCAAGATAATGAACACAAAAGGATTGAGGTAGAGGTGGTGTGGAAGGAGCCCAGGACAGACCCTTAGCCAGTTGTAAAGGGGTCCTGATGACCACGAAGTCCTGACCCCAGCAGCTATCCTGATTTTGTTGGTAAAAGTCTGGTTCTAACTACAGTGAGATATTTAATCTCAAGAGTCAACTTGACAGGACATAGAATCATCACGAAAACAAATCTCTGGGCATGTCTGTGAGAGGTTTTCTGGATTCGGCTGAGAAAGAAAGACCCATACTAAATATGGAGCGGGATCCAGACTGAAGAAAAAGGAGAAAGGAAGTTGCTCCATTTGCTGACAACTCGTGGAACACAGAGCCCAGAGGTGGTGGCTCAGAAGCACATGCTTGGCTTGAGTCCGAAATGTCCCCCGTGGGCTCATAGTCTGAATGTCTGTTCATAACTGGGGGCACAAGCCAGGGGTTCTATGGAACTTTTAGGATGTGCGAACTAATTGGCAAAAGTATGTCACTGGGGTGGGAACTTAAGGGTTTTAGCCCAGATCCTGGTTGCAGTTACTTTTTGCTTTCTGGTCCATGCTGATGTGAACAGCTGTTACCATATACTCCCACTTCTTCAGGCTTGGCTACATCTCCTGTGGGGCCCTAACTATAAGGACTGTGGCCCTTTGACACCATGAGCCCAAATAAATCTTTATACCCAGGGAACTGCTTACAGAGACACGCCGGTCGCTAGCGGAGTGCACAGTGCAGACTGGAGTCCTGGTGCAAAGCTAAGCAGGAAAGGTTGGCCCGCCTCTGAAATAGCCATGGAAACACCCACAAACCAGGATGTACAACTTCATTATGACGACAGCCCCTAGCTGCTGCCGGCTGAGCAGGAAACATGAGTGCATGCATGCTAAGAACTTGGGACACTGCAGGTCCAAGGCAGGCTTCATGCAAAGGTCTTCCCTCGGTAAGTCCAGGGACAAACATGAAGTGGGAGTCTCTCAGCTCTCAGAACGAAGCATAGAAGGACCGTTCGAGACAGACGAGTGTCTACACACACTCCAGAAAACTGGGAAATTGGAATGTTCAAAATTCCTGGCTCCAGGACTTGGCAGGAGTAGGGACAAATTCTTGCTGCCAGGTAGGTTCCAAGAAATGCCAAAGAATACTGGGTATTAACCTTGACAAAGAGCAAGTGGGTTTGTCCAGTGGGTATTTGGAAATGACAGTCCTTTCACCAAGAACTAAAGCAGTCACTGCTGGCAGGGTGTGTGTGTGTGTGTGTGTGTGTGTGTGTGTGAGAGAGAGAGAGAGAGAGAGAGAGAGAGAGAGAGAGAGAGAGAGAGAGAGAGATCCCAGTGGTCTATTCGGAGACCTTCAAGCCTGTGCTTGTCCTGGGAAT
The DNA here is from genome assembly GCF_950005125.1 of Chionomys nivalis. Classification (NCBI taxonomy): domain Eukaryota; kingdom Metazoa; phylum Chordata; class Mammalia; order Rodentia; family Cricetidae; genus Chionomys; species Chionomys nivalis. The sequence goes on from NC_080106.1 coordinate 37,077,337, forward strand.
AAGTTGGAGGGATACTAAATCTCCTCTGAGCTCTCTAGGTGGGACAAGGACCCTTGTCAGTGCTCAGAGGTTTTGTGTACTATTCCTTAGTGGCACTCACCATTGTCCAGACTCCAGTGTCTGGCCACAGATTGGTCTAGGGGTTATTTCAGACCCTCACTGAACTGCTTCCCCGAGGCTATAACTCCAACAGGTGTTTGAGAACTGCCATTCCTCTCTCTCATGCTCTCTTCCCCCACCTTGCTCTCTCTCTTCTTCTTCTTCTTTTTTTTAAACTTTGCTCTCTGGGTGGGTTTCTCTGCTTGCTTTCTCACAGACTAATTATTATTACATGAAAAAATAGCTTCCTGCACCTAAGAAAGACTCTCTTACTCCAGTAACTGGGAGTTTTCAATGGCAGTCATGGAGCAATTATATGCTGCGATTTACACTACATCCTCCTGTCTGCTCTTTGACAAAACGAGTCCCTATTATTAGTCAGGCAGTAATCAAATGCCTAAAATAGTCTTATAAAGGATCTCTGAGCCACAGGCATGGGCTGTTCCCAGGAGCTAAGATCCTCTTCAGGGGCAGGTCTCCAGCAACATACGCAGCAGCGTGCGAATGCACACTTTTTAAAACCAGAAACTGCGTAATACAGAAGAGGGAAGGGGCGTGGGGGCTGCTATTAGGGCACCCGCACACCCATCGAGTTCTTAACTCAGGGTGTCCTCTGGGAGCTCTGATGTAAAAGACAGTTTTCTGGGCATTGGTTGAACTTCATTGCCCAGGAAATCACCTGAAGGGTCAGAAATTCTGACTAATTCTCAGATTCCTTTCTGCTTCCTGCTCTATTTATCCCAAACTTGTGTGCATGCATGTGTTTGTGATGTGATATATATATATATACATACATACATACATATATATACATATATATATATATGTATATATATATTCCGCCTGGCTATATTCTGTTAAGCCATTGGCTAAAAGCAGCTTCTTTACTAACCAATAAAAGCAACACATACACTGAAGGACTTCCCACACCACTAGAATGCTTTAGGGAAGCATCCAACTAACTTGGAGCCAACTTGTTGAGGTTCTGGGGGGCACTACTGAGTGATAACTTAGGGGTGTTGTTCCTAAAGACACAGGAGCAGGCTGGTTAGCACTTGCCACCTTCAGCCTTCACAGCGGAGCTGCTCACTGCAGGGTCTGCTACTTGGAGAACACAGTCTTCATTTTCTTCACAGGAATGAAGCACCCTCCTTGGCATATTCCACCATTCTGGCTCCATAGCAGGAGCCAAATTCCAGCACCACCTTGAAGGGAAGTATTTGACGTTCTGAGGCTCAATTCTTATTGTTCTGTGGGAAAGCTGAAGACGATGCCTCTGTGCCCAAGCCTAGGCAACATGGTGACCAAGGAAAGAGGGCATCCTGAGTCCCCAGTCTGGTCCTGAGCTTCCCATTAGTATACAGCCCATGCCTTAGGACCCCACTGCCACTAGGTCAGTTCAGAGACTTTCAGAAGGACTTGTCTGCCTCCAGCATGGTTTACTATGGAACTAGCATGCCCCTTCCCAGTGCGCCTGAGCTTGTGAGCAGCATTGCTCCTCTTCCCAATGGCTGATCTAGGTCAGCCTGACCTGGGAAGCATCCCCAGGGTCCCAAACTTTGAAAGCTGACTAGTTACAGAATGTGACCTCTGTCATAATGTTCCCCTAGCTCCCTTCCATCCCATCCTGCCAGAAGGCCATTCCATCTCAATCCTAACCAGAGCTAAGGCCCAGGAAGTGAGTCTCAGTCTCCACCAAATGTGAGGGCTTATTTCATCTCCAGGATCTCCAAGACATGTGGTCAGCAGCTGCAGGCTTGGAAGAAAGCATTAGACGAAGAATCCAAAGACCTGGTTCTGGTGAATTCTCTTTTGTGGGTTTGAGCAAATGAATTTACTTGGTTTGCAGATCATACAGCTGGAGAGACATAACACACACATCTGTTCACCCGGAAAGGGAACCTACAATAAACTAATTAAAAATGGCACCGAAGTCCGACTTAGTGAACCAATGAGCTCTACTGGGATTCCTAACAGGAGTGTGGGTATTGTGGAATATTACTTTAACTGGACAAAGATCTGTTGCATTTGTTTATGCTGTGGAATAGTATTTTAACTGTGTAAAGGTGTGCTCCATTCGTTTATGCTGCATTTATTTAAAGATGTAAGGATGTGTGTTTAATTATGTAAAGCTGTACCTGCCTAAGGCACCTGATTGGTCTACTAAAAAGCTGCATGGCCAATAGTTAGGCAGGAGAGGGATAGGCGGGGCTGGTAGGCAGAGAGAATGAATAGGAGGAGAAATCTAGGCTCTAGAAAGGAACAAGAGAAGAAGGAGGAGCTCATGAGAATGTGAGAGACACCTGGGCTAGAAGCCAAGCAGCCGCCAGGCAGCAGACACAAGAAGCAGATGGAAAGAAAAGTAAAAAGCCCTGAGGCCAAAGATAGACAAAGAGAAACAGGTCAATTTTAATTAAAAGAGCTAGCCAGAAACGAGCCTAAGCAAGGCCAAGCATTCATAACTAGAAAGAGATCTCCTTGTCATGATTTGGGAGCTGAAAAGAAAAAGCCTGGTACACGTGGCTGAATACTTCTTACATGTGAAACCTCAGGAAAGCTGTGACCCAAGGCTCTCTGCACATCCTGGAGGCAGCTCCGCAGTCTGAGGATCTACCCTTTGCCTCTCAGCTGGTCAGATCCCTGTCCGCAGCAGCTGTCCATCCTCTTCTAAAGCTGCCAAGGAGATTTCTCTACTTCCCCAGCCTTGTGGCCTTTCCCTTCCCTTTCCCTCCCTCTGGAGGGAACATTTTAATTAGGAGGTTGGCACACAGCAGGCCCTATTTCTTTTACTCAAGAGAAGAAATGTTGTCTTTTAAGTTTCATTGTTATACCCAGAAATAGACAAGAATCATAGATATTCATCATAGACATCCCCCAAGGCTTAGCATCCTTTCTGGAAAGAATCAGGAGAGAAAGACTTTAGACTGCAGGCTGCACCATCACTGTGGAAGCCGCTTAGCCTGGCCTTTGCAGTATGAAACCAGCATGGTTCATGTGTAAATGAATCACCATGGCTATGTTCAAATAAAACTTTATTGACACAAACAGGCAGCAGGTCACATTTGGTCCACCAGCCATAGTTAGCCAACTACTATGAACTGAATGTAGTTATCAACATGATGGGATTTAGAGAGGGCTGGGGAGAGATCTCAGTGGGTAAAGTGCTAGATATACAAGCTTGAGAACTTGGATTGGATCCTCAGAACCCACATGAAAAGGTAAGGGCAGGGGCACATATTTGTAATCGGAGTGCTGGATAGATGCACCCTTGGGGATCCCTGCCTAGCAGCCTAACCCTAACTGGGAAGTCTCTGGTTCCAGTGAAAGACCCTGCCCCCAAAACAAGGTAAATGGCTCAGAGGAACACCACCTGAGGTTGAGGCTGACCTCTGATGTCTCCACGCATGGGTTCGTGTACCTGCATGTGCTCTACACACACGCACACACACACACACACACACATACACACATGCACACAGTGAGTAAATAAGATAGAAGCGGAGCCTCAAGGGAGTAACTAGGGTTGGCTAAGGTGATGGGATACTCACGGTGGAATTAACACTCTAACCCAGCGGTTCTCAACCTTCATGGTGCTGCAGTGCTTTCAGACAGTTAATTCCCCATGTTGTGGTGACCCCCAACCATAAAATTATTTCGTTGCCACTGCATAAATGTAATCTTGCTACTGTGATGAGTCATAATATAAACCTCTGGAATGCACGATATCCGATATGTGACCCCTAAGGGGTCACAGCCCACAGGTTGAGAACATTGCTCTTTACCAAGAGGAAGTACTGGGAGTTCTTGTTCTCTTTTTACCACGAGTAGCAAGATGGTGGCCTCAGTCCATTTCAGCTGCTATAACCAAGTACATAGTTTGTGTAATTTATGGGCAACAGCAACCTATAACTCACAGGTATGGAGGTTGGGAAGTCTAAGATGAAAGATACTCAAGACAGTCGTCTGAGGAGGACTCACTTCACATAAATGGAACTTTCTATATTCTCATGTAGTAGATGAAGAAAATACACTCCCTGAATCCCTTTCACAAGGGCACTGACCCCTCCATGAATTGAGACTCTTTGTGACCTAACTACCTCTCAACATAATACCATCATGTAAACAGAGGCTTTTCATCCTACCCAGTCCCACAGCTGCTTTTAAAATAACCACTCCATGACTTGATAGTAATTGCAAACTATTTTTATTACCATTGATTAATAAAGAAGATTATTTGGCCAACAGCCAGACAGAATTGAGCCAGGCAGGAAATCTAAGCAGAGATACAGGGAGAAAAAGGGTGGAACCAGGGAGATGCAAGTAGCCACTGAGGAAGCAAGATGTGATGTAACAAGCCATGAACCTCATGGTAAAATATAGACTAACAGAAATGGGTTGGTTTAGGTGTAAGAGATAGTTAATAATAAGCCTGAGCTAATAGGCCAAACAGTTTATAATTAATATTAAGCCTCAGAGTGGTTATCTTAAAAGTGACTGCAGGGCGTGACAGAATAAAAAGCCACTGATTACACCATCACCCAAGCAATGGGCTTTCAACAGGAATTCTGAGCACACAGGTGCCCTGAGACCACAGCAGTGGCTATCTGTGAACCAGAAAGGAGAGCCTCAGGAGACCTCAAATATCTGGTATTTTGACCTTGGATTTCTTGTTTGTTTGTTGACCTTGAATTTCAAGCCCCTAGAACTGTGAGAGTGAGTGTTTGCTCAACCACTGCGGTGATCGGTGATCGAGGCTGTGATGGAGGCTGTGTTGCCACTGCCCCAACTGTGACTCAGGGAATTACAGTGAGCACTTCTGTCCTCATCTCAATGAGAACGATGACACCGTAGTCCTTATCTCAAGAGTCTGCCACGTCCCCTCTTACCCACTGTGCTAGCTTTGCCTCTCCAAGGATTTCATCATTGTTCTGGTCATCCACATCTCTTCCTTATTCCTATTTCTACCCCAGACTTGTGTAAACCAGACTCCTCGGACACTGTCCTAGGATGGCGGCTTGCAGACAGCCTTGAAGCAGCAGGGTCCTGTCTACCAGTGAAGCACGCGCTAACACTTCAGTATGCCTTTTGGACAAAGAGCAGAGCTTTGGGGGTCCTGCAGGAGGTGCTGGGCCCATCCTGTCCCGCCATCTACATCTTGCTCCAGGTCATTGCCACTGAAATGCATCCTGGGACTCCGAGGACTTCTCTGACCCTGGCTCTGAAGCCTCTCCTTGGAGCTCTCCTTTATTTCCCAAGGCAAGAATGCAACCTCTACCTCACTCAGACACCTGTGTCCCTCTCCACGAATCCGGGGATGCAAACAGGAACACAGTGTGTCTGTAGGGACAGAGGAAGGCATGTTAGAGGCGTTAGGTGAATATATCTGAAGTTCCCTCTGTGAACCCTCAGGTTGGAGGAGGCTGGATCTCTGCACCATTAGGAAGAAGCTAAAGTAGACCTCATGGGACCTGGTCTGTGCTTTCCTGGGGGCACCTGGGCAATTCCAGTCACTGGAACATTCTTGATTATAAAGAATATTTCTGAGACTAGAAGACTTAGCTTCTGTTTTATTTTTTGTTGGGTAGGCTGCATCCTTTGGATTCTAGGCACTTGGGTGGCCTTTCCCCCTCTCTGGGATTTAGATTCCTTCTGGGGAAGAGCAGCGAGGGCTAGAGGTAGGGTTGTGGGACATTTGAGTAGGAATTCTCATCACCTGACAGCAAAATGGAAGCCTCTAGAAAACGCCATGGATTGGGACCTCCCCTGGCTTCATGACTGTGATTTTATGATGCCCACTGTGGGAAAGGGTCAAGGTTTTTCAGGAGAGCTGTAGGTGTCCAGAGCAGATGAAGTGTAGCCAAGCTGATGAGAGAGGATGGAATGACCAGGGATAACCCAGGACTGGGCTGGGCTTCTCTGCATGGCTTCTGTGTGGCCTGGGATGCTCATTTAGGCGTTCTGATGCTCAACTCCCTCTGTGCAAAGAAGTGGGGCAACAATCCTTTCTTAAGCTCACTCTCAGAAGTTTTGTCTTCAGACAAAAGCAAAGATGGCTGTCCTAGCAGGGGATTATTTTGTCCACTTTAACCCCACCCCACTAAAGGCACAATTGGTAACAACTGGAAATAGTTTGGGTTGTCACAACTGGAGGAAATGGGCAGAAGGTGCTGGCATCTAGTGAGCAGAGGCCAGGGAGGCTGCTTAGATGCTCTCCAACAAACTGTCTGGTCCTACAGTAAAGAATTCCTCAACGTGAAGGTTGGAAGAGCCAAGCTAGATAAAGTGTGCCCTTGAGTCAAACATGGTGCGTGACTTAGACAGGGTCAGCTAGCTGCCATCAGTGCCCGGGGCATGATTTGGCTTGGAAGTGAGCTGAGCAGGAAAGATCTCAGAACCCCTGCTAAATCGTCTCTGGAGTTGGGGTTCAAAGAACCATAGCCCCCAGTCAGCACTGGGCAGTACCTACGTTAACAGCCTTCTGAACAAATTCGTGACTCCCCCACAACCTGAGTCCCCAAGCTTCCCTGCTGAGACCCCCCCGATCCTCTGGGTCCCCACACCTGCATTGTGTTCAGTGTCCCAGCCTCTGCCTTGAATTCTGTATCCTTATCAGTCCGGGGTGGGGAAGCGGTTGTGGCGAATCACTAGAAGATCAAGCCGTCGACACACCATGTGTCTTGTCCCCAGCTGCCCCCGGAGCTGGCTGCAAGCAGAGCAGATCTGGCTGCGGGTGATGATATCATTCCATGTCCTCAACCAGAGACACCGAGATAATAACTTTCCAAATATTGTCTTACGAGATGTGTATCACTGTAAAACAATATTTCGTCACCAAGCAGTGAGCGAGCGACAGTATCGTCTTGCAGATATACAAGGATGGGGAGGGAGTTAAGGTCACCCTGCTGCTCGGAGGTCTGGAGGAGGTGGCAAACAGGCCGAGATGGTGGGCTTCAAAAGTCAGAGGGACTGGGTGCACCTTGCCAGGGGGCAATTTTCAGCCTGAAGATGGTAGCGCCAAATCAGAAATAAAACCGATTCAATCTTTTATCATTGGCAGGAGCTTGCTGAGTAGTCCAGGCTGGTCTTGATGTCACTATGTAGCCCTGGTGAAGTTTCTCTTGCTTTACCTACAAAATGCTGAGCTTATAGACCAATGTCACCAGGCCTGGCTTAGAGTTTGCTTTTAATACTGGGAGAGTGAGGAATGTAATTACAAGACACCACCCCTACTCCTGAAGATCTGAGACAAGAAGCCAAGTCGGAAGAAGCTGTTATAGACCTAGCAGCAGCTATGCAATCTTGGGCAATGTCTTCAACTTCTCTGTCTTTGGTTCTCTGACCTGGGAAATGGGGCATAAACAAGGCTGTAGCAGGATTGGCTCTACACCTAGAGCTTCTGACCTGGGATGAAGCCATCGTGACTGTTAGGTTTTGTTTCTATCACAAACGCATTGTGAGGGTTGTGTGGGACAACATACAGAGTTCCTGGTATTTGGGGGTGTGATGGTTTGAACGGGGTGCCTCCCATAGTATCCGGCATTTGCCTACTTGGTTCCCTGGTGATGGAGCTGTTTGGTTGTTTGGGTAGGTTTAGGGCTTGTGGCGTTGTTGGAGCAAACATGCCACTGGGGGCTTCCCTCCACTCCCAGTTCACACTCCCTGCTTCCTGCTCATGACTCAAGATGTAAGCTCTGAACCTGCTGTTAAAGCGGACACACTAGCTCCCATGCCCTCTGCTCCGCCATCATGGACTCTAATGCTCTAGAACCACGAGCCCCACTTACCTCCTTGTGGAACTCGCCTCTGCCGTGGAGTTTTTACCACATCTGTTAGAAAGTAGCTGATACAGAGGGACAATCACTGCGGGCACCGGTGTGTGGACAGTCGAAGCCCGCTGGGTGTGAGAGCTTACATCTTAGTGTAAAAAATGACTTTCGAGTGTGTTTTAAAGATAGAGTTTTGATAGTGGCCATGAAAGTAAAAAGAAGGAAGAAGACGAGGACAGGACTGGGACAGCTGAGGCAGGAAGGTTCTCTAAGTGGCATTATTGTCGAACTGGAGCAGAGGAGCAAGGCTGGTCCGGAAGGAGACTGAGGACAACTGTCCTAGGCAGGAACCCAGTGATCAGGAAGGAATGCTTTATCCAGAGCAGGTGTCCCCAGAAAGGGGAGGTGACAGGGCTATGCTCAGATGAACAGGGAAGGGTCCTGGGGGTCTGATGACCATGAAGAGGACTTCTGAGCGATTCTGATTCACCTGTATCCTAAGGATGCTGAAAAGAGTGCCATAAACTGGGTATCTTGAAAGACCAGCAAGTCACTGCCTCGGCCTTAGAGTCTAGAAGGCTCATTTCAGTGGGTCAGCTGTCTACACTGTGATATCACTTCCTGGTGGGACCCCCAAGCCTTGGTCTGTGGTTGGGTTCCTCCAGTCTCTGCCTTTGCAGCTACGCAGTGTCTCTCAGTGGGGTTAAGCGTTCTATGAGCAGCTACCACATCTGGTTAAGGCCCCACCCTACGTCAGTGTGACCTCATCCTAGCTCCTTACATCTAAAATGACCCCCCGTTTCCAAATAAGGTCATAGTGTGGGTGGCCGGGAGGGGGGTAGGACTTCCATACATATTTTGCGAGGAAACAATTCAAGTCATTAAAGTGAGCCTCCTAGAAAAGAAGGGATTTGAATATGGCCGTGTGACATTATTTGATTTATATTGTAAAAATATTCCACCTGCTGTGGTACAAGACTCCAGAAGCCTGAAGTAGAAGCTGGAAGTCACCGATGAGCTGTCATAGTGGCAGGATATACTGTAGCCGCTGTGTAGGCAGGGGAACAAGGTGGTACCTACATCCTTGATGCAGTATGACAGGAGAGTGGATGAAACACACGGATGAACTGATGTCTTTGTGAAGCTAACACAGAGTTGTTAGTGGGACTCCATTGGTTTTTGTTTTGTTTTGTTTTTAAACCTAAATACCTGGTGAAATCATTTGCCGATTTACTGACACAGTGGCCAAAGGAAGTAAGGCAGGTTCGCGGTAGGCTAGGGAACAGTGGCCCCAGAGTTTTCTTCCAAAGTCAAGTGTGGTCGCACACACTTGTAATCCCAGCACTCAGAAGGTGGAGGTAGGGGATTAGTTTGGGTCTGAAGCATCACTGGATACATAGCCAGCCAAGGTACATAGTGTGACCATCTCAAAACACAAAACTAAACCAAAGCCCCATGGGCAACCACTGAGCTGACTTGTAGACCACCAAGTGGAGTACCACATGTAGGAAGAGTCATCACACCCAACACATCCAAACCCAGCCCTGCTTCCAGCCTCAAGCCCAACTCCTCCTGTGTCCACGCCTCAGTTAACAGTCCTGCCGCCCACATGAATCCCAAGCAGGAATTCTTGGAACAGGTCCAGCCTGTAACACATTGCCAAGTCTTTGGGATCTTGCCTGTGTAGGGGTACCTCACACCTCCCCCCAGGCCTCTGCGACCCTGCTCTCATCCCAGGACTTTGCTTCTGCCCAGGTGGCCATTTTGATTTCCTCAATTTCCCTGTTCCCAGCCTGTCCTCTGCTGCACATCACCCTACAGCCACAGAGTGGCTACTGAGGACAGAGGGACATCAGCGGCAGTGGTGTGGAGTAGCCAGGCTTCCCAGGAAGCTGGGCAGTGGGGATCGCATCTCTAGGAAGCTGGGCAGTGGTGATCACATCTCTAGGAAGCTGGGCAGTGGTGATCACATCTCTAGGAAGCTGGGCAGTGGTGATCACATCTCTAGGAAGCTGGGCAGTGGTGATCACATCTCTAGGAAGCTGGGCAGTGGTGATCACATCTCTAGGAAGCTGGGCAGTGGTGATCACATCTCTAGGAAGCTGGGCAGTGGTGATAGGGCCTGCTGGAGGAGTTCTTCATCTTGAAAGGCCAAGGTTGAAGACTCAAGTGCTGACTCCAAGCCTTTTTGGCTAAGTTGAGTCATGCATCCCTAAGATGTTTTGTCCCAGCTAGAAGAGACAAGCTTTATAATAGAGATGGCACTGCAAATAGGTACACATGTCACAGTCTAAGATCCCTAGAGGTTAGCTCGCAATATCCCTCTGAGCCTCAGCTTCCCCAGTGCTAGAGAACAATTATGCCTAAGCAAGAGAGTTACATAAGGATAAAATGACATCACTTGATGCCAAGCCAGGTGGCTGAACACCTGATGGAGAGGGATCTCCACTGACTACAGCCAAACAAACACTTGAGAATTAATATCCATCATTGCCTGATAATCCTTGGCTGGAAGAAGAGCAGTTTTGAGGTACTACAGTCATTTAAATTTCTCAGTTATTAATTTTATACAGAGTTATTTTGCTGTGGGTTTTTTTTTTGGTAATTAGATGCTGTAAATTTTTTTTGTGATTTTCTCTTCTTTGTAATTAGAAATAGCGATTAGAGTATCTTTTATATTACATGGAATTTTTTCCTTTAAACAATTGTATACATTTTGTATTCTTTCCTTTTCTCCACACAGACTTTAATGAGAATGGGTTCATTGTGTACCATAATTTGCTATTATTATAGTGTGTCATGAAAATGAGTTATTTCCGTCACAGAAATATAATGCCCAGTGTAATGTATTTTTTTGCAAGTGGGTTTTTTTTTCTCTCTCTCTAGGGACAGGAAAATGTGTTTGCCAAATTTGAAGCCCACTTGAACCTGAAAAGCTGGGTTACCCAGCTTAGGCCTCTGGGAGTCTGAAATAGCCTCCTGCTGCTTTGTGCTGTGTGACTCACACTCCAGGCAGTGGAGAGGTAGGTTCCGTGTCTGTCCGTGGGGGTGCAGCATTTCAATGGTGTGTCTCAGCAAATGCCATCTGTTCAAACCAGGTGGAGTAAACCAGAAGCACACTGTCTCTTCTAAAGATCTGGAGCTGGGCGCATGGCTCTGTGGTGGAGCACTTGTGTAAGTGGGAGCACGGTTCTGTGGTGGAGCACTTATGTAAGTAGGAGCACTGTTCTGTAGTGGAGCACGTATGTAAGTGGGAGCACGTCCCTGTGGTGGAGCACTTGTGTATGTGGGAGCATGATTCCATGGTGGAGCACTTGTGTAAGTGGAGCATGGTTCTGTGGTGGATGACTTGTGTAAGTGGGAGCACAGTTTTATGTTAGAGTGCTTGTGTAATTAGGAGCACAGTTCTGTGGTGGAGCACTTGTGTGAGTGGGAGCACAGTTCTGTGGTGAAGCACTTGTGTGAGTGCGAGCACAGTTCTGTGGTGGAACACTTGTGTAAGTGGGAGCATGATGTAGGTGGGCCTTCTGTCTATGTGTTACTTTCATTGGTTAATAAAGAGACTGCCTTGGCCTTTTGATAGGGCAGAAAATTAGGTGGGCAGAGTAGACAGAACAGAATGCTGGGAAGAAGGCAATGAGGCAGACGCCACAGCTCTCCTCTCCAAGATGGACGCAGGTTAGAATCTTCCCGGTAAGCCACCACTTCATGGTGCTACACAGATTATTAGAAATGGGTTAATCAAGATGTGAGAGTTAGCCAATAAGAGGCTAGAACTAACGAGCCAGGTAGTGTTTAAATGAATACAGTTTGTGTGTTATTATTTTGGGTGTAAAGCTAGCCGTGAGGGAGCCGGGTGGGGTGAAAAGCAGGCCTGCTTGCCTCATCACTACAGGAGCACAGTTCTGTGGTAGAGCACTTGTGTGAATATGCACAAGGCTGTGAGTCTAGTTTCCAGCACAACAAAAATAGCAAATAAAAGTGAAGAGCCTGGGCCAGGGCTGAGGGCTAGTAAGGAAATCTGCCTTGTCTCTGCTGCTGAGGGTGCTTCGCTCATGCAGAAAACAGCATGAGGCACAGGCTGGCCTACTCACAGAACATGCTAAGGGCTGCCAGCCAGCGTAGGCACCCTATCAGCTCCAGCCTGCCAACTCACATAGCAGCTAAGGCAAGGAAAGGGATAGACAGACACCCCCCAACACACATGGCTGCCCAGTGGCTGGGTTCTTCTCTATGCTCTCATCCACCAGCTGAAGCATCCTCCATAAGAGGTTGTTCCTGGGGTAGAGACGAAATATGGGCATGCCCAGTGCAAGGCAAGCAAGGCCTCTGAAGGCGCTCTTTGCTGCAACATCTAATGACTGTGGTTAGGAGGGTTCCGTGGAAGAGAAGCAAATGGTATATGCTTCCCTGTGATCCCTGCTGCTGAATGGAGAGCCTATGATGTCTGTCCCCACACAGATGTCCCACTAGATGCTCGGAGAAGCATTTCTGTCTCCAGCATGTTGGTGAGGCATTTGGATCTGCAGGGGCCCACTGGAGGGGTCAGGCCCTGGGTCCAGCCCCTGAAGCTGAACTTCTTTCCACAGCAAACAGAAGCCAGGGCCCGGGGATGCTAGCTGGGGGAGGTCCTCCTCTGGCCCTGGGATGCTAGCTGAGGGAGGTCCTCCTCTGGCTCTGAGATGCTAGCTTTGGGAAGTCCTCCTCTGACCTGGGATGCTAGCTGAGGGAGGTCCTCCTCTGGCTCTGAGATGCTAGCTGAGGGAGGTCCTCCTCTGGACCTGGGATGCAAGTGAGTCCTCCTCTGACCTGGGATGCAAAGCCTCATGCTTCCTCTCATCTCCTATTCTCCTAGAAGTCTTGGGAAGGGCTTCCTAGGGGGACAATTCTTAGCAGGTCACATAGAGAAAACAGAGATGCTTGGTAAATGGTGACGCCATACAATACCTGGATTGAGCATGTGTTCAGTGTGGGGATCAGGCTGAGGTTGGGAGGAGAGGAGAGTGTGAAGTCAGGGACCATACCATTGCCTCTGCAGCAATCTCTTCGTCAACCAGACTTGATTCCATGCATCCTGGCCAGGAAACCAGACTCAGAGCTGAGAGTCCAGTGCCGTTTCTTACAGCTATGACCTTGGGCAAATTACTCAACTCCAGGGTGCCCCTGTTTCTCCATCTGTAGTAGATCAGCCCATGAAGCCATGACAAGGAATTAGCACGCTCCCCCAGAGCTGGCAGACATGGGTACAAGCCTTGTATTGGTCTTTGTATAGTGTTCACAAAGGTGCCAGTTCCCAGGTCAGGGACTGCAAACCCACAAAGCTCGCTTGGCTAAGCCAAGCAACTGCAACAGAGTGTCTGTCCAGAACAGGGTCATTTTCTAATGTATCTATCCGGAGAAACCCTGCAATAGTTTGGATGCTAAATGTCCCCAAAAGGCCATGTATTGAAAGTTTGGTTCCGAGGTGGCCCTATAGGAAGGTGGTGGAACATTCAGGAAATAAGGCTTGGTGGGAGGTCTTTAGGTTATTGGGAACATGTTCTTAAAACTTTCCTTCCTCTCTTTCACTCCTTGGCCCTAAGATGAGGGACTATTTGGCCCACAACACGCTCCTTCGTGTGTACCACCTCACCAAAAGCAACACAGTTATGGATGAGAACCTCTGAATCTGATCAGAGGAAAACCCCTTTTCTTCGTAAGTTGCCTGGCTACACTGTTTGTTACAGTTAAGGAAAGCTGGCTCACACAGATGCCCTTTCGAAGTCCTAAGGAGACTTGCATTGGCGCAAACGTTGCTGGTTCTAGAGCCGAGTGACTGAGGTTCCCACAGCTTCTCTGTCTTTCAGTCAGTGAGACCCTCCTCCTCTTCATGCCCAACCCGTCCTCTGGAAAGGGGAAGATCGTGTCTGGTCGCTGAGCCTAGGAAGAAAGTATACCCTCTTAGGTAGCCAAGAGCTTGTATCCGGGCTACCAAAATCTCAGCCTCCCTGGGGCCCCCACCTGATCTTCCAAGTCCTCATCCTTCGCTACAAAGCACACCCCCACATCTTCACATGGCTCCCTCCTGGAGTTCTGGAGGACTTTTGACTCTCTCCCTAGCTGAGGACCCGTCTTTAAACCACTCAAAGTGGCATTTCGACATTCATACCTAACACAGAGCCATTGAGGTCTGTCAGAATGCATGCCCACTCAGGGTCCCGCCCATCCCCTCACTGAAAGCTCCTTCCCATTTTAATTGTTTCATTCCCCGAAATTTAGATGTAATTCAAGTCCGAGAGATGGTGGCTGGATTCCATCTGCTGGCCTGGAATTATTAGTATGACTTTTTGGCAGCGTGACAGTAATGTTTCGACAATCTATACGTATTGATTTAGGTCGATAATAAACAATTTGATTAGCCTCCCCATCCGTGGGCTGTCATTTCAATCACTGGCAGGGCCCAGCAGAGTGGAAGGGGTGCAGCACGCACAAGTGGCAAGAATTCTCAAAATAAGAAACTCAGGGCTGATTAGAGGCCTGGCTTCAGTGAATTGGACAAGACAGCTAGGTTGCCACGTTATTAACTCCCTGAGAAAATCCCAGTCGTCCCTGGGGCCAGCCCCATATTCTGATGGGGATCGATAAGCAATCTCCGGTGTATATGGAATTCAGACTCGAATCATTTGTCTCTGGCTCCTTTCTCCAAAGGGAGCACTGTGGTCCAGACCTGGCACCCTGCCCCACCCCCACCCCTTTTAACTAATGACCCGCCGCAGAGGAGGCTGGCGGACGGCGAGGACCTCTTCCATCATCCCGTGCACTTTCTCAGGTGGACTAATGATGATAATGGCCTTCTTGCAATTTTTTTTTTAAAATGCTGCCTGCCCTAGTGTCTTGGAAGTGAGTTTGTGTAAGTGATAGGCATGCCCCTCGAAGACAGAGAGACATGTGTCCTGGTAATGGGCACCCCTCTACTTTTCAGCGTCCACACTATTGATGAGGCTGCAACAGCAAGAGCATGGCTTCTGGTGGGCCTCCCGTACAAGACAGATGGCAACGTCCCCAAGTGGAAGACCCCGGGACTGTGGCTGGTCCAGGAAGGCTCCAGGTGTTCCTGTGAGTTGGAGTCTTGGGCCTTTGGTCTCTAATTGGTGGCGTTTCCTTAAAGAGCATTGGATCCTTGCCCCTTTAGTGCCAGGAGGTCTCTGGAGGGCATTGAGAGTGGCTGCCACCTGCATAGAACTACAGTGCTTGCTCCCTTCTTGCGGCGTCTCTGGCCTTGACCTGCTCAACATAGAGGGAGCAGTGTGGACAAATGGTTAGGACAAGCAGTGCTAAATGTGGCCTCTGGTGTTGTCCTTCATTTTCTTGAACTTAAGTTTCACCACATGAGACATGAGGTGACATCTGCCTCGCCTGCCTGTCTGTGATGAGCACGGAATAAAAATGCAGGCTGGGGGCCCTGCCCAGCGCTGCTGGCATGGCAGAAGCTTGGCAAATATTTTTTAACACTGATGTAGTCCAGTGTCATGAGCTAAAAAGCTGCTGCTTTTATTAGACCCTCCTTCCAAAACATGAGGTCTGAATAGGGCTGGAGAATAGCTCATCAGTTCCTAACCTCTAAAACAGCAATAAGAGTTCCAATATAGGACAGGGATAAGTGCTGTTCTGCCTGGCATGAGGGTGGGCACCTGAACACTTGACCATACCTGCTCCTACTTCTCAACTCTGAGGGCCCCTAAGGTTGTCTGAGCCAATGCAGAAGCTGCTGGGGCAGCGGGAGAGTAACAATGTCTGGACTTTGCTCCTGGGGAAACAGTCAGGGCCTCTTCCTCTCTAGAGACCTCAGTTTCCCCAGCTGTGGCCACCTCAGCTCTCAGATTATCTGTGAAGTAGAAATCCCTATGGATTGTGAAGTTGCCAAAAAACTGAATGTCCGTAATCCCGACACCACCAGCATGGTCTCCACGCCCCTTCGCACAGAAGAGGTAACTCTCTGGCTGCTCAAGCAGAAGAGACCAGAGGCCCTGAGCCCCGACCCAGTGAGGCAGCTGACATCTCACCCAAAGGATCCATGTCTTAGGCAGGAAAAAAGTAAAACAGTGGCTGTGATGACTCGATTTGGCTGTGAGAAACAATGGCCTAAAATAACAAGATTTCAACACTCACAGCCTTTATCTCTCTTCCACATGAAAGCCGGGAAGTTGGCCAGCCAGGCCTGGTGTGGCTGCGTAGCTGTGTAAAGTCCTCGGGGATCCAGTTTCCTCCCAGCTCATGTCTCCCGATCCTTAGGGTCATGGGGGTAGCTTTGTCATCACTTTCCAACATGGTAGCCGATGGATCAACAGTCCAAGAAGTCACATAGAGGAAGTGACAAGAGACTGGGACAGGGGTACAAGCCAATTCTCATCTTTCTTAAAAAAAATTATTTTAAAATAGCTTTGGATGGACGGATAGAAAAATTGTAAAGATAGTACAAAGAGTTGCCATAGCATCCACAGCCCAGTTTCCCCTGTTATTAACGTCTTATCATATAATACCGTCAACTAAAGTCCACGCTTTGTTAGATTTCTTAGTTTCTACTCAACATCATTCTCCTGCTCCA
Organism: Chionomys nivalis; assembly: GCF_950005125.1. NCBI lineage: Eukaryota > Metazoa > Chordata > Mammalia > Rodentia > Cricetidae > Chionomys > Chionomys nivalis. Next base: position 37,093,786 of record NC_080106.1, read on the forward strand.
GGATCTTACCGGATGCTTGGCAGAAGGGCTGGACAGGTGTTCTGCAGAATGTCCCTCCACGGGAATATGTCTGATGTTCTAATCACGAATGGACTGGGGTTGTCGGCTGTGGGGAGAAGGCTAGAGAGACACACTGCCATTCTCGCTCTTAGCGGCTTCCGGTTTCAGATGATTGTGCATAGAACTACTATAGTACTTCATGGACATTTTATGTGATATCTCAAATCTCTTAAAAAGATTCTGTCAGACAGTTGCACACCTCTGCCTCATTGCTACATTTAGCTGGTCACACTTAGCTGCAAGGGATCAAGTGCCCTCTTCTGGCCTCTGCGTAGGCACCACCACACATACACACGCACACATGCACAGACATGCACACAGAAGCGTACACACATAAGTCGCTTCAAAAAGGTAAAATGTAAGGTGGATGGAAGCTGAGAAGCTGACTCCACACAAGCCCAGAGACCTGAGTTTGGGTCCCTAGCAACTGTGTCAATAGCTGAGCATAGCGGGCACATATCTGTTACCCCAGCAGTGGGGGAGGAGCAGAATCAGGGGTTCCCCAGAGCTCAGTGGTCAGCCAGTCTAGTAAAACTGATGAACTTCAGGTCCAATGAGCGACTCTGACTCCCCAGAAAGGTGGAGAGTAATTGAGGAAGACACAGCATCCACCTACATGTGCACACCAACATGTGTGCCTGAGCATGCACACACATACACACATACACACACACACGAACATACAACACAGCACACACAACATAAATAAAAGTATGATGTAAAAGACAATTGGGGAAGACACAGAACATCAAATTCTGGTCTCCACACATAATGCACACATGTACATGCATACCCACAGACACGTGTATACATATGCAAACACACGCACCAGCACCACACGTTCCTAATATGACCCTAGTGCAGCAGTACATGCCTGCAACGCCAGCAGCTGGGAGGCTGAGGCAAAAGGCTAGGAAATCAAGGCTATCCAGGACTACATAGCAGGACTCTGCCCCCGACAAGCTACAGCAAAGACCCCCTCCCCCACCACAACACAATGTTAGTAAGGTATTTCAAAATCTTCCCCTACTAAATGACAATTCATTTTCTTTGCTTCCTTGTCGCCCATAACTGGTGTTGATAAGGTAGGTAGTTACACACAATTTTGGCTGTGCTTTCTTATTCAGAGTCATGTGCGAGGTTCAATTAGCAGGCAGATATGAGCTCCTGGAGGGGTTCGCTTCGGCTTCCTTTGCTCTGTCCAGGATGTCCTGGCTTAATATGGAGCTGTGGTGGACAGCCAGCAGGTCCACTCTTCCCGCTTCTCTATCCACGTTCTGCACCAGCTGTTGAACCCAGCAGCCCTTCAGCCTCCATCTGTGCAACGGAACCAACATCTTCCCAGATGTGTGCAAGCACCAACCCAACTGACCCGAATGCCTGCCCCAGAACTGACCAGAGCCCACGCCCAGAAGGGATAAAAACAAAAACAGATGCCCCGCCCCCACGTCAAAGGCTGTGTGGATGCTTCTCTCTGGATTGGGACAGGCAATTAACAAGAAAAGGCTGGAGTTATGCTAATCCCCATTAATATCCTCAGAGGGTGTGGGGGAAGATGGGCCGCTGAGCCTTGAAATGCAGGCAGATCCGCTTTTTATCTCCTCAGCTACAGCTTTATTGTGGTGAAATACGTTCACATTAGCAGAGGGCAATCACCCTAAATAGACGATGGGAGAGGCGTGAGATGGCAGAGGGAATTTCGGAGCCCCTGCCTAGCCTCCCAGCTCCAGGCTGCCTGGGTTTTTGCGTGGCAGCTGCCTGTAGGTAGGACCGCGAGGAGCCGCTGATGTACATCCGCGCGGTTAGTCTGCATTAGATTCAATTTATCCCCCAGCACTCATTGTTGCTATTGATTGATTTTTAAATTAGATGAAGGCAATCAGTAAATACCACCCAATCAAGTTCTAAAAACATACAGGAGATTAGACAATTTAGGGTAATCAATGGAATATTCCTTGATTTGCTACCACTCAATTCCGACCATAAATTACAACTATAACTTGCAAGTTAGTAAGCTATAAAACAAGTAGATGTGACAAGAAAAACCATAAGAAATGAATTAAGGGGCTGCAGAGGCAGCAGTGGTGTTGTCCTGTAACGAGGCGGAATGACGCCTCCTTCTTATTTTCCATTTTCTGTTGGGTCTTGTCACCAGCAACGGGTCAAAATAAGGAGGAAAGCGAGCAATGCATATTTTTTTTTTTGTCCTTTAAAATAATCGAGGAGGCTGGCAAATCCAGGCAGAGACAAACGAGAGCCTCTCTCCTCTCAGAGCAAGGAGTGAACAATACCTGATTAACCTCATTTTGTGCTTGCAAATAAATGTCATATAATTTTAGGCTCCAAACCCCAAGGTTTGTTAAAACCCTCACCTACCTCACAGACACTTTCAAATGCTAATGTGAAAGTCACACTCTGTACTGTTATTTCCTACAAAGTCTAAGATGTAACAATAATTAAATGTAATTTTAGACCAGAACTTCATACTCTTCAAATGCTATATTTATCTGAATGTACAATCTGTCCATCTTCCATATTTTCAAGGGAAGCACATTTCGGATGGTGGGTTCTTTCTTTCTCCACCTATCCCATAGGCGCAGGGCTTCAGGGAACCCAATCAGCCTTCACAGGTTGAGACCCCACAGCAGTGTTTCCCTCCTTCCTTCCCCCTTCCCTCCCTCCCTCCCTCCCTCCCTCCCTCCCTCCTTCCCTCCTTCTTTCATTCCTTCTTTTCTTCCTCCCTCCCTCCCTCCCTCCCTCCCTCTCCATCCCCCAACCCCCTCTCCCTCCCGCCCTCCCTCCCTCTCTCCCTCCCTCCCTTCCTTCCTTCTTTCATTCCTTCTTTTCTTCCTCCCTCCCTCCCCCCTCCCCCTCTTCTTCCCTCCCTCCCTCCCTCTCTCCTCTCCTCCCTCCCTCCCTCCTTCCCTCCCTCTCTCTTCTCCTCCCTCCCTCCTTCCCTCCCTCCTTCATTCATTTTTCCCTCAGTACAGAAACCCTGGACGGGAGAAGGATACTTTGGGATTCCCCATGGCCCGTCCTTGTCAGCGCATCGAGAGGCCTTGTGGCAGTGGAAGTGACCAATCAAGCCTAGGTCACTCTCATGCCAATGTCTGCCTTAGATCATGTTCACTTAAATCATGAGGGGACAGCTGGTGACCTCCTTCTCCAAGGGCTATCCTGAGCACCACATGAGATCTTCTCTGAGAAACCATTAGACACAGTGGAGAGTGTCACGGGGCTATGCCCTCAGCTGGCAGTGGTGATAAACAGGGATGCCTGCACCAGACGTGGCTGGCTGCTAGGCTGTGGGCCAGACCTGACTTACAGATGGATTTCATGTTGCCTTCATGGTGTGAAAACTGTTTTTTGAAGAATTTGTTAGTATTTTAAAAGCAGGGCATTTCGAGAAAGAAAAAGAATGTCCAAATTCTAGTAAAGCCGGATGGCCCACTGAGTTCACGTTCCCCATGGACGCCACTGACCAGGGCTGGGCATGCGCCACTCCCTATGAACTCGGGTGTGTTTTTCTGGGCGCCTTAGCTCTCACCACTTTCTTCAGTGCCCCGCACTGACTCTACTTGTTCAGCCCTGGGTGGTTCATGAGATTTGTCTTTCCCTGGGTATTTCCTGGAAGTGGAAGTATGTTCCCAAATGCTATTGATAACCCTGGAAGTGAATGGCCTATTCCTCTTGACTACCCCTCAAGTTTAAGCTTCATGGGTACCAGACTCTATCCTAATACTATTTATGGTTTTTGCAGCTGGTCTAGGCAGGCATGCTCATCAGGAAGTACGGTTTGCATGAATGAATGGGAACGTTATTGTCCTAAAAGGTTGTTATTGATGTGAAGAGACACCCTGACCACAGTAACTCTTAAAACGGAAAACATTTAATTGAGGTTGGCTTACAGATCAGAGATTTGGACCATTATCATCATGGTGGGAAGCATGGGGGCAGGCAGGCAGACCCGGTGCTGGAGAAGGAACTGAGAGTCCTACATCTGGATCAGCAGGCAACAGGAAGAGAGATACACTGGGCCTGGCTTGAGCATCTGAAACCTCAAAGCCCACCCCCAATAACACGTTTTCTCTGACAAGGCCACACCTCCTAATAGTGCCACTTTCTATGGGCCTATGGGAACCATTTTCATTCAAACCACCCTAGAAGCTAAGGAATTCTGCAGGATGCAAGTAGTTTGTTTCCAGGGTGAAGTTGGAGCCACCTGGCCCCACCCTCTGTCATAACAGATGAGGTCACCTACAGGAAGTCACCTGCAGATGCCGGTCCAGGAACCTGAGAGCCCAGGAAGGTAAAACTGGCTAGAGCCCTCTGTTTCCCAGGGCTGCAGCTGCTCAGGAATGAACTCCCCTCATGCTCCTGTAACAGAAGAAGGTGCTAGAAGTCCCACCAGGCAGGTGTTCTTTCGAGCACTGACTAGGAAGCACATTCTTGCTTTGTCTTTGCCGGTTTTCTTTTTCCCAAGCCTAGGATGTGAAAGGAGAGTAGGGCTGGCAACTTAGCTGTGACTCAGTAAATAAGGGAGGGGTTGGGCTCTGGTCCTAGGCACATCCTGCCTCCAGTTCTAGAATCTTCTTACACCTCTGAACAGCCATTTCTTCCCAACCATACTCATCCCATCATCTATGTTTTATTGTTGTGTTTTGGTTTTTTGAGACAGGGCTTTCCTGTGTAACAGTCCTAGCTGTCTTGGAACTAGTTCTGTAGACCAGGCTGGCCTTGAACTCACAGAGAACCACCTGCCTCTGCCTCCTGAGTGCTGGGATTAAAGGTGTGTGCCATCACCACCTGGCATCATCTATGTTTTTAAGGGCAAACAGTGGGTTTCTTTCTTTCTCTTCCCATCCAATGTTAAAGACACCAGCAGTTTCATGAGGGTAGGTGTTTGGGAGACTCTCTTAAGAGGCACAATGATGACAGCGATGGCTGGAATCCATGAGGCCAGGTGAGATTGCATTCCAGGCTGCCAGTTTGGGTTCTAGGCCCTGGGCAGCACCCCAAGAGCCTCTCAGAGGGCTGCAGCTCTTTAGAGGGATCGCCTCGGAGGTGACCAGGAGAAGTGGTTTTACTTTATCATGGTACAGAACAAAAAGGGCAGACCAATTAATCATGGAAGTTTCTAAAAGTGCTTTTATTTTGCCATTTAGTATGCCAGCGAGATCATTTCCCTTAATGTATACTCCTGGTATTAACACGCCTTAATCCATCACAGGCTGTATTATGAAATTACTGGGGTTTACTCCTGGGTCCTGTGGAAGATCATTAACGCAACTCTTTCTGGGCCATACATCATCAGAGGTATTACCTCACAGGTCTAGGGACCCCTCTCCCTGGTTAGGTGGCAGGGCAGTCACAGTCATTTTTCCTTGCCTCCTCTGACAGAGGGGATTGCTTGCATTACTGAGCAGATGGCTCCTGATGAGGGACAGACATTACCTCCCACTGCTTGGCTAACTCTCCTCCCCCTGACCCTGGTTTCTCAAGGGGCAACGGAGGGGGGCGGAGGGACGGCACCCAGTCACTCTTCCCTCCCTCCATGGCACCCAGGCTGCTCAGGCCTATGTTCCTGTGACCTTTAGTCTGTCAGTGACACTCTCCTGGGGCTCTTCTCTGAGGCTGGGACTGGGCAAGAGGGGAGCATATGCCTCCTGGCAGTAACCAGCTCCGGGGCTCACTGTAGTTCATGCCTTGCCTGTTCCCAGCACTCCTTGCTTTCCCTGACTCGTAACCCCCAGTCCACCTTGCTAACTTGCTCTGTTTTTAAATTTTGAGGAATAATTTTCTTTCTTCAATTTTATCTCTCTGATTTTTCAAGACAGAGTTTCTCTATGTAGCCTTGGCTGTTCTGGAACTCACCTCTGTAGACCAGGCTGGCCTCAACTCAGAGATTCTCCTGCTTCTGCCTCCCAAGTGCTGGAATTAAAGACATGTATCATCACTGCCTGGCTATTTTATTAGCTTTTAAATTTACAAGTAAAAATTATGTATATTCGTGGCATAGAACATGATTCTTGGGTATGAACACACACACGCACTATGGGAGAGTTTAGTGGAGCTATGTGACATATGTGTTGCTTCACGTGTGTGTTTACATGTGCTCACCTGTTGAGAATGCTGATTATCTATTCACTTAGCCGTTTTCAGATATAAAATACCTTGTCCTTAACTAATTGTCATGTCCTACAAGGTATCCCTTGAACTTGTTTAACTGAAATTTCCTATCCTTTAGCCAGAATTCCTGACACATCCTCATGTTCTGGTCTCCGGGCATCACCAGCCCTGCCGTCTGCATGAGTTTGACTCTTTCAGATTCTATAGTCAAGTGGTTTGCTTCATTTCGCTTAATGTCTGTCAGGCACTGAGGTTGCAAATGAAAGCATTGCCTTCTAAGTCTGGCTAGTATTCTGCTGCGCACAGGGACCACTTTCTCTTAATCATTCACTTGCTGATGGATGCCTGGCTTGGCTTGTGTCTTAGCCACAGTGAATTCTCCACAACAGCATACTGAGGTCTGTCAGTTCAGCGCCAACCTAGGGGTGGCAATGCGAGGTCATGCTGTTTGCTCTAAACCCTCTACACTGTTCTCTAAGGGTTGGGCTAATCTACATTTTCACCCACGGTGAGCAAACCACCCCATTTTTGAAGTCCAGACCATACAAAATTCTTTAATCTCACCCATCTGCCATATCAGCAGCTCTGACTGGCTCTCAGAAGAAAGTCCTTAAAGCCAGAAAGTCACCATAGTCAAGCCCAGCCATGGACGGTCCCCTGCCCAGGCCTCAGTCCCATGATGCTTCTCCCTGAGCACAGACAGGGGGAACTGTTAGAAGCATAAGTACCTAGGTGCTGGAAATGTCCTATATGTTGACCTGAGACCAGTGGTGTATATGTGTGTGATTACTCTTCAAGGTGTCTATCTACTAAGACATGTGTATTTATATGTCCCCGGATATATTTTATAACTCTTTTTTTTCTTTTCACGGTACTGAGGATGGAAAACACACACACTGGGGAGACACTCCACCACTCAGCTGCTGCCACAGCCCACGCCCCTTTTAAAAATTAAATTTAAGATAGGGTCCCACTATCCTCCTTCGCTGGCCTTGAACTTGCTCTGAAGTCTGGGCTGTCCTTGATTTTGCGGCTCACCTATTTCCCACTCCTGCATAGTTGGATTATAGTCCTGTGCCATTAGAGTTTGCCACCTTAATTTTTAAGTAAAGGAAGAAAAAACACAAACCAGGGGTTCGGAAAGATGGCTCGGTGGTTAAGAGCACATACTGCTCTTCCATAGGTCCAAAGTTTGCTTCCCAGCACCCACATCTGGCAGCTCACAAATGCCTGTAATTCTAACTTCAGTGGATCGGATGCCCTCTGCTGACCTCCTCATGCCTGCATGCATGCACATAAATCCACACAGAGACAAACATGCATACATGTAATTTACAAATAAATCTTAAAAAAAAAAACCTAAAAAATGTCAATCAGAGCCAGTCATTCTCTTCTTGAACAACACCCCTCCCCCAGCTGCAGGGATAGATGTCCTACTCTTGATGAAACTCTGCTGCCCCTATGCCGCCAGCTGCTTTCCCCAACCCAATTTTTTTTAAAGATTTATTTATTTATTATGTATACAACATTCCTTCCATGTATGCTTGCATGCTAGAAGAGGGTACCAGATCTCATTATTGTATTCGGCATAATAACCAGGCTAGCTTAATATGAGACAGCAAATTTTAATGAAGGGATAGCTTACAACACCAGGGATCCAGCGATGGGCAGGAAATACAAAAAGGGCCGGCGGGGCTCACGCCTGCCAGATTTATACCTAAACATTAGCCCGAGGCGAACACGCCCCCCCCCATTGGGCTGGGCTTCTCCTACATCTCCCCCTTTTGTCTAAATAAGATAGAACTAAACCAAATACAACTATATACAATAGTAACAAATAATAAATATAACAAACAATATTGAGCAAGAAACATACAACAAAAGTTTTGTTAAACATTTTATCTCAAGGAGTCTAAATAATGTAGAGAGTAACTACAATTATCTAATCTTTAACTCCATCAAAGATCTGAGAAGGGAATTAATATTACTTAACAAACGAGAGATATCCAAAATGTGCAACAAATGACAGAGACAATTGACTACCTGGGCAATCACCCAAAGTCTCGTTTGCAATGTTGAGTCAACCAACTTTGGCTAAGGCCTAACATAACTGACATACCATTATTAAAGGCAAGGAACTTTCTTAGAACTATCCTACCCTGTCTTGGCAAGATAAGACCATCTTGTTTTATCTACTTATGAATACTTTGTATCTTTGTCAGTAGTTGAGGTATGGGGTTTTTTTTAACCCAAAGGCCAGTTCTGTCAAGAAGACAAGCTCCCAGTGGAGTGTTTTTGGTGTTCAACGTTTTTTTTGGGAGTAGAGCGGTGTTGTCAGGAGTGATTGTGTCTCGTTGGCACAGAATTTTAGGTAAGATTAAAGACCATTTTTTATAGCTCTTTGAAGAGGCTGAAGATTATACTATCTATACTAAATATAATCTCTATGTATCTAAAAGACCTGATTAACCTAAAAATAAATATGACAAACATATAATCCTCAATACCTATCTAACTTAAAGACTAAGAGAATAAACAACTGTGTAATATATGAAGACAATGATCTTTAACTGTAAACAATGTTATTACATATCAAATGTAAACAATGTTATTATGTAAATAATATTAGAGGTAGAAATGTACATTATAATATGGTAAATGTATCAATACAATATAGACAAAGTTATAAGCATACTCTTATACAAAAATAGAGGTAGGAACATTCACATTTAATATTTAATAAATCAATATATAAGAAACAGTACCAATATAATTTTTTAAAAACAGTAATTTACAAATACCAATCATTTTATCAAACCAGTTAATCCCCCTTATTTATTTTTTTTTTAGACTTACACCTAAACATTAGCCCAAGGCAAACACGCCCCCCATTGGGCTGGGCTTCCCCTACACATTATAGATGGCTGTGAGCCACCATGTGGTTGCTGGGAATTGAACTCAGGACCTCTGGAAGAGCAGTCAGTGCTCTTAACCTCTGAGCGATCTCTCCAGCCCACCCAACTCAGTTTCTTGCCATGAGCCCTACTCCAGACCTCGGCCCTACTCTGCAGATACTGAGGGCTCCTGTGCCCAGCCCAGTCTTTGGCCTGGAACCTGACTCAAGATGTCTGCACAGTCTTAGTTCAAGGACACTTCCTCCAATGGTCCTGTCCGGCCCGAGATATTCCAAGTCCTGTACCCTCCCGATCACGTTCTCACATTGCCCTGGCTTATTTTCTCCGCCTCCGTGGAATTAGCTTACTCCTGTCTCCTTGGGCTACAAGGTCGACCAGGACACATGTGTCTAGCTGACTCGTCTCCCAGGCCCTGCCCCTCTCTTCCTGGGCTTGGGCTCCCATCTCTGGTCCACGGAGATAACCATGTTACATGACACCCTGTCAATCATCTTTCACCCAACCTAAGGGACTTTTACCCATGGTTTCCAAAGGTTCCTTGCTCAGGCAGGAAGATGCGATGTAGTAGAGTCTACTCTGGGCAACCACGCAGGAGTGGTGTTAAACAAGAAAGACCCAGGGCAGGACACAGCCCATAAGACAAGCCCTAGGGAGCCACTTCCTCCAAGTCGTCCCCACCTTCCACAGCTGTATGGCTGCCCTCCACCCCCACCCCCGCCCCAACAGTGTACTCACAGTTTGAATCCACTAATGGATTAAGCCATTGATTAGGTCAGAGCCCTCAGAAACGCCCAGGCTGACATGCGGGGATGCGTTATACCAGTTACACCACTGTATCTCTCAACCCACAATCCAGATTAACGGTCACGGGATTTCAGAGCGGAAAGAAGGCACCCACAGACTGTGCTGTCCTTGAGAAGAGACTTAGGCAGCTGCTGGGCAGCGTAATGACTTTCTCTGCAAAGTCCTCCACAGTCGAACCTTTGGTGAATACTGTAACACCCGAACCCAGTGAGCATGAGGAGGAGATGCTGGGCTGAAGGCAGTCTCTGCACCTTGTAATGCTCCCTGTCAGCCATGGTAGCAACTTAGTGTGCTGGGGAAGTCAGACTTCAGAAGCTGTGTGCCTGTGTGCTAGTCAGGGCTCTCTAAAGGGATGGAACTGATAGAATAAAGACACATACCACACTGGTTTATAGGATGAAGGCTAGGAAGTCCAACAATGGCTGTCTCATGCTGGAAAAGCCGAGAAGCTAGTAATTGTTCAGCTCAAGACTAGCTGTCTCAGCGGTCTCAATCTGGGGCTGAAAGCCTGAAGAATCCTAGAGAGATGCTGGTCTACATTGGAATTCCAACGGAGTGGTTTTCTGATGTAGGTGGGTCTTCTATCTATCTGTTGCTTTCATTGGTTAATTAATAAAGAAAACTGTTTGACCTGATAGGTCAGAACATAGGTGGGTGGAGTACACAGAATAGAATGCTGGGAAGAAGGGAAGTGACTCAGACGCCATGGAGCCAGCCGCCAGGTCAGACATGCTGAATCTTTCCCGGTAAGCCACCACTTTGTGGTGCTACACACATTAATAGAAATGGGTTAAGCAAGATAGGAGAGTTAGCCAAGAAGAGGATAGATTATAATGGAGTAGGCAGTGTTTAAATGAATACAGTTTGTGTGTTATTATTTCTGGGGCTAAGCTAGCCGTGTGGGAGCCGGGCAGGATGGAAAGCAGGCCGGCTTGCCTCTTCACTACAGTTTTCATATCAATAAAGGAATGCCGCAACAACAGGATAGGTGAACTCGCCAGCAGGAGTGATGGCAAACAGGCTAGAATCAAAGTCTCCTCCTTTGCACCCTTGTTTCTAAGCTGGCAACATACCATGGAGACCAGATTTAGAATGGGTCTCCCTGCTTCAAACCATCTGATCGAGAAAATCCCTCACAGAAGTGACCAGCAGCTTAAAGTTTGAGTCGATTCCAGGTGCAGTCAAGTTCACAGCTGGAACACAGTCACAGCCAGAAGCCCAGTTCAAGAGCTCTGCCCAGCTATGGGAGTGCTCCCCACGGAACAGTTCCATAACCCACCATAAGCAGACCCAACCGGCAGCCCAGTGTTTGCCTCAGTTTAGGGCTGTCTTACCTGTCACACTGCCCCTGACCCAGTGCCATGCAATCTGTGCCTGCAGAGGGCTCATGCCACCGTCATCTCCCTTGTGCCCTTTAGAATGTGAGCCCCTCCTCATAGAGGATAGAAGCGGAGCCTGGACCTGTGGTGAGGAGCTCTGGGCAGAGCTATTGGCACAGGACAATGACTGGGGCCAACGTGTGTCAAGTCTATGGAAGAGCCACCAGGAAACCTAAGGGAGTCCATGCTCAAACTCAGCCAGGCCCATCAGAGGCGCATGAAGCTTGGCAGATCTGCTCCCAGGACTACTTGGCTGATTTAATTAATACATTACCACAGCTCCTTCTCTCCACCTTTGTCCTTACTGGCTCCTTTGTTGGGGGGGGGGGATCAGGGTCTCAGGGGAGTCACCATGCACAGCTGGCATCCACACCTTGGTCATATGTGGCTTTGCCATTATGGTTTTGCACAGACAGCAGGTTTGGTTATGTTCCCCCAGATCAGCAGGAGACACTTGGTTATAGATTAATGGCCAAGGTACAAATTGTTCTGGACAGATTTGGTGGAAAGTCAGAAACCACAAGATGGCAAGTCACAGCAAAGGTCAACGGGCAGTTGGCAAGGCGTGAGTACAGGCTGCTGGACTTTGTAACATAACACCAACCTGCCCTGGTTGGTCAAGCTCAGAAACCCAACAAACGGATGTGTGTCAAAGCTACACTGACCAGGGCTACGGCAGACTGGCCTTCTAGGATTTCCAAGAATGTGGGGCAGGTGAGGTGTGGCTTGCTTGATGAAGAGGAAAATGCTGGGCAAGTGGCCAAGAGGCTATGGTCAGATTCTGTGTTCTTCAGTTTTCCATTGCTATAAAAAATATTTCAGGTTAGGTAATGATTGCATGAAAGAGTTTATTTAGCTTCCAGTTTAGAGGCTGATAGTCCAACACTGGGCAGTCCCATTGCTTTGGCCTCTGTTGAAGGCCTCATGATTTCACAGCAATTGTATGTGTGAGGAGTGATTGCATGGTGAGACACAGCCTTGCTCTTTCAGAACAGGCCCTCTCCAGAGAACCAACTGTGCAAACTTCCAAGGACAGCATTGCTAATGATCTAATTGCTTGACACCAGGCCCTCTTCTTAAAGGAACTGCTACCTCCCGATGTGACCACACTGAGGACCAAGTTTCCAGTGTACCAACCTTTGTGGATGAAATACCTGAGAATCATGGTCATCCCCATTCTAAACCTTCCATACGGCCAGACATCTTGAAGCCATCACTACCAAGCTCCTGGAAGTGGCTTAGTTAGGAAGTATGCTGACCTTCTGGGATTTGGTCAAGGGTCAAATATTGAGTGACCATTTCCTGGTCTATGACCTTGAACTCATACTGAAACCCTTCAGAAACACAGGAAGGCAAAATCTCCCAAGTATCTGTGATTCTAGAAATTCTGAATGAGTGGCCAGGTATGGCTAGAAGAACCAAGCTGCTTACTGTAGGGCCTTACGTAACTTCCCCTGGCCTGAAATGTCCACATTGCCAACCACCCACAGATACCCCTTTATGATCAGAAAGCTGGCCATTTTTGACTAAATCTTCCTCATGGATTTATTATAGTTTGCTTTCTGTTGCTGTGATAAACACTACAACCCAAAACAACTTAGGGAGAAAGTGTTTACCTCTGCTCACAGGCTGTGGTGTACATTTGGAGAAGCCAGGACAGGTGAACAAGGCAGAAACCAGGAGTCAGGAACTGAAGCAGACGCCATAGAGGAGGGATATTTAATGACTGGCTTGTCCAGCCTGCTTTCTTATGCAGTCCATGTCCATCCGCCTAGAGATGGCACTGCCCACCCACCATGGACTAGACCCACCTTCAGTAATTAACAATTAAGAAAATACCTCACAGATAGACCACAGGCCAATCTGATCACGGCAATTCTTCAGTGGAGGTTCACTCTTCCCAGATGACTCTAGGTTTGTATCAAGTTGACAGATGAAGCTAACCATTCACAGGTTTCCTGATGGTTCTTTCACTGCTTCCTGTTTATTTACATTGCAAACCTGCTTTTATTAATAGTTATTTGGTTGTTACATCTCTTGTCTGTGTCTCCAAGCTGTGACTAAGCTCTTATGGGTGGACAAGTTTTATAACGGTTGCTCATTCCTGTATAATTATCCAACGTCAATCACAGGATAGATAGGTGGATGGTTGGGTGGATGGATGGATGGATGGATGGATGGATGGATGGATGGATGGACGGACAGACGGATGGATGGATGGATGGATGGATGGACAGATGGACAGTTGGATGGATGGATGGATGGACGGACAGATGGATGGTTGGATAGACGGATGGACAGATGGACGGACGGACGGACAGATGGACGGATGGATAAGGATAGTGGATAGATAAGGACAGATAAATGGACGGGTGGATGGAGAAGGCTAGGTGAATGGATGAAAGGTTGTGGTGAAGAACAAGTAAGACAGCATGCATGAACTGCTCTAAAATCATGACACAACTCTGTAAACTCCTAGTGCCAGGCACAGTGATGGAGCTTTACATGCTGCATCTCCTCTATCCCCTCAGTTCAGCCTCACAGATTCTGTTCTGTGCAAGGAGAATCTTGGGTGCTGGTGAAGTGTGTTCACTTAGAGCACAGAGCTGTGTGGAGTGGGTTTCGAACCCAGTGCGTCAGTCTAAATGTATCTCCTCTGGCCCAAATCATTACAGAATGACCATGGAGTGAAATCTTTCTGTCTAGAGACCAGCGTGCAGCCAGATACACCCACCAAGGGAAGGCCCACAGTGACCTTTACGGTACTTTGTCTTCTTCCTGAAGCCTTGCCTGCCTTCTCTCTCATTGCACGCTGCCCATTGTTGCTGCCATTAAAGCCTCTTCACTTAACACTGATGTGTCTCTAAGGAGGCACTCCTAATTACCTCGAACACAGAAGCAACTCTGCTAAAATTAGGTAGAAAGTGGGGGTTGAGGGAGCCTTGGCAGGAAAGGATTGACTGTGAATTAGTTGCAGTCTCCTTTGGTTCCTCTAGAGGGGTTTTAGAAAATTCTTTTTAATTTCAGGACGTGAATCCAGAAACTTGGAATTTGCAGAGTAGACTGTCTCGATAGTTACATGTCATCCTGCCTTTCTCTTAAGATTACTTATTTTAGATTTTTTTTTATTTTTACATGTATGAGTGTTTTGCCTGCATATGTGTATGGTATCAGTACCATATGCATGTCTGGTGCCTGCAGAGTTCAGAAGAGAGCACTAAATGCCCTGGAGCTGTAGTTACAGATGGCTGTGAACCACCAGGTAGGTGCTGGCGTCCAAACCCAGGTCTTAACCACTGAGCTATCTCTCTAGCCTATATCTTGTAGGAGTCTTAGAAGAATCATATAAAAAAAGAAAAAGGAAAGAACATTAGGAGAAACACAGCAACATGAAGAGAAAGCTAGTGTTGGCTACTTATCTCTTCGTTATAACAGAAGACCTGATGGAAACAACATGTGAAAAAAAAGGGTTATGTACACTCACAGTTTTAGGGGTATCCACCCAGTTTGATGGCAGGGCACCTGGGGAGGTTCCATCTGTGGCAGGTGTTTCTGAAGTGGTTTATCCACATCTTGGTAAACCAAGAATGTCACCTTCAAGGCCAGTGATACATGTCTGCTGGCTAGACCACAGACTTAAAGACCCACAACCCCTAGAAATAGTGCCACCAGCCAGGGTCCAAGCCCAGGGGCCGTAAGAGACATTTCACACTTCCAACCTTAACATTCTGCATGTGTTCAGAGAGACAGCTCAGGAGTTAAGAGCATTTGCTGCCTTTGCAGAGAACTGCATACCCATGTTGGTGGTTCACAATCACCTGCCCCAGCTCTGGCCTCCTCAGGCACTATACTCACGTGAACACGTGTGCCTGTATGCATACACACATACATATAAATACAAATAATTTTTCCAAAAGAATATGCTACTACTGTTCAACTTCACTTTTATTGCAAACTCATTGTGATGACAACACAAGTTCCCCATATTTTCTTATTTAATCACCTTACAACCCCATGCAACAAACACCGATAGGCATATAGTATAGAAATAAGTGCCCAGTTGGAGAAGGTCAGGACTTGACCTTGGATACCATGACAATTTTGTGTTTTCTCCGTAATGCGCGGAAGTCATGCAATTGTGGACATCGGATGGCACTTCAGTTATGCACCCAGGGCCATGGCACACAGCCCGAACATCAACCAGAGGTACAGAGTGGAAAAATACAAAACATAACCACATGGTACTAACCGAACCTCAAAGGACCCTGTGAGCTAGGGCTGGAGCAGGAAGACAGAGGGCCACCTTACACAACCTCAGCTAGGAATGTGTACCTTGGGCAACTCAATGCTCTGGCTGCTCTTTGTACACCTACAAATGATGGTGTGTAATGATTTTGAGGCTAAAAATATATGTTCATAAGTGGACAAATAAAAAGGGATACACACAAAAAGAAGGAGAAGGAGGAGGAGGAGAAGAAGAGGAAGAGGAAGACCTGTGGATGAATCAGGGTAAACCCTAAAGCCAGAATGAGAGTGCTCTGCTAAAAAAAAGGTGACCAATGAAAAGGCAGAAGCCGTGTGGTGATAGACTGGAAGCGAAACAAGGCGGCCAGCATCCATCCGAACTTGGGAGAGAGAGAGAAGCCTTCCCGTGCAGGAGAAGAAGGGCACACACCAGCCTGCAGGATGTTAACAGAATGGATCCTGCTGCTCGAGGATGGTGACCTGGCTATGGCAGCCCTAGAGACTGACACAGAACACACAGTTATCAGCCTGGCACTAGGGACAACAGTCATGGGCTGCTGGAGAATCCTTTCTCAGCGGAGGGCCAAGCCTCCCGGAGTCCTTGTCTCAACAATGAGAGAGACAGTCTGTGGGAGATTTGGGGAACAAGAGTGTTTGGTGGGAGCCAGGCGATGGTGGTGCACGCCTTTAATCCCAGCACTCGGGAGGCAGAGGCAGGCGGATCTCTGTGAGTTCGAGACAAGCCTGGTCTACAGAGCTAGTTCCAGGACAGGCTCCAAAACCACAGAGAAACCCTGCTTCGAAAAACCAAAAAAAAAAAAAAGAGTGTTGGGTGGGTTATTAGTCAGAGTCTCAGAACCGGATCACTTGTAGCCACTTCCCAGCTTCAGGGAGCTGAATTCTTCATACACCCAGGCAAATTCTGGCACGGGGATGCCCACATCTCTCCCCAGGCTCTGCTCACACCAGAGCTCCATCCCTCTGTTGCTAAGAAGATGGAGTTCTCCTGTTCTAAAGCCTCGGTCGCATGAAGAGCATATTTCCCTGAGGTGGGCATTGCTCTGATGCTACTTCCGGGACTCTCCAAGACCCAAGGACGACAGCCAGAGGTCCCGTTTGTAGAGGAGATGGCTGTACACCTTCACACTACTCTGAACATGGATTTCGTCATATCCCCTGGGTTATGCCTACTTCAGAGCAGGCTGCCAGGAGGCGAGCCAGATGCCCACATTCGGCTAAATGTCTCTAGTTTGATGGGCCAGATACAGAGCGGGTTCGACGCAGAAGAGGGCCAGACACAAGAGAGTCAGGGGACCTCTGTTCTGCTGGAGAGGGCACCATGCCTTCTAGGGAGAGTTATCGCCTCCATCACCTTCCTTGGAACCACAAGGTGGCAGTCTAAGGAGGATACAGAAATGCTAAACCAAGTTCACATTCAGGACCAGAAAGGTAACCAATGTGGGTGACTGCTTGGTATACCTCTAGCGTGCTCCTGGCCTGTTGTCTCACGTGGAAAAGGCTGCTTCAGCTAATTTACCTTTAACCCTAGGGCACATGAAAATACTTGACCAGACTCAGACTCTCGGACCCTTCAGTCCTGATGGCAATTCAGACCCCAAGAAAGATAGCAGAATAAGAGACCACAGGAGCACAAAGAAATCCCAGCGCCCTGCTGACACCCAAGCCCATCATACCATCATTTTTTCCTTCTTTCCTTCCTTCCTTCATTCCTTCCTTCCTTCCTTTCTTTTTTTTTTTAAACTCTGGAGATATGGACATACAAGAAGAGTTTGACAGAACTTGGAGAAAGGGCATTAACCAGGCAACAAAAATGGAGGCCACAGGTGGAAAATCATGGAAGACAGAGCAGTGGGAAGGCAAGGACTCCAGCTGGAATGTGACCTGGCTATGCATGCTCACTAGGGGTAGCTATTCACTCCTACCAGACCTTCTGACCCTTAGTGCCTTAGGGGATTTCGAACCTGCAGATCTTGTGTAGAAACCTCGTTGTGTGGTCCACACATTCCAGGAAGGCTTCTATGCCTTTGACACTTTATTCCCAGACACCTGAGCCCTCCCTTCAGGTGCCAAGCTTAATGTGACCTCTTCAAATTCATAATGTGTATGAAATGAGCAGAAAACAGCTCAAGGTGAGTCATTCATTAATCACAAACAAAACAGTCCCGGATCAAGGGCATAGCAGGAACCATAAAACAGAAAAGGGAAGAACAGTTGCCCAATCGCTTTATTTAATATTAACTACTTTATGTTTTATCATCTGGGTTCTGAGAAGGCTTGCTTCCCACTCAATCCAAAGTCAATTGTCCTTAAGGACCTGGGTGCTAGCCCGTGGGTGCTGAATGCAGCACACCTTTGAGCCAGGATCACTTGAAGGAAGGATGCCCAGCTGGCAGGCCCACCTCCACTACTGCGTCAAGGGGCCTTGTTCTTAATCGCCTTTTCAGTATTGCCTTATGCGATCAGAGGAAACAAATGTTATCAGGACCCGTCCTTTGTCCTTGGAGTTGTAAACTTCATTGATTCAGAAATGACAAGTGCTTAAGGAAGGACGCAAGGAGCCACCCAACAACCCCAGTATGTGATGGCCAACGCAGCAGATACACCCTTCCTCTGGGAAGCAGACAGTGCTAAGCGGTGCGGAGACTGTTGAACTATGTTTCCATTTTACCCCCTTCGCTCTCAACTCTGTCATATGATAGAGACAGGAAAAGCGCAGGACCCCATTTTATAGATGGGCAAAGTATGTCTGATGCCCAATATGGGGTTCTTTCTGACCCTCCCCCCAACACCGTCCAAGAAGCAGGGCCTGGGACTCTGTGTCTTTAAAGGGTAGATGCCGCTTCCAGATGGGACACGGCCCCCAGGGCTGCTAGTTTGTCCTGAGTGGAAGAATCTGAGTTTGGCACCTATTGTGCTTTGTGAGGGAGGCTATGCTCCCCCCACCCCATCACGGAGCCCATTGTCTCTACCCAGCTGAGGAAATAGCTAGGCTCCACCATGCTCTGATTAGTGTGCGGCTCCCTGCAAAGGTGGCAGGGCCAGATTGGTGTGGGTACGCCCCCTGTGTCATTTGCACAGCGTGGGAGCGCTATAATCCCAAGGTGCACTTCAGAAGCCTGTCTCCCAAAAAGCCAAGCTGAGGAAAAGGCCGGAGATGGTAATCAAAGCTGCTGCAAATTACCTGGTGTTTGAATGAAGCCGGAGGGAGCTTCAGGGGCAAATCAGGTTGGCCCCATCTCCGTGACACTGAGGCTGGCTTGGTGGTGGTTGGGGGCTCAGGCAGGGGAAGCACTCCAGTGGACTTGCTTTGGACATCATTTGGAAACTCTACAATGTCAGTTTCATTTGCATAGAAGCCCAATGCCTTGCTGTAGCCAAATCCCGCACCAAAGAACCTCCTAAAATGCGGACAACTGCTCTTACCCTTGGCACTTCCAAATGAGAGATACCAGGCTGCCGCTAGGGCAGTCATATTGTCCGGCACCAAGCATGATTGTGGTACAAAGCCTGCTGGGAAATCACTATTCATTTGGCAGTTCCCTCCACTTCATAAATAAGGAAATCGGTCCCAAGAAAGAAAGGGTCTGGACTTACTGGGAGCTGGATGGACCTTTCAACTTCCTCTTCATCCTACCCTTGTTCCTCCCTCTTTTACTCTTCCTCCTTTGACTGACATAGTCATTCAACAAGCGTTTGTGGAGAACATACTTTGTGCCAAGTGCTATGGTAGGTACCAAAACATTCTTTGCCTTCCCCAGTGGGAGCAAACATCAAACAGGAAGGGCAGGCACTAATCAAATAATCACATACATAAATGGACGGTTACAGCTATGACCAGGAAAGACCCCACCAGAGCTGTTTTTGGGGGGGGGGACCTGACACGGCATGGAGGGCACTCAATATCCTCATCTACGAAGTGGACTCTACTTGCTCTGCTTCCCTTCCCTATACAGCTGGCTCACACAGGACATTAGCAAGGAACGGGCTTTGCAAACATAAAAGAAAACTCTCCAAATGCTGGGCTTAGCCTCACTCTGATAAACATTCAATACATGTTTGTTGAATTGAATTGCTGAATTGAATTATGCTACAAAAATAAAGCAAGGATTAGCAAGAATTCCCATCACTAACCACAGTGTTTCATTCAATTTCCCCGTGAGTGTTGAGAGAACCCAGGCTGGGTTGCCAGGGCTAAGCGCGTAAGAGCTGGGAGGAATCTAGGGACACCTGGCCACGTTGATTTAACAGAACGGTAAATCAAGGCGCAGAGAAGGGAAAGATTGTTCAACGTCATATATGAAAAGGTGTCAGAGCCAGAGACAACAACTTGCTCATGCCCTGAGTGATTGAAGCTCATGAAGTGATTGGGCCTACGAAGCTAGAGGTTGTTCTGCGTGTGCAAAGTCTTAAGGATGGAAACGTCCAGCAGTTATTCATCAGCGTTCTATTACTTGATCAGTCCCCAAGACCCCCAGACTCTTTCATACCCCTCACCATAAACACTTGTGTCTGGTGAATGCTGATATGTTTTATGTTCTGGAAAAGTATCCACACTCCTCTTTGTTGAGCCACACTCTCTCCCTTCCCATTCTCAGTCCGTGAGGTCTGGGCATGGCAGAATCTACTCCTTCCAGAGAACATAGTCACTTGTCTCACGCCCAGACAATCAACTCCTCCAGCTCCCTGGATGTTAGGAGTAATTCAGGGAGGAACCTAAGATTCAAGGGTGGCCAATGTCTGATGACTTATGGGTAGAACACATCTTATGTATTATTAATGAAATATGTCTTACTGGTGGAGCCTAGGTCATGTGACCATACTTCAAAGAAGGCTGAGACTTTGAATGTATTCCATTTTCCATTCCTCTAGTGGGAAACAGGCTCCTTCCCCAGTCATGGGAAGGGGGTCCAAACATAGATTGTATCAACAAATAAGTGCTTCTGCCATCTTGGGACAACTTCCAACATTGCGCAAAATGCAGCATTCAAGAGATTATGCCATGAACGCACCATGGTCCAACAGTGGTGGAAACTTATTTCCACTCTAGGATGGGGAAACTGAGTCCTGGAGAAGCCCATTCCTGGGCACACGGCAAGGACACGGTGGAATTCTGTACTTCAAAGCCCAGACCCACAAGACAGATTTGGATACACTGAGTGTCTGTCTGGAAATGACACTGGAATTCAAGTGAATCTGGAATATGGCAAGCTGCAGGAATTGGGGGGGGGGAATAAAACTGAGGGATCTCCCAAGACCTGATCCTGAGAAAAAGGTTCAAAAATAAGGATCCTGAACAAGAAAGAAAAGCCTTGGCCACAGAATGCTAAGGAAAGGCCGTGAATGTGCCGGGGCAGGGTCAGGACGGCCCTCACTTGCCTCCTGGGACAGTCTTGAGAACCAACCTCCGAGTCCTGTGAGCGAGAGAGCTGAAGGTGGCCTTGTGAAGGACCTGCACCCAGAGGCTGAGGACACGGTGTCACCTTGGGACTCCCCAGGCAGCAGTATCCTGGGGTGGGGATGCCTCAACTACAGACCCAGGAGCCCATGCCATCTGGCTTCTGGCGAGGTTCGGCCATCGAGTGACGCTAACTGTCTGTTTCCCAGAGCTGTCGCAGACTAACTCCATTGCCGCCCAGCCTCGGCCCCTGGGGATCATGCAACCAGCCCTGGGGTCTTGTCATACCTCCTTCTCTGGCTCTGTCAGCCTGGTTTATCGCACACTGTTCAGAAGCCTGTGGTGAATCTATCCCAGGTGGGGTCCCTAGACCCTGCCCATGCCTTGGGGAGGAATCCCATCATTAAATTCTCTCTGTTCCCTCATTTTCATCTACTAATGCTGAATGAGAGGAAAAAAATGGAAACCCGTGCAGAGGCAGCTGCCCCGTGACCTTGAGAGGCAGGAGCCCATTGACTTTGGCTGTGTCTTCCTGTCTTCCTTCCCTTCAGTCAGACAGACACACCTGCACTGGGATGTCTGGGTTTCTGTAGACCCCTGGGAACCTGGGTTATCTTGCCACAGAACTTGAAATATTGTAACTTTGGGGCCCTGTCAAGCTGGCCTTAGATTTTCATTATTGGGGAAAGTGGCACAGACCAGGGAGTTACTACAAGTGATTGAGGGACACATCACGGAACCAGTGACTTCAGAGCCTAAGAGGAAAGGACGACTCCCCGTCTTTCACAGTTACAGAGGATCTGAACTGGCCCCAAAAGGTAATCAGGCTGAGGAGAGGCTAACTGACGTAGTCGGGTAGTGCCAGTCCTACCTACATGGTGAGGTCTGTGAGACCCTTGCCTCCCTCCTTTCCCCTCAGTTCTCAGTAGAAGCAGCTGCAATTGCCCAGGTTCTGACAAGTTATAGGAAAGTGTCTGAACCCCCACACCTAACTTCCTGCAGCTCGGGGCTCTATACCCTCCTGCATAGCCCAAGTGGTCCGCAGATCCTAGGCAGGAGTTGGAGGGGACGAAGAAGACAGCCAGTTAGGTACTGCTGCATTTAGGGAGAAAGGGCTGTGGGAGGCCTTTCCAGGAGCTCCTCCTGTCTATCTCTCCCTCTTAGAATAACAGACACACCCATGCCTACCTTACAGAGCTGAGGATGGCTGTGGTGCAGAAGTCCCAGCCCACCCAAACGCTGGGGAAAGGCGCCTGTATCATCACCATCTCTCACTATGCCTCATCCCCTGGGATGTCCTGTCAGACTTAGTGCTCTGTGTGCCCAGTGCGGGGGCTTCATACTTCCAAAGAAGGCATCCCTAGTCAGGAGCCGTAGTAGCCAAGAAGATGCAAGTGTACAGTCCCAAGAGCTATGTGCTCTGAGCCATGAGCCGTGGCCTTAGAGAGCAGGACATGCCACCAAGGATAAGGCCTGAACGGCCAAATGCCCAAGAACCTTTGCCCACCAGTGGGTCGACTAAACAAAGCCTGGGACTAGAGCCACGACAGAAATCATCAGAAAGAGATAGCCAGGATATGACTCAATGGACACCTGCCTCAGGCCTTTGTGTGTAGCTGTACAGGCGGTGCCACCCACAGCACGGTCACCCTGCGCACTGCGTCATGACAGCATTTAGCAAGTGACTGTAACTGGCCTGATGGAGCAGCAGCCAGGCCTGTTTCTGAGGCACCAGCAGAAAAAGGCTACTAGAGACTCAGTTTTGGAAAATGTCCCCTTCTTCATTGCTTGCAAGGCAATGGCACATGCCTGAGGGTCCTCTGATGTGGCTGTCTCCATCTACCCCTACAGAACAGCAGAGGATCCAGCAAGGCCTCGGGGTACCACCCCATAAATCCTCTGCTCACTGGAGGCCTATCAGATAATGATTTAAAGAACTAGTCACTGGCTGCAATTAAGCACAGAGAAAATAGATCAGTCCCATAATTTCCGTGTGTGCAAGGTCGGGCTGGATCCGTAATTAATGTTTGCGCCCGTTAATGAAATGCTCCCCGGCTGTGCACTTCTGTCATTCATGAAGGTAATTTTTCAATTGATTAGTAAAATAATACTTGAAAAGTAAATGCACCTGCTTCTTCCCCGAAATGTCTCAGTCAACCGGACACACTGGTTGGGATGCTAAAAAAATACCACTGCAATCCAGTGGAGACCAGGCCTACACTATCAGCATGCAGAAAGCCCAGGAAGGAGGCTAGAGGAAAAAGCAATTAGAGCAGCCGTGGTGACCAGAATCCCTGGGCGGCTGGGGGCAGCTGAGCAGCTGTGGCCATTCTGCCCAGTTCCCACCTGTGATGGACGGCGGGCCAGATGCTGAGGCCTAGGGCTCCTGCAGGGACAGGCGTTGGGTGGGGCAAGGCTGCAACAGAGTCCCAGTGATATCTTGTACTGTGGGGGGCAAAGCGGCTATTCCACAGGGTAGGGTTGTTGGGGAAAATGTCACGAACCGGGGACTCACAAGTGACTGAGGAACCTATCCACAGGTGAGCTGAGTGGGGCACTGACAGGCTGGGGACAGACACTCCTTCCCAGGGCCTCCCCTGGCCTGGGCTACCTGAGCCAGCATTTCTTAGTTGTTAGGAAGTGAATCATTGGAGTGGGCCTTATCTTGAAAGCAAAACTAAACATTTTAAAAACAACATCATCTTATGTTTTATGGAAGAAAACACAGCAAGGACTACAATGGTGTTAGTTCTTAGAAGAAAGAGTCAAGTATTGATTGGTTGTTGTTTCTTATTTTTCAAATATTTTATGTTTTTATGTCCCAAATATTTTAACAATAGTATTCATCTTTCCACTGATGGGAGAGTCTCCACGGCACTGAGCCCAGGATCCGGACAAACTACTCAAAACCTGCATCCCTTTCCCAGAGCTATTTCTGTCTCTTTGCCATTTAAAGATTTGGCGATCAATTATTGAACATCAAATATTGAACCACTTAGCCCATCACCCTCGACAACTGTTTCTTCTTTCAGCAGATTGCCAGTTGCCAGTGGCTTGTCATGGGTAATAAGGCTTCTCCCATGTCACTTCCATAGACATCGTGAGATACTGTGCTTTACAGAGATCAGCTATTGCTGTGAACAATGTAATTTATGCTTTAATAAATGTGTGTCAATGGTGATGAGAAGACCAGGCTTTTCGGGGGCGAGGAACTAATGCCACAAAGGGTGGACTAACTGATAAGTGTCTCCGCGTGTCTAAATGATACTGGCTTGTCGTGCATCCTGGAAACTGTGGGAGCTGGATGGTAGACTTTCATGTGTGGGGACTCCCATGGCCTGGACAAGGCTGCTTGGAATGAACCTGATAGGAAAGGTGTCCCCTAGTACCTACCCTAGATACAGCAGGCAGAACTGACCAATCACTTCAAGCAGTAGGGAACTTGAGAGAGCACATTATTACAGACCAGACTCCCTCAGAGGACCAGGGTTTCAAGAAGCGTAGAAGATGCTCGTCTATGGCACGTCTGGGTAGTGTGCAGTCTTTGCTGCTGCATCTGCCATAGACCATCTAGGCCATAGACACTGTCGGGACAGTCCACCTCTGTTCCCTTCCATCCTGGCTCCAACCTGAATGCGGGGCAAACGCAGATTATTGGTCAGGACTAGGTCACACACCTCTGCTCCTCACTGTGGACAGGGAAAGGTTGGCCACTCCAGGGGATGTGGGATCTGTCCGCCAAGCTTCCCTTGGAGGGAAATCTTACAATGTAAGAAGAGGGTCTAAGGGCTAAAAAGATGGTTCGATGGTTAAACTGGCCTAGTTTATTGCTCTTGCATAGGACCTCAGTTCAGTTTCCAGCACCCATATCAGAAGGCTCACAACCCTAGCTTCAGGGAGATAACATCCTCTTCTGGCTGCCACAGGCAACCATATACATATGTACACACACACATGCATGCACGCACACACACACACATGCATGCGCATACATACAAACACACACACAAAAAGAGAGAGAGAGAGAGAGAGAGAGAGAGAGAGAGAGAGAGAGAGGTGCCACATACACTAAAGTAAAAATAAATTCTAAAAGAAGTTCTACACACGGGATCAGCTAGAAACACGCAGCGCCTCTGCAGATGGGCTCTGTGAAAGCTGCGCCCTCTGACATTTGTGGGCACCTACTGCACCAGCTGCTCCCACGTGTTGGGTTATTCACCCCCTGTGAAGGGAATCACAACCCCAGTTTCCAGAGGAAGGAACAAAGGTACAGAGGGGCCCACAGGTTAGAAGTTCTCAAGTCAGGGTCATGTTCCATTTCGTTCTTCTTATTATGGCGTTGTCAATCCAAAAGGCAATGCTGAGGAAGGGCCCTTAGTTGTTGCTGGAGGGAAAACCCAGGCTTTACCAGAAGTCCAGGTCCCGACTCAGAGCCAGGTGCCTGCCTGCACCTCACACCTAGGCACACTCCGTAGTCCTTGGAGTTTCTGAGGCCACTAAAGAAACCACAGCTCCAGGGATGCAACAACGCTTGACTCTTGATCTTTGACCTTGACTGAGGACAAATTTGGTTTGAGTCCCCAGAGAACTTAATTTTGCTTTCTTTGCTCAGGTCTCTGACCCACCCTGACCCTCATGCTCCCCGTCTGAAAGACACAAAAAGCAGACTGTGTCAAAGGTTGCATGGTGGCCTTTTGTTCCAGACTGGCCCACACAGAAGTTCTGTTTGTTCATGTGTGAGCCTCTACCTCTCCTGTGGTGTCCCCAGCCCTGGGGCCACCACCCAGAGATCCAGGGCTACCGCTTATCTGATGGTCTCAAATGATGGAAAAGCCACTACTGGTCTAAGAGGTCAATATGTCGCAAGAAAAAAATGCAAAGCTTGTCAGCTACCTAGTCCATGCCCTGAGGGAGAATGCCCCTGTGTTGTCCAGGGGACAAGTCGCTAGCTACAGGTGCCTGCCAGAATTTAATTTTAAATGAATTAAAATGAAGCATAACAAAAATTTCAGCCCCTTGGACACTTTTCCCCAATTCCAAGAGCCCAATAGCCACACATGCCTAGAGACTAGGCACAGGGCCTGACCATTACCACAGGAAGTGCCCCAAGACAGCCATGTTCCAAGTTTCCCCACAGGACCCCACTGTCCCTTTCCTCCAAGTACCTGGTCTGTCGCAGTCAACAGGCTGACAGGGCACAGTGACCCAGGCGAGCCTGTCCTTCTGTTCACTGTCTTCTTTCACAGAAGAGACTAATCT
Organism: Chionomys nivalis; assembly: GCF_950005125.1. NCBI lineage: Eukaryota > Metazoa > Chordata > Mammalia > Rodentia > Cricetidae > Chionomys > Chionomys nivalis. The sequence goes on from NC_080106.1 coordinate 37,119,993, forward strand.
GTATCACAGCCCCTCTTCTCTGCCGGAACAATGGAAGCGGCCCAGGGAAGGGGCCGCCTCGCTCCCGGCACCTCCTTCCGACTCCCTTAATAGGTGAAAATGCTCCGTTATTTCAAATGAATATAATTACAAAATCCTCTACTTAGAGTAATGTGCCTCCTTTGTGGGGAGAAGACGTCTCCTCTCTCTCTCATCCTCTCTGCGCCGAGAGGCACTTTACCACTCTGAAAGGCATGATTCACGGGTCTCCGTGGGCCACTCTCTCCCCACTCGGCAGTGGGGCACAGTGACTTTGAACCACCCTCTTGCCCCACATCTCCACTATGCTGCCTCTTATCATGGGTGGATATGGAGCTCAGGGGGTCACCCACGTGGAAGACAAGCCATGACCCCCTGGCTCTCAGGAACACTATCACTTTTTTTCTGACTCAGTCTAAGATGAATCCTACGCCTCCCAGCCTGAACCAAAGCTACCCCTCCCCCATTTCCTCGGCTGACACCAGAATTTCTTCCTCTAGAAGGAGCCCCTCATGCCCAACTCCAAACTCCAACACAACCCTGCCCACCCACGATGAGCTGAGTTCAAATCACACCTCTCCCAGTGAAGTCTTGGACAAATCACTCTCTTCACGGTTTAACTTCTACCACATGAAGAAGAGGATTCAGTTCATTGTCAATGCTTCATGATTGCCTAATCTTCCTCCATGATTGGTTTAACCATGTACGTATAATGTTTGGACTTAGCACTGGTTAATTTTTTGGTCAACTTGGCATAGACTAGAGTCATCTGAGAAGAGGGAACCTCAATTGAGGAACTGCTTCTGTAAGATTAGCCTGTGGGGCATTTTCTTGATTAATCATTGACATGGATGGACCCAGCCCATTGTGGGTGCTGCTATGCTTGTGCAGGTGGTCCTGGGATACATCTAAGTGATTTGGGTGAGAATGGCTTTCCTAGGCTCATATGCTTGAATACTTGGTCTCCACTTGTTTAGGAGAGATTAGGAGGTGTGGCCTTGTTGGAGGAGGTGTGGCCACTGGGGATGGGCTTTGAGGTCTCAAAAGACCCTCTCTTCTCTGCCTTGTGGTTGTAGGTAAAGATGTAGATAAAGACCTCAACAGTTCTGCAGTGCTTTGAAAGGTACGGTCCCCATAGACTCATGTGTTTGAATGCTTAGCCCATAGGGAGTGGTACTATTAGGAGGTGTGGCCTTGCCGGAGTAGGTGCAGCCTTGGTGGAGGAAGTGGGACACTGTGGAGTAGGCTTTGTGGCTTCATCAAGCCACACCCAGTGTGGGACATACAATCTCCTGCTGCCTGTCAATCAAGATATAGAGCTCTCAGCCCCTTCTCCAGCACCAGGTTTGTCTCCATGCTGCCATGTCCCGTCATGATGATGATGGATTAAACCTCTAAAACTGTAAGCCAGCCCCCAATTAAATGGTTTCCTTTATAAGAGTTGCCGTGGTCATGTTGTCTCTTCACAGGTATAGAAACCCTAACACAGACAAGTCCCTTTGCTCTGCCATCATGGGCTCTAACCCTCTGAAACAGAAAGTTAAACACTTTCTTCTATAAACTGCCTTTGTCATGGTGTTTTATCACAGAAATAGGAAAGGGACTAAGGCAATAAGAAAATAAACTGAACAACCCAAGAGAAGTAAGCCAGTAAGATGCATCCTTCCATGGTAGCTGCTTTGGTTCCAGCTTCCAGGTTCTCCCTTACTTCTCTCAGTGATGGAGTGTGGCCTGAGAGTTACGAGCTGAAACAAATCTTTCCCTCCCCAAATTTCCTTTCCTCATGGTGTTTTATCACAGTACTATAAACCCCGTGACAGACATTTGTACCAGGCACCAAGGAGGTACCTTGTGCTGGCAGCTGACCTTGGTCATGAGTAAGAACTTCTCAGGTGGTACTGGTTTTGAAGACCTAAGGGGATCGTGGAGAACAGCTTGGCCCTGTGAGAGGCCACGGGAGGCCATTGGTTGAAGGTGCCATCTCAGTTGCAGTAGAAGCCCCCAGCATAGTAGAGATCCCTGTACTATGGGGCAACCATGGATGGCAGCAGGTGTGGCGTGGAGGCAGCCTGAGCCCAGGAGACAAGCTCCATGTTCTAGAGATAGTAGAGGCAAAGAAGCAAAGCCGTCCGAGACTCCTGGAGCCCAGAGTACCACAAATAGGGCCCAGATGTCAAACTCTGAATGTTTTTACAATGGTGGGTTTCATTTTGCTTTGATGTGATTGTAGTTGTGCCCTGACTCTTCGGTTTTGAAATAAGAAGTACATAACTTATTTTTTTTTCTAATTTTATAGGAGCACACAGTTAATAGGCCTTGGAGAGTTTAGAGAAACTTTAGAATTTTAGAGAGATTTAGAGCATTAGAGAGATTTTGGCGTCTTATTTGTGTATTTTAGAGAGACCTTGGATCTTTTAAAGAGACTGAACTTAAAAAGTGTTTGATTTTTTTTAAAGACTGTGGAACTTTTAAAATTGTATTTTCATATCATGATGTTAATACAACATCTTGGGGACAAACGAGAAAAAAAAAGGTTGCGATTAAACAGTGACATGTTTGCGTTTTCAGTTGACAAGGGGTCAACTGTCATGGCTAGTCTTATGTCAACTTGAAACAAGCTAGAGTTATCGGAGAGGGGGAAGCCTCAATGGAGAGAACACCTCTACAGGACTGTCCCAGGGTCAAGTCTTTGGGGGAGTTTTCTTGATTAAAAATTTGGTGTGGAAGAGCCTAGACAGTTGTGGGTGGTGTTATGCCAAGGCAAGGTCTTCTGGTTTATCCCAGAAGACAAACCAAGCTAGCCTGGAGAAGCAAACCATTGACCTTCTGCTTCAGTTCCTCTTTCTAGATTCCCACGATGAAGGAGTGAGACCCAAAGGTTTAAGCCGAAATAAACCCTGTTTCCTCCCAAGCTGCCTTTGACCGTGCTATTTTATCATAACAGGAGCCTCAAGAAGGACTGGGAGTACGGAACATTCTGCAGTTGTGAACTGTTGGTTTTCTTCAGTCCTGAATACACAAAGGGTAGGCCCCTGGCCAGGAAGGAACGAGCCAGAAAAGTGAACATATCTAGGCTGGTTGTTCACCGTGAGGGTTATGCTGTTTTGTGTACTCAAACATGTTCAAATTATAACAGGGACCCAGCTATGCAGAGGGCACCTAGCAAGTTCTGGTTGCACTGTGGAAAGAGTGGGAGGCAATGGCCTGCTCCCACTGTTCTGAGCACTGGTGTATTTGAGGCTTGCCCCCAAACCTTACTGAGCTAAGCAATAGGGAAGGGTGGACAGTCAAGAGGATGGAGCTACCCCCCCCCCCACACACACACTCTTCACAGCCCCCCTCCCCAACTCTCTTGCTCTGCCGAACGTTCCTCTCTCTCCTATGTAGATCTACCTCTCACAGGGAGCTAGCTGCCAGGGACTGAGGACTTTGGAGTGGCACAGGATCGAGAGCCACTGTACCAGACGGGTCTGTTATTTAAAGACCCCATCTGAGGTCAGGTCCTGACTCTGGAGATCACCATGCAGTGGCTGTGTAGCGACTGGTGCTGGCTGGGGTGTGCACACATCTCATGACAGAGGCGAGTGGGGCCTGTCCCAGTCAAGCCCAATCAGGGATGTGTGACTCAGTTGCTCTAAGGGCTGGCACCAACATGACCTGCAGATCAAGGAGGGCTTCTTGGAGGAGTGTACACTTAGCTATGCCAGGCACAGAGAGCAGTTGTGGATGAAGAAGAGGAGAGTAAGGGAAGAGGGTAGCCCAGGCTAAAGGAACAGCATAAGCAAAATGAAGGTTATCTTCTTCAGTGGGAAACACGGGTGCAGGATGTGGGAACCAGCTTCGCAGGGAACCGGAAGCTTTCCGTTGGTGGTTTCATTTACCCACTCTTCCAAACATGTGCTTCAAATCTATGAAAGAGCCTTGAGGCCCCCTGGAATGTTGGGAGCTGCATGTAGATATATTGTGTTCTTGCTGAGCCCACTGAAGAGTCCATCAGGTGCTCTTGTCCCCGCGGACATGCATGGAAAAGAAATGAGAAACAAGGCCTAGAAAATCTTGAGAACAGAGTACCTGGAGGCTGAAGAGAAGTCAGCAGAATGTGTGTGTGTGTGTGTGTGGTGGTCATGTGTGGTGTGGCATGTGTATGTGTGGTGTATTATATGTGGTGTATATGTGTGGTATGTGTTATATGTGTGGTGTGGTGTATGTGTAGTGTGTATATGTAACGTGTGTTATGTGTGTGTGGTGTATGTTATATGTAGTGTATATGTGTGGTATGTATTATGTGTGTGGTGTGTGTGTTTGTGGTTTATGTATAGTATGTATGTGTGGTGTGTGTTATATGTGGTGTGTGTTGTACATGTGTGTGTTATGCGTGGTGTGTGTGGTATGTGTATGTGATATGTATTATGTTTGTGTGTGGTGTGTGGTATTATGTATGGTGTGTGTGTGGTGTGTATGTGTATTGTGTGTTATATGTGTGTGGTGTGAATTATGTGTGCTATGTATTATATATATGTGTGTGTGTGTGTGCATGTTGGCAGCTCCTAAGAAGGGGTATTATAATCAAGGACAAGTTCCAGCAGACAGGGAGAGTATTCCAGGAGAGAGGAGAAGCATATGCAAGTCACAGACAGAAAACAGAAGGGTGAGGGGACCTGGGGCTGGAATGCCAAACAACATGGGCATAGGGCATGAAGCCTTGGTGCCTTCGCCTGTCATAAGCCAGTCAAAACAAGAGGTTGTGGATTTTATTCTAAGCCTCTACAGGGACCTCAGAACACAGAACTGGGTAAGTCATGTAGGCATGCCTTCTGCCCCATGAGGGGGGTGCAAGAGGTGCCCAGGTTTCCTGCAGCCACCAGCTGGGACAGGCTCACATGGTTCCAAAAGTTCCAGCAACTAGCCTCTGCAGATTCTGCAACATTCTGTAACATGCCTGGCTCATCAGGAAAAGGCTGCTGATTCCCAATTTAGAACTCCAGATAAGCAATTATTATCTAGAAAAGGGCAAATATAAGGGCTGGGGGGGGGCGTCACTTAGTAGAGGCCTGTCTAGAATTCCTAGAGCCTTGGATTTGATCCCCAGCTGCCTCAGGAAGGGAGGAGGAGAAGCGAGTGTATTTATGAACACCCTGGGGGAAATAAAGCTTCTCTCAACTGGAAGAAAAACAACGACAATAAAAACCAAAGGGGCTGGAGAGATGGTTCACAGGTTAAGTTTTTGCTGCACTATCAGGAGGCCTGGGGTTCGAATCTATGCATAACAATCTCAGTGGCGTCCCACAATGCCTGTAACTCAATCTCCGAGGGATCCAAGACTCTCTGGTCCTCATGTACCTGCAGGTATGTGTACATGCACACAGGCATGTACACATGCATACCGGTGAATATATGTTCACACAGGTACACATGCAAATAAATTAATCAAATTAAAATATTAAAAAATAAAGAATATTATGGCAGGTTTTGTGTGGGTTTTGATTGTTTGTTTTTTGAAAGAGATAGGGTTTGGTTGCAGAGACCTGAAATCACAGTTGCCTGGAGAATTACAAGTCCAAGGCCACTTGAGGCAACTTAGTAAGACCCTGTCTCAAAAAAGAAAAAAAAAAGTCTGAGGATATAGCTCAGTGAGCTCCTAGAAACACACACACACAGACACACACACACAGAGAGAAAGAGAGAGGAAGAGAGAGAAAGAGAGAAAGAAAGCTCATCATATATAATACACACATAAGCCTGACAGCTGGACAGTGTAAGACAGACAGATCACTTGAATCCAGGAGTTCAAGGCAAAAGCCAGAGAGAGACTCTGTCACCAAAGGAAAAAGAAAAAGAAACCCTATCCTCAATTTCCAACGTGCTCTGGTGTGGAGAGGAATGGGGAGGGGGCTCCCTACTTCGGTTCACTCTCCTGCAACTTCCCACCCTCCGTCTCCGAGCTCCTGGAAATCCAATTTCCTAGTTATGGCGTTGCTTATTAAAAGCACGACTGTGGAGGCTGTTTACTCCAAGATCTATTTTTGTCATAACTGTTTGTAATGGTTAAACCTCAACAGCTTAAACACTCCATACAAAATAATGTATCTTCAATAAACTGAAATATTAACCAATCATATGTAATGGTTCATTTCCAACAGATGCACAGCTCAGGGTCCTCGGGGCATCGTAGAAATTGAAAACCATATTGATGGACTGGCCAGCTTTCAAATTACACCGGGAGGGAAGAAAAAGCATAGGAAAAGTTCTCATTATGGTTCCCTGACATTAATTTGAGCATTTTTATATGTATGTCCTATTAAGCACTTTAAGTGCTTTTTGATAATTGTGCTTTGTAGTTTTTTACAGCACTTCAGCCTATTCCCAGTTCAATTTCCTCTTTTATCCGATGTTTGAAATATTGATTTCTGACAGATAAAAGCAAACCTTATAATCTCAGCAGCGAGCCATGAGTGAGTGGGAGAGGCTGCGGAATGCATCGGGGAATGGTCATATTCGAAACAGTCTTTGTTTTATTACATTTCGTCAACAGAATTTACTTACCGCTTGCTGATATTTATGGAAAAAGCCGGGCCGCGGAGCGGGCCGAGATATTGCCAATTTCAGCTCTACTTTTTGCATTTAGTAAGATAAAAGGCGCTTCCCCCTCGGAGCCTGGTGATTGCAGTGGCTTAAACTGCTGTCAGCCAACTGTGAGTAACTGTGATTTATCTCCTTCAGCCTGTGCGTGGTGGAGCATTAAAAGCTGACAGCCTGTCAGGGCGCTTACAGTCTCCCTTCTTGGGCCTACAGGCTCTCCAAAGAGACCCTGGCCAGAGAGAATCCCACACTCCTTTAGGCCGGGTGCCACCTTACCCCTGACTGTGTGCATTTCTAAGAAGTGGCTCCGGAATGCAAATTCACCTCTCTGTTGTGACTATTTCTGCCACAGTCAGTTCGTGGATTACATATGGACGGCCTTCCTGACCCTAGCTGTGCGGTGGTGCTGAGGCCTTCACCATCCACAGCAGGGGTTCTCGGTCACCAAGGGTGTGTGTTGACCACACATCCGGCAGGGGGACATTTTCAGTGCTCATGATTAGGAGGGGTGTCCTGCTGGCACCTCATGATATAAGTCCGGGAATCTGAGAGATGTCCTTTGAGACACAAGATGATCCCTCACAACACAGAATTCTCTACCCCTGCCAAATGTGGATGGGGCTGATGCTGAGAAGCCTTGACGATAAACACGGGGGTTGTAGGGTACAGCAATGGGACTGAGACGTGGGACCTACCTACTTCAGACACTGCGGTCAGAGGAGGAGTGACCCAGGATCTAGGGGAAGCCCGCCTGGCAGAGAGAAGCCAGGAAACGTAGAGACGGTGACTGTAGTGGCCCAGTATGGGGACCGTGAGACAAACACGAAGTAGGGGTGTGTTTCTGAAGTCACACTGGCAGAACTGACATCGCACGTGGAAAATACAGGAAGCCGAGGGCCTAAGATGATAGACTGTCTCCTGTCTATAGACTTATTACAGTGTGATTATAGGCATCGCACAGCCCAGAGAGAAAGGACGAGGAAGAAAACAGCCTGGTGTGAATCGCCATGGAGGTGATGCGTCCGTGTGACAACATCTCTGAAGCAGCACAGGGATGACTGGGTGGTGGTCGGCACAAGGACACAGGAACTAGAAGGTCCAGGGGACTTGCCCCAGCTTCTCAGCATGCCAAGAATGGCACCTGCCCCAGAATCCCCACAAGGCCCTCTCTGGTTTCCCTCGCTGCTGTGGATGAAGAGCACAGACTCCCGTCAGGGTCTGTTTGTCTCAGCATCCTGGGAGACATTTAAAACCAAATAAAGACCGGCAAAGACCTGGCCAAGCTTCACCCAAACGGAAAGTGGGTAAGATTCGCACTTCTCTTGGACCTTGGGGCCACCCATTCAGGTGCCTGAGCCTCCTCCCCTCCCATACCTGATGTGCCAATCACTCCATCCAACAAATACTGAGTACCTACTGTATCCCACTGAGCCCCACGCTACACAACGGAGCCCCAACAAGAGACTCAAACAACCCAAATCCGAAGCTGCCTCTCCCGTCTGCTCTGCTGTTTAGTAGTCGCAAAGCTCTGGCAGGCTGGCTGCGAGCCCAGTGACAGGATGAAAGGGCACAGTGAGGGTCAGCATCGGCCAAGCGCTGCAGCTGTAACATGCACGTGCGCTCCCATTGCTTCTCATTCTGTAGGTCTGCGTTGCTGTCCCCTGGGAGCCAGGTGGACGGAACAGCCGGCATCTGGAGCAGTAGTCTGGTGGCATTCAGAGAGCCCAGGGACACTTCTGCTAGCTCAGCATGCGTCTGCTTGCCCGTGGCACAGCCTTCATCTCCCATTCGACTGACCAAAGAAAGCCACATAACACTCTGCCTGAATTCGACAAGATAGGTTGGGACCACGGCGCTCCAGTGGGAATGGGGGTCTACAGGGTGAAACGAGAGCCACAAGCCTAAGAACACATCCCAAGACCTCTGACTTTAAGAACTCTAGGTCCTCGGCCTCAAATCACAGTCCACTGGCAGAATTTTTAAATTAGCCGCCAACAAATTGTTAACGAGATTTTATATCAAAAAAGCACAATCCTTTTTAACGCTTTAGAAGGCCAAGCCACAGAGGTTGTACAGTTCTGTGGCAGCATCTCTGAAGACAGCTCAGGTCTCCTCACACTGCCCAGCCTAGTCCTGCTTTCTCTATTTCAGGTGACCTACCCAGCCCATGGGCTCTTGAGTCTGCAGACAACGGGCTAGCTAATACACTGGACCAATGCGGAACTAGGGCCACCCAAACTCACAGGCCAATAATTGCAGACTCGAGACCATGCCACTCTAGTGCCCAGTGTGACAGGCCGCCAGGAAAGAAAAAGGTTCTGCAAAGGGACCTGGGCTGTGCAGACGGATCGCAACTTTGGGGTACACACCTGTTCCTCACCCAGCTCTCAAATGATGGGGAATCAGGTGTCTTCATTGAATGAGCACCTAGCAACACCTGTGGTCCAAACCAGGCGGTACAGAGCTCCACAGGGCTCACTGGGACAGCAGGGGACCGTCACCTTTCAGAGAAGTGCCTGCGGACGGATCAGACACCCCTAGAATGGCATCCACAGCCTGCTTTGAGCCCTGTTCTTCTGGGATACACCCCAAAACAGGAAGCACAGGAGCCTGGCTTGTGCATGCGCTTGAATTTTCCTGCATCTATACACCTCCGTGCCATGCAGGAACTGAATCAAGAAGGGTTGTGTGTGATCTCCGAACAGGAGCAAATGTGCGGGTGGTCAGTTAGCCCAGCTGCCACCCCTTAGGCGGAACAGCACCACGCTCCTCCATAAGTCCTAAGGGTCCTCCTAAGTAGAAGCCGGAGGAGCTGATAAGCCCTGTTCCACTCCATGCCATGGGCGTATGAACTTCACCACACAGTGGGTGCTGGCCTCGTAGGATAGGTGTTAATCAGCCCTTCTCTGCTGTGGCAAAGTAACTGATACAACTTCAAAGGCGGAGAGGTTCAGGGTCCCAAATGCCCTTCAGAGACAAGCCCTCCACTCCCTGTAACCTTCCTTCACCTGGCCCCACCTCCTGACAGGACAGCCAGCCCATCGGTAGATTAATCCACTGATGAGCTTAATGCCTGATGACCCAGTCACCTCTCAATGGTGGCCCCACTTGGGGACCAATCCTTAAAAGTATGATAAAGTCTTTGAGAGACACTTCATATCCAAGCCATGGCAGGTAGAGAAGTCTCCTGTCTCTCCCTAAGACAGTGGTTTTCAATCTTTCTACACTACACCCCTCTAATACGGTTCCTCACAATGTGGCGACCCCCACCCATAAAATTATTTCCTTGCTATTTCATAACTGTAATGTTGCTACTGTAATGAATTGCAGTGTAAATATCTGATATGTGAACCCCCCCAGTGGGGTCACAACCCACAGGTTGAGAACTGCCTACTTGAGCCCGCATGGTACCTTCTAGCACTCACAGGAAGCTCCAGACTTCCTGTGAGGGCGGGACTTCCTGTGCTTGTGGACCCTCTCGACCACTGCCATTAGTGCTGCCTGCAAAGCCAAGACATGGTTTCATCCCTGTCGCCAGGGCTCAGGCTAGCCTGCACACTAGCCCCCAGGTTCACAGCCTGATGTGACAGAAAGGTCAGGAACACGCCTACTTCCCTCTTACATTGTCATGTGGGGGAGCACATGATGTTCTGAGTGATATGTATTGTTGACATGGGCACAGCATTGCCAAAGATCCCAGAATGGTAAAGCCTTCCCCAAGTCAGGTTCAGGGAACAGCAACGCCTCTCCCTGGTTCTTGTGTGGATACTCACAATGTGTACAGAAAGGTCGCTTGACTGTGGCTTCCTCCCCATGCAGGTTTGCAGCCTGTTCTGCTGGAGAGAACTCCTACCTAGATGAACTAAAGCTGCCCCGCTGTGCACAAACCCCCTTTCCTACTCAGCCATATACCATACACCGGCTTTCTTGGTTCAGACATATGAAGTAAACATTGAATCTCCAGGGTGCTGCTGTTCTTTGCCCATCGCAGCACAAAGCCCACACAGTCCCAGTTTATCTATACACATGTCTGTGTGTCTGTCCTTTCTTCATTCCTTCTTCCTCTGGTCAGGTCAGCCCCAAAGTTCTGCAGGTTGTAGGCCTGGCTGTCTGGTTTGAAGTTCTGCTTGGGGCTACATAGCTTTCCTCCTGTTATTTATGTCTAGTGGAGGAAGAATGATTTGTTGCTTTTTATAGTAACTCGACAACTCTCCTCTCCGATTGAGTATTTTTTTGTTTGTTTGTTTGGATGGTTAGCTGGTTTTTCCTAAAATTTCTGGGACTGAACTGAGAGCCTTGTGTGTGTTCGGCAGGCATCCTTCCTCCGAGCTGCCCTCCAGCCCTGGAAGATCTTGCGGCAAGTGAATCAGTCTAAGTAAAACTAGAGCCAAGTTAAAGAACTCCACCAGGAAGAGAGGTCAGCACAGGGCAGAGCGAGTGTGGCCTTCGTGGTGGCGTGCTGAAAGCTGCGGGTCCTTGGGGTCCCCAGGGGACGCCCGGGCTGTGTGAGAACTGCTATCATATATTCTTGTCACTGTGTTCTCAGCTCCCACCATTTATGGAGATGGCTGGATGGAATTTCTAGAGATTACGAAAGCAGAGCTTGAACACTGACTAGGAGGCAAGGAGAAAAGTGTGAACCCCCACAAATACCGAATCCTCAACAAGAACAACGGTGCTTGTGGATCTTGAGATTGTGGCAGGCATTACTAATCAATCCTGTTTCTAATTTCCCTTGACCCAGATGTAGCCTCAGGACCCACCTTAGCGCTGCACTCCAGGCACATAGTCAGAATTAACACACATAATGAGCCCTATTTGTCATTCTTGGACTGGTTCTTCTTTTGGAATTGATTATTGTCCCCTAAAATTACAAACCGCTTGGCAAGCAAAAATTTGTGGGACCTCTGAAACCTGAGGAAATGGGGTTAACCCCATCAAAGGGTATGAGTCAGGACATTTCACCCCTGAAGTTTCCTCAGATCAGAAGGCTGTGAAAGAGCCTGCCTCTTCGTTTAGGCTAAAAGTCTCCACTCAGGCTGCAGTCTTCACCGAACTGGGGAGAAGCAAAACTCACCCATGAGTTCAGAGGCCCTGTTTGACGAGAAAGGAACAAATGGCCTGGGAGGCTTCTCAGGAGGCAGCTCTGGCACTGAGGATTTCCTTATGCCAGGTGCTGCCAAGCTGGGCATCTGCCAGGCAGGGAGACAGAGCAGGCAGGGACAAGAGCAGGCGCCCCCCAGATTGCTGGAGGAGTCCTCCTGCAGCTCTGTGCATGGCAGCCCGAGAAAAGGTGCCACCACCATCACCTGTCCTTAGAAGGTCTCAGCTCCTTCCTCAGGGCAGGTGCTCCTCCAGGGTGCCCCGAACAAGTGACTGTGTAGTCCGAGCTGTGACCCAAAGGTCATCACGGCACACACTTTTAATCCCAGCACTCAGGAGATAGAGGCAAGTGGTTCTCTGTGAGTCTGAGGCTGGTCTGGTCTATAGAGCGAGTTACAGGATAGTCAGATAGTCAGGATTGTTTCACAGAGAAACCCTGTCTCAAAAAACCACACACACACACACACACACACACACACACACACACATATATATATATATATATATATATATATATAGAGAGAGAGAGAGAGAGAGAGAGAACATGTTGGCAAAGGCCTATAACCTCAGCACTGAGGCAAAAGGGTCACAACTTCAAGACCAGCCTGGGTTCCTTAAAAAAAAAGAAAGAAAAGAAAAAGAGCTACTGAGGCTGGGTGTAGCCCAGTGGTAGACTGTTTACTGAATATGCTTGAGTTCCTGGTTCCCATTCCCAGTAGTGTAAACACAAGCAAAGTCAACAATGCAACGACTGTAACATGCTATATGCAAGCATACATCATGGTGTTCACAGAAAAGCTTAAGATACTTAAAAGAGTGTAAGAGGCAGACACACAAGTCAGCTTAAAGTGCTAGCTCTCTGTGAGATCCAGGGACCAGGTCAGAGGTGAGCACTGGCTGGTTCCTGGGTCTCTGTAATGAACTTCACTCTTGCAGTGGATATGCTGGGTCCTGAGGTTCCCAGGCCCTCATCCTACCTTCTGAAAATGACAATCCAGTTTTCCTTTCTTTCACCAGTGTAGAAGGAGCTGTGGGCCGCTTCCCGCCACCCAGCTCTGGGCCACCAGCTTTTTGCCCCAAAATAATTACACAGAAACTGTATTCTTTTAAACACTGCCTGGCCCATTAGTTTCAGCCTCTTATTGGCTAACTCTCACATCTTGCTTTAACCCATATTTAGTAATCTGTGTAGCACCATAAGGTGGTGGCTTACCAGGAAGGATCTTAACCTGCGTCCATCTTGGAGAGGAGAGCTATAGCATCTGCCTCATTTCCCTTCTTCCCAGCATTCTGTTCTGTCTACTCCGCCTATCTAAGCTGATGTCCCATCAAAGGCCAAAGCCTTTATTAACCTTTATTGGTTCTTTATTAACCAATGAGAGTAACACATAGACAGATGGCCCTCCTCCATCACACGAGCCATCCTTTCCCCCTTCTCAATCCAGGGGTTTCCCGGGGGTGAGTACACACTCTAAGCCTGCCCAGTCAGGCACTCTGTTCCCTGGATCCAGAGATCTGCCTCTGAGAGGATTCACTTCCGGTACTTCTGTGAGAGATGTTCCTGAAGAGATGATGAAAACCGTAAGGACACGTGTCCTGGGTCATTCGCCACCATTACACTGCCTCGGGAAGAAAGCCTGCCAATGCTGAGTGGCCTAGAGAGAACAGAACTGAGCCGTGGAGAGAAAACTGTACTGCAGCTGAGCACCTAGGTCCAGCCATTCCTGAGGTCTGCAGACCCTGGGCTATTGTGAACCAAGACCCCTTTGCTGCCTAAGCCAGTTTAAACTGCAAATCCATCCCTTTCAGTCAGTGGGGAAATATTTAAGGACGGACAGCAAGCCATGCTGCTCTTGTAGACTTCTTGTCTTGGTTTTGAGTTGAAAAAGAAAGGAGCCCTCTCCCTTTAGACATCTTAAGATAACTGTCAGCCACCTTCCCATTGTCCCCTGCCACTCCTCCACCTTCTCCAGCCTCGTCACACACTTGGCGCACACATACCAGCCACAGGGCCACTGGCCACAAGTACTTTCCTTCAAGATGGCTTTAAAGTTCCCCAAGTCATGCATGCCCCCAGCCCCTTCTTCAGCTCCTGAACCTATGGCATCAGGGTCTGCAGAAGCTACTCAGGCCCCTGGGACATAACTTCCTCCACATGCCAGGGATTCCAATAGCAGCCGGGGCATAAACTGAGAGTTGAGGGAAAGCGGGTTCCCTTAGAGAGATGGCTCAGTGTTTAAGAGTCTCCCAGAAGACCCAGGTTTGGTTCCCCATCACCACATGGCAGCTCACAACTGTCTGTAACTCCGTTTCCAGGGGATCTGATGCCATCCTCAACCCTTTACAGACACAGCCATGCACACGATGCATATACATACATGCGGGCAAACATTCATACATGAAAAATAAAAAATAAATAAATAAATCTTTTTTCAAACTAAAAGAAAAGGACCAGAAATGAAAGACAAGATACGAACCAGGAACAGGAAGAGAATTTCTGAAAGGAAGACATTGGGTAAGGGAGGTGTCTGTGGGGCAGCCATCACTGGAGACTTTCTTCAGACTGCTCATTGGAGCACACCAGCATACATAGTCCCCATGGGCACGCATGGTCCCCACGGACATGTTTGGCCCCCACCTAAATGCACGGTCCTCACGGGCACACATGGCCCACGGCCTCTCAGCAGTTGTAGACATCCTAACTTGAACACATCCCAGAAGAGTTGGAAAAGAAGAGCAAGCACCACCAGGCCCACATCCCATGGCATGTTGCTGGTCAGAGTAAGTGATGGTCACCTCTTCCAGGAAGCCAGGGGCAGTCCTGTCTCTGTAACCCACACTCAGTGGCAGCTAACTGTCTTTCAGCTTGTGCAGGATGTTCCTTTCGAGAACAGAGTCCCACTGCTTGTCAAAGGGAACCTGGAAGGCCACAGGGCCTCTGGCCTTCTTTTAAATCTTTTATTCATTCTTTGTCAATTCCACACGTGTGCTCAATGTATCCACTCCCAATTTCCATTCCCACCCCTTGAGGCAACCCCACCATGACCCTTCCCCATTTAAGGTCCTCTCAAAGAATTGCCAATGCACCCTCAACTCCACAGCTAAAGGATCTGCTTGTTTGTCCCTACTAAGGATTGAACCTGAAACCCCACTCATGTCAGTCAAGCATTCTGCCTCTGAGCTATGTCCTCCAGCAGACTAATCTTGGTTTACACTTGGCCTGTTTCACTTCTGTCCCTCCTCACCCTGAAACTACTGGGGTGAGTTTTAGACATTTCAAATCTTCAAGGTTGATAGGCAGGCAGCAATCACAACGTAGCTCTAGCAGACAAGAGGCTAGCAGAATTCTATTTTCCTCTGCCAGTGCCCCATGCCCCCTCTGCATCCCTGATGCCCACCATGAGGTGTGACATTTTCAGGTAGCTGGGTTGGGATTTCCTTACCCCTGCTGTTTGATCTTTGCTGTCAAACTGGCTGGGTTGAGAAGGGCCCAGTCAATTAGTAAAGCCCTCTTTTGAACGTATCTGTGAGAGATAACTGAGAGGGAAGACCCAAGCTGAGTGTGGGTGATACCCCAGGCTAGGGGCGGGGTGCAGAGTAGAATAAAGGGGGAGAAGAAGAAATCCCCAAACCTGGACATTCTCTCTGCTTCATGGCTGCCCCGAGGTGAGCTGTTCTGCTTGCCATGATACCCTAAAACCATGAGCCAAATAAATCTTTCCTCTCTCCAGGCGTTTTTCTCGGGGTTTTTGTCACAGCAATGAAAAACTGGCCAACATGGCCCCACTGTGCCAACTGACCAACATGGTCCCTCTGTGCCAACGGACCAACATGGCCCCTCTGTGCCAACTGACCAACATGGCCCCTCTGTATGCCAACTGACCAACATGGCCCCTCTGTGCCAACCTCTGTGCCAACTGGCCAACATGGCTCCTGTGTGCCAACTGACCAACACGGCCCCTCTGCGCCAACTGACCAACATGGCCCCTCTGTGCCAACTGACCAACACGGCCCCTCTGTGTCAACTGACCAACATGGCCCCTCTGTGCCAAATGACCAACACGGCCCCTCTGTGACAAATGACCAACACGGCCCCTCTGTGCCAACTGACCAACATGGCCCCTCTGTGCCAACTGACCAACATGGCCCTTCTGTGCCAACTGACCAACATGTCCCCTCTGTGCCAAATGACCAACACGGCCCCTCTGTGCCTTCCCACAGTACTGATGGAGGTCAGGAAAACCTGCCGTGGTGGTCAGCATTTTATCAGATGGCTCAGCACCCAGCCAAACAATTGGTTAAGATTCTGCAAAATGACCCAGAACCCACACATGGTAGTCTCATGGGAGCAGAGGTCTGGGTAGAGGCCCCTTAGTGTCAGTCACTTTACACATTGCTACCTGGCAAAGCCAACTTAATGAGTGAAGAGTTATTTTGCTCCCGGTTCCAGATTCCAGTCCACCATGGAGGCAGGAGCTTCAGGCCGCTGGTTATACTGCGCCCGCTGTCAGGAAGCTGACGGAGGAGGGGGATGTGCTCTCATGTCTCTCCCACCCCTTTTTATTCAGTCCAGGCTCCTTGCCCACGTAGGTGCTGCCTATGTTTACAGTGGGTCTCCCCACCCCACTTACCTAATCTAGATAATCTCTCCCATATATGCCCAAAGATTTGTTTGCAGGGTGAGTCTCAATCACTTCAAGCTGTCAATCAAAACCAAACAACACAACCACAGTGAGCAGGAGGAAAACAGCTGAGGAAGGTAGACAATGTGGGCATGTTCACAAGCGGTGGGCAGCTGGAGCTCAGGCCTGCTTGCTGGAGACCTTTGGAGATTCAATCCGTACGTAGAGGATACCTCGGTGCTTATCCACTTGAGATGGAAGGACGGTGAGGGCTTATCTATCTGTTCCTTGGCAGTGTTAACTGTCTGGCACTTCTACCTTGGGGGTAGTTGTTTCTGCTCACGGTTCCAGGGTACAGTCTATCTTTGTGGCAGGAACATGGAGTCACATTGCGTATTCAGTCAGGAAGCAGGGGCGATGAACCCTTCTGTGCTGATAAAGACTACTGGGTAGGTAAAGAGGGAGACACACTTGCCTCAGGAAGCTCATGCTATTCAGCAAACCATCCCTGAGAGAGCAGGCAAGTGCTGCAAGTCTGCCAGCGCCCTGGACATCAGCAATGCTCTGTCTGGGATGCAAACTATTCATCCTCAACTGCAGGAGCTGCAGTCATAGGGCTCACCCAAAGGAGCCTCGGGCTGTGCTTCCCTGGTCTTTTGCTGGGGTGTGTGGTTCCATGATACACTGGTTCCAGGATGGCCCACTCTGATGTGGGAAGTCCTTCTGTATATGTGTTGCTTTTATTGGTTAATGAATAAAGAAGTTACTTTGGCCTGGGATAGGGCAGAGTAGAGCTAGGTGGGAAAACTAAACTGAATGCTGAGAGAAAGAAAGCAGAGTCAGGGAGAAGTCATGTAGTCAGCACAGGAGACAGACGCCTCCACCGGAGTCCACCAAAGATTTGCAGGTCGGACACAGCCTCGTGATGATGCACAGATTAATGGAGATGGGTTAGTTTAGGATATAAGAGTTAGCTAGAAATACGCATAAGCTATCGGCCAAACATTATTACAAATCATACAGTTTCTGAGTGATTATTTCAGGTCTGGACAGCCAGAAAAGAAGGAGCAGCTTCCCAATAACACCACACCCAGAGGTTTCAGGGTTCTCCTGGGAAAAGACAAAACAGTGGCGGCAGCAACAACAAAAAGTCAAAAAGATACGCACAAGAAAATTTGGCCCACCAGAGATGCCATTGACGCATGGCCTCCTTCCTGCTGACCTAACTATTTTCAAGTTCCCCCTCCACAATTACTGCCATCAAATTATTATCAATCAGACTATCAACTGCTTGCTCTGCCCTGCAACGTAGGTTAAATCTCGCTGTCAGCGGGATGCTGCTTCCTAGATTTCCATTGAAATCTGATGACGTTCATCTTCGAAGACAACACCCATCACTGTCTGGTCCCCGCCCCTGCTGGTTAAGGACAGCCCATCATGAATTCCTCACTCTGGGCAAACACTTCACTAGGCATTCAGTTCAGGGCCGTACTCCAGGTACTGCTGCTGCGGCACCCACTGCAGGAAGAGGCAGCTCTGCCCCGGGCTGCGCACGCTGTACCGGTTCTGGTAGGATCCACCGAGGGGATTTGGCCCTACCCGCCCACCCCAGCTTGGTGGCATCGCCATGCTGGAACCTGGCATGTATTCCAGACGGCCGTGGAGAGTCTCGGGGCTCCACGTGGAGGCAACAGCAGGTCTTCAGTCCGCACCTCTGAAGGGAGGAGCATCGGCATTCTCATCAGCGTTTCCAGATGTTTGCAGCTTCCTCAATTTCCCCTGCTTCCTGAACATTTATTTAGGACGTGTCAGAGATGATCTGTCCTGTGCCAGATAGTGGGCATGGCAGAACAGCAGATGGGACACAGCACCCAATCTGAACAAGTTCAGAGTCCAGGGAGAGATGCAGACCACACACAGATAACCCAAATACAAAGTTCATTAATTAGAACCAGAGGCATAAAAGAAACCTGAGGTAAGGGAAGAAGGGAGGGTGTGGGGGGCACCGGGCAGAAAAAGTGTGGCAATTCTGCTCTCCCAAGAGGCAGATAGATGGTTAAGCCAAGAAAGGATGGGTGAGAGTTTATGGGGGCGGGGTGTTCACAAAGAAAGGAACAGGAGGATGGGAGCCAAACCTTCAGGTCCAAGTACGTGCCTGATATGCCCGAGAAAGGAGAGAAAAAGAAAGGACAGCTGGGGAACTGAGCTGAAAAACTCTGAAGAAATGAGCTAACAAAGTGTATCTAGTTATAAAACAGAATGCATAGCTTGCTCGCGTAATGGGAGACCGGGCGGTCCCACCATGACCTTCTACAAGATGGAGAGCCAAAGACTGGCAGCTCAGCCCAAGAAGCTGGATACCCCAAAGGAGGAATGCTCTCCAGCCCAAGGCTGAGATCTAGAGAACCTGCATAGTCACCAGGGTGAGCTACAGCTAGTGCCCACAGGGGACGACAGTGACAAAGGCATCCCCTCTCAGAGAAAAGCAAGCTTCACTAGCTGACTGGGTTCCTCTAGGCTGTGCTCTAAATCTGGAATGTACCCACGGGCTATTGTATTAAGCACCTGATGAGCCCAGCTTGCAGGGCTATTTTGAAGACTGTGCCTTTAGGAAGAGGGGCGTGGCTGGAGGAAGCAGCCCCAAGAGGTCAGCCTGTGATAGTTATACATCCGTTGATCTCAGTCTGTATGCTTGACTTCCTGGCCAGCTACTGCACGAACAAATTCTGCCACACACTTCTAAAACCACTCACTGATCAAGCCCGGGGCTGCTCTATTGTTCTTCCTCCACTACGACAGACTGCAATTCTCTGAAGTCGGGAGCCAAAATAAACTTCCTGTTACCAGCTGGTTCTGTGAGATTTTTTCTTACAGCAATATAAAATGTAACTCATGAATGTGGTGTGTGTGCGTGCGTGCGTACGTGCGTGTGTGTGTGTGTGTGGTGTGCATACATGCACGCATGTGTGCCCATGAATGTGGCAGTCTAAGGTTGATGTCAGGATTCGTACCAGCTTGCTCGTCTATCTTATTCATTTATTCACTCAAAGCCAAAAGCCGGAGCTCATGGATGGAACCAGTCTCAATAGCTAGCTTGCTCTGGGGATCCCGTGTTTCCACCTGGAATTTACATGGGTCTGAGATCCACACTTAGGTCCTTGTGTTTGTGCAAAAAGCACCCTAACCATCAAGTCACCTCCCGAGTTCTCCCCTTCACTTTTGTTCATGTGTACCCCTAGCTTGTCAATGTTTGGGGCTTGTTTGGTACCACAAGCAAACCCTTTACTGCTGAAGAGTCAGGGCCACTGACCACCGTGCATATTTGGGCTTCTCTGGTTATCCTCTCGGGTACAGTAGGGCAAGGGAGTGGTAGGGAGATACATTACCCACTCCCAGCCATGTTTCCCTGCACCCCCACCATGCAAGAGTAGCCTGAGCCCTTTCTGAGCTGTGATCAGCTAGCTCTGCCACCACAGCACTCCCCTTGCCCACTGTCCCTGGGAATCCAGTGTCTGAGGCACCCAGAAATAGCAGACTCACTTTCTAATGGGAATCTACTTCTATAAGGGAACCTCTGGTCTTTCCAGAAGGAACCGGCTACAGACAACTGCCTACCAGTGGCAATTGATTTCCAGAAGAATAGTGCCATCACGGAGTTCAGTGCTAGCCACCAGGCTTCCAGGGGCAGCAGTAACTAAAGTGCCCTTCTGTAGTAGTAGTAGTTCCGGAGAGAGAACCTGTACCAGCCTTCATCTCCACAGTCGCGACATTGTGCCCAGGCAACTGTGACCCCCCTCTACTTGGTGGTCAGGGGTAAAGGGTGATTACAGAGTCATCCCATCCACCTTGGTGCTCAGTCCCTTGCTGTGGTGGGATTTCCTGGCAGGGAAGTCTCTGAGATGTGTTCAGGGTGTTTGCTGTTCTGTATGTCCCCTTGGGTCTCTAGTCCATCCTCCTTTCTGCAGCTCTCTCCTTACAGGGCGCTGCCCACTGCCCCTGACCAAGACTTCAAATAAGTTTCCAGAATGTTTCTAAGCTCACAGCCCCAATCCCGTTTCGATTTCTTAAAATGCCCCCCATCTCCCCTCTTAGATTGTTTTTAAGAAGAAATCCCCCATTGTCCTTATTTATACAAAAAAAAATATCATCTAGTTTTCCCTCCTTTACTTTTCCTCTCTACTTCAAATTTTCATCTTACTAGTCAAGCGTGGCCAGCCGGCATTCTTGGCATGGATGTCTTCCTGGTTCTTGGGCTTTGCTAAATTTGGTTGAGTATTGTGGGCCTCTGAGTTTATCACATTTGAAAAACATCTCATTCCTTATTTCTTCAAAAAATTACTTAAATCCCTTTCTATGTCTTCTCTCCTTTGGGAGCACATGTCCTTGGTCACCTGATGTCCCTCAGATTCCTGGTGCTGTTTTTGTCCCTGTTCTTTCCAATGTGCTTCAATTTAGATGTCTTCTATCATTGTGTCTTCAGGGTCTCTGTGGGATCCCTCCTTCACCCACGGGGTCCACATGCTAGGACCCCTGAGGATCCTTTGCATGGGGAAGCATGCTGCGGTTTTAATGCATACCTGTATGAAGCCCAACTTGCAAAACCATCGCAGGAGAAACGGACAGCTTATTTCTAAAAAATGAAATTGGAAAACAGTAACAGTATCCTTTAATCCAATTAGGAAGGGTTCATCTCTGCAAGTTTTTCATTTATGCCTTTAAGCCACAGTCAGTCACAGGTAATCAACACAGAAAACAAACCTCTGGTTAAGGGGAATAGCTGGTCTTCTCTCTGCAATACACAGCCTTCCATTCTTCCCACACAATGCATTTTCATCTCGCACTCTGTGAGACACAGAAGTCCAAGTTGGTCCCTCTTCGTGTTTGCCTTACAGTTGCTAAACACTTAAATGTGAAGACTATAAATATAATGACAAGTTAATGACCTTGCCTACCAACACTAACTTCTTTGTTCAGGTCGGCTTCCTTTGACAGGTTCATTTCCCCATGGTGAGAACTGTTTTCATGGTTTTTATATCACACAGATATGGGGAGTTGGGGGGTTCCTGCGATTGAGTAGAGGTCTTGGTGTATGCTGTGCAAGCACTCACCCCCTACGCTCCCTCCTCAGCTCAGTAGAAATATCAGCTTTGCAATGCAGCGGGCTCTTTACATTCCTCAGTTTTGTTTCAATTAAGTTGTGGGGTGCAGTTTGCTTCTCTGGGGCTGATGCTTTTGGTATTTGCTAGGCAGGAGCAGAGCCCCACTCATCCTCAGCTAACCTCTTTAATTCCATCACATCCAGGGTCTTCTCCATCCTCTCTCTGGAGCCCAGGTATCCCATGGTTTTCTACTGTGTGATAGGGTCTAATGCTCTTCCCAGGGATAGCGCTGCTGTCCAGAAGTCCTTCTGTTTTCTACAGACCTTTCAGATGGCTCTCCCCCAGTAGGAGGCCGGGCCCTCACATACTGGAACATACATGCTCTTGAAGAAGTCCTCGGGATAGCTCCAGAGTTTCCTCCCTGCATCTCCCTCCCCTCCAGGACACCATCCTACTAACCAGCTAGCTTAGTCCCCCAACTCTCAGCCCCGCTTTCTCCTTTCAAACATCAATCTGAGCTTCCTCTTCCGGTACAGTGGCAGGAAGTGGAGATGAACACATGGCTCCTTACATCAGATTTCTATTTCTCAGGCATCTTTCACCCATTGTTGCTTTTACTCTAGTGTCTCAGAAGCCAATGGATACCAGCCAAGAGAAAATCTAAAACTTACTGCTGTATCTTGTCTGGGGCCGGAAGTTCAGAGCTGTTCCTATCCTTCTTATCCGCCTGACTAAAGTTGCCTCAGGGACACCGGGATCCCTGACTCATCTTAGGGCCTCCCTTCAGATCAAGCCACATGGTTTTGCCAGCCGCAGCAATCAGTTCAGCTTCTGGTTTATTCCCAGATGTGCTAGTGAGCCCCATTCCACTGACACTTTTCTTTCCATCAGCCTTGAACACAAGGCAAAGAAAGCCCTGAACGCATGAGAATGCTTGGCGCTCTTCCCCGGTGCGTTCCCAGTATCGTCAGTGAACAGCCACACGTGCATTTCTCACTAAAACCATCATCCTCGGATGACTCTCCTGACTTCATGACTGCTTGTCCACTTTCATCCACAGTCTCTTTCTTCTGCCATCTGTTGCAATAGGGCTGCTCCGTCTTCGTGTAGACCCTCGCTCTCTTTAAGATTTTAAGAGCCTCAACAGTGACTGAGGAGGCCCTTGCCAAAGTCTCTCTGTTCCAGGAGAGTGCCCGTAATGAACGCTTGCTCAATCAGTCATAAATTGTGTTTCCCCTGTCCAGACACTCTAGAAATCCTATCCTCGGGTGCCTCTCCGGCTCCCGCCAGCACATGCTTGCTAATACACCCCTCAGAACATGATATCTTCCCTCTCCCCATTGCCCCCAGCAGGTTTATGCTGGGACGGTGTTGACATATTTATAAAGGAACTGAAGCCTGTTGTATATAATAAGATACGCAAATTCCAGGTTGTACAGATGCATTGGTTCTCATGGTGTGAACACACCCAGCCATCATCCAGACCAAGAAATGGAACATGACCAGCTTTCTAGAAGCTTCCTCGTGGTATTTCTCCGTCACTCCCTCCCCCGCAAGATTAAGAACTAGCTTGGCTTCTGTGTCACTGGATAAACTCTACTTGGTTTTGAACATAGTGCCAATTGAGCCACACAGCACGTGTTCCTTTGTATGTCTTTCTTGGCACAACTTCATGCCTGTGAGCCCCATCCATACTGTCACATGGCATTCACATATTTTCACTTCAGTGTAGTAACCCACTGTATAACAACACTTTAATCATCTCCTTTACTCTTTGTAGACGTTGGTGTCTTTCTGGTTTTGCCGCATTAGGAACAACGCTGCTTTACAGACACCCTTGTACATGTGTTTGTCTATGCCACACTGCCGTTTGGTACATGCCTGGAAGTGGAATTGCTAGGTCTGTGTATCAGTTATAAACTGGAACTTGGGGTCTTTCAAGTTCTGAGCTGAACCTCTCGTGGCATAGGGTTTAAGGTCCTGAATACATTCCAAAGGAACTGCAGGACACCATTTCAGATGGGAGGTCCCATGGGCATCATACAAGCATCTTATCCTACCTATAGGCAAGGGTGCTGGCAGGTAATCCATCAATTTCTGTCTATCTTTGGTCGAGAGCTCCTCCCAGTGGTGTCAACTCCCCTGCCACTGGGAGCTGAACCATTAGCACAAAGGAAATCCCCAGGAAGCAAGGCACAGCCCTGGGGTGTTTTATAGGCTAGGTATATGCCTGCAATAGTGTATGCATACACACAGGCTCAGGGCTATCTCTGCCCAGGACAAACTGAGACAGGCAGGCTGGATCACCTTCTATCTCCAAGTATGGAGACAGGGCAGCAGAAGGCAGAACATCCTACCTCAGCTCAGGGTAACAAGGAGTGTCTTCTGGTCAGGTACAAGTCAAGGGAGGGGGCCATTACAAGGTTCTTTGTAGACGTTATTTCTGTCAGTTTTGTGGTGTTTTGCAAGGAAGAGGAGCCCGTCTTGGTTAGTGTTCTATTATTGTACAGAGACACCATGGCCAAGGCAATTCATAGAGGGGATTTGCTTACAATTTCAAAGGCTTAGTCCATTGTCATCACGGCAGGAATCATGGTGGCACATAGTCAGACATGGTGCTGGAGAAGTAGCTTGGAGTTTTACGTCCAGATCCACAGGCAGCAGGAAGAAAAAGATTCAAGGCCCCAGCCACACACCTCCTTTAACAAAGGTACACCTGTCCCAACAAGACCACACCCCCTAATCCTTCTAATCCTTTCAAACGGCTCCACACCATGGTAACTAATCATTCAGATAGATGAGATTATGGGTGCCATTCTTATTCAAACCACCACAGAGTCTTGGGGTCAGGCAGAGAGGACACAGCTCATATCCAGAAACTTGATCAAGCAGAGGTCCCTTCTGGGGGGAAGCCACAGTGCCCATCAAAATCAACTAAATACCACTCTCCGATAGCACCTGTGCTTACCCTATAAACAGCCCATTGGTTATGGCATCTTCCCATCTGGGGCTCCATACACAGAAGACAGGACACCCAGCAACAGTAGACAAGGAGGTAAGGTGGGGTACAGAGACAGACAGTGTACTCCCTTGCTCTCCTCCCATGTGCATTTGATTCTGTCAGTCTGGGATCAGCAAAGGGAAGACTTTGCTGCAGATGGACTTTCACAGAACCCAAGCTGACACTTCAACACCTAGGAATGAGTCAGTCACCAA
Organism: Chionomys nivalis; assembly: GCF_950005125.1. NCBI lineage: Eukaryota > Metazoa > Chordata > Mammalia > Rodentia > Cricetidae > Chionomys > Chionomys nivalis. The sequence goes on from NC_080106.1 coordinate 37,144,630, forward strand.
TGCTATCAGGAAAACTAAGCCTGGGAAGCAAAGAATGGGAGACAAGAATCAGAAGCAGTTCTGGGTGAGGGCTGCCTCCTCTACCCTGGCTCCAAGGTACCTTATGTTCTGTCCCAAGTAGGAACTTTCTTTCTGACTCCACACGGAGCAGAGCACCATTCTGCCCATCTTATGGTTGCTATGGTTACTTGCTCCTGCATCTCCTGGGGGATGCTTGGCTTGCCCAGCAGAGCACACGTCTCGGGAAACCAACTAGAGGTTTCTGCCCTGCCAGAGCACTCAAGGAAGAGTCATCCACAGGGTGTCCTGTGTCTTCAGAGATTCCTTATTCACCTGTTTGGCTTCCACTCAGCAGGCCAATCACATTGGATATACTTTTTCTTGACTTTCGTTTTCTGTTCCGGTTTTCAGTGTAGGGCAGGGGTTGTTTGTTTTTGTTTGTTTGTTTCTTGTGGTGGTGGATTTTCTAAGGTTATCATTGATTTTGTTTTAGTCTTTTGTTTGTGGTGCCAGGGACATATGAGCTATCACATCTCTCTGTGATGAGACTCAGACATGCTCCCTCCAGGACCAGCGAGCCTCTAGAGACCAGAGAGAACTTGTCCATTTCTATCACATGCAAGTCAGCCAGTTCTGAGTGTCTCCTTCATCAGACTTTCACCTTCCACCAATTTTTTCCCCAAATACTAGGCGAGCCCCCAACCCAAAGTCACCAGAATGATCCAAACTAGAAAATCCTCAGCTTCAGATACTTATGCTTCCTCTTGTTCCATGTCTTGCTTTTCCCTGGAGACCCTAAGGAAAGCTCTAGCCTAGGCTCTCCTGTTGGTACTCCTGCCTGAGGCCAACACAGGGCTTCCCCAAGAATCCTGCATAGTGTAGCATGTCCCCCTGCCATTCCAAGAACTGTAGGAAAGACAATTGGAACCTTTCTTCCATGGTGATTGCCTCTTCATTCACAACTCAGCAACTTCACAAGCTAAATTCCCACACTTTGAGGTGCAGGATGCAAGGACCTTGAAGCTGGAACTGCCAGCTCTCTATGGAGCATGCTCAATAAACCATGCAGCCCAGAGGGATGCAAAGCTGAGATACTCATACAAAGATTCAGTGCACCGATCAAGCTGGAGCGCTCAGGACAGTAAGCCGTATCTCCCAGAGGCAAATTACCAATAATGATAAAAAGAATCCTTTCTCTCTTTTAACCAGTTTGAAAATGACTTTCTGGTCTTCGCACCTGGCTGAAGCACCTTTGCCCAAATCTCTGATCAAGTCCTGCCTCTTCCAGAGAGGTCTTAGGTCACCTGACTTTCTAACTTATCCCTTCCTTCCAATGTTGTGTCATGGGGCTCTCACCACCTGACTAGGTGTCCGTAGGCAAGTCCTATCCCAGTCCAACCTTAGGAGGGTTTTCTCTAAAGTGGGTTTATTAAGAGCAGGACTGCCACCATCTGCCGTTTCTATCAGCCCTCTAAGCCACACCGAGTTTCCAGGGAGGTTTTGAACTTGACTTTCACAGGCAAAATCCAGCCTCCTTCATGTGTTTTGTCCTGTACCAGGGTGCTGCTGCCCTGGCTAGGCTGACCTGGAACACATCATGTAACCCAGGCTAGCCCTGAGCTATCCTCCTAACCCAGCCTCCTGGGTTTGCCATCACACTCAGCTCAGCACCCTTCACCTTCACTCTCGGATGACCAGACGCCTAACCCTACAGTCGCGGAGCGGAGAGCTGGCATGTAGGATAGGGAGAAGAACCTTTACGTATTTCACCATCTGCCCAGCTGTCCTAAGGAGTCCTGGGCTTGCCACTGCTGCCCCGAGACTGCAATGGGCTAGAAGGAAGCTTCCAGCTTCCCCGTGCCTTTTCTGGGAGCGGCCAGGAAACTTCGGCAAATAACTCACAAATCTTCACTGTGTCATCTTCCCCCTGATGCAGTGAACTGGCTTCACAGGCTGTTTCACTCATCCCTTACAATAAGTGCCTCAACAACAGGCTGCCAAGAAGAGCCGGGTCCTTGATGCAAGAGAGTGCCCGCAGGCTGGAGCATAGCGGAGGCATCGTCTCAACCAACCCATTGTACAGATGGGCAGACCAAAGCAAAGGAACCACAAAGCAGCGGACGGGATCTGTTGGCGGCTCTTCTTATGACTCTTACTCCGCAAGGTCAATGCTCCCCAGAGGGTTTGCCCAACTAGCTGAGATAGCGTTGGTCCAGAGTTTCGGGGAAGATTTGTGGCAGAACAGTTCAGAAATGGAAGGTAAACATTTAGGAGATAAGAATTAGAATTGCCACAGCAGCCAAGTGCATGAGCAGTGGACTCGCTGCTCGCAACAGGACGCAGAACCATTCACCTTGCACATAGCACGCACTGGAGGCCACAAGCTATTCTCACGTGGCCAACCCATGGTGCCTGGATGTGTAGACCATCAGACCTAGGTAGGGTAAAATCCCTCTGCCGCCGTGCGGTGGTGGCACACGCCTTTAATCCCAGCTCTCGGGAGGCAGAGGCAGGTGGATCTCTGGGAGTTCGAGGCCAGCCTGGTCTACAAGAGCTAGTTCCGGGACAGGCACCAAAGCTACAGAGAAACCCTGTCTCGAAAATCAAAAAAAAAAAAAAAAAAAAAAATCCCTCTGCCCCACTGGGTTTGAGTGACATCAGAGAAAATGCAATAGGCATTTAGTTTAGATGATAGCGGATCATTTCTGCCTGCTTTGGAAAACATGTAAAGGGCACACTAAATCTGCATTTGTTTGCTTGTTTGACATAAAACCGGGAAGAGTATCTAAGTGAAATAAAATAAAGTAAGATAGGAAAATCTAAAAACTGTCAAAACCCACAATTGCACAGTTAAACACATGGGAAGGCAGAACAAGAAAATAAGTAAAAATGAAATGGATGAAAGCAACAGGAAGAGCAAAATCTATTTTCAAGTCTATCTGTGAAAAATTAAAAGTAATATTCATCATGTAAGCTTGGTGAAAATGATCACAGCAGGGAACACGAAATCTCACTCGGCTACGCCGAGTTGTCGTCAGTGACAGACGGGGTTGGAGATACTCTCAAGAGATGTATGTTTCGGAAAACCGGGATGAGCAAAGGGGCCAAAAGGAAGCCAGGCGTGTCCGGTGGGCTGGACTGGCTGCTGCCTGGGAAAAGGGAATCTCCTGCCCTCTGGGAAGACGGTGATGTGGACCACAATCTTGCCCTAGCATCTTTAATTTTGAAGACATTCTGAGGAAGGCCAGCGTGGAACACACTGTCCCAGATCCCAGATAAAAATCTTTCCTGCTATATGGATGAAACCGACTGGCCACCTTCGGCCAGGGACTCTCTTCCCCACCTGCCCATTTCTTGCTCTCTGGGCTGCTGGCGCCCAGACGGGTGGATACTCTTTCAAGGATTGCTAAAAATCGCTTTATTTTTCACCACTAATTTGCCAACAAGTCCCAACACCAGGCCGGTTGGCCCGAAATGAAACTCTATAATTATACAAAAGCCTGGGTCACTGACCCCCTGATTGCAATATCTTGTCTCTTTTGTCCCCTTCCTTCCACCATCTCGCCCATGGGACCGAATTGCTTTGGCTTCTGCGGCAGCCTCCCAAATGAGGTGCTATTGGGAACTAGTGAGCCATGGCCCTCGGAGGTGTTCCGAGCCTTGCAATAATTTACCCATTTTCATTTTGTTTGATTTCATTAACACCGGGGTCTCAAGGGAGAGCCCAGTTGGGAACAGGGGGGAAAAAAGAAAAAGAAAATAAAGGAAAAAAATACAACTGATCTCAGCTGAAATCAGTGGTTATCACCACCTCATGGTTCAGCGCTGAGAAAGGGGGAGTCACCAAGAACGTAGGTGTGACCTCGGGGAAGAAAAGGACATTTCCCGTGGAATGTCTCAATGCTTAGGCTCTGTCTCACTGTGTTGGCACCAAGCACACGCCCCAGTCTGTCCTCTGTTCTCAAGGCGAGTCTCACCTACCCAGTGGAGCAGCAGCACGTGGGCAGTGGCTGGCTGGCTGGCTGGCTGGCTGGCTGGCTGGCTGGCTGGGGTAGGGACACCTGACCTGGCTCCACCTCCTGCTTCTAAGGTTGCCTTGAGTATGGAGCTCTAGAAGCCTCACTTCTCTCATCAACAGACTGCGAACAGCAGTCCTTAACTCGCAGGACGCCAAGGGTGAGCTGGGATAAAGGGAGTCATGGATTATGGCTGCCTCTCAAGCTGTGGTGTCCAGGAGAGGGAGAAGTGCCAGAAGTGATGGCTGTCATCGTTAAGATTCCTTTCTCCTCCACCCCTTCCTCCTCCTGCTCCTGATCCTCCTCCACCTCCACCTCCTCCTGCTCCTCCTCTTCCTCCCCCTCCACCTCTTCCTCCTCCTGCCCCTGATCCTCCTCCACCTTCTCCTCCTGCTCCTCCTCCACCTCCACCTCCCCCTGCTCCTCCTCCACCACCACCTTCTCCTCCTGCTCCTCCTCCTCCTCTTCCTCCACCTCCTTCTCCTCCTGCTCCTGCTCCTCCACCTCTTCCTCCTCCTGCTCCTCCTCCCTCTCCACCTCCTTCTCCTCCTACTCCTCCTCTTCCTCCACCTCCTTCTCCTCCTGCTCCTGCTCCTCCTCCATTACCTCCTGCTTCTCCTCCTCCACCTCCTCCTGCTCCTCCTCCCCCACCTCCTCCTCCTGCTCCTCCTCCTTCTCCACCTCTTCCTCCTCCTGCTCCTGGTCCTCCTCCTCCTCCATCATCAGCATTTCCCTGCCACGGTGTCTGGTACAGATGTGTTTGATTCTACCTCCACTGTGACAAACGCAGGAGAACAGTAACCCAAGGAAGGGGGGGCTTGCTTTGATTCACATGTTCAGAGATTTCAGTCAATGCTCAGCTGGAGCCATGGTTTCTGGGCTGTGGTGAGGCACAGCACTGTGGCCGACAGGCATGAGGGAGCAGAGCTACTCATTTTACGGGGACAGGAAGCAAAGGGAAAGAGATAGGAAGAAGGCAGAGCCTGATCTGCCCTTCAACGACAGACCCCTAGTGACCTGTTTATTCCAGCCAGCTTCCTCTTCCATCCACCAGCTCCCAGTAGTCTGCTCAGATCTCATCACAGTTTGAACCATTAGTCAGGACAGCCCCTTCATGATCTGGACTGCCCCTCTCTGAGTCCCCCATCAGGCACACCCAGGAACATGTGTCCTGATCCTGCCGCAGCCTGGGTTCAGGTCCTGAGACTGGGAAGCGGCGTGGACACAAAGAAGTGAATTGTCCATCAGATGAGTTTCACACAAGTGGCCTGCCCTGAATAGCTCCAGCCGTCTTTATTTATACATCAAAAACAGGCATGTTTTTCCATGCTAACAAACAAGTTTTTCCCATCCTCCAATGTTAACTCCAGGCAAAAACAAATTTGTCAAATATGTTTTCTCCCAAATTTTACATCAAAACCTCTTTAAACCAAAAACAACACTTCGTTTCGTTAGCTTGGCCAAATATTGAGCCAGGTCTATCCTGTCTTTACAAAACTAGAAGATGATTGACATAAGCACACATTTTCAAGAACAACAATCCCGTTCAAAACATATTTACAGATATCGGGGTGATCTGCCTCCAATCCTGCCTGCACTGCATCAGAACAGCTCTCTGGGTCTGAAGTGACAACTGACATCCCCAGATAAGAAACCTGAGAAGCATCAGCTCCTAAAGAATTTTAGGGGTAGATATTTGAGGGAAAAAGGCGGGGGGGGGCTTTCCAGGAATGATCACATCTGTCCCGTGCACTATTGAGAAAATGACACTAAAATCACAAAGAGAATCATCAGTCACTAAAAGAGAGAAAGAGCAATAGGCCATGCAGTCCCAGTGGTATTCTGCACTGTCCCAAAAGTCTACTGGTCCTTGCTGAGTGACACTGTCCCCATGGGCTTTTCCTCATCTGGAGACCCGTTGGACGAGCACTCATGTACTGGGCCAAAGCTAGGTTGCTTGGCTCCCAACAAACGTGCTTCACTGATATCCTCAACACTTGGTCAAGTCATCACCCCAAGGTCTCCGGAGACAGAACTGGCTTCAGCTGTGCTCATGGATGAAAGCACAGTCTGAATGTGTTCCTCAGAGAGATCATGGAGTAAGACACACAGTCATACAGACACACATACACATGCATACACACACATGCACACACACATACATACACATGCATACACACACAGGCACACACACACATACACACACATACATACACACACACATACATGTACACACATACATACCCACACATACACTGCTATGACAGTGCACTGAGTGACCCCAGGCTAGAGACATTGCCACTTCATCCTAAGCCAATTGCAGACCAATGGGACCAGTGCTTCAGGGCAGAAGTGGTTTCCAAGGCTTCTCAAGTCAACATCAAAGAGCACTGGCATCAGCTCTGTCACTGAAGGAGTTTCCCAGCCTCGACTGGCTGAGTCCTTCCGTGTGAGTGCAAAGAACATAGAGAGCACAGGTGACATTGAGCGTGCATCACCCAGCAGGCTTCTGGGTGCTTTCCATGAATCAACTCACCTCATCCTCGCGTTGATGACCAAGAAGCAAGACCCTGTCCTGTCCACCTCATGCGCATCTCCTTCACTAGCTGTCAGTCAACCCCACCTTTACAAACTCCTTCATGTGTGTTGAACTAAAACCTTCCTGGTTGGTGTAGGATGTCCTTCTGTATTTGCGTTGCTTTCATTGGTTGAATAAAGAAACTGCCTTGGCCTTTTGATAGGGCAGCCCTTAGGTGGGCGGAGTAGACAGAACAATGCTAGGAAGAAGGGAAGAGTGGCAGACGCCATGAATTTCCTGCCTGAGACAGATGCTTACTCTTGCCAGTAAGCCACAATCACGTGGTGATACACAGACTCACTGTCATAAAGACATGGGAGTCTCCACTCCTTGGTTTATCTTGTCCTTGCCATGACCACTGTGTCCACGGAAATGCTGTAGACGAGGAAAGATTATTGCTATTCTTGTTTTCAGAAATCATTGCATGGAGGTGTGGCTGGATGTGCTTGGGTGGGGTGCTTTGGTGGTGGCAGAAGTCTATGGAGGAGGAAGCTAAGAGACAGGAGGGGACTGGGATCAGGGATGCCCCTTACAGGCATGCCATCAGTGTCCTATTCCCTCCAACTAGGTCCCACCTCCCCAGATAGTGACGCCAGCTGGGGACCAAGCTTCTGGCATCTGTGTGTGCGTGAAAGGCGCCAGGGAAGATAGAGTAGGATGCAAGGGACGGCGGCCTCGCCTCTGCTTTGAGAATCCCAGCCTCCATCCAAACACTTTTTTAGCCAGACAACCACACACACACACAAGACTGAATTCAAGCTTCTAAGGGGAGCACCCACCTCTACCCCGACCCCTGCCAACCTCCATTGGGGAGCACTGGAATTACAGCTCAATCAGGTTTCTACAGCAAAGACCCACTCATTCACCTACCCCCTTCCCCCTTTTCCTAACCCTTCCCACCTTTCTCCACCACGCTCATTTCTACCTCAGGGCCTTGACACATGCTATTCTCTTTTCTGTGATGCATTCGGCGGCATTTCCTGGTCATTCGGCCAGCTGTTGCTGGCCTCTCCCAGGTCCTGTTTATCTTGGACCTCTGATCCACTTCTTTCTAAGCAAAAGACTTTTCATTCTTACTGGAAGTCTGCATATCGTGTGCCTCTGTGCCTCAGTTTCCACATCTACAAACTGGGGCTAATTCAGCATCTCAGGGCTGTCTGGAGGGACGAGCTGACTGGCACAGCACCCTTACCAGTGCCTGATATACAGCAAGCATCTTGGAAGTGCTTCATTCTCCCTGTTCATTTTATTGCTCTCAGTTCTGTCTGGACTAGCACTTCCCGAGGAGGACCTGATACATGCAGTTCTCTGAAGATGCTGTTATGTTTGAGTAGTGCAAAGCAGGAGGCTTCAGCGTGACATTTCCACAGGCACATAAGGTACAATGTAGGATGCTCAGGGCCCAGAGCCTTGCACAGGCTGGGCTCACGCACTGCCAAAGCTCCGTCAGTGCTTAGGTGTATTTTTGAATGACCGTACGAACACAAATGGACCGGGGAGACAAGGTACAGCAAACACAGCAATGCCCCAAGCCTGTTCCCCAGCCACGCCCTCTTCATGGCTGTAATTAGCCAATAACAAGACTCCCAGCTCCAGGGCCTCACACACAGAGCCTTTTGCAAAGATGAGATGTTCATTTGTTAATGACTACATAGCAATATTGAGAATTTTGGTTGCATTGTGAGACCGGTGCCTTCCCCATTCACCAATAATGACAGACCACTTAAAAAATAAATAACACATATAATTTAAGCAACTAAAACAAATAGCAGTGTTGACTTTGTCTGGGAAAATATTTTCTATTTCCTCGAAGCGTCCCCACGGGTGCCCTGCCTTGGTCTCCCCTGCTGAGATGCCGCCTCAGCAGGCAGCCTGGGAGCCAAGTGCAGGAAGAGGCAGCAGGGAGGGGACTCACCCACAGCTCCCCGAAGCCAGACCTTGCTCCCTGCACCCCAGGGCACTTGCCCTCAGATGTCACAGATTCGTAGGCCTATACAACCCCACAAGGTACAGAGCAGAGCAGGAAGCAATAGGAACCAGTGGGGCCTGTGAAGAATGGAGAAGCCATTGTCCCTCCCACAGGGGACTGCCCTCACCAACAGTTACACTACAAAAGGCAAGACCAGCCTTGAAAAATCTAGTATTTCAAAACAAAGCAAAACAAAACAAAAATCCATTTAAAGAATGAGAGAGAGAGGAGGCCGGCAGTGGTGGCATATGCCTTTAATCCTAGCACTCAGGAGGGCAGAGGCAGGTGGGTCTCTGTGAGTTCGAGGCCAGCCTGGTCTACAGAGTTAGTTCCAGGACAGTCAAAAAGAAACCCTTTCTCGAAAAATAGAAACGAACACAAAAAAATTTAAATAAATGACAGGGGTGGGGCTTCGTGTCTTTGTGATTGTGGGACTGGACAAGCTAGGTTAATGTCCCACCACCAAGCTCCAGCCTCAGGGACAAGACAGGAGTCAGCTCCTGACACTAGAAAGCAAGTGACAGGGTGAGAACTGGCTCCTGACAATTGGACAGGGGTGACAGCGTGGAGGACAGCCCATGGTACCAGAAGGTAGGTGACAGGACAGGCACTGTCTCTTCCTAGGGGCTCAGTATACCAGCCTCCTGTTGTCTGGTCGCCAATGGGATGCCTCCTCCTGCCAAGTGCAGGAGAATAGTTTATTGTCCTCATGCAGATTGGATTGGAGGAGGACAGAGAACCCAGGTGGTTGACTCGGCCGTCCATCTGGCAGGTGAAGGAGTAGACAGGCACCGAGGTCATCTGAGTTACACTTCTGCTAAGCACCCAGTCTACCAGGTGCAGCTTAAGTACTGGACAGTCAAGTCAGAACCTTGATGAATGAGGGAGAACCTATAGAAACTAGACAGGGTCACCGGGAGCAGGAGCCCCACCTATGGTGGAGAAGAGTTGGCTCACTAGCTGGGCTCAACTTCCAGCCTTCACTGATTGGACCTTGTAGAAGGGGAGGAGTCACCTAGCCCAGAATGAGCCTATCAGAATCCTTCTCCAGAAACATGCAGATGAGCACAGTGTGTCTGTCAGCAGAGGCTCTGAGTTTGTTCTGCTGGGGGCTTTGGTGAGACATTATAGAGTTAGGGTACGCCTGGCATGGTGGTGGGAGAGGGGTTCAGGTGACACAGGTCATCCCTGGGCAGAGCCACAGAGCATCGCAGGAAGCAGCCCTCTGTCGGGGGCCCTGATGAGATCCGCCACACTAACATCTGGTCCAGATAATGGGACAGGGGTCGCACCATCTCCTCACACAGTCTTACCCTCTTATGGCTTCCCAACACATCTGGAATAAAACACCAAGGACACTGCCACAACAAACCTGCCACTGCACCATCTTTGGAACACTTCTTACAATTCCCTGCCCTTGCACCAGCAGGGCGTTAATTCCCACAACAGTTTCTGGAAAGTCCTCCATAGCGCCTCCTCTGGCTCCAGTCAAATCTGCTCATCCTGCATGGGATTGATAAATCCACCTGTTCTTCTAATAGATCCCTCCCTCTCTCCCCTTCTGTGGTCCATCACCCCATCCTGCCTTCCCACAAGAAACCTTGCTGTGGCTCATATTAAATGTAAAATTAAATGGAATCAGCAAAGGGTTTGGTCCATAGTGAGCCCTCTATAAGTGTGAGTGCATTCGTATCTGTGTGTGTGTGTGTGCGTGCGTGTGTGTGCATGCATGGCCACTCATTTGATTTTGCTTGGCCTCCCCCAGTTGGAGTGTGATCTTCAGTGGCCTGTGCCCGACATGTGCCAGTTGATAAATATTGGTCAGGAAGGAAAGGGAGGGGGGAGAAAGGAAGAGAGGGAGCCTGCAGAGAGAGTATCAAGCTGCTTGAATGCTAATCTTGGCTCTGCAATGTCTCAGCTGGGCCTCCTTGGCCAGGCATTTCCCCCTCAGTCACAGCATCCTACAGCCCAAGACTCAGCGAGAAGGCAGCCATGACGGAATCACTTGGGGGCGGGGGGGGGGGATCTTTGGAAGGGCGGCAGGCGAGGTGACCTGTGTATTAAAGTCCTCTGTAAAGGCCATTGCTGCAGCCTGTCCCTTCTAGTAGCTTCCTTGTCCGCCCTCTGTGGCCTGCCACTGACCGGGGCGTGCAGCCACACTGCGCCCCATTAGCATCATTAGGCGTACAGTGATTATAATAATTAGGCGACCCTCCATAACAACGCCCGCTGCTCAGAAGTCGTAATTGCTGCGTGGAGATTCAAATGAAGGCTAATTAGACGTCAGTTGCTCTCCCCTCCCCAGCTCACAGTCCCCTACATTATCTTAATACCAAACTGCCCAGTGATCACCAGCCATGCTGGATAATCCACAGCGCCTAGAGCAAGCAGCAGGGTGCAGGGACACCAGCCCGCAGCCGGAGCCAGCTGCGCATGCGCAGAGAGAAAGCGGGCTGGCAGGGCTGAAGATTTGGCACTCAGCACCAGAGGCAGGTGGGACTGGGTGCCAGTGGTCCCATGTGTGTTGGCGCTGCAGCAAGCACTTTTTTCTCCTCCTGTGGAACTGAGAAGCCGCGGGGCCCTGTTTCACAGAGCAGGTGGTATTTTTATGAGCGTGTCGGGTTTGCCTCACTGGAGCACGATACTGAGACAGTTACTTCAAATGGGGAAAGTTTGGCTAGGCCCACATCTCAGAGACGGTCGGTCGGCCTGCTGCTTTAGGCCTGCAGTCAGGTAGGGCATGGTGGACAGAGTCCTTGCAGAGCAAAGCTGCTCACTTCACAGTGACAGGAATCAGAGACAGGATGGCGCCTTTGAGGACACACCCCAATGGTCTTACAGGTTCACCACCTTCCAACAGTGCTTATCTGCTGGAGACTCTCCTTCCTCACACGGGTCCCCAAGGGACGTGGAAGATCCAAACAGAAGCAAGGAACAAACCAGACAGATGCAGCAGCTGCCTTGGTGAAGGAGAAAGGCCTTGGTGCTGGGCACCCCTATAGCCTTGCCCCACCTACCCCCCCCCCCCCCGCCCCCCGAGATCCCTCTGCCACCTTTGCGAGAGCCGCTTGGGCACAGCGTCTCGAGTCCCAGTCCACAGGCTCTGCTTTCACAAGTAGGACTCGGAATCTTCCACTGACCCCGAATGCAGCTTCCCAGGGAGCCCTAAGCCCAGGACAGCCAAACAATTGATGACTCTGCCCAGCGTGGTGTCAGGGCCTCAGTTTCCCCACTTGTCCACACCAGAGTGTTAGACACAATGACCTCCAAGGGCCTCTGGCTCTCTGCTCGGTTTTGTGGAGGCTCACTCCACAGCTGGCATTCTGGGGCTACTAAAGTGTGAGGGAAAGCAAAACTTGAGGCCTGCTTCCCCACAGAGTGATGTCTAGGCCCACTAGGTGTGAAGACCTAGCTGAAGATCAAAAGACGACTCTTGTCAAGTGTTCCTTGCTCTCACCGGCCAACAGGGGACCATGTACTAAAAATGAAAAGTTATTTCACAATAGCCTCGAGAAATATATATCTTGGGACGACTTTAACCAAGCAAGTGAAAGACCTGTATAATAAGAACTTAAAGACAGTGTAGGAAGAAATTGAAGAAGATATCAGAAGATGGTAAGATCTCCCATGTTCATGGATTGGTAGGATTAATAAAGTAAAAATGGCCATCCAACCAAAAGCAATCTGCAGATTCAGCACAATTTCCATCAAAATTCCAACACAATTCTTCAAAGAACTTGAAAGGACAATTTTCAGTTTCATATGAACACACACACACAAACACACACACACACAAGGTAACTAGAACGATCCTTATAATAAAACTGCTGGAGGTATCACCATCTCTGAAGTCAAGCTGTCCTGCAGAACTATAGCAATAAAAACAGCATTGTATTGGCACAAAAATAGAAGCACTGATTAATAGGATCAAAATTAAAGACCCAGATATAAACACTTATAGACACCTGAGTTTTGATAAAGAACCCAGCAATACATACTGGAAAAAGACAGCATCTTCAATAAATGGTCAAACTGGGTGACTGAATGTGGAAGAATCCAAAAAGATCCATACTTAAGACCCTGCACAAAACACACCTGCAAACGGATCAAAAACCTCAACGTAAGGCAAGACACCCTGAGCCTAACAGACAAGTATGTAGGGAATAATCTTGAACTCACTGACACAGGAAAAACTTTCCGAACAGAACACCATTAGCACAGGCACTAAGATCCACAATTAATAAACAGGGCTTCATGACACTGAAAAGCGGCTATATGGCAAAGGACATCATTGTCGAGGTGGCATCATTGCTCAGGTGGCAGCCTACAGAATGGAATGATTTCTACCAACTCCACATCCAAAGGAGTGCTAATACTAAAATATATACACAACTCAAACAGCAGAACATCGAGAAAACAGATAACCCAATTTAAAAATGGGGTACAGATCTAAAGAGAGAATTCTCAAAAGGTGAAATATAAATATCTGAGAAATACTTAAAGAAATGTTCAACATCCTTAGTCATCAAGGAAATGTAAATCAAACTACTCTGAGATTTCATCTCACACCAGTCAGAATGGCCAACATCAATAAAACAAGTGACAGCACAAGCTGGCAAGGGTGTGGAGTAAGATGAAAACTTATCCATTGCTGGCGAAAGCACAGACTTGCAGAGTCACTATGGAAATCAGTGTGGCTGTTGCTTAGGAAGCCGGGAACAGACTGACTTCAAGATCCACTCTTGTGCGTCTTCCCAAAGGACTCTACATTCACCCTACTGCAGAGACATTTGCTAAACTATGCTCATTACTGCTCCATTCATAATAGCTAGGCATTGCAAACAGCCTAAATGTCTATCAGTGGAAGAATGGATCAAGAAAATGTGACACATTTATACAAGGAAATATTCAACTGTTCAAAAGGAAAATTTTAAAATGGTAAATAGATGGATCTAGAAAAAAATCAACCTGAGTGGTATGTATTTGTTAGTCAGGATGGTATGTATTTGCTTATATGTGAATGATAGCTGTTAAGTCTTCAGTAAACAGGCCATAATCCATATACCCACAGTGGTTAGGTATAGAGTAAGTGACAAAGGGGGAAATGGAGTAGGCAAAGGCAAGGACCAAGAGAATCAGATGGAGGAGAGAAAAAAGGGGGTAAGGAAGAGAATATAGTTAAAACTAAGGGCCATTTCAGAGGTCACGTGGAAACCCAAAACAACAGAAGCTTCTTTTCACCAAATAAAAGGTAAAGCCCCAACTAAAAATCTCTCATCACCAAATAAAACTTTCAGTTCTAGGAATGGGTTACACCTCATTGAGCCCCGTGGACACTCATAAACAACCAGGCTATTGCCAAGGTTACTGAATACTCTCCACAAACTGACGGCAAGGTCCTATGGCTGAAGACACCTACACAGTTCACCGAACACAAAGTCAAGTTGGTGCCTTCTTAGTGTTTTCACCTCTACTAACTAGTGTTTGTGGTACTAGAAGATGCTCTGCACGCTACCAGAGGGGAAAGGTAAAGACCAAACCCTTCAGTCTACAATGGTAACCTACCTGCAAGACATTGATGCAATAGTGGCACAAAGCTTGTGGGAGTAACCAACCACTCTCTGATTTGATTTAAGGCTTTTTCCATGAGAGGGAATCCATAACTGACCCTGCTTGGGTAGTCAAGAACCTGAAACTAGATAGGCCAGGGACCCAAGAGGAAATCAAATGCTACTAAGGTGCTAAGGGGATGGAGCAATAAAATGACTCCTAATGACATTCCGCGATACTCATGTATCAGTGTCTTGCTCAGTCGTCATCACAGATACTTGCTCCTGAATAATATGGTAATGAATGCTGAGACACACAGCTGGACAATGTGCAGACCAAGAAAGACCTTGGGACACTCAGTCCTAAATAGGCTATCTCCATCAAATCCTTCCCTTGGGGCTCAGGGAACCCTGTAGAAGAGGAGGCAGAAAAAATTGTAAGAGCCAGAGGTAATGGAGGACAGCAAGGAAACAAGGCCTTTGGGACACAGCAGAACGGACACACAGATGCCTGTGGTGGCATGCACAGGGCCTGCGTGTGTCTGAGCCCGGTGGAGTTCCAGAGCCAAGAGAGGTGCATACAAGCCTCCATCCCTAACCCCAAAACTATCTCCTCTTGATAGCCACTTACAAAGGAGTTCTCCCGCAGAGTCTCACTGGGTACACAGTATGCCTCCCGAGGGCAAGGCCTGTACCTAGCAGGTGATAACCAACACAGGAAGAACTCAATAGTGCTTTTTGGAGGTTCCTGGTCTCATAGTGCTTTGTTAGGGCATTGTTTTGTTTTGTTTCTTTGTTTACTTTTTTCTTTTCTGTGTTTATTTTCTTTCTTTATTTTCAGGTATTTTGTGTACATATATGGTTTCAAGCGTTATGTTTTTATGGGATTTCTGTATGTGAAAATGTGTGTGGTTCTGCATCTCTATGTGTTTCTGTGCTTTTCTCTTGTTCTTTTTTTCCTGGTAGTTTGCTTTGTCCTATTCCGGCTTGTTTATTTTTATTTCATGTTATTTTACCTTATATTATGTTTAGATGCCTATTTGTATTCTAAAGAGAAATAAAAAGGGGGTG
The DNA here is from genome assembly GCF_950005125.1 of Chionomys nivalis. Lineage (NCBI taxonomy): Eukaryota > Metazoa > Chordata > Mammalia > Rodentia > Cricetidae > Chionomys > Chionomys nivalis. The sequence continues at coordinate 37,159,813 of NC_080106.1, forward strand.
TGGATATAGGTGTGGGGAGTTGGGGTAATTTAAGAATCGGGGGAGTAGAAACCATAGTCAAAATGTATTGTATAAAAAAACTATTTTCAATTTTTTAAAAAATGAAAGATTAAACCAAAACACACGCACGCAACACACATATACACATGCACATCTATTGCCACGTGCACACCCACACCCACATGCATTGTCTCTCACGCATGCGTACAATCCATACTCACATGCATAGCCCCTCATGCATGAATACTCATCCATACTCACATGTACACCCCACATGCATGCATACTCATCCATGTTCACATGCACATCTATATCCTCATGCACTCCCACACCCACATGCATACCTATAAACACACACACATTCTCAGACACACACACCCTCACACACATGCATACATAAACATGCATATCCACATGTATACCTTTACACATATGCACACACACATGCATACACACATACGCACACCCACACCCCTACAGAAGTAGAACCTGCCCCTGCAAGCATACAGAACAGAAGATAATGCAGGATCCCCATCAAAATTACAACACAATTCTTCTCAGATCTCGAAAAAACAATACTCATTTGAAAAAACAAATAAGAAAAAAAAAAAACAGGGTAGCTACAACAATCCTGCATCACCAACCCTGATTTCAAGGTCTACTATCGAGTTATAGCAACAAAAACATCATGATATTGGTATAAAAACAGATAGGTGGATAATGGAATTGAATCAAAGACCCTGATGTAAATCTACACACCTATGAGAACCTGATTTTTGACAAAAAAAAAAAAAAAGCCCAAATTATATAGGGAAATAAAAAGCATTTCCAACAAATGGTGCTGACATAACTGGGTGTCAGCATGTAGAAGAATGCAAACAGACCCATATCTACTGCCCTACACAACACTCAAGTCCAAATGGATCAAAGACCTTAACATAAATCCAATTACACTGAACATGATATAAGAGAAAGTAGGAAGAAGCCTTGAATGCATTGGCACACCACACGGCTTCCTGAATAGAACGGTACCGGTAGCACAGACACTGAGATCAACAAATGGACCTTCCTGAAATGGAAAAGCTTCTAAAGGCAAGGGACACAGTCAATGAGACAAAACAGCAGCCTACAGAAATGGAAAAGATCTTCACCAACCCCACATCTGACAGAAGGCTGTTCTCCAAAATACATAAAGAACCAGACATCAAGATAACAAACAATCCTATTTAAAAATGGGGTACAGACCTAAATAGAGAATTCTCAACAGCAGAATATCTAACAGCCAATAGACAAAGAATATCCTTCAACATCCTTAGCCATCAGGGAAATGCAAATCAAAACAACTCTGAGATACCATCTTACACCTGTCAGAATGACTAAGATCAAAAACACTAATGTCAGCTTAGGCAGGAGAGGACAAGGAGTAAGGGAAAAGCTCCTTCATTGCTAGAGCTGAGAAGGGCCTGACCCTTACCTCTTCAAGCCGGACTGGTGAAATCAGAGAGGGTTTCTTAAAAGTAGTGACCCTGAGGACAGCTTTAGGGCCAGTCTGTCTAGAAGACAGTCACCTCACTGGGTCTGGAGGTGCCCAATCATTCAGCAGAATTCTTCCCAGGGTAAGGTTCCATCTGTCAAAGTTTGAGTGTTTTTGTTCCTTCCCAAGAGCCATGTTGAAGTTTAATCCCAGTGCCCCCACGTTGGAGACACAACCCTTAAAAGATGCACACACTATATGCAGAGGCCTCTCTTTACTGATGGGGAAGTCAGTCCTTGCTGCTGCTGTTGTTTCTTTTGTGGGGACCCAGCACTCATAGCCCCTGGAAAATGCAGAGTGCAAGAAGCCATCCTAAAGCATAGGCCAGAGTCTCTGAGACTGCAAACCTTCCGCCTGGCCTCCCAATGTGCTACATTTCTACTGTCTAAAGCACCCAGTCTCGGGCATTCTGTTACAGTAGCACAGACAGACTAAGACATTATTCTAGCAGACAGATAACCAGAGAACTCCTCATGAAGCTTGGAGAACAGAGCCCCATTCTCAAATACTAGAGACAAGTCTCAGACAAACTCTGGGGGCCAATGGGAAAAGTAGCTAGACTTGCCTGCTTGTTTTCATGAGTAGGTAGGTATGCCTGCAGAGGCCAGGGCAGGGGATCAAGTGTCTTCCTCTATCTTCCTACCTTACTGCCTCGAGACTAAGTGCAAATCCCCTGCCTCTGTTAGGCTGGCTAGCTGGAAAGCCCAGGGGTCTATCTGTGCTCCGCAGTGCTTGGGTTGCAGGCATGTGTTGCCATGCGTGGATTTTACATGGGAACCAGGCATACAACTCATGTCCTCCTGCTTACAGGCATGTGTTGCCATGCGTGGATTTTACATGGGAACTAGGCATACAACTCATGTCCTCCTGCTTACACAGCAAGTGTTCTTTCCCACTGAACTGTCTGATTTTCCAACAGTACACGCTGCGTGTTAGGCACTGCATGGATTCTCTTCTTTAATTCTCGTTATGACCCTATCCATGAGATACTATGATTGTCTGCACTTTTCAAATAATGCAACTAATGCAAGAAGAAATGAGAAGTCCTGACCACACATCAGGGAAGCCTGTTGCAATTAATGTCTCCTTTTCCAAGATCTTCTGTGGGTTCTCCACCAGCATGAACCCCTTTAGACTTTCAGGGAAGACTCTGAGGAGACCCTCAATGGCTAGGACTTAGACATTTCTGTTTGGAAACAACTCACTGAGCATCCTTGCCCAATGGATGTGCTGTGCACGTGCAAAGCAAGAGTGTACAGGGTAGACATGGAGGGACTGCTGCTGTTGCTGCTGCTGCCACCACCGCTGCTGCTACCACTGCTGCTGCCGCCCCCGCCGCTGCTGCTACCACTGCCGCTGCCGCCCCTGCCGCTGCCACTGCTGCCGCTGCTATTGATAACTTAAGAAGTTACACATGGTGGGAGTGCTGATCCAGCCAGAATGAAGAGACATCCCTGAATTCACAGGACATCAATGAGGAATATCTTCATGTTATCTATGATGTCATTTCAAGAGAGGATTATATGATGCAAAAAATTGCCCTGAATGTGGACAGCACTGTTTCATAAACTGGGGTGCCCAGACTGAAGAAAATGGTAAAAAGCCAAAAGATGGCTGAATGCTGGAATTCTACCTTCTCTGCTTCCTGTTCTACCAAGATGTTCACAAGCAGCCTCATGGTCCTGCCACCACAGCTTTGAGTTACTCCTGCCCCCGCGACCTCCCAACTATATAGACTGTGTTTCTTTAATCTCTATGCCCCCCAAAAATCTCTGTTTCCTTACGTTGCTTCTTGTCAGATATTTGGTCACAATGATGAGAAAGGTGTACATACACTAAATACATAGCCCAGTATAACCAGACACAGCCTAGTATAACCAAACACGGCCAAATATAACCAGACACAACCTAGTACAATCGGACACAGTCTAATATAACCAGACACAGCCTAGTATAACCAAACACAGCCTAGTACAACCAGACACAGACTAAATATAACTAGACACAGCCTAGAACAACTAGACACAGCCTAATATAACCAGACACAGTCTAGTATAACCAAACACAGCCTAGTATAACCAAACACAGCCTAGTATAACCAGACACAGCCTAGTATAACCAGACACAGCCTAGTATAACCAAACACAGCCTAGTATAACCAGACACAGCCTAAATATAACCAGACACTGCCTAGTATAGCCGGATGTAGCCCAAGATAACCAAAACAAACCACAAGGAATTCCACTCTTGCCAGAACAAGGTTCAATGACACTAAAGGGTAACAAAATGTCAGAATAGAATAAAAGGTTAGTACACAGACCAAAAAGAAAAAACATTCAAAAATCAAAAAAGAGCTGATGATCTTGAGGGTCAGAAGTTGGGGTTAACATCCACAGATTTTGAAACCGTTGCCATAAATATGTTAAGGAAATTTATAGAAAACACAGAGCCAAAGAGGGAAAATACAATGACTCTGAAACAAAAAATCCAAGAGAACAAAACAGGAATTCAAGAACTGGTATTATGTCTGAAATAAAATAGTCACTAGGTGTCTTTGAAGTCAGGCTCGATGCTGTTGGAAAAGAAAAGAAAAAGCAGTGAACTGGGAGATGCACCTGCTGAAAGAGCCCAGAGAGAAAGAAAAAGCTTTAAAAATAGGCAGGAGCTCAGCAACTGTCAGGCAATATTAAGTAGTTCAACATGCTCAGTAAGAGAATCCCAGATGGAGAAGGGAGAGAGAATAGTGCAAGGAAATGTATTTGAAGAATACTTACAAAATTTCATAGAAATTAGGTTTTCTTTCAGTGTGATAAACACCATGGCCAAGACAACATGGAGAAGAAAGGGTTTGTTTCATCTTAGAACTCTCAGGTCACACAATGTGGTGGTTTGAATGAAAATGGCCCCATAGATTTATAGGGAGTGGCATTATTGGAGGCGCGGCCTTGTTGGAGCGGTGTGGCCTTGTTGAAGTAGGTGTGGTCTTGGAGTAGGTATGGCCTTGTTGGAGCAGATGTGGCCTTGTTGGAGAAAGTGTGTCATTAGGGTTGGGCTTTGAAGTTTTAGATGCTCAAATCATGTCCCATTACTCTCTCTCTCTCTCTCTCTCTCTCTCTCTCTCTCTCTCTCTCTCTCTTTCTCTTCCTGCTGTGTTCAGATTCAGATGTAGAATCTTGGCTCTTTCTCCAGCATCATGTCTGCCTGCACACTACCATGCTTCTCACCAAGATGATAATGGACTAAATTTTTGAACTGGTAGGCCAGTACCAATTTAATGTTTTCTTCTATAAGAGTTGCCATGGCCGGGCTGGAGAGATGGCTCAGAGGTTGGGAGCACTGACTGCTTTTCCAGAGGTCCTGAGTTCAATTCCCAGCAACCACATGGTGGCTCACAGCCATCTGTAATGAGATCTGGTGCCCTCTTCTGGCCAGCAAGGATACAGACAGACAGAACACTGTATACATAACAAATAAATAAATCTAAAAAAAAAAAAAAAAAAAAAGAGTTGCCATGGCCATGGTGTTTCTTCACTGCACTAGAAACCCTAACTGAGATACACTCTATCACTGAAGGAAGTCAAAGCAAGGACCTGGAGGCAGGAGCTGAAACAGAGACAATGGAGGAACACTGCTTATTGGCTATTCCACACGGCTTGCTCAACCTGATTTCTTATAGAACCCAGGACCACCTGCCTAGGGCTGCCACCACCCATGCGGACTTGGCCCTTCCACATTAATCATTAATTAAGAAAATATCCTACAGACATACCCACAGAAGAGGTTGATAGAGGCATGTTTTCAACTGAGGTTCCTCTTTTTAAATATGTCTAGGTTCCTGTCAAGCTGGTTGTTCCTAACCAGCACAGCTGAGCTCAACATACTCAAAGAGCAAATATAATCAGTATTTAAAAATACACCCATGTATTCATAGCTATATGCTAACTTTTAAAAAAGACGAAATACAGCTCTATAAAAACAGTCAGAGACAAAGATGTAATACATACAGGGGAATACTGATGTCCAAAAATGGAGATGGAGGAGAGAAATCTAACCAGAATTGTATATACAATTGTATATACAAATTACATGTTCAGAATTGTATATAGAAAAATAAGGGAGAGTAGGAAGATGAGGCAGGAGAATTGAGAGTTGTAGGCTAGCTCAAGAATTTCAGGATGCGGCAAGATCCTGGCTTATTAGAAAGAACAAAATAGATACAGTTTCAGATAAACAAAAGCTCAAATTATTTGTTGTCAGCAGTCTTGCCCCTCAAAGACTTAAAAAGTAAATACATTGAAAAAATTCTTTTGGTGAAGGAGTAATTAAAATAGATGAAAATTCAAATATGTTAAAAAGAATGAGTACACTGGAAATAACAGTGTTTTTGAGATAAAAAACCACTTTTTCCCTTCTCTTCAGTTCTGTTAATAGAAAACAAATTATTTAAAGCAAGGATGTCTTTACAGGATTCTTGCATATGCACAAATAATACACATGAAAGAACACAAAGAACAGGGGAAATGGAAGTTTTCTAGCTTTCTAAATTTTAGGTGGATTGGTAAAATATAAATTAGGAGTAGAGATTATTAACATGATAACTAAAAATAAAAAAACAGGAAATTGGATAGAATATGAAAGTTTTCCACATTCCCAAAGTAAAGCAGAAAGGGAAGGCAGAATGAAGAAATGGTGGATCAAACAGAAAAATAAAAATGACAGGTTTAAGCCCACACATATCAATAATTACACTAAACGTAAATGTTCTAAACACTCCTGTCAAAAAACTGACACTGACATTGTGAGTCAGACAAGCAAGACCAAGTCTGTTCTTACAAAAGGAACACTTTAAATACTGAAGCATGTAGGGAATGGAGGAAGCCTTGACTGTAAAGTCCTGGGTGAATGTGTGCTGTTGACATGGGCACAGCCATGTCAAGGACCTCAGAGTCTCAGACTCAAGAGAAAACAGCAAAACTCCCAGGGTGAGACTCAAGGAAATGGCAAAAACTTCCTCTGGTCCAAGTGTAAATGTTGACAGTGTGTGCAGAAAATGTTCAGCATAGCTTTCTGTGCCCTGGTATATATCGTCTGAAGGTCACTCCTGATGTATGATTCCCCTCTTTATGCTGTGAATATGTTTTATTGCCATTGGTTAATAAAGAATCTGCTTTCAGTCAATAGCTTAAAAGAGTAAAACCAGGTGTAAAATTCAAACAGAGAGAAAGAGAGTAGACAGAGTCAAAGAGACACCATGTAGCTGCTAAAGGAGACAGACACCCAGGAGCCTTACCAGTAAACTATGAGCCTCATGGTAAAATACAAAATAATAGAAGTGGATTAATTTAAGATGTAAGAGTTAGCTAGAAATATGCATAAGCTATTGATCAAACAGTGTTGTAATTAACATAGTTTCTGTGTAAATATTTCAGGTCTGAGCAACCAGGAAATGAACAAGTAGCCTCTGCCTATACACTCCCCTGAAGAGACTGTTCTTACCAAGATGAACTAAACCCGTCTCCCTGATCCAGCTGTATACCACAGACCCCACATCTTTGTTCATCTGTATATAATAACCCCTCCTCTCTGTTTATTCAACTGTATATAGTAAACACATTAAATTTCTGAGGTGCTGGGTTTTCTCCAACAGAGAGCACAGGCAAATCAGCCTCATCTATTTCTGAGTATCCATCTGTCTGTCTTTGTTACATACCCTTGCCTCCCCAGTGAGGTTTATCCATGGAGTCATACAAAGACTCAGCAGCAATAACCATTTAAAGAAGACTGAAATCAATATAAACAAATAAGATCAAAGTTATAAGTACCCTCAACCACATGGAATAAAACTGGGAATCAGACAGGGTAATGGTGATGCACACCTTTAAACCCAGCTCTCCAGAGGCAGAGGAGGAAGATCTTTGAGTTCAAGACCATCCTGGTCTACAGAGCAAGTTCCAGGACAGGATCCAAAGCTACAAATAGAAACCCTGTCTCAAAAAAACAAAAACAAACAAAAAGCCACCTCTCCTCAAAAAATCTGGAAATAATTAATAAAGGAAAGTTGGAGAATTTGTAAAATTGAACACACACAACTATATGGAACAACATCAAAATTTGTGAGACACAGTGAAGCAGGCTCAAGGGAAACATATATGTGAATGATGCCTAGGCTAAACAAAATGGACTTGCCAAACCACCATCTTAACCTCCTCACTGGAGGCAGAAAGGAGGAGAAAACAGGCATAGAGATGACACCAAAAGGAAGTGGCTCTAAAAACAAAACAAGACAAACAGAAGAGAGCTTTGAAAAAACAGTGAAAACCCAAAAACTGATTCTTATAAAAATAAAGCAAAATTGAAAAACCTTAGGCTGACACATGAAATAACAAAGAAAACACGAACTAAGATAAAAATGAAATGGAACACTCACTGATGACTTCAGAGAAATGAGCTAAAATACGTGAAAAGAAAACAATTGCATGTCAACAAGTAACCTGGACAAACGGACCAGCACATAGCAGCCTGAACTTATTCAAGCAAACCAAACAGATAGAGATAGATGATAGATAGATAGATAGATAGATAGATAGATAGATAGATAGAAGATAGATGGATGGATGGATAGATAGATAGATAGTAGATAGATAGATAGATAGATAGATAGATAGATAGATAGATAGATAGTAAGATAGATAGATAGATAGATAGATAGATGATAGATAGATAGATAGTAGATAGATAGATAGATAGATAGATGGTAGATAGATAGATAGATAGATAGATAGATAGATAGATGATAGATAGATAGATAGATAGATAGTAAATAGATAGATAGATAGATGATAGATAGATAGATAGATAGATAGATAGTAGATAGATAGATAGATAGTAGATAGATAGATAGATAGATAGATAGATAGATAGATAGATAGATAGATAGATAGATAGATAGTAAATAGATAGATAGATGATAGATATAGATAGATAGATAGATAGATAGATAGATAGATAGATAGATAGACAGATAGATAGATAGATAGTAGATAGATAGTAGATAGATAGATAGATATAGATGGATGACAAATAGAAATTTTAAAAGATCCATGAAAAATTAAGAAATTATCATTAATAAAAATAAACCAATAAATGTAGGTCAGAACTAGATGGATCCACTGGGGAATTACACTGAGGAATTTGCCTGGTATTTCTCAATACATCTCCTGGAGGCTTTAGATATGGAGGTTGCACTTCCTTGTTTATTCTATGAGGTTGATACTGCTCTACTGCTGCTACAACCAGACCAAGAAATCACAAGAAAGCCCAATGCCCTCAACAAATATGAGACCACTGTGTGGGTTTCCCCTTCACTCTGTTGGGGTAGCAGATTGCATTGTTGATTTCCAATATTGCTGGAATACACCGTGGTCTTGACGGATGCAGAACAAAGCATTTCGGTTTAACCCAAACATCCTTTCATAATTCAAAATAAGAAGAGCTCCACCTATCCAAAGGCACACAAAGATGTCAGCTGTGGCAAGACAGCAAAAGCCAAGGCGGCTGAGGGTTTCCTCAGAGGACCAGGGACAAGTTTGGATTTCACTTTCGCGTTTTCTGTTAACTTCTGAACAGGTCTATGAGAACTAATGAAAAAATAGGACAAGACCATCTACATCAGGGGAAAAGGAGTGAAAATATCTATTTGCAGATGGATGGCATTGTCTTACACAGAAAGCTTCTAACGAGAATACAAAATGGTATTTTTTTAAAGTTAGCAACAGATGCTGCTCTTCCAGAGGACCCAAGTGGGTCCCAGCACCCACACTCCTCAGCACACAACTGCTTATAACTTTAGCTCAGGGGAAACCACGCCATCACAGGCACCTGCTCTCATGTGCACGCACACACACACACACATACACACACATACATGCACACACATGTATAATTTAAAAAACATCTAAAAAATAAAATTCAACGACACTGTGGTTAAAAAAGATCAACATACAAAACAAGGGGTATTTCTGTACACTGAATGAATCAGCAACTGGAAAAGAAAAATAAGAGATAAGCCCATTTCTAGTAGCATAAAAAATAAAGTGTTCTGTGGTAAATAAATCAAGAGGAGCAATGAAACCAACAATAAATCATGGCTGAAAATAAGAAAGGTCTTAAATAAGTAGGAAGCCATCTTGTAGGATAAGAGACAATATCTCCACAAATTTATCTGAAGTAACTTACAGATTCAGTCAATATCCCAGAAGCCTTTTATGCAACAAAAAAACCCTTTAATGTGAGTTTAAAAATCGTGGGTAACTGCAAAAACCCCCAAATGACCAAAACAATCTTTTTAAAAAGGTAGCTTTGGAATGCTCAGTATCCAAATTTCAACATGAGGCTATAGAGCTGGAAATTAACAGTAGATATTTCTGCAGAGTGAGTCTACAGATAAATAGAATAGAGCCATGAATTGTTTGCAATCATAAACATGGAGGTCTGGGACAGTATTTCAAGTGATAAGGCTCTTGCCATGCAAGTCCAAGAATAAATTCAATTCCAGAACCCATGTAAAAAAAAAAAAAAAGTTGACTATGGGGGTGGGGGTCAGCATAACCCCAGTGCTGAGGTCACTATAACCCCAGTCCTGTGGTCAGCATAACCCCAGTCCTGTGGTCAGCATAACCCCAGTGCTGTGGTCACTATAACCCCAGTGCTGTGGGGTCACTATAACCCCAGTGCTGTGGTCACTATAACCCCAGTGCTGTGGTCACTATAACCCCAGTGCTGTGGAGGCAGAGACAGGCTGACCCCTGAATTGTCGGTCAGACAAATCTAATCACTTTGGTAAGTTCTAGACTAGTGAAATACCTGAGGCTGTCCTCTCACCTCCAAACAAACATGTACACTTGTGCACACCGACCTGTGCACACAGCCATACACAAATTAACATTAACACTCACGTACACACATTCACATAAAAATATGGAAATAACCCACACATCTATGTTCAATTGTTTTGGCAAAGGTGCCAGTATCTTCAATGGGGAAAAGAGCCTTTTCACAGAAGCCTTGGGACATGTCTGCAGGCAAAGATTAAAGATGGATCCTTGCCATATATATATATATATATATATATATATATATATATATATATATAGAGAGAGAGAGAGAGAGAGAGAGAGTATATATATAGTATATATATATACATATATATATATACTAAAAATGAGCCAAAGATTTAAATGAGGGATACCAAATAGCAAAATTCTCATGGCCTTGACCTTGGCATTACTTCTTAGTTATGATACCAAAAGCTCAAGGAATAAAAAAATGAATAGTTTATTTCACTGATAGCATTATCAAGAGAGTGAGCAAAGATTCTGCAAAATCTAAGAAAATGTTTGTAAATAATATATCAGCTAAGATTTGGAAATCTAATGTCTGTTTTTATGAAATTGCCAGAAGATAAATAATTCAATTAAAATGTAGACAAATACACAAAATTCTCAACAAGCATGTAAAGTCATATTTAACAGCACTTTTCATAAAGAAAATGCAAGTCAAGCCCATAATCCATAGCAATAAATACAGTAAAATGAATGGAAAATAACATATCAATGAAGACATGCCAAAGATTGGTGCCTGTAGACATGCTGGGAATATTCAGTGGTGATCTACTTTGGAAAACAGTTTGGTAGCTCCCCCGGCAAGTTAAACCTGCTATTAGTATATGACCCAACAATTCTCTCAGACAAATACTCAGGAAAACTTAAAGTCAGTGTCCCAGTGTCATGGTTTGAGTAAGAATGACCCCCATGGGCTACTATATGCGAATGCTTAGGCATCAGGGAGTGGAACTTTTTGAAAAGGATTAGGAGGTGTGGCCTTATTGGAGGAATGTACCTTGGGGGTGGGGTCTGAGGAGGGATGTTTGAGGTTTCAAAGACAGACCAGACCCAGTGTCTCCTTCAGCCCGAAGATCAGAATAAAGCTCTCAACTACTTCTCCAGCACCATGACTGCCATGCCAGCTGCCATGCCCTAGCCATGATGATGACGAACTGAACCTCTGAAACTGCAAGCCAGTCCCCAGATAAATGATTCCATTTATAAGCATTGCCATGATCTCTTCACAGTAATAGAACAGTGACCAAGACACCCGGCAAGCAAAGGCTTGTGATCAAATGCTCACAGAAGTCCTTTTCATGATGGCTATGAAGGCATGACTGTTAATCAGTCATGAAATAATTAATTGGTATTCAAAATATGGTTTATATATGTATGGAATGGAGTTCAGTCTTAAAACAGAATGAAGTTCTTGTGCCTGTTACAGGGTGGGTAGATGATTCCATTACTGTGGTAAATGGGAAAAGCCAGGTGCAAAAGTCACATATTGTACAACTAACTTTTATGAAAAATTTAGAAATAGGCAAAACCAATTGTAAGGAAGTTCACAGACACAGAGGCCACTGATTTCTAGGGGAGGGAGGCAGAAAAAAATGGGGGTTTAGAGGTGATGAAACATTCTAGAATCAGACAACAGTAGTAGCTAGAAACACAGCTTGTACTAACTGCTGCTAAACCATTTCTCAAAGCATCCAAAATGGTACACAATGTGTTATATGTAGTGAACACATATACAGACATACACACGCATAGATATATACACACACAGATACACACATAGACATGCACAGACAGATACGTACACACAGACACAGACATAAATACACAGAGACACACAAACACATGTGCACATACACATATACTCAATCATACACAGATACACACATACACACACACACAATCACACACACAGAGGCAGACACATCACACACACAGACACACACATACTCAATCACACACAGATGCACACATAAACACACACAGTCACACACATAGATACACACACAACACACACATACACAGACACACCCACCCACACCCATACAGATACACAGACACATACACACACATTCCCACAAATGAATATACACATGCATACACACAGACACATCACACACATCACACACAGACACATATACACCACACACACAGACACACCACACACACACAGAGCTACAAGGACTGGAGGTCTGGCTCACTGGTGCATCACTTACCTAGCACGCATTAAACTCTAGATTCAATCCCCAGTATGAAAAAAAGAAAAGAAGTGGAAAGGAGCTACAGAAAGCTCCAGACACAGATACCACAGTGAAAGAAAATTACACAACATGTGCATTATATCCTTCATGCACATGAATGCCAAAGTAATTGACAAAATGCTAACATGTAATCTAGCAATGTATAAAAGGATAATGCATGTCAGCAAAGTGGGACCCAGCTCTGTGTGTACAATTGATGTAATATTTGAAAGGCAAACAATATAACTTATATTAGCAAACTGAAGAGGAAGTTATAATCATCTGCACAGGTTCATAAAAAGCATTTGACAAATTTAACCCCCATTCAAAAACGTGAAGCAGAGTAGAAACATAAGGGAACTTTTCAGAAAAAGGGAACCTTTCTTGAGAACAACAAGCATATCATATTTCAGGTAAATTATTAATACTTCCTCCATGATTGATACGGCAAGGGTGGCTGCTGTCAACATTTCTCCTTAATATCATTTTAGAGTCATTTATTATTGCAGTAAGGTAAGAAATAGACTAGAAAGACATAAATATAGAAGAGAAGAAGCTGCATTTATACACAGATTACATGACCGTTATATTTATGCCTTCCCCAGATTCATGTGTTGAAGCCCTTAACTTCAAAGTGATAATATTAGAAGGCAAGGCTGTACGAGGTGATCACATCTGGGTGGAATAATGTAAGTGAAGTCTCCATGTCAAGGTACCTGTCCTGGATTTTGTCAAGATGCCCAAGCTAGGGTCAGCAGAAAAGAGGGAATCTCAGCCGAAAAACTGCCTCCATAAGAGGCTGCTGGGCGGTGGTGGCACACACCTTTAATCCCAGCACTCAGGAGGCAGAGGCAGGCAGATCTCTGTGAGTTCGAGGCCAGCCTGGTCTACAAGAGCTAATTCCAGGATAGGCTCCAAAGTTACAGAGAAACCCTGTCTAAGACAAGACTTTGGGACATTTTCTTGACTAACGATTGATGCAGGACAGTCTAGCTCTCTGTGGGCAGTGCCATCCCTGGGCAGGTGGCCATGCATGCTGCAAGGAAGCAGGCTGAGGCAAGCCATGAGGATCAAGCCAGCAAGCAGCATGTCTCCACGGCCTCTGCATCAGTTCCTTTCCTATGATGGACTGGGACCTCCACCAAGTTGCTTTTGGTCTCAGTGCTTGGTGCAGCTACAGAAACCTCAGACAGTGCTCACTGAGTGAGTAGAGCCCCCAGACGTGCACTAATTTCTTCATGCAGGAGAACCGTGAGATGCTGCCCCTCAGCAGTGTTTGACCTCAGCAGAACGAGTGCAAACAATGCTTTTCCACCTAGAGAAACTCTAAAGAATCCCTCAAAAGTGCTATTGAAACTAGTAAGTAAATTGAGTAAGGTGACATAAGATCAAATGTAAAAACCAATCATATTTTTACAACTATGTTTGAGAAACATCCATGTTTTTTACATACGTATTTAAAATAAATTTTAAGATGGGTTTCTATCTTGTAAGTGAAAATATTTTATAAGAGTATTTCATAAATATGTGATTGTATATACCAATATATTTTTTAAATTTATACTTTTATGAAAAAAGTACTATAAGCATAAAATAAAAAAATTAAATATCTCATTTTAATCAAATATTATTAGAAATAAATAAATAAAGCTTGAAAACTACAAATTTTTGGAATGAAAATAGGATTTAATGTAAATAAAGAGATGGATGTGTATGAATCAGAAATTCAATACTACCAAAGTGTAAGTTTGTTGAAAGGAGCTGCGGGCTGCGTTCCTGCCACCCAGCTCCTGGTCGCCTGGCTAGCTTATGCCCCAAAATAACGACACACAAACTGTATTCATATTAACACTGCTTGGCCCATTTCTATTAATGTGTGTAGTGCCATGAGGCAGTGGCTTACCAGGAAGATTCTAGCCTACGTCCATCCTGGGTTGGAGCTTCATCGGATCTGCCCCAGAGAGGAGAGGAAATGGCGTCTACCTGAGGCGTCTTACCTCACTTCCTCTTCCTCCCAGCATTCTGTTCTGTTTACTCCACCTACCTAATTTTCTGTCCTATCAGAGCCAAGGCAATTTCTTTATTTAACCAATGACCTTCCTCCATCATTTCCCCTTTTTCTGTTTAAACAAAAAGGAAGGAAGGCTTTAACTTTAACATAGTAAAATTACATATAACAAAACAGTTATCAAGCAAGAATTACAGTTACAATATTTACATCTACTTTATCTTTTATGATAACAATGGAAAACTATAACTATCTATCTATTCTTCAACTCCATTAAAGACTCCAGAAGGATATAATATTACCTAAGTAAATGAGAAGTAAGCAACTTACAAAACTCTAGAAATCACAGAGACATCTCACTGCCTGGACAATCACCCAAAGTTCCTCTGTACTGTTGGGGCATCCATCTTCGGCCTACAGGCCCATAGTTTCCAGCAGACATTAGGCAAGTTCAGAAGTCCTTTCTCTGCGGGTTCTTTGTGTCCAGTTTATGCAACAGTCCAGGCAAGAGCAGTTTCTTGCCCAAATGGCTATCAAACTCCATAAGGTGCCTCTTTGATGCCCAACTTCTTCTTGAAGTAGATTGGTGCTGCCAGGAGCAGACGTGTCTCATTGTCATGAAAAGCCCTAACTTATTAAAACATTAAATGTCATATTCTGTAGTCTCCAAAAGATATGAAGAATGCCTATCTGAAATATATCTATGCACATCTAGAAAATCTAACTAACATAACTACAAGCTTGACTATTATCAATGATTATCCATTAACAACCTATATATATTACATTTTTACATGAATTACACAATCATAATACCCTAATCAATATCAGAAATATATATACTATAACAAAATTGACCTTAAATTTATATCAACAAAGCAAAACTTATACCAATGTAAATTATCCATATCTATATCATATCCCCCTTTAAATGTAAAAGAACATTTATAAACAATATTTGGGAATATGGGCACAGTTATTTCTCTCCAAACTGCTTCCTGCTGTATAGGGGTGCTGTTAATCAGGTCTTTCATGGTATAACCTGTGTGCTAGATTCATCTCAGTCAGCAGTCGAGTGAAGTAATTTTTTGAAGGTGTTCACAGCAACCCTTCAGGAAGGCGTGGTCCATCATACCATATTGGGATAGAAACAATCCACAGGGTTTCATCCTCTGTGAAAACAAAAGAAGAAACTCTTTTCCAAAGTATCATATCCTTAGATCCAAATTCTGAAGTCAAGGTATTTTCCAAATATCTATGTTGGATTAGTTCAGCAGCATTTATAAACAAGTATCTTTTAGCAGCTGATGTTTCTTCCTCAGCATTCAAACAATTCAAAGAAAGCATAATAGCATACAATATCAAGATTCTCTGTGTATTTTCCATCTTTGTGCGGCTTTATTTTAACCTCTATTTTGTTTATTTTTACTTTTATTTTATATTCTCTGTATATCTTTGTCCTGGAATAACCCTGTAGACCAGGCTGTCCTTGAACTCTCAGAGATCCACCTCTCTCTGCCTCCCAGGCATTGGGATTAAAGGCATGTGCTACCACACCTTGAAGTCACAGAGGTCAATCTCCCTCTGCCTCCCAAGTGTTGGGATTAAAGGTGTGTACTATCACACCCAACTACTCTCTTTCTTCCTTTTTTTTACTTTAAGAACTTTAACTTTTAGCCTGCATATATTTTTAACACACAGTAAACCATTTAGAAATTTTCTTTGTCTTTGAATTTCTCTTTACAGTATATCTCTCTTTTTCTGACCACATGAGTCTTTAATTTACCAAGCAATATCAGTAGGACTAAAGCTGTGGCTTTGATGGCTGGATCCAGCCCATTCCTTAGCTTTCCAGCCTCATGGTGGAGATACAGGCTGTAGCCATGTTTATCACCACAACTCTATGGCGTTTCAAGGTCCCTGCCAGCAAGCAAGCTGCAACAAACAACACTCAAGTCCTCTCTCTGCAGCCAGCCTTTCTGCCTCAAAGAGTCAGAGTTTGCACTGGCAGAACAGCCCAGAAAGCTGGCATTTTAAAACAGCACAACTTTTTTCCTGCTACAGCTGAAAACAAACAAGCATGCAGTCAGCTTTTATCAACACCATTTAAGTGTTTCGTGGCAGGACCTCTTAAGAGCTGCAGGGTTTTGCAGCTAAAGCTAAGTCAGGAAGCCTCTCTTAGATGAGAGCACTTGCTTGCCTCTAGCAGGCAGAGCAGACCCGAGAAATTGCTGCTACCAAGAAAACGTGCTTTACTCTATTCTTTCCCAAGTTTTCTCAGGCTTTCTGTGGAGTTCAGTCATTCACGTCTGGGCGCCATTCTGTTGAAGGAGCTGCGGGCTGCGTTCCTGCCACTCAGCTCCCGGCTGCCTGGCTAGCTTATGCCCCAAAATAACGACACACAAACTGTATTCATATAAACACTGTTTGGCCCATTTCTATTAATGTGTGTAGTGCCATGAGGCAGTGGCTTACCAGGAAGATTCTAGCCTACGTCCATCCTGGGTCGGAACTTCATCGCATCTGCCCCAGAGAGGAGAGGAAATGGCATCTACCTGATGTGTCTTACCTCACTTCCTCTTCCTCCCAGCATTCTGTTCTGTTTACTCCGCCTACCTAATTTTCTGTCCTATCAGGGCCAAGGCAGTTTCTTTATTTAACCAATGACCTACCTCCATCATAAGTTCTCTCCCAATTAATATAGAGATAAAGCACAATTTCAGTCAGAAATTTTTTTTGTCTAAATGTACATGCTGATTCAAATTTATATGTAAACGCAAATGACTTTTTACATTTGAGTTTTGGGTTAGTTTTGTCTTTTTCAGACAGGGTGTTTCTATGTAGCCCAAGCTAGCCCTGAGACACACTCTTCCTCAGCTCCCAGCACTAAGATTGTATGTGCATGTCACCACACCTGCTCAAAGGACTTTAAATAGTCAAAAAAAAAATCTTGAGGGAGGAAAAAGAAAAAACCCTGTAGAGGACACACATTATTGATTTCAGGATTTAGTAGTCAAACCCATACGGTCATAAAAATCATAGGCAAACTGATCATAGAATATCAGAGAGCCCAGAAAAGGCCTCATTCACTTGTAAGAACTTGGCTCTCAATAGAGCCATCAAGACAATACAGTGAAGAAAGAGAATGCTGTGGTAACAAGCTCACCCATCACCACTTTTCTATTGCTACAGTAAAACACCATGGCCATCGAGAGCAGCTTCCAGAGGGAACGGCTTCAGGCATGAGCTGACTGGGGCTTATGAGACCAGAGGGGTGAGAGTTCGGCACCATCATGGAGAAGCGGCAGGCATGTGCGAGCCTATGGCTGGAGCAGCAATTTCCATCTCAAACCATAGCAAGCATCAGAAGAAAGTGAACTGGGAACAGCTTGAGGGCTTGGAACATCAAAGCAAGTCCCTAGAGACATTTCTTTCAGCAAGGCCATACCTCCTAAGCCTCTCCAAACAATGCAACCTACTGGGGACCAAATATTCAAACATATTAGCCTATGGGGACATTCAAACACCACAAACATCTAAGAGGAGATCTTGACTTGGGGTCAGCAACAGTTTAATAGACAAGATACAGACAGAAAGAAAAGATGGAGGGAAGGAGGGAGGAAGAGAAGGAGGGAGGGATGGAGGGAGGGAAGGAGGGACAGAGGGAGAGACTAGATCAAAATGTTAAAATCTGGTCCTCAAAAGACATCATTATTCATCGACTGGAGGAAAAGGCTGTAAAGTCTACACTTGATAAAGAACATCATCAACAAGCAGCCCAATAAACAGCAGGCACAAAAGTTTGAGCAGACACCACAAAGCATCATACATAGACTGCCTACACACACAAGAGCTCAGTAGCACTGAACTCCAGACCAATCAAACTTTAAAACCACAAATTCAGACCACAAGTGAGATGGTTGCATGGCCCCATCATACAAGCTGCCATTAAACAGACTTTGCCAAACACTGGCAGAAACCTTTGGTCGGTGGGATTGTAAACTAATATGTTAGATCACAGACCCTCTGGCTGCCTCTCCCCCAGACAGGCCACAAATCCCTGCAGCTTTCTCTAGACAGAGCATTGATCAGTAAGTCCACTACAGCCTTGCAGTTTTCCTGCCCGTTGAAGCTGCAAGCTCAGCATGCACGTTAACACACATACAATACATACAACACACACACATACAACACACAACATGCCATATACATACACTCATACCACACACAAACATATACACACGTACATGCACACACATACACACACCACATACATATACTCACACCACACACACATACAACACATACCACACATACATTCACACTACACACACACACACACACACACACACACACCACAGACCCAAGAAATGCTTGAATCATAACAAGCTGTGATTCCTGTCTCCTGGGGAAGATCCTCTCCAGACTAGAAGACTTGTTCTTCCCTTCAGGTCCTATAAGGGCTGTAGGTCAACAGATGATGCAACTCCCCAAGCAAAGCCAGTCTCCAGGAGTTCGGTTCCAGCTCCTTCTGTGCTCCCGTGGTGCCCTTTTATCTAGCAGGGCCGGCATTGAAGACAGGTGTCTGCAATAGCAGTGCCTACCGGAGTCCAGTGCCCAGACCCAGCTACAAGCCTCTATCTACATACTTATGCTCCTGGAAATTACAACAGCCCTGAGCAGAACCCTCTCATATGGCCATAAACAAAGAATCATAAGCACATGATGACATGCCTGTGAATAGACCTCTAGTCTACAATAAATACAGACCTTACCCACATGTCAGCAGAGGACGCCAACCACACAAGACTACACACGCATGTCTCATTACAGGAAGTTTAACAGGGGCAAATGACTCCACCCTGATAGATAACAGAACACCGGTCACCCATGGTACATGCTGGGGGTGAACTGGAAGACAGTGCCAGGCAGCTCTCCATCTACCTTCATGTGGGGCCTTCGGGGGACACTGTTCACACTCAAAGTGCAGGTTTGAGATTTGTACCCTGTAGTGTTTGACATCTTACTTCAGTGTTTGAAAACGTTTGTTAAGCCCCTCCCACACTCAAGGTGGGAGTTTACCAACTGTGTAAGATATTTCAGAGCCTGCTCAGTTTCCGAGACAAACAACCTTCCCCATGCTTCTCTGCATTTCACCTCCTCGGACTCCTAGGAAATGCTGGAGCATAAGCTGCTTCACAGGTGACGAACAAGGGCACGAGCTCGTGGGTCAGAAGTGGCCTTTCTCATCCTGCTGAAGAGGTTTATCCAGCACCGCGACTAGCAAGAGTAAATAAGAACATTTACTGCTTTATGTTGAGTGGTCGAAGCATACATGCCCCTGCGTTATGTTACCTTACTCGGCTCTTTCACTAGAGACAGCACATCCAGCTTGCAAGACCCAGTTAAATTTACCGAGAAAATACAAGTGTGCTCTTAATTGCTCTCTAGTCAAAGCTAAATTACATAATAAATTTATAGTTAAAAGATCATACTAAAAACAAACTTAGAAATCCCCATTATCACTTCCTAACTGCATATTTTGTTACCTGCGCCCTCGCTGTTTCTAACCTAGAATATCTTTGTGGTCAGAATGGTGTGTGAGCAACTCTTCTCATCCCTGAGCCAAAACACTGGATAGAAGCAACCCATGCAGGAAAGGATTTACTCCAAGTCACAATTTAGGGGGTTTGGTGCATCAACCCTGGGGTGACAGGGTGGTAGCTTCATCCATGGTTGCAGGAATGTGTGGCAGAGATGCTCCACATGGTGGCAGAGAGAAGGCAGAGAAAACCTAAGTGGAACCAGGGATGGGAGTATCCTTCCTAGCCCCTGAGAACAACTTCCATGAGCCAGGCCCCTACCTCCTAAAGGTCTGACAGCCCTCAAGACAGCATCAGAAAGCTGGAGACTTAGCATCCAGACTGTGAACCTGTGGAGGGTGCTCCAGATGAAGCCATGTCGTCGCCATCATCTTGCATGCTATCGTCTGTCACTGCCTGGTTCAATGGCACCACGTTCCTAGTTCAAAATCAGTCACTATAGGAGTAAATCAGCCAGCATCACTAATCAGGACCCAATTTATTGTTTATTGATTGCCTAGGCTTAAAAAAGTGAAAAATACCAGCAATGCCTCTCAAACTGAAGTGTGTGGCATCCGAAGCCATTATACTCCTAAGCAGAGCAAGGCATTCAGAAAGTCTTGTCCTGATAGTCAAAACCCTTTCCTCGGTTCAACAAGAACCCTCTCACACCACTGCAAACAGGCCGCTTTGGCATATGATTGAGCTGTTTCCCTTTCTGTTAGCCTCATTTATGAAAATGAAAGACCAACAAACTTGACTTCAGAACTGTACCCATTCATCAGCTGCCACCACGGCCTGTCTGTGGGCAGAAAAGTGACAGAAGCCAGCAAACATCTTGGGAGAACCAGTCGACTGTATGGAACGTACAAGCATCGGACAGGATGCGTGTAAACTGCTATTATTCCTGATGTTTGTAAATGATTGATTTTGTAGTATGCGCTACAATATTTGTTCGCCAAGTCAGCTGTTGCACATTTTCATATTACTGTCTCCATTTCAACACCAACATGTCATAACACAGATTGCTACATGTGTTTCACACAGTGAAGTGGAAGCTTAGAAGTGTGTGTGTGTGTGTGTGTGCCAAAACAGTCTTTTATCCATCATAGCTCTGGCGAACCTCCCAGCACCCTGACATTCCACACACCAGTGGTCAAGGACTCTCATAAGCCTGATTCATAGCTGGGGGGACAGAAGCCAGAGAAGGCGAGCATGCTGTTCAAAGCCTATGTCTGACCAGAGGCATGGGTGACACATGCTCTCACTAGGAGCTTCATCTCAGCCGCAGGGAACACTGAGAGGACCTCACTGGCCTTGTCCCACCATACACACCCACAGTTCCTAAGCATCCACAGAGCCTGACACAGAGGAATATCAGCAAACATTGTTCCAGGTAAGGCATATGACTCACTGCATAACCTGGCTTAGCATGGAATATTGTATTATTTACCCCAAGTCACGTGAATCCCTTCCAAGCCCTCCTCTTGCAGTTCTGGTCGAAAAAGTAGTCTCAACTGTCCTAAGCTCCCCAAGAGCTGGGTAGAAGCCTTGAGGATCAGGCAATGGGAAGAGGGAGCCCTCACGTTGTCCCATTGTGGTGACCCTACAGCTTCATAGTGGGTCTCTGAATGGAGCAGGTAGCACTCCCCAGTATATGGCCAAAGGCAGGCACAAAAGTTACCACACAGTATTAACACCAATGTGTGCACTCTGGCAATTACCCACATTGGTACAGACCCTACACACTTCAACACATTAGACAGTGGCAGAGTCATAAACCCAACACAGTGGGCACGCGCGCGCACACACACACACACTCAACCAGAAGTACAGATGCACTGGCCACCTACCCACTGTTCAGATATCTGCCGAGGTGCCCAACAGGCAAGCAGGCAGGCTCAAAGCCATGCACATAAGCTCAAACACTCATCAGACACACAGCGCCACCCTCAGCCCAGAGAGTGAGTGAGATACACACTCCCACATAGGCAGTGTTTGCAGCCACTCAGCAGGGACACACACACATAGGTTCACACCCCGACACCCAGCTACACACTCACACTACCCCACCATCCAACAACACCCCCCCACACCAAAACACACACCCACACAACAACAGACTTTAAGTTTAGAGGCAGGCAGCCGGCTCCCACACTGCTCACTCAACTTGGCCACCACCAGCAGCACCCCATCTGCAGGTGCCCGCAGAGGCGCCACTCAGCCAATGGCGGCAGCCTCCTGAGCTCATTCCACCAACAGCCATCTCCATGAAAAGACGCATGTAGACGGGGGCGGAGCCAGTAGTGAGAAGGGCAGAAGATGAAATCATAATCCTGCCGGGTTTGTTCATTTCGGTGATAATTAGCGGTGCATTCACGCCGCCTCACCGGCCGCTCCCGGCTGATCCCGCGTGATGGATGCCTGGTGGTGCTGAATGCAAATTAGCATAATTTCATTACCGAGGGACCCGTGAAAAGGTTCAATTATAGAGCAATCTCATTAATACCAGGGCTTGTTAAACTAATAGAAAGAGACAGGCCCCGCAGCTCCGAGAGGAGACACGTGCTCCGAATGCAATTCCGTGAAGCCCCAGTACCTGGCCACGCCCGCACCCCCACACCCACACCCGCTGGCCTGCAGTCTTGGAGCTGGGATCCTGGCCTTCAAGACCCAGAGTCTCCATAAGGCACAGGTACAAAAGGCACAGAATCTGGGCTGAATGGGCCCCGGTAAATCGGCTAGATCAAGGCCGCAGCAGCAGAGTCCGGGGCCCACAGTGTCAAAGCAATTTGCCCAAAGTGTGTGGCACTGAGGCCACAGAGTGACGGGGCACTCAAGTGGGAGAAGGGGATGCCCACCTCTCTCTAGGATTGGCCTCATAACATGTAGGGAACCTCTCTGGAGCCTTTCAGCTGTGATTCGGTTTCTCCATGATTTTTTAGCCCCCAAGTCCCAGAGACCCAGCACTGGAGGGACAGCAGACTGGAGGTCATGGTCCATGTGAGTAAAAAGAAACTCCACACGCTCCACTTTCTGGCCATCACCATGGTAGTCTAGATGGAGAGCAGCCCCACTGGGGAGTGCTCTTCTGGGCCCTGGCTGGCTCTCCGAGAAAGCTACTGTCTCTGTCTTTCCCATGGATTTTCTTATATGGTTCACCTTCTTATGTGGCCTTAGCAAAAGTGGGCCAAGTTTGGCCCAACCCCCACATCCAGAAGCCCTTGGCAATGACCTCAGGCCTGCATCTTCCCATCAGCCTGGGACATGGAGAGGTTGGTTGTATGACTTCGCTGTATTTCTTTTTGACACCTCTGTAATATCTGATATTTTTTTCAGCAATTTTAAGTAAAACAGAACAAGTCCCCAAATGCCCCAGGTGGGAGAATGAGTCACACCGTTGTGTGACTGCACACACAAAAATATGTGGTGACTCACAGAGCCCAGCAGAAGAGACCAGCCCACAAAAGGCTTCATTGTTCAGACTTTCAAGGTATAGGGGAGGGCGCTGAGTGCCTGGATTGCGGCTGTTGACACAAGCGTGGGTGTGTGACGGTTCCGCATGTGCTGTCCCTCCCCCTCTGTTTGTTTTGCTGTTTTCCTTTGACACGGGGTTGCATATAGCCTAGGCCGTTCTCCAATTGACTTACGTAGCCAAAGATGGCTCTGATCATCCGGCCCCTACTTCCTAAGTCCTGGGTCTACAGATAGGCCTATACCACCATATCCTGATTACTTTCCTCTTTTCACAATAACAGGGTGAAGACAGATGATAGCATGAGGGTAGACCAGCAGCTACAAGTCATTGTTATTTTCGTATGGTGATGGGAGAGAGGGGACCCTCAGAAACAACTAGCCCCTGGGACTCCAGAAGTCACATGACAGACAGGAAAGCTGGTCTAGTCACACAGACTTGAAATCTCAGCACCCAGGTTGCTGAAGCAGGAGGATCTTCATGAGTTGGAGATGAGCCTGAGCTATACAGTGAAATGCTGGGTGGGGGTAGGGTGCAAGTTATGGATGGGTATTGCAGGGCATGGCAATGCCTGGGATAGGTACAGAACCTCAGAGAAGGGAAAGCAATGAGATGAGAGTTTCCTGGGCTTATGACCGTGCTAGCTGGCTGGTCCCTAGAGGCTTGCAGAACTGTGGGCACAGAAAGGTCCTAGAAAAGAATTTTTTTACCCCGAAGGGCTCAGAACTGCAGGAGATGCTTACAGCAATCTCTGAGTTAGAACTAATCCTCAAAGGCCCTGAAAACCCTGGTAGAGGAATCTGGCCAGGGTGGGAGCCAGAGCTACGTCTCCATTGATCACAGCACAAAGCTAACAGTCCCCCCCCCCCAAAGTGATGAACTGGGAGGTTCTGGCAGCAGACAGGCATTACTGAGAGTTGGGGGTGGTTAGGAGATGTTGGGCTAAAGTGAATCTCAGGTCCCTGGGGAGCAGCCCTGGGTGGCAGTGGGAGCCACATAGAGCTCTTCTTTTTTAAAAAGCATTCTATCAAAGAGTCTTCGTTTATGCGCCTGACCAGGCATCTAACGTACCCAGCCCTGTCACTCAGAATGGTTTTAGTTGCCCCTTATCTGACCTCAGCAAAAATGGGTCAGGATGAGGACCGCGAGTGGGGGTGGGGGTGAGCGTGTCTCTCTGTGTGTGTGCACCTTCACACGTGTGAATACACCCCGTCATCACTACTCTACTGCAAAACAAGGGCCTGGTCTCCCATCCCTTGAGCCAAGTCTTTGTCACAGCCAGCCCTTCCCTCCTGACAGGCAAGGTTTTGTGAGTAGGTCTACTAATCGTCGGTTTTACAAAGGACTCAGATCCCAGTTGAGCTCAGCCACTTCCTAACTGTGCAGCTTGAAGGAATCACCTAACTTCTCTGTGCCTGTTTTTCTCTTATTTAAAATAAACAGGCCAATGGGGTCTGGGCTTGCATTTAGGATGCTTTGGTGGGGTCCTCGGTCCTCAGGCTCCCTGGCTTTACATGACACCCACTCTGTCCCCCCAGCCCCTCTCAGACTCTGTGGCCACCAGAAGGGAGCAAATGAAAAAGCTTGTACCAAAGCGAAGGATCAGGACGCGGAAAAACAATGGATTAGGAAAAGGAGGGGCCAGAAACCAAGCGGCGGGAAGAGGCACCAAATGTGGCCTAGGGCCGTCAGGACTCCGGACTGACTCTGACCCAAAGCAAAGGAGGTTGACTGCCTCAGGTAAGTGAGAGCTCTGCACCATTTCCCACTGTGGGTAGACACAGACGGTCAGCAACCACTCCGGTCTGTTGTTCTCGGGTCTGAATCCCACCAATCGCAAGCAGGCGGCTTGGGCAACATACCGGAAGGATGACATCTGTGGTCTTTGCGCCAGCTACTTTTCCGAACAAGCACCTGAGAAGAAGTTTCAGCCTGAGGAAGGGTTGATTTCGGCTTACAGGTCTGGGGGTACAAGCTGCCCTGGTGGAGAAGGCGGGAGGGTCAGCATGAGCTGCTTGGTCACGTGATGTCTGAAGTCAAAAAGCACGCAGAAAGAAGGACCGCGCTATAAAAACTCAAGGCTCTCACCCTGAGCCATTCACTGCCTCTGCAGAAGCTTCACCTTCTATAGCTTTCCCAAACAGCATCACCAATCAGGGTCCAAGCGTCCAAACACAGGAGTCTCTGGGGGACAGTTCACATTCAAACCACGTGTCTCACGACCTCTGGTTTCAGAAACTCCTCCATCCTCTACCCTCTCTAGCAAGACCCACAAGGGAACATTAGGCAGCTCTTCAATCACATGTGCGCTTCTGACCAATCACATTAGGCAGCCCTTCAATCACATGTGCGCTTCTGACCAATCACCGTTTCTAGACAGCTAGAGGCTTCTTGATTAACCCCCTGGAGTCACATGGTCTGCCCTAGACATACAGGCAAGTCTTCAGACAAATATACCTCACGTATATTGTCCCCCAAGAAAGAGAGGGAGCCCATAAGGAACACACAGCTGAAAGTCACTTCCTGAGCCAGTTTCTTAAGCTGGGAGAGAATTTAGAGAGAGAAGGCGGGGTCAGCCATGGCTGGGCCACTGGGTGCCAGTCCCAGGGAACCTGGGACAGCTCCTGGCGTGTGAACTGCAGTTAGAAGGTAAGATGCAGCCAGGGTGAGGGCCATGGCGGGAGCACACGGGGTATGGAGAACAGAAGTCCAGGTGAAACGGAGGTAATGGGATCCACATCTCAAGCAGACCGAAGATTTTCTGGACTCCCGAGGGACAGAGGGACATGCACAGAAATGTAAGCTTAGTTTGAAATTTTAACTTTAGACCTTCCGGGGATCAATCTCGGTTGCCCTCTCCTACCCTGAAACTATCCCTCCGGAACAGGAAAACACATCGGGGCCAACCCTGCTCTTACACCTACTATGGCTCCCCAGTGCCCCAGCGGGACATTGTCTGTCCCAGTTTAGCTTCATGGCCTCCACTGTATCTCCTCATGCCCACCACTTTCCCCCAGCCTTCATGCGGAGCGCCTGCCCAGCCCAGGATACCTTCAATTCGGCCAGTCCTCCACACAGAGCCCCAGCCACCACCTCAGCCACAGACCCAGCCATCCTCCAAAGCCTCACCCCACCCCACTTCCCTCCCAGAAGTCCAGCTGCCGTGCTGCAAAGGAGTCCAACAGGAACAAAGAACATAGGTGTTCCAGTAACTGTGCCCAGCCGAGGCTCAGTCATAGCCAGCGTCGCCCAGCGGGCACATGCTGGAGCAGTAGATGAGTCTGGGCCCACGCAGGACAACACCTACGCCATTTCCTCACCTCGGTCCTTAGATCCGAGGTTCCCTTGTACCGTGGGGCAGAAGGGGTTCCTCGGGGGTCTGGCCCTTAAGAGAGCAGCCGGGCGATCCAGGTGACCCAGTTCACATTTTAACACAGCTCGTCACATCACACTGAGCCCTATGATGTACACAAAAACATTAAAACCTACCCTGTCACGTTGGCATACAGCGCCACTCTCGCCACAAGGGCTATTATCAGAAAGCAGCACGGGTGAACTCAGAACCCTGTGTGTTGCCAGGAAATGCTTGATCAGCTACTGTGGGAAACACCATCTAGGTTCCAGATCACATCACTATAATGAGCCACAATTCTTCCTCTGGGTCCAAACCCCAAAGAACTCAAAGTGGGGACCTGCCCACAGCTGCAGTAAGCACAGTGGCCACAAGGTGGAAGCCACTCCAATGTCCATGATCACTGGGTGGACTTTTAAAATGGGGGCGGCAAAGCAATTGAATGGTACTCTGCCTTTAAGAAGAATAAAGATGGACATGTATAAGTTAAAGAATCCAGGAACAGAAGAACAAGCACAGCCCCATTCTACTTCTACCAGGTTTCAAGCTGCTGTTGCTGAGGCTGAGGATGGACCGTGGAACGAGAGGCCTGCCTGTCCTCTACCCGTGTCTGGGGCAAGTGCCTTAGATTTAGCAGAGCCCCTTGTCCCAGGCAGCATTTGTGTTCCCTGGAAAGGCAGCTCTTTCCAATCAGCCCTTGCTGAGTGGCCCTGCATTCTTCTCCCTACCAACAGGTTTGTGTGCCACGCAAGTAGGTTTCTGAAGCCAATCAGATAACCTCCCTTCCTCTTTCACTAAATGCCCAGTGATTATAGGCATGGACTGTCCTGCACAGGAGTGAACACTGAGCCAGCTCTGCCCTGCACCTGCCATGCCAGCTAGGGAATGTGATTTATACTCTCTGCACGTGGTTATTTTCTGTTTTATAAACAAAAATCCACTTCAGAGAGTGAGCTGGTGGATCAGGAACATGATACAAACATGTCCCAGCAACAGACACTGGCAAACAGTAGGAAGGCCCAAGAAAGCAAGATGGCGGGCATTACTAGACATGTGGTTGTGCAGCCAGCCACCTCCTTTTGGTAAAATCATTCCCTCCTGAGCTGAGAAGGGAGGTTGAGTCTCAGCTACCAAGTTTATAGGGCTCAGAAGTAAATCTCACAAGATGGCGAAACTTAGAAAGTTCCTAAGCTTTTCCGCAAAATATATAAACAGAGCTGGGAGAGAGGGACTCTCTCCTGAGGGACTGCCTGCTGTCCTCATGGGGAACTCCAGGGTCTGGGCTTTCATGAATCCTCATTCACACTAGGGTCGGCTTTCCAGGCCGAATCTGCTTCTGAGTCACCCTTCACCTGTGCTCCTGGCTTGGGTGGACTTCTTTTGTTGGCAGCTTGCAGAGCTCTATCTGGAGTACATACACGTTTGCTCATATCTCCCTAAGAAAACCCACACAAATAAATAGGGAAGTGTTACTAGGAAGTTGAGCTAAGAACACGACTAAACGTGCCTGTAGGAGAACCAATTGAAAACATAAATAAACAGAAAACAGCAATCAAACATAGATCATGCCCATGAGAATAACAATAGAATACATTTTTTTATCCCTCAGACTGGTAAAAATTGGAATGCAAGCTGGTACAGCTCCTTTGGATGTCAGTGTGATGAGATTTCTCATTAGGAAACAACCTTCCTCAAGACCCAGTAATACCACTTTTGGGTATATATCCAAAGGATGCTCAATCATGCCACAAGGGCATGTGTTCAACTATGTTCATAGCAACATTGTTTATCATAGCCAGAACCTGGAAACAGCCTAAATGCCCCTCGACCAAAGAATGGATAAGGAAAATGTGGTACATTTACACAATGAAGTACTACACAGCAGAAAAACATAACAACATCTTGAATTTTGCAGACAAATGGATGGAACTAGAAAACATCATTTTGAGTGAGGTAACCCAGACCCAGAAAGACAATTATCACATGTACTCCCTCATAAGTGATTTTTAAACATAAAGCAAAGAAAACAAACCCACAAATCACAATCCCAGAGAACTTAGACAACAATGAGGACACTAAAAGAAACATACATAAATCTAATCTACATGGGAAGTAGAAAGTAGAAAAAGACAAGATCTCCTGAGTAAATTGGGAGAATGGGGACCTTGGGAGAAGGTTGAAGGGGAGGGGAGAGGCAGGGAGAGAAGCAGAGAAAAATGTAGAGCTCAATAAAAGTTAATAAAAAAAAATTGTAATGTCCAACAAGAAGATGGGGAAATGGGTGTTCTTGCTCTAAATGTTGTGACCTTGGAAGTATTTCATATTTATGTGATTTGAATTGTTACCATCTCCCAGAAATGTATCTAGTGAAAAGAAGCCATGCACGGGTGGTGTAGGAGATCCTTCTGTATTTGTGTTGCTTTCATTGGTTATTAAAGAAACTGCCTTGGCCTTTTGATAGGGCAGAACTTAGATAGGCGGGGAAAAGAGAACTAAATGCTGGGAGAAAGAAGACAGGCAGGGAGAGCCACCATGAAGTCACCAGGTCAGAGACGCTGAATCTTTCCCGGTAAGCCATGACCTCATGGCGACATACAGATTATTAGAAATGGGTTGAATCAAGATGTGAGAGTTAGCCAATAAGGGGCTAGAACTAATGGGCCAGGCAGTGTTTAATTAATACAATTTCTGTGTGGTTATTTCTGGGGTTAAGCTAGCCAGGCGGCAGGACGCAGCCCGCTCCTCCTACAATACATGGGTGCTTGTTGGATGCTTATTCATGGTGATGAGCTACTGGCTCTGATCAGGAGATGCCCATCAGAAGGCAAATGGTGCTGTGCAGTTGCTAAACAAATCTTGCCAAGATCAGGAGATGCTGAGCAGTTTTGTTGCATCCGTGACTGCAGATCACCCCTGGAAGCAGGCTGGGGGTAGGGGGTGCAGTTAAGTCAACTTCAGGACATCCTGACTCTCTACAGCACTTCACAAGAGGGTTCTGATGTGGGACAGGGATCCTCATGACAGGGTACAAAAACAAGACTGCCATGCTTGACACAGTTGCATGTGGTGCCCATCCCTTCCATATGCCACTTCTTACCCCTCAACCCGCTAGAAGACAGTTTGAGTATTGTCTCCTCCACACTAAAATTGTATCTGTAGGTGACTGAAATTTGTGCCTAGCGTAAAGCCAGGTCCATATAAGCCACCCAATTAAACCCATTGAATGAATAGATGGATTCAATGGATGGATAGATAAATGGATGGATATATGGATGATGGAAGGATAGATGGATGTTGGATAGATGGATGGATGGATGATGGATGGGTGGATAATGGATAGATGGATGATGGATGGATGGATGGATGGATGGATGATGGATGGATGGGTGGAAGGAGGGTGAGTGGATGGATGGATGGATGGATGGATGGATGGATGGATGGATGATGGATAATGATGGATGGGTGGAAGGAGGGTGAGTGGATGGATGGATGAATGGATGGATGATGGATGGATGGATGGGTGGAAGGAGGGTAAGTGGATGGATGGATGGATGGATGGATGGATGATGGGTGGATGATGAATGGATTGATGAATGATGGATGGATAGATGGATGGATGAATAGAGGAATGAATGAATGAATAAATGACCTTTCCACATAACTCAAAGTGGAACTAAAACCAAGAAAGACACGCACAGTGAGCTGAACAGAGCCCTGCCCTCTGAGCATCATTTCTCTCCTCATCTCCCCTCTGCCTTCCACAGGCTCCACCTGGCAAAACCTCATGTAGCCCCCAGTCTTTCTAGAATCTTCTTCTGTCCATCTGTGATTCATTTAGCAGTCATCGAGCATACCCTGTAGGCCAGACCATGTGCAGGAGGGACACGGGCCCTAAACTCAGAGTGCTCACTTGTATAATGGACACAGACAGCCCATTCCCAAGGTGCACTCTACTCTGAACTTACAGGGGAGCTTGGTGCCACCTTCCACTGGAATAAATAACAGCAACCACTAAAGTAGTCATGGACAAAAGTGGGCAAGAGCCTCCTGCCTCACCTGTCTGGGGAGGGAGCAGCGTGGATTTCCCGGGTCTTTAGTGTCCATTTGTCCAGAAAGGAACATGAAGGCGTATGTCACAAACAATCCCACACCAGTTTGGAATTATGATTAAATAGAATGGTTATTTATTTAAGGGAGAAAAACTTACAGATCACCATCGCAGACAATAGCCCTCTGCTCAATCAGGAAGGGAGCCTAGTCTCCGGAAGCGGACCCAGAAGCCAGAGAGCGAGCGGAGGGAAGTGTCTACTTTTTTAAAGGGAGAGAGACCACGCCCCAATGGGCTGGTATCTCAGTGGCTATTGGCTGAAGGAGCGGAAGGAGCTCCTGCAACAGGAACACTGTCGTGGAAAGTTGCAAAGCCCGTGTCCCCACAGCAAAATGCCCCAGTGCTGGTGTAACAAGGAGAAAGACAGCAGGTGAAGGGAAATGGGAGGAAGTGCATCAGGTCCCCAGAGAAGAGCAAGGAAAGGCAAATGACAAGGCTGCTTCTGCAATGGCTCCAAGGCAAGACTCAGAGCCCGCATTCACAGGGGGGCACAAATGACAAAGACAACTTCCAACCAGAAAGGACCGACTGTAGCTGTGTTATTTAGTAACTGTGATGACTGTGTTCTGTCACCTTGACACAAACCTAGACATATCTAAGAAAAAGGAATCTTAACTAAGAGAATGTCTCCACTTCCCACGAGCAAACCAACGGGGCATTTCCTTGTTTGATGTGGAAGGGGCTAGCACATGGTGAGTGAAGCCATCCCTGAGCTGGTGGTCCTGGGTTCTATAAGAAGGCAGGCTGGGAAAGCCATGATGAGTAGGCCAGTAAGCAGCACCCCTCCATGGCCTCTGCATCAGTTCCTGCCTCCAGGTTCCTGCCCTGTTTGAGTTCCTGTCCTGACTTCCTTCAGTGATGGACTGTGATACAGAACTATAAGCCAAATAAACCCTTCCCTCCTCCAGGTGCTTTTGGCCATGTGTTAATGATAGTAACAGAAGCACTAAGACCGTGACTGAAGCCGTCATTGGCCTCGCTGTACTAGTTACTTCTCTGCTTCTGTGACGGAAGGAAGACACTATTTGGGGCTCGTGGTTCCAGAGGCTTAGAGCCCATGACAGCAAAATGGAGGTAGCAGGTGGCAAACAGCTGGAGCTGCAGGTGAGAGCTCACATCTGGAACCACAAATAGGAAGCACAGAAAGCAAGCTCAAAATGGCATAAGTCTTTTTAAACCTCAAAGCCTGCCACCCCCAGTGACATACTTCCTCTAGCAAGGCCACGCCTCATCATCTATCCCAAAGAGCCACCAACTGGGACTAAGTACTCAAATCCCAGAGTCTTCCGGGGGCATCCATTCAAACCATCACAGCGCTGTTCTCTTCTCTGGATGTGTGTATGAAGGGTGACAAATAGGTCAGAATGCAGTTTTCTTCTTATTGGGGCATCTGAAAGTCTAAGAACCTTCCCTCCTGCACGTGGTAAGCATAAGAGGAGACACCCCCATGAACAGAGACAGTTTTTTTTACCAAAATAGCAAAGTGTGTTCAAATGTCCAAATACTTGAAGTCATGGGGCTTCAATGTGAATTGGAATATTCACAGCAAAGGCCTCATGTATTCAGTAGAAATGGGTCCTCCTGAGAACATCTTAAGAGGAGAAAACAACAAAAAGCATTAGATAAAAGCTGCTTGCAAAGCCCCCGCTCATGAAGACAGATGCATGAAGCCTGGACATGGCCTTAATTTTAGAGGGAGCATAATTAGCTAGGTTTTTTTTTTCTTTCAGCCTCTGTTTTTACGGTTGTTGCTACAATATTGTTCATGCAATTACAAACGCTGAAATCAAATGCAAACCACTCAAGGACACTCATAACTCAGATTTCTCCAATGGCATTAAGCAGTCGTTGACTGAGCCAGCATCAACTCCATAACTGTCCCAGAGGTGGGACCTCAGGATTGCAGTGACCACTGGAGAAAGCAGGTTCAAGTGCTATGTGTGAGGAACTGAATTTAGATCCTCAGTTCCGTATGAAGCATCATCAGACTGGACTTGCTCATACAAACCTGTACCCAGTTCTGGTGAGGGTTAGGACAGAGATAGGAAGATCTCTGGGCCTGTTGGCCACCAACGACCAACTCCAGATCTGGTGAGGGACTGTCTCAAGGGACTAAAGTATAGAGCTATAGAAGAAGGCATCTAACATCTTCCTCTGGCCTCTACATACACAGACACACAGTCATATGCCCCTGCACACATACATTCACAAACACTGTTGGGGTAGAGCCTGAACAAACATCAGATGTACATCAGAGATATCATCAGTACATTAGCAATAAGCTTTGAAGTCAGGCTGGGTGGCATTTAGTGGAAGAATGTGTGTAGCATGGGCAAGGCCCTGGGTTTGAGCCCCAGAAACATTCACAAATAAGTTTCTGAGTGAGACAGACATGAGAAATGATAGTGAAAGCATTGAGGATGACACTGGTGATGTCTGACATTCACATGGCGCCATGTTAGGTAGGATGGGCCAGGTGCTGCTGCTGTAACAACCCCCAGTCTCAGTGGCTCAAAACAAGCCAGATGTACTCATTGCTCATGCCATGGTTACTGCAGGTTGGCATGGGAAGAAGGGGAGGAAGTGGCCCTGCTTATTAGTTATGTGAACACCTAAGCATGGAAAGCAGCCACTAACCGAGACATTGCATCTTGCTATCTCAGAAAGAAGAGCAGCTGCGGGCCATCTTAACTGTTCCGCTAAATAATCCAGTTAGGAAGCGACACTATAGTTTCTCCAAATAAGGTTTTAGTTCAATGGTTATCTGCTCCACCTTCAGTAGCAGGGGTAGGGGGAGTAGAAAGTACATTTGGTCTCCAATCTTCCAAGCAGGGAGACATAAATACTTAGCAAACTACCTAATACCTAACAGAAATGCCACTGCTGGTACTGTCCATGTATATTCTCACTCATCTAATCCAGATACGAGCCATACAGGCCTGTCCTGAGACACACAGCCAAGTGTGCCCATTGACACAGCATGAGGCAACGTCTCTGTGATGGTTTTCCTGACCGGGACCCTCGCACTGTGTGGAAGGGAAGAGAAAGTCCTATTCTCAGATGTCTCTCGAAATCTGTGGGTAAAGGGCCTGTGCTTCCTCCCAGAAGCCCGTACATGACACAGACAGGGCCATCCCCCTGCAGAGAGAGAACACAGATGTGGCTGGTCAAGGCTGGTGCTGCTGTTTACTGCTCCGTCTCCCCATGTCACACAGCCTCAAAACTCCCTTCCCTGTTTATATCAGAACACGCTGGCTGTTGTCTGTCTGATCCTCCATGTGAGTGGCCGGGGGGTCTGCCACCCAGCTGGTGATGTGAGCAGTCCTTGCCCCCAGACTCCCCTTTATGGATTTGCCATATTTTATCCACAATATCCCAAAAGCATGTTGAGGGATATCACCTTGGGTGTAGGTCCTGCTCTAGTCTGCCTTTTTCTCCCGCTTCCTACCAGCTCTCCAGACAGGACACTGTCTTCTTTCTCTACCTAACCAGCCTCCAGTGATACCCACTCTCCCTGGGTGAAGCGCCCCAGTCCCTTGAGCAGGAAACACACCCTCCCCTGCAGGTAGAATGGACCACAGCACACTGCCTCCATGCCTCTTTCCAGATGGCAATAAAATCAGGTTGACCTCTTATTCCTGATCCCTTCTCAGCTCACTATCTTAGAGGGATCTGGGGTAGCTCAGTGTGACTCATAGATATGTGGCCATGTCTTGGTTACTGTTTTATTGTCATGACAAAACACCACAACCAAGACAACTCATGAAAGAGAGAGTATTTAATCGGGGGCTTGCTTACATTTGCTATTCTGTAGACAGCGGCCTAGTTCAGTTTAAGTCATCCATCCCCTCCCCAGTGCCACAAGGAAATGTAACAAACAGCTCCCTATGCAGTGGCTTATCTAAGTGACTTACTGCTGTGCACAAGCCTACAAATCAACCGAGAAATTCTGATCTGAGCCAGGCACAGAGGACTCCACAATACATCTGTAGGCGGCTGTTCCCCCATCTCACCTGGTTTCCTCCCAGGACCTTGCCCAGAATTCCCCTGTGGGTTGTCCACCGCCGAGTGACCGTACGCAGCAAGGTAATGGAGGCTTATCCTCTTGGCAGACACAAAATGCCTGGAGAAAGCCAGAGTACAGCCAAGGCAACTCACAAGTTCACGAAGTAAGGCAGTAAGGGACTCTGGCACCCCAGGGAAAACTGAGTGTCACATGGTTCGCAGCTGAGGAGAAGCAGTAGCCAGCTGGGGCCAGTTCTGCAGCTAATCTGCAAAACCACACGGGTATGCATCTCTGTGTGCATGTCCTCAAGCATGGGCTGTCGGAACAGAATACACGTGAGAAATAAATCCTGCTTCTCCGACTTTTTCGTTTTTAGACTCCTCTAAGTGTTTCCCTAGCATGTATATCTGGACACCACGCCCATGACAGGTGCCTGCAGAGGTCAAGAGAGAGCATCAGATTCCCTAGAACTGCGGCTATGAACAGCTGCGAGCTACCATGTGGGAACTGAACCCAGGTCTTCTGCAGGAACAAGTTCTCTTAACCACTAAGCCATCTCTTCAGCCCTAGAAAGTCTGCTTTAGTCCGTGAAAAAGCAAAACTAATCATCTGCCATTCAAAAACATCTACCTGCATATCTGTCCGCATGTGCAATCCTGAGCTAGGGCAGCTAGCCTCCCCTCAAAAACTCACCTTGCTTGGATGGGCCAAGGGCATCATTGGCAACACCTGGGATTCTCTTGGTGCCTTTTGAAGTCAGATCTCGGGGTGCTGGGAATAACCACTCCAGGGAGCAACCCTCAGCCGATGATACATAGTATGACACCATCACCTAGGGTGGGTCAATCCCAAAGGTACCCCACAATGTGGCCCCAGGTGTCCCCTCAGGACTGCACCCCAGTTGCCTATAGCAGTCACCTGCTTAAACAATGGTTACTTTGCTGTCTTTCATCTCCGAAATTGCTTATGGGGACACCTCTCAACAAAAGGAGTTAGCCTTCATTCTTTATGTCTGGGTTACTTCTAGCCTGAGGGCTAACCCTACAAATACTAGGAAGCTTTGGAGTCCTTGAGGCATTGGAAGGGCTTTGTAGACCAACAGTCTCAAGGCATCTGCTCCCACCAAATAGGTGCTCACTCCCAAGTAAGCTTTGGTCTCCTGGAGACCAGGAAGCAGAATTGCGCCCTGTCCACAGGCTCAGGTCCCGCCAGTGGGAGGGGCTGAGGCTTGGGGACTTAATGAGGTCCCTGGCAGAAGCAAACCCCGCTGAAAATGACAAACGAACAGCATTACAGACTGGTCCCACAATTACTATCAGTTGGCTGTAATATAAATATGCAAATTCCCCGGGCTTGAACTTTAACACCCTCTGTAGAGACCATTCATCTCTTTAAAGTATTAATTTAAGTTGTAAAAGGGCTCATACATCACTGCATGTCATTTTGAAAACAAATATTAATCAATTTTACCCGCAGAATTGCTACGGAGGAGGCAGTCGGCGCTCCTGAAATCCAGGAGGCTGTGGGAAAGATTTACATATTCATCCTGGCTTAAGGAAGCTGTGATAATGCAGGTACATCTAGCTGCGCCGCCGGCAGACCCTTATCTGCTGCCAGCTTCTGCATCCTGCCCGGCGGAGGCTGCCGCTATGCTGATGACCTTGAGTGGGGACAGTGGGCTCAGACCCACGTCCAAATTCTTCCTTCCCTGAAAGTCTAGACTGCATTCCCCACCCCAGCCCAAGAGGAACAGTTCTGACTCAGGGGCTTGAGAGCAATAGTCTGGCCACCCCCTGACCTGAGTCCCTGTCCGCCAACTTTCAGAACCTGCAAATAAGAGAGGCAAATTCTGTGTCCAGGCGTGAAGCTGGGAAGTTGGGCAGGTGAGTGTTTTCTGAGTGGGAGGGGGGAGCGGATATTAGGATTGAGTAGCCCAAGCATTCAAAACTAATCACTAATCCCACGTCTGTGCTACAGACCTGGATTTTCAAAACAGCATCTCGTGGCCAATGTCATGCAGAGAAGCTGCGAGAAGCACGCCAGTGCAGGCATGTCTGTGGGTAAGCGCTGGAATTACACTGTGGACGCGTGTTATTACCCCGCCACCCTCAATTGCTCTCCTTTCCTCACCATCCCCTCCTTCCACTTCTCCCCGTAGTGAGCTGGAGAAGCAGGACCTTCCTCCCAGCTGCACCATCCAACAGACCCTGCCTGTCCACAAAGCACGCCCGGAAAAAAAAAATATGTATTGGATGAAATAATACTAGCCCCTTTTCCACAAGGCTGAACTGCAAAGGCTCCCCCAGGGAAATGAGGGGCCCCTCCCACATCTCCAAAAGAGCAGCCTTTAGGAGCCTCTGGATTCAGGATAAGCCAGCAGAGGGCACATTGCCCTAGGCAGCTGCAGGGGAAATGGGTCTTCTCCCTTCACTTATGAGTGTGGTCCTCTCGGAGCTATCAGCCTCCACCGCCTTACTGGCAGGAACACTCAGCTCACATCCTCGGGACTGACGGTGCAGCTGAACTTAAGCCCAAAGCCCCATGTCTTCCCCTGCTCACCCACCAGCCTGGCTGGTCCTCACTGATGGATCGTGTGCGCACAGCTGAAGGATCCTGAGGGAGAGTTCTGTTGACCAGTGACCATTGCCTACCACCTCCCCGTGTGTCTGCCAGCCACCGAGGCAGCTGCGAATCCTGGGTCCTTTCTTCACTTCTCAGCCTGCCAGACACAGGAGCCATTTGGGTGACTCAGCCACGAATCCCAACCCTAGAGGAATGTCTGAATCTCACGATTTGAGTACATGTGCGCATGTTGAGCCACGGGCAGCTCAAGCCACGTGTGATAAGTGTGTATGATGGAAAAGGTAAGTTGTGTAACACACGAGCCATATGAAAGTTTTCTGTCGATGTGTGTTGAGCCACGTGTGGACACATGCATTGAGTGACATGTGTTGAACCCCATATAAGTGTTGGTTTGTGAGAGAGAAAAATGACAACAATAACAGAAACACACGGCCAAGGAGAAATAAAACTGTCTTCAAATCACCCTCTGCTGGGACGTTTAACTCACCAAACATTTATGCCGCAGATGATTATCAAAACGCTAATCAGCTTTGGATAAATTTACAATCACGACACTAAAGGACTGTGCTGGAACAGAGACGGGAGCCCAATTTCTTCCACAGCCCGGGGAGCCTGAGGCAGAAAGCAGGACTCAAGACAAGCCGCAGTGACCAGCAGGAGAGCCCTCGACGGCCCCCTCACTTCTGCCCTATTAGCAATCACCATCAGTATGTTCTCCTTACTGAGGAAAACCTCTAAGTTTGGAATGCGGAGTGACAGAAGTGGGAAATTCCCAGAAACAGGGTGTGTTTCTCAAGGGTAGCATGAACTTACCTCTAGACGGAACACTGAAATGTCTCGGCATTTTCTAGACCTGCCTTCAAGCACAAGCCATATTTTCCAGGAAGGCCAAGGTCTCCTGTCAGCAGATGTCTAGGCTCCTGGAGGTCAATTCCCTGATCAGCTGTAGCAGAGAGAATGGCTTAGGGTTGGTTTCCCTCCTTACGTTTAGCTCCTTGCCTATGACCCAGGATAGGCCTAGCTTCTAGCCTCATCCTAAGAGTGGGACCAGTGTGGAACACCCAAAGACGGTGGCTGTACTAATGGCCACCAGAATGGCAGAGCCAACAGACATTTTATTTTTCCAACAAGTCGTGTTGTTGTTGTTGTTTTTAATTCAATAGCAGTTGTAGAAATTAAAACAGTTGACATAAAAACTTATTACTCTGCTTTCTCATTTGGCTGCCCATGAGTGGTGGCTGCCCTACAAGGAAGTGTGAGCCCTCCAGTTGGCTGAGGTCACTTCCCAGCCCTCTCAGCCACCTCCACTGCTGCCCCGGTGTGAACCAACATGAGAATGTTCAGTTTGTGCTGACTCCTCCCAATAAACCCGTGGGAAACTGAGGTCCAGGGGGAAAACCTGACCCAGCATGATTCTAACACCCATGTGTCCCCTCTCCCTGGCCTAGAGCCCTCCCTAAACTCTCATTCTAGGAAGGCTAAAGTCTTGATTCTGATTTTTAAAAGTTCTAGGAGACCCATTCCTCCCTCGCTCAGGATTTTTCAAAGATGGAGGATGGGTGATGGATCCCAGAGAGGTGGAGGAAGCCTCGTGCCTGGTGGTTCACACTTCTGTCTCTCCGGTCTTCTATGTTTAGTGTGTTACCAACATGAAGTCAAAGTAGATTCATTTGACAGTCACCAAAGGGAAATCAGCTGCCGCCATAAAACCAATGTAGTTATGACAGCGGGCCCAGGAGGAGGCAGGACGGAGTCAAACCTGTCAGGCCGTTGACAAATGATGATAAAGTGATCGCTCGTTCCCGCGCTCGATGGAAATTGACAAGGTGGCCTCCCCACCGAGTGAACAGCTCCAGCCCCACGCTCCGACACAGTGCTCGGAAAGTTTAATCTCAATAAACATCGCAATAAATCTGCCCCCATGTTTAGAAAGAGTACAGCCAGCAAGGAAGGAGCTGTGGCTCCAGAGAAAGGACCCAGGACGCCATGTAGGAACAGCACTAGGGGCTTCCCTAGATCTAGTGTCCCAAGTGCACCTGCCTAAAGACACCTCTGCTGCTCACCCACCAGCTCCCCAAAACAGAAACTAAGGCTCAGATGGCACCTACGTCACACAGCCTCGCAGAGAGCCACTGTCTCTATGACTTGTATTGAATGTGCCCAGCTCTGGATTCTTATAAAGTAATGTCAGTTACAGAACAATGCCAGCCTGCCAGACAAGACACGTTAGAGGAACAAGGCGGGTGGCACGGGGGTGGGGGAAAGACCCCCCCCCAGCAACCCTCAGAATACAAT
The DNA here is from genome assembly GCF_950005125.1 of Chionomys nivalis. Lineage (NCBI taxonomy): Eukaryota > Metazoa > Chordata > Mammalia > Rodentia > Cricetidae > Chionomys > Chionomys nivalis. Next base: position 37,199,893 of record NC_080106.1, read on the forward strand.
GCACCAGCTGCACATTAATAAATATGTAATGTTTGATTAGAAATATGTATAGTATTTCTTTCCCTCCCCAAATGCCGGCTGGCCCTCAGGCGGAAGACGGGATCTGGCCCACACTGACGGGTTTCTTTCGCTTGCTTTGAAAATACCAACTCAAATGTTTTCCTGTCCCAGCTGTTTCCCATTGTGGCTGTTTATCAGCTTGAAGGATGAAGAGTGGAATGAAAAAAACACGCTCGCATTTCAAATGTGCCAGTCAGTCACGCCATTGTTCAAAGAAGAAAGCTTTAATTGTCTGTGCTGGCAAACTTCTTCTTGGTGAATGTCCAGGTTTTAAGAACAGCTATTCAGCTGTGCGATTAGTTTAATACATGCAGAGAAAAGCATATAAAATCACACGGTTTTCTGGGGGAAAAAATTAAATAAGGGGAAAAGAGGAAATTTTGAGGGGGTGGGAGATGAGTCACACACTGAAGTTCCCCTCCACGCTCCCCCCAGCACCAGACTCCTTTGAGTTTCCTACTTGGGACCCTCTGGAGCATCCCATCATGGATGGCATGGTCAGAACAAATGGCAGACACGGCCCAGGCAGCCGGAACTACAGACGGGGCCCCTGGAAGCACTTCTTCTCTTCTGAACACACCAACTTCCATCTGAACTTCCCAGGAACAGAGAAGACTCAGCCAGCAATAACCAGGGTCCCTCGGGAAAATCAATTCTGGGATTGGGGGCCGGCAAAGAAAAGTCCCAGTGGGTAAGGCTTTGGATGCCAAGGGAGGCTTCTTACCTGCCATAGTAAGTATCTCAGGCCAAGCCTGAACACCCCAACCAGCTCCTCCTGCTATCAGGTATAAGTGCAGGCTGCGGTTGCCTGACTTACCCACCGGGTAAATCTATGCATTCTCCTCAGGACATACAGATGACCAGGACTATGGTCTTCCGCTTGTGGTAGAATGAACTTAGCTGTTCCAGTCAGGGAACCTGGCTCAAGAGCTTTCCATGTGGAAGCTAGATGTCTGGGGAACAGGAGGAAAGTCCAAAATAGCAGCAAGAAAACCACCTCGTCCCTTCCAGACTCAAGCGTCGGAGATGCTACTCTAACCCATGCGGATGGCTGCTACCCAGACCTCATCTGTGCAAGAAAGGGAAAGAAATGGGGACCAAAGGAACGCCAAGACTAGGGGGAAGGGCCCCAAAGTGATAGAAGAAGGGGCTCCCTAATTTACCCAGGGGACAGCGTTTTCCCCAGGGCAATTGCTCTCTGCCTAGATTTTAACTCTACAGTGTTTTTCTGTAACTAGCGAAGAGTGAACGGTCTAGAAGTATCCCAGCCAGATACACAATGGTGTAGCCACCCTCTGCCACCCTGCCCCATTTCCAGCATTCTCTCCTTCATGCCACCTGCGATGAACTACTTCCAGAACCCTACCCCCAAATCAGTGACCCCAGAGAGCTGGGATTTAGTATGCAGGTAGCCTGTCGTGGGACCTTTCAGCAGCCATAACTGCAAGCATCCTCTCTGGTCATTCGACATGCAATTTCCTATCAGTTGTGTGTCCAGAGAACCCTCACTCACACAACACAGAAGGGGTGGAGTGCTGGGGGCACAGCTGTGCTCACAGCCACACACCTGCCGCATCCACATCTGGGCCTGGCCTTTGCCTCTCCTGCCCATCCAAAGTCACCACTATCTATCGACCTTGAACTTACCCCCCCCACCGCTCCTGAAGGCCCTCGTGACCCAGTTGTCATTTCTTTCCTGCTTATCCCATGCCTCTCTCCCTTGCTGCCCCCCCCACACATCTCCATAGAAACAAACACACCCTCCACCCAAGAATTAGCAAGAAAGTGGATTGGATCAGTAACACAACTGAAGCATACCCTTCTATCAGTATTGCTCCGAATTTCTCCAGAGAAAAGTCAGACTGAAAAAGAAAATGGTTGCATTTTTGGGTAACCAAAGACTTGCTTTGTTCACGGTTCCTGAGAGCTAGGAGGCACATGGGGTTGGGTTGGCAGACCAGAAGGAAACCACAAGCAGAGCTGCCGAGGAAGCAGAGACATCCAAAGGAGCCATGTGCTCCGAGGAGCAACGGAGAGAGAATTAGCAGAGAAATCAAGAGCTTGTCAGGTTGGTTTTCACTGGAACCAATGGAGCTGACACCTGCCCCTGTGCCCAAACTGTAAGCTGCCTAAGCTCCAGGTCAAGCCCCAAGGGCTGCACACTAAGGAGAGTGAACTCCATTTGCCCCCTGGCTCACTGCAGGGAAGGGCAGGAGTTTCAGTCCGAGAACAAGAGTCCTAGAGACATTTTGTTTGTTATATCAGGCGAAAGAGTCATGTCCTGAAGTAAGCGTAACCCCAGAAACCCTCCAGGCTCATTCACCGTGAAAACAACAACAAAAACACATAAAATGCCTAGGAATAAACCTACGGAGAAATGTTCAGGACCTATGTGAAGGAAATCATAAAACTTTACTGAGGAACATAAAGGAAGGCCTGAATAAATGAAAGGTGTAACCACGGACCTGGATGGAAACACTCCATGTTGTAAAGATGTCAGACGCCCTTGAATTAAGCTACAAATTCAATGCCACCCCAGTCACTGTCCTTCAAGGCACACGTGTGTGTGTGTGTGTGTGTGTGTGTGTGTGCGCGCGCGCAACTGGACAGGCAGATGCTAAAACTTACTTGAAAAAGAAAACGTATGAGAATAATCAAAAATGTAAAAGAGAAAAATGATTTGTGCATATGATGTAGTAGATATGGAAACAGACAATAAAGGTTTAAAGGACCAGGAAGCCGATTGGTTTAGGCTGAAAATCCAGAAGAAGCAGGCTAGAAAGAGCGAACATAGCATGTGTCCTTCAATTCAGAGAATAGAAAATGGCAAATTCCCCGGTCCAGCCCACAGTATAAACACGATGGATTAGGAAGCTAAGCCTGTGCAGCCATGGACCAGGTGGCTCAGCAGCTGTCAGGGTCTGGGTTGATGTCTATGTCTTCTGTTGTTGCCACCTGGGGTGGAGCAGATGCCCAGGGTCTGAACAGCCACCTGAAATCATGTTGGTGTCTGAGGGCCTGTGCTGCCACCAGGGCCATGGTGACATCTGAGGCTAAACTGCTGCCAAGGGCACCTCTGGGTCTGTGCTCCTGCTACAGCTGGGGTCTGTGATGATGCCCATGGCTCATATTACCACAGGGGGTAACCATGCGTGTTACCTAGCCCTGGTGGCAGCACAGGGCCATACCAAATAAGTCCCGCCCCTCACTGGCCCTGGGAAAGCTGAGCCTGCTCCTCATAGGACCATAGGACCCTGCAGCCGGAGAGCTGGCTCCACCCTTCACCACAGATATGGGAGAGCTGCTCCCCCCCCAGCATGGGCCTAGGAGAGGTGGCTCTGCCTTTCACCTGAGGAAGCAGTCCCAGTGGCAGGGACCTACCAGCTCAACTACCACCCAGACTCCATATCCTGGGCCTTGGATTTGCCCACCCTAACATCTACCCCATCTATGACCTGCCGGAGTGTGGGAGGGGACTGGTCCTGCAGAACAACAGCCACAAGATCTCCATGACTCGGGGCGACAGCAGGACATCTGTGAGGAGTTTCAGCGAGGGTCAGTGATGATGGTGTGTCAGAGGCATTGAGCCAGACCAATGACTCATTGCAAGGAGCATCTTGTGGGTGGGGCTGATGGGACCAAAGGGTATACTGTGTGACACCCCACAGCTCCCTCCATATCTGCCCCCCATGACTGCAGCATGCCCCTCCCAAATTAATTAACAACAAAACAAACAAAAATCACCTCGCTCCTCCATCTTTCCTATGAGGAGCAGGCTCAGCTTTCCCAGGGCCAGTGAGGGGCGGGACTGATTTGCTATGGCCCTGGGATTTCAACACGCATGGTTACCCCCTGTGGTAATATGGGCCATGGGCATCATCGCAGACTCCAGCTGTCGCAGGAGCACAGACCCAGAGGTGCCCTTGGCAGCAGTTTAGGCTCAGATGTCACCCTAGCCCTGGTGGCAGCACAGGCCCTCAGACACATTCAGTTTAGCGGCATTGGTAGCAGGACTGGGGTGCATGATGTGAAATTCCCAAAGAATCAATAAAGAATTGTGTTTAAAGAAAGAAGCCGAGCCTGAAAGACAAATCCGGAAAGACGTTAGAAGAGAACGCTGTGCGTGTGCATTGGGAAGCTGTGATGTCTTGGAATCCTGCAAAATTAAGGAAACAATCCCTTCAAGAACTTTTTAAATTCTGGACCGGAGAGATGGCTCAGTGGTTGAGAGCACGTGCTGTCCTTCCGGAGACAGCTTTAATTCTACAGTTCTACATTGTTTTACAGTTGACTCTGTGACTGAGCTGTCCTTCTCCATCACAGCTTCCTACAATGTGTTTGGTGACAAATTCATGTTGTCTTAAATAGTAATCAATCTTGTGATTTCAAATATTTATTTTTTTTAAAAAAAAAAAACCTTTTCATAACAAAACCTAAAAATTTTTATATTAAAACACATACGTTCACCCTACAGACACTTCTAAGTCAGTGACTCTAGGTCACAGAAGAGAGGGGATATACTTGTCTTGAAGACCAAAGACCACCAGCGAGCAGGCACTTTAGGGCTGGCTACTCTTTAAAGCGTCAGAGAGGCTGCTGAGCAAACCCCTTACTGTCTTACAGATGTGCTCAAGCGCGGAGAACACCGATCCACCTATCCCTCACACAGAAGTTAGCCCGGATCACATTAACTTTGGATAATGTTGGCTGCCTTCTCAGATCCTCTGTCTGGACCTCAGCTGAGTGGACCAGGCAGATAATAGCTCCCTTCTCTGGAGCACTGTAGTCTGCTAACGAGAGGCACACAGGCCCTAAAAGCTAAACATCACTTCAGCAAGTGCAGCCTACAGGCAAGACATTGGTCTCAATCAAGAGATGACTACAGTACAATTCATGTTTCAGATATACCCCCAACAGCCATGGCCCCTCTCCATTACAACAGTCACAGCCCTCCCACAGCTTTAGCCTCTCCATGGCCACAGCCCCCCAGCTAAGCCCCTCCCACAGCTACAGTCCCACCCACAGTCAGCTCCTCCCATGACCACAGCCGTGGCTCCTCCCACATCCATAGCCCCTCCCACCACCACAGTCCCTCCCACAGCCATTGTCCCTCCCATAGCCATGGCTCCTCCCATAGCCACAGCCCCTCCCACGGCCACAGTCCCTCCCAGAGCCATGGTCCGTCCCTCAGCCATGGCTCCTCCCATGGCCACAGCCATGGCTCCTCCCACAGCCCCTCCCATAGTTATAGCCACAGCCTTGACTGGAGTTTGTTTGCTTTTCCTCCCTATCTACCATTTTCCTTTTCTTCTGCTGCTTACTTTTTTTCCCTGAGAAGAGTTATTTCTGAAAACAACCTCATGGATCAATGTCACCCCTTATACAAACAGTCTGGAATGTAATCCCAGCCTCTGGCCTCCATCTTTGGAGGGCCCTTCCCTGTGCCCTTCGAACCTTGACCCCTCCCCGAGAAGGGTCAAGGTAGCCCGCCAAACCTTGACCCCTCCCCAGGAAAGGTCAAAACCACTCCCACAGGCTATTTAAACTGCTCCCCCCCAAAAATAAACAGGTGGTTTTCCCTCTTCCTCTCGGGTGGTCCCATTGGCAGCTTCCCATTTCCCCTCGGGGCCACTGGGGAGCACTGGATATCTTTTAATTTGGTCTGATTTGGTTTGATTGGGATTATTTTGTGTGGGTGGAGTGACTCGGTTAGGAAAATATTCCTAACACTGAGAAAGCCGTATGGCTAGAATTTCAGATTTGTGGTAGCACCATGTGATAGCACTGCGGTTGCTGAGACTTTCACCTGGGCCACGGGGTCTGGGGTACAGGTGACAGGGGTACACTGCCTTTTGCGGGAGCTTTGATGCCTAAGAGGCGTAACCTAAAAGGTTTTCCAAACACTGGAATCAGATGACCATCAGCAAACAGCGTCAGTGCTCTAAAATAAGGAAAATTCAGCTCAGATGAGTCACCGTGAGCAATGAGGCGTGAGTGTCCAAGAGCCTGTGGTGGCTAATCTGTCAACTTCATGAGAAAGACAAGCACACGGGAGCTTAAGAAAGCAAACCCCCCAGCCGGGCGGTGGTAGCCCACGCCTTTAATCCCAGCACTCGGGAGGCAGAGGCAGAGGCAGGCGGATCTCCGTGAGTTCGAGGCCAGCCTGGTCTACAAGAGCTAGTTCCAGGACAGGAACCAAAAACTACGGAGAAACCTTATCTCGAAAAATCCAAAAAAAAAAAAAAAAAAAAAGAAAGCAAATCCCTGTCTATGAGAGTGTTTCCAGAGACAATGAGATCATTCAGACTCTGACCTAATGAGAGGCTTAGTCCATTGATGGTTTCAAAATCTTGATAGGCCACTGAGGAGGTAGCTCTGCAGAAGGCAGGGCCCAATGGAGGAAGTGTTCACTGAGGGCTTTTGCTCTGGGGATAGTCCACTTGGCCTCTTCCTGTTCCTACTCCACTCTGCTTCCTGTCTACCAGCAGATGAATGATTCCTCCTCCACATTCCCACTGCCATGATACTCTGCCTCACTGTAATTCTTCCCTCTGTGTAGCTCTGTGCTATTCTGTCACCACAGTGAGAAAGACAGCAAAACACCTTGCACCATTGCAGAGACCACTGCAGCCGGGAACAGAAGGAGTGGTCAGTGTTAGCTGAGGACCAAATCTCATCATGAGACAACTATGGCTGGGCTGTGGCAGGATAGGAGGCTTTTTAAGAAAAAGTCTCTCTAGATCCTGGTGAGAGGCATCGGCAGGGCTGTGGGAGACTGCCAAGTGGCTCCTGAGTTTGCTGGGTTAAAGGGACAGATGGGACCCTGCATAGGGAAGCATTGGCTGACACAGGACTTGAAACCCCAGGAAAGGTTGCAGGGTAGAGTCTAAGCACAACCTAGTGTCCCTTAAGGGCTTGGGAGATGTGATGGCTCATTAAAAGGAAAAAGTTGCCAGTACTTCCCTTGCCATGGTGGAGGAAACGTTCAACTGAGCCAAGGATGGCGTCTTCGTGACTTCTCTGTTGCTCGCATAGAACACTGACCAAAACCAACTGGGGAAGGAAAGCGCATTTTCGCTTCTCCGCTCATAGTCCATCATGAAGGGAAATCAGGGCAGGAACTCAAAACGGAGACCTGGAGGCCGGAACTGAAGCAGAGGCCATGGAATGCTGCTATGCTCAGCCTGCTTCCTTATACAATCGAGGACCACCTGCCCAGGGTGGCACAGTCCACAGCGAGTTTGCCCGCCCACATCAATCATCAACAGGCAAAATGCTCTACAGTCTTGCCCACAGGCCAATCTGGTAGAAACATTTTCTCATCTGAGGCTCTCCCTTCTCAAATGACTCTAGCTTTTGTCAGCTTGACAAAACACTAGCCGTAACAGATAGGATATTTACCAGGGCCAGCTCTCAGCGTGTAGCTTTGTGTCTGGTCCAATAAATGTGTCTATAGCTAACTGGGGGAGCCAGCCTCCAGTCAGCACCTAGGAATGCAAAAAGATCCACAAATGGGGCAATGGCTTAGGAAAAAATACTGTCTATCTACGGGGGAAAATAAGGAAACCATATACACTTTCTGATGGTAACTTTCTCTTTTACTTCATCTTGAACAAAAATCCTCTTTGAAGATCTCTCTCTCCCTCTTCTACATAGCTCTTCACAGCTGCCTTCCTTGCACCACCAAGTCCTGGACAATTACATGTAACATTTTCAGGGCCCAACCTGTTCTCAAGACACAAGATAAGTCACAGAGTTTCTCTTAGACTTGGGAGGTCACATTGACCAGCCAGTGAGAAACGCTTGGCCATGCACGTAGCCTAAATGGTTAGGGTTCTCAGACAGAAAGTAAACATTTGGCTGAAACTTGAACCTGTAACAAAAACTGAGGCTGGGACTACATGCAAAAAGACAATTACTGTAGAGGGTTATGTCTACCAAAGTCACTTCTAGCCTGACCTGAACAAGCAATAAACACCTAGGAATTCATCCTTGTGCATTCTCTGCAGGGGCAGCTAGTCTGCCCCTGAATTTGCTCTGAAGTTTAAAATTAGTTGTCTTTGTGACTGAGAAAACTATTACTTTCCTATGTCAGCCTGAATAATGAAAGATACCTTGGTATTATTTCTAGTCATCAAAATCATGCATATTAAGCAGAAATCGTCTTCCTGACCATCCACAGCTATATATATGCCCAAGGATAGACTATTTTCATGAGATAAACACAAGATAAACAAAAGCAGTGGGAAAAGAATCCATGGCTGTTGTTAGGGATGAAATGACAATTCTTAGGGAAGAAATGAAGTGGCATGTGAAAGAAATTACAGACAAGAGCAACTGGTCATTTACAATCAGTAACTCCATGGCCTTTCCAGGTGAGGTTTCCCATCAAAGTGGAACACTAGTTGTCACCTACTGTATGCTCTCAGCTCTCCGCATCTCTCCCTTTTACATTTAGCAAAACAAGAAGCATGCAACTCTCTCTAAGGGCAGCGAGGAATGTGGATAATTAAAAGTCTGAAGATGATTGGAAGACCGACAAGCAATATTGTAATGATTTTGAAATTAATAAGAATAAACAATCTATACTGATATTTAATCAATACTTATGTTAATAATTTATATTTATAACCAATATTTATAACCAATATTTATAATTAATAATAAATCTATAGTTATAATTAACTATAAATCAATAATATATTTACCAGAGCCAATTATCAGTGTGCAGCTTTGGGTCTTGTCTGATAAATGTGTCCTTTTCCATACCATGTCAGTTTCTTAACACTACTATAACAAACTCCCACAAATGGATTGGTTTAGTACAGCAGAGATTTATCCTTTATAGTCCTGGAAGAGTTTGACGCAAAGGGCATGGGCAGACCATGCTCCTTGTAAATATACTTGCATCTCCCAGTTTCTATGACAACCAGAAACCCTTCACCTTTTTGGTGGCAGACATACTTCAGTCTCTACCTCCCCCCATTTTCACAAGACCTTCCCCACAGTGGGTCTCCACTTCTCTTCTAAGGACAGAGTTGGGCCCACCCTAATCCAAAATGGCTCTGACATATTGTGTCTTCAAAGGGTCTCATTTCAAGTAAGATCATTGTCTTGATCAGTGTTCTGTTGCTGTGAGGAGAGACATCATGACCATAACAACTCTGATAAAAGAAAGCATTTAATTGGGGCTGGCTTACAGTTTCAGAGCTTGAATCCATTCTCATCATGGCAGGAAGCATGATGGTACACAGGCAAACATGGTGCTGGAGAAACAGTTAAAAATTCTACATTTGGATCCTCAAACTTCAGGAAGAGAGAGCCTCACTGGCCTTAGCTTGGGTTTTAGAAACCTTAACCGCCCCCCCCCCCCCATGACATACTTTCTCCAACAAGGCCACATCTACTCCAAAGGCCACACCTACCCCAGCAAGGCTATACCTCCTAATCCTTCTCACATAGTACCGCTCTCCAATGACTAAACATTCAAACATATGAACCTATAAGAGACATTAATATTCAAACCACCACAGTCATATTTGTATATTCAAGTAAACATATATTTAGTGGGCAGCATCAACCTAACCATGAATGGGAAGTTGAAAACTTTGCAATTATGTCCAGTAGAGAAAAGTAAATCAGTCCAAACTAATATCAACTATCTGGACATTTCTCAAAGCACTCGGCATCATTTCACTATATTGGTGGCATTTTGTTAACTAAGTCATATAAGCAAGAAGGAACAGGTTTTCTGGAAGCCTTGTTAGGATGTATGCACCCCCAAAAGTGGATGTTTAAAGATTCAGGGGCATGCATCAGCAAAGTGGTCTGGAGCAATGGAAAAACCTCTCCAAAATAAAGTACACCACCAGACTGTAAAACACCCCAGGGGAGGAGCCTGATCCTCTGCAGACCTGCTTGGATTGGAAGATGTGTATGCCTACATGTGGGAAGCTGCTCCTGCCCTTTCAGAAGCTATGTGGAGAGACAATGGTCTCGAGAGACCTAAGGTAAGGAATGGCTCTGCAGCAGGGCTGAAATGTAACCCGGGGACTCAAGAGGCTCTGGTTTAGAAAAAAGATTTAATTTAATTTAATTATACCTTGATAAATTAGAAATAAGACTAAATAAATAAGCAAAGAAGATGAAGGAAAATAATAGACTATGGTAAAAAGCAATGAAATAATAATAATAGTAATAATAATAATAATAGAAAAACAGAGAAGAAACCCAAGGACACAAAGTATTGGTTGTTTTGGAAAGATCATCATAACCAATAAATTTTTGGGTGAAATAACCAACAAAAAAGAGAAAACACAACTCTCCAATGGTAATGATGAAAGCAGAGGCACAACTTCAGGTCTTACAGAAATTAAAATTTTGGATAGATAACATTAATGAGCGGGGAATAGCCTTACTATACAATGTATACTTGTATAAAATTTAAAAGTAAAGTATGATTGTGCCATTAAACTTGATAACCAAGATACGATTGAAAATTGTCTTAAAAGATACAAACCTCTAATGTAGAGCTCAATAAAAATCAATATATATATATTTATAAAACATAATGTCATAATTAAAACGAATAGCAAACTAACAAAACCAAAAGTCCTAAGTCTGCTGCAAAAATTATATCCAATATATATCCAAAATATGATCAAAATATATTGTATAAATATGAAATTTTCAAAGAAAAGTACTTTTAGTTCTTACATTGAAATCTGCGGTCCATTTCAACTTGCTTGTGTGTGGTACAAAATAAGGGCAAGATCCCTTTCCTCCTGAACTAAAATCCCAATTTTCTTTGTTGAAAATAGCAGCGTGCTCCCATTCTACTCCCACGGCACTTGTCAAAAATCAGTTGATTACGTAGACATGGGTCTATTTTTAGACCTCTGGTTTTGTTCCATTGATCTTTCCTACCGTAATTATGTAAATATCATGGCATCTCGCTTATCGTATATATTTTGTAAGTCTAAAATTGATGTTAGTGCTCCAGCTTTCTGTTTTGTTTATCCCAAATCCTTCCTTTTCCATAGAAATTAATAAACAAATGGAAATTTTCCACAAAATTTCAAGTGAAATTTTGAATCTACAGAAATGGTGGGGAAGAGAATTAGTCAGGCTTCTCAAAAAAAAAAAAAGGCAGAACAACTAGGTGTGTGTGCATAACCATGGGGTGGGAAGACAGTAGGAAAAAGTAAGGCTTTTGGTGGAGCAATAATAAAAAACATATTGAGGGCTAGCAAGATGGCTCAGGGATAAAGTCACCTGCCAAAGCCTGATGACCCAAGTTCAACTTCCCAGGACCCATGTGGCAAAAATAAGGGGATAGGCTTCCCCAAGTTGGCCTCTGACCTCAACAGATGGCATGCCCCTTCCCCAATAAATAAATAAATGCAATTTTTAAAACTATATTGAGAGAAGGGCCAGGGGTGCATGCCGATGGCTGAGGGCTTGCCTAACACGAGTGGAGCCCTGGGGTTGATTTCCAGTACTGGAAGAACAACCTGTTGAGAAACAGGAAGTGAGGATGCGAGCTTGCTTACAACACAGTAAGACCAAGAATCTAACTTCAGAGTTTTGATGAGAGCATCTGGGGAGATGACTCAGTGAGTTGATCACACCAGTACCTGAGTGGGTGAGCATAGTGGCTCACCTCTCATTCCACAGTCCCCGGAGCAAGCTGGCTGTCTCATTGAGCTGTATCTGAACTCTGGGTTCAACCGAGAAACCTGCATCACTAAATAACGTGGAAAGCAACTGAAGGAAATTCCTCAGTTGCTTTCACACACACATGCACATGTGTACACATGCACACTGTGCACATGCAACTGCATATATATATATATGTGTGTGTGTGTATGCCAACACCATGTACACAGACACATGCCAAGAAATGAACAAAAATCTAAACAGCTCTTATACCAAGAATGAACAGCAAGAAAATACATAATTGTGTTTGAAATAATGAGTTATCCAAATATGCTAATTAAAACCACCATATGCTCGAAGGAGAAATGTTTAAAATACTGGTGATCCAAGGGACGCAGTGAGGCTTCTTGAAAAACTCCAAGTCAACTTTCAGTAAAGCTATGGGCAAGTTACCTCGTGCCCCATGGGTATTTACTCCAGAGAAATGAAAACAGCGTCCATACAAAGTCCTACATGCACAGGCGGTGGCTGCATTAGCGCTGAGCCACACCAGCGGCGCTCTGTGTGGACGTCCTACGTCTTGGCGATAAAAAAGAACAACACAACTCCCAAAAGCATTATGGTAAGAAGAAGGCAGACTCAATTTTAATATTGATGTGGAGCCAGGCGGTGGTGGCGCACGCCTTTAATCCCAGTACTCGGGAGGCAGAAGCAGGCGGATCTCTGTGAGTTCGAGGCCAGCCTGGTCTGCAAGAGCTAGTTCCAGGACAGGCACCAAAAAACTACAGAGAAAACCCTGTCTCGAAAATCAAAAAAAAAAAAAATATATTGATGTGGTGTTCAAGGGAATGCCAAGCTCCATAAGAACAGAAATCCGATCCGTGACTTCCCGGGATGCAGTGGTGCGGAGAGGATACTGACAGAAAAGAGATGAGGAAATACGTAGACCGCAGGAAACACTCCAGCTCTTGGCTGTGACTCTCACATGACTAAATATCGTCAGAACTCACGGAGCCAGGACTTGGGGGTGCGGCTTTGTGGGCTCCAGCCTATGAGAGGCCGTGAGGTCTAATCCCCAACAATGAAAAAAAGAAAGTGGAGGGACAGACCGTTCAATGACCTAGACCTGGGGCCCAACCAGGGCTTCACGTGTGAGAAGCAGGCACACTGCCTCCGAACTGCAGCCCCTCACTGTGCTTTCAAAGTGGTTTTTAACATGTATAAATTTTGCCTCAATAAACCTGGCAAACATGAAACGTTTGAGACAGCTTTGCCCACACACCAGACTCTGAGCCGAACTATTTTCATGAAATTACTAACGCTGATCTCGTGATTTATTCCACGTGGTTCTGCGACCAGACCTGAAATCAGCGAATGCCAAAAGGGTAGGCTCACAGAAGCCAACCCCGTGCATGGGTCCTCTGTCTTAGCCCCTTTCCGCGGCTGTAGGAAAAGACCACAGAAATGGTTGGCATCTCTGAGGTTCTTACAGCATGCAAGAAGGCGAAAGTCCATGAACGCACACACAAAAGGAAGGCGACCACGAGAGAGCCTACTTCATGACACGGTGCTCGTACTCCGGTGAAGAGCTAACCCTCTTCAGGACTTCATCACTCCCTCCCAGCCTCACCATGGTGCCTGTTATGCTAAATCAAGTCCTCCCTCCCCACTGCAGAACACTGGCTGCATGGTGGACTTGGTGCCTACCGCTCCCCTCCCCCATTCCTCAGAACCTCACACCGTCCTTCAACCACCAAGTCAGAATCTGCCTTCCAGCCAGAGCCCACAGGGCCCTAGGGTGCATTCTTCAGATGTGTTCCTAGTTCCCAGATTCCGTCCCATAATCCTCCGGTCTCGCACTAGCTTACTTCTGTTCCGAGCCCCATTTAAGTCTGGCTTGTTTTACTTAACATAATTATCTCCAATTGCATCCGTTTTCCTGCAAATGGCATTTCATTCTTTACAGCTGAATAAAATCCCAGGCACACGCAGGCTACATTTTCTTTACCATTTATCTGCTGGCAGACATGTGGGCTGACTCCACATCTTGGCTGTCATGAATATACATCTATTATATTTTAATTTGTAAATAAGGCACACTGTGAGACTAACCATAATTACATATAAACTAGAACTATTCTAGTAAGAGGCTGCAAGGAAAGTTATCTATAACTTACAAATCACTCATTTCTGGGATTTTTCAGACCACAGTTGACTATGGGTAACCGAAACCACAGTAAATAAAACCAAAGATCTGTGGAGGAGGAGGTGGTTATGATCTGGTTTAAAAAATTGTTGTGAAAATAGGTATGAGCAAGACGATTTTGAAAACTAGAAAAGCGTGCCAGAAATCTCTGCCTGTGCACTCAGATACCGTCAGAATCACCTTTACCACTCAGCCTTTGAAAAGGCGAACTTGGAGGCTGGGGTAGCTCAGGGGTACAGTGCTCAGCCTGCTGGGGTGAGGCCCTGAACCACCACCACCACCGGTTACCTGGAGATGGATTTTGGGGTAGCCAACCTGCATCGTGGTTGCAGTCTCTAAGAAGTCAGAATTCTGGTTCATAACCTGTGTCCCGGCTCTCCCAGGGGGTGGGAGATTTAATGGTATTTCAGGTCTATAACTGAGACAGTACTCACTTGTAGATAGGAGCTGAGGGGTCCGCTCTATCAGTCCAAGGCACTCTATAGAAGCCCCAGTGAGCTCCTGGTCCAGCCTCCCAGTCAGCCTGGACAACAGCCTGTCTTCTGGGCTCGGGATACCTTCTTGCCCTCCTCCCAACCTCCCATTCTGTTCATCCCCGTCCAGCTCTCCACCCTGCTCCACACCTCCAAGCCTCCCAGCAAAGCTATCCTCTTCGTGTCCTCTCAAGGGCATTGTTGGAGACACCAAGGGTCTGAAACTGTCACAGCCCAAGGAGCTTAGCAGAAGAGGGGCCCAGGCCTTGGCAGGGTGGGGTGGGGGTGCTGCAAGGAGGACAAGAGACCTCTTGTGAGGCTTTGCTGTGGTTCTCGTATCCCCCCTCACTCCAGCCTCTCTACTGTTTGCATTATGTTTTTCTGTATTTTCTTTCTTTTTTTTTTTTCTTTTTTTGGTTTTTGACAGGATCTCACTTTGTGGCCCAGGCTGATCTCAAATGTAATTCCCCAGTGTGAGCCTACCATGTGCTGGGATACTCACCACCATGATGCCTAGCCCATGGTATGTGGGTTTTTTTTTTTATGATGATGATGATGATGATTTTGCACCTCTCCCTCCTCTCTTCCCAGTCCGTCCCCACACCTCCTCACACATACACCCCATCCACTCCTCCATTTCTATTCAGAAAAGGGCAGAACTCCAATGGACATCAACCAAACATGGCATATCAAGTTGCAATAAGATTTAGGCACCTCCCTGCCACGCACTGCACCCCCGTGTCTGCTTTCTGTGCCCTGGCACCCAGTTTGCGAGCTTCGGGCAAGGAGGCTGGAGATTAAAATACACAGACACACACAGACAGAGAGACAGCGACACGGGCCATCCTTGAATTCCCCAAGAATGCCCCCTTTATTGTGTTCAGGGGCAGATTATATAGAGATAGCCATGCCCCAGCCAAACCCACCAGAAACCACTCTCCTGCCATCAGGAACTCCTGAAGGTCTCGTGCTCAGAGCAGCTATAGGCACTCAGATCAGGGGATTACAAGAAATTCAGGATCTGGGGTCTCACTGCTCCCAACACCTCCCCTCGTTAAAGCCAGACAATGCAACCCAGGATGAGAATAGGGTCCCAAAAGGCAGCAAAAGAGTCAGAGACAGCCCCCTGCTCCCACTGTTAGGAGACCCACAGGAAGACCAAGCTACACAACTGTAGTATATATGCAGAGGGCCTAGGTCAGTCCCACGCAGGCTCTCTGGTTGTCAGTCCAGTCTCTGAGCCCCTAGGCTCATTCTGTGGGTTTTCTCGTGGTGTCCTTGACCCCTCTGGCTCCTACAATCCTTCCTCCTCCTCTTCTGCAGAATTCTCCAAGCTTGGTCTAATGTTTGGCTGTGGATCTCTGCATTTGTTTCTATCAGTTGCTGGATGATGCCTCTCTGATGACGATTGTGGCATGGGTCTCAAGCTGGACCAATCATTGGGCAGCCACTCCCACAATTTCTGGGTGGAACTAGAAAAAATTACCTTGAGTGAGATAACCCAGACCTAGAAAGACAAGCTTGGTATATACTCATGTATATGTGCATATTAGCTGTCAAGTCAAGGTTAATCATGCTACAAACCACAGACCCAGAGAAACCAAGTCACAAGGGGAGATCAGGTTGGGGTAGGTGGACTGGAAGAGCCAACTGGAAAAGGGGGCATCTGGAGTGCAGCAGAGATCAAGTACATGTAGTGCATCTACACGACGGAATGCTACCCAGTGGAAAAATGCAATGACATCTTGAAATTTGCAGACAAATGAACAGAACTAGAAAAAGTCATCCCGAATGACGTAACCCAGACCCAGAAAGAGAAATATAATATGTACTCACTCATAAGTGGATATTAGATATAAAGCAAAGAAGAACCAGCCTACAGGTCACAACCCCAGAGAATTTAGGAAACAAAGAGGACCCTAAGAGAAACATACATGATCTGCCTAGGAAGAGGAAAAGTGTGGGATACAGGGGAGAGGGTAGAAGGGGAGAGGGGAGGAAGAAGGGAGTGGGGGGAAATGTACAGCACATTCCTAGCCAAATGATTAAAATGAAAGGGAAAAGGAAGGAAGGAAAGAGGAAGGAGGGAGGAGGGAGGGACAAAGAGACAGAGAAAGAAAGAGAAAGAAAGAGAAAGAAAGGAAGAAAGAAAGAAAGAAAGAAAGAAAGAAAGAAAGAAAGAAAGAAAGAAAGAAAGAAGCCTAGTGCAATGGAAACTTCCAGGAATCTACGAGGGTGACCCCAGCTAAGACTCCTAGCAATAAGGGATGTGGCGCCTACTACACTGGCCACCTCCTGTAAACACGTAAGACTTCAGTGGAGTGATAGGAATACCAACTCAGCCACCCGACCTTTGACCTAGGATTTTCCCTGCCTATAAGGTGTGTTGTGGTAAAGGTGACACAGAAACCATGGTGGTATTTTTTAACAGCTCTCGGTTCGGTGAACATTGTGACCAGGTGGTTCATTCCCTTGTTGGCTGCAGGTCCTGTTAGCCTAACCCAGCACGGTGCATAGTGGGTCTTCTCACAGTCTGGAGGTGGAAAGTGTCACATGCAGGGATGCCAGGATCAACCTCTCCTAAGACGCTGAGGGGAATCTACCCTGTCCCTTCCAGCTTCTGGGACTATTGAGACCTTCCTGCATTCTTCTGCTAAAGTCACTTCTGCCTTGGTCCCCATTTCCATACCCCCTTCTCTGCAGCACACGGGCCTTTCTGTCTCTTCTGGAGACCCTCGCCCTTCGATTGAGGGCCTAGCCTGACCCAGGTGGGACCCCTACATCTGCGAAGACTCTGCTCCCAATAGGGTCACTTTGGAGGATCGGCTGGATAGTTTTGGGGAGATGCTGTTCAGGTACCCTGTCCCTGCTGTGAGTGAGCAGGTCTGGGGAGCATCAGATTTTCCTCCCTCCAACCCACTGGCCAGTAGATTAATTTCCATTTGACTCCTATATCCAGAGCAAGACTGAGCTCCATCTCTCCCTGCCACTACCCTACCCGTGTGTGTGCAGTGTGTGTGTGTGCGTCTGTGTTTGTGTGGTGTGTGTGTATGTGTGCATGTGTGTAGTCTGTGTGTGTATATGTGTGTGCATGTGTGTGGTGTGTGTGATGTGTGTGGTGTGTATGGTGTGTATGTGGTGTGGGTGGTCTGTGGGGGTGTGTTTGGTGTGCGGTGTGTGGGAGTTGTTTGTGTGTGTGGTGTTTGTGGTATGCATGTGTACATGTGTGTGTATGTGTGGGGGTTGTGTGTATATGTGTGTGTATGGTGTGTGGGGTGGTCTGTGGGGGTGTGTTTGGTATGCAGTGTGTGGGGGTTGTGTGTATGTGTGTGTGGTATGTGTGCATGTGTGTGGTGTGTTTGGTGTGTGTGTGGTGTGGAGGGTTGTGTGTATGTGTGTGCGGTGTGTGTATAGTGTATTGTGTGGTGTGTATGTAGTGTATGTGTGGTGTGTGTGTGGTATGCATGTGTACATGTGTGTGTATGTGTGGGGGTTGTGTGTATGTGTGTGTATGGTGTGTGTGGGTGGTCTGTGGGGTGTGTTTGGTGTGCGGTGTGTGGGGGTTGTGTGTGTGTGGTATGTGTGTATGCATGTGTACATGTGTGTGTATGTGTGGGGGTTGTGTGTATATGTGTGTGTATGGTGTGTGGGGTGGTCTGTGGGGGTGTGTTTGGTATGCAGTGTGTGGGGGTTGTGTGTATGTGTGTGTGGTATGTGTGCATGTGTGTGGTGTGTTTGGTGTGTGTGTGGTGTGGAGGGTTGTGTGTATGTGTGTGCGGTGTGTGTATAGTGTATTGTGTGGTGTGTATGTAGTGTATGTGTAGTGTGTGTGTGGTATGCATGTGTACATGTGTGTGCATGTGTGGGGGTTGTGTGTATGTGTGTGTGTATGATGTGTGTGGGTGGTCTGTGGGGGTGTGTTTGGTGTGCGGTGTGTGGGGGTTGTGTGTGTGTGGTATGTGTGTATGCATGTGTACATGTGTGTGTATGTGTGGGGGTTGTGTGTATGTGTGTGTGTATGATGTGTGTGGGTGGTCTGTGGGGGTGTGTTTGGTGTGTGGGGGTTGTGTGTGTGTGGTATGTGTGTATGCATGTGTACATGTGTGTGTATGTGTGGGGGTTGTGTGTATGTGTGTGTGTATGGTGTGTGTGGGTGGTCTGTAGGGGTGTGTTTGGTGTGCGGTGTGTGGGGGTTGTGTGTGTGTGGTATGTGTGTATGCATGTGTACACGTGTGTGTGTTTGAATAGGTGTGGATATGCACATGTACTTTCTAATATGTGTGCAGAAACAGGAAGAGTGCCCAGCATCCTCTGTCACTCTCTACCTCTTTCCTTTGAGGCAGGGCCTCTTGCTGAGCTCATTTGTATTTTTTTTACCTTGGCCATCAGTCAGCAAGCCCTAGCAATCCCCCTGCCTCCACCCTGCTCAGTGCTAGGATTACAGCTTGTGTGGGTGCTGGAATCGAAGCTCTGGTCCCCAGTTCTCATGACCGTAGAGCAGGGACTCTACCCATGAGCCATAGCTCCAGTCCTGGGAAGATCTGACTTCTGACACATGACTTTTGGATTCCACCTCCTAAAGAAAGATATTTTTTATCACTGGGGAAATCCATCTTCCCTCAGGCAACCCCATGCACAGGCCTGGAGCCTCCTCAAAGCTGAGACACTGATTTGTCATTTTCTGGATGACATAATTTATCATCGTCTACATGGGATTCAGTGAATGAGATAAATGAGGCGAGGTAAAGGACCAGTCATTTGGGATGACTGAGGAGCAAAGAGGGCTGTCCCATCTGCTCCCCATCAGCCTAGCCCTCTTACTTTGACACCAACAATGGAACCGTTCTGACTCGTGAGGTCCAGGGCTAGGGACCATTGGTTTGTCCTGAATCTCCCACCTTTAGGCCAGACCTAGGAGCTGCTGGCACCCAGGCACAGGGCAGCCTTTGGTTACTCTGTGGGGTGGCAGAACTCTGTACTTGGGGTCCTCTGCTTCCCAACTGCTCTTCCAGAAAGCAGACCCTGATCTGCCAACTCCTCTAGTTTTCTGAGAAAAAAATTGGCTGGAGGCGCCAATTTTACAAAAAATACTTTTAAAAACACTGATGTATTGGTCTAGGATCTCTAGAGAAATAGAACCAATTGGCGGGGGGGATAGATAGATAAGATAGATGATAAATAGATAAGATAGATAGATGTATAGATAGATGATAGATAGGTAGGTAGTCGATAGATAGGCAGATGATAGAGAGATATGATAATGATGATGATAGATAGATAGATAGATGTATAGATAGATAGATAGATAGATAGATAGATAGATAGATAGATAGATAGATAGATAGACATATAACTAAAGAGATGAAAAGGAAGACTGTCCACAGAACCCAAGGCCTGAGAACCAGGATGTGATGTAAATATCAGGTTGAAGCAGGAGAGAATGAAAGAAGATGCCCCGTCTAGTACTGGCTAATTCTTATTCTCACCTCGAATGGATCAAGAAATAACCAGAAAGTTAGTGAGGCATACTTCTAGGGGTATCTAGGAAGCCATCTCTGGAGACAATTACATCATAAAATTTCTGACCTAATGAATGAATCCACCCCTGATATGATGGCATCTTCAGGGCTGTATGACCCCATACCCCTTCCTCTATGCCCTTGACTTCATGCCCACCATGACAGGAGCTGCTGTGACCTATTGTACCTCTGAAGGACTGAGTGGTGAGGGCCAACGCTGGGGGTTGGGGGGCTCTACCCTGCTGAATCCATAGTTCAGATGTGATCTTATCAAACATCAGGCACATATTGTCCCCCTCTACCAGTATTGAATCTGAACACTCATTAGCCCACTAAGGTTGACTTAGGAAATTAACTGTTATAACTTTTCCCACTGAGCTGCAAACATGAAGGATGGGTGGAGTATGCAAAACATACTCTCGGATCCCTTGCCATCTTTCTGAGCAAGAAGTCAGAGGGAGAAGCAGAAGACCTCTGGAGGGAACCATCTCTTTCCTCTCCTCTACACTTGCTCTCCCACCAGGTCTTTTTCTCAGAGAAGACGTTCAGAGCAACCACCAAGACCTCTTGGACACCCAGGTCTTTCCCAGACCCTACACCGACTCCTACAGAAATCCTTGCTGACCAGATGAAGAGTATAGAGAGGGTTCTGGATTCTCTTAGACCAGAGTTTGGTTCCTGGCTCCATCAAAGCTCAGCCAAGATATCCTGGGTGAACCACTTCCCTTCAAAGATGGTGACACTAATATCTGTCCACCTCTTGGGGAAATTGCAGAAAGTTCATTGAATGCATGCAGTACACTTGGCCTTTGGTAAGTGAGCAGTGTGTGTGTGAGGTGGTAGTTGGTCTCCTCTCAGCCAAGGTTTTAGAAGGTACCACATATCAACTCACAGTCATCCATTCCTTCATTCTTCCTGAGTCTCCTGTCATGGGCCAGGTTCTGAGACTCATCGCCGAGTGAAATCAGTAGGCATGCTGCAGCGGAAGCTGCAGCCAAGTGTGGGATCTGGTGATCATTTGTCTCAGAGCTACGAAGCTGAGAGTCTTTGGACTGAGAGTCCTCCCCTGGAGACCGCTGGAGTGTGGCCTTGAAATGCTCCCTTGGGGTCTGGGTGGCACCTGTGCCAACCGACACTAGAGAAGAAGAGTGGGGCGTGATCAGTAGTCAGCATCCTGACCTGGAGGAAGAGCAGGTACCAAATCTAGGGGGAGTGGAGGAGAAAAGGGAGGAGGGGCAGGAGGAGTCGTCGTCGTCAATGGTGGTCCAGGTGAGCAGTAGACAATGGGCAAACAGAGGAGCTAGGGCTCTGTGCTGAAGTTGGGGGAACAGGGGAGTCACCCACAGGTGAGCAGCCACTTGCCACTGCCCGGGACATGCAATCCCATCTACCCAGCTGCCAGAGGGGAGTCCCCATGCCCCCTATTCATTACCTGACATAACTAATTGCCTGGTGACATTTCCCATATTATAGACAAATGTGAGTTATGGGCCCAGCTGCTCCCTCTCTCGTCACCAGGAATCGGTTGATAAATATGTTTATTCGAGGTCAGCCTGGCCTCATCCATTAGAAATATTGTTTTTCTAAACATTACATTGATTTAATTTAACTCTAATCAATTTAAAATGGTTCTGACAATTAACAAAAGCTTCAAATATGACCTTAAAGTAATAGGATTCATTAGCTATGTTTAGGATTAAACTTACCCTAATAGGGCAATTTTTCTTCCAAGGGTATTTGGTAAGCGACTAGTGGTCAGTCAAAATGAAATCAATTATTATAAATTATACAGTTAAAGTTGATTATGTATCCCCTGCTAATTTGTATAAATAAGGGTCTCTGACAATGGGAGTAATTTATTAATAACTATCTCTCCCCCAGCCTGGATCACACTTCATGTTCCAGCTGCCAGGGCATCTGTAACCCATGAAGTATTATTTTCAGGGCTGCTCTTGATGTATGCTAATTAAACCATAATTAATTGGAGCAGTTATAGTTAAAGACAATGCTGGTGCCCTTTGCTCTGTTATTCATGACAGTTAACTCATTCAAAAGGCAACCTGATCAAAAATGCATATGCTATGCTGGCCCCCAGTCAACTCACAAAGAGTCCCGGTGACATGACAGCTGGCAAGCCACGAGGGTGACACACAGGCAGAACTCTAACCTGCGTGGGTCTAGATTTCCCACCCTGCTGCCACCAGTCTGGGCCCGGATAGAAGATGTGACCTCTCAGAGTGGCAGAGAGCGTGTGGAGATCACACATCGCTGGTCCATCAGTTCAGGAGAAAATGACTGTGGAACCTTACAAATGGGGAACTCTCTGGAAAACTGTATTTGGAAAAGCAGAGCAGACTGCACCTCCTGCTTGCTCCCACTAACTGCACAAACCCTGTTCCTTCACTACAGCATCAGCCTGGCCCTTGCGGGCACCCGAAGCTTAAGAGACATGAGCTAGGATGCCTTGCTTAATAGCGGAAGGTCAGCATGTGGCCAGCCTAGCTCTGTCACTCAGGCGACACCCAGCATGCACCCCAGGAAGAGGTCCACTGGGGGAGGAGCCTCAGAGTCTAGCTTCACAGCAATCCCTATGCTTCTCTGCAAACCCAGGGTGGGAAGGCTCACCTGCTATATCCTGCTCCAGCCCTGTCTCTGACTCACCTGAGGTCCTGGGTGTGCTCATCCCAGGTGAAGGGGTGTCTTTTCAACAGAGCCCTGCCAGCAAGGAAGGAGAGCTTCTGGCAGAATGTGACCAGTTTAGTGACAACCACAGACTCCACCTCAGCGTGCAAGACCACAGACTTCCACACAATGGCATACATTTGGTGGCGACAGGAGCCAGAAAGATGGCTGCGGTGCACTGGGGTTGACACCTGCCTGCAGGAACAAAGGAGCCTGGGCTCAGAGTGGATGTCCCTGGGATGCTGTGTGACCTGAATTCAGGACAAGGGGATGCAGAAGAACCACATGGAAGACTTGCTCTGGCCAGTGACATGCCATTAACAGAGAAGAAACAAAAACCACCTTGTATGTCCCTGTGGCCCAAGAGCTGGAGCCACACACGGGGCTTCCCTTCCCATGACCTTTCTACAAGCGGAACCTGACGAAACCACCACGACCAAGCACTTCTCTCCTATTTTAGAGTCAAGGCCAAGCCTCTAGAGCCAAGTTCAAGTCTCATGGCTCTGTCAATGCCTCTGTTTCCCCATCTGAGAAATGGGGACAAGAACTTGAGCCAGAGACTAATGTTTTTCCCTGCTTTCTCATTTGCTTCTCCTCTGTCAGCTTCTGCCCTAGCTCCTTCATCCTTAGCATCCTTAAAAACATGCAGCCTGGCCAGGTGGTGGTGGCACAGGCCTTTAATTCCAGCACTCAGGAGGCAGAGGCAGGCAGATCTCTGTGAGTTTGAGGCCAGACTGGTCTACAAGAGTTAGTTCCAGGACAGGCTCCAAAACAGAGAAACCCTGTCTCAAAAAACAAAAACAACAACAACAAAACACCCCACACAAAGCACATAGCCTGAATCCCTAGTATGTCTACCTGGTCAGTCCTTCCCTGTCCCTGTCTGTCCCTATCTCAGGTGTCCAGGTTATACACATCTATGCACAAGCGTCCTTTTTCCACCCACACTGTCTGTGTCTCAGCACTTCCTCTATCCTCACAGTGTGCTCAGCCTCGTTCTGCTCCTCCTGGGTGCCCCTTGTCCATGTCGTTCTTCTCTCCAGAACCCCAACACCGTTGGCTGAGAAAGAGAAAGACATTTAGCTAAGGCAAAAGACCCACAGTATCTCCTTTCCAGGCTCCCAGATAATGTGGCTACAGATTGACCCTCTTGGTCTATGGATGGTTTCAGTCACGGTGACAGTACCCCAGAATCCTGGCACCACACACATGAGGTCAACAGACTTCTCCTCTCCACAAGGCCACACAACCCCCCCTCCATCCCACTCTTCACTTTTCACGGGCATGGACCTCTTTCGTTGCAAACCTGAGGGCTCCTTGGAAACCTGAGGGAATCGTGCCCAGGCCTTGCCATCCCAGTGGCCTCCAGAATTCCTGCCGCACACTCCCCAGCATCTAGAGTACCACGTAGCACCTGATCTACAGTTGACAAGGTTCCTGTTGCCTGCGCTGCCACGCCCTGTCACACTCCCTGAACTCCTGCTGTTCAGTTCAGATGAGCCGGAGGAGAGAAGAGCAAACTCACACACCATCCACAGCCAATGAGAGCTCTGGAGACAGTGTGGTGTCTGTTAGAGGTCTATTCGACAAACATGCATGCATGTGTAAGCGTGCGCACACACACATTCTTATAAGCAAAGTGAGGCCCATTGTGATACCTGAGCTTTTATAACCCACTTATTTCACCGAATGAATATATTAGGAACTTTGGCTTGTGTCCTTCAAAATAACTGTCTATAGGCTGGGGGAGATGGCTCAGTTGGTAAAGTGTACCGGTGTGCAAAAATAACAAGCTAGGTTTGGAGGTGCACCCCTGTAATCCCAGCGCCGGGGAGGCTGAGACAGGAAGATCCTGTGGCTTGCTGATCAGTCAGCCTGGCCAAACTTACTATTCAGGTACTATCCAGGTTCAGTGAGAGACGCTGTCTCAAAAATAAAGATCACCTGAGAAAGACACTCAGCGTCAACCTCTGAGCTACACACACACACACACACACGCACACAACCCAGAAGAATCATCAGACACTGCACCATACTCCAGGGTCTACTTCTACCATAAAGTATCCAGATCCTAAACATGCAAACTTCTCCAAGTTCTCATTATAAACAACGTTACCAGAGTTTCCATCCTACTCTAGGGCAGATGTGCAGCCACCAATCCCCTCAAACGGGTTCCCAGTGATATACTTGCTGACGACAAAGTTTGCAGGACATGAAGGTCTTTGAACCGTGACTCCCATTTGTGAACAATTATCTAGGAGCAGGGAGCCAAAGAAGAATCAAAACACAGAAAAGCCATCAGCCCGAGGAGAACTAGAGCCCCAAGCCACCAGAGAGGTACCTGGAGCTCACTGATGGAGACCTCCAATGCCAGAATTGGACGGGACAGTGCAGAATGTGGTCCAGTTCTCGTGTGTGGGGTATGTATGGATGCTCTGGGAGAAGCCGTGAGGAAGGGGGTGAGATCGTAAGAGGATCTTTCCAGCAAAGCCCTGTGTTTTGTTTATAGTGAGCCCTGCTCAGGGCCCCCACAAATGGAGCTGCATGCTATCCTCCGCAGTCCCCAGCTGAGTAGGAGTGGGAGGAGGCTGGCGCAAACTGGGCACTTCATGGTGGCCAAACACAGGGACAGAAGCAGCCGCTACCTGTAGGAACTCCTGTGGCGTGCTAAGCCTGACCCAAGGGTCACTTATCACTTGATGCATGTCATAAAATGAACACGGAGGAGCACCATGGCTCTGCAAGGGCTGCCTGCTCCCCCCCCACACACACACAGAAAGCAGTGCCTCAGTATCTTTTCCACATCTAAACTTTAGGTTTCCTGGGAGATAAAAGGTGTTCTTCATCCTAGCAGGAATGAGCACACAGCCCACCTGGTGAGGCGGAGAGGGCTGGTTCTCTCTGTCAGTTCTGTGCGGGCCCTCCACGCCTGCCTTCCGTAATCTCTCAGGGGCAGGTGGCCCACGGACTACTCTAGACTCCGATGAAGTAAACAGTGGGGACATTAGTGCAACTGGTGGCTTCAGGCTGAAGTTGAGGCGTGCACACCAATGCAGGAGGTGTGACATCTGAACCTGCCATCCGTCTTCATATAAAATAAGATTCATTCTTCAGACCTGGGCTGGGACTCCCCAACCTGTCTTCCTGTGTTTTTCCAGTAGATGGCGCTAACTCATTTCAAATGCGGCTTTAGAGGCTCCAGAAAACTCAAGCTGGAGTCAGAACTAGGGCAGAGCCAATTATGAAAGAGGACAGTGGCAGCAGAAACGGCCAAAACAACCATCTGTCTTTAAGTCACACGGGGGAAGCTTAAGAACTCCTGCGTGTCATTTAGGATGTGTCACATAGCCCCCAAGGCCAGGTTTGCTTCCAACATCACCTGCTCCTTCCACACATACAGTCTGACGGGGGCTGACTACTTGGGAGCGATCATGTATTTTGTCATAACCTAATGTAACCACAAGATGGCGGTGCTGCACGCAGGACAAGATGCTTAGGGAATCCCGAATTTTACTGAGCAGCCTGAAGACTTGCTGTGGCAGAGTGGAGGCTGAAGGGTGTGTTAATTAGTCTTGCAAGGCTAAGTTCGTGATTGTAATCCCACTATGTTGCCGCTTCGGCTGCTACTGGTGGCTACCATCTAGTAAGGAGTTTCTGAGCGCCAGGCGTTGCGATCAAGCACTTTATAAACGTGGCTTCATTCGATGTCTGCGGAAAGCCTTCTGAGGAAGCTCTGCGATGTCTCCAAGAACATGTGTCATGGGGCAGCTGGCGATGGGAGCCTCTTGTACTTTCTCAAAAGGACTGAAAGTGATCCGTTTCTGACTGTCCACAATAGTGAATAGACCGGCTTATCCGGATAGGGGGCTAACAGTTCCGTGCCCCCAATCAAGCGTCTGAGCGCCTGCTTTGTGTCAGGCACGCAGGACAGGGAGTACAGAACCAGAGAAGGCCCTGCTGCCAGTTCTGAGACCTCAGCAAACAGCAGGTCAAAGCAACTGATCTAGGAGGGTGACGAGGGCAGGGAGAAACGGTCCGTGCAGGGCATTGGAGGAGTCCGTGGTAAACAAGAACGCACGCAAGGGGCCCCTGAGAAGCAAGAGTTAAATCTTCAGGGACGAACAGCAGTGAGCTATGTCTTAAACACATCTGTTATGAAAGTTAAACCGAGGCAGGAGAGTTGATTCACACCTGTAATCCCAGTACTCAGAAAACAGAGGCAAGAGGATTATGGCAAATTCCAGTTCACCCTAGGCTATTGAATGAGACCTTGCCTCAAAAAGAGGAGAGGGAGAGAGAGAGAGAGAGAGAGAGAGAGAGAGAGAGAGAGAGAGAGAGAGAGAGAGAGAGAGAGAGAGAGAGAGAGAGAGAGAGAGAGAGAGAGATGAGGAAGAACAGAGTAGAGAGATACATAATTAATTACATGTACAAGAAGACAAATCTTTAGAGACTCAACCCTTCCTTTACGTGTCTGTCTTACCACAGCTGTTAACAGCAGCATGTAGACTTTTCCTGCAGTTAGCCAGAGAGTAAATACTTTAGGCTGTGCAGGCCTCAAGTTTTCCTTCACAGTTCCACAATTCGGCTGTTACCAGACCCAAGCAGAATAGGTGAGTGGGTATGATCATGTCCCATTACACTGCCACTTGGGAAAACGGTATTGGGCTAGGCCCGGTTCCCAGGCAGTGCGCAGAGCCCTGGTCCAGACTCTAGCATTTGGAGTGGACATGCTCTGCCCTTTTCTGAAGAACCCTTCTGTGCCCCTTTCCAGTTCCAGCTGCTGAGCTCTGATAGCTTGCAATGGCCATGGTATGGATGTCTGCCACAAAACAAGCAGAGGAAACCATCAGGGTTGCTCCCATGTCCCCCACACTCTGTGCTCAGCTTCCCATCCTCCCAGCCCCCAGTCACTGTCTTCAAGACCTCCCCTAATGCTTCTCTGGGGGAACTTCTGACTTAGCAGATCTGCCTGCTGTGTCACACCTCATGACAACCCCTAGCAGCCTTGGTCCTCTGTGGCTAGTGGAGCACAGAGCTGGGAAGCATTTATTCCACAGGCTGGTGAGACCAACCGGTCACCAAGCAGAGCCCACCACAGTGGCAGACAGTCTTGAGAAGCGGTAGTGTTGACCGATAAAATCCTTGCAGATTTTAGTAGCTCTTTGTAACAAGAGCTCCTTGCTAAAAGAAGTCACCCAGCTTCCATAATTTGCAGGTCAGTCTTCAATCACCTCCCGACTATAATCAGATCCCAGAAACAACCCCTTCCATCAAAACTGAACACTGTAAAGCTGTCCCCCACCGTGGCTGTCAGGCCACTGAGACCTGCTGTTCACCAACAGGTGAAGACAGGCAAGAAACTGTCCCAAACCGTTGTTCCTATAACTTGTGGGTTGTTCTTTTGAATGGCATCAGAAACAACACCTGGAATTCACACACACTTTGGAATGTTTCCCAAACAAAACACATAGCATCCTCACAGTGCCCATACTGGTACTCTTTCTAAATTTTTTAATCTTTGCTTTTATGTGCATGGGTGTTTGCCTGCATGTATTTCTGTGCACTGATGTTGCCTTCAGAGTCCAGAAAATTTCTCTGGGACTGGAACTTCCAATGGCTGTGAGCCACCATGTGGGTGTAGGGGGTTTGAACTCAGGTCCTGGGGAAGAGCAACCAGTGCTCTTAACCACTGAACCATCTCTCCTGCCCTGTCAGTATTCTTTATTCAAACCTTCTCCCACCTTGCTTCTAAACTCTCTCTCCTACATCCAACACACACCTCCCCTGCCTTTCTTCAAAGGCTGAGTCAGCAGCTTTCCCATACTTTTCTACTTCCCCTCTGGAACTTGCATCCACAGCCTATCTTCCACTGGAGCAGAAGGTTCCCAGTAGGGATGATGATGAGGATTGCTTCCCTTGAAAAAAAAACTGTCCGTAAGTGGTTCCTACTTGGCTGCACATGGGACAAATACCTCTGAGTCACCTTCGGATATTCCCAATGGCCTACGTCCAGCCGTGAGCACCATGGAAAAACATCCTTGTGCAGACCCGACCTCTAGCCAGGATGGAAAACCCTTACTGACAGTGCGTCCCATCCTTCAGACTGTGTCCAGGGAGCCTGGTCATAGGTCAAGGGTAGGATCGGAGTTCCTCTGGCTAGGTCAGCTTTCTTCAGCAAAGATTGGTCTTCACTTGACTGTTCGTATACACAGATGGGCCTGTCACATCAATATGCCCAAACGCAAGAGTAAAATCTCTGAAAGTGTTTGCCAACCTCTGAATTCAGCAAGAAAAAGTAGAGCTGTGGCATGCTTTTACCAGCATAGTTATGTTGTAGGCTGTGGGTTTTCTAAACAGAAACCTTGATGTACTACAGCAGCAATAAAACTCAGATCAGTCTAGTGTCCCTTCCTGTACGCAGTGAGGGGCTTAGTCTCCAAGGAAGGAGGATTTTTCATGCATTTTATTATCTAAAAGAAGCCTGGAGTAAAAATTCAGTTCCTAAAATGTCATGTGATCATTCCTTGGGCATTACAGAGAAGCAGCCACATCCTTGGCAGTTCTTAGGCCCAGCATGCAGCCTGTGGAATGCACAGCTCTGGGCCACATACCTGCAGGTGAAACGGCATCTTGGGAGGAGTGAGCTGTGTCTGGAGGCTTAGAGATGGTGGTGATGAGCCATATCTAGCACATATCCAGAGTGGGTAGAGGCCATGCTATGGCCCAGAGTCAAATGGCGACACCCTAAAACATGCCCTAGACACAATGTGTGCCTGGAAGCTTGATGAAGAACCAACATCTATGTTCCCCCAACACAAGACCCTTCCCCTAAAGAAATCAAAGAGAAAGAACCATAAAAACTGCATTTTAATGATACAGAAATAGTACATGGTACATTTCTTTCCACAGCAGCACTTCAATTGTCTCTAAGTTTAACAAAATTAAGGCTACATTGGAGCATTCTGACAGAAAGGGACTGTTTTATACAATGTTATTCATGTTTTCATAAACAAAAGAATATTCTTCAGGCAAAAATTTTTTTAACAAGATACCAGTAAAGGAAATGGAATACAAAATGTGTTCCTTTGGGTCAGCCTGATAATAGCCACACCCCCCTAGGAAGTATCAGGGGATTTTTTTAATGAATACTTTGAGTATGAGGGCGACTCTCCAGAGTTAACATTCCACAATACAAGGCTATTTCATAATATAAAACCAAAGACAGTTGCGTCTCCCGCATAATCCCTTTAGAATGAATAACTAGTGAACATCAACAGTATTTAAAAGCACAAGAGAACTGTGCAGAGGCCTATGGTGCCTGGAAGGACAACCCCTCCATCGATAGCCCTTCTCCCTCAAATCCGTTAGGAAGAAAACGAGAACTAAAATCTGACGACAGTCAACTGTCAGCACTGCCAGGAGAGTCCTCAGGATAAAGTAATGCCATTTAAGGCCACCCACCAGCAAGGGTTTATCCCCAAAATTCCCACTGTTCACTACTCCTGGCCATCTCTGCTGCTCAGCTTGTCACCACATTTGGGCCCAAGAGAAACCCTTTAGGATCTAGAATAAGACAAAGCATAGATCCTCAACAACTCCAGCCAGGCCCCCACCTGAGACAACCCACAACAGCTCACACAGGAGCCTAATTCCTTGCCAGGAAGTCACACTTTGACATCTTGATAAGAGGGCCAAGGCCCAAAGCCACAGAAGTTTGCCTTCACGCAAGTCCTGTCCTCTGCTGTGACGGGTGGCTCATCGCCTCCTCCGGCCCCTTTCTGCTCACCAGTTTCCACCGTTACATCTTCTCCACCTATCCCAGCTGCACTAAACAACTATCTCCCTGATGAAGCACTGGGAGTGGTGCCGGAATCACCAAGCCCAAGGAGGGCAGTCTTGTTTTTAAACAGAGGTCTCATGACCTATATATTCTGAGAAGGATATCCTACTTCTGACATAAAGACCTGTCATCTGGTAGTGTGGTGGTGCAGGAAAAAATCCTCTCAGAAGTTAAATGTTTACATTATTAAGTAGTAGAGAGAAATCAATTCAGTGATTTTTTTTCCCCTTCAACATGAGAATTTTGTCTATTTCTTTGGCTCCCAGAGCCTCTGTTTCTATAGAAATAGGGTGGAAGGAAATATCCAAGTAAGTACCATCAAATACCCTCTAAGATTTATGCACATTCCAAAGACTGCTAATCCCTCTAGGAATATAGTGCTGAGGTACACATACCAAATGTACTTAATATATAAGTTCATATGTAAACAAAGATAAACACAGAGTCAATATCCACTTATTCACACTTAAATAGAATGACTGCTACAGACAATAGCATTGTTTGATCCCATATTAACACAAAGAGAAGTTGTCTTTGAAGCCTTCAAACCTAATAGATCTCTTCAGGAAAATATTAGTAATATCTCTAAGCCAACTTTATTTTTTCTGTACTGTGATCTGTATAAGAATACATTATCTATTACCACTCCAGTCACATAAGTCACCGTGCCTTGCTCCATAAATACTTAAGAGCTCCTATAGGAAACCTGCCTGGTGACAGTTATCACTGAGATGTTCCAATTGCTCTCTACCCTAATCCTCCAAGTTGAAACCAAAAATGGACATTTTATAACAAAGTTACTCATTTGTCTCAAAACCAGAACAAATAGAAAATAACACCATGAAAGGAATTTCAGCATGTTCTGACCACTGCTGCAGGAACACAGAAACTCGGCAAAATACAGACATGCAGGAAATCAGCACTATATAGGAAAAATTAACAAACTCAGCACACCTTCAAGAACTGGAATAAAGGCAGACTCAATAAAACCATATTATTTCTTCCTCAAGGCAATCAAAAAAGAAAAATGATTTAATATCCTTGGTCCATAAGAAGAAATATTTACTTACATCCTCAATGGACTAAAAGATTTTAGACGTCACAATTAAAATTGTATCTTTCCAAAAATATTATAATATCAATGCAATAAACTCAATAAACTTAAAGAAAACTAAACTTAACTTCATTTAAACTAAACTTCATTTAAACTTTTTAAAAAACCAACAAAACATATTTCCTAGAGTGCAAAATGTTCGTTAAATACTTCAAGAACACAAAAGTAATTTGTTTAAAAACACAGGAATCCTTTGCTAAAGGGCCATCAACACAAAAGACACCCATTGCCGGCAATGGGTGCCAGCTGGAAGAAACATGGTGTTAAGCTTTGTGCTTGGCCTCTGCCCATTTCAGATGACGTATTATTTGTACAAGCTCATGGTTGGGCTCTGGTACATGCACATGTACGCATCACAAAGAAGTCTGCGTGCACAGCCTTGAATCCTTCTGGAATCCAAGGAGTGCAGCTCCTCCAAAGACATCTTCAAGTACTCTCCCACTTCAGGGCAGGGTGTCACTTGTGGAATGTTGAAGCCATTCTGACCCCCTGGGGAGAGAGAAAGAGAGAGCTCTTGTTAGGGCAGCAAACTTCTAAGTCCTCTTGGCAACCTGTCCCACCAGAACAATTTTACTATCCTAGAACTTAGTGAAGACTGACTCCCAGAATCAAAAACAAAACAAAACAAAACAAAAAAATTTGTTTGACTTTCAGTTTCTAGAATTACAGTCTCCTTTTATTGGCTTCTGAGAGGGTTCAGCAGAGAAAAGTGAAAAAAAAAAAAAAACCTGGTAAAAGGACACACACTTAGGAAAAGCTGCAGTCTCAATTTGCAGGCTGCTACTCTAGGCCCCTCAGACTTTTCTGTCCCTCCCAGACACTAGCAGCCTGACTCTTTTCCACAAGAAACCAATTTTGAGCGCTACTGTTTCCCCATGTTTTAAGAACATACTTGCATACCTCAAGCACGGCTGATTTAGATACTAATCATCAGAACGTGCATGCGCTCTGATGATTGGATTTGCTCTCCCAGGTGCTTTCCCAAATGTCATGCTGCTAATGCTAACTGAGTGAAGCACACACAGGGGTGGGCTGTGCCCCCAGGCATCAGAGCTACGCAGAAATGAAGAACTGTTGGTCTATAGCTTGGGCCTCTGGTCAAGAAGCCTCATTCGGTGTCTCTGGTTATTAAAGTGTCACACCTGAAGACCTGGGGAACTAGGGCTTGGAAGAAGAGCTGTAGAGGAAATGGGGTACAGGTACTGTGACAAGTACCTTACTACCAAGACCCCTGTCACTCAAGTGTGTACTAAGTAATGACTAAGCTTCCTAAAAACATCTCAATGCGTAAAGGTTTCTTCCTGAAATAAAATGCATGAGATCAGGAAGACTGAGTTAAATACAAACCATGCAACCTTCACCACCTTTAACGTTAGCTTAGACAATAGAAAAACAGGCATGATTTCCATGACCAAAGTATTCCCACAGAGTTTGGCATTTATGTCCTCAATAAATGGCTACTCTACTGTATATAAAAATGCAAGGAAGAAGATGGTAAAATCAGCTCTAAATAAATTTTAGGATTTTTTTTTTCTTTTGAGGTGAGACAAATTGAAACAGGTTCTCACTATGCAATACAAACTGACCTCTGATTCACAATCCTCTACTGTCCAAGTCTGGGATTATGGCTAGGATTCTTTAACAAATCCACGTAAGGACCAAGATGGCACAACATTACTGCTCCTTAGTTTGAGGAGCAGAATGAGTAATACCCTTTGAAGATTAAAGTCCGTCACACTGTGGTATCCTTTAAAGAATTTGCTCACAAAAATACCCTATTACCACAAACACGTGCTCTCACTAGGAAGCATCTCACTCCAAAAGACAAGTTTTAAATACCATCTCGATCAGCCATGCTGTCAAAGAAGAGCCAGGCTGAATCATCCTTCCCATACTTCACAAAAGCAACATAGTGGCTCGTTTCTATGCAGAGAACAGCAAATAACTCCATCTTCTGGCAGGGGATGCAGCCGTGTCTCCAGTCCCAGTCAGGCAAGTCTTTGGGAAGTGATACTGGGTGATATGTATGATTCATTCTCTTGGGATGGAGGTGAACCTAAAATGGACCATGAAGAAAATAACCACAAGTGAGCTAAATGCCATGTTTCAAGGGCAGACTCTAATCACTTTCACTGGCCACCACAGCCAAGTTCTATACACACACACACACACACACACACCGGCAGAAGAGACATGGGCAATAACATTTACTGTGAATGTTTAAAATGCCCTTTGATTCTGAAAGGCTTTCAAACTCACCCTGCCATCTGGACTATCAGTAGCTGACTGATACAGTGAGTGTGGATTACCTGAGTGCAGCAAGTCTTACAGAACTGCTTGATCTTCCCTGCTGAGATGTCAGGGTCTTCATAGCACTCTCTACACTCGAACATCGCAAGTCCTCCACAGATGCGACACTCCCTGGGAGCTACGCAAAGAGGGAAGGAAGAAGCCTTTTAAAAAGACATTCTGTCATTAAAAATAAAAGCTATACTTTGAAAACAAGAATGCTTGGGGGTTGGGAAGAAGAAAGGCCTAGTCCTCTCTGACCCTCTTAAAATTTCATTGGGTTTT
Organism: Chionomys nivalis; assembly: GCF_950005125.1. Lineage (NCBI taxonomy): Eukaryota > Metazoa > Chordata > Mammalia > Rodentia > Cricetidae > Chionomys > Chionomys nivalis. Next base: position 37,234,019 of record NC_080106.1, read on the forward strand.
TTTGTGTTTTTTTTGTATCTGTAGTATTTTTAAGGATTTTTTTTCCATATAACCATTTTTGTTAACCTATTCTAGAATTGTTCTTCTGGTCATGAAATGTTCAAAGATACAAAGTAAGTATTGAAGACTAAGAGCACATATGATCTTAAGTCAGTAAGTAACAATCACTGCCATTATGAACTTTCTCTAACAATTTTATGTCTGAATATTTATATAAGTATGTGCACCCAGGTACATGTGTATCTCAAGCTTCTCTCATCTAGCCTCTCGATGCTTTCGCTTCCACTGTTACTACCACACACCGTCTTCACATAGGTCTATTGTTCAGACATATAATCCAGTTAACCACTTCCCTCTTATTAACATTTCTTGTCTCTAATTTCTTGTCAGATAGTAAGTAAATTTGTATTTAAATTATTTATTTTTACCTCTTTTTTTTAGAATAAATTCTAGCAGTCAAATTATTGAGTTAGTATGTCTAAGCTCTTCAAATACTGAATTACCTGTCAGAAGTACTATACCCATAACTAATGAAAAGTTCAGGCCAACTATTTCTAAAACAAAACAAAACAAAAAACAAAGAAAGGACTATATACTTACTGTCTTCAAGCAAATCCGTTATATTTAATTCTAGAGAAGGGAAAATTTTTTTGAACATTTTGAAGTCTTTTCCAAACCGAGGCATCTGAATAATCAAGCATGATGGTGCCTAAAAAAAAATAATAATAATAATAAAGACACATAGTTTTAGAAACCAAAGTCCTAAGGAGCTGGGGACTTAGCTCACTATAGTGCTTACTTAGCATGTCCAAAGCCTTGAGTCCTAACCCCTGTACTAATGGGTTTCCCTATGAAACTGAAACAGTCATAGCTGTCAAAGCCAGTAGTGGTTTCAGCAGTGCTGCTGGCCCGTGAAGCAGAGTCCACTTGTGAATGTGCAGTGTGGATGCAGAGCAGCAATAAACTACAGATTCTCCAGACTCCCCAGAGACAAACATGATAAAACAGACCACGGCATGCACTGCAGAGATCACACGTTCTGACAGTCAAAGAGACGTTTCTATTGCAGTCATTAGCAAACCCACACACAAGAATTTATTGGCACTTTATCTCTTAACAGAGGAGAAAAAATAGCATTACCTTTGACATGTTTAGCTACTATGCATGGGTAAAATGACAACTGAAAACATAAACATGTATGCACACATATCTTTGTCATTAAGCTACTTTAAACTTAAAAATTAGCTTTTGTTCCCTTTGCAACCCAAATCCAAAACATTCCAACTTAAGCTAAGCGGCTGTCTTTAAAAAGAACAAAGTTAGAATACCATTTTTTAAAAAAATGTGTCTTCTTAGCTGTTTCTTCAAACTATTCTTGGTTAAAGCACAGTGATAGCTAGGTGTGGTTCAGTGGGGCAGCACTTGGGGTCGTGTGTACAAAAGGTCTGAGTTTAAGCTCTAGCACTGATAAGAAACAAAATAAAGTAGCAATACAAGTCCAGTTAGAATCACTAACCTCTGCAAATTTCAGGTTGCTGTTGATAAAAGACCATTCTAGTAACTGCTGAATTGTAGGAACTCCAACTTTCTCATTTTTTTCCATAAAGATCTGATAGAAGTTGCAGTCTTGGACTTTCTGACCTGCTGATCTGGAAGCACACAGGAAGAAATGCACATAAGCCATCTACCAAATGCCTGAGTCAAAGTATGAAGCCGTCTGACAGACCTGAGGACACAACATCATAATGCTCATGTCCAGCTTTGGATCGTCCACACACCAGGTGAAAGACAATGAGTTGGATGAGATAATTAAATGCACTTATGCAGAAGACCTCATAAATTATTTCTTCTGCCTTCTTTATAAATTATTCGAAAATTCTCTTGCCATCACAAGAAAAATGTAGAATAATATTCCAGTCAAGAAACACTATATGAACAATAATCAGTTCTTCTCCCTCCAAATCTAGAAAGTAGCAGCTACTTTTTTAAAAAAAAATAATTTTTATTTTATGTACATTGGCGTTTTGCCACGGACGTCAGGTTCACAGGAACTGAAGTTACAGACAGTTGTGAGCACTGCTTTTGCTGACTAGAACAAATGCTACAATGTCTCAGTGATGGACTCTTAGACCTTCTAAATGACTTCTTTACTTCCTAAAATAAAAGCCCTGGGAGGGAGGGAGGGAGGGAGGGAGGGAGGGAGGGAGGGAGGGAGGGAGGGAGGGAGGGAGGGAGGGAGGGAGGGAGGGAGGGAGGGAGGGATACTTTCCTAGCAAGTCAAAGCAGGGCAAGGTGTGACTCCCAGGAACCTAACAACTATCCTTTAGGCTTTCAGCTACCAGCAGCTCTTTAGGTGCTCACCCACCAACTTGACAAACACCAGGTAAATGGTCACGGTGAAACATGAGGGTCCAACATCTCCCTTCCCTTACCAGCTTACTAGTAACCATTAAAACTAACTCTACTGAGGAAATTGTTTTTCATCTTTCAGCTTACCGCTTATCTTTTTTAGGCAAGTGTCTGGTTTTAGAATCAGATTATTTAAATGTATGTCTAGATTTCAAGAGTTTTAGAAAAAAAACTATCAGCAGTTTTTATCACAAAACTTCTGTAATTCAGGGAGCAGCCTATTGTGATCTTCAGCTGCCCCAAGCAAATTATGTCCTGAATTTACAAAACATAAAATCTGGTAACTAGCTAGAGCACTCTTGAGAACTCAAAGCTAATAAGAACAGATTATAATCCAAGAAACTAGCAGTTATTCTAGAATAACATTTTAATTGGTTGTTGGACTACAAAAAATCATAGAAAAATTCATAGAAAAAAGTCATAGAAAAAATTCATAGTTAAAAATAGCTTAGAAGAGAAAACAAAAATAATGGAGGTTAAAAAAAAATCACACACAGAAAAATCAAGGATGGCCAGGAGGAGGCATGTCAGCTAGTTAATGGAGGAAGAGATACATAGTGTCCTAACACTGTAGCAGAAAACTGGGAGGAACAACAGCCACTCAAAACTCACTTCCAGGGCCAGGCATGGTGGTGCACACCTCTAATCCCAGCACTCAGGAGACAGAGGCAGGTGGATCTCTGTAAATTCGAGGCCAGCCTGATCTACAAAGCAAGTTTAAGGACAGTCAGGGCTATATAGAGAAACCTGTCTCAAAAAATCAAACCCAACCTAAAACGAAAAACAAAACAACAAAAATCATTCCTCAAATCATATGCACAGGGGAGTTCTTTCAACCATAAAGAACAAAGTATGGCAGTCATAAAAAATGGATACAACTGGAAATAAACATACTAAACAAATTAAACCAGTCCCATAAAGAGAAACAATGTATGTTTTTTCTCATTTATGGTTCCTCGGATCTTCTACAGATAGACAAAAAGTATTCATTTGTATATGACATGAAAGTAGACGTGATGCTGCCTAAGGAACAAAGGAACTCTGAGGAGGGAGACATGGAAAGGGACAGAGGGATGGAGGTACAGGGAAACATACTCAATATACAATATGGGGTTTATGAAAATTTTAGAAAATGATAAAAATAATTAAATAACCCCACGGTCAGTGTTTTAGAAGTCTGGAAACCTACAGAATCATAACCAAGTTGCGAAACTGTGCCAAGCCATGCTAGTTGGGTTGTACTTTCCAGCAGGGACAATCCGAGGGCACAAGAATACAAATTTGGTAACTTTTAAAAAGTAGATATTGACATTTTACAAACATTAATTTAAAAACATTTATGGATTGGTGTGGTGCAGACCATAATAGGTGGGTCCTGAGGTCCTATATTCATTCCAAAATCCTGCAGCTCCATGATGAGCGTGTGAAGCTTGTGATGTCACTGCCCAGCCACAAGGAGCCTGGGTTGCCCTGCCTTGATGTTCTTGTTACTCTTGCTTTGCTCTGACCTTTCTTTTCTTGCTCTGCCCCCAACTCCTTCCTTTTGGGATGAGAAGCCAACCCTGTGCCACTGTAAGCTAGAAGTACAAAACTTGTTGATTGTTTTTTTCAGAAACTCATAGTTAAAAGACTATTTTTGAACAGTGTTGGAACATTAAAAATTATGTAAACTTCTGAAGTTAGAATGAATGTATTCTGCATTAAAGATGACCAAGAAGCTATCGGGACAAAGAGTAGAAAGCAATAGCTTTAAAATCATATGTTTAAGTCGGGTGTGGTGAAGCATACATTTAATTTCAGCACTCAGGAGACAGAGGCAGGCAGATCTCTGTGAGTCTGAGGTCAGTCTGGTCTACAAAGTGAATTCCAGGACAGCCAGTAGCCAAGACTGTTACACAAAGAAATCCTGTCTCAAAAAACTTGGGGCCTAAGAGAAAGAAAGAGAGTTCAGCCATTAAAAAAATCTAAGGCTCATAACCAAAAGTGGTAGGAAATATCTCAGCTATCAAGAGGTTAAGACAGCACACTGCCCTTACAGAGGACCAAAGCTCAGTCCCCAGAACCCACAACAGGTAGTTCGCAACTGCCTGTAACTCCAGCTTAAGGAAATCTGACATCTTCTTCTGGCCTCTGTTGGCACTGAACTCATACACACAATTAAAAATAAAATTAAATGTATTTTTAAATGATAAATTTGGGTATCAAGTTGACAATAAGTGGACTTGTGATGTTAATATTGTTAACTTGACAGGATCTAGAATCATCTATGAGATAAACCTCTAAACATAACTGTAAAAAAGTTTTCTGATTGGGTTGAGGTGAGAAGATCCACCCTAAATGTGGGCAGCACAATTTCACAAGTTTGGGCCCCAGAAGGAGAAAGTGAGCTGAGCACCTGCATTCATCTCCATCTGCTCCCCTTGCAGAAGCAGGGACATCGGCTGAGGTGCAGTCCCACTACAACTGCACCGTGATGGACTGCACCTCACACTCTGAGCCTCAGCCCAATCAGAAAACTTGTTTACAGGTATGTTTAGAGGTTTATCTCACAACAAAACTAAGAAGAAGAAAAAAAAGAAAAATAAACCAACCCCCAAAAACCCGACCTTTTCTTCCCAAACTAACTACCATATATCCTATATCATGCTATTTTTTCTTTCAACGCTATTGAGTTTTCTACTCAAGTCTACTGATAAATACTTCTAATTATATACTATTTTAATGTTTATTGCTTTGCCTTTACAAATTACAGTAGAATTATTTTTTTAAATAAAAGAACCCGCCAACATTTTTACCCACTTCATTTTGTAGAAAACTCTAAAATCATTTTTTTGAGTTTTTAGAAAAAGTAAAGACAATAGGTTAAGATTCTGTCGATACACATTCCTATCAATGGGAGTAGGGGCTGTCTCTGACTCTTCTGCTAGTTTTGGGAACTCTATTGGATTGCTTTTTCCAGCCTTAATACAAGGGAGGTGCCTAGTCTTGATATGCAACTTGATGCTCCATGTTTGCCTTATATCCATGGGAGGCCTGCCCTCTTCTGAATAGAAGTGAAGGAGGAGAGGATGGGGGGAGAGGGAGAAGGTGGGAAGGAAGGACTAGGAAGAGAGGAAGGAGGGGGAACTGTAGTTGGAATGTAAAAATCATTAAAAGAATAAAACAAACCAAAAATTAACATATTTAATTATTTACTCTTTCTCACTAATTAATCAAATCTGCCTTGCAGCTCAGTGTAAATCTTTAACTCTATCTTTGAAAACAATGATTGCTTATTTTTCTTTCCTAAAACATAAAATATTCCTTTTTCTATATGCTTGCAGAAATAAAAAAAATGTTGTTGATTTTCCATGATTAATTTTTACATGGCTAGACTATAAATTCTTTTGTTAAATCTTTGTAGATAATTCTCTAGGATTTTCTAGGCACATAGAAAGCGATTACCAACTTGGACTTGCTAATAAGTATGTACACCCAATGCTTATGCATCATGCCAGTTCACTAGTTAGAGATTTCAGAAGAGTACCAAACTTTAACTGTGATACTTTCCTTGCTCCCACAATCAGTTTAACCCTGGTTCAAACTGCATTGCTTAGACACAAGAGGACAGAGAACTCATCAGTGTGGACTCTTAAGGAAGTAGGCAGCACACTCCTAAGATTTTCACCAGAGAAACCAAGACTGAAATCAAGAGGGGCCCACCATTCAGACTGTGGCCATTCAAATGACCTGGAAAGCGCAGACATTTCAAACATCTCACTAAGAACTGTATCGCAGTAAACTCAGGTATTCTTTCAACATGGGGAGAAGGAAGATCTAAACTGAGAATGAAAGAGCTAACTTAAGGCTAACTCTAAGTTATGGGAAGTCAAAAACAATTCTCTCTCTTTTTTTTAAATTCAGTTAGAATAAGATTCCTTTTAAAAGTTCACTAACTGAACTTTCAAAAATATTAACATTCAGTTTCATAAGTAATTAAATTGTGGGCACATCTCTCACTAGGGCTAATTAAAAGGACAGGTTCACTTGTGCCCTGGAAGTTAAGTGTAGCTCCGGGAGAGGACAGCAGCTAGTGAAACCCACATCTATGCTAGCAACATTTAGCTACACTCGGAGAACACTGATGGAAGCATCAGTAAGGACTTCATTCCTACTGGGCAATGGCAGTGAAAAAGGTCTACTTCTGAAATGCTTCTAGACAGCTTGAGACCTACCTTATTTTTAACAATGGTTCAACCCTTAAAATATCATGAAACAGGATATTTAGAAATTCTTCAGGATCTAGGAGAAAACAAACAAACAAACAAAAAAACCTAAGTGAATCACAGAGAAAATTTAAAAACCATTCTATTATTTAAGAGAGACATATTAATTAAAAGTTTAGTTATTTCAGGTTCTCCTGACAAGGGAAAACTTATAATAAAACATTACTTTTTCATTTTGTTGTCATGCTGCCCTTTTTAACAGAATATACTCATTCACACACAGTGAAATCATTTTTATGTCTTTTGGGGGATTCAGTAGAATAATACCTGATATATGCCCTATTTTTTCTTCTATTTAAGCAATAGCCATGTGTATAAATGCCACAGCTGGTTAATAGTATACTGTTAACAAACTAATTCAGGAGTTGAATCTGAGCAAATTCTTCAGTTGTGAGCAGACAGAAGTGCTGGCCAGCTGCTCCACAGCCCCTTTCAACAGGGAGCACAGTGAGAAACTGAGTGCTGGGGACACTCCCGATCATCTTCTGTAGAGCCAGCCGGTTGGCCTCTTAGAGACTTCTTTCACATCATATCACGTTAGAAGAATCACAAAATCAGGAGGAATATGCATGTCACATAGGAAAGAAACTTTTTCATATTTTTGCAGTGCTGGGAATCAAACCCAAGGCCTCTTACATACTCCACCACTGAGTATACTATGCCTAGCCCTCTCAAATAATTCTAACTTAAATTTAATCCTCTAAACTAAATAGGTATATTTCAGGAAATAATTTAGCATATTACTGAGTGATAAACTTTCAAGTTATTTTCAATGCATACATTATAAATTAAAAGGGTCACCTTTTTCTTCAGAGGTAAATCCTGATGCAGCCTCAACTTTTTCAAGTATTTTCCTCAGTTTCATAATTTTTGTGGCACACACATATCCATATCTGTTGATAAAAATAAATTAACTGACACTGGCACGTTATATGACACATCTTAATAATCAAGCACTTTTCATACAATTCTAACATGTTAAAAAAAACAATAGACAAGGCATTTATTTTTAAGAAACAACTGTAGGCTTCTTACAGAAGTTTGAAAAGTGAAAGTCTGAGAATCGGAATTATTTCCAGATACTATCAAACACCTTAAAAATAACTACTATGTACTAATACAATTTCGAACTTTTTATGAAGCCTGGGTGAAGCGATTTTTAAACGGCATTTGCTTATTATATTAAAACACTTATTTTATAAAATAGGATATCCAAATTTTAGAAAGCCCTTCTTATACACAGGATAAGGGACATGGAAAAGGGAACTGATGAGATACTAAAAATCTAAAGTCTGAAATCAAACAGTCAACATAATTACGACATTCTCTTTGTTTGACTATAGGAGACCATGGGCTTATAAGAACAAGTCAGAGCCGGCTACTCATACTGTGTACCTGCTTTTTAGAGCGACTGTTCACTTACTTGGTAGCTCTCTGCAATCAGCAAACACTAAACACCTACCACTTGTGTAATGCTTTATGTAGGGCACCAGAAATACAGAAGGAGATTAAAGAAACCTAACAACAACAAAAAACAAATAAACAAAACAGGATCTCTGCCTGTGGGTGCTTCCAATACAGAAAGCGAAACCTCTGTCCAAACAACAAATATGACATTTGCAGACACAAGAAATATATCTCAAGTTTCTGAGCTACTGATCTTGCCCTAGCCTCTTGAGCTATCAAGTGCTGGGATCACAGGGACATCCCACCATGCCTGGCACGATGCACTTTGGTCTCATGGGCCATGGAGCAAGTGTTTCTATAGACTGGTGACAAAAGTAGGGCAACTGTGATCTGGACCAGCTGGGCAATCGTGTGCAAAGAACGTTTACTGATGGACTGACAGTATTTTAAAAAGAAGGAAGGTTGTGATAATATGCATTGTAGTTAAGATTTGACCTGTACTGTTCTAGTGTCATTTACATAGGGAAAGAAAAATCTGAGAGTTTAAAATTTATGTAAGACAAAATAATTAATATTAAAATCAAAGCACACAATTAAAGGATAAGATGATTAGAAAAGTAAGGCAAACAAATATCTAGAGAAATTTGTTTCTCTTTTAATTTACCTTCTTAGCTATGTGTCACAGTACGTCATTTGGAATACTCCTTATAGTTCCATATTTTGTTATTTTTAAATATATTAAGTTAATTTTTATTTTCATTGTTAAGAAAAGTGTATCACAAAGTTTAAATTGATCACAGTTGGACTTTAAATTGTATAGTTTGTTCTCTATGCCCCTGACCTGTTTCCTGATCACTGGAAACCTAACTCTTCATCACATAAAGGCCTTGTGAGGTCATCACACATCACCATCATGTATCAAAGTCTTCCTACATGGTCTTCTGCACATTTACAACTACCTTAGTAAAAGAGTAAAAGAAGACCTAAATAATTCTTTTAAACAACAAAATACCATGTCACTGTAATATACCTCACTTGTTTCTAGTGCAATGTCATTGCTACCTTGTAGTGCATAATTCCAAATGAGTCCCATCATTTTACAGAACGCACTGTTCTCTACACTGCCCAGACTAAAAAACACATAAGCAGAGGACGAAGAATAAAGGTTTTAAAAAGTCAGTATTTCATGAGAACTAACTTTTCTTCTTTTTTTTTTACTACGTGAGTACAGAGCATAAATTAATTACTATACAAAAAAACAGTAAACAGAACACATGTCTTCTACTTACATCCTCAGAGGATTAACTATTTCTGTCCTCAGTAGCTCCTGGGTCTCACTATAATACTCTACATCATTCTTTTCTTTAGGTCTAAGCAACACAGTATCCAGGGCAGAACTAAAAGCAAATAAGCTGCAAAATAAAAGAATATTTTCCTCATGTTATAAAAACAATAATATTTGAGAAAGATTCTTAAAGGAGTAGGAAGAGGCAAAGGGATAAAATGTAGGGAACCACTGGTATAAGAACTTATGGACAGACCACACAGGCCCTGTGCTCAGCACCCGGAGACCCTGCAGATCTGGACCAGAAACACCAAGACTGCACCACACACGTGAAGTTTGAAAACATGCCAGAGAATATTATGAATGAAGATTGTTTACATAAACCAAGAGAGGCCTGGAAATCGGTCACACACACACACAGACAATATAGGGAGAAAGTCAGAAACTGGTCAAGACCAGATCAGACTAGTCAGGACAAATTCATCTCATTATCATAAGGTAGACATTTCCTTATAATAACTTGTGAGTGATTAGCAATAAAAATTTGCTGGTATCAAAGAAAATAAATTTAGTTAAAATAAATTTTTATCAGTAAATCTAAGGAATATCTATAATATCTATAATATATTATAGATATTAATATATTATATAATATAATGCTTGCTTGTTTGTTTAATCAAAAGTATTCCACCAACGAAAAGACCCACCTTTATTCTGCTCTCTACTTTTAAAATTCTAACATCCATGCTAACTTCCCAACTCTTGTGGCACAGCCTACAGAGTGGCAGATCCACTTAATTTAACTGGCAGTGCACAACCCTTACGGCTTCAGAGTCAATCTTCATAGCCTAATGATCCTTTCTGTTCAACTTGATCCACTTTAGGGAAAACTACACAAAGGAGGGCAACAGTGATCCCATGAAAAGTAATTTTTAATATTAAGAATTTTTATGACCATCTCGGTATTCCAGAACACACGCAGCACGCAATGCCAATAGCTTGCTGCAGGTTACTTGGCACACGTGCCATCATCTACCTTGGAGGCAGATGTCCTCAGAGTATCTGTTCACTCATTATTCATTGCAGTATTTTTAGTTTAGTGCTTTAGATCTAGGAATAGGATATGAAATTCTTTAGTCACTAAGGACCAAATCTCATGATCTTTCCTAACTCTGTCAGTTTCTCTACTCAAAGGCATCTGGCACCTTCTTTCATATACACACACACATACCTGTCTCCCCTCTCCCCCACACAGCACTATTTACACTTACTGCAGAAAACAGGAACTTACCAGAATAAAGTTGAGTCTAAGTAACAAGAATTGTAATGGCCCTGGATGCCTTTCTTCTTTCCAATCATTATCTCTAAACCTTCTTTTTCCATCTTTGGTGGAGTATTTTCTTCTACTACTTCACTTAAGTAGCCTCCAAATGCTGAAAAGATAAAAAATAAAAATAATTCTTTTAAATCATGATAGTATATATTCATATGCATGTACATATATATCATTTAAAGTATATTTTGGCATCCTCTGCATTTTTTTACTTTAGTTAACGGATATTTATCTGGACTTATAAAAATGTGATTATTCACTTTCAACATCATTCCTGTCATATAGAGTTTAGAAATTTAAGTCAATTAAGCATTTGTCAAAGAATATTTTGTTACTTGCCCAAAATGTTTCATTTTCAAGTATAAAAAGAAAACAAGTTTCCAAAATACTCTTCAACATTAAGAAAAATGTTTTTCATAAAGATGGTTTCCCTATTTCCCCCTGCTTGACTCTCACTATTGTTAAGGGAAAGGCCAGCATCAGCAAGCTAGTGACAATGAGAAATGTCCTCCATCTGTCAAGCCAACTGCATCCCCAGACTATCAGATTTCTTCATAAGGACATCCGGAATGAGATACTTAAATAGATGCGGAGGGGGAAGTTATTGCTAAAGGGACCACATTTTCATTTCTACCACCCACACTGCCAAAAATTTAATGTCTATAATCAATAAAAGAGAAGAAAAAACACTGCCTTTCAGTCTTTAGATCCTAAACATTTTTCCTAACTCTTCTTTCAACATATCTCCTCTTAGGACAACTCTCTTATGCACCAAGTAAGAATCTTTACCAACTTCAAAACTTGATGAACACTGTCAAGTAAATAAATCATTTAAACACTGTCACCCTCAGATGCTGAAAAGTAGCAAGAAACAGTCATTCCAGATGGGTAAATAAATTAAAAGTATCCAATTACCTAAAGAATTACATCTTTCAATCTGATTGGAAACAGGCTGCAGGGATGCAAACCTAGAGTCGGGTCTGCAGCTCTTCAGTTTCACGAACAGGGCCTTCTTCAGGGCGCAGGTGAAATAGCGCGTGCCCCTGAACGTGCCATCTGTACAGCCCGCACATTCATCCTCCTGAAAAAGAAAGGTTGGGTATGTGTTACACCGGGAAGAGCTATGGCATTTTCACTCTTTCTGAATTTCTTTTTCAAATTTTTTTCTGAACAGAACAGCACCAAAGAAAAGGGACTGACTAACTGGTGCTTTGGCCCTCAGCTGGTGGTTTAAGAAAATAATTCTGCCAGGCGGTGGTGGCGCACGCCTTTAATCCCAGCACTCGGGAGGCAGAGGCAGGCGGATCTCTGGGAGTTCGAGGCCAGACTGGTCTACCAGAGCTAGTTCCGGGACAACACCAAAGCTACAGAGAAACCCTGTCTCGGGGAAAAAAAAAAAAATAATAATTCTTTAGCCCTCCGGGAAGTATTTGATGCATTTCCTTTCAAAATACATGCTTAGAACTTCCCTGGTTTACTGAGTTTCCCTGAGCCATTTCAAAAGTATTAAAATCAAGGGGTAGGAGTAGATAAATTACCTAGTTCCTCACCAGCAAGAAGACAGGTGAAAAAAAATTAAAAACTATATTTAGGTAAGAGCTAAATTTATTCAAGTTCTCCCTCCTGGTTATGAAATATCACACAATATACTTTTTTAAGACCCAAAAATAAAACCTTCCCCTCTCCCAAAGACTTCAAACATGATGATTAATTTTAAAGTCAGTCACATCCCTGAACTGACTGCAATGAGAGGAGGCTAAGAAATAAGAAGGAAAACTGGTCACTGAACTGCTTTCTTTGCTGCATTCTGTTTGTATGTGGTGACTACATGATCTAGCCTAATAATCAATCTATTCCTTGATCACAAACAAACATGAAGCCTGAGGAATGGCAAAGGGTGAAGGTAAGCAATACTATAATATTTCCTCTACTACTGGCTTTTATTTTTTTTTTTTTTGAGAAAAAATAACTTCCCAAGAAATTATCTAACAGAGGAAAACCTAGTTTTAAAACTCATGAAGAAAAGCTGTAGATTTCAAGCCAAAGTAAATTACCAGTTCTAGTCCAGCTAGCACGTCACTGAGCCCAGGCGGCTGGCCAATCCAACGGATAACCCCATAGAATGGGGGATTCTCTTTCACTTCAGCCAGTGAGCCCACCTCTAGGCCGTATGTATTACCAGAAGAGATGGGCAAAGGTGGATTCTCCTGGACAGGCGTGCTGTTCAGCTCGCCCATCACAGACTGCACTGACAGTGACAGTGGGCTGTGAGCAATGCTGCCGTTAGTATTGGGCATCTTGGTCAGGCTGAACGGTAGAGAGTGAAATCTGTTCTCGCTGGATAAGGAGTTCATGGAAGGAGGTTGTGGTGGAGGTGATGAATGTCCAAAGTCTGGAGACAGCTCTGTAAGTGACTTTGCAGGGTCTTCTGCAACTATGAAAAATTGTCCTTAATTAGAAAAGGCTGTTCAAGAACATTAAATATGACTGCATCTCTAAAAACAATACAAAGTTCTAGTCTAACTGATCACAAGTCTGCTTGAAAGCACTGTAAACTCACTGGTTCTGAATAATGTTCTTGCTCCTCTTCTCTACCTCCACACTTTCCTGTCTCAGTAATCTGGCATTGGTCATCTAAGTCTAGTCAGTATCACATAGATTATATTCTTTCCCATAATATGATTAAGTTAAAAATTAGTATGAAGAGATATAAAAATTAAACAATAATTCTAAATAACCCATGGATCAAAGAAAAGAGAAAAATGTTTTAAAAATAAAGAAAAAAAAGAAAGGAAACCAAAAGAACATCTGTGGAATACAGATAAGTAATGTTTTTAAAAGAAAACTATTGACAATTAATTTTAGAAAAAAACCCAAAAAGTTAAGTATTAATTAACTTACATATAGCTTGGTATATCAGAAAGACTGAACAAAAAGAGAGCAAAGATGAATGAAAGGGGGAAAAAGAGCTGGGCGGTGGTGGCGCACGCCTTTAATCCCAGCACTTGGGAGACAGAGGCAGGCAGATCTCTGTGAGTTCGAGACCAGCCTGGTCTACAAGAGCTAGTTCCAGGACAGGCTCCAAAACCACAGAGAAACCCTGTCTCGAAAAACCAAAAAAAAAAGGGGAGGGGGGAGAATAAAAAATCTTAAGTCAAAATAAACACCAAGAAAATAACTCAAAAAAACAAACTTGCAGTAAAGAAAACAGCCAAAAGTTGTTTCCATAAGTGACTAATGCAGCTGGCAGGCACACACTGCTTCTCAGAAGGAAAGAATGACCTTTTTAATATTGTTGAGATAGTCAATAATACATATGTTTAAAAACATTAGGGGCTCCTACTGCACGTACTGGCTTTGTGGGAGCCTAGGCTGTTTGAATGCTCACCTTACTAGACCTGGAAGGAGGTGGGAGGTCCTTGGACTTCCCACAAGGCAGGGAACCCTGACTGCTCTTCAGGCTGCTGAGGGAGGGGGAGTTGATTCGGGGAGGGGGAGGGAAATGGGAGGCGGTGGCGGGGAGTAGGCAGAAATCTTTAATAAATAAATAAATATTAAAAAAAAAAACATTAGGGGCTGGAGAGATGGCTCAGCAGTCAAGAGGGTTTACAGTTCTTTTAGAGAACCTGGATCTGGTTTCTAGCACCCACGTGGCAGCTCACAATTGCCTGTAACTCCAGTTTCAGCAAATCTGATTCCTTCTTCTAGCTTCTGTGGACTTCTGCATGTGTGGGTTACACATGAACTTACACAAGTACAAGCACATGCTGGGACTAGGAATATACTAGGAGTTTGCAGGACAAATGTGAGGCCCTAAGTTCAGTTCCCAGCATGGAAAAACAAAACAAACAATAACAACAGACCAATAAACCAGAATCTTACTCATACTCTGCAAAAGTCAGTTTCAGAGAGCATTTAAAAAATGTGACTGGCAAACGATACTTGTCTAGAATACAATATAGAACAATGTTTTTATGACTTCAAGGAAGAGAGTAATTAGAAGTAAGAATATAAACTGTAAGGGAAGATAACAAATATCATCTGATTAAAATTAAGAACCTGTTCTTGAAAAGGAGCTGTAGCTTAAAGTGACCTTGAATCAAAGAGAATACTTGTAATACACTTTTTTCAAAAGATAACTCCAATAAGACCAGGAAATAAAGATGAAAGATCTGAAAAGGTAATTCACAGAAGAAACTCAAGTAACCAATAAATCAATGAGAGATCCTTGCCCTTACTAGTAAACAGGTTAAGTGAATGTACAAACCAGCATGAGATGTCATTTCAAAAGCTACGTGTCTTCAATGCTATTCTCATCCTTTGTCAGAGACTCTTCTCTTTGTAGTGAGCAAGGGTGAGTGCAGACTCATGGCTACCCACCACAAGCAGAATGCAGAACTGCTGAGGATTCAACCTTGAACAGGACATTTCTACAATCTCCTCTAAGGCTCAAGGAATAGTGCAGAGGAGAGTGGAGGAAAGAAAGCTGGGCTGGAGGAATGGCTCAGTGGTTAAGAGCACCCATTGCTCTTCTGAAGGTCCTGAATTTGATTCCCAACAATCACATGGCAGTTCACAAACATCTGACACTCCCCTCTGGTGTGCAGATGTACATGCAGACAAAGCACCCATATAATTTAAAAAAAAAAAAAGAATGAAAGAGCTGGAAGAAAACAACATACATGCATTTTAAATTTTGAAACAGGGTACCATGTAGCACAGGATATCCTCCAAATGTCTACGTAGTTAAGGCTATACTTGAACTCCTAATCTTCCTGCCTCTACTTCCCAAATGCTGAATTTACAAGCATGTACCATTATATCCAGCTTTCCATGTAAGTCTTTTAGGACCAATATTATTTTATGAAATCATTGAACAATACATTAGATTCTAGTATATCAAGAAGTTATGAATATTCTAGCCATGGTAGTTTGAATGAGAATGGTTCCCATAGGTTCATATATTTGGATGCTTGGTCACAATGAAGTGGAACTGTTTGAGAAGGACAAAGGTTAGGGTGGCCTTACTGGAGAAGGCATGTCATGGTGGGTGGACTTTAAGCTTTCAAAAGTTCATACCAGCCTCAGTCTCGTTTTTTCTGTCTGCCGCCTGTAGCCCAGGATGTAAAGCTCTCAGCTACTGTTCCAGTGTCATGGCTGTATGTTCCTCTAAAACTGCAAGGAAGCCCCAATCAATTGGTTTCTTTTAAAAGAGTTGCCTTGGTCACGGTGTCTCTTCATATCAACAGAATAGTGACTAAGACACTAGTACAATACAGAATTTGTATTAATAAAAAGAGAGATGAAAGTACAGCATAAACTGGAAGAATCAACATTGTCTAGATTATGAAAGCCTCTTAAAAATCAATCAGTACCTTGGAAAACATCTGTGAAGCTGCTCGAATTGACAGGGCACGGCCACTCTTCTTCACATCATCCTGGATGGTCCCCGTGCACATCCAGAGACAAGCAGGATTTGAAGAGGCCAAAGACACTCTCCAGAAGTTAGAGAGCTGAGAATTGGTATCATAGACTAATCCCAACAAAAGTAATACACCAGGAGACAGGCCCTCCTCCTAAAGGAACGCCATTTAGACACACATCTTGATGTGAGCAAGGGTGAATGGATTCCTTTTTTTAAAATTTATTTTAGTTTATTATGTATACAGTGTTTTGTCTATCTGTATGCTTGCTGTCCAGAAGAGGGCACCGGATCTCATTACAGATGGCTGTGAGCCACCATGTGGTTGCTGGGAATTGAACTCAGGACCTCTGGAAGAACAGTCAGTGCTCTTAATCTCTGAGACATCTCTCCAGCCCAGGATGAATGAATTCTTGAGAGAGGCAGGTCATGCTGCCTATGCTCACAAAACCCCACTCAGTGCGGGAATCAGATGTGGCAAATACCCACTCAGGTCACTTTCTGTGTAAGTATATATGTAACCTATAGTATGCAACTGTAGATTTTACTGTGTGTTTTAGCTTATAACTGAATCCATGTCATGAGCAGTCATCATAGAGACTTAGAACACTATATTTTCATTTAGTTTACTGAATCTACTGAATACAAATCACTGTAGAAGCACTAGGAACTTATAGAAAATACAGGCAAATAACCAAAAACACTTCAGGGACACATAACCTAAGAGAGTAAGTGAGTACAGCGGGAGGAAAGGTTTCAGTTTAAGAGGTGAAGAGCATTCAGTCAGACCACTGAACTGGAGGAACTAGAAGGATTTCCAGGTAATTAACCTGCACAGATGAAGGAAATAAATACATGAAAGGAGAATGATACCTAGAAAACAAGGAAAGGTAGTATGTTTTAAAGAAAGTAAGATATGCAAGTCTTTAAATGAGTCACTTCATTTCTAGAAACAGTTGATCCTAAGCAGATGCATTAAGAGATAAGAACAAACTACTGGGCATAGTGGTGTACACTTTTAATCTCAACACTCAGGAACCAGAAGCAGGTGAGTCTCTGTGAGTCCAAGGCCAGTCTGGTCAACAGAGCAAGTTCTAGGACAGCAAGGACTTTTATACAGAGAAACTCTGTCTCGGGTTAAAAAAAAAAAAAAAAAAAAAAAACAAAAGCAAAACAAAACCCAGACTACTAACATATTTCAAATGTATCCTCAACCCTGATAGCAGTGTAGTTCAAACTATGTTTAATATTTTAGTTCAGCAATATTGTCATATTAGCTATGATCTATTCACTGTTTCCAAAATTAACAAATATTGATGAAAAAGTCATTTCCCCTTACATATTAAACAGAGGGTATCATTATAAAGAGGACTAAAATTATAGATTACCTTCATCGATGTACCATGGATTTTTGGATTTGGATTGTTGTTGTGAGTCAACAGATGACCCATTTAAGGTATAAAATAATTCAGATCTGCTTCTACTTCCAGGGTCTGAGGTAGATCCTATGGAACAAGAAAAGTTCCTTTTTTAAAAAGTCAATATGTTACAAAAAGAAATTTTATAAATAAATTAACATGTGTATGGTATAACAACTGCTCACACAACTAATATACATATATAGTATTGTATTGTCTTCGGCTTTAAAAGTTTGGTAATTAGTCAACACAGAAGAGAGTAGGAGTTATAAAATTAATATAAAGTTAGCCGTTTATATTAAAGCTCTAAGAAACCATTCTGGTGGTCAGTGGTGACACGAGCCTTTAATCCCAGCACTTAGTAGAGGCAGGCACATCTGAGTTTGAGGCCATCCTGGTCTATTGAGCAGTTCCAGGGCACTACAGACTATCTAAAGAAATCTGGACTCAAAAAAAAAAAATCATTCCATGTAGTCTATTTTTCAATGTCACCTCTACTTTGATGAAATTACTGGCTTACAAACTTAACCTCATACTGTGGCAAACCCCAACAAGAAAGTTATTTTCGTTGTTACTTCATAACTGCAATTTTGCCACTGTTATGAATTGTAATATAAATATCTTTGTTTTCCAATGGTCTTAAACGACCCCAATAAAAGGGTCGTTCAAACCCCAAAGGGGTCACGATCCACAGGATAAAACCCCATTGCAGTCAACAAAAGAACATCCAGCAGTGTTATATAGCCTAGACACACACAAAGTTCTTTCACCGAGGTTTGTGAAGTGCATTCTATGATGGTCACATGATGTGGGATTCCCCTCCGCATGCTGTGAATACCATTGGTAAATAAAGAAATTGGCTTGGCCTGATAGAGTAGAACAGAGCTAGGTGGGGAAAACTAAACTGAATGCTGGGAGAAAGAAGGGCAGAGTCAGAGAGAAGCCATGTAGCCCCACCAGAGATGCTGGAACTTTATCCCGTAAGCCACAACCTCGTAGCAATACACAGATTAATGGAAATGGGTTAACTTAAGATGAGTTAGCCAGAAATATGCTTGAGCTACTGGCCAAACAGTATTGCAAATAATATAGTTTCTGTGTGATTATTTTGGAGCTGAGCAGCTGGGAACAAACAAGAGGTCTCATACAATAGTCACAAAAAACCAAACTGCCGAATGATGCTCTTCTCAGAACTCATCCCATTAATAAGTGATTCATGATTATAATTTCCCTTCATAAACTTCAAATGTGATAATACAAACTGATGAACAAATTAAGTTAGAAAACATTCAGGTTTAGGGTGGGTATGTGGCTCAGTAGTAGAGTCCTATATTAGTTTGTGTAAGATGCTAGATTTGATGCAAGCACCAAAAAAATAAAAAAATAAAAAATAAAAGTAATTTCAGTGTCTGTAACAATACCTGAGTAATAAAGTACTTGCCTAGCTTATAAGGTTCTGTTGACTTTGATCCCCAACATTACAAAAGAAATAATTTAATTTTTTTTTAGATTTACAATATAAACATCTTAGAATTTTATTAACGTAATTTATTGTTCTTTGTAGTTTAGGAGGATGGACCTCTGAGGCCCTGTGCCCTCGGTAGGGATGTAGTGGAATATTCAGCCTGTGCCTGTCAACGGCCTGACAATGCAGCCCACGATCCACATGACCAGTGGTACTTTCCTCCTTTCAGGAGAAGGCCATGATCAGCTCAAGCACCAAGACTATGAAGCCCAATGACAAGAAGACATATGACTTCGAGTCTAGCATCTCTCATGCACTACTCGAACTGGAGATGAACTCAGATCTCAAGGCACAGCTTGGAAACTCAGTATCACCCACCACAGCCAAGGAAACTGAAGCTGGTGATGGTCAGAAAGCAATCCTTATTTTAGCACCAGTTTCTCAGCAGAAATCTTTCCAGAAAATCCAAGTCTGGCTGGTTCATGAATTAGAGAAAAAGTTTAGTGGCAAGCATGCAGTCTTCACTGCTCAAGGAAGATTCTGCCCAAGCCAACTCAGAAAAGCTGTACAAAAAAATAAGCAAAAGCACCCAAAAGCTGCACCCTGGCAGCTGTACATGACGCCATCCTTGGGGACTTGTTCTTCCCAAGTGAAACTGTGGATACTCCGTGTGAATGCATGGTAGTCAGCTCCTAAAGGTTCATTTAGACAAAGCTCAGCAGAACAAGCAGAACACAGGTCAAAACTTTTTCTGGTGTGTATTAGAAGCTCACGGGCAAGGATGTTAATCTGGAATTCCCAGAGTTTCAGTCATAAGAAAATAAGTGAATAAAGTGTCATTCATAGTCAATAATAATAAAAGTTCATAATTTTCCCATGTCTGAAAAAACAAGGCACCATAATTTCTCACAAATTATATTTATTGCAGAACAAATTATACTAGAGATTAATTATGTGGGTCTTGATAACTAGATGTAATGCAAGCTGAATTTCAAAACGCTAAGTAAAACTTATTTCTCTTCCAGAAACTTCCCCATGATACCAGTAGAGAACATGTAATTCTCATTCTGTTAGCTTCCACATACCTCAAAGGTTTATAGCTGCAGTCCTTAACCTGTAGGTAGCAACTCCTTTGGGGGTCACATATCAGACATCCTGCATATCAGATATTTATATTACGAGCATAACAGTAGCAAAATACAGTTATGAAGTAGCAACAATGTTTGGGTATCACCACAACATGAGGAACTGTATTAAAGGGCCACAACATTAGGAAAGTTGAGAACCATTGGTTTATAGGGTGACTGATAAATAAGGAGAAATTACACCTGCATCACAAACAGTTACAGATACTTCCCTGCCTCTGTATTAACTACAAAGACACTTCATTGGTGATCAGTTGGAATTTTTAATGGAAAGCAAAAAGCTCTGCACCCCATAGCTTAACTCATACTTTATGTGGTACACCTGTAGCCAGCTACTCAGAAAGCTGATCACCAGAGTCCAGAAGTTTAAAGTCAGCAAGGAAACTTAGCAAGGCGCTCATCCACAAACAAGAAATCTATAGCTTTTTTATATCTGAGAGTAGTGATCTTATAGGTATCTTTTCTGCATGTATGACATGTGGGTTTGTCTGCAGGTGTGTGTGTGTGTGTGTGTTAGTCCTAAAGAGCCATCTTGTTGGTTTTTGTTTTCTTTTGAAGAGGTTCTCCATTAGCCTGAAATTTGCCAATTAAGATAGGCATGCTGGCTGGCTAGTAATAGCTAGCAAGTCTTAGTACTTTCCAGGTCTCCATGTCCCTAGTATCAGGTCCAAAGGAAACTACTTCCTCCAACCCCAAAGGACTATAGGATTTCTGGTGGTTGGACAAAAAGCACTCCTTAGGAACCTGTGAAGTCAATTCCTCTCTACCAAAAGGAGTCATTTCCCTAATCACTGGCAGAAGAGACATGGTTATCTGTAGCATCTATTAGCATTAGCTAATAGTACATTCTGGCCTCTAGGCGCCACCAAATATCACAAGTACCTGTTACACATTTCACAGCCCATCCTAGCTTTTCTCAGCTCTTCCCTACCTTAAATTCCCTCCACCTCATGGGCTTCCCTACCCCCAGCTACCCATTTGTTCTCCATATAAAGGCAAGACTTCCCCCTGCCCCTACTATTCTCACTTCTCTTGCAGATAGTCCTGGTCATGTCCAATCCTTCCTTCCTTCCTTCCTTCCTTCCTTTCTCTCTCCCTCCCTCCCTCCCTCCCTCCCTCCCTCCCTCCCTCCCTCCCTCCCTCCCTCCCTTTCTCCCTCCCTCCCTCTCTCTCTCCCCCTCTAGGGTTTTTTGCTGGACTTGCTCTATCAACCAGGCTGGCCTGCCTTTGCCTCCTAAGAGCTGGGATTGAAGGCGTGTAACACCGCCAGCTGTTCTCTCTCTTATCCAAATAAAAATCTCCCTCCACAACTCATAGGCTGGCCATTTCGGTGGTTTCTTTACTACATCCTCACTTAAAATCATGTACATAAAATTTTAGTTTACATAAAGTGTAGGAACAAATTATATGTATACATATATATACATATATATATACACACACACACACAATAACATATAGCTTATTTAACATCTTGAAGAATCATATTATCATGTAAACTACCAAGAATGGCCTCCATACCTGTAACCTTTGGTTTATTATGACTAGATGAACCTTTGTCACCAACACCTCTTGACATAAAGGCAAGTTTGGGAGGCCTCCTTTCCGGTGTCATGCTCTCTGAAATAGTAAACATACTTTTTAAATATATATGGAAGAAACATAGTTTAGCATAAAAAAACAAAGAAATCCTTTCCAACAAAAAAAAGCACGATCTTTATAGTCTTACAGATTCTCTTTAAAGACTCCACAGTACTGAAAAGTAATTTCTCAGGTGAAAAAAAATCAACACTGTACTTAAAAATATAATTTCTGTAAGAAAATATAATCATCAGTTATCAAAATGCTTTAATTTTTGAAAAGTCAGATGCAGTCAATTTTATTTGAAGTTTTAAAAAGCTTTAAAGAAAACCTTATTCATAATTTTTGTTACATTTTCCAGATCAGCATGCCCAGCACAACCCTACACATTACAGCGTTTTACACTCAAGCGTTTATGGAGGGTGCCAAGATAAACATGGACAATTTATTTACTGTAAAAACCAGAGCCTTTACATGCCCACGTGCCTAGATAACCTCTAAACAATGCGATGCACTAAACTAACTTGATAAAACTTTCTCAGCCACCCAAGTAAGTATGCTGGATCAGTGTATTTCACAGAACACAGCTTGATAAAAACCTGGGTAGGAGACAAATCAGAGTTAGGAATGCACTCAATACTAAGTATGTTTCCACCTTTAAACACAACATGCATTAAGAATAACAGATATGTATACAAACAAATGCAAACAGGAAAAGCAGAGAATTACACACAAATCAATAATGCAGAAAGCCAGAGACACAGAACTAAATTTTATGAAGGAAGCATTCCAAGTTTCACTTCAAAGCACAGGTAACAAAAAATTCTGGTAAACTTCTTTTAAATTCAACAATTTTCCTAAATATTAAAACCTGGTAACACTCATCTGACACTCATAACACTGATCAAATAAAAACAGAAGAGTCAAAATGAAAGGCTTCCCCTCAGGAAGTTTAACAGCACATCCATGAAGTGCAATACAATTGCTGAGCCCATACCTGATAAAGCTGTTATCAGCCAAAACAGTATCACACACAGTGGAATTTTGAGGACAAAAAGAAAAAAATAGGAGAATTTTTATATTTTAAACATAAAAGGTAACAAAATAAAAGAGTCATACTGAATTAACTGTATGTAAATAATGCTTGATATCTTCTTTTCATGACTGGAGGAGGAGGAAAATATATATTAAACTATATATCTTAAACACTTCAAAATATGATCAAATAGAATACTGAGATATCATTTCAATTAAAAATATACTGACTAACCATAATTTTAAAAATGATACAATGAAAGAAATACTATGTTTTATGACATTACCATTCAGATATTTACAAATGTCATCTATGACAGTTTTTGTAGAAAAAATAACCATCACTGGAGGAAGGTTCCTAATTAGAGCATATAAACTGACCAAAGATAACTAATGCCCACTGTCAATTGTAACTAAGAGTATGTAACTCCATTTGAAAAGAGACCACAACCATATGGATACCACAATATATGTATATTACACAGGATGGGTCATTATAACAAATGCAGCCAGGGGTCCTCCCTTTGTACTCTGTCAAGATGGCCAAGCAAATTATCCCCAAAAGGATGAGGCATGATGCCAGCTCTGCTAGTGATGCTAGAGGTGATGCTCCAAGTTCTAAGAGTGTGAAAACTGTAGTTATCCCTCCACTAAAGACTTTAGGGAATAGGGTCTGTTTGGATGGAAGCTTCATCCCAGCCCCTAGCATCCATATATCCAAAGAGTCTGGAATATTCAGATGGAAGCTCCACCCCGAGCCTCCCCCTCCAATTGCCTCAGAACAGGCTCCACCCCTGAGAAAGCCCATCAAACAATGACCCCTCCCCAAAGATGCTCAAGACCACTCTCACAGGGTTTTTAAACGGCTCCCCAGAGAACAAACACGTGCTTTTCTAGTCTTTCTTTCCCTTCTCCT
The DNA here is from genome assembly GCF_950005125.1 of Chionomys nivalis. Classification (NCBI taxonomy): domain Eukaryota; kingdom Metazoa; phylum Chordata; class Mammalia; order Rodentia; family Cricetidae; genus Chionomys; species Chionomys nivalis. The sequence goes on from NC_080106.1 coordinate 37,257,700, forward strand.
CTCTGGAGGACTAGAAAGCCATCCGGGAACATGGTATCTATTAAACCTGGGCTTTTTCTAATTCGGTTTGATTTGGTCTGATTTGGATTATTGCATCAGTAGAAAGGCTTATGGGGTGTAGAAACTTTGCATCTGGAGGTTCCACCAAAGGGCTGCTTTTCTCACCACCTGGGGCCTCATGGTGGGAAACACCCTTCTCCCCTGCTCCTGCTCTCAGCCAGCTAAGACCAACTTTCGACTGGGTAAGCTGTCCATTTCAAGTCACTGCCTTAGAGGCCCAGGGCCTCCTGCGATTTTCAGCGTATCCTGCCAAAGACATGGCTGTGCCAGGCTCCCGACCTGTTACCGGGACAAGAACCTGCCTTGTCCTGTGGGACCCCTTTTTCAGAAGACGTTCTGTTCAAGGGAATTTCCCACACCCCCTATTTTTGATCCAACGCTTACCACAGTGGATGCACTGCATTAGGCTTTGGGTCCCGGCATAGACTTGCGAAATGGGCAACTGCAATTCAAAGCCTGATCCCCAAACATCATTGGACTGCCTTTTACAAATCTTTTTAAATTGGGGCTGACACCAATGTCCTAAATGCCTAAAAATTTTTGCCGGCATGAGGACCAGTGGACAGAACTCCCATATGCCCATGCTTTCTGGTTACTGCAATCCCACCCTTCCCTCAGTGGTCAGTGTCTCACAGCACCTGTCTTAGTTACCAGGGTCATGGCGCCTGCAGATTCCCACCTATCTGGGAATTGGAATCCTGAAAGTTCTGCCCCGACCATGTTGCTGGAGACACTGGCCACTGCGCGCGCGCGCGCGCGCACACACACACAAACACACACACACACACACACTTCTCTTGCTGTTTGTCTGCATCTCTGCACTCCTGTCTCTCATTCCTGGCATGTGATCTGGTCATGCTGGGATTCTCCCTGCAACGGATCTGTTCCCCCTGCCACGGATCTGTTCCCCCGCCCTACTACTCTGACTTGCATAGGTGTTCCATCCTATGCTGTGTTTCTGTTCTCCCTTATAGCCTCTGCTGATCTAGCCCTCAATGGGACCACCTGTGTGCTCGCCTAGCTCCTGCAGCCTACTCTAGGATTTTTAAGTTGGTCAGCTGACACAGTTTCCTGGAATTTTTTTTGATCATCCATTAATAAATACATGTAAATAATGTGGTCACAGTATGCTTGCTTTATGCCTGTGTGTGTTTGTGTGCATGTTTTAAAATCTGTAAAACTTGTAGCTCCAGATTACAACTGCTTTGAAAAAGTACAAACACATAGATAACCACCATTTTGGTTAAGTTCAAAACCTCAGTCCCATCCTTATTAAGGGTATCCACATGCACTGGTCCCACCAAGGAAATATTCCTCTCCCATATGCTTTGACTTACAATGTATTTCTGTATAATTCCTGTCCTGTTCATAAAAAACAAGGTTTATAACAATGTAGATTTACTGAGATATTAAGGCTGCACCTCTACATTCATGTACAAGAACACATGTTGCTAGCAGTCAGATTTTTTATTTTTATTAAAGATTTATTTATTTATTTATTTATTTATTTATTTATTTATTTATTTATTTATTTATTTATTTATTATGTATAGTGCTCTATCTGTCTGTATGTTTGCTGGCCAGAAGAGGGCACCAAATATTACAGATGGTTGTGAGCCACCATGTGGTTGCTGGGAATTGAACTCAGGACCTCTGGAAGAGCAGTCAGTGCTCTTAACCTCTGAGCCATCTCTCCAGCCCCCGGCAGTCAGATTTTTTAACTTAAGAGTAAACCCCTTGATATTGATTTAAAACACTAAATTGTTTACAATGTTAAAACTTGGTTCTGCCTTCTACAGATTAGGATTATACTCTCTGTCTTAGAACCACAGCTAAAAAACTAGATATTCCTTCTAATCTTCTTGCCTCTACTAACATTAGTAAGATGTAACTGTTTGGGTAAACTATATGTCCAAATTTAACTTATATATGTCTAATTTAGATATCCCTGACAGGTAAAGGTACCCTGATCCTCAGGTGCCTTTACAGATCTGAGAATATGCTGCTGAGGATGTGGAAAAACTGGGTCATTCATATATGTCCAGTGGTTATGTGACACCATACAATCATGCTGTAAAACAGTGTAACTGTTTCTCTAAAATCTTACTGTAAATAGTGGTACCCTGTGTGGGTAGATCAAGTTCCTTTCAGAAGCCACAGTTTCAGCTGGTGGTGGGGTTTCACACCTACTCCCCACTCCCTACAGGCTGGGATTTTGTCTGGACTGAAGCTGCACAGGTCGTGAACACATCATCACAATTCCTGTAAGATTATATATACAACTGCCCTGCTGCATCCAGAAAATTCTGTTTTCTTGAAGTTGACCTCTACCTCTGGCTCTTAAGAACTTTCTGCCCTCTCTTCTGCAAAGCCCCTGAGCCTTGGTGGGAGGAGTGCAAACGTACGTGCCCACTTAAGGCTGCATACTCCACAGGCTCTTATTCTTTGCACCTGAACCAGTTGAAGGTCTCTGTGTGACATCCTCTGCAGGAAGAAGCTTTTCTTAGGGTTGAGATGTACTGGTCTATGGCTATATTATCAATTATATCAATTATATTGCTACAAAACTGGTACCTTTTTTAAAGGTTATAAACTATGAAGCCATGCAACACAAAGAAAAAAACTGATCGGGAAGGATACAAAAAGAAATTATGAGTTTGGGATCAGCCTCAGGAGGAAAGGGTCCCATTAAATGACTTCCTTTTCAAATTTCTGTGACTGTGCACATACTGTGTAGTCTGTGTTGTTGTTGATAGTTGCATTATACTCTTAACCTTCACAACGACAGACACAGCTCAATGCATTACTCAAAGAAATGCATACTTTAGGAGTGTCAGAAATTGGTATACTTCATCACAACTTTACAAACCTGGATGTGCTGTCACAGCAGCTTTAATGCTTTGGACCATCAGAAACAGCAGCGCAAAGAGGGACACTTTTACAACAGGGTGAAGCAAAGGTTTCCAGATACCAACAGTAAGAAATATTTCACTGGGAAGAATTCTTCCCAAATCTCACCAACTGTTCAGCTGCTCCAAAAACAATCTTTCCTACGTGCTAGAAATGTTAATTCTGTCCCACAAATGGATGTAATTGGGCAAGAAAAAATAAATAAACTAAGGAACTAAAGGAGACACTATCACACTTTTTCCCCTCAAGAAAAGAATGTTAATGATACAAAATATAGATGAAGGCTTATTCAAATACACCAAATTAATTTTCATTTAAATAATTTTACTTTTTAAAAGTCTATTTGCAAGCTTTATTTTGTTGGCAAATACGTGTAATTTATGTGTATAAAAGCAGTATCATTCTTAATTATCTACTATTCAAGGTTTATGAATATCAATAGCTATGAAAGAGAAAAAGCATTCTCTTCCTTTCTTACCACTGCTCTAAACCAGCAATAACATCAATGACAAGCAGGAATCTTAAAGATCTTGACAAGGGACTCCTAAGTCATGAAACTCATGTTTTGTTTTGTTTTTTGTTATTTTAATTTTATACCAGTGTTGAAATAGAAAATAATTAAAATGTTTATAAGGTGGGTACTGCTAAAAAAATTTCCTTGTAAGGTTACAGCCCAATTCCAAAACAGTTTTACTTTTCTTTTTTCTATTTATTATGTGCTACTACAGAATCTAAGACAATTTAAAGTTCAAACAAATTTAGAGTTGGAATATAAACATATATTAGTCACATACATACATATATAAAGAAAGAAAGCTGGGAACACATCAATCCTTAGTTTACAGAAGACTGAAAACACACAACCAACTCTGCATCCCTGGGCTTCACAGCTCAGGAATCTTCTTCCTTCTTTTTTTTTTAATATTTTATTTATTTATTATGTGTACAATATTCTGTCTGTGTGTATGCCTGCAGGCCAGAAAAGAGGATCAGATCTCATTTCAGATGGTTGTGAGCCACCATGTGGTTGTTGGGAATTGAACTCAGGACCTTTAGAAGAGTAGGCAGTGCTCTTAACCACTGAGCCATCTCTCCAGCCCCTCTTCTTCCTTCTTGAATGGTTATACTAACAATGATTTTCCCAATCCCACAACATACTTCATTCAGCTATAAAATGTAATACCCAAAACAATGCAATTAACTCCTGGCAACACCACTCTACTCCCGAGAGAACGTTGAGCACCAAAGACACTCCACTGGGAGCTTGTCTTCTTGGCAGAACTGGCCTTAGGGTTAAAAAAAGCCCATACCTCAACTTCTGACAAAGATACAAAATATCCCTAAGTGGATAAAACAGGATTGTCTTATCTTGCCAAGACAGGGTAGGATAGTCCTAAGAAAGTTCCTTGCCTTTAATAATGGTATGCCAGTTATGTTAGGCCTTAGCCAAAGTTGGTTGACTCAACATTGCAAACGAGACTTTGGGTGATTGCCCAGGTAGTTAGTTGTCTCTGTCAATTGTTACACATTTTGGATATCTCTCGATTGTTAAGTAATATTTATTCCCTTCTCAGATCTTTGACGGAGTTGAAGATTATATAATTGTAGTTACTCTCTATGTTATTTAGACTCCTTGAGATAAAATGTTTAACAAAGTTTTGTTCTCAATATTGTTTGTTATATTTATTATTTGTTATTATTGTATATAGTTGTATTTGGTTTAGTTCTATCTTATTTAGACAAAAGGGGGAGATGTAGGGATATAGCCCCACCCATTGGGGGCATGTTCGCCTCGGGCTAATGTTTACGGATAAATCTGCCGGGCGGCGTGAGCCCAGCAGCCCCTTTTTTTCTTCTTTTGCTCCGCTGTGCTCCGCGGGAACCTGTGGTCCTGTAAGTCTATTTCCTTATTAAAGCTGTATATATCTATATAATCTGTCTGCATTCATTTGCGCCACCACAAATTAAGATATCTAAAAATTGACAATTACATTTACACAAAAATGTCACAGGTTTTAAGGTTTCAAAAGCACCATTGGACAGTTCCCTGAAAAAAAAATCCTTAAAAAAATGCTCAAACATACTTGTTTGCTAACTAAAGTGAAATTTGTGGGATATTGTGAAATCAGTGAGATATGACTAGAGAGAAGCAGTATTACCCTGAATTGGCTCCTGTGAAAAAACTCATAAATAAAAGAAAGAATTACAAGGGCTTCTTCCCAGCCATTCAGCGAGTTAGCATTATAAAATCAGCATAACTCTCCAACTTTTAGAACAGGCCTTCTTAATTCAGCTCCCAAATAATTTCTTGTGTGTGCTGCTCAAATGTCTCCTGCAGAGGTCTGTAGAAGCACATGAATGTGACAGGGCAGCCCCCCATCTTCTTTACCCCTTGTTTGACCATTCTCCAGCCTCATCACCATCTTACTGGCCACAGATTCTGTTCATTTACTATATATTTCAACTTATTAAATGAAAGTTCTACACAGGAATTACTTTATTTTAAAAATTTTTAGTTAATTTATCACTCTGTGTGTGTGTCCGCACATGCACCCATGTGCCATAGCATGCATGTATAGATCAGATGACAATCTGCAGGAGTCATTCTCTCCTGCCACGTGAGTTCCAGGAATCAGTCTTGAGGGCAAGTGCCTTTACCCATTGAGCCATCTTGCTAGCCCTAATCATCACTTTTGTTCAGTGCTGAGACTGGAACTTACAGCTTCACTCAAGTACTCTAACCATGGAGCTACAGTCTCAACCCCAAGAATGCTTATGTGCTTTGCCTCCTAAATATCCATATCTAAAGAAGTCTATGTGAGGGCTTTCTACTATCTGAATGAATGGTGCTTTTACAATGCTGTATTTTAAACAATAAGCACTCATTGTAACATTAAAAAAAAGCATTTTAATTCACAAACATCCCAAACTGTGCTGTCTATAAAACATGGATGAAAAAGTAAACACAACTAAATAAAATAAGGACACATATGTTTTCCCTGAATATAAACCATTTTTTTCCAAAAAGTAAGAAAGGGAATTAGGAGTGGGAGACCCAGGAGGAGTTGGGGGGGGGGTATTATAATCAAAATACATTATATGCATGTATGAAAATTCTCAATAACAAATATATCTTAAAAGAAATCAAAAGTAAAGTATGTCAGACTTTTTCAGAGCAGATCTGAAGTAAAGCTGTCATATGAACCTCATGCCTCTTGCTACAAAACTAAAAGCTGCGTGGGAAGCATGTTCCAACTGTAGAACAATTTATGACTTGACACCAACAGGCAGACAGGAAGGGTAGAATACAGGTTAGGAGCCTTCAGTTTCCATTTCTATGAAATAAGGAATTCAGGGCCTAAAATAAGCTATAGAAATAAATTCAAAAGCATTTTGTTGTCAACCTTACCAATAATGGGAAAACACTAGAAGAAAAAATACAGTGTGTTGCTCACTTATAATTCTTGTTACAGTAAAATCATCTTTTATAGAACCAGAAACGAAATACATCTCCATCTCTATGAAAATAATATCCCCTAGTATGTGACACTAAGAAATACAGGTTTTTTATGCAGATGTTCACAATGCAAGAGTACTCGTAGGATACGGGATTTGTTGGGGACTAAAGAGAACACAGGTTCATAATCAGATGAGTTTTGGACTTTGGTTCTGCCACTCACTTTCATCATAGATAATTTAAGTCTGATTTGAGCCCCAGGCTTTTTATTTTGTTTTGCTTTTGTTGCTTTTGCTGTTTATTCTGCTTTATATATTTTTAATATTTATTTATTTATTTTATGTATGTGAGTGTTCTATCTGCATGTATGACTTTATGCCAAAAGAGGGCATCAGATCCCACTACAGATGGCTGTAAGTTACCATGAGAATTGGACTTAGGATCTCTGGAAAAGCAGTCAGTGTCATAACTACTGAATAACTACTGAGCAATCTCTCCAACCTCCCTGTTTTGTATTTTTAATCAGCAAATATATATATATATATATATATATATTTATTTATTTATTTATATATTTGACCTATCTTATAAATCTGTTCAGGACACAGAGATAGCATAAACCATCTAATTCCAGGCCTGGCACATCCCTGGTTATGGCTTGTGGACATCCCTATTTCTGAATGCCTCTATTGGCTTCAATGTACCACCCTATCACTGGGAATTCTAACAGCAGTGGCTGGTGTTACTACCATTGTCAATCACCTCATAACAGCCAAAGAAGATACTTATTCGAGGCAAAACAAAAGGTTCTTAAGTTTTGGGGGGGGTGTTTTTTGTTTTTCATTTTTGGGTGGTGTTTTTGTTTTCATTTGTTCTTTAAGTTCAGGGGCTGTAGCTCAATGGTAAAGTGTTTTACCACTGTACCAATTATACCAATGTAAAACACTCTGTGTTACATACCCAGCAGTGTGTGTGTGTGTGCGCGCGCACGCTGCGCGCAAGTGCCTTTACCCACTGAGCCATCTTGCTGGCCCTAATTATTATTTTGTAATAAATAATTGTCATTAGAGAGTCTTCATCCAGTAACTGATGGAAACAGATGCAGAGAACCATACCCAAGCACTGGGCCAAACGCCAAGCATCCTGTTGAAGAAAGGGAGGAACCCACAGAAATAACTAACCTGGGCTCATAGGAGCTCACAGACTCTGGACCAATAGTGAAGGATCCTGCATGGGACTGACCTAAGCCCTCTTCATACGTGTGGCAGTTGTATAGCTTGATCTACTTGTGGGACTCCTAACAGCGGGATCCTTAACTCTTAAGCTAAGTTTTGGGAACCTATTCATCATATTGGGTTGCCTTGCCCAGTCTTAATAGAAAGGGAGGAGCTTAGTCCTACCTCAACTTGATATGACATACTTTAACACCCATGGGAGGCCTGCCCCTCTCTGAACAGAAACAAAGGAGAGGCAACCAGGGACGGGGGCGGGGGGGAACAAGAGGAGAGGAGGGAGGGGAAACTGAGATCAGGATGTAAAATAAATGAAAAAATAATTAAAAACAACAAAAAAAGGAACTTCAGCCATCATTTAATAAGAATCCTGAATCCTCTGTGGAGTTTAGATGAGATAAACAATTTTTTTAAAAGCTTCTAGCTTCATCTCTTACTCCAAGAGACAGCATTTTTTGTATTTTTGAATCTTCCAATTACAAGACAGGATTTCTTTCTTTATTAGAATGTCTAGGAGAAGACAATGTAAGAGATAATGTATAGAGCCAGGCGATGGTGGCGCACGCCTTTAATCCCAGCACTCGGGAGGCAGAGGCAGGCGGATCTCTGTGAGTTCGAGACCAGCCTGGTCTACAGAGCTAGTTCCAGGACAGGCTCCAAAGCCACAGAGAAACCCTGTCTCGAAAAACCAAAAAAAAAAAAAAAAAAAAGAGAGAGATAATGTATAAACTTCACTATACTTACATACTTTTAGAAATAACCTTTATTGCCTTGGTTCGGGAGAAAAGAAAGGTTAGTCTATATAATGACAATTCTACAATATAAAGCCAACTTCAAAAGACCCATCTTTAGTATATATTTGCATTCTCATAACAAAATACATGTTAGAAACTATCTTCTGAATACATGAAGGAGACATACCTGGAATGATATCATTGATGTGCAGAAGAATTGTACTTTCAACACTTGCAAAGCTACAAAGTTGTACTCCATCAAACCTTCCATCCCAGTTGCCAATAGGGTTATCCTTGAAATGCCAAAAAAGTAAACCTTTATATACCTTTGTCAATAAATATAAATGTGAACACCAACATTTCTTTCAAAAGTATTACCTAAGATATCTTTCATAGAAAAATGTTAACTATTTTGCCCAAAAGAAAGGCTGTATTAGAAATATCTGCTAAAGTAACAACGTTTTACAATAAAAATAATAACTTACAGCAAACACACAAAATAATGAATCAAAAGTGTTTTTCATACTTTAGTCTGCAGTAATAACACCAGCTGAGGTTTAAAGAGACATTGTCTGCAAAAGAAAATTTACTAGGATTGCATTAGTTTACCCAGAAACCTACCCTTAAAGTTAATCACACATCTGCATCCCCTGGGCACTTTGCTCACTGTATTACTGTAAGTCTTTTTATAAACAGAAGAGCAGTTACTTCAGAATTCTCTTGTTATCTGTGGGTATACAAGACTTTCCTCAAAAAATGGGGAAAGTCTTGATTCTCTAAGTTATTCTCTACTGTGTCACCAGCCACAGGAGTTATTCGTGAGGCACAAGCAGATGGCCATGAAACAACTGCCCTGAGAACCAGTGTGGAATGTTAGCGTGTCCCTGGAAACAGACAGCCATGAGTAAAGTTGGGATCGACGAACTTTCTTATCCATAAGTCTAACGGGATTGTTTGGAACTGATGCTCGCATAAATCAAACAATGGACAGAACTTGTGTGGAGCTGGCAGGCAAGTCTCAAGACAGCCTGCCTGGGCTAAATAAGATGACCCCCTAGGTCACCATTAAGAAGGGAGAGGACCCAAACAGTTCCTGTAACATCTAAAGCCTGGGCCAAGAAACCTATAGCAAGGGAAGACTAAGTCCAAAAAATAATGGCCTTCTTTCTCCAACATTCTCTCTACCCAGTCTACAACTCCTCTGAAACACTAAACTCTCACTTAGAGAATTCTTGTTCTTAATTATTAACGATTCTGAGAGACCCACGGGTCTCACTCTGGCTCTAATTTCACATAGTGAGAGTCTGGCAAATTCTTATTTTGTACCTAACTAATGAGCCATCTTACACAATTTCTAAGTACAAGGCAACAAAAACACACTGGAACATTCATACCCAACCATCTCTGTAGAGCATTTATGAATAAATAAAAATGATTATTAAAAATATTCACTGTGTGAGTCTGGCTGCTCATAATCCTCTCCTAACACACTCTGGTAAGAACAATTATGAAGGAATCTCCTTTATCCATAATGAACTTTTGCCTATACTTTCAGTCTATGATAAAAATGTTCTCAACTTCTTTCTCCTCATTCTCTTAGGGCCACGTTAATTCATTATGTGCACTGGAATGCATCCATTGTTAGCAAGTATGGTTATTCAGTAATAAAATGAGTGACACAAACAAAAGGAGTCATATTATACCATATGACCTCACTTCTGAGTACCTACAGCAGGCAAACACCCAGTCTGTAGTTACCTGGCATGGGCAAACTGGGCAGAGTTTATTTAATAGAAACAGAGCACAGCACAGGATGGTGAAAAAGTTCTGTAGACAGACAGTGGAGAGGCCATGATGAGAATATGCCAAATGATTTGAACTGTTAGTGTAACCATGGTTACACTGGAACCTTTCTTATACACAGTTTGCCGCAATAAGAAAACAGTTTTTAGACAGTGAAAATCCTGTGGGAATACTCTGTCAACTCAAAAAGCAGTATGGTTCTTTTCCTGAGTATTTTCTATTAATAACTTTCTACATTCATTATTATGAGAAAATTAAACTTTAACAAATATACAAAAAAGTATCAAAAGTATATTTAAATTAAAGGAAAATACAGTATCATACAATATATTTGGACTTAGTCAGAGAAATGTCAGTTTGTTTTATTGTTTTGGTTTGGTTTTTGTTTTTGTCTACTGGTCAGTTAAAATAAGGAGAATTTAAAGACTGAGAGTATTAACCCAGTTAATTAAAACACACAAAAAATGTAGCAAACGTATTGTTTCTGCTCATATTCCTACTGTAATGTTCCTGTATCAAAGACAAACTGGAATATCTTCTTTAAAATACTGTAAATTAGTCCATTTAAAGAATACAAAGTGTTCAATTTATACCTAAATTGATAATAAAATTAATATATATTCACAATAATAAAACTCAAAAAATCCTTACCATGTCCACACCAACAAAATATCCTAGACTCTCTTTTCCTGGCAAAACATCACAGAATATTACTGTTCCAGATTCTACACTTTCGCCAACCTTCAGAGAAACTCTGGAGTTTATTTCCAAAGGGGGAGGTTCAGCCTGCATTGTATCCCCTGGGGCTGCAAAATCACTTTCCAATCCATTGTCATCGTCGTCTATGGGCTCCAGCTTGTCCAATGCCACAAACACGCCACAATCTTCATCACACTGAAAAAGCTGTTTCCCTTGATATACCCCATCAGTGAAACCTTGGCCACGACCTTCTTCCTAGTTTTCAAAGTTTTTTTAAAAAGAGATATAAAAAAGATTATCCATTAAAGAGATTTCAGGAAATTACTTTGGAAAAACTCTAAATTATATCCATAATATGAAATATGACTAGCAGCTGCTGTTGGGTTTAGGGTGTTTAAAGAATAAAGAAGCTGTATCTGATGATGAAACTAACTCATAATTTCAGATCATAATTCTTTTGAGAAAGAGTGAGGATTAAATTTACAACATAGTTCTACCATGGCTTTTGTCATGAACAGACATTCAACTTTAACCAAACAGCAGCATCAGCTCCATTTACTGAGAACAAACTGTAACCATCTACAGCCATCTACCGTACAACTACTATAAGTCATGTGTGCTCTAAGCACTTCACAGATGAGGAACAGATTAGGAGAACTTGATGTAGGTTAAGTAGTTGGCAACCCTGCTAGTATATACCATAATTGGAAGTCACAGCCTAATTATTTCACTGCTTGAAAAGCCAAATCAAGAAGCAAATAACGCATGACCTCTCTCCACTCATGAGAGTGTCCAAATGTGAACCAATAGTCAGTTTGGAATATAGAATTCTTAGATATGCTGCCAAGGCACATAAGTTCCAAGGCAGTTTATACATTCCGGGGATAAGCATGAACAAACTGAAATTGCTGCAACACACTTCAAAAATTTTACCTCTAAACTGTTATACTTAGTAGCATACACTAAGAACTGGGAATCCTGTAGGTACTATCACAAGATAGTTCACAATTTTTTAAGTGTTTATAATTACAATTGGTAGTGTTAACTTTTAATATAGGTAACTTAAAAACTTCTAAGATACGAAGTCCAGAATAATGACTTGTAAGCTTCTACTGTAAGAGATAATTTTTTAAAGTTTTCAAGAATTGTCTTTATATCCTCTCAATTTATCATTAAATAAATTCTGGGGCTGAACTATAGCTCAGAGGCAGAGGGTCCTGAGGTACATCCTGAGAATTGTACTAAAAACAAACAAACAGAAAACACAATTCTTATAACGGGGAAAATATGTGCTCGTGGTCTCTCGCTCACGCGCACACTCGCTTTCTCATACACTCTCTCTCTCTCCTTCTCTCTCTCTCTCAAATGTCCTATCAAACTTACCAGCAATTCTACTCCAAAGAAAATCCCCGAAACTGTCCTCTCCGCTAATAAAGGTCCTCTGAAGCGTACAACTCCTGGAAATTTCTCTTCCCCAGATCGCAGCTGTACTTTCACAGGGCTGCCCACATCTACCTGGAGGCCTTTAGTTAGTCGAATTCTGTTTCTAAATAGGCTGAGCCTCTCCTCACAGTTGGTAATTGCCAACAGTAACTCTGTAAATTTCTCAGTGATTTCTACAACATCCTTTTCATCAACAAATAGAACTGCGTGCGGTTGCTCTAAGATTTTTAATCCAATCTGATTTTTCTTGCCTTTTGCAGAAGGAACTCTTGAATGCCCCACAGAACGGTCTTGGATGTACTGTCCTATACTTCCTTTGGGTACTTTTAGGAGTTTCTGTGTCTGTTTGTCTGTTACACTGCATTCTTGAAGAAGCAGATAAAAAATCCGTTCTTCCCAGTAAGGTGAAGTAACCTTCTCTTGGCTCCATAGGCCTGAACTCATTGTGACAGTAACTTCAGAACATCAACTCACAAAAAGGAGCCACTAGCAAATCTGTCATAAAATCCCCCAAAATGAAGTTACTGGAAGTCCCAAAGCAAGTTGTTAACAACCTGGTGTCCATGCTGTAAAAAGACAGCAATTCAAAGTGCCTGGCAAACAAGCAAAACAAACTTTAGACTCTATTCAATACAATCTTAAAATAAAACTAAAGATGTTTTAAAATCTCATTTGACTATATAAATATCTCAATGAGCTAAACGACCCATATGACTTGTGTCCACTGTAACTGCATTTTTAAAGAACTCCAGCTACAAAGCATCCATAGAAACAATAACGACTTTTCCAAAATTATAAAATTAGATAGAATCTAACAAAAACTTTAAGATTACCCTAATATACAGACTCTGGGACTTTTTAAAACTTTACAAAGTAGCATTTTTGTCTAACAAGAATGGATAAGATGCAATATTTGAGAAAACACACATAATCTTATAAATTAAAAAGGCTATTTCTAAACATATAACTTAGAAAGTAACACATTACAGTATTGAACATCTTTTATCAATTAAAAATATGACAATATTACATTCTAAAACTTTATCCACAATTCATTTATCTATATGCTTCATTCTGGTAATGGAACATTATCTCCTCAATTTTATTTTTTATACATTTTATTTTTATTTACATATATATGTTGTATCTCTGTGACTGTATGGCACATGTGTATACTCCAAGAGGCCAACAGGGGGCGGTTAGATCCTCTGCAGCTGGAGTTATAGGCAGTTGTGAGCCACCCACCATGGGTGAAGAGAACTGAATTCAGGTCCTCTGGAAGAGCAGTACACACTTTTAACTGCTGACCAATCTCTTTAGTCCCTCAATTTCATTTTCATATACCTTTTGTGCTTAGACAAGGAGATATTAACTATACTAATTATAACTACTATTTAATTTCTTACAATCACAAGCACTAAATATAATCTTGAGTATATATATACACATATATATGTTAGGAAATGATTTGTAGCATCAAAAGTTGGACAATGCAATAATGACATATGACTATATTACATTGCTCTAAGATTTTTAGTCCAATCTGATTTTGATGTTTATGTCTATAAATTATAGTGAATTATGGATGCTTATAACTATAAATTGTGGGCTTTATACCACAATTTTAACTATGTATAAAGGGAAGAACATACAAGTGATTATTTTCCAGCTTTAACTTGCATTTAAAACTGTTAGAAAAATAATTTTACAATTTGTAGCCTCATTTTTAAAGACAACTTTAACTAATAACTTAAAACAACATAATTTCAAATGCTGTAAATGACATGCCCATTGTCAACACCAGGCTAAATGGAGAAAAGTTTGAAGCTATCCCACTAAATCAGGAGCAAGGCAAAGTTGTCCACTCTTGTTACACACAAATACCACAGTTCATATGTAAAGGTACAAGGACAACACAGGAATTGGTTCTCTCTGTCCACCGTGTAAGCTCCAGGAATCGAATTCAGGTCATCAGGGTTGGCAGCAAGCACCTTTACCTACTAAGCCATTTTCCCAGTCAAATATATATACTATTTCATAAGCCAATTTAGAAATATAAGTTAAAAGAAAATTAGCTTTATAAGGAAGATATCCTGCTTGACTAAATAATGCTACCCCTGGAAGTCATGATTATTAAACGAAAATCCCAGTGCCAGATGTAGGAATACCTCCTTAAGAATTGTTAGGCAGGGAGTTTCCAAATGCCCCCAAGACAGTCCAGACTCTTGCCAGTCCTCTTGGTTACCCACCAGAACTAGATGATGAGATTCTATTACTTAAGACACCACATTCATTAGCTGTAAGATATAGAGAAGCCAAGAAATGAAGCTAGAGCTGGGATGGACATGTCCTCCTCTGACTAGCTTTCACAGTGCTGAAAGGTGCTACACAGGCTGGGTAGGCAGAGTAGGACATCAGTGGTCTTGTCCAGCTGTGAATCCTATGGACTACAATACTAAACAAGCAGGCAAGACTGTGATGGACTCAGTCAACCATGCTCTATTGAATTTGAGGCCTGCTCTGGTAGAGGGAATCCATGCCAGGTATTATAAACCAGTTCAGAAACCCATGGCATAGAGGCTAACTGCCAAAGAAAATTTCCAAAACCACAGAGAAACCCTGTCTCGAAAAACCAAAAAAAAAAAAAAAAAGAAAAGAAAAAATTTCAAAACTAAATTTCATTCCTTAAAATTAAGGACTTATTTAATTATCTCCATGAAAAGAATGGTTTCCATGTATCTCTGTCATAAGAATATAGCTGCTTGATTCCCAAATACAGTACTTGTTTGTTTCATCCTTCTTTGAGACAGAGATATCCTTCTCCAGCCCGTGCTTATAAGCAGCAGTTAATAACATTATACTATGTAAGCATTTTATTCTTGTAATTCAAATCAAATAAACTTAAAACTAAAGCATCAAACTGCATTATTTGACTCAATGATTAAGCAACCTGGCAATTCAACACACAGTAACAGTTCTCTTAGAAAACACTTTTAGGTGATGAAGTGTCCCTTCACAGTAACATTTTCACAAGTCTGTCCCTCTGTAAGCCCGAATGAGAGCCACAAATCACCCAAGACAGGATAAAGTCAGCACTCCTCCAATCCACCATCACTTAAAGCATCTGTGCAATATTTGGTGAAGATGGATGAAGGCCATGGCAGCTTGAGTGGCTCCTCTTTCTGCTTCCTTTTGTAATGTGTCTTTAACTCCACTTGAGGGCACTGTCTACTTCAACAGAACCGGAATCAATCTATAACTGCCACTTACATAACACACCTGTGGACGCCTCAATCTTAGCCCCACATAAACAAAATCCCTCAAAAAAAGCACCAAAGAAGCTACACAACCCTTTAATGTGGCTCTGTGCCTCTGAGGCACCAAGATAAAGTGTTTGGTCTTTTGTTGTTGTTGTTTTGTTTTGTTTTACTAAAATGCTACTAATATGTCAGCATTTTTCAAGAAAGGAAATTACTTTTTTCTCAATCACTAAGAATCATTAGGAATATAAATTATTATTAGTGAGCCTCAAAATATATGTCTGTTTATTATTTCATTAAAAAGCTTTCCATCCTGTCCTCTGACTCCCTTTCCTGTTTTCTACAAATCATAGTCTATACTATACTGTCCCTCTTGCAATCAGCCATTTTCTGTGGTTTCCTGCAGTCTGTCTTTGACTCTTTTTGTGGCCTCCTTGCTTTCCAATTTACTATTTCTAATCAGTTCTAAGAAGTGAGGTGATGAGGTATGTTTCTGTGTCTGAAAAAGCAAAGCAACAAAAACAAAAGGAAGAGACAAATTCTAGAAGGGTCTTGAAATAGAAGGTGCATAAAGCCTTATTACAAAGATATTCTTTTTTTTTTTTTTTGGTTTTTTGAGACAGGGTTTCTCTGTGGTTTTGGAGCCTTTCCTGGAACTAGCTCTTGTAGAACAGGCTGGTCTCGAACTCACAGAGATCCACCTGCCTCTGCCTCCCAAGTGCTGGGATTAAAGGCGTGCGCCACCACCGCCCGGCTACAAAGATATTCTTGAGACTGTTTCCAGAGGTTGAGGCAGTAAAAAGCAGTGAGTTATTGTTTGAGGATCTCTTTAAAATGCAAAATTTTTGGTTTTATTTTTAAAGTATTTTTTTCTAAAACCAGGTATCTTTAAATAGTAAGCTGGAAACTGCCTATTCTATTGATTCTCTAACTTAACAACTAATGCTGCAACTTGAAATAAAAAATATAAGTGTTAATGAAAATTATCAAATCAAAACAAATCATTCTATTTGTTTTACGATATTATATTTTAAATGAATTTGATTACAAAATTGCCTTTTGCAACTCATTAATGGAGGTTGTCCACAGTTAAAAAAAAAAAGGAAAAAGATAGCTTCTTGGTTAGTAAAAAGGTTCCTGGAAACAGAAGTTTTAAAACACCATTTTTAAAGTGAACTAGCAGAGAGTGATGAAGTCTGCCAACTTGTTGCACAAGTGAACCTGAGTTTATACTCAGTAATAGGGTAGGTCACAACTAGAATAGTCAAAGCAAACATTACAAAATACTTTTTAAGGTATTATCCAAATATATGAAACATGCGTGACCTTCCCTCTTTACAAGAAACATATTAAGAATAGGTTTGAAACACATTACAGCTAATTTTCTTTATTACAAATAATAAAATTGAATGAAGAACTTTATGGTTCTTTCTAGATATACACTTGATGATAAACCAAATGATCATTTATCATCTCGAGATATCAGCATTACAAAAGAAATGCACTAACATCTTTCTTCCCACTGTAGTAATAAATATAATGTTAACATTCTCATTCCACTGGGGTCTTCATAGTAGTTAAATAAAGCCTTATAACCCCAAGCAATAAGAACAGCCTCAAGACTTCTCTCTTTGTAGAAAGAGAAACATCAAAATCACATTGTGAGTTCTTTCCAGGTCAGGAGGAGTATTCAGATACAGTCAGGGTTAGACACTGAAATCCACAACTTTAAGTATGATGCCTGCTTTCCACCTACTCAGTTTCTGCTTTAAATACAGGTCATGACTTCTGTAATAGAAGGAAGATAGGTCTCACCAAGGCCATGGTCAAGAGGATGGGGTTAGATGAAGGGAGAAATTTTCAATTGTACTCTCTTGTTCCTTGGCAAATGCAATCACTGTGAAAGTGAGTATATCTCACGAACAACTCATCTAAACACTGTCTCAGGTTAGACTGGTTAACAGTGATCGTGTATATTTTGAAAATTAATGAAGTATTCAAAGAAGTGTATCAAAGAGCTGGAACACAGCAGTGTTGCCTCAAACTGTTCAGCCTGAAACAAGGATGAACAGAGGCTTCTTCTTTTCTATTTTTGAGGACACTGGAGACAAGGGAACAGCAAAGAATCACAGAGATTTGAAATCATATCTGTTTATATGAGCTTAGTGATGGCCTGAAGTTGAGTAAAGGAGGGTTTCATCATATTAAAATAACCATTAAACTAAATGAGGGTTGAAAATAGAAATGTTGATCAATTTCCAATGAATGAAACGAAAAGATGATCAACATATAAGTCCTAGCACAAATATGAAAGACCAGACTTCTAAAACACACAGTACAAATGGCCATCAGTTACCCAGAAATGGTGACTGCTAACTTTTCTAGACTATTAGACATCTTGATATCAGTTCAAGTGATCAGGTTGCACCATCTAAGAGGCTCACAAAAACAGGTGTCAATCAGGAAATTCCGACATCTTCTGAGGCAGCCTCCCTATTCTAAAACACCACAGGAAGTTTTCTAAATCAGCATAGAAATTGAAATACTAAATACTGCCCAAACCATAAATGGTAAAGAAGTAAGCAGGCTGGCATGGATCCTCAAGAAAAGAAACACATCTTTTCCCAAATGCTTCAAGACAGCTAGGATAACTATCGGTTTAAGAAAAAACAACCCTCGCTAAAAGAACAAGTTGTTATACGCCTAAACAGTACACAGAAATACAGAGATTTCAAGACCAGAATAACTTACAACACAAGGATACAGTCCCTAAAACAAGTGGGTCTTACAAGGTTTAAAAAAAGACAAAGTCTGGTCCCTACACACAGTCACATCAGGAGGATGACCACCCCACTCCTTGTCTTCCCAGGGCCTAGGCTGGGAAACTTCATTAGCTTAGGAGGTAACAGTGAAAGTCAAAACACTATATCCTTGTCTTTTTAAGTGACTCAAGTTTCTACTACGTTAAAATATAAAATCAAGAAAAAGGAAAATACCTAAAATACCATTGACTCTTTGGATAAAAGAAATCACAATCAGTTTTAGAGTATACTGCTACACATATAAGGATAAACAAGGAGAAATGTTACACTTAAGAAACCAAGCTGTTCTGAGCTTCATTTGACACTGGTTTCGTAGCCTCACACCACCTATAACATACTCAAAAAAAAAAAAAAAAAAAAAAAGAAAGAAAGAAATTTAAGATGATAGTATACAAGCCAGGAACAAAATACTAGTATAGTTTGAGGAGCAGGATAAATTACTGTCCTTGCTCTTTGTGTATTAAAGACTTCCTTAAATCACTTAACCACAGTTTAGCTATCTGCTGTTCGATGGTATTTTATATAACAAGTTCCTGGCCTTATCGGCTCATCTCAAAAGTTACCACTCCAAACAAGGATTTCTTTGAAAGATACCTTAGAATTTTGCAGCAGAACATTAGAGAATGTTCGGGTACTGTTACAGGAACCTCACTAAGAATTTCCAGCAAGTCATTTTCTCTTAATACTGTTCTAGTGCAAATCCACCCACTACCCAGTGGGGAGCAGCAGGCTAAATTCTTGGGGCCACTCAACCTACTTGAGGTGTGAGGGGGTGTGCAGGAGACTGACGCCTGAATGCACACCCCCTTGACGCCTGCATTCTTCTCTGGAGCCAACGATTACAAAAATGAACAATCTTATTAAGATTCCCTAATTAGCCCCAACTAAAACAAAATAAATAAATTAAAAAAAAAAAACAAGGTATGAATGAATGCTCCTCTAAGGAGACAACTTCCAAGGAAAATCAGAGAGAGGATGGTGGCGAGAATGGGGGGTTGGGAGATTGCAAGGCTTGATGGCTAGATGACAAACCCTTAAAACATGCAAATGCCAAGGGGTGGAACAGAAAAAGATGCCAAGGACATGAACAACCCGGCAGCTGACCCAGCTTAACGCAGCTCAAGACCGTGATCTTCATTCACGACTTCGCGATTCTCCAAAGCTGACCATGGGCAATAAAAGGAAAGAGAGGTATCCGTCTCAACAGGGCACACCTTCCAACTACACAACTGTGCAAAACCATTCTCCTCCCCCCTTTCTCCCCCACCCCCACCCCACGCCACCCCAGACCAGGGAAACTGAAAGAAAAAAAAGCAGAACACGCCATTAGCGAGGCCGGACTGCTCTTCCGGGAGAGGAGTCTCCAAGAGCCTCCAAAACGGCACAGGCATGAAGTACCACATCCCGGGGCTCTCCGTGCCTCCTGCAACTCGCTGGGGGACCAGCCAAGGTCCCGGCCTCAGTTTCCCCATCTGTCAACGACGGCGGGCCAAAGAGGAAGACTGAGTCCTGCGTTGCTCCTCCCCAAGCCCTCTGGCCCGGGAGTCCCGCGACTCGAAGTCCCCCGGGAGGCTGGAGGTGGGCAGCCGGGGCTGCTGTCAGAGGTTCAGCTGCCGGGGCAGCTAACGGGCGGGCGCTGAGGCCCGACGGTCGCCTCTGCAGCTCAGGGAGCCCCGAGGCACAGAAGCAACGCCGAGGACCATGCCTTTGCCACTCGGCCGCACTCACTCACCCTTCTCGGCCGCCGCTCAACGCCCCGGCCCCGGCTTCATAGCCGGCGTGTCCGGGGCCGGCCCGGAACCCCACACCCACCACCCCAGTATTTACCTCAGGCTCGCGGGCCCCCGCGCAGCCGAACCTGCTACCTGGGCCCGCCCCCACCTGCCCCGCCTCCGAACCGCCCGCGGGGAGGGAGGAACGGGGGCGGAGAGGGCAGACGCCGCGCCAGCCAATCGCATCCAGAGATTCGTGTCTGTACGCGCTCTGATTGGGTCTTCCTTTAGCAGCTCTTCCTCCAATGGCAGCCGGCGCGGCGTCGGCCGAAGGGACTTTCCGCTCTGTCAAGCTCGGTGGAGCCAAAGGGAAAGCGAAGGGGCGGGGCATAAGGGACAGAAGAGAAAGGATGGGGGCGAAGAGCGAAGGCTGATTGGACCAAAGGCTGTGGGTGCCGCGTCACCATTGGCTGAAACCAGACCTGGGCGGGGCGCTGGGCTCCCAGCTCCACCTCCCTTGCGCGAGTCTGGGCTCTTGCCCTAGCTGTCAAAACTCGGGTGGGAAGCGGAGAGCTGAGAATAGTTTTTCAGAATTCCATGAAAGATCGAAGCTTAGAATCGCACCTAAGAGTCAATGTTTTCTCTCTCAGTTATTCGCCGTGTGACATGGGGGACTCCCGATCGTGCTGAGCCTCCATTTCCTCATCTGTAGAACGAAGGTGTTAGTACCACCTGTCTTACCAGATTCTTGTGAAATGCCACACCGCATCCCCTAACAGTAGGCGCTCGGGAAAAGTTGAGGCGCTTCCTGCCCTCGGATGGGGTCCGGAACGCCTGCTATTTCTGAACCCCTGGGGCCACCTGTCCCAGGTTGGAGAGAGTCTCCTAAGGATAGAGACGGGATTTCCACCCTCCACCTTACCCAGGCCCGCACCCCTGGCCACCGGCCAGATTTGGGGTAGAGTTAAGGATCTTTCGATTAGAAGAGAGGCTTCTGACTCCCAAAAGTACTCACAATATTTAAGGAAACTCTTTTTATATTCAGTCCCAGAGCCTGGCAGTACATGCCTTGCTTCGCTGAATAGTCTTCTTAATTAATTCCTTCTCCTTTGACATTTTAACTACTAATTATGGGAGAAGGTGATTAATACTGAGAAAGAAGGAGGTGTGTGTGTGTGTGTGTGTGTGTGTGTGTGTGTGGTCGTTAATCGTGACACAAATTCCCCCAGTGTGGAAAGTGGCATGTTTCTGAAACCAATGAGAAGATAAAAGCAGGCAGACACATGGGTGATTACCAACAGTGTAAACTCACCCCATTTCTCTCTGCCGAAATCACCCACGGTGAAACTGACATCACTTGTAAACTTAAGCCTCAATCACTGGTACACATACATCCTGTTCCCACCTTCCTGAGCTCTAGCAAGAAGCAACATGATACGGATCAACAGTGACGTGCAGTGAGTGGCCTTACGCAACACCATTCCCTGATAGATCTGATTCTCCCAGGACACTGGCTGGACCCGGAGATCCAATCTGGCTGTGTGGGAGAACATTTCAGCCTGGAAACTGGTTTTGCTTCCTTCCATCCAACAAGGAAGAGAAAGGAGTCAAGGAAGTGGACTTGGGGGATCTTTTAATGAAGCAAGCACTCTTAGTTTCTCCATCTTGCCAAATTCCTCCCCATTGTTTCCTCTCCTCAGATCTTCTCTCCTTGTGCTCCTTGCTGGGTTGTCACTCCTAGCCATAGTGGCCACACAATTACTTTAGTACTCCTCTTGCCATATGCTCACCGAACAGGGGTTAGGGCCTGCCCTCGTCATCAGCTAAGCCAAGCCTTACACCCAGGCTCCTCTTAGTCACCATCCCTGTTAGAACTGAGCTGACACGATGCTCAAGAGAAGCCTCAAGCCGGGCGGTGGTGGCGCACGCTTTTAATCCCAGCACTCGGGAGGCAGAGGCGGACGGATCTCTGTGAGTTCGAGACCAGCCTGGTCTACAAGAGCTAGCTCCAGGACAGGCTCCAAAACCACAGAGAAACCCTGTCTCGAAAAACCAAAAAAAAAAAAAAAAAAAAAATAGAAGCCTCAAACAGGAGAGCAGACGGTGTCATCACCCTATATATTATTTGCAATTCTTTATCTTCCAGCCTCTCATTTTACAGAAGGGAGAGTAATGTCCAGAGGTAAAAAATGGATTCCCTCAGTCGCACAGACGCTGTCTCCCCACCTGTGTTTAAATGGTTTCTTTGACTGAGAGGTTATCATCCCTCCAAGCTTCCCTTCTCGAGGGACCCAGCCTAGATCCAAACTCTACCAAGTCTTTTCAGAGCCTGCTCACCTCTTGCTTCCCTACCCTCAGCCTGCCCCACCCATCCTGCCCTTGGCTCCACGCAGGTTAGGTTGAGCTGCTGAGGAGCTGGCAGGAGTCAAATCAGTGGACAGGAGGAATGAGTGCCTGCCTCCAGCAGGGAGGGAGCACAGAGCACAGGGTAGCCCCGTGCTGTCTCTGTTGACAGCTCAGTCAGAGTTAGGAGAAGAACAGCCTGAGAAGTACTCTAAGAAGGGAGGGGTGAGCTCAGAGGCAGCCTGAAAAGGCTCCTGCAAAATAAGAGAGCAATGACGAATGTCACAAAAGCTGAGTGAGCAACCCAAAGGGAACAGAAAGTGCATGAGATACTGAAGGAACTGAGAAGGCTCTGACAGCGTGGCACACTCGTCAGGGCCAGGCAGGGCCTCATTCCCACAGCAGTGCGACTCCCTGGAGGGTTGGTAGTGAACGCGATTCTAAGCTGTCTTACCCAAATCTCTTAAGGCACGTGCAGGATCCCTAATGCATGACCAGTGAGCTGAATGCCACCCCCTCTAGATGTTGGTAAATCCAGGTAGCTTTTTAGAAGCTATTTCAGACAGACCGTGGGGACTGAAGGAAACATTTCTAAGTAGTGCTGGCATGGCCACGACATAGACCCTGCACTATGCCTCCCAGGGGTTACCCCATGCCTCATTAAAAACTTAGTAAATACCCACAGTGTTTATTTCATGCATACCTATATTTAACACAACCTAAAGTAAATGGTATTTCTGCCCCACTGCGATACTACCATACCCCACCACCACAGTGAATGGGTGACTTCCCGCCACACCCTCAGCCTCCCTGGATCTAGCTGTGTTCCCACCAACCCGGTGAACAGGGCTCTGAACCAGAATGAGTTCTGAGCCAAGAAGCCACCTAGACCAGGTATCCTTGCAGATGAGGATAGGGCACCATTGCTTTCTCCACAGAAGCCCAGCATGGTGTCTTCCCGGGGAGCTGAGTATCCTCAGCTCTATCTATCTCTGAGGAGGGGCCTTGTGGCAGACTTGAGCACTCTATCTGGAAGTTGTTGCGCTGGCCACCGAAGAGCTCCTTTCAATGAGATAAAAGGGATTGCATTAAACATCTTTAAGCTAATCCAGCTGAGCCCCTGCTCCCCTCTTGGAGCTGTTATCAGTACTTAGTAGTGATGAGTGATTTCTGTGGGCGACTCTAAAGCACACAGAGGAAAAGGTTCCGTGCTCTCCTCTGACACATTTGTGCCACACTGAGACCCATTTGGGGTAGCGCATGCACCGAGTGTGCCTCGTGTCTGGTATAGCCATCCTTTCTTGGGAAGGATGCTCTAGTGGTGCCCTGGGCAAGGAGAGTCATTCTTCTCATCTGTGCCAGCTTTGGCTTCTGCTCGCATTAAATGCAGTTCGTTAAGTGAGCTCTTCGTTTAGTTTAAAAAGAAAAAAGATTGAACACCTAACATGTGCTGCATACCTTCCCAGGCTGAGGGCACTGGAGGGAGCTTCATCTCTGCTCCCAAGCAGCTGGCATTCCGGGGAAAGTACGTCAGCCTTTGCTAAAGCCTGCTGCTGTGACAAAATCCCCGAGAAAACTAGCTTGGAAGGAAGAAGGGTTTCTTTTGGCTCAAGGGTTTCTCCGTTGCTTTGGCCAGTGGCTTTGAGCCTACGGTATTGAACTATCATAGGGGGCAGTTGCTAACCTTGAGGTGGTCGAGAAGCCTAAAAGAGACACGAGGGAGAACCAGAGTCCAACTATCTCCCTCAGCGGCACAATCCCAAATGACAGAAGACCTCCTATTAGACTCCAACTGTCATAGGCTCCACAGCATCCCAATAGAGCCACGTATTGCTAATGAGGTCTTCAAAACACAGAACTTTAAGGGATATCAAGATCCAAACTCTGTCAAGAAGAATGAGGCAAATGCACATAAGGAGTCGACACTGAGAAGGCCCCGAGGCAGGAGAAGGATTGGAAATGGGCAGACCAATCAGGGAAGAACTCCCTCAAGGAGGCGATGGGGGGGGGGGCATAAGGAAGTAGGCGCAAGCCTAGCACAGGGAATGATGGCACCTTAAGAATGCTCCTGAGTAAACTGGGAGCATGGGGGGGGGGGGTAATGGAAGAAGGTAGAAGGAGAGGAGGAAAATGGAAGGGGAGTGGAGAAAAATGTATAGCTCGATATAAAAAATAGAAAAAAATAATAAAATTTAAAAAGAGAAAAGAATGATCAGGCAGGTGAGCAGGTCTGAAAGGAGAAAAGCCCTCAGCAAAGCAGCAGAGAACACGGTGTCAGTGGCAAAGGGAACTCCAGACACAGGACGGTCAGCAAGAGACTCTGACTTTACTCTGCGCTAAGTGGGAAGTCAAAGAGGGCTTAGAGCTGAGCAGTAGCTAATCTGACTTGTGCTGGTCATACTAGATCAATCTGCAGGTCAGGGGCAGAAGCAAGGAGCCCAGCCAGGCTGCCATTGGCAAGGGACCCCTGTGTCCTGGCAATGGAAGTACTGAACAAGAAGTGGTAGAGATCAGGGCACATGGAACTAGGATGTCAAATAGAAGACAGCTAGGCCCGGGGGTACACACTTGTCACCCCAGCAGTAGGGAGGCAGAGACAGAAAGATCTCAAGTTCGAAACCAGCCTGGGTATCATAACAAAATGTCAAAAAAAAAATTAAGGTAAAGAGAAGTTTGGAAAGAGAACAATAAAGGAAGAAAGTTACTCCGATTTGGGGGACAAAGGATTGTTCCTTAGAACAAAAGTTGGCAGGATGAGTGACAGGGGAGAGCTGTGCTCAGAGGATTGGATGGTAACTTGTTGGGGAAAATGATTATAGATTGCGATGAGATTTAGAGTCAAAACAACAGGAGCATCCGGGGAGCACAGCTAAAGAAAGAGTTTAGGTTTTCTGTCTACACAGCTGTAGTCTGTTTGGCTGTAACGCTCAAACAGGAAATTGCTCAGCTCAGTCCCCATATCCCAGATGACCTGTAGCCACTATCCCAAACCCGAGGCTGAGCATGAGCAATTCCAGAGCTTAACCCACCACACTGCGCCAACTGCATGGGAGGAGATGTCTTGACCATGCGTCAGAACTCTAGCCGAGACTCGGCCCACTTCAGACACAGTTCTGCTGGGACATTTCTTGGTATTAGAGACTCAACCCTGGACCGCACAGTGCTAGGCAAGTGCTTCCCCACTGAGCTCCACCCCCAGCCTTTTCGATCATATTTCAATGCCACACGTTGATTTCAGTATCTTGTTGCCTGATTGTGGAGGAGGCTGAGGCAGGGGTAAGGGACATACTCAGTGACCACTTTCTCCCAGGATGATGACAAAGATTACTAAAATCTGAAAAGTTTCCTAAACTAAAACCTAGAAAAGTCTCCTGCCCTGGTACTTTTTGTTCCGCACACAAGAATTAGGTACTTTTGGCCACGTGGGAAGTCAGCGAGGACCAGCTACGCGTGCACGTGTTCTCCAAGAACTTTTCAAAGAAATTTAAGACTAAGAACCCGAATTCACTGGGTACCTGCTCAGGCCCCGAGTCCCTTTGGTGTCGCCTGATGGGCTTTTCAAAGTACAGAGTTAAACTGACTCTGCCAGTGATTTCCTACCAAGTTCTGGTGTCATCCTTGTTCTTGTCTGGGTCTTTGTAACACCTCATTTCCCTTTTTGTCTTGTTATTGTTTTCCTTTTTAAATTTTTGATTGATCGACTGATGATGTTGTTGTTGTTTTTCTTTGAGATGGAGTCACACGTAGTCCAGGTTGACCCCAACTCAGTACGTAGTCAAAGATGACCCAAACTGTTTTGTTTCTACCTCCCAAGCGCTGGAATTACTAGTGTACACCACCACATTTGGCTCTGACCCCCTTACTTCTTCTTGGTCTCTCCTGGATTCTGCCATCCAGGTCTAAGAACTCCTCATTTGAGGCTGAGGACACCCACCCCACTCTCTCCCTGGCAGTACCCTCTCCAGACACACCAGACTGATACAGTTGTAACTTGACTTCCAGGCATAGCAAACTCGACCATCTGAAACAGAAGCCTTTCCCTTCCCAGCTTGTTTCCAACCTGCTATCCCCGACCTCCAGGGAGCTTGGGACTAAAATCTATCATTCTAGATTTTTCCCTTTCCCTGGGCCCTCTCCCATCTACCTGTAAGCCCTGGGCACTCACCTCCACAGGGTCTCTGGGGTCCATCTGCCTTGTTCCACTTGCCCACCAATACCCAGCCTGCGCTAGTTCCTCAGCCACCTTCCCACTTTCTTCTCTCTCATCCTTACCCCTACGAATTTGGGTCACATCTCCACCCAGGAGCAAAGTTCTTTGTTAAAAAAAAAAAAAATTGGATCATATCTCCCTGGCTTAGAACATCCCAATGTCTTGACATTTTATTTATTTAGGTTTAGGTTTTTTGATATAGATTCTCACTATGAAAGGTCTGAACTTTCCCCATTTTACAACTGGACCAGAATTTCAGTTTCCTAAAAGGACAAAGGGAGAGACAGCATGCGCACAGGGATGAGGGGAATAATACACACCAGGCCTGAGTCGGTCCCCACAGTACCTCAAGGCAATGACCAAAAAGGACAGATCCTATAATCTCCCTAAAACAGACCCTATATGCCCAGGTATGCCTCAAAATGGTGAAACTATAACCACAGCCAATTAAAAATGTACTAATGTGACAGATGCTTACTTAAACCAATTACATTTGAGATGATGCTACTGTCCCTGAAATTCCCCCTGGCTTTGCTTAAAGGAGCCCGAATACTCTTCTCATTGATGCCATTTTGTCTTTGCATCACATGGCTGACCCCCCTGCGTACTGGAATCTTTACTCTTGAGAAAATAAACACTCTTGATGATTACATACTGGACAGTGGTTTTTTGTGGGACTACTCTAGGACCCTAACAACTACAAAGCCCAGTCTGGCCTCAGATGCTAAATGCTCCCATTGAGCCTCACAAGTGCTGGGATTACAGGCAGATGCCACAATATCTGCCTTTCTCCCAAGGTCAAGACCAAATTCTTGGTCATGTCCATCCAGAACTGCCCCTTGATGGCCCATCTGCCTTTGGCTCACGGCGAGCAGAATGTGTTCATTTCCTGCAGTTGCAGCAAACCATCATAATAAGCACAGGGTCTGAAAGTGACATAAATTACACCATCACCTGTAAGTTCAAAGTGGACTGTGCTCCCTCCAAGGCGAGGTGGGGGGAGGGGTTCTGCTCCCCTGTCATTCGCAGCTTCCAAACCTGCAGTCATTAGTTCTTTACCCCCCCCCTTCTACCTTCAAGACCAGCATCATGGCATCTCCTTCAGTTGTCATGAGGCCTTCTCCTGTGCCATGCCGTTCCCCCAGACCTGTCTCTCATAAGGACACACACAAGTGTGCACGGCTGACCAGACAATCCATGGCTACCACCACCCTTATTCCAAAAAACCCTACAAAGTCCCTTCTGCTAAGAAAAGTCCTGGGAGCTAGAACCTGATGTCTTTGGGGACCATTACTCAGCTCACTGCACACCAAGGATCTTGTCTGAACCGTCTCTGTGCAGCTGGCTCCATGGCACTGAAAGCCCCTCTGCCCTCTCTCTGGCGGCCTGGCCAGCTCCTTCTCACGAGCACACAGCTTTCTTAGCACATCAGGAAAAAAAACACCCTGGCCCTGCTGTCTGTTTCTCAGGATCTCGGCATTCCTCCGAGGAGGCGAGCGATACCCGAGGTGAAGGGCATCTGGGGTGGAAAGGTTTAATTAGGCTCACTGGTCTCTTGGCCTTGCTGCTGTGGGCCTAGGATAGTAGTGTGTCTACGGCAGCAGAAACACGGTAACAGAATCTGTTCGCCTCATGGTAGACGAGATCGGAAAGGATCAGAGGTCCTGATGTCCCTGGGACGGGCATGACTCCCAATGACTTCGCTTCCCTCCACCAGGCCCGACTTCCTCCAGTTTTTACCTCCAATAGCATCAGAAGCCAGGCACTGAGCCATCAGCATATGGGCCTCTGAGGAACATTTAAATCCCAGCTATAGCAGCTCCCTTCCTAGTACTTTAATAGGAAAGTATTATTGTATACATGTACTTTTAATGGACTTGCTTTCTGTCTGCCTTTCCCTCCGTCCTCACCCTGCTTTGAGGACAAGGACAGTAAGTGGCATTTGTTCGGACATAACTAGCTAATGAATTATTACCGAAGATGAGCTTACCATCCGACATGGTGCTGCGAAAATGGCCACTATATTCCCTCCTTAGAGAAGGTGGCCCCATCCCTACTTCCCCTCATCATCCGCACCACCAACCCAGGCAGGGCAGAGCCCCAGGGACAAAGAGAGAGACCATGGACAGACGGACGGGGACACACACACACACACACACACAGGGAATGCCCCAACCTTTAGCAAACCAGACACACAGAAGACCTCTAAGGAAGCAGGACCCCATCACAGCCAGCAGCCACCATGTGCATGCTCACAGAGAATGGCTAAGTCTTGTGCCAGGCAAGCCAGTGCAGCAGGCTGCTAGAGGATGAACACCACATTCCTGCCTTCTTCACCTTCCTCCTAGTACAAGACTTCCGCTCCTACGGCCACTTGGAAAGAACTAAGAAGGCCCAGAGGGCTGTCCCCATGCACCCTAGAAGGCTCCAGAATAGCTTCTGATTTCACGCTGGGTTAGACTCTACTAAGTTGAAGCCAAATGTGTTTGGACTGCCAGCAATTTCTAAGAATTGCTTTTGCGTTAAGCAATAAATTGTTCAATAGAAAGCAACATCGTCCCCAACCTCATTGTGGGACACGGAACTCTGAGATTTTGACAAGTTTGGGGGATTTTTTTAAATGTTTCATCACAATGAACACAGCCTTGGTAACTCCAGAGTTTTCACCTCCGTGATTATTTATAGAAGAAAGTTCATGATCACATTTTCTATGAAAATACCAGCATAAAAATAAAACAATGCAATTCATAAATATTCACCTGTTTTCACACATGATGATATGGAAGGCAGTAAATCGGTATAGTTAACAAATTACAAAGGTGACATTTTGAAAAAACACAAAAAGACCTTGCCTAGAAAAAAAAAAAGGCGGGGCCAGGTTTCATCCCCTGCAAACCTCCAACCCCTGACTCTACATCCTAAAGCATCTGTCACAGACCAAATGGGGCTGCCTGTTAGGGATGTTTCAGAAGTCCATTGTCAGCGCTCAGTCCACAGGCACCAGCTCAAGGCCCTGCTGGAGCTGCTTGAAATTCTGGCCCAGATTAGCTCTAAAAAGCTGCAGCTGGGACAGGAACTGACTCCAAAGGTGCAGCGGCTACAGAGTAATTGATGCTACTGGAAACCGAAGTCCACCTGTGACCCCAGCTGGGGTATGGCCATGTTTTTCTTGTAAAACTAGAATATCCTGGGGGTGGGGTGGGGACAAATGGCTGTTGTTTGCGTTAAGAAAGGAAAGCAGGATAGGTGTTGTGTCTGCTGTCTGGGTTGAGGTCCTGTTGGGCCTCATGCAGAGTGAGGGACGGGACCAGAGTGGGATGGCCTTAGAGCGTGAGCTGAGTCCAGACATAGCTAAGAGCTATTTCCTGAATATTCCTCTCCAAGAGAGAGAGAAGAGGAGGGGGGTGTCTTGCATGTAGGTCTAGGTCTCCATACCAACAGGCCGAGTTGACATCCATGGTCCTGACTGACCCCCGTTAGAATGCTGGCCGTTCCGTTAGAGGCTGGCCACATACTGTCAGAGGGATCCTCTTGTGTTCATCTCATGCTTAGAGTCTGGAAATAAACAAGAAAGCAAAAGCAGGTGCATTAGCCAGACTTCCTCTGAGGAACAGAACCAACCAGGTGGGTGGGAGGAGGGAGAGAAAGAAGGAAGGGAGAGGGAGGCAGGGAGAAAGGGAGGAGAAGGAAAGGGAACTTCTCAAATTCACCATCCATCTGGGGCTGGGTAGTCCAACAACAGCCGTCTGGAGAGGCAGAGAATCTGGTCGCTGCCCTGGCCAAGGAAGAGACTGGACACCTCAGCAGTTCCATCCAACTCGAGGCCTGGAAGCTCCCTGAAGTGACGCTGGCGATGGGTCCGTGTTGAAAGCCAAAGAAGCTGGAGTCTTCTGTGCAAAGGCGATGGCAGCAGCCATAGCCATCCTCACTCAAGAAGAGGGGTTCATGGACGCAAGTACACGCTATCTTCCTCTTCCTTCAGCTTCCTCCCACGGGGCGCCCAGTGGATTGTGTTACCCACATTCAGTCAGGTTCCTTCCCCTCTTAGCCACTGTCCTACATGATGATCCTCTCTAGACACCCCATAGAAGTGTGGTCCTCTCGTCCCACGTGTCTCTTAATCCAATTCAGTTAACTAGGGTGAACCATCATGCATCCCTGGGAGAAGTCAATTCTGGAGGGCACTGGAGCATCTTTTTCTGCTATCAGAAGGTGACTATAGGGCTCTGAGGAGAAAAGTCCAGCCCTGAGTAGCACAGGGATATTGCCTGGAGCTCTTCAGCCTCCAGAGTCAACGCCTCCAAGGCTGAGACATCATAGCAAGAGTCTGCTGTCACTGGAGCTGAGTGCTTTGACTTCCTCCAGGGAGAAGGTGTTCCCTCGGAGCCTGGGGGATGAAAGGAAAGGAGATCTGAATGGAGGCTTGCAAGGAAAGTGGCTACCCTCAAACCCGTGCCTGGGAGGGGTTCATGCTCAGTCCCAGCCTCGGGCTTACCAGACAT
This sequence comes from Chionomys nivalis, assembly GCF_950005125.1. Classification (NCBI taxonomy): domain Eukaryota; kingdom Metazoa; phylum Chordata; class Mammalia; order Rodentia; family Cricetidae; genus Chionomys; species Chionomys nivalis. Next base: position 37,288,887 of record NC_080106.1, read on the forward strand.
AAGAGGTTCTGTTTTTAGCATCTGCCACCCAGGGCTATCAGGACCACCCCACAGAATGAGCAACACTGAAGCCACGCCAGCTACAGACTCCCGGAGCCAGCTATTCTTTTATAGGCAATAATCACATCTGTTAAGAATGAAGTGAGCAAAATTCATGCCCACACAGCTTCATCAATAAGCAGGGATGGGCATCAGAACCCTTAAGAAGCAGCCCGAGGCTGGCCTACTCCTTGACAACAGAATGTGACATTTCTGAGGCCTGTACAATGATTTAAAACAGCAACAATAAAACAACAACAAAAAGCATGCTGTTTCAAATGCTAGACTACCTGACCTCCCAGGCAATGAAACTTCACAGTCACACAAGAAGCAAAGTGTCTCCAGCCCAGGTTTCAGCTTTGGTTTCAATTTCGCTATTTGAAATCTGTTTGCTACTGCATGAAACACAAGTGCCGATGGGGCCTGTCTAGGTAGTAAGTTGTGTGGGACTGCAGCCAGCTCTAAGAGTCGGCCCACCTAAGAAGGGCCAACTTTTCCTCCTCTCTGGTTAAATGTCTGGCATTGACAACGGAGCTTCAAGTCAGGCATGGTGGTGCACACCCGTAATCCCAGCACTTGGGAGGTGGAGGCAGAAGAACTGAGAGTTTATCCTTGGCCACACACTGAGTTTGAAGCCAGCCTGGGCCACATGAGATTTTGTCTGAGGTGGGGAGTGGGGATGGTTGAGCAGGAAGACAGAGGAAATACGGTCCTGTGTGGACAGCATTTTTGAGGAAATACTGAAAAGTGTGCTTTTTTTGTTTGGATATAATGCTCTTGCCCAGACTTGCTGGAACTCACAATCCCGCCTCAGTCTCCTAAGCACCAGGACCACAGGCATGCCTCACCATACATACCTAATCTGAAGTACAGACCCTTCCAGGACTCTCTTTAAAGTATTGAAATCTAGACCAGTGCCTAAAACATGCAAATCCTAATTTTCACTCATTATGTGTTAAACCAGAGCCTTCCTTTCTGTTTTCTACGTGAGAAACAGGAGCCTGAATCAAGTTGAATCTGAATTCCTTTTTCAAACACATGGATGATTGTGGCTTTTAATGATATAGATGTGGCCATGCCGTACTGCGGTCCCCACCCTGTGTAATCTTCAGAAATCAAAGGCGCAGAAGATCTCACATTGCATCCTCAATATGTAAGAGCTGATGGCATGGCCAGAAGTGAATAATGTTTGTTTTAATTATCTAACCACACCCCTATTCCTACTTTGTAGCTTAGAAGACCAAAGTCTCAGAATAAATACTCCTGATTTCTTTCTTTATTTCCTTCCTTCCTTCTTGTCTGTCTGTCTGTCTTTTGTTTGTTCATTCTGTCTGTCTGTCTTTCTGAGACAGGATTTTACTCTGTAACCTAGAATGACTTAAACCTCAAATCCTCCTGTCTTGCCAGGTGGTGGTGGTGCATGCCTTTATCACTCCAGAGGCAGAGGCAAGTAGATCCTGTGAGTTCAAGACAAGCCTGGTCTACAGAGTGAGTTCCAGGACAGCCAAGACTACACAGAGAAACCCTGTCTAGAAAAACAAAACAAAACAAAAATCCTCCTGTCTCAGCCTCTTGAGCACTGGGATTACAGTTATACACCACCACACCCTGATTTTGAACAGAATTGGCCCCTCCTTAGAGACACTGACTTCCTTTACAGCCAGAGATCTAAATCTATTGTGTACAGAATAATAGCAAATGTTGAACAAAACCATTCTTCAAAATTCCACCATTCATCTCTCCTCTCATCCCATCTCCCAGATATGAAAACCAGGGTTTGGAAAAGCAAAGAAGTTTCCCCAGTGGCCTTACCAAACTTCCAGAATGGTACTATTCCTGCCGAGGGCCTGCAGGAGGGCTTCTGCACCCCGGTAAGTAATGCCATTGTTGGACAGCCTGGAAAAGAAGTAGATAAGATGCGCTACTGTAACACTTAGTCTTCTGCTGAGCCTGTCTGGTCTCGGGAAGCCTAGCACACAAGCCCAGTGAGATCATCTACGAAGGCCAAGGCTCTTGTAAAGACAGTCCCTCTTCCACTCACCGAACTGGTCGGCCACACATTGGGAAGGACATAAGGGCAGAGCCCCACAGTTCAGTGCCAGGCTTCCGAGGGTTCAGATCTAGTCTCTACCATTTGCTGGTCAGCAAATTTGTTTGAATAAGGAAGTGCCTGCCTCACAGAGAGTAAAACTCAACAGGAAACAACACAGCAAGAGCTCTTGGCACAGCACCTTACTGGTAGAGAGTACCTCACGAAGAGTGATGCACGGGGACAAAGGTTAGGGACAGAAGCTGAGACAGGAGCTGATCCACATTGGAAACGGTTCCTAGCCTTGCCTTCCAGGAACTACTACCCCATCTGCCTTCCTCCCTAGCACTGGCCTGCCACACATCTACCATCAAAGCGATACTGAGAACAATATCAGCATGTGCTGAGCTTTCCCTGTGTGCCAGCTCTCTGCCTGTTATGTCAGTGCAGGCTCAGAACCCATGCGGAGGCCAATTACTATCCCTTTACACTTGAGGCAACTAGGGCTTCTGTCCAAGGAGAGACCGTCTGTCTGTGAAGCCTGGACTCCAACCAACACTTGGCAGAGAAGACAGCGGAAAAAGAAAGAGATGGGTGCTCTCTCTCTCTCGCTCTCGCTCTTTCTCTATCTCTATCTCTCTCCATCCTGTTTCTCTTTATCTCCTCACATATATAGATACTATGAGGAAATGGGAACGGTGTAGTTATTGCTACACGTAATGCTTAAGAATCAGTCTGGCAACAAGTAACACAGGCCTCTCCCCACTCCCACCACTGCCTGACCTCCTTTAGGATCGAGTGAGGCAAAGGGTGGCAATGAGGAAAGACAAGCCCGCTACCACCTCCACACCCGATCAATGACATGCCAAGTGTCCCCAAGTGCTCCAGCAGCACTTGCTGTTCCGTGCACTGGATGTATTTCTCCCAGGCTCCAGTGCAACGGGAGCCTTTCCAGTCTCAAGTCAAATCCCACCTTCCGAAAGGCCTTGTCCAAATGGTGGCAACCACACCTCATGCCAGGGAAGCTATGAGCACTGGCAGCCTCACCTACCCAGACCAAGACAAGCTTTCCCCACCAGATACCTCAGTGAGACTCCCAGAGCTGGCCAGAGCCTGACCTCTGACCCTAACCCCCACCCCCCACCCCCCCACCCCCGTCCTCAGGCGGGGCATTATTGTGCCATCACAAGGAACTTACTTCAAGATTTTTAAACTTGAATTTCTCTTCAGTCCTTCTGCGAGAGAACACACCCCTTCGTCACAGATATGGTTTTCCTCCAGGCTGCCGAGAACAGAAAGGAAGACAAGTTGTCCTGGTGACAATGACTGTGGAGGAGGATGTCAGGAAGGATTAACCTATACCCCACCCCATTTACAGAATCCCACTACTCAACAAGAATAAGAACAGACAAGAGGGGTGAGGGAGTCTCAATTCCAAGGATAACTTTGCAAGGGAACTCACTCCACAGTGCCACTATATAAAAGTCCCCATCCTTCGAAGCTATGAATAATCTTGTCTCTCTCTTTCCTAGATTAACAAGAAACTTTATTTTGGCGTGAGGAGCTATGCATGAACAAAGTGCATCTCCAGCTTTCCACCGAACCAGAATTGGCCAAGTCTCACACACATACACACACACACACACACACACACACACACGAGTCACGGATACACAGGGAAAGTTAACAGATGGGAGCTTCCAGGAATGCTTCTGAAAGGGAAGCGCTCTGCCTGCCATTTGCCCTTGTACAATACAGAGCCTGACTCCTGGAATACAAAAGTCAGCGCTGCAGATGAAGCAGTTATCCTGATATGTGACAAAGAAGACACACACTAAGCCCGCTGGGACAGGAAGACATAGAAACAGTTGGGGCCCTGGCTAGTCTGCTATAGACACCACTACAGCACTAAACTGCCTTCCTTTCCCAGATTTCCCAGACACAAGATAATAAACTTTGCTGGCTTAAGCCTCACAGATGGAGGCTTTCTATCATGTGGTAGAATTAACTTACACTAAATTTGGCCTGAGTTTGCCTCCAAACTTCTGAGTTCCTTGCAGCAAACCGCAACTTAATTTAGTATGCGAATGAATTGAAACCTAACAATATATTCATGCAGCAAAGAGCTTGTTTCAGATGATCCCAACGGCCGCGCTTCAGCGGGTCACAGGCTGGCAACTCACTGCACCACATCTACAGGAGGGGAGGGGAGAGTTGTTGCCAACACGTGTTTCTGTGTAGTGCTTCCTTTTCCTGTAAATACTGCTGCCCTCGGGGCTGGATGGAGCTTTCTGAACCCCTCCATGTTCCAAGTACCAATCTGTTCAGTCTCTGCTCATATAAAGTCTGCTAGCCAATACCCATGGTCTTTCCTATATTAACAAGAAATCTCATTTTAGGGCTGGAGAAATGGCTCAGCGGTTAAGAGCACTGACTGCTCTTCTAGAGGAGCCGGGTTCAATTCCCAGCACCCACATGGCAGCTCACAACTGTCTGAAAATCCAGTTCCAGGAGATCTGACACCTTCACAACAATGCACATAAAAAAATAAAGATAAATAAATCATAAAAAAAGAATGCTAAGAAACCTCATTTAGTTGTGGGAAGCTATGCACTTGGGGCAAACAAACATATGGCATTCCCTACTCTCTGCTATAGCAACCAATCATAATCATAAGCAAGCACTCTCAATGAGGTGCTTCTCTAACAAGAAGTGATGAGGGCAATTCCCAATCGGCATATAATCAACACTACATCTTCAGATCCCAGACCCTTGCTGTTGTACAATGGTTTCCTTCCAGACTGAAACATATTAAATTGGAGGACCACAGAGGAGGGGCAAATAATACTCGGGGAACTTGGAAGAAGAGAAGCTGTGTTGGAACCCCAGTTCACAGAGCCAGCCAGAGCTGTGTTCACAGAGGAGATAAAGAAAAGAATGTTCCAGCAGGGACTTTGAGGCTAGTATGGAGCTTTAGTGGCTCTGCTGAGCCCTTTAGTGTGATAAGATCTTTATAAGTAGGGCAAAGGCTTTGGCAGATCTCAGTGACCTAGACCAGCATATAGAGAGTCTGTAAGGTAAGAGAACAAACTAAAGGAGAATGGATAGATAGATGGATAGAGAGAAAGAAAGAAAGAAAGAAAGAAAGAAAGAAAGAAAGAAAGAAAGAAAGAGAAAAGAGGGGGGAAGGAAGGGAGGGAGGGAGGGAGGGAAGGAGGGAGGGAGGGAGAGAGGAAGGAAGGAAAGAAGGAAGGAAGAAAGGAAGGAAGAAATCTGTCAGGGTTATTCAAAAACTAATGTGACAAGATTTGTATCAAGCTGGGGTTTCTAAGGAAAAAATTAGTAAGAATCCAAACTGTGAGCTAAGGAGAAGCTGGGAGGCTTTGGAACCCAAGGAGCAGTTCACAGAAGACACTTGTGAGGAAACCATACGGTTGAAGATGATCGAGCCTGCTCCAGGGTGGGTAATCGCCCTCCCAGAGTAAGGAGAATACCTTTCCCTCCAGTACAAAGGTTATGCTAAGGGTGGAAATGGTTTGCCCAGCCAGGCTGCAATGAATGGCAACAGCTACTGCTCCAACCACAGTGCCAACCCAGGGCCACTCTGGCCTAGGGAGCCAACAGGTACAGCAGAGGAGACCAGGGCTACTCTCACCTTTGACCCCACGGAGATCTGAGAAGATTAAGTCAGGCCCATCTTAGTTCCTCTGGTGCAGAGAAACATGGGGAGGCTCCGGGAAAGGGCTCCAGAAGAAAACATAACAGCTCAGAGAGAATGACTGAGGGTCTCGCAGAGCTAATGAGGTCAGAGCCCCCTATCCATGCTTTGCACCCACCTTGATCTGTGGGGGAAGCAACTGATACAAATGGGTGGAACCTTTCCAGGTTCTATTAACCATTGCTTCTGCTCAACTTTAGTATCATCCCACTTATGAACTGCTGGGATCACCTGACACTTGCTGAGAACAGGTGACAACAGACTTTCTGGGTGCTTCAGCAGGTATCTTTGTAACCTATTTGCTATGGGATGGTGCCTCAGGATGTTGCCTTGCCCCGCCCATCCTCTGGAAAGGTCTTGCTATATAGATGACGTTAGTGCTAAGCCCTGAGTGTTTTACAGGTTTGAAAAGCCATTAGAGGGTCATATAGGTACCTCTAAAGGAACAAGGATGGAAGCTTAGTCTGCACAAGGTGCAAGGGCCTGGCACAGCTATAAAATTCCTGTGGTACTATGGTCGGGCAGGATGTATATTATACCTGACAATGTTACTGACAAAATCCTACAACAGCCAGTGCCTATACATGTAAAGAAGCTACAGGCATCCTGGAGATTCTTGGGACATTGACAGGTTTTCTTTTTTTTCTTTTTTTTTTTCTTTCATTCTTCCTTTTTGTTGCTGTTTTGGTTTTTTGAGACAGGGTTTCTCTGTGTAGCCCTGGCTGTCCTGGAACTCATTCTACAGACCAGGCTGGCCTCAAACTCAGAGGCCCTCCTGCCTCTGCCTCCTGAGTTCTGAGATTAAAGGCATGCACCACCATGCCCAGTGATTTTGGCCGATTTTCATACCCCATCTTGCCTAAGCTGACTGTCTTCCGCATAATATAACTTGATAGAGTGCTATATGGGATTGGGACTGAAAGGCTCAAAGGGCTTTTGAGCAGACTTAAGATCCTTGTAGGACAGGCTAAACAGTGTGTGCCCCACCGCTCCAGTGTCCCTGCAAGTTAGAAACTGCCAAGGGTTCAAAAGACTGTAGCTGGTGGCAATGGCAAAAAACACCTGAACAAATGTTCCATCGAGTTTTAGTGTCAGTCATAAAAAGAAACAAAAGCTATGTATACAACGCTTGAACAGCAACTGTAAGAGGTGAAATCCATAACTGGATCCACCTCAGTGACTGTAGAAACAGCTTGCCCAATGAAGGGCTGGACTGAAGGCCTCCTGGCCAAACTGCTTTCTGCAGTGGCACACAATCAAACTCTACAGATGTGACATACATACTTACAACGGTGGAACGTGGTGTCTACGAGCCCTAGTACCAATGTCACACAGGCTGGCCTCGGACCCGGGTCCTTTAAAGCCACTGAGCATTGCCCAGTAATTAAACAGCCCAATAGCTAAAGCATTTACATCCAAAAGATACCCTACAAGAGGAAAGGAGAGAGAGAGAGAGAGAGAGAGAGAGAGAGAGAGAGAGAGAGAGAGAGAGCGCGCACAGGCAGTGCAGAAGTAGGTTCATCCATCCCTTGACTTGTCACCCAGGAACAGATGAAAATACTGCTGCTGCTGCTGCTGCTGCTGCTGCTGCTGCTGCTGCTGCTGCTGCTGCTGCTGCTGCTGCTGCTGCTGCTGCTGTTGTAGCCAGGACCAGACATCAAGACCCCACTGCTGAAAACACTGCCTGTGCACGCTTGAGTAGGACATGGAGAAGTTAAGCTGGGACTGAACTGGAAACTCTCACCCTGCTGGCTGGCTTTCATACTGCCAAACGGGGCAGTATAGGCTGCTGATGGGAAACTGCCACCAGCGTTCCTGCTTGGCTGTGGATCCTGCATGCTGAAATGCCAACATGCTGGGCAGCACGTGCCTACTTGTGCTCAGCGCTCATGGGTAAGCCCAACAGCCTTCCAGTTGGGTTTCAGGCCCACTCTACAAGAGGGAGTTCACATCTGGTACTGTAAGCCAGTATGGCTGAGGGGGTCGTGGGTTCCAATGGGAAAACAGCTTCTATGGTTTTTCTAAATGGCTGCAGTGTGCCTGTCCAACGACCTTTTAAACATGTGTGTTTGTACCTGTAGATCACTGCCGTTGTCAGCCTCAACTCATAACCCCTGGTGAAGCTCCAAAGAACACGCAGTTGCTACTGTGGCATGGTGACCTGGTTCTTAGCCATAGGAGGACATCTATCACCTCCTCCAAGGCTCAAAGACCATTGCGAAAGAGGGGGCAGAAAGAATGCAGAGCTAAAAACAAACATGGAGCGTTGTGCAACGGTGTCTTCCAAGGTTAAAACATCCTGTCCTACAGGGAAGCTCCTCCAACAGGCAGGTAAACAACTCAAAATAGCTTCAGGAAGTCCCTAAAACTGACCAGATTCACCAACCACACCCACCACACGCCAGTGCAAACAACAAAAGCTGAAAAGTCCCTCTCAGAGAAACAAAACACTCCAAGACCAGACCAGCTACCTGGAAGAATCAGAAGCCAGCTGAGCTGCCTGGAAGAGGGTTAGACCAACTGAGGCACCTGGGAAGAACACTGTCCAATCTATTGAGCTGCATGCAGGCTGTGCAGTGTGCCCAAGGTCTCCAACTTTGTGAATTCTCACCCATGCTGGAGTGGGCTTTGGTGATACAGCTGTCTTTGAGTCATTTCTGTCCCTGTAAGTAACCCCTCATCCTACAAGTAACCCCAGTAATGCTCATGGTTCACCAAGTTGGACTTTGGTCTGTCATGGGCTCCCTATCTGGGGTCACTAGACATGTGTGTTACAGATCCCCAGAAAATGTTTGGTCACACAACACCTCCACTCTGTGTCTGTGGCAATCCTTAGAGTATCCTTGCTTTGCTGTTTTCTGGAGACGTCAATCACTCAGCATTTTCTCCCGCTGCTAAATCTGTAACTGCAGAGGCACCCCTGGGGTTGACAGCTCTGGCAGCACCTACAGGATAGATAAATTTGAGATCTGTCTGCACATCTACAGGACAGATAATTTGAGATCTGCCTGCGCATCTGCAGGATAGATAATTTGAGATCTGTCTGCCTCAGGTCTGTGGCATAAGCACACTTGGTAGCTCTTCTTTCAATGATCCCAAACTCCATTCACCTCCTAAGGTGAGCCTTAACTCTGATTGTTGTTTAGGCACGAATTTGGGACCTTGGCAGGTCCCATGGCAGGTGAAGACCATGCAGATGAGGAACAGACAAATATGCCATACAGACAGAGTTTGAATGTGAAGTTTATTTGAGGTAAAGGGAATGAGAAGGGAAGAGAGAATGTGTGTGTGTGTGTGTGTGTGAGAGAGAGAGAGAGAGAGAGAGAGAGAGAGAGAGAGACGGGGGGGGGGAGAAGAAGGAAGGAAGAGAAGGAGAAGGGAAGAAGAAGAAGAAGTAGTCCTACCTCTCCCTTCAGAGGAACAGCAGGAAAGAGAAACCAGGAGTGGGTGGAGCTTGTCTCCTAAAGGAACCTTTGCACCTGCATACAAACTAGGACCCAGTCCAGGGTACAGCCTGGTACATCCTGCCAGATGACAAGGTAGGCCAGCATAATGCCTGCATCCTAACACTAATAGCCAGTGTTCTGAAGAACTCCATCTCATCTTGAAATACTGAACTTCACAAACATTGGTACTCCCGGGACTATTGCTGCAGTTGTGGGCAGCTGTGATAGTAGCAGTTACCTCGCCGCTACAATGTAGCATTTACGAAACAGGTACACATATGGCGGGCACTGTATTCAGCCGGTACATATGGTAGACACTATATTAAGCTTGTACATGTGGTAGGCACTATATTAAGTGCTCTACCAGCACCACCTTCCTTAATTCTTAAAAGCACCTTTCTAGAGCTGGAACATTCATGCGGTAGAAACCTGTAGTCTAGGGATTACTTTAATATACCCGCTTGATTCCCAGGTTCTGCGGGTCTTCACCACTATGGCATATGCAGGCAATAAATAAAGCAGCAAACCAACATATCCACGCAGATAAAAAGAATTAGCAGTAAAAGCAGGCTCTGAGAGCTTCACACCATTCAAAGCTAAAATCATTAGCTTACCCACACAACCTCCCATGGATGAGGCTAGGTGATCAATAAAGACTAGTACCTGCCTCCCAGGAGCGGGGTGGGGGTGGGAATCCTCCCAACTCCCCAGAGCTCCTCCAGTGCCTTGAGTACCCACCTCCCAGGAGCAGGGAGTCCTCCCAACTCACCAGAGCTCTTCCAATGCCTTGTTCTTCTCCAGCATCAGTGCTAGGGCCTGGGCACCCTTGCTCCCAATGTTGTTCCCCACCAGGCTGGACGGAATCATGGAATAAAAATTAATCAGCATAGAGAGGGACCTCAGAGACAAACTGACCTATGAGAGGCAAATGATGCACCCTAATAGCGTGTCATGCAGACATACTAATTGATTACAGTGTCCCTTAAGGCCAGGAGCAGCCTCCAAATCCTGTCCGACTGGGAAGTCATTTCCAATAGACTAAAACAGGTCCTTAAGATAAAATATGATGGGTTCAACTCACAGCCTTCAATCTGCTAACAGGAAATCATGACCCTAAAAGGAGGAGAATCACCTCCAAAATGACCCCCAGATCCTCAAGTTCCTGATCCCAAACTCAATGTGTTTGTTCCTTACTCCACTGCCTAATAAAAGTGGGTGCATACAGAGTTCAGTGACCTTCAAAACTGTCCCAACCACCGAGCTCCCCTTTGACAAAGACAGGACACACCTTGCAGCTTACCTGAGCCACGTCATGCTCTGGTGATCAGCCACAGCTTCGGCTAGAGCTTGGGCACCCTTATCGCCCACACTGTTGCCCCAGAACCTGAGAAATCAACAGGGTGCGCTTCAGATATGCGCCCATGTGCCCTTGTGGTGCCACACTACCCCAGGGAAGTCTCAGTCAACCCAGCAGAGTGGATCTACCACACCCTTTTGATGAGATGACCAAACTTCACTCAGACTTTTCAGTGACCTTACAGAATTAACAAAGGCTTGTAGACCCACCTCTCAGTGATGGGAAATTCATTTGCGGTACTAAAGGCTCGTGGACCCACCGCTTGGTGATGGGGAACTCACCCTCAGTACTGAAGGCTCGTGGACCCACCCCTTGGTGATGGGGAACTCACCTTCAGTACTGAAGGCTCGTGGACCCACCCCTTGGTGATGGGGAACTCACCCTCTGTACTGAAGGTTCATGGACCCACCCCTTGGTGATGGGGATCTCACCCTCAATACTGAAGGCTCACAGACCCACCCCTTGGTGATGGGGATCTCACCCTCGGTAGGAGGTCACATGGTCGTGATAGTTTTCCTTCCTGTCATTTGCTTCCTGGTAGCTTTCACCCACAAGTCTATAACTATTCTCAGAGAATACCCAGAACAATGTTCTAACTCTTCCTGGACCAGCCAGCTTTTCATCTCTTGCTCCTTCTCAACCCTCTCTATTTCTATGCTGTCCAACTCCTTTACCTTCTGACCCACTGCAGCTTGGGCACAGTCCCCACATTCTGACCCAGTACCATACATTCGGGGACTTGCCCTGGACTGTGTATATGTACAGATAAGCGAAGACAGCTACACTGGGCAGCCCAGCGCTTTTGTTCACTGTGTGAAATAGTTCATTCTGATTGCCAACTTCATTAGGCTGAGAAATATTTAAGAGATAAAGCCCACCTCTGCAGGTGTCGGTGAGAGTGCTTCCAGCAACAATCAGATGGCTTGAAGGGTATGACCTCACCAATAAATAATTGTCTTGATGGATTCATAATATGGCATTGATGGGAGGTGGTGAAATACAAGTATGGCCCATGGAAGAAGTAGGCACCTGGGGTATGTCCTTGGGGCGGTATATTGGGTCTCTTCCTACATCCTGCCTCCACTTGCTGATCAGCTGGTGAGGGACAGTTGTATATATTCTGTCAAGTGTGTTTTAAATAAACAGTGATTTGCCAGTAGCCAAGCAGGACGTATAGGCGGGACAATCAGACAGGAAGTAGAGGCTGGTCAATGAGAACAGGAGAATTCTGGGAAGAGGAAAGCCCATTCCTCTGCAGTCCTGCCCCAGACACAGAAGAAGAAAGATGTGACTGCCTCACTGAAAAAGGTACCGGGTCATGTGGCTAACACAGGTAAGAATAATGGGCTAATATAAGTTATAAGAGTTAATAAGAAGCCTGAGCTAATGGGCCAATCAGTTTATAACTAATGTAGACCTCTGTGTGATTTTCTTTGAGACATAATGACTGTGGGAACTGGCCAGGACAGACACCTCAGACAACAATCAGCCATGGAGTGACCAACTGTTCTTTCCCACAAGTTCCTGCCACCACAATGTTCCGCGCAACCTTCGAGGCTGAACAGTAATGGGCTAAACCCTCTGGAACCATAAGCCAAAATAAACATAACTTCCCTAAAGCTGTCTGTATCATGTATTTTAGTACTGGCAACAAAAGTTAACCAATACATTAGATTAGGTATGGACTGAGGTGTGGCCGTATGAAAACACAGCTCTGGGCATAGTTTAGGGCACTGCCATTGGGCAACAAACAAATCTGGAAACATCCAAAGTGCACACAACAGGAGACTGTCAAGTAGATGTGCTAAAACCATCCAACCAGTGGGAGGCTGTGCCATGAGGTCATACCATCTGAAAGATGCCCATACTACGTTGTGAAGCAAGAGGAGGTGCCGGGCTTCCAGAACAGCTTGCTTTCTATGAGAGTGTTTCAGTTCCTGATACAATCCCTGGCCCAGACAGGTGTCTTTAAAAAAAAAAAAAACTTTAAATGGGACATGAATGTCCAGATGGGTCAGGTGAGACCTCAAGCAGAAGGGAGCTCCACGGGTTTAAGGCCTCATTTTGTGTATACTCTGTTGTTGCTAACCCAGCTGGAAAGGGCGCTGACTTTGACTGAGCAGTCTTCTTCCTGGCTCACACTGTTATGGGCTGCCAGAGCCATGGGTTGAAACATCTGGGCCCTGTAGCTACTCTCTTCCTGCATCTTGCATTCTACAATCCCCAGTTTTTGACGACTGACCCCTCCCTTGGAAGTACATCATTAGTCATGTCCATTTTGTCCCTGGTATTCTTGAAAAGCACAGCATATTTGTGAAGGCAGCCCAGTCCTGCGCACCCCCGAGGACCAGAAGGCTCAGGTCCTCGGTTCAAGGCACAGCCATCTCCCTACCCATTGTACCATGAATTTCCTACTTACCAGGTGAGGAGGTGAACACAGAGGCTGCTCCAAAGCAGCCTAGCACCACCCACGCTCACCCCAGCCCACCCTTCCATGCAGAGCCAAGGCTGCCTGTAGGCTCTTCAAGTGAAGCGTTTGCCTGCCCTGACATCTTTGAAAGTCACACATTCATTCCCGGGGGGCCCTCCTTCTTGGAACCGAACCAACCCCAGGAACTTCAGAGAGGTGTTGCTCTTGAGTCCCTGGGCCAGCGCCTGGGCTCCAGCAGCCGTGATGTGATTGTTGCCCACCCTGAAAGGAAGACACAGAAATTCAAAGAAAGTACAGCACGCTGGTCCCCAGCCTCTCCTGGGGTGTGGCAGTGACATGCTCTCCTGCAGAGCCTACTGACATCATGGCTCCCGCCATGGTTCCTGCCCACTCGGACTTGGTTTTTCCAAGTCCTGGGCAGGAGTCACAGCAGAATGCTGTTCTGGAAACTGGTTTCCCCAGGAATTGTCTTCCTAGTTTCAGCTGTCCTCAGCCTACACCCTAGGACACCCCTCCCCCATGACTTCAAACCCACTGTCACCACGGGGTGCTACTGGCCTATTCTGAAAGGGCTGGGAAGAAGAGGAATCTGAAGGTTCTCTGATAACACCAAGGATACTGCAGGAGGGAAGAAAGCAGGGCCAAAGAGGTGTCAGGAATCAGCAAGGCAAGACTCCCAAAAGGCTCTGGCATAACAGAATCTACCTCACCACCACCACCAGTCCAGAGTTGCCACCCAAGACAAGCTTTCTAGAATAATTACAATACATTTCATCTTTTCAAGGCACTTCAAGCCACTGTGGCTCACTACAGATATGACCATCTCATTCCAAAAAGTATGTGTACCAAGAAAACAACCCAAGACCTCTGCTGGACAGATTAGGCTTGAGAGCACCCCAGTGGCTTCCTCAACTCCCTCAGAGCTGCTCTGAAATGCAGAATACCTCCTCCCATCCATCTCCTTCAAGCAGGGTCAGTCCCCAGCCTCCCTAGCTCCCTCCCCGTTTTCCCACCCGTGGGCATTTTCTGCTCATATATTCCCTTCTTTGAGGACTGAACTAACATAAGGACGCACAAGCTGGAAGCTTACATAATTTACCCACGATCCTTCAGTCTCCGAGCTTACTATATAAAGCATGTACTGTACCAGCTCTTTGTGTGTGTTAACTCTATCGTGACGGTCTTTCAGATGGCTCTCGGTACAATCCTCGTTTTAAGGAAAGGCGAGGACAAAAGCATTCATTATCTGACCCAAGGTCTGCAGCAATGCAGCGAATAAGCATTCAAATCTCTGGGTTTCTAGAGCTGAACAAGGGGCAGCTTGTTTTCATGTCTGAGGTAAGCTCAATGACCAAATCTTAAAATGGCATCCCTCATCCCCAAAGAAGTCAGAAAATAATAATAATAATAATAATAATAATAATAATAATAATAATAGATGGTGCTCGCTTTGCTGTTGCTTCACAAATTATAAGAGGCATTAGGACACAGAGAGAGAGAGAGAGAGAGAGAGAGGCACTAGGGACTTGGGGCATATTTGTTGATCTCTAATAGGAACATCAGGTGGCATTTCAAATCTTGCCTAATGAGTGCTGAGGAAGGTTTGGGGCACAACCCAGCAACTGGGTACCACGGCTGTGGTAGCAAGCACAGGTTTGGTGTGCATCAGAAAGAACTTGCAATCTTCACAGACACTGTGGGTAAAGGCCTAGAAACTCTCCACCCTGGGGACCAAACAGACCATGGCATCTGAGAAACAAGCTCAAAGTGAGACCCTTCCCTGGATGCAGTTCAGGGTCACTGGCCACTGTGGGTCACACCATGGTCCAGCCCGGATCACCTGAACTCTGCTGTAAGGAGCATCAGAGCCAGAGAGTAAGGGGAAGCAGCGCTCACCTCAGTGACAAGAAGTTCTGTCTGTGTGCGAGGAGCTTGGCCATGGAGTAGGCAGAGCCATCCGTGAGCTTGTTGTTGAAGAGACTGCTGGGTTCGGGGAAGATGGGAACAAATCACATGACCAGCAAGCTAACCAAGGTGTCTTCCTCTCTTCCCAGGAGCCACCCTGCCTCCTCCAGCCAGGCCACACCTGGCCCACCCATCACCCACTCATAGCTGCTTCAGTGGCCATGCCCAGCCCAACTCACGCGAGCTTCTGCAGCTGCTCACAGTGAAGAGCATACTCGATCAGTGTGCAGAGACCTCGGTCTGAGATGTTGTTATCTCGCAAACTGAAAAAGACATCATTGGTTCAGTTAAAAGTGGAGCTGATGGGAGAAACCCCCAAAGAGACATTCATCTCACAAATGACAGCCTCACTGTGCTTCTGGGAACAGGAAGGACAGAGCATGGCCCATGCCCCTCCCTCCCAAATCCCTGGCTAGGGGAGCTGATGGTAGGGGACAGTCCAAGAGGTGGGGACTTTGAGGGCTGACTAAAGAACACTGGGGTCTTTGAGAGGCCATGGCATTAATTCCAGTGCACATCTTTGCAGGACAGTGACCACGACGATCACCCCACATAAGGCTGTTAGGTGAAAAGGAGTCAACCTGTGGGAGAAGCAGCCAGAACAGGACATAACCACCTAGGAAGCGGATGGCGATACCAGGTAGGTAGACACAGTGGCTCAAACCTTGGAAATATTCCTGGGTTTGTGAGCACTGCTCACCTCCCTATGCCCATCAAAGCCCCTGCACGTTGGCAAGCCTCTCCAGCTCCTTTAGGACCCTGGATCACAAGGGCATCTGAAAGTTTCCCTGAAATGCAGCTTCTCAGGCCCCTACATGGAACTGGCAGCCCAGGAACCTGTGCTCGGTGAAATCAGACACCTGTGTATGTTAACAACCATGCCCACCATTCTTCACCTTCAGGCAAACTTAGGTGGTCCTGCCTGGATGGCTACAAGCTCAGGTGCTAGTCCCCCTCAGCGGGATATTCCGACCTTGACCAGCTGTTCACCAACTGTCCTGGTTTGCTTTCTATGGCTCTGATAAAACACCATGAACCAGAAACAACTTAATGGAAGCACTAATTTATTTTGCCTTATGGTTCTAGAAGGATAGGAATCTATCATGCCAGGCAGGCCCAGCATCGCATAGGCACGAAGGCCAGAGCATGAGAGCTAATATCGTCAATGGTAAGAACAAAGAGAGAGTGATCTCCAAGTGGCAAGAGTCTTTAAACTCTCAAAGGCCACCCTCAGTGACATGATCCCTGTCAGCAAGGCTGTACCTCCTAACTTCCCCAAACTTCACTGCTAAATGGGAACCAATCAGAATTGCTAGCTGCAGTTCCCTTCATCTGCAAAAAAAGAAATGACCACCCTCAGTAAACTGTGCCCATACAGCCTCCTGAGCACCATACCTGGCAAGAGCCACCTGGAATCACAAGCACACCCATGTGCCAGGCATTGTTCTATATACGCCCCAACAGTAACATTGCACTCATCCCAAGCCCATGCAGTAGATCATACTGTTATGTCCTCAACAGAGAGAACATGAGGCACAAATAAGTGACCTGACTTTGCTGAGGTTGCACAGTGCTTAGGGTTCCCCCAAGGCTTTTCTCAGGCTCTCAGAGAAATGGTTTTTGAGCTGCAGGCCGTATGACCTCTCAGTGAGTCCCACAGACAATTCTGAAGGTCCTGAGCAAGATTTAAGAGCTGAAATAGAACAGATTAAAGAAAGCAGAGTGAGGGGCTGCAGAGATGGATCGACACTTAAGAGTACTGGCTGCTCTTCCAGAGGATCGGGATTCAATTCCCAACACCCACATGGCAGCTCACAACTGTCTGTAACTCTAGTTGCAGGGACCCCAACACTTTCACACAGGCAAAAGCAACCAATGTACACAAAATAAAAATAAATTGTTTTTTTAAAAAGCAGAGTAAGTCAGAGCTAATAAGGGAAGTCGTTTCCCCAAGCTCTTGTTTCGGTTCTGTGTGCCTGTGCGTTCTCTCTGAGTGGAACAGAAAACCGAAACCATCAGCCTCGAGGCAGAGAGAGCAGAGTCTGCAGAAACCTGCACAGGAGCACTTTGCATGCAGGGTTTCTTAGAGACGAGGATTTCAGTTGGCATGGAAACCCTTCCAGTGAAGAAGATGCAGACTCACACTGGGGGAGAGAAAGAAGCCTGCCCCTTATTCCCTTCCACTTTCTTTCCTCCCTCTTTGTGGCTGTGTTATACACACACACACACACACACAAACACACAAAATGCCAACCACTTCTCAGTTGTACGTAGGTTAAGAACGGTAGAGCTTGGTCAAGGGCCTTAACTGCTGTGTGCAAATCCTCTTTCTCTTCCTAACGTAAATCCCCAAGGTGATTGACGCATAAAGTGAGGAGGTTCATTTGGACACGCACTTCGAAGATGTCAGTCCATTAGATGGCGTTATTGTTTTGGGGCCTGTGTCAAGGCATCGTATCATGACTGGAAGGTGAAGGAGGGAAAGAGCATACATCTCCAGCCAGGGAATAAAGGGTAAAGGAATGAACTGGACTCCTGTAACCCTACGAGGACGCACCTCGGATAACCTAGACGTCCCACAATGCCCCACTCCTTAAAGATTACACTTCCCAACACATGGATCCCCCAGAAGCATACATCCATACACGGCAAGAGCTCAAAGTAAAAGAAGCTGACTCCTGCAAATTCTCACAGCGCATCTGAGGATGCTTGTTACAGTTTTCCAGGCCCCAAGCCTACGCCTCCCAGATGGGAATTACTGTGGCCTGGGAATCTCCTATTCAACAAGTATCTTGTCATGATACAATAGCCTCCCAGACCCATCGGCATGCCACAGGACCACATGAATAACATGATCATTCTTAATAATGGAGAGAGGACCATTTACATATTCCGGAGATAGGGGCTGAGCTTGGTAGACTGTAACTCCAGTACCGAGAAGTGAGGGGCAAAAAGATCTTAGATTTGAGATCAGCCTGGATTGGCTGAGGCCTCATTAAAAAAAAAAAAAAAAATCCAGAGATGACTTGCTCTGAGGATTATCCAGGCCAGTGTCGCTAGTCTTCTGAGGTTTGTGGTTTAAAAGTATGGTCCCACTGTCAAGGAAGGTGCACACTCAGATTTCTACCAGAGCAGCTTCAGCACCCAGGTGTGCAAATTCCCAGTCAAGGAACCACGCTGCTCCCTTCCCGAGGAAATGGCACATGGTACAGGCCATGTTCACTCATTTTCCTGGTCAGAACCAAGCTCGTCTCTTAGCTCTTGATGCTGGGAAGCAGATACCCTAAGATGCATCAGGCAGCCTCAGCCTCCCTGCTACGCTCAGCCGGCAGAGACACAATACTAGAAAGGCAAAGGGGCAGAGAGAAGAGGCGGGGCTTTCTAACCTCAGATGCATCCCTTCCTAAAGACCCTCAGGTCTCCTCTCAGCCAGTAAATCCTCCCTTGCCTCAGGTCTTTCTCTAGCACATTTCCTAATTCCCATCCACAATTCTGCAGTTGCTTCCGTAGACTTTCTTCCTGCTTCCCAACTTAAGGGCAACATCTGTTTCCTCAAGACCCAGATGGAACTATTCATATTTCTAGCATATAGTTATTGTATACACTAGAGCAGTACATTAACTCCATATACTGTACATGTGTTATAAACATGCAACCATGGTCCCTGTGTAAGGGTTAGTCAAGTCCCCACAGTCTCACACCAGTGTCTGTATGTTGTGGCTTTGTCTCAGAGCAGATAAGCCATCCTAATACACACAGGAATCTTGCCTTTTGCTCAGTTCAACTAAGGTTATCTACGAGGAGCACCAACGCCCCAGGAGGCTGTTTCTAGATCTTAACTGTTACGTACAACTTCCTCTTTCTGATAGGCTCTTAAAAAAAAAATAGCAGGAGATCCCTCTCAAGACAAAGGACAAGAGAGCAGTCACGGTCACACTGGTTGGCAGGCCTGGGCAGATCCTCTGCCTTTGTCTGACCCCAGGCACAGAAAGACACCACACATTCAAGAGCACAGACGTTCCAAAGGGCAGAGCCTCATGCTTCAGCCGCGGAACAGAAAGCAACATGGGTAATGGAAAGTACTCCACCGCTTTCTCTCAAGACCTGAAATTCCCATCTTGGTGAGATTTTAAAGACTCTAATGGGGTTCAAATCCTTTCTGATTTGAAGTGGTCCCCAACAAAGACATAAAACTTTCCATGGGCCCTCAAGACTTTCCCAGTGCGTTAGAAGTGCACCCACGGACACGGACTAGGAAATTTGGAACCAGAAAGACTTGACTTGTGAAAGCCATACTTGTTTTCTCTATAATTTTCCTGGTCAGAACCATGCTCCTCTCTTAGCTCTTGATGCTGGGAAGCAGATACCCTAAGATGGCATCAGGCGGCAGCTGGCAGAGACACAATGCTAGAAAGGCAAAGGGGCAGAGAGAAGGGGGGGGGGCTTGACTTGGACGAGTTACTTGACTTCTGTGACCCTCAAGTAAAGGGTCATGGGGGTGCTAATAGCCCGGCGGAGCCCAGCACAGTTGTGGGAACAGATGAGGTGATTTCTGGAAAGTGTGGCACAGTGTTTAGCACAAAACTTCAAGTATGGCTGTGATGGACAGTCTTGATTGTCAACTTGACACACTTGGGGAAAGGGAACAACTGAGGAACCGCCTCCATAGATGGGCCTGTGGGCATGTGTATGGGTCATTGTCTTGATTACTCATTGACGTAGGTGGACCCAGCCCACTGTGGGTGATACCATTCCTAGGCAGGTGGGCCTGGGGTGTATAGAGAAGCTAGCTGAGCAAGCCAGAAGAAGCAAGCCACTAAGCTGCATTCCTCCATAGTTTCTTCCTCACCCACCTGCCCTGGCTCCATAGATGATGAAATAAACCCTTTCCTTCTTAAGTTGCTTTCGGTTAGAATATCATACCACAGCAACAGGAAGCAAGCTAGGGCAGTGGCTGTCATTATCTGTACTGAAACTAAGGGTCCAGAAGAGGAAAGGGTCTGGCTGGTGTACGAAGGGTGGCAGACCTGGGTTTGGACCCAGACCTCTGGATTTCAACTCTGTGTTAGACTTCTACATCTTAACTTGACAGTAGCATTTGCCACAGGTCCAACTAAGGGCAGGTTAGGTAACTAAGTCGCCATCTTTACTGAGGTATTCCTTACCTCAGTAAGCCTAGTCCTGCGGTTTACTTATGTTTGTGTCTCTAAATTCCTCTTACTGACTCTGTTACATGTTTGTTTTTGCAGTGCCATGCTTTTGGTAGGGCCCGCCAAAGCATCCACTTCACCCAGTTCCTGTTTAATATATGTGTGTGTGCATGCATGTGGCTTTTGAGTTAACTTTATGTATGAACATAAGTTAGCTTTAACTCCATGTGTATGTGTATAAAACTTAAATTCAACTATGTATATCTGCACATGTACTTACTGTTAAAAGATGTTTTCGAAGCTAGCCTACAGTCTTTCCTGTGAACTGTTCTCCACTATCGCCAGTTCTACCGCTTAAGCTTTTATTGCAGTTTTCTCTTCTTTGTCTCTCACCAGTATAAGTCTGACCTGTTACGTTAGAGACCAGTACAGTCAAGCTTGGACTCAGCTCTCCAGGAGGATCCTACACTGTAGTCAGAACTTATCTATACCCCACAAACAGCCCTCAAGTGCTCAGAGATCTAGGGAATACGGCATTTAAATATTTAATTATTAAAAGGCTTTCCATAATAAAGAGACAGGTTGGCTCCTAGCGGCAGCACTCTATTTCCTCCAAAGAAGACAGAAGACAAATGGGCACAGAACAACGTCCATCCGCAATTTGCATCAAGCACTGACCACTAGGGAAAAACTACCTTTCAACTAAACTCCTGAAGATCTCCAGACAGTGCATAAAGGAAAATTAGAATCGACGCTTCTCAGTGCAAGGTAGGTTTGTCTTCCTACAGATTTCTTAATCCACGGAATCTTCTAAAACCTGGCAGGCCCTGAGCTAAACAGCAGAAGGCAAACACAGTCTTGATGTCCCTGCCCTCAATGATCATGGAAGACGCTGAGGAATGGCTGTAGGTAGCCAATCGAGTAAGTTATCTGTCATTTTTTTAATCAATAACCCAAGTATTTTATCCTTCTCAAAGATCTCTGATGCAATTTGACAGCAGAGAAGTTTTGTCAGTTTAAAAGGACAACCTCACCAGACAAATTTCAGTACAACTTCTTAACATGTTCTAAATAAAAGGTGCTTTAAGATACACAAATGCAGGCTATTAAGGTGTGAGGACAAATGAAAGTTATCAAATTTCTCTCTCAAGCTGCCTGTTATAGCCTTAATCTATTAATCTAACTCTGGCAGAGCACTACTCTAAAAGATATTTTTCATCGTGCAAAAGCATCTGTCACAGTCATTTTGACATAAATATGCTGCTGTTTAAACAATGCATGTGTCTAAAATTTATGTTTTACAAACTCAAAAAATTCTTGTGAGTTCCAGGGAGTCAAACGGAAGGATTCGCCTTAAACAGGTCAGATACACCTCTCTCAAATCCTGAAATTTTTTTCTTCCTAAACCTAACCTTGTCCTCTGCTCTGCCAACACCTTTCCAGGTCCAAGAAACAGTGGACAGTTTCACATCATAAATCCTGGACAGGAGTGATGCAATGAGCTACCCCAGGATATAAACAGCACCCAGATTTCTCAGGCCCCCCCCTCCAGTAAGATTCAATGCCCACAGATAAGCAGGAAGCAGTCTTGAGAACCCGCTGTCCCAGTTCCCTTAACTTGCCATGCATCCCTAACTTCCAGCCTTTTTATTGTAAGAGAAAGGCGGGAATGTTGTAATCTGCTGGCGGGGCCTGTCACCTGGTTACCCTGTCCCTTTAAGAGACAAGCCCCGCCCACTCCCAATCTCCCCCTTCCGACCTCCTCTCCAGTGGGTTCTCTCTCTGTCCCTTCTAGAGAAGCAGTTTCTGCATCTCTCTCTTCTCCCTTTTTCCTCTTCTCCCCTTCCCCTCTCCCTCCATAACCCACTAAATAAACTCTATACCCAAGTTCTCTCTGCATGGCATATCTGTCGCTCACCCACCGAGGTCGGTCTCCTGGTCTCCTATCCGCAATGGGATGGGACCCACCTTGGCCTTGGGTCACCCAGTTTTATAAAATGATAACACTTGTCACACTCACTACAGCGCTGTGCAGACACCAAGGCAGGGCAGCAGCTGCTCCACGCCAACATCTCCAACAGAGTTGTGGTCCAGCTGCAGGGCCACAGGCCGCTGGAGGTGCCGCAGCACAAAGGCCAGGGCAGCACACTCTGCGGGGCCCACTCTGCAAAATGTTAACTTCAGGTGCCCAACGTCCAAGCGATGCACAGCCTCCTGTGCCAACTGCTCCTCCTGCATCTCATACAAGCACCGGATAAGCCAAATGAAGCCAGGCATGGCATGCATGCTTTTGGCCTCACCGGGCACAGCAGGTGGGATGTTGTGGAAGTGTTCCCGAAGGCTTTGGGCCAGACACGAGCGGGCACATGCGTGGCGCTGGAGTAGCACCCTCTTAGGGATCTGGCATGCGACCAGCAGGTCCCGATGCTCCTTGGACAACAGGCCCGCTAGGAAGGCTGCTGTGATCTGCAAGTTATGCGGCTCAGCTTTCTGTAGGAGAGCCACTTCGCTGCCCTTCTTGACTCTGGAGCCCTGGATACACAGAGTGGGCAGCAGCCTAACCAGCAGTGAGCTGCCCAGCCGGCCACAGCCGAAGAGGTGCCTGAGGGAGGCTGCTGCTGTGTCCACACTGACTGCCAGGTAGAACGCGGCGAAAAAGCACTGGAAGGTAATGTGCAGGAATTCCAGGGGTGCCTTGTTCCCGGGCACAACGCTTTGGGCACGTACCAGGAAGCCAAGAGCAATGTCCTCAGAGTTAACCTGTGCTGCCTGGAGCTGCTGGGCTGAGAACACATAGCAGCTCAGGGCCAGGCCCCGGAGAGCCAGGTGGCCAAGGTGCAGCAGGGTGGAAAGCCGGCTTTGAAGGAGCTGAGGTCCCAGACCGAGGGGGTAGGAATCTGGGGGGGAGGCATGCAGCAGGAAATGCTGTAGGATCAGGAGGTACATGTCTGTGCTGGTTGTTGGGAACTCCCCATTCTGCAGCAACAGTTCCTGGTGGCATCTGGACACCATCCATGAGAAGACGGGGAGGTGGCACAAACCGTGCAGGGCTGATGTGGCTTGGAGCAGGCGGATGAGGCGGTCTGCCACTCCGGGTTCCCGGTGGTGCTTCCTCAGGTATAGTTCGATGCCTTCTTCGGAGAAGCCCTTGAGGTGGCATTCGGTCCGGACGAACTTCCTGAGGAGCGCTGACACGGCATCTGGACGACTGGTCAGCACCTTGCAGGCGTTCTTCAACAGGTTCCCCTGAAGGAGGTTGAAGAGCAAGGTCTGGACTGAGGTGGGGTCAGTTGGGGAGCAGTGACGCTCCTGGTCGGTGAACCGGAACTTGAACTCATCCAAGCCGTCGAAGGTTAACAGGACACGGTCAGGATGGTCAAGGAGGAACTGGAAGACATCCTGCTGGGCAGCATCGGGCCAACAGCAGTGCTCAAAGAGCAGCGTCCTTAGAGACAGCGGCTTGGCCATGCACTGCAGCTGCCGGCAGCTGAACGGGAAAACGAAGAGAAACTGCTGGAAGTTCTGCCCTGTTGCCCACAACAAGTGCAGCCGCTGCAAAAGAGTGCTCTTGCCGCTGCCTGCTTCGCCCACCACCAGTACGGTGTCTGCATCCTTGTTCAGATGGTCATGGGTACCAAAGAGTTCCTCCAGGCCCAGGATGATGGGACTCTTCTGCAGGGCCCCAGCCATGCCCACCTCTGTCCGCAGCTCCAAGATGTTCTCTGTGTATATATCCTCCAGGCAAAGATTCTCCGACCCATCGTAAGTACTGAGGAAGCGAGACTGAGCTGACACCATGGTCCTCAACTTCGAGATGAACCTCTGGTGCTCAGCAGCTGGGGTACACAATAGGAAAATGAGGCTGGGATCATGGTCATAATGGGACCTACGCAGGGAGTCACCTACACTGGGGGTGTGATGCATGGCTCAGAGAGCTAGTGGGCACCTATCCTGCCTTGGCCACTTATAAGCTGTGGGCTTGGGGGGCAGCCACAGAAGCTTCCTAAGCCTGGATCTTCCCTGCAAATCAGGAAAATGTCAGAGAACGTTGACATGGGCAAACAGGGATGATGCATGCCACCTGGTTAAGTATAGCATCCAACACAAGACATTGGCGACTATCATACTAAATATGCACACCTGAACACGCCAGGGAAGGTGTGACTCGCAGGATCCACATCCTGTTTGTCTGTTCCTGTTGCGTGGCCTGAGCTACCATTCAGTCTCTGCTGCCAGTTTCTGAGGGAAAATAGGGGTCAGGGCTTAGCTGTCCAACTTACAAGGTCTGATACCTGGGCCCACCACCTGATTGGCAAGCTACTTGGCCTTGCTAGATCCAGTTTTTTTCTTACTGTGAAATGTCCCGGTGGGCTTATGTGGTTTGCATGTTTGGTCCCCAGCTGTCAGTACTGTTTTGGTAGGTGTGGAACACTTAGGACACAGGGCTAGCCGGCTGACACAGTCCCTTGGGGGTGGGACTCAAAGGTTACAACCTGGCCCACTTCCACTTGAGCTCTCTGCTTCCTGTCTGTGGCTGTAATGGAATCCGCCTCTCCTGTTACCACTCCTTGGGCCAAGCTGCACCCGCCACCTGTCCTCCCGGCCACAACAGACAGTCCTAAAGCGATGAGTTAATTCAGTGAGGTATTCCATACCACGACAAGAAAAGTGGCCACGGGCAGTGTCGGGATACGATCCCTTAAACCCACGTCTCTGTTACCTTATATGGCTAAGAGGACTGGCCAGAAGCAGAGGCAGACTCTGAGAACTCAGGGTCACTGGCGTCTGTGCCGAGTCATCAACAAGATCTATCCTTCCTTCCTGCCCCTTCTTCCTCCTGTCCCTCCGTACCCAGGGCCCTACTTCCTCCCGAGCTTAGTTCCCCTTTCAGGAAATAGGGAAGGGCTGATCAGAGGCCCAGACTGGCAGGACGTCATAGGACGTCATAGGACATCAGCATCTTCACCCACCATGGTCTCAATGGCCCTAGGAAAGCACCAGCTCATTTGTCCTTAACTCAGAAGCAAGCAGATTCTTGTCGGAAAGCTCTTAGCCCATAGAAGCACCTGCAGAGCCACGCAGGTGCCCCATGCTGACATCCCTTGTCTCTATTTTCTTCTTTGATACGGGCCTCACTATGGAGCCCAGACTAGCCTCAAACTAGCAATCTTTCTGCCTAAGCCTCCCTAGATCTGGGGTTAGAGGTTGGGCCTCCACTCCCAGTATTCAAAGCCTCTTGTTCCCCAAGGTGAGGATCCTTGTAGCTCTTTCTACTCTTCAGCTATATCAGGAGCACTGACCAGATACCAAAAGATACACAGCCTCCTTTCCAATTTCCTGACTGACAACGCCGGTCTCTATCTAGCATTATCAATATTACTAGAAGCTTAAAGCAAACCTAGGTCTGGCAAGATGGCCCAATGTGGGGCAAAAGCACTTGTCCCCAAGCCTGATGACCTAAGTTTGATCCCCAAAATCCACAGAGTGGAGGGAGACAGCCAAGCCCAGCAGGTTGTCTTCTAACCTCCACATGCAAGCCATGGGGCATTCACATGCATGTGTACACACACAGAGAGAGCGAGACAGAGAGACAGAGAGAGAGAGAGAGAGAGATAAAATAAGTAGATAAATAAAAGTGAAGTGAAAATAAGTAAGTTAAAGAATGTCTCTCGTTTTCGTTTTAAAGAAAATAAACACAATTTTTACTTTTTTTTCTTAAGACAGGTTCTCATGGCTTCCAACTTGTTTCCATAATGTAAGATGACCTTGAACTACTGATCGTTCTGCCTCTACACACAGGTGTCTGCAACCATATCCACCTGCTCAACTGTCGTCTTTAGAAGCATCTCATATCAGGAACTGTATAATGCCTCTATGGCCCACTA
This sequence comes from Chionomys nivalis, assembly GCF_950005125.1. Classification (NCBI taxonomy): domain Eukaryota; kingdom Metazoa; phylum Chordata; class Mammalia; order Rodentia; family Cricetidae; genus Chionomys; species Chionomys nivalis. The sequence continues at coordinate 37,314,907 of NC_080106.1, forward strand.
TAATTGATGACATTGTCAACAATTGCTCACCAAGGGCCATACTGGCTACCATACAGCGATGCCCACCTCCTGCCCTTGTACGAAGTAGTCTACACCTGAGTACCAAGCACAGGTCCCCAGCCATCCTGCCCACAGGCTTTCTCCTGCACAGAGGGCAAGGCCAGAAGGCTAAGCCCATCTGTGAGCTCCAGGCACATAGTTCATGAACCTTCAGTCCACACTAGCTTTCTTCTCAGTTACATGGGAACAAGACTGGGAGACTACTGGGCTTGGATCCTCTCTGAAACTCATGCTTCCTTCTTCCAAGGAGGGGAGGTAGGGACACTACAATCAGCCCCACTTCCTGTTCCCCACCACTCAAGTCTCAGTTTTCCTTTCTGGAGAATGGGACATAGCAATATTCACGTCTCAGGACTGTGGGTAGATGGTAGAGAATGCCCCTAAGATGTGTGTCTCGGCCGTACCACCCAGGCCTCTTGCACTACTCAGCTGCTGAGCATCGACATGGGTGAGACTATATTCTCTAAATTTGCCTGGTGATGCGTTCCAGATCATGAGAAACTAGGTTTTGTGGATCAAGAGATCCCAGCCCTATCTCTGCCTGATATGGAATGCAGTTTAGACAGCAAGGTATACCCACAGCTAGCCCTCCACAAGCCATGGCTGCAGTGAGCACGGTAGTTCAGGGAGCAATGAAAGGGGGAGAGCCACTGTGCTGTCACGCTTTCAATCTCCCCTGCTGACCAGTGACTCGGGTAACCTCTAGGCTTCAAATGGAGGAACTGAGCCTGAGGGAATAACGCACCAATGCATGGGCGTTCACTGACGTGTGCTTTGCTCTTTAACCAGGAATCTCAGCTGACTTCCTTTTCTTTTCTGTTACCCTAAAGGGACAAATACATACCTTCGTAAGTCAGGGGCAGCGAAGGTAATTTCTTGATGTGCTGCAGAAGGAAGGCAGCCAGTCCATTTGCCTTCACTGTGGCAAGATCAAGCAGCCTTCTTGCCTAGAGACCAAGAAAAGGCCATTATCACTTTTTTCAAGAATACTGATGGAGGGGGAGGAGGAGAGTGGGAAGGTTTCTATTAAAAGTTAGACATCAGAAGACCTCCAAATGCTCTTAAATCCAAAACCTTTTGAGTGCCGACATGATGTCACAAATGGAAAATTGAAGCATTGTGGAAAGTGGCCTTCAGGCCACATCTCTATGAAATATAAATAACTTCTGTGCTTAGACATGGGTCAAACTGCCAACGTAGTCATTGTTTATGGAAATATTCTAAAATCCCAGAAATATCCGAAACACTTCTGGTATCAAGCATTTAAGATAAAAGAAACTTTACCAATAACACAATTTTATACACAGTCCTCTTCTATCATAATGAGAGCCCAGAAGAACAACTGCAGCACAGACTGTGTTTAGCAGACAAAGATATGTAGTCATGGTTGGTGAAACATGCACACAGGCAGCCTGGCTCCTTCCCAAAACCCACTAAAATAATGAAGAGCTAAAAACAAAATAAAACAAGACCAAATAAATAAATACATAAGCCCACCAACCTACAAAATCAGAAAATGATTCTGGATGCTGTAGAGCACTTGGAAGGCAGAGCCTCACCAAGTCCGGGGGCCTGAATGTTTGAGTTCTCTCTCTGCACAGAACCCACTCTTCCAACCTCAGCTGCTCCTGAGTTTGGGGCCTGCACACCCAACTGCCCATTTGCCTCCTCCACTTACATGTATCATAAGAGCACACATGCACTGGCACACACGCTAGGCATGTATGTCCGGACCACAGCCTTCCCCATCCCTGCTCAAGTCTCTGCCATCCTCCTAGCTTTCCAGCCCAATGTTTGAAGTCGCCTTGAAGACCCTTCTCTGACTTCCATCAGCACATCCTGCGACCTCCACCTTTCAAGGACCGGAATCAGGTCGTTCAACAGAAACAGCCCAAGGCATACCAGGAAGTTATGTGTGTGCAATGGAGCCTTTCGACACCCACATTCTTCAGTGACAGTAAGAACATTCAAGCTTAGCCACAGTTCATACTTAACTACAGCATCCAAGACATTGCCATTTCAACACATCATCAGTGTAAAAAATAGTAAAATGTGTTGCTTTCTTTTTTTTTTGGTTTTTCGAGACAGGATTTCTCTAGCTTTGGAGCCTGTCCTGGAACTCCCTTTGTAGCCCAGGCTGGCCTCAAACTCCCAGAGATCCGCCTGCCTCTGCCTCCCGAGTGCTGGGATTAAAGGCGTGCGCCACCACCGCCCGGCATAAATGTGTAGCCCAGGCTGGCCTCGAACTCGTGATCCTCCTGCCTCTGCCTCCTTCAGCAAATCCTACCGGCGTGCGCCACCACAACCGGCTGTTGCTTTCTTTTCTGTTACATCTTCCACAGCTGCAACATTTAGACTCATGGTGTGGCCCAGCTGTGTGGCAGTGCTCAGCAGCCACCCAGAAGCTGATGTCCCCAAGCTACTGAGCCCTGCACACATGGCCTTACTGCTGCCGTGCTCTGAGACATGCTGTGGCTCACCTGAGAACCGCATAGTTGCCTATGGCTGCTCTGCCCCTGCCTGCAGCCTATCCCCAGCACCACAGCCAGGGTTCAAATGAACACGTGCAAAATGAATGAATGCCAAGGTTCCCAGGCCTCTACAAACAGACCTTTACCCCAGATAGAAGGCTTTCTATTTGAGGAACTCGGTAAGCCCAGGAGGAAAGGTCTATGGATAGAAACTACCATTTCCTGACCGCCTATTGTAGAAGTCACAGCAGGGAGGTTTCACCTGCTTGCTCGGTGAGTTTCAAAAATCTGTCATTTTAATAAGAAGACAGTCAAGGTTTACCCATACCCAAAGAAAGTGTCAAATATGGGAGATCAGAGCCAAATTAGTGGGGAAGGGAAAGCAGCTCGAAGGTTCAAAGGTTTATGCAGGAAATGAACAATGTCACACACAGGTAGAGTAATTGCTTAGCCTTTGCAAAGCTCTGGGTTCCATCCCTAACACAGAAATGTGTGTAGCATGAATAAAAACAATCCCACCAACTATACAAACAAAAGACCCAATTATTAATATCATTACGTCTGTATAAAAGATTACATCCCTAAAACAAGAGTAAGACACTGTAATAAGGGAACAGTAAAAAAAAGCCCCACACATTGCATATAAGAAGATGGGAATTCGAGAGTCTGGAGTTGAAAGTACCATGCAGAAAACAGCACAGAGTTGGCTGTGGTGGCTCGTGCCTGTAATCCCAGTACTTGGGCCACTAAAGAATGAGGGAGGCTAAAGAATGAGGATTGCCCCAAATTTGAGGCCAACCTGTGCTACATAAGAGTTCCCGGCCGGGGCTGGAGAGATGGCTCAGAGGTTAAGAGCACTGGTTGCTCTTCCAGAGGTCCTGAGTTCAATTCCCAGCAACCACATGGTGGCTCACAACCATCTGTACTAAGATCTGGCTCCCTCCTCTGGCGTGCGGGCATACATCAAGGCAGAATGTCGTATACATAATAAATAAATAAATCTTTAAAAAAAAAAAAAAAAAAGAGTTCCCGGCCAGCCTGGGCTATAGTGTAAGATCCTTTCTCAAAAACAACAGAAAAAAAAAAACCCACAGCAATGAAAAACAGAAGAAACCTGGAGGATTCATCTAGAAATTCCAGCATTCAAGCAGCTGCAGTTGCATAAAAAGAAAAGCTCAGGCAAGGTGTCCCATCATGATCTCGACCTCTTTGTTCATATTCTCACTCCTCCCACTCTTCAACTGGACTTTGGGAGCTCAGCCCAGTGTTCCGCTGCAGGTCTCTGCCTCTGTGTCCATCAGCTGCTGGAAAAAGGTTCTATGATGATATTTAGGATATTCATCAGTCTGACTACAGGGCAAGGCCAGTTCTGACACCCTCTCCTCTGTTGCTTAGGGTCTTGGCTGGAGTCATCCTTGTGAATTCCTGGGAATTTCTCTAGCTCCAGGTTTCTTGCTACATCCATAATGGCTCCCTCAATCAAAATATCTCTTTCCTTGCTCTCATATCTCTGTCTTTCTTCCATCTCTACTATCCTGTTCCCTCAAGTTCTCCTTGTCCTTCCCCTTCTCCTCTCCTCTTCCCCTTCTGCCCTCTCTTCTCTCTTGACCCGCATGTTTCCAATTTTGTCAGGCGATCTTGTCTATTTCTCCTTTCCAGGTGGATCTACGTATGTTTTTCTTAGGGTTCACCTTGTTACTTAGCTTCTCTAGGATCATGAACTACAGGTTCATTATCCTTTGCTTTACAGCTAGTATCCACTTATGAGTGAGTACATACCATGTTCATCTTTCTAGGTCTAGGTTACCTCACTCAGGATGGTTTTTTATAGTTCCATTCATTTGTATGCAAATTTCAAGGTGTCATTGTTTTTTTGTTTTGTTTTTTTTTTGTTGTTGTTGTTGTTGTTGTTGTTTTTCCACTGAGTAGTACTCTAATGTGTAAATGTGTCACATTTTCTTTATCCATTCTTCGGTTGAGGGGCATCTAGGTTGTTTCCAGGTTCTGGCTATTACAAATAATGCTGCTATGAACATAGTTGAACAAATGCTTTTGTAGTATGATTTAGCTTCTTTGTGTATATGTCCAAGAGTGGTATTGCTGGGTCCTGAGGTAGGTTGATTCCTAATTTTCTGAAAAACCTCCATACTGATTTCCTAAGTGATTGTACAAGTTTGCAATCCCACAAGCAATAGATGAGTGTTCCCCTTACTCCACATCCTCTCCAGCATAAACTATCATTGGTGTTTTTGATCTTAGCTATTCTGACAGGTGTAAGATGGTATCTCAGAGTTGTTTTGATTTGCATTTCCCTGATGGCTAAGGATGTTGAACATTTTCTTAAGTGTCTTTCAGCCATTTGAGATTCTTCTGTTGAGAACTTCCTGTTTAGTTCTGTACCCCACATTTTAATTGGGTTGTTTGGAATTTTGATATCAAATTTCTTTAATTCTTTATATATTTTGGAGATCAGTCCTCTGTCTAATGTGGGGTTGGTGAAGATCTTTTCCCATTCAGTAGGCTGCCTTTTTGTCTTATTGACTGTGTCCTTTGCTTTACAGAAGCTTCTAAATTTCAGGAGGTCCCGTGTATTTGTTGTTGCTCTCTGTGTCTGTGCTACTGACATATATATATATATATATATATATATATATATATATATATATGAAGTTACATATATTTAGGAAGTGGTCTGCTGTGCTCGTGCATTGAAGGCTATTTTCCACTTTCTCTTCTATCAGGTTCAGTGTGGGTGGATTTATATTGAGGTCTTTGATCCATTTGGACTTGAGTTCTGTGCATGGGGATAGATATGGATCTATTTTCATTCTTCTACATGTTGACATCCAGTTATGCCAGCACCATTTGTTAAAGATGCTTTCTTTTTTCCCATTGTATAATTTTAGCTTCTTTGTCAAAAATTGGGTGTTCATAGGTGTGTGGATTAACATACAGGTCTTTGAATCAATTCCATTGGTCAACTTTTCTGTTTTTATGCCAATACCAAGCTGTTTTCATTACTGTAGCTCTAAAATAGAGCTTGATGTCAGGGATGGTGATGCCTCCGAGCTCACCAACTCCAGCTGGACTAGGAAGGAGCAAGCATAGGTCCAAACTAGTCCCTCTGAATGTGGGTGACAGTTGCATGGCTGGGCAGACTGCAGGGCCACTGGCAGTGGCACCAGGATTCATCTCTACTTCTTGTACTGGCTTTGTGGGACTAGTTTAAGAAAGAGAAAATGGTCTCTGAAGTCTTCATGGCAGCACTAAACAGGGAAGATAATGAAGGAATACCATCAAAATTCCAAAGGAAAACGATGGCCAGAATGTTTGTTTGCTTGCATGCTGGGGATTAAACCTGGGGTGCCACACGTTAACTCTACTACTCAAGCGTAGCTCCAGAGCTCTTTTAACTCTGAGACAGGGTCTCACCAAATTGACCGGACCATCCTTAAACAGGCTCACTCTGCAGCGCACACGATCCTTACAGAGGCTCCTCTCCTGCCAGCCTCCCAAGTCGCTGGGATTACAGAGGTGCCACTAGGGACTTCATCCCTAGTCGTGCTGTCAATCAACTATGAGGGAAGCTTTAGACACTCGGAAAATTCAATTTCTAAACAGTCTGTTAGAAAAAAAAATAGACTTGGGGGTTCTACCAAAATGGAGGAAACCAGCCGATGGCAGCTGAGGACAATGGTGTCATCAACAGTCGTGCCAACTTGTTCCTGGAAGTCAGAATGGGGTTTAATGAGCTCAGAGCAGACTGGGCAGCACAGCCTACTTCCTCGGACCACATTCCCGGGATCCTTCCCACATGCCTCCTACCTCCTCTACCAGATACTCCAGCTTGAAGGAGCCCAGGATTAATGTACTCACCAATGACCTTGTCACTGACCCACTAGAGGGTTTCTAGTAGACCCCCGAGGAAGCAGAGGCCAGGCTGCATCCAAAGACCCTAGTAAGTTACTCTGACCTGAGAGTCTTCATCTAAGAAGAAAAGGCAGTATTGCTGTTTCTTGGCATCATATGTATAGCTTGCTACTTCGTTTTTTAAAATAAAACATACAGTTTGGAAATTTCTAAGACAAGGAAACTGAAAAAAAAAATAGCAAAGGAGTGATTAACAGACAAATCAGATCATTGATTGCCTCTACTGGTTGCACCTAAAGGGCAAGGTCCCAATAAACATGCAGCTTCTTCATCTGGATGTAGACATATGAAACGTACTATTTTGTAGGTATGGCACATTTCCCAATTTGCAACTGTGTAAGTAGGTACTCTGACAGGAACAAGCAAGTTATAGCTCAGTCTGTCACCTCAGCCCCATTGGCTTTAGCATCTGCATGAGTCACGCAGAGACAGCTGGTATCACAGTTGGCACTGCCAGCCTGAGGTTCCCCAACACCTGTTATCCCCAGCTGAGCAAAACTCCAGAACGCTTTCACATCTTCTGACACAAAGGGAAGTGTGCTCTCCCTGGAAAGAGACAGGCCTGAGCTCAATTTCTAGTTAGCCCTTGGCAAACGGGCAATTTGTTCTTCATTCTCAACAAACACACCCTCCGTCGCCGGGAGGATGGACCGGGGCTTAAGTGGACCGCTAGAAAGAAGGCTGGTCCTGTGCCTGGTGCACACCGTCTCTGCACCTGCTCGGGAAACAGGGAGGGCATTCTGCTTTATTCCACAACGCGTTTTCCGTTCTCAACCTTCAACCAATGATAGCCACCTCTCTAAAGAAATGAAGGGGTTAATGCTAGACACATGTTGGCTGGAAATACCGTGCCACCCACACTGAGTCAGAAATTGAGCTACGGAGGGCAAGAAAGCCAGAGATCCTGGAATGGCAGCACTGAAGGGAACTAAGGAAAAGTGGATGCTAATCATTTAACTTCAGCCCGTGGGACCCTCTGTCGCCTCCAAATCCTCAGATCTGCTATTCGCTGTTCTTTCCACTGTCACATCCCTCAGCCAACTCCCTCGTCCTCGGTGTTGGCTTTTGGGGTCCACTTAGTCCGTCCTTCCTTCCTTCCTTCCTTTTGACACAGGATCTAACCATGTAGACTTAGCTGGCCTGAAACTCACTGAGGGCTGGGATCCAAGGTGGCTGGCCCCACTTACTTCTGTCTTGGGATGGAGTCTTTGCTCACTGAAATCCTGCCTTTCTCCTGTTTAGTAGGTTGAAGGTCCCTCTGTCCTGCTGCATCCCATGGATTTAGGAAAGACCATGCACTCCTTTCTAATTCTTTCTGGATATCTATAAGCATCCACTGATTGCTTCTTTGGCCTGGAAGTTTTCCCGTTTTCTTTTCCTGGATAGTCTCCATGCTTTGGGTATTCCTGCTCCCATCTCCTCTGGGGCCTAAGATCTGGTGGTGTTCTTTAAACCATTCAGAGACTCTCTCCCTGGTTACACCACTGAGCACTAGGTCAAATCTGGTAACTTCTACATGAACTGATTCTGTCCCCACAACCGGTCACAGGAGGTACCAAGGAAGGACAAGAAATAGGTCCTTTTGAATGCCAACGAAAGGCACACTGGGGCATGCCTTCAGGCCCTGTCGCAGTAGTGAGAAGGCCCAGGTCATGTGTGTTTTGTGAAGATTCAGCCACCTTGAGCAGCTTGAAAGCGACACTGGAAACAGAGATACTCACTTCATCCACCTCAGCTTTTGCTTAGCCAAACTCACCTGAAGTCCAGTTCGCCCATCCTCGCACTAAAATGTAGTTCTAATAACTTACTTATTTCACCAACAAGTGCAGACCAAACACCTATCACATGCAAAGCTCTCAGCACAGCCAACTCTAACACAGCGAGGCATGCGGTAAGCCTCATAGATTCCAGCTGAATGAATGGGTCAAGGCCAGAGTCCACCACTGACTTCTCCTTCACTACTGCAGACTTCTCGACACTGTAGAGTATTTCTATTTTCCACACTTCCCAGGCAGCCTGAAGACCACCATTTACAGGATAATAGACGTTTCAGAAATACTCAGTGATACTTTGCTGCCCTTGTGGTTTCTGTTGAATCATTGCATTTCGGGGGCAGCTATCTCCAATTCTAACGCAAGTTCATATCTAAAACCCTAGGTGTGCATTTAAACTATATTGGCACACAGAGACCTTATACTATTAAATTCAGATTTAGCATAATGCAGAATTATTCCCCATTGAGCTGTTGCTTTGAAGCAGACAGCAAATAAAAGTCTACAAGTACAAAGAGCCACTCAGCAGAAACGACAGCAGCCAGGAACAATGTTAATGGGCTTCCCAGACACGTCTCTAATTGATGCATGGGTTAATTCAGTGAGCTCGCCCTGAATCCCTGCGCATCCCTGAGTTAAGAGTGTCCTGCGGATGAGGAGACGGAGATGGGATAAATGAAGGGGAGAGGCTAAGGTGGGGGCGGAGTGAAAGGCCCCAGCACTGCAAACAAGAAGAAGAAAAAGGAAAAAAAAGTGGGAGGAGTAGCTGGAGAGCTTCTATATGGAACCATCCAGTCACACAGAACTGCTCTTGAACTTGCATCATTCTGGCTGCTGAGTCTAAGCCCTGCACTGCCACGCCACAGCTACCCCCACCAAAACTGACATGCTGGCACAACCAAGAACGACTTTGACCCGCCTGGCCAACTCTGCATGGGAAATCCCACCAACCATGCTATTTCGTGGGCTTGAATGCACAAGAGCAATGGTCTTGGTGACTGAGCAGCATGCTCCTGCGGGTTCTGCTGGCACAGGCCACGGCTTACCCTCTGTGATGACGTGAAGATTGGCAGCCTGATCTCGTCACATTCGTACTGACTCAGGAATCCCCTCTCCCTTGCCAGCTCTAGCACGGCTTCTACATGGTTGTAGAGTTCCCTGACAATGGCTGGCCGGTGATTCTGCAGGTTTCTGGTGGGATGAAGGGAGTGAGTGTCCCAGCCATCATGAAGTTCAAGGGTGTGACTGTTGGCCTGGGCCTCCTGGATAGCTTCAAGAAGCTTCTGACAGCCCCAATCACCCTTGTTCCAGACCGTGTCCAGTAGGCGCCTGGCAGAATGGGAGAGAGGTTGGCCAGGGAGACGGAGGCCCTCATAGTCCTCCCAGGACAGCACATCCCAGGACAGCAACCAGTCCAAGATGCTCTCGAAGCCCTCCAAGGACCCCGAGACCAACAGTGCCACCAGCTGGCTCCTCCGTGCCTGGATGTCTTCCTGTGAGCACATGTCACCACCTGAAAGAGAGCAGGGAAGGTCAGAGGTCAGGAGTCAGGCTGGGGTGCTCAGAGGTCAGGAAACGGTTTCTTGAGAAGTCAAATTGTAGAGGTCAGAGGTCAGGGAATGACTTCTCTAGAAGCCAGGCTATGTGGACAGCAACCTACCCCAAGTCCAGGGGGGCCACAGGTGTACTTGGGCATTCTCCAGTCTTAAGTTCCCCCAAAGTGAGGCCCCAGGATATCAAGAAACTAGCTGCAGGTCCCATGAGTTTAAAGCAGCCAGACATGGGAGCCCTTGGCTCCCATAACCATGCTTGCTCTCTCCACCTCAGCAAGTTTCACAAGGCAGAGGTGGCGGGAGAAGTAGCCCCCTGAGGATCAGCTCCCTTCTACGCGGGCCACACTCAGTCCTACAACTTTGGAACCACTGGATCGGTCAAGTGCATCCTAAGGGCCTTAGTGAAATATTTCATTTCCCACTCTCAACTTCTAGAAAGTGGGGGCTGTGGTCAGCCCCATCTACAGAGAGGGAAACTGAGGCACACAAGCAAGGGATTTTGTAGTATTTGTCATAGCTGGGAAAGACAGGGCTGGGACTGGAACCCAAGCAATGGATCTCTTGCTGATGCAAACCTTTTTCTCTTACCTCTGGTATCCCCACAGGTCCCCAGCCCTGCCGTCTGCACATAACCCATTACGGCTCCATGGTAGAGTGGGGGTTGGCTGCAAAGATGCCAAGTCAGGAGCAACGGGGTGTCTGGTGAAATGGGGTATCTTGAAGCCTACTGGTATGCTACCCCGACAACAACACACACACACACACACACACACACAAACACACACACACCTCTAAGGCCCTTGCTCCTTGCTGTACACTCAGCAGCACACAACTGCTTGCTGCCTTGCTATCGCTCTTCTCAGGAGCTGGTACTGAGTTCAGCCTTCAGTCCCAAGCACTGGGGCTCTGCGAGGAAGGGACCACCAGGAGCTCCGAGCACAGAGGTCGCTGAGCCGTGGAGAAAAATCAGAAAGCTTCAGTGGGCCGGTGTGTCATTGCCACTGTCCAAGATAAGGGCTGGGGCAGTGCCCAGAGAGAAAACAAAAGTAAAAGAGTACAGAAGCAGAGGAAGAGGAAGGAAGGCTTCCTTTCGCAATCCGGGACACTTTAAGACGCTCCTGGAGTGCAGAGGGGGCAGCTGGAAATGGTCTGGGGAGTCCCAGCCTTTCCTGTTAGATAGTGATTATCTCCCCTCTATGGCAGGCTCCCACTGCAGGCTAGACCTCCCTCATTCTGACACCCCAAAGCTTTGCAGGGCACTGTGCTCGACAGAAGCCCTGGGGATGCTGACTCTAAACGCACCCAGGGAAGCCTGGGGCAGGAATGCTATGGGTCTTTCTTCAATCTCTAACTCAGCACCGTATTATTAATGTGTTGGCCAGACAGGGAAAGTGAGATAGTGAAGCTACCTGAGCATCCGGCAGCTTAGGAGAGAAGGTATCCCTGCTATGGAGGCGACCATAAGCCAGGAGCTGAGAGTTCTCACTGGCCAAGCAGATCAACTCTGCCCTGTGCTTTGTCCAAGCAGAGGAGCCAAGAACAGGGAGAGGGGAACAACAGCAAAGGGCAGTGTGATCTGCGACTAAGACGTGGGGTGCTTCTCAACTGTGCAAACCAGCCAAAATTGGGGCACCAGCTACCCTGCCAGCCCTGCTCAGGTCCTGAGGAAAGAATCACTGACCCTTCCTGCTCTGAGAACAGCACAGAGGCCAGGGCAGCACTCTGGCCTGAGGCCCAAAGTGCAGCCGGGAAGTCTGGAGGGTCGTGAGTGCTAAGAGGGGATGCCTGGCTCACTTTACCCACAGGATACTGGTCAGAGCACATGAGTCAAAAGCCCAGAGACATTGCACAGACAGTCCCTGATCCAGCAGACCCACCCTAGGGGAAATCCCAGAAGCTGAGCAGGAAGCCTGAGCTGGCAGGCCAGTACCTAGAACTTGCTGGTTCTTGGCAGTCCTGGCACACAGCCTGGGACATCTACACTGGCTTTCACTCAAAGACCCTGGGGATGTGAGATGTCTCCAACAAATGTGCTTGCCCAGAGAGAAACAACTGGGAGAGAGCAGAAGCTCTCTCCAGATATGCCAAGAGCCAGCCGGATGCCCGAACCATACACGCCCAAAGAATGACGTCAGCCGTGTGGACACAGGCAGGGTGAGGCAGGAAAGCCTGTGGCTTGGTGCTCTGCCTCCCACCTGCAGTTGGAAAGTCCCATCTTGCCAGTCTCCTGCAGACCACAAAGCAAGGCATAGCCCGGAAAGCCAATTCTGCCAGTCCCCTGCCTCTGAGTAGGTCCTCTTCCCATCTCCTCTTAAGCAGTTGGAAAAGATCCAAACCCGGGTTTGCTACTGTTCTCCTGACTGGCTGTTTATCTTAGTTTATCTTCGTTAGTTTATCTCGTTCAGCTAAGATTGGAAGAGAAAAGCAAAAGAGCCATTGCTCTTGTCACCACTTCATAAAAGCTGGCCCTAGAATCCTGTTCCAGCACCTTCTTCCTACTGGGTCAGACTCACCCTCTCCAGGTTAAACACGCTGCTCTGTCTGCCCTGCCTTGTCTTCGCTATCCAGCTGGTGACACCTTAGAATCACTCTTAGGCTCTGAAAGATGGAACCCAAACAAAGGGGGGCAGCTCCTTACTGAAACAGAGGGACAAGGGCATCTACGAAGGCCTCTCTCATCCCGACCCCCCACCCTTCTGCCACATACACATGTCTAGCACCTCCTTCCTTCCCAGGATCATGGGGAGCCTGGTTTTCCTGAAGTTCTTTGAGGGCTGAGCTCTCCTTGAAGTGCCCCCAGGCCTCTGCAGATAGGAGAGGAAGGGAGGTAGCCAGAGGAGTTCAGAATACAGCTTCTGAGCTGTCCAGTCCTGGCTGGCCAGGCTTTCCCTGGGACACTAACCTCACCCTCCCTCACCCTCTGAGTTGCTCCCCAGGAGACCAGTTCACATCATAGAACGGACTAATTTGTCCTTTATTTCTAGCTTCCCTAGTGCGGGCCTGAACGGCCACCCCCAAGTCCTGCCTGTCTCCTTCTCCCCCTCCCACATCCACAACCAAGGAGAATACAAACCCTGACTTCCAGCTCTTGGCCTCCCTTTCTGTCAATGGCATTTGCTCTACCTGTTCACTCTCCTCCTGGGAGCACTTCTTTCAAGACCATGAGGAATTTCTCTGATCTTCTTCCCTGGGTACGAGCTGCTCTTTCTATCCATTCTACCTCCAAGACCGGCACCCCCTTCCCAGATCTGAACCACTGCCACTTCTCTGAGTCACTCTCTCCCTGCATAAGCCCATCTCCCCACAGGCTTAACTCCCAACTGTGTGCTGGTGGTGCCTGAAAGTCACTGCCAGCTCAGAACACCATTCAACATCAAGTGGTGCCCACCAGCATCCCCAAACAGACAAAAGCCATCGCGGGGCCTTCCTCGTAACAGCTCCTCGCTCAAGTGAAAGTGGCCACACACTCCAGAGTCATCCTTGACTCTGCCACCCTCGAGCGCCACAGACTATCCACCCAACCTTCCACAGACCCCACATCTGAAAGCCACAGGTTCTCCACCTCTCTCTATACCATGATGTAAGCCCTAAAGCCTCCTCGTGGTTCCCTCACCTGCCGTGACCGCCCCCCTCGGTAGGCCAATCTCAGCCTCACAACTAGACGAACCTGCCAGACCCTAAGTCAGAGCAGAGGCCTTATCTGTTCACAGCCCAGCCCACCAGTGGCTCTCACCATAGTCAAAGCGAAAGCCAAAAGCCTTTATAGCAACCTCAAGCCCGATACAAGAGACCTCAACTCCTGCCCTCTTCCTGCTAGCCCCCAACTGCTCCTTTCTTCCCACCCTGCTCTAGCCCCTCGCCTGCCTCCTCACTCTCAGAACAGGGGAGACTGTCCGGTCTGCCATGCTCCTGCCTCTGCATAAGCTTTTTGCTCACAGAGCACCCTGTCCCACAGATAGTCACATGACTTGCCACATGCCTCCTACGACTTTGTTCAGTGGTCACTGCCTCCGAGGGGTCTATCTAGGCTATATGAAACTGTGGTCCCCAAGCCGTGTCCCAGCTTTCTCTCCCCCACTCCTTCCTGTCATCTTAGCATAACTCTCTGCTGGAGCTCCTCGCTAGACCCTGTGCTTTGCCCAGCGCATAGACGGGGTTTGGGTGAATGAGAATCTGTATATTCCACACAGCTTGAGGAGGTAGCCCCGTGGAACCAGAGAGTAGCCATTGCAAGGCGCAGACTTTAAATGGGCATAGAAGCCACCTTGCTAGTAGTAAGAACCTGTTTACTGGGCCACACCGAGTGCTGACCTGGGTGAGAGGGGCAAGATGGAGCCAGTGCCAGTGTGGTGCTGCCCGTGGAAGCCAACTGACGTGGAATGGCCAAGAGAGCAGGGGCTCCAATCACCTCATAACAGACTGACCAGAAGAGAGGCAACTGAGCTGTCACTTTGGTCTTTTTGCTAAGAGGGCAGAGGGGTCTGATAGGTCAGCTTTTCCCCTACATAACATCAACCCTGGGGGAGATCATACCCCGCAGGAAAGCTAACACTCCTGTTCCAAGCCAGGACCCTGCAGGCTCTGAGAGAGACACAGAAATCAGAGCTTCAGCCAGCTACCGACCTACCCAGAGGCTTGGGAGCTAGCTTGTCCATACATAGACGGCACCAATGGCTTGGGAAGCAGAGGAGAGGACCAAGCCCGAAGGCTGAGTGCTGGGCTGGCATTGGGCAGAAATAGAGTTTGACCCCAGCTCCCACCTTCACAAATGAGTAAGGACAAGCAGGAGACACCGGCAAGGACCACCGAGCAGCAGCTGGGGTTAAAGAGTATCTCTGAAGACTAAAGACAGAGAAACTGAGGCACACAGAGAAGGGTCAACTGGACCAGTAATAGCTCCTGCTGTGACCCAAAGTAAGATTTCCTCCTTCTGTGTGAGGTCCTCACCTGCAAGTTTTCCCTCCACTGGTCCAGTCACCTCCAAATCACAGCCTCCCCTCAGACTTCAAAGGATCTTGGGGGATTCGACGTGCTTCCCATATCCTAGACCTCTTCATCCCCAGTGACCACAGTCTGCCCCTTGAGACCCCCTTTCCTTCTACAGTCTATTTACTCTACTGATACTTCCAGGGGAAACAGGGTGCCTTCCAGAAGCGCAGCCAGGCCAGCTCCAGAGGCGTTCCGAGGATGGGACGTTAGGCGCTCGTGGTCTCCACCACACCTAGTGCAGTCGCCCGGAGCACTCAGTCTGCCCCCAGAAAACCCTCTTTCCACACACCCACCCACCCCCAAGCACCCGCAGACCACAGAACCAGCAGGCAAGCACTCACCGCCAGCTGCAGCGCGGGGTTCCTCAGCCGGGGAGGCTCCAGGACTCCCTCAGTGATCTCGCCCCTCCCGTCGCCCCTCCCACTTAGCTGGAGACCCCGCCCACTCTGGCGGACTCCAAAGGGCGGCCACACCCCTCCTGATTTCCCTCCAGGGATCGGTGAGACCCGTACTGCGGAAGAAGAGGCCTGCCTGCGTTGCTGTGAGTCCTGCCTTTGTGTGGCCCGCTTTCTGAGCCACCCTCCAATCAGGAGGGAACCATAGAGTCCCGGGAACAAGAGCTAGGAAAGCCTTCGCTGCCAGCAGGAACCGATGGCCCTCCCATGAGTTGTAATCCCTTAGCCACAGTCTTAATGGCTGCATTCCCAGATGACTGTGCTGATGGAGACTTGTTAGGACATTTAAAGTTACTCTTTCCCCCTTGGCTGTCGGTCCCACGCAAGCTGAGGAGAGAAGTCACAGGGTGCCTCCCACACAGCCCCGGAGCCTGGGCGCTACCACCATCCCAATCAGCATTCAATTGCAATGTGTTCTATTGCATTCATTCGATTTTGTAACTTCCTATTCTTAATGTTATTTTTTTTTTAAACGATTGAATGTGAAGCCTCAAAATTAAAGAGAATAACTGACATTGACACAGGAGATTTGTGTATAAAATGAGGACATGATGCGCCAAGGTGTGGTTGAGGTATGCTTTTTATTGTCGATAGGAGGAAGAGTACAACCAGAGGCATCTGGAAGAGTTCAGAGCAGGGAGAGAAAGTAGTAGGCTTGAACATGGCCAGCAGATGGGACCTGGGTCATTGGGGTGTGGGTGTGGGGTGGAGCAAGAGAGGAAGAGAAAGAGGCAACCAAAAGAGATGGGACCAAGAGAGGAAGACAAAAGAGGACCAGCCAAGAGAGGACATGACCTAAATGGCAGGGTTACACAGGAATGAGAAGTTGGGGGAGGGAAGCCCAGGAGCTAGAGAAGTTTAGGGTAGGGGTAGGGTGAGGAGACCTACAGGTACTGAGTGAGTCTGGAGGCCAGCATGGTCTCTGATAGGTAGGGCAGATAGCCAGCCATTTGTCTGGAGTTTCTTTTGAACTTGACAGTGTGTGCTGGCCTGTGCTCACAGTAGCTCCCTTACCCCCCCCACCCCCCCACCCCCGCAGAGTACTGTTCCTGTCCCTAACTTCTGCATGAAGAAAGTGAAACACAGGGCAGTTCACTGGGCTGTCCACACAGTGAAAACGCCCTCAGGATATGTCCCAGGCCTCAGGCACCAAAGACTGTGCGCTAACCACTACTTTGCACTGCTTCCAGATAAGTGCCCGGCAGCTGAGGTGGCATCTGCTTCAATGAAAGAGGTGATCATCACTAGGGAGAGGTCCCAGTGGTGCTCTGTGCTGTCTATGGGGCGTTCAACATGATACTGATTGAAGCCTGTGCAGAGGCAGCAATAGCAAACTTTTTTGAATGGGGAATGGTTGTGGGTTTTGTTTTTTTTTTTTTTGCAATTTTTTTAATTTAAAATGTTTACATTTATTCATTGACTTATTGTCTGTGGGTATTTTTGTATGGTGCACATATGTGTGGCACATGAGTGGAGATCACAGGACACCTTGCCCGAGTCCAGATCTCTCGTTTCACTATGTGGGTCCCTGAGGACCAAACTCAGGTTGTCGGACTTGGCAGCAAGCACTTCTAGCCACTGAGCCATTGCATCTGCCTCACGTTTTCTTACATTGTTTGGAGATGGTGTACAGTCTAGCCTGGGTGGACCAGTAGGTGCTAAAGCTAAGGATGAGTTTAAAGACCCGATCCTCCAGCTTCCACCTCTGCATTGGCTTTCCTGAACTGTCACCCATGCTGGAGTGGGCTTTGGTGATGCAGCAGTCTGTGGGCCATTTCTGCTGCTATAAGTAACCCCATAAATTTATTGGTTCATCAAATTGAACTTTGGCGGTATCCTTACTTTCGTCTGTCATTGATTCTCTGAGTAAGGAGTGTAGCATAAGTTCTAATTGGTCTTAATAATAAAAACTGGGAGTCAGTTATCAGGGGGCGAAAGCTGAAGGATCAGAGAAGTGGAACAGCCAGACACCAGAGAGTTCTTACCTCTACCAATGCTCAGGCCAAAGGGGCAATCCTGTCCTCGGATGCCTCCTTGGACTGCATCTTTAGACTGCTTTGTGCTCCCGTCTCCTCCCACCTTATATTCCTTTCTCTGCCCAGCCATATCACTCCTGTCTCTACCTCCCTAGTGCTGGGATTAAAGGCATGGGCTCCCAAGTGTTGGGATCACCTTTGTGTGAGCTCTGCTTCCCTTTTAGACTGGATAAATTTCCTGTAGCCCAGGGTAGCCTTGAACTAACAGGGATTCATCTGTCCCCGAGTCCTGGGATTAAAGGTGTGTGCCACCACGGCCTGACCTCTAGTGGCTTAGCTCTGCAGTCTGATCTTCAGGTAGGCTTTATTTGTTAAAACAAAAATATCACTGCAAGAGGAGATGTTTGTTCACATCTCCCCCAAATAGCGTCACACAAGGAGAGCCACCATGGCTACCTGAGCCCAGATCTTCATCACTGACCTAGGTTAGGCAGGCACTGATGACCATTCTCCATATTGCCAGCAGCATTTCCTTCGTGGCACAGCCCTAGTGAGTCTCCTTCAGAAAGTCAAATCATGTTGATTTTCAAATGAGGGTGCTTATGGCACTAAAGTAACAGCCAACATGTCCAGTGTCTCATAACCAGTCTGTGATGGCTAATGTTGGGAGTCAACTCGACTGAACTAAGATTGTCCAGAAATGGCCCAAGCACAATTCTGGGGGTCTTTGAGGGGGTTTCCAGAGATGCTTGGGGAATAGAGTGGGAAAGACCTGCCCTAAATAGGGGCAGTGTCTATTACCTACTAGGTAGAACCATAGCAACCCGATGATCACTGGAGATGGGTCCTTCGTGGTCTCTTGCTCTGGCTCGCACTCTTAAGGTAAAGAAACAGAGGTTCCCAGAGGCCACTGGCTTCCTATGGTAGGCCGGCTACCCACAGCAGGCGCCACTGATCAAGTCCCTACCCTTTTCTGTCCCTTTAACGAGGGCTTTACCTGTCCTTCAGTGGCCACAGCCTACAGTCCCCCATGGGAGTCTCCTTGTGCTCTAAGCTGTGAGGAGCAGCTGCACGCATGTCATACATCATCAGCCTAGCTGGCTTTCTATCCCAGATCATGTTCCCTGCGTGTCCTCCTCTCCTACCCAACTGAGGGTTCTGTAGGATCAAAGCACCCAGTGGTCATTTCTGACCTCTGCCTTTGGCACAGGCATGATCCAAGCTTCGTTGAAAGATGAACAAGTTCGGCCAGGCACATGCCACTGAGCTACCTCAAACCTGGAGGGCCCAGTATGTCTGGGTGTCCCTGGCCTCTGTCCTCACTCCATTCCTACCTCAGAATAAGAGCCAGCATCCTGAGAGCACCCCACCTCCCCACCTAAGCTATCCCTGAGCTCATCAGTGAACTGGGAAGGTTTTGCTGAGCAGATGTGACCTGGTCTGAATGTCTGAATTCTCCTCAGTTTTACACAGTGAAATCCTAACCTCTGAGGGCTTGGGAGGTCAGACCCTCAGGAATGGATTAATGCCCCTATGAAGTAGACCCAGGGATTCCCATGATGGCAAGATAGCCATGGAGTACAGCCATCTGCCAAGGGCCCTCAGCACACACCCAATCTGCAGGAGCCCTGACCTTAGACTCCCCAGCCTCTAGAACCATAAAAAATAAACTTAAATAAGCCAGATGGTCTGTGGTATTTTGTTATAGCAACAGGCATTGGTATGGGAAGTCCTTCTGTATATGTGTTGCTTTTATTGGTTAATGAATAAAGCTGTTTTGGCCAGTGGCTTAGCAGAATAGAACAAGGCAGAAATTCCAAGCAGATAGAGGAGGAAAGAAGGCAGAGTCAATGAGAAGCCATGTAGACACTATGGGAGACAGATGCCTCCGCAGAAACCCGCCAAAACTTTGTCAGTAAGCCACTACCTCATGGTGATGCACAGATTAACGGAGATGGGTTAGTTTAGAATATGAGAGCTAGCTAGAAATACGCTTAAGCTATTGGCCACACCGTATTGCAAATAATATAATTTTTGTGTGATTCAGGTCTGAGCGGCCAGGAACGAACAGCCTCTGCCTACAAAGGTTAGCCTAAGAACATCAGACACCAAATAAAAGTCACACTTCCTCACTGACTCCTTGTTGAGAGCCTACTTCTTCATTGTCCCATAATGCTTCAGGAACCAGCTCTGTTTACAAATCCCATTTTGGCAAAGTAAATATTCCACCACCCAACAGAGTGTTTGATAAAAAAAAAAATAATTCCTTGCCAGGCATGATAGTGCACACTTTTAATCCTAGCCCTTGGGAGGCAGAGGCAGACAGATCTCTGTAAGTTCAAGGCCAGCCTGGTCTACAGAGCAAGTTCCAGGACAGTCAAGACTACATAGTGAGACCCTGTCTCAAAAACCAAAAAAAGAAAGAAGGGAAAAAAGAATAGTTCCTCAGCCTCTACCTTGAACAACTTTCCTCAGGAGGTAGTGTCCCTGTATCTGTGTGGCCTAGAAAAACAGCCAACCACCCAGATCTCAGACCACTTCTGCCTGCCCCTGAGCACGCACCATGTCCTCATCACATAACAGGCCCAATGAGAAAAGCTCCATTGTCTCCACTCCACAGTAAATCCTGACATAGATCAGAAGCCTGACCGTCCTGAGGTTGAGGGGAGACTAGGAAGCTCAGCACAGCAACAGGCAAGTCTGCAGGACAGAAATGAGGCCAGCACCCTCGTCCTTCCTACTCAATGCAGCCACAAAATCAGCAGCACACTTGGTCTGTGGCCCCAATTTGGAGTCCTGCAGAAATAACAATCTTTGAAATCCTCAAAAAGGCCCATCATGCATGCACAGCCGCAAAAAGATGAGAGCGACATTACCAGGTCTGGGGTCACTTGCAAAACACCTTGCCAGCTCAGGTTTCTTTGCAGACCTGGAGAGATCCTCCCCGGGGATCATTCCTTTTAATTTCTCAAAAGGAAGTTTCAGTATTGTAGTCTCAAGTGCGCTCAATCTGGGAGTGGTGGTGAGCAGCAATTTATTTATTCATCTTCTATTTTTGAGGCATCGGGGAGAGTGCCTGCACAGAAAAAGGACTGGCTTAATCTCCTTGGCATCCAGAGAGGCGCCATGGTTGACCCTGAGCTGGAGCCACAGCCCAGTTCCTTTTCCGCATTTCCTCACCATTCACTCGCTTGCTCATGAGCCCTGTCACACAGCAGTGACCCACTGAGCAGCCAGTAAGGACAGCGCTGTGCTTAGTGCCGGCTGGAGGCAGCCCACCAACATGGGCACGGCTCCTTGATGGTGTGGTGTTTGAGACAGTAAGTCAACAGCTATGCCAACAGTGGTAGATGGCAAGAGGTCGAGAGCAGGCTGCCCACAGGAGCGACAGGAAGACAGACGGGAAGCTACAAGCCAGGGGAAGGAAAAGCCCACATGGAAAAAACCTAAAGAAGGGTATTTCCAGAAAGGAAACTCCTGGATAGGTGAGTCTTTGCACCTCCACCATGCTCCAGCATGGCTCTGCTAAAGGCAGCAAAGAATGCTGGGAACATAGCAGTGGAGCTGGGAAGGGAGGAGGGAGGATGGAGTCTGGATTGGTTCTGAATGTGGTGGGACATTACCAAAAGGTCAGAGAAGGGGAGATACCCTCTGACTTTGGCATCTGACTCCTAGATGCCAGAATCTCCCCTTCTTGACTCCATAGTGCCCCTTTCCCCTTATCTGGCCCTGGTATTTCCACAAGGAATGCCCACTGTTTTGTTCTGGCCCACCACGATCATCTCTTACAGACTGAATATGTCTCAGACTTTGGTATTAAAATTCTAACACCTAATCTAATGGCCCTGAGAAGTGGAGCCTTAGGAGGTGACCATGTCATGGGGTGAAGACCTGGGACTATGTCCCTTAAGAAGGAGACCCCTGAGAACTCTCTAGCCCTCTGCTGAATATGAGTGGTCACAACAAAAAGATAGCCATTCACAAACCAGGAAACAGGTTCTCACCAGACACTGAATCTGCCATCGCCAGGATCTTTCCCAGGCCCCAGAGCTGTAGGACACACATTTGTTGGTTAAACCACATAGCATAGGGCTTTCTGTTAGAGCAGTCCAAGTGGACAAGACATAGCCCTTGTCTGTCTCTCCCCTCCCACATCAGGCTCCGGGCTGGAGAGAACAATCAACACCCAGCAAGTGACAAAGTCTTCTGGTCACACCGGCCCAGTTGTGTTCCTCCAAACAGAACCTCCATGTCAGGTGGTTTCCAAAAAAATGGGTTCCCGGCCCCAAAAGAGGAAGCAGAGACTGTCGCACTAGTCCCCTGTGGCTGCTAACTGCTACGATGAGCTCATAGGGTGTGGAGAAGGATGCAGAGCCTGCTGAGGCATCTCACAGATTTCAAGCCTGGGCAGAGACTGGGCAAGAAACTGGACAGCTGCATGGTGGGAAGAGGAGGGGCAGAGTAACACCGCCTCTCTGCAACCCTATGTCTTCTTGCAACACTGGGCCTTCTTCCAGGCAATGTGAGGCAGAGGCAAATGAGACATGGCCCTTGCCGCCAGGACTAGCAAACCAGAGACACAACGTGCACAGTAGTTCTCTTGAGCCCATGCCAGGGACGAATTCTAATGGATATGGGTGTTCTTGCTATGATGGTGATGGCAGTGCAGAGAGACACGGTTGGGTGGCACTTCCATAAGCAAACCGACAAGCAAACCAACAGGTAAGGAGGTGCAGTAAGAGCCCTGAGAAGAAAAGCAAACTGAAGATTCCAGCATGGCATCGATTGCCAGCCCTCACTCGCTCAGCACGACACCATCGAATGCTCAGCACATCCTGACTCATCTGAAGCTTCCTGAGAGCCTATGGGGCTGAAGCAGATGCAAATAAGGGCGGAAAGCAAGATTGATCTAGTCAGGCACGGCTGACGATGTCTATTTATCACACGATCCATTAAGTGCAACTGTGAGCCTCAGGAGGGAGAGGGTATTAAGAAGCGCACGTACCCAAAGGAACATGAACGGTCTCTCTCCAGCCATTAAAGTAATTCAATAAAAGACAGACAATGGACTTAGAGGGGAGACAGGTGGGAAACATGCCCGTGAAAAGATGTCCAAAAGATTAATCTCTGGGAGACACAGTGTAAGCTATGAGGTGACACCATTGACCTCACTGTAGTACGGCTACAAGAAGTACTAACTCTGTCACGGACAGAGAAGGTAAACCTGGCCTATTAGCAGCTGGGAAGTTGCAAGATGACTACCCCCGGCAGTGGCCTGGCCCAGTCCAGTCGGAGACCCTTTTCAAAGAACAGCTGAAAAAAAAAAGAAAGAAAGAAAGAAAAAAGAAAAAGAAATAAAAGAACAGCAGAGAGTCCCCCGGACAGTCACATAGGCTTGTTTAAATGCCTAAGAATGGAACTAATGCAGCAATTATGGCGACACTCTAGAAACAGTGAAAATGGGCATCACAGCTCCAGAAAGGAAAAATAGTGACATGCTCAAATAAGGTGACAATGGAGCAATAGGAAAATATAAAACTCAGGAACACACACACACACACACACACATTTTACTCCTACACATGAAAACATTGAAGGAAAGAAACAAGACACCAAAGAGCTCAAGCAGTGTACATGGATCGATGCATATAAAATTCAAAGGGAAGTAAAATGAGACTCAAGTCACGGACCTATTCCTAGGGTCAAGTTTATGAAGACAGAGGGACAGAAGGGCCACAGCCACTTGTGCCCAGGAGAGAAGAGCACGGCTAGAATGACACCAGAGGCCTTTCGGGGCTAGACAAAAAGGTTCTTATTCTCGTCCTTTTCTAGCCTCTTGCTCCTAAGGCCACACACACTGGTGGTCATAAGTGACATCCCTGTGCTAAGGTCTGTCTTCCTTGGAACTTTCTGTCAACTAATCATGGACACAGCTTAACTCCAAATGGGAGCACGGAGGCCACTGTATGTCCTTCCATGTCAGGCACTGGCTCTGCATTCCACCAATCCAGTGTTCCAGACCTCAGTCCTCTGGTCTGTCAATACAACATGAGGGTCCCCGTTATGCCTAGCTTATACCTAGGACAATAACTACCAAAAGGATGTGTCTCCAAATCCTTGTGCTAGACTGTGAACCCCAACACCGTGGGTTTGAGAGGTAGACCTACTGAGGGTGACTTCATGAGGGCAGTCTTCATAAAAGGTTCATGCCATAACAATGAAACTGGGGTACATAAGGTAAGCTCCCTCTGGTCTGTCCTTCTGCCACATCATGTCACGGGTAGCAGGAGAGCCCCACCAGACACTGCCACTGTGCTCTTCGATGTCCAGAACTATGAGCTAAATAAAATGTTTGTGTGTAATTTTTTCCACTCTGTGGTCTTTAGTCATTGCCACGGAAAAGTACTAAGATGAAGGACTGTGGGATTGACGCTCCGCATGCCAGCCATGGTTTAGGTGTCTGAAGGCTGCTAGGAAGTGAGGTCAAACTGCACTCTGTGGGTGGCCTGTCTGAGGTACTGCAAACACCCGTCTATGGGGTTCCGTGAACATCTTTCAGCAGCCAATAAGCTGCGGCCTCTGAGGTAGATCGCTCAGCCTATTTCCTGTTTTCAAACAGAGAACTCAGTGGAGCAGCAGACGTTCAGCCATCTCGTCTCCTCTCATCTCGTCGGACCTTAGTCTCCTTGGGCCTTAGAACAGAAATCGGAGTGGGGCATGTGACTCTCCCGAAACCCTGGACCCACAGAGCCTGAAGATCCCAGGTCAGTCGGTGTTTGACCCCCAAGCTCAGCTGGCTTCTGCCCACTGAGACTCTGACCTCATTGAGAGATCCTCTGGGAACTTGTTGGGGACAGAGCGGGAGGGATGGAGGCTGGTGAGAGCCTCTACCAGTAGGGCTTTCCTTAGAAACTGGGGGCAAACTGGGCATACCCCCTTCAACCTCTAGTCCTGGTTCCTTTTGAAATGTCAGGCACCATTCCTGTTCTGGGGAACAGGTCTAGACTTGTGTTTCTCAAAGACTGGAACTAATGACCCTGAAACAGAGTACAGAATCCAGAGCCCACCCCAAGGCTGTCTGGGTGTTGTGAGGTTGACAGCCTGCCTGTTTTTTTAGAGCCCTGAGCACTTCCTCTCCCCGACCCCAGTGGGGATTCTGATGCACACCCACGTTTGAGAGCTCTTCCCTTCTTGCAACGGGCTTCACAAGGAGGCACCAGGGGTCCCATGGCACTCACCCTTCCCTGGCAGGGCAGGTGGGGATGCCGCAGATGACACTCCAAGGAAGACCTGGGAAACCTGACCAAGAAAGAAAGGGGCTTATAATAAAACTCAACTGCCACTCCTGGCATTTCCTTCCTTCTTCTCTTTGAATGGGTGCTTCTCAATTTTTCTTTCTTGCAGGGAATAGCGAGGGCTTTTAGTACATTCTATTAGATGCTCATCCCCTCTGCAACCCCCAAGAAAGGTGGCCTGTGTACCCCGGGAGGACTGAAGAAGCACGAGCCCTAAAAGTGGGGAGCAAGGCACCCAGAAGATGGGAAGAATGATTGTCATGCACAGGAGCTGGGGTGGGGAGGGAGGCACATTTCTGAGGTCTTCCAAGGCCTAAAATCAAGAAAAAAGATCTGGAAAGACCTGGACCACTAAGGCCAGCTGCACACACCACCATTCACTGACCACTAAGGCCAGCTGCACATGCCCCCATTCACTGACCACTAAGGTCAGCTGCACATGCCCCCATTCACTGACCACTAAGGTCAGCAGCACACGCCCCCATTCACTGACCACTAAGGCCAGCTTCACACGCCCCCATTCACTGACCACTAAGGCCAGTAGCACATGCCCCCAATCACTGACCACTAAGGCCAGCTGCACACGCCCCCATTCACTGACCACTAAGGCCAGCAGTACACGCCCCCAATCACTGACCACTAAGGCCAGCTGCACACGCCCCCATTCACTGACCACTAAGGCCAGCTGCACACACCCCCATTCACTCACAGACAAAATGATAGAGAAAAGCGTAGAGTGGCCACAGAAAACACTAAGTCCCCATTAGATAAGTCAGGTGTGGTGACACACACCTGCAATCCCAGCGCTTGGGGGGCAGAGGCAGGAAGATTATGAGTTCCAGCAGTCTGGGCTAAATAGTGTGGCACTGTCTCAAAAAAACTTCCATTAAAAATGACAGCATGGGGCTGGAGAGATGGCTCAGTGATTAAGAGATTGCCTGCTCTTCCGAAGGTCTTGAGTTCAATTCCCAGCAACCACATGGTGGCTCACAACCATCTGTAATGTGGCCTGGTGACCTCTTCAGGCATACACACAGATAGAATATTGTATACATAATAAATATTTTTTTAAAAATGACAGCATGTGGACCACCTATAGCTAGCACTTAGCACAGTGCTTCTCAACCCTTGGGTTACAGACTCTGCATATCAGATGTTTACTTTATGATTAGTAACAGTAGAAAATTACAGATAAGAAGTAGCAATGAAATAATTTTATGGTTGGGGTCCCCACAATATGAGAAACTATATTAAGGGGCCACAGCTTAGGAGGTTGAGAACTATTGACTTAGCAGAACAAGAGGGACCCAGCCCATCACCATGTCCTAACAGTGGGACAAGGCTTGTATTTCCTTCCCAGAGGGAAATGGGAAAATGGAAAACAGAAGGCAGTGAATAACTTGCCCCAGGGCCGTAGTCAGTCGGGATGGAGGCCATCTCCTGACTCCTCCATAGGGCTGAGAGTTTGGCAAGGCACACAATCTGTTGAGTACACAAGCATTTACAGTCCTGGGTTAGTTAGGCCCCTGCTCTGTGCCTCAGTTTGCCCACCTATAAATGTCAGGCCTGATGGAGGGTCCTTGAAGGCACTTATTAGATCACTGCTTAAAAAACAGCTCAGGGTTCCTTCCATGTCTTATCAAGAATAGTTCCCTGAGGCACAGACTCGAGCCCAGCTAGCCTCCAAAAGTCCTGGAGAGGTGATGACATCATTAAACCCCACCTTGAATTCCTGTACTATGGTGGTTAATCTTGCCAACTTAACTGTATTTACCATACCCTGGGAGCCAAGAGAAGTGCACCTCTAGGTGTGTCTGTGGGGTGTTTCCACAGATGACTAAGTAAGGGGGAAGGACCCACACTGAATGTGGGTAGCACTATCCCAAAGACTAGGAGGAAAAGAGGGAAGTGTGGTTCAGTGAGATGGCTTAACAGGTAAAGGTGTTTGCTGCTAAGACTGATGACCTGAACTCAAGCCCCATGATCCATGTGGTAGAAGGAGAGAACCCACTCCTGCAAGCTGTCATATGACCTCCATACTCTTCATGTGCGTGTGTGAGCACACACTCATATGTACTCACATGCATGCACATGTACACACACAGGTACACACATACATACATGTTTTAAAAAGAAGTGAGAAAAGCCTCTATTAATGAAGGCATAGTCTCCCCATTTCCCTCCTTTCCCTTTCTCTCCCCTTCCTCCCTCCTCTCTGCTTCCTGGCCACCAGGAAGTGAGCGGCTGTGCTCTACCCATGTCCTCCCCGCTATGAGGAGCTCAAATCTGAAACTGAGCATAGGAAGCCCTTCCTCCGTCAGTTGTTCATCTCAGGCATTGTCCGTGATGAGAAGAAAATCTGCATGTGCCTAAAAGGGTGCCGAGCCATCTGTGCATCTGAGAGGAGGCTTTTATGTCTCTTCTAATTTGCAGCTCTCTGTCAAAAGCGTACACTTCTAGAGCCGTTTCAATACTATTGCTCACACACCAAACACACATCAGATCCTAGTAACAGAAAGGACTGTGCATCCCTGGTGTGTGAAGGACGCTGAGTCTAAGCTCTATGGGGTAGACCTAGCTTGATCCTCAGCCCAGCATGTGAAGGTGGGTTCTGATACTGTACCAATTTTATAAGACACTGGAGCACAGAGCAGCTAGGTGGCTGACAGCTGCCAAGTCATCCATCCGTATGTGCACACACTGGACACTAGAAGCCTGCCGGCCTGCTGTCTGCCTCCTATCCACTTCAGTAACAGCAAAGATCATGTCGTAAGCCGACTTGGGCTTCTGTCCCAGCCCACACCTCAGCGTTTGCTGTCAGAGCCTCAGCATAAAATAAAAATATAAACAGTCCCTGTAGAGGAGGGAAGTGAGATTGAGACCGTGAAGACAAATTCACAGTGTGTCTGTGGAAGCAGTTCCATCTTGTTCCTTCGTACACTCACCAACCACAGACCTTGGGTTAGACCTGTTTCCGTATCTGTTATTTGGCAGGAGTAGCAAAGTTTTGTGGGTGTTGTATTAAAAAGGAAGGGTGAGCCAGGTGGTGGTGGTGTACACCTTTAATCCCAACACTCAGGAGGCAGAGGCAGGTGGATCTCAATGAGCTCTAGGCTAGCCTGGGCTATGCAGAGAAACCCTGTCACAAAAAAAGAAAAAAGGAAGTCTGAAGAACCAGTTGAGATAAACTAGGCATATTGAATGTTTGTTTTAAAGTAGATACACGGGGGGTGCACTGTAATATAAAACTGGGTGGTGGGACATTTATCTTGACTAGCCAGCATCTTTCTCCCAGGTAATTTCCAAAGTTATTGTTGTCACTTGACACTACTCCATGTGGAATCCAAAGGAACTGTACACTCCATGAATCATAACCTCAGCTCGGGGTCTGTCTGTCCATCAGAGGGGAAGGCTAGGTTTGATCTGGCTGGGTGGGCAGCAGAGGACCAAGCACAGTGATCACTGGTATTCCTCCACACCTGCCAGCACAGATTACAGTCAGAATCCCAAACACACCAGGATCTTTCAGGAGCCCCAACACAAGTTGGTTCTCACTACTCTCTTTTACACCTCTAGAAACCTTGGACCATGGCAAGTTTGGAGCATCCTGGGAACCCTGGCTGGACAGGACCCATACACCAGTGCACACCAACAACCAGGCAAGACGTACTGCCCTCAGGCCCAGACCTCCCATGTTCAGGACCAGAACAACACTTAGGTAAACTTGAGATCTTGGGGTTCAGTGTCAGGGGGGCAGAAGTTAGTTCAAAGACATCTGAAGCTCTTCAGTGACTGCACCAAGAAGCTGGGTAACTGTCTTAACTGGGGTCACCCCTGAGAAGCCCCAAGACAAGGATTTGGTGCAGGCTCCTTATGTCGGAGGCAGAGCGGGGACTGGAAACAAGAGCAGCATCCTGTATAGGGGGTGGATGATCCCATGATTGGGGTGGGTGCCTGGGACTCAGTCTGGATGGGGGTCCATGGGAAGGTGTAAGGAACATAACTAAGTTGTGCATCCAAGAGACAAGGAAGCCAGTGACTGTCCACCATCCCTTCCTGCAAATGCTGAAGAGACACCCGAGCATGTTGCTGTGGTCCTAGAGAGGCCCCAGGGTCCTGAGTTGAGAGGCTTCCCAGAACAGTGGCTGCCAATGGGTCCTAGCCTGGCACTGACGATACCTGTAATAGTGCCATCTCCTGGACCAATCTCTCTTTACATCCATTCAAGATGGATCTGCAGAAGCCTGACCTGTGTGGTGCTTGAAAAGGAAAACCGATCACTCTCCTAGCCTTCAAGCTCAGTCTCCATTAGTGAAAAATAATTAGAAACACCACAAAGAGGCTACTAGAAGAAAAGAGGAGGCACTTACTCCAGTATGAGGGGAGAGAGTGACACGTGAGTCACGTGACACAAGATAAGGATTTCCCAGCCTGCACCTCTTGCAATAACTGCACAATTATTTATGCAATAGTGTTGGAAGAAACTACACAGACTCTAAAAAGGGTGTGTGGTTCAAGTGAGGCTTAAAAAACACTGTCAAAAGCTGGACGGTGGTGACACACACCTTTAATCCCAGCACTTGGGAGGCAAAGGCACACAGATTGCTGTGAGTTGGAGCCTAGCCTGGTCTATAGAGTTCCAGGATAGTCAGAGTTACACAGAAAAATCTGTCTTGAAACAACAATAAAAAATACAAAACATTATTGGTCTCCAGGCAAGGAAACAGGAGGGCTGGTTTCAAAGCAGAGAGTGGCAGGTGTACCCCGAAAGTGTTAGACTAGTAAGTCCCTCCCCGCCCTCCAGTTGAGGCTGAAATATGACCCCCTCAGGGCTTCCTCACCACACTGATGTGCACTCATGGGCTCCATTGCTCCCTGGAGTCGATGCTGTAGGGAGTACAGAAGCAAACATGGACACATCCCTGTTTACCAGGGCACGTGGTTATAGAATAGTCCATCAGCAGGCTGGAAGTGGGTGATGTAACTCTCCCACAGTGCGCTTCCTAACAAGAAGCAGTCGAGTGCTGCATTATTTGAGGTCAGCACACTACGTGATTGACAGGAGCCTGGCTGATGCCCCAGCAGTGAGGGTGAGAGGAAGGGTAGGCCCTTCCAGAACTCTGACAGCCCAAGCCAAGCGGACCCAGTCATCTTCCCCCAGCCCCCACCTAGAGGGCACTGCCTACTGCAGACTCCTTAACAGCACTGTCCTTCCAGAAACCCAGGAAGGTCCTAGCTCCAACTCCAGCATGACCACCAGGGAGCTACAGGAACACTGGCAGAAGGAGAAGAGCCGCTGGCGACACGTCAAGCTGCTCTTTGAGATTGCTTCAGCCCGCATCGAGGAGAGGAGAGTCTCCAAGTTTGTGGTAAGCAGAGCGTAGATGTGAGGAAACCCCTGTCAGTCACCTCCCGCATGCTCCCCGGGAAGTCTCGGGAGACTTCAACTTTCCAGCCAGGACATGACACACTAACTCACGGTCTTCCGAGAAATGGAGGTTTCATGCATGGCTCTGCATGCAGGGTCCCATGAAGATTAGAGATGTGTGATCACGCTCCTGACCCCGTGATGCCAGGTGTTATCTGTAGCCCTTCTCCACTGAGTCTGTGCTATCATCCAAACTACGTGCTTGGCTTTTATTCAAATGGCTTTTTTAAAAAAAACCTACATTTCAGTAAAAGATCGGTTTCCCACGACACTAAGGAAAACCAATTACAAAAGGAAACGCAAAAGAAAGCTGAACTCTTATTAAATTCTAGCTGCTGGTCGTCGTTGTGGGAAGCGCCCTGCTGGGAGCTGCCATCTTTGTGAGACTGGGAGATCAGCATGTTCTAGAAGATAGAAGAGTCACACCAACCTCATAATTCCCACCTCACTGGGAGCAGGCTGCCTTGTCCCTCCTCCTCACTGGGTCCAGCAGAGTTACAATAGCGTGCTGGGCATGGCTCTCCCTCATATCAGTGAGTTCACTCACTGGTTTAATCCCCATGGAGAAAACAGGGACTATTCCTATCCTCGAGTCAGTGAAGGGGAAGCTCAAAGAGGTTAAATTACCAAAGACTAATGTGGTTAAATGTGTTATACCGGAAACAAATGCCCAGGTGGTTCACACAAGCCTTCCCAATTCAGAACTTGGAGCCCTCATTTTTATGATAAAAAGCTAAGAGAGACCGCAGGTCCACCACCAAGTTCCTACACTCTTTTTCTTCCACGATGCTTCTAAGCACTGTTATTCTAGGGCCAACATCTGCCATGCAACCTTTACTGATAGCGAATACAGCATGGGGCGGGGGTGTGGACGAGTCTCCAAGTGTGTTATATGCATACACAAAATGGCAGAGGGCCCGCCAGAGGGCTCAGCCAATAAAAGCGCTTGCTGCCCAGCTTGACCACCCAGAAAGACAAGGTGGAAGGTGAGAACCAATTCCCACAAGTTGTCCTTACGCACACATGCACATGCACACAATGTGTGCACTAGGAGTGTCCCGAGGCTAACCACTCCGTACATACACACACACACTGCGTGCATTGGGGATATCCCGATGCACACGCACATATCGTGTGCATTCAGAGTGTCCTGAGGCTACACACCCACACATTGCGTACAGTGGGGTGTCCCGAGGCCACACGCACACAGACACACACACATACTGCGTGCATTGGAGTGTCCCGAGACTACACACAAACACACACACTGCGTGCATTGGGGGTGTCCCAAGGCTACACACACTGTATGCATTGGGGGTGTCCCGAACCTAGCCTCTCCCTTCTGCCTGCAGATGTATCAGGTCGTGGTCGTCCAGACCGGGAGCTTCGACAGCGACATGGCGGTGGTGGAGCGGCGCTACTCGGACTTCGAGAGGCTGCAGAAGGCCCTCCTGAAGCGCTTCGGACCGGAGCTGGAGGACGTGGCCTTCCCGCGGAAGCGCCTGACGGGGAACCTGTCGGCCGAGACCATCTGCGAGCGCCGCCTGGAGCTGCGCGACTACCTGCGGCTGCTGTACGCCGTGCGCGCCGTGCGCCGCTCGCGCGAGTTCGCCGACTTCCTTACGCGGCCCGAGTTGCGCGAGGCCTTCGGCTGCCTGCGCGCCGGCCAGTACGCACGCGCGCTCGACCTGCTGGGCCGCGTGCTGCCGCTGCAGGAGAAGCTGACTGCGCACTGCCCGACCGCCGCCGTGCCCGCGCTCTGCGCCACGCTCGTCTGCCTGCGCGACCTGGAACGGCCAGCCGAGGCCTTCGCGGTGGGCGAGCGCGCGCTGCAGCGCCTGCGGGCCCGCGAGAGCCACCGCTACTACGCACCGCTGCTTGACGCCATGGTGCGCTTGGCCTACGCGCTGGGCAAGGACTTCGCGTCGCTGCAGGGCAGGCTGGACGACAGCCAGCTCCGGAGTCCCACGCACAGGGGCTTCACCCTGAAGGAGCTCACGGTGCGAGAGTATCTGTCCTGAGCCGGCCTGACTGGTGCCCTGGCATCCAGACTGCGGACAAAGACCTGGGTCACTATCGCTGGCGGGCTGCTTGGGGCCGTCGCGGGTGGGTTTTGCTGGGCAACTTTAGACAAGTCCCTCTTTACTATGTCTGCCAAGCAGAAGGGCTCCTGTGATCCCTGGAAGAGTCATCTTGTAACCCCTTGGGTGCAAGGTTCTTTGAACCCTGAGCCCACAGGCTTAGCTGTCAAAACTTTGCAAGTACTGTGGGCCTTACCATCTGGGAATGGGATGAACTGCCTTCCGCAGAGAATGAGTTCAAGGCCAGCCTAGGCAATTTGGTGAGACTGTCTGAAAATACAGAGTTCTGAGGATGTAGCTCAATAGCCGAATGCTTGCTGAACATATGAGACGCCTTCGTTTCAATCCCCAATACTACAATAAAAGAAAAAGAAGCACTCGGTTCTTTTGTAAGCAGCCAGGGAAGGAGTTTGCGGGTTCGTCATGTACAAACATGCAATGCATATTGCCAGAGCTCCTCCGTCTTGCTGCCCCACATCTTCCCTCTGCACCCATCACCCCAGCATCAGTTGCAAGGCTTCCCACCCACTAGTTCAAAGTCCTAGCTCCTCCCATCAGTGTCCTCTCAGTGAAGCAGAAGCCCATCTACTGCTCCTCGGGGGAAACCTGTCCTCCATCCCACTCCCAGAGTGAAGACCGGAGGATTCTTTGAAGGGTAAAAGGATGTTGGAGAATCAGGTGTGGTAGTGCAAGGAGGGAGGCTGAGGCAGGAGAATCACAAGTTTAAGACTAACTAGGCTTTAAAAAAAAAGTCTCAAAAGCAAAAGAAAGAGGAGGAAGGAAGGAAAGAAGGGAGAAAGGAAGAAAGAAAAGAGAAAAAAATATTGGCCCAGAAAGCTCCATGAGAACAAGGCACTGTGGCACTGGTGGTGTTTGTAAATGAAGTTGACAGTAGGGATGTCCAATTGCACTGCTCAGGGTGGCTTTTCACCCATAAGGCAGCTGTGCCTTCATCTGCTTTCTTGGGTTTTGTACACATAGCGGGAAGGAAATGGGATGAGATAAGGGATGGGATTTGGGGAAGCAAAGGAATCCTTAGCAGCTCCCCGTCTGAGGAGTCCGTGCCCTTGGAACCTCTCTGATAGGTTAGAGTGCTCTTGATGAAACCTAGTATCGGGAAAAGACAACCTCGGACCTCATGGGACTATTGATCTGAGCTGATGAAACAGTCTGGCTTGAAGCCTTAACCAGCTGCTGCATTCAGAGTGAATGAGCCAAGAGACCAAGGCACCACCCTTGTATAGGAAGAGTTAGTTTTTCCAAGAGAGGCATTCATGAAACTGCACCCAAATCTTGTTCAACATCGACGTCTTATGGCAACTACCATAATGGGCCCGTGAAGGCCTTTAGAATGAAGCAGAGAGAAAGTCTTCCTTCAAGCAGTTTTTCCAGGAAGACACTGCAAGTGGGAAATGGGCTTCTTCAAAAACTGGTCTTGGGGAAAATTAATGGACTCAGTGGCAAAATAAAAGCTGTGTCTGTTTGTCCTGGTGATTCTGTAAGCTATTTCTTCAAGTCTAAAATGTACTCAATAAAATACAACAGAGAAAAGAGCGCCCTGTATACAGAACTAAACAGGAAGTTCTAGGGGAAAAATAGCTGAGTAACCAAAGAACCGGATTCTCATTGTAAGGCTCAACCAATGTTGAGCCAAACTTCTGTCATGGTTTGAATGCCCCCACTTTGAACTCTAACTGAAATATTAAGAGGGTAGAAACTGACGTGGTGGTGCATACCTGCAATCCCACCACTCAGGAGGTCGAGTGTGTGTTCCAGGGCAGCCTGGGAGGCATAGTAAATTCCACCTTGGCTTGGGCTATTAAGTTCCAGACCAGCCTGGGGTGCATGTCTAAATAAAGAAGGGGCTGGAAACTTATCCAAATATGGCATCTGGAGGTGGCAATTTTGGAAAGTAATTGATACTAGACCGGGGCATAAGGACAGGCCCCTGCAATCGCATGGGTGACCTCATCAAAGGAGCCTGCCTTTTCTGTCTTTCCTTGTGATTTCCCACGCAGCCTTGGGACTCTGCGGAGTCCACCATTTAGAAGTCTCTTATCAGAAGCAGCCCTCTTGACTTTGGACCTCCAGAACAAAGAGCTGAAGAAGCCTCTGTTCTTTATGAATTATGCAGTTTATGGTACCTGGCTGCTGAACAGAAAATGGACCAAGACTCCTATGCGTTCCAACCTGTGACTAAGGACAATGGTGATGTGACCGAGGTGGAAAACATCTGGGAATCTGGACTCCAACTAGCACTCACCCACACCTGGGGGCTAGTTAACCATAGTTTGGTCCAAAATAGCTCAAGCAGAGAGGCTGGGCTTCAGTGCTCTCTGCTGGACATATTCTTGGCATTGTAAGGGAATCTTTTTCAAAAAGGGTGTTTGGCACTAAAATGTGTGTCTCCAGACTATGAACCGGCCGTGTGTTAGGAGCGAGTGTGAGTAAATGTGTGTGGATGTGTGGATGTGAGAGTGTAGAGGGATATCCCATGTGCACACTGGGAGTAGCTACAGCATCATGTAACATGGTCCCCCTCAGTGCACCTGAGGAAGGACCAGTCCCACACAGCGTGCAGGCAAGGACTTGTCCTATTGGCCTGAGAGAGGCCAAAGCAGCTGCAGGACCCCTGCATGCCTCTCCCTGATGGTGCCATACGCTGCCCTCCTGTTGCGTGGTGAACTTTTCATCTGGAGAAATCTGAATAACATCTGTCGCACCTGGAGCTTCAGCGACAGAACAAAGTTTGATGCCGCCAGAGTTCGGTTCGGTGAAGTATCCATCTACTGAGCTTGCATGTAGCACACAGGTGAGGTGTTGTTTATAGGGTGTGTGCATGCGTGACCCCGAAGCACTGGCACCACAGAAGGCCTTGCTCTAGCAGAGATGCTGACTTCCCTATGGCTGCACAGATGGAATCCCCCTTCACTTAACCTCTCACGGTCTGTAAGCGCTGGCACCTCCTGGGCCCACAAGACCATGCGCAACCCTGAGAAGAATTACATACAGCTGGGAGGGAGGCCTGGGGAGGAGCGGCTGGAACCCTGGGTGAGCATCTCTACACCCTTCCTACCCCTCGTCCTACGAGGGAAGGCCCACAGGCAGCTCGAGAGGGGATGTCGCTATGGTCACAGCTGCTCTGATGGCCGTGAAAATGGCCTTTCTGCTCGGAGGACAGTGATCTGCAGCACCTGCCTGGGTCTCCCAACAGCCTTCTCCTCGGCCACTGAAGTGTCTGCTGCTCACACGCTCTGTGTTCAGCCATGATGATAGTTCAAAGGCCTGTGATAACTGCCACACCGGCCACCCCCTCCCAGCACCTGGAGTCAGAGACCTCTTTGTTTCCGGCACTCCTGGAAGAGGCCCTCGAGTTTGTAGGAGACCCCTCCAGGGAGCTTCCTCTTGGCCTACTCCCGCCATGACCCCGTGACCCCATGTAGTGCTCCACTTCCCTGTTTCCTAGAGCACCTTCCACCACAGTGACTTAGTCCTTGCTCCACAGGACATTGAGAATAGTGGCAGCCGGGACTGGACCTCCCTTTCTCAAACCGGCTCCCAAGGAGGGGCACAGTGTGTCTGCCCTTGGAGCTCAAGGAGGGGCACAGCAGCATATGAGGAGAGTGGTTTGCTCTGCCACACCCTCTCCACCATGGCATCCTTACCACAGCCCAGAAGTAGAACCGGAATGCCATGACCGGCAGTGCCAGGAGAGAGACCTGCCACACAACATCCATGGACACGGGGCCCAATGGAATGCCCACCCTCACCCAAAGAGACACACAGACCCTGGCCTCTGAAACCCTGAGCCAAAACCAATTTTTCCTTCCTTAATTTGTTTCTCTCGGGTGTTCATCAGTGAGACAGACACAGCGGCAGCATGAGGCTCACAACCATGCCCATGAGCTTGCTCTGGATGTTAGCCACAAAGCCTGGGGACTAGGCTCCCATGTTAGCCGTCTAGGTAGAGACGGGCAACCCCGTTATACCTGAGTCCACGGATGGCTACGTACCAGGCTTCTCTCCTCGTACTGCCAGCCCAACCCTGTCCAGGCCACACTCTCTTGCCACTTACAGCTGAGAACAAGCACCCTGAGGTGTTAAAGTGCCTTTCCCAGGGTCACATGACTCCTATTCAGTAGAGCAGGAAGTGGAACTTAGGCTGTGTGACCCCATGTCCTCACCTCCATCACTGGAGGATGGAGGGTGGCTGCCCGGGGACCCCTCACCCAGAAGAGCTCTTTGAGGCCGTGCCACCCCTCTGTTTACAGATGTGGACAGTATGCATGGGCACTGTATGATGTCTGGACCAGACCTGGGCTGCCCACCGCGTGGCAAGGCAGATGGAGGAATCCTGGTTTCGGATTCTAGATGCCCTTGGTGGTCATCTAGCTGGACTTGGGCGGGGAGGGCTCGGGTCAAGGACGCCTAGCTTCTGGGCTTCAGGCTGCAAGGGGTAGGGAGTCTGCTCAGCTGTGTTCCCCACATCTCGTGAGGTTCCTGTGGCTCTCTGCTTTGGAGCTCCTAGGGCCGGTTTCCCCTGTTAAGCCAGCATGTCCCAAAGACCCATCTGTCCCTGCTGGAAATGGCCTGGACAAGAGCTGTCACTCTCAGCCTTTCCTCTTGGGCCCTGTTAGGCCACTGCAGGTTTTAATCACTTGCCGTGTGTTGTTTTCTTTTAGCGGTCTGTTTTATTTATGCAGATCTATTTGCAAAAGAAAATTCCTATGTAACTATAACTCCAAGTGGAAAGTCAGAATCCCTTGCCCTCATTAGAAGGTGACTCTAAAAATAAACATAGTGACACCTGCCGCCCTCATTGCGACCAACAGGCCTTGCCCTGAGGCAGGTGGCAGGCCTCCACTGCTAAGTCCCATCTGTGCTGATGGACTCTGGGGACTGGCAAGCACTGCTCAATGGAGAAGAGTGTGGTCCCCTCCTGCCAGCGCTGTCCTAAGCCATCTGGGTCTGACCCACATTAACCCAAGTCACCTGTCTGGTCCAAGAAAGGCATAGACTTCATTACCTAGTGTTCATTCCTGAGCACTGGTCTCAGCCCTGTTTACTGTCTCCAAAGGCTTGTGTCCGCTCTGACTTTGATTGCATGACCTTGAGCAGCAAAGTCGCATTAGGAGCTGGTACTCAAGCTTTAGTGCCCCACTTCAAGCTAATTCCAGATAACAGCACCCATTCTTGAAGGAAGTGATCTGGGCTGGCCAAAGCCTGACCCTGCAATGTGTCCTCTGAAGGAGATCTTGGTACAGCTAGCCATGCTGAGAGGAAAAACAATGAGACGCAATGCTCTCTGCCCCAGGGAACAGCCTCCACCAGACCCACACGGGCCATCTTGCCTGCCCTGTACCTGCGCATGTCTTCTCAGAACAAGGAAAGTCAAGGCACTTTTATGTCTTGGAGCCTAAGAAAAGAATGACAAGCTGGAGGCTGGGACATGCTTATGCCAGCATGACAAGCACTCAGAGCAAACAGAAGCTCTGATAGGATGGTGTCCTGTCGGGTCCGATGTCCCAACATATAACTACTTTTCCCTAACTGGACTGATACGGAGGCGCAGGAAATAATGAGACACAGTTCACACAGCAATATCGGAAGGGAGTCTCAGGCTTCATTCATTCCTGAAGATCACCTATGTTTATTATACAAACACCTTTTATTCCCCCCAGGTAAATCAAGGTGGAAACTCATTAATATTCTCTTTCCGGGGGGGGGGGCAGGAGTACCATCACACCTGCAACTCAGACACCAGCTTGGAATCCACACCTCTCCCCAGGCGATCTACATAATAACAAAGAGAAGGAGCGGTCCATCCTGAGCCTTTTGTTAGGTGACTACAGGTGTCTGGCCGGATAGCAGCTGCCCTTGGAAACTAAACATGGCCAGAGAACCTGGCTGCAAATATCTCGTATGAAACGTGGGCCTACAGTGTCCCTCAGCCAGGTGGCTGGAGAAGAGTTCTCAGAGGAAGCGTTGCATCTCTGAGGGTGCAAAGGAGCCAGCATGGAGCCCAAGTGAGGGAAACCAGAATGTCAATGTCAGGCCAGAACCTGACATCAGGTACCAGCAGATAGAAAGCCATTGCTAGTGGCCAGCTCGGTGAAAGTCAATGAGCTGAGGGGCTTGTGCTTGGTGCTTGTGGAGCCCTTCAATTACACACACAAACCCACAAGTTAACCTGACACGGAAAGAACCTACTGTCTGACGATCCCAGCAGTGGACTGGCTGCCAGCCAAACTGGATCCTATCTCACCACGTATGCATGCATGTATGCACTCATGTACACACACATGCACACACACATATAGACACATACAGATACACATACCCCACACAACCTACACTGATACACACACAGACACACACATAAAGACACACACAAGCACACACACAGATATACACGCATGCACACAGGCACACACATGCATGCATATAGACAGGCACATGCATGCACTTGCACACACACACACACACACATACACATGCATGCCACTCTGTTCTGCTTCCTCTGCTTTGCTTTCTCTCTCAGTGACAAGAGGACAGCCAACCCTCCAAGATCACATGCTCTTTTCTTGGCAGCTCTAGATAACTCTCTCTTGCAGGCTTCTTGTGTGGTCTTCGCACACAGGATCTGTGGAAGGCACACACCTGTCCCTTCCCGAGGGACCCAGAGGGGACACCTCACACACACAGTGTACAACCACAGCTAATATGGGCATCCACCTGGGCAGGCTTGAGCAGAGAGTTCTCGAGCATACCGTTCTGTGATCGACTTTGTAGAACACAATTGTGCTTAACTCGCCTTTGTCTGCAGTGTATAACATCCTCACGCTCTGGTTCTCATGGTTTCCTACATGCTGATGTAGCTACCACATCTTGCCACCTTACTATGGTTCATATTCCTTTAGTCGAGACTTAAGCTGGATACATTTATCTTTCTGCACTGGGGCACCCTCACATCGCTCTCTCACAGTGGTATTTCTGAGTTTCTAAACACTTCTCTAGAATTTAGACATTGTCTTTTATTTTACGCTTATATTGACCAAAGTTTCTGTTTATGAAGCATCCACTCTTGCAATGTTTTTATTTCTCCTCAGAAAGGCAATGCTAATACTCTTCCACCTGGTAAACGTGAGTGCTCTCTATTCCTGGACCTACTAAGGCACTGTCAAGCTAGTCTTAAGTTCAAACTAGGTTCCTTTCCTGGGACTCTCCCTTAGGGAGATCACAGACTTGATCCGGTCATTCAAAAGATGGTCAGCAGAGGGCGCTCAACATCCAGCACTCGGCGCTGAAGGAGACCAAGCTAAAAAAACCAGCCTTTCTCCAGGAAAACGCAACTTGGCAATGCTTTCAGAACAGACAAAAAAAAAAAAAAAAAAAAAAAAAAGGTGCTGTGCTGCCTCCGTCACTATCCTCCGAGTTTTTGGGGGTTCTCCAGGGGAATTCCACTTGTGATTAGAACTTCAGAACTCTTTCGGTTCCCCATCTTCCCCTCCCGCAAGGGGAACCTGCATCTTCCTACAGAAAGGCAGTTACAGGATGTTTTCCTGGAGGCCAAATGCCCAACTGCCTGTTCAACCTCCCCCCCCCCCAATTCCTATGTCAGAAAACCCTTTCCTGATTCTACACAACCATTCCAAGAGATGCCCACCCCACCCAGATAGCCGTGGCTCTGCCTTGGGGAAAGGAAAGAGTTTGTGCTCCCAGGAAGGTACATCTGACTTCTCAGGGCCCACTGCAGACACTGTCCACTCCACTCAGAAATGGAAAGAGGGCCTGAGATCAGCAGGGCAGGAGAGCTGCCCTGCCCACCACCGGCTGCATCACTCTGCACCTCCCCTGGGCAACACAATAGAGTCGATCCTGTGGGCAGAGGTGTGGGTGAGCCAGCCCCGAAGTTGTGAGCATGGGAAAGCTGATCCCAATTACTTATCTGTCATGTGGAGTCATGGGTGGGGGTGAGATGCCCTCCCTCACACTCCCATCAATGCCTGAAGCAGGTGGGAGAGCTGGCCCTGTCCAGCTGCAACCCCCAGGAAAGCAGACCCTGCACCTCACGTGGGCAGCACAACAGAGCTAACCCCACTGGCAGAAGTGTGGGTGAGCCAGCACTGATATTGTGACCATGGAAGAGCTCACTTGTTGTGTGGTGGCATGAACGAAACAGAAGTGTGTGTGTGTGTGTGTGTGTCCTGCCCATCAATACCTGAGACAGGTGGGAGAGCTGGCCCTGAGGTCATAAGAACCGGAGAGCTAGCCCCGCCCCTCATCTGCTGCCACTCTCGGGAGAGCGAACCCTATGCCATGCCTGGGCATCACAGTAGAGCTGGCCCTGAAGGTGTAGGTGTGGGAGATCTGACCCTGAGGATATGAAAGCGGGAGAACTGGCCCCGCCTCTTGCTCATCCCTGCACTGCAAAGGCGTGAGAGAGCTCACCTGATGGTGAGGACAAGGGAGAGCTGACCAACCCTGCAACTGCCAAGCCCAGAACCAGAGTTATGGGTTGACCCACTCCAATATCCACCCCATCTGTGATCTGCAGGAGAATGGGAAGGGACTGGTCCTACAGACCCAAAGCTGCAGGATCTCCATGACACAGAGCAACAGCAGGATAACCAAGAGGAGTTCCAGTGAGGGCTCAGCATCGATAGCGTAGCAGAAGCCAGAGGCCTGAAACAGACCAATGACTCTGCAATGAACACTTGCAAGTAAAGACATCTGGACAAAGGGTTCACTATGTGACTCACTGTGTCACACTACAGCTTCCATGATGAGAGATTCCCCGATTCCCCCCCCTTTTTTTTTCTTTCCTTTTTTCTTTCTTCTCTTAAATTTATGGGGGCAGGCTGCAAGAGTAGAGGGTGGATATGCAGGGACAGGAAATGAATGGAATGGACATGCATGATGTGAAAGACACAAAGAATAAATAAAAAGGAAGTTAAAAAGAAATGGGAAGCCAGGCTGTGGTGGCTTTAATCCCAGCACTTGGGAGGCAGAGGTAAGCGAATCTCTGTGAGTTTGAGACCAGCCTGGTCTAGAGAGTAAGTTTCAGGACAGCCAGGACTGTTACACAGAGAAACCCTGTCTCAAAATACAGAGAAAAAAGAAAAACAGAGAGAGAAGAAGGATGGGGGGA
The DNA here is from genome assembly GCF_950005125.1 of Chionomys nivalis. Lineage (NCBI taxonomy): Eukaryota > Metazoa > Chordata > Mammalia > Rodentia > Cricetidae > Chionomys > Chionomys nivalis. The sequence continues at coordinate 37,356,068 of NC_080106.1, forward strand.
TCCTTCCTCACTAGTTAGGCAACTTAAGAAATGCACTTATACCTTCGCCCTGTAAGGATGAAAACAATGTGTGGCAAGGACCAAAATCCTACTGGAGGGGCAGACAGTAAGGAAAGTCCAAGGGACTCTCCAGGAGACCAACTGGAACTGCCTAGCAGGATAGTCTCCAGCCATGTCCCCCTGGAGAGCACCCAGATGTCCATTCATTGCCAACAGCCAAGTAAAGGGCACCCTATTTGTCACTGGTATATTTCACATTCATGCAAACAGACACCTTGATAAAATACAACCGACAAGTCTCACATCTCTAGACACACAGTCTTTGTCACCCCCAGGGCAGGAACTCAAGAGGGCAAGTGAAGCTTTCTGAGAGGCAACTACTTTGTGAGACCCAACTGCATGGGGCTGTACAGAGGTAAACATGGTGGAGCCAGTGGGTGACCAAGGAATAGGGTGCAGGGACAAAGGTCTATAAAGAGATTTATCCAAAGGCATTGAATTCATGAGCTTATCATGGCTAAGATGTCCCACAGCCTCTGCAGCAAAGCAGAGGCCTGGAAATGGGACACACTCAAGGCAGGGGGAGATGGACGCATGCTCAGTAGACAGGCAGAAGACGGCCAGTCCAGCCTTCTCTGCCCTTTGCTGTTAGTCTATAGCAGGACTAGATAATGCTACTGCCTTCTTCACATAACCCACGAAACTCTGCTCTTTCTTCTAAGATGACCCTCAGAGACACAGATTAGCTAGCTATCTGGGCACCCCATGTCTTGAGCAAGCAGACCTATAAAGTCAGCTACCGCAAATTCTAAGGAAAAATGAGAAAAGCCTAAAATTTGAAATCCAGGAGATGGTTTTCTGTTCTGGGGAGTGAGGCGCTTCTCAAGAAGACATGGTGTGTGTGGGGGGTGGTCCCCAGATAATCTGCTGAGGGGATGTTCTGCCTCTTAGTCTTGGGAGATCTGTCCAAGGAGTATCTGTGCAGTAACACTTTGCCAAGATGTGCTTTCGAGTTTTGTGCACTTTCCTCTGGGTGCACAGATGGATGCAGAGAATGTGCTTTGGTTCAGAAAAGCACCTCCCAAGGGCTTTGTGGTCCCCAGCACACCTGGGAGACGGTAGAATCTTTAATTGGTGGGGCCTAGGCCTGTAGAGACGGCTCAGTGGTTAAGAATGCCTACTGATTTTTGCAGAGGACCCAGGTTCAGTTCCCAGCATCAACGAGGTGTGGCTCACACCCATCTGTAACTCAAGTTCTAGGGGACCCGACACCCTCTTCTAACCAGTCATGGTGTACATACGTGTGTACAGGCACACATTCATACATATAAAATAAAAGTAAATGAAACTTAAAATAAAAGGGTGGGGCCTAGGGGAAAGAAATGAGGTCACTGGGGGTGTGCCTCTGGAGAGAATACTGGGACTTCAGCCACCCTCTTTCATTTCATCCACGAGGTGAAGGGTTTTGCCACCGTCACCATGATGAACCTCAAAGTACCAGAGGAAATTAACCACGGGCTGAAACCTCCAAAATTATGAGCCAAAATAAATAAACTTTTCTTTTTGTTGTTACTTCTTTTGTTGTCTATTTTTCCCCCTTTAAACATGACCTTGCTATGTTGATGAAGCTGACTCCTAGCCAGAGTCTGTCTCCTGAGTAATGTGGTTTGTGCCATTATGTCTAACTCCTGTCCTCTTTGTAAGCTGATTATCTGAAGGATTTATTACAGAAATGAAACGCTAATGACAGAGGCTTTGGGTAGCCTGGTGGTCAGAGCTGGAGTTTGACCCTGAGGCTCCTCTCTGTCTAAGATGTCTCAGGACCAAGATGGTGATGAGGAAGAGGGCTGCCTGGATGAGCATGAAGCCTCTGCCCAGGGAACAATCCAGGCCAGAGTATATGATCATCACTTTTCTGTTGTGATAAAACACCATGGTCAAAGCAACTTATAGAAGAAAGGGTTTATTTGGGCTTAAGGCGGCATTGGGCAAGAGTCCGCCACCATCACAGTAGGGAAGTGTGGCAGCAAGCAGGTGAGTGAAGCAGCCAGCTGAGAGCTAACTGTGGCTTTGGAAACCCCAAAGCTGATTTTCAGTGACACAGTTTCTCCAGCAAGGCCACACCTCCTAAGCCTCCTGGAAATAGAACCAACTGTGGACTGAGTATTCAAATGCGGGAGACTAGGGGAGTCTCATTCAAATAGCCACAGCATGTGTGACAACCTTTCAGCCACACGCACTGACCCCTCATTCCCAAATTCCCTAAGCCAAAGATGATGTGTTTCCAGCCACAGATTTGTAGGGTTGTTACACGAAAGAGCTAATGCACAGCTGTGAACTCTTAGCATTAGAGATCTGTTGGGTTCCTTCAAAGGAGCTGTCAGGAGGAAGAGTGGCCCTCTATTCTTAATCTGTTTTTTATAATTTATTTAACTTTATTTTATGTGCATTGATGTGAAGGTGTCAGATCCACCAGAACTGGAGTTACAGACAGTTGCGGGCTGCCATATAGGTGCTAGGAGTTGAACCAGTGCTCTTATGAGCCCTCTCTCCAGCCCCTATTCTTATTCTTGAATGAATTAAAGCTTGCTGAAGATCTGTTGCTGCATCCTTTCTCCAACATGGTGACTCAATACTAATTACAAATGCTCAGCCAATTGCTCAGGCTTGTTACTAGCTAACTCTTACACTTAAATTAACCCATATTTTTTTAATCTATGCTTTGCCATGTGACTTGGTACCTTTTCTCAGTACAGTGTGTCCATCTTGCTCTCTCTGCATCTTCCAGGAACTTTCTCACTCCGCCCTTCTTCATTCTAGTATCCTCAGTATGATTGTCTCACCTAACTTTATCCTGCCTTGCTATAGGTCAATAAGCTTCTTTATTAACCAATGAGAGTAATACATATTCACAGTGTACAGAAGGATTATTCCACAGCACATAAGATCTCCGACTCCCAGCTCAGGGTTCTATTCCCACGAGATGCAGCCTTTCCAGGCTGCCATTCCTGGTGCATCAAAGGCTGTGACTTCTGTCATTATGGAAATCCCTTTGGCCGGAAGCCATCCCTGGTCTGATTAACCAGGGTTGGCAGGTGAGGGACCCACTCTCGATATCAGAGCTCAAATAAGCAAGTCTGCAGTTACAAAATCATGTTTCCACCCAGGGCCTGCCAGTGACTGCCTTGGCAGCCTCTGCCAGGGGAATCTTCCTGGGCTGCGTGTTAAATGTTCTCTCCTTTTGCTGTGATCAAAGGAGTTGCTTGTTCCCCTGATAGGTGACAAAAGATGTCAGAGAGACTAATGAGATAATAGGGGCACCGTCCCTTTCCTTTTGCCTGGAGGAGAGAGACAGAGACTGGGTGGCATTTAGGATTTCGGGAGTGGTGCGAATGTAAGGGTGGAGGCTGCCACAGATACAGAGAACGGTATCCCAACCTAGCAGGCTCCAGCAGCTGACATCAGGTGGCTGAGCTACCAGTGGCTTACATCCTCCAGGCAAAGCATCTTAGTGTGTTGTATGGCACGCAGCCTCAAGCACTGTAGACTCTACTGTAGCTCTGAGACTGTGTGTAATGATTAATTTCGAAGTGAGCATGTGACCTCATCAGAACCAAAGAGAAGTGGTCTTGGGGCTCCTTTACACAGACTACTAGAGGATGAGGATGCTTCTTGCTGATCTTGGCATGATAAGGCAAGATTGGAGCTCCCAGGAAGCTTGTCCAAGAAGAATTAAGGAAACAGAGCCCTAAAAGGTGCAAGATAGACAATGAGTTCTGTTGATAATAGCACCTAGATCAAGCTGCACCTGATTGCTAGTTTCCTCATTGGTTTGCTTAGGCCGTTGTGATTTCTCCTGTTTGCAGTTGTAAAACAACAGCCATTTCATGATCTTTTATCACGTGAGCATCCAAGGCGCCACACCCCTACAGCATCTTCATTCTGTAAGTTTCCTAAGAACTTAGCAAATGGTTCCACCCATCAATCTACATTTCCAGACATCATCTTCATCCCCTCTGGGCATGTCACACACCCACATGGTAGAACCTTGTGTAGCTGGACACAGTGCTACAAGCCTGTATTCCTATCACAAGGAAGGCTAAAGCAGAAGAATCGCACATTTAGGGCCAGCCTGGACTACATAGTAAGATTTGCCCTCTCTCCCCCAAAGACCATCAAAACAACTCAGAGGGCAAGGGTGCGGCTGAGCAAACTTGAAACCTGAGTTCATGCCCCAGGATCCACAGGGTAGAAAGACATAACTCCAGTAAATTGTCCTCTGACCTCCACAGGTGCCGCGGCTCACGTGCGGGTGTGTGTGCACATAAACACACAAATAAATAAAAGTGACTTTCGCAAATCTCTGCTGGCAAGGGCATTCTAAAGAGGGAAACTGAGGCTTGCTCAAGTTGGTGCCACAGGGTAAGCTCCTGGCAGGGGCCATCCCTGTGCAGTTTTTTCAGTCTTGAAGTCTTCCTGCAGAATGAGCCCCGGGGAGTAGACCGGAAGTCCTTGAAGTCCTGGTGACTGCTTCTGTCTTTCTTGAATGTGACAGTCCTATTCTGCAGTTGCAGATAAAGAAGTAGTAGAGACATTTGATGCCCCTACTATTTTAGGCAAGTTTCCCTAGACAAAAAGAACTCAGTACGTGTGTTTGTGTGTATATATGTGAGAGAGAGAAAGGGAGGGAGGGACAGAGGCATATCACGTGTGATATTATTTTCATTATTACATATCATATAAACATTAAAATTCGATGCATATATACTAAAAGGGACCTTCACTTGGCTTACACGAATAGGGTCTGAGAAGTCCCACAACCATCTGCACACTGGAGAGGCTGAAAACATGCTAGCTGTCTAGCACACAAAGCTGGATTGCTTCCGTGGCCCCAATCTAATGGAGAGGATTCCCCGAGAGCTGCTGGCCTTCACTGAGTTCTGACGTCAGCAAAGGATGGCAGCCACCCGAGAGGGGGTGACAATGTGACTCTCAGGAAAGGGTAAAGTCAGGCAGCACCACGTTGTCCCACAGACTTTTCTGTCCACGTGACCCGTGGGAAGGTGACAGTCACTGGAGGTGTATGTGTCGGGGGTTTCTTCAGAAAACCCTTCCTGAGCCTTTCCTCATAGGCCTATCCCGAGGTGTGTCAGGCTTCTATAGCGGCTGTCTCTCCCCGGGGAGGCTGACAATCAGTGAGTAGCTCAGACAATAAGACTGGGTGCCTCAGCAGTCCCAAGCTGGAGTTAAAACCTGGAAGTTTCTGGAGAGCCACTGGTCCCTGCTACATGGCAGAAACCCGATGTCAGTGACGAAATCAGCAACAGCAACAGCAATAGGGTAAGTCAGCTCCAGGGCAAGAGGGAGGCCTAGCTATAGCTTCCTTCTGCCTTGCTTTTTTTGTCTGAATTGCTACCAGAAGGGGCTACCCACAATGTGTGTGTATGTGGGGTGTGTGTATGTGTGTATGTGTATGGGTGCGTGTGTGTGTGTGTCTTCCCACAGCACCAAAAGCAATCAGGACAGTTCATTCTTCAGGTGCAGCTGCCTATTCAGGTGACTGTAATTTATGGCAGGTTGTGACATTAAAGCCAACTATATCAGGTATGATGGTAAGTCTTGGTTGTCAGTTTGACAGGGTCTGGAATCAACTGAGACACCATATTTGAAAACTGGGCCCATGACCAAATCGGCACGTACTGTTGCAGCATGCTTCTCTACAGCTGGGAGTAAACACTAACCGAGCAGCTGGTGGGAGGCAAGGGTCTCAGTTTACCGCTTTTCGGATGTAGTCCATCCTCCTGGGAAGCCAGGGCCCTTGCTGCTATTGTGCGCTTGTGTTTACATTGGGGGGGGGCAGGCTCTGGTTCTGTTGCCCAAACTAGCTTCAAACTCTTGATCCTCTTGCCTCAGCCTCCCACCAAGGGCTGGGATTACAAGTCTGAGTCACCACACCTCATGGTCCCAATCCTTGGGAGGGAGAGGGCCAGGTGGTCCCCTGACTTTTGTTAACAGCCCTGCCATTCTTCCTGCTACAGTCAGCTCTCATCAAAACAGCTTCAATGTTCTTGTCTGTATAATGGGAACAGTAAGAGGCTCACAGAGTACAGCTGGAAGAGACAAGAGACTCTCACGTAGGTGGGGGCCCGTGGGATCTGAGCACAGTTATTTCTGCATCTAGCTAGCCAATGGTTCCTCCTCCCCCTCCCCGGAGAGGTGAACTCTGCAGTGCTTCCTTCAGACTTTCTGTCTGTCTGTCTCTCTTTCTTCTTTTTAAGATTTATTTATTACAGTGTTTTGCCTACATGCCATAAGATCTCATTACAGGTGGTTGTGAGTTACCATGTGGTTGCTGGGAATTGAACTCAGGAGCTCTGGAAAAACAGCCGGTGCTCTTAACGTCTAAGCCATCTCTCCAAGCCCTCCTTCAGACTGTCAAGGACTCCACAAGCAAGAAACCTCAAGACAAAAAAAGCTTAGCTGCCTTGCTTCCAGCCAGGGTGGTAACTAGGGAGGCAACTCAGGCCCGCCCTCCCAGTTCACATGGTCCCAGGAGAGCCACCTAAGGAATCTTGTATCCCAGGACTCACATAGGGCTTTATACACAGATGTGGTTGCAAAACCTACCACGGGACAAGCAAGGCCACCACAGGCACCATGAGAAAGTCCAGCTGGGTTGCTGGTTAAAATGAGGAGGGGCTGCATCTATCTAAGCAAGGATGAAAGCACAGACACCACGTGTCCCATCTCCCAAGGGACATCTCAAAACGACGAGCGGAGCAACAAGTGGTGTCTCTCCTTGTAGCATCAGTTCCTCGCCAGGCTCCTGTCGGGCTTTGAGCAACATCTGGGCAGCTGTTGGGCAGTGCTTAGACTGTCACTGTGTTTGACGCTGGCTCCTGAACCTGTGTCACACTAGCCTTCAAAACAACGAATGCTTATTAATTACAGCATGCAAATCACAAAGTGATCCTTCATTAGCTTAATTGCCTCTCCTAGTTTATCAGTAAACTGTGCTTCTCAATTCCTAATCCCCATATCTGATGCTGCCAGCTGCTAGTATGGGATGCTTGCAGACGGTTTAGAGGGTGCTTGTCTGTCCTGCCGTCTCCCCTCGCCCCCTCCCCACACTTATTTTCTTCGGAAAAGAGCTGGCAGCTGCTATGCCTAGTCCAGACCAGTCTGGCCCCCAGGTCAGAAAGAAGTGGATCTAGGTCAACGTGTGTTAGAAGACAGGGAGGAACCCCCGAGGTCATGCGTGGCCTTTGGCATCAGTGTGGACGGTGGACACCCCCATTCTTGCTAATGGTGGTGTGAAGAAGGACCTCCCTGCTCAGACTGCCCAGTGACTTAGATGCTATCACCAATGCATAGTCGAGAGAAACATGCTAAGATTTGCAGAAGACGAAAAGGGTCCACCCAGGACGACAGAACAAACGGATGGCCACGCAGGGCCTCCATGCAGGTGGGGTATTACCTAGCACATGCCTACAGGAGGAACAGTACCACAGGCAGCCAGAAGGTGCAAGTGGAACAACTGATGCAGGAAATTGGCAAGGGAATCACTCTGACGGCCAGAGTGTCATGTGCAGAGCTGAGCCCTTGTCCCGACAGCCATGGGATGTGTCTGTGTGGGAAAACTTGATCATATTGGTGTGTGAGCATGCTTTCTGTCTGTGGTGTTAGGAACCAACAGAAGGGGAGCGAGCCCCTAAAGTAGCTGTACCAAGGCGGGGAGACAAGGGAGGAATTGTGGATGGGCTACTAGGAGCTCTGTCTTTGTCGTTTGCTAAACAGAGAATAAGTTTTAGGGTGAGAGACTGAGTTCAAGGCAGATGTCATTAGAACTCTGTTGCCTAAATATAAAGATGGTCCCTGAAGCCATGGAGCAGACGAGACCCAGGGAGTCTGAGGGGAAGAGAAGGGGGCCAGGACTGAAGTCTGAATAATATCCTATTCTAATAGTTTTTTATCTGCAAATAATTATATGGGTACAGGAAGCAGCAAAGATATCTCAGACAGGTTCCATGCACCCGTGTATGACACCATTTTATATGGAAGGTTAGGTAAAGCTGAAAGCTACAAACCCCAGGCTGGACGAGACGGAACAGGTTATGACATCAGGAAAGCAATCTCAGTTGAGATTGGGTCTGGCTGCAAGTGAGAGCCGTCAAACAAGAGTGGAGTTGATGTCTTTTCACAAAATAGTCAACACAGACATCTACCCCAGCATAGAGACCTTGCTCCTCCAAGTCCTTAGGGACACAACCTTCTTCCCGCCACTCCAGAATCTCCAGGGTATAGACTTTGTCCTCACGATCCATTTTGGTACCTAAAACTGTAGCCATAACTTCAGCTTTCCATGTCGCTAAACGGAGGAGGGAGAGGCAGGGTGGAAAGGCGATAAGCATATAGTAAGCCATTTCTAAGGAAGGGTCCCGGGAGCTACATATTGACCAGAAGTTAGTCAGAACATTTAATGTGAGATAGGCCGAGAACTGTTTTTATTCTTGAACTCAGAACCAAAGGCTGCATTCCCAAGGAATACAGAGGAGAAGGGAGACAGGGAGCAGGTGGGCGCCTTTGTAGGGCCTAAGGGGAGCTGCGCTCTGCACCTGACAAACTTCCATGAGACCAGGAAACCTGTTACAGAACGGTCTCACGGGTTCAGAGACAAGAAAATCCATAGCAAGGTGGCAGAGACGATGACCATTGCCCATCTGATCTGAGAGCCCTGGACTGTGAGCACCGTATTCTTTAGGGGAGGTGTCATGGAGGTGAGAATTCTTAAACAGAGAATGCAAATATAAACCTCAAGGATTCCAGGAGAAGACAGCAAACAGACAAAAAGGAAGGTGGCCAGCACAGGGTAGCAGTCAGGGGATTTAACAGGAGCTGTGGGAGATGGAGGACTTCCTGTCTTCGTTGGTGGCTCCAGAGTGGGGCCCAGGAGTGGGTGGTGACAGGAAGAGAAAAGGGGCATATGTCACAAAACTGAGACCTGAGGTCCAGGATGTCGATGGGTGGGGGACAAGATTCTCCAGGTCACCCCAGCAATCCAGCTACGCTAAATACACTTTAACCTTCTCAGGGTTATTATGACGCCTGCCTCTCCTAGACCTGGATGGGCTCCCAGGAGACAGACTTTCCCTTACCCAACCACACCTGGTCCTCTGAGCTCCCCACCCACCAGCCCTCTAGGAAGCAAAGATTGGGATCCTTCAGCAAGCCTAAGTCATAGGCTCTGCCCGTGCAGGGATCATCTGAGCGGTAGCACCATTTCCACGGCCCAGCCCGCACCTGCTGCTCTGTTTAAGCCTCTCTGTGTCAGCACAGCTCTTCCTGCGCCTGGTGAGCTAAGCTGCCCTCAACAAGTGACTGACAGGAGTGAGTGGGTAATCTCTCAGCTCCTTGGCTCGGTAAGGGTGGGCAGCAGGGGGGGCGTGCCTACTGGAAACTCCCCACACTCTCCTGGAGAACAAGATTATGACAGTCTGTCCCTTCGCTGCTCCCTACCATCGGTTTGGTTCCTCCCTCCCCTCCTGGTGTTTTACTTCAAAATAAACATGTATCCAAATTATTGTCTTGAAATCCTCTCCCGAGAAAAGCCACATAACTGGATGGTTGCCAGGTACTAGAAGAGCGGTAACTCCGTGGTGGCCTCTGGGCCCCACACCCTACTAGTCTCTGGCAGCTGGCCAGAAGGCTGCAGCCTTAACATTTTACAAGTTCCTCGTGGGTTGCACCTTTCCATCTCATAGGCCACACTCCAGCCACATGACCTCACCCAAACCGACCCTTGGCAAAACTGATCGCTTTGTCCAGGCTAGTTTAGACTACACACTTATGGACAGAAAGGGTGTCGGAGTAAACCTTATAAGCCAGACTTACCATCTTTTCCAGAATGAGCTGTCCACAGTGGGTTCATAATTTAAAAAAAAAAAAAGCAGCTGATTGACCCTCCCTGCCAAGAAGCTCCTCTTTCTCATCTGGTTCATTCACTGGTACTGAGCCACCCCCAAACGCTAGAGCAGAAGGGGGGCAGACAAAAACAACACAACTATATGGGGGGTGCAGGATCATGCTGCTCCCACAAAGTGCCTCTTCCAAGGCTCCCCCAAATGCTTCCCGCCTGTGAGCCCCGTGGGTGTTCTAGGACTTGTGTTGACACATCCTTGGCTGGCCTAGCAATGGCCTACTTGTCCCCATCGCTGTGACACTTGGAAGGAGAGGCTATGTCAGCAGGGCTGACCTCAGCCTGGGCAGCCTCGGACCGCCACCTCAGACCCCACAGGAGGGGCAAAGTCACCCCCCCCCCCACACACATCTCCCATCAACTTTTCATAAAAATCAATTTCTGTCCCGTTTTTGCAGTGTACATAAAAGGCGGTGGCATCAATTAGCCTCCGGTCCCTCCCATCCTTTCCTCCTGTCTTTTCTGGAAGCCTCTTTGTAGGAAAATCTCATATTTCAGCAATTTGCATCATCCACACATTCCGCTTTGAAGTTCTAAGTTATGGTAAGAAAACGACCCACTTATCTGCCCATAAAAAATGTTCAAAGCTTATAAAGTCCTAGAACAGATGTACATTATCATTGGATTTGCGGCCTTTTTGCTGGAGCGTGCCTAATAATTTCCGCCGCCCCTGGCCCCTTTCCCACCCCCATGAGCACAGCCTCTTCATAGAATCCCGCCCGCCCCTCAGCCCTCCTGCACCCACCCCCGCACGGAACCCCGCCCCCAGCTCCTCCCCGCATCTCTTCTTCACAGAAGCCCGCCCCTTTGGCCTTTCTCAGCAGCTCCTTTCCACAAAAGCTGGACCCCGCCCCTCCCACATCTCCTCTCCTCAGAAGCCCTCCCCCCTCCCGCATCTCTCTCTCTCTGCAGAAGCTGCTCCCCACTGGGCCAGGCCGACTTCAAAGGTCCTGGGTTGCCTGTGAGAAGCAAAGCACAAAGTGGGAACACAGGGGCTTTTAAATTCCCCCACGTTAAAGTCAATATTGTCCCTCCCCCCTCCCCCCACTTTGCTGGCAGAGGGGCGCAAGTCCGTTCTTCCCTTCTTGCCTCCTGCCACCAGTTCAGCAATTACCAGAGGGACATGCAGGCTCCAGATGTCTAACCTTGCATGTCTCACACCCCCTTCTTTTAAAAAGAGTTTGTTCTTTGACAATTTCATATATGTATATAATGTATTTTGGCCGGATTCAGCTCCATCTCCCAATTCTTTTCCTCTCCCACTTCCTTTGGACCTCTTCTTCCTGATAAACCACTGAACTTGATTTGGATGGTTGCATGTTTATGAGCTGTTCACTGGACCATGGGCGACTTACCACCTGCTATGTCCTTGAAGAAAAATTACTTTCCCCTCCCCCAGCTATCGTTAACTTCCAACAACTCCTTACGCAGGCACGGGGCTTCCTAACCTGCTCCACACATGTGCTCAGTCTCATGCACGCCACCACAGCCGCTCGGTGTTTGTAGGAGCAGTGGGCACATCATGTCCTGAAAACACTTGTCCCCATTCTCTGGCTCTTAGCATTGTTTTTTTCCTGTCCCCTCTTCCGAAATGTTTCTGGAGCCTTGGGGGCAGGGACTTGATATAGATGGAACACTCAACAGTCACTTATTTTCAGAGCACTGACCAGTTATGAGTCTGCATTAACCACTGACCACTGCAAAACGGAGCTTCCCGCCCAGAGAAGAGAGCAGCACCAACCCGCCTGTCTAAACATGACTCTCTACAAGGTAGCTTGACAGTATATCCATTTAGCAAGACAACAGTATTCCCCCTCCAGGCTATGACCTCCCAGGCTTTTGACTGGATTTACAGTACCAGGCATGCATTCCCTCCTGTGGAGCAGACCTCAGATGCAATCTGAAAATGGTTGGTTATCCTCGTAACTTCGTGCCGCTGTTGTAGCGGTGGGCACATCTTCCTGGAAGGTCAGCGTTGAAGCATCCTGTTCACTGCTCGGTAATACGATGACGCCTCTTCCCCCAGCAGTCTGAATAACCACTGTGAAAGCTAGTCATTAGAAAGGAAGTTTTCAGGTCAGTTCTAGCTTGACTTTTCTGTGTCTCGAATTTAGAGTGTCTTGTCTCTTCAGGAGTAGGGTCTTACTATCCAGGTATGATGGTGGTCAAACGCAATGGCCATAGCTGTATTTGAGGGCATCTTTGGGGCCTCCCTGACTAACAACGGATGAAGGTATCCCAAGCCTGGCACTGGGATCTTCAGTTAAATTATGGCTTCTGGGAATGGCATTCTCCACCCATATATGGCACCTCTGTTCAGACTTCTTTTTCAAAACATTTATTTTGAATTATCTTACAAAGCAATGGTTTTCATGAGCTTCTCCATACACCTCCAGTTTTGCTTAACCTCCCCCACTCTCCCTCCTCTCTTTACCTCTTCTGCCTCCATCCTTGCTTTATGTTCCTTCCTGCACTTAAAGACTGCCCCCGCACATCTGGAGCAGCAGCAACCCCGCACATCTGGAGCAGCAGCATCCCCGCACATCTAGAGCAGCACCACCTCCGATAGATCTGGAGCAGCGCCCCTGCACATCCAGTCCAGGATGGAGACTGACTAGTGTATCCTGAGCTCCTTGGTGGGGAAGCACACCACAGACACCCACAGTAGGTGGTGCTGAGTCACCATGTGCCCTACAGTGAGGCTCCCCATCCAGGGTGGTTTCAAGTCCTTTCACCATGCCCTAGCCAGTGGCATATGCTATCTCACACCGCTGAGCTTCCAACTTTTTTATGTCTCTTAGGTTCAAGAAGACACCATCCACCAGGCCCCCTTCCAAACCCTACCAACCCTGGCTGGTTCCCTCGCCACTCACCCACATTGGCTTCCAGCCTTTCACCCAATGCCTCAGGGTCTTATCTGGATTGCTACCTGGCCAATTCCTCATCAATCTTGCAGTCTCACCTACGCATGGTTCTAACTCTCTCACACCCTCAGTCTGTTATGTGCCATTAGACCTCCATGTCCCCACAGCCTGTAGCAATGCCACTGTGTGACAGCTGCCCCCACCCCACTGGCCTGTGAGTTCTGTGAGAGCCTATCAAGATGGGGGTCTGCTTTGGTTCTCGTGAGCACTTTTGATGGACTTGAACACTTCATGACACAGTTGTTGATTACTACATACTAGAAAAGCACGGACAGAGAGAGAACTCTGGAGATAAACGTGGAATGGGTGTGGTCCAGAGAATGGCCAGCTGAGTCTGAGATGGTCATCTCTGAGCAGTGAGGCCCAACTCTGTGCTCTGCCCAAATCCTTCTCAAACCCTGCTCAAGTTTGGCAGCTCCTTGTAACCACAGACTGATGAGTTATAAGGAAACCATAGTAAGACATCTGGGGCATGCACAGGCCAACGCTGAGGGAAGGGGAAGGAAGGAAGCCAGTCTTGGAAAGGTTGGGCATGGAATCTCAGGACCAACCACATCACAACCAGATGCTGCACTTTGTGGTCAAAGTCAGGGGATGTGGGACCAAGTGACCTCAGTTAGGACACTACACCCAGCCTCTCAGGTCACCCAGGGCCCCTGTAACATGAACCCTGCTAAGACCCCACAAGATAACATCAACACCACTATTCCTCTCTTCTGCACCCCAAAACATTCATACTAGAGTCCCAGTTTTCAGCCTGTGCCAACTTCCTGGACACAGAACAAGCATGCTACAGGAGCTGGACAGCAGCATCTCTGGTGCTTCTAAGCCAATCACCAGAGATGCTTCTCAGGCTGGTATTGGGCACAGCTGGGTCTGGTTGGAGGCTGTGCAAGAGCCTAGGAGTATGAACCCTTTAGTCACTGTACAGGCCTCTCACTGGCACTCATCCGGGTCCTTGGACTGTGGTGAACAGAGACTTGGTGGAACCACATAACTGACATAAACAGATCTGAAAAGCGGGTTCCATCCTTGACGGGTGCTGTACTGTGCTTTTAGCAACCTGTGTATCTTTGTGTGCAACTCCAAAGTTATTATCTAGGGCATCTTTATGGTCATTCGCGAACATGGAAAAGCATTGAAATGGCTGGCTGCTGGCTGCCTGGCTGCTCACGCCTAGCTGGGGAAGAACAGGACAATACCCTGGTCTCTGGTTCTAGCTCTCCTCTTATAAACATGTCCTTGTCACAATTTCTTTCTGGGCTTTGCTCTGTGCTGGGGATTTTACTGTTTAAAATGGTTCCTGGGCCTAAAGCATGGGGAAGCTGGGATTGTCTCGAGGAGTCAATGCCAGGCTGGAGATGTGGTCCTATAACCACGCTCAATGTGAGTATCAGTATCCAGGAACTAAGTGACTGCTCGGGACAATGCGCACAGGCTGGCTGACGGCAGTGTCATGAGAGGCTGGCAGGAACCTCACTCTCTACGTCCCCAGGAACAGCAGGTAAGTACTCACACTGAGTGTCCAAGGCAACCTGGCAGACGAACTGCAGAGATGAAGGAGCACAAACTAGCCACAAACACTGATCAACACTGAGAAGGAAGGGACTGCAGGATCCACGAGCTTCAGGGCCCTTGGTAAGCCTGGAATGTCTCCAGAACTCTTTCTCTTTCAAACTACCTGAACTAGTGACAGTGAAGGAGGCCCGTGGAGAAGGCGTGGTCCTGGCTAGTCTCGGTCAATGCCTGCTGGCCATTCAGTCAAAAGCTTTAGAAGGCTGCTATTTCTCTGAAGAAGGGCCCCACAGGCTGCCAGCATCCAGTCCTATCTACCTCTGTAGGCTCAGAGCTGTCACTCTCTGAGACCAGGGTTGGGGCAGACTCATGGTGATGCACGGTGGCTTTTCCAAGTTCCCAAAAGCCAGGTATAGAGGGAAAGAACAACCCCATGGGATATGGTCAAGAAAAGCAACAGGCCAGGTAGGGTGACTCTCAAGAATGTGGCAGAAGGACAGCTGCAATTGGGGCGAGGGCAGGATAGCACCCACAGTCTCCTGGGGCCATAGTCTCCTAACAGAAGCTTCTGTTTATGATAGGCCTCGTACATGCAATGCTCTGTGCTGAAGCTTTACAGCCGTGGGTCCATCTATCTTCACACGAGTTCCGTGAGGTGGGAACTGATGAGCCCATTAGAAAGTAGGAAACCAGGGTATCAGTAGTCAGGTGACTGAGCAGTGTACTGTCAATCATGCCAACTGGGGCGGTCTCCTGAACCTACAGAAGCTGCAGCAGGACAGGCAGCATTGGGGTCCCCTGGCAGCATTGGGGTTCCCTGCCCACGCTGAGCTCTCCAGACTAGCCAGCAGTCTTTCTGCTCCTGTTCCTGGGGAGCTGGGTGGCATCAGTCCAGGCAGCTCCATGTGGAAGGCACCCCTTTCCCATCTCCTATCTTGCTGGAAGCTCCAGAGATCCAGGAGCTTAAAGCTGAGTGGATTTCGTCAGGCTACTTGACAAAGCAATCGAGGTTTGGGGCAATCTCACCTCTGGGGTTTTGCCATGGTCAGCCTTGTTCACTTGAGTAATGTGTTATGTGGTGAAGGCCACCGGGGCTCCCTGACACCTTCCTGTGAATGACACCTTCCTGTGAGTGTTCAGGCCTGGAACACACCCTCACCCGGATCCAGCTCAGCTCCCTGCGATCCAGCTCAGCTCCCTGCGAGAGGTGCAGTATGAGAGACCATGTACCATGAGCTCCAAGGCAGCTAGGCCAGGATGGGAAGACTTGGGGCCAGGGATGGGCCCCAGGCCCTGGCAGGCTTGTACATTACTTGAAGGGTCAGACACTACTCAGCTCCCACAGATTGCTGCATGGAGGAGGGTGATTTTGAGTTTCTCATTCTCATGAAAAAACAAGCCTTGATTTTTTTTTTTTTTAAGTGAAAACTTTAGATTTTGGACATTCATTCAAAGTCTCTGAAACTCTGAAATGAGTCAAACGTGACATGCTGGGCCTTTCTAGGGCTGCCCCAGCTGTCGGGGGTTAGCATAGGAGTTGAGAAGACTGAGTGGAAGGGGGACAGTGGGCCAGAGCTCTGGGAAACTTGGGCTTTTCCCTGCTTTATCTACCCTTTGCCACATACCATATGGGCACGTGGTCCAGGGCTTACTACTGAATTGTCCGGCCCCTCCCCAGGTTCCAGGTACTGGGTATCTGGAAGGGATCTGTGCCTTTGGGTAGACAGCAAGTGCCTCCAGTAGGAAAAAGGCCTTGAGTTGATCTGGGGTTGGCTTCTGGGGACAAGTGTCTGGACAAGTTTGCCTACTGAAGTCCCTCCATTCTCCATTCTATGGTTGAAAGATCCTTCTCGTCCAATCACAATCAATTGTTCAAAACCACAAAGAACATTTGACTAAAGTGTCACTGGTTCCGGGGGAGGTGGGAACCAACCAATCAACCAACCAGAAAAAAACAAAGACAACATAGTAATGGTTTGTTTCTTTTTAAATAAACTAAATTATTGCTTTTGCTCTGTTATTTTATTGGCTTTTTGTTGTTGTTGTTGTTGTTCTAGAGAACAACCCAAGGCCAAACATAAGCTACGCAAGCGCTCTAGCACTGAGCTACATCTTGAGTACGTTTTCAAAACAAAATCAAAAGATAGCAATGCCATTGCTTTGCACACTTTTATCCCTAGGACACCACCAGGGAGGATGTTATGACTGACATTTGGACATAAACTTCCCTGTTGTCTTGCAGCGGGTGCCTTATCTCTTTCTCCAACATGCTCTCTCTCCTATTCACTAACCACCTACAGACACACGGGGCTCCCAAAGAACCCCACTTGGGGGTTGCAGACAAGACAGAAACTTGGGACCAGGTTTGGAGGCACGCACTGCTTGCTGCCCTCTGCTGGACTTGCTAAGGCTCCAGGAAGAACAGCCTGGTTGGAAAAGGATGAACAGATTTTGTGGTCTGCTTTGATGAGTGCATCCAGAATTTTGTTTTCAGAAATATCGAGCAGAGTAACACTAGTTAACACAGGGCATCAAAACGCTGGTGGAGGTGAGGAATAACCCTGTCAACCTGGGAACCTTTAAGATCTTTGACCTTCCTGCTTCTCACTCTGAGAGCTAAGCCCCAAATGGTTTCCCCATCCACCTTTCTTCCTAGGGACAGGGGTCTGCCAAAGCTGGCTCTCACAGTGACCTGGTACCTTGTAAACAAAGTGGTGGCCACACTGAGCTCTATGCTGCCAAGTCAACCTTGGCCCAGGGCTCCAAGGCCAAGTGCGGGAATCAGGAAGAGGGGTTTTAAAACGTGTATGCCTATCTTATTAATGCCAGATCTTCTCTTTAAGTGGAGGGTGAAGTCTGTGTCCATGTCAGTGTCACATGGACCACTCCAATAGGGCCACTAGATCTCAGTAAGTCCCATTCTCTGAAAGGTTTGTGGCTTTGTGGCAAAGGTGTAGACGGGCTCTTCAGAGCCAATGGCAGCACAGGTAGGAGAGAAACTTTACCCATACAAATAGAGGTACTAAGCCCTCTAGCCTGGTCCTTTGCCTAGGTTATGGTCACTTATTCTAAGTTCTATGGAGTTTTTGGTCCCTATTACAGCACAGGAGGGGGTGTCTCTCCTTATCTCCCTCCTATCTCACTCAATACACATACTCCTTGAGGCAGTGCCAAAACACAGGCTCTCAGAAATCTCAGGATGGCCTGGGGCCAGAAACACCACTTCTAGGGGTCGGAGCGTCTTAAAAAACACTGTCCTTGTACCTTAACCCTAATTCACCTATCCCCCCTAATCCAGGGGATTGGGCCCGGGAGTCTATATTTAACACGCTTCTTCAGTCCTGGGATCCAAACATTTCTCTCAAAAGGCCTTCAGAAGTTATCTAGGGGATGTTGCAAGACTCTAGAGTATCACCTTGGCTGTATAGGATACTATCTGGGATCCTGAGCTCTTAATGGTCAGGCTACATCCCAGACTCCAAAATCAGCATCATCAGAGATGGGACCAAGAGACTGGCCTCTGTAACTTCCTCCAGGTGATTCTGAATGCAGCTTCCATCCACTGACAGGCTGGCCTGTCATACCAGGAGGGGCCTGGGCCTCAATGAGTTAACTCTTAGCTGCCAGATTGATGGGCTCCATGTAGCAGGATTGCTTGGAAGGCTGGGAGAGAGCAAAGGGCCCACTGGGTCAGCTGGAAGTCAGTGTTTAAGTTAAACCCTGTCACTTCCTGGGACCAAATACTGGGCATTGGGGTCCCTCCAAAAGAAAATATATTGGGAAAGACGGGGGTTGGCCTCAAGGTTCTGCTGCCTCAGAGCAGATCAGAGCCCCAAATGAAGGGGAAACCTGGGGTGGGGGTGGGGGGAGTTTAATGATGGGAAGGGTGGCCTGTGCCTGCGTCTAGTATCAATAAGGCAGCTAGCTGATGCATCTCCACCGTCTCTACAGACACAGTTCTGCTGCCGCACTGGGAATGGTAGGAAACCAAAGCCAACACCAGGAAATTGGTTGCTAGAGTGAACCTGGGTAAAGGGCAAGGTTGCTTTGGAGAATCTGGAGTGTGCAATCCCCTAGGGCCAGTGGTGTGGCTGGCAGCCTGCACCTTCACACTGAGCTGAGGCTGCTGGGTGGCATCTATAGCCCAGGTCAGGGGTCACAGGGGCTGCTCGTTAGAATGAATTTTGACAGGTAGCCCCTCTCTCTCTCTTCTCCTCTCTGGCTTTTGATCCTCAGGCCCAGCAGCAACCTGAGAAATCTGAGGTGTGAATGCAGGGCAAAGGAGAAGGTCAAACAGGTCCTGGCTATGCCCTTTGCCAAAATGCCTAATTGGCATGGCTGGGTGTGTGGTGCTCCCGAGACAGGGAGGTGAGAGCACAGTGGCTATCCACCCTCCCACCAAGCAGCTAGTGCTGTGTATGAAAGTGCTCAAAGCTTCACGGCCACGATGCTTTAAATCAATCAAACAAACAAACAAACAAAAACAAACCGAGATACTTCTCTAGGCTCCAGGGATGCTGGGTGCTCAGAGCTCAGGGGCCAGAGAAGCAGCAGTTGCGCCCGGGAACTGGGTCACAGCTACACAAAGGATCCAACTTCATCTCCTCTACCTTCCTCCCTCTCTCCTTTCTCCTTCTGGCTCCTCCTAATTATTTGCTATAACCATCTTTAAGGGGTCACCTACAATAGCTTCAAAACGGAAAACACACTTGCTATTGAAACCAGCAGCTCTGTATTGACACCTTCTGCCACTTTCTGTCTCAAGAGTAGACAGCGAGACAAGTTACGTACAAGGACCCTCTGTGCAGTATGTCACGGCGAAGGATGAGAGACAACCCACAGGCCTGCCGGGAGGTGACAGTGCCTCTGAGCAAGAGAGGGCTGAGCAGCTGTTAGGGGGAGAGAGTTCAGTGACTCAGGGGGAGGTCCCCAAACGCACTGGGCTGCAGAGAAAAGAGCCTAAGAATGAACGCTATGCTGGTCCTTGGATAAAAATAAAAGAACAAGGTGGGGAGGGGACTGAACATAACTGCTGGGTTTTCTCTCTTAAAAATAGATCAGAAAGAAATAGTGCAAAATGTCAGTATTTGAAACTTCTGGGTGGGGAGTTCAAGATTACCATTACACAACCGCTTCAAACTCTGAATTTTTTTAAATTAACAAAATTTAAATTTGATATATTCTATAGAATGCATTTATTCTAGTAATAAAGACAGCCAGCATCTGGATTGTGCTCATGAGGGAGCAGTATTTCACTTACAATGCATGCTGAGGAAAGGGAGTCGGGCCTTGAGTCCCTGCAGCCTGGCTAGTCCCTGCCCCAACCACCACACTGTACCCACGGTCCTGGAGGGCATCTGGACCTGGATGCTGGCATGGAGCCTGGTGAGTTCCCTTTTACTATAAGCTTCTATGGGCTTTTACAGGTGAACACGGTACTATTTTTATAAGATGACTTTTAAGTTAATAGGAAGGGGCCCTCCCTCCCCAGGCTGAGGATCCATGTTCTAAAGCCAGCAGCTCCCACTCCCTAGGCAGAGTTGCTCATGGCAACTTTGGATCTGGAGTCCACTGGGTTTTTTTTTTCCTTGTTTTGTTTTTTGGCTGTCTCTCCCTCATCCCTGCCCCAGCTGTTACCAATGCTGACCCTGCATCCTGTGCCAAGTGGTCACATACCAAGTGGGGCATAGTGATTGGTCCAGGGGTGACTACCTGATCCAAACCCAGCCTTTCACAATCCCTCATCAGGCTTTTGTTTCCTAGGAAGTTCTTTTCTCCTGGTCCTGGACCCAGAATGCCAGTAGCTCAGGCCTGCTGACACAGAAACCCTGGTTCATTCATATTGGATCCTGTCATCTCAAAGCCAGCTCCCACAGTGCCTGGCCCATTTGGTTTGGCTACAGTCACTTCCTGTGAGTTGGATTCTAATCAAACAGAAACTCACAACTTCATGTGAGCAAAAGCCGGGGTGCACACCCTTCACGGTGTTAGGGATGCTGACGACTAGAATGCAACGCTGCCACCTACCAAGTGGCTCCCGCAGGTTCTCGACCTCTCTGAGCCTCAGATGCAGGCCCTGGACTTCTATTTCCTGTTTCCTCAGAGTGATGTCTTGAGGATTGCATCAACTAGTCCCAAGCAGACCAGCAATCAGGAAAATGAACACCATAAAAACAACTAATGCTGACTACCCCCAGAAGTCCATGCTTATCAACCATGCTAAACTCGGGAGATGAAGGGTCAGGGCAGACAGCTGAAATAATTTCCTTCTGGGGTCAGACTCTCTCGGGGCCCATACCCAGACTCCTCCCTGCCCCCAAGACCATCACCAGATGCCACTACAGAAGGATGTGGAAGAGGCA
Source organism: Chionomys nivalis (assembly GCF_950005125.1). Taxonomy (NCBI): domain Eukaryota; kingdom Metazoa; phylum Chordata; class Mammalia; order Rodentia; family Cricetidae; genus Chionomys; species Chionomys nivalis. Next base: position 37,376,845 of record NC_080106.1, read on the forward strand.
GGGGAGAGAGTCAGGACTTCCACCCCCGGGGGTTCCACCCAGCCCCTTACATTCCCTGAACGAAGGTCACAGCTTCCAGGTGCCTTTTAACCCTCACCGGTAGCTTAGTGCCATTCTGGGTTCCACTGCCCCTCAGCCTTTGCTCCAGTGTTGACAGTGGTCCTTTCCTGGTTTCTCTAGCTCTTGTCTGATAAAATCCTGCTCTGTGAAGGACGCTGTCCCACGGTCTCATCTGATATCCCTATTCTACTCTAAGTTTCTACACACAAGCAGGTTTCTCCAAAACTGCAGACTTCAAACCCAAAGAAATGACCTCTTACGAGAGGGAGGTGGCTGCCTACGTCTGATGGATGGACGACCCTTACACGAAGCACACGGGGCACATCTGGGTTGCAGGAGCTTCCACAGAGCAGCGCAGTGATTTCTGCACACCAGCAAAGATACCTGAGAGTGTATTTATAGAAAGATACAGAGACACGGACAGGCAGCATCTACCTATAGATACAAAAGTTGCCAGAGAACCACAAAGTGTATCTGCTGATGGCAAACTCAGGTTTCAAACCCTCTGTCATACAATGGTGCCGTCTTGGGAAACCACGCTTCTTTATGTGGCTGCTTCTCTCTGTAGCAGTTTCCAAAAGGAGAAGGCTGGCTCCAAGGACAATCCTTAAATACAGGTGCATCCTTCAAAAGCAAAGGGGGGCGCACAGGAGGAGAGGGGCGCTTCCACATTGTGCATGGCAGAAAAAAAAAGGATGGGGCCGGCGTGGGCCAAGGTGAGGCAGAAACTCCAGAAAGCACAGCTAAGGGTCTGGGCTGAGGTGTGGAGACTCTAGGGCAGCGGGAACACTGCGATGCAGTCCACCAAAAGCCCCTGGAGCACATGACGGTCGGTTAAGGGTGAAGTCAGACCGGAATAACACTGAGAGGTAGCAGCTGTTGTCCTCCGGAGCTCTTGAGGGTCTCTGAAGCTTGGCCAGGCAAGGGTGCGCTCCCGGAAGAGCAGAAGTGGGGCAGCTGGGCCGAGGGCTCCTGTGGTTTGGGAAGATCTGCGTGGACCCTGCAGCGGGGGTAGCCCAAGGACCCTTCCAAACCCAGAGTCACTTCTTGGGTGAGCTATATAATCCCCACAACATATAAATAAAAGTTTAGTTCTGTGTTTCCATATATCTTCTACATGAAGGCTAGCTAAATATTAGTGGAGTAACAATAATTATTAATAACAATAATTGTCATAATAACAATAATTAATAGAATAATAATGCCTCGAGGCGTGGGGGTGGGTCCTTCATGTGGCGGCCTGCTGGGGCTTAGGGCTGGTAGAAGTGGTGGTAGTGGTGGTGATGTTCGTGATGGTGGTGGTGCTCATGTCTCTGGACGGCCTGCCCAGCCTGGCTCTCATACACCACCACAGCAGGTAGCTCCCTCACCTGCTCCCGACCCATGACCGTGGCGCCTCCTGCAGCCAGTGGGGCCTGCAGGCCCCGGCAGCTGGCCTGGTTCTCCTTGGGTCGATGCTTGTGCTTCTTGTGCCCCAGGGGTGCCAGGGTGGGAAGGAGGGCTGGGCTGGTGGCCAAGTGGGCAGAGGGGGACACAGTGTGGGTGGTGGGCACCAGTGGGGGCTTGCTTCTTGCACCTCTGGCCCCGTGGCCCATTCCCATGTTCTTGCCCTGGGCCTTGGGGGACCTCACAAAGTGCTTGCTCCCATCCTGAGTACCCCGGAGCCGTTGCTGGAGCTCTGATGCCTTGGCAAATGGGGTATCAAGGAGGTGGAAGGTGCCGGGGTCCACACCTTGGGGCCTCCGGTGTGGGATGTGGGCAGCTTCTGGCTCATGGGAGCGAGAACGAGTGGGGTTGGAGATTCGAGGGGGCAGCTCTGACTTCTGGGCCATCGAAGGGGAGCCTAGGAACCAATCCAACAGATACTTCATGAGTGCCCACTGTGTGCACTGGGCTGCCCTGGGGTTCCCAGGTGCCACCACCTCTCTGTATGAGCTATCGACCCTCTACTGTCCTTCCTACTCCACAGGAAAGGGAACCCTCCTATCTGCTGAGGTGAGGCCAGATAATGACGGATGGGACAAACGCATTCTACGTGTATAAAGGGAAGTGCATAGGGAACGGAGAAAGCACTCCACACAGAGGGAGCAGGGGTGAAACAAGGTCCAGGGGCACAAGAGGATGGCAGTGCAGCACTGTCGTGGACCAAGCGGGTACCAGAGCTGTGGCTGATGCAGGGCCAGAGTGGGGATGGCCTAGGTAGGGCCACTGCTTTGGCTGGATTTGAAGCCCCCTCATTCTCCTGGGTTTTGCCCAACTTTGTTCAAGCACTACTTTCATTTTGGAAACATCTTTAATGCAACTGCCTCTGAGAAGAGCCTCTGATACGTCCAGTAAAAAGTTCCACATCTCCCCAGTCCTCAGGGAACAAAGGCCGCTACCCAGCACTGTGTTTTCGGTGGACACCCCACCCAGCAGTCCCTTACCAGGCCCAAACTGAGACGCGTAGTTCTCTATCCCCGCCAGGTCTAGGTAGTGGTTTCTCCTCTCAATGTTCTCATCCACGCAATGGTGGTAGCAGCCCGGCTGCTCCAGGTGGCTGTCACCCTGGAATCTGTGACAAAAAGTATGTTGACTGGGAAGGCACAGGTCAAACACACAGCTTATTCTGCCCTGTGACTTGGGAGAAGGGGTCTGAGACAGAAACCCCCTGGACTATGCCTTCGTTTCCCTGATGCCCACCACCTGTCCCATCTGTACCCCAGTCCCACCCATCTCAAGCCAGCCTTCCACTCAGTCCTCTGCCCACCCAACAGCGTCCTAGAATGTTCTGTCTGTTCCAAGTTCACATCAAGGACCGGTCCTTCTCCAACTACATCCTTTAGCGCCAGATGTGAAAGATCCCCACACTTGCCTGAACAGCCCGCCTTCCCTCTGTTCACGCAGACACAACAAAGGGATAGATAGCTGCAGATCTATAAGCCCTTACCTACGATTCTGAAAGAAGCCTGCAAATGAAGGTTTTCCTAGGCCACTGAAGAACCGGGCCATCCTAAGGGATGGAGGTTTGGGGGTTTGATTCACTGTTGTGAAGGAATGTGTACATAGTACCTGGTAGAAACACTTGTTGTGCTAGGTCCTGAGGTGCTGTCCTAACCCCATCTAGAGTACATAACATGTCAGGAACAGTCAATATATGCTAATCCAAATCACATGCAGAAAATCTGAAGGATTTTTATATGGAATACAGTGAAGGACTATAGCTAGGGGTTTGTTTGTTGTTGTTTTCCTGTGTTTTGTTTTTAAATTTAGAGTCTTATTTGTAAATCTGTGCTTCTGAAATAGATCCAGGGCCCCCGCAAAGAACCCAAAATAGAGCCTGCTACTCAAAGTCCTTCAGATGTATGTATCCAGATGGTGCTCAATATATGTTCATGGGCACGAGGCTGCTGCCTCTGCCTGTGCAAGTCGTACCTGAGAGGGGCTCGCTGCTTCTTCTCCCAGCCACGAAGTTCCTCAGCAGGCTTGGTGTCTGCTCGGGGCCTCGTGCTCTGCAGGTCTGAATCCCAGAAGCCCAAGAAATACTAGTCAGTACCTTCTCCTGCTCTGCCTGGGACTGCCTGCCACTATGCCCTCAAACAAACGAACAAACAAACAAAACAACAACAACAACAACAAATACCCACCATGCTTCACCATAGCTTTGTGGTGAACCTTGGGTGGGCTTGCCCAGTGAAGATCAAGCTAGCTGTCTGTCCCTCTGACCTCTCCAGATTCATAAGCTGCCCTCCAAGGCCTGGACTTCCATCTTCTGCACAACATGTCCCTGTAGCTTCTTGCTACAGTCTCATCTCTATGCCTTTGCTTACACAGGGCCTTCCATCTGCAACCCTCCCATCCCCAGTCCAGGGCCTTCTCCTTCAAGGGCCCGCCGAAGCCATAAGTACACCAAGCAACTGTCCGGGGAAGCTGGGACTCCTCCCACCCTCCCAGGCTGACTTGGGTCCTTCCTGTCTTTCCCAAAGTGGATACCCACTTTGTCAACTCTCACCAGTATGGTTGAAAAGGACACTCCTCTTGCTCTGGCTCCCATCGGGGGCCACAGTGAGCTTCACCCGCAGAGTCTTGCTTGATGTGGGGGAATGGTTCACAGAGGAGTCAACTACCTCATAGATGGTGTGCAGCAAGCTGGTGATGTCCTGTTTGAGAGGAAGCAGACACCCCATGTACTTCAGCTGCAATGTACAGCCACCAGCAACCTGAGAGTTGGTGGCCGCCACTATGCTGAAGGCCCCCAGCTCCTTCCCACAGAGCTGGAGGCAGAATGGTGGATTCAGGGAGAAAATAGGGAGTAAGAGAACAAATGGAAGGGAGTTCAGAGCTCAGAGTGACTGTGAGCCACTGGGGTCCTCAGCAGGATGTGAAACCTCCCAGAGTAGCCTCATTCGGGAGGAGAAGAGTTTAAAAACCAGATCTCAACCCTCCTAGGTGACAGGTACCTAGTGATGCTACACACCCCTGATCTTAGAGGGAAAACCAGAAATGTGATTCTGTCCATATACTGGACTGGATTATGGCCCCGCCATTCCTCTGCTGAAGTCATCCCCATGGACACTGTGGCTGGATCAGAGAGTGATGGAGGTGTGGAGGAGAGGTGTGTGGGAACAGATGCTGCTGTTCTGTGGCTCTTGCAGCTCACTTGTTCTCTGCCTGGAAGAAGGCAGCTGTCCACAGACTAGGAAGGGAGTGTTCACCAGAGCCATGGGGACTGCTGCCTCAGCCCTAAACTCCAGCCTCCAGGATGGAGGAAGATCAGTTTCTGTTGCTGAAGCATGAGGTAAGTGTCCCTGGAGACAAACTGATTGGTGAGAAACCTGACCAAATATTTCTGGCCTGAATGGAGATTCCAGCGGTGTTCTATGAGGAGGATCTCAGAGGTTCTGACTGGAGTTGGGAAGAGTACCCCTTACTGGGACTTCTGTGCTCCGGGTATCTGTGGTCAGCTGTCTGGGGGACAGCCACTTGCTTTAAAAACACTCTCCACCAGACACACTCAGCTACTGCCCAGCAATTCTTCATGACCCCGAGAGACTTGGCCTTCTCCTCTGTCTTCCCTTAGGCTGAGGCGGAGATGAATGACCTTAGTGATGCTGTAGCCAGGCATGAACGGTTTATCATGGCATGGGCATCCCCGTGAGACATGTTGGACATGCCGCTAGGCTGACTCTGAGGCCACTCAGAGAAGCCAGAAATCCAGAATCTTCTGAGAAATATCCCAAATCGTCAACATTGACAACTAACTTAATTCTTAACAAAAGTTTCGGAAAGACCAGACAGACTGGGGGTTGGGGAGCGGGGTGGAGACTCAGATTCCAGCTGCTCCCTCCTGGCATGCTCAGCTGTGCCCCTCTGGTGAGGTCACACAGAACCCCTCTTCCTGTCCTTCCCATGGCTCCCTGCACAGCTCTGCTACATGCTCTAGAGCTATACCATCTTCCAAAGCCATGATGGAGGTCCTGTTTGGTGCCTTCAGCACCGAGCTGAAGAAGCTGCTTTGCCACCATCTTAAAAGCCAGGGTATGGCACACAGGAACAGCCTGCTACTATACTATATAAAGACAGGATAGTAAATGTGCGGTCTCAGGGTGGCATATGGGGATCTGGCGGAGTTTTTAGGAGATAAAACCTTGTGGCGAGCCTTCAGGCCATTGAAGACATGCTCCTAAAGGGGACCTGGTTCTTTTTTCTCTCTCTCTCTCCTATTCCTTTTAGACCTTAAGTGAGCAGTTTTGTTTTTCCATGCACACCTGCCAGAATATGCTGCCTTGCCACAGGCTCAAAACAACAGAACCACCGACTGTGCACTGGAGTCAGCCTGTTGCCTTTTAAAGCTGAGTAGCCCAGTATTTGGTACAGTGGCAGAAAGCTGCTGACACAGGTGACCTAACTGCTTCCTATGATTGAGAGCCCGAAGGTTCCCATGTTCAGCCCACACCCAGGCTCCAGGCAGCAGATGCAGCGAGGCAGGAGCCTGTTTTCCGGGACACACCAAAATCGGTGTGCTCGCACTAGGAAGAAGAGTGGGAGAGCTTTGTACAGCAGGTTTAAAAGGGAGCTTTGTGGCTAGAGACAGGAGAGGCACCAAGCAGGGTTCTTGACCCAAAGTCAGCATCCTAGCTCCTCAGAAGACACAGCCCAGAGGCTTGCTTCAGGCTATGCTGGGCCACCTGCCTTCCTTGTGGCTTCTTCCTCTCATCACCAAGGACATGAGTGAGAAAGGAGAAAGGAGCATCTGCCCCTGTTGCTTCTTGCAAGCACTCTGCAGGATGTTCTATGCACAGGAGGTGCCTCAGCATGTATACAACAGGGAGAAAGGAAGACAGCAGTCACCAAGAGCTGGCCACCTTCACTGTGGCGTGTATGACAAAGACGTCACAGATGGCCTAGCCATCTAGGCTGGCTGAGAAGCCAATGAGATTTGACTCTGAGCTGGGTATGGAAATTTTGAATGGGAGAAAGTCCTGAGAGGGAGAGATCCAGGCTAGAACTGGGAGCATTCATGCCATGGAGAGAGTGTACAGTAAGAGAAGAACAGCTATGAGTAAGACCTGTACTATGCATACTTAATGTAAGCCCCCAGAACTGAATTACAGGTGAATGAGTCAATGCATTCCTGTTACTGTTAGCTGCAACAGGACGAGCTAGGATCCTGCATAGTTAAACATTAGCCTCCTCCTCCCACCTGGTTCTCAGGCCTCCAAGGTACAGTTTGGGATAGAGGCGGGCTTTGTAAGCCACATACCCCTCAGAGAGCTTAAAGGTGACTTCCTGCAGATGCTGTGGAGAAGCTAATACTTGTCCCAACCTGACTGGGATAAGGAGATATGGAGGCCAAGCTTTCATTACTCTGGAGACACTGCAGGCCCACATGCTGGGCCACAGGAGAGGACAAAGCCCACCCACCTGGTCTTACATCTCCACACAGGTGCCAAGCACCATCTCTAACAGACCCCTCCTCAAAGTGCAGGCAGGCCTGGGAGGAAGAGGGAAGCATGCTGAGCCTGAGCCCACCTTGGCTTTCCTGGCCCCTCGAATGAAATCTGGGTTGCTTGCAGGGCCTAAGACCCACTACTCTACAAAGGGGCCACGGGCCAATCTCCTTCAGTTCTTAACCAGAGATCAGCTAGGCAGGCACACTCTCAGGCCAGCGTGCTGCATGGCTGAGCCAGCTTAGCACTGGGATGTCCCTCCAAGAAGCTGCTCCCTCCTATCCTGTTGGAGTTTTCTGCTTCATCAGGTTGTCAGAGCAACACACGGAGAACTGAGACTGTTTCTTCCCCGCTGAGTGCTTAGCCTGGTACACAGCTGTTGCAGAGACAGAGACATGGAGAAGGTGAGAAGAACTTGGGAGGAGTTGTAGGAGTCTCTAAATGGTGGCAGGACTGAGACCAGTCACAGCCGCTGCTTGCTCTTGTCCTGTATGGCCTTTGAGGCCCACTGAAGCAATCAAGGGTAGCTGCTAGAGCTTGGGGACGGCAAGAGGAAGGAACTAGGGACAGATTGTTGGAACCTGGGATTCCTCTCTGGGAAAGCCTTGAACTGTGCCGCCGTCTCCCACCTCTCCCCAGTGGGGTACCCCCAACCCTGGACTGTGAGGTGCTCAGCTGTACTCGTTCTGGCCGTTATTCTCACAGACAGATGTCAGCACACCCTTCAGGATACTCCCAGCAGCCTTCCCTAGCCCTGCCCCCACCAGGCAGGAGGAGGGGGCAGCAGACTTAGGCTGAGTCCAGCTCCTATGCCTGAGGGCTCCCAATTGGCAGCAAGCACACTCACCTCACGGGTGACTTTGCCATTGTTGTCGAAGTCATACAGAGTGAAAGTCCATTCCTGTCGGCTGTCCTCCTCCACAGAAACATCACACTGAAGCTCCTACAGAAAGACAAGTGGCTTGTTTACTTATCAACTACATAATCACCTTACCTTGGGACCAGTGGTCAAAGCCTTGGGCACCTGGCTATTCCCCGACACTGGGAAAGGCAGAAGAACAATGGCTAAGACATGACAGGCAGAGAAAGAGGCCGGAGCCTAAGCAGGGCATGCAGGTCTCAGGGCACCAACAACCTCTAATGTTCAAAGGCAAAGGAAACATAAGGATTCTGACAGGAGACTGTGGTCTTACAAGGCTAAACTTCAACCAAAGGTGAGAAGTTTCTGGAAGGAAATAGTGACCAATGACTAGGAAGCCAGGCAAGATCCCAGGGCAGGCAACTGAACTGGGCAGCAGCAGGCTGGACACGAAGAGGTTAAACTCCAGTCTGCCCAGACTCCTCCTGGCACGGCCCCAACAGTTGTACCATCCTGGACAGGTCGCTATGTTTCTGAGGCGTCGTTTTCCTTTCATATAAAATACAGAAAATGATTCTATCTGTTCTCTGTTCTGTAAGTTTGTCAGAACACTAAGTCCCTTCCCATGTAGCCCTCCATCAGCTCAGAGTTCCCAGGTCCCCTGCCGCTCGCTATGGGGACAGTTGTCACACTTCCACCGCAACTATCCTGCTTCTCTACCAAGGGTAGCTCTACAGGGCCAGACCCAGAGGTGACCTGATCAATAGGATGACAGACTCCGTGCCCCAGCTCAGAGAGCACGAGACAGGCCTCACCACAGGGGAAAATGCCTGCTAACTGGAGTGTGCGTGGCCTCACCACCACCAGGGGAAATGCCTGCTAACTGGAGTGTGCGTGGCCTCACCACCACCAAGGGAAATGCCTGCTAACTGGAGTGTGCGTGGCCTCACCACCACCAGGGGAAATGCCTGCTAAGTGGAGTGTGCGTGGCAGGCAAGGTGTTCTACTTGCAGCCGCTGCTGCCTGAAGCTGGCTTCCCTCTTTGGTTCTCAAGTAGGTCACGCTGAGTCCAAAGCCGGCCTTCCCTCATCCACGACATGCTAATTGGACACCTGCCAAGTGCCCACTCTACTCCTGAGGACATACTTGATGTGATACAACACGTGGCAAACATACACACCTGCACATATGTGCCACACTGGTTCACTAGCTATGCCACTTGTCAGAGAGACTAGCATGTCACCTTGACCACACTGCTTGATCAGCAAGGCAGGAACCAGAAATCATACCCATTTCATTGTTGGTCTCCTGGTGAGTAACAGGGCTCTCCAGGAGCCCTAGGGTAAAGAAGGAGGCCCCAGTATTCTGAGCAAGGAACCCTCTGTGGGGTGGAAGCACCGAAAGCTTCCAGAACCCTGCAGATCCTCACTAACCCCACAGTCCAGGGAGCCTGACACGTGAAGGGACTTGGCTTGAACTCACAGCTTCATGCCCACAGTAGAGCTGTTATCTGTGGTCTCAGGAGGGGAGGGACAGGGAAGCAGTGAGGCGTTGATGTGAGGGATGCCAGCAGCCTCCACCGATCTCAGCCTCAATGTGAGCTCTCGCTCTGTGCTCGGTGCCTGGAACTCAGCTGCCCATTCTGCTGCACTGCTGGGGCCAGAGAAGGGCAGGAGGATGGGAGATATCGTGGGGCCGGGGGGGGGGGGTGCTATCTTTTGTGTTGTCCATGTGGTTTAGAAACCGAAGTCCAGATAGAATTAGGGCCCTTCCCAGAGCCTCCAGTCTTAGATTCCTCCATACCAGAGGAGGCCCCCATATGTCTCAGGTTAACCTCTGGGAGTGAAACGGAAGACTTGAAGAATCTGAGGATCATGTAAGAGGGCAACAGGCCCAAGGACCAGAGCCCTGTCTCCCCATGAACAACCACGCCTTGTCGTAGGGTCCTATTATTGTGTACTTGCCACCACCCACGTGGGGAGGCCATCACTGAGATACTATGGCCCAGAGGCAGCAGGAAGGATCTCCCACAGAAGCAACTATCCACATAAGAGTTAAGAGGTCCTCCCTTTTAGATGGGCCTCGGTTTACCCCTTCTAGAGCACCGCCATGACTCACAACTCTCCAAAGCAAACTTACTTCAAACTTCAGCTGCTTCTTGGAGCCGGGACCGGGGTCATTCACTTTCTCCATTCTCTTCTCATCTCCACTGCCCAGGCTGTCAGTTTTCTCGGGCGGCAGGGCCACTGTGGGGAGACAGAGGGAAAGGGGAGGAAAGTCAAGATCAGGGTGGCTATGCCCTGTCCTCAGGCCAAGAGTGCCAGGCCCCTCCTGCCCTGCCTCTTGGCTGTGTTCCACGTCCTTTGATTCTTTGACCCTAATGATGCCACAGGCTGCCCCAGAGAACGCCTCTGTGGTGTAGCCACACCAGTTACTCAGGTTTCCCTGTAGCCTCTCAGACTCCTACTCTGTCCCAACTTTAGAGCCTGGATAAGCAGCCTGCAGACTGAGTACCTGGTAGAGACAACTGGCCACTTAGCAGGGCTGGATCTGGAGAGGTGTTTAGGGGACTAGACAAGGTGTGGGACCTTAGCCTTCTGTATTCACTGCTTCCTATACTGACACCGTGGGATCCTCAAAGATGCTAATAGTGGGCAGGGCGGAGGTATGGGAACTGAGTTAACACGATTTGAAGAAGGGTATATGTATATGCATATGTGGTGAAGGACACCGTGTACCACACAATGGTCTCTTCAAGGATTGCACTCTTCAAGGGGGTGCAGTGGGGAGGGGCACACAACCCTTGCTTTGTTCCTACTTTCCACGTCAGGGCTCTCTTCCTGCAGCAGTCCACACGGCACCACGGAACTGGCAATCAACGCACAGGCGATGGACTCTCATAGTAACTGGGCCCCACCACCCTCGGCACTGACCATTCATTGACTCTATCTTCACCTTGTGAGGCGGTTACTGTTATTAGCTCCATTTACCAGATAGGAAAACCACGGCATAAGAATACTCCAGGCTCTCAGACACCATAGCCAACTACAAACTGGCCTGCAGCAGTGGTTCTGTCCCCTGGGAACCTCTCTTTTCTCTCTCCCTGCCTTGGCACAGCCAGTACCCACAGGGGCCTCCAGCCATTCATGTCCTGAGAGCCAACAACCCTCTAACACCATCACAACTGATGACTGTGGAAATGCTCTGTCACCGCAGCATAAAGCCAAAGGAGCACAAAACTAGAATGGCCACCTCCTCAGAGGCTCCAGGGGCCCAGCATGCTTCCTGTATGCCAGGCAGGCCACTGGCTCACTACTTTGGATTCCATCCTTAATAGTCCCATCCTGATCTTATTGGTCAGATACTCTCCTCCAGAGGACCCTGAATCCAGGAAGACCAGGCTGGAGACTCACCAGGGACTCAAAGACAGTCAAGCACCAGCTACTCAGTCTATCCAGTGCCCACTGGACCACAGATGTTATCCTGAGTCGAGGCAGGGCACGCAGTATGGCCATGCCATTCAGGCACCGGGACAGGTGGCCCTCTTGCTACCCCTTGAAGCAGGGAGCTCTGCTGAGCCTTAGCTTCAGGTGTTACCAGCGTCTCCAGCAGACACTGCTGGGCTGTGCAGGAACACCACAGGTGAGTGGCATTTGATGTTCCTCCTTTTTCGACCCAGGCAGCTTTAAGAAAGTCTGTACAGTGGGGGAAGGGTGGTGTCTCCTCACCCTTCCTGGTGAGCCAGGGATGCTGGTCCTCAGCAGACAGCATCCTCAAGCCAGTTCCAGGAGGCTGTTGGTCAGACACCACGGTAGGTGCTCAGTAAGCGCTGACTGTGCCTAGTCCCAGCTGGTAGCTCAGGTCCGAACTGTCTCCTTTGCACCAACCTGCCCCTTTGCAGGAACTATAGAGACATCACAGCCTGCAGAACCCTGCTCCTCCCCCTCCCAGAGAGAGAAGAGGAAGCAGAAAGCAAAACAAAGCTGAGTTCCATCTTCAAAGCCACTGCCTGGCTCTGCAGAGGTCCCGCTGATGCGAGCTGGCCAGGCTTATCGAAACCCGACTTCAAGTTCAAAGGGAAGTTATCAGACAAGCACCTCCAGGTTCAATGTCGCCTTTCATGTTCCACTTGATAAGCCCAAAGACAAGGAACCGCTGTTCCGTTCTCTCTGGAGTGCCCTTGCTGCCATGCTAGAAAGCATGTCTTCCTTTGGGACCTCCCTGCCCCTTCCTTTTTCCCCACCTGGAGTGGAAAGCACCCCCTTTTATCCTCATGTGTCCTCCCTAGAGACCAGAGAGGCGTAGGCTGTCCTCTCTTCCCCAGCAGGTCCCTCATGCTGTCCTAGCCCAACAAGCCTCCAGGGTAGTCCCAGGTGGTCATGTCAGTGAGTGTGCAGAGCCTCCCAGCCTGGGCAGGGCAGAAATGAACAGCAGGCCCTAGAGACATGCTGCCCCAGGGTTGTGAGGCCAGTAAGACTCCTCGACAGTCTGTGCCCTACCAAAGAAGACCTCTCACCTCTATTGTCCCCTGATCAAGTGCCAGAAGAGGAGGCAGAGAACCCACAGAAAACCATGCAGGCCCGGGGTCAGAGGGAGGGGCTAGGATTTCGACAACTGGCATGGGATTCATAGATGACCCCTCTGAAACCAAACCAAGGCAAAGGGTATTGTGCCCAGGTAGCTAATCAGAGCATCTCTACTTGGCTACGGCCATTGCCACAAGGGCCAGGCAGCAGCAAACTCTGCTCACAGCAGGCCACCCAAATCACATACACAGGGACGATACTAAGCTGCCAAAAAGGACTCTAGTGCCCAAGACCTCTCTCTGCCTCTTGCTCCAGACACATCTCTTAGAGCCACTCTGGGCATATTCCGACTTCCAGGGAGAGTCACAGCAGGGCACACTGTCAATGCAGCAGGAGAAAGGTGGGCAAAAACAGCATGTTTGGGTGATATGGAGCAGGGTGCCAACTGTGTCTTGTGAGCCACTGGGCCTGAGCCTGGCTTTCTAGGCAAAGCTTAATGAGATAGTCCACACTCACTAGTCTCTGGCTGTTTCTCTGCACATACGAGAGCTGAGTCACATCCTAAGAGTCCTCATGCTCCACACAGCTTAAAATAGGAGCTGTCTGGTCCTCTCTGGAACTTTGGGTATTACTGCTTTAGGCGAAAGCGGTTCTCCATATCTTCCAGGGCATATGCTTGTTAAATAGGACACACCCTGGAGTTACCTGTGACTTACTGTTTGGCCAACTGGAAACCCTGTGTGGTACCCAACCTGCTCATTCATTCATTGTGGCCACAGAAGAGAAAAAAAATGACATTTCTACTTTCTTAAAATTGCTTCTCAGCCCAGAAGGACATGGGGGCTGTTTGTGGGACTCCTTCTCTTTGGAAGCTGCTTTCTGTCCTTCTCACATAGAGGCCATGGCCACCAGAGCTGGCCGCTGATTCTGCAGATGATGGCTCGTTCTCTTTACACATCAGCTCCAGCCTGGCCGCACTCCACCCCCAGCAACTGCCAGATTAAATGCATTACTTGACCATCTTCACCCGGCTCCCTTTGAAGTTCCCTTCTCAAGCTTCAAAATACCTTTTGGAGGGAGATCAGACAGCATTAAACAGAATTACTAATTAATTAAGCAAAGTTAAATTTTAAACACTGTTTGTTGTGTTAGCCAAAAGCCTGAACAGAACAGACTTCTTTCCTCCACTGAGATCAAAGACAGCCTCTTTCCCTCTCCCCTCCCCCAGTTTAAAAGAGGGAAGGAGGAGGAAGAAGAGAAAGGGAAGAGACTTAGGAACCAGGGAAGGTGGCAGCTGTGATTAGGGCCTTCCCCAAGGCCAAGAGGAGGCACCCCTGGGATCGCATGCTGGAAGAGTTCCCCATCACTTTCTGGGGACTGTTTACCCTGGCAAACAGCAGTGACCCAGAGAGCAGCCTGGCACAGCCCGCCCAGCCTGAGCGCTGACAGCTGGTGCCACCCAAACAGCAGGGGGAGAAGAGGGCTAGGAAACCAAGTGGACCCTCCTTGTGCAGTAGCTCCCTCCTAAGCTGCATGGGGGCATGCTTACCTAGGGCTCCTGCCCTGTGGCTGGGGCTACAGGGGTCATCTGGGGTTGCTGGGAGACGCTTTGAGAAGCAGGCTGTGTATTGCTCCATTCCAGAAGTGTCGTGCACATGACACCAGAGACGTGCACAGTGTACTACTTCTGACATTTCTCAAGCAAAACGCAGGCAGGTGTGGAAGGAGGAGCGCTGAGTGCTGTCTCTTAATTGGTACAAATGCATCGGAGCCGACAGGGCGTGGTCTGCTTCCATTCAATCTAGCAATTCATTCTATAGAGTCCCATATGGGGCCCTCTGACAACCTCACAGCAGGCTCTGTATCTGCACAGACAGAACACTAACTTCCTGGAGGCTGGTCCTGGTAGCTGCTGCCTCTGTATTGCCCATAGGAGCTGGTGCATCTATGCACCTTTGCAGAGGGAGTTTTCATAGGCATGAGCCCAGCTGTGCCGTGTCCTATACACAGGCACAGGAAAGGACAGACAGGTGTTGTCCATCCTGGCTTGAGCAACATGAAGGCTTGGTGTGGAAGGAGATGGTTGAAAACTGGGCACAAATCCAAAGTCAGGTGACAGTGCTAGTTTATTTCAACACAGTCCACCAAAGCCCAGTTAACAGCAAGCTTGGATAAAAGTGATAAATTGGAAAGCAGGTTATGAGCAAGGCAGTGAAGACCCAACCTCAGTAAGGAAAGAACGGAGATGACCATCAAGAGTGTGGCACGCGTCTCTCCACCTGGACAGAGAACACATTTTCAGGAAGACTGAGCACAAGCTGGAGCTTCATGCTGAAGTTTGGACACGCGCCCTGCCGTGCTTGTGACCCCCTGCGATTGTCCACACAAAGATATCTGTGACAAATATTCTGCTCTAAGGGTGGCTTGCCAGGATGTTTCTGGGCCTCCAAACTTCCAGCAGCAGCTGTCAGGGGGAATGCACATGGATTTTAATATTAGCCTATGCCAAAAATAATTAGGAGGGTAAATCTGCGGTCGTGAGGAGAAAGATCGTGTGTGCATTCCTGGCCAAATGGTTTCTTGGATGACTGGCACAGGCCTCACGGAGGAAAGGGCTCTAGAGATGCACAGATGTGCCAGCCTGGCACTGCTGGTCAGGTTGGCGGGTACACATGTTGTCTCATTAAGTCCTTACTAACACAATGTAGGAGTGTCCCCATTTGCATTTCACAACACTGGGAGTGAAGCTTAAAAAGCAGAACTGAAAGCTGGGCAAGGCGGCAATGCCTGTCTCAGGAGGCTATGGCAGGATTCTGAGTTTGAGCCCTCCCACCCCCACCCCGCCAGGCTATTGGAGCAGGACTCTGTACAGAAAAGAGAGAGAAGAGAAGAGAAGAGAAGAGAAGAGAAGAGAAGAGAAGAGAAGAGAAGAGAAGAGAAGAGAAGAGAAGAGAAGAGAAAAAAGTGCGCTCTTGATGGCCTCTCCCTACCCCCACCACAGAACTAGAGCTAAATCTCACACACCTGGAGCTTCCCTGGGTTAGGAAAATTAGAGTTTCTACACAGCATTCCGTGACTCAGAAGCCATGACTTACTTGAGAAAGCACTGCACATTCCACAATCATAGGGTGGAGAGCTTACAGATGGAGTTTTGTGTCATTGCTCAAATTTGGATAGGAGGAGCGTTGGGTCAAGTGGTCCTCTCTCTCTGAGGACCGTTTAGGAACTGAGGGAAAGAAACTGGGGGTGTCCCTAACTTACCCTTTCATGCATGAATAGATGTTCCTGATGCTCCCCCTAAAATCCATCTCAGATTTGGAGGGACAGAGAAGAGGGTGTGTGTGTGTGTGTGTGTGTGTGTGTGTGTGTTTCCTCATGCCGGTGGTGCTGTCTGCATTCCTAAGTCCAGCTTTTAGGTTTTTAGCTTTTAGATTTTTATGCAATCCTATCCTGGGAATTTTTGATTTTAAAAGCTTCAAGTTCAAGCAAGTTTGGTTGAGCTTCCCAAAGAGCCTAGGGTTCTGGATTGAGGAGCTTCACTGCGAACCTTTACTTTCCAGGGAACCACTACCACCTCCCAGAAGCAGTGATCTGCCCAGCAGAGCCCCAAGCGCTCCCTGGCTTCCCTCCAAACGTGCATACTCCCCTCCTACATGCCACCGCTGGGCCCATATGCCAGCACTGATTCCACTTTAGAGATACTTGTGACTGAGAGGAAAAGGCAATAGGGAAAGCAGGCAACTGTCTGCAAGTACTGTCGGGTCTTCACGCTCTGAGGCCTGAACAGAACTGAGGGGACGTCATGAGTACAGGCAAGGACCCTGTACAAAGAGAGTGGTAAGAGGCTGCTCTGGTCCATTCGTGCTGCCCATCACCCCTTCCCCCATGTGTAAGTCCATGAAGGAGATTAGCTTTCAAACCCCGTCCCTGGAGATACAGCTAAACCTCCCTGGCACAACAGAGGCAGACTCTCCACTGTCCACGCCGCACTTTCACGGAGAGCAGATGGGAAGACACCAGGTCAGGTTCACTCCGTGGAAACAGCTTAGAGATGCTGGGGCTGGAGAGTGACTGCTGAGCCTACGGGGAAACTCAAGCAGGAAGAGGAGCCAGGGTGACTGCCTGCTGCTCCCCAGAGGCCTCCTCAGACGTCAGGCACTGTCAGCCAGCCTTGTAGATGGACCAGCCCTGGACGGGTGAGTGGAACTGCCTCTTGAGAAGCCCTTACCTGTATCTTCTAGTACACTGTCCCCTAACTCCAGGCCCCAGCAGCCAGGTGGCTTGACCACCTCAGCACCTCCACTTGGATGGCCAGCAGGGTTTTCAATTCGGCATCCCTAACCAAACGCCTTGCACCCAGTGTCTCCCCATCACCCAGGCTTCTCTTTATCTTTACCCAGATACCAAGCTCCTGTGGGTTCTGTTTTGGGGGTCACAGACTTTAGCAGCCTTGACAGCCTCACTAGGTGGTAAAGAACCAATGGACTTTCAGGTTCCGCAAAACTAATTTTCTACAGCAGATGCCAAGTGGGCACTGGGTTGGTAGAAAAACTGCTTGGAGCCCAGAGATAGAAGTGAGCCAGCAGGCTGGGATGGGTAGGGGCAGCTTCAGGTGAGAGGCAACAGGAAGATCCTGGGGGGAGACATATGTAAATCAGGGGGAGCACAAGATGGACAGACCACCCTTGGAAGCATCATGGGCCTGCCTACCAGGCCAGCACTGACCTGCACCGGGGATACAAGCCTGAGAGGCCATATGGGTGCTAGAAGTGAATGAGGGGCTGCCCCTCACGTCCCAGGCTGCTGCTGGAGCCCCAGAAGGAGGGTCCCTCTCCTTTCCACACCCTGCCACACAGGCCTGCAGTCAGCTTGGAACCTCTGATGTTTACTTTGTTCTCTCCCAAGTTCAAAAGGAGCTCACAGCCCTGCACACCAAGCCAGCCTTAATCTCCTGCTTCACTCCCAGCTGGCCAGTTAAGGCGGCTAAGACTCAGGATTAGGGGCAGCTTTACAGAACAACCCAGGAGCCAAAGCCCTCCTCTCCGGGGATGGCCAGAGACTCCTTTTCATCTTCACGCCTCACATGGCCCTTTTTCTCCCTTAAACAGCTCTCTAGCAGCCAAGAGGCAATGAGCTTGGCCAACAGAAAAACAAAGACGACATTCAGGAACCAGTTTTCCCCGCTAGCCAGGAGCACAGAGGGATACCACGGCCCCAGATCCAGCAGGTGTATGGCTGTGTGGCCAGAGCTCAGGGGCCTCTGTCCTTGATAGTGTGCCATGCGCAGCCACATCCCTGCCCTAGGGTGGGCTTGGGCCATTACAACAGGAGTAGCCAGAGAGCCCCAAGTGGGCAATAGGTCCAGGATTCTTCTAAGGGTCCTTGCTCTCCTGGGCTGCTCAGCACTGGCAAGGCACTCTTCCCGTAAGAAGTGACAGGCAGAGGGATGCCTTCTCTGCTTTTGCCTGCCCTAGTCATGGGAAGTCAGCTGAGCCATGTGGGCAGTCCACAGCAACAGGCATTAGCTCCCACTCTTACAGATAGGGACATAGGCATTGCTAAAAATAAATAAATAAATAAATAAATAAATAAATAAATAAATAAATAAATAAATCCAGCAGGCTAGAGGCTGGGTCCATGCCACTGTCATTAGCTCAACAGCATGGCACTTCTACCGGAGGAAGGAGGGGTCTTGCATAGGGACCAGAGGAGAGAGGCAAGAAGCCAGAGGCAGGCTGGGTATGACTATGCTAGGGCACCACATAGATGGTCTTGGGGAAAGAGCTGTCATGTGCAGAATCCAAATGGACACTCATTATCACTGACACCACCATAGGCGGGTAGGCCTGCAATGGCCTGCCAGAAGCCTGGTAGCTCCTGAGCACAGGGGATGGGTAGAACCCTGGGCACTGGGAAGGGTTTCATATTCACTGCCCACCCCTTCTGGGTTCTGTGGGCCTTTCCCCCACCCTAGTACCACAGACAGCCTCCTAAGACCCACACACCTTCTAGCTGGAAGTCGTCCTCGTCGTCCTCACCAAGTGCCTCTCTGGAAGTGTCACCCACGAGCTCCTGGGGAAGACAGAGCAACGGGTTAGCAGACAGTGGGGCCCAGCACAAACCCACCTGGCTAGACTGGACAGGTAACACTGAGCACAAAGTACCAACCTGACTGGATAGACCTAGTCATGTGATAACACAAGTGGCTTCTCAGTGTACAGTACCCTGGGGAAAACTGCCCAGGACCCATAGGACCCACCTCTCCTAGAGACCAAGCCCACTCTCCCACTGGACTGTCAGGTAAGATCAGGGTCCCTTGTGCGGCCCCCTCCCCATCTAGCCAGCTTCACAGCCACAGACTCAGAAAGCACTCGGTCTAGATTCTTCCTCCAGACAACGTGGGGCCCTCTCTGCCCTCTTCTCTGGTAAATCCCTGTTGCCCTCAAGGCCAAACGCAGTGCCAACACATTGGCTAAGGCCCTGGGCTTGTATGCCATGACTCCAGCAATCCTCGCTGGGGCTTCCACGTCTTGCCCATGGTCCTGTTTTCCCACTAGCCTGGCCTTGGCGCAAGCCTGATCTGCCCCCTCCATAAGCTGATGGTGTCTGGAACCGCTGTGACAGGGGTCCTTCCTAGCAGCCTTTTCGAGCCGCCGTTTGCAGGCTGTCATATTGGCAAAGGGAATTTTGCTGTCCTACAGGCTAGGAAAAGTCTGAAATGTCGAGAGACTAAAGCCCCAGATGTCTGACTCACCCCAGCAGGCGAGAGATATAGAAAGATTAGACTGTATCTTACAAAATGGCTTCTCTATTTATTGGTACTCAGCCAGGAATTTTGAAACCTAAGATTATTTAGATAAAGTTAAACAAGAGCTTTTAATGTGAGACTTCTCAGGGCCTTCACCACAGTTATCAACATAGGAATCTCTGCTCCATATATTGCAGTATGGGGCACACATCCCAAGGGCCCAGTTTGGAAAATACTCCTCTTGAAGAAAGAGGAGGTCAGGGAGGGGTACACCATATTCCCTCTCCTAAAGTCACAATGGTTGATCTGATGACGCCTTTAAAGTTCAGCACAAGACAAACACTGGAAAAGCCCAAACACACCAGCTGCTACCAAGGCCTCATTGTGACCACAAAAACCTTTGCCTTGGCAACACGAGCAGAGAATACCAACCACCCAAACTCGGCACTTCAGATGCTTAAAGAACACCCAGGCCCTCCTTGACACGGGATAGCAAAGGATGCTGCGTAGAGTGGGTGCTCACTGGAGAGAGCCACAGCGGGGCTTCTAATCTTTTACTTTAGAGACAAACAGCTCTCTGTGTGCATGCAGCCTAGACCTTTCTAGGCACTCCTTCAAGGTGGCTGAAACGTGACTGTTCCTGCTCTTGTGTCCCATTTACTTCAAACCCCGGTGGCTTCCTTCACTCCCCTTCTTGCCAATTATCGTAATCACTGAACATTTCCCAGGCTTGTAACCTGGCTGTTTGTGTTAACAGAACCAGAGTTGACAGGGAGTCTGGAGGCAGTGACAGGCAAGGTACACACACAGGTGGCATCATCAGATGGCGGGGACACCCCAGCAGCCAATTAAAGCCCCACTTTCATGCGACAAAGAATGCTGCCATCTCTTCAGCCCTGAAAGGCTAGTAGGCGGTGCTTGTGACAGGAGCAGCAGCAGGCCTGAAGGGGACAAAGGCCTTCACGCTGGGTCCTCTAGGAGAGAGTGGGCTCGGCACTGACCCCAGTAGCCCTGACAGCACCACAGCAAGGGTTCTGGCAATGACGAGTCTTTGAGGTCCTGTGACTTTCTACTGGTGTTACTGCCATAGCACCCCAAACAGTGCAGCCACGGAAGCTATCTGCTGATACTGCACATCCACCATCAGCACTGCGAATGACGGGTCCTGCACACCCGCAGAGGGAGAGCTCACACACAGTCTATGCCCTGCAACACACTGCAGTGTTTCCTGGGCCACTCCAGGGTCTCGGCATAAACTGTTCGTGGTCTTTAGACCCAGAAAATGCATGGGGAGCCAGCCCTGGATCATTCCCTGGCTTCTGGGCTCTCCTAGCATTTGGACTCGGGTGGACTTACACTATAGAGAGACAGCGAACACTCACTGGACACTTCCTTCAACACAGGCAGTGCTGCCACGTGGTAGATAGCCTCCTCTGGCCATCACAACAGTCCTGCTCTGCCCATCTCGCAAGCAGTGAGAGTACTCGGGAGTGCCTGTCCGGCATGTCCAGCCTGTGCAAGGCCCTGGACTCCACTCACAGCAATGCAAAAAGGGAGGGGATTGGAAGGGAAGGAGAAAGGAAGGGAGTGGAACCCTCTCTACTGTAAGTTTGAGGACAGCCTGGGCTACATCTTATCTCAAACAAACAATGCATAAAACAGGGCCTGGCCATCAGCTCTGGTGGCTCAGAGACTAAGGGTTCCAATCTACCCGTGGGACTCAGAGCAGCCCAGCTAGCTCTCCTCCTTCTCTGTGGTTTGGGCTTGGTCCTGGCTCCAGCCTGGCCATAAGCTCATTCCACACGGCCACGGGCAGGAGGGCAGATAGGTGCTACGGAAGCTGTGCGCTCAGACCTCACAGCTGTAGTGAGCCCCACAGGGCCTGCGGCACAGAGGGCACAGAACTGGGCTCGGGCAGTCAGGGGTGGTGCAAACACAGCTCACTGCACAAGCTAAGTCTAGAAGGTGCAACTCAGCCTCCCATGTGCCGTGGCTCCCCCTTCACAGATTCGGCCCACAGGGCAGTTTCAGAGTGACTTTGAGGAGCAAGGGAGTGCTCACCTCCATGCTGAAGATCAACCAGCAATGACTGCTCATTGTTTCCTCTGTGTTCACCAACAAACAACTATCAGTATGTGTTGGAAATGCTGGGACTGACCAGCCTCAGCTGGCCTCCCATGGCAACCACCGTGGGGTATGCTGTTATTATACCCACTCTATAGATGAGAAAACCAAGGTAGGGCAGTCTCGTGACTTGCCAAGACTATAGCTCTTACACGCCAGAGAGAGGCCGACCCTTACCACTCACCTCCTTGTAAGAGGCCTGTGTCTGGGGCTTAGACAAAGGACTATCTAGTTCCTAGGACCCAGGGCCTAGGCCCCACCTCCTCTGGTCCAGGACTGTGGGCCTCAGACTTACTCCAAGTTCTGACTGAGACTAGAGGCCTGGCTTGGTATTTTGTCAGGACACGTGGCCTCCATGAGCCTTTAAAGTCCCAGTGCTTTCCCTCTGTTACCCCTGGGAGCCCAGCCTCTACCCCTCCCTGGGCCCCAGGAAGAGCAACTTCTCCGGTCACTGGTGTGCAGCCCGCCCAGTCCCGAGCTAAGAGGCACAGGCACACTGCCTTATAAGGCCTCTGGGACGGAAAACCACATCAAAGTGGGGCCTTGGGGAGTGTTGGCGCAGGCTAGGGATTTTCCTCTTTGTCATTGGGGCTTCATGCTCCTGAACTCAGTCTCCCCCACGCAAGGCCCCAGCAGGTCTCTGTCAATCTTTCTGTTCTCTAAGAGGTAACAGATGTGGGTGCCACATATTTTTTAAGCAAACTCTTGGTGCCCACAGAACTCGGTACCATGTAGACTCAGGAATGCACAGGACTGAGACATTCCAGGAAGAGGAGCACAGCCCAGGCCACCCCAGAACCCTCAGATCCAAGCAGCCTGTCCTAGTTAGCCCCTGAAGGAAAGCACAGCAAATTCTTTCTTCCACGAACTCTGCATGCAGACACAGCCCAGCCTCACTAATAGCATGCTCCACCTTCTGCTGTCAGAGGCAGGGCAGGGCTAGTCCATGCTCCAGTGCCCAGGTGGGCCCAGCTCGGGCTCAGCCCCTCTCCACAGCTGAGTGGCAATAAAAGCGTCACTGAACTTGACAGCTCCATTTTCCTACTTTGTAAAATGGGAGTTTTTTTTTTTTTATGTCAAAGAGGAGGCAAGGAGAAGGGGTCAAAATGTCCGGGTGGCATCTGACACAAAGTTAAGAACCTCGATCTCAGTCTCTCCCATTTTTCTCCCATAGCCTCCTCTCGTGTGTGTTCTCAAATGTCCTCATGGTCCATCCTGATAATCAGTCACCTAGTTCCCAGCAGCTCTACCCCCTCTGAGAGTCCATTTAAGTTCACTGACATCTAGGGCCAAGAGATTCCCCTATGCCACACACACACACACACATATATATAGTGTGTGGGTCTTCACTGTGGGGTGGTAGACTCCTCTGCTTGCCATGCGGAGCATAGCCCACGGAGAAGCATGGGAGCACATGTAGGGATACGATGCCACTAGTGTGCACCTAGGAAACTGTCACAGTATAAGGGACCGTGTGGCACACAAGAGGCCAGAGAGGGTATGGAACGGATGCCCTGGCCACTCACTGGGAGAGGAAGGAGACACAGAACCTCAGTCAAACACCTAGCCTTGAGAGAATCCTTCGAGCACTCAGAGATGAGACAGTGGTCCCTTGGGCTCCACTGGGACTGATTCCAAAGACATCCACATCCCAGGGCTCTGAGGGCTTAGATAAAGCAGCACAGTATCGCGGAGCCCCGATACCTCCCTCAAAGTCTCTAAGCCATCTCTGGATGGCTCTCAGTTCCAACAAGTGCAGCTGTGTAAGCAGCTGTCACACAGCTCTGTTTAGAGAGTGACAGCCAAGAAGAGAGTCTGTACTTGTTCAATACAAAGGTTGTTTTTCCGATGTGTATCTTCTTCGGGATGAATGGGTGGGCGTAGAACCCACAGCCTCAGAGGGCCAGCTGTACGTCCACGTGTCGCCCGGGTAATGAGATCCTGACTTCACAAGACCACAGATGATGGCCCACTTCACAGAAGAGGGACTGGAGTTCAGACAGATGGAGAGAAGGGTCCAAGAGATCACAGAGAAGAAACGGCAGAGAAGGCTGGGGTCCTCCAGGCCTAGGAGGCTATGACCTCCTGGTTACAGGACTCATGGGACATCTAGCCAACACCATCAGCAGCTAACTGCTCTTCTATGGCACGTCCAGGGAACAAGAGATGGGGAATCAAGGCTGCTCACCACCCGGGCCTCTCTCTGTGTGTGTCTAGCATACACCACAAATCTGGATCTCCACCTCTCAGCTCCCCAGACTTCTCTAATCTCAACCCATCCTACTCATGAGCACCACAGGCCATAGGTGCTGGGAACTGCCCACCCAGGTCAACAATGAGCAACACACAGGGGCCAGGATACAAAGTCAGTCACCATCCAAGGACTGAGGGAACAGACAAGGCTCCCAGAAGCACTGGCTCCCGTGACAAGAAGTTGGAGCACTCTCTCCCCAGGGGTAAGAGGAACACACGCTCATTGAGCCCTAGAACAGTATCAGAACCAAGATCTCATCAGGCTGCTCCCAAAGCCTGGCAGCTTCTCTCTTCAAGTAGACAAGAATGCAAGGCAGAGAGCCCTCATCTCCTCTAGCAGTCTGCCAGACCCAGGCCTCCCGCAGTGCCTGGGTCTGCCGGGAGCTGGGAAAGACACCTACCTCTCTGGCTGTGTCTTGTCTCAGCTCCAGCTCCCAAAGTCTACTGCTTTAGCCCAAATGGAGGTCACAGAGAGAGGCCAGTGAACAAAAGGCTGTGAATCATCTCTGAAAGCAAACTCCACATGATGGGACCTGGCTGATTGGTCTTGGAATAGTACCTGACACATTCATTATGTATGTGTCCAACCTTTGAACATCTCGACATAGTATTAACAAAAACCATGTGAAAAACTAGCCGATCTAGGTAAGTTTACCATTTTTTGTTAAGTTGCATTCATAGCTTCCTGGGGTTCCTACATCTTGTGGGGCATGGGCTGGACACATCCATCAGGTGCTGAACAAATGTGGCAAATGTCTTCTGGATAGACGTTAGCACCAGGAACACTGCCCCTACCTCACCTCCAGGCATCACAACCTGGGAGGGTGACCACCACCATCACATCTCTTCTCTTGCAACAGCACTCAGGCTAAACTTGTCCCTTGTTATAAAATCCTGACTCTTATAGACCCAAGACCAAGCCACAGCCTACTATAACTAGAATCCAAGATTCTGGCCAAGCTCAGGAGCCGTGGGACGCTTGCTTGTGCCACCCTTGCCCGTGGCCTCTCCAGTCTCCCCAGCTGGCCCAACTGTGCTGCTCAGAGGAGGGAGGTAGCTCTGAGGCACTGGCAGGTCTGGCCTTCTGCCTAGGCTCACAAGGAACAGCCTCCGTGGCTCCAAAGACACGGAGCAGTGATTAAAATTCCTTGCATTGCTCCTATTTTTATCTGCCTAGGATGTAATCAGAGTGCTCCTTGCGGCGCCCCCCAGCTGGCCCCCACAGCTAAGCATGCAGCCTGGATGCCTAGTCTGCTGCTAGGGAGATGGACATCAGACATCTGGGAGGACTCCACAGGACACAAACGATCCCCAGAGATGGCTCTGCACACTTCTGGCATCAGCCAGTCATAGCTCAGATCAACAAAGTCTCCTGCCCAGGCTGTCACTCTGCAAGCTGTGGAATCTATGTGCCTTGGAATCTATATGCCACTATCAACACAACTTCTTTCAAGACAGTTCCTACCTAAGCCTCTTAATATTCTTCTCCTACCCAATGGAGCACTGAGTTGCTACAGATAGAACCTAGGGCTTCTACATGCTAGGCAAGCACTCTGCCACTGAGATCCCCAGTCTTCTTTTTATATTTATACCTTTTATTTTGAGACAGAGTCTCAATTGCCAGGCTAGCCTTAAACTTGTGATCCCCCTGCCTTGGCTATTGAATAGCTGGAGTTACAGGTGTGCAGCTGGCTAATATTCAAACGTCTAGAAGTATGTTAAATATCCTCCTCCTCTCCCCCTCCTCCTCTCCTCGGCCTTGCAATGAGATCAGTGAAAATATGGATGTGAGTCCTCGTTACAGTCGAGGCTTTTGAGGGGCATTTCACATTGAACAGACACAGTCATTAAATGCCAGATGTCCACTTCTCTACCGTCTCCAGTCCCACCCCACAGAAGAATAACAGGAAGGCTTTGAGAGGAAGAATGTGAAGAGCACACGGCGCAGTCCCACCCCTATGGCAAGGCTCACTCGAACAGGAAGGGAGGGAGAGAAGGGACGGAGCAAGGCAAACAGCAGGGACTCCTAGTCTTCCCATAGAACAGCAGCTACACTTAGAATATGATTTCTATGGATGGAGAAAAGAAGGCTGGGGGGGAAATAAGCCCAAACCAACAGGACTGGTAGTGTGTATGCTTTCTTGTGTTGAATCCCAGGGTTTGAAGCAGGAGCCCTGGGGCAGGAGAGGCTGTGCAGAACAACCAGGGCATGGGCATAGCCAAAGTTCAGAGACACTTCTACAGTAGAGCCCTGGAGCTCACTGGGGCATGGGGTTACGAGCACCATAAGACCAAGACCACAGTGATGATAGGAACTAACATAAACTGAGTGTGACAGCCGTCTAGTGATATGCAGAGTCTGGTACCTCTCTAGCTAAACCCTCCACAGTGCCAGGTCTGAGGCCTGATGCTGTCCCAACATGAGCCCTGTGGATACTGAGATTCAGCCTGCTCATCTGTGTCTCCAACTGCTGGAACAGGCAAATGAGTTGGGCATAAAGCAATGAGCTCACATCTGGAGCAAGGACTGTCCCTCTCAGTTCCTGGCTGGGGCCTTCACTGTCGCTCCACTGTCCTCTCCTCTCTGAGGTCTTAAGGAATCAGGAATCTGTGCTGTCCCAAAAGGCACATGGTCAGGCTACTGCCTTCCCGCCTCCTAAGTTCCACTGACACTGCCAGGCCACTGCCTGTCACACTGCTCACCTGGCCAGTCACTGGCCTGTTGCTGCATGGCTGAGACCTGACGACAGGAGTAGCCAAGGGCTCTTGAGCACTTCTGACCACCCCACAGCTGGAGTGAGTGCAGGCAGATCTCTGTGAGTTTGATGCCAGCTTGGTCTACGTAGTGAGTTCCAAGACAGATAGGACTATATAGAAAAACTTCATCACAAAAACAGAGAGAGACAGAGAGACAAAGAGAGAGAGACACACACACACACACACAGAGACAGAGAGAGGGGAGGATTCTTTTTGCTTCCCACAAGCCTATGAGCCCAGCCCATCTGTGCTGGGCTACCCAGAGCTCTCTGTCCTCGGTAGGGGTCGTCTCACACCTCCTTCCACTAGTGGGGGCGTATACCTCAGTTTCCCACTCATTCCATTTGGGCAGAATCAAGAGGTTCAGCCTGAGGACTGATCTGAATCCCAGAGCCTACACAACCTGACACACAAGTGCACGAGGATCACGCAGAGGCGAACATGAGAGACTGGCTGCCAGGGAGCCCACGTGAGACCCAGTCTGGAGCCCTTCCTGCTATGGGATGAGTGGGCAGCGCAGCAATTGCCCGTGTGTCCCAGGAGACAGGAGCACCTGGTGCCTCCATCTCCATGTTCTGTACTGTGAGATCTGTTACTACCCTCACCCCACTCTCTGATCATGCACTGCCTTTACACTAAAATGTTAATTTTTTTAGTTTTATTATTATTATTAACAAAGATGTGGCTTCTGTCAGACGCACCATAAGCCTATGCATTCTACATCAACCCACAGCTTCTCCAAGCCTATCTTCCCTGGTCTTCCCTGCGTTCCAATACAACAGTTCCATTGCTGCCCAGCTCAGACCAGGCAGTGAGCTGATGCTTCTCCTCCAGCTTTTCCTTCCTTCCACCCATCAGCACAGACTGTAGGCTCCACCCTCCAGCCACAGGCTGACACCACACACTCTCCCTTCCGTCACATCCCCAGTGTGTCTGTCTGTCCCAGCACTGACACCAGGACGACAGAAACCGTTCTCTGCACTTTGCTCCCCACCACTTTATTCAGGCACCACCGATGGTGTGTCATCCACTGATCCCCATTTGCTGTCCGCTGCAGTCATGGTAGACACCCCTCCTTGCTGTTCTGGTGTGCGGCACATCACCTACTGGGCCTCTCTGCACCTACAGCATCCTCGTTCTGGCTTGCTCTTTCTCTAGAAAGCCCTTCTCTCCTTCAGCGTTTTACTATTAATTTACTATTAAATTTATTTTAAAACGCAGCCCCTCCCAAGCATGCACCCACTCCCTTCCTTAGTCTTCTCTGGGACACACTACCATCTGCAATACTACACCAGGCCTGACAGGAGGCATGCACCAGCCACGTGCTGAGCAACCCACGCAGCTCTGTTAACAGGCTGAGAAAACATTCTTTACATTTTCTCCAAGAAAAAAGCAGTGGCCCAAGAGCCCAGAGAACATGAGTGCCTCTGCTAAAATTATCCACATGTTCCCATACATCAAGGTTACAGAGACGGCACCAAAAATGCTCTCTGAGGCTGTGCCAGTTGGCACGCAGGTCACCTGATGTACACCACCAGTGGCTGAGAAAAGGCAAGGCGCTGTGCCAGAAACCTGTATGGCTAGTACCTGTGTGGCTAGTGGGGTTTATAGGAGTCGACTGGAAGAGTGATGAGCTCAAGGTGCTAGGGTCTCTAGCTACCACACAGTGCAAAATGCTCCCGCGCACTGGGCCACCTGGAGGTCCTGAAGACCCTGCCTGCTTAGAGACTGACTGCTGGTCCATTAGATATACTAGCGCTTGGACTCCAGAGGTGGCAGGAGACCAACGGAGCATGTCAACTGAGCTATCACTGGGAGCACGTGAAGAAAGAGGAGGACATAGTCATCACCACACACCAGATTTCATTGTCACATTCTAGGCAACCCAAAGACAGAAGAACACCCTGGGTTACAAGAGGTCACTGTTTGCCCTTGTATGGATCTCAGGGTCCCATGCCATTGGTGGCCTGAGTCTGGCAAAGGCTGTGTGGCCAGCAGAGAAGGAAGGAGGCTGCTTAGGTTCAGGGACACAGAAGAGATTCGCAACTGTAGCTTCATCCATCACCTCTTAACCCTAGTAACCTAGAGAGACCAATAAACTAGAATGACCCCCTTTACAGGTGAAGGGCAGAGGATCTGCAAGGGGAAGCAAGAAAGAGGTGCACCTGGGAAGGACCACACCCTTCTGTGTAAGCCAGTCCCCTGAGGACCACAGTGACCTAGGGGAGACTGCAACACAGGTCCACACAGCCTCTTGTCACAGGCTGGCATCAGACCAGGCAGAATGGGAGACCCATTAGGGACGCCCCCAGACAGTGGTACGCCGCATACATGGGTTTTGTGACCCTCCCACTACCAGTCTATTTGTGGACTTGGATGAGAACCTGAGTACAGATGGGGAAACAGGCCTCAAAGAGACAACTCTCCAGCAGTATAGCCACCATCAGAACCCCAAAGACCCAAAGTAGGGGCAAGAGTTCCCCAACTTATCCACAGGCATGAGCAGGTTCTGCGTGCAGTCAGTTCAGACCCAGCCAACAGAAAGATCATGTAAAGTATCCAGGGGTCCCCCGCGTGGAACTTCTGCCACCTCTGCTGACATCTGCAGCAGGGCCTGGAGAGAGCCTTTGGTAGCATGACTGGCCCTCCACCCTAGAGGGCTTGGTACATGGGACTCTCTAAGGCCTCCCAGCATCCATCCCTGTGAGGTTTCCTCAGGAGCCACCCCTGGTACCTGATCTGAAGGCTTGGAACTGGGTGGCCCGGGAACGGCGCAGGAGGCTGATGCCCATGGTGAGTCTGAGCAAATTCTAGAGAGATGTCACAGTATAGAGATTCTTACAGGACCAAGCCAGAGCCCAGAAACTACCAGAAATGGCACTTTTGCCTCTTCCTTCCTTCATGTGACTGTCTCGGGACAGCCTTAAGAAACCAGAGACACAATCCACACCTCAGGTTCTGCTTCTGGAATGCCTGGCCTAAGAGGGGTTCCCACTGAATTATCTGTGGAGTTGGGGAGCTCTGACCCCATGTGGTGACTTCCCAGGCAGTGGACAGGCCACTGGAAGGCCAGCTGCTTGGGCTCATACAAACCAGACAGAATGGGCCCAGGCCCAGAAGTCACAGCAAGGCCAGTCTACACAGCAAAGTGCAGGGTCTTAAACCAGGCCTCAGTCTCTGCTGGCAGACAGGAAGGAACACTTCCTCCTTCATCTTTAGGGACCTCATTTAAACATGACCAGCCCTTCCTGAGTACATCATTCCCAGGGCTCCTCTTACAGATCATCCATCTGCAAGTGTAGGGTGGACTTCAGGTCATTCTTTGGGGATCCCAGGCTGAAGCATAGCTTTGTCTCTCTTTTTAACTGTACATATTGTGGCATCTGTGAGTTGGAAGCTCCTGTTCAGCCTCTCCCAGTGTCTGTACCTTGTCCCCAGAGTTACTGACAGTCTTTGGATCCTGGGCTGTCCAGATCCCACCCAGTGTGCTGGGCATCTCAGTCACATGTAACTGCTTAATGTGAGGCTTTCCCCGTGCAAGATTTGCAACAGATTTAAAACAAGAGTTCTGTGTCTCCATCTGGACACATGTAACAGGAAAATCCTAATCCCCACCCCCACCCTGTCCACCTGGTGGTCAGGGCTGACTTCTTCCCCTGACCATGATGCGGGCTAACCAATGAGAACTGTGCAGTATCCCAAGCCAGACCAAGGAGACCCAGTGCATTCTCAGGACATCTGCAATAATGAGCTTGGAATTTTCAACTGCTGGAAACACTTGCTTCCTTACAGGAAGATCCTTACTGAGTAAAAAATGAACACAGGAAATCAGGGTTCAGTGAAGCAAGAAAAAACAGGTTCCAACACCATCTGAGCCCCTGGATCAAACCATGCCTGAAGCTAGGTCCCCTTAGACATCTCAATAATGTGAACCGCTAATCTCCCTCTTCCTGCTTAAACCAATTTGAGCTTGTTTTCCATCCTGGTTGCTGAGTTCTGTTTTTCTGTACCCTCCTTTCGTCACCAGTACATTGCCAGGCCCACGATGTAATGCCCCAGAACTCCCAAGGTTTCCCTTCACTGTGGGTGGCAGGAAAGCCTCAGCTCCCATCCAGCCCCGGCTATCCTCACTTCAGGGCCTGAAGCCTCAGCCTTGGCCTCCGCTGTTGTAAACACACACACCCATCACCTCCCATCACTGTCACAAATGCCCAGTATAACCCAGCACAAAGGCAAGATGCTAATTAGGGTTCATGGCTCATAGGTGCATCCAGCTCACTGCCGTGGACCACGTTCAGCCAAGGGTAGCCACAAATGTACCTAGCAAAGTCATAAACTTTCTTAAAACATTATCAATCTTTTTATACTTGATTGAACAGTTCTTGAGCATGAACTTTGTGAATGACATCATGTAGGTAAGACATGTCTGGCAGACAGTCCAGACTGTGGTGAGGGGGCCACATCATTCTGAAGCTACTGATAGGTGCGGACGGCAACAGTGGGGAACAATACATTAGCCGCATGAGTTGGAGCTGGGGCTAAGGTCCTGAGGTTCCCTCCTAGAGCATAGTTACCAATGACCTTCATGTTCTCACACTCCTGCTAGTGAACTAGGCTGCCCTGGGGATCCAGCCTCCAGCACATGGGTCTTCTTTACTCAGCCCAGCCACGGCAGGAGTCCCTATGATTACAGTGCCCTAAGCAGAACACCTTCAACAGTGAAAGGTGCTATGAACAAGGACAGGAACACAAGAGCGACTGGCACGTGGGGTATCTGACCTAGGGATGTGCTGTCCGCCACTTTTGGCCCTTCCCTGGGCAGGCACTGCCACCTCATTTGCCTGTCCTTCTCACTTCCGTCACCGCCCTCTGTGCAAAAGCTTCCTTTCTCCTCTCGCCACCTCCTGATTCATTCTTGCAGACTTCCGGAGAAGCTGTCCTGGAGTCGGGGCATGGTCCCCCTGAAGCCCTCTGTTCTGGAAAGCCCAGTCTCTTTATATACTCCCTCCCTCCCAGCGCCTGAAGCCCTCAAGACTCACAAGCCTGTCACATCATGCACATATACACACCTAGGCACGCATACACACAGCACGCAATGGAGACAGCACCCTTGTCTTCCTCCAGAAGACGGGATTTTCTCTATGTGTTCAGGAAACCATCCTCAGTAACTCGCTAGACAGAGGCAAAAATTGGGAACTGGGCTTCACGAGTCAGGGTGGTTATAGCAGGGGAAGGCAGCAGAGACAAGGCACTGGCCCTCCGACAGCTTTCACTAACCTAAAGCCAGGGACAGGCACCAGCTGGCTTCTGCCAGTATCTAGCCCTGGCTCCTACTCAAAACACAGGCCAGCAATGCTGGCGATGCCACCAGCCTCCAGCAGCTCAGTCCCTTGCAGCAGCCAAGTCACTGCTCAGAATGCAAACAACACAGGTGCAGAGGCCACTGATGGAGACCAGCATCCCAAGCCTAGGTTCCACTCCCCGGTCCTTTGAGCTAGCCTCTAGCTGTTTCCTGGTTTGACAGCCTGAGACCAGCTCCTTGCTTCTAGCCGAGTCAGGTGGATGCTCCCCTCTGCACTAGCAAGACCCCTGCACTCCTCTGCAGACTGAAGAGGAGAGCAGACGAGGCTGAGAATCCTGGTTCCAAAATGCTTGAGGTCAGAGCTCCCCAGGCTAGCCCTGAACTCACAATTCTTCTGTCTCAGCCTGAGTGGCTAGTTTTAGATTTCTTTTTGGCAGTGAGGTCACAGCACATGGGGACAGGATCAAAGGTCGTAGGCATTAATAGAATCCATCTGTCCTTAACTTTGTCATGGATACCAGAAGTAGAAAACCGAGATTGAGAGCAGCTGAAAACCTCAAGTGGCTCAGCAGTGGCAGTCGCACAGGGCTTTCCTGAGGCTGTGCACTGGTGCCTTGGGAACTGAGTGCCGGTATAGCTAAACCAGCCCCATGATCCCAGAAACAACTGGGGAGCTAGGGTCAGCACTGGTACAGGGCACCCAGGAGATGGGATAACCCCTGATATTAGGGTGCCTTTCCCAGCCCATGCTGGAGTGCTCAGCCTAACCCACTCACAGGAATTTCTCCCCTGAAGAGGTTTCCTTCCCATTCCTGGGAAAGTGTACCACCCTTCAGGACCCTTGGGGTCCCATCTGCTCTGAGTCACATGACTCATCCCAGGTCCTGTTCTAGTTCTAGTTAGATTCTGCAACTATGATAAAACACTACGGCCAAAAGCAAACTGGAAGGGAAAGGTTTATTTGCCTCACACTTCCGGGTCACAATCCTCCACTGAGGTAAGCCAGACAGACACCCAAGGAAGGAGCTGGAAGCAGAGACCCCGGGGAAATGCTGCTTGCAGGCTTGCTCTCTGCCTTATGCTTAACTAGCATTTGCTAAGCGGCCCAGGACCACTTGCCCCAGGAATGGTGCTAGTGACAGTGAGCTCCCCCCTCCAGTTAATTAAAAATCAAGACAATCCCCCGCAGACAAGCTGAAATAGGTGACTCTTCAGCTGATCCCCTCAGATAACGAGGCTCTGTCAAGTGGCAATTAAGGCAATCCAGGGAAAGTGGTAAGATGTCTCTCCTTATAGAGACTCTCTTTCAGATCTATCAAGACATGCACACTGCAGAACAGCTGTCTATAAATGACTGCTTCCAACTTGGAAAGGGGATAAAAATTACTTTAGTATCAATAATTTAGTCCCCTAAGCAATATACACTAAGCTGTATTAAAATAAGTATAGTGAGCTCTGGGTTCAGCAAGATCCTCTATAAATAAAAAGCAATTTGGGCAAACATCTGACGTCAACTTTGGGCCTCCACATACACATGCAAACATGTGCATGCACACCTGCACACACATCCACCCACATGCATGTGACGTTGCACACATTTGCATGAGTGCACACACACACACAGAGATTATCACAGCGCTAGCATAGGAGGTGGTGATTCTCTTATCACGGGATTAGAGACATCACCTGGAAAGTAAAATCTCAGACCAAAGAAAGGCACACTGTTCTCTCAGTGTGGGCTGAGGCCTAGCAGTCTCCAGTCAAGGAACCTGTCAAGCTCCACCTGACTTACCAAGTCAGAATCTCTTCGGAACCCTCATGTGACTCATAGCACACTCTAATTTGGGAAGCCCTGGTCTGGGGAAGAGCTGAGATTCTTAGACCTAGCATGTGTCAATCTTAATTTAATGCATGAAAGCACTTTACATGTCTTAGCCTATTTGATGGTCACAGAAAGTGTAGGGTTGGAACTATAGCTATCGCCATTCATTCATTCATTCATTCATTCATTCACTGTTGTCTGAAACACTGTTTCTTGTAGACCAGGCTGCCTTAAACTAAGGAGCAGAGGCTGGCTTCAAACTCCTGATCCTCCTGCCTCTGCCTCTCCAGTGTTGAGGTTACAAGTGTATGTCACCATGCCCAGCCGCCATCTCTATCTCACAGATGAAGAAGCAAAGACTCCGGGAGGCTAAATAACTCCCTCCAGAGGACAGAACTGGCAGAAAGATGAAGATCTGGACAACCCACTGAACAGAGTGGAAATAGCCAGTTGTCCACTTCTCCACAGGCCAGGATCACCCTCTAAAGAGGGAGAAGATCAATCCAATGTTTCTTGTGGCAAAGGAAGATTAGTGGGAGGAGGGACCCAAACTCTCTATCCCTAGCTCTAGGAACCAGGAAAGGCCAACAAGGAAAGAATGGTCAAGTGGTGAGTTCTCTGCCACAGGAGGTATTCAAGCAAAGGCTGGGAGGTCTTCTGTTTAGGATACATGGGAAGCAATTCCTAGCTCATCAAGGAATAAGTTTAGTGGGTTAGACTTTCCTCTCCAATGCAAAGGCAGGAAAACCCTCTCTGTATCATTGAGATGAGGCCAGAGGCAACACAAAAGTGATTAAAAGACGGCTTTAAACTGCGCCAGCTCAAGAGCATTCACGGCCTTAGAAGTCTCAGCAGATGGTGGGTCTTTAACACTTCAGCCTAAACGCCATCCAGATCCCTGAGTTGGGGCCCAGCAAGTCTACAGGCCCAAGGTTCAGGGGGTCTACTATTCTTAAACTGAGTGGCCAAGGCTGAGCAGCCCCACTTGCTGGCATCTTCAGCAATTCACTGCAATTCCGGTACTCCAACAGGAATCGGTCTTTGAAGAGGTCACAAGCAGGGACATTCTACACATCTGTGTGAGGTTTGCATGCAGGTAGCAAGGCTGAGGCAGGGCCAGCCACAGATGAGTCTATCTAGCTCCACAGGGTAGCCTGGCAGCCTCAGCGTCTGTCCAGTCAAAGATGACCCGCATCACTGTAGGGATGTGGCAGGAGTGTGTGCCAGTCTGTAGGCACCTCACCTCTGCCAAGCTAGAAGGGACTAAAGGGTGGCTTCGAATAGGGGTGTGCTCCAATAAAGAAGGGCGGTTAAGGTCTGCTGCATAAGCAAGTCTCCATTGATGGCAGCTGCTACCACTGTTGTTCCTCCTCCTGTGAGTACCAGTTCTAAATGAAGGGAAGCAATACTTCCAGCACAAGAGCACATGCTAGACCCTCAGCATGTGAGGATTACAGGCCAGCTTGGACATGGCAAACGCTGCCTCAAACACAAAACACACACACACACACACAGAGAGAGAGAGAGAGAGAGAGAGAGAGAGAGAGAGAGAGAGAGAGAGAGAGAGAACATGCAAAAGAAAACTTCCAGACCCCAACATCCTGGCAGGCAGAGCTGCAGAGCCAAACATCTCACATCAAGGCTGGGCTAAACCACAAAGCCCAGTGTCCGTGTCCAGCTGAGCACAGAGCCCAGGGTGTGCACTTGAGGGCAAGGGGCAGGCCTGGCTGTGTAAACGTTTGGCTGCTGGATTCTGGAGGCAGGGAGGCCTCTAGAGAGCCAGCTCCACAGTCTCAGAAGTCAGGCCAGCTTTCCATTCCCAGCATTCCAGACCCAAGTCCCCGGGCAGGCCTGCTGGCCAGAGCTCTCAGCTCCTTCCAGGCCTGGATATACTTCCAAGGCAGCCTCTTCTCAGGCACAGGCCAGAATTCTTTGGCCAGCTATCCACGCTGACAGACCCCAGCTGCTGGGTACCACTCCTTTCTCCTCCTGCCCTCCACACAGCTCCTAAGAAGACAACCTGAGAAGACCAGCCCAAGCCAGCCCCTGCCCAATATTCAGTAACAGCACCTAGACTTCAGCGACTCTTATTGGTCCTTAGCGTCACTGGTGAAATCTGACTGGTGACTGGTCTCACCATCTACCCACTGGGACTCTCTCCAAGGCCTGAAAAGGAATCCCATGAAGGAAGACATCTGGATTTATCTATGTCCCAAGGCATTTGGGGCTCAGTACCAGCTAGCATACTTGCACTGAGCCCTCAGATACTTGGCTATGACAGAATGTGTTCAGAAGAGAAGGTACTGATGGTCCTTGCTGTCCAGTCCTGGAGGACTAAGCAGAGTCACCTAAGACAGTACAGACCTTTGCTTATCCATGAAGGAAAAAGACACCAAGCAGCCCCAGAAGAGACCATGCATCCATGTGCCTGTGACCTACAATGGCTTCTCCGATGGCTGGTGTTTGAATAATTGCTCCCATCTGCCACACGCTCATCTGGCCAGACACTGCCGCGTGCCTTACCCCTGCCTTCTTATGAAACCCTTGCAACATCCCGTATTCTATGATTACACCAGTGTGGGTTTTCTGTTTTGTTTTAAATGTTATATTATAAATGTTTTGCCTTGCATATACATCTGTATAACATATGCATGCCTGGCATTCATGGAGACCAGAAGAGGGCACTGTATCACCCAGAACTGGAGTTACAGGTGGCTGTGAGCTGCCATGTGGATGCTGGGAATCGAACCCTGGTCCTTTGGGAGATTAACAAATGCTCTCAAATGCAGAGCCATCTCTCCACCTCGACTATACCAGTTTTAGAGAAGAAAACGGAGAGCCAGATAAACTTTCCAAAGCCACATTTGGAAAGTTGCCAAAACAAGATTCTGCCCAGCACCAAGGCCTGGGGTGACTCCTATGTCAGTGGCCTCACTTGTTCACATTTTGACTCCACTTGCTTTGCAGGGTCCTCACATCTGGGTCTTTGCTTAAACACATGACCTGCCATCAGGACAGGAATAGAAGTAATACAAACTTGATAAAGAACCTGGGACCTTACTGCAATGAGAAATGCTTATGGAACACACAGGAAGAAGGGGGAACTTGCTAGGTCAGTTCTATTCTAACCCAGCTAGCAGGCAGCCAGCCTACCAATAAAGGGAAATAAATCCAATCTAGTTCAGCTCAGATCAGCCCAAGCATGATCAGTTCTGCTCAGATGGGTTCAACCCAGACCTAACCAACCCAGCTCAGTCCAAACCAGATCAACTACTAGTATCTAGATCAGACCAACCCTAATCAATCCAAATCAGTTTAGCCCAATCCGGAGGAGCCCAGCTCAATTTAGACCAATCTACAATTGTTCTTCTAGTTCGGATCAGACCTGTGCCGCCCAGACCAGCCCACATCAGCACAACCTAGATTGAGGACACTGCCCCAGCCAGTCTGTACTCGCGAGGGAGAACAAACGGTGGTAAAGGACTAAATGCTGGGACAACCTATCACATAACAATTAAGAGCTGCACCAGCTGCAGAGACCATTCTCTTCTGACAGAGGAGAAAAGCTCTTTCAGTTGATCCCAGCCCAAAGGCCAAGAAACAACGGAAAAACTTTCCTGAAAGCCACAGGGTAAATAGTCACTACAGAACGCGTATCCCTTACCTGAAATGAGTGAAACCAGCATGTTGGAGACCTTTTTATTCTTAAATATTTTTAACTTGCGTGTGTATGTATGTGTGTGTGTGCGTGTGTGTGTGTGTGTGTGTGTGTGTGTTTGTGCCCAAAGAGAACAGAAGAGGATTCCCTGGAGCTGGAGTCACAGTTGGTTTTCAGCCACTCAGTGTGGGCAACAAGAATTCTTAACTGCTGGGCCATCTCTCCAGCTCAAAGAGACTTAAAAAAAAAAAAAAAAGATTTATGTATTTTGTATACAGTGTTCTGCATGTAAGCCTGCAGGCCAGAAGAGGGCACCAGATCTCACCACAGATGGTTGTGATGGTTGTAAGCACCATATGGTTGCTGGGAATTGAACTCAAGATCTATTGAAGAACAGCCAGGGTTCTTCACCGCTGAGCCATCTCTCCAGCTCAACTTATTATTTTTTTACTCTTTTATTTATTTATTTTGCAATATCTACATCCACGTAGGTAGATATTTTGGGAAGGGGGCCCACATCTAAACACAAAGCTCATTTGTCTTATACATGCTCTATACATAGTCTAAAGGGAATATAATTCAATATTCTTAGGGTACCCATGTTTTAAGTATAACTTGCCCACATGGTGTGAAATTTTCCATTGTGGCATTATGTTGGTGCTCAAAAAGTTTCAGGGATAATGAGAAAGCTTGGTTAATAAATTACTTGCCCCACAAATATGAAAACCAAGTTCAACCCCTAAAACCCACATTAAAAAGAAAAACCAGGAATGGTGGTCCACACCTGGAGTCTCAGTTTTGGGGAACAGGAGACAGAGAGAGGCCCTGAAGCTTACTGCTGGCTTGCTTGGTCAGCTCCAGGCCAATGAAATAACCTGTCTTAAATATAAATAAACAATAGATAGGTAGACAGACAGATGGACAGGAAATAAATAAACAATGAACCTGGACAGTACCCAAGGACTAGCACTTGAGGTTAACCTCTGGCCTATTCTCTCTCTCTTCCCCCTACCCAATCCACAGAAACAAACACACACACACACACACACACACACACACATACACACACACACACACACACACACAGATTTAGATTTTGAAGCATTTTTAATTTCAGATCTTCAGATTACAGATGTTAGAGCATCTCCTACTTAAAAGATAAGCTCACTGAATCACAGGGACCGTTGCATCCTGGCTATGTGTATACCACGAGAAAAGGCGACCTTTAACCCTGGCACACATCTGTTTGCCTGTCACATGTGTGCACAGCCCTGCAGTAGTAGCATGGATTGGGATCACCCTTGCCCTCTCAGTTACTCCTGAGGCAATGCTGTAGCACACACATCTTCTCCCATGCCCTGCTGACCTGAAGCCACCCTCTCTTTGGATCTACTGTACAATATCCACTTCAAACTCAGAGGCTTCCCCTCACCCTGCAGCCATCTCTGGATGTTCCAGGTTCCTGGGCTCTGCTGAGGAATTCTGCAGGTTACAGGAGAGCCACTGGGAGCTCAGCTTGACTGGCACCCCGCAGTGGTCCACTCTGCTTCTGGCTCACTACAGGGATAGCTAAAAGGTTGAGATAATTGGGTTTTGAAACCCTGCTGCATTCAGCCTTGGAGTCCCTCCACATGGCTCTTCTGGCAAGATGGCTCAACTCCTGACACGGCCATTCAACTTCTCATATGAACCTCAGGAGCATAAAAGAGAATGCTGCCAAGTCTCCCCAGGCACCCCTTTTCCACTTTCTGCTACTGGTTAAAGTAGTTCCAGGAGGCCCAGGTTCAGAGTAAGAGAGGACACTCTTCCATGGACAGCAAGTTCATCACCCACAACCTCTGGCCTAGGCATGTAGCCTAGCCTCAGGTCACTGCAGCCTGGGTCCTGAGGCACAGTAGTGGGACATTCTGTCCCCTGATCTTCGCCGGGCAGCAAGTCCAGAGCATATTCAATTTAGAGAGTAACTGGTACATTTCCATCTGACCCAAGATGAAGGGAGTGGCCTCAGCCCCTCAGCAGAGCTGCCAGAATCCTCCAGAATGAATGTGTGCACAATGAATAACAGTAAGCCCCCCCACCCCGACCACACACAGGTGTCTAAAGACAATGTGCCGCTGTGCTCTTTGCCAAGACCTCAATTTGGAAATGGGCACTTCGAGGTCCAGACTCCTTAAGAACCTACCAGAACAAAAATGGCTTGCCTATTGGCTGGGCTCCGGACACAGCTGAGAATGGCCACACTGAGCAGCCTGGAAGAGCCCACCATCAGTTAACTATAATCACAATCAAGGCATAATTAGCAGACGGCTCCAAGTGTGAGATCTGAGACCCATCGGCTCTAATGGGCTAATTAGCTGAGACGTCCTTGGGCAGGCAATGCACTCTGGCCTTCCAGAAACATATCAGCGAGCTATGCATATCAAGGCTAGGATTCAGCCAAATAGCCGGGCAGATATGTTGCATAATCACCAGGCAATCCGGTTGCCACCGCTACCACCACCACCCCGCAGCATCTGAGCGCTGGGAAGTGAGAAGCATGCCTCCTACCTTCTGCTCTACCCAGTCCTCTCCTAATTAATGTGGGTGGGATAAGGAGTTCACACCAACACACAGTGAATCTGTCTTTCCAGGTTCCAATTTGTCCTTGTAGGCTTACAGTCACTAAGAGCCATCACATCATCGTGAAGTAGAAAATGATTCATCCGACTGGAGAGACGGCTTAGTGGTTAAGAGCACTGGTTGCTCTCGAGAGGACCGGGATTCAATTCCCAGCACCCACGTGGAGGTTCATAACTATCTGTCACTCCGTTTCCAGGGGAGTCAACACCTTCTTCCGACTTCTGTGGGCACACAGTACACATACATACAATCAAGCATTCAAACACATAAAATAAAGAAAGCTTTTTAAAAATAGAAAAGGACTCAATAGCTCTGTGTAGCCTAATAGTACCCAGAGCCACAAACTCAGAGAGCAGGTACTTGCTGTTTGCCCAGCTCCCAATCCAATTGCTCTGAGCTGGTGGCAGAGATCCCATAAGATGAGAACTAGAAACCTCAGTTGTACAATGACAGAAGGTGAAGGGTCAGCAGAGCTGAACCTGGTGCAAAGCTCTCGGTGCATCTGGTACCACAGCAGGTGCACTCCGGAGTACATGGGTGCATGCTGAGTAATGCAGGGCCCAAGGGAGAGTACTCTGACCCTACAGAACTACTTCAGGGGGTCTCAGGCCAGATAAGCTTGGAAAATGAGTCGCTTAAATGGGAACAACACTGAGTCTGAACCCACGTCTGAGATTCACAACACACACAGTGGCACAGTACAGGCCCTGAGAAGTCCTGCAGTAGAGACTTGAGTTCGTCGTTGTATCTAATCTTTCCCAACTTATTTTCACACAGAATCTGCTTTTCCACAGAGACTAATGGGATTGTGTATTCGGGACAGAGTGTCTAGGGAACAGGGCAGATGAGACAAGTTCCCCTTGAACCCTACAGGAGCCAGGTTACGCAAACACACGAGGTGGGAGCTTTTTAGTGTTTGCACAGGAAGCACATGAGAGCATTCTTCAGCTCCATGGAGAAAGACATTCTCATTTCTCTGAAAACAAATAACCAGTGTGAATCATCACTATTCACAAAAAAAAAAAAGAGGAAGGAAAATAAAGAAAGCAGAGAGAGAGAGAGAGAGATAGCGGAACAGTGCACTGCTGGGCACTATGGCCTCTGGGGACACAGGCCTGCCCAGAGGCATATCTGCCCTCAGCTCCAGTTAAATCTAACTAGCTTAAGGAATTAGGGTGTGTGGTGCAAACTCTGGAGGCTGAGGTAGAAGAGTCACTAATTCAAGGTCAACCTGGAATACGTGCTGAGACACCTAAGGCTGGGGATACAGCTCAGTGAGAGAATACTTGGCTAGCACGCACAAGCTCTGGGTTCTGTTCAAGCACGGTAGCAGGAAGGAGAGGGTAGAGAAACTGTTGTTAAGGCCAGAGACACCAGCTTTCCTGTTTTTGCACAGAAGTCCGAAATTCAGACTTCTAAGTTAAACTCCACACTTTAAAATGCGGGTCAGGGGGCTGGAGAGGTGACTCTGTGGCTAAGAGCACCTGTCACTCTTGCAGAGGACCAGGCTATGATTCCCAGCGCCCACATGGTGACTCACAACCATTCATAACTCCAGCTCCTGGGGATTCTGACCTCTGTGGGTACCAGGCATGCACATGAAACACAGACATACATGTAGGCAAAACACTCACACATAAAGTAAACAAATCTAAACTGTGGAGCAAGCGGAACCTTCCCAGGGACAGTAAAAACCAGCAGGTTGCAAGCTCTGCCAAACAGGACACAGCGATGCTCAGTAAAGAGTGCTGTCATCAAGTCTGCTGGCCAGGGGACGCCCTGGGAAACAGTGCTGCTGAGCCAGGGCATGCCTGCCCTCGGCTGCTACAATGTGCCTATGAACAGCTATCCTCCTTCCATTCCGCTTACACAAGTTCTGTCTCTAAGCATGTGACCCCAGTACCACGCTCTCTCCTGGCATGCATGGGAAGGGGCAAGTCAGGTGAGTGGTGGCATACTGATGGCCAGTACATCACAGCAATGCGTCACGGTGTCACTGTCACACCTTTCAGCAACAAGATTTGTTCCCAACTCAACACACAGAAAATTTGGAGAGTCCATTACTGGCAGCACCACCACACACAGACTGCCCGTAGTCAGGTGGCTGGAGAGCAGTGGCCAGTGTTCTGAATGGCCAGGGTTTAGAAGACTCTACTCTATCCCATCCCATTCGGAGACAGGGACTCACCATGTCGCTCAGGTCAGCCTGAGTCAAACTCTCCATCGTTCTGGCTCAGTCTTCCTGCTGCTGGGATTATAGCTGTCGTGACCAGCTGTTTAATCTTAAATATGAGGCCATGGATATAAAGGAGTTTCCTAGGGAGTCACAGTGGTATCCACATTTCCAGAGATCAACAGGGTTCCTAACAAGATGAGGCATAACCAAAGTAATGGCTCAAACTAACAGCGAGGCTCTGGCTAGCCATGTCGCGGGCGCTGAAACACCGTGCTAATGGTGTGCCCAGTAAGGGCGTCCAAAGTGTAAGTGTGAGTCCCACAGAAAAGCATCAGCAGGCCTCAGTGGCAATGTCACCCCATGTGGTAACCGGCAGAATCTCCTACAATGTAGAGCTAGACAGGCACCTGAGGAAGCCACAAAGGAGGTCCAGACATCTTCAAAGGAGAAAGTACCAAGCTGGATCTTGAGAAGAAATAACTGCAG
Organism: Chionomys nivalis; assembly: GCF_950005125.1. NCBI lineage: Eukaryota > Metazoa > Chordata > Mammalia > Rodentia > Cricetidae > Chionomys > Chionomys nivalis. Next base: position 37,419,164 of record NC_080106.1, read on the forward strand.
CCCCAAGACCACTGCTCCCTCGCGTGAGATGACAGCTCAGATGGGCCATCGTCTCCCAGCAGCTCCTGGATCAAAGTGAGGGTGGGATTAATTCCTACTAAGGGAACCTGGGTAGAAGTGGGACCTGCACCCAGCAGCCAGGAATCCCAGCAGATGGGAGAACACAGGCAGCTAAAAGCAGGCAGAACGAGCCTGGAAGTCACCGAGGCCAAAAGCTACCTTCCAATCCACACACTTGCTTAGGGCTGGTGCATGATAAAACCCTAATGTATTGGGCCAATGTAGTGCCAAAGTTAATTTGTGCTAGTTAGGTTCATCTAAACCAGGAGCAAAAGGAAAGAAACACATCACCAGTGAAGAGACAAGTCCTCAGTAGGAGAGACAACTTCAAGGCAAAAAGCAGCAAAAGAAAAATCTGCTAGATAAAATTAGCCCCCACCTCCTCCATGCAGCCTTCCCAAACCCCAGGGCTCAGTTCTGCCTGCCTTAATCAAAAGTGACTTCCAGGAGTGGCGGAGACGGCTCAGTTGTAGAGCTTTTGCTGCAGGAGCATAAGGACCAAAATTCAACCCCAAGCAGCCAAGTAAAAAGTTAGCACTGTGGCACAGGCATGCAACCCTGGTTCTTGTAAAGCAGACAGGTGGATTCCTGGGGCTCCCTGGCCAGTAGCCTGGCCCTGCTTCCGGTCTTCTCCACCTCGACCTCCTCCTGCTGATGTCCCACAGCAGGTATGGGCCAGGGCCACTCTGTAGAGCAACTGATTCTGGCCCATAAGCACATGAATGTTTTGGTGTGGACAGGTCTCCTTCAGGAAAACCCGTCTCCTCATCTCTAAGCTGCAGAGCCTGAATCTGGGTTACTAGCAGGGGGGCAGTGAGAGTCTAATACATCTCAGAATACGTTTCTTGGCTAAGGAACACACACACACACACACACACACACACACTACTTACTGAGTGGTGGAACAGCTTGGCTAAGGAACACACACATACCCCACTTACTGAGTAGTGGAACAGCCTGGCTAAGGAATACACACACACACACCCCACTTACTGAGTGGTGGAGCAGCTTGGCTAAGGAATACACACACACACACACACACACACACCACTTACTGAGTGGTGGAGCAGCTTTGCAGGCCTCTGAATCACAGCCCTCAGAAGTCCTCACAGTACCCAGCTGCATTAAATCAAGCTGTGAGACACGCCGGGTTATGCTTTTCAAGTGCACCCTGAGCCGATCTGATGTTTAAAGGAAAAAGGGAAAAGTTTCCGAGGCCTCCATAAATCCAGAGGAGAGGAAGTTTCAAACTTGGGTGTTCGTAGTCCATGGCTCCCGCATGGAAACAGCTTGGTTTCATGTATTTGGTTTTACAGTTCAAACTTTAGGTCTTTTAACTTTTTATTTTTACAGGGCTAAGAAGAAAAGGGAGATGGAGCCATTTGCTCACTGAGTGCCAAAGAAAACCCTAGCGCCTCCCTCCAAGGGCCTCTGCTGAGGAGCAACAGGCAGAGATTGGGGGGGGGGGGCCTCCTGGCACACCTCTTCAAGCTCCTCCCATCCAGGGAAGGCCAGGCCTGCCCTGCGAGGCTAGCTCCTAATTAGCTCTGAGAAGATCAACTAAGGCCAGTTCTGGAGAGCAGAGACCAGGCTATCACTGAGCTGTGACCACCACCAGCAGCAGCAGCAGCAACAGTAGCAGCAGAAACAAAATGGAGCCCAGGGTTCACACCTGACCAGGGGCTACCACTGACTCCCCGCGTGACCGGGAAGGAGGCCATCTGCCACAGAGAGCAGAGTGGGAGTGAGAATGCCTACTTCAGAACAGCGTGAAAAAACACGTTTTTGTGTAATAAATGTGTACACAAAATAAAGGGTGTGTGACCATAAATGCCTTTCACTTCTCTGTTCGTGTGGTATGTGTATGCTTGTTGTAGGGATGGTACACACGTGTACACATGTGTACACATGCATGTGCAGGCCTGAGTTCCAGTCTCTTTCTCTACTGCTCCCCATTTTATTTTTAGACACACCTCAGCTATTCAGCAAGACTCCTGGGGTCTCTCTAGCCTTTTGTTGTTTTACATGGACGCTGGGGATTCTAATGCGGGTCTTCATGCTGGCTTAGAAAGCACTGTACTGACCCAGCCATCACCCAGCCACACACACACTTTGTACACATGTCTGTGCACTGTTTTAAGGCTGTCTCCCAGGACCTCTCCAGACATACAGCACATACAGCCACTGTTTGTGTCTGCTCACCCTACCCTGCCTGGTGGCAACAGTGCCCTGCTGTTCCTTTGGATGGTCCCCCTTTCCTGTGAACCCTCACAGAGCAGCAGAGGATAGGAAGGGCCCTGGACCATTGCCTCCACCAGGAGGGGTGTTATAACTTGAATCTGAAGTGTGTTCCCCTACAGCTCATGTTTCAAACACTTGTTCCTCAGCTGGGAGCACTTTAGAAGAGGCTGTGGAACCTTTAGGAGTGGAGCCTGGCTAGAGAAAGTAGGTCACTGGGCCAGGCCTTCGCAGATTACACCATTCTGGTTCCTGACTAGTTCCTCCTCCTTGTCTATGCTGATGTGAGTAGTCTCCTCCACACCCTCCAGCTACCATGAACTGAACTCCACCATGAATGCCCAGGACACTGCCCATCTGTAAAGCCCTCAGGATGGCCCTTAACCCTGCTCAGGTCCATGTGGAGCTGTCAAGGAGGGCTTGGGGCAGAGACCAGCAGAGTTCTGGTGTGACCCTACAAGGCACAGAATAATGCCATGGATCAGAATCAATCTTTCTGCGCCAACAACGCGGTTTATAGGGCAAAGGCACATTGCTGAGCACCTGGGGTTTACCTAACCATCCGAGTAACTTTACATACCTTACTGTCCACAGTAAGAGGTCCACTGACAGCCCCCTTTCACAAATGGAAAAACTGAGACCTCAACACAGTAAAGCTACCTAAGCTTGTACTATGAGTAGGCAGCAAGCTCTGGGTTTAAATACATGCAAGTGTAGATTCCTCTCTGCTTATTCCGTGTAGGCAGGCCAGCATCTTCCCACTTCTTCCCCAGTATCATAGCATGGTTCCAAGTCAGTGAAGAGCCAGGGACTTTCTTGAGGGTGGGCTCATTGGTGCCCCCCAAATGTCTCCATTCTCCTAGATCAACCAACTGATCCTTGACACCCATCTCCTACTCAGCTAGAACATAAAAGATGGGGTGTGGGAAACAATTCACCATTCAGCTACAGACAGCCAGGTGCATTCTACAGAAATATCAAAATCTACTTCCACCATATTTCACAGTCAGGAACACAGAGAGGGAATGGCGCTTACCTAAGACAACAAAGCAACTTCATTCCCTAAGTTCAAAGCCATGTCTGTTACACACCCAGCATTCTCCTGCCCCTTGTGGCAACAACCTGTCAGCACCACAGTGGACCGTCCTTCGGGAGAGCAGTAACTGAGCTGTCACATAGAGAAGCCACCCGTGGCCAGTGGTGACGATCACACAGAAGAGAAACGGGTGTGGTAAGGATCTAGCGAGGAGGAACTTCTCTTGGGCTTTGGGGGATGCTGCTCTTGCTAAACCCCAGGATGATTAGGAAAAGGCCAGGGCAAGTAAATCAGGAGGCTTCTCAAGAAGACAAGAGCGTGTGCAAAGGCGCACAGGTGGAACCAGCATGGCTGGGGCAGAGCTACTGGGGAGGGGCAGGACAGCAGCAGGCCCTGTTGGATCTCTTCACTCAAGTCAATGGAGAAATCCAAGACACAGGAGGACCTGGTGCCTTTCTGTACTGTAAACATGGCCTGGATGGAACGCAGACAGGCAGAGAGGAGCCCTCCAGGGGACATAGGCTGGTGGCTGGCAGAGTGGTGAGCAGTGCTTTTCCCTGCCCACACTCCCCCACACAAGGACCATTCAGCTCCTCGCCCCCAACAAAACGTCAATGCCACAGACAATAGCCTATCTGTTTACTGATGGCATGTAGAGCCGCCGTGTTGTACAGTTTAAGAGAGTAAGATTTTTAAAGTCTAAAGAACCAACCTCCACTGCCCCTTGGAGAGTCATTTACAGTAGAAAGCAGTCCTGTTCAATAGAACACAGGGGATGTAAGTTCAAATCCCTAGAAGCTACATTTTTAAAAGTGAAATTAATGGTGATGTCATTAAAGCCAGCGTATCCAGATATTTGCATTTCAAAAGTGTCACTCTATAGAAAAAATGATTTAAAAAAAATGTTACTACAGGAGAGGGGCTAGAGAGAAGGCTCAGTAGTTAAGGACACACAGCATACAATTCTTGGAGAGGACCTGAGTTCAGTTCCCAGCACCCTCTAAAGCCACTGGGTCTCCAGGAACATCTGCCTTCATATGAATATACACACAATTAAAAACAGTAAAAGTCAATCTTTTTAAAATTGTTACCAGGATTTCTCATCTTTCCTTTCTCACACAATAGCTTTGGGACACCATGTGCCTCTGCACCCCATGCCAGTCATATCTCCATGCCTGTCAGCCACTAGGAAACAGAAGAGGCCTTCGTGGTGAGCAGGGCCCACAGGTTCCAGCCACTCTACTGAAGCTAGGCTGTGTGTCTACCCCAGAACTCTCTAGAGACAAACTCTAAGGGACCTTTGCCACCCAAGAGCCTTGGACAGAGTCTCCATCAACCCCAACTGGCATGTCCTACTCTAGTCCGTAGCTCCCGCCGTGGGAGGGACGTGAGGAGCATCTTGGGGGATGCAGGGAATGCAGGGCATCTCTGCAATGCACAGCGTCACTCTGCAGGGAAGAGAGAAACTGAAATGCAGCCAGACACCAACCCAGGAAGACGCAGGGGAAGCTGCTTCCCAGAGAGCATGTACACACTGCTTTTTATCATTATTCCCTAAACACAGTGCAACAACTGCTTCAGGCATTTCCTTTGTCTTGAGTATAACAAACCATCAAGGCTGGCTAAAGAATAGGAGGGTGTGCCTAAGTTACATGTACATCTTGTCATTTTGCATATGGAACTTGAGGAGACTCCCAGGGACCAATGCCACAGGAAGGCTGTATTTACTAAAAGCTACTGATCCCCAGGCTCTGAGGTTCCCCACTTCCTTTTTCTTTTTTATCCTGACTATTAAGAGATGAGTTCTGATGACTTTCGTTTTCCTGATGGGGAAACTGAGGGCTGGGAGGGCATGTATCTCACACATATCCCTTTGACTTGGACAACCCACGAACACATGAGCAGAGCATTAAGAAAGCTCCCTGGAGTGGAGAGGGCAGCTGAGGGAAAGCTTCCAGAAGGCAGAGAAACATGGCATGCCAGTGGCCTGGGAAGGAAGAAAGAAGCAGGTCCCAGGATAAGGAAGGGCACACATGCTCAAAAAACACAGACCAGGCGTGTCCTGTACAGTGCAGGGCTCTTGGAGCCAGGCAGAAGCAGGCATGGTGGAGCCGAGACAGATGCCTATGCACAGGCACTGTGAGAAGGGTCCAAATTCAACCATCTTGTCCTGAACAGCACCCACTGCCCACTCCTCAGCCATGATGCCAGTTGAATCCAACTTCCCAAAATATTTACCAGAAGGCTCTGGGCACAGACTCCATTCTGTAAACTTGGATGCGATTCCAGAGCTGAAGACACAGAGCACCCGGAAAAGCAGATAAACTCTCCCTCACATTCTAACTAACGAGGAGGAGGTGGGGAGGAGAAGAAAGAAATCGAGCCTCCCCACCGCCCAACTTGAAAGGCATTATGATCCAGGGCAAGGAGGGAGCAAAGATGCCGTGTCCTTATCAGGCACAAGGCTGCTCCAGACACAAACAAAACTCTTGGCAGGCACCCCTCTTCCGCATCGGAAGGGAAGCAAGCAGTCTTCATACACGGGCTCAAAGCCATCCTGAGTACATGGCAGGCTGATCTTCCCCAAAATTTCTGAAAGAGAAAGCCCTCTTCTGGGAACCAGGACACTAACTGTATCTTGAGCAACAGAATGAGGACTGTGAGCCTCCACATCCGAAGGGTGGCTAGCCCAGAGTTCAAATCTCCCACTGCTTGGGCTCTGGCAATGAAAAGAAGAGGGGTGAGCTGGCTCAGTAGTGTGGGTAGTTGAAGTCAGCCCCTGCCTCCCAACCACTGCCCTCAGCATCATGGGTGGAATAAAGAAGAAAGCAACCCACAAGGATGGCCACACTCAGCCGTGAGGACACACCAGAAAGCAGGTACTGCTGCTGTCATCAAATGACAGATAAGTCAGAGTCCATGGCCAAAAAGGGAGCACCAGCTCTGACCAGGCCTCCAGATCTCAATCTGGGGCCTCCCTGCTGCTATACCCTCCCCAGGTTTCTGGTTCCATCTGCCAGCTCTGCCTATCTCCATCCCTGCCCAACACCCTTACGTTGCACAGCCCTAAACCCCCAGAAGGGAGAAGAGAACACGGGTGCATGTTCACCCTCTTTCTCCCTCCACAACCCATGCCATCTCCTGGCACCCACTCCCACTCTAGAAATGCAGGCTGGCCCCCCCAGTGGCCCATCCGAGAAGCAAGCTCTCCAACATAATATTTTCCTCCCAGAGAACGTGAGAATAAAGGGCTCTTTGCTCGTCTCCTGAAATAACTGGCTCTCACCATAAAGCAATCCTCTGCCCAGTACAAATATTTCTGTAAAACTTGGTAACTCTATCTGCGGCTCCTTTTCTGAAAGTCAGAAACCTTGGAGAATGAAATACGGCCAAGGCAGACGTTATGACAAGCTCATGAAGTCATGTCTACCCCAGGCAGTCCTCCTGGGCACGGTGATTAATTTGCTGTTAACCACAGGGACTTTGTGTCTTAATACACCCAAAGCAAAACACCAGTTCACATTTCTGCTGGAACAATACCCACCACCCTAGTACAGAGGGCAGCCAAGTGGGCAGCAGAACCACGGCTGGGCTCAGGAGCCTGGAAGGATTCTGGAGAGCAGAAAACCCCTGAGGTGGAAATAATACACAGGCAAGTTGCCCTCTGTGGCCTGGCCTTTGTCATAGAGGCGGTGAACCTTATAAAATAAGTTAGGGGTTCTTAGGTCAGCGTAAAAGCAGTTAACCTAACTCACGCTAAGACACTAGGTAAGGCATGGAGCACAATGTGGAAGACACACGCTAGAGAAACAGAGCCCAGACGACAGGTTCCTCTCAGCCTCTGCGCCTATCACACACTAGTCGAGCCCCTTGAAAGTGTTGTTTCAGACCCAAGGGATAGAGGTGAGTTACCTAACTAAATCCTAGAAACAAAATGGAGGCTGCCCCCACTACCCAAAAGAAACAGTGTAAACCCCAGCCCAAAGTTGCGTGTACCCGAAGCTCTGTATCCCTTTGAACTGGCAGATCCACACACAGGGAGGCAAGAGTTAAATGACATAATGGGGGGGGGGGTCCAGAGAGGGTAATGAAGGGAATACTCAAAGCATTATTTTATCATTAATATTTTATTTTCTATTTATATATTTAAATAGGGTCTCACTATGTAGCCTTGGCTGGTCTAGAACTTGCTATGTGGACCAGATTGGCCTCCAACTCATAAATCCACCTTCCTTGGCCTCCCAAGTATAGGAATTAAAGGCATGTGGTACCATGCCTGGCTCAAAAAATTATAAATGCATATATGAAAATGTCATGATTAAAATCACTTCTTGCTCGGGTGTGTTGTTTGCACTGCCAGGAATCAAATCCAGGACTAGCACACGCCAGGCAAGCCCTCCACCACTAAGATGCATCCTTGGCCTTTTCTATCCCATGGAAATCAAGGTGGAGTTTCTGACCTGAGAACTCTGGCTACACCGGCATTACAGTAAAGACGAAGAGCACATATCCAAGGAGGAGGACACATGGACCTCAGAGTGCTGCTATCAGTACTCAGGGTGGGAGGAACTCCTGGGAACCCATGCAGAGGCAGGGAGCTGGGAAAGAAGGAGGCTCCTGTGGGCTGTGTAGAGGAAATGGCAAACCACTCAGACTTTTCTGAAACCCAATGGCCAGCCATATTTCTTCTCAAAGCTCTGCTACTTTACCTGATATCCCTGACCCCAGCTGCTAGCCATCTCTTTGCTTGATGAGGCTTCTGCCCATCCACCAGTATGTGTAGCCCTTCCCATGGGTGACTTCTCTATTATAGACACACCCTAGGGCTCAGCTGAGACAAAGGGTTGGGGTGACTCAACTCTGCAGGAAAGTAGATGGCCCAGGTCAAAAAAAGTAGAATCCTAGCCTGGAATTTCCTAGACCTTTCAGTTGAAGATAGAAGGTTGAACTGCTGGGGAAGGAAACCTGCACTGACCAGAGGGAGACAATCTAAAAATGAAGACAACCCAAAGTAGGCAGAGATAGATGCTGCCACCCTTCACTGGGGTGGGCGATCTGAACTCGAGATGAGTCACTTTCCGGGAGCTTGCCTCTTCTTTCTCCTTACTTTTTATTTATATTTTCTTTAGCTACAGACATGGTTTAGGTGAACGGTGAGGCTCTGTTCACAGCACAAGAGAGAAGCAAGCAAAAGCTCTCTACAAAGACTCAGAGCAGCAGCTGACACTGAAGGGCACAGAGCCTGAGTCCTAGCCCCCTACACATCTGACTTCCTCTCCCAGCTACCAGGATTCTCCAAGCCCCAGAAGTTCTTGAGTATCCACCACCTGCCACACAGTGCCCAGCCCCCAGAGAACTGCCCATGGAATCTGAAGTATGAGCTTAGTTTCCCCATGCAAATAATCCCGGCCAATTAACGGTGAGCAATATCACTGTGAGCAAGGCTTTGGGAATCTGAAAGCCCCTGGCTAACCTTCGGTAAATGCCCGCCCAGTTAGGGGGGCTGCTGCTCCAGCCCAGACAGGGGCTTGTCATCCAGCACCCCACAGCAAAATCTGTGCCAGATGCCCACCCAGTCCTCACTTAGAAGAAGCCTCACTTCAGAGCTGCACAAGAAGTAGCATGCAGGAGCTCCAGAGTTAGATGTTTGTACGTAAGGCACAGTGTTCCCTTCTACCCTTCTAGAAAGAAGCCCAGGATCACTGAAAACCATGATGATGGCTGCCAGTGGCCAATGAGGCTGGCTTCTCCTACTACAGCACACCCATGCCTCTCATGTCTGTGATGGTCCACAGAAGAGTGGACCAGGGCTCCCTTTCGATGGTGCATAGAACGTTCCTTCCACCACCTTCTGCTGCGAATATATCTTACAGGAGGAAGAGGGGGAAACAGGGCAGGGAGATGCAAGGTGAAGTTCAGCCAGATGCATCACAGCATAGGTCTTGCCCCTCAGATCAGAGCTGAGCAATGCAGGCAGCAGCATTAGCTTCTGGGGGCTCTATAAACTTGCATGTCAGTTCTCTCAAATCAAGCACATCTTTTTAGAGCTCAGGAGCTGGACGATACTCGCACACAGCACACATAACCTAGAGCACGCTAAGCACAAGGAAAAGCCATCAGAATAAATGGCACTGCCGACTCGCCCTTTTAACATTCCCTTCATCCCAGTTCAGAGACCTGGCTGCCCTTCAGAGTAGCCAAGTATCAAAACTGAAGAGGCTGCCACAGGAGCAGGGAGAGGAAGATGAACCCATCAACGGAGAACCTGACACAGAGACCCATAGGACCACCCACTGGGTCCCCTATGCTCAGCACCGGCCTCTCTCCTCATTTGGTCTTGCCTAGGCTAGCTCTGGACTCACGCTTCTCCCACCTCAGTCTCCCAAGTGCACATATGTGTGCCACAGCAGCTGGACTCTGTGCTTTAGTCAGCACCCAGGATGCTCAGAAGCAAGTGAACCATCCTCACAGAGAGTACCCCCACTGCACCTCACGGACACTGCCCCACGAACACTGACCCCCACTACACCTCACAGAGAGTAACCCCCACTGCACCTCACAGAGAGTAACCCCCACTGCACCTCACAGAGTACCCCCACTGCACCTCACAGAGAGTACCCCCACTGCACCTCACAGAGAGTACCCCCACTGCACCTCACAGAGAGTACCCCCACTGCACCTCACAGAGAGTACCCCCACTGCACCTCACGGACACTGCCCCATGAACACTGACCCCCACTACACCTCACAGAGAGTAACCCCCACTGCACCTCACAGAGAGTAACCCCCACTGCACCTCACAGAGTACCCCCACTGCACCTCACAGAGAGTAACCCCCACTGCACCTCACAGAGAGTAACCCCCACTGCACCTCACAGAGAGTACCCCCACTGCACCTCACAGAGAGTAACCCCCACTGCACCTCACAGAGAGTAACCCCCACTGTACCTCATAGAGAGTAACCCCCACTGCACCTCACAGAGAGTAACCCCCACTACACCTCACAGAGAGTACCCCCACTGCACCTCACAGAGAGTAACCCCCACTGCACCTCACAGAGAGTAACCCCCACTGCACCTCACAGAGAGTAACCCCCACTGTACCTCATAGAGAGTAACCCCCACTGCACCTCACAGAGAGTAACCCCCACTGCACCTCACAGAGAGTAACCCCACTGCACCTCACAGAGTACCCCCACTGCACCTCACAGAGAGTACCCCCACTGCACCTCACAGAGAGTAACCCCCACTGCACCTCACAGAGAGTAACCCCCACTGCACCTCACAGAGAGTAACCCCCACTGCACCTCACAGAGAGTAACCCCACTGCACCTCACGGACACTGCCCTATGAACACTGACCCCACTACACCTCACACACACTGATCCCCCTACATCTCACAGACACTGCTCCACAACACTGGCCCACTCCACTGCACCTCATGGACACCGCCCCCCCCCATCTCATGGACATTACCCTCCACTCACAAGCTTCTTTAAAAAGTTGCCTATCAGCAGCTTTCCCTCTCACACACTCTTCTATGGTAGACCACAATGCACCCTGACAGAGATCTCATTTCCAGTGTTCAGGTCCTCATGGTCCCTTCCCTTAAATCTGAGGTAGAGCATCAGCTCTAGGCCTGAGCTTAAGGACCCTGGCAGGGCACTCTCAGGGAAGTCAAATAATTGCCAATGGATACCTGAGGCTGCTAAGCAACAGGAGGCTGGCTTCCCCGGGCAGACATGTCTTCAGGCTCAGATGGTGACCTCTCAAACACAAGGCCATGGGATCCCTCATTGTCTTCATCTCCAGTGAAAAGGGAGTGGGTCAGCATGAAGGCTCTCACTCAATTCTGAGGAGCTCGGACAAAAAGAACCCATCTAATCAAAGGCTCTGAAGCCAAGAAAGAAACTGGAAGCACACAAAGGAGAACTCACCCAAGGCCACACAATTTGTAAGAGCTGAGTTGAGGCTTGAACCTAGGTATCCACGTTTAGAATCTAGAGCAATGACCAAACACCAGTGTTTTTCCAACACTTAGGTCACGATCTACAGTAAGAATTACATTATAACAGGCTTATGTATATATGAGCATGAACATAAATATATTTATCTAAACCAATACAAAAAGTAACACAAAACAGCAGTCTTACTATAAGTGGTATGTTTTTTATTTTTATAATTTTCTATTTCATTTTCTGGCCACCAGTTGATTCCGGGAGTGGAGTTGTAACACAGCTTTGAACCCACTGGCACGTCTCTAAGACAACTCTACAGTTTACCAGCCTGATTCTGAGTTTTGTTCCAGTTGAGGTCCTATTTTCCTGACAGGTGAGCTGAAGCAAGTCAGCAAAGTGGCCCAGCTCTTTCAGCTTCAGTCTTTCCAGTAGATCAGTGCTGTGACCCTCTAACACAGTTCCTCATGCTGTGGTGACCCCCAACCATAAAGTGATTACATTGCTACTTCATAACTGTAATTTTGCTACTGTTATGAATTGTATTGTTAATATATGATATGCAAGATGTCTGATATATGACCCCCACCTAGAGGGTCGTGACCCACAGGTTGAGAACAGCGGCACTAGATGAAGAGGGAATGCAACTGTTCAAATATGAGATGTTGTCTCCAGTGGCTCAAGTTCTACAGTCGCAGTCCCTAAGAAGTGGCTCTATCTTGGGAAGGCACTGAAACCTTAAGGAAGAAGGGTCTAGCAAGGACTAGGTCCTGAAGGGGAAGGTGTTTGGGGATATCTTGTCTCTGCTTCCTGTCCAACATGAGCTATTCTGCCCCTCAGTGTCCGGCCCTGAGGATCTGCACCCTCTGAAACTGCAAAAGAAATAAAACCTTCCTCTCTTCTTAGTCTCCTCTAGCATTCTGTCACAGCAACAAGAAAAGTGACTAACGCAGAGGACAGAGCAGCATCCACCTCATCTGGGTGCACAGAACTAAGCATTGGGGACAAGGATGGCATGGCCCAAGGCCTGACATCCTTGGCTCTGTAGGTGAAGTTAAGCTGCAACCACCTCCTCTTGGTGGGCACCTGAGCTGACCGTGAGGCTATCCACGTAGGCAGCAGCCACGAAACATCAGAAGAGACATTGCTCAGGACTACCCCAGATACACACGACCACAGACGGTGCAAGAAGCACCCCTAGACAAGGCAACTCTGCTCCCAGGCAAGCCAAGTTTCCTTTAGCCCTCTTTTCACCCTCGCGACTGTCTAAACCACAGGGAGAAAGAGGCAAATCAACAAAAATTCAAGGTCGAAAACAGCCCTGTAACAAGACACCCTGTGGAGTACAGCTGTGGGACACAGGTATGGACCCTAACCGATGCCTCAAATCCACTTGGTGGCACCCCTGTAAGACAGGCCTCTGAATGAGGCATCCTGCCCAACCTTCTGAAGTTAGTCAAAGGCGAGTTCTCCCACAGCCTAAGGGCAGACTAACCCAAATCCACTGTGGACACTCACACAGTCTCAGAAAGAGGAGTGAGGAGGGCTGCAGTGAGAGTCTTCCCCCTGATCTTCCACGTGGCCAGAACAGGCAGAAGCTGGAGTCAGGAAGGTCTGCAGCAGAAGCCTGATTGTCCCACAGAATCCCCTGCAGGTTCACACTCCTGACCTAACATCTAGGGGACCAGAATCAGACTCGATGAGGAGGCTAAGGACTTTGTGAGACACTCCCCCATCCCCCCCCCCCGCACCCGTGCCAGGAAGAAAAAGCTTGCACCAAGCCCTCATCCATCACCTGGCCACCTCCTACTTATTCCTTGGAGCTCTGTAGCTTCAGTAACACTCCCTAGCCTGAAGAATTAGCCCCCCACTTTCCTTTACACCCTGTTCTGCAACACACTCAGAAGCCCACACTCTTGGCATGTATCTGCTTGATCATGAGTGAACATTCTAGAAAGCTTTGAGAGGAGGGGTATCTGCTCCACTTTCTACTTGCTGACACGAACTTTCTTCCCCCTCGGAGAACTCCACGTGGTGGGAACAGTTATTTAGACAGCCCACAGATGTGAAGACGGAGGAGCTGAGATGAGCCATTGCTGGCGCTCAGCAACAACAGCCAATCTGCACTCGCTGTCTGCCATCCCGCGGTCCTGCCACAGAAACAAGCCGTGGCTTCCCAGCTCAGAGGGTTACCTGCTCTGTTCTGTTTGCATCCAAACCCAGCTCTTCCTGTCAGGCCAGCAGTTTCAGCTTAGGAGTGGGTCCCTTGTCCACATGATGAAAGTGTCTTCAGGGTGTAGGCACAAAGATATCACAAGGGGATGCAAGCAATACGCTCAACTCCAAGCTTCATCCAGCCTGCACAGCATCTTATCCTCTACTCCCTGTACACACAAGGCCGATTTGGAAGTCATCACAAGTACGGTACATAGGTCAAATCCAGCTACCTGCTCATCCACGGGAAGGGTTCCCGAAAATTTTCTCTAGTTGACTGGCTTTTTAAAAACAAGCTCTCATATATAACCAAGATGACCTCAAGCTTACAATCCTCTCTGCCTCAGCCTCCTGGGTGCTGGCATCACAAATGTGTGCCACCATGCTCACAGTGTTTTAAATTCAGAAGGTTCTGCATGAAAATCCAGATCCTAAGTTCTCTAAACCACCAGATGACAACCTCAGGACCAAGTTCCCCAGAGGGTAAGTGTTGGCTGGCCCTAAGTGGCACTGCCCTCTTCAGGCAGGGTGTGTGTTCATTCAGTCACCAAGGCCTTCTACCCAACCTGCTGTGTAACCTACTCCTGTGATTTCTCCGGCTCCGTGGGTCCCTGAGAGCTTAGTATCAGCATTCTACAAAGCCCCCCTCATGCGCCTCCTCCTCCAATCACACTTCTAGTCCGACCCCTGCCCTTAAAGAGACCCGTATACAACGGGATTCTTCCCAACCGTGCTAGGAGGCACACAGCACTACTGCCCCAGACCCTGTTGTGAAAACTGAGGCCCAGAGATGCTTCCTTTACTGCTACAGCATGTTCACATACTCCCTGCCTTCTCTGTGGCATCCTAGGGAAGCCAACCTCTAGGCACCAGTTCCCCAGGGCCCCCCTGCCTGCTGGCCTCTGAATTCAGCCAAGAGAAGGACCTGGAAGGTAGAGAGGAAGTGAAGTAGCTCCTCCCACCCTTCACCACCCCATACTATGACTCTGACCTCAGTTAATCACCATGCCTACAACCTTTACCACCCTGCCTTAGCAGCAGGGGGTGCCAGACCCCATTTGTTTTGACAGCCAGCAGGTCTCTCCCATCCTTGCTGGCAACTCTGGGACCTCAGGAATTCTTACTTAAACTATCTACACCACACCTGTTCCCACCACATTCACTGGTTGGCCCGGAGGCCTGGCTTAGAACCCGAAGTCTCGAGGACAAAGTGTGCAGGCAGAATCAGAACCCAGATTGTGGGCCTCCACGGCCCCTGCTCACCCTACATTCTATTCTGTTTCTCCTGGCCCCTTGCCTGCCTGCAGCCTCTTCAAGAGTCCCCCGGACGGCCCCCAGATAACCAAGTGCTGTACCAATCCCCATGTGGACCTGTGGATCCTCACAGAGCCCGTGAAATGTTCTGCCACTTGATTCCTCTTCACCTTCAAAGTATTTTTACAGCAGGGATTCACATCCTTCCCCCTCCACCGCATACATCACAGAGTCCTTTCATCACGCTGACCTCACACAGGCTCCCTCATGTTCCCCCTCTGCACAAAGACCTTATCCATAATACAAGCGAGAAGGTAGCCAGGGCTGGGTATGATGACTCGTGCTTTAAATCTAGCACACACGGAAGGTGACCAGGCCAGCATTGACCTCCATCAACAGCTCCAACAAACTGTCCACTGCTCTGTGGCTTCCTGCCTGACACTTAGCAAGCATGCAACCACTCTGACATTCCTTCTCTGCTCCTATCCCCAACTCACCTCTGGTGCTTAGCTCACACCCCGGTAGTTCCTGTTCTAGACTCAGACCCAGAGCCTCTAACCTTCCTTGAATATCCTCACTGCTCAACATCTACTTTCTAAGCGTGAGCCAATCTAACTTAGAAACACCCGTGCAAAAAACCCAGAACATAGCATCTGCATAGAAAATACAGCTGAAAAAAAAAAAAAAAAGAAAGAAAATTCAGCTGCATTTTCAAAAGCTCACAGTACAGCATCTGCATAGCAAGTACGACTGCATTTAAAAAGAATACAGTTGCCGGGCGATGGTGGCGCACGCCTTTAATCCCACACTCGGGAGGCAGAGACAGGCGGATCTCTGTGAGTTCGAGACCAGCCTGGTCTACAGAGCTAGTTCCAGGACAGGCTCCAAAGCCACAGAGAAACCCTGTCTCGAAAAACCAAAAAAAAAAAAAAGAAAAAAAAAAGAATACAGTTGTATCCCTTAGTATTATAGGGAACAGTATAGAGCACTCCTGTCTCCCTTATCCTCACCCACGAATACCAAAATTTACAGTGCTCAAGTCCCTTATATAACAAAGGACTATACATATATGGTAGATACAAGCATGGTATATTTATACTCAAGTTCATATTGTTTATAATTCCTAACTGATGGTTTGAACGAGAATGGCTCCTACGTTTGAATGCTTGGTCCCCAATTGGTAGGGCTGTTTGGGAAGGATTAGGAGGTGTGGCCTTGTTGGAAGAGGTGTGCCACTGGGAGCAGGCTTTGAGATTTCAAATGTCCATGCCATTTTGAGTTAGTTCTCTCTGCCTCCTACTTGTGGATCAAGGTGTAGCTCTCAGCTGATTCCGCTGCTATGCCCTTGCTCTGCCACCATGGACTCTAATCCTCTGAAACCATAAGCCCGAATCACAAGTTGCCTTGGTCAGGGTATCCTATCAGAGCAACAGAAAAGTAGCTAACCTAATATAATAAAAGGCTATGAAGTCATCAGGGTGTCGTGTTTAAAGGATGGTGACAAGAAACGAAGCCTCATCAGCTTGGATGCATTGTTTTCAAATATTTTCCGTTTTCAGTTGGCTGAGTCCATAGATGCAGGGCCCACATTGATAATATGCTCACTTGATAATATGTCACAATAAATGGACTTACTTCAGAAGTACAAAGAAGTTGAACACTAGGGAGTTTAGTAATGTGGATTACTATACAAATAATAATACATCAGCCAGGTGTGGTGGCGTTCACTGTAATCTCAGTAATCAAGAAGCTGAGGCAGGAGGATGGTGATTTCCAGACCAGAAAAATCCTGTCAGAACACCACCAAAAACCCAAATTGTACATCACACCAGTAAGTGATCCATCCCACCGACACACCAACATTTGATAAAACTTAACGATTACTCCTAACTCAATATTAGAGAACCAGGAGTCAAAGCAAGTTACGTTAGCCAAAAGAAACAACACACAACACCTCACTCTTACTCAACAGAACTCAGGAAACATTCTCTGAGGGAAGGCCAGTCTGTTCCTCAGTTTCCACGGCAGCCTAAGCAGAAGGAACTGCCAGTGTGGAATGAAGAACCACCCACACGAGCTCCGGGCCTCATTTGCCTTCTCCCAGGCTGGAAGCCTCATGACAATGACTTATGGTCAGTGCATGGAGCAGATGTGCATTCCAGATCAGTGCATGGAGCAGATGATGTGCATCCCACATCCACCGCAGTGGGACAGAAGGCACTGGACACACACTAAATTAGAATGACGTCATCTCACTTCTCAGCAGAAGTCAAAGTTCAAAAGAGGGAAAGGCCTTTCCGTTGATGTCATGCTCCAGCAAAGCCCACCCTTCCCTGAGGCCCTCAAATAGCCATCAGCTGCACACAGGGTCACATGCCATAGCCAATATGGCTCGGCAAGCCAGAACAGTGTCGCCCAAACTAATTCCTGAAGGCTACTAAGCAAACATGGCCCTGGCCAGGCCCCTCGGACAGAGTCACACTGGCTGGGCAGGGTTCCTGCATGCCCTGCTGAAGCTGAGGATGACTTCAGCCGAGGGGCCTACAGCTTTCCTCCTGAGCCTTGTGGCTGGTGCCCACATGGATAAACATCCCTCTCGGCTTGCCCAGGCATCTATCAAAGAATTACTTATGTCTCTGGAAGTGCGTGTTTAGAAAAGGCTCCCCACCCACCTGGGCTTGGCAGGGTGCGGCCTGGCTGGACTCTTGGGCTACCCTTTGGAGAGGGCTACCCTTCATGGAGTAGGCATGCCTCTCTTCTACTCCAACCTGAGAGCTTGTCCCTGTCCAG
The DNA here is from genome assembly GCF_950005125.1 of Chionomys nivalis. NCBI lineage: Eukaryota > Metazoa > Chordata > Mammalia > Rodentia > Cricetidae > Chionomys > Chionomys nivalis. The sequence continues at coordinate 37,436,710 of NC_080106.1, forward strand.
CAGAGAGGCTGAGGCCACAAGGAGGCAGGCAGTGTCCCAGGATAAACGGAGCAGGGTGACATCAAAGCCCAGCTTCCAGATCCAACAAGTGAAGCCTTCAGCTCTCTCTGGCCTTTCGTCCAGGGTGTTCTGGGCTCCTGCCTCACTTCTCTCTGACAGGGCAGATATTTGGTTTATGAGGAACTGGATTCTTTCCTTTCTCAGGAAGAGAGGGCTAAGGGAGAAAACAAGGGGAAGAAAACAGGAGGAGAATGTGAGAGACAGGAGCTGCAGGAGGAATGTGGGAACCAGAAAGAGGGAGCCTGGAGGCAGCTACAGGAAGTGCCTGGGTCCAACAAGCAGTCAGATAGTCCCCAAAGTTTGTACAGCATGTGAGTTTATAGCCCTGAGCACTTGACTCCTCAACATTATAGACCTCCCCAAGGGCTCCGTCCCTGAGCCCAGGGTCCCTTTGCCTTTTGTTGAGTCTGGAAAGTGTGGGCAGGGGAGCCCTTCCCACAGCTCAGCTTCACTGCACCTCATGGCACCCACCTCATGGCACTGTGCACTCGCTCTGGGGTTGGCTGTCAGCAGCTTCTTTCCCCAAAGCCCTTTAGTTGACATTCTCTGTCTCTCAGCAACAATATCATCCATCCCTCAGTTCCCTAACCACACAGCTAAGCTTCTGACTCTTACACGGATCTCCACCTATGACCTGGCTCCAGAGGCCACCAACCCATTTGACCGCAGGGCAATGTCCCATCCTCAAACTACAGATCGATTCCAAGGAAAAAGCAGTAGCCTCATACACTGTCCCTGGGCAGGTGTTCAAGCATGCCACACTCTACCCCATCTTACAGCGACAGCAGTGAAGTCCTGCCCAGGATGCAGGCCATCCCTTCCGCGACACATCCCGGCAGTCCTCCAGTCCTCCGCCTGCTTGCTCAGAGGCTTTTGCTTCCTTCATTACTCTGAAGTTACCCAAGGGCGAAGACCATGCCTCTTCCCACCATTTCCCAATGTGTGACACTATGTATGTTAACAATACATTGTCAATAGTGATTAGTCAACTAAGCGCCTATAAGAAAGGCTTGGCTCTACAAGTCCACTAAAAACAGTGGACTGGGAAAGATGAGTCAACAGGAATAAAGGGTCTGAGAAGTTGGCTGGAGGAAGGAGGCAGCAAGGACAAAAAAAGTGACCAAACTTTCTTTCTGTATTCATCCACAGTGAGTGCCTGCTATGTACCTCAAGAAAGAAGTCACATTTTGTAGTGACTTCTTTGTTGCTGACACTTCAACTTTGACCAAGTGTCCAAGAAGACAGGTGGTCACTGATGAGGGAAGTGAGCTTCCTGGAACAAACAAGGGTGCATGCGCTCACCAGCCCATTTCCTCTCCTCCTCTCACTAAGCAAGGAAGTAGCAGCCCCTGGTTCTACTCCTACCAAACATATGCGAGGCTGCCTAGCTTATGAATGGAGACGGGTACCCCTGTCTTCTAGGGAACAGACAGCACATATGGCCTGGCTCAAGGAAACCCAGTCTCCTTCTTAAACATCTTTGAAAGGGAGAAAAGGTGCTAGTTAAAGGGCCTCCAAGAATTCCCATCTCACAGATGACACCCCTTGGCAAGACGGGGAGCAACCAGCAGTGATGTCTGGCACCTGGGACAGCTCAGGCCTTCCAGGCTACTCCTTGCTGGCTCTCCCAGGTCCAGGTAGTTGTCAGGGCTGTGAAGCAGGGTCTGACTGCCATCAGCTAAGGAGACCCTCCCCTAGACCACTCCAAGAAGCCTGTGCGTGAAGAAGGCACAATGCTGCCTCCCTGAAACCCTGACCAGCCTCAAAGCAAATCATCTTTTAATTCTTAAACACCAAGTATTTAATTTATGCTGTACCTCAAATGTCAAGTCCACCTCCCAACACATAGCTTTGAAACCACGTAAGGAGGCCTAACACTTTCCATATGCTGAAGACATGGGGCCTTTTAATTGTGCCAACTGGTATCATTCAAGGGTAATTCCCCTGGAATCCAGAATTCAGGCAGCAGCTGGATCGGCCCCCAATCTCATCACCCAACCCCACCCGGGGCCCCATGCAGCATGCCTGCACCCTCCTAATCTTCCTTAAATATCAAAATGTGCTAGGTGCCCCCTAATCAAATTACCAAAGTGCCTGGCAGCCGCCTTTGATCTACAGGGGGGCTGGCTTGGCCCCAAGCCCCCAACCTATTTCTGCAAGCAGTTTTGCTGTAAAAGAACAAAAGGATCATAGTGCACGGAGTAAAGGTTGTTTTGAATCTGGTTACACACATGCACACACGCATGTGTGCCCACGCTCACAGTATGGACAGAGGTACCTAGGGAGCTTCATCGTCCAGCCACCACTCACCTAGGATTTCCACTGGTTAGTCTCTTACTGCCTGCTGTCTCTTGGAGATGAATGTGCTTTAGCCTCTAATTCTGCTCAGTACATGTGTCTCAGGCATGCACTGGCTCCGTCTACTGTTCTTCGTTAACAGTGCCTTTATGTTTCCTGTCACTCACCACCTCTCTCCTTTGAGTTTATAGTCCCTTGTACCTCATCAAACATCCCCAGAGAGGCAAAAGCCCAGACCTTAACCTGGGTCTCACCAGGTGAGCCGAGAGTAGAAGAATGTAGGGGGAAGAGCACCAAACATCAGGGCTCATCCATAAGTATCACCCTCTCAGCCTGAGCTCTACGTTTTTCCAAGATTTACCTACCTCCACGGACATGGAGAACATGACTGGGCCCATTTTACAGATGTGCTTATCAAGATACATAGAGTTAAAGTGACTTGCACAAGGTGACGAGCTACGGTGCAGAGCCTGACCTCAGTCACTTCGATATGTTGGGGGATAGGCTCCTCTTTCTTCTTCCTCCCCTGCAACTGGTTCATGTGGACATGGTAGCAACTGTCTGTGCCCCTTGCTGGGAATCAGGCAATGCTGGGCTTCACACACACTGACTCTAGAAAGGGAGACAACTTAGTCTACCCTAGCTGGCTGCAACTCCAGAGGGTTATGGGGAGATTAAGGTAATAGAAGCAATGTGCTTGGCACATACAGGCGCTCAGGCAACAGTAGACTTCACAGCAATAATAATGTTGTCAGTTGGATAAGTCAGCAATGTGTCCCCAGCCACTTTGGTGGCAGGACAAGTAAGAGACACGGACACAGAGGCCTTCACCAAGATAGGCCTGGTACTGGCTATAGGAAGCTGCCAGCCCTGGAAGCCTGCAGACTGCTGGAGTCCACACCCATCAACATCCTGATGATATCATGGAAGGACCTGTCAGCCACCCCTCCCATGCCAGTGGGACTCAGGGAAACGAGAGAACTGAAAAGGACTCACCACTGGCCTGCCCAGCACCCTCACTGTCCCCACCATTTCGTCATTCATTCTTACCTTCCTAACTACGACCACTTGAACCCGGTATTTTTCCCTGTATTGGCTTTGAACTCACCTCCCTCTTTCAACTCTGATTCATCTTAAGTGATAACATCCATGAAATCATGTGTTTGATGTCCTAGTTATTTTTTCCTCTTATTAAAAAAGATAGATACCTATAAAGATTAAAGACATTCCCCCTAAAGACCACCTGAATTGCTTCACAGGCCACCACCAGCGCGACCCCACACTTTGGCTCGGCCAGCTCCTTTTCTAGGGCTGATGCATGGCCCCACTACTGTGACCACCACAGGTTGGAACCCAGGCATCCAGATCTGTTATTAAGATCCACTCTCAAGGAAGCAGAGACCTCCCCCCACCCACCACTCAACATCTTTGATGGCTGGGCCACCCTCTTAACTATCTAACACATGTCATACTGATGGCTCTATGCCTCACATCTTCAAAAGGACTTTGAACAAATATTAATGACCCCTCCTTTTCAGAGAGGGGGGTGAGCCAGGAAGGCGAGCAAGCACCATCCATCCCATGCTGTCCTCAGCTGGGGGAAGAAACCAGGCAACGAAATTCCGTGACTTCAGCAAAGCCACAGGCTTAAGCAGGGGCCCCCTCCCCCTTCTCCATTTCCCCCAATGGCAACTTTTACTGGCTTGCATTCCTCTTGCTGGGAACACTACTATTTAATTAAAAACGACAGACTTTTGTTTTCCTCTCCTTCTTCCCCCTCCCTCCCATCCTCCCAGCCTGGATGCCAAGGAGACCCACCAAAAACATGCGGGTAACATTTGTTATGGCTTTGAAGATAAAAGTCAATTGAAGCAAGCCCTCGCTGTATTTCAAGTTTCCCCTCTAGCGTGGAGTAAAAGCTGCCTGGCAGTTTAGGAAAAAAAAGAGAGAGGAGAGAGAGAAAGAGGAGAGCGACAGAGCCTAAATAAATGTCATTCTGCAAGAATACTTTATGAAAATAAACAGGCTGAAAAAAAAAACACAAAACCTGATTAATGGAAATCCTCTCTGTTGGCCTGTATTGAGCTGCAAATGCATCTGCTCATATGTCTAAATTGGATTGTTTTCATTGGTCCTTAGATAAATAAGTACATCAAAAACTAGGAATGGTGGGGGAAGGAGAAGTTTGTGGTTCTGGTAAAAGGCTCTAAATGCAGTGCCTCCACCCCCTGGGCCCAGTTCTGACCTTTCTATTAAGGTAGCAGCCCCAGTCCCAGTCAGCCAGCAAACTGGAGGGCCAGGGAAGAGAAAGCCTGAGCTACACAGTAGAGAAAGAGCTTATCCCAGAGAGAGAGGGCAATTAACACACCACATACACATGCATGAATACACACACACACACACACACACGCTCGCACACGCACATGGTGACAAGCATGCCACCTCCCTGCAATGGTGCTGCCAGGTGCCACCACCCAACCACACACACACACACGCCATCTCCCTGCAATGATGTTGCCAGATGCCACCACCCAAACACACACACCACACACGCACGCACGCACGCGCACACACACACAAAGACTCCACCAGCCTCACCCAAAGAACAAGACCAAAGAACTAACCAGACCTGAGGCTCGATCTGTTCCCTCTCCAAGTTTAAAAAAAAAAATTAAATGTCACATCAAAAAGTTGATTCATCCTTTGATCCTTGGCTTGCAAGAGTTCCACGCAGACCATCTGAGAGCCCTGTGCAGAGTTCTGGAGCTCACAGGACATCTGTGAACACCAGTCCCAGGCCAGACACAGGGGCTGGACTCACTCACTCACCCATCCCACTTGCTCCTGCAGCACAACTCTAGCCTCAAGATGCCCCTGGGTGTAGAAAGAGAGTGTACCAAGACCACCATACAAAATCCCCCACCCTATGCCCCTCTGGCCTCTAAGGGCCACACTAAGGGGACAGCCAGATCTCAGTGCCTCCAAACTCTACACTCGGATGGCAGGTGGCTCTGATGAATGCCACAGACACAGTTGGAGGTGGCCACAGATCATGGGCCAGCACAGCTCTGCCCTCTACCCAGACACTCCTGCCTGCCTCTAGTCCTAACCCCTCCCTGTGGAAAAGCTGGCCATAAAAGCAAAGCAGGAGCCCTCCCCCCCACGCACACACACAACAAAGCACAGCTTCCCCACCCACTGGACCTGTATCACCCCCTCCCTGGCACTTCCTCCCCAAGCAACTCTCTGTGCCCAACTGGGCGGGAGATGGGTGCCAGATTGATCGACAAGGATCCTCCAAAGTATGGGGCACAAGTAGGGCTGGTGGGACACACTGAGAAGGGATTTGGGGACCTAGACAATGTGCCAACAGGATGCCTGGAAGTTGTGGGGGGAGGCGGTTCGCAGACCCTCTCCAAAACTGAAAGGGTGGAACAGAGTGGGGGGCCATACCCGAGTGCCTCGACCAACAGTGCCTGCCAATCTCAGCTGTCGGGGTCCTGAGACGCTGCCTGGACAGCGCTGCCTCCCGATCCACTCCTCGATGCCTTTCCTTGCCCAAGCAGCGCTCACAGCAAAGCTGTCACCTGAGGCGGGAAGAACACGAAGACCTTGACTCTGGGCCCCCCCGCAGCTGGCAAAAAGTTACCTGAGAATGAAGGGAAGGAAACAGAGAGACACAACCCGGAGAGTAAAGACTTGGCAGGAGGGTCAAGCGCCGGACGGAGCAGAATCTAAAAGAGGAAGGTAGCCAAGAAAGGGGGCTCGGCGAGATCCTAAGTGCAAGGATTCAGAGGGTGAAAAGGAATACGCAGTATCCTGAGTGAAGGAGTTAGGGGATCGGAGGAAGGAGCGCGGGAGTCAGAACTGTGGAGAAAAGAGCTGAGGGTCAGGAGAAGGGGTGCAGTGGGCGCAGAGGCCAAGTTCTCCAGAGAAGGGGCTGGCGGTCAGAAGGAAGGTGCAAAATCTTGGGGGTCTGAAGAGAAGACGCCACCAAAGTGGATGGGGTTAGGGTCAGTAGTGGGAGCACTGGGCTATGGAGAACGGGTAAAGGGACAGAGGGGCCCCAAAGAGCGCTCCCGGGGCGGGGCTGGGGCAGTCCTGGTAATGAGATCCAGCGGCTGGGCCAGCCGCGCCGCCTCCCTCGAGCACCCCCGGGCCGGTGGCCCGCGCTCCTACCTTCCGGGCTTTCCCTGCGCTTGCACACGGCGGCTGCGGGAACATCGCGCGCGGCGGCGGCGGCGGGAGCCGGAAAGAAAGGAGAGGGAGAGTTAGCACCGGCGGGAGGACGCGGGATCGCGGCCGGCGAGCGGGCGGGGGACACTGACCCGGCTTCGAGTGAAGTTTCCCCATGCTGGGGCGCGGCGGCGGGGCGTCCTAAGCCATGCGTCCGGCCGCCGACCCCGCGCCAGCCTCGCTCGCCTCCTCCTCACAGTTCGCGCGCCGAGCGCAGCCCCAGCCGGCGCCGGGACAAGCTCCTGCCGCCGTCGCCGCGGCCGGACTGACGCCCGGGCGCGCCGAGCCCCCTGCCCGCCGCCGCGGCCCCGCGCCTCCCCAAGCGCCCATTGGCCGGCCGCGGCCCATCAAAGGCGAGGCGGACGCTGCGGGGCGGGTAGAGGCGGGGCCTGCGAGTAGGGGCCTGCCGAGGGGGCGGGCCCATAGAGGGCGTGGTCTGTGGGCGGGGCGGGGCCTTGGTGGGGAGGGGCATTGGATGTGCTGAGCCCCAAGCCCCCTACGCGGACCCAGGGGCGGGAATGGGGACCGGGCGGAGGTTCTGCCCGCTGGGTGGTGGAGCAGCGCTGCCCTCGCTGGTGGTACTGCGACTTCCCTCTTCTCTGCGTTTCCTCGGAACCGTCAGAGCGAGTTCACAGTTGGGGAAACTGAGGTCGCGACCGGTGACCTAGCTGGACGGGCGCATGCGTCTGCTGCTCTCCCACGGTGTTGTCCCTTCCCAGACTTCCCGTGCCTGGCCTTCTGCAGAAAGTGGTCCGTATTTCTAGTCGCGTACCCCCGCCCCCTTTTTTTGACTCCTCTAGGTTTTAAGGTTATTGTTTTCCTTTCATTTGGGAGTCAGGTAGAAATCACCAAGACACCTCGCAGGCCAGTGCGGGTTCAGCCCACTCCTGTTAACGACAAGTGTCCAGATGCCCCGAGCTGTCCTCCAGTCGCTAGCAACTCCTCGCCCATGGGCTCGTGAGTGCCCAACTGGAGTCGGGGCGAGCTGCCAAGCTGTGAGGCCGGGAGCGGTGAACCGCCCGGTCTTTGATCTTTCTAAGTTTCCGTTCTCCCTCCCCCCCTGCAGTTCTCCGACTGTTTTGTCTGGGGAGGTCTCTGCAAAGGGGAGGGCGACTTGAAGGCTTCCATCCCACCTTTGTGGTCCTGAGAATGCTGTCTCTGCTGGCCACACCAGGGGCCCTGCGCTAAGGCTCATCCTGGTATCTGGCGTGTGAGTGTGGTAAAGAACCAGTTCTGCTATTAAAGCTAGACTAGGCTGCTGCCTCAGTTTTATGATCTGTACAATGGATACTTAGTTCTACCCTTTTTTGCTTGTTCCCTCTGCAGCGCTACTCGATAGAAACAGGTGAGCTACGTTTGTCATTTTAGACTTACAAGTAGTCACCTCGTAGAAGGAACTTTGGGACTCAAACCCAAAACATTGCTCATGCTTGACGAGCAAGCACCCAGCTATTGGGCTAAGTCTTCAGCCCTAGGCACCACAATTTTTGAAAAGTTAAAAGAAACAGGTGTTTCAGCCAGATGCCTCAGTTGGTAAAGGTGCTTGCCACCAAGCCTGGGGATCTGTCTCATCCCCAGAGATCATGTGGTCATAGGAGAGACCCAGCTGCTGCGAAATTGTCCTCTGACCTCCACATGAGTGCTGTGGCACTTAAGTGTCCACATACATACTCACATACTAAATAAATAAGTGTGATTTAAAAATTTAAAAAGAAACAAGTGAAATTAGTTTGACCCACTACAGCCAAAATAGCATCAATACTTAATAAATTGTCACATTCTTTTTTTCTTTCACTGTCTTTAAAGTCTCGTGTGCATTTTACACTTATACACATCTCAAGCAGAAGAGCCACACTGCTGCAAGTGGCTTTGCATGTGGCTCGTGCCTACTGTAACTGTGAAATACAACTTTTAGCATCTACCTGTCTCAAGAGAACCCGGAGCGGTGTGACCCTCCAGAATCTTCATCCCTCTCCATGTTTTCACACCCTGTTTGGAGGAAATGAAAGCTCCTCTAAGCGCACACCTAAATCTCTTGCAGGATGTACTCTTTCAAGCATGGCTGGGACCTCATAAAACAGCAAACTAGTACAGTTGATTTTTTTTTTTTTTTTTTTTTGGTTTTTAGCTTGTTTTGAGTCAAGGGCTCACACTGTAACCCAGGCTGGTCTTAAAATTGCAACAATGTTCTTGCTTTAGCCTCCTGCACCCTGGGATTGCAGATGTAAGGCACCACCCTTGGTCCCCTGACGGTTGTATGTTGTCATATCTTTAGTGCCTATTGTATTTCTGTGCCCATCACCCTCACAATCACTTCTGTTTTGTTTTGGGGGTTGGGTTTTGTTTGTTTGAGACAGGGTTTCTCTGTAGCTTTGGAAGCCTGTCCTGGAACTCTCTTTAGACCAGACTGGCCTCGAACTCACAGAGATCCACCAGTCTCTGCCTCCGGAGTGCTGAGATTAAAGGTATGAACCACCACCGCCCGGCTCTCACAATCACTCTTGATGCAGACTTTTGTACTTGTGGAAACCACAGACCCTGTTGGGTAGGCTCAGAGAGGTGGGGTTACTTGCTTGCCCAAGGAGTTACCCATTCACACCGCTGATTAGTGACCTCGTTAAGAACCAACCTCAAACTGCTCCTTCACTGACACTCATTTTTCACTACCCCCGGTTTCCAGCATATTCCAAGCCTGAGATCTGGAAAGACACAGTAAGTACCAGCTATGTGGTAAACCTTGCTCTCACTTTAAATATGCATCTGAGTAAAATGGATAGTCCCCCTTTCATGGGCCTGCCCCCCCCCCATGTCCCAGGTGGAGGAAGAGAGACAAGAAACGGCAGCCATGGTGAATAGCACCCGGCAGCGTGCATCCAGGAAAGGGTTAATATTGTCCAAGCCAGTCAGGGAGACTGCCAAAGGCCTATTATGCCCAGGACACCCCAGAACCACCTGGCCCAGATGTCTAGGGAGAGGCTTGTGAGCTGTGAGGAAATAGAAGAGCAGACCCAGGAACTAGGAGAGAGCGCCCAGGTCCTAAGTCCTGAGCTGACAGAGAACATCCTGCAGAGCCCTTGCTATAGACATGGAGTTCCTGTGGGGTCCCTGCCTGTCTTTCTCACCCACACCCACACCAGTGCCAGGGGCTCCAAAATCAAAGCGAAACTCTTTCTCACAGAGCTTAGAATGATGGTGACTTCCTTAAACCTGTCATGGCTTTCTTCTTTCATGAGAAAACAGTATCCCCTCTGCCCCTTGGGAATGTCTCTTTGCAGTTCAAAAAGAGATAAAAGCAAGGACTAAAACTCTGTAGTTACCAGCTTGAGTCTTAGGGGAAGTAAATCCCAAGTGTCTGGCCAGACACGGGGCCCCGCCAGGCGCCTGGGACTTTGCTGCTGCTGGACCCTCACCACTTCCACCTATGCCCTCCCCTGACCCTGGCATGAGAAGCCAGAAAGTGGGTCAGTTGGGGCCAGGACCACTTGTCTAGGATTCTCAGGATGAACTCCCTAGCTGCCACCGGGACACCACCTACCTCGAGTGGCTCTCTGCCCTCTGCGGGCTCCCCCACCCCATCACTTGCTGTCTTTTTCTGTTTTAATAATTTATCTAGCCCATTTTCTTGGGCTGTATACTTACAGTGACACATCTCTTTCTTTGAAGATTTCCCTTCCTTTGGGGGAGGAGAGCAGGAGAGGAAGGCCATGAAGAGATAAGAGAAAGAGGTTAGAACCACCGTCTGCATGGGGCTGCAGATCGCATGAGGCTGATTTCGAGGAAATCTGTCAGATGAAGGGCAAGATTTTTTTTTTTTTTTTCAAAAACCCCATCACCCTGTTTGGCTGCCCATATCCCAAGTTAAGCTATCTGATCTGGCTCCTGTCAAACGCCACTTCCTAGGATAGAAACCCTCCTTGGCCTTCCAAGAGGCACAGTCTCTAAAGAGCCAGGCACCTGCCCCTCTGCATCTAGTTGGTACTCCATTTTTAATAAATAGGCTGTTTTCCTCCTGTGACTCCCACTGGGCTCCCACTATCTTATGTCTCCTGGTGTAGTCCCTAACACAGTCCCATCTGCAATATGGAGCCTCAGCCCTGGGGAGAGTTATAATCCATAAGAGGTAAAAACATGATCTGGGGCCAGGGGTGCTGGCTCAGGATTGAGATCCCAGCACTCGGGAGGCTAAGGCGTTGTGAGTTGGAGGCCAACCTGGGCTATATAATGAGACTAGGATCAGGGGGAAGAACTAACTCCCAGCTCCCCCTGATTCCTTGCAAGCCCCTGCCTTGTGGCATTTCTAGGTTCCCTGATGGATCTGGGAGACCTGGTTGTGAGGTGGGGCGGGGGAGGGGGGTGTAACCCAGGAGGAAGGATGGAGGTCTCAAGACTCCAATTAATTGGAGTGACACATCCAATTGTCACTGGTAACTGGAGACCAGTAAAGGTGCACATCTGGGGAAGTGAGGAAGGAGCTAGTCTGGCGTAGAGGGCAGATGGCAGCTGTCACTTGCTTGGACCTGGGCTCTAGCCTCTTTCCCACTGCTCTAAAGCCTAGGTGAACTCTTCCCACATCCCTGAGCCAGCGACACAGCTCAGCCATGGGACACCACCACCGCTATAATCCAGGAAGCCAGTTGGCTGACAGAAGGACTGGGAAAGAGGCAGCTAGGAGCTGCACGGCCCCAGCGCTGACTCTCAGAAATGCAATGGGAGAAAATGGGCTCCCCAGAACTGTATTTGGAGTTTAAAAGAAAGAGGCCAGAAGGTAGGCACCCATCTCCTCCAAATGTTGGCTGAATGCAACATTTCTGGCAGGAACTCCTCCTGGTCTAGAACATTGCCCCAAGTTCAGGGCATGGATACCCTTTGTCCCACGCAGAAGCTCTCCAATCTTTTTTTTTTTTACAAGAGAGAGAAAGTCTTTGGGTTTTGTTCATTTTCTGTCAAATGCAGCCAACATAGGCTCAACCCCCACACCTGTTCTCCCTGCCCATGAGCCGGAAGGAAGCACAGGCCAGCTCAACAGTTCTCTTTTGTGTACTTATGCGCACGTGGTGGGTGTGCTTGGTAGGGGTGTGCATGTGTACTCATGCATGCGGATGGGCAGTGACCAGTGTAGGTGTCTTCCTCAATCACTCTCCACTTTATTGAGACAGGATCCCTCAGTGAACCTGGTGCTCACCAATTCTCCTAGACTCCTGTGAGGTCTGCAAGCCCCAGGGCTCCACCTGCCTCCTCTTTCTCAGCTTTGGGATTACAGGAGTGCATACCTTTGCACCTGTTTTGGTGGTGGTGGTGGTTGATATTTGTTTTGTTGTTGTTTTGTTTGCTTGGTTTTTGCTTTTGCGGTTTTGTTTTTTAAGCATAGTTTCTGGAGCTAAAATACGTCCTCATTCTTACAAAGGAAGCACTTCACGGATTGTGCTGTCTCCCTAGTTCCACAGGTTTTTTTGGGTTTTTTTTGGGGGGGGGGTTGTTTTTGTTTTTGTTTTTACCTGCCAGACTTGTCGAGGCCTTCAATGAGCAGTCAAGTTTTGCAGTTCTCTAAGAGAAAGGCTTCATAAACAGAGTCTCCTGAACTTGCCAGACCAAGACCAAGGACCCCTTTGAAAAGTATCAGTGTAAAATAGTATTTCTGGGTCATGCTGGACACCATGAGTTCTAGCTCTCCATCCAGGCTCCACATCCCAAGGTAAACTGAGAGACAGCCAGTACAGAAAGGGTTCCTGGGGTCAGAAATCCATGCATATTGAGTCAGTGTTATCTTGGGACATCCCTGATTGTGCACACACAGCCTCTGAAAGCCTGGACACTGTCTGAAGCTCTATGTTGGTGCACAGGCATCTTAAGGGCTCAGCTTGAGGAGTATGGTTTTTTTTTTTTTTAAATTTCCATTGCTGTGATAAAATACCATGACCAAGGCGACTTACGAAAGGAAGTTTGGGGCTTATCACTCCAGAGGGCTAGGAATCCATGACCATCATGGTGGGGAGCATGGCAGCAGGCATGGTGTTGGAGTAGCAGCTGAGGGCTAACATCTTGATCCACAAGCAGCAGGTAGAGAAAGCATACTGGAAATGGTGGGAGGCTTTTGAAGCCTTGAGTCCACTCCTAGGGACACACCTCCGCCAACAACACACCTCCTACTCCTTCTCAGACAGTTTCTCCAACTCGGGACCAAGAATTCAAATTTATGAGCCTATGGGGGATGAGGGCATTCTTATTCAAACCACCATGGGTAATAATAATAATAATAATAGACTTTCACTGCAGAGATCACCAGCAATTGACCTGAACTATCAACTCTTCCTCCTGGCTCAGTTTCTTCCTCCTTCCATCCCACAGACAGGAGTTTGGATGACCCCTGCCCCCATGTTCACTCCATCTAACTCTTCAGTCCTTGGACATAGCTGATTGGACACCTCACCCATGAGCCTGACTAATGGAGCTCTTTTTACGGCATCTGCATAGAAAGGCCCAGGGACAGCAACAGCTGTCTGGGTACCATGTAGGCTGACAGGGGAAACAGCATGGAGAGGAAGCAGGGATAGGAACAGAGTTGATATTGGGGTTTAGCTATGATGTGGCCCCCTAAAAGATGCTCACATGTCAGAGACGTGGTTTCTGGTGGTGCTCTTGAGAAGAGATTAGGTGCATTGTTGCATTCATGGCTGGAGGAAAAGGAGGGCCTAGTTGGAAGACATAGGATATGAGGGGTGGTCACTGAGGTTGTGCCTCTGAAGGGACCAGCTCTTTCATTCTACTTCTGGATGCCCTATGGTAAGCAGCTTCCCCTACCATACCCTTTGGCCCTCATAAGCCCAGAAAACTTAGAGTCAAATAACCATGAAAATAAAATCTCAGAAACCATGAGACAAGATAAATCTTTATTTTAAGTTGCTTCTGTCCAATATTCTGTCACGGTGACTGAAGGCTGACTAACATAGGTGCAGACAATGTGGAGACAGATGCACAGAGGACTGTCATGGTCCACCATCTTGCCTGTGTTCTGATCTTAAACCCCTACAAGCCTGTCAGTCATTCTTCGTTAGACTGGCGTCAAACACTGAGGCTTCTTGTATGGGACATTTGCCCCGTGTCCCAAGTCCTTGTTATGATCTTGTACTAGTGGGGTCCCTTCCTGCCTCTGTCACACTCCTGGCTGCCAGTCCTGCTTCCACTCACACAGAGGCATGGTCTGAGGCCCCAGCAGATGGTTCACCTTTCTGGAACCTGGGATCTTATAACAGACCAAGAGACGCCTGTGCTTCTCTTTCCCTAATTCCACTGTGCAGTGAGGATGACTGGATGCCTCAGTTCTACCGGAAGTGTGTATGTACGGCATGGATGAAAATGTCTGTCTTCACAAAGCTCACTGGCTCATGAGGAAGGCATCATGGCCAGGTAACTCAGTGAAATATAAAGTGGGGGGAAAAAATCAGGTGAGAAAAAAGAAGTCATGCCAGGACATGCCTCATGAGTCTATGTAGACAGGTCAAAGTGGGCAAAAAAATCAAATCGAATCAAACCCTTAGGCCAGTGGGATAACTTGGTGAGTAAAACAGTAGTCATACAACCCTGATGATCCCACAGAATAATAACGAATGGACACCTTTTTAAAGCTTCCATACTCAAAGAGGACACCATCCTCTACCCCATGGCATCCCCCGGCTTCCCCTAAGCCCCCCTATATACATCTCATTGTCTCCTCTAAGTCTGTGCCCAACAGAGGACAAGAGATTGAGAAACCAGATTTCAACACATACAAAGGCCCTGAAGTCACAACAGAATGGGAACACTTGGGGATAACTAACAAAGAGGGGGCGTAGGCTCTGAAGTCAGGAATACGAAGCTGAAGGGGACAGAGGAAGATCACAAGAGCTTTACAGGCCACAGCAAGGACGTTAGCTTTACTCCAACAAGACAGCAGCCATTTGAGAGGAGTTAGATTGAGGGGTAACAGCAAGAGGTCAGACCCAAGGCAATGGTAGCTTAGACCACAGTGATAACCATGGAAATAGAAGAAATGGGATGCTAAATATTCTGGGAAGTTAGAGGCCACAAGATCAACTAACATAAAAGACCTGGGGAGACAGAAAGAAGAGAAAAGTATTAAGGAAGATTCAAGAGTTAGAGACTGAGCAACTGGATGAATGGGGTTGCCAGTGAGTGATGGATGGGACGCACACAGTGGAGCCGGTAGCAGGCTCAGACTGAGGAAGGGTCTGCTAGGAGCAAACTATTCTGAGAGAACTAGGAGGTGTCTGAGTCCAGGGATCGACAGACAGACAGCTGGAACCACAGAGTTCAGGTGCAAGCCACCTTGCCTGCTGCCAGCAGGTGTCGTAAAGCAAGACCCTAGCCTGTAGAGATCCCTGGGGAGTGAGTGGGCAGGGACAGAGAAAAGACAGCCAGGCACAGAACCTGGGGCTGCAAGTCATTGCTCACCCTCTCATCCATTCTTCCCATCTCCTAGCCTCAACACACACGGCAGCTTCTCAGCCCTCCCTTGGTCCTTACGGAGTCCAATCCTGGTGACCCTTCCCAAACCTGCTCTTCACACACACCCGGCCTCCTCAGCACCCTTGGCAGGCAAGCTCTAAGAAGAGCTGAGCTCTCAAAGCACTGCTTTGTTCTGTCCTCCATAGAGATAGATGAGAACCTGTGTGTGACCTCAGCAGTTGGCAAGGGACAGATGGGGAGGAGGGCAGCATCCCACTGCCATGGGGGTTCTGATCCAACCTCATCCCCTCTGCGCCCACCTCACACCATGTCTGGCCTGGCACAGACTGGGTTTGCCATGGAATGAGTGGCAGAAAGGAAAAGCCCACCTGGCCAGAGGGGATGCCAGGCACTCTTGCCCGTCAGCATCTCTAGGCTCCTCCACCATCGCTTTGCTTCATCTGACTGTGCCATCCTGGAACTGCAAGCAGCCTGGACCGCTGTCACAGCGGCTCAGCAAGGGCAAGAGAGCAGATGGAGGCTGGTGCTCCTGCTCCAGAGCACCGTCATCTCTCGCCTGGGAAACCCTAAGGGACCAGAGGCAAGGACTGTCCATCTGCACCTCCCAGCAGCAAGCCGCCCGGCCTCCACCTGGCGCCTTTTTAACATCATCTTCCGAAGACTTCTCCGAGTGACAAGTATCTTTGTGCAGAGCCCCTCCACCCCTCCCTGTCTCCTTGGATCTTAACTCTCACTGGCTTCCTTCTGCACAAAGGGTCCATTGAGAGGCAGGCAGTGGGGTGCCGCCTTTGATCTGGGCTTCTAATAACGTGTATGTTTGCGTCCCAAAGCAAGGCAGCAGCCTGGCTGGCTCGGGGAAGCAAGAAAGAGAAAGTCTGGAGATGGTACTCCAGTGTGCACATGGAGGGGGCACTCTGTAGACTGGTGACAGACGCCCATTGCAGAGGCAAAGCCTGCCTGACACAGTTATTAACTGCCCAGCCACTGAGGCAGCCATCAGCAGGTCTAGCCTGGGTTCACCCTAGGAGAGGGGCCAAGTAGACCTGGGGGCAAATAAGAGTCATGCCCAGCACAAGGGGATGTCACTGCCACACTTCCCAGGTACAATTTGCAAATTAAAAAACTTTTGGCGACTAAATTTCTTTAAAATGTGACCAGGTATGGTGATGCATGTAATTTAGCACTTGGAAGGCTAAGTTAGGAGAATCATAAAGTCAAGACCAGCCTGGGCTACAAAGTAAAACCCTGTCTTAAAAGAAAGGGAATCAGTGGTGAGAGACAATGATCCCTATGGTCCGCTGGATGGTCCATGGTCACCAGCTCCTCCCTGAACACACCCCAGTGGAAAAACTTGAGGACCAGGAGGGATGGAGCAGAAAGCCACAGAGGAAAGAAACAACTGCCTGCTTACCCATCTCCCAGGAGTCCTTGCTGTCCTCAGGATGACCCTACCGGGCCCTGGACCAGGCAGAGCCGGACACGGAGGGTAACGAATCAGATATGGAGATGGAAGCAGGGGAAGCTGCCTTTCCAGGCATGGAGGTTCTGTCCAGGGGTCTGCACGTGGATGGTGATCAAGGAAACCCCAGGAGAGATGAGACGATAGTACCACCTCTGCTTTGTGGATGAGGAAATGGGTGAGGGGTAAATGATGGGATTTCTGAGGAAAGTAGCCAAGAGCAGACTTCAACCCCACTGTTAGCTGGGCGAGCCTGTGGTTGGCCGCCACTGTCTACTGTCCTGGGCTGCAAGGCCAGGTACCCTGTGTTCTGGTTAGCATATGAGGGGCTCCCAAGGCTTGAATGTTAAAGGCAAGGTACTCAACTGTTGGAAGGCAGTAGATCACCAACGGTGTGCTCTTGGGGTCTCTCTACTGTGCACCCTTCCTGGCCACCAGGACTGCAGTTCCTCTTTTCTTCCACGCCCTCTGCACCATGGTGTCCTGTTTCACAGCGGATTCGGAGACAACAGAGCCAAGTCATCATAGATCATAGATCCAAGCCTTTTGAATCATGAGCCAAAAGAATCTCCTGCTTTAATTCTTATTTATTTTATTCTCAAGTATGAAGTAAGAGCTAATTAGCACAGCCAGGTTTGTGGCATCTAAGTCCTGGAATTATACACTATGTGCTCTACAGAGCCAGAGCTGCCAACCCTGTGGCAGAACAGACAGATTACAACAAATTAAGCATTTATCAAGGTGAGCACAAAGCCTGGGCTTAGCCCAGAAAGGAGAGGTGCCCCGGCCATCCCTCTTCCTAACACAGAAAATATATTCCTCACTTGCCCAGACCTTCCTGCCATGGATGTTAGATACAGAGAAGGTGAGATAGTAGCCCTTGCCGCTCATTCATTGGCCCTTAGTCTCCTCAGCTGGGAGTGGAACTCTACAGTCATCTTCCCAGACTTACTGCTAGGCTATGAACCAAGCATCCCCGGGACTACTGCACAGAGGGCTGCTGCCCGTGTGCCTGTCCTCACTCCCAAGCTGTGCGGTACACTCACTTTATCTGAAGCATCACCTGCGACCTGCTCAGCAGGCCACAGTAGGAGCTAGTAACCTTACCGTTGGCACATCATTATACTTCCATGACTTGCAATGGAGCCAAGCCCACCTCTCTCATACATGCCCGTCCCCGACCCCCAGTAGCTCTGTCTTTCTTCGGGTATTAGACCAGCTTCTTCCAGAGTTCACTGGCAGTATAGCCGACTTTTCTGGTAGCATTTGTGACACAGAAGCGAAGCGGCAGACTCCCAGACACCGTGACATGAGATGGGTTGGCACTGCCTCCCGGGCTGCTAGACCTTAAGCAGGTTGAAGTGGCTTAAGGTTAAAGGCCGAGGCTCCTTCATCTACTGAGGTTGCTGAGGTAAAGATGGCCTTGTCGCATGCGTCACCCAAGGCTGTCAGCACCACGCAAACGGAGTGTGGTAGATACACCTGTTGTCTCAGCACGCAGGAAGTAGATGCAGGGGAATCTGATGTCCAAGGTCATCTTCATCTACAGGGTAAGTTTAAGGTAGCCTGGGCTGCACAAGACACTGAAATAAACAAGCAATAAAATGTCAGAACTGAAATTCTCTCCTCCTGGACTAGAGATCACTGATTGACATACTGTCTCAGGACTCAAAGCCCCTGAGCTGACCGCTGGGTGTTTCTGGACCTCAGGTGTTCTGTGAGGCCAGTGACCTTTGCTGAGCTCCACTGTCCCCAGAGCCTCCTGTGCCCCTGCAATCCGAGAGCATCCAGTAGCATCTTTGGCTACTCTGAGGGCCAGTGGCAGGAGTGTTTGGCCCAACCCCCACTCCGTCTCTTCTCTTCCCTTTGCTTTCTGAGGCCAGTCCCCCTTATCCAAGAAGCTGAACTGACTACCTTGAATGATGCATGGGATGAGGCCACTTCATCCTCACCAACTTCCCTGGGCAGAAACCAGGCAGTAGGCGAAGGAGCCTCAGCTTTATCTGAATCCACTTCCACCTGCTTGCGGCTTGCTTAGGCAGGCACTTGTCCAACTGAGCTACTCTCAGCCCCTCAATCCCAACTTTTCTTTTTTTTTTTTTTTAATATTTGTTTATTTATTATGTATACAATATTCTGGCTGTGTGTGTGTCTGCAAGCCAGAAGAGGGCACCAGACCTCATTACAGATGGTTGTGAGCCACCATGTGGTTGCCGGGAATTGAACTCAGGACCTTTGGAAGAGCAGGGAATGCTCTTAACCACTGAGCCATCTCTCCAGCCCAATCCCAACTTTTCTTAATCACCAATAAAAGTACTCATCTTTCTGCTTTCCCTCTTATTTTTTATTTATTTATTTTGAGATAATAGAATCTCCCTGAGGCCAGTGCCTGGCTCCGGAGTCTGAGTTCTTTCTCCGCTTTCTTCCTCAGCTGCTCCAGCTCCTGGCTCCTGACCACCCTCAGACACACCTGTCCCTTCTTCCTGCTCTGGCCAGTGGGATCCCAGAGGAGGCCTCACCGCCACTCCGGGTGTCTCAGCAGAAGCAGAAAGCTCCCCATCACTCCCTCCCTCCCTTCACACACAAGAAGAGACTCTGGAGCTAGCTATAGCAATAGCAATAGGTGAGACGGCTCAGTGGGTAAAGGTACTTGACTAAGCACGACCACCCAAATTCAGTCACCAGGACCTACGTGGTAGAAAAAGAAAACTGATTCCATAAAATTGTCCTCTGACCTCCATAAGCACTAAAGGCATGCCCATGCCCCACCCCCACACACACCAAGTAGTAAAAATGTAATGTAAAAAAATTGTTAAGATGACATTAGGGGCTGGAGAGATGGCTCGGCAGTTAAGAGCACTGGCTGCTCTTCCCGAAGATGGGAGTTCAATTCCTACCATCCACAAGGCAGTTCACAACCATCCGTAAACTCCACTTCCAGGAGCTTCTACGTTCTCTTCTGCCTTTACAGGCACTGCACACATGTGGTGCACAGACAGACATACAATCAAAATGCTCATGCACATAAATATATAATTTTTAATGTAAAGAATAACAGGTGCAAGGGGTACGGGTACAGTCCTGCACTGACCCCCTCATTCAGTTCACAGTGGTATGCCACGCACTTCACTCTGAGGTGTCTCATTGAGGGGCTGTCATTGGGCATCTATGCATCTTCTGCAGGTACCCAGAGATTCACCAAACAATGCCGAGACAAATCCTGCCTCAAGGAGATAAGGTATAAGGGAGTGCCCCTATGCACACACATGAAAGATGGATCGATATCGGTGAGCCAATGTCTGCCAGCACTTGGCACGGAGCCAGGCAAACAGCAGGCCTGTGGCAAAAGTGACTCTTATTCCTTTATTATCATATTTAGCATCAAAAAGGTAATGTTTTCTTTGAGAGCTGTTGGTCGTAAGGTAAAGAGATTTGAGTGAACCGAGACAAGCTCGAGCGAAAAGGAACTTCATGGGATCACATGACCAAGTGCTGGGTGACAGGTGATGGATAGCTTCAGACTAACAACCTGGGGAAGAGTGTAAACCGAGAGCTGTTGGGGCTTGTTTATTTGTTTGTTTTTGAGGTGGGGGGGGTCTCATGTAGCCCGGGTTAGCCTTGAATTACAAACCCTCCCGCCTCTGTCCTCTGAGAGTTGGAATTCCAGACGTGCACCACCACGGTGAGCATAAGAGAACTCTTCTCCCCCAGCATCTGTGGGAGAAACACTGGGAAAGAACTCTGACTGGTCCAGTTTGAACTATATGTTCATTCCTGAACCAATCACCATAGTAGTTTAATTGGTCCAGCCTGAGCCAGATACCCAGCCCTATGACCAGACTGATGGGCAGCCTCACCTTAGCCAAGGACAAGTTGGGAAGGAGTAACTTAGGGGTAGCATGGGGAGTGTGGTGGAACAGCCCCACAACTTGACTCAGCCCACTTTACAGATAGGGAAAATAAATCCTGAAGCTTCCAAGGAGCTTGTCCATGGTCATGTGACATAATGGTGACCTTGGAACTCAGTCCAGAAGTATTGGTTTCCATCTATGCCCGAGAACTGCCCTTCTGAGAAGGGAAGAAAAGCCTGAACTGGGTGCAGACTTTCCCACACATGCCACTGACTGCTTCTGCCACTCCCTGACCTGGTGAAACCAGGCATTAGCCATCCTTAGGTAACAGTGACAATGAAACTGAGATCTGAAGGGATGCCAGCTTAGTAAGACAGTGGTCACTTTAACCCCAAAAACTGGTACCATATTATGACACTATGACTGCCTTCCAAGACCAGGTCAGTAGACTTCAGAACCGTGACTTGGGAATCTGTCCCTGTGAACAGAACGTGTGAGTTCATGGCCCAGAGTCTCTCAGAACCAAAGGAAACCTTGAAGGGGTGGTATGATCAAGGCATGTCCTACCTGTACAAAATCCACTGTTCCAGAGAGATTCAATCTTTGATAGCAAATGGTCTGGGGATGATGGGAGCCATCCCTATACATCCCCCTAACTATTCACATCCCATTTCACCCTGGCTTATTCTGTAGCTCGGTTTGTAAATGGAGACTGCTCATTCATTTCCCAACTGCTCCGACTCGAATAATCACACAGAAAATATATCAATTATAACACTGTGTGGCCAACGACTCTAGCGTATTCCTAGCTAGCTCTTGCATCTTAAATTAACCCATTTCTATCAATCTGTGTATCGCCACAAGGCTGTGGCCTACCAGTAAGGTTCCTAAGGTTCTGGCATGTCCTTCTCCTTCAGCAGCTACATGGTGTCTCCCTTGCTCCGCCTTTTCTCTCTCTTTACCTCTGTTCTGATTTCTCACCTGGCTTCACTCTGCTAAGACATTGGCCCAAACAGCTTTATTCATCAAGCAACATATACAGAAGTATGTCCCACATCATCCGTTCTCTGTTCTCTCAGGAGGTGTCTTCCTCCTCTGTCTCCTTGTCTATCCTTCATCTCCTCATGAGTGTTGAGTGAGGGACACAGTTCCTCTGGTCAACTGATGCCCCTGGAATCACTGTGACCTACCTTCCCCCCCGCAAGGGTTTACACAGACACCAAACAGAAATCACAGTCCTGGAAACTGCAGAGTGAGCTCTCCCTTGGTGTAACAAAATATGTACCTGAGAAAATCAACTTCCAAGAAGAAAAGACTTATTGGAGCCGGCTCTTTCAGGGGCTTTAGTCACTTGGCTCTGTTGTCTTTGGGCCTATGATGAGGCAGAGCACCCTGGTAGAAGCCTATGTGAAGGAAACTGTTTGTTCACCTCATAGTGGCCCAGAAGCAAAGAGAAAGGAGGAGCCAGTATCCCAATATCCCCCTTCTGGGGAAGTTTCCAAGATAGGAGCCAGGTGAAGGAAGTAGGTTACTGGAGCATGTTCCCGGATATTGGATCACACTGTGCGAAAATGTGTCTCTGCCCTTCCTTGCCTGCCTAAGGCATCTTCTGATGGGCTTAATAAAGAGACAAACAGCCAATATCTAGGCACAGGAGGATAAGCGGGACTTCTGGGTAGAGCTAGGAACTCTAGGAAGAAATGGAGATGCCAGGGATTCGCCAATAAGATGCAGAGGAAGTCAGGCGCACAGTACAGAGGAGAGGTAATGAACCACATGGCAGAACGCAGATTAACATAAACAGGTTAATTTAAGTTTTAAAAGCTACTTGGGAATAAGCCTGAGCTAAGGCTAAACTTTCATAATTAACAAGAAGTCTCTGTCATTATTATTATATATATATGTCATTATTATATAGCTGATGGTCCCAAAATGTGCCATTACAGGAAAGTGAGTTGGAAGGATGCATCTTGTGGCCCAGTTCCTCCCAATAGGGATCCGTTCCTGAAGGTTCACCTCTTTTCTGTAGCACTATGTGTTAGGACCAAGACTTGAATGCATATGCTCTAGGGAAGTGGGCTGAGACCCCTTTGGGGGCTGCATATCAGATATTTGCATTATGACTTATAACAACGGCAAAATTACAGTTATGAAGTAGCAACGAAATAATTTTATGGTTGGGGGTCACCACAACGTGCGGAACTGTACTAAAGCATCTTAGAATTAGGAAGATTGAGAACCACTACTCCAGTGAGATATTAAAGATCCAAATATCATGACTATGTCCGCTCTGACTAAATCTCCCCTGAGGCTGCAACCCCTCCTGCTGCACTGCCTTGCCCAGCTGTGGCTGATTAAAACAGCTAAAGTAAATTACCCACCGCTGCCCAGGAATCCCTTGGGTCAGTGATGACCCTGTGAGCACAGAATTCAGGAAGTAAGACCTGGGGGACAGCGGATGTCACACAAACAATTTAAAGATTCTCACTCATCTCAAAAACAAACAAAGGGAAAACAGAAAAATGAGTACTCTTATTGATGATTAAACGAAATTGGGATTGAGGGACTGAGAGCAGCCCAGCTGGATGAGTGCCTGCCGAAACAGGCATAAAGCAGGTGGAAGTGGATTAAGTGCCTTGTCTCTGACCAGGAAAGGGGCTGAGGGAGAGGAGGTAGGAGTGAGGCTGGGCTGGAGGATGCACCGCTCTTGTTTTCTCCTTCGGTGAACGCTCACTTACTGTGCATCCACTCTGAGAACCCAGCTGCCATGCTGCACACCCAAGCTAGGTTTGGTCATGTGTGGATGCCATCCACTAGCTCCAGCCGAGCCCCCTCTGCCAGCCAGCACCAGCTGCTCTTCATGGGACCTGTCACTTTGGATTTTGAGCACCAGCAAGTCTCGAGGTGGCTGCATCTGAGAGACTATCACACTGTACACAGCTGCCCCGCTGAATGACCCCTGCCTGAGGTCTGCAGAGATGACAATAAGTTGGTATCTTAAGCCACCGAATTTTATGGAAGTTTGTCACATAGCTGGAGATAGGTTCAAGTTCCCAGGCTCCACAGACACCTACTTCCCAGCCATTCTGCAAGTCCAGTACTGGTCATGTTATTCTTCTGCCGGAAGCCTCCAGTCTCACTGTCCCAGCACAGTCTTTTGTATGTGGGAATACACACATCAGGGCAGCTTGTAGAATGCAGGCAACAGCTCAGAGGCTTGGACCCGGGCATCACTGCAGTAAACACCCCAGTGTGACAGATGAGGGCATTTCTCCTCTACCTGTATCATGACTCCCTGTGGGCAGAGGAACTCCTCTATGCCTGTGTGTTTGACTCACACGAGTGATTCGTTTGCTCAGATGGGTGCAATCAGAAACAACACGGTGCCAGTTCCAAGCCAAGGACTTAAGAGGCAACTCATACTTCCACACCTTTCTCTTGCATTCTTGCTATTTCTCATGAAAGGCTTTGCTCAGGCAGCCTGGCTCCCAAAATGAGAAACATATAGAACAACTGCAAACCCAGCCCCTACCCTAGACCCGTGCTCCCCCAATTCTAGTCAAGTTCATTACTTAGCTCAGCTGTTTGAAAAGATAAAAATTAAAAAACAAAAACAAAAACCCTTCTCACTGTATGTCCTAAGAAGGGTCACTTGGCAGGGACCAAGTTTATTATACAGTTTCAGGGAGACTACTTAGGAAACAGCCAACTCCCTGGGGCTAGTTTTGGGTCTTGAAGAACCTGCCACCATCCCTTACTAAACACGCATAATCCCTAAATACATTCCAAATATTTGCCCTAGCACCACTGACAGGTGTAATTCTCCTCCCTCTTCTAAGAAATGTCTCTTTGCAACACATGGAGACCACTGCAGAAATCACAGCAAATTAATACAGAGAGCAAGTGACCTTGCCAAGCCTAGTCCCAACTGATACATCTACAACACATCTCCTACAGCTAAGGCTCCGGGATCATAGCCGAAGGACGGAAAGAGTTAAGAACCAGAGGAACAGGAAGTTTGTTCTGGGATTGTGTCTCCTAGAAATTTCAGAAGCTATACCGATGAGTCTCATCTACATGGCTGCCTAAGCAAGACCTGAACAAGATGGTGCCAACGATCATGCTAACATGGAAGGGAGAGATTTTAGGGGGCCTAAACCCAGACAAAGGGCAACTGAGGAATGCTGGCGGTGGAGGAATGTTCTTCACCCGGAAAAGGCCCCCGCTGGTTGTTCTCTTTCTTTTAAAAATATCAGATGGAGCCCTGGGTGACCTGGAATTCACAATCCTCCCGCCTCACCTTCTGAGTGCTGGGATTACAGGCCATGCCAGCTTTGGACTGGGATTTCTTTCTCTTTTTTTAGAGGAGTGGAGGATGAGACAGGGTTTCTCTGTATAGCCTTGGCTGTCCTGGAACTCTAGTTGTAGACCAGGCTGGCTTCGAACTCACAGAGATTCATCTACCTCTGCGTCCCAAGTGCTGGGATTAAAGGTGTGTGCACCACTGACTTGTCTTGGGCTGGAATTTCAAAAAACATTCCTGTTTTTGAGCTTCAGCCTTTAGCACCTGGATTTCCAGCCCTCCCTCCGAGGAGGGCACCCTGGAGCCCCAGTGGGTGAGCTCTGGCCACAGGGGCGAAGCTGCCTAGCTGTGCTTCTGTTCCTGCTTAACCCTAACTCTGTCATGAAAGTCTTTCCCTTCACCTCAGATCTGTAGAGGTGATAGAGCCAGGTGCTGCAGCCATGTCTCCAGAGTGCCTTTCTCTCACTCTTCATAGGCCTTGTCTCCCATTGTCAGCATTCCAGGGACCTCAACCAAAGGCTAACGTGGGGCTATCAATACCCCAGGTCACTTGTTCCTTGCTCATGCACCCCCAAACTGTGAGTTTTCCCCTCAGTGGGACTCTGCCTGGCCTCTTCCCATCACACTTTCTCACCCGCAGTTCATCTCCTCCTCTCGGGGACTTAGCCTAAGAGAGAGAAAGGGAAGAAACCATAGATGCTTAACAATCCCCATGCTTCCTGGGTGGTGATGCCACATGCCTTTAATCCCAGCACACAGGAGACAGAGGCAGGTAGATCTCTGTGAGTTCAAGGCCAGCCTGGTCTACAGAGCAAGTTCCAGGACATGCTCCAAAGCTACACAGAGAAACCCTGTCTTGAAAAAGGGAAAAAAAAAATGTCCATGCTTACTGTAGAGCTCACTCGGCTCCTAGACCCTTCACATGCTTGCTGTTTTAACTAACTCATCCACCCTATAAGGAGTCTTGATCCCAGCTTAAAAGATGAGGAAACAGTCTTTGAGAAGCTATGTAGCTTGTTCGAGGCAATGCAGTTAATGGCTATTGGGGTGAGACTATATGCACGACCTCCCATTTAGAAACACATTGCCCATAAGGCCTATACACATTTTTTTCTGAGTTTAAACTTGGGATAAAAAGCACAATCCATGGCCAACACGGTAAGCTTGGCAATGTGAGTTCAAACCTCAGTCCCCAGTGCTGCAGATAGAAAAGACAACCCCAAGCCTGATCGACTAAACAGGCCTGAATAACAGCGTGGGGACCCCAGGCATGAGCGCTGACTTCACTTGTTGTACCCCCAACCCCACCTCTCTCTGAACTGATTCTCTTTTCCAATCCAACAGGATAAGCATGCAGTCAGACATTTTCCCCCACGCCCAGTCATGGCACAGAGACTTAGAGACTGAATATGACTTCTCTGGGATGCTCAGAGTGGGAGGCAGAACACTTTGCCTCTGGCAAGAACCTCAGATCTGACCCTCGGCCTTTTCCTCCATTCCTGGGATCCACTCCAACAAAAGCCCAAAGGGCTCAGATTTACCCCAGCCTGTACTGCTCGCTGTTGAGGAGACACCACCAACGGAGGAGAAGTTGGTATCAGAAGTGGCCAAAAGGTTCATGAGTGACATATGAATGGAGAAGGTCGGGTAACCTTCTGGAAGTCACAGTCCTCAGCTGCTTCTGGTGACGCGAGCACAGCCATTGTCAAGGCGAACACCCTACCCAGCGTCACCTGATTCTTCCAGATAGAAACTAACCTGCTACATCATCACAGAGACAACTAGATAGTGCTGCGGGAAGCTGGAGCCTGGGGGAGGGGAGGGAGACCTTGGCTTTAGCTGCACCCTGACTCTGATTCTACTGCGTCCGCTGGGTAGGAGAGAAGACTCACTAAGGTCAGTTAGATCTCATGGGTTTGGTTGTTTGAAAGACCCTGAGGACACCTGCCTGACCTAGATGACTGCACACTGGCTGGATGGGAAGTGTCCAAGTGACTGTCAGCCTGTGAACGCTGCTGAGACTTGAGAGCCCATGTGTGCCGTGTTCCTGTTCTTCCAGTTCCTTAAGCTCCTGCACCTCTCCTGGGGGTGTTGCCGACACCCAGTCATATCTTGTTCTTGTCTGGTAATGGTCAGCCCTATGGTGAGGTCACACCTTTTGGTCTCACTAGCAGGGATGAGTGAATGAGAACATCCCCTAGCATCTCCTCATATGTGAATACCTGGTCCCTATCTGATGAGATTGCTTAGGGAGGTTTAGGAGGTGCAACTTTGCTGAAAGGAGTGTGTTGCTGGAGGTGGGCTTTCGGAGCCAAAATCCTCCTGCCACTCTCGATCCACCATCTCTGTTCTGTGTTTGTGGTTCACGCCGCTGGCTGTCTACTTCCTGATCCTTCTGCCCTGCCACCGCCAGCCACCATGTGCTGTCCCCACCATCACAGACGCTAATCCTCTGGAACTGGCTGTAAGTCCAAATAAACTCTTCTACAAGTGACCTTGGTCATGCTGTTTCATTTAGCACAACAGAAAAATAACCAAGGCACTGCGCGAATGGCCCTAAGCAATGTGAGTTGGACCTGCCTTCTATGTCTTCCACCGTATGGTACAGAGTAAACCCCAGCTCTACCCTGGGCTGGGCAGAGAGCAAGGTCAGGAAGCTCTTAAAAGTCTTTGTCCTGCAATATGAACTCCTGTGACCCTCCTGGCTCCTCACTTGGAACTTCATACAAAAGAAAGAACTGCCGGGCAATAGTGGCATGCACCTTTAATCCCTGCACTCGGGAGGCAGAGGCAGGTGGATCTCTGTGAGTTCAAGGCCAGCCTGGTCTACAAAGCGAGTTTAGGACAGGCTCCCAAAGGCTACAGAGAAACCTTGTCTCAAAAACCAAAATAAAAAAAGGGAAGAACCCCCTCTTTTGTCTATGTCACTTGCAGGGCACTTTGCCACAGTAGCTTACCCGTCCCCAGCAGCTGCTTTCTCTTCCACCTCATGCCTAGTTCTCAAATGCCTTCCCGACCAAGCCAAAAAGCCAACCTGCACCAAGTAGACATGGTGGGAGAAAGGAGAGAACCGGAAAGACAGAACTTGGTGGACGCCCCTCTCCACTTCAGTCA
The DNA here is from genome assembly GCF_950005125.1 of Chionomys nivalis. Taxonomy (NCBI): domain Eukaryota; kingdom Metazoa; phylum Chordata; class Mammalia; order Rodentia; family Cricetidae; genus Chionomys; species Chionomys nivalis. Next base: position 37,464,494 of record NC_080106.1, read on the forward strand.
TTTGGAAGTGCTATATTAAAAGCTATCGTGCCATTATCAAAAACAAACATTATATTTCTGGAAGTGACAGGCACTTTGTTCATTTTTGAGAAAGCATCTGCTCAGGTCTGAAAACCAGGATTCCTCTCAATCCCTCCCCTTCACCTGAGGTAAAATGGTGTTGGGGGGTGTCAGCTCCCATCGCAGCTGCACAAATGATTTGCTTATGACAATCGGCTTCAGAGGCAGGCAGAGCACTGGGGGAGCACTTCTGCTCAGTTGCATTGAATGTTAAAACAGATTGTCTTCGAGGGCAGAGGAAAAAACATTAACAAAGTTTCCTACTCTGGGGACCTTGTAAGTGATTCTGTCTCCCTCGGCCGGTTTTTGTGTGACCACAAATGCATCTCCGCCTAACATGCATTGCACACAACGCTGGCAGGTGTGCCCTCCATTGTCCATGCGCCATCCGTGCAAATGTCAACTGCCCAGGAGGACCAATGACATCTCACTATTGTAGGAAAATACTTTGACTTTAGAGAGCCCTGGAAGGGTTTCAGGGTCCTTTAGTAAGTGTGGCAGGTTCTGTGCTGCCTCTTGTCACCAGCACACGCATGCGCGCGCGCACGGACACACACACACACACACACACACACACGAGCATGCACGCGCACACACAGGACTCACTCATTTGATATTTAAAGTGATATTTGAATATCAAACAGCAGAAGGACGTCATCTCCGAAGAAAGGACGCCCTTTAAAATAAGCTCGTTTAGAGTCCCAAACAACTCCACATTGTCCGCGGGCTGCTTGTTTGCCAAGGCCAGGGGCAGATGTTGGCGTGGAAGGCCAGTGTTTGGAAACAGCCTCCAGTCAGCCTGCCATGCCTCTCCTTGTGCAGAGAGAAAAAGCTTTGCCTGTGGGCTTGAGTGCCAGCAGGACACACAGATGGAAAAGGCTGAGCCTGCTGACCCCTCCAGCCAGAGTACTGACTCACAGGAGGACATGGACTCCCCGCCACCAAGTCTCTCAGGAGTGATGGGGCTGACCCACCATGAGTGTGTGAGGTCTGCAAGGCATAGGCAGAGGCTGAAGCGTGTGGGGCCACGCCAAGAGCATGGGAATGGATTCATTCATTAACTATCATATGTGTGGCTCCTCACCAGCCCAATGCAGACTCTGTGACCTGAGTCACATTAGAGGGACCACACACCCAAATGTCACCCTCACACACTATGCCCTCACCAGCGCCTGCCTTCCTCAGTCCTCTGCTCACCAACTCACACATCCACTGTCCTTGGGGACAGCCACAAAGACCAAACTCAGAACTGGTCACAAAGCCAGCCATCACAGCTTTTAGAAGTCCGTGAGCAGTACAAAGGAAAAGGTGTGTGTGTGTGTGTGTGTGTTTGCCTCCAGGATGGCCTCCTAGATTTACATGCCTTTGCTCAGAGAAGAACTGAGCTGACTCCCCAGTGTGTGGTGAGTGTGACCAGTGTTTGTTGAAAGGGTTGAATGAGAGAGCCCCAGGACTAGAACCACCTCCCAGAGACCCCACCTTCCCCAGATGCTCAGAGAGTGCAACATAGTTGAGTTGGCTAGTTCTGTCTGCTTGACACAAAGTGTGTCATCTGAAAGGAGGGGCCCTCAACGGAGAAGATGTATCCAAAAGTTCCAGCTGTAGGGCATTTTCTTAATTAGTGATCGATGGAGGAGGGCGCCAATCCACTGTGGGTGGTGCCACCTCGACTGGTGGTCCTGGGTTCTATAAGAAAGCAGGTTGAGCAAGCCATGATGAGCAAGCTAGTAAGCATCACCGCTCCGTGGTCTCTGCATCAGCTCCTGCCTCCAGGTTCCTGCCCTGTTTGAGCTCCTGTCCTGACTTCCTTATTGATGAACAGCGATTGCGGAAGTGGAAGTGTGAGCTGAATTAACCCTTTCCTCCCCAGTTTGCTTTTCGGTCGTGGTGTTTCATCACAGCAATAGAAACCCCAAGACAATGACTGCTAGATGTCTTTCTTGCTTAAAAAATAAGTTATTAACTGGGCGGTCATGATACATGCCTTTAATCCTAGCACTGGAGAAGCAGAAGCAGGCAGAGCTCTATGAGTTTGAGACTGCCTGGTCTGCAGAGTGAGTTCCAGGACAGCCAAGACTACACAAAGAAACCCTGTCTTGAAAATAAATAAATAAAAAACATTATCTCAGCTAGCTGTTGTGGTGCATGCTTATACTCCTAGCACTTAGGAAGCTGAAGCAAGAGGATCAGGTGTTCAAGGCCAGTCTGGGCCTATTAGTGAGACTCCATCTCAAAATAACAAGTTATTTCTCACGTAAAGGAGCAAATAGAAACAAGGCTAGTACATCAGATAGTTCTGATCGGCACAAATCAGAAGAAACGGGTGGGGAAACATAAGAAACCGGTGGAAACTCACCCTCAGGAAAACTTAGACGAAAGAATCCCATGCCAAAGAAAGAGCAGCTTTGCTTCCTACGTGACCAGTACACCCACAGCACTCATGGGCAGGTGCCACAGAAGCAGGGCTCCTTGAAGGAAGAAAGAGAAAGTGGAAGGGTACCTGTTGTTCCTAGAACCAAGTCTCCCAACACACACACTGCAGATGGCCCCCAAGAGCAGACGTGCCAGACAATGGCGATACCAGGAGGTTCCTACTGAGAGGTCCCTGTCTACTTAGGTGGCTCTAACATGACCTGAAACAGCATAAACTGTTTTTGCAGACCTTCTCAGGTGAGTGGAGTCACCAGTATATAGATAGGAAGACATGTCAGACCAGGCAGTGGAGGTGAGGCAGGGGATGATGGCAGATGCATGGTTGACATGGTGTACTTTGGAGACCAGCTTAACTCAAGCTCAGAGATGCAGAGCTCTGCCTTCCAAGTGTGCCTGGGCCTCATTGACTCCACATCAAGCAGGTTATGCTACCTGGAACGGCACCCACAGGATGCGCGAAGACTGGACTGCAAGCCCCACAAAGCCCCACAGGGTTGCTGAATTCTCCCTTAGTCCTAAAGACCTTGGCAGTGGTATGTCCTGAGCTGGGGACACAGAGTAAAGTGCCCAGGAAGCTTCACTTCCCGGGTGCAAGCAGCTTGTTTGGGTGATGACATCTAATCCTCCTAGAGCCCAAGATTCCTTGTTTGGAAGCTGAAATGCTCGTCTTATAGTTTTATCATGAAGAAAAATGGAAGTATGGGAAAAACCATCCCCAGGGCTGTCTATGATGCTTCCTGTGGTCATTCAATACACAATCTGAACAGCCCTGAAGAAGATCATAAAGCAGCCAGCATGCGGAAGATACCTGCTCATTCTCCTACGGTTCTAGCAGGAAGTAGGCCAGGTCTTCTAATCTGCAGTCCTTGTCTCCAACAGGCAGACTGCAAAGGTCACAGTAGGTCTCGGAACAGAAGGCAGAAAAGTGCAGAGACATCTTCCAGGGGAAAATCTTTGAGGAAAACCCTGCACCAGATCAAGAAGGGCCACTGTGGTGCAGGTGGCTACATCCGCAAAAGTGAGGGGTCACGCTGCAGCAAATGGCATTGCCGCCTTTTCCGGTGGCCCCTCTGTGTGTACACAGGGCAGCATGTCACCTCAGAGTGGGGGAACGAGGAGGAGTCTGGATACTGGCCCTGTCCCTTCTCCCACACCAATTGATTAATCCACTTCAAATGGAGCAACTCAGAGGGAATCCAGAATGACACTGTTTTTCTATTACCCTTCATTACGACCACTTAGATCTTTTATTTTATTGCAAACACTCTTTAGCCCAGTCACGGGCTGATCTCCTAATTGGAGCGGCCGCCTCCACCCCCACTCAGATCAAAGCCGCCCTGTTTGTTTGTAGAGAAGGGAGGATGAACGTCTTGCCGGCCTTTGAACATGAAGGCCCCTTTGTCTCTCAGCTGAAGTCATCCCTGGCACCAGGCAGGGGGACAGGGGGGTGCGGGGACAGGAATTTTGTGGCCTGGTCTAAGGCTTGGACCAGCCTGAGAGTGGGGACAGCTTTCAGAGTGAGGCCCTTAAAGTTAAGGGGGACAGGTCTTAGCCTCGTGGCCCCAGGGAACATATATTATTTGACCCTATAATAATTTTTATTTAAATAATAATTTACATATTAAAACATTTTTGAAAGGTTGAGAAAATGTATCAGATACTTGACTGTTTCTTAAAGAAATGGAACATTTCTTTTTTAATTTCTCTTTTGAATCAACTCTTTAAAGTATGTAAATTCAACATAGAGGAGGGATTGTTGACTTGCTTTTGACTAGAACTGTAAACTATTGATTCTCTGGAAGGTCCTTCTTTGGTACGCCCCCACCCCGCCCCACTGCACAGCCCCCACCCCTGCCAACTTTACTCCTCCATGCTGGAGATGATGAATGAGCCCTTCCGCAGAGAGGAAAACTGAAGCCCCATAACATTCAGATAATTGACCTTAGATCACACGGAGGTTAATGATGGACTCGGAACAAGAAGTGCAAGACAGAAGTCATTAGGGTTTGTTTGTCTTTTGTGGTTTGATAAAAACGGTCAATCACACTAGCTTGGAAGAAGAAAGCTCAGTACTGCTTCTGGGACCTCAGGAACCGTGGTGTTCACACTGGAGATACTAAATGTGAGGGGCTGGATAGACGTAGACGGGGCCCCTTAATTTACATTATACAATGGAGACACTCAAGGCTTTAGAAACTGAAGGATCAACAAGGGGTAACACAGTAGCCAGTTCTGTTCAGCTCAAAACCCTCGCTAGTGACTCTGTACCGGGTTTACAATGAGCTGACAGACCTTACACAGAGGGCTCCTCAGAGCCTCCGGGGTTATTACACCAGGCCTTCAGCCTTGTGTGTTGCCCCTTCTCCTATCCCTTGGACTGGCGGTAGACGCACAGGCCAAGCTTGAGAGTTTGGTGTCCAACTATGGGAAGCCACAGCAGAGGGGGCAGACCTGCTCTGAGGATGAAGACAAGAGAAGAGAGAAAAGCATGCTCTAGTGTTGTCAAGGATGGAGGTCTCCGCTCTTCTAGTCGGTTCTTCCTGAACGACAGACAAGCAGTTAGACTCCCCGTTATGTAGACAGACAGGGAGGGCCACCGCTAAGTAATAAAGATGGCAGGTTTCTAAGATGGCTGGCTTCTTCCTCACCCTCTTGACTTGAGACAAATCCTGGCAGCTTTTGTCTCCCACTAGCAGACTGGCTTCACAAGCTCAAGGCCAGATCAGGATACGTCACACAACAGTTGTGGGCTGGTCAGCCATCCTATGAGTTGGGGAGGAAGACTCTTCAGAGGCTTCAAAACCCTCAGCCCAGCCGGGCGGTGGTGGCGCACGCCTTTAATCCCAGCACTTGGGAGGCAGAGGCAGGCGGATCTCTGTGAGTTCGAGACCAGCCTGGTCTACAAGAGCTAGTTCCAGGACAGGCTCCAAAACCACAGAGAAACCCTGTCTCGAAAAAAACCAAAAAAAAAAAAACCAAAAAAAAAAAAAAAAACCCTCAGCCCTCAGGAAGAGACTTGCCACTTTCAGCCCCCAAGTCCCTGCTCAGCTTTGCGGAGGGTCTTTTTCTCTGTGGTGTCTATTGCATGTGTGTTTCCTCGCCCTCAGTCAACACCTTTCTCCACTGCTGATTCTGTCTGCGATGCCTGAGATTTCTCTGCACCCACCTGTTGTGCTTCAGGTTTTAACTGACAGAGAAAATAAACCTGATCAAGATTCCTAGACTGCATCAAGTGTCCCCTCCAGCCTTTTCCTTTGACACCCTTGTGGTGGTTTGAATAGGAATGGCCCCCACAGGCTCATCTATTTGAATGCTTGGTCATTAGGCTGTGGTCACTACTTGACAGGAAGTAGGAGGCATGTCCTTGACGGAGGAAGTGTGTCACAGGAGGTGGGCTTTGGGGTTCAAGTGCTCAAACCAGGCCCAGAGGCTCTCTTTCTCTTTCTGCTGGCTGCGGATCCAGATGTAGGACTCTCAGTTACCTCTCCAGCACCATGTCTACCTGCATGCCACCATGCTTCCCACTATGACAATAAAAACCTAAACCTCTGAACTGTAGCCAGCCTCAACCAAATGCTTTCCTTTATAAGAGTTGCCATGGTCATGGTGTCTCTTCACAGAAAAAGAAATTGCCTAAGATGCCCCCCTGTACTGCCAATGAAGTAGGGTTGTTTGAGAAACCTTGTGCTCCTGGCATTGCACTGGGCTCCGTGAGAACACCCCAGACAGACGTAGGTTCAAAACCTGATTTTACCTTGGCAGCACACTCTTAGACAAGTCATTTAACCTTAGTTTCTCTTATGTCCAAAGCAAGAGTATAAATTCCCACCCCAGAGGCCTTTTGGGAAAACCAAAATCTGTGTATAACCAAAGACCTCTGGGTACAGGGTGCCATACAACCAATAGGGCCTCAGCATCGGGCCACAGTTTCTACCACTCAGATCACTGTTACAATGTAAAAGCTTTCCTGGGGCCTGGAGATGGTTCAGCCTTTAAGAGCATTTGTTACACAGGTCCAGAATCAACGTGGTGGCTACAACCATCTGTAACTCTGGTTCCAGGACATCTGATTCCCTCTTCTGACCTCCTCAGGCACCAGATACCCAGGCGACCCACATACATGCATGCAGGCAAAACTCTCATGCACACGAAGTAAATACGAATGAAAAAGAAAACTTTCTTAAAAAAAAAAAACTTTTGATGGTAGACAGAGCTGGTGGTGAGTTTGAGCCACCCCTGTCTGCCCATTGTAGATTATCACAAGCCAGCTGTCATCCTCAGATTCCACTGGCCACTTCTGAAGCTGTGCAGACTGTTTTGGTAGTGGGTCAAACTTCTGCGACTGTGAACTCAGAGATGCTTGCAGCTGAAACCTGCTAAAGGACTTTGGCACCACGGCCAAGGATCTTTGGTTATTTTCATATTCTGGATTTCCCAAAAGGCCTCTGAGGTGGGAATTTATAGTCTTGCTTTGGGCATGGGGAAACTGAGGCAAAACGGCTTATCAAAGAGTTCATTGGGAAGAGATGCCTAAGTCACCCCGGTTTTGTCAGAAAGGGGGGAGCTTCAGGAGCCCTTGCCCCACAGGAGCAAAGGGCCAACAACAGTCCCCACGAGAAAATGTCCTCACTGGCACCGCGGAACACAGGCAACAGAGCGCAGAACTTAGGTGGTACATGGAAGAGGCTGGCTTAGACCCGCTCATGTTACCCAGTCACACTTCCCCAAGCCTGGGATTCATTCTTACTCTGATCTGATACTTCCTTGCTGTGCCCCCAGTCTTTTCTGTTGAAATGGGAAGTGTTTCTTCTGGGTCACTGAATGCTGTAAATATGTAACTTGCTTTATTTTATTTTATTTATTTTATAGACACTCAGAAGACTGGGACTTTTCAAACCGTGTCTGACCTGTAAAACACTCTGAGGACTTACGAAGTTCCAATAAATGAACTTGCATTTTGAGATGGCTATGAGCGTCTGGGGACAAGAGGTGGAAGGTTATGCTTAAAAGTAACATATTTAGGGAGCTGGAGAGATGGTTCAGTGGTTACAAGTGTGTACTGTTCTTGCAAAAGGCTGGGGTTTGGCTCCCAGAACCCATGCTGTATGGATCACAATGGTCTCCAGCTCCAGGGATCCACCGCCCTCTTCTGGACTCCATACACACCTGCATGCACACATGCACAAACCCACACACAGACATATACATATATGCACAGTTGAACATTTTTAAGTAATTTTAAAAAGTGCTGTTTGGGTATCACGTTGACTAGGGGTAGGTTCGTGAGGGTTAATACTGGTTGTCAGTTCAACAGAATCTAGATTCACCTAGGAGGCAAACCTTGGGCTTGTCTGCAGGAGAGTTTCTAGACTGGGTTAGTTAAGGGTTACACCAATCTGGAATCCCAAACTGAATAAAAAGGAAAAAGAAATAAGCAGAGGAGGCAGTCCTCCATCTCTTTCTCTCTCTCTCTCTCTCTCTCTCTCTCTCTCTCTCTCTCTCTCTCTCACACACACACACACACACACAGAGAGAGAGATGGTGTGAATGAAGTTGCCCCCATAAGCTCATAGGGAGTGGCACTATTGGGAGATGTGGCCTTGTTGGAGGAAGTGTGTCACTGTGGAGGTGGGGTTTGATGTCTCATGTATACTCAAGCCACACCTAATGTCTCAGACCACTTCCTGTTGCCTTTGAGACAAGATGCAGGACTCTCAGCTCCTTCTCCAGCACCGTGTCTGTCTGCATGCCACCCATGTTGCACCATGATGATAATGAACTAAACCTCTGAACTGTAAGCCACCCAATTAAATGTTTCCTTTATAAGAGTTACCATGGTCATGGTGTCTCTTCACAGCAATAGGAACCCTAACTAAGACACTCTGATTCCTGTTATGGTAATATGGTACTATGACAAGCTACCTCTGGTTCTGTCCCCATGCCTTCCCTATCATGACAGGGCGTACCTTTATACTCTGGGCCAAAGTAAACCTTTCTTCTTAAACTGTTTTTGTCAGGCATTTGTCACCAAAACAAGAAAAGTAACTACTCCAGCACCTGCACTGCCTTCAGACAAACCAGACTTCGAGCTAAAAGTTTCATAAGAAGCTGCACCCGCTGTGTCTCCTTCACTATATAACCCCATCAGCAGGACACAGCAGTTACAGATCTGCATGGACCCAGTGGAGGAGCACCTAAATAGATGCAGCAAACATTAACAAAACTTAAGGAGTAAGTTTTTTCTTTTCTTTTCCTTTTGTTCATGACAGGGTTTTCTTGTGTAACCCTGGTTGTCCTGAAGCTCTCTCTATAGACCAGGCTGGCCTCGAACTCAGAGATCTGCCTGCCTCTGCCTCCTGAGTGCTGGAATTAAAGGTGTGTGCCACCACCGCCCAGCTAATACCCCCATTTCCACCAATATCTTTGAGCTAGAAAACCATCGTGGAACCACAGACTCGAAAAGTCCTGGTAAGCAATAGGTTCCACCTGACAGTTTCAGAGGACACATTCTTTTCCATGCATGTAAAACAATTATAGGTCATGTTCACCCATAAAAGAAATCTTCAGATATTTAGCAGCTTAAAATCATATCAAATATCCTTTCAAACCACAATGCTATGAAACTGTAAATGAATAACAAAAAAAAAACTTGGAAAAGTCATACAAACATGGAAATTAACAAACACATTTCTAAACAGTAAGTCAAAGAAAAATAATCAAACTACAAAAAAAGAAAAAAAAATCTTGAGATAAACTAAAATGTAAGCGCTAAGTACGCTATAGGATGGAGGGAGAATTCAAAGAAGGCTATTTATAGCAACAAATGCTTCCACTAAGGAAGGGAAAGGCAGCTGGCGGTAGTGGCGCACGCCTTTAATCGCAGCGCTCAGGAGGCAGAGGCAGGCAGAGCTCTATGAGTTTGAGGCCAGCCTGGTCTTCAGAGTGAGCTCCAGGACAACCAGGGCAACACAGAGAAACCCTGTCTCAAAAAATCAAGAAGGGAAAAAGAAAAAAGAAAGACCTCAAATAACCTATTTTTTTCCTTAAAGAGCTATTTAAAGAAGAAACCAAGGTTATCAGAGAAAGAAAATATGAACAGAAATGACCCAGCTAGAACAGAAAGCAATAGACGTTATCAATGAAAAGTTCCATAGCATTAAATGCATGTGATGCTCTAGCAGCCCCACCCACTTCTGCATCTAAGAAGGGATGAAATCCATCCCTTACAGGGATCTCTAGACTGTTCCGTTCCTAGACACAACTTTCACCACAGCTGAGATACAGGGTCCATCTCATTGCCCACCAGCACATTAAGAAAGGAAACAACCGTGTGTGGGGGAATCATACCAGCACATAGACACTCGGTCGCTGTATTCAGCCCAGAAAACAGGATGGGATCATGTGCTAACAAGCAGGCAGGGTAGCTAGAACCCTCTCAGTGGTGGTGAGAGTGTACAATGGTTCCCCTAAATTTTTAGGTTTTGTTTTCATTGTAATTTATTTTTAAAAGTTTTCCCTAATATACAAAACAACACATGGGTATCATTGCAATTAGCTCATATGTACTTCTCTCCTCTTGTTCCCCTCCTCTTCTCAGGGGACCCCCATCCTCCCCGCAAACATTTCTTCTTCCACTTTCTCATCCTCCATATCTGTGATAAAAATATGTATTTACATCCACATATGTTCAGACCTAGGGTCTGCACAGGAGACCATACGCAATGTCTGGGCTTCCTTTCCCGCTCCAGCCTTATTTCTACTTTAATACGTGCCATTCTGCATACGAGAGGAAAACAATATCTGGTCATCTCCCTCCAGCCAGAGGGTGACTTCAAGCCTGAGGCCGTGTAAGGTGCCTAAGGGGAGCGGTGCATGTCAGCAGTAAAACTCACAAATAAAACCTCCCGAATCTGCTCTCCAAACCCCTCATGTGTAAAATATCCAGCCCTCCTGGACATTTTCGCGGTGAGGCCACAGACCAGGAGCAGCATATAAACATAAATGCTCAGCCCCGTGGGAGAGGGCACCCAGGTGCTGCCCCTGAGGCACACAGTCTAGGGCAGTCCCTAGGCATGGAACACTCAAGTTAGGCTAATGCAGTAGCTCCTAAAGGAAGCAGGCACTGCAACTTGGGCACCAAATTCCTCCTGTGACATGGGAACAAATACCATCAGTATTGTCGGGTTTCCTGAGGCTTACATAACTGTCATGTGCCAGGCGTGATGGCAGAACCCAGTCTCGGGGTCAGCTGTACACATGCTAACAAGGCCTTTACTGCATTAGATCGAGCCTGCCTCCAATATCAGCTGCTTAGGCCGTTTCTTCTCCGCGCTATCCTTGTTCTTACCCATCCTCCCAAAAGCCTCACGCAGAAGCCTATTCCCACAGTCTTATCTTAACGGATTAAGAGGGTAGAAACTTCATCCCCATGCTGTTTAGAGATGGGACCTTTACAGAGTGATTAGATTAGATTAGGCCACTAAGGGAGAGGCCTTTGATTGAGCCCAGGTGACTTCATCAGGAGAGGGTAGACACCACCTGGAGAGAAACACACACACATGTTCCTGCCACGATGCCACTCAGACAAAAGGGACCCTCACCAGGAACTGCCTTTCAGTCTCCGAAATTGTGTGCTAGGTAAACTTCTTCTCGTACAGGGTGGCCTGGCTCTGGCATCTCCCTATAGTAACCAGACGATGACAAATGCACTCTGTTTTGGGTTTTGTTGTTTCAGTTAGAGAAGCTGTGGTCCCCCTGTTCTCAAAGACCGCTACCAAAAGCTAATTCTGACTCAAACCCTGTGTCTCCATAGTCACCTGCATTAAGGTCCCAACTCTGCCACTCGCTCACTAAAGGAGCTCAGGAAAATGCGTGGTCCTCTCTGGTCCTCTGTCTCCCCATCTTGATGATCACTGGGCCAGCCTCCTAGGCCTTAAACCCTCAGCTGTGCTCTGGCACTGTCCCCAGGCCACCAGCCCCAGGGAGGTACCCCGGATCTGAGCACTCAGCTTTCTGGAAGAATAACCCCATTCTGTCTGTTCATCTCTGTCCCTCTTCCTCCTCCCTGCCCCTACAGACAATACCCCGGGCCAGGAGGGCCCCTTGCTTCCTGCCCAGCCCTCCCCCACACTGACATACACTGGCTCCCCACAGCTCTCGGCATCAGACGTCTGCTGCCTTTCTGGAATCTGTGACAGCCAGGCCAAGGCAGACAGGCCTCCTGCCCCAGAGGCCCAGGGCCCCTGAATACCCTGTGGACCCTGGGGGCTGCCCAGGTTGCTTAGGAAACCATTTCAGGTCATTGGAGACAGTGAGGAGTCTCATCTCTGTTTAGAGGCAAACAGCATGAAGAGAGAAGCGGTCCAGAAGGGCTCAGCAGCATCCTCCAGGCCTGGTGCATACCTCGTGTCCAAGGGGCTGGGTCTCCAGGCTACTGCCACTCACTGCACAAGCTCTCATGCAGGAAACAGCCACTGGGCTAGGCCCTGGGAAGGGGGAGAGGAGCCCTGAGAATGCAGATTTAGTACCTAATGCAAAAACTGCTTTCTCAAAGCCACGGGCATCTGACATCTGTGCTGTGAAAAGTTCATCCTTATCACAGCCTCTGTGCCCCAAAGTGACCTGAAAACTGAAGGGAAAGATCCTACCTGCCCTTTCCTTCTGGGAAGGAGTCTGCCTTAGTTAGTGTTCTGCTGCTGTGATAAAACACCACGAGCAGAAGCATCTTGGGAAGCAAAGGGTTTATCTCAGGTCATACTCACCATGGAGGAAAATCAGAACAGGAACCTGGAGGCAAGAACTGAAGCAGAGGCCATAGAGGCATGCTGCTTATTAGCTTGCTCTCTCCCCCAGGGCTTCCTCAACCTGCTTTCTGAGACAATCCAAGACCAGTGGTGCCACTACCCAGAGTGAGTTGTACCATCCCATGCCAATCACTGATCAAGAAAATGCTTGACCGGCTTGCCTATGGGCTGATCTCACGCAGACCTTTTCCCAATCGTGAGTCTCTTCCCAAAGGAGTCCAGCTTGTGTCAGACTGACGCAACACTAGAGGCATCCCTGCTCTTCCCTAGGCGTCCCTCTTTACCTGACGAGCAATTGCCGAGGTCCTCAGGCTATTTGTCTGCTAAGGAGATGATTTATCGGAGGAAGTCGTAAGAGTTATTCTCATCATAAAAGAAAAAAAACCAAACAATACCCAGGTGTGGTGGTGCACACCTTTAATCCCAGCACTCAGGACGTGGAGGCTGGAGGATCTCTAAGACAGAAGCCAGCCTAGTCCTCATGGCAAGTTCCAGGACAAACCGGGCTACTTGGAGAGACTCTTTCTCAAAAACAAAAACAGCAGAAACCAGACAATAGCGAAAGATTTAAAAGTTAGTGGCAAAGGTGTGAATCTGCCGTTAGTCACTGGTCTGGTGGCAAGAGAGAGATTGTCTTCTTCCTAACCTGAGGTGATGTAAAACAGAAAGAAATTCAGGGATTGGGGCTAGGCCAAGAAATTCTTCCACCATTGTAGGAACTGCACATGGGGGCCTACCTGGCCTTTGGTCACCAGACCCTCATCCCAAGGAGATGTGAATCCCCATGATGATTTAGCCAGGGCTGGTCTGTGGGGGAAATTGCCTAGTGGTAGACATTTCCACCCGGAATAACCAAACCTTCCACATTTGATTTATCAATATGAGATTGACAGTTTTTTTTAATGTGTGTTTTATGCCAAACTAAGCCATTTTAAAAGGAAGTTGATAACTATCAGTTATTACCAGGATTTCACAGAAACATGGACATTCGAACACCCAGAAGAAGAAAGCCTGCCTTGTGGAATAAAAGCGTGCTTGCGAACCTCAGTTTTCTGCCTTCTAACACATTCTTCTGCAGAAGCTGAAAACTCTAAGGTGGCAGGCAACTCAAGTCAGGCTCAGAGGCACCAGTCTGCCCTCTGCTTGGGCTTCGGCTTCCTCTTTGTGGGTGTGCGTATGATATCTATATCTATATCTATCTATCATCTATCTATCTATCTATCATCTATCTATCTATCTATCATCTATCTATCTATCTGGTTTGTGTATGTGCACATGTAGACAAAGGTGTGGGGGGGCAGGGGCTCATGTTGGGTGTATTTCTTAGTCACCCTTCACCTTTTGAAACAGGGTGTCTCACTGAGCCTGGAGCTCACCCCCTCAACCAGGCTGGCTGGCTAGCAGACATTATGAGTCCACCCGATTCTGCTTCCCCAACACAGGGATTATTGACTGAGCCCTCTTCCAAGCCCCTCCGTTTCCTCATCTGTCTAGCTTTCCATTGCTTGAAATGTTTGAGTCTCTTTTGCCTTCTGTCATTTTTTTCCCAGTGACAAACAGCTTTACCCTCTCAGTCACATTTTACATCTGTACCCAGCAGGCTTTGGGGCAGAGAACAAGGTGACAACCTAGGAGAAGCAGTGGAGTGAGGAACCAGGGTGGGAGAAGGGCAGGTGGATCTAAGCAGAGAGGAGAGGTCGGCAGCTGGTCCTGGCTGGGGAAGAGTTCTGTGATGGCCTAGAACGAGCAAGAGGTAGGAAGCGGTAACGTGACACATGGCCAAGCCACATGGTTTCTGGGTGGTTCTTCTGGGCATAGAAGTAGTATCCTGTTAATCACCGCGGTTAGTTCTCAGGACTTCCCAGTTGGGAGGCCCAGACAGAGGGATGGGAGAGGAATCAGAGTTCTGCGACACCCCTCTGATCTGTTGTGCCTCAGGGACTCTCGGAATTGTCTGTTCCCTCCACCATTGACCTGTCCCAGTAGGTGTATGTCAGGAGCCAAGGGGGCTCTGGCACCGACGTCTGCCTCTCACCTCCTCTCCTCAGCATCCTTTGACCCCCACCTAGTCTGAACCCCCACACCATCTCTCATAAGTCCCACCCTGCAAGCTAAGGCAGATCTAGGAGCCAGGACCAAAACCAGTTGGATCGTCTGAATCAATCATCCCTCACTTTGCAGTTGGGAAAACTGAGACCCAAGGGAAGCTGCCTTCCCACGTCAACAAATCCATGGCTGGGTGAAAACAGCAATAGTCCTAACGACTGTGGTGTTGGATTTCAGTCTTCATCTCTCCATCCTGATGATGTCAGCTGAAGCCTCGGATGCTGGGGCGCACACTTTCAGCCCCAGCTGGACCTTTGAGGTGCATGAGGGTCCTCTACAAAGATACCGTTAGGTGCACAGGAAGTTGCCTGGGCTCTGGAAGCAGCGCCTGATGGGGATCGTTGAAGCAGTTAAGATCTGTTCCTCCCAGTACCTCACCCAGGCCCTGCCCCCCAGCAAATGGATAACAGGAAACAGCCAAAGCTTCTTAACTTTCTTTAATCTTCCAGCAAACTGAAAAATCAAACAATAATTGTCTGGGTGATCTCATTATTGTCAACAAAATCCAAGCCTTGAAGTCCGAATCCACTGAAACGCTGACACATTAAACACAAGAGGAAACTGTGCTCGTATGTTGTTCAATAAATAAATAAGGCTGCGGGAGCTTGGAGCAGGCAGGGCATGCAGAGGGAACAGGCTGGTGGCAGTACCAGGACAGTCAGGCATCTGCAGAGATTCCGGAATCCTGGCATCTTGGAAAGGGGAGATCCAGGAAGTCAATGACCCAGCTTTCTTCTTTGTGTGAGTCCAGCCAGGCAAGAAACGGAGGGTCCCAAAGGTGGCTGAGGAGAGCTTAATGCAAGCTAGTCACAGGACAGAGGACACAAGGGATCGGCACTGCTTGGAAAACTGTCAGCATCTCAAGCCCTGAGAGACAAGAAGCAGAGCCAGGCAGGTACTGGACCCAGAGCAGGTGGCCTTTGGAGAAGAGAGACTTGGGGAAGCAGTGGGGTGGGCTCAGCAGTCAGCTATGCTCTGGCTTTGAAAGGGACTTTGTCTTCTACTACCTGGCCTTCCATTGGTGCCCCCTGTTGGTCAAATCCAAGCAGAAGATGGAGGTCATGGAAGTAAGCCAGTGAAAAGGATGCAGATGTGGGACTCAAGCTAGTCTACTCATGGAGCAGGTTCCAGAGGAGCAAAGAGAGCAGTGAGCATGATGAGACACCCCACAGCATCCCTGCCTGTATCACCCGTAGTGTGTGTGCATCCGGAGTTAGGAGCTTGTCCCTGCCTCCACTTGCACCTGCCCATTGGGGTTTGAAATTACAAACCTCAGTTTCTGCAGAAACAAGGGCTGGGCTTGGGTAGCAGGTCACCCCCACACTGTGGAGAAGGAGGAGGACCAATGTGGATGTCAGGAGAGGGTCAAAGAGGAGCTGCATACAAAAGGACCCCTGTTTGTCTACCTTGTTTTGGTGAGGGTTGGTCCCGATTTTTTTTTTTTTTAATCTTACAGTCTCAGTAAATGCTATGACAACATATTCACCATCCCCTTTATGGAAATGAGATGCTTTGGGAAACTGAAGTGCTGTGGATTCACTTCCCCTCTTCCTTCATTGCCGGTCCAGGCTGTTAGGATGGGGACAGTATGCCCACCGATACAAAGCCACCACCTACACCCAGAGCTCATGGAAGCTGCTGTTGACTTCAAGCACACAGACCTCCCCATTCTGCTCCAAAGGCAACAGTAGAATGACTAAGGGTGTGTGTGAGAGGGATGCCCACATGGACCAATCTCTTTGGCTCTCTCTCCTACACGGACCGCTCTCTGGGGCTCTTTCTCCTACACGGGTCGCTTTCTAATAATGGGACCCTGAATAAACTTTTCCCCCTTTCCAGATCTCAATGTCCCACCGTACAAGGACTTTGGTCCTGACCCTGGTTGACTTAAGATGCCCACCTGGAGGACTTATCCTCTCTCCTCCCCACTTCCCAACACTCGTAGGTTCAGGAGGGGAACCTGGGAGTAAATTTGTGTAGCAACTGGGACTGGGACCCCAAGTATCATCCTCAGCACAGCATAGGAGGGAAAAAAGCGAAAACAAAGCACAAAACAAAATAGCTGTTCTCACTTTGGAAGTGAATTATTTTTTCATTCTTGAGAAATTGTTACAGGCACCATGGATTTTGCAAAGGCCCACGGTACACTGTCCCATGTGGTGTTTTGCCAGTAGCCCCCTCTGCTTTCCTTTTCAACTGTACCATGAGGGAGGACCCCGTACTCCTGACCCATTCTTGGAGACAGAAATGGTGCTTCTCCTTTCCCTATCGCTGCCCACAACTTCCGTGGGTTATCTCAACTCTGAATCAGCGTCCTCACTGGTAAAGCTGGGTGTCGATGGCAGCTACATAGCTGACAGCACGAAGGACTCAGCCAATGCCTGGTGCATAAGAAGCAGTCCACAAACAGGAGGCTACCGCTGTCTGTCTATCACTAAAGGACCGCTAAGGGACAGTCTCCTCAGAGCTGCGTGCCGTTAGCGTTCTACGGAGGTTCACATGTGTGTGCCAGCTGTCTCCCAGGCCCACTTGTGAATTCCCTACTGCCATCCTGGGTTTAAACAGGAGAAGCATTCGCCAGAGAGCCGCCGAAACGGGACCAAAAGACCTCCGCTGGGTGCAGAGGATGCCTGCTTCTAAGGAGTCGGAAAACATGCTGACTGTTTTATCTGCGGACGCCGCATCGCCTTGAATAGCTTCCCAGTTCTTTGAGCGCAGTAAACAAGAGCAGAAAGTGACTGTTTGCTGAAGTTTGTAGCATATATTATGTGGGCTCCCCAGTACCCGGGCCCTTCTGTCCCTCCCAGAACATCGAGACTCAGCCTTCGTCTTTTGTACAGACATGGGTCTGGAGTGGGCCAGTTAATCGAGCAGAAGTGTTCTGAAGCGTTCTGGTAAATTCCTTAGTTTATTTCACCTGCCACAATGAGTATAAAGCTTTGTGTTGAAATGAAGCCAGAATTCAGTCCTCTGGACCATTATCATTCATGAAGAAAAGCTACCTGAGGAGAGCTTTGGTCACGCAGCAAATGAGAAGAAAAATTAAATGTCTGTTGTGTTAAGCGTTGAGGGATGTTCGCTGCTGTGGTATATATAACCTTAGTTGGACTGGCTGGTATAAACACTGTCTTGTGCAAGAACTTTTTTATGGTTTTTGAATCAATTCATTCTTATCTTCCCATTTAAACATATTTTCATAATCATATATTAATCATATATAATCATACATGACAATAGGTTTCGACATTTCAAAGTATATTTTGATCATATTACCCTATCTTGTGTCCTCCCTCCCACTAATCTCTTTTCAACTAACTACCCTCCCTTCTATTTTCTTGTTTTTTAAATAATTTTTTATTGTATTTTATGTGCATCTTTTTTAAAATATTTATTTATTTATTATGTATACAATATTCTGTCTGTGTGTGTGCCTGCAGGCCAGAAGAGGGCACTAGACCCCATTACAGATGGTTGTGAGCCACCATGTGGTTGCTGGGAATTGAACTTAGGACCTTTGGAAGACCAGGCAATGCTCTTAACTTCTGAGCCATCTCTCCAGCCCCTTATGTGCATCATTTGCCTGTGCACTACGTATGTGCCTGGGCCCTGTGGAGGTCAGAAGTTGGATCAGATGTCCTGGGGCTGGAGTTACAGATAGTTGTGAAGAGCAGCACTCTGATCAATCATTCCAGCTCTCTCCCTTTTACTTTTATGTTCTTCCTTTCCTTTCTTTCTTATTTTTGTTGGGGGGCACTGAGTTTCATTAGGGTTACATACATGAGCATTGGTGAAGGTTTGTTGATATGAGCATGATCGTTTTACCAGTAGCTACATCTCTCTCTCTCTCTCTCTCTCTCTCTCTCTCTCTCTCTCTCTCTCTCTCTCTCTCTCTCTCTCTCTCTCTCTCTCCTCCCACCCCCCTCCTGTGTGTATGACCTTTCCCGTTAACCATTAGGAGCCTGAAAATCTTCAGAGTGGGACAGGGTCCCATGAGCCCCTCCTCCTTTCCTGACTGACTGTTAAAGGGACCAATCTCATGCTGGGACTCACAGCTGCCGTGAGCTCAAGGGTGCAGCAGCCATATCATGATCACTGTTCCACGCCACCTCCCCACTTCTTCCAGCTCATTCTTTTAAAGCTTCTTTTAAAAAAAAATACATTTATTTGTTTATTTTTGGATGCATGTGGGGGTTAGAAGACAGACAACTTTTTGAAGTCAGTTCTTTCCTTCACCGTGTGGGTTCCTGGGCGCAAACTCAGGCTGCCAGCTGTGCTGGCTAACTTGACAGAGGCTAGAGTCATCTGAGAGGAGGGAACCCACAATAAGAGAACACCTCCATACAATAGGTTGTCCTAGAGCATTTTCTTAATTAGTGATTGATGGGGGAGAGCCCAGCCCTTGTGGGTGGGGTCATCCCTAGGTCCTGGGTTCTATAAAAATAGAGCCATGAGGAGCAAACTAGTAAGCAGCACCTCTGTATGGCCTCTGCATCAGTTCTGCCTCCAGTGCCTGCTCTGTCTAAGTTCCTATCTTCCTTCAATGATGGTCTGCAGTGTGGAAGTATAAGCCAAATAAACCTGTGGTAGATTGAGTGTAATTGGTCCTCACGAGCTCATAAGCACTAGCACTATTAGGAGGCGTGGCTTTGTTGGAGTGGATATGGCCTTGCTGAAGGAAGTGTGAGGTTCCCTACACTTAGGATACTGCCCAATATTACAGCCAACTTCCTGTTACCGGCAAGATGTAGGATTCTTAGCTCCAGCGCCATGTCTGCCTGCATGTAACAATGCTCCCCTTCGTGATGATAATGGACTGAACCTCGGAAACTGTAAACGAACCACCCCGATTAAATGTAAGAGTTGCTCATTTTGAATTTTGCAGGCAAATGGATGGATCTAGAAAAAAATATATATTGAGTGAGGTAACCCAGATCCAGAAAGACAAATATCATCTGTACTCACGCATAAGTGGCTTTTAGACATAAAGCAAAGAAAACCAGTCTACAATTCACAACCCCAGAGAACCTAGACAACAAAGAGGTCCTACCTAAGAGAGACATCCATGAATCTACATAGGAAGGTGAAAAAGACAAGATTTCCTGAGTAAATTGGGAGCATGGGGGTCACAATAGAGGATAGAAGGGGAGAGGGGAGGAAGGCAGAGGAGTGGAGAAAAATGTATAGCTCAATAAAAACAATAAAAAAAAAAGAATTGCTATGGTCATGTTGTCTCTTCACAACAATAAAAAACCCTAACTGAGACAAAAAAAAAATTCCTCCTCAACTTGTTTTTGGTTATGTGTTTCATTGCAGCAGTAGAAATTCTAACTCCAGGCTTTATGGTAAGTACCCTTTATCCACTGAGCCATCTAGCCATCCCTCACTCCTGATTTTGTAATGTTTCCCTGAGACTTGGAAGGGATAATAGAGACATCACATTGATAACTGGGTGTTCATCTGTCAGTTATTCTCCGTGCTTTGACAAATTATGAGTCTCTGTTGTACAAGAACTTTTATTTAAAGTTCATCATAACCTAAGAGGTGGGTGTTATTATCTTCTCCATGTTGCAGACGAGAAACTGAAAGGCCATTGGTCTAAGTCAATAGGGACTCTGTATTTACAGGTAGTCAGGTTCTAGAGTCCAAGGAAAAGAAGAGAAGCAGGCATGTGACCTACCAGCCAACTCAATGCAGACATGCCCCTGGGCAGTGTGGGGCTCTCCTTCCACCCTGTGAAAATATGTCCCTAGCTAAAAGTAGCTCCCCTGAGTGCCCAGCTAAAGTCCAACTCCAGGTTGGCAGAGTTCTGAGATGGCCTGGAATTCCTGCTGGCCAGGGCTCTGTTGGCATGGAAGTGTTTACACTATCCCCAGACTCCTCCCATGCTACCCAGAACACCAGCCCATATTTGGGATGGAAAAGGGAAAATGCTTCTCAGTGGGGATTCAAAAGCATCAGAAAAATTCCATGGGGGCTGCAGCCTCTTTACACAAGCCAACCTCTAAGTGGTGACATTTCCCGGGCCCTTGCACCTGAATGCTGTGTCCGGGAGGGCAGTCGGGCCAGAGGGCATGAAGCCCCTCCACATTGATCCAAACCAAAGGTGTTTCTGGAAGCAGTTAGAAGGGCTAGCACAACTCCATCAAGTGAGCCCAAGAACTGAGCAAAAAGGAAAGGGCTAACGTGCATTTCTTGTCTGATAAAAGCGACCTCCCTTCCTCCATTCAAGAATGCACTATGAGATCGCATTGCCTTCATGTGTGAGGACCAGGGAACCTGAAAAGTGTGTGTGCACAAAGGAACTTCCCAGAAGCCCATGCAGCACGTGTGCTTCTCATAAAGCTCAAAGGCAGGCAAAACAAAGCAGTATGTTGTTCAGATGAACATTTATATGCGATAATGCATACCCGCACACGGTAATGATAAGCAGACTGGGGACCGTGCAGAGGAAGGGCTTGGCCAGGTTAGTCTTCGCTATCGACAACAGTTCACCTGAGCAACAGGCTCACAGGCGTTTGTTATCTTAACTAACGGAGCAGTGGTATGTCATATGCCAAAACTTGTGTTTAATTTAATCCCATCTCCCCAAGGTCTATTTTTAAAGGGGAACTAAATAACCGCCAACACTCGCCCATCAGTTTCTGAGTGCTGGGCACTGTGATGCGCTGTGTGGTGTTCATAACAGGTATTGGCCTCACTGAAGCCTTATGAAGTCAATCTTATGTCCATTCTACAGAGGAGTTAAATACCACGAAGATAGGAAAATGTTAGTCAGCTTTCCACCACTGTGACAAGTCCCTGAGATAGCCCACATCAAGGGAGGGAAGAGTTCGCTTGGCTCACAGTTGGAGAGCATTCAGTCCATGGTCACCTAGTCACTTTTCTCAGGGCCAGTGGTGGCCCAGGACATCACAGTGAAATCTCACAGAGGAAAGAGTTGCTCACTTCATGGTACCAAGAAGAGAGAAAGAGGGAGGGGCCAGGGTCCCGACATCCCCTTCAAGGGTACACTCCCAATAACCTGACTTCCTCCCACAAGGCCCCCCCTCCTCAAGTTCTCATCACTCACCAATAGAGCCAGAAGTGATAAGTACCCCATAGCAAGTGAACCTTTGGAGTTATGTAAGGTCCAAACCATAACATAAGACTTTCAGAGACCCATTTTTTTCCTAGGTTCCATTAAGTAAGGCTGCTAGGTACCTCAGACAAGGCCAACATGGGTAGACCAGTTCTCCCCACCTGTGACAACAATGTCACACTACAGGTGAAGGATTTTCAGATGACCACGTATAGTTCAGCAGGAGCCGATTCCTCTGGGCATCTTTTTCCCGGTCTGACAATGAAGCTCCTACTTAAGATGAAGGAGCAAACTATATCCTGTTCCCAGACTCAATTGTTAGCTACTATAATGACCTTAGAACATTCGAAATTCACTTTCTGAGGATGTAAGGGTAAACAGGAATGACTTGGGGGAGAAGCCACTAAGAGCATTTGCCTCCACTAATGGTGGAATTCCCTGCAAAGCCATAAGAATAGATGGGGCCTCACTGGATAGACAACTTGACCCAATCCTGCTCCTATGCCTTGTGTCTTAGTCTGTTTTCTGTTGCTATAACAACATACCTAGTACTGGGTAATGTATGTAGTAAAAGGGTTTACTTAGCTCATTTGGAGGGAGGCATCTGCTTGGCTCTGGTGGCACCATTTGGGGGATGGTATTACTGTAGGGGTGCATGGAAGAGAGAGGGGCCATATGTCCACCAAAGAGCAATACGGTGAGCCAGGAAAGTCAAGATTGCTTAATTCTTGCAGGAGCTAACCTTCTTCAAGACATCAGCATTAACCAAGAGACAGTCAGAGGGTAATGGTGTCCCACGCCTTTAATCCCAGCACTCAAGAGGCAGAGGCAGGCAGATCTCTGTGAGTTCCAGGCTAACCTGGTCTACAGAGTGAGTTCCAGGACAGTCAGGGCTACACAGAGAAATCCTGTCTTGAAAAACAAAAAAAAACCAAACAAACAAAAAACAAAACAAAACAAAAAAAAAAAACAAAGAAAAAGAAAAGAAAAGGGGGGGAGAAGTAATTCCAACCTATATTCCCTTTATGAGGCCCCACCTCCTGAAGGTTCTGTCATGTCAATCAACACTACAACACTGCCATATAGGACCAAGCCTCCAGCACAAGAATATTGGGGAGTAAACCATACAAACCACAGTACCTAATGGATGTCCATCAAAGAGTAGGCCTCCCAGTGACACTGGAAGATCCAGTCCCGAGAGGTCAATTCCCTGCTGAAGGAAGAGGTGACAATGTGTCCGTGAAGCCTAGGTAGTTAACATCTGCCCCATCTTATCTCTGCACAATGAAGCATCAGTCACCCAACCAGGTGTGGTGCACATCTGTAAAGCCAGTACTGAGGAAGCTAAGGCAGAAGTGTGGCAACTTCAAGGCCAGCCTGTGATACACAGTGGAACAGTGTCTCAGAGAACAAAATCAAAGAGCCAGTCACATGATGAGAAGGAGCTATACCATAGGCTAGCCAGGCATCCATAATATCATGGTACAAAGATCTCCTGCCAGCTTAGGGGTGCTTTAGTCTAGAGTCCCCGGAAAGTGGAGCCTGCATGTGAGCTTACATGGGAACATGGAAGGTCTTTCCATTTTCTAATGTCTTCCCAAATCTCTCTCTTTTTTTTTTACAGTGTTTTGTAATTTTCATTATAGAGATTTTTCACATTCTTCATTAGGTTTATTTCAAGGAATAGTGTGTGTGTGTGTGTGTGTGTGTGTGTGTGTAGATCATTTATAGATCTCTGTAAAGAAACACTAGAAACATCTTTATAGAAACATTAGAGTTTCTTTATACAAGTAGAAAAAAAATCTTAAAATCCATAGGGAAGCACAAGAGACCATAGAAGCCAAAGCAATCCCGGGTAAACGGAACACTTCCAAAGGTGTTCGCATGCCTGGTTTCAGGTTATACCACAGAACCACAATAACGAAAATAGCACAATTGGCACAAAAATGGACACAAAGATCAGTCAGTGGAACAGAATAGGGGACCCAGATCAAAAGCCATCCAATTACAGCTACTTGATTTTTGACAAAGATACCAAAAATACACATTGGAGAAAAGACAGCAGCATCAATAAGTACCGCTGGGCAAAGTGGACATCTACATTTAGAAAAGCTAAACTTGATCCTTGTCTGTTGCCCTCTGTAAGTCAACTCTGAATAGATCAAAGGCTTCAGCTTGAGACCCTAAACTCGGAAGCTGCTAGAGGGGAAAGTATGAGCACACTTCAAGGTATAGATATCAGTGGGGCTGGGGAGATGGCTCGGCGGTTAGGAGGACTTACTGCTCATCAGAGGATCGGAACTCAGATCCCGGCGCCCTCGTTGGGAATCACAGATGCCTGTAACTCCAACTTCAAGGGATCCAATGCCTCCTTCTGGGTTTTTTGGGTAACTGTATTCAGTTTTGACTTTTAGAATTTGGTGTTTAATTTGGAGTGTCTGTAGAGGCTAAGAAGCTAAAAAGGGCTGACCCATGAGAGGAGGAGTGGAAGAAGCCTTAATGGTGTGAGGGAAAAGTAAAATACATGATATAGAAGTAGAGATGGGGGGATATTAGGGGCTAAAGGTCTGAGTAAGGGTGAGGACACGGAAAGAAACCAGAGGAGGAAGTGATGGCAGGTCAGCGAAAACTAAGATGTAAGCTAATTTTAAAGAGTGTAATTGATAAAACAAAAAAGGAAATTTGAGCACAGGTACCCTGAGTTTGTTAATGATGCCTCAGAAGCCAGGGTTATTAAATCAAACTCGAAGTGTCGGTATGGGATACCTCCCTGTGGGTTATTGGTCACAGAGACCCCAGGCCCTTCCCAAATAATACAAGTTCTTGCCAGCAGGACTAGATGGTAAAACCCTTTTGCTGAAGACATAACACACTGTGGTTGCAGGACATAGAGAAGAGATTAAGCTGGAGTTGACCTGAAAACTCCCCGCTTGTGAGTTCTCAGTAGGTACTGTACAGATGTCTGGGAGAGAAAAATGACCAGGGATCTTACTCAGAGGTCAACCTTGCATGCAATAATCACCTGCCAGGTAAGACATGCCTACTGGTACGATAGTGGCGTGAAGGTTATGGGAGTAACCACCACTTTGTGAGGCTATGAGGCCTACTCCGTGGAGGGAATTCATACCTAATACTAAACACTTGGTCAAAATCTCAGCAGGTCATAAGCCCTAAAGGGGAACACACTACTTCTATCATGCTAAATGGACGTGTTGAGAGACTGTCTTCTAAATATTTATGTTTGTACTATGGATTACTGCTGTTTTCTGCCTGGGCCAGACAAGCTTCTTCTGCAGTAGGCAGTAGTTAATGCAAAGACCCACAACCAGTCAAAATCACGAGAATAAGTGACGGTTGAATGCTCAGCCATAAACCAGACATTTATATTAACAACCCAATCCCAAGACTCAGGGAACATCTCAACAGTGGAGGTAAGGGAAGGTAAGACCTGAATATACAAAGGAATGCTGGGAAATGCCATCTTCAAGCCATGATTTGGCCACTGTACTCATGAACTCACAGTAGCCACTGTTCCCCACACACAAGATCGAGCTGATAAAATCAGTGACCAGTCCAGCAGGCAGCACCAGCTGGACACGGGAAGTGGGTAGCAGGGTGGATATGATCAAGGCACATTGTATACAAATGTGAAATTGTCAAGAAAGAAATAAAAGGTAGTCTTAAAATGGACAAAGACTCCAGTCAATATACACATGTTCAATAGATACACGGAAAGAGGTCACTGTCCATCACCTTGGGCAAAATGCAAACTGGAACTAGGAGAATCACGTCACCCTGGTGAAAGTGGCTATTGTCAAACACCAGACTCCAGGGCTGGCGAAGAGCCATTGTCACTGAGAGCACAGTCGGGCAGGGGCTTGGAAAGACACCACAGAGATTCATCAGAGGTGACACAGATTCATGAAGTGACGCCGCCATTTCGTGTTTGCACCCAGACATCTGAAGAAATGAAAGCAGAGATTAAAGCAGAAATGCCCATGCTCACAGTATCAATCTCCACGGGGACAAGGGCTGGCGATGGCTGTGGCCCACCTACCGTGAGTGAGAAAACTCATGGCAGGAAGCCCTAGTCGTCCTATGTCATTCCTAGGTAGCAAGTTAAACGATAGTCTGAGCAAGAGCTTGTCTTGAAATCCCAACACAAGCTACAAGCAGATGAATTTAGAGGACATTATGTTGAGTGAACTACGCCAGACATGAAAGAACAAATGTCATAGGATTCCATCTACATACGGTACCTAGAGTGACCACTCTCAGTGACAGAAAGTCAAATACTCTGAAAAAAAAAAAAAAAACCTTTAATACCTTGTGTGCAATATCCCTACCCTAGGCAGTAAGCATCTCCCCAAGATGGCCAGGTACACAGTGTGGTCTGAACGGGACCCAATGTCATTCTCTCATGCCCTTTGTCGGTGTCTCCTCCTCGAGCCTTACAAAGTCCTTGCCCAGGAGTCTCTCTCTCTCCTCTCTCTCTCTCTCTCTCTCTCTCTCTCTCTCTCTCTCTCTCTCTCTCTCTCTGTCTCTCTCTGTCTCTCTCTCTCTCTCTCTCTGTCTCTCTCTCTGTCTCTCTCTGTCTCTCTCTCTCTGTCTCTCTCTCTCCCTAGAACCAGTAAGTACAGTAGACCCTTTATCACCATAGGTCTCTCTGACTGTAGTTTCTGTGGTCATGTTGGAGGGACCCCTTAAAGATCCCCCAAGAGGGGATGGGGGTAACTCCCCATTTACACCACAGCAGTGGTCACCTGGGGCCTGGAGTGGTCATTGTTTAGTCGGTGAAGAGTTTCCGTTAGGGAAAAACTGCTCTGGACTGGAGAGGCGTGATTGCACCTCAGTGTGAAGTCATTTATACCACAGTGGCGGGCTTTAGAACGGCTAGGCTAAGCGGGAGCTGGGCTGTGTTTCAGGTGACAGAGAGCCACACCTGGGTCAGATCCCTAGCACCACAGACGTGATGGTGCACACCTGTAAGCCCAGCACTCTTGAGGTTCAAAGTCACCCTTGGATATGTAGGGAGTCGAAGGCTAGCTTGGGCTAGAGACCCTGTCTTGAAAAGATTTTAAAAAATGGTTAAATTATGATTATGTTTGTTTGTTTGTTTGTTGAGACAGGTTTTCTCTGTGTAACAGCCCTAGCTGTCCTGGACCTAGCTCTGTAGACCAGAGTGGCCTCGAACTCACAGAGATCCTCCTGCCTCTGCCTCCCAAGTACTGGGAGTGCTAAAGGCATGCGCCACCACTGCCTGGCGATTATTGTTTATGTTTCTTGGTTTTGCTACATACCTCTGACTAACCTTCAATTCTTGTGCCTCAAGAGTGTTAGGATTACAGGCTAGACCACCATACCTGCCTGAACTATTAATTTTTATAAAAAGTATAATTTACTACAATTTTTTAAAAACTGAATCAAGAGGCTAAGTGAGGAAGCTTGTAGGCTTTGAGACCATCGTGTGGTGGGACTCACTGAAGAAGGAACCATGCTGACAGTGACCGGAAAGGAACTAGATGCCCTCACACTCAGGCTTCCGAGAGTGACCTTTCATCTCAGGCACTTGAGACCCCACACTCATAACTTCTGCTCACATATCCAGTTCTTCCCAGGGTTATCAGATCTACCACCAGGACCATCAGCCCCAGCCCCAAGGATGACAGGTTTGGGACCTCACAGATCTAAGGGCTAGGAAAAAGCAACAGAGACACAACCCTAGTGTCTTAGGATTTCTATTGCTGTGTCGAGAACACCATGACCAACAAGCAAGTTGGGGAGGAAAGGGTTTATTTGGCTTATACTACATCATTGATGTTCATCACTAAAGGAATTCAGACAGGAACTCAAACAGGTAGGAACCTCAGGGCAGGAGCTGATGCAGAGGCCATGGAGGAGAGCTGCTTACTGGCTTGCTTCCCATTGCTTAGTTCAGCCTGCTTTTTTATAGAACCTAGGAGTAAGAGCCCAGGAATGGCATCACCCACAACGGGCTGGGCCCTCCCCCATCAATCACTAATTTAAAAAATGCCTTACACATGGGGCAAAGGGGAAATGGGATGAGAAATATGAGAAGGGGAGGATGGGAGGAGCTCGGAGGATTGGGATGGTTGGGATATAGGAAGGATGGATACGGGAGCAGCGAAGTATATATCCTATCTAAGGGAGCCATCTTAGGGTTGGCAAGAGACTTGACTCTTGAGGGGTTCGCAGGTGTCCAGGAATATGTCCCCAGCTGGTACCTTGGGCAACTAAGGAGAGGGAACCTGAAATGACCCTATCCTATACTGATGAATATCTTGCATATCACCTTAGAACCTTCATCTGGCGATGGATCGAGGTAGAGACAGAGTCTCAATTTGGAGCAACGGTCTGAGCTCTTAAGGTCCAAATGAGGAGCAGAAGGAGGGAGAACATGAGCAAAAAATCAGGACCACGAGGGATGCACCCACCACTGTGACAGTGGAACTGATTTATTGGGAGCCCACCAAGGCCAGCTGGTCTGGGACTGAATAAGCATGGGTTGATTCCGGACTCTCTGAGCATGGCGGTCAATGAAGACTGATGAGAAGCCAAGGACAATGGCACTAGGTTTCGATCCTAATACATGAACTGGCTTTGTGGGAGCTTAGCCTGTTTGGACGCTCACCTTTCTGGACGTAGATAGAAGGACCTTGGTCTTCCCGCAGGGCAGGGAATTTGGACTGCTCTTCAGTATCGAGAGGGAGGGGGAATGGAGTGGGGGGAGGAGAAGAGGAGTGGGGATAGGGGGAGGGAAGTGGGGGGAGGGCAATATTTGGGAGGAGGGGAAGGAAAAAAATTTTAAAAAAAAATAAAAAATTAAAAAAATAAATAAATAAATAAATAAATGCCTTACAACTGGAACTTGTAGAGACATTTTCTCAATGAAGTTTTCCTTTCAGATGGCTCTAGTTTGTGTCAGTTCGGCACAGTCCTAGCCAGCACACCCAGCCAGCGCATCGGGAAAGGGCTAAACATGAACGCCAGCAGGAATTTCCCCTTCTGTCTGTCACCCTGAAGGGACCCAACAGCAGTTCACTGAGGAACTCCTAGATTTCTTGCTTCTCTCCAAAAGCTTGCTCTGACTTTTATCTCTTCGGCCATCCCAAACCTCCTCAAATCACGTGCTTCCCAAGGCTCCTCTGATGTCTATTTGTGGATAACAACAGTCTTGGCACATGCGCCACCATGTGCCCTCCAGTACCCTGGCAAACATTGCGGACCCATGGAGTGCCCGTTCCCCTCTGAGTATGATAAAGACCTCAGAACCACTTTCCATTCCGTCCGAGCGCTCTACTCACTCGGCACTGACACTCCGGGGCAGAGTCCCTCACCAGTTTATAATTACATTGATCTAACACACTCTGGGATCTTGGGGATTCTCTCCTGGCCTCAACTTCTTTTACCTGTAATATGAAATGATTTTTATGTCCCCGCGGCTCTGATCCATTGAAGTCTTGAAGTAACCGTGGAGTAAAGAAGTGGACCAGTCCACACTGCAGACCAATAATCTCAAGGGAAATTGTCTGGGCGTTAAATATGTTTTTCAGCTGTAAATAAGTCTTCCATATCCGACGTGTGTCAGCATAGGTCAAGGCATGGTGTGTCCCAAGGATACTGGGAACATGGCTAAAGATGCAAGGTTCTCAATCCCTCAGAACATTAGACCAGTTAGGTCACTTATGTCTGAGAGCCACTTCTCACTCTCTGAAAGGTCCCAAGTCAAGATAATCCCAACCCTTCTCTAAGAGTGAGACTCAACTGCCCTATCCTTCCAGTAAGAAGTCCCAGGGCTAACATTTCCACCCTCAAACTGCCTTGTTCCCAGCCCTGGAAGGGTGGCTACATTCCTCCAACCGGACAATGACAGCCTTCCTCAAGTGCTTCCCGCCACTCACCCTCCAAACTGAAGGAGATAGAGCAGAGGGAGGGGACCCTGTCAAACACTGTAAGAAAGAGAACTTTAAATCTTGGCTTCTATGGGGACCAGCCTTAATTAGGGTGGCGCCAAGTGTGCTGCTGTAATTAACTGCGTGTCTGTGTGTGCACTCCACGCCCAGCTCTTCTGATTCAGCCTTCTAGAGGAGGCTCCAGCAGAGCTGGGCCCCCACAGCCCCCGTGGGAGGGAGGGCAGCCACTCTCTCCTCTCCTCCAGTCTTCAGAAGCCAGAGCCATGGCCTGCTGGATGAAACCACCGGAGGAAAACATTGCGGACACACTTCAGGACACCGGCTGGGAAAAGAAGCACTGGAAAGGCTCACAGACAACAAACAGAAATGTGACAAACAGGGATGCAGCCAATGAACATGCTTCTGCACAGCAGAAGAAAAATCCACAGAAGGCGGAGGCAGCCACCATGCGGCAAGCAGTGTTGCCAGCTGAGCATGTGGCAATGAGGTCGGCTCCAGAATACATAGGAATTAAAGTTAATAGCAAAGAGGCAAAAGAGAAATGATTGGCGAGATACTTCTCGAAAAAGAGGACACACGGAAGGTCAGGAGATGTGTAGGGAAGGACCCAGCACTGTCAGACATCAGGGCAACACGAGCCACAACCATGGAACCTGGTATCGAATCCCAAAGAGAATGACTGTTGCGTAGGAGGTGAAGAAAAGAACTTGGGTATTACTGGTCGGAATGTAAAATAGTACAACCGTTACTGAAAACAGCAAGGACCCTCCTCAGACAACTTGGTAAAGAACTACCATACAACCCCAAAATCTGGCTATAGGAAATAGATCCACGTTTACTGAAGTACCGTCCATGGTAGCCAGATGCAGAACCCACCTATGCATCCATGGTGGGCAAGCAGATTTGTTTAATGTGGCATGTATACATAATAGAATATTATGGATCTATGAAAAGAATTGAAAAGAATGAAGTCCTGAACAATGTGGAGAGAACCAGAGGAAAATAAGTCAGGGACAGAGGACAAATGCCACAAGTTCTCACCTTTGTGTGAAAACAAAAGTGTGACCCCGTAGAAATGGAGCAGAATAGTAGCGACCAGAGGCTAGGAGAGGGGACGGCTGGTGAATACAGGGACGATGACTTCAGCTGGCTGTGCCATAGAGGATAACGGCAAATGACAACAATTCACTGACGATTTCAGAACAGCCTACAGTGAAGTAATGGAATATCCCCTACACAAAGAAATAACATATCGGAGGTGACAGCCAGGGACCCTGACCTGACATTGCACACTGTACATACGCATTGAAGGGTCACACTCCACCCAATAACAATGTTGGTTCAAAATAAAAATACAGGTTACATATAAACCACTGTGTACCGAGAGCTCTCCCTGGCCCCCGTCATCAAGGAAACCCTGCAATCTGGCACCAACCCCGGAGACCAAGTAGCGCTGGGCCCAGCACACACCAGTGACAGTACTACCATCCATTTTCCATCATTCTACTCACTGTTACCTTCCCCGAGGAGCGAGTGGCAGCCTGGTGGCCCACTAGGGAAGGGTTAGTACACACAGCGATTGGTCTAACCTAGGTCATGGAACTGACAAGGCTAATTGGATTCTGTTACAGGACTTTGAACTGAACCTGCTCCTCAGCCTCGGGAGTCTTTCAACCTTTGTGCATGGTGTGGGATTTTCTGCTTGTTTGTTGTTTGTTTGTGACACTCTGTAGCCCAGGACTTGAGCTTGCAGCGATGCCCCTGCCTCAGCCTCCCGAGTGCTGGGATTCAAGGGTTCACCACTATGGAGTGTGGATGTAGTTCCCAACCAACTTTTCTCACTTTCCCACAGCGTAGAAGACTCGCAGTCTTTGCTTCTCCAACACCAAGCTCTGGTGACTCTAGAAGACTCCCCTTTGACTTTACCCATCTCTGAGCCGACATCTCAACCCACCGCCCACCCCCACTTGTGTTATTTTATATGAATGAGCATCCTTGTATTTCAAAAACTATTTTGCATTGGATCAAATATTGAATAAATGAAGAGACAGAGCATTAACAATAAAAGGTTGGGGCAATACATAGTTAATGGCAGCTGATAGCCAAGGAAGAAGAGGGTGTGCTCACCACTGAGGGGCTTTGGATAGATGTGGCCGTAATGCTGTATTAACAGAGGGATGTGGGGCCCCAGGAATTAGTCTCCTCCTCTCTGGGTGAGCAGTCAGCTGCTCCCCGATTCTGCTATTGCGGAGAGCATTCCCTGTACCTGGCCATTCGACACGCACGTGGTTCTGTGGCAGTAGCCATCCTGATCTCTCCCGATCTCTTTAGCCCTTCTGCCAGGCACTGAGAGTGGAGGCTGTCGTGGATTAGCTCATTTGAGCCTTTCAGAAGCCTGTGGAAACAGGGACTCTTATTGTCCCCACTTTACAGAAATGGGGCCACTGGGGCAAAGGGCAGGCACATCTTGCGTCTTGAGTCACATTTCCTTGCTGCCCTCTGTATGACCAATGCTAATTTACCACCAACAGAACAGAGGGTCACGTTCTGGTCTGTGCTTGCTGACGTTGAAGTCAGTTATTCCAACGGCCAGGCACAGCAAACTAAAATGTGAATTTATGGCTCTTTCTTCTGATCCCCATCCCCAGTCTCTGTCTCACGTAACCCAGGCTAGGCTCAAACTCTTCGTAGTTGAGCGTGACCTTGAACTTCTGGTCTTCCTACCTTCACCTCCGTCTGAGTGCCGGGATTACAGGTGTGTTCCAGCATGCTGGGGTTTATGCAGTGTTGAATGGTAAACCCAGGGCTAGGCAAGCACGCTCCTAACTGAGCCCCATCTCCTGCAGTAGTCTGGGGTATCTCACTAAATAAGAGTTCAATAAAACTAGACATCTCCAGGGTGTCTCTGGAGCTTTGGAGCCTATCCTGGAACTAGCTCTTGGAGACCAGGCTGGCCTCAAACTCACAGAGATCCGCCTGCCTCTGCCTCCCAAGTGCTGGGATTAAAGGCGTGCGCCACCATGGCCGGCTCAAGATTTTTTAGTAACTATCTTAGTCTCCCTAGGGTGATACAATACCGAAGGTTGGGTGAGTTATAAACATCAGAAGTTTATTGCTCACCATTCTGGAGGCTGATGAGGCTGTGATCTGCGCGTTCAGAAGCTTGGTGTCTGTGAGGCTCATATCCGGGGCATAGACACCATCTCCTCCCTCATGTCCTCACAGACTGGAAGGTCAAAGAAGCTTCCTAATGCTGTAATAAAGATCATTACCAAAAGCAACTTTGGGAGCAAAGGAATATTTGGTTTACATATCCCAGGTCACAGTCCGTGGAGGAAAGCGGGTCCCCAAGGCAGGAACCTGGAGGCAGGAATGGAAGCAGAAGCTGTGGAGGAATTCTGCTTACCGGCTTGCTCTCCAGGCTCACGTTCAGTTTCTTTTCCTTTCCTTTCTTTTCTTTTCTCTTCCTCCAAGCTTGTTTTATTATTGTATGTATGTGAGTGTTCTGCCTACTTTCGGATGTCTTGGACCACGTAAGGGCCTGATGCCTATGGGGGCCGGGAGGGGGCATCTGATCCCCTGGAACTGGAGTTAAAGACAATTGTGAGTCACCCCATGTGTTCTGGGACTCGAACTCACTCCCTTTGGAAGAGCAACCAGTACTCTTACCCACTAAACCCTCTCTCCAGTCCCTCAGCTTCTTTTCTTATGCCTCCCAGGACTTCCTGTCAGCAAAGGCTAGGCCCTCCTACATAAATCATTAATCAAGAAAATATGCCCCCTTTCGGGGACTGGAGAGATGGTTCAGTGGTTAAGAGCACTGACTGCTCTTCCAGAGGACCTGGGTTCAATTCCCAGCACCCACATGGCAGCTCACAACTGTCTGAAGATCCAGTTCTAGGGAATCTGACACCTTCACACCAATGCACATAAAATAAAAAGTTAAATAAACCATAAAAAATATTTGAAAGAAAGAAAGAAAGAAAGAAAGAAAGAAAGAAAGAAAGAAAGAAAGAAAGAAAGAAAATGCCCCCACAGACTTTCCTACAGGCCAATCTGATGAAGACATTTTCTCTATTGAGTTTCCTCTTCCCAGATAACTCTAACACTAGAGTTATCTACTGTCAAATTGACCAGAAAGAAAGAAACAAACAAACAAAAAACCTAAACAGCCCAAATTCTGTGCAAAGGATGCCGCCTCTTAGACCCCACTTAGTAACATCTTCTCCCATATCCCGCAGCATCTGATGCTGCCTCTGGCCTCCGGTCAGCACATTAGTGATACAAATTTGGTTTGGTTTGGTGCTGAGGACAGGATCTATGGCATCACACATACTAAATGTTCTCCACCGGCATCCCTCACACAGAGCTTGTGAACATCAGCTTTGGTCACTCTTAAGGGCTAAGGGGGAATCACATACCAAATGGCAAACCCCAGATGTGCACACACACTACACTGCCTCCATGGCCCAGCCCTGAGGCCCCCACTTTTTCTTAGTCCCCACTGAGGCATTGGTTATCTCTCCCCTTTCCCTGGGCTCCTTCCCAGGAATCTTGCTTTTTCCAGTGTGTTAGGGAAGACACATTGTGTCAGCTACTTTTCTATTGCTATGATAAATTCCATGACTGAGGCTACATATAAATTTAATTTGGGGCTCATGGTTTCAGGGGCTAGAGCTCATGACCATCACAGTGGGGAGCATGATAGCAGGAAATCAGGCATGGGGCTGGAGAAATAGCTGAGAGCTTACATCTGACCCATTAGCATGAGGCAGGGAGACAGAGCTAACTGGGAGTGGTGTGGGTTTTTGCAACCTCAAAACCCACCCCTAGTAACACATTCTCTAACAAGACCACACTTCCTTATCCTTCCCAAACAGTTCCACCAACTGTGGCCCAGGTATTCAAATATATGAGCCTATGGGGGGGGGGGCACTCTCATTCAAACCACCACGCACACATCTGGCCTTCCCCCATCCTTTGCCTTGTGACCTGATTCTGCCTCGGTGGGGGACCAAGTGGCTGTGTTTCTAGGTAAATGTACTTCTCCCCATCATGCCAGTCAGCCTTAACTAGCAAAACCAATGCCTACAACAATGTCATTTTCTTGGGAAGGAAAGAACCCATGATGCAATTCTGCACAATGAGAGCAGTCTGAAAGGGTTTTCTTCTTGGGATTTTGTCAGCCAGGAAAGAGGAAGAACTGTGAGAAAAGCAGGCACAATGCCTGCCACAGCCCTTGCTGGTTTTGAGTCTGTGAAAGCAGTGTTGTATGATGACCAGGCTATCCACCTACCAGGAGCCGAGGCCCCAGCCCAGTGTGAGCCTAGCCCTGTTCCTCTTCCTCAGGGCCACCACAGTCATGCCGGCTACTAGACTGGAAGTTATGAGCTGCCACATTGTTACCATATTGTTACCATGACTCCATGTCTGTTTAGGGTTCCCTTCCCAAGTACCAGATGCTTCCACAATTTCCCAGCACTCCAGGAAGTTGGCAGGGCCAGTAACTCCCCATGCTTCAGATGTGGCAGCTGAGGACAAAGAGGACAAACAGTTCAACCAAGGTCCCACGGGTGGCTCAAGACAGAGCCACTTCCCAGGTATCAGCTGCCAAGCCAGGAGCAGAGATCCTGTGTAGCCATAGAAAAGACAGACTCACGCAACACACAAAAAAATCCAGTCTTGCGTAAAGCAGCAGATACCACCGGCAAAAGCTGCAGACAAGAAGTAAATCTAGGAAGGAATCTTTGTCATTCAGAGAGCCAAGGGTTAAGATCGGTAATCTACAAAAAGCTCTTTCAAATTGGAAAGAAAAGGACAAACACCCGGTGGGAATTGTGGCAAAGAACATGAAGAGGTGATCCATAAAAGCAGGAAGCTAAATGCCCCCGGGCAAAGGGAAAGGTGCCCTAGCAACAGCCAGGGCCATCAGAGGAAGGCATTTAGGGCCAGGATCACAATGGCTGGTGGGCACCAAAGAAGCTCCATTCAGCTTATGAGCCATCACTACAATTAAGTTCCTTCAGACCAAAAAGCAATCCAGCAACTTCAATTAAAGAGTTCCTTTAAGTAGGTTGTGGTGGCGCACACCAGTAGGATTTGCTGAAGGAGGCAGAGGCAGGAGGATCACGAGTTCGAGGCCAGCCTGGGCTACACATCTTTAAAAAAAAAATAAAAAAAAAAGAGTTCCTTTAATTTTTGCATTTAAAATATAAATTTTGCAAGGTGGACATGATGCTATGTGACTGCAAATTCTGCACTTAGTAGGTTCAGACTGGAGAGTCACTAGTTCAAGGCCAGCCTGAGCAGCTTAACAGGTATCTGAACAGTATATTTGTGTGTGTGTGTGTGTGTGTGTGTGTATAGCACTTAAAATATTTTTGGAGCCACTAATTCTAGTCGTGGAAGTCTGTGTACCAGAAATTAAACCACTGCACCCTGAGGGTACATTATAAGGGATTGATTATATCAGTTATCCTCGTGACAAAAGAAACTTAGAAGGAAATATGACAGAAATAGGCTTCCTGCTTGTTTGATGAGGACCGCAAGACTGTGCAGATGCGCTGGGGAAGAAGTGACAAGTGTCCGGGACACACAGTGTCTTTGCTCCCTCTTCCCCTTCATTTGGAAATGAAAGACCAGATTCAAGTCAGACCCAAAGAGACCAGCCCAGGACCCCACTCAGTACACTGGACAGGGCCAGACAGACACCCCATCATGCCTTCCTGTGCCACAATGTCAAAGCCTCCCCACAGACCAGCGTAACCTTTGCTCCTTTAATTAGTGAAAAGAGTGGGTGTCGGTCAGCAGGAAATGACCAAGCAGTGTCCCTGAGAACATTCATCAGGCAGCACGGAAAAAGGACAGAGGGGGGCAGAAGGGGGAAATGGTGTAAGTCAAGCATCCAGAGATGCTACTTGGCCACCTCTATGATGATGAAAAGACCCTACAAAAGTAGCCACCAGCCCTCCAGGTTGAGGATCCCTGACCCAGTGGATCACACAGCATGTGGGAGGCAGGGTAGCTCCAACCACCGCAGCTGGGCACCCAGTGGTCCCCGTCTCTGGAGGTGGGTGCTCTGTCCAGTGCTGGTGTTTCTCTGCCTGGTGGAGGGCTTGGCCTAGAGAAGGCCCCCAGGATGCTTCTGCTCTACAAATGCAGGAGCAGCGCAGGGACTGTGACTCCGGTCATGCTCTGGGCTTGGTTTTTATTCAGGGTCCAGATAAAAGACCACAGTGGTGCCACTGAGTGTGCTGTGTCAGGTATGGCGAGGCTACGCTCTTTGCCCATCTCCCCACCTCTGGAACATGCTCCCTCTCTCTTTCAATAGGAGGCTGACTTCTGCCTCCTATTTGAATTCTTTCCTGATTATATAATCACACACACATCACACACACACTATGCACACACACCACACACATACACACACCATACATACCACACACACATACCACATACTACACACCACACATACATACCACACACACATATACCACATACTACACGCAACACACACATCACACCACACCGCACACATACCACATACCATAAATACACCCCAACGCATACATACCACACACACACGCACACACACTCAACATGCATACAGTTGTGTGCATACACATGTATACACTCTTTTCAAAAGGATCATTGTGAGTGAGGACAGAGATCAGAAGGTCAAGCTCAGAGCCTCTGCTCCCATGCCCTCACCTCCGTCTCCAACAGCACCCACCTCTCCACAGCTCAGAAAGGACTCCTATTCTGGATGGAGTTGAGAGAATAACTCTCGCTGGGAACTCACACTCCACCCGGCCAAGAAGGCTGAGGATGCAGTTCTGGCCAATGAGAGGCAGGAGCTGAGCCTTGATGCAAAGTTATCCTGCTGATACCGTGGCTTGTAACTGTAGGAAGGGTGGAGCCTCCTGAGCTGGACAGTGGCACATTTGGGAGGTGACTGGCAGCTGTGGCTGCTGTGTGGTGACTGTGAAAGTGGGCAGTTCCGAGCGGTCAGACGCTGGGCTAGGCCCCACCACAAGGGGAACCCTTTGGGTCTCTCCTTCTCTAGTGCATCTTCCTTCTAGCTGCCTGCCCTTCAAAGGCCCTGCCCTGGACTTTGGAGCCATCAGTGCTTGGGTAGAGCTGGACCTCTGGGTTAGATACAGTGGAACAAGCCTGTGGCCTTCTCTCCCGGATCATTATCTCAAAGTCTAGAGGATAAAGAGCAGGAGACCAAGGCAAGGATGCTGTGGGGGTGGGGATAAGTTAGCATGTCCAGAGCCCACTCTATGTCTAGCTTTGAGTATTGAGCTGTAAAATCCCTCATGGTTTAAGGTGGGGCCATGGAGAACATTCCGAGAGATCCAAAACTCCCACTTTGATAACCTGATACCCACCCCTTCTCATTTGCGCTTACTTGGAAAGTAAATTCTTGAAAACCTAATCGGGTGCAAAATGGTACCTTCACTGTGGAAAAACTCAAGCACAGGATTCCCACAGGACCCACAGCTCTCCATGGGGTGTATACTCAAAGGACTAAAACAGCCTCAGACAGGCATCTGTACGTAGCCAACAGCAGAACTGCCTAGCCCTAAGGCATCTCACGTACATGCCACACATGGCCGATCTTAGCTATTACACTGAGTGATATTGGTCAGTCACAAAACACAGATGTCACACGTGTCCACACCCATGCAGATGGTTCTTAGAGAAGGAAATAAGAGCACTGGCTTCTGGTCCAGGGGAGGGGGACCTGGGAGTTACACTAATGGATACAAATTTTCAGGTAGGTGTGGAGAACGAAAAGCTCTAAAATGGACTAAACTTCTGAACTATAAGCCAGTTCCTACTAAATATTTTTCTTTATAAGAATTACTGTGCTCAGGCTGGAGAGCTGGCTCAGAGGTTAAGATTACTGGCTGCTCTTCCAGAGGTCCTGAGTTCAATTCCCAGCATCATATGGTGGCTCAGAACTTTCTGTAATGAGATCTGCTGCCCTCTTCTGGTGTGCAAGCATACGTGCAGGCAGAACACTGTATACATAACAAATATATAAATCTTTAAAAAAAAGTTTCTGTGGTCATGGTGTCTCTTCACAGGAATAACAGCCCTAACTAAGACACAGAGGCAGGCAGATCTTTGAGTTTGAGGTCGGCCTGGTCCTGGTCTACAGAGTAGGTTCCAAGATAGCCAGGGCTACACAGAGAAATCCTGTCTCAAAACACCAAAATAAATAGAAAGAAAGAAAGATAGATGATAGATAGATAGATAGATAGATAGATAGATAGATAGATACATACATACATACATACATAGGTAGATAGATACATAGATAGATAGATACATTGATAGATAGATAGATAGATAGATACATACATACATACATACAGATAGATAGATACATACATACATAGATACATAGATAGATAGATAGATACATAGATACATAGATGGATACATAGATACATAGATAGATACATAGATAGATAGATAGATAGATAGATAGATAGATAGATAGATAGATAAAGAGATATAGAGGTTGATCAGAGTAAATGGAGGTATACCATGTCCATGGAGGAAACATAAATAATGTTATAAAACAGGCAAGTCTTCCTGAACAACTCTATAATACTACAGAATTCCAACAAAGACCCCTAACAAAATTAGAAAATAAAAACACAAAACTACAGAGGCTATAACACAAGGGAAGCAGAACGTAAGGTGTTGAACTTTCAGGTGAGTTTGTTGTACACGGTCAAGAGGTGCACAGGACAGATGCTCAGGACAAGTATTCCGTACAAGAACCCTAAAGCAGAGGAAGACAGAGAATGCTGCCCACAGAGCCCCCCTGACCCCCTGCAGCCACTTCCCTATTTAACCTCAGTCATTCTTTAGGCCTCCATCCTGATTGGCAAACTGTTTGGTTTTGAACTTTCTTCTCACCGACTCTTATATATTTTTGTGCCTAGCATCCATCCCTCAACCCATCCACACTACTGCCTGAACCCCTGGTAGCTCACAC
The DNA here is from genome assembly GCF_950005125.1 of Chionomys nivalis. Classification (NCBI taxonomy): domain Eukaryota; kingdom Metazoa; phylum Chordata; class Mammalia; order Rodentia; family Cricetidae; genus Chionomys; species Chionomys nivalis. The sequence goes on from NC_080106.1 coordinate 37,503,926, forward strand.
CCAACACAGTGTGCTACCCCAAAACATGGGCTACCTCGTGCATTTACTAATTTCCTGACCATAAGCACTGTGTAGCTCCAATTTAGGGATGTTCCCTTAGGTCCACGTTTAGACCCAAATTTTGTTGGGCATGTATATTCCTAAGCATGAATCTTCTGAATCCTCGGAAAACTGTCCAACAGGAACAGAGGATGTTTGTGTAGGGGGTGTGAAGGGCTCAGTCTTGTCCTACTAAGGATCTAAATAAATCAGAAAGCTACAGTAGTTATAAGGTACCCATATTGGCACGTCCCTAAATCCACAATGGCGGGTGTGTGTGTGGCGGCTCACTCAGGCGCACAGCCGAACGTCCACTCAGCCAGTCAGCACAGATAACTCTCAGACCGGACTTCCCTGGCCAGATAACTGAGTGTCGCGGTCCTTTCAAGTACCATCACAGCCTAGGCCTGCAAGTACCGAGGAGACTGAGGGAGAAGGGGAAGAGAAGAGAGACGGCCCCTCCCCCACCGGCCCACTGGCTTTAAAGAGAGAACAAAGTGACCGGGATCAGAGTGTGCAGGCAGCGGCTGAGACGCGGCTGATTCATCCCCGCCGGATGTGTGAGGGGTCAGGCTGCGGGGAGCGGCGGTGGGGGCGCCTGGCCTGAGCGCACCGCGACAAGTAACCTGCCTGGTCTCTGGGCAGAGGGAGACTTGCCAGGACCGTGCCCTTAACACAACCACAATGTAACCCGGCCTGGGGCTTCAGGTCAGAGCCCGCGAACTACTGCCTCTCCTGATCCCTCCAGGGACATCCTGTGGCCAATAGCGCCGGAATGACACACAGGGACAAACGTCTGCCCCATACTCGTTCCTGCAGGACCCTTGTAGGCTCACTGGGTCCAGAAAGAGTCTCACCCCCGGCTTCTGCATCACCCAGGTGGTGACCCAGGCTCCCACTGGCTAGGGGAGGCTGGACGTGAGCCTCTATTCCGAGGTAGGATGATAGGGTATGTTGCCACACTCCCTGGCCGTTGTGACCCACAGGGGTCCTGGTGAGGGTCCTAGGCTCCTGAGGAAACATGGCCCTTCACGCACAGGACCCTATTCTGATGGGGTAGAAAAAGCTGAGGCCTGAGTTGCTCCCAGGCTGTCAGGGAGTCGCAGTTGCAAAAGGGCAGGCTTTTAGCTAAACATCCTCCAGACTCCAAGTCTTAGGATGTTTGAAAACAGGTCTCTCCTGGAGATCAGGAGACAGTCTTCAAACCAGATGCAAGAGACCCCTGAGCTCCCTGGTACTACCTACTCATGGGAAAGCCTTGAACAGGTGGGGTGGGGGTGGCCTGGAGAGCTATTCAGCGAGGGTGGGGCAGAATCATGCCCGCCCAGCGAAAACTCTGGCCCCGACTGGCCCTGCCTGGCTTCAAATTTTGGCTCTAGCTTTACCAGTGGTGGCCTTGGACAAGCTTTTTGTCTTTTCTAAAGCGAGGACAGCGGACAGTGATGGGTACACCTATGGCACAGGGCCCTGTGCAGACTAAGCGCTGCTCAGGCAGAGACAGCCTCACGTAATAAACCTCAAACATGAACTGTCCTTGTCCAGCGGCGCAAGGGGAAGTGTCAGGTGCCTTAACCGGAGTGGGGGGAGAGGGGGAGATGCCAGCGTCAAGGGAAACAGGCCCAGCAGGAGGGACAAAGCAGACAGCAGAGCAGTCCCGGGCCAGGTGGCCCGCGAGCCTTCGATTAGACAAGCCTTGGCCTCTCTGAGCCTGAGTTCCCAGGCGTATGCGCGGGCGCTGCAGCGGGAGACCGGGTGGCGCCGGCGGAGCAGCCGCTTGCTCGGTGGCTCTGCAGCCCAGCTGCCCCACGCCGACCGGCCGAGGCCCCGGCCGGCCGAGCACCTGGGTAAACATGCGCAGCCTCGGCCGGCGGGGCTCCGGCGGCCGAGGGCGGCAGCGGCCACTTCAAAGAGCGGCGCGGCGGCTGGAGGCGCGCGGTCCGCTGGCCATCTGCTCCGCGTTAGAGCGCCGGCGGCGGGCGGGGGACCGCTGTGCCCTGGCGACGCCACTTGCAGACTTCGCTCTCGCCTCGGCGCCCCCCGAACTGCGCACGCTGGTACCGAGTACTAGTGCGTGCCTAGCGTCCTGCTAGGCTCGGGAAGCCTGGCTCTTTCGGTTCACAAGCCTTTGCCTGCTGCGTCCGCACACGCCCAGAAGGCCTCCATTCCTCTGTAAACCATCCTGAGCGGCATCCTGCCCACCAATTCATTCCCCTAGGTCTCCATCCCCAATCATTGCCACCCCTGACAAGTTTCTCCTCTCTTAAATTTCATCTCCTTTTCTTTGCCTGAACCCCCTCCCTCTGAGATGGACAAACTTCTGCTCATTCTGCATCAACCCAGTTCAAAAGGTTCCATCTTAAATGGTAGCGACTTATTTCTTAAGAAGGTCGTTGTGTTCCCACAGATTGGTAGCTCCGCCTGGAGCCTATCAGCACCGTGTGACTCTTGAAGCTTCTGTGAGCCTCCATTTTCTCATCTCAAAAATCTGTCCTGTTGGGTTGTGAGGAAATAACAGTTTATAGTGAGGTGACAGATGGCTCAGTTCTTTAGAACACTTGCTCTTGGAGAGAACCTGGGTTTGATTCCCAGCATCCACACGATGGCTCACAACCATCTAATGCCAGTGGATGCTCCGCTCTCTGTGGAGCCCTACGCAGGTAGAAACCAAAGCCTCATAAACTGGCCTGGGCTGCCCTCCTGGCTTTCCTCCTTCTGCTGGTTTCCACCCAACTCAGTAAACTAGCCATGGGCTTCCACCTGCTGAGGCAGGCCACAACTATAGCCTGGGTCCTGATTCCAGGTGCGGGGAACTGGGTAGGGTTCTTCCTCCTCCTGTAGTGACATCCTGGCTCCACAGCCAGGGACACACCTGCTGGTCCTTGCTGCACCCAATGCAAGCTGAGGTTGGGTAGGCCAGTTATGCCAGCTGCAGACCCCAGGTTGAAGGAGGTTCCTGAGGATAGAGCTTTTGACTCAAGCAACATGAGGGACAAGAGGTTGGGTCACCTGTCCAGAGCTGGTAATAGCTATCCCTTCCAACCTTGAGCACCCACGGGGACTTCTTAGAGCTCTGGAGCTCTAAGGGACCACCCTAGGGAATGAGGCTAGGACATCTCTCTGGGAGGTGGGCAGGCATGCGGCCAGACTGAGCAGGAATATGAAAAGGGCTGGTTGCACACAAGTGTAGCAGACAGCCAGCTAAACAAGCACAGGACCCTAGGGCCACTTCCTCTCTGTCCACTGCTTCCTGTCAGCTTACAGAGTCCCTGATGTGGCCTGTGTCCCTTGGTTCCTTGGTCAACCTGTGATATGGCAGGAAGGAACCTGGGAGATGAGGTGCTAGGGAGTGGGTTATGGATAGTAAGGGTTGTGAAGGGTAAGGAGGAGGCCCCTGATTTGGGTTCAATATTTCCTGAATGAGCCACCTATTTGCTAAGCCCAATGGTAGGGCTCCCTAGAGGAAGGGACCATGGAAGGCAGAGTAAGTATACCTCTTCCTGCATGTTCTCAACCACACTGGGCACTCACTCCTCCAACTGCATAGCCAGAAGCCACACCAGATAGAGCCAAGCCTCTTTAGAACAGGATGTTCATCTGGATGCAATTGCCTTAGGTCTGGACCCCCAGGCTCACAGGATGAAGTGAGAGTCCGAAGGCCCGACTGGCTTGTGCTCCCAGGAGAGACTGGCTAGGACAGAGAAGGCCCTGGGTAAGGCAGGGCCGTTCCACTCTGGTGTGAGCCTAGACCCAGAAGATGTGTGGCAAACCCTGATGACCCTTCAGACTCTCTGAAGAGCCACTTGTCCCATACTGGATGATGGAAAGGGGTTGGGCTTGTGCTAGGAAGGCCCTCAGACTGTAGTGTGGACAATGGGACTGCAAGATCTCAGGAAATCCAGCTACGACTGACCTGTGCTGACCCTCGGCCCCATATTCAGGAAGCAGAACTGGGTGTTCAGAAATGGAGGGTGTGAAGGAACCCATTGTGACCGCATGCACCTGCCATCCCAGCACTGAGGAGGTCGAGGCAGGAGGCTCACCAACTGGAAAGCTAAGCCAGAAATGTGCAACAAGGTCTCTTTCAAAAAGGCAAAACAAGAGGGGTGGGGAGTCTGGACTAGGAGCAGTATTGCCACGCCCACGGCCAATCTAAAAGCTTGTCTTTTGCTGGGCAGTGGTGTCTCACACCTTTAATCCCAGCACTGGGGAGGCAGAGGCAGGCAGATTTCTGAGTTTGAGGCCAGCCTGGTCTACAGAGTGAGTTTCAGGACAGCCAGAGCAACACAGAGAAGAAAGGAAAAAGCTCTCCTTTGACTCCTATTTCTCGGAACAGTCTGAAAAGCGCTCCCTTGGGTGGTCCAGGGTATAGCATGTAAAGAGAGTTCGGGTTAGTTCTAAAAGGCTGCCTGGGCGTACATGGCCCCTTTTCCTCTCAAAACCAAGACAGACCATGTTTTGAAAGCCCCCAAATCACTTTGAAATCTGACCTCACCACTTGCCAACTCGGGGCGGGGGGGGCGGGGGTAATGCCACTTTTCTGAGCCACCACTTCCTTAGCAGAAGAATGGAGCATGTAATGGCGTTTGCAAGCCCACCTTCTTTTCACAGCAGTGAAAGACTCTCAACTCCCCATCGGCCACTACTGGAACCAGCACAGCGCCCCACCCCTGGCACCAAACTCTGTAAACAGTAGTTATTTTGATTCTGCCTCCAGCATTTTTCTGCCCAAACACTAGCACTGGAGTGGACTTTGACTTCGGAGTCGTCACGTCCCGCTCCCCCCCCCTCCCGGCCCCCCTCCCCTTCCCTCTTTGGTGTCCCTCCTGGGAGACCCCAGCAGGCCATGATTTCCCCTTCTGGCTTCCAGGCTTCTGCCCCCTCTTCTCCCCTCCCCCAAGCTGGTCACTTCCCCAGGGAGAGAAAGGGTTGGATCACAGAGTGTCCCTTCTACCGGTGGTTCAAAGCTGCCGCCAGCCCCCGCATGGCCGGCTTGATTTGTTTCTTATCTTTAATTTTGTTTTAATCGGGCAGATCCCCTCCGGTTACTTTTCCCCAGAATCTTACGGCATCTTTGGAGCGGGCAACAAAAGCATTCTTTTTGGAACCTGCAGGGGGCCAGGGCAGAACCACTTCAAAGAGAACGCAAAGCAGCGAGTCATTGTCCTCCCCTGCGTGCCTGCCCCCCAGCGTCCTGAGGCTGCCCTGAATAGGCAGGTACAAAGGCCACACGTTCAAAGTGGGCACCACACGCTCCATCAGAAGGCCAGCTTTGCCAGTCGCCACTTTGCCTTCATCCTCCTATACACAGGTCTCCCGCCAGGGAGGGAGCAGGCCTTGAAGTGGGGGCTCTCTCGTCCTCCCACCCTCCCTGCCTCTCTCTCCCTCTCTTTCTCACTTTTACCCTCCCTCCCCGGCTCTTTTTCTCCCTCCCTGGCCTCAATTTACGATGCATTTTTGAAGTGGCCCCTTGCGTTCAGCACCACAGCTGAGCCGGCAGGTGCAGCCTGCTGGGAACCCAGGCAGGTCTGCCCTCTGAGTAGCTGATGAGTATCTCCCCTCTGAGAGGCAAGTTCTCCTGGCACCAGACCTCTGAGACTGGGTTAAGTAGGAAGCTACCTAGGCCATCAGCTCAGGATCTTTCTAGATTTTGTTGTTGTTGTATGTAGGAGTGTTTTGCCTGCATTTGCATATGTCCACCACCTGTGTGCCTGGTGCCCAAGGAGGTTTAAAAAAGAGTGTTTGGGGGGCGGAGGGGGGAAGGCTGGAACTGGATGAGGATGTTGGAGGTATGGCGCTGGTCCTCTGCAAAAGCAGCCAGTGTTGAGTCACTAAGTTACCTCTCTAACCCCAGCCCAACTCAGTTCTACGGGAAAGGAAACTGAGGCCCAGAGATAGGTAGCTACTTGCTTTGGGCCCCACAACAAGGCTGGGCAGGGCTGAGTATGTATTTTTCTAATTCCTGCACTTCATTTCTGGGAAGACCTGGAGGCGTTAGCTGCTGGTGGTCACTCAGTCCTCAGGAGAAAATGCCTCAAACTAGGGGGAGTGCACAAGGCTGGAATGCATAGGCTGTCTCTGAGCCCAGGGTTGGAGCAGTGGCCCAGAACGATAAAAGTTGGCCCATTTGCAAAGATAACTGCAGGGTGGTCATAACGCTGTCCTTCATAAGAATTAGGTCTCCATGCGCCACACTGGACCCAGTATCTGACTTCACCCAGTGTTCTCCATTTGAGGAAGGAGATGGAGGCTCAGGGAAGGTAAGTAACCTGCCCGGAGTCACACAGCCAGTTAGTGATAGATGACATTTAGTGAGATATTACATGCCATTTGCCTTGTGTCCTGGTCCTCCCTATAGGCACTGTGCAGTGTCTCAGGATCAGATCCCTTGGGGTGAGAAATGTGGGGTAAAATCAACCTGCTCATACCAAGTAGGAGAGTCTGCGCTGCAGAACCGAGTGCCCTTGGCTTTGTACTCAAAGGCTGCAGGGGAAGGGAGCTAGCAGGGCTGCAGACTCAAAGACCAGGCAAGACTGGGAGATGTCAGCATCGATGTAACTTGGTGACGTCACTGCTGCAGTTCAGCCCGAACCAGATTCAAATTCTACCCTACTGCCTCCTCATGGCCTTGTCTGGCATCTGCACATTGAAGGACTGGTGTTCAACTTGCAGGAATAGCCTCAGTAGTCCCCGCAGTCAGGAACTTGCTCCAGAGACAGGACAGCTACCACTACCTGATAACAGTCAAGGATACAGGACAAGGAGTGAGGGACCCTGCCAAGTCCAGGGAGTGTGTCACAGGGATGGGAGCTGCCATCCCAGGCAGGGTTCTGAGCCTGCAGCGCAGGAGGAGGGTGAAGTGCCAACAGCCAACAACTGAGTAGGGCCGACCCTGAAGACAGTTCGAAAGAAACCCACCCCAGCTCCAAGAAGGGCAAGAGAGGCAGGGCCACCGTCCAGTAGCAGGATAAGCTTGGGTCTAGGAGACCATCTGGGTGGCCAAGAGAGTCCAGCATCATTTGCCTGGACCCAAGTGACTAAGAGGCAAGCGAAGCTTGATTTCCCTCACCTGTGAAATGGTCGGAGGAAGGAGGGTGAGCTAGTTTGCCGGAGTCTTTGTCCTGTTCTTCAAAAGGCCTGGAAAGCGGGGCCTGCCAGGGTAGTCAGGACACCTGTCCCCGGCGTTGGCACCGATTCGATCCTTGCTTAAAGGTGTGTTGGAAAACAGGTGCGGTTGCTTTGAAAAACCAGCTTGAGAAACAGAATTTAATGGACTGAGCAATCTGTGGAGTGTGTGTTCTGACGGGGATGGCTTGTGGGGACTTTCATCTCTTCTGGCAAAGAGAACTCGAGGGACAAGGAGTGAGCGATAGGCTCACCCGGTGCTTAAGCAGGAAACCTGGTCTTTGGGTGTTAATGTTGTTAAACACTTCTGTCTCCCTTTTTCCCCCATACAAAGTGAAGCAGCCACTGGGACCCCCACCCACTCCCAAGCCCACTCATCCACAAAGGAAGTGTCCTCAGGCACAGAAACAGAAATATCCACATTGCCCCAAACCAGGAGTGTCCTGACCTCTTGAGAACTCTGGTTAAAGGCTGCAGACAAATGCCAAGAAAGGGCTGGAGAGATGGCTCAGCGGTTAAGAACACCAGCTGCTCATGCAGAAGACCTGGGTTCAATTCCCAGCACCCACAACCATCCCAGGGAATCCAGGGGTGTCCTCTTCTGACCTCTACAGGCACCAGGCATTCATAAGATACATGTGTATATAAGCAGGCAAAACTCTCATACACATAAAATAAAAATATAAATAAATCATTCAAAAAGTTATAGACTATCAAGAAAACCGAGTCCAATCGATACACTGTGCACTTGCCATGTGCGGGGCATCACTGGAAACCCTTCCATCTACATCCTGTGCAATGCTCCTGCCCACCCCCAGGAGAAGCTGGCAGGCATGGTCATGTGTCCACTACATGTACATGGGGTCTCAGGGAAGTGGCAAATTTGGAGCAGAATCCCAACCCCTGTGGCAGAGTGGGCGCTGGTGCTGCACTGGACACCTGAGCCGGGCCAGGTGAACACCTGCTCTGAAACCGAGAGGATTCGGGAGCTCGGGGCTTCTCCACTTGAGCATGGCCTGCTGATTGCTGGCTCACCCCAGATAGGAACTCCATGTCTGCGATTCACCTAGCTCTGCTAGCGGCACCCACCACCACCATCAACCCAATGGGGCTTCCTCTCCCTTCCCCCCCCCCCGCCCCGCACGACCAGAGAGAGAGAGAGCAGGTGCAAGCACCAGGCCATTTGGACCCCACCGCTTCCAGATCAGCTTGCTTCCTGGGCGCTGGCACAAACAGTGGCATGCAAATGTGGCCCGGAGGGCTGTAATAAACACTCGCTCGACGCTTTTTTACTTTTCAAATCATCTCTTAGAGCCCTTTCATGCTAACGTCTAGGAGATGTGACATTAGAAAAATCGCTTTGACATGCTAAGGGGCTCCAAGATTAACAACAAAAAAAAAAAAAAAAGAGAGAGAGAGAGAAAGGACAAGATAAAGCTTTCGGAAGACCTATTGCAGAGGAATTACCCGCCTTTGAAAGCGTTCCAAGGTTGGTGCCCGCTTCTGCTTGTTGGCATACATGGAAATGAGCACTACAAAAGCCTGCACTCAGTTCCACTTGAATGAAAGATCTAGCCGCCAGCATGGGGACAGGGAGGGTGGCCAGGCTTTGGGAAAAGTGAAGATAGGCCTGGAGGGGGCTTCCTGTCCTGAAAGCAAAAGGGAGCAGACTCTGGCACGCGTCCAGGATGAATATGTCAAGGTCAGGCGTAGCCAGTGCCCTTTTCACATGACCCACCCAGCCTGCTCCAGCTGCTGGCCCCACCCACTGTTTTATTTTTTATTTATTTATTTTTTTTTGGTTGGGGGACAGAGGAGGGGATCCTGCTCTGCTGCTCAGGCTGGCCTTGAATTCTTAAACTCACAGACTCAAGTAGCCAGTCCTCCCTCCTCAATCTCAGAAGCAGCTAGAACTGGGGGTATATATCATCACCTCACCTAGTTTTTCTTAGCCTCTTCCTTGTGGGGCCTTAACTAACCTCTGCAGGGTTCCCTTTGAAATAGCAGTCACGAGAGAACTCGGAGGGAACTTTGTGGGGTGACCTGGAGAATGCTTAGTGCTCACTGACACTTAGAGACCCGCTGGAGAGCTCCGGGCTGAAGTGGGGGATTCTGTGGTTCCCTGGAGTCTTACTGAAGTCTTCAATGGAGGCCAGAGTTTGACAAAGAAGTACCACAACAGGAGAGGCAGAAATGTCACCCAGGAAGTGGCTCAGGCCCAGGCCAGCTCTCAGATTCCGGTGTACCTCAGCTGAGGGCATGTATGGAGTCACAGCCATTTCTGCCGAATGGCCTGTGTCCCTTCCTTTTGAATTAGGAACCACCTGATGTTTCCGGATCTGTGGCAGGATTCTCTAGTGGAGAAAATACTGAAGGATGTATACATCATGTAAAAGATTTAAGGATGGAGACTGGGCTGTCTAGCAAAGGCCATCTTCGTGCCGGAGAGACTGAAAACTAGGGAGCTGGACAGTCCATGCAGCTAGATACCCCAGAAGGCTTGGGGCTTCATGAACATTTGCTGCTATCAAATCCATAGCAGAAGGCTGGTGAGACTGGAATCTCATGTCAGAGGGAGGGTGGTAGTGGCAGCAGCGGCAGCAGCAACAGACATACTTGCTCAGGAAGAAGGGAAAGCAGGTTTCATATCCAGGTCACTCACTGGAAAGCACAGTCCCTCACAGCTATGCTCAGACGTCTGTCTCCTAGGTGATTCTAAATTTCATCAAGCTGGCAATCAAAACCAGCTATCACACACGGCAAATTGTAGACATCATTCCTTACTACAGGAATGTCCTAGGGTCTCCTACAGAGAATGGGGAGAGCCATTCACTGAGGGTTCTGTCCCGAGGGTAGGCACAGTCCTCTGTACTGGCATTCTCATTGTAAAGAGTAACACTGCTCACTTTGGGCAGAATGCTCTGGCACCCTAAGACTTCAGCTCAACACACTAAAGACAGCCCAGCAAAGAGACCTCTGGGTAGACTCCCGGCACAGCTGACTGTGGTTTCTTTCAGGTCCCTTCCACTTTCTTCACCCAAAGATTTAAAAACTTGAAACTTTCAGAGTCTATTGAATTGTTCGAGGGTGTCTTAGTTAAGGTCTCCATTGATGTGATAAAATACCATGACCAAAAGCAACTTGGGGGAGGGAGTGATATTTGACATCATAGTCCATTATCAAGGGAAGAAGTCAGGGCAAGAACTCAAGCGGGCAGGAGCCTGAAGACAAGAACTAAAGCAGAGACCATGGAGGAAATTAGCTTACCAGACTTGAAGGACCACCAGCCCAGGGGTGGCACCTCCCACATTGAGCCTGCCTCTCCCAAGTCAACCATCAATCAAGAAAGTGCACCAGAGCCTTGCCCACGGGCCAGTTTGCAGGGAGTATTTTTCTCAATCAAGTTTCCTTCTTCCCAAATGACTCTAACTTGAGTCAAAAGGTTGTAAGATCAGCAGCACAAATGGACAGGGCAGGAGGAAAGTCTCCTGACATTCTGTGACGTCTAATTCCCATGACGGCATGTTACCACAAAGGAGGTGGGAAAGCCCTGTAGCTGAGGTCTGAGTGGGGAAAGGAAGACTCATCAATGAAAACAGGGATTGTTGGGGCTGGAGAGATGGCTCAGCAGTTAAGAGCACTGACTGCTCTTCCAGAGGACTCAGGTTCAATTCCCAGCACCCACATGGCAGCTTACAACTGCCTGAAAATAAGTGTCAAACTCCCAAATGACAAGGGAAGATAAGTTCCCATTGGGGATTGGAACATCCCTGCAACAGTCCTGGCTGTCCTGAAATTCTCTTTGTAGACCAAGCTGGCCTCGAACTCACAGAGATCCACCTGTCTCTGCTTCCTGAGTGCTGGGATTAAAGGCATGCACCACCATTGCCTGGCCACTTTTCCTTTGAATAAAGACTCAGAAGACAAAAATCTAGAAAGAGAGGGAAAAAAAAGAAGAAATGGAATCATAGGTGTTCAGAATTCATAGCTGGAGTCTAGGAAAAGCCTGAAGCATGTACGGAAATTGAGTCCTGGGTCACTGGGGAGACCACCTGGGGTCCATGCACACTGCTTTGAGAATATTGACTGAGTTCAGTCATGAGAAATGCTGTTCAACTATCAGAAACAGGGTGTGTGTGTGTGTGTGTGTGTGTGTGTGCGCGCGCACCCACGCGCGTGCACGCACATGCATGTGCAATATGTATAATGGGCTTTATGAAATGCACCACATTAGCTAGATAGATTTTGAGATGCATAAATGATGTGAGTACTTGGGCTGTATTAATTTAGCCCATCTAGAAATGCCTGGAAAATAATAGGCATTCAATAAGTCACTGTGTAATAAATAAATGAAGAAAAAAAAGACAACTGTCTGAAAATGCAGTTCCACAAGATCTGACACCTTCACACCAATGCACATAAAATAAAGTTAAATGAATCATTAAAAAATTAAAAAAAGAAAAAGAAAACAGGGATCGTGTGAGCTGTGGAAAGAGACAGCCATTGAACCTCAGGCAGCAAGAAGGCCAGAGAGGGGTTGGTCGGGTGGGTGGGGTGGGGTAACTTTCGCCACGCAGCATGGTCAGCATGTGTTGAGCTCCACGAGCTGTCACCTTCTATACCCATAGGGCTCCTTCCAGGACCTGTCTGGATACCAAAATCTGCTGATGCCCAGGTTCCATCGCACCGTGCGGACCCTACACACATCCCCTAGAGTTGTGCACTCAGCTCTAGATGACTTGTGACACCTGGTGTAACATAAGCACTAAGAAAATAGCTGCATTGTTTAGGGTTGGCTTCTTAAACTGGGCACTGAGACTGATACACGGTCACATAGCTAAAAGTAGGGGCTACAAGAAAAAATCCTAGCAACAGTAAAAGGTTGATAAATGACCCAAAAATTAATTCTAAATCAAATGTTCAGGCGAGAGACATGGCTGGGTAGGTGAAGATTTTACACATGAGGACCTGAGTTCAGATCCCCAGCACCCAGGTAAAAAGTAGGCATGAGAGCGTGCACTGGTAACTCCAGAGCTAGTGGTCAAAATGGGTTGATCCAGGGGGCTTGCTGACCAGTAAGCTGTAGAGCCAGTGAGAACCCCTGCCTCAAAAAGTAAGGTACAGAGTAATTGAAAAAGACTTTCCGATGACTTCCACACATGCTGGTGTGGATGGACATACTTGCACACACACATGTATACATGCATACAACACACAGCTGAGTCTTTCAAAAGTAAAATGAACAATCTGAGGTGTTTCTTGCAGCATGCGATCTCATTACGACCTTGGTTCTTAACCCACAAAATGGGTTAATCTATCTTGCGTGGGTCATCATGCCACATAACACTGAGACACACTGCCTGAAACACCTTGATTTGGATCTGCCACGACTGTGTTACTAACGGAAGTGTTTTCACTATACATACGGAGTTTTCTGCTTTCATAGAAATAGAATGGTTTTTTATTGTGGAGAACAAAGAATATCCCCCACTGTTATTCCTCAGCATGCATCAGATTAGCCTATCTTTGGATTGTATTATGTCAGAATGTTTGATTTTTTTTTAAATTGATATTGAAGGTGTTTAGTTGAGCTTCATTTAAAAAAAAAATCACTAAATGGGGCCTGAACAAAGAGACACTCAGTGATTAAAATGTTTCTCTTGTTGAAACATGAGGACCCCAGCACCCTTGTAATAAAAAACAAAACAACAAATTTAGGTGTCTTTGCTGCTTTTCTATTGCTTTGAAAAGAGACCATAACCATGTTGCTTGGAGAAGTAAGCATTGGTTGGGCAGTAGTGGTGCACGCCTTCAATCCCAGCACTTGGGAAGCAGAGGCAGGTGGATCTTTGTGAGTTTGAGGCCAGCCTGGTCTACAGAGTGAGTTCCAGGGTGTCCAGGGTCACACAGAGAAACCCTGTCTTGAAAAACAAAACCAAACACCAAACAACTTCCCTGAGAAGTAAGTGTCTAATTGGGAGCTTGGTTACAGTTTCAGAGGGGGAGGCCATGATCATTATAGTGAGGAACATGGAAGCAGGCAGGCATGGCCCTGGAGCAGGCACAAAGAGCTTACATTCTGATCTGCAGGCAGCAGGCAGAGAAAGAGAGAGAGACTGGGCCTGGCATGGGCTTTTGGACTTCAAAGCCCACCCCTAGGGACACACCTACTCCAACAAGGCCACTCCTCCTAATCCTTTCTAAACAGTCTGCCAACTGGGAAGCACATGCACATATCTGAGCCTCTGGGGTCATTCTAGTTCCAACCACCACACTAGGCGTGGCAACATGCACCTGTCATTTAGTGCTGGGGTGGAGACAAGAGGATCCTGGGAATCTGATGGCCACCAGTCTAACTGACCAGTGAAATACAGGTTCAGGGAGAGACCCTAGCCCAGAAAATAAGGAGGAGAGTGATGAGAAGACACCAGGCTCAGGTGGCTGGACTCAATACACACACACAGAGCACATGCATATACCACACACACATACAGAGAGCATATGTGTATACCACATACATACATACACACATACACACACAGAGCTCATGCATATACCACACACAGTCATACACACAAACAGAGCTCATGCATATACCACACACATACACACAGAGCACATGCATATACCACACACACATATACATACACAGAGCACATGCATATACCACACACAGAGAGAGCACATGCATATACCACACACACACACATATACACACACAGAGCACATGCATATACCACACACACACAGAGGACATGTGCATACCACACACATATACACAGAGCATATGCATATACCACACACACAGACATACACACACAGAGCACATGCATATACCACACACACACAAATTGTTAAATGAATTTTGGCCTGGAATTAAAACAGAATTTTCAATCATTTTTGAAATGGCCCTAAACATGTTTTTGATATTTCATAGTATGGACTATACATTAAAGATTACAAAATCTAAATATTAGCCAACTCTGTATATAATATATATTAGTATATCCAAATATGTTGGATACTCTATATCCTCTAGTAACAGATGGTCAGATAAGATTTTATTCTTTATATCAAAATAAAGAAGCACAGCCTTCCCACCAGGGTGCAAAGTTGCTTTTGTCATAAAGTTATAATTGAAAATTCAAAAAAAAAAAGTTGCTTTTGTCTTTAACAGATGGTAAATTATCTGTATACCAAACAATTATTTTAAAATAAATTCCTTATGACTTACTATCAGTAAATTCTTGCTATAAGTCTGCGGTTGCATGAATTTTCTCAGGAGGAAAAGGGTCACAAGTAACAAACATCAAGAAGCCCTGGCTGAGGGAACAGTAACAAGGTCAATACAGAAGCAAATATTTCTATTTTCCACCCTCGGCAGGTTGAAGCCAGGATGTAACAAGGAGAGCAACTGTGCTGCCAGCAGCTGCTAAGGCTCAGAGCTGAGTGGGACACAAGTTGGTGGTCTCTAGAGAAGTGGTTCTCAACCTATGGGTTGCAAGTCCTCTCACGGGGATTGCCTAAGACCATTAGAAAACACAGACACTTGCATTATTCCTCATAACAGTAGTAAAATCACAGTTATGAAGCAGTAACAAAATTGATTTTATGGTTGGGGGGGGTGGGGGGGCACCACAACATGAGAATCTGTTTTGAAGGGTTGCAGCATTAGGAAGGCGGAGAACCACCACTCTAGAGAGATGCAGCTGCATGCCGGACGAGAGGACTACCACACCGGGCCCTGCTTTGCACAAAATGGGTTCTACAGGGAGCTGGGGCTCCCAACGGGGTTTGAGAAACTAACTCAGGCCATGTGTGTTGAAGGTAGAAGCAGACCAGGATAGGTCTGGAGGGGAGGGTAAGGATTCCCAGACAGGGAAAGTGAGGACAAAGAGTCTGGGACCAGCTCTCAAAAGGTTAGTATGCGAGGGCTGAGGGTAATCAGATGGTAAGAACAATGGTTAAGGGCCTCGGAGGGTCAGGGCTGAGGTCGGTGTGATGGAAGGTCAAGTTTGAAAGAGCATTACTGATATCATTGGATCAATTCATGAGGGTAGGTTCCTTTCCCATCCTTATGCCACAAACACCAAAATGGTGACACCCACAGGGAAGAGCCCTGAGCCTGTGACTGACAAGAGTTGATGAAGGGACATTGGGTACCTCAGAGATGTGTGTTCTACACAGCCCCAGAGTTCCCTGTGTGATGAAAAGCTCCAGTGGCCTCCTGTAGCAACTAGCATGACAAGGCACACGTCATCCCCGACATCTGGGATCTCATTGTATTCCTGTCTTAATCACAGGAGAAATTACCGGCAGTAACAACCCCCAGACTTATCCCCCCCCTCCGCCCCCGTCACACTGGCCCAAAGTAGCTGCAGACTCTCAAAGCATGAACTAGGTCTCCATCAAAAGAGGCGAGGACCCTCCTTTCCCTTGCTATCTTGGCTCCTCAGAACCATCTCCTGGTCCCAACTCTCACAGAGTTCTTCCTTCTTGGAACAACATAAGGCAGGCTGGGGTTGAGGCGATGGAAGCTAGGTGAACTCAAGCAAATCTAGCCTTCTTTATCCCTAAAATATAGGTGAGGACAGTCAAAAACACACATGAACTGTCAAAAACACGCGGAAGCAGCTAGTAAAGTCGTCTGCGTGGTGTGTAGTGGGTAAGTGGTTTTATCATGACTGAAAATGAGCTAAAAACAGTGGCGGGCTCCGGGCTGACCAGAGGGGTCCTGAACTTCTGGCCTCGGGAGGCTTTAGTCCTAACGTATCTCCCCAGAAGTGTGCTTGAACAGGCGCGTAGCACTGAGCTTATGAGGAGCTGGACCTAGGGAGCACAGGTAGGGAGGAAACAGCTACTCAAGAGCCCAAGGCAAAAGGGTTGGGAGTTCAAGGTTAGCCTGGACTACAGAGTGAATTCAAAACCAACCTGGGCAATTTAAGTAAAAAGAGGACATAGCTCACTGGTAGCATGACTGTCTGACACACGTGAGACCCCAGTGCAGGGGAAAGGAGAAGAAAGGAGGAGAGGTGCTGTGGTCCCGGGGGTTTGATTCCTGAGTGACTGGTTGGGTGGTGGCAATGAATGCTATCCCAGCAGAGAGGCAAGAAAGCCAACAGGCATTGGTTGGTGACCTCGCCCAGGGATGGCGGCTCTCCTACATTTTTGCTGCCAAGGCAAGCATCCAGAAGGATCTATAGACTTTGTTGGAAGCTCTGGGTCAGCCTGAGAAAAAAGCAGGACAGGGAAATTGTCACAGAATCCCCACCATACCGTACCCCTTACACCAGTGGAGCAAGTGATGGGGTTTGTGTGCTTCCCGCAGGCTCCCTCTGTAAAAACCACCAGTCGGTCCTAAAGTCAGGGCCAAGGAGAGCTTCCTGGGCAGGCAGCAGCTGCTGCTCTGTATTCCCCCATCACCAGCCTCTGGGAAGACTTTTTCTGTCTGTACCAGGGCAATTCTCCTGCCTTGTCCACCTTGGGTGCCCTCCTCCTTGACCTCTGTTTCCATGGAGAGAGAAAGAAGAAAGAAACCCCCATAGCACAAAATAATCCGGGCCCCTTCTGCATCATGACAGAGGACAACCATTTTTAGCTCCTGGCCTGTTGCAGACTCAGGAGCAAGGCTCAGAGCCTGGCTGCTTCCTTGTTGTTTTGATGAATGAAATCAGTCCTACCAGAGTGGGCATGGGGAGCGCAGGAGGCAGGGGGCGGCCCTCTGACATCCTGCAGTCCCCCAACCAGTGTTAATACAACAGGGAAAGACAAGGAGAGAGCCCTTATTCTGTAGGAAGAAAAGCCTCCATTTTGGGGAATTTACACAGCTTGGGTTGGCAGAACCCCAAGACCACCTTGCAGCCAGGATCCTCAAAAAAAAAAAAAAAAAAAAACCAATCCAATGAATGGAATACATGCCAGATGAACCCCAAATGGAAGAACTCTGAGTTGGGGAGGCACACAGGGTCCTTGGGGGAGGGAGGGCTGCAAAGCTCTGCTCCAGGACACTACGGCATCCATCCAGCATGTGGGGAACGTGCTGGTTTGCAGCACGCATTCCTGGTGATAGGCATGTGGTCTTACTCCCCCATCTTGCCTGCAGTGACTCCCAGTCAGACCACAGCTTCAGCCTGGTTACAGGTGGACATGTGGCACCGTGCTCTGCTCTGCTGACCTTGCACACCAAGAACATCTGTATCTGCCTTTGCTCCTCTTGACTTGTGTGTGGGGGGGTGCTTCTCAGTGCAGTAGGCTGTATACATGCGATTATCATCTCTGGGTCTGTCTCTGGTGTCATCTTCAGGTTTGTCCCCATGCCATCTCTGAGGATCTCTCTCTCTCTGTTGTAATTAAAGCAGCGGGGCTAAGTTCCTGGCACCCGGCCGCAAACAGCGCGGGTAGCGTCCCACCACCCGGCTAGCTTTACCCGAAATAATTACATGGAAACTGTATTCTTTTCAACACTGCTTGGCCCATTAGTTCTAGCCTTTTATTGGCTAGCTCTTACATATTGATCTAATCCATTTCTAATATTCTGTGTAGCACCACGAGCTGGCTTACCAGGAAAGATCTTAACCTGCGTCTGTCTGGAGTGGGAGAATCATGGCGACTGCCTGACTCGGCTTCTTTCTCCCAGCATTCTGTTCTGTCTACTCCACCCACCTAAGGGTTGGCCTATCAAATGGGCCTAGGCAGTTTCTTTATTAATTAACCAATGAAAGCAACAGATAAGATACAAGACCCACCTCCATCATTTCTCTCTCTCTCTCTCTCTCTCTCTCTCTCTCTCTCTCTCACACACACACACACACACACACACACACGTCTTTGGTCCCAAGGAAGTCATTTACTCTGACCCCAAGGCTAAGTGTTCTTCTGCTCCAACACACAGGGGTCACACACTCTCAGGAATTCTTACCTGGAACAACATCACAGATTCAGACGATGCCAACCAACCCTGAGGAATGCCCTAGTGCTGAGAGAAGCACAGACAAGGCCATGGGGGCAGGGAGGACTCAGACATAACCAACTCTAGACACATTTTGGCAAAGAGCACACTGGAAGCCTCTGTGAGGACCGAGGAGGGTACAACCCTCCAGTCATCCTACCTGGGTGGGTTTCTTGACTTCTCTAGGCCTTCCTTGACTTCCTTGTTTGTAAAAGGGGTTAACACCAGCATTTGCCCCCTAGCATTGCTCTGGGGGTAAAATGCACTAGTGCCTGCAGCACAAGTCAAGTGTGCAAACTTTGCACAATTGCTGTGTGAGATCTGGAGGCTGTCTGTGCAGCAACACTTCTGCAGCTTGCAGCCCAGGGAGTCACAGACAGCCAAGGATGATGTAAAGAACCCTGTGGTGTCTGAGGTAGAAGGGACTTCTGATGTGGGGGGCCTAAAGAAGGCCTCTTGGCAGGCTGCTAAAATGAAAATTTGTATTTACTTCTAAAAAATATTATTGTTATCCTAGCAGCATACAAACTAATGGGTTTATTAACATATTTTCATATATGTAGACTGTTGAATTTCGCTCAGTGTGCGCACACACATAGAGTTGATTCTTGCCTTACATTCCAATTGAAATAGGGTCTCTTTTTTCCCACCTGTATTCACCAGGCTAGCTGGCCTCCAAGTACGGATGGATTCTTCTGGCTCTGCCTCCATCTCCCAATATGCATGTGCCAGGGTCATGAACTTGTGTTTCTGCGCACAGTTTGTACATGGGCCCTGAGGACCTGAACCCAGGACGGTCTTGCCCAGCAAGACTTTTATGCTCAGAGTCCTCTCCCGAGCCCCCATTCACTCTCTCTTGACTTTGTTCATTGACCTCCAGGCTCTGTTTGTTCCTATTCTCCAAGTAATGCAGCTCTGCCCCAAACTTGCTAGCGATGTGACCCAAAGAAAACTGTCCATCCACCCAGAAAGGTCACCCCTCCCCTTGGTTACTCGTGGTACTTTTATGTTTGCTTGTTTTTAAGTTTTCAAGACAGGGATTCTCTATGTAGCCTTGGCTGCCCTATAACTATGTAGACCGGGCTGGCCTCGAACTCAGATATCCACCAGCCTCTGCCTCCTGAGGGTTGATACTAAGGGTGTGAGTCAACACCCTGGGCCTTGAGACTTGGGTGTCTCCTCTATTCCAGTTGGTATCTCAAGGAATCTCTTCCAGTTACAGGCGCTCACTCCCTCAAAGTCAATATTGTGCATTTTCCACCTGGCTTCACGTCCAGCAATCCCCGAGTCTTCCAGTCACTTGCTCTTTGAAATTCCTTGAATCTCCACTTTACCCTAGAAGACACAGAGTCTCAGGGAGGTTCAGTGACTAGCTTAGACCACAAAGGTTAAAAGCAGGGCAAGGCCTCCTGACTCTTACCCAGGACTTCTGCCATCTTGTCATTTTATATCCCTGGCAAGATAAGGCCAACACACCCTTCAATGGACTCTTCACCCTCCAGGGCTGTTGGGGACTCTGATGAGGAAGACCACGGATGGGTAAAGATTCTGAGGCCAATACCCACCCGTACAACTCCAGGCAATTGCCTACCCACCCCACCACCAACCCCACTGATACATATTTTATGGGACCGTTCTTCTTCCTCACAAACGATGTCATTAATCTGCTCCCTGGCTGTGCAGAATAACATCCCTCAGGAGCAGCCCGCTTTCTGAATATTTTATCAGCCCTCATTCCTTCTCCCCAAACTAATATATATTTACAGAGTCTACCTCCTGCCGGGGGACCATATTGTTTTCTCTCAGTGCCGCAGAACTTAGACATGGAATTGCGAATAAGTAAAAAAAAGTATATGCCCCGCTATTGATGTTGAAAGTGAGAACCAATCATCTATCAAGCTGCGAGGGAAGCCAAGAGGAAGATTTGCATACGGTAAAAACAAAAGAAAAGGCAGGACAAAACAGAGCAAGTGAATGAGGCCCTGCTGAGGGAGGGAGGGACAGAAGGGAGCACCTCTCTTCCTAATGGGAGCGACTGTGTCCCTGCCCCATCTTTACTTCATTTGACAAATCTCAGCAGTGGGGAGAGCAAACAGCTATTTTGTTAGCGAAGTCAAAAACTTCCTACTTGGAGATCCAAGCTGGAGAAACTGAAGTTTTTGCAAAGTTTTACGATGCCATTTTGATTGTCATGGAATATTTATGACAGCGAGGATTTGAAGGCTCATGTGGCCCTTTTGCATTATTTCCTTCTAAGGCTCATGAGAACGGAAGGTAGAAGTAGTGACCCTCACCCCTCCCCCCCCAATTCACAAATGAGGGGAAGCAGACACGGACAGATAAAGCACTGCCTGGTTTCTGTGCTGGGACCAAGGTATCTATTAGGGAAAGAAGTGCCTCCCAGTGGCCATGTTGCATGTGAAGGTGGGAACTTGAAGGCAGCTTTGCAGGTGAGTGGAGCAGTTATTGGTACGTTCCTCTGGCACTCATGAAGAAGGCTCCAGCCGGGCTCACAGTTTTGGAGTGTCAGATAATGGTTTGAGGAGACAACATGGGAAGGAACCTACTTGAGAAGAGTTTGCACACGGGGGGATTTCTAGAGAAAGGCGGCAAATTTTAACTTCCCCTTTGGAAGGTGACTTTTCTTCCTCTACAGCCGCCAGCCCTCAACCAAGTCCACCAAGTTGTGGCGGGAAAGAACTTGCATCCGCTTTGGGGCTGGTTCAGAAAGGGTAAGGCAGCCGTCACAAGGAGAGATGGGAAGGGCTGACAGGCAGGAGGAGAGCTGAAGTGAGAGCGTCACTAGAAATCTCAGGAGATTTCTCACCTCACCCCTGCAAAGATTCGCATAGAGTGCCCAGACCCTTAGCCACAGAAGATGCATGCAATACCTCCACAGGTGCCTGGCACTTCAGACAGTATCAACCAGTACATACCTGCAGGCTTTCCCTCACATGCACCCCCAAAACTCATAAGTTAGACCTGGGAAGAGCTTCCCATCACCAATAACAGAATTATAACTATTAAATATTCTTTTTTTTTTCCTGGAATTTTCCATTTGACATTGCCAGTGTGCGATTGGTACAAACAGCCGGAGCAGAGGTGCTGGGAGAAGGTGCAGCAAAGTCCTCTGCCCATGTCTCACGAGTGGGGCAACTCAGTGGACAGGTGGCTGCACAAAGGAACTCCAAGTTCAAAGACAAAGGCAGGCATAGGGCCAGACAACACCCTCCACTGGGGCGGACAGGAAATGGTCTGCAGGTGTTCAGAACAGGGTCCTGGCCTCCCGCCTCCCACCTGGCCCCCACGAGTCTGTGTTCAGCCTCTCCCTTCCAGCTCAGCAGGGCCTCTCTCTACCCCAAACCCTCTGCAGCTGACTGCACATGGAACAGGCCAGGACTCCTGCACACCAGGTTCCTCTCTCCCACACCAGGGGTCAGGTTGAACCATGGACTTGCGCCTTGTTCATTTCAGAGTGACTCTGGCCTCCCCTGCCCTACTAGGCTCTCTCTGTGGCTCTTGACAGCCTGTGGCTTGAATAGCAACCATAGCTCCTTGGAAGAGCACCTGACCAATGTCCCCATTTCCCTTAGAACACTGCCAAATGGGTCTCACTCTCTTTTGCCAGAATCCTCCTGTCAGTGTGCACCTAATGTAGCAGAGTCACCTCCTCGGAGTGACACCAAAGTGGGACACATGCTGAAGGGGTACATTTGTGTATGAAAAAAAGGGGGGAAACAGCTCAGTGGGGTCACCAGCTGGGCTGGTTTTGTGTCTTTCCAAGACTTTAGGTCAGCACAAAGAGTCTGGTTCAAGGAAGAGAGAGAAGAGAAAGAGGAGGAAGATAAAAAGGAGGAGGGAGGGGAAAGGGTCAGGAGGAGGAGGGAGAAGAGGAGGCAAGAGAAGAAGAGGGAGGGAGAGGAGGAAGAGGGAGGAGAGAAAGGAGAAGGGATAGAAGAGAAGCATCAGATCAGAAGGGAGTGTCTACCACCCCAGGTGGCCTGTGCTCCATGATATAGGCCCCCTTCAGACACCCCCTCAATTATTCAGGCAAACAGGGCTGGGACAGAGGTTTCTATGATGGTTCCATTGACATTTGTGTGGACCAAAAGAGAAAAGAATTTTGTTCCGCCTGCTTATTCCCTAACCTTCTATCTGCGGATTAGCAGATCAAAGGCAGATTTGGGGCAGCTGAGGGATGGCAGTGGTTTTGTGAAGCAGTTCGAGCTCCATCTTTCATGATCAACTAGGCTTAGGTCAACGATAAACAAACAGCGGTTTGAATGCCTCTAATTGGGCACATGGGTTACCTCTGAGCTGCAGCGTTCCGGCTGTACTAACAGCTAAAGACCCAGAGCAGAGGCCGATGGAAGGGTCCAGGGAGCATCTTGGGTGGCCAGGGCTTTCCTCCTCAGCAGAGCGCCAACACTGCTACCAACTAGCCAGGTGGCATGAGGCAGGGAGTCCCTCAACCTGCCTGCACCTGCATTAGCTCAGTTCTAAGGTGGGCGATGAGTGTTTGGATAGTCACCCTGTACTGGGGTCTCGTCGTGGGCCAGGTATGGCACTGTTGAAAAGGACACTACCCTCTCCAGAGTTTAGGGACCAATGCGTGACTGGCAACAACAGCAGAGGACTTGCGGTGTAGAGAAGAAAACACAGGGGACCAAGCATGTGGCAGCATGAAGATCCAGGGCCCCTGCTCCTGGGCTGAGTGACAGAGGGCAGCTGGTCTCTTGTTCTGAGCCTCAGCTTTCTCACAAAGTCTTGGAGTTGGAAAGAGAGACTCCATGGGAAGCTCCAGAGGCCCCTAAAGTCAGTGTGAGCATCCTTCCACCCATGTCCTCCTGAATGATTTGGATGAATACGAGCTAGTCACTCACCTATTGGCCTCTGATGCTACCCTAGCCCTCTTTCCTCAGCTACCTGGCTTCTACTTTGGCTTGGCCAACATATAGAGCTCAAAGAAGAAATGCCCAAAGTATCCCTGGACCCCCAAAGGTTTGCTTAAGCAAGCCCTTTTACTGAATTCCTTCTAATGAGAGCTCAGCAAGGACAGGACTAACAAGGCCTCCACCAGCACTCCGTGTTGGTCATTCCTCTGTGAAGTCATGGCTCAGCAGTTGCTCCTCACTGGTCTGAAGCCTCTGACGCTCTGAATGAAGGCTTTGCCTCTCACTTAGGAGGATGCTCAAGGACAGAGCCCAACAGTAAACATTGCAAGCCAACCAGATTCTGAGTGTGCCATGGGCATAGGCCAAGTGGGACAGAGAATTCAAAATGTTATCAACAAGAACCAGGACTGCCCCTTTACTGAGCACTTATACCCACAGGCTTGTAAGCTGGTCCTACACACAGGGAAGCAAGGAAGCCCCAGAGAGCCACAGTTGGGAAGTCCTGTGCTGAGCAGAAGTCTTGGGTCAGGGTCAGCACTCTGGACACAGCCCCTGGGACAGCAAGTAGCCTCTGAATAGATGCTATCTTCTCTCTCCCTCCCTCCCCTAACCTCTCCGCTTGAGCTGCGGCTGCACAGGGCACCTCTATCACTGCACACTGCAATGTCAAGTTGTTCATCCAATGATGAGAACACGGGAAGAACTCCCCAAGCTGTGGGGACACAGGAATAGAGTTCTCTTAGCTGTGAGGTTGGCTCTTACCAGATCAGAGGCCTAGACCTGTACAAAGAATGAATCTATGCTGTGCCTGGGCTTGACTGTAGAAAGAATGAAACCCATGGGAGTCCACACACCTAAAGGGCTGCAGGGGTTAAGAAGAAATGTATGAAGATCACCAGGTGCAGATGCTCTGCAGCGGAAACCTGGGTGGATGCAAAGCAGACAGACGGGATGAAGAAAGACCTTGACAAAGATGCTATGACCTAGAATACCAAAAGTATCCTGAGATGGACTCTCCAGATAGGGAACACTGTCTATAGGAAACATGTGTGTATACATGTATGTACATGTGTATCTGACCTGTCATGCCAGTAGTCAGACTTTGTTATCCAGCAATTGCAGCAACAGAGGAGTGTTGTCCAGTGTTGGGGTGTGTGCGCTCCCCTCCCAAGCACAGAGCATTACTTAAGCTCCTATAGGTGATCCTGAAGGAGTAACGTCCCCAGGGCTTGGGGCACGCAGGTTCAGGACAAGGCTCATTGCCTGTGTGGCTGTACAACGCACCCCTCCCAGCTCTGGTGGGAGGGGAAACATGGCTCCAGGCTGTGAGTGGCCCCAGTACTGGCTTCAGACTAGTTACCACTGCCTATAGCTACCCAGCAAGCAAGGGGGTTCTTGGGTGAAGGCAGTGGACAGGTGGGTGATCAGTACACTTCCTGCAGGCCCCCAACCCCCTCCTGTGCACACCAGGTAAAAATAATCCTTCCCCGGAGACCCAAGGCTGCTGCTGGCAGAGGCAGACCTTGCGTAAAACATCCACGGTCAGGTTTCCCCCTCTGAATGGCTTCTTTCAGAGGTGCGGAGGTGAAAGGTTTATGGGTGGGATCGCTCAGCTTCCTGCAGGAGTTAGGGCAGCTCTGGCCTCCCTTAGCGGACCCCCCCTCTCTAGGCCTGGCACTTCAGCCCCCACGGCAGCCCATCCAGAGGGCTCCAGGCTGGGCTGACTGGAATAGCTCCTCTCTCTAGTTTTGTCTCCAAGCATTGCCCTGGGCTGGTTTGTGGAGGAAGAAAGTGGCCCTGAGGGGATTCAGACAGCCCCAAGTCTGCTTCATTCTGCTGTTTTTCCACACTGAGCACGTGTGCACCCCACCTTTCAAAGCTTACTTAGAGAGGTTGGGTTACAAAACCCACACAGCATGGTAAGTGTGGGTGTGATTTCAGGGCATCCCCAGAGGCTCATGTGCTGGACGCTTGGTCCACTATGTAGTGTTGTTGAGCAGTGGGTCTTTTCAAAGGTAGGCACTGGTTCAGGGTAGTTAGGTCATGGGCGGTCCCTCAAGATTAATACTTGATCTCTCAGGAGTCGATTGTTATTATAGAAGGGGGACCCACCTCAGGTGACTGACCCGGCTGCACAGCCAGTATACTCTCTATTTAGCTGCCATGCTGTGAAGTAGCCAGGGCCCTCATTAGTCCCTCACCATGTTGGGCACCAGGATCACAGGCCACGTGATAAACCTCAATATTTTATAAAGTACCCAGCCTCAAATATTTTGTTACAGCAACATGGAGGAAGCTAAGGCAGTCAGGAAGAGGAGGCATTCGGGTGATCTCTGCAGTTGGTTATGGTCTAAGGAGAGGAGAGCAGAGGGAATTGATTGAGAAGTAAAGAAAGACCCAAGAACAGTACCTACGGTCAGCAAGCCCTGGTCACGCTGGAGTCCGTGTCCTCCCATAAACCCAGCCCCACGCCTGCTTATTCCTTTCTCTGCTCCCCTCTCCCCTCCTGTCTTCACTTCACTCTTTCTCTCTTGGTCTTTACTCATTTCTGATAACTAGTTTGGGTTATCAGTTTGACTACATGTAGGATTAAGAAGCAGCTGGGCACATCGCTGGGGCATTTTCTGGATGGGTCATTTGAAGTTGGAAACCTCACCCTACATCTGGGCCACACCTGCTAGTGACAGCCCACATAAAAGGACAGGGAAGAAGGAAGGAAGCTTTTGCCTCCTGCCTACTTGTCCTCCCTCTCTCTGGTAAGTTCATCTATCCTGTTCCTGAGGCATCCTTTTGCTGATATTAGAACCTGTGTTTTTGGGATTCCAACATGGACTGAAGAATACCCCAGGGACTCAGCACCAGATCAGAACTGCTTAGACATCCAGTCTGTCTTAGACATCTGGGCCCTTGGTCTTTCCCTGGGAAGACAGCCTTGTTGGACCATCCAGACCATGGCCTGTAAGCCACTCTAAGAAACACACACACACACATACACACACACACACGGTCCTTTCAAGAACCCCAACTAATACAGCATTGAACTATATTCTTATATTTTCCTCATCATAAAGGCATATGCTTGACAATTAAAGAATACAGAGAAGCTGGAGGTTGAGGAGACAGAAAGGTGCTCACTGCACAGCATGACGGCCTGTGTTCAGATGCCCAGTGCCCATGTAAAGTAAGGAGAGCATCCCAGGCCAGAGAAGGTAGAAGTAGACAGATCCAAGGTCTAGCTGGCCAACCATAGCCAAACTGGGAAGCTTCAGGTTTTGTGAGTGATCTTGTCTCAGAAAAGAAAGTGGAAAGCAACTGAGGCATGTACTCAATGTCAACCTCTGACCTCCACAGACCTATGGTCACATGTATAAGCACACACACACACACACACACCAAATGAAATAATAAATACATAAAAATGGAAGCTAAATGTGGTGTTGCACACCTGTAATCAGGAGGCTGAGTCTAGAGGATCAAGATCTCGGGTCAGCCTACATGCACAGTAAAATTGTCAAATAAATAAATGGAGTTCAAGTTATCTACCACTGCATAACAAATCACCCAGACTTCCTGTCAAAGAAATGCAGTTCCATAGACATGAGGCAGAATACAGCAAAGGCTCTACACTGCCTCACCGTGTCTAAAGCTACTCCTGAGGAAGCAGAAGTAGCTAGAAACTAGAAACTTCTAGAAGCTTCTTTGTTCCAGTGTGTGGCTTGCGTATTAAGACGAATCAGCTCACATTGTTGACTTAAGTGTCTGCTCACAGCTCCTCACATGGCCCAGGCTTCCTCACAAAGTAACGGCTCTGAAGGACACAAGAGAGGGGGTTCTGACCAGAAAAGGGAACTCTAGTGTCACTTCTGCGGTGTGGGATCAGCCAAGGCAGTCAGTCCAACCCATCTAGAATCAAAAGAAGGGACTATAGATCTTGCTGGGCACTCCACAGGAGGCTCCTAAAACCCCACCTTCTTCAAGGTACCATTCCTGTACTACAGAGATCGAGTTCCTGAGATCTAGATCCTGGAGTTACAGGAGCGCCCCATCACACCTGGAGTTTCACACCTGGAGTCACAGGAGCGTCCCGTCACACCTGGAGTCACAGGATTGTCCTCCCATCACACCTGGAGTCACAGGATCATCCCATCACACCTGGAGTCACAGGAGCGTCCCATCACACCTGGAGTCACAGGAGCGTCCCGTCACACCTGGAGTCACAGGAGCGTCCCGTCACACCTGGAGTCACAGGATCGTCCCGTCACACCTGGAGTCACAGGATCGTCCCGTCACACCTGGAGTCACAGGATCGTCCCGTCACACCTGGAGTCACAGGATCGTCCCGTCACACCTGGAGTCACAGGATTGTCCTCCCATCACACCTGGAGTCACAGGAGCGTCCCGTCACACCTGGAGTCACAGGAGCGTCCCGTCACACCTGGAGTCACAGGATCGTCCCGTCACACCTGGAGTCACAGGAGCGTCCTGTCACACCTGGAGTCACAGGAGCGTCCCGTCACACCTGGAGTTAGTTACAGGAGCATCCCCGTCACACCTGGTGTAAAATAAAATCTCCTTATCAATACAATAGGAGTGCCCTTTATCAGGCTTTAAAAGAAATAGATACTCATGGCTGAAGCTTTTTAATTTTGAAGACTCTAAAAAGTATAAAAAACCTCACCATTATCTCCTCACCAATATACTCATTTAAATGTTTTGTTTTCTCTTACACAATTTCATACTTTAAGAGTACTTTGTTCTTATTTCCTTCCTTCTATCCTCTCATTGATCTCCATTGATCTCCCCTCCCATTAAACCCCTTCTTCTGAACAAGGCCCCTCCCACTTTCATTTCTTCTTTCTTAGCCTGCTACATTTCATTAGTTACTTTTAAATTTTAGTGTGTGTGTGTTTTGTTGTTGTTGTAGCCACGTGTATGGTATATGCACATGTAGGTATGTGCACTCAGGCATGCCTCAGAGGTCAGAAGAGGATGTTGTGTGTCTGACCTTGCTCCCTCTTACTCCTTTGAGACAGGGTCTCCCATTGAATCTGGAGTTCGGCTGGTGGTCAACAAGTCCCAACCATCCTCCTCTCTCTTCTCACCCAATGCTAGGACTGCAGGGGTGTGTGACTATATGCCTGGCTTTTTACAGAGGTGCTAAGGGTTACAATTCATGTACTCATGCTTGCACAGCACACAGAACACACACAGCACACACAACACACATAGCACAGCACACACAGTACACACAGCACAGCACACATAGCACAGCACACACAGTACACACAGCACACACAGCACACACAGCACACAGCACACACGGCACACACAGCACAGCACACACAGCACAGCACACACAGTACACACAGCACAGCACACACAGTACAGCACACACAGCACACACAGCACAGCACACACAGCACAGCACACACAGTACACACAGCACACTCAGTACAGCACACACAGTACACACAGCACAGCACACACAGCACACACAGTACAGCACACACAACACACACAGTACAGCACACACAGCACACACAGCACACACAGCTCACAGCACACACAGCACAGCACACACAGCACACACAGCTCACAGCACACACAGCACACACAGCACAGCACACACAGCACACACAGTACACACAGCACACTCAGTACAGCACACACAGCACAGCACACACAGCACACACAGTACACACAGCACACTCAGTACAGCACACACAGCACAGCACACATAGCACACACAGTACACACAGCACACTCAGTACAGCACACACAGCACACAGCATACACAGTACACACAGCACAGCACACACAGCACACACAGCACAGCACAGTATGTGCTCTTCCCCACCAAGCCATCTCTTTAGACCCCATATCATATGAACTTTTTCATTTTTCTTTCTTCCTTCCTTCCTTTCTTTTCAGTTTTTCAGTTTGTGTGTGTGTGTGTGTGTGTGTGTGTTCTGAGACAAGGTTTCTCTGAGTAGTCCTGGCTGTCCTAGAATTAGCTCTGTAGACCAGGCTGGCCTGGAACTCAGAAGTTTGCCTGCCTCTGTGTCCTGAGTGCTGGAATGAGAGGTGAGCACCACCACCTGAGCCCATGTGTACATTTTAACCCTGATTTTTGTACTTAATATTACAGGATGGCCAAGTTCACACTTCATTCATTTTCCTCTACAACTCTTTCTCCTCTCTCTCTCTCTCTCTCTCTCTCTCTCTCTCTCTCTCTCTCTCTCTCTCTCTGTGTGTGTGTGTGTGTGTGTTTGTGTATGTGCATAAGAGAAACAGACACACCACAATGTATGTCTCATTGTGAAGCCTGGCTGTCCTGAAACTTGCTCTGTAAGTCAACCAGGCTGGCCTTGAACTCACAGCGATCTGCCTGCTTCTCCTTCCTAAGTGTTGGGATTAAGAATGTACGCCACCATGCCCAGCAAAGTAATGACCACAAAGGAATACAATCTGTACTTTCAAATGCCCCTTCCTGCTGGGTGTGGTAGCACATGCGTATAACATTAGCACTTGGGGCGCTAAGGCAGGAAATACCTGAGTTACAGGGCAGGACAGCCTGGGCAAGACCCTGTCCCTAAAAGTGAGCAAATGAACAGCACTTTTTCCCCTGAGTCATATGGATGAGTTACCTTGGTTCACATGCTTTCTGTTGTCAGCTTCTCACGCTGTTCCCACCTGAGCCAGCAGTGATGACATCTGGAGTGTCAGTGTACAGTGTGCAGTGGCAGCTGTACCGTGCACACATTACCTCCTCCTCTGATCATTATTTCCATCCATAATGTCTAATACTTACTGAGCACCAACTGTGTGATGTGGGATTTCCCTCTGTATGCCGTGAATACCATTGGTTAATAAAGAAACTGTCTTAGGCCTGCAAAAGGCAGAATATAGGTAGGCAGGGAAAACTAAACCAAATGCTGGGAGAAAGAAGGCAGAGTCAGAGAGAAGCCATGTAGCCCCACCGGAGACAGATGCGGGAACTTTACTGGGTTAGCCACAGCCATGTGGTGATACACAGATTACTAGAAATGGGTTAAATTAATATGTAAGAGTTGGCCAATAAGAAGCTAGAGCTAATGGGCCAAGCAGTGATTTAATCAATACAGTTTCTGTGTGGTTATTTCGGTTCTGGGTGGCCAGGATGAACAAGCAGCCTCCTATTACAACTGTGAACCCACCACCCTTCTGCTTTGTATGAAATTACTAATTATAATTCTCACGACTTTATAGGTGCCCCCTCCATATTACTCACAAGGGAGCTGATGCACAGAAAGGTTGATAACCTGACCTTCTCTGCAAGCTGTAGTGCCAAGCTGAACCTGGACCCAGACCTATATCTGTCTGATTCCAAGCCCAGGGCTAAAGACACTGCACTGGTATTGCAGCCGTCTGGACTGACTGGGAAACCAGGGCTGAGTGGGGTGTGAGGGCCCAAGCTCCGTGCCAGAAAGGCAGCAGGTGTGGCCTCCCGTGCTGGGCTTGACCTCGCTGGCCAACTGACACTGAGCTGGGGGTGGAGGCGTGGGAGGCTGAATATAGCTCAAGCTGTCTTGGACTTTGGTGACTTTTAGGAAGAAAAGTCAGGTGACAAGTTCACTGTCCAGTAAGTGAGCAAGGCTAGGACGGACCCCTTTGATTTCTGTCTCCTATTGTCAACTTGACTGAATTGAGAGTCACCTGGGAAATTAGAGAGGCACATCTCCAGGTGTGTCTGCGAGGGCCTTCCTTGAGACAACTGGGTCACGAGGGGCTGGCCTAAGAGCTGGATTTATGACATCTCAGCTTGTGCTATATTCAGCCCTATTTATATTTAGGGAGGCATCAGAACATAGGAGATGGGGCTTGGTTACAAGAGGTAGGTTACTGGGAGGGCAGGTTTCGGGGACATATCTGCCCTGGCTAGCCATGAGGTAACAACTCTTCTATGCTACATGTTCCTGCAGCCATGACATTTGCCCAAGCACATGGATCTAAGTGACCGTGGACTGAAATCTATGAAATCACATGCCCAGATAAGAAATCCCTCCCTTCTGGTGTTCTCTCAGGCATTCTGGTTAGGGTGGGACAAGCTCCCCAGCCCTCCCTCACAGCCAAGCTGCTGCCTTTGAATCCGCCCACCTCTCCCGACCCTCAGGTCCCCACTACGGTAAAAACCTCCTGGGGGCTTCCTGGCTTGACTCCGGGCTCCTATGTGCTATTCTTAACCAGACAGGCTTTACTAATATACCAATCATGGGGCCAGAGAGATGGCTCAGCAGTTAGGAGTATTTGTTACTCTAGAAAAGGACTAGGGTTGAGTTCCCAGGACCCACATGGTGGTTCATAACCATCCAGAATTCCAGTTTCCTATTCTGATATCTTCTGACCCAGGTATTCACAGGGTGTATATACACACATGCAGGCCAACATTCATACACATAAAGTAAATGAATCTGAACAATAAAGGTTTTAAGCATCACTTAAACTAAGTCACCTCTTGGCTAAAATGTTTCTCGGTTTTCACTACTTTGAGTGAAAGACAAAACTCTCAACTTGTCCTAAGAAGCCCCAGAAGACTCAGCTCCAGACCAGACCTTTAGCATCGCCGCTAAGGTCTTGTCACTCTGCATTTGGCTGCCCAACCTGTCTCAGGTCCTTGGAAGCAAGCTTCCCCCTTGCCACTGGGCCTTTGCAATGCCCTTCCCTGGATAGCTCCTCCCTCCCTTAGCTTCGTGACTTTCCCATTGTTTTCAAATGTGTAGAGAAGTTCTGGTCTCACAGTATTATATAGAAACCACATAGATGTCCCATGTCCCCTGTCCCCAAGATGCACACCCTCTTCCATTAGCAACATCTCCCAGCAGAGAGGTACATCCACTACCAGCAGTGGGTCTACACCGGCAAAGCGTGACCATATATCATATATCATATATGGGGGCTCCTTCCGCGTGTTATCTATCCACAAATTTGAACAAATTTATAGCATGCATTCATCAGCATAGTCCAGAGGCATTTCACTGTCCTAAAACGTCTCCACCTCACTATCCACGCCTGTCTTTCCCTGGTCCTGCTTTTTCAGGAACCTCATTCTTGGCAGCATACCATATGACTTTTCTTGGTGGTGTGCATTTAAGTTTTCTCTGAGTCTTTCTGTGTTTTGGAGGCTCATGTCTTTTTTTTTTTTAACACCAAGTAACATTCCAAGCTGCATTCCACCTCTCTGTAATTTATTTTCATGCCTACTGAAGGAAGATTGCTCCTCCCAAATCACCAAGTGGGAGCAATTATGAGTGAAAAGCTATGAGCGTCCCAAGTGCAGGTTTTGGTATGGACATACGTTTTCAACTGCTTTGGACAAACACCAAAGAATGCAACAGCTGGCCCGCAGGGGAGAGCAGGTGTGGTTCTGCAGGATACCACCCCATGTCTTCCCGAGTGCTATGGCTTCACCTCTCCAGCAATGCGCGGTAGTCCCATGTTCCACAGCTATGCTAGCATTTGGCGGTATCATGTTGTGGGTTTAGCCATTCCCACGAGATCACATTGGCAGCTCACGGCTATCCTGTTTACATTTCCCCAAGACACATGATGGGAGTATCCAAGAATATCTTTTAATGAGCTCTTTCCCCATCTGAGATTTGTTTTGTTTTCCGAAACAGGATTTCTCTGTGTAACAGCCCTGCCTGTCCTGAAACTCAATTTGTAGGCCAGGATGTCCCCGAACTCATAAGATCCGACTACCTTCACCTCCTGAGTTCTGGGATTAAAGGTGTGTGCCACCGCACCTGCTCACGCCGTCTGTCCATCTTTGATGGTGTCAATGTCTGCCCCTGTTTTCACTGGATTGCATGTTTATTTACTGTTGAGTTTCAAAAGTTCCTTGAATGTTTTGGATAACACTTAGCAGGCAAGTCTTGGGCAAATATTCCCCCTCCTTCTGGGACTCATCTTTTGGCATTGTCTTTCACCACTGAGGTTTTGAAATGGCATGATCTTAGCTTACCCAGTCTTTCTTCCACAGATCACCCTTTATTTCCAAGTTGTCTGAGAAGTCACAGCCTAACTTAGGGTCGCCTGCATGCCCTGTTGTCTTCCAGGAATGATACAGTTTTGTGTTTTACACCAGATCTACAGTCCATTTTGCATCCCTGTTTGGGAAGGGCGTTTGATCTGATCCAGGTTCATTTTCCTGCAGGTGGTTGTCCAGTTGTTCCAGTACCTTTCGCTGACAAGACTGACTTTGTCTCATTACACAGCCCTGGCTTCTGAGCTCTCCTCATGCCTCAAGTCTTGAAGCAACCTCCCCAAGAGAGCTTTTCCCTGTTTTCCCTACCCAGAGGAAGCCTCCTACAGCCTCTCAGAGCTGCCTTCCTCACACGGGACCCCGCTCAAGTGTCCATCACTCTGTTGGCCTATAATCTCTATGGATGGAAGCCATGGGTCTCCTCATGTCAGCACCTGGTGACACCTATCATATTTGTCCAGACACTGCCAGACTTTGAACTCACGGCCAGCAGGACAGTCCAAGGGGCACTCTAATTTTGCTCATAGATGTAACAGTCCTAACACAAGGCAGATATGAAGGTTACTATTCCCAGTAAGGTAAAGTCAAAGTCACCCCAAGTTCTCTATGGCTTCTTTTTTATTTTTACACAGACTCCTGCTCCTTGCTATGTAGCCCAGTCCAGCCTTAAACTCATGATTGTAGCAAGCTTTTTCATCAGTCACCAGCTCACAATAATGACACAGAAACTTATTAATTATGAAAGATTGGCCTTTAGCTTAGTCTTGTCTCAACTAGCTCTTATAGCTTAAATTAATCCACTTATATTAATCTACATTCTGTCAAGTGGCGTTACCTCTCTTCCATCTTGCACCTCCTGTTTCCTCTCTGTGTCTCACTGGTGACTGTGTCTTTCTTCCTCAGGGTTCTCTCTCTGTGTGTGTCTGGAAGTCCCATCTAGGCCTCCTGCCTAGCTATTGGCCTTTTATTACACCAATCATAGCAATACAGCTTCACACAGTATGCAAATATCCCACAACGCACGAGCACCCTGCCTCAGCCTCCAAGTGATGGGACAAATGCAGGCCTGTGCTACCCACTCTCTGTGTTAGCACACCCCACTCTCACGTCATTAGCACACCCCACTCTCTGTGTTAGCACACCCCACTCTCACGTCATTAGCACACCCCACTCTCTGTGTTAGCACACCCCACTCTCTGTGTTAACAGCTGTTTCATAAAGCCCCTGCGCCATCCACAGAACCCACCAGCAGGCAGATCCCAGTGTGAAGTTCCAAGCCAGGGCATAGAAACTCTAGAGCCGCCTCTCCAGCAGCCAGTGACCTCGGCCGGGTGACAGTCTTGACAAGGTGGCTCTGGGTTCAGGAGACCCACCCTACCCAGGCCAGAGAGTAGCCAGTTTGGTGAAGGTTCCTGCTTTGTTCTGTCTGGTTCCACTCAGCAGTGCCTGCCAGGAATGGTGCTTTTTCTACATAATGGCTAAATTCTCAGCAGTATTATTCTCTGCCTTTTTTTTTTTTTTTTTTTTTTTTTTGGTTTTTCGAGATAGGGTTTCTCTGTGGTTTTGGAGCCTAACCTGGAACTAGCTCTTGTAGACCAGGCTGGTCTCGAACTCACAGAGATCCACCTGCCTCTGCCTCCCAAGTGCTGGGATTAAAGGCGTGCGCCACCACCGCCCGGCCCCAGAACATACTTCTGATGTGGCAGGTAACCAGAGAGGGTCTTGGTCTCAGCAATTTGCTGAACATGGGGTTTTGTGCACGAACATGCATTATGACCCTTGGGATATCCCTCAGGAACCCCACCAGGCTCCTTAGAAGTTCTGCATACCACAGAAGAGGGGATGGGATAAAAGGTCAAAAGAGGGAGACTTGTGTGGCTGACCTAGGAGCCTCTAAATTGCTCAGCAAGGTGAGTCACAGGATTTATCCAATATCAAGGCTCAGGCATAGCCTTGCCCAGCAGGTAAGAGTACAAGCAATAATGTCTGTTAGGGAGGGATTAGGTTGAGCCTCATTCTTCTGGCTCTGTGACTTTGTAAAAAGGCAATCAACCTCTCCGAGCCTGCTGCAAAATGCGGCCTATGGGGGGTTGCCATTTACCTCACCACTGTGTCCCGCAGCAGGGCCTTACCTGTTAGTAAGTGAGGATTGCTGGAAACTGTGATCCCACGGAGTGACATGCGGAAGCTCTAGAAGTGTGGACTGATTGCTCACAGGTGTACCAGGCCCAAGACCAGCTGAGGCGCAGACCCCTCCAGAGGAACTTCCTGACCGAGCGAATGTGAACCCTGGCAGGGAGTGTGGTACCTAATTCACACTGGCCATTTTCCTTTGTTCATTCAACAAGTACCAGTGGAGGGCCACAGCTGGTGCCACCTGACACCCATTCCACAACCCCTAGGGCCAGCCAGGTGTCCCACAAGTCATTTGATTCCAACCTGGGCTCCCAAGGTGAGCGTCAGACTCCATAGGCTCAGGCCTGGGTCTCACAGACTGCTCACTTCAGGCCAGCCACACTTCTGCCAGAGTCCCACAAGCCCATCCCGGGGGGGTGGGTGTAATTTGCCAGCATGATTCACAGAACACTAGAAAGTGTACTTACAGTTGCTGGTACACTAGAAAGGGCACAACTCAGGAAGAGCTAGTAGGAGGGTGTGGGGCAAGAAGGACACGACACTCCCCACCCTCACGGGCCCCTCCAGGGCTGCACTGATGTCTCCGAGATATCTTACCTCCAGACTTTTGATAGCCCAGTCCTCCCCTCAGCTCCCTAAGTCGGGATGGGACTGGTAGCTCCACCCCTTTGTCGCACTGGTTTTTCACTGACTGCTTGGGGCCCACCCTGAATTACCCATTCCTATCCGGGAAGAAATGCCAAGGGTTATGGGAGATATGTGCCAGAACGAGGGTAAAGCTAAATACATTTTATCACACACCACCCATTTTCCAGGAGCTTTTTATTTCCCCAGTGGGTCAGTACACAGTCCCACGTGAGCTCTCCAGGCTGCCTATCCTTAGCTTTGTGGGACCCAACCCCAACTTTCTTACATACCCTTGAGTCACCAGACTCTGGGAATGTCTGCATGGCTCACGTTCACAGTAGACAAAATGCATTTGTGTCCAGGACTATTCATAAGGACTCCCTGCACCTCCAGTGCTCCTACATGGTAGAAATGTGAGCTACTAAAGAGCAAGAGGAAACAATTCTATAAAAGAAAACTTAAGGGGGCTGGAGAGATGGCTCAGTGGTTAAGAGAATTGCCTGCTCTTCCTAAGGTCCTGAGTTCAATTCCCAGCAACCACATGGTGGCTCACAACCATCTGTAATGAGGTCTGGTGCCCTCTTCTGGCCTGCAGGCATACACACAGATAGACCATTGTATACATAATAAATAAATAAATATTTAAAAAAAAAAAAAAGAAAACTTAAGAGCCAACCTTCAGATCTTGTCTTAGTTCGGGTTTGTATTGCTGTGAAGAGACACCATGACCATGGCAACTCTTATAAAGGAAAACATTTAATTGGGGTGACTGGATTACAGTTCAGAGGTTCAGTCCCTTATGATCATGGCCATATGCAGGCAGATGTGGTGCTGGAGCTGAAAGTGCTACACCTTGCAGGCAACAGGAAGTCGACTGACTGTCACACTGAGGGAAGCTTGAGCAAAAGAGACCTCAAGGTCTGCCCCCACAATGACACACTTCCTCCAACAAGGCCATACCTCCTGATAGTACCACTCCCCTTGGGGGGCATTTTCTTTCAGACCACCACAGATCTCAAAAGCAGAGATCAGAGATCCCAAGACCCAACACCAGAGTGCATTCACCCACTCCTGTCGCCTTAGCAGACATTGCTGTTCAGGTATCAATCCCTCTTCTGAACTCAGCAGACCACCACAATCGATCACCTGTGCGCAGCGTTTGAAGCGAGACTTCTGACTTCTGCCGCGAGCTGCCTCTTTTGCAGAAAATTGATCTAAAATTCCAAATCAAAGGAAAACTGTATAAGATTAAAGATTACCATTGGAATCTCTAAAGTCTAGACTAAGCTGGCCCTGAACTCACAGAGAGAATGCCCCTGGTATAACCATCATTTTACTCTCACGGGATCCCATAGAAAAAACATGTCCCCCATGACAGCTGGAAGTAATTCTAGAAGACAACATCCCCTCTCTCAACAAAGTTTGTCCTCAGGGGTAGGGACATCAATTAGAGGCTGATTATAATTGGTATAGGGTTGGGGGTTAGGGTGGAAATTATGTAGGCTCAGCGATCTCTTTGAAAAAAAAAAGAAGGGAAATTGGACAGAATAGATTAGATTAGTGTGAGCTTACTCACACTAATAATAATAGTGAGTAATAGAGTGAGCTATTATTTATAGGCAATTTACATTGGTATAGATTCTTGTATAGTGATACAAATTCAAATTATATTGAATTTTGTCTATAATATTTGTACACCAAGCAAAGTTATGTTGTCATATTGTATGCATGCATGTTTCTACCTCTGCTTAAGACATTTAGTATAGTGATACAATTTTAGGATATATTTATTACATTGCACTGTACATTTTGACCTCCAATCAAGATACTTATACATTGTTTACATTTTGAGGTCATTGTTCTAAATTTTTGCACAGTTGTTTAAAGATTGATTAATATTCTAATATGAAATCTTAGTCTTTAAGCTATATAGCTATTAAAAATTTTAGATCAATAGCCACCCATGTTTATCACACTTAAAGTTAGACTAATCAG
Organism: Chionomys nivalis; assembly: GCF_950005125.1. Lineage (NCBI taxonomy): Eukaryota > Metazoa > Chordata > Mammalia > Rodentia > Cricetidae > Chionomys > Chionomys nivalis. Next base: position 37,541,709 of record NC_080106.1, read on the forward strand.
GTTTTTTTTTTAGATACATAGAGATTGTATTCTGCATAGATCTCCAACCATTTCAAAGAGCTGCAGAATGTGGCATTTAAATAACTTAGGGTTCTGTTGACATGAGACACATCTGCTCCTGGCAGCACCAATCTACTTCAAGAGGATGATGAGCATTGAAGAGGCTCCTAATGGAGTTTGTTAGCCATTTGGGCAAGAAACTGCTCTTGCCTGAACTATTTGATGTTATGCTGTATGAACTAGACATGGAGGACCCACAGAGATGACTGCTGAACTTGCTTAAAGATGAGAAAGTCCTTAGGGATTCATGCTTAATAAAAGAGTCTACAAGACATTCTGCAGGACACAGAAGAAAGTTACTGACAAACTACCAATATAGGCAAAATTGTCTTTGAAATTCCCTGCTTCATTGAAAAGTCTGCTGGATCTATGGACCTGTAGGCTGAAGACGAATGCTCCAATGTTACAGAAGAACTTTGAGTGCCTGTGCAGGCAGCAAGATGTCTCTGTCAACTCTAGAGTATTGGAAGTTGAATACAATGCACTTCCTGTTTACTTAGGTAATATTATATCCTTCTGGGGTCTTTGATGAAGTTGAAGAATAGATAGTTATAATTGTAGTTTTCCTTAGTTATGATAAAAGATAAAGTAAATATAAGTATTGTAACTGTGATTCTTGCTTGATAACTGTTTTGTTATATGTAATTTTATTATGCAAAAAGAAAAGGGGAAATGGTGTAGGAAGTCCTTCTATATATGTGTTGCTTTTATTGGTAAATCAATAAAGAAGCTGGCTTGGCTTGTGATAGGGTAGAATAGAGCTAGGCAGGGAAAACTAAACTGAATGCTGGGAGAAAGAAGGTGGAGTCGGGAGATGTCATGGAGCCTCCAGAGAGGAAAGACACAAGTTGTCAGCTGGAACCTTGCCGGTAGGCCACAAGTCTCATGGTAAAATATAAAATAATGGAAATGGGTTAATTCTAGATGTAAGGGCTAACTAGCAATATGCTCAAGCTATTGGCCAAACAGTATTGCAAATAACATAGTTTCTGAGTGATTATTTCAGTTTTGGGCAGTCGAGAAATGAACGAACAGCCTCTACTAACATGCCCCTGCCTCCTGAGTTCTGGGATTAAAGGTATACTCTGCTAAGGCTGGCTAAAGCCTGGACTCCTAAGGCATAAGGTCTTCCAGCTAGGCAGTGTTCCTCCAGCACTGCTGTAGGTTGCTGTGTTGGTTGAGCACTGAACAATGGGCTGTCAAAAAGTTGAGGGTGTGGTGTTGCCTCACTTCAAAGGAGAGTCACAAAGTGGAAGTCAGGCCTCTGTTCCTTATCTGTCTCCCAGCCACTGGTGGTCAGAAACTTATCTAGAATTAACCTATTTCCATTATTTTATATTTTACCACGAGACTCGTGGCCTACCTGCAAGGTTCCAGCTAACAATTTGTGTCTTTCCTCTCTGGAGGCTCCATGACATCTCCCGACTCCACCTTCTTTCTCCCAGCATTCAGTTTAGTTTTCCCTGCCTAGCTCTATTCTACCCTATCACTGATGAAGCCAGCTTCTTTATTGATTTACCAATAATAGACAATGATGCAAACTGTGGAATATTCCTTTACATTGTATGAGTATATGTCACATGTCACTGTGATTGGTTTAATAAAATTGACTGGCCAATAGTTGGACAGGTAGAGGTTAGGCAGGACTGGCAGACAAAAAGTGAATGTGAAGAAGAAGACGAGGAGTCTGGGGAGTCATGAGGAGATGCAGAGGAAGCAGAAGATAAACTTGCTGCACTGAGAAAAGGTCCTGAACCACATAGCAGAGTATAGATAAGAAATATGAGTTGATTTAAAATGTAATAGTTAATTAGTAATAAGCCTGAGCTATTTGCTGAGCATTTAAAATTGATAAGTCTCTGTGTGGTTATTTGGGAACAGGCTGACAGGACAGAAAAGTCTGCCTCCAGCAAACTTTATTTTTGATAGAAATGCTTTCTATGAGAACCAAATAGCTAAAGACATTGCTGCTGACTTCCTGGGTGACAATCTCAAGGGTTATATATTCCAGATCAGTGATGGGAACAACAAATACATTTTTTTCATGAAGCAAAGCATCTTGACTCAAAGCAGAACATGTGATTGACTAAGAGATATTCTTGCTAGAGACCAAGGAGACTCTGAGAGAGGAAGCACAGGTCTGTTCAATATACACAGTGGGCATAAAGCTGTTTGTTCTCAACATGGTTACCTTTTTTAAAAAGAAGAAAAAAAAAAGGATATTCCTGGACTGACAAACACTATTGTGCATTGGTCACCGGGTCTCAAAAGCGCTAGCAGAACTCCCAAACTTTTCAGTATTAATAGCAAATGATATGCAATGTGTTGTTAGAAAGCCCTTTGATGGGCTAGAGGATGACTCAGCAGTTAAGGGCACTAGCTGGTCTTCCAGAGTCCTGAGTTCAATTCCCAGCAACCACATGGCTGCTCACAACCATCTATAACTGTAGTCGCCTGGGATCTGATACTCCCTTCTGGAATGCAGATGTACGTGCAGACAAAACAGCCACATACAACAAATATGTAAATAAACAAATCTTTAAAAGAGAAAGGAAGAAAGAAATAAAGCCCTTTAAAAAAAAAAAGAAAGGGCAGCAGCCCAGGGCCAAAGCAGCCAACACTGAGCATCTGGTTGTTCCCCATGTCCTGCAACACAAAAGCTGGCACAAGGCTCTGAAAATAACGCACCAAGGAAAGTAAGGAGGAAGCTGCGGAAAACGACCAACTTTTGGCCAAAGAAAAATGCCAGGAACAGATTGCCAAGAGATGTAGACTGCTTTCACTAAGAGCTTCTACTTCTGAGCCCAGCCAAAAAACAAAAATCTTACGGGTGGTGGTGGTGCACGCCTTTAATCCCAGAACTCTGGAGGCAGAGGCGGGCACATATCTGAGAGTCTGAGGCCAACCTGGTCTACAAAGCGAGTCCCAGGACATCCAGGGCTGTTACACAGAGACACCCTGTCTCAAAGAAACAAACATAAATAGTAAGAATCTGTAAGAGTAAGAAATAAACGGTCAGATTTTGAGTCTCAAAAAAAGAAAAGGAAAACCGTGAGAGTCATTCAGAGGCAGAGGAGAGAGGGAAACGCAGCCTGCTTTCTCCTTCAGGCTCTCAGGTCAAATCAATCATCGGCATTCAGTGTCAAATCAAATCAGCCATAAGAGCCCCTCAGCCTTAGCACCCTGTCCAGAATGCCAAATATGCCTGATTTCAAGGGCCATGGAGCAAACGCATTGAATTTGCTATCTATACCCTGGACATCTGACCCAGGAAAGCCTAGAAAGAGGGTGTGACTAATCTTCCTGAGCACCTGTCTGGTGTCATTGTGCATTCTGTGGCTTTACAACCCTCCACAACTGTGTACAGTAAAGTGCATTAGCACCAAGATAGATACTGTTGCTGTTTGGACTAGAGAGCCCCAAATCTGGTACCTTTTCTGAGGAACTCCTCAGATCACGCAGCTTAGGGAGAAATTAACTCATCTCCCACTGCAGATGCTAAAAGGACTGGAAACTCATCGTGGACTCCCTTACAGCTAGGTGCCAGCATATGACTTGAATGCTGACACTCAAATGCACCTATCTGGATATAAACATGAAAAGAGTTAAAAGCTCCACTTGGTATGTAGGCAGGGGAGAGCCATAAGCAGAGCAGCAGGCACAGTCCAGGGAGCAAAGCAATGAGTCCCGCAAGTCAAGGACAAACAACTTTACAGTGTACAATGAAGTGGTCAGAAAGCCACAGAGGGAGGAAACAAAGGACCAGGGAGGTTGAGAAAAGATGCGCAGCTGCTGGTGAACAGGAAGCGGAGGGATGGGATGACAGGACGGGACGCGATGTGATGCGATGCTTCCTCACATATGTCTGACCACAGTGTGACAGTCTGACAGGTATGAGCAGCCTCTCCTTCCGGTTTTATAGAACAAAGGTGATGAGGCATGTGCCCTACCTGCGACATTTTGAGTGCACAGAAACTCTCTCATGTTGGAGGAAGTGATTTATCCTCCAGTGCTCAGGAACACTGCGGAGAGGGGAAGTCCATGGAGCAGCAAAGCTCCCAGTAGCTGCAGCACAAGTGGCCTTCTCTGGGCTCTAAGCTCTTCCCTGCACACCCCAACCTTCTGCGCACACACTGCCGTGCTCTATGTACACTGCATGGCAGGCAGAGTGGGGGCATTGTGCACAGGCACTAAGAGAGGTACTTTCTGTTAGAGGAAGGGAATGGGAGACAGACCCTCTACAGCGGAGACCGTTATGTGCGGCCAGATTTCTCCTCAGGACAGGGATACTCGCTCTTTCCTCCATCTCCCAGAAGGGCTGTTTGATGGCTCATAGCTGAGATCCTCTACTGACAGTCTTTACTGGACACAGCAGCCCTGCCTATGGTGGCACATTCTCACAGGGGAGCCCATGGTAAAGGACAGGTCAGGGCAGAGGTGAGAAGGCCCTTAGTCTCTTCCTTGAGTCAGCTCAGAAGGGCTGCTCCTCCTCCAGGGGGCCCCACAGGATCATCCGAGGTCCCGGACAAGACTCTGCTAGGCACTTAGCATTCAGGACTTAGTCTCTGGTTGTTGGTAGAATACAGAAAGCACCTGCCAGGCAGAAGTGATGCAATTAGTAAGGTCTCACTGAGGCAAGGGGCAGGAGGAGAAAGCACTGAGTGGCAGGATGACCCAACATTCTGGGGTGTGGCTGACTGTCGCACTGTCCCTGCACTGAGACAGACAATGGAGGGCTGACAGAGGTTGGTTACCAAGTGAGGGAGAATGCAAGACTCAGAAGCGGTGCAAAGGCTTTTGTGTTATGTGCTTGTCAAGATATAGCCAGTTCTGCTTCCTCTCCTAGCATCGGCCAGTAACTAGCATCAACACATAGGATGACCAGCGTGCTGGGCCTGCTTAAGGAAGGGAAAGGCTGTGTGATGAGGAGTGGAATGGCCCCTATAGGCTCGTATGTTTAAGTACTTGGTCCCCATTGGTAGAAGAGTTTGGGAAAGATTAGGAAGTCTGGCCTTGATGGAGGAGGTTCACAGTGGGTGGGTGGGATGTCAAAAGCCTCATGCCATTCCCAGTATCTCCCAGTCTCTGCCTCTAATCTGCAGAGCAAGGTGTAGGCTGTCATGCCCAACTGATGGCATGTGCCTTTAGACCCAGCACTCAGCAGCCAGAGGCAGGTGGATCTCTGAGTTCGAGGCCAGCCTGGTCTACAGAATGAGTTCCAGGACAAGACAGCGAGAGCTACACAGAGACACCCTGTCCCAATGAACAAACAAAGATGAAGTTCTTAGAAACTGTAGGCTGAAATTCAATGCTTTTTTTTGTTTTTGTAAGTTGCCTTGGTCATGGTGTTTTATCACAGCAATGGAGAAGTAACTAAGACAGACTGATGGGTACTTGGGCAGTCTATATGGTGAGGGCTGCGAGGATGCCCTCAGAATTCAAACCTGAAGCTTCGGAATGGAGGGATTTATAGGGAAACAGGTGATAAAGTCAGCACAGAACATAGCGGAAGACATTCCCAGAATCAAGTTTAACACCGTGGGACTTATGTGATGTCCCTAACACGTGACTAGGACGGTCCATCAAGATGCCCCGAGGTCGCCCGTGAGCGTACTGGGCACCATGCCTGACTCATCTCTGGCCCTTCACTAATATCAACCTCAGAGTCCCCAGGAGGACTCTCCAGAACCTCCCGCCAGGTACCCTTTCCAAGAGCGAGCTGCTCTCTCTGTCTTGGGAATGGACCAGGAAAGAGGCGCTTCGCAGGCAGTCCTCAAATTCCTCAAACGGGAGGGGATAAAAGAGTTCTTTAATTGGTACCACAAAGACTTTTCCAGAGAGAAAGAAATAGAACTGCTAAATGAAAGGCAGATTCCTCTGCAGGGGTGGAGGGGGCAGCGGGCCTGGAGTCAGAGCCCAGCCATTTTCCAAGAGGGAGCCAGAACAGAGGGAGTGTCGCACCCCACTTACACTCCCTGAGTGTCTTGCCTCTGGCTGGCTGAGGCGGGCTGCATGAATGAATGGGAGGAGGTGCCAGCATTGCATGACCGCATTTCTACATGCAGCTTGGCGTGGCCCACTAGCAGGCAGACAGAGCTGTCCTAACTCACCACTGACTTAAAGACACAGTTGCAGACCGTACGTGCCCCAGGGCCCTGGCTGGATCCAAGACCTTCAGTACATCATGGCCAACTACTCCAAGGGAGCAAGTTCCCATTAAAAACAAACAAACAAACAAAACCACTGAGAGGTCTCACAGCACACAGTAAGACCTCAAGACCTCAGCTATACTGCTGGCCTGAAGGAGAAACGGTACAGCTGAAGCCCATGTGTGGGTCTTAGGAAACCCAAGAGCCCAGGTCAGGGGGAGGTAAGCATTTCCTCATCCACTATCTGTGTATACATACAAGTGTTAATCTTGTTTAATCACTAGCAAAATGGCCATGACTGGCTAATTTGTAAAAAAAAAAAAAAGGGGGGGGGGAATGTGATGTCAAGTTTCTGTTTGGCTCCACTAAAGGCAGATGGCATCACAAGGGCAAGACGAGAAACACCACCTGCTGGAGACCAAGTTTCGATTATGCGCATCCTTGCAGACAAACCACATCTAAACTACAGCAGTTCAATTTTGGAGACATTAGTGAGGGTCATCACACAACTCATCAGAAACATCGCCTGGCCCCTACAGGTTTCAATCAAACAATCAACGAAGCTCGACTTGCACATGAAACAAGGTGTCCCAACCCCTTCCAAACTCAGATCGCCTCTGCCCCAGGCCTGGTGAAGAGAGACCTAAATCAGATGAGTCTGACCTCAGAGGAAGTCAGGCCCCAAACACCAAACCCAGGAAGATTTCAGACGATGCCCTAGCTTTGCAGAGTAGAGGTGCTGGGTCAAAACTTCACCCAGGAGGCTGGAGAAACAGCCCAGCAGTTAAATGCACATAATGCTCTTGCCAGGGACCTGATCAGTATCCAAATCATTCAGATCCCTGCAGCCACATCAGGTGGCTTACAGTCACCTACAACTTCAGCACCAGGGGCTCCGACACCCTCTTCTGGCCTCTACAGGTTCCTGCACTCATATGCACATACTCCACCCCCACCACACACACACTGACACACACACATGCACATACACACACATATGCACACATACACACACATATGCACACATACACACATGCGCACACATATACACACACATACACATGCACACATATACACACATGCGCACACGCACACACACACGCACATACACACATACATATACACACACACTACTCACACACATACATACACATACACACACACAACGAAAAAATAAAATAAATCTTTTAAAAAATCTTGCTTGGGACCTGATTTTTAAAAACTGGCTCAAGCAAGAGTTATCAATTAATGTGTTGAACCACACCTGGGCCATCCCAGCTGCTATAGCCAAACTCCTTATGCCAGGTTATTTGTGAACAAAATTTATTCCTACTGCTCTGGAGGCCCGCCAGAAAACAAGGTGTCTGTTCCCCCTTCAGCTGCTTCAAATAGTAGAAAGGCCAGAAGAGGCTAAGACACTCCTCCCAGCCTCATTTAAACAAGGTCTAGTCAAACCATTAAGAGCAGAACCTCAAGACCTGCTCTCCTCCCAAAGTCCCTACCTTTTTTGTTGCGGGGGATGGGGGAGGTTCAAGATAGGATTTCTCTATGTAGCTCTAGCTGTCCTGGAACTCACTCTGTAGATCAGGCTGGCATTGAACTTATACAGAGATCCATGTGACTCTGCCTCCCAAGTGCTGGGATTAAAGGCATGGGCCACCACTGCCCAGCAAGGCCCCCGTCTTAATACTGCTGTACTGGAGATTTGATACCGGCACATGGATCAGGGAAGGACACAAACATTCAGACCATAGCAAACCATTCCTTAGGTAAGCATTCACTGCGAAACTGGACATTTGAGGAGAGATGGCCCAGAGGTTAAGAGCACTGGCTGCTTTTCCAGAGAGCCTAAGTTTAATTCCCAGCACCCACATGGTGGCTCACAACCATCTATAATGGGAGGGGTGCCCTTTTCTGGTGTGCAGGTGTACTTGCAGATAAACCAAAAGCAAAGCAAAAAACAAAACAACAACAAAAAAAAAACAAATCTGAACATTTGAAGTGACGAAGTAGAGTCACAGACTTCCTTCTGGTCCAGTAGAAAGAAATAGAACTGAGAAGTTCAGCCTGTCACTACCCTGCCTGATTGTGCAACCTTCAGTGGGCCAACCAGACGCTCTGCGTCTCCCAAAGTGATGTAGTTTGACACTCTTGGAGTTACCTGTGGTTGTCCTGGGGTCTGCCAAACTTCTATTTGACTCACAGCTCACAAGACACAAAGGGAACCCAGAAGCAAGCTCAGCAGGCACAAAAGCCAGCATCCCATTAATTCATACTGTGGAATTTTCAGCAGGAAGACAGATCTACCCTCTCCTACCAACCACAGCAAAAGACAGAACACTAGGCAGAATGTCTTGGAGGGACATAGTACCCAGAAGCCCTGGCCATGGCCTGCTGTTGATGAGCTGGCTGAAGTCCACTGTTGAGACAAGAGAAAATTAAAATATGCATTAGGTATAAAAGGTCATTAGAGGTCATTGCTTTTTCAAGTAGCTAATGCTATTTGAGTTCACATACTTAAATGACAAAACAGCTCCAGAATGTTCACAGCTGCCTATGAAGGAATTCCAAGATGGCCCCAAGACCCCAATGGACCCTATGGTGTACTGTTTGGATCTATACTGCCCCCGCCAAGAGCCCAGTCTGGAGGCGTGTGGACCTTGAAGAGAATGACCCATTGGAAACTTTCAAATGATTTTAGATTCTCACCCCCCTTTCCTCTTCTCTTCCCTTCCCAGTTACAGAGCAAGTGGTTTTGCTCTGTTCTTGCTCACTGCCGAAATGTTCCACCTCACCACAGGCCAAAAAATGCAAAGTCAAGACCGGAGCCTTCAAAACCATGAGCCAAAATAAACCTTTCCTCTTTATAAGCTAATTGTGCCTGGTTCTTGTTGACAGCAATACAAAGTCACACATGGAGTATTACTGTGATGCTGTGACCCCCTGCAACAAGGTCACTTCATATGCAATGGTGTCCTTAAGACCTGATCAGTGGACACAGATTATTCTGGGTGGGCCTGAGCTAATCTGACCAGCCCCTTAGGAGAGAGTTCAGAGATTAGTGGCGGAAGATGCGTAACTGGGAAGCAGTACCCACAGCCTCTGCCCTCGGGCAGACTGCAGAGGGAGTGGCAGGTGACCTGCAGAAGCTGAAGGCCTCAGCCTGTGCTTGCTACAAACTGGATGCCACTAACAACTTTGTTAATTTGGCAGAAGAGCCACCCCCTAGGCCTCTGGTGAGATCACAGCAAAGATGACACCTTTATTTAAGTCTAGCGATATACCCAGACCCCAGAAACAGTAAGATTACAGAAGTGGGTGTGGTTTTAAGCCACTACCTTTATGGTAATTTCTAATAGTTAGAAAACTCAGGTCCTGCTTTATTGGTAACATCCAAAATGTCCATCATCTTAAGAGGGGCTAGAGACAATCTGCAATGTCCCCATACTGTGGTCTACAATTTGGCGATACAGAGCCCTTGGGGGACACTTCCTAGTCAAACCACAGCACCCACCAATATATGGAATAAGCCAGATGAGTATTTAAAACATTGAACAGAAGAAGCCAGACCCAAGAAGCTTGGAAGTCTTGGAAGTTATAATTCTGTGTGTGGGTGTGCACGCATGTGTGCACAGGCAAACATATCCACACGTGTGTACGTGGATGCCAGACAGCCACACCAGATGACTTCCCCAGTCACTGATCACTGGGCATTTTTTAGACAAGCTCGCTCACTGAACCTAGAACTTAATATTTTGGTGAGGCTACTTGGCCAGCAAGCTCCATCAACCCTCCCGCCTCCACCTCCCCTCAGCAATAGGGTTACAGGCATACACCACCATACTAAATGTTTATATCAGTATTGGGGATCTGAACTCAGGTTCTCATGCTTAAACAGCAAGCCCATCTCCCCAGTCCATGTAGTCTATGATCCAATTTGCATAATATTTAAGAACATGCAAAACTCTGTGGCAACAGGCGTAGGAAGTAGGTTGCTTAAACTGGGGAGTGGACAGGATTGACTAGACAGGACCATGAGACAAAAATTTCTTTAGAGAGATGTGGCTATGCAAATTTTACCCATTTATGAAGACTCAAACTATAGCTATTTCATTGCCTATTAGCTGCTGCTCAATTTAAAAATAAAACTAGCTCACCTCTACAGATGTAAAAGTCACAGGTAGTTCTGAGTACGGGACAAAAAGAGCCATGGCTTAAGGGCATAATCTTCAATGCATGTGCGTTCACATGTGTGTATACGCACACATATACATATCACACACATGGCACGCACACACATGCACGCACACATACACATGCATATCACACACATATGCATGCACACACACATGCACACATACATACACATGCATATCACACACACATGCATGTACACACACACACACACATGCAGACCATGCCATTCCAGGCTGAGCGTATTCTCCCCTTTGGCCTCTGCCTCATTTATGTGGAGAAGGCAGCTGCCTCCCAGCTCCCAGGTCACTGCTCTGTGTGTCTGCCTGTCAGGATAAGAAGACGAGGGCAGATGCAGCCAATTAGCTGACCTTTCAAGTGGTCCCATGGCCTCACATCTGGCTCCATCACCAACACCCAGCTTGAGCCAATAAAAGCCACGTAAAATCACAAAGGGCTAATTTGGTGGTCAGTGCTATGACGACCTGAACATGAAGAGGTGTGGGAGCAGGACGGGGACATGGGTGGAGGCTCGGATGCAAGGGAGTACTTGTGGACCACCTGACTCCATGTCAGCAGGGCAGGAAGACCAAGAAGCCAGCTCTTTATGGTAGATCCCTTCTGCTCTGGTGGATGCTAGATTGAGCCCCAGACAGCTTGGATGCGCCCCGCTGAATGCTGAGGGAGGTCCTGACAGCCCTGACAGCCAGCACCAAATGCATGCACTTCATGGCAGACCCACCATCTGGAAATTCCAAATCCCTGCAACTAGTGAAGCCCCAACAAGCTGTAGGAGAGCAGAACCCATGCGAGATATCGAGGACTGGGAAGAGACCTGGCCCTGGTGCTTGGCAAGGGAGGGACTTGTAGAAAGCCCCAGGTGCTCTCACTTGGTCTGAAACTGCACCATCAAAGCAGCCGTTTCTTTGAGTTAAGAGGGTTTGAAGGTCTCTATTATCCCATGCGAGTCCCGAGAGATGCCTTGTCTGTGTCTTGTCTTAGGGGCTGACATTTTCAAGACTTAGGGGGAGAAAGTATAGGTGGAAGATTCAGGTCAGGGAGCTCTCTGGGTGGAGGCCCTCAGTTTCGCCCTCTGTGAAAGGTTATTGGGCTGGATGACCGTGAAGATAGAGGACAGGGAGGGTGAAACTGCCCTCCTCTCCTTATCTCTGCTCCTTGAGCTGAAGTTGCAAACTGGCGGCCCTGAGCTGGATTCAGCCTTCAGAAATGTTTGGTTTGGCCCACAAGTGTGTTTTCAGAGAATTGGGGCCAACGTTTAAAAATGGAGAGATTTCACATCTAAAAATGCCAAATGCTTTGCTCCTTTTGGAAAATGGGAAGCTCTGGTGGCATGGAGCCCACATTCTCACTTGGTGACAATTATCAGGCACTGAGACCAGCTGCCTGGTTTCAACATGCCTGGCAGACTCCAGTCTGCCTCAGTCTCCACACTCCCTAGCCAGCCCACTTGGCTCATTCCTTTTATTTGCCTGATCTTTGAGACATCTGAGTTGACAGCCTTCATCCTGGCCATCCCTGACTCCCATCCTGGCCAGGCCTGCCTGGTTGTGGTCTTCCCTACACGGCGAATGGGTGACCAGTCACACACCGCACACCGGGTCTCGGGCATGATGAGGCTCTCTCTTTGGGAAGCCAGAGTACAGTTGGGGCAAGCATGACGCTGAGAGCCCTTTCAATGTGATGCCGTGGGATTAGTTTTGCTAAACATAAAAAACCCAAAGGCAGAAGAGACACTGATGTGTTTTTGCAAATCCCAGCAAATTAAAAAAATGTGTGTGCCGAATTCATCCGGGGGCCTGGGGCTAGCTTTCATGAGAGAATGAGCTGTCAGATAGATGGAGCAGCAGATTAACTTTTATAGGCAATGTTTTGCCCTGGGATGTTGCTCCCAGGAGCTGGCTCCATGCGTCTGTGACAAGATGCGCCACTCTGGCCCTTATCTGCAGCCAGATGCGCCGCCTCGCCAGCAGTGGGCCAGGAATCGGGCTTTAAATGGCTCGGCAGCAAATGTCAAAACTGTTTGATCTGCTTTTAGAAAAGCACCTTTCAAGGCATTGGGAGATACTTGACACTTTGCAAAGAGATTAGAAAGTTTTCAGCTGAGTTGGAAAAAGGGGCCGGGGCAGCTTTGGCTCCAAAGAAGCAAGACGGTGACTTCAGAAGTTTCAGGACCAGTGTGTCAGAAGCCAGTGGCTTCACTTTTAAGGTGACGAGCCAATGGTAGGCATGGCTTCAGCCACCAGCCCCTGCCTGTGGCATTTGGAAAGGTCCCAGAACATTTTTCCTTTCCGTGTCACTTGGAAGAGATGGCCGTGCTCAAGACTGCAGTGGAAAGAGCGAGCTGAGAAGGTGTGACCATTAGCTCCTCCCAGCCAGCAGCTAATCATATGCCTGGACAGCCCAGCACACTTAGCCCACCAGCGGGTCCAGATGCCCAGGAAGATACACAGAACTCAAGGCAAAACCTGGGCCCGTCACAGCAGAAGGACGAGATTCGGACACTGGACCCATGGTGACTGTGACGTGCTGGGATGGGAATCATGACCACTGGTCAGCTCTGTCCTTCTCCCTCAGTCTCTGCGCTCATGTCTTCTAGACCTGCGCCATGCCCACTTCTTGAAGAATTGCTTTCCACTGATCTCCTAACCCTTTTGCTATCTACAGTCTACAGCACTCTGATGTCTCAACTGAAAATCTTCTTCTGTGCCTAAGCCTTGCTGTCACCAACAAGATCCCACAGTCAGGTAGCCAACGTTCCCCTAGTGCTAGTGGCTTTTATTTCTGCTGAGCACTTTTATATGTCTTGCCCAACTCACTACAGCCTCTTATCGAGACAGGGTCTCACACACTGTAGCCCTGGCGAGCCTTAAACTCAGAGATCTGTCTGCCTCTACCCCCCAGGCACTGGGATTAAAAACATGCAGCTCCATATCCAGGCTTAATATGGCCTCTTCCTTGCCTGCCTCATTTTATAGCTAAGAAAACTGAGGCTTAAAGAAGTTAACAGAACTAATGTTACAAAGCTCATCCATGAAAACCAGGCTAGATTTGGACTTCAGGCCTCCCTGACATAAAACCATGAGACCATACATATACTCTTGCTTCTCATAAAGCATTACCAGAAAACCTGTGGCTTCTGAAACCATGGCAAGGAGAAGAGAGGTCTCTGATAGACTAAGTCAGAATGCACCCACAACCACCAGATGCCCAGCCCACAGCAAAAGGGTTGCATCACAGTAAGGAATGGGACTTTTAAAATGTACACTAATAGCAGAGCAATGGTAGCACACACCTTTCATCCCAGCACTCAGGAGGCAGAAGCAGGTAGACTTCTGTGAGTTCGAGACCAGCCTGGTCCACAGAGCAAGTTCCAGGACAGCCAGGACAACACAGAGAAACCCTGTCTCAAAAAAAAAAAAAACAAAAAACAAAACAAAAAAAAAAAAAAAACATAACAACAACAAAAATCAGACTAATAGCCACTTCCAGGCAAAATGACAGTTATTCTAATAAAGAAAACCTCCTAACACTACCTATAGATCCTCTAGAGGGTCAGAAAAAACCCTGGCAGAATGCTACACATTCTGTCAGCAGCCACTAGGTCAGAATCTACTCTAGGGGCTTGGAACTGTCCATTCCATCCCTGATGATAAAACTAAATCAGCTGCTTGACATTTGTCTATCTCCTGCAGCCCAGTTTCCCACCCACAAGACAGAAACACTGTTCATCACTCTTCAGGATAGGATAAGTTCTGCCGCTGTGACAAATAGCACTAAAGCGCCTGTGCTTTGACAAAGCAAACGTTTGTTTCTCACATGAATTTCAGGATAACGCAGGTCAGTAAAGGGCTGGGACCCTCCATAGCAGCTCCTACTCACAATCCAAGGCAGATATCTCCAGTCGGCACCTAACACCATGCCACAGGACCAGGGCCACCAACACTAAATGACAGGACTCTACTCCGGTGTAGTTACTGTATTAGAAGCAGATCTGAATGAGTATTAACCAGGTGCAGTGTGCTCAGATTGCTGGCAACATCAAATGAACTTCGAGGGGAAATGACCAGATAGCTTCAGCCATGATTCTGAGCCCAAACAGACAGAAGTGAGTCACTGGCTGTGACCTTCAGTAGATGCCTGAACAAGGACACCCACCTTCACCACTTTTGTGCAACATAGCCTGCTCACTCCAAAGCCACTCGGAAAGAAACATAGTTAAAGAACATCCAAAATAGAAAAGAAGAAATAGCTTGTCTATCCTTAGTACTATTTCATAGTAAAAAACTCTAAATTACACAAAATAAAATCTAGAAGAGCTAATAAATTTAGTAAAGCTATAAGATGTTAAATCATTACACAAAAAATCAGCATCACTGTTGTACACTAACAGTCAATAATCCCAAAAGATTAACAAAGTAATTTCATATATAATAGCAATCATCTTTTCATGCTGTATTGGACCTGGCTAATTTTTTTTTCTGTAGCTCCTATAGCTACTGACTTCTGAAAACAACTGGCACTAGCTTAAAATTGATAGTGGTGGAACTTTGGAGACCCTCCCAGCCTCTGTTTAAATCATAGATAGATAGATAGATAGATAGATAGATAGATAGATAGATAGATAGATAGATAAACAAATAGACAATAGACAGATGATAGATAGATAGATAGATAGATAGATAGATAGATAGATAGATGATAGATAGATACATGATAGATAGATAGATAGATAGATAGATAGATAGATAGATAGATGATAGATAGATAGATAGATAGATAGATAGATAGATAGATAGATAGATACATGCATACATACATACATAGATGACAGACAGATGATAGATAAAAGATAGATGGTAAATAGATAGATGATAGATGGATAGACAGATAGATGATAGATAAATAGATTTAGACTGATAGATGATAGATAGATAGACAGACAGATGATAGGCAGATGATAGATGGTAGATAGATAGATAGGTGATAGGTAGACTCTGAATGAAAACTGTAACACTGTTTAAAGGAAATATAGGAGAAAGTCTTCCTGACCTTAAAATTTGACAATGGTTTCTTAAATATGGCAATAAAAGAAAAATCAAGGCCAGGCAGTGGTGATGCACACCTTTAATCCTAGCACTTGGGAGGCAGAGGCAGGCGGATCTCTGTGAGTTCGAGCCCACCCTGGTCTACAGAGTGAGTTTCAGGACAGGCTCCATAGCTACACAGAGAAACCCTGTCTTGAAAAACCAAAGAAAGAATGAAAGAAAGAGAAAAAAAAATCAGATTAAATGGGCTTCATCGAGACTAAACCCTATGTGCACCGGAAAAAAAACAAAAAAAAACATGATCCAAAGAGTGAAAAGGAACACATCAGTGATCTAAAACATTTCTATTGTAGATACGCTAAGAGATGAATATCCAGAATCCTGTAAAGATCTGGTATAACAGCAGAAACAGCCAGGTCAAACAAGGACAAAGGGTTTGAACAGACAGTGGTCCAAAGGAGACACACAAATGGCCAATTAAGTAGACACAAAAGAAGTTCAGTGTGAGTAGTCATTAGGGAGAGGCAGATCAAAACCAGAGACGCCGCTTGATACTAAAAAATGGAAAATAACAGTGTTGGTTCAGATGTTGAGAAATCACGGCCCTCAAAATTTGCCGGTGGACATGTAAAAGGGCTCTGCTGCTGTGGAAAACAAGTCTTGGCAGTTACTCAAACATGCGTAGAATTACCTTACGATCCAACAATTTCTACCCTAAGTACACAGCAAAAAGGATCAAAAGCAGGAACTCAAACAGTTGCACATGTATGCCCATAACAATGTTGCTGGGGATGGTGAAAAGCTAGAAACACAACCCAAATATCCATCCCAGGTGATGAGCAAAGTAAGGCTCAGCATCCATCCCTTATCTACAGGGGGTGTGCTCAAGGCTCTTCTGCATGCCCGATGCCGGCATTCCCAAGGTCTATCTATAAACCGCTTTTTCCTTTCCATACATTTCTTGTGACAAAGTCTGGCTTATTCTTCAGGCACAGTATGCTCACAACTTTTGAGAAGTTATTTAAAATTTCAGAATTGTTTCTGATGTTTTCTTTCTAATACGTTCAGATCACAGCTGACCTCGGGTCACTGAAACCTCAAAGCGAATGTGGAGTATTGTGTCTATGCGTGCTTGATTCATCCATAAAAGGAAATGAAGTGCTGACATGCCCAACACATGGACGAGCCTTGAAAACATTATGCTAAAGTACAGGTGCCTGGCACAAAAGTCACATGCTGTGTAATACCGTTTATATGAAACATCCAAAACGGGCAAATCCACAGAGCACAGGCTAGAGAGGGAATTGCCAGGGCCAGGTGAGAGGTGAGTGGGAAGTGATTGTTTCGTGGGTGCAGACTTTCTTTCAGTAGGGAAGGTGAGCGAGAGACGCACATGGGCAGTCGTGATGGTGGCCCAGCATTGGAACAAGTCAAATGCTACTGGCATGATCGTTTTAAAATGTTTGTTTATGTTTCTAATATCCCAGGATACAAACAACTTGTTCAAAGCCATACCGGCCTCACGGGGTGTTGGTGGCATACGCCTTTAATCCCAGCACTTGGGAGGCAGAGACAGGTGGGTATCTGTGAGTTTGGGGCCAGCCTGGTCTACAAGACCTAGTTCCAGGACAGGTTCCGAAGCTACAGAGAAACCTGGTCTTGAAAAACCAAAACAAACAAACGAAAAAACATACCAGCCTCTCTTAGTAGCCAAGGTCAAGAGTCACAGGTCTGGACCTGAGGAAGTCATGTTCAGCCTCAGCCTCAGGAAGAGAAAATATACCACGGTGGGGAGCAGGGCAGCAGTGGGCCCCAGAGGGTCTGCAGCCTGGAAGTTTCTTTTCTTTTCTTTTCTTTCTTTCTTTTTTTTTTTATTTTTTTTATTTATTTATTTTTTTTTTATTTATTTATTTTTTTATTTTCGAGACAGGGTTTCTCCGCAGCTTTTTTGGTTCCTGGCCTGGAACTAGCTCTTCTAGACCAGGCTGGCCTCGAACTCACAGAGATCCGCCTACCTCTGCCTCCCGAGTGCTGGGATTAAAGGCGTGCACCACCACCACCCGGCTGGAAGTTTCTTCCTTGTTTGGTTTTGTCTCATGAGGCCTTTCCTGGGCATCCTCACCTGCATGCCTTCCATCTCTCATGCAAATGCCAGAGTGCTGAATGACTTTTGTAAACCCAACCATAAATCTGGCAACAATTCCCGCGGAAGCTGTGAGACACCAGCACAGAGGGGTTCATGCGCTGAGACAAAGCCACAGCCCCAAACCTACCCACACCTCCCTCCGGTTACTGTTGCTGTGGGGCCATAAAGTCAGCATTTTATACCATGGTCCATTTTTCTTCCATGCGTCAGTCGCTGCTCTCACGGTTTTGCTTTTTGTGACCAGAGTATTGACGGATTTTAAAAGTTTGTAGGAACACTGAAAGAGTCTCATTTTTAAGTTTTTTGAAGATATGTTAAAAAATAGACTGAAAAATCGAAGAGAAAAAAATGACCTTTCATCTTTTGTTAACATAGTTAACATCATTCGTGTTTGATTCTTTGTTTTGGTTGATTGTATTTTGGTCAAAGCACTTAAAGGAAATGTCAGGACCCAGGGAAACGGATCATATGGCAAGCGTGCTTGCAATACAAGCCTGATGACCTGAGTTTAGATCCCTGGAACCCACGTAAGTGAGACACATGTGTGTGCGCTCACAGTCCCAGCACTCTTACATTTATGGCAGGCAGATGCAGAAGAATCGCCTGGACACGTGTGCACCTGCTAGCGTGGATGGGATCGGCAGCACCGCAGCAGAAACAAGAGAGATCCTGCCTCAAAACAAGGTAGAAGTTGAGAAATGACTCCCAAAAATATCCTCTGACCACCAACAGACGCTGTAGCACCCACAGCCCCTTCCACCATACACAGACACACAAATAAATAAGAGTAAGTTGTAGACATCGTGATACTTCAACATGTAAGAAAATACTCTATTTTCATAATTGCTTTCTCACATCTAATAAATCAATGTTAACTTGTTATCCAATACTCTGTCCATATGTAATTCCCATTCAGTTCCAAAATCTCTTTTATGGTTGATTTAACTAGGAACTAATCGAAGACAACATCTTACATTTGATTATTGCCTATCTCGCTGTTTCGCATTTCATCCCTCAGTCTTCTGTCTTTTACACGAGCCAGAATCAAGGCTAAATTGACGGATTCAATGTCATTAGCAAGAAAACCTCCCAAGTGAAGCATCTCATCAGAAGGGCCCCGGTTCCCCACTACTGCTAAAGCTAAATTTGATTCTGGAGTCATTGGCCAGAGCCGGATGTGTCAATCAGCAATGGCACACGTCCTTTGATGAGCAGACTGTGGGACTGATAACTTGACACGGTACACAAGCGTAGCTCACAATCAGCCTTCCATTTGATACTCCCGACACCCATGATGAACCTGGCCTGGATCATTTATTTCATTGATAATTAAAAACAGGCAGTTTCTAAGGTGGTGCCTATCTTTAATCCCAGCACTTGGGAAGCAGAGGCAGGTCAATCTTTGCTTTCAAAGTTAGTTGGGGCTACAAAATGAGTTCCAGGACAACCAAGACTACACAGAGAAACCGTGTCTTGGAAAAACAAAGAAAAAAAAGAAACAAAACACACCTAAACAATTTCTAATTGCCTCATTCCTTCATATAACAAGAAGGGCTTCCTCACCACAACTGGGGCTACTTGACCCCACAGAAATGCAAGTCCTAAAGAAAAAGCAGCACAAAAACTAAACTATTGTCCTCTGTTCAGAAAATCCAGACCAGAAGTAGGATGAGCCGGACCTTACTGAAGGGCGGCAGAGGCTGGAGACCCAGATCCCTCGTCGATCAGCTGAAGCTAGATGCAGCTCCGAGTGCCACCAGTCAGAGCCAGTCCCTGCTTCTCTCCACTTTCCACAGTAGCCCATGACTCAGTTCTTCCAGGATTGGGACATTTAGCCACTGTCCGTTTGTGTTAGCCTGTTGCCACGATTTGGGCGACTTTTGGCTTCTCCAAACTCTGCAATCATACAACTTTTTCAAAATGTGCTTGTCAGTTTTCTCTTCCTTTTTCTGTGGCGAAACTGAACCCAGAGCCTCGCACAGGCTAAGTGCACATTCTCTCATTAATTTCGCTTAGCCACTTTCTGATCATTTCTACAAGTTTCCATCTGAGCTGGACAGTGGTGGTGCATGCCTTGAATCCCATCACTTGGGAGGCAGAGGCAGGAGGATCTCTGTGAGTCCGGGGCCAGCTTGGTTTATAAGAGCTAGTTCCAGGGCAGGCTCCAAAATTACAGAGAAACCTTGTCTCCAAAAATAAAAATAAAAATAAAAAATAAAAAAAGTTTTCCTTTGAAATTTCTTTCCAGCCACTCTCCTTGACTGTCCCAGGGGCTTCCCAATGCAGCCACGGCTTCAAACTGCATCCAGTACTAACCAGGGCAGCTGAGATGAACTCAGTGGGGATAGACATTTTAATGACATATTTGTAACCAATGGCTGCTGTTTTTATTTTTTTGTTTTCTAACTTTTAAAACTTATTTCAAGAACTGACATTTACGGTCAATGACATTTTTGAAGTGTTAAATTACGAGTTCATTTAAACTCAATATTCTTTCTTTACAGAGCTGGCTGTTTCTCACATTTTAATGACACATTTCTTTGTATTCAAGTTGTTTTCATAAAGGAAAGCAAGACTCCCAATGGTGACAGAGGCGTGGCCAGTCACTTTATTGACCGTTCCCGAAAACAGCATTAAGATTTTAAATGTAACCCTAATCGGGATATGAAATAAAAAGGCGAGAAACTCTTACATAAATCACGTCTCAAGTTCAACGTTCCATTTGTCCAGGACTTAAGGCTGCTTTCACCCGATGGATGTCCACACTACTGGCCCAGGCTATAATTTCTGTTGAGAAAAATGTGGGTCAGCAAAGTGCTGAGTCATCTATTCAACTCCTCTTTTCTCAGACAGTAAAGTGACTATCGTACAAAAAGAGGTCAAAATTGGGACTTACTAAAGGTACCCTGCCCACCTCAGAGAGGGCTGCCTCAGCTCTCCCATGCTTCTCCTAAGTTTGTATAGCTCATGGGCACAGGCCAGGATGGCTCCTCCTACGAAAGAGTGCAGGATGAAGGCTCAGGCACATTTAGGCACTCTGAGCCGCCATGTGAGTGCTTGGACTTGAACCCCAGACTCCTGCAAGAGGAGCCAGTGTTTTGTTGCTGTTGCTGTTATTGTTGTTGTTTGGTTTCTGGTTTTTCAAGACAGGGTTTCTCTGTGTAGCCCTGGTGGTTCTGGAACTCACTTTGTAGACCAGACAGGTATCGAACTCACAGAGATCCACCTGCCTCTGCTTTCCAAGCACTGGAATTAAAGGTGTGTGCCACCACTGTCCAACACAGACCGTGATCTAAACCACAGAGCCATCTCTCCAGCTTGCTGTCTTTCTGTGAAACAGTGAACAGCAGCCTTCCAGGAGGTAGCTCAGAGGAGGTCAGAGGAAGTACTAGGACTAAATCAGCACCACACAGTGACCAAGGGCATGAGACACCCCAAGGGAGCCTTTCTGTGAGGGTCCAGGGAGAGGGAAGAAAGGATTATGGTGAGGGCTGAGGATTTGCCTCCATGACGTTTGGCACCATGGGTGGCATCCTCAGAAATGCCAAAAAATAAAAATAAAGTTAATGTCAAGGAGGCAGAGAAGAGAGGCCCTGACTCCAGGCTGCCCAGGGTTTCTTATCAGAACAGCATCACTGGTTCTGTTTCCTTGAGCAAGTAGCTCCCCTCTCTGAGTTTTAGTTCTCACATCTGTAAAATGAAATGATGTTCAGGGCACCTACACCAAAGGGTAATTGCTACTCCACGACCCAAGTCAGCTAAGCTTTGTGTGGGACCTGCAGTGTGTGTACTGCAAGAACTCAATAAACATGGTCATCCTTGTGACCGATAGACACCTCCACAGACAGGAGAATGAAGGGGCTGTCCAATCGGAGCCACCAAATTAGTGGAGGGACTTCTTTTGACCCCGCCACCTGGTGAAGCTTGAACACGACCGTGACACTTGTCATCTTCACAGCTGATGGGAAGCCCAGACACCATGTCCCTCGGGATTCCAACTATTTTACTCTGTTCTACATCCCTAGGTGGATGCCCAACAGAAAGTTACATGTGTGGACACAATAAAACATCTTTGAGAATGTCCCAAAATACTAGAATGGTATGTGTGTGTGTGTGTGTGTGTGTGTGTGTGTGTGTGAGAGAGAGAGAGAGAGAGAGAGAGACAGAGAGAGAGAGACAGAGAGAGAGAGACAGAGAGAGAGAGACAGAGAGAGAGAGAGAGAGAGAGAA
The DNA here is from genome assembly GCF_950005125.1 of Chionomys nivalis. Taxonomy (NCBI): domain Eukaryota; kingdom Metazoa; phylum Chordata; class Mammalia; order Rodentia; family Cricetidae; genus Chionomys; species Chionomys nivalis. Next base: position 37,563,554 of record NC_080106.1, read on the forward strand.
TACTTCCTCTGCAGTGAGAGTAAGATTATTAAAGCTACATGCAACCAATAAGACAGATAAATCTCACACAGTGTTGACAAAGACAACAGGAGGGAGCAGTTGCTGATGATTCTAGTTACAAAAAGTTCACGTTCACAACCGGCTAAAACTAATTTATGCTGTCCAGTGACAGGAGAGGCCAGTCTTTGGAGGACATGAGAACTCCTGGGTTCCTGGTGGTGGATGGAATGCAGTTCTTGTAAAGCTGAGTGAGGGCTCCAAGGGCTAAACTGCATCCCTGGTTCCTGGGCTCTACTTCCAGGTGTAGAAGACTTCCAAAGGTACAGTGTCTTTGTAAAAATCCATCCCACACTTTCACTAATTGTTATTGCATGCATACACGCACATGTGTATATTTTCCTAAATATAGTCTGTTTGGCCAATAATATTAGCGTGTTGTTTCTCTTTATTTGTTTGTTTGTTTCTTTTTTGTTTATGTATTTTTTTAGGTATGAGTGCTCTGTCTGCATGTATGACTGCATGCCAAAAGAGGGCACCAGATCTCATTATAGATGGTTGTGAACCACCATGTGGTTGCTGGGAATTGAACTTGGAAGAATAGTTAATGCTCTAAATCACTGAGCCATCTCTCCAGTTCCATAGAGTGTTGTTTCTTAAGAGCAATACATCAATATTTGTGCTTCAGGGAGTGTGAAGTAATGAGATACTGAATCTTGGGAACTTTGGTCCTGGGCTTCTTACCCTCTTTGTGATGTGGGATTCCCTTCTGTATGCTGTGAATACCATTGTTTAACAAGGAAAATATCTTGGGCCTGCACAGGGAATAGAAATAGGCAGGGGAAACTAAACTGAATGCTTGGAGAAAGGAGGCAGAGGCAGAGAGAAGCCATATACCCTGCCAGACACAGATGCTAGAACTTTACCTGGTAAGCCACAGCCACATGGTGATACACAGATTCATAGAAATATGTTAAATTAAAATGTAAGAGTTAGACAATAAGAAGCTAGAGCTAATGGTCAAGCAGTGATTTAAATAATATGTTTCTGTGTGATTGTTTCGGGTCTGAGCTGCTGAGCAGCCAGAGAACAAAACAAGTGGCCTCCTTACAACAAATTGTCATACCAATGTGGCCAACTAAAGTCCACGTAAAACCTTAGAGGACTTGGAAAGGAATTCTAGACACTAAAAAACAAAGTTGAGCCCTATTTATTTTCCCTAAATGGGCTTTGCTTGCTCATGGCATGCTGTGGCTTCTTCAAGAGTAGCAGAAAAAAAAGCCAGCTTTCTGGGCCATGCTGCCAGCACAACCTCTGGCTTTTTAGGAGACCAAGCATTTAAATGAGGTTTGTGAACAACATACTACAGCTTGCTTGGTGGCAACATGGACCGGCTGCCTAGAGATGGGATATTGTGCATGGTTCTCATAGGCCAGCAGCTCTACCATGCTGGGCAGGGCAGGGCAAGCCGGCAGTGCTGTATTTCCCCTAACAATGGTGCAACTTAAGTTCATAAGAAGGGCTTAGTATTTTAAGAAGTGCTTCTGGTCAGAAAATAATTACAGATACACAATAAAGACAAATTCAGACAGAAAAAAAAATGGGTCACAATGTTGAATAAATGTACATAGGCTTGGGAAAGAAAAGAAAAAGAGTATAGACAGTTATAAAAAGAAGTAAATGGTTTATAAAAGATGAAACAAAGTCTTTAAAGAGACAGAGTACAGACAGTCATAGATTAAAAGAGTAAAGATAATAAAAATAAACATTAAAAGTAATAGGTTTAAAACAAATAAGCCACATAAAGATGGAGAATACGCAGAGAGTCTGAATTATGTAGATTATTGTGTTTTCTTTGAATTTTTTGACTGTGAAGGGGCTAAGCAACCAACATATATACTTTAAAGGTATCTTGACTTCAGAATTTGAGTCTCTGGATATGTTGCTTTGGAAAAGAGGTTCTTCTTTTGTTTCCACAAAGAATGAGAATATGTGGATTCATTCCAGGCTAATGTGATTTTATGCACCAAGACCCCTGAAAGGTTGCATTGAACAACCCTCAAAAAATTACTTTAGGCTGGGCAATGGTGGCACACGCCTTTAATCCCAGCACTCGGGAGGCAGAGACAGACAGATCTCTGCGAGTTTGAGGCCAGCCTGGTCTACAAGAGCTAGTTCCAGGACAGGAACCAAAAGCTATGGAGAAACCCTGTCTTGAAAAATCAAAAAAAAAAAAAAATTACTTTACCCAATAAACATCAGGAAGCAGTTTGGCGAAGAATTATGCCCATATTCCCAAATATTGTTTATAAATATTTCTTTACATTTAAAGGGAGATAAGCTATAGATATTTGCATTGGTATGGATCTTGGTTTATTGATACAAATTTAAGGTCAGTTTTGTTACACTGTGTATATGTATTTCTGCTCTTGATTAAGGTATTGTGTTTGTGCAGCTCATTTAAAAATGTAATGTATAGTTGAGAAATGCAGGTTAATAGATAGTCATCTATAATAGTCAAGCTTGTAGTCATGTTAGTTAGATTTTCTAGATGTACAGAGATGTATTTCAGATGGATCAGCATTCTTCAAACCTTTCAAAGACTATAGAATATGGCACTTAAAATGTTTTTTTTAATTTATTTATTTATTAAAGATTTCTGCCTCCTCCCCGCCACCGCCTCCCATTTCCCTTCCTCTCCGCCAATCAAGTCCCCCTCCCTCGTCAGCCCTAAGAGCAATCAGGGTTCCCTGCCCTGTGGGAAGTCCAAGGACCACCCACCTCCATCCAGGTCTAGTAAGGTGAGTATCCAAACTGCCTAGGCTCCCACAAAGCCAGTACGTGCAGTAGGATCAAGAACCCATTAAAATGTTTTAATAACTTAGACTTTTCATGACAATGAGACACATCTGCTCCTGGCAGCACCAATTACTTCAAGAGGAAGATGGGCATCGAGAGGCTACTTACAGAGTTTGCTAGCCATTTGGGCAAGAAACCGCTCTTGCCTGAGTGCTTGATGGTATGCTATGTGAACTGGACATGCAGGACCCACAGAGAAATGACTGCTGAACTTGCCTAAAGGTGAGACGATCTTTCAGGGTTCCTGTTTCATGAAAGAGTCTGCAAGACATTCTGCAGGACACAGAAAAAAGTGACTGACAAACTGCCAATATAGGTGGAACTGTCTTTGAAATCTCCTGCTTCGTGGAAAAGTCTGCTGGATACTATGGGCCTGTAGGCTGAAGACTGGATGCCCCAACTTTACAAAAGAACTTTGGGTAACTGTCCAGGCAATGAAATGTTTCTATCGTTTCTAGAGTTTTAGAAGTTGCTTACAATGCACTTCCTGTTTAACTAGGTAATATTATATCCCTCTGGAGTCTTTGATGGAGTTAAAGAATTGATAGTTATAGTTTTCCTTAGTTATGACAAAAATAAAATAGATATAAATATTGTAACTATAATTCTTGCTTGATACCAATTTTGTGTATGTAATTTTACTATGTTAAAGTTAAAACCTTCCTTTTTATTTAAACAGAGAAAGGGAGGTGATGTGGGATTCCCCTCTGTATGCTGTGAATACCATTGGTTAATAAAGAAAACTATCTTGGGCCTGCACAGGGAATAGAGGTAGGCTGGGAAAACTAAACTGAATGCTGGGAGAAAGGAGGCAGAGTCAGAGAGAGGCCAGGTAGCCCTGTCAGACATAGACATTGGAACTTTACCCGGTAAGCCACAGCCACGTGGCAATACACAGATTAATAGAAATGGGTTAAATTAAGATGTAAGAGTTAGCCAATAAGAAGCTAAAGCTAGCCGGGCGGTGGTGGCACACACCTTTAATCCCAGCACTTGGGAGGCAGAGGCAGGTGAATCTCTGTGAGTTCGAGACCAGCCTGGTCTACAAGAGCTAGTTCCAGGACAGGCTCCAAAACCACAGAGAAACCCTGTCTCGAAAAACCAAAAAAAAAAAAAAAAAAAAAAAAAGAAGAAGCTAAAGCTAATGGCCAAGCAATGGTTTAAATAATATGTTTCTCTGTGATTATTTCAGTTCTGAGAGGTCAGGATGAACAAATAGTCTTCCCTCCCCCCCGCATCTTTGTTTAAGAGCTTTCTAATAACATGTTGTCAGACATCATCTTCTTTAGAGAGCCTGAAAATCTTACAGATTCTCCTTGTTCTTTTAGGCCCCAACTACTGAACACAGTAGTATCTGTCAATACAGGAATATCCTTCTCTTCTTGTTTATTTATTAATTGCAATAGCCAAGTTGAGAACATTCATATCAGCGTCCATGATGCATCTGTGAGCAGACTTCCTGTCTGCGGTTCTCCCCGTCCTGTAGCAAGAATCCCCTTACTCAGCACCAGTCACTCTGTCACGAGTTGAAACACCTTGCTTTGTGGAAAAACTTTGTGGTTCCCACCACTGATCCAGACCACATAACCCTTCCTCTGTTCACCCAGAGCTACTTCATCAGCAACTACTTCTGTGGCCATGGGTTTCTCATAGAACATACAATGCCTGTGTTCATCATCCACTTCAATGAGTTTCTGATAGCTGATGGTTGGGAGAGAGATATACAGTTTCATCTTGACACAGCCAATGGCTAGGAGGCACCACAAAAGGGCACTTTTCATTTTTATTTTTTTCAATGTGAATAGGTGTTTTGTCTGCATGTATGTATGTGTGCCATATGCATACAGTGCCCAAGGAATCCAGAAGAGAGAGCCAGATGCCCTGGAACTAGAGTACAGACAGTTGTGAGAGCCGTGTGAGTGCTGGGAATTGAACCCCAGTCCTCTGGAAGAGCAGCAACTGATTCCTCACTGTGGAGCTCTCTCTCCAGCTCCTATTGTTGTTTTGTTTTAAAATGACAGCAGTGGTTGGTTGAGGCTGCACTGAAGGAATTCTTGAATTAGAAAGGATTGGTTGTCCCCTTCCATATATAAAAAGGTAAGTGGCATGTGTATTTTACCACAATCAAAACTATACATAGTAGGGTGAAGCCATAGCTTGATTGGTAGAGTGCTTACCTAACAAACAGGAAGCCAGGGGTTGAGTTCTTAGCCCTCCATAAAACCAGATGTGGTGACAAACATCTGTAGCCTCAGTGCTCAGAAAGTAGAGGCAGAAGGATCAGAAATTGAAGGTTGTCAGGCAAACTTGAGGTCTACATGGGTTATATGAGATCCTGTCTCAAATAAATAAACACTCATTCATATCTATGTTCAAAGCCACCTTGTGTACTTAGGGCTGCTCACCAAATGTGCCAGACGGCTGGGAGAACAGGGGAAGAAGCACGGCGTGTATACGGAATGCAGACAAATGGCAATGCCTAGCAATGAACCAAGCAGGGTAGCAAGCTATATTCTGTGCACCCGAGTTCTGTAATTTCAACTTCAAACCTTCACGACTGAGCTAAGTGTCGGGGTGCTTGCCCAGCATGTGGGAGGCTCTGGGTTTAGGCCCCAACACTGCAGAAAAATAAAATAAAGAAAAAATGGAGTTGTGTACAGTTTTAACATGCCTGGTCAGGTGAAATTGGCCAAGCCACAAATTCATTTTAAAATGCAAAAAACATAAAATTTTAAATAAAGACTCTTAAAAAAAAAATCTTAAAGAGAATTCTGGCATGCTAAGTCCAGGACAGGAGTCCAACCCAAGGTTGACACCGGCATGACCGGCTTCCGGCCTGGCCTTCTCTGTTCTCCTGCAACCAGCAGCTCCATAGGTGTCCCTGAAGCTGCCGGAAGTGCCAGCCTGGGGCTGGCACCATGGGCCCAGCCGGGCACCACAGGCTGGCCGCCTTATCACACCCGGCAGAAGAAACAGCGTGGGGCCTGACACGGGCCCTCCCATGGCCGCAGCGGGGCAGCTGGCTTTTTTTTCCCCCTCACCATCTTTGAGCTGGAGATCAGACACAGGGAAAGATTAAAACAAATATGAATTTAATCAAGGGATTCTGCTGTCCTGGGGTGGAAACAGGAGCCTGCTGACATAAAGAGGGGCTGGAACGCTAGGGAGCCGGAGTGGAATCAAAGCTGCTTGCTTACCACTAACCGCTCAGATGATCCATATCATAACAACAAAAAAGAAAAACAATTATTTATTCTTTTTGATGTTGCAGCTCAGCAGCAACTTGCTTTTTGAAGAGAGCAAGGTCAGAACCAAGTTATTGTTTTTGCCTGAAACTTTGACAGGGACTCTGAGTTCTTGTCTGTGACTCTCGGACAAGAGATGAGAGAGACTCGCAGGCGGCATGTTTCTCTCTCTCTCTCTCTCTCTCTCTCTCTCTCTCTCTCTGTGTGTGTGTGTGTGTGTGTCTGTCTCTCTCTGTCTCTGTGTGTGTGTCTGTCTGTCTGTCTCTCTCTGTCTGTCTGTCTCTGCGTCTCTGTCTCTAGGACCTGAGGGCACAAAGGTCACCAAGCAGAAGCTCTTTCTCCTCTGGATCGGAGGTCTCTAGATTCCCTCCAAAGGGAGGACCAGGGAAGTCCTTTAGCCCTCTGATTTGCCCCCAGACATTGGCACTGCAGCTGAGGTATGAGGTTTTATGGCTGGCGTGTAGCACAAAGGCCGTCAGTCATGGTCCTGACCTGTGAATTTATCATTCACCAGAAAGACACAATTCCTCATTCAGGCCCATCCCAGCCAGCAGAGGCCATGTCCAGGGCTTCAGGAGAACATGGGACTCAAGAGCACCTGCTCCATGGAACTCACATTTAAGTTAATCTGGGTAGATACAACAGAATTTTCCAGGGGAAGACTATGTTGGGACAGAGGGAACAGCCTGCACAGCAGCCTGGAGGTAGGAGTGTTTAGGTTCTAAGAACTAGAAGTAGTTTGATTCTGCAGGTGGGAAAGGCTGTTGGATAGCAAGTCCCCGAGATCTGTGGGTCCAGCTCCTGCAGGTCCCTCTTCACATCAATAGAAAACCACAGGTAAGTAAGGCCCTACAGCAAGGTGTCACTTGATCAAGGTGCTTCCTGAAGTCGGCTAGAACCATAGAAGCACAGAGCCCAACACTTGAGGTGAGAGATGACACCAGAGAGGTGCTGGAGATGAGAGGAGAACTCTGGGAAAGGTTCCCACTGGAACAATATAGGCTTCTGTGCCGTTGATTAGAGGCCAGAGCCAATCTCCACACCTCAGAGCAGCCACCCAGGAGAAGTAGCCAAGAACTGAGGACCAACCACCTCACAGATAGAAGCACAGGGCTTGGACTTAGGAGACAAAGGGCCTGATATGCAGATGTGCAAATGATATGCAGATAATATGCAGATAATATGCAGATATGCAGAAGGTATATGGGTATGCAGATGATGTGCGGGTGTGCAGATGATATGCAGATAACATGTAAATATGCAGATAACATGCAGATATGCAGATGGTATGCGGGTATGCAGATGATGTACAGGTATGCAGATGATGTGTGGGTATGCAGATGATATGCGGATTTTTACAGTCTTTGATTCTTCACCCAGATATTAAAACTGATAAGCCCTTCAAGCTGTACCATGCTTACGCGGGCAGAGGATGGCACAAAGGGCACTACTAGTAGGACATCTAGTTTAAAAGCCAAAAGAGCTGATGGTATACTCTGTGGCCCAGATTATTTTTCCTGTTGCTTTAACAAAATACCTGAGGCTAAATCATTTTTACACCACAGAGGTTTATTGGCTTGATGTCTGGGTCTGGTAAGGGCCTTCTTACCACATATTCACATGGCACAGATTATCGAGAGAGAGAGAGAGAGAGAGAGAGAGAGAGAGAGAGAGAGAGAGAGCACTTTGACCTTTCTTCCTCTTCCCATAAAGCCACACCTGCCAGCTTGTGCTGGGCCTTTTTGGCCCTCGTTGAATCCAAACCACCTCCAAGGCCCCACTTATGAAGACCACTAACCCTGGCAAAGTGAGGATTTCTTCATAACGTGGAGTCTGGGAGGAACACTGGAACAAGAGCAGGGATCCTAGAAGCCGGTCTCCGGGGAACAGGCCCAAAGCAAGCACAGGAGAACAAGCCATAGGAAGGCAGCAGAAGGTGCCAACACTACCTCCGTTCCTACCACCTCAGACATACCTGTGGGGCATCCTGCCTGGAAGGAAGATTTACCCTCCATTTCCTAGAGCTCAACCCAAAAGGCCGTTCCTGTCTCTGGCACATCAAGGCTGGCCACGCTCCTATGTCCAAAATTGAGTTCAGACAACCACAGTTCTTCATGTTAGTGAGCCAGAGGCAGGAGGGTCATTGTCTCTGCTACACAACAAGCTACCAGTCAGCAAATTGTCAACTAATGAATGGAGTTTTTGTTTTGTTTGTTTTGTTTTGTTTTAAGAAAACAGAGCTGAGCGTGGCAGTACACACCCATGATCCCATTGCACTTAAGGCTGAGGCAGGATGGAGGCTGAGGCAGGATGGAGGCTGAGGCAGGATGGAGGCTGAGGCAGGATGCTCCTGAGTTCCAGCCTAGGCTACATAGAGATCCAGTCTCAAAAAAAAAAAAAAAAAACAAGCAAAGCATAAAAACAACAGAAAAGAGCATTTTCCTCCAGAGCCCATGGGAATTTAATCTTGCAAAGCCCATCCTAATATGACCCTCGCTGTTACCCTTACATAAGTCAGACAGAAGGCAGAACTGAGCAACCTAGAAGAAACTCCACAAACCCAGAGAACAATAAAATGGCCTCCGAGTGCCAAGGAGGCTTTCTCACCTCATAGGAAGGCAGATCTGGTGGAGATAGCTGTGAGGGGCTTAGAAAGAAGGCCTGACCTGCTGCTGGCAACAATCCAAGGACCCCATTTCCTCCCACTCTGAGCAAGCTTGCCAGTGAGCCCTCAGGTGTCTTTCTCTGACAAACATAGCCCTGGCCTGGCCTGGCAACCCCTGGGGAAGAACCTCAGTCCCTGACATGGGGGGACTCAGTGAAGACTTGCAGTCCAGCCCACGAGTAGAATGACCTAAGTATGTGTCCCTTCCATTCCCTATCAGTATGAAGCCCCAGATGCTCACAGGTGATGGGCTCAGTTATGCACCCTTTGTGACTGCCGTCCTCCCTCCCCTTTCTTACTTACCAGGATGTGCCAAAGTCAGCTAATGCCAGTGCATGAGAATCATCTCTTTGGACTGTTCCCAAAGACCCCAGAGGTAGAAACTCAGTCCCTGTGTGGTGTTGGGGAGATTTTGGAGCCTTTAAGAAGTGGAGCCTGGCTTTCTGGCGGTGACAACATCCTTACAAGAACATGCCTCTCGCAAAGGATCTCCTTCATCCCTCTCCAGAAGAGGAAAAGAAGAAACACAAGAAAAGCACCTGGTGCAGAGCCCCAATTCCTACTTTATGGTTGTAAAGTGCCCAGGATGCTATAAAAATCACCATGATCTTTAGTTTGTAAAGACTACTTCTACTTTACAAACAGTAGTCTTGTGTGTCTTGTGTGTCGGCTGCTCCACTGTCCTCTGTCAGCCTACAGGCGGAAAAGGAGGAGGAGGAGGAGGAGGAGGAGGAGGAGGAGGAGGAGGAGGAGGAGGAGAAGAAGAAGAAGAAGAAGAAGAAGAAGAAGAAGAAGAAGAAGAAGAAGAAGAAGAAGAAGAAGAAGAAGAAGAAGAAGAGCCTGATTGAAGGCATGTGTCATCAAGGTTCATGAGAAGTTATTAATGTTGGCCTCTTGTAGTAGATATAAAATGTTATAGGGCCGGAGAGATGGCTCAGCGGTTAAGAGCATTGCCTGCTCTTCCGAAGGTCCTGAGTTCAATTCCCAGCAACCATATGGTGGCTCACAACCATCTGAAATGAGATCTGATGCCCTCTTCTGGCCTGCAGGCAGACACACAGACAGAATATTGTATACAATAATAAATAAATAAATAAATAAATAAATAAATAAATAAATAAATACGTTATAACAAGAGCAGGCCTTGGAGCTAGGAAGATGGCTCAGTGGGTGAACTGTTTGTCGTGCAAGCATGAGAACCCAAGTCCACATCCCAGCACAGAGACATATCAGAACACACCACTGAAGTCGCAGAAACAGGGGATTCCTGGGACTTGCTGACCTGCCAATTTAACTGAAATACCAAGCTCCAGGTTTAGTGAAAATTTTATCTCAAAAGCTAAGATGGAAAGCAATAGTGGAAGACACCAGCTTCAACCTCTGGCTTGCACACATCAATGTACACGCACGTACATGTGTACACATGCACACGTACACACACGTATTAAGACCAAACCTGACCCTTGAAGCTCCCTGTATTCTTTGTCATTTGATGTCTTCTGCACACTCTCCTGCCATTCCATTGCCACCTATCTGAGGCCCTCACCAGATTCCAAACACAGGGGCCACTTGAGGTTGACACTTCAATCTCCAACACTGTAAACTAAACCAATTTTTGCATTCTAAAGTACCTAGCCTTGAATATTCTGTTATAGCCACAGAAAACAGACTGGCATGTCCCACCTTTCTCCTAATTCTTTATTCATCAGGCCTACATTAGTAGCTTAAAATCAAACATGGTAGGAACATAGTCATCATGAAAATGAGCAAGCATTTAAAAAGGGTTATTCCCCCACTGAACAATCACATGTCTGAGAGAAAAACAAAGCCAATCACACGTCTGTTCATTTTTCTAATCTCTTATCACTGTTGCCTGGCATTGTCTACCAAATAAATTAACTTGTAGAGGGCCTGATAGTGCAGGCCTATAATCCTGGGTTTTTGGAAGGCTGAGGTAGGAGGGTCACAAGTTCAAGGCCTTCCTGGACTACAGAATGAGTCCGAGGCCAGGGTGTATAAATTAGTGAGGCCCTGTCTCAGAATAAAAAGTAAAAGACAGGGTGCTGGAAATATGGTCCGTAATTAGGAGCACTTGCTACTTGCTTTTGCAGAGGCCCTGAGGTCAGCTCCCAGCACCCAAACCAGGCAGCTCACAACCACCCGTCACCCCAGCTCCAGATGGCCCAATGTCCTCTTCCAGCCTCCACAGGCACTTCACATACATGTCCAGGCACACATGAATACACACACATACACACTCACAAATAGAAGTAATAAAATAAATATATTTCTATCTAAAGTGAATGCAGGACTGGGAATATAGATCAGTTGAAGAGTTCATGCCAAGAATACATAAGATACTAGGTTCAAGCCCTGGCACCACAAAAATCAAAATTAATTAATTAGTTACATTAAAATCCTTGCTCAGAGTCAGCCCCTGAGGGTGACTATCCCACCAGGGTGATGTCCCCGAAGCCAAGATTGTCCTCACCCTATTCTCTAACCTCTTTTCCCACCAATCTGTCCCCTGGCCTCATCCCTACCTCACATATTCCCAGCTCCACCCACTTCCCAGTCCACCACTCTGCCTGGCACCTTCAGTGACAATCTTTGATTTACACCTGTCGTCATCCTCAGAAGGGATAAATGCTGGTCTTGATGGAGTTCTAGAAATCACAAAACGTGATTAAAACGACCAGACCTGAGGGTTGGGAGGATGATTCAGTCAGAAATTCAGCCCGGATAGAGTTCGCTACTACTCAAGTCCTCAGGACCAACAAAGTCTCCTGGAATTTGCTTTTCTCCTGACAATAGGGAACAGCCACCATTGGCGAATCTAGCTATGAGATTCTGGTTAAGTCCACACTTATGGTAAGACTGGCTTCTCCCATAAGCCTAATGCCTGCCAGCAAAATAATCCTTTTGGATACTCAGGCTTAAACTTTTCTTTCGACTGTGGGTCTCCCTTTCCTCTTGTGACTGTGACCTCCTCTTCCCCCATGACCTCATAAGCCTCAGGATTCTTAATAGCAAACTACAGAAAGCTCAATTCAGAGTCGTTGCCTCAGGTGCCTGAACTGCCCAGGGAGAGGCCTGACTCAGGAGTTCCAGCAGGGACCTTGGGCCTTGGTCTCACCTCTCATCTACCACAGTTTTCATCTGCAGACTCAATTGTGCCTTGCAAGGGTCCCAGAGGTCCCAGCCTCACTTCCTGTCGGCCCCATGACCACTAGAACATAAAATTCCTTTTCTATAGCTCACCTAACACAAACAGCCGGCCTGACGGTCATGGTCCAAACGTCCACACGGCCATCACTACAACAAGTACTGAGCTGAAAGAGAGGATCTACAATTAGCTCATTTTATGGTCAGAAGCCAGACTCTGTAGGTGTGGAGCCAGTCCCACAAAACAAACCATGTGGACCGAGGTGGAAGGAGGGGGCTCATCAAGGAAAATGGAGTGAGTCCCCCAAAAAGCAAGTTCGATGAACGTACAACAAGCTCCTGGGGTTCCCATCTCCAACCAAGACCACCATTCAAAGCCCACCACCATGATTTCACCTGTTCACGCATCAGCCTCCCCATCTTAAACATCTTCTAAAGAGCCCTGACTCACTTCAGCTCTGAAACCAAACTAAGTTGGCCTTGAGAGATGATCCGGTAGGTAAAGGTGCTTCCGGCACAGGCCTGGCAACCTAGATTTGGTCCTCAAAACCCACACAGAGATGGAAGGAGAGAACCGACTCCATGGTTCTCTGACCTCTCCACACTCATACACATCATACACATAAAAAATATTAAATAATAATAATAATAATAAAGATGCCTCCATGGCACCCATTGTCCAGCCCATAAAACCCAAGGTACAAGAAACTCAATAGATTCATGCCCTGGTACTACCATTACCCACCTGCCCAATTCACCTATCCGTCACTCAGCTGACTGGCATTTCAGCTACTCTTCCTCCACACAGCTTCTCTAGTCTCTCTCCTTGGAAGGCATCTTTAGCCGGAGTTCCACCATTTTCTAAGAATTCTCCCCCTCTCCATTATCCATTCTCCATGCCATAAACCAGCTCAACCCAGTGACTACCCCCTCGGGAAGACTCGGTGCCACAGCAGCCACACCAACCACACGTCTGTGTGGCAGGTCCCATGGCTGATGCCCCTCTTGGGTGCAATTCACCCCTGAGACTGTGATTTCTAGGTAGGGAAGCATTGTGAGCATGAGTGCGAGCATCCTCAGGCCTCGAGCCAGTCTCCACGTAGATCAGGACCCTCTGAACTGCGAACATTTCAACCGGAGCCTCTTCAAGGCAAAGGTGTTTAGATCTGTCAAGGGCATGAACCGAGGCATGGCTGCCTCCCCACCGATTCATTCCTCACCCCTCCCCCATCCGCTTTCGTAGAAGACAATGGCCTCATTTGTTCCTGCTGGAGAAGGTGGCACCCGTCTCCGTAGACCAGACAGACCTTGAACTCCGGATGCTTCTGGCTGCACTGACTGCTGGGGTGACAGGCATGCAACCCCACACCGGCTTGGAAGTATATTTCTTCTAATACTCTGGCACCAAAATTCTGGGAAGACTCACTTGGCATGGGCCACAGATCTTCCTGAGCCAATCACTGTGGGCTAAGGCATAGGGTCACATGATCACGGTAGCCTCAGTCCCACATTAGAACGGCAGGAAGTTCATAAAATAGCAGTGTGTTGCCAGAGGACAAGGAAGAATGCGAAGTCATTTCCCAGAGGACCCTCCCAACACTCAAGCCTGACCTGCGAGTAGAATCTTTGGTGGGTTGTCAGCCCTGTTCTGGCTAACATTGCAGGCTGAAAGCTCCGCCGGGCACACCACTGACCACAATCAAAGCAGCTCTGGCTGTTGGATACCTGTCCCAGATAGTGCTGCACAACTCACTTATTCCCATGGCAACCGCTAAGGAAGCATCCCTTTTCATGGATGAGGAAAGCGAGGCACAAAGGAAGGGCAATTCATTTGTTCAAGGTTCCCAGATGAGAAGCCCAGGAGCCAGGATTCGAACCTCAGGAGGCATCGGCAGAACCTGAGCTTCCCGCTGCACAGTAGCGCCTGCGAGGACTGCTTGATCGGGCCCACGAGCCCTGGATAGGCAGCAGAGCAGCAACCATCTGCCTCCCCCACCATGGTCACAGCCTCCTGCCTGAAGTCTCCTCTGCTCAAACAGCCTAGAGCTGTGGCAGCCTGGCTAGGGCAGCCAGCTCTGTCCTCCGCCCCAAGGGAAAGGACCTGATGTGAACCCAGCCCTAGTCTCCCAGCCCCTGTCCCCCAGGTGGCCTCAGTTCTTCGGTCCCCATGGGGTCCTCTACTTCTCAGCACCACAGCCCCCCATTCAGTCATGGGTGCACACAGAGATGAGGTACCTAAGGAGTTAAATCATGAGAAACAGGCGCTGCGCCCCAGGACCCTGCAAATTGGCAAGTGGGGGAGGGTGCCAGATCCCTCCATCTACCTCTCCCATGGTATATCACCCTTCCTCTGACCACAATTTACACCAAAGCTCCCCACCCCAGCATCTGATCCTCCAGCAGGGTTCTTACTTTCTCCCTGACCAGCTGAGTGACCTTGATTAACCCTTTCCCAGCTGGAGCCTCAATCTGACTACAGCCCTGTGGGGAGGCAAGCCTCAGTCCTGGAATTGGTGGCTCTCACCTATTTCCCGATCAGTAGAGCCCTGACTACCATGCCCAGGGACCAGTCTTGTCCACCTGACTTCCCCAGGAAGCCCCATCCTGTCAAGTGTCACCTCTCTTGCCTGTTTGCCATCAAACCTTAGTTTTCTGGTCCCCTCAAATCCTTGCCAAGTACCTGATGACTATCCATAGGAATTCCCATGACTTCAGCGAAGTGGGAGGAATCCACGAGAGAGGAGACCCTGAGCTTTCTTAGGTTTCTCTGGCATGCCATTTTGGTTTTCAGACATTACTGTATGAGGAGCTGGAGAGATAGCTCAAGAGTTAAAAGCACAGGCTGCTCTTGCAGACGACCTAGCTTTGATTCATAGCACCCACACAGTGGCTCACAACCTTTTATAACTCCAACCCCAGGGGATTTGACACCCTCTTCTGGTCTCTTCCAGGTACTGCGTGCACGTGGTATACAGGCATGCATGCAAGCAAAACGCCCGCCCATACATGTTAAATAAATAAATAAAATCTTACCACCCGCCCCCCCAAAAAAAGAACATTACATAACCCAGATAGACAAACAGTAACTAAAACTAATGACTTTTCCTCCTCTTCTCCTCCTTCCCAACAACAAGATGGAGGGCTGGGGTTGTAGGTCAGACAGTTCTGCCCAGGGCCTCTACACAAGGGCCTGGAAACCTTAACACATCTGCATCCAGCTCACCTGTGACAGGGTATTGGCAGTCCCCTGGGGACACTCGGGCCCTTATGTGGCAGAGAGGCACAAGGCACATTATTCCTAGCCCGCATCCAATGTCAGTCACGTTGCCTGGTACCCCACCCTGTTCCCAAAAACCAAAGGCGCCCCTTCCAGAGAAGAAAGGAGACAGCCTCTTCATTAATAGCGCTGGCGGCAAGGTAAGGCCGGCTGCCCGCCCCCAGCCCGCGCCCCTAATTATGCCACGCGCCTTTCATCCCCACGCACACACGCAGAAAGTTTATTGTTGTATTCCGGTCTTTCTTCAGTCTCCCCTGCCTTTCATGCCAGGGGAAGGGTGCTGAGGGGTCAAAGCTTCCTCCCCCAGCGCCTCTCCCTGCTTCAGTCCTTTAGAAAAACACCCAAAGCCATAATTTGTCTTAGAATTTCTTTTGAAACAGCTACAAGAAAGACTAACGACTGCTCTTTTCCCTCTGTTTCTGATTCCAGCCATCCCTTTATCTGGCTTTCATTAGAGCCTGGGCCGCGCCTCTTTTGTGGGAGAGACTTGAGGGAGCCGAGGCAGTTTCCCGCCGCTGTGATGTTGCTAAAGATTAAAAAAGAGCTTTGAAGCTGCACCAGCTCTGCCTGCGCCCCCTCGGAACAGGACCTCAGAAAGACCCGCGCCATCTGGCAAACCTGACATAAAGACAAAATAAAGTGATTGAAACAGTCTCTTCAAAGCCACAATGGCAGATTTGTTGATTTGGGCGTTATCTTTCATGCGAGGCCTTCAGAAGTCACCAGAACACCTAGGTAATCTCGGGCAGGCCTGACTGGAGTGGATGGAGCCTTCCGGGCTGAAGTTTGACAAGCGGACTGGCTGTAACTGGTGGGGGCTGAGGGACGGACTGATGGTCGCCCGAGGTGGCTTTGAACTGAATCACTCAACAAATGAATCTAGAGGCCTGCTCGCTGGGATTCCTCCTCACCTGCGGTCCCCTCAGGAGAGGCACCAGATGCCGGCTGAAGTAGAGCCCAGGCAGGAAGCTGATGCAGGGATGTCCTGAGCAGGTGGGGAGTGGCAAGGCCTCTGCCCCGGTTGCAGCTAACAGCCTGTTAGCAATGCCATGGCGCTCTTGTCAGGGATGATCCTGGCCGGGCTGGAGCCTATTTGCTGGGTCCCACCGAGACTCTCACGGCGAACTGAGCCCGGCAAAGGTCCTGCAGAGGTCCCACTGGCCTTCATTCACACCCACTATGGCTAGAATTCCTTTACCTGCGTGCCTTAGCTCCAGCTCCTTCAAAGGAGAAGGCGCTGTCACGATCGGGGTTTATACTGTGTTAGGTGGCAGTGTACGGTCTAAGGTCCCTGTCTTGGAGCTAGTGTGGTGGGCGACGCCTGTGAGCCCAGCCCTTCAGAGGGGGAGGAATGAAGAGTTCAAGGGTCAGCTACACAGCTAGCCTGGACTACATAAGACCCTGTTTCAAAAACAAACAAACAAAAAATTGTCTTGGACAGCAGTCTAAAGACGGCAGCAGAAAAGCCAGCTAGATAGCCCCTCCTGCACTGAGCTTCAGGCCAAGGAGTTCGGGGCCACCATCCACATATCTGCCACCCATGCAATTTCTCCTAGTGAGAAAATGCAAGGGTTGGAATGGGAAGAAACAGGGCTCCTTAAGCACTACTTAAGGGGCTCAGGTGGTATCTGACGAGCACTCCCGTCCCCCTACCTGCCTACCTCAGCTGATTTTTCCGTCTCCACATGGAACACCTGATTCAATCTCTGGCTTTATTTTAAGGCTTTACTAGCCAAATACGTGCACAACGTAAAAGGTGAGGGTCTGAAGGCCCCCAGTCCTTCTTACGGGTCCCCTTAAACCTGGGGTTCAGGAGGATGCTGATGAACTTGATAGGAAAATGAATTGCAGTCTACCATGTTTTAACAAAATTGTCAATTCACAAAACCTGACCAATAATCTACTGAATTGCTCAACCTCCAGTAATCTACTGAAGACCTACTGCGCACTCCCACACAGGCAAAAGGGATGCCTGTCTGTCCTGAGGCCTAGCACTGAGAAGACATAGGGAACTGCACCAGCAGGAGGCAGTGGTAAGTCACTTCTGCATTCAGAACAGAGACACCAGTCCTACTCACACACACACACACACACACACACACACACACACGTCCTAGCGACAACTTGCCTGTAGCATGGATTCTAATTGTTCTTAATAATAAAACCCCAGAGGGGGGCTGGAGAGATGGCTCAGAGGTTAAGAGCACTGACTGCTCTTCTGGAGGTCCTGAGTTCGATTCCCAGCAACCACATGGTGGCTCACAACCATCTGTACTGAGATCTGGTGCCCTCTTCTGGCCTGAGGGCATACATGGAGGCTGAACACTGTGTACATAATAAATAAATCTTTAAAAAATAAAATAAAATAAAACCCCAGAGTCAGATATTAGAGGGTGAAAGTTGAGAGATCAGAGAAGCAGAACAGTCAGAAGCTAGAGAGTTCTTAACTCTATCAATGCTCAGACCGAAGGGGCCATCCTGTCTCTACGAATCCTCAGACTGTACTAAGCCCCTGTTTCCTCTTGCCTTATATTCCTCTCTATGCCCAGCCATATCCCTCCTGTCTCCACCTCTCTGGTACTGGGATTAAAGGTGTGGGATCCCAAGTGTTGGGATCACCTTTGTGTGAGCTCTCTTTCTCTTTTAGACAGATTCAATCTCACTAGCCCAGGGTGGCCTTGAACTCACAGAGATCCATCTGCCTCCGTCTCCCAAGTGCTGGGATTAAAGGTGTGTGCCACCACCCACTGGCCTCTGTGGCTAACTAGTGGCTTAGCTCTACACTCTGATCTTCAGACAAGCTGTATTTGTTGGATCGCAAATAAAATATCACCGCATTCTTGCCCACCCGTTTTTCTTTGCCTCCCCACTCTGACCAGAAGCACCGTCTGAGTGGCAGCGCTCCCTATCCCCTTGCCCCCTCCAGAGGAAGCTTCTCATCACAGGTGGCCCACACCACCCTTCCTTCCTCTCAGAAGTACAGCTGGCTTGGCACAGGGTGTGGGGAGAGGCTCACAGCACATTTCCTGGCGTGAGATTAGGGTCCTATCTGTTTCCTCCCACAGTGAGAAGAGAGTCGTCTCCCTGAGGGACAGCATGACTGGAGAGCACAGGCAGAAGCGGCTCCCAGCCTGCCAGTTCCTTCAGGGAACCTTCCAAATACATAATCCATCCTCCTCTGCTGGCTTCCATATCCTCATGGTCTGATGAACCCCTACTCACCCTTTAAAGCCCATGCCTAATAACCCACTCCCCTGAAGCCCTTCTGAGTTTCTGATGTGGGAGTGATTTCTTTTTAATCTGTTGCTTTCATTGGTTAATTAATAAAGAAACTGCCTAGGCCCATTTGATAGGCCAACCCTTAGGTGGGTGGAGTAAACAGAACAGAGTGCTGGGAGAAAGAAGCCAAGTCAGGCAGTCACCATGATTCTCCCACTCCAGACAGACACAGGTTATGATCTTTCCTGATAAGCCAGCTCATGGTGCTACACAGAATATTAGAAATGGGTTAGATCAATATGTAAGAGCTAGCCAATAAGAGGCTGGAACTAATGGGCTAGGCAGTGTTCAAAAGAATACAGTTTCCGTGTAATTATTTCGGGTATAAAGCTAGCCATGTGGGGGGCTGGAGAGATGGCTCAGTGGTTAAGAGCGTTGCCTGCTCTTCCAAAGGTCCTGAGTTCAATTCCCAGCAACCACATGGTGGCTCACAGCCATCTGTAATGGGGTCTGGTGCCCTCTTCTGGCCAGCAGGCATATACACAGACAGAATATTGTATACATAATAAATAAATAAATATTTAAAAAAAAAAAAAAAGCTAGCCATGTGGGTGGCCGGGAGCTGGAAGGCGGGAAGCGGCCCGCCGCAGCTCATTCAACAAGTTTCCTTCTCCCTCAGCCCACACGCCACCTCTCCATCTGTCTTGGGTGCCCCTGATCTAAAGATTAGACTATTTTTCCAGAAAGAGTATGCAAGTCCAGAAGTCAGAAAACTTTAGACCAGGTGTCTATCCATCAGCTGTGACATTTGAGCAGGTCACTTTGCCCCTTTGGTCCCCAGTTTCCTTGTATGTGAGTGAAGATAAAATTTATCTTACTGGGGTTGTTATTGGAGATTAAATAAATCTCCAATTTGGGGCAGGGAAGAAGGCTCTGTGAGCAGAGAGATCTGGCTGCTCTTGCAGAGGACCTAGGTTCAGTTCCTACACTCACACTGTAGCCCATAACTGTCTCTAACTCGAGTTACAGGAGCCCCCACACCCTTTCCTGGCCTCTGCGGGCACCAGGAACACACGGCACACAGACAAACATGCAGATAAAGCATTCGTACCCATCAATAAAATAAGGTAGTATATTTAAAAGAGCCTGAGACAGTACCGTACACGCAGTGGGACTCCAGGAATGTGAACTCCATTCCTTCCTTGGTAGAACGTGAGTACCTTAAAGACAGGACCTCAGTTTTCACTCAGTCAGGCAGTCACTTCTTCAGCCGTCCATCCAGCCTGAGCTCCCGCAGAGCCCTGGGGTCTGAGTTCCCAGCCACAAGCTGGGTTGCACAACAGGAGACAGTACAGGCTGCGGCCTAGTGCCCAGCGATCCCTTGACTGGTTCTTTCTCCTGCAGCCGTAGCACCTGCTTTGACTGGAATTGTCCCAACGTCCCCATGATTCCCAAGGGGTCTTCACAATCCCTGGTAGTGTGACTGGCCAGAGCAAGGAAATATGGGATAAACAAGTCGTCTCCAGGGCCTGTGACCAGGATTTGTTTTGGAAGTAGATGAGGGTCTCTCTGGTTCCCAGTGAGTAAGATATCCTTTAGGCATCTTTCCTGTGCCTAGCATCTGAGGAGGGGCAGACACACATTTCTGTATGGGAGCACACAGTAGGTGTTCAGAACTGAACCTTTCACACTATAGAATGGTCAGCAAACTTCTCCCCGAGCTAAGCATCTATTTTTCAGTTTGCATTGCTGTGACAAAATTCCTGAGAGGCCTGAGGGTAGAAAATGTTTGTTTTGCTCAGTTTCAGAACTTTTGGTTCATGGTTGGTTCCGTGGATATTAGATTAAGTAGACTATCACAGCAGAAGGCCATAGTGGACAACTGTAAATCTGAGGGTAGACAGGAAGCAGAGAGCAGGAGAAGGTCCAAGGACAAGACACACCCTTCAGAGACATGCCCCAATGCCCTACTTCCTCCAACCAGGCCCCATCTCCCAGACAGCTGTGAACTGTTACATGGTTTAGCTGTTGAGGATATGAGCATCCTCACAACCCAAGCATCTCTCAGCATCAGCAGCAACTGGGGAACCAAGCCTTTAACCATAAGTCTTTGCGAGGATATTTCATATCCAATCCAAAACAGCATCCTTCAGGAGCAGAGCCTCATCTGAACACTCTGGAGGAGACAGAGAAGGACCACCATCCACTCTTTGGGAGCTCCTGATGTGCTGGAGAGGATGCTCAGTTCATCCATAGAAGGCAGGTAGAAGACACAGGCACACCATTCTCAGTCTTGAAACCTGATGGTCCTGGGGCTGGGACTGTAGGTCACGAATAAACCATTTGCCTAGAATGTAGAAGGCCCTGGGTTCAATCTCCAGTATAACATTTTTAAGAAAATGAAACAGAGGCTCTTGTTTTTATTAAACCCAAAGCTGAAATGTTTCTTAAAGTAAGGAAGGGAAGAGGGAAGAAAGAAAGGAAGGAAGGAAAGAAGGAAGGAAGGAAGGAAGGAAGGAAGGAAGGAAGGAAGGAAGGAAGGAAGGAAGGAAAGAAGAAAGGAAGCCACTGATTTAACAGAAGAAAGATAAGATCTCGTCTGACAGCAGACAGCAGTTTAATCTCTGATGGTGCTGACTTCTGACTTGGTGGGGAAGACTTTGTTTCTGAGTCTGGCCCAGTCTCTGACCATGGGGTAGAACTGCTCCTATCACAAGAAGACTCCTGTGATGGAGGAGGTAGCCTGTACTCATAGATAACGTGACACAGTCAGGTTAGCAAGTATGGGGAAAAGCGATCCATCCACCCCCCTCTGAGAAGCTGGGTGTGCAGCATCTGCGTGAGCTCAGAGAGATGTACCATCCTCAGTCACACGCTAGACACAGGTGACCCAGGACCACTTCCCTCTGGCTTCCAGCCAAGTCTTCTCACTCGAGAACCAAGCCGGAGGAGCTGGCCTGGGGCCTCATCCCTGGCATCTTATGCCAGCGTGGCCAGGGAAGGCTTTCTCACGATCAGGGACATCTGGGCTGGCGCAGCTCCCAGAGGCCACTGACATGAAAAGCAAGGGGCTCGGCGGAAACACCATCTGCACATCATAAAGTCGCTGGTAGTTCCCAGGGGCGGCCTCCAGCTGCGCTGGGTTGCCAAGATAGAAGGGGGGGCGGGGTGAGAACAACGATGACCGTGGAGCAGGAGGGAACTCTCCCACCTGGCATCCTAGCACTTGGACAGTCATTGTACCAGGTTTGTCTCTCTATGGCCACAGGGAAGACACAGGGAGTTACCTGTCCCAGAAGGTGAGCTGGGTCATGCCAGGCAGGGACCGGTAGTGACTAGGCACTCTGTTCTAGATTGCACTTCTTGATTCAAATCCTAGACCATTCCTAGGACGAGTGGATTGCTTTCTCCAGTGTTCACACGTGTTCAGATACATTTGAATGACTGTAGGCTTGGATCAAAAATAAATATAGAGTGCACTTAATATCGGAGCATTGGTTATATGCCAGAGAACTTCATTCCCAAAGAGGTCACACGGATGTGAAGGGGTGCTCCATCACTCTTGGTTCTTATTACCTCCCTTGCTGTCATCTTTCCCATCCTGAAGCTGTCAGCCAGCTCACAGAGCACCCATCTGTGATGAGCAATGGGAATTAGATAAGAGATGCTGAGGCTAGCTCACTGGACCTGCTGCCCAAACACCGGCCAGAGCACCAAGGCCGCAGCTGACTGGGTAAGAGGTTAGACCTGGCTTAAGAGAAGTTCAGCTGTTGGAAGTTGAGCAGAGCCCATCGGGTTCTTTGTGGAGAACTTGAAAGGGGGTCAGAACATTTGAACTGATGAGTCTCTTAGATTCTGAAGAAGAAGAGAAAAGAGACAAAAAGGAAGAGGAGGAAGCCAAGAGGTGAGACTGAGAGAGAGGAGGACAGCACAAGATCTGGAGGAGATGAGAGAGAAAGAAGGCCCCAGTCCTCTTTAGGCTCCCACACGCGCTCTCTGTAGACAAGGCCGCACCTGAGAAATGAGTCGAGCCAAGAAGCATAAACCCAAACACATGTCTCCGACACCCACAGCCAATCACACTTACATACATGAGCTCTTTCTCTTCTTTTACATCCCATATGCAGCTGAACAACTTCTAAAACAGAGAACCCCAAGGGAGGCTGGCTGGCTGAGGCTCAGAAGCTGCGAGCCACGCTGAGTAGCTGTGAACAATGGGATTTCTGGAGGGGTGGGAATGGCGGCTGCAGAAGAAAAAGCACAGGTGCACGGCGATGAGGACTCTATTGAGCATCTGAGCAGAGGTGTGTGGTCCTTAGAGAGCGTCAAGATCCCACCACCTGCCACCTCTGGCTCTGTTCCCCCAAGCGTTGACTCCTGACAGCTAATGAGAGGAGGTAATCACATAACCACAGACAACAAAAGGGGGGGCCCTGTCTTTGTCAGGGCTCCCCCCTGGAAGTCCTGAGTCAAAGCCTTGAAATGAAGCAGTACCCCTCCCCCGGGAAAGGATGACAGAGAACCAGCAGGATGAGGGGTGGGCCAGAGAGGATCTGGTGCCAGCAAGGAATAGCATAGCATTTACAGTCTCTGTGGGTGCAAATAGCCTAACCCCACAAAGAATCTTGGAGACCCACATGCATCTTGGAGGAATTGAGGGGCTCACCACAACCCCCTTCAATTGAGAGGAAGGAACCCCAAGGCCTGGACTAAGAATTCCTTAGTGTAGGATGTCTAGGGTAGAAAAATCAACTCCTCTGGCTGCTCCCCTGTCACACGCATGGACAGAACCAGCTCCAGGTGCCTGAGGGCGCCCTTAGGCAGAGACCAACGGTGAGCAGCTGGAAATTGAGTCAGCATGAATGCAAATGGAAGGTGTCAAGGGGCTGCAACAGGGCACAATCAGCAGCTGCCACACAGAGCAAAAATCTCATCATGTCTGTTCAGCCCTGGGCTAATCTCGGAGGCCAGAGGATGGGATACGTGTGGATGGAATTGCTCACGGAGCGGGATGGGAGAGCAAGATGGAGAGAAGATGTAATGGGCCATGCGTGCTCCTGCAGTCCACCCTGCAACCGTGAGGAGATGGGCGGCTCCAGTGACCATTCCTTACCCATAAACCTCTCAGGTCATTGGCAGGTGAGAGGATTGGGTTTGACTTGGCAAAATCCCTTCCAGGGCTGGGTCTTAACTCAATGGTAGAGCATTTGTCTAGCATTTGTGAAGCCCTGAGTTGGAGCTCCAGCCCTGCAAAAATCAGGTCTCTTCAACCAATCCAAGTCACTTGCCCTAATCAGAATTAGAAGAAATTACTGGTGGTTCTCAGCCTTCCTAGTGCTGTGACCCTTTGATACAGTTCCTCACGTTATGGTGACCCCCCCCAACATAAAATTATTTTCCTTGCTACTTCATAACTGTAATTTTACTACTGTTATGAATTGTAATGGAAATATCTGTGTTTTCCAATGGTCTTAAGGATCCCCGTGAAAGGGGCGTTCAACCCCAGGGGTCAAAATCCACTGGCTGAGAACTGCTGGATTAGGTCCTAACTTTGTACCGGGATCTGAAGACACAGGAAAAGGTACCACTTCTGTTCCTGGAAGATGAGGGTGGCATCTCTGGAAGTGGACATGGCCATGACAACCATTCCCATTCTCATTCCACCCAGTCTGTGGGTGAGGTGGCACTGATTGCACAATGTACCCAGAAAATGATAAGTTGCTAATGAGATTCTGCTATGCTGTAGATTATAAAATTCAATCTAGTTTTAGAGCTATGAAATGTAAAAAGATTTATTTTAGAACTTATGGGTTGCGGCCGTACTGTTATGCTTTATAAAAAAAAAAAATCCGTAGGCACATTGCATTTATTGCTTACAGCAAACTTGCTGGAAGTTACATGGCGCTGCCTGTGTATTGTTGCATGCAGCTGCATTAGTATCTGCCGGGGGTCACTGAGCTCCTGGGTAAACAGAGGGGTGCTCCACATCACAGAGCTGTGACTGCATACCCTCTGCCCTCTGCCTAGCTCCACTTTCCCCCAATCCCTTTAACCAACTGAACTCTTCCGCACATGCCCTCCTCCCAGCTGGAAACAAGAAGCCCACCAAGCACCCTGCCCACTGCCTCCACATGCCATTGGCTCCCACAGGAGGCGTTTCTGGTCCTGAGCAATCTCTTCTTTCTAGCAAAGCCATCCTCCTTTTGATAATGGTTAATACGATAACTTTCTCACCTATATGCCTAATCAATACAAAATTGAGAAGCGTACGCTGTGTGTGTGTGTGTGTGTGTGTGTGTGTGTGTACTGAGCTCTCCCCGGCCCTCTTTTTACTTTTTCTTTCTTTCCTTTTTTTTTTTTAAAAAAAAAGGAGGTTTTAGCATTTATTTTTTGCTATGCAGTATGTGTGTGGGTATGTGCATGTGAGTCCAAGTGCCCACAGAGACCAAAAGGTCAGGTTCCCTGAAGCTAGAGTCACAGGTGGTTGTGAGCTACCCACCATGGTGCTGGGAGCTGAACTACAGTCTTCCGTCAGAGCGGCAAGCATTCTTGCTTGTCATCTCTCCAACCCCTTCCTTCTGTGGAGGGTGTCTGTCTGCTTTATTTTTGTTTTAGGGGGGGTTGTTTGGTTGGGTTTTTTGGTTTTGGGTTTTGAGACAAGTTGCTCGGTCTAACCTTGGTGTCACTTGGAGTCTGGCCTTGAATGTCCTTGCCAGCCCTGGTGCTGTGTCCCCAAACCTCTCTAAACTCTCGGTCATTTTGAATGAGGGACTTTGTGTGCTTCCCGTTGGCACTGGCTTTCAGATGATGCACTGGCTGAGACCATCCCACTGCTCCAAAATGCACCTGAGCAGGAAGATAGTGCTGCTGTCCCTGTTCTTAGTGCTGCTGAGATCGGGAGCTGTGCCCTGGTCCCACTGCATGCTCTGCCCTCTAGACAGCGGATGCACTTAGTGAACACCAAGGTGCACGTGGGGGTGGTACACGTGTCAGCCTCTATTCAGCCACTGCAAAGTAGTCTCACTTAGAAGAGGAATCTATGGGCTCATTGAATTGAGAAGATCAAGAAGTGAATAAGCTGAGTTTGATCCTGGGCTCTTGGGCTGCTTCCCAACCTGACTCTTCTCAGGCATCGTCTCCTCCGAAGCCTCCGAAGCCTCCGAAGCCCCAGGCTGACATACAACCAGCTTAGTTTTTACAAGACAAAACGGCAAGTTCCCACCAGGGCCAGCCTCACTCCATGGCCATCTCTGTACTGATCATTAAGCCAGAGGCTGTGGTGGTCCCATTGGCCAGACCTCAGTCACATGACTACCCCTAGACCCGTCAGTCACAGGCAGTTTGCCGTTACTGACTGACTGTGCCGGATGTGCAGACTACCAGGGTCAGGTGGGACAGCTAGAGCAGGGGGCAGAATGGACAAACTGATAACGGCGCACATGTCTGGAGCAGGGAGCAGAAAAACAGACACAGCGCAGGCAGCTAGAGCAGAGACCAGACTGCAATGTGGTGTTTAAAAACAAAACAAGACAGGAGGAACTGAAGATGCCCACGAGTAGATCACTTGCTTAGCATAGACAAGGCCTGGCTTCCATCCCCAGCACTGCAAACATAAATAAAATAAGAAAGGAGAAGCAAAGAGAGCAGAACCAGGCGAGAGCACACAGTCCTGAGAAGTCAGAAGAGGACATGAGCAGGCTGCAAAGATGCCTTCCCGAGAAAGTAGAAGAGGGAAAGGAACTGGAATTACAAAGAGTGTAGAAGCAGCCCTCCAGAGTCTGGGAGCTTGTAAAAAGGCTTACCCTGTTGTCAAGGGAGGGTTGTTCAAAAGACTAAGATTAGTCAGAGGGAGTCTAATCACGGATGATAAGTCAAGTAGATTATGAAATAAGATGCTGATGGGGAGCCAGGCCTGAACCAGGGTGCGCAGAGATTTGTGGACTGCAGAAGAGATGGAGCGTGGCCTGAGTAAGACGGGAGGACCTAGAAGGGAGTGACCAGGCACTGATGTGGTCTTCTCCGATGGATGTTTCCAGGCCACTCTGACTGTGGTGGACGGAGTGCAAGGACAGTGGGACAGAGTACACCCCCTTATCCATGGCGTGGTGGCTCTTACCAAGCCAACGTCAAGGGTAGACAGAGGCAGGTACAATTTCGTCCTCATGGGGCATCAGGGACAGTGTTAGGGAGAAAAAGTTGGACCGATAAGCCAGAAGCAGCCTTCACTTCCCCCCTCAAAGATTTTTCTTTCTGAGAAGTGGGAAGATTCAGTTTTCCCTTCTCTTTTCTTTCTTTATAATTTATTTAAATTTTATGCATTGGTTTGAAGTTCCCCTGGAACTAGAGCTACAGATAGTTGTGAGCTGCTGAGTGGGTGTTGGGAATTGAACCCATGTAGCAGCCCAGGCTGACTTCCAGTGCTGGAATTGTGTGTTTGGACCACTGCACCTTGCTATCATCATTATTTTTAATAATCAGAAGTATTTTAAAATAAATGAAAAAGGCTCTTGGCTCCGCCCCATCTTTCCTTGAGTTTGTGAGTAGATCAAGATCCTCTGAGTTTGTCTGCCCTTCAGAGCTGCCCTGTGGGAGTCTAGTTGCTCTGAATTTACAGAAAGACTCTCTACGTCTTGTCCAAGAAATAGAGTCAGGAGTGACCTAATGCTCTAGAATGTTACTTCTCAAACTTTAACACTTATGTGGGCATTGCTAGGAGATTCCAGATCCACAGCTCTGAAGATGGCCCTGCTATTACCCAGTTCTCAGGACATGCAGATTGGCCTGTCCATGGCGTTAAACCTGTCTGTAGAAGTCAGACTCTAGAATATTCCATAAAGGAATATTATGGATATACTGCCAAGGCAGGAAGAGGAGAATCACTACCAAACTCTAGTATGGGAAAACAATGGGAAAATCTCTGGAATGACATATTCCAAAATATTATAGAAGTGGTGAGGTTCTGAGCAATTTAAATTCTCTTCCTCTTTCTTGTCTGCATTTTCAAATTTATAAGGAGTGTGCACTGCTTAGGATGAAGCTGAAATCTGTTCCCGCTTCATCAAAATTGTCCCCAGCTCACATTTGGAATGGACGCTCCTCAGCTGGTAGAACTATTCTGGGAGGGTGTGGTGGCTGCAGAAGTGGCCACTGGAGGTGGGGTTTTGAAGGCTCCTGTCTTGAGCTCACTCTCACTCTCTCTGTTTCCGTCTGTCTCTCTCTCATCTTGAGCACTCTCTCTCAATCTCTCCCTCCCTCCCTACTTCCCTCTCTCTTTCTGCAAGGCAGTGAGCAACCCCCATCACAGGCTCCCATGCCATGCCTTCCCCCACTATGATGGAACAAACCCCTGTGAAACCATGAGACAAAGTAACTCCCCTCTTTAGCCATCTCTTCCAGATAGTGTGGTACAGTAATGTGAAAGTCGCCAATACAAAATCTAAATGACTAAATCAAGAAAAGCAATCTAAAATACACACACAGTTTTCTTTTCCGAGACGGGGTTACATGCAGCCCAAGCAATCCTCAATCTTGCTGTGTAGCCAAGGATGAACTTAAACTCCATACTGTTCGAGTTTTCTCATTCTACACAGTGAAGTCCATCCTGGACACTCTAGCTTCAAAGCCCCTCAGACCCTGCCTCTGCTTCTCTTTCCCAGACCTCCACTCGTCCAGCCTCTGGCTTCAGTGCCCCAGCATACATGATTCTGCTTGCTTGAACCAACCCTGGAGACTCTTAGGCGGCTTCTCATCTTCCTGAAACCTGGTCTTGCACTGTGAGTTCTCCTCCTGCTCCTAACTGGTCTTCCTTGGTCTCCCTGGATGACACCTTGTCCTTCTCTGACCCGTTAGTCTAGAAGCTCCCTATAACCCCTTCTCCTCCGCACACTCCCCTCTCTTTTCCTGAAGTCTCATCCCCTGCTAAGGTTCTGAATTATCTCTATGCTAGCCTGTTTGCCTAGCTGGCCTCTCTGCCAAGCATCGCTTCTAGGACCATTCCTAACCCCCATCAAATGCCCCGTCCTAAATGACTCAATTATCCCATCACACCCAGCCCATATTCCCCACCGACTCCCCTTCAGGACTGCACCAGCAACCTGGGTCCCCCTGCCACGTCTCCAAAGCACCATTTTTTTCTTTTTTCTTTTTCTTTTTTTTTATTTTTTTCTTTTCTTTTCTTTCTTTTTTGTTTTTTTGTTTGTTTGTTTGTTTTTGTTTCTGTTTTTTTTTGTTTTGTTTTGTTTGTTTTTCAAGACAGGGTTTCTCTGTAGCTTTGGAGCCTGTCCAGGAGCTAGCTCTTGCAGACCAGGTTGGCCTCAAACTCACAGAGATCCACCTGCCTCTGCCTCCTGAGTGCTGGGATTAAAGGCGTGCACCACCACTGCCTGGCCAAAGCACCATTTCTTACATTGTATAGCTGGACACGCATTCCCTTCCCCGGCTCGTTTTCTTACAAAGTCCCATACCTGAGCTGTGCCTCCCGAGGCTAGCCTCTTGCATTCCCCCAAGCCTGGCCTCCTTTCTCCCTTGCATGTGTCCACCAAGGGGCCCTCTGCTGCTCGCTGGGTGGATTCGCCACGTGCCTGACTTTGCAGGACGTAGCCAGTAACTGAGAGTGTTGGCTGCTAAAGGGTCCGTGGCCACTACTTCCTCTGGAAAATTGTCCTGGGACAATGGAGTGAACTCTACGGCAGATGACCCAGGGCTGACCTCACTGTCTGACCGGGGCTGTGAGAAGTCAACCCTGTCCCTTGAAGTGTGGGTATCCATAGTGAAGTTTATTCTCTCCGTACCGTCACTGGGCCACCTTAGGGCCTAGCTAAGCTGAACCTATCTCACTTCGCTTTAGCCTGCTTCTCTCCCTCTGGTCCCTCGTTGCCTCTAGGGCACTCCCTTCTAAGCTCCCAACCCTCTTTATGTAAAGGATGGCTTCCTCAGGAGACCTTCCTCAGAACCCCAGACCTGATCCTAACTGCTCTGTGTTCTACGAAAGAATCAGAACATCTGCAGCTCACTGGTGACCAATGTCATCACTCATGAGGCACAGGTGGCCCTCATGGGTTTGCAAACTCCATGAAGCCAAAGCCATTCTAGTTCTCCCAGCATCCTCCTAGCTCCTAGGGGCACTTGGCACTTAGAAGATAGGCAGTAAACACTAGGTGGGTGCACGGGGAGGAAGGGGAGGGAGAGAGGGAAGTCCTTGCGTTGCCTTTCATATTGGGTCCAGGGCTCCACGTTTATCTCTATTTTGACAGGCACTGAGGCTGGCTGTGGCCTTCGGGTTGGCAGCCAGAAGCATTGTGCGCCGACTCAAGGCACAACTCCACCCCCAAGCAGCCCTGGTAAGACCACATAGTAGAAATGGTGCGGGATCCCCATATAGACTGCTGCTTTCTCTCTGCTCACTAGGAAGCAGGAGGCTTGGCTGCTCTACCAGTGACTGAAAACCCTGGCAGCTGCACAGCCAACTGCATGTCACCATATGTCACCTCAGACCAGTGCATTTCCAGAGAGCTGCCCACTAACTGGCCTCAACCCCTAAGTCCCAGGATCTCTCCCATCAGAGATGGCAGGCTAGCACCAAGAAGACCCTGCCATACCTATCCTGTCAAACTGGGACACCTACTTTGTTATTTCCTGGGCTCTGGAAAATGCTATCTTTCTCCCTCTCTGGGAGATAGGACTCCTTAACAAAAGTATGTAGAAGAGCCAGGCCTTCCCCACCCATCCTAACCCCTCACATCTGGAAAGGACGCTCACTTCTCTTTTAGCCCGCTCTCATGCTGGTCACACGCAAGTGTGTCACCTCAGGTGAGCAAACTGAGGTCAGACCGAGGAGAGGAGGCACAGCTAGGAACAGGAACTCCCAAGCTCTAGAGCTCCTCACCTGCCTTCCTGCCCCTAGAGCAAGTTTTAAGAAACAAGGCAGAGGTGAGGACAGGGGTGGGGGGTGGGAGAAGGACGGACATGGGGTGCAGAGCTTTGGGTCCTGCCGTACAGGAAGACTCAGGAGGGCTCCATAGGATCTCCCAGAACCAGGCCAAGAGGTTCAGTCTCAGCTACAGGGGACAGAGGCCACAGTCTACTTCAGGATTAGTGGCCAGGACAACAAATGTGGCCTGAAGGGTACCCTCTCTCCATGGGAGTACCACAGCTGAAGCCCTCAGACCACTGCCCAGCAACTCTTCCCCAAGGGGCAGGGCACAGGGTGGAGGCTGAGCTGGACAGATTTTTCTGGGAACACCACGCCCCCCAGTGGCCACCTGTGCAGTACCTCTCCCCTTCCCAGGCTACTCATATCCTGTTCCCCCAGAAAAAAACCCCAGGCAAGGGAGGCGGGAGGGGTTCATAACCACAGCATGGGGAAGCTTATTCGCTCATTCGTTTATTCAACAAAGATGGCCTGTTTCCTGCCCAGTTCTGCAGAAGGTCCAGGGTCCCTGTCCTGAAGGTTTCCATCCTCAGGATGTTGAAAGCCTAAGGGAGCAGAGACAGTGTGCCAGAGGCAAGTGAGGAGAGGAGGCCAGCATGGAGGGGCTGAGATGACTGGGTGTGGCCGGTGGGTGGGGGAGACAACGGAGTAGTTCAGGCCCTAAGAGCCCAGATGTGGTCTGTCCAAGACTATGACTGGGCTGGTGGCCAGGGCTGAGGTCTTATCTGTATGTTCCAAGCAGGAAAATTCAGTTTGATAAAAAACACAAATGTTATGTGTCAGGTACAGGGGTGGAGTTAGGAATTCGAAGATGGATGCCTTGGGGTTCTTGTTTTGTAGAAATTTCTGTGAGCAGAGATTTCTGCTTCATGTTCTTATTTTCCCTCCTGTGAACCCTCTACAGCTGGGGAGGATCATTCTCAAACGGAGAAGCTACTAACCCTGCAGTACAAATGAGGCCAGCGGGTCCTCTTCCTCCATTATAGGGGCAGAGGGGAAGGGGAAAGGGAGGAAGAGAGACCTCTAAGAAGCCCTGGGAGAGTGGTGGCTGACTTGCTGCATGTGCTCCCAGAGAATGGAACCATCCCTACCCATCCCTACCCATCCCTACCCATCCCTACCCATCCCTACCCATCCCCACCCTCAGAAAGCATACAGAACACAGGGCAGGCAGGAAAGACCAATCCAGCCTGGAGGAATAGGTATGCCACAGGCATCACAAAGAAAGAGCTGCACCCAACAGGTGGGGAGCTGGCCTGAGCTCTCTTCGCAGGGCCCTGGGGGCTTGATTTCACTGTAGCAGAATCCCCTGGGCCACACAATACCCAGTTTTCCAACCTGTGACTTCAACTTCACAGATCCCAAAAAGGCTGTGGCTATAAAGTACCAGACTCAGATCTGGCTTTTGTGACAATGTAGCTAGCTTCACTAGAGCTAGGAGCAGAGTTGACTTCACTAGAGCTTGGAGTATCACCTTCCCTGGCCCAGTCCCAGACCCTCTTCCTTTTGGCAACAGGACTGGTCTTGGTACCAAGATTGGATCAGGCTCGTGTTCCCTGACCTATAAAACAAGTCTCAAGTGAGCCAAACAGAGTCCTTGCCTGGGATTTTTTTCTGGGTGAAGCTATAATCACTTCCCCAACTGCCAGGACATACCAAGATCCTAGAGACAGTTGGTGATCATGTTTCCAGCTGTACGTGGTAGGGGTGGGTAGAAGCTCGAGAAGGTGGGGGACAACAGCACCAAATTCTTGTTACCCTCCCCTTTCAGACAATAAATGCCCTTTTTATTGAAATAATTCAAATTGGGTCTTCTATCACTTTGCAACAGAAGCTCCTAAAATATCAGCCCATCCTCTCCCTACTGGAAGTCAAGATCAAGCTACAGGGTTAGGGGTGTAGTTCAGGAGTAGAGCATTTATGTAAAATGCACAAAGCTGGGCTCCGTTCCTAGTATACCATGTGCAAAGATAAATACACAAACCTTCGTGAAGGAGGCCATCTAGGAGTCCAATCTGGGTTCTTTTTTAAACTTATGTGTGGATGGCTGCATGTATGCATATACACTGGATGCATGGAGGTGCCCAAAAGAGCCAAAAGGGAGCATCGGACCCCTGAAACTAGAATTGCAGGCACTGTGAGCTGCTGACTGTGGGTACTGGGAACTGAACCCAGGTCTTTTACAAGAGCAGCAAGTGCTCTTAATCCTATCTCTGCAATTCTAGGTGCAGATTCTTAATACAGTAGAAATGATTGCTATCAGATTCCTCCTTGAAGAAAAAAATGAAATTATAAGGTTATTTTACAGAACATATAGGGCAATGTAAGGTTAAAAGTACAATAAAGACATCTTTCACTGTGTATACTAATGAAAAGGACCGTGACTCCAACTCAGACCCGGATTTGAATTTGTATCTGGCCCCTAACTCGCCTCTCTGGGCATCCGTTTCCTCGTCTATAAAACGGGAATGCAAATATTACCTGCCCTTCTTAATGTATGAAGTTGTCTCTCTCACTGACACCACTGCCACAGCTTTGTGACCCTTGCACATGCAACCGCAAGTGCTATTTTTAGATGACATCTCACCACGTAGCCCTGGCTAGCCCGGAAGTCAGTTCGTCCTCCTGCCTTAACCTGAGTGCTGGGATTACAGTCCCGCACCACCACGGCCAGCGCAAGCAGATCTTAATGTGGCATACCTGGGTGAATGCCAGTGGACAAAACTGTCAGTGAGCCACTGCCCCGGAGGGCTGGGCATCCAGAGATAAGAGAACAGGAAAGGCATTGACAAGGTGAGACACAGACAAGGGCTCCAAAGTCAGTCTGGCCTCCCTAGGGAGTCAATAGCTACACCTTTTCTGACTGATGTTCTAGCTAATTTCTCGATTTTTATCTGTCTTATCTTTCCAGTTACTTTAGCATGTAAATTATGTTTTAAACAACAGAGATCAGCATGAACCTAAAAGAATCAACTGCCATTGGGTCCTGGTCATCCAAGATAATCAAATTAAGCAGTGCTATGTGTTTCCAGCCTTTGACTCCAGATGATACCTTTACCTCAGGTCTTACTTTTAAAAGCCCTGCTCCACACTTGGTGGATTTAGTTAACTTAGATGCTTTACCATATCATCCATAAGGCTTTCTTGTTTGCTTCTTTCTATATTCATTTACTTGTGTAGGGGACTGTGTGGATGTGCGCTACCATGGTACATTAGAGGAGTCAAAGAACAACCTTTCAGGAGTCGATTCTCCTTCCACCATGTGGGTCCTGGAGATCAAAGGAAGATCGTGGGGCTTGGCAGAGTGTTCTTGTGTTTTCCAGATCCAGTACAGATCCAAAAATAATATTGTTTTTTGTTTGTTTTGTTTTTGATTTTCGAGCTTTTTTTTTTTTTTTTCTTTTTTTTTTTGGTTTCTGTCCTGGAACTAGCTCTTCTAGACCAGGCTGGCCTCGAACTCACAGAAATCCGCCTGCCTCTGCCTCCTGAGTGCTGGGATTAAAGGCGCGCGCCACCACCGCCCAGCCTAATAATATTGTTAAAGAGAAGAAACAAAAGCAAAGGAAAGTGAAAAGGAGTCAGGAAATGGGGGGGGGGGTGGAATGGGAGGGGGGGAAAGAAAGTAGGAGAGACTGGCTCCGCCTCCGAGCCCGCCTCCAGACGCGGCCCCGCCCTCCAACGCAGGCTGCAGTGCTACCTCCGGCCACCAGGAGACACCGCGCGCGGCGGCCTGCACCCCGCGCGCCCCGCGGCCACTCTCTCCCGCCGGTGTGCCGGCCTCTCGCCCTCCCGCCACCGCTCTCGCGCTTCGGCCGCGTCTCGCGCGTGGTCTTCTCGTGAGGGGCCTCGCGCCGCCCGGCGCGCCGTCCCCCTGCCTCGCGGCGCGGGGTCTCGCGGGCCCCGCTCCCGCCCTCCGCTCGCCTGGCCCGGACCGGAAGCGGCGCCGCACGGCCTGGGTCTGGCGCGGGGGGCGGGCACTGGGGCCCGGTCGGACATGGGCAAGAAGCACAAGAAGCACAAGTCGGACCGCCACTTCTACGAGGGTGAGGAGCGACCAGGCTGCCTGCGGAGCCGCGCCGCCTCTGCCCGCAAGGCTCCGACCCGCGGAGATCCCCCGGCGGGGCGGCGTTCGACCCGGGCCTGCCGGTCCCGGCGGGTGTTCGTGGGGCGCTGGGAGGTGGGGCGCCCGTCCTCGGTCGGCCCCCGGTCAGCCCGCGCCCTGCTGTTGTTTCAGAGTACGTGGAGAAGCCCCTGAAGCTGGTCCTCAAAGTGGGTGGCAGCGAAGTGACTGAGCTCTCCACGGGCAGCTCCGGGCACGACTCTAGCCTCTTCGAAGACAGAAGCGACCATGACAAACACAAGGACAGAAAACGGAAAAAGAGGAAGAAAGGAGAGAAACAGGCACCGGGGGAAGAGAAGGGGAGGAAGCGGAGAAGGGTCAAGGTAAAGGTGGCTTCGTTGCTTATGGCCCCATCACCAGCTCCAGTGGGACTCCAGGGCGCCTGGGGAGGCGGCTGGCTTTGTAGAGGAGTCAGACAGCCCAGAAGCCTGGGTCACCTGGGAGCTCAGCCAGTCTTGTCTTTATAACACTTTTGAGCACTTGTGCTGTCCCCCCACGTCACGTAAGCAGCTGAGTCCTGGCCTTCAGGAGCTGCTGCTTCGAAGGGTGCTGTGTAATTGTGTAGGAAGGGTAAGACGTCATTCCCCAGAAAGCCGTGGAGGTTTGGCAGCCCTAGCCGTTCTTCAGAAGTGAGTGCCTTCCTCGGGAGTTCAGGTGTTCCGAAACAGCGGCTGCCACGAGTTGGCCCGAGCCTGTAATCCCAGCCCTCAGGAGGCTGAGGCCAGCCCGTGCTTCTTAATGCAGCTGCCTCAATCAATAAGTAAAAGTCGAGTTTGAGTCGGTTGAAGAGAATGTGATTGGACGCCTGAAATAACTATAAACCAAGAGTACAAACAACCGTTCTCACTAAATGAAAAAGAATTAGTAGCTGATGTCTTTTAAGTTACAAGGTAGGCTGAATAGTCAGAACTTTTCCCTGCAAAGCTGAGCCGATCCATGTCTGGAATTGTCCCAGAATTCTGCACAAAATTTTTACTACCTCTGAGTGGCTTCCTAAAACTAATTGGCATGATTTGGTTGTGGAATTCTTTTGCTGTATACAGCCAAAGTGCCCTATTCCCTGTCAGTAAACACACTGGTGAGTAACCAGGCCTTAGAGATTGTCTCTTTAAGATGTTTTAAAGTATCCAGGGAAAAAATTGTATTTCTCTCTGACTGGGTTTTTGTTGCCTTTAGGTAGACTATGACAGTAGTCACAACATTTTCATAAATTACAAAAACCACAGAAGCACGAGTCTTTGCTTTAACTGAGAGCTTTGGAAGTGGGCATGTTGTAAATTGTTTTACCTGTGAGGCTCAACACGTCTTGTCTTGACTGTTTTCTTGGGCACTTGAACATCAGGTAGGCAGCTGGCCTAGAACTCACTATATATAGTGTGATCTTTCTGTTTTCATCCTCCCCATTGCTGGGATTGTGGATACATGCCACCACCCCTGGTTTAGAAACCTAGGAAGTATGTATAGGTAGATTTTGGTAAGCTTTCCACATTTAAAAATATTTGCTCTTGGATATAATTGTCATACAGACTCAGAGTTTGAGTTAGTATAGAAATTTAAATTAAAAAGGATTTTCTCTCAAATTTTAAAATTTGGTGCATGTGCATGCAGTTGCTTGTGGAGCCCAGAAGAGGGTGTCACACCCTTAGCTGGAGTTCCAAGCAATTGTGAGCTGTCCAATATAGGAATCAAATTTGGGTCCTCTGGAAGAACAACTGCTCTTAATTGTTGAGTCATCTTTCCATTCCCCCATCTCTCAGATTTTGAAAGCATTTTAAAATTTAAAATAAGCTGGGTAGTAGTGATGCATGCCTTTAATCCCAAGTACTCTGGAGGCAGAGGCAGGCAGATCTCTGAGTTTGAGGTCTGATATACAGAGAGAGTTCCAGGACAGGCTCCAAAACTACACAGAGAAACCCTGTTTTGGGAAAAAAAAAATTTTTTAATTAAACATTTCAGATATTTTCTGGCTGTCATTCAGAAGTTACTCTGTTGCATTCTAATTCTTAGTTTGTGACCATTATTTGTTTCCTTGGAATTTTTGGGATTGTCCCCTTGGTTGTCATTGTCCTAATGTTTCATAATAGATACTTGTACCTTCAATCCTGAGGTATTTGCTCAAAGTATCTCTGTGGTCATTTTCTTCCTCCTTTTTCTCTTCCTTTAGAATCTCTACCATGTAGATGTTGGACTCCTAGATTGAAGCTATTATTTTTTTTTCCTCTTGTGTTCTTTAAGGAAGAGCTCAACTTTCTCTTCTGAGCTTAAGAATGTACATGTAAAAATTTCCAAGTTACATGGGTATTGCTGGCATAGGGATCACACTTCGGGTCACTGATACAAGGCTTTCTGTCTGTTCTTAGGCTCTACCTTGTACCATTAGCTCAGTAACTCTGGGGACCCTGACTTGCCACCTGTGTTTTAAGGTCTTTGGATAGTTCTAATGCACATTTCATTTTAAGAACCATCCTGCCATTAAGCCAGGCATGGTGCATACACCTTTAATCCTAGCACTGGGGAGCCAAAAGCGACAGACTCCAAAGTTTGAGGCCAGCCTGGTCTGTATAGTGAGTTCCAGGACAGCCAGGACTACACAGAGAAACCCTGTCTTGAAAAAACAAAAAAAGAAAAAATAAAAATAGAACCATAAGTCAATAATAATCTTTTGTGTAGTTCTCTATCATGTTGTGAAGTTTCTCTAAGATATTTATAAAGGAATAGCTGAGATTAGGGGGGAAAGTTTTTCCAGACTTTGTAAGGTAATTATAGCTGCTTTCCTAATTGTACCTACTCAACTATCTAGATCACAGTAGTTCTCAACCAGTGGGTCACGACCCCTTCGGGTCTACTGACCCTTTCACAGGTCACCTAAGACCATCAGAAATCATAGGTATTTGTATTATGATTCGTAACAGCAAAATTACATTTATGAAATAGCACGAAAATAATGGTTGTGGAACATGAGGAACTATATTAAAGGGTTGCAGCATTAGGAGGGTTGAGAACCACTGTTTGGAAGGTATTTGAGTCTTATTTCTCTACATCTTTATTAAAACTTGTTAAGACTTCTAAATTTTGCCCACCAGAATGACTGTCTTCTAAGTTTTTATTTTATTTTTTAATGTGGATGGGTTGTCTGTGTGTATATGTGTGTGCCACTGCATGCCTGGTGCCCATTAGAGGTAGAAGAAGGCATCGATCTCCTGGATCTGGAGGTGTGAGATGCCCTGTGAATCAAAGCCAGGTCCTCTGGAACAGCAGCCAGTCCTCTTAACTGCTAAGGTATTCTCTAGCCCTGCCTTCTAGTTTTAAGTTTAGAGTTCCTGACTCTTAGGAAGCCAGAGCTAGTTTTTACATCCCTTCTATGGAGTACCTGTGGTGTCCTTTTTCTTTTTGTTCTTCCTCTTTACATGGTTTTGTAAATGTTTTGTATCTATTCTTGCTCTCCCTTTTATGATTATTTATGTTTCAAGTACTTCATCCCAGTCTATGGCTAGATATTTTAGCTTGAATTATTAGCTTTATTGAGGCACCAAAATTTATAAATAAAGTTTCAAATTTGGACTGTGGAGACAGTTGATGTGAGCACTTGCTCTACTAAGGGACCTGAGTTCTGTTCCTAGTACCCATATCAGACAGTGCCCAACTACCTGTAACTCCAGTTCCAAGATCGGCTCTCTTCTGGCCTCCATGGGCACTATATGCATGTGGTGTACATATGTACACCCAGGCATACATGTATACATAAAATATACATCTTTAAATCAAATTTATCAAATTTGTTTTTTAAGAATCAATCTTTCTGTGTTTCACTTAAGTAAAAAATTCCCTACTCTTGGGTCTCCAAGAATCATTTATCTGAACGTCTGAAGTTTTGCTCTGTACACTTAAGTTTTTGGAATTTTGTGTGTAGGTTGGTTTCTGGGTTTATATTCCATTCTGTTCAGTTTGTCTGTCCCTCTGTCCACATTGTCTTTACATTCACTGTACAAATGCTTAGTGCCATTAAGGCTTACTGTCTTTTGTAGCTTTCCTTCCTTGCTTGTTTGGTTGCTTGTGGTGCTGGAAATCAAACCTAACCAAGCCTTCTCAACTGTCAGGAAAATGTTTTATCAGGCATCTGCATCCTTGGATTATCTCACTGTGACCTTTTCAAAACTCTCCTGGTTTAAATCATTCACTCTTTAAAAAAGTATGTAATTGGTTTGCAGATTTCATAGAAAATTCTGTTTTACAATTTTGAATGGCATTACATTGAATTTGATGAGCTTGAAGAGAGCTGACTTCATTAACATGGTATATCTCCTTTATTCATGTCTTCAGCTTGAATAAAGCTCACTAATGTTGGCTCACTAATATTTCATGATTTTTCCAGAAGGTTATGGGAATCTTAGGTTTGCTCTGATGTATATTACATATTTGTGTGTGAATAGTAGTGTTTTTCTAATATTTCTGGCATAGAGAAATGCACTTCTTTTCCTTGAGGAACATGTTCTCTTTGTCCAGTAGATGGCAGCAAAATACACTAAGATTTCTTAATTTAGAATTTCTTCTTTTCAGTAGTACCTTTTTTCCTTCAAAACCAAAATGATATGTTTAAATATGTTGATTATGAAATATTTCTAAATTGCTTCCAATTTTTCTATTTAGGACGATAAAAGGAAGCGGGATCGAGACCGTGTGGAGAATGAGGCAGAGAAAGATGTCCAGTGTCATGCCCCTATGAGATTAGACTTACCACCCGAGAAGCCTCTCACGAGCTCTCTAGCCAGACAAGAAGGTTGGAGTTACCCTGAGCTGTCTGTCCTGAGTTGGGAGGGAAAGGGATCAAGCATTAGTTTCTGAATTATAACTAAGAGACCTGTAACAAGTTTATTCTAAGTTCTCTTATTTCTCTTGCTGCATCAGAGCTCTAAGTTAGCTTCAGTGTTGACTTGTTATTCTCAGCCTTTAACACTTTTGTGATAAATTGAATTCCTGTGTGAAATGTTTAATAAAACATAGATGAGTCATCTAGATAGAAAACTGAAGTGCCAGCTTATATCTTTTTTTTTTCTTTTTTTTTTTTTTTTTTTGGTTTTTCGAGACAGGGTTTCTCTGTGGTTTTGGGTCCTGTCCTGGAACTAGCTCTTGTAGACCAGGCTGGTCTCGAACTCACAGAGATCCGCCTGCCTCTGCCTCCCAAGTGCTGGGATTAAAGGCGTGCGCCACCACCGCCCGGCTCAGCTTATATCTTTCTAACACACATTTTCTTTTTGCTTTAGAAGTAGAACAGACACCCCTTCAGGAAGCTTTGAATCAACTCATGAGACAACTGCAGAGGTAAATGTTTTCCAGCTTTTCTAAAGATAGTAACTCAAAGGGCAAAGATAGAGGTCCAAACCACATCTCTGTTGCTAGTTATCTAACGTCATGTTGTAGGGCTTAAACCCAAACACGTTGGTTTTAAAGTAGATGGTAAGTACCTTGCCTGGCAACAGAAGTAGTCCCAAGAGGGTGACATGAACTCTTATTTGGTTTGTGTCAACTGGCAGATTTAAGGGTGTTATGAAATGTCTAGTTTCTCCTTTCTGAATTAGTTTCTCATGTTAAGACTTGAAACTAGCAGTGACAATACAGGTCACTGCCCCTCTTCCTGGTAGCACAGGACAGTCCTTCTGTGTTTGTGCGGCACCAGCCCTGTCTGAAGGATAAAATGAAGTGCTGTAAGTTTTATGACCTTACTTGAGTACGTTGTCTGTGAGATGTGCTCTCACAATCTGAGGCTAGCTTGGAAGTCATCATCCTCCTGCCTCAACCTCCTGAATGCTGAGATTGTAGGTGTGTGCCACTGTGCCTGGCTTTATGCTCCTTTAAATGTAGTGATTGTTGTCTAAAGTATTCTGGTAGATAGAATAAACCAATTTAAGGTCATAAAAAGAAAAGAGGTGCTCAGCTGTAATGAAAATTTTGGTGCATCTTTTTATTCCGATTTGAATTCCAACTCAGTGATATTTATTTTACTTGAGAAGATTGACGGTTGTGGGGTTTGCAGTCTGATAGGGAACTTTTCTCTTAGCTGTGTTACCTGTTATCTGATACAGTTTGTATTCTCAACATCCATCTGGCTTTTCAATTAAAATCAGTAGTTACGAGCTTCTTTGCTTTTTTTGAGACAAATAGATTTCACTATGTAGCTCTGACTGTCCTTGAACTCACTTTGTAGAGCAGGCTTGCCTGAAACTCACAGAGATCTGCCTACCTCCTAAGTGCTAGAATTAAAGGCAAGGCTTTGACTAGCTCTTTTTATGTGTTGGAATAGCTAAGAAAATGGTATCTCTAATCTTTGCATTTCAGTAAATTATTGCTTGTCAATCCAGCAGAGAAGAGTTAAGTATTGCTATGGTATCCCAGTTGGAAGGTGTGACTATAAAGTGTTTTTCTTTTTGTAACAAAAGAGCAGACTGTTTGCCAATATTATCACCCTAAAAAATAAAGTCTACATCAGGAAGTATTTAAAGTCAGAGAAACTAACAGTGATCAGCACATTTTGAGGATTAGAATCTATAGCCACATTCTGTGATTATATAGTCATATATAATATATATGACTATATGATTGTGATTGGATGATTCTTCATCCTTGAGGTTCAGAGTTAAACCTGATTTTTTAAAAAATGTATTTGATCAATTCTGGTGGTACCATTTTTGTTTAGAAAATAAGGTGGTCTCTATATTAAAATGATTGATTTTTAAGGAGAACAGATAATTTGTCCTTAAAGGTAAGAGGTCAGCCATTGGTGAAGTTTGTTATTCATAGTAACCCCGTGGACTGTTTGGACTTCTGCATGTGGGTTCCACATTGGACCTTTTTGTGATTTGCCATTACTTTTTGGTTTTGCAGCTTAGCTATTAGAGGCAGTCTGAGTTCAGGTTCCAATTCTTTTATTAGATTTATAGCCCATATATATTATTCTCTTTTTCTTTTTTCTTTTTTTGATTTTTTTGAGGTAAGGTTTCTCTATGTAACCCTGGCTGTCCTGGTACTCTCTCTGTGTAGACCAAGGTGGCCCCAAACTCAAAGATCCTCCTGCCTCTGCCTCCAGAGTGCTGGGATTAAAGGCGTGTGCCACCATTGCCCAGCTACAAATTATTCTTACTCCTCAGCTTCTGCCATCATCTACCAGTGAGGAAACCACCAGCTGATGTGCCAGCTATCAGTGGCAAGATAATAAACAGGATTTCAAAATTGTTGCTGTGATTTATTTTGTTTTTAGTCATTTGTTAAAGCCTTAACAAAATCTGATATGCCAAGTTTGCTGGGTGGGTAATAGTCTAATGGCCTAATTTTATAGAGAAGGGCTTAAATTTTTTCTACTTGTAACCTCTTTCCACTCAAGAAATTTTTCTGTAGTCTCAAATGTATAATAACAAAAAGTAGATAAACAGATCAAATATAAAAACATTTAAAAATGTGGAATTTATTCCATTTATTTATTTTTTTGGTAAAGAGGGTCTCTATAGCTAGGTAGCTGTTCTGGAATTTACTATGTAGACCAGGCCTGCCTGGAACTGAAAGAAATCCTCCTTCCTCTACCTCCACCTTCAGAGTGCTGGGATTAAAGATGTACTCCACTACGCTCAACTTGAAATTTATTTTTCCTCCTCCATGTTGTATCTCTGGCTGTCCTAGAACTCGATTTGTGGACCAGGCTGGCCTTGAACTCGGAGAGATCAGCCTGCCTCTGCCTCCCAAGTGCTGGGATTAAAATTGTGTGCCACCATTGCCTATTGCCACATTTTTCTTGACACCTTCCCACTGGCAGTTATGTAACACTGTATGAAGTCACACCCTACAGTTTAAGAAGTTGTCCCAAAGAGCATGGATACTCAACCCTGGCAATATTAAACATACTAATGCCATATGTGGATGCCACTGAACCCTGGATACACCAATGACTTGGTGCCTTCTTCCTAAGAAAGTCTTGCTATAGTGAGGTTGGGGCTAGCCTTCCCTATCCCACTCTTGAAATGTACAGCCAGAGTTGAGAATGAACCTGTGGTAGAAAGCACTAGTTTTTACATATAAAGGGTCAGGGGGTGTGCATGTGCTTGCTATAACGTGTGTGAGTTTCTTTTAGGAATCAGTTCTCTCCTCCAGCCATGTTGGTCCTGGGGATTGAACTCAGTTGTTCAGTATCTAGTAAAGAAGCAGTACTCCTTCTTCCATTATAATTATACAGCATTCATAGGCCTGCTCTGGTGAGATACTCTGGCACAGGAGGCGCTGTACACATAAGTATCACCCTTTTCATTAGGTTAGGATTTCCTCCTCTATTTGCCTCTCCTGTTGTGTGTTGTGACCTCTTCAGTCCTGATCATTTATCTGCAGCTGGATGAAACAGGCAGGCCGGGGCCTATAGGCTACATAGGGCTCCTGAGTCACCACAGGATGACAGCACAGGAGGATTACACAGACTGTTAACTTTCCAAGGTCACTGCCTCCAGATGGGTTGTTTTGGGGGGGACGGACGGATGGACAAGAGAACAACCAGAGGGATGTTGCTGCATAGTGAACCTAAACAGGCTCTCCTATGCCCAGTCCCAACCCTGCCCCATATCCCATCAGTTTCCACCACAATCTAATAGGAACTTTTCTTTTTTTAAAAGAATTTTATTATGTATACAGTGTTCTGCCTGCACACCAGAAGAGGGCACCAGATCTCATAGATGGTTGTGAACCACCATGTGGTTGCTGGGAGTTGAACTCCAGACCTTTGAAAGAGCAGCCAGTGCTCTTACCTTCTGAGTCATTTCTCCGGCCCCCCCAATAGGAACTTTTTAAATGTCTTTGGGGAGGGGGTTCCACATTTACATAACAGATATGTTAGTTGATGGGAAAGTATGCTTTTATGGTACAGAACCAGAA
This sequence comes from Chionomys nivalis, assembly GCF_950005125.1. Taxonomy (NCBI): domain Eukaryota; kingdom Metazoa; phylum Chordata; class Mammalia; order Rodentia; family Cricetidae; genus Chionomys; species Chionomys nivalis. The sequence continues at coordinate 37,606,934 of NC_080106.1, forward strand.
AGAAAACTTATAGGTCTGTATTCATAGTTAAACCAGGCTAAGTCACTGGGCAGTTAGTCTAGATCACTCATAGAAGGTGCTGCTAATAGGTTGCTTCTCTAAAAGAAAGGTTCTGTGCCTTAAGAGTCCTGCTGTTAGCAAGGTGGTGGTGGTACTTGCCTTTAATTCCGCACTCCGGAGGCAGGGACAGGGTAAGTCTCTGTGAGTTCAAGGCCAGCCTGGTCTACAGTGTAAGTTCCAAGACAGCTAGAACTACACAGTGAGACCCTGGTGGGAGGGGGAGCCCTGCTGTTTAAAGTCTCTGATCCTTATTGTTAGTTGGTCTTGAAAATTATTTTTTCAATGAAAAGCGTATATAAATTTTTTCTGATTATGAGAGTTTATTATTCTGACTTTGCTTCTGTACCAGTAGGTTGCAATAGAAATAAAATATAACTTTACCTTTTATGTGCCTATACAGAAAAGACCCAAGTGCTTTCTTTTCATTTCCTGTGACGGACTTCATTGCTCCTGGCTACTCCATGATAATTAAACACCCAATGGATTTTAGTACCATGAAGGAAAAGATCAAGAATAATGACTACCAGTCCATAGAAGAACTAAAGGTAACTGTAATTAGTAGTTTTATTCTGTTTTATAATGGGATCTTTTTTAGCCTATCCTGACCTTGAACTGATCCTCCTGCCTTCCTTCACTTATCAGGGACTAGGATTATAGATGAGTGCCACAAGATGTCACTCAGTAGCTTTTTATTAGAGAAGCAGACTAAAGTATAATGCATTTTAACTGAGAGTCAAACTCTTGGATTCTGTGTAAAATAGAAAATCATGTTAAAAATCTACAAATATGTCTTAGAGTCCCAGCATCACAATGATAGCGGGGAAAACAAACTTCACAGAGCTGTCCTCTGACTACATGTGATGCTGTATGTATGTGTACAAAATAGGTAAATAAAGGTTATTTTTTGTATTTAGTTGCCAGTCATGGTGATGCACATTCTTCTTTAGTTTGTATAGCTTTTGGCTCTCTTGGCACTCACTCTGTAGACCAGGCTGGCCTCAAGCTAACAGAGATCCACCAGCCTCTGCCTCCCATGCGCTGGGATTAAAGGCATGTGCTGCTGCTACCACCCAGCAATCTGATATTCAGTCTTTATTTGTACCTTCATTTTTAAATAATTTTATTTATTTTAAATGTCCAAAGTCTGTATTTTTCTTTTGGGCTTACAAGATGGATCAGTGGGTAGAGGTATTTGTACACAAACCATGATCCCTAAGTTCCCATGAGGTTTCAGGAAAGGACCTGTTCCCTAGAGTTGTCCTGACTGCCAAACGTGCGTCATGGCACACTTGCACACATAAACACATTATTTTATTAATAAATTAAAATACTACAGGAAAGTTTAATTGTATTTTCCAGTTTGATGAAAATGAATTGTTCTCTGAGTTTACTCTGACTGTATTTATCTCAGCACACTGCATTCTCGACCTTTGAAGAGAAGGGGACTGAGAATGTGTGGTTTGATGGTAGAGGAGAGCTCTTACCTAATACACAAGGCGCTGGACGTGATCCCAAGTCTGCGGGAGGAAGAAGGAACAACAATTATATAGAAGGGCCAGGAGGTGGTGGTGCACGCCTTTAATCCCAGCACTTGGGAGACAGAGGCAGGCAGATCTCTGTGAGTTCATTGCTACCCTGGTCTACAAGAGCTAGTTCCAGGACAGGCTCCAAAACCACAGAGAAACCCTGTCTCGAAAAATTGTGTGTGTGTGTGTGTGAGTGTGTGATCTAACGAGGTTGGGTAGACGGTTCATTGACTAAAATACTTTCTATACAAAGCATGAGGACTTTGAGTTTAAGTCACTAACACCCACATAAGGCAGGTAACCTGTTTACCTCAGCATTTTGTAGGCAGACACTGTGTGGAAACAAACTGATCTCAAGGGCTTTTTGGCCAGCTAGTCTTGTTGAAATACTGAGCTCCTGGTTCAATGAGAGAGAAATACACTGACATCTACCTCTGGTCTACACACAGAAATACACACTCACCCACAACAGTCTAGGAGCCACCAGGGCAGCATGTGTGTTTCTTGTTTTAGGTTTTCTTTCCTCTTCAAATAGTCTGAGTATATGTTGATTTCAGGGCTGTGCTTTCATGTAAGTTGTTGTTAAAGTTTGCATTAGAACACATACACACTTACCTGGCTTTTGGCAGGGAGGAAGGTCCCATATGGTAGTGTTCAACCAACCTACAAGATGAACACTAATCAGTTGCAGAAAGAAGTGGAACAGTAAACATTTTTACTTACTCTTTTTCTTTTTTAATTCACATGTTAATCAACTAAAATTTATGCAGACTACCAGCATCTAATTTGCTTCAGTTTTAGTTTTAATAATTGACTTGGAAAACCTGAATTCCACCTTCTTACTTAAATGGACATTTTTTTTTTCTGACATATTTTCATCTAGTGAAAATCAGTCTGAAACTTTATTGCTCAGTAGAAAAGAGTTTTACAGTTGGTGGGGTTGGTTTGTTGCTTGTTGAACTTTCTCTGTGGTCACAGGTGAGAGTAGGGGTTTGTCCCCTGAGATGTTTAAGTAAATCAAAGCTTTTCAGCATTTGAAATGGGGTATTTTAGCCTTCTGGAGCTTTCCACAGGAAGGAAAGTGTGTAAGTAGATTGAGCTTTTTGAATGATCAAGTGACATCACACAGAGTGCAATAATGCCCACTCACCACGTGACAGCTAAAATTAAAGGAATCTGAAGGTCACCTTGGACTGGGGTTATAGGTAGTTTCTAGGTTTAAACCCCAACATCACAAAAAATAAAAACTTGTTACTTTAACAGACAACAGAGTATCATTAAAGTCATCTCCTGCCGATTCATAAACTCATCATTCTCTTGTCAGCTATAGCCAAGTGATTGTTTCCTGAGTGTACATAGCAGTCTGATGTCTTACCTCACTTGCATTCCTCTGTAGCTCCTGTAAGATTCTGAGAGGTCCAGAACTTAGCAAAACCTTTGACCAGAGCTCAGTATCTACATACACTTCCATTTGATTTTAACTTGATAGCAAATTTATTGTGAACTTTGAATCTGCTAATAATTTAAAAAAAAAAAAAACTTAGTCTATCTCCCTATTTTTAAGTTCTAAACTGTCATTACTACTATTAGTGAGATTTGAGGGGTTTTGGTTGGGACTTGGAGGTTTGTGGGGCGATGTTTTTCTGTTTAGGTTCTTCCCATTTTAACAGTAAGGCAGTGGCACGATTACACATAATTATAGATGTGAAAATGTGTCACCAGGAAAAAGTACAGGGCTTCTGCTTCAGTACATACACATCTTTGGAATGTAATGAAAGCCCCAAGTGCAGTTCTGATAATTTAGCTATTCCAGTTATATGTTGCAACTCCTTGATGTTGAATAATTTACTTAACATTGACATAATTTTATTATATCTGAAAATTATGTTTAATTTATAGTAGTGTCTAAATATTTTAACATAGTGTAAATATTTTAACATTTTTACTCAGTTTATTTGCATTTGGCAGAAAAACTTGTTATAATTTAGCTCTGGTCCCAGTTTTTAATTAAAATTTGAACTGAAATATTTAACTCATAAATAACAAACTTAAAATTTGCCTTAAAAAGTGAGGGTAATATTTGTAATTATATGAACTACCCAGCTTGAATTATTAAATTTGAACTAGAAATATTTCCTCCAAAATTTTTGTGTGTGTCACTGTACTGAAAAACTTTTTCGAGACAGGGTTTCTCTGTAGCTTTGGAGCCTGTCCTGGAACTAGCTCTTGTAGACCAGGCTGGCCTCAAACTCACAGAGATCCGCCTGCCTCTGCCTTCTGAGTGCTGGAATTAAAGGTGTATACCACCACCACCCGACCTGAAAAAACTTTTTAGGTTTATATTCTAGATTGAAAGTTAATACATAGATACTAAAATGCTTAAGAATTTAGAAACAAATTGCAAGTATTTATTTTGTTGGTCTTAAATTGTAGTTGTTATTTAATAAACGGTAACAAAAAAAAGATGTCTTCTTTTGGTTTTCAAATTTTTACAGGGCCTCTGTGATTTCAGATAAAGAATTAAGAGTTTTATTCTAATGTATTTTTCCTCTTGATACTTTCTTTTTAGGATAACTTCAAGCTAATGTGTACTAATGCAATGATTTACAATAAGCCAGAGACCATCTACTATAAAGCTGCAAAGAAGCTGTTGCACTCAGGAATGAAAATTCTTAGTCAGGTAAAGAAACTTTATCACAAATTAACAACCACTATAAAATCTATATCTTTACTTAAGTACTATCTTCCTCATTGGCAAATCATGTTAAAGTAGTGAGAACTTAGGAGAAAATTTCTATCAAGAAAAGATAGGAAGAAGCTCACATATAGTCTTTTTTTTTTTTGAGTCAGGGTTTCTCTGCGTAACCCTGACTGTCCTGGAACTCACTCTGTAGACTGCAAACTCTCAGAGATTTCACCTGCCTCTCCCTCCCCTATGCTGGTATTAAAGGTGTGTACCATCACCGCCTAGCCAGTCATTTCTTTTTTAAAAGTTATACTATTCCATTTATTTATGTATTTGTGTGTGTATGCACATTCACCTGTTCACCCACATGCCGTAGCATGTGTGTGGAAGTCAAAGAGCAATTTGTAGGGCATCAGTTCTCTTCTGATATATGAATCCTGAAGATTAAACTTCAATTGTCAAGCTTGGTTGTAGTGATGAGGCAAGCAGGCCTGCTTTTCATCCTGCCCGGCTCCCCGCACGACTAGCTTAACACCTGAAATAACAACACACAAATTGTATTCATTTAAACACTGATTGGCCCGTTAGTTCTAGCCTCTTATCGGCTAATTCTCACATCTTGATTAACCCATTTCTAATAATCTGTGTAGCACTGCAAGGTGGTGGCTTACCGGGAAAGATTCAGCATGTCTGACCTGGCGGCTGGCTCCATCGTGTCTGCCCTCACTTCCCTTCTTCCCAGCATTCTGTTCTGTCAACTCCACCCACCTATGTTCTGACCTATCAGGCCAAGCAGTTTTCTTTATTAATTAACCAATGAAAGCAACAGATAGACAGATGACCTTCCCACCTCACTTGGTGGCAAGTGCCAGCCTTCTGAGCCAGTTCACAAGCCAAGGCTGGCCTTGAATGGACAGTTTAGCCAAGGGTAATAGTCCTCCTACCTCCACCTCCTAAGTACTGAGATAGAGGCTTATGCCACCACTCCCAGTTTTATTCAGTGCTGGAACTCAAACCTGGGGCTTTATGCATGTGTAGGCAAACAATCAACTGTAATTATTTCCCTGAAGTCTCTTCATAGATTTATTTTGCTGTGGGAGAAGCAGCAGCCTGAATTTCAGAATAAAATTGGATGAAGTATGAGGTCTTTTAGAGAAAAGTTCTGTTTACTTTAGTGATGGAATCTAATGTTCTGATCGGCCCTGCACTTCCTAGTGAAGTACATGGCTTGTATTGGTAAGAAACAAAATATATGAATGAGAAATAACTTTAAATTTTTCAAAACTACCTCTGTACAAGAACAGTCCCTTCCTTGAAGGATGATAATCAATGCATAATAAAGAAGGCCATAATCCAGTTGCAGGAGAGAGCACATAGATTGTGGCAAGAAAGTATGTGAGTTTCACCCATTTTTTAAAAAGGCCTTATCTGTGGTCTCCAGCATGACTTCCAGCATGACATTTCTAATTCCAAATAAGAGCTAAAATAGGGAAGAGACAGGAAGAATAGCCAGAGATGGGGGCTTTCTACAAAGAAAACCTGAGCTTCATTATAATGTAGACACATACAGAAGGAGAAAGGAATCAGAATGAAGAGCTTGAGCTCAGGCTTGGAGCAAGTAAAGGATGGCAGAATTAGTCCCATATTCAAGTAGGTTTTGTGGGTTTGTCTGGTCGTCACCTGTATTTCTACAGTTGAAGAAAGCATTCGTGTGCAGATGTCTGGCTCTGAGAGATTCTTAAGTCAGCTTACCTAGGAAAAGGAAAACATTTGAATTGGTGGTTATTCTTACATTCCTAATATTTAGACATCAGTTCTAAAATTTAAAATCTGTTTAGCAAAATTTGTAAAGGAGAATGTAAAATGTTTCATTTCTTGTAGAAAGACTATCAGAATCTAGAATGAAGCCATGTTCCACATTTAAAAACCCAGACCTGCTTGTTATAAAAGTTCATTGAGCAAATACAGTCTTCATTCCAAAATAATTTTGAGAGTTGGAAAGGGGAGGGCGAGTGTGTGTGTTTTGTTGGGGTTTTTGTAGTTGTTGTTTTGTGACAAGGTCTCACTATAATATAGTTATGGCTATCCTGGAACTTGCTGTGTAGACCAGGATGGCTTTGAACACAGAGATCCGCCTACTTCTGCCTCCCAAGTGCTGGAATTAAAGGTATGTGCCATCACCATCCAGTGTGTAATGGATTTTTAAAGAAAAATCTAGTGGTGTTTTGTTCTTTTTAATCCTGACTTGCCACTATTTTGTCTAAATACTATAGTCAGCATAACTAAAGATTTCTATGTCTTCTAAAGTTTACTGGGAACAGGAAGGTTAACTTGTCCCCTTTTCCTTCTTTTGTCTTGATTTTTAAAGATGTCTTGGAGCTGTAACCTTCTTGTGCTTAGCCTTCTTTTTGACTTCCACTCTAAATGGAAGGGATCCTTACAACGGTGATTTATAAACCTTTAAATTTTAACTTTCTGAGTTAACACTACTTAGTCTAGCAGTGTAGGCTCCCAAGAAAATCTACACGCTTTTCCATGAATGGTATCTTTTCAGAGGCAGGTCTTATGAGTAGTCATTGAAAAATGGTAACAGTCGTCATTTTTTCCATTACACCCAATATTAGTTCTTAGTACATGTGTTATTTTTATAAAGAAAGAACTGATGGTCAGGCATGGGGATAATCATCACAACACTTGAGATGAAAATAGAAGGATTGGGAGTTTGGGGCCAGTATGGGCTACACAATGGGGTTCTTAAAACGGCAAAGTAAAACAAAGGAAAGATGGTCAAATACTACCTTCTGGTACACATAGCAGTATTTGTAGTGCGGCGGCCTTGGAATCAGACTAATGACGCGTCTAGTCCTGCTGCTGCTTAGCAGCTAGGTGACCTGGCTCTGCAGCCTTTCTCAGCATTCCTCCTGTAGGTAGGGTTGGTGCTTAACTCGGAGTTGTCTGCTACAGAGGCAGGCACTCCATCAAGTGTTGGAACACTAAAGCAAATGGTGTCTTGAGCCCAGGATTTAGTGAGACTTAACTTGGAAGGGAGGAAGGCTATGTTAAATAGCATGCATGCTTATGTGGAGACATGAATTACACACACAAAAAAAAAGCATTTCTTTCAAAGTAAAACTAGACTTCTTCCTGTGACATTCCTAAATTTAGAAAATTTTTATGCTTTAAGCATTATGCACATTATGTTTAACAATATCCCTAAATGATTTTTATTATAGTTTGTGCTTTGCAAAATAATGGGATGGAAACTTAAAAATTACTGAGAATTTTGTAAGCTGAGCCTGTTTGTCTAGCTGTTTATTTAGTGGCTACAGTATCAGTCTACTGTCAGTACTACAGATCCACAGATAAATAGGCATGACCCGAGTGATGCATACAAGGAATAGCTAAATTCACTACTGTCCAGAAGTATGAAGTAAAATAGCACATTTTTAAAAAGCATGCTGAGTGGTGTATTTTTTATTTTATTTTAATAATACTGTTCAGTTTGGTACTGATTCAGAGAAACTGTCAAATACTAGAAACTGATTAAATTAAATCTTCCTGGAAGAAAGTTTGACAATAAGTATTCCTTCACTCTCCACTGCAGAAATTTGCCCTGACGGAATAAATAAGACTCCTAGAGAGGTTTATTGACCGTGTTTAGTGGAAATTTGAGTCTAAATGGCTAGTTATATTTTTAATTAAACAACTGTGTTTATTATACATTGTAATTTTTAGAATACTAAAGACTATAATGATATGGAGGACAAATACAGTTTACTAATAATTAATTTGTTTACCAAATATTGAGTGTACAGTTCGCTAAAAAGTATACCATGCTCAGAAGAAAGAGTTGAAATGGTAACTGCTGGTACTGCTTTACCCCAGGAGATAGGGAACAAGTTTGTTCTTGGCCTCTGCTGTGTCTTCATTTCTTTAGTCTGATACATCACTCCATAGTTCTACAATTACTTTAAAAGCTGTCTTAGTTAGGGTTTCTATTGTTGTGAAGAGACACCATACAGCAGTTATTCCCCAGCTCTGACATCTCCAATATTTTGGATTCTCCAAGGAAATCCATACTTCACCTTCATAGCTTCACACAATGACCTCTAGGTCTCCGTGCAGGGATACCCCTGATACATGTGCCTGGCTTCACCACACCCATCTTTAACTGCTTTTCTAATCCAAAATCCACATTCCTCCAAACAGAAGCATGGTCAGGCCTATCAGTCATACCCCAGTCTCTTGTACCAACTTCTGTCTTAACTAAAGTTTCTATTGTTGTGAAGAGACCCCATGACCACAACAATTCTTATAAAGGAAAACACTGAATTGTGGCTTGCTTACAGTTGAGAGGTTTAATCCACTATCATCATGGTGGGAAGCATGAAGGCATGTAAGGTGACATACATGGTGCTGGGGAAAGAGCTGAGGGTTCTTCTGGAACCACAGGCAGCAGGAAGAGACTGCTACACTGGGCTGGCTTGAGCATCTGACACCTCGAAGACGTGCCCCCCCCCCCAACATTTCCTCCAACAAGACCACACCTCCAATAAATGCCACTTCCTATGGGCCTGTGGGTGCTATTCTTATGCGGACTATCACAAAGGGCAAGGTAGGGGCTGAAGACTGCTCAGATGGCTGAATACTTTACAAAGCATGTATGAAGCCCTAGATTCGGTCCCCAGTATGTACCACATAAAGATTGGGGAGGGAGGCCCAGAACATCAGGATCATCTTCAGCTACATGATGAGTTTGGGGCCACCCTGAGCTATCTGAGACTCTGTCTCAAAAACACAAAATGTTGGGTAAAAACAACAGGTGTCATGCTGTTGGGTATTGTCATGTACACGCCCCCATAGTGCAGTGGAAGAGGTCTGGACAGTAGGTGTTATAGGGTGTCACTCATTTCTTTTGTTATGTGACCAGTCTCTGTGATTGTACGGAAGCTTTCCATGCTGGTAAAGTGCAGTACTCAGGAGCTAGTGCTTCTGGTTTATCCAGTGGAAACTCTAGTTAAAAGACAGTAGCTGTTCTCTTTATTCTAAAAAAAACTCAAACCCCTAGTGAAATTTTTCCAGCACGTTAATGCAGTGGAAAATTGAGCATATGCTTCACAAAATAGCCGAGTCTTTTCTGTTTAGTAAGAACGTTATGCACTGTGGAAAAGAAAGTATTCTAGCAATCACTTATTTTCCCCTCGCCTGTGTTTTCACACAACAAAATGCAAATCATTGGTGATCGCCATAGGACTCTGGAATATAGAGATCCTTCAGTGTTCCAGAGTTTAAATCCTCAGTCGTTCTTAGCCCCAGTTCATATTTTGTCCTCTATTGACTTTTTCATGACACAGTATCGTTGTAAAGCCTCTGCTTGCATTGGAAATTAAGAGGTCTGAGATAAGTGGACCTTACTGTCCTGGTTCCTTTGGTGTTCTCTTTCCTCCTTAATAATAGTGCAGGCTTTCATGGCAGAAAATGCATTTCTCAGTGACACCCATACAGTATTTTTTTTTTTAATACTTTCAGGAGAGAATTCAGAGCCTGAAGCAGAGTATAGACTTCATGGCGGACTTGCAGAAAACTCGGAAGCAGAAAGATAGAACAGATGCCTCTCAGAGTGGGGAGGACAGTGGCTGCTGGCAACGAGAGAGGGAAGACTCTGGAGATGCTGAAACACAAGCCTTCAGAAGCCCCACTAAGGATAATAAAAAGTAATGCATCTTGGAATATGAAGGTTAAGTTGTGGGGTTTGTTTGGTTTTGTTTTTGCACTTGCCCTATTTTTATTTTTTAAAAGGATTTATTATTTTTTAAAATGATTTTTATTGAGCTACATATTTTTCTCTGCTCCCTTCCCCTTCAACCCTCTCCCATAATCCCCATGTTCCCAGTTTACTCAGGAGATCTTGTCTTTTTCTACTTCTCGTGCAGATTAGGTCCATGTACATCTCTCTAAGGGTCCTTTTTGTTGTCTAGGTTCTCTGGGCTTATAAATTATAGGCTGGTTTTTCTTTACTTTACGTCTAAAAGGCATTTATGAGTGAGTACATACTATATTTGTCTTTCTGGATTTGGGTTACTTCACTCAGTATGATGTTTTCTAAATTCATCCATTTGCCCACAAATTTCAAGATGTCATTTTTTCTGCTGTGTAGTACTCTATTGTGTAAATGTGTCACATTTTCCTTATCCATTATTCAGTCGAGGGGCATTTAGGTTGTTTCATGGTTTTGGCTATGACAAATAGTGCTGCTATGAACATAGTTGAGCACATATCCTTGTGGTATGATTGAATATCCTTTGGGTATATAACCAAAAGTAGTATTAAACTTTGGTTTTAAAGCAAGACAGGAATATTGATGAAGTTTGACTTGGGCAAACCAAGTCCCCGTATATCAGTATTATCTTTCTTGGCATAAAGATCTGTCTTAATAGTGTCTTCTCTCTTGTCACACAGAACACTGTGAAAAATTAACCAAACAGCTCACAGAACAGTTCCAAATAGACATTTTTATTAGTTGTATTACAGCAAATTAAGGAGTTTGTTTCAATAGAACTATTGTATAGCTCTAATATAGTGTATTATATAACTTCACTCCATAAAGATTTAGGGATTCCTGTGTACATGGGCTGGCACTAAGGTGTGCACATGTTTTCCATTGAAGAGCTGCTGGTCATGGTGCTGGACAGTCTGTGCTACCCATACACTCATGTGCTCACACTACTGATACCTACTGCTACCCATACAGAAAGTTAGAATCAACAGTTGGGGTTTCTGCTCTCATAATTCAAAGAAAGTTTAAATTGTATACTTCCTCTTCAAAATAATACCTGAATTAAAATTTATTTTCATGATTGTACCCAGAAAAAACATTGTGTAATACAAGTAACACTTGGGACCCTTTGCCAGGTTGCTGGTGTTGATGGCTGTAGGACAAGTGTCTCCACTTACTGTGCTCAACTTTCAATGTTTTTCATCTTACTTATTTCGGCATTTCATTTTAACTTTCTGTGAATGTGTGTCTCAGGAAAGATAAAGACGTGCTTGAAGACAAATGGAGAGGCAGCAACTCAGAAAGGGAGCACGAGCAGATTGAGCGCGTTGTCCAGGAGTCAGGGGGCAAGCTAACAAGACGGCTGGCAAACAGTCAGGTGAGGGCTCTCCTTCCCTCCACCCACTGGCTCGTGTCTCTGAGACCAGTAGCTTTTAATTTTTATCTGCATAGAGCTCTCCATCCCTACCATATGCACAAGAGAGTCTATCAAGTATGACTGTCCTATTCTCTATTACTGGGGGTTTTCTTTGGGGGAGGTGTGGATAACATACTTTATTTTGTTTCTTGAGATAGGGTGTCACTATGTAGCCCAGATTGTCCTTGAAGTCCCAATCTAATTGTCTCAGCCTCTCAGAATGCTAGAGCTGTAGGTGTGTGCTGCCATGCTTGGCAGCAGACTTTTAACAACATACGTTCTGGTCTTTTGAACTTACCCTATTGATTACATTGGTTTTACAACCAAGTAGAGTTATAAATGGCTTTGGGTAAGTTTCCTGCCCCCTCCTGTACCTCAGCCCCCAGCAGTCTGTGAGTCCATATTAGTTCTGATAGGTTTTTTTGTTTGTTTGTTTTGTTTTGTTTTTATAGTTTGGGAAACTAATGGCCCACACAGCTTTTCCAAATTGTATTTCTTCATCTTCCATTTCTCTAACCCATCAGTACCTGTAGACAGAGACGGCTATGAAAGTTGGTGTTCTGTATTTAATAATAGCCTATATGTTCATTTGATAGCTGCTATGTTCTGTATATATAGAATGTGTTAAATTTTATTCCAACTGATAACTTCGGTCATTTCAGTGTGAATTTGAAAGAAGAAAACCAGATGGAACAACAACATTGGGACTTCTTCATCCTGTTGAGCCCGTTGTTGGAGGTAGGATCACAGTTTAAGGCTGTGTGAACCTGGTACTATTTGCAGAGCTGTATTAGTGGTGTGTTAGTCTGATGGAATACCTGCTAAACAATTCACAGGATTGTTACTTAGGTACACAGTTTGAGAGGGTTCTGTCCATAGTTTTTGGCTCTAAGCTTCTACTGAGGTAGAACAGGTGGGGGGAACATGCAATGATAAATCCAACTGTTAGCTGCTAAGAATTTGTCTGGATGCTATGTGTTTCGTAGAACAACTAGCTTAGCTTCTACTTCTACTTAGGTTAATTTGTCTAATATAATAATACATTTTCATACTGTCATAAGAAACATAGTAGGAAAGTAGAAATGGGTAATAACAGAATTCCTACATTTAGGAAGTAATGTCCAGTAGTCATTGTTTGCTGTGGGCAAGTCACTGTCTTTGGAGTCCAGCGTAAGTTAAACTAGGTGTATGAAGGGAGCAAATGAGACAAGTCCCTTACCCTAACACCCTGGAGGGTAAGGTAGTAAGAACACATGAAGCATCACTGAAAGAGATGTCTGCCAAGAACTGAGTACTCCTTAAATACTTGTCTTCAATCATAAGTACCCCAGAAGACTAGTTCAGCCATAATTGGAGCTGAGGGAGGGTGTGGCTGCCTAGCATTTGATGGGAAGGGAGAGCCTCCTTAAGGAAATAATATTTAGATGATGTCATAAATGAGTTACATGATCAGGGAATAGCAGTGGGACCCATGGGAAGAATCCTGGAATTAAGGGAAGAGCTTGCTTGATACATTTGGAGACTAATGGTTGAACCTGCATTCAGTGATCAGTAATAGTACTAGTTTAGTTGATAGACTGCTTGCCTGGCATGAGCAAAGCCATGCCCAGCACTATAGAAACTAGGTGTGGCAAATGTCTGTAATCCCAACACGTGACACGTGGAGGCAAAAATCGAGAATTTAAGGTCATCCTTGTCTACATAGCAAGTTAAAAAAAGCCTTTGTTTTCTTAATATTGGTTTATAGGTGTGTGCCAATATGTCGAGGGAGCTATTTTATAAAAATCTTACTTTTAGATGAAGTGTAACATGATGATGGAGAATCCCACAAAGCATTGGAGAATAATGAAGAGGACTAGGTTTTATGATCTACGCCACATACCTTCTGAATTCAAATTAGCTTAGCTTAGAAATGGGTAGAGTAAAATCTGCCCATCTCTTTCATAGTGCATTGATAACATCTCTGAATCTCTGCCATGTGTGCCTCCTTCATTGTGCTGGGTTTTCTGTCCTAGAACCAGGCTACTGCCCTGTGAGACTAGGGATGACTACTGGAAGACTGCAGTCTGGAGTGAACACCCTGCAGGGGTTCAAAGAGGATAAAAGGAACAGAGTAACCCCAGGTGAGGCTCCTGCCTGTTTCCGGGAGTTGGGAAAAGAAAGTGCAGTTGCTATTCATTGCTCCATTCACTGCCTTTCTTGATATTTTTGCAATAGCAGTTTATCATCAGATTCAAAAGAAACTGAAAAATTGGCTGTTAGTATGCAGAGTTTTTTCCTCCCTTCTTTGTGGTAATAACTCATTTGTGTCAATGCTCTGCAGTCCAGGTGGCCGTCTGTATCCAACGCCAACTCATAGAAACCAGGCAGAAATAGGACAGATGGACAGAAACTATCCTTATCTCTTAAACAATACAGTATAACATGGAAAGTAGAAAAAGACGAAATCTCCTGAGTAAATTGGGAGCATGGGGACCATGGGAGAGGGTTGAAGGGGAGGGGAGAGGAGCAGAGAAAAATATAGAGCTCAATAAAAACAATTTAAAAAAAATACAGTATAACAGTTATTTATATCACACTGGGTTCTTCAAGTTGCATAAAGCTCCAAGCAAATATATCTATGGGGGCAACAATCAATCCCCAAGTATACCGAGGGTGACTGTACCTATTGGGAGTGTCTCTTAGATTTATATACATGTCAGTGAAGTTAGAAAATACTGTCTTTTAATAAAACCAAAAGGTATATTAACAGTTTAAACGATACTGTAGTATTTAATTTTTTTAACAGTGTTATACTTGAATTATGGACCCTATAGTTCTTATGCCCCACATTACGACTCTACATTTGCCAATATCAGCAAAGATGATTCTGATTTAATATATTCAACATATGGGGAAGACTCTGACCTTCCAAATAGTTTCAGGTAAGACACCTGTTAGTACTCTGAACATTCTTTTTTCTGAAATATTAATATACAATGTGTGATTTGTAGGTAGACTTATAAAGTTATCCAAATGATAGAAAATGTCTAGAGAGAACATATCTTCTTGATACTGGCGTTTGTAGTATTTTCTAATAGAAATATCTTTTCTTTGTAGATTTATTTGATTATCACTATTATTATGTGTGTGAGTCTTTTGCCTTCGTGTGTGTATGTGCACCACATACACACCAACCTGATGCTGGAGTTGGTCAGAAGAAAGTATCAGATCCCCTGGGACTAGAGTTACAGATAGTTGTCAGCTGCTGAGTGGGTCAATTCCAGGTTCTCTACAATAGCGACAAGTGCTCTTAACTACTGAGTCAATTCTCCAACTTCAGAAATAGCTTTTTGATTTGGTTTGGATTTTGGTTTTTCAAGACAGGGTTTCTCTGTGTTGTTCTGTCTTGGAACTCATTTTATAAGACCAGGCTGGCCTCATACTCAGGGTTTTGCCTACCTCTGCCTCCTGAGTACTAGGATTAGCAGTGTACTACCACTGGCTGGCTACAGAAATACCTTTTTAAAAATGTTCCTGATACTCAAGTTTGGGAGCTTCTTACATCAGAACCTGCTCTTCTATAAAACTTTACGTGTCAGTTCTGCTTCAGACTTGATCTATTAAGAACCAACAAAGCATTTTCCCTAAGCCTTGAAATGTAGGACATGATGACTTAATTTCTAAAGCAACCCACATACAGGACAGTTAACTATCATGTTCCAACCAAACTGTTGTGATTACTCCCGGCCGTTCCTTTTACATGTCTCAGTGGATCAGTAACTTCGTATTCCTCTTCAGGATGCTGAGCACTTGTTATCTGATCAGCTTAATGAGATACTTTCCCAGTTTACGAGGACGGTGCCCAAGATGGGACACTGA
The DNA here is from genome assembly GCF_950005125.1 of Chionomys nivalis. Lineage (NCBI taxonomy): Eukaryota > Metazoa > Chordata > Mammalia > Rodentia > Cricetidae > Chionomys > Chionomys nivalis. The sequence continues at coordinate 37,622,260 of NC_080106.1, forward strand.
ACCTGAATTTTCTCTTCTTGGCCCTGGTACTTTGTTAATTTTTATTATGTTCAAGAATTTAATCCAGCCGGGCGGTGGCGGCACACACCTTTAATCCCAGCACTTGGGAGACAGAGGCAGGTGAATCTCTGTGAGTTCGAGACCAGCCTGGTCTACAATAGCTAGTTCCAGGACAGGCTCCAAAGCCACAGAGAAACCCTGTCTCGAAAAACCAAAAAAAAAAAAAAAAAAAGAATTTAATCCAGTAGACTAACCAGTCCCCTGGTTTGGGGGTTTTGTTCATTTATATTTGGGTTGGGGGTTGTTTAACTCTGATCACTCACATTGAATGTGTGTGCTCGTGTAGTGTTTCCAGACGGGGTCCCTATGTTAAGATACTGGCTGTGGTTTCAGATTGAGCAGTTTTTATCCTCAGACTGCACAAAATGGGACACATTTGTTGTAGATTACTCATTGAGGCAATCCACAAATTATCAGTGTATGCCCACTATGTGCCAGACATTCTTCCAGATAGTGAGGATTCCATACAGAACCATGCCCTCCTGTCAGAGAGTGACAGCTTTGGAACAAGACAGAGTGGCCCAAGTAGAGGGGGTGATGCTGAGTTTCAGTGGCAGGAGAGGGAACTGGCAGTGCTTCTCTCTGAACTGAGGGCTTGCCTGACCCAGCCAAAAGAGTTTCAGGAATGCTGTAAGGAGCAGAACAGGTGGAGGGGAAAGCAGTGGTCACAGGGTCACTATGGGAGATTGCTGTGAGGACTTGGTGTTCTTAGTGGGTCAGAAGATTGTCGGTGGCACATAGAGTAGTGACCCAGTCTGGCTTGTGATTCTGAAGGGACTGCTTGAGTAGGTAGTATTCAAAGCATAGGCTTCAAGGGCAGAAACCAGGACATGAACAGTGAACCAGGGAAGCAGCCATTGTGGTATTGAGGGTTAGTAATTAGTAGGTTGCTGGTTTTTAACTGGAGGGTAAGAGAAGTCGGGATGATATCAGGGTTTTTAGACTTGCAGTTTACTGAAAGGGGGATGATTTTAGATCAGAACACTACTTGGGGAAAGTAGCTGATTTTTCAGTCTGGAGTATTTTAAGCATGCAATACCTGTTTATGCAAACAATCATGTGATTTTTTTTGAAGTTTTGGTACATAGGGAAATCTAGAGTTGAATAAGATTATTAAGGGGGATTAGCAAGAAGCCCCAGGACTTACTTGAGCCTCATCTTTGACATCCTTGCTTTCTTCAGGGATCCTCAGAACATTTCACTTTTGCTTCATTTTGTGTGTGTGTGTGTGTGTGTGTTAATTCTTTCATGATGGTAAATTAGTGACTGGTAAGTATGTAGGTGCAATGATGTTTGTGAACAGAACATTTTGTATATATAAACCACGGGGCGTCTAATGGGAAGAGTTGACTGTGGTAGAGACTAAGCAAGCCATAGAAACTACTTCTGTAGAAGTGATTTTCTCAACTTTTATTTTCAGTGTCTCTGAGTTTTTGGCCACATGCCAAGATTACCCGTATGTTATGGCAGATAGTTTACTAGATGTTCTAACAAAAGGAGGACATTCCAGGAGCCTACAGGACTTGGACGTGGTAAGCATGCTACTAAAGAAACAGGCTGTTTATAAATGGCTTTGAAACCCTAGACACTCAATGTTATGAGACCAGGGATTAACCAGTGTGACAGATGAACTCCATTCCCCCTGAAAGGATAGCCTGCCGTGGGTGGAGGACAATGAACCGAAAGGAATAAGTCAGCTCCAGGATCCGAGAGAGTTAGAACATGGCCATACTCTACTAATTTTGGTAAGACTCAGAAATAGAGTTCAGAAGTCAGCACGTGCTGTGGAGTGCCTGAGCTGGGAATGAAGCTGACCGGCGCGATGGTTGTGTGCTTTCCCTGTTGTACAGAGATAGAACCACACTAGGAGCCTCAGAAAGGAAAACCTTCACCATTGACTCTTTGTCAATGCTTGTGAACTCTGTAGTTCAGTTCAAAACAGTTTATTCAGTCCTGACTCAGACACTAGAGCCAGGAAGCATTCCTATTGATGTCTACAATGTTTTGGTCACCATGTTAGAGGAGTCTTGGAAGTCACTTTTTTGATGTTTATGTTTATTTGTTTTTATGTGTATGACTTTTTCTGCCTGCATGCATATGCCATATGCACGCCTACCAAGTCTCCTGGAACTGGAGATGGTTGTGAGCTGCCATGTGGGTGCTGGCCAGCAGACCCAGGCCCTCTGCAAGAACAAGTGCTCTTAGCTCCAGAAGTCATCACTTTTCATGGTGGCTATGACCCAGTGCCTCAACTTCAGTGACTTCTGCTGCAAAATGCTATCACGTGAATTCTTTTCCTTATACCTTTTCATCTGTTCAAAAATAAATGTACTTGGTCCTTCCCCTCAGCTAATTAGAATTAGTAGTTACCTAGAATCAGATTGCTTTGATTTGTTAGCTATGTTTTAAATTTTTTTTGCCCTGTGATCTAGCAGTTCCTTCTCTCAGAATTTATCCTAGAAAGGTTACACATATAAAGTAGTGACATTACTACTAGGGACTGGTGCGATGGCTCAGTAAGTAAAGATGCTTGCCACACAAGTCTGGGGATGGAGTTCAATCCGTGGAATCTGTATAAAAGTAGAAATGACTCTGGCTTACAATTTCTAGAAATTAGAAATGGGCTATATCAGAGTATAAACCTTCCAAAAAAAGATAACACTCTTATCGATGTCCATGATGTGCTTTTTGTTTCTTTTTTTTTCGGAGACAGGGTTTTTCTGTGTAACAGCCATGGCTGTCCTGAACTAACTCTGTAAATCAGGCTGGTCTCAAACTCAGAGATTCACCCTTCACTGCCTGCAGAGTGCTGGGATTAAAGGTGTACACCACCACACCCAGCTAGCTATGTTTCTTTTTTTATGTGTGAATTGCACTAATGTGCATACAATCGTGGGATCATCTACATGCTGTGGCATTTGCATGTATTACAGTAAGCCTCTACTGCCAGAATGTTGCTTCTTTTGCCTCTTTATTTGATTGGGTTTTGTTTTGATTTTTGAGACAAAGTTTCTGTAACAGTCATAGCTCTCCTGGAACTAGCTCTGTAGAACAGGCTGGCCTTGAACTCACTGAGATAGGCCTGCATCTGCCTCTCAAGTGCTGGGATTAAAGGCGTGTGCTACCACCATCTGGCTAGAATGTTGCTTCTTTAATGCTTATTAATCTCTTAAAGTTTCTTCCTCCATCTCCTTGTCAAAGACTATATATTTAGGTATTTATATACTACTTACCAAATATATTCTTATAACATATATACATATATAAGTGTTCTAGAAAAAAAATTTGATACAGGGCCTCAGTCTCCCATTGCTAGTTTATAGGCATGCACCACACACTTGGCTATGTGTAATCAGACATGGATCTTAACATCACTAGCAACTCACAAACACTCAGAATGTTAATAATATATTAATTTTGGTTTAAAAAATATATTCTTGGGGCTGGAGAGATGACTCAGTGAGCTGGCTACTGTTCCAGAGAACTCAGGTTCAATTCCCAGCACCCATATGGCAGCTCACAACTACTTGTAGCTCCAAGTGATTCAACACCTCACACTGACATACATTCAGGCAAAACACAAATGCGCATAAAATTAAAATAAATCACTTAAAATATTTTAAGTATATTATAAGTGTATAAGTGGTATACTTTTCTCTTGCCACAAAGTTATGTTTTCTATTTAGCTTGATATTTACATTTACTGCTTGCATAAAAAGTTTTTTCTTTATCCATATAGTCCTCATCTGAAGATGAAGGCCAGACCAGACCACTGGACACAGCAAGAGAAGCAGAGGTACTTACATTTTATTCCTTAAATGGATAAAAGATGATTAGGCTTTATTTATTTTAAGATGACAATACTACTTGGAACTGGTGAGATGGCTCAGCAGGTAGATGCTTGTCATACAAGCCTGGGGATAGAATTCAATCCTTGGAATTTATATAAATGTGGAAGAAGAGAAATGACTCCACAAAAACTCAGAATTCTAACTTCCAGAACACCATTCTATGGCATGTATAAACACACACACAATGATTATTTTATAAAAATGTATTGAGTATCATCTGGAGTGAAAGCAGTAATTTGGGGAGTTTAGAAGTAGCTCATGCCATAGACAAAATTTAAAGAAGGGAACTCAAAGCCATTACCACAGTATAACTGCCCAGCATGCACCCTTGGGGTTGGGGAGCTCATGCTCTCAGGAGCAAGAACAGGGCTGGAAGATGAAGAGGCATTCATTCTCCCAGCATAGAGGAGCCAACGTGGTCTTGTGTTTAGTGAAAGAATAGGAAAGGAAATCGGTTAAGAAAAAGACCATTGAGTAGGGTTGTGTGAGTAAATCAGTGTACATATTTTTCCTGCACTGCACACTCTTCAGCCCATGTGTGGGCTGCCAGGTGCTTAGACTGACTGCACTTGGAGCGCAGTTAGTACCCAAGTAAAAATGGAACCATGAACTCTTGGTTCTTATTAATTGAAATGATGCACTTGGGAGGGGGTGTGTTTGGTTGGGGGGAGTTGTTTTTTGTTTGGTTTTTCAAGACAGGGTTTCTCTGTAACTCTGACTGTCCTGGAACTCAATTTGTAGATAGGCTGGCCTCGAACTCACTGAGATCCACCTACCTCTCCCTCCCAAGTGCTGGGATTAAAGGCAGCAGATTGATAAATTCTTAAAAAGCTGTGTTGAAATTATGGAAATTCTGAGTCTTATCCAAAAATAAAATTCTCTTACGACTTTGTTCTCTTGTGCAATACTGATGACGTAGCCTTGGGGCTTGAGGAAGATCCAGGGAACTGCTGAAGCTGTAGATGTACTGAAACACTAACCTTTGAAACAGGCATTACCATAGTCACTAAAAGCACTTAACGGTTCAGACAGTAACAAGCTTTTAGAACTTTGTCAGAGTAGTTGGCATATGAAACAAATTATGCAGATTTCATAAGCTGTCATGTCATTACAGAGAAGTGTGGATTTATGGACACTTTTTTGGCCAGGATTTGAGAACATTTCTAAAAGAGTTCTTGGGAGACATAATCAAAATTATGACTGTAAGGTGACTAGGTGGAATGACTTTGCTTGTAAGCACAAGCCATCGTACTGACTTTTCCTTGGCACTGTCACGGCTTCGCAAGCTCAAATAATTAACTTTCCCCCCTGTTGAAGCAGATTGCCCAAATAGAGCCAACAGTGCGTTTGGAGTCCAGCAGTCAGGACAGGCTCACAGCCCTACAAGCAGTAACAAACTTTGGTGCTCCAGCTGAAGTCTTTGACTCTGAAGGTGAGTGTCTGAGACCACAGATTGCTGGAAAGTGTCCAGCACAGGCAGTTAGACTTGCTGTCACATCAACGCTAATTAATGCTTACTATAGAAAAATCTGGGCCAACTGGGTTTAAAGACTAGTAGAGAGTAGCTGAACTGTTGGTCTCCATTGGAGTAGAAGCTAACCATACCAGAGCCTGGGACCATAACTCAAACACAGGCTGCGTTTTCTTCAGTATTGTCTTCTTACCACACAGAGGCTGAGGTGTTCCAGAGGAAGCTTGATGAGACTACAAGATTGCTCAGGGAACTCCAGGAGGCACAGAACGAGCGGCTGAGCACCAGACCTCCTCCCAATATGATCTGTCTCTTGGGTCCTTCTTACAGAGAAATATACCTTGGTATGTTTGTCCCAGGGATGGGAAGGAGAACAGGGCTGGGTGTGTGAAAGAGAGGCTTCCAGCAGGTGGCCAGACTGGAAAGGAACTGCAGTCACTGCCACACCTTGAATGGAGTAGTTCTGCATTTATACATTTACAGTTCTTTAGGGTTTTGTTGTTTTTTTTAAATTACCAGAGGTTAGGTAGATGGTTCATTCGGCAAAGTGTTTGCTATGAAAACACTTTGACCTGAGTTCAGATTCCCAGCACGTGAAGGTGCAGTGGCATGCATTCAGCCTTAATAAGAGGTGGAAATAAGCAGATCCCTGGAGCTCACTGACCAGTCTAGCCAAGCCAGTGTGCTTAAGGTTCAGTGAGAGACCATGTCTCAAAAAATAAGATGGAAGCCGGGCGGTGGTGGCGCACGCCTTTAATCCCAGCACTCGGGAGGCAGAGGCAGGCGGATCTCTGTGAGTTCAAGACCAGCCTGGTCTACAAGAGCTAGTTCCAGGACAGGCTCCAAAACCACAGAGAAACCCTGTCTCGAAAAACCAAAAAAAAAAAAAAAAGTATATAAAAAATAAGATGGACAGTAACTGAAGAGAACTCACATTGACTTTTAGATGTCATGCATGCACACATCTAGGTGGCATACACTTAAAATTCTACCCCTTGGGGTGCTAAGGCAGAAGGATTTCTGTGAATCCAAGGCCAGCAATAGCTACATAGCAAGACTTTTTAAAAATTTTCTAAAAGGCCAGGCATTGGTGCACATACCTTTAATCCCAGCACTCAGGAGGATCTTTGAGTTCGAAGCCAGCCTGGTCTACAGAGTGAGTTCCAGGACAACCAGGCTACACAGAGAAATCCTGTCTGGGGTGGGGGGTGCAAACAAAACTCTACAGGAACCACTTTGGTACTTGAGCTTTTTTTCTCCCCATTTTTCCTAGCTGAACAAGTGACCAATAACCTTAAAGAACTCACACAGCAAGTGACCCCGGGTGATGTTGTGAGCATACATGGAGTCCGTAAAGCAATGGGAATTTCTGTTCCTTCCCCTGTCATGGGAAACAGCTTCGTAGATTTGACAGAAGGTAGGTGCCCTGTTTCTGTGGGCGGGAGATTTAAGAATAAAAGGAAACTCGTCCCTTTTTCATTTACTTAAGAACCCTTGTCTGGTTTGATTTTGTTTCGTGTAATTTGAGATTAGCATACAAAGTAATGGGTTTTTATCATGGCATCAGTTTTCTTTCCATATTGTTTAAAGAATAGATCTGATACATTTTGCAAAAAGCTGCGGCAATGACTTAATGCCAGCCTTCTCCCTAGCTGTAACTGTGACATGGAGGGCTGGTAAGCAGTGCTTCTACTGAACACTAGCTTCTTGTTCGTAACCCAATGGGACAAAATGCTGAGCGCTGTCTTCCTCCTTCAGAGTGTGAAGAGCCTAAGGAGACCTGTGCTGCTGAGTGTGGGCCTGACGGGAGCTGAAGCTAGCCTGGTATTTGGTTATATTATGTACATATTTTTTTCATTCTGAACTTGGAGGTGCTTTTCAGAAAATATTAACTATTTGTAAATTGTGTTTTAATTAAGCTTTGGAACAGTTCCTTTCAGTGTTCCAGAGACTGGACTTGTATTAGGAAATAAAACTGAACCTGGGACTGTGAGGTTGCTGGCGTGACAGCTGAATTGCCCTTTAACTTGGTCTGACGTGGGCCTAAGGATAGACGCCTAGAACACACACTAGCCTTTTTCATGATCATCTTCCAAAGGAGTGGGTCCTCAAAATAAATTACCTATTTTTCACATTTTCCACTCTCATTAAAAAATTACAAGCAGGTAATTATAAGCTCTGGTAAGATCTGTTTTACCAGAGTTCATCTGAATGACATTCCAAAAATCTTGTGAGCAGGCCATCCTGGTAGCCTTTCAGACTGCCACTAGCACTGATTTAACTGAGCAAACCCAGCTTTATGATTGCTGCTGTTACTATTGGATGTGTAATATATACACATTGGGCACATGCACGCATGCCATGGTGCATGTGTAGAAGTTAGGACAACTTTTCGGAGTTAAATTTAATGCCTAGTAACCACAGAAGCAGAAATACAAGTCACCAGACAAAACGCCTTTTTACTCACTGGACCATCACACTGGCCCAGGACCCAGCTTTGTAAACACAAAACGCAGTTCTGTCCAGTGAGGTTTTCTAGCATCATACCATGAAAGTGAACACTCAAGGTAATGTTAAAAGTTTCCTGGTATGTTCTGCCCTCTGTGTACCTGATGGGAATGGTTTCCTCATTTGTGGTTATTGAGTACTACATCTGCCCCCACATACAAAAAGAAAAAACAGTGGGCTAGGAGATTCATGGTGATAAAATATGTCTAGTTTTTTTTTTTTTTTTTAGTTATTTGGAGCTATAGCAAAAGGACACAAATAAGATGAACCAAACCACTTTTAGATACATTAGAGTCTAGAACTTAAAGGAGAGCTTGCTTCTGCTCAGTTTCTCCAAGGCCACCTGTGCCCTTGAATCATTTCCCTTTATCTGAAATAACAAAGGTCAAGTGACCAAGCAGGAAACCATCAGATATGTCCCTTCTATCACACGTCACTGGGCTGAGATGAATGATTTTTCTAAATCTGTGTCAAGACATAACCTGTTTGAACAGCAAGCTGAATATGGTAGCACATACTTACAATCCCAGTACTTGGCGGGCGGAGAAAAGATTGAATCTGAGTCTGGTTGGGATACATACTGAGACCCTGCCTCAAAAAGGAAAAAAAAAAAAGGTGGAGATGGGCCCACTGGAGAGATGACTTGGCAGTTAAGAGCACATACTGCTCTTCAGGGGACTGGAGTCAGGTACTCAGCATCCTCATTGGGTAGCTCAAAGACACCTGTAACTTCAGCTCCAGAGAACCTCTGGCCTCTGCAAGCACCGGCACTGTATGTACATACCCACATGCACACATACGTGCATATGATTTTAAAATAGAATGGCAGTGTGGACATAACCTAGTCTAGTAAACAGACATAACCCCTTTGCCTGTCTGCAAAAATATAGACCAGAAGATATACCCATTTTTCTTAATTTAAAATCATTATTAAGCCAGAACAAGAACAGTAAAGGAAAGCTGATTCAAGAAATTCTGGGAGCCAGGAATGGTGGTACACATGCCTTTAATCCCAGTACTCAGAAGGCAGAAGCAGATGGATCTCTGTAAGTTCAAGGCCAGCCTGGTCTACAAAGTGAGTTCCATGCAGCCAGAGCTACACAGAGAAACTATCTCAAAAAAAAAAAGGAAAGAAGAAATTATAGTGTGACTCTTGTAGATTATTATGCTAATAGAATAAAAAAACTTAAGTGTTAATCAAGTCTTTTTAGATTTTGATTTTAGTCTCTAAAAATAGAGTTTAGGGGCTGAAGGGTATGAGTCTGTAGGTAGAGTGCTTGAAGGCTAGCAATTCTGAGCCCCTAGCACCACATAAATTGGCCACAATGAGCTGCAAGTGAAGTGTGGCTCAGTGAGTAAAGTGCTTGTGCAAGCTTGACCACTTGAGTTTGGATCCCCAGAACCCAAGTTCTGATCCGGTGGTGTGTATGTCTATAATCTGCACTCCTATAGGAAGATGGAAGCCAGAGATCAAGGACCCCTGGACATTCATAGGGCAGCTAGCATGAAGCTAGCAGATGAGAAAACATAACCCTTTCTCAAGGTAGAAGGTGAAGACTAATACCCAGGGTTGTCTTCTGATCTCCACAGATGTAGCCCTGCACACACATGAACGTGCATATGTACATAGAAAGAAACTGGCTGTAGTGGCACATGTCTATAATCCTAGCACTCTAGAAGTAGACACAGAAAGATTAGGAGTGGAAGGTTTGAGGACAGTCCAAGTTATATGAAACCTTGGGTTAGACAATAACCCATAATTCACCAGTAGATCTACTTGCCACAGGTCAGTCAGTTCCTGAAGACTCAGAAATATCTTAATTCAAAACACCTTAGGACATTGAGGTTTTTGTTTTGTTTTTGAAGGACATTCAGGTTTTTAGTTATTGGCTGAACATATAAGAGCCAGGCACTGATTTCTGAAACTGAAACACTACTGAGACAGATGTTACAGTAAAGCTATAAACAGTACACACACACAGAGACAGTTGTTACAGTAAAGCTATAAATAGTACACATACAGAACACACCATAGTTATTTGCCTGCGCCTGCTCAAAGCACTGACCTGTTATCCATGAAGTACACAGTAATCATTTGTCGGGGAGTGTCCTTCAGTAAGCCAGAACAGCTTTTACTTTCTGTAGTTAGTGAGGACCACCTTAGTGGATCCCTGAAATGAATCCTTGAACCACAGAAGGATTTTAAAAAAAGTTCCTAAGATAAAATAAGACACTTGTGAAGAAATTACTTGGAAATTCAAAAACAAGTTTGTGCATAACTCCCAAGTGTTTTGTCAGTTACGCTCCTAAGACCCGAACAGTAGTAACTTAATACTCCTAGCCCAGTGCTTCAGTTGAAGATGTGTGAACAGTAGCCAGCTGTTTTTAAACTCAAGCTAGGATTTCTGTTGAAGGGGAAAATTATTGGATGTTGAAGGAGTCAACTTCAGGGAGGCGCATTCCTGCTCCCTGTGAACTGCATTGTGGCATTAGCAGGAACCTTCTTAGCCCCAGGGGAGCCTTTCTGGGAAGCCCTGACCACTGCTGGATTCCTTTGTGTAGACTAGAATCAGCCCCTCTTCCCTGGGCTGATAAAGCTCCACAGGACACAGTTCTGGTAGGTAGGTCCTGTCTCCTTCCCTCTGCATCCCTGACTACTCATCTTGAACTGAAGTCCCAGGTAAACCTGGCTGGTCAGGCACCCTGCCTACAGCACGTACATCATTTGCAGACTCCTGTATGCATGATGTTCTGTGCTTAGTAGGTTCCTTGGTGACGTCTAAGAATGCCATGACGTAGTGAAGTTCTGTGGCAATGAAATCACTTTCCGAAAGGAGTGGGATGTTGGTCATCACTCAGCTTGAGTGGTCTGGAGCTAAAGCACAGTAAGATGCCATCACACAGAGCTGAATTTGCCTTGACTCGTGAGAGCAACTTGGCATTTGTTTAGGTGCTCAATTTCACAGCCCAGGAACCTCAACACATGTTCCTGCCAGGTAGATCACAGTTGCAGCTCTGCAGTCAGCTCAGAAGACTAGAGAAAGGGCAAGAGGTACACAGGCTGTCCAAGCCCTCTCTATGTAGGCTTTCCCACGGAAAAAAAAAGCTGGCCATGGTAGTGCACATCTATCGAAACACTCAGGAACTGAGGCAGGAGAGTTGAAAGTTTGAGGCCAGCCTTGGCTGACTCTGTCTCTAAAAAAATAAAGTGCAGACAGAAGAACTGAAACATTACACACCTCATTTCTAGACTTTCAGCTTCCTGAACCTTGTCCCAATAGACTTATTTCAAAAATGCTGGATACACAGATCCAAGGTTTTGCTGCTCCTTGTGTGAGCCCCCTCTCTCAGAACTCCACCCACAGCCAAGCTAATCCTATGAACTGACACTGAACAGCAGTCCTGTTTACATGTAGTCAGTGGCTAAGAAGAGAAAATATACTAGAAAGGAGATTGTTGCCTAGCATCTAAGAGTTGGTAGCAAAGATAGAACTTCCATTAATGACACGTCCATTTCAAACAGAAATGAGGTGGTAAAAAGTGACATGTCAATTGGAAATTTTTTTCTACTGTTTGAGACTACCTGCCAATATGCCCACTGTTTTCAACTCCATTTGCCAGAATGCCTGCATGAGAGGTTAGCATCCCATGGTGGATACTAATGGGAAGAGGGAGGCTTTAACCTATGCTAGACAGCCTGGCTGAGCCTCCTGGAACCAGGAGTTCTTTACCCGGTATATGCTGTTCACTGGCTACCAAGGTGGTGTCAGTCTTGGTCATGCATTAAGGTCTCTTCCAACATCCTGGGAACAAGCACAGCCCACAGTAGACCAGTGATCTAGCTAGGAATTGCACAGACTGAAGCACAGAGGTTCTAGACAACGTAGCTGCTTCAAACAAAATCTGATGCATGTGTCAGAGCCATCCATCCTGTAGTGCAAGTCCAAAGAAGCCACACAGCCACCTGCAGCTGGCATGGGGCTGCATTCTTGGCTCCCTCAGGGAAGGAGACAGACTACCAGACACCTCAGTTCAGCCCCAGGCCTTGAAACTTGGCAGTGTCTGTACACACAAAGTAAGTCCGCAGCTCTCCTTTGCCTTTGACGTTGATCAGCCCTCGGCACTCACAGGAATATCCTAGTCCCTGGAGGATGGTGCATGTCTCTTCTGTAACCTGGAATGAAAAAGAGCAGTATCTGTCTGTTGTCTGTTCTAACAGTGATGGCCAGTGCCACACAGCCGAGTGAGAGATGGGCCATGTCCTAGAGCAGGATACCTCCTCAGGACATGTCTTTTCCCCAAGCAGATGCTTCTCAGTGGACTTTTACCTGAATTTTCCCAAGCTCTCCAGTGCTCTCCATTCGGCTGGCAACATTGACGGTGTTTCCCCAGATGTCATACTGAGGCTTGCGTGCTCCAATCACTCCAGCAATCACAGGCCCGTGGTTTATACCTTAGGATGGTTTACAGTTAGCCATTTATAGTAACACTGAGGGAGCCCACAGAAAGGCTAACAGGGCAATGGGTGCAAGTTCCCTTGAAACTGTTCTCTGTAGGTTGTGCCCCTGTGGTATGAAAGGCCCCAACTGTCTCTTGTCCATACTCCTGAACTCATTAGCTCTTCCCTGGTATCTGCTAATTTCTCTTTTTAAACAGTGTAGCCCTGGCTGTCCTGAAACTTTGTAGATCAGGCTGGCCTCGAACTCAGAGATCCACCTGCCTTGGACTCCCAAGTGCTGGGATCAAAGGCGTGCACCACCATTGCCCAACAAATAAATAGGCTTTAAGTGCCTACCTGTAAAACTGATTATGGTTGGTTGGGCTTAATAAATCTGTTTTCTGTATTTTAAGATTATTTATTTGCAGCCATGATATTGGCCCTGCTTTTTTGTTGTTTTTCGAGATAGGGTTTCTCTGTAGCTTTGAAGCCTGTCCTGGAACTAGCTCTTGTAGACCAGGCTGACCTCAAACTCAGAGATCCGCCTGCCTCTGCCTCCCAAGTCGTGGGACTCAGTGCATGCACCACCACTGCCCAGAGGCCCTGAATTTATAGTTATATATTATTGAATTTTTCAAAGGTTGGTGGCTGCCAAGGTGGCTTATCAGGTAAAGATGCCACCAAGTCTGGTGATCTGAGTTGAATTCGCAGAACCCACACAGTGGAAAGAGAACCAGCTCTTATAAGTTATCTCTAATCTCCACATGTGCACTGTGGTATGTCACACTAAATAAATGTAATTTTAAATTTACTAATAAAAAGAGGTCAAAGAGATAGCTGTCATACAAACATTGGGGACGTGAGCTGGATCCCCAGCACCCCGTGTAGAGAGAGTGATGACACCTGTAATCCTCGTGTTAGGGATGTGGACACAGGCAGATCTCTTGAGTCACTGGCGGGCCAGCCAGCCTCACCTCATTAGCAAATCCCAGATCCCAGGGAAACAGTCAGGAAATAGGATAGTCAGCTGCCGAGGTTGACCTCTGGCCTCCATACATACATGCACCCATGCACAAATACACATTTTTTTCATGAGCATATGCAAGGGAGGTCAATGTTAATAACACCAGAAGGTCTGCTGAAACCTCATAGCAGAGGGCCCATGACACCCTCCAATCAAGAGGGTGTGCACAAGGCTAAGCTGCCCGTTTGTAAGCCTCACCAACTCGAAGGCGAAAGGAATTGAAGGAGTGCCTGTTGATTCCGTCCAGCTTGCTCATCAGGGCCATGCTGAATTCCACCAAGACACCGATGTGCACGTGCTTCCGCTCTAGGTCCTGCAGGACATGGATGGCATACCTACTCTACAGCCTTAACTGAGGCCACACACATCCCGTGGGAATAGGGTTCCTGTTCCCACCAGGGATCCCCGACACACCCTTTAGTAAGGTGCTAGGACTAGGGATACAGGCCTGGAGTACCTGGTTCTCGTGTCCTGAGGGGACACTGAGCCCTGCTGCGGCCATGTAGGTGCTGCCAATGGTCTTGATCTTCTCCACACCACTGAACTTGGGCTTCAGCAGCAGCTACACAACAAAAAGCTACTGTAGCCTTGGTGCTGAGAAAAGGAAGAGAGGACCCACCTTCCCCTGATGTGCAGTGCAAACACATCGTGTATATCGTTGTCCATCCGTGCTCATGACTGCAGGTGAGAACACAGCTCCCGTCACCTCATCCCTTCCCTTCTCTGCACTCTGATCCTTCTAAGAGCAACCTACCCAGCATAATTTTCTCAGAGGCAGGTCAGTGTCTTCCATAAACCAGCCTGAGTCAGTTTTCTGGAAGGACCTAACCTGTTGGCACCTGTCCAGTAGAGATTTAATAAAAGTTTCCTTACTTGATTAAAGAAAATGTGTCTCTTGATATTTAATGTATAGAGTTTCCAGCCCGTTGACCTCGTGTTTTGTTTGATTACTGTTTTCTCTTACAGGACTAAAGATAGAGCTTACATCTCCACCCTGCCTTGCCACTACACAGGTGACAGGCTGTACACCCCAACCCCTGTGCATACTAGCCAGGTTGTACCTCGTCAAAATCAGCAATGATCTCATTCAACAGGCGCAGGCACTCCAACCCTTCTTTGTTCACATCACACTCAGTGTAGAACACTTTGAAGTCCGGAACGGATGCAAACATGACACAGACACAGTCATAAGACTGATGGTACCAGTCCTGCAGCGGGGCAGGAGAGAAACAGGCCCTAAGACCACTAACCCAGGGGCTCAGGTGCTGGTGGGGAGGGCCAGGCCAGGCTGGCTGGCTGTGTGAGCTATGACAGCTTGAATGCAGCTAAGGCAGGAGTCCAGTCAGGAGGTGACCTTATAGTGAGCTGTCTCTGGACCTGTTTCCTGTGACAGAAAGGCTCTGCACCTCATGGAAGTACAGATTCTTAACAATACAGAACATCTAGATGACAGACAACTCAGTATGTTTGAACCTCATAATCTGTTCCCCAGGGTGGAAGTCAAGGCCACGAAGGCATGTTACCCACAGCCCCTGGTGGACATAGAGCCCTGACTTGACTGCAAGCCTGCCTTTGCATCTAGCATGCTCCAGGGGTACTGCTGAGTAGCCCAGTCTGCCCACAGACTCCTAGAGCACCTGCCTTCACACACCTCAGCTGCCTTGTCTCCAATGAAGTGGGCAGCCACGTGTGCTGGCAGCACATTTTCTAGGAGGAGGCGGTTCACATTCTCCATTGTTTCAAACTCCTCATGTTCCTTCTTGAACTTCTTCTTCCACAGACAGTCCAAGCGGCAGTAATAGTCAATCTGCAAACCAGGGAGCCAGTGCCATAGCTGTCACACCTGGCACACCACCCAGGGCTGGGATCTAGGGTACTGGACCAGCCTACCTACAGTGCTGCCCACCCTTCTCAGCCCTGTGCAGAACAAGACCAGCACCTCCATGGCAGGCCTCTGCGGTGCTGGTATCTCAGACCCTGCTCTCTGCACCGACTGTCTGCTCAGCAGAAGCTGGACAAGGAGTCTACACACCTGTCTAGACAGCAGGATGAGGGTGGCATAGAAGAGGACCAGGTAGAAGTTGATCGTGGTCTTCAGGTCTCTCTCTAAGCATCTGCTGGGGAAGGGGGCAGTCACCTGAGCCCCCGGAGCAAGGGTGTGGTTGTGCATGGTTCGTGCAGCAGGCAGGAGTGGAGGTGTCCTAAAGGGACAGGGAGTAAACAGTTGCTCTTGAACTTAAGGGGGACTTGTGGATCACTCCAAAAGGCCCAGCCGCTGAGTGAGGAGCCGCAACGGTGGCTGTGGATTAGCATAAGGACCTGGCCAGAGTAAGGCAGACAATTTTTTTCTAGGTCCTCAATCCAAAGCCAAAACCTTGAAGGCTGCAGGGTGCTCTTCAACCCACAGGAGTGCACACTACCCAGGCATCTCCACTTCTGACACTGGTGATCTGGCCACAGGTCAGACTTAGCTGGCTCATGGCCATCTCACACTGCGACAGACCCAGAAAGAGGAGAAGCCTGATTGCCAGGACCTCCCCCAAGAGCCTATTAGTAAGCCATACACCCAGCTCACTGCTGGAGACCTGGAGCCTGGACCAGTCACGGTGCCTCTGAAAAGCAGAAATCCATTTGTCCACAGTATGGTTCATTGGTACCATGGACAGAGATGCGCCATGCTCTGGCCAAGCGCTAGGTAGAAACAAACCAACTTACAGTAGTGGGCTACAGAGACACCAGCAAGTAGGGCCCCACCTATGTGTGCTGTTGGTGTCGGTGCTGTTGCCTGGGACGTGCCAGCACGGGGAGAGGTTGAAGAGCAGCAGGTAAGCCACCAAGGCCACTGTCAGCAGCATGGCCTTCACTTCCAGGCTTATCCGCAGGAAGACGGAGCACGAAATGAAGCCCAGGATGCAGCTGCAGGTGTAGTACTGCAGGTGGGGACAATGTCCTGTGTCAGTCCAGGAGGCATGCCTGGAACAGTCTGCTGCCAGTCCCCTCCTGCTGAGGAGCTCCATGGCCGGGCATCTGTACCATCCTTGGCCCTCCGCTTCCCTTTTCAGCGGATCAGCAAGGGCACTGCATAGCACTGGTGTAAGGTCAGCCCTAGTCTCCCCACTTCTCATGACCCCTACCCTTGACTTGGGCCTCTCCAGGTTTATGTCAGCTGTCCTGGGCCCAGCCCTTTATTCCTTTAAGGCTTCAATTAACCTCTGATGCAGATTCTGACTGCACAGGGAGAGTGACCCAAAGACACCCTCTAGTGCAACTGATGCTGGCCTGCAGTCCCTGCCCACCCCAAGGCTTACAGCAAGAAACAATGACCCAATGTTCTGTTTCCCTGGCACTGGGGCAGGCAGGAAACAGTCTTGGCTGCATGGACCTGACCTTCTCCACTTACACTGGGAGACACTGGGTTTCTTCTTCCTCTCCAAGGCCTTAAGATTCAGACCTTCAAACCATGAGCTGTGCTCTGGCCAGAGTGGTCCAGCAGCATGAGAGGACTGGCCAGGGACTGGGTGGTGCCAGGAGCCAGGATGAGCATACTCACCGGGAGGAGCTCACACAGGGTCCCAACTCTAGTTCTTGCAGCCAGCAGACTTGTCTCGTTGCCTCCAGGCTGCTCTGGGCCTGGGTTAAGCATCAGTGGCTGAGGGGAGACAGGTTGCCGTTAGAATAGATCCATGGATGGAGAGCTGCCAGGCCCAAGGCGGGTGACAACTGTAGGGACCAAAGGTGCCCTGATGCTGGGTGCTAGGCATAGGTAGTGTCCACAGCACCCACCAGGTATGAAGTACCTGGGGTGGGGAGAGCCACAGAACAGGAAGTGTTGACAACAGTAGCCCAGGGAAAGCATGAGAAAAGGCTAGGACAGGTCCCTCAAGAGCCCCCTTCTCCTGGACTCAGAGAAAGGCATGAGAGTGCACTCCCAAAACTGCAGCCTACAGTGTAGGAACAGTGTGGAGGAGCCTCTGTTCTAAAGGAAAGAGCTAGCGTAAGGCAGGGCTGTGGGTTCCTACAGGCTGCTTGGCAACTACCCAATGGGACTTGGACCAGAGGGCAAGTCTTATCCCTTGCCGAGGAAAGAGTCAAAAAGAGTGTGGGAAGGAGGAGCTGGCAGTCAGCACGTATCTGTAGCGTTTCTGAGTGCCTCAAGCCCTCCCTTGAAGGGGTGAAGAGCTCTAAACCTGCACTGGGGACCCCACAGAGCTATGGAGGGGTCACCCCAGATGGAACTGTTCAGGCAACAAGAGTGGGATTCTAGAATCTGGGTTCCCCAGGTCTAAAATGGTTCCTTTCCTGATGTGGGATTACCCTCTATGCTGTGAATGTTTTATTACCATTGGTTAATAAAGAAGCTACTTTGGGCCTATGTCAGGGCAGAATAGAACAAGGCAGGAATTCCAAGCAGAGAAAGAGGAGAAAAGAAGGTGGAATCAGGGAGATAGCACGTAGCTACCAAAGGAGACAGACTCCGGAACCTTACCTGGTAAGCCACAGCCTCATGGCAATACACAGAATAGAAATGGTTTAATTTAGCTAGCTAGGAATAAGCCTAAGCTATTGGCCAAGCAGTGTTGTAATTAATATAGTTTCTGTGGATTATTCGGGTCTGAGCAATTGGGAAACGAATGAGCAGTCTCTGCCTACACTTTCCCCTGGCCTGACCCCATAACTCACCATGTTGATGATAGCAACAGTCAGTAGGCTGCCAACAGTCAGCACAACCAGGGGCAGCCTGAGCAGGGGCTGCGTCTCCACACTCTCCGAGATGGCCTGGAGTGTACCTCGGGCTGGAAGGCACCTCTATGGAGAGGGACAAGGCATGCAGACAGCAGCTGGGACGAAGGACAGCCCTACTCAGGAGGATGGATGGCACTAACCAACCTGGGAGGCTAAGGACTTGGGAACAGTCTGCAGGGACTCAGTTCTCCTGGAGGTAAGATGGGCACCCAACCATTGCCCAACTACTGGTGAGGGAAAAGCCACAGGAATGAGAACAAATGCACTGGATTCAGGGATCCACTCACCGAGAACTCAGTAGCGAAGCAGAGACTTAGCACCAGCCCCAGCAGGCAGGCCACAAGTCCAAAGGACACGCCCAGAGTGGCCATCCTGGAAAGGAGGGAAAACATGAGTCCAGGTCCCCTCCACCAGTCCGTTCTCCAGTTCATAGTGAACCTGTCCCTCCCCAGTGGATATTCTGCACCCAGCAAAGGAGACCTTCAAGAATGACTCCAAATGTCCCACAAACAATAATAAAGATCAAGGTTGTCATCAGGTCCCTCTGGAGGCCAAGTTTATAAGAGGTGAGCACATTGTGAGCCTCTGGAACCATGTCTGCCACAAAAACACGAAAGCAGCTGTATAGGGGGCTGGAGAGATGGCTCAGGGGTTAGGAACACTTGTTGCTCTTGCGAAAGGTTACAGGTTCAATTCCCAGCACCCACATTGGTGGTTCCCCACCACCTATAACTCCAATCCAGGGGTTCAGACACCATCTCATAGCCTCAGGCACCAAGCACATGTGTACAAATGCATACACGTAGGCAAAAGTCACAAAAATACAATTTAAAATTTTTTTTTTTTAGTTTTTTCGAGACAGGGTTTCTCTACAGCTTTAGAGCCTGTTCTGAAACTTGCTCTGTAGACCAGGCTGACCTTGAATTCAACAGAGATCCACCTGCCTCTGCCTTCTGAGTGCTGGGATTAAAGGTGTGTGCCACCACCACCTGACTACAATAAAAAAAACATTTAAGCATATATAATTTTTATTTATCTTGGTTTGTTTGCTTTCAGTCTTCTTGTTATTGTTTTGATTTTTCAAGACAGGGTTTCTCTGTGTAGCCCTGACTGTCCTGGAACTCACTCTGTAGGCCAGGCTGGTCTCGAACTCAGAGATCTGCCTGCTTCTGCCTCTGGAGTTCTGAGATTAAAGGCATGCGTCACCACCGTCTGGCCTTAGTTTGGTTTTGATACAGGGTCTTACAGCTCTGGCTGACCTGGAACTTACTATATAGACCAGTGTGGTCTCAAACTTGTAGCGATCCTCATGTCTCTGCCACTGAGTGCTGTGGAACCACAGGCCTAGGCCACCATACATGGTATTTAGCCTGTGTGTGTGTGTGTGTGTGTGTGTGTGTGTGTGTGTGTGTGTGTGTGAGAGAGAGAGAGAGAATGAATTTAGGCGCCTACACGTCATAACATGCATGTGGAGGTTAGAGAATAACTCTGGAGTCAGTTCTTTTAACCACGTGGACGGCAGGGATCGAACTCAAGCTGTCAGGCTTGCTGGAAGGTGCCTTTACCTGCTGAGTCATCTCACTAGCCCTGTGTAGTCTGTCAAACACATCCAAAACCACAAGGCCAGTCATGCTTTCTTTTAACTGCCTTCTGGAAGCTATCTGTGGCTAAGCTTTGGTACTCCTGGCCCCTCATCCCTGTCCGCACCAGCAGGACCCCAGAATATGAAGTAGGAATTTCAGGGTTCTTGGGTCCAGGCTGGATGCCACAATCTCTGTAAATCTCACCTACCCACGTGAAAAGGAGAAATGACAGTGCCCACTGTCTCCAGAGGCTAGACCACACAGACAACAGGACTTAGCAGCAGGTGAGAGTCTGGGTCAGTTTCGCTCCCAGTCACAAGGAGGGGTAACTCCAGCTCTGGGGCTATAACCTCTGCTCCAGTGGGGAGGAGGGAGATCTAGAGCTGAAGTCACTGGTCCCTTCCAGTTAGCCATGAAGTACCCTGTCAGTTTCTGCTGGGTCCTGCCAAGGTCACCAGCCCTCTGGCTGGTCCCCAGTGGGCTTGCTCTCCTCTCCACCACAGACTGACCTGGGCATCACGAGAAGATGGACAAACAGGATGCAGACGAAGACAAGGCTGGCACACGCGAAGTCATAGCGAGCACGGGGGATGGGCACCAGGCGGTACTGGGTGGGGGAAGAGGTGACATGACCGTGAGAGACGGCTACCACCAAAGTCCCTTTGATGGCCATTCCAAGTTCATAGCCTAAAATAAAATGTGTGGCGCCACTCCAGGTAGTGCTACTCAACAGTCATTCGCCCGCCAACACTATACAGTTCCTCTCTGCATGGGCAATACTTAACACCCAGTGAGGCTTTGGTTTTCGTTTCTCAGGCTCCACGCGGGCAACAAACTCCTGCTCCTGGGGCTGTTTGTCAGTGTGCCTGACCTCACCCTCACCAAGGAGTATTATCTGGGTCCGAGCCCCTGTGTCTACTCTGTGACCACATCATCATGATCCCATGGTAGAGGAGCAACCAAGACTCAGGCCATGTGACCCACAGCCAAGGGAAGAACCCTCTGCTTTCTTCCCAGTAACTTTACTCAGATCCCCAGGGAGAAGATTCCTCCCCTCATATTGGACATCAGGTCATGAAGGTCAGGACAGCCACATCCTAAAACTAAGGACAAGCAGCTTCAACACCTGTGAGCTGCAGGCTCCTTTCTAAACTGGATCTGGCACCTGCCTGGGGAAAAGGTAGAGTCGATCCTGTATGGACCCAAGACCTGCGGGGAGCCACGAGTTGCTCTAGACCGATGGAGCCATAGAGTATAAAGTGTGTCACAGCAGTCAGGCAGGAGGTCCCACAGGTATGTAACCAGGAGACTGGATTTGGGATAGCATCCTCCTGAAAATCTTAAGCACTCACTTGCCCCAAACCTCAGGGACAAACCTCTAGGGTGGTGTCAGGTAGAAGGGGGAGGCCAACGGGAATGGCCACAAATGAGACTGCGTAGACTCCTGTCTACCCAGCAGTCAGTTCAGAGCGCCCCATGGGTCTCCCAACCCTGTGCCATTTACTGGACCCAGCAGCTCATACCCCACCCACCAGCATCTGTGGTACCTGCCCAAATCTCACCTCCCGCTCGAAGCCCTTCTCCAGGAAGATGGGGCCAAAGGTGTGGAAGTCATCAGACTTGGAGCAGCAAGGCCTGGGGGAACAGCAGCACAATGTCCGCAGGGCAGGAGAGGGCTACACTCTTGGTGACAACCCCAGGGCAAGGGAAGGAGCTACAGGCCACAGCCAATGTCTAGCAGAGGGACCAGCCCTGATGTGGGAGGGAGAGGTGGGTAGAGATCACAGGCCTCACCTGGTGGAGCTGAGCCCCTCAATGGCCGAGAGCATCTCGTCATCACAGTCGTCATCCAAGCGCCCCTTGGGAGAGGCACTCCTAGAATTAGAGCCGCAGCTACATCACTCCAGGGGCCCATCTGGCCAGAGGCTAGGCTATGGATGCTGGACTTGCCAGTAGGATTACTGGTATCTGGTGGGGTCCCTGAGTTCATAAAAGGGGTTAAGGGAAGGGCCAGCAGCCCAGTAAAAAGCAGAGGACACATCCCTAACCCCAGATCAAGGCCACCTCGGCTAGGGCGAAGATCAGCACAGAAGCCAGGGAACACACAGCAACCCGCTGCCCCTACCCTAGGGTAGCACACAGCAGGTATCCCACCACAGTCATTCAAAGGACCAGGACCTGGGGGGTTCTGTACCCAGAGAAGACAAGCCTGAGCCCTGGCAAACCCATGGAGGCTTGGGCTGGGCCTGGAGGGGCTGCCCTAGATAGAGACTGTCTATCGGGGCACCTGCCTGCAAGGAGGAGCCTGGCATAGCACCGGCTGTAAGCAGTGTGCAGGAGGGCAGTGCACCTACTTACCTGGCAAGGGCACGGTGTCGGCGCAGTGAAGAGGCCTAAAAGGGGCGAGAAGGAGAAGGTGAGCACTCCCTGAACACTGACTCTCATCCCCCATGGGTCTGGCTTTCTTTCCTCAGACTGGAAAAGGACCAGGAGATTCTAGGATATTCCAGGCCCCGTTGGAGCCTTCTTCAAATACTTCCTCTTGTCCAGAAGGGAGACTTGGCAGAGACTACCCACAATGCATCTAGAGAAGGGCGGGACAGAGCCTTTTGCTCCCTGTCCCTTCTCAGAGGGCTCCTGACCCAGCAACCAGATGAGAGGGGACCTACCTTTGACCTCCGTCCATTGGAAATGGGGGTCTCGCTGCTGCTCACACTCTCCCGGTGGTTGAGGTGTGCAAAGGGCCGCGCTGCACCCCAGGACTCGAGATAGCGGGTCACGCGCACTGAAGCCCGCATCTTCAGTGTCGCATCCGGCTTGGGCTTGGGGAGGTGATGGCTGGGTGGGGGTGGCTGCTGGCTCTGCAAACACATAGACATGACCTGTCCTGCCTGTTCCCCTCTCAACCGTCCCTGGTATGCATGTGAGCATGCCTGGAGCACTGGCCGGTCTGCTAAAGGGGAAAGTATTAAGTTTCTGAGCCTCTTCTTGAAGCGTGGGGTGCCCTGGGGACCAGCTGAAGCCCCAAGTCAGGAAGAGGCTGATGGCCACACAGCTCAAGTTCAGCCACCCTCGAGGAAGGGTAAGCGGGAGCCCTGCCCCGCCCACCCACATGTGGTTCACACATGCTCCTTCCGGTGAGAGCAATGGGAGGAAGATGTGTGTTGGCCTGAACTCAGACACAGCTACTAAAAGAGCCAGCCCACTCAACACCCAGCTCAGCACCCATCTGCCACACACTTGCTGGGCCCAGCACCATCCTGGGGCCTCAGTGGTTTACCCGGGCCCAGCACCATCCTGGGGCCTCAGTGGTTTACCCAGGCCCAGCACCATCCTGGGGCCTCAGTGGTTTACCCGGGCCCAGGGAGGGTCCAGCTCTGCCTCCTGTCCCAGCGCCACTGAGCCCTAAGGCTCCCTTAACACATGCCTAGGCCTTCGCCAGTCAGGGCGGCCAGGTATGGCTGGAAGCAAGAGAGGAAAAGAAAGCCCCAAGATCATCAGACAAGCACAGGCTACCTTGTGTCTGCTGAGGCTCTTCCCTCCCTCGCCCCTCACATCTCAGACACTCCCCTCCAGAGCCCTTCTCAGACTTGCCAACACCAACAGGCAGCAGCCTTCCTACAGCCCCAGACCTGGCCAAAGCACAGTGACAAATTTACTGGAAACTTCCAGAGTCTCTGAGCATAGAAACCTCTTTAAACCCTCTGAGGCTCCTCTCCTGTTGGCTGCCCTGGTCACGTGCTGGCTGGAGACAAGAAGAGGAACTCCTACCGGTCCCTCTCAACTGCCAGCTACGTGACTAAATGGATGAACATGCTGGAGAGAGGGACCAGGCAGAGCGACAGTCCCACACTGCGAGTGACAGAGAGAGACACACACACACACGCACGCACTGCTGCTTCTCTGAAGCCTGGTCAGAGTCTGACTAGCATCCTGCAATTGTGCCGGCTCAGGCTGGCAGCCCTCAGAGTGGGTTTTGGAACCACGCCTGCAGATGTCTTTGAGGTTGGGGCTTCATCCATTTCAAAGCCACTAAGCGCATGCTCAGAGCAGAGCTGGGCCAGCTGCGGGCTAGAGGGGCAGTGGTCTCGGACAGCATGAGCGACAATAAACAAGGAAAAGGATATAAATAAACAAGACCATATGGGGACAATAAGGCCAGGAACAGGCATTTTCCTGTATGTGGGGGCTGCCCCGTGGACACAGAGTAGCCAAGACAGGCAGGTGGGTTTGCAGGCTCCCGCCAGGCACAACCAAAGGCCAGAACCAAGAGAGCAGGAAGAAGCTCCTGCCACCATTCTGGAGCAAACTCCATGGATGATTCAGGAGGTTAAATCCACAGACAACAAAAGGAAACAGACTGCCAGCTTGGAGCAGTCAGCAGAGAAACCCAGCAGCCTCTCCAACTGGGCCACCAGGCAAGTCGGGCTCCAGGAGAGGAGGCATCTTCAGCCACCCGAGAGTCCCAGTCTCGCAAGCTCCAGGAGCGGGCTGCCTGGCCACTCCCTGCTTCCTTGAGTCTTCGCAGGGGTGAAGAGACCTTCCGGCAATTGGCTTCGTGGGCCTGCACTAACACCGTGTTCTATGCCCACAGTCCTTGCTCCCCTCCTTACAGAAACACAAACAGGCTGTTCCTTGGTGTCCTAGAATCTGCCCAGTTCAAGGAAGTGTCCTACTTGGAGCTAGTCTCTGCCACCTCACCACAGCCTTGAGGGTCAGTTGCTAGTAGTTGGGACCTTGTTCCCAGGCTGCCCAGTCCCCCCATCCACCCCCAAACCCCTTGTACCCGAGGGTCTATCACCAGGTAGGTCCGGATGTTCATCTCTTTCAGATAGGGGTCGCGCTGCTGCCCGTTCCCATCCTCCACCTCGTACGCCTTGTCCAGGTGGTTCAGTGTCGCCTCTGTGATGTGCACCCGGCTGGGGAGACGGAAGTCAGATAAAGCAGCATGGCCCAGGCACCCACCCCCTGATCAGCCTTCGCCTCTGCCCTGCTGAAACTCACCCAGGGACTCCAGCAGCCTCCATCCTGTTGGCCAGGGACACGTCATGGGACCACACGTCATACTGCCACTTGCGAAGCCCGATGACCCCACACAGCACATTGCCAGAGTGGATACCCACCCGCATACTGATGTCCACTCCTGTGGCCTCACGCACCTGCCTGGAGCAGAGAGGTCTGTCACCTACAGCACTTCAGGAACACGCTGGAGGTCTCGGGTATGGCAGCGCACCAAGGAGGGAGGCAGAGGTTCCTCTTCAGAGAGGTCAAGAACTCCATCCTTGGGAGTGTGTAAGCTCACACCCAGCTCAAGGGTGTGTAGGAAGAGAAAGGGACTTAGGACGCCATTTATGCTGATGCGCCACCTTCTGTCCCAGGTATCCCCTGCCGGGCAGCCCCAATTGGTTCTGGGTGTAGAGGATGCTAAGCCCTGCCCAATACCCAGTATAGACAAGGACTATGGGGGCTTCTCTACTCCACCTGCAGGAAGTGAGAGCCCTATTCAGTCCAAGGAGCCCCCAGGGTGGAGTCTTCCAAGACCTGGCACCACCCCTATTTCCCAGGCATGAGCAGAGCTCTCTACCCCTCAGGCAAGTTGGTGGTTAGGGGCCCAGGGCACCAGCACCTGTGTCCACCACTACAGCTGCAGATGAGCTGAAGCTACCAAGGCTAAGCCAGCAGGAGCAAAAGCTGCCTCTCCACAATGCAGAATGGGGACGTGCCGGGTCCCACGGCAGGCATCCTGGGTGTCCCGCGGGGTCCCACGACAGGCATCCCAGGTGTCTGCACTGTGGACTATGCCTACCACTTCGGGAGAGTTCTGGAGGTACGGCAAAGAGGTATCAGATGGAGTACCTCCTCTGCTGCCTAGACAGGCCACCTCCACCACCACCTCGTGAATCTTCCTGTACACCCCTGAGCACCTCACCAACAGACCAATGCCAGCAGAAGAGCCCAGAAGATCCAGGCCTACCTGCTGATGGAGAAGATGCCCTCTGGCACCAGAGGCTTCCCAGAGGAAACGAAAGCTGATGGCGTCTGAGAGCTAGACCTCGCCTCTGGAAGGCCTTTCTGCTTTCTGTCCTGAGCTCCTCCTACAATCTCAGTCCTTGGAAGTGTGGAACCCAGCTGCCCAAGTTCAGCTTTTTATTCATTTTGTTTTGTTTTTTTGAGACAGGGTCTCTCTATGAAGTCCTGGAACTTGCTATGTAGACCAGGCTGGCCTCAAACTCAGAGATCTACCTGCCCCAGCCTCCTCAGTGCTAGGATTATAGGTGTGCACCACCATGCCTGGCCTAATTCAGCTTTTCAGATGCTTCTGGAACTTGAAGCCCCAGGTGGGCCCAGAGGAAAGGAGGCCAAGAGAAGGAGTCTGCGTCCTCCACACGGCATGCTGAGAATCCAGGCAAGCCTCACACCCCACCCGCCTCGGTTTAGAGTTTGGCTGGGGGACATGCTCCTGGGCCCTGGCCCACCTGCACCTACTTAATGGCCTCACATATGTCCAGACCCATCTTCACGCAGTTGCGGGCGTGGGTGGGCAGCGACACAGGTAGGCCCGATACGCAGTAGTAGCAGTCACCCAGGATCTTGATCCGCATGCACTCGTTGGCCTGTGGGGTAAGCAAGCAAGGGGCATGCTCAGAGCAGGCCTGGGCCAGCTGGACTCCTCCCTGCCGTGAATGGCTTTCAGGGCTGCTGCAGAGCCTTGCAAGAGGACCTGGAGAGACCCAGCCAGGAACCCAGATAAAAGCAAGGC
This sequence comes from Chionomys nivalis, assembly GCF_950005125.1. Lineage (NCBI taxonomy): Eukaryota > Metazoa > Chordata > Mammalia > Rodentia > Cricetidae > Chionomys > Chionomys nivalis. The sequence continues at coordinate 37,648,698 of NC_080106.1, forward strand.
TTAGTAAGGACCATGCAGGAGGACTGTCTTTCTTATCTGCCTATGTAATGTTTGAGCACCTACTGTATACCTGGCCAGGTACTAAGACACAGCAATAGGCTACAGATACAAACCCTGCAGCTGCGGAATGACCATGCAAGCAGAAAGCTGGGACTAAATCAATGTGACTGGGAGATCTACCCAGGAGGAGGAGGAAGGGCCCAGGAGACCAGAGCCAACACAGCCCTAGAAGAGCATTGGCGGACTGGAGAGATGGCACAGTGGTTAAGAGCACTGACTGCTCTGAGGACCTGGGTTCAATTCCCAGCACCCACAACTGTCTGTAGTTCCAATTCCAGGGGATCCAGTCCTATAACACAGATATACATATAGGCAAAACACCAAGGCACATAAAATAAAAATTTTTTTACAAAGAAAGAAAACCCATTCCTGTTTGGTATGCCAGGCTTCTCAGTGCCAGAAGGACAAATTCTGCTCTGCCTAGGCCACTAAGTCCTCGTCTATCTCCCTGATTCTCTGCTCGACACACACTGAGCTCTTCACGTCCTGGAGACAGTTTGGCCTTGTTCCCCTGCCCCACAGGCTTCCCTACCCTCCTTAGGTCTGAATCAGTGTCTTTCTCTGCCCCCTCCCCGCCACTGGCCTCAAACTCACAGATCAGCCAGTTCTGTCTCCCAAGTGTTGGGATTGAAGGCATGTGCCATCATACTAGGCCATGGGTTCCTTTGGAAGGCTTCTCAAAGTTTTTGTTTTGTTTTTTCAAGGCAGGGTTTCTCTGTGTAACAGTCCTAGCTATCCTGGCACTCGCTGTATAGACCAGGCTGGCCTCGAACTCACAGATCCACCTGCTTCTGTTGGGATTAAAGGTATGTGCCACCAATGCCCGGCTCCAAGCTTTCTTATATGCACACTTCACCTGGGACTTTGTCAAGCCGAGACTGAGTGAGGCTGGGCATTCCGACTGCTCCCAGATCCCCAAGGTAAGGCAAGGCTGCCAGACTAAAAGCCATTTGCAGATTGCAAGTCTAAGCCGCCATCTGCTCTGGACCCATAAACACTCCGGGTACACACTCAGCCTTGTTCTACATCTGCTGAGGCGGAGGTACCCTGGCACCCCGCTCACAGGGATACACAAAAATCACCTCCTACCCAGACAGTAGCCCTCAGACCCTGTCTCCCATTCACTCCCAGCTCATGCAGCACGTGATGTCCTGTGACCGCAGCGGCGGGCTGAAGGCATGCCCAGGCTCACCTTGGCAATCTGGTCGAATTTCCCGAACAGCTCATTGAGCACCACCACCAGCTCCTTGGGGGAGCAGTCACTGGCCAGCCGCGTGAAGCCCACGATGTCTGCATACAGGATGCTAGTCCGGGTGGACAGAGCTTGAATCAGATCCCTGGGAGGCGGCCCTGCCTCTGCCCCCATCAGCCCCAAAGGCCAGAAGAGATGCTCCTGGCCAGCTTGACCCATCTTAGCTCCAGAGGCCTCGCACTACAACCACACAGAGCACACTACCTATGCTCAGATCCCAGCACCCTTCCCCTCTCTCTGCCCCTGAACCCACAGAGCCAAGAGACCTCAACTCCGGGAATACAACTCCCCCTCTTTCTTATTCTCCCCAGACCCTGAAAGAATCCCAGATGAGCAAGCTGAGGTCCGGGGAGGTAGGTGGCAAAGCCCTCAGGCCTCGCTGTGTTCCTTGTCCTGTGAGACCCCAGGCAATAGATGTAGCCCTGACTTGTACTAACAGATGTCTGCAGGGACATAATGTTTGCCCTCGGGCAGAGACCCAGGTAGAGTTTAAAGTGGCAACAGTACAGCCCACAAGAGATCCTGCACCTATCAAATCAGTAAGGCCAGGTAAGGACGGGGGCACCTGGTCACCAAGCTCAGGGGTGTCACCTCCTTTAGGGAGAATCATCAGAAATGCCCCTCTCTCCCCACCCAATTGTTCGGCTAATTCACGTGACCTGCTCTGATTTTGGGAGGTGGGGGACAATGGATCTTCTCCTAATACCACCCTAGCCCCTTTAAGAGCCTTGATCTGATTCACCCCATGAAGAAACAAGGAGAGGAGTTGGGGATTTAGCTCAGTGGTAGAGTGCTTGTCTAGCAAGCGCAGGGCCCTGGGTTCAGTTCTCAACTCCAGGAAAAAAAGGAAAAAAGGAAGGAAGGAAGGAAGGAAGGAAGGAAGGAAGGAAGGAAGGAAGGAAGGAAGGAAGGAAGGAAGGAAGGAAGGAAGGAAGGAAGGAAGAGGAAGAAAGAGGAAACAAAGAGAAACTGAGGCCCAAGGAAGTGGCTAACCACCAATCCCTGAGTGGACTGAGGCTCCCAACAGAGCGCTATTTGCCCAGGGAAAGGGGAGTGGTGGCCGGATTCTCAAAGGTCACCATCTCCCGAGTCCGGCCCACCTGACATTCTGGTGCCGCTTGACATAGAGGCTGTGAAAGTTGTTGTCAGGCATGTGGCGGCGGTCACCGCCCTCTTTGAGGCGCTCAATGATGGCCAGCTTCATGCCCATGGATATATGGGCTGGCAGCACCGAGAGCAGCAGGTTCTCCTGGGCACAGAAGGGCAGACCAGTGGGAGGACAGTGGAGGCAGGCAGAGCATCCCCCGGCCCCGGCCAGTCACCTGCACCTCACTTGTTCCCAGACTCTACCCGTGACGACACTGTTTCCTGATGGGTTATATGTACACAGGGTCGCCCTGACAGAGCACCTGCCGTCCCTGTCACCAAAGCTCCGAGGACTGAGACCCTCAAGGCACCAGCCACATGGGCCACATGTGCAGGACAAGGTGGGGACCACAGCAGTCTGAGAGAAGGGAAGAGAGGACGTAGGTCCCTACCTGCTGGCGCTTCTCCACACGTAGCTTCCGGCGGATCTGGATACACTTGACGGTGTAGATGAAGAGGTCCCGGGAAGCATCCTGCAGCTGGTGCTTGTGAAAGGCCCCCGTGAAGTTCCCGCCCAGGAGGATAATGGCATTGGCCAGAAGCTGAGGGCAGCCGAGGGCAAGCAAGGCTCAGCATGACCCCCACAGCAGACATGGTGGCATTTGTCCCCTATTGCCTGACACAAATATTCTTCCTGTTGTTTTTCCCTGGCTTCCGCAGAAAACTGAGGTCCAGGTGGCAGTTGATTCCCCAGTGAGTTGCTATGACCACAGGACCAGAACTTGGGCCTTCTTTGCCCCACCAGACAACATGCTCTATCCATTTATCCCTGGACGGTACCAGTCCAGGGATGCCAAGTACTTCCAAGGAGATGCTGGCTACCTCACTGAGCTCTGAACCCAGCCACAGTAGGTACAGAACCCAGCTGGCTGCCCAGAGCTCTGACCTCTCCCCCAGAAGTGGCATTTAGGCCAATCAGAAAGACAATTCCCTGCACCCCAATGATGTGAACTGGGGGGCACACTTACTCAACAGAGTCAACATACCAAGACCGGGGTGTTAAGAACCTAGGTCAGGGTCCTGGGGAGAGACACTCAGGGCAGGACCCTGAGCACAGCTAGGACCTGAATCTAGAATATCCTAGACCAGCAGTTATGGCAGACAAGACGGGCCCTGCCTGCTACCACAGGTCTGAAAACAGCCCCTAAGCTCAACCTCCACCAGCCAAAGCCGGCCCCCACCCAGCCTCTGTCACCCTCCCTCACCTGCAGTCCCAGCTGTGCGCCAGACATGGACGTCTTGGAGGTTCCGGTCACAGCTCCAAACACCAGGAGGTGAGAGACAGTGGAGACCATCCCCACTGTGATGGCTGCCCGCGTGCTGAGGGGCAGCAAGGCGTACACCACAAAGACGATGAACAGGAAGAAAGGCACCTGGAGGACAGTACACCCCGAGAGTCAACATGGCCCAGGACCACGTCGGAGGAGAGGTCCTCAGCCTCTCGGCACTGGGACATCCCAACCCTGGGATCTCTCATCTCTCCCCTACATGGTGAGGCCAGGAACAGGCACACAGCAGGACAGGGAGACCTAAAGAGCCCTGCTCACCACCTGAATACTGAGCCTCTGTGTCATTGAGCTCAGCTGTTGGCCTGACAACCACTGGAAGGCTGGGATGGAGCAGGGTCACTTGTTGCCTCCCACTCCAGCCCTGTCTGCCTAAGGTTTCATAAGCCTGAGCCCATCCAATCATAGCCTGAGCCTGCCCGCCCAATCAGTCCGAGCCCGCCCCAATCACAGATTGAGTCTGCTCAATCATGGCCTGAGCCCACCCAATCACAGCCTGAGCCCGCTCAATTACAGAAAATGGCACAGGCTGTGCTCAGAGGATACCACTTCAAGGCAACTGTGACTAACCAGGCCAGGCCGGTGCAACTCAACCAAGGCCTCCAGCTGTCATGTGGCACGGCTGTCCTACTGAGTGAACAGCCATCTCAGCCTCTAGCTGGGGACAGGCTGCTCGGGAACAAAGTAACCCAGAGGAGAGTGGGTCCAAAGGGGCCAAGCTACTGGAGCAAGGGTTAGTCCTACTCGGTTCTTCCTGGCACTTGAACCCCTTGGTGCTTTTCTGCCTTCCTGAGTTGCAATTTGGTCATCTTTAATGAAACAGGTTCTATCCAAAATGCCAGATCTCCGAAGGGGCACTCTTGAGAAGAGAGTCAGTCAGCTTGGGGCCATCTTAAACCCAGTGTCCTAGCCTGCAGGGAGACCACAGCACACTCCCATAAACCCCAAGGCCACAGGCGGACAGAAGCTGCCGCTGATTGCGTGTTCCAGCTACTCGTACCCAAGCCCAGCGACGTCGACTCCCACCGTTACCTGCTCCCAGGCACAGGCTTCGTTCTTCCAGGAGTCCCACACCAGCACAGAGCCGAGCAGCATGAGGCAGAGCCAGGTGAACAGAGCCAAGGCCTGCAGCCAGCGGCGCACCAGGCACTCAACATACACCAGCACGTAGAGAGCCGCAAACAGCGTCAGCAGGAAGAACGCAGTGCCCAGGAGAGCCTTGTGCCTCGGGGGATCCTGGGTAGAGCAAACAGAGTACCCTGACTTTCTCCAGTGGAGTGCCCACTCCTCCAGAAATCTACCCACAATCACGTCAAGCCCCTTCCACACAGCAGTGCTGGGCTCCCCTGACACTGGCCTCCCCACAACCTGAGGCCTGCGTGTAATGCCATTTCTGTTAGCGCCGCCTTTCCCAGCCATTGCAGCAGTTTGAGCACCCCCACTCTGCTCTAAGAGACCACTGCTCCCCTGTGGGGGACAGGTGCAACCACAGGAGCCAGAACAGGGTTTTCCTCAGGCAAAGCCTCGCTTAAGTCCGGGAGGAGAGGAATTCATGCCTGACTAAAGAACTGGTTTTTGGGGGGACACAAAGAGCAGGCATACCACACACCGCGGCCCCGGTCTGCGCTCTATGCGCTAGACCCCAGTTCGCGAGCTTCGGGAAAGGGGCTGGAGGTTGAGAATACACACGCAGAGACAGACCAACACGCAGACCTTTAAGCACTGATAACAAAGCCCCTCTTTAATAGCACCTTGGAGGCTTAAATACACTGCAGTCAATGGCCAACAGGTGAAAATCCCATCCTCTGATCCTCTAAGCTAGGCACAGCTTCTAGTAACTTCAATTAGAAGGTTCTAGCAGGGAAGAACAGCTGAAGGCCAGGACTCATTAGTCCCAACACAGGCACCCCACACAGAGGTGGCACTGGAGGAGAGGTGCAGGTGGGGATGAGGATCCAGATGACAGATGGACCCAGAAGATCCTGGGTGTCACGAGGGCAGATGCACCTGCTGCCTCTGGGCGGTGACAGGAAAGGGGCGTATGTGCTGTAGCTGTAAGGTCCAGCTGTCCCCTTTCCACTCCACCAGGGCACTGGCTGCCGACACAGAACTGCCTGCAGCCTCTGATATCACTTCCGTAACTTCTGACTGCATTTATAACAATCAACAAGAAAATGAAGAAAAACCCAAACCAGGTTCTCTCTCGGTCATATGCCGAGTGACCAACAACAGCACACGGCTAGTGGCTGCAGTAGAGCAAGGGCACAGGTCAGGAGAGATGCCATCTGCTCTGACAGTGGCAAGGAGCCTATGCCAGCGTTTAAGAGGCTATGAATTCAAGGCCATCCTGGGCTACATAATGAGGCCCTGTCTTTAAAAAATAAAAATAAAGAAAAATAAGATGGCAAGGAGGAGGAAGAAGAGAAAAAGGAGAAGGGGAAGTGAGGGAAGGAGAAGGAAGATGAGGTAAAGGAAAAAAAATTCCAAGATCGTAACCAGATTCAGAAAGGAATACAGGCATTGATTGGTGATGTCTGCCATGGTCAGATAAGGGAAGCAAGGAACATACAAGCCTTGACTCAGATCTTTTAACAGATTGAATTTCATGGTAGAAAAAAAACCTGAGGGTGATTTCATACAATTAATATAATAACTAAAATCAATCAGACTTCAAGATCAAATTCAAACTGACTGGTTTTTCATCCACCTAGCAGTTCACAAAAGAAGAAAATGAAGCTTCAGACAGGGACCATTGTGCCAAAGCTTTCCAATTGGAGCAGGAGGGCCAGAGTGCCCTAGCCCGGGGCCTTACCTCATGACTGAAGGTGATGCTGATGAGCGCTACACAGATGGCCACGGCCACCAGGAGGAGCAACAGCAGCAGTGGCCCATGCTGGCTGGTAAGGCGGTACTTCTCATAGAGCTTTGCCTGGTTGGGGCCCTCGTCACCTTCATTTAGGAAGTAACGCCCCTTGGCTGGCATCTTCTTCCCCAGTGGCCTAGTCCAGCAGCCTGCTTAGGAGCCCCACGGTCTGAGATACATCTGTCTACTGACACTCTTGAATGTGGCCTAGGCCTCTAACTTCTCTGAGGCTAGCAGTCAGGACTGGGCAGAGGCACCCAGAGCCTGTGGCTCCATGGGCACATAGCACCGGCTCCAGTCACTGAGTCTTGGTCACTGGTGTCTTCAGGGTGTCTGGGATGGGCTGACAGGACCTTCCGGGTCCTCAGATCTGTGGAGACAAAGCAGAACAAAAACACTTGATGTCCACGAAACAAATTAGGGAAGAGGGGACCAGAGGGGAGGTGGAGCCATTTTCGGACAGTACCTGGGCATGTGTGAATTCAGAGTCATCAGAAATGGAATTGGGGAAGCCAGGTGTAGCAGTACTAAGGAGGCTGAGGCAGGAGGGTTGTAAGTTTGAGGACACCCCATGCTAGATAACAAGACCCTGTCTAAGGAAACTCCCAGCTCTGTTACGCTAGTCACTTACTAAGGGCACAGGTGCATGTAACTTGCGGGCACTGCAGTGCACAGACCCACAGTACCTTCATCGCCCTGCAGACCAGCACGGCACACGGACACTCAAAGCCCGACTAAGCCACTTCCTGTTTGGTGACTGACTCCCCAGTATCATCTGTATGATGGAGGCTGGGCCACATGCATTTCTTTTTCTAGGTAGCTCCCTAGTGATCTCCACACAGCTTGTAGCTCAACCTTCCTTGGTTCCCCGGGCTTCAGTAGGAGCCACCTGCCATATCAGGTGAGGTGGTGTGCTCTGTCCCCAGAATTAGTTAATAAGAAGAGCCTGGGATACTAGGCCAAATGGCTGTGGGACCTGGTTTATATCCTATCGGGTCCCACAGCCATTTAGTCCCAAATAAACACACAGAAGTCTACATTAATTATAAACTGATTGGCCTAGTAGCTCAGGCTTCTTACTATTACAACTATTATAATTTTGCTACTGTTGTGAATTGTAATGTAAGTATCTGATATGCATGGTATTTGATTTGTAACCCCTCTGAAAGGGTCATTCGACCCCAAGGGGGCAGGACCCACAGGTTGAGAACCACTGCTCTAGAGAACCCCAACTTATACATAGGCTGACCTTTCCAACCTCCAAGAGGAGAAATAAAAACAGAGCAACCACACAGACTCCACCTGAAGTCAGCTGGCCTATTGTAATAGAAGCCTCTTATAGAAGAGTCACCTTGTACCAGGAACTGGTGACCCTTTAGTATGCCTCACTTTGGGGCGACAGGGGAGAGGGTACAGGGTAGGCAGGCTGCTAGACATACAAAAACTCAAAGGAGTCACAAACAGCCAGCTGCCAGTAGATGCTCCAAAGAAAAGCATCCAGGAGGAAACAAAACCCTCGGTGGCTGAAGTACAGGGTCCCAGGGAGCCTACTCCTGCCCACTGCTGGGAAGTCCCTGAACGCTCCTCCAGCTCTGCCTCCCTCTGCCTTTAGCACAGGCCCAGACACAGCAGGGGGCAAGCCTAGGGATTTGGGACTATTACCCAAGCAGCTGTCCGCAAGCACCTATCTAGTCGGGGTCCTGCTCATGAGCCCAGGCTTCCCAAGGCCTGCAGCCATAGGCAGATTGCAAACTGCTATCTAGCAGAATACTGCCTCCTGAAGGCTGGCAGTTTACCTCCTCTATATCTAGGCAGGTCATTCTGGAATCCACAGGAAGAGACGACTAAGAGCCAACTGTATGTGCCCAGCCCTATGCTGTGGGCTGCAGGACAGGACAAGGCCCATCCTGAGCGGTGCCCAGCTCTGCAGTCACCGCGCACACATCCAGCCCCTTCCTAACAGCCGCAGAGCTGAGCCCAGAGAGGCACAGTAGCTAGCCTAAGATCACACAGCTGGAGGTGCTTGCCAGAAGGGCTGGGACTCAAACCACAACTCCTGGGCCCAGGCTTCTCCACTGCCACTCTAGGGGACAAAACCAAATGCCACAGGCACACAAACTGCAGTCCTGCCTGGCCCTCTGGCTCAGTGCCAAACACCAGTGGGCAGGGACTGCTGGACTGAGAAACCCCAGACACCACTGGTTGAGACAGCTCCAGAGCGATTTCTCTAGGCAAAGCCAGGCTGTGGGCAACCAGGACACATGTGTGTGGTGTGAGGGCACGCACGTGCACGCTCCAACACATGCGCATGCCTCCTCTGGTCCCAGACATGACCTGCCTCCCCAAGCACAGAGCCAGGCTGAGGCATTGTTGCAAGAGCCCCCACCCCTGAACCCATGGGAAACCAGGCCTGGTAAACATTTTTATTTGTGGATCTAATTAGACCACTTCCCAGGCAACGGCGGCTGGGGATGGAAGTGGACGATAGATTGCACTGGGCACAGGGATTCAGCCCACCCAGGGCTCTGATTAGGCCCCTGGAATAGCTAGCAGAGCAGAGGAATCCGAGACTCCCGCAGCTGGAAGCAAGGCTCCTGCAGCTGGGCTCAGGAGATGCTTCAATGGGCAAGAGCGTGCACCGTGCAAGCGTGCACCTGCAAGCGAGCCCGAGGACCTGAGTTTAAATGTAAAAAACTGGGTGTGGTCTTTCACACTCCTGAAAACCCAACCCTGAGGGCCCCCGTGCAGAGACAGGTGGATCTCTGGGGCTTTGTGATCAGCAACCCTGTCAAAACAAAAAAGAAAAAAGTGCTCCAGGCCCAGTGAGAGGCCTTGCCCTTAAGTCTCCACACCTGCCTGTAGGCCCGCTGTTCCCATTTCCTGGGTGTGGGAAATGAGCTACAGAGAGGCTCCACCATTGCCACGGTCACACAGCTAATGAGACAGAAAGCTGTGATTTGAACACAAGTCACACACAGCCCACTCCTCACGCTGTTTCTCACCCTCGTTAAAAACTCCTAATTACCTCAAAATGCTGACCCTTTCCTATCCCTATCCAATAAAGCAGGACAACATGGCATAACAAAAAAAGTAGTGGCTAAATGGAGGTCATCAGACACTTCCCTCTGCTCTACAGGGACAAGGCCAAGCAGCAGGATCCGGGAGGGGTGCTTCGTCAGGAGCCCACTGAGCCACACACACATTCCTGTATCTCAGGCAGGGCTGAGATCTCGCCAGTCCTGACCCGTGGTGTCCGTGTTCCTGAATAAGAAGACGGTGACAGAAGGCAGGGGGCTGGCACATCACAGACTGGGCCTTCAGGCTGTCTGGGAGCCACCCGCCCCAGGGTAGCCAGCCGCCCCATGTTGTAAACTACCCATACTTGTACCCACTTCCTTCCCTAGACAGAATCAGCAGGAGCCCCAGTCCAGCTTCCTCAGCAAGCATGGAGCTGCAGAAGGCTTGGGGCCCTGGTGTCCTCAGAAAAGGGAAGTGGGGGCCTTGAGGCATGAGGCCCTCTGTAGGCCTGTGAGGAAGAGAGGCCCCACCCCAGCCTGGCAATCTACTCCTGTCATGCCCACAACAGACCCAGGCCTCAGCAGTGGCCACTGGAGAGCGGCACCATTGCCTTCAGGCCCTTCGTTTGCTGAGAAGGTCTCAGACTAACCCATCTCTTCCAGAAGACCCTAAACTTCATGCACACACTACTAGAAGTGCTGGGGCACCCAGGAAACCCCAGGACCTAGTGATCCCACCCTATGACCTCTCTCTCCTTGTGCCTCCCTCCCTCCCCAGCTTGGTCTTGGCCCTACAGCCAATGGCTTCCATACTTCCTTCCAATTCAGTACGTGCTGGTCAGACCCCAGTCCCAGCCTCCCCATGGGGCCCAGACAGGATGCTTCTCTGTCTGTCCTACAGCTGGTCCCAGCTAGTCTTTGTGAAGTAAGCCTACAACAACACAGAGTGGGGACCAGAGCTTCTGAATGACCAGGGAAAACAGAGAACACAAGGGGCTTCCCTTAGGAGAGCAGAGGAGCCTGCGGCCTGCTGCACTATATGGCTCCCAGGTGTTGGGGTTCAGCCAGCTCTGTGCTGATTGGTGGAGGGACAGCGTCACTCATACTCTGCAAGGGCCCTAGCTTCCTCTGGGTATAAGGGGTCTACAAAATGACAAGCCTGCTGGGCCAAGGTCGCAAAGACCAAAGGACAGAGCTAAGGGAAGACCAAGGAAGTCCTTCAGGACCAAAACCAAACAATGAGGCCCAGCCTGGAGGGGTAAGTGTGGCAGGGCCAGGCTAATCAACCCCCATCTCCTGACAGTCTGCCAAGCCCCAGGTAGAGTAATCATTAGAGACTCCCAGTGAAGTTAGCTTCAGCCTTCTGTTATCTCCGTGATGGCTTCACCTGGGCCAGGGACCACAGCCGTGGTTCAGACTGTCACGCCAGTCACCATCTTGCTGCGTGTGACCCTGGGCAAGGCCCTGGCCTGAGTTGGGCCTCAGTTTTCCCTCTTTCAAAAAAAGCAGTATGCCAGACCTCCGAAGTCTCAGCTCTGACCTGGGCTCTTCTGGGCCTTGGATGGAAACCACCTCACTCAGTGAAGAATCTGAAGGCTGAGGCCAAACCAAGGGCAGGATGGCACCACACCTGGGCTGAGGGAGAGAGGGGTCCTGGGCACTGCGATCCTTCCTTCTCCCACCACTAAGCAGGAGGCTGCCTCCTCAGCCTCTCTCACAGCTTTGTAGCTTTTTCTGTGTGTATGGGGTAGGGTTTGGGGTGCCTGTGGAGGCCAGAAGAGAGCAGCAGATCTCTCTGCAGCTGGAGTTACAGGTGGTTATGAACGACCAGTTTCAGGGACTGGGAACTGAACCTCAGTACTTGGAAGAGCAGCAAAGGGGCCCTTATCCACTGAGCCATCTCTCCCCTGTTTGCGACAAAGCCTTACTATGTTGCTCAAACTGATTCAGACTCCAGATCCTCAGGCTCCGAAGTGCTCAGGGCTGAGATCATAGGAGTGGACCTGAACCGCTTTGCTGTTAAAACACAAAACAACAGACGTGTCCGGCGATCTGATGAGGGCTGGTGGGCCTGCCCTGGAAGAGTTGGCCACTCATTCCTTCACTTGTCCCTCGGCATGCATTCCAAATACAATAATAACACCTGTACGCCAGGCATCTGGCCATGGCCCGCAGAAGCTGCCAGGACGAGCTCCAAAAGACAGAGGACTCAGGGCTTCCATATCATGTCTGGGGGCTCTGCCTACCGTGGGAGACAGGCATGTGCTAACTAACATGTAGCCACGCACGCAAGGCACACCAGCTTTGCCCCCACCTCTTCCTTCCTTTTTTTTTTAAATTTATTTATTTATGCCTGTGAGTGCTCTAATTGCCTGCATGACAGATGAGGGCATTGGATCCCATGACAGATGGCTGTGAGCCACCATGTGGGTGCTGGGAATTGAACTCAGGACCTCTGGAAGAGCAGCCAGTGCTCTTAACCACCAAGAGCCCTCCCTTTTTTTTTAACACTTACTGCACTTTTTCTCACACTCTGACGGTGGTCACACATGTTTGTAGGTCAGAGGACAGCTTGCGGGAGCATTTCTCTCCTTTCGCCGTGTGGGTCCTGGGATTAAACCTACATCATCAGTCTAGGTGACTACTGCCTTTAAACCAGTCTTGGTGACAAGTGCCTTTACCAGCTGAGCCATCTCACTGGCCCCGTCCCCACCTTGTCCTCCAAATTTCACTAACTATGATTCATTCTTTGAAAAGCTGCCCTCTAGCTCTTTCCACCCTTTCGAATGGAAACACTTTCACGCCCACGCCGAGCACAGTTCGGATCCCCTTTCCCTTGATAAGGAAGAACAGAAAGAGGAAATCTAACCAGCCTCAGGACCTCGGTGATGCCAGGCCCAGCCCACACAGCAGTTCAGGAGCCGCCTGCTAGCTTCACCGCACAGGGCCTCACCCAGAATGTCGCTGTGATGGCTGGAAGCTAGGGGCAAACTGTTTCCCTAATAATCTAGAGGAGAGCAAAACTGAGCATGTGAGTCTTTTTTTTTTTTTTTTTTTTTTTTTTTGGTTTTTCGAGACAGGGTTTCTCTGTAGCTTTGGTGCCTGTCCCGGAACTAGCTCTTGTAGACCAGGCTGGCCTCGAACTCACAGAGATCTGCCTGCCTCTGCCTCCCGAGTGCTGGGATTAAAGGCGTGCGCCACCACTGCCCAGCAAGCATGTGAGTCTTTAATGAGGCCTGGTCAGAGTCTCAACCAACAAAGGACAGGGTTTAACAAGAGCAGGAAACTGTACAAGCACTCACTCCCATGTCAACACTCGCAAAGCTAAAGCTTTTCTGTTTTTTTTTGTTTTTTTTTTTTTGTTTTGCTTTCAAGACAGGGTTTCTCTGTGTAGCCCTGGTTGTCCTAGAACTCGCTCTATAGACCAGGCTAGCCTTGAACTCAGAGATCCACTTGCCTCTGCTCCCTCCCAAGTGCTTCCTAACCCAATTCAAACTCAAGAGCCATAAAGAGAAGACTGAAAAACTCAAGCATTTAAATAAATAAAATTTACTACTTGATTAAAAGGAAAACTTACCAAAAGAATAATCAACAGAAGAACTATATACACAAGGGAAATACATTACAACTCGCATCACTGGGAGCTAATCTCCCTCATATGTGAAGAACACTTGCGAAGTAAAAAGACTATGAACGAGAGAAGATCACAAACAGAAAGGCCAGAGAAAAGTCAACTCAAATAGCTTCTAAACGTTTGAGGAGAAAAAGATGATATCACCTGAGTATACTGAGTATAGAAAAATGAAAATTAAAACTACCATGAAAAACTATTTTACCTGTCTGATTGGCAAAGATGAGGACACATCATAAAGTCTGTGAAATGGGCACTCACAACCGCTCCTGGCAGGCATGCGTGTCAGCTACGAACACACATAGACACCTACTGCAATAATGGACTGTGTACATACCCCTGCATGTGTGCAGGGCCACACAGAAGATTCCATGTCCCACTGCTGGTGACACCAAATGACTGAAAGTGTGTCTCACCCTGGGCTGGTACAATACATCCTTGTGGCAGAACACGCCCAAGTGAAAACACATAGCTCCCTGTGAAAACTCCACAGAGTCAATGTCACGCCTGGTAGATACACACTAAAGTGGAACATGCTCCCCCTGCCCAAAAACTCCACTCTGGTCCTAATGGCTCAGTTCTCATTCTCACTGTCTAGCTCTGTGTCATTATAAAATGTTAATAGGGGAGGCTGGAGAGATGGCTCAGAGGTTAAGAGCACTGACTGTTCTTCTGGGGGTCCTGCGTTCAATTCCCAGCAACCCACATGGTGGCTCACAACCATCTGTAATGAGATCTGGCGCTCTCTTCTGGCCAGCAGAAGTCATACATGGAGGCTGAACACTGTACATAATAAATAAATCTAAAAAAAATAAAAAATAAAATAAAATGTTAATAGGTAGGTGGCCCCTGGCTCATCAGACGCAGCTGCACAACTGAGCTATGCCTCAGTTTCCTCTTTCAGAAATGGAGAAAAGCAGTCTGACCACAAGGCTTAGAGAGGGCTCCGAAGGGTCAGGCAGGCACGGTGCCGAGTCAGCATCTGGAGTGAGGACATCCACGGCTCTGTTACCACAGCAGCAAAAAGCATCAGGAGCGTGTAAAGCAGGGAGTTAGGGAGAACTCCTCCCTCCCCAGTCCTGTCTGAAGCCCACAGCACTGGCTCCTGGGGAGGACAGAACAAAAGTCATCTCCTCAAGCTGCCTTTGGGGGTCCCAGACAGCAGCAGAGCTGGACCCTGAGGAAGTAACCATACCATGACTGTAGAAGGGAGCTGGCAGGGGACACCCAGAAAGTGCTGGACCCTGCCCTAAGCCTCCCAGGCTTGCTGACAGGCTGGAAGTGCTCTGCAGCCTCTGGACATGGCCATGAAAGAAGTGGTCTGCTTTCCTCAGAGTCTTTAGCGCTCCAGGAGCCACTGCTAGCTTTGGCACACACCTCTGGGATCCCAGCCTACAATCCAAAGCTCAGCGTCTGGGATGGCTGAAATTCAAACTCAGGCCTGCCTCATTCCAAGGTCCAAGCTCATTCTCTCTCTCTCTCTTTTTTTTTTTTTCTTTTTTTTTCAAGACAGGGTTTCTCTGTACCTTTGGAGCCTGTCCTGAAACTAGCTCTTGTAGACCAGTCTGGCCTCGAACTCACAGAGATCCGCCTGCCTCTGCCTCCCGAGTGCTAGAATTAAAGGCATGTGCTACCACCGCCCAGCTCTCTCTCTCTCTTTCTCTCTCTCTTTAAAATTCAGTCTATTTTTTTAAATAACTTGTTTTTGACTTTGATGTATACAGGTGTTTTGCCTTTATGTGGTATGTGCACCATATGTATACCTGGTCTGAGGAGACCAAAAAAGGTCACCCGATCTCCTGGAGCTGGAGTTACAGATGGTTGTGAGCCACGACGTGGGTGCTGGGAATTGAATCTGGGTCCTCTGGAAGAGCAGCCAGTGTGTGCCCTTAACTTCTGAGCAACATACCAGCCCTAAATTCAATTTATTAACTTTAGTTTATGCACATGTGTTTTGCCTGAGTGTCTATATGTGCACCACACGAATGCGGTGCCTTCAGGTCAGGGGTCAGATCGCCTAGAACTGGAGTATTGGATGGCTGTGAGCCATGATGTGGGTGCTGGAAATCAAATGCAGGACCTCTGGAAGAGCAACGGGTGCCCTTAACTGCTGAGCCATCTTTCCAGCCCCCAGGCTCATTCTTAACTTTCCCCCTGCATTCCTTGATGTACACTGTGCCAAGCAAGATGGACACAGAAAGCAATGTACACATCCACAGGGGTCCATCACAGGCATCCTCTCCCCTTTAAAGCCCCTATATATTTGAGCAAGTCAGTGATCGACAGGCAAGCAGCTAGCTGAAGGGCCTCTCTCTTCACTGATCTAAGGGACTCCCATTAGGGGTCTCCCAGACCCTGGCAGCTCCCCATTTCTGGCAGCCAGGAGGTCCTCAAGGTTAGCACCCCACTTCTACCTGAGCCTGGGTAGACAGGGTGAGGAGACCTTCCAGGGACCAAGCTGACTTTGCCCTCCTGGGTGGAGGAAAGGGAGAGAAATCAGGGCCATGGGCCTGGGCTCTATGACTCCCATGGGCTCAGCAACTGTCCCCAGGCAGTTTCCAGGTAAGGGACACTTTCTTCCCTGGAGAAAGAAAGAAAGAAAGAAAGAAAGAAAGAAAGAAAGAAAGAAAGAAAGAAAGAAAGAAAGAAAGAAAGAAAGAAAGAAAGAAAGAAAGAAAGAAAGAAAGAAGACAGCTCCCAGTGCCCACGTGTATCAGTTGCCAGACTAAGCAGGGAACAAAACTCAAAAATCAGTTCAGTTCCACCTTACCCTACCCAGCTCCAGGACCCAGGCAATTCTTAACCTCTCCAGTCCTGGTCACCACAGGGTTCCTGAACTTCTGTCCTGCTTTTCCAGCAGAGGGCTCATAGGTAGGGGTGAGCAGCCAGCCCCACCAGGACCCAGCAGGCAACTTAGGGAGCCCAGTGAGACCTCTGTCCGAATAGAAACCTGTCTCAGAAGACCGACAGCCCACACAGCAAGCACCAGTTGTGGAAAGGCCTCCCTAGGCCCAGGTCCTGAAAGCCTCACTTCCCAGGCTTCCTGAGACCCTATCAAGGCCAAAGAATCTGTCTATAATGGGGGAGAGGCAGGCCTGAGAGCCGGAAGTGCTAGCCTTCAGGGAAAGCAGCCTCGGTATCCCCTAAACCACAGCCTGGCTTCCGGGGCCACACCTACTCACGGGCTCAGAGGCCCTCCCCATAGCTACCTGAAGCCTGGGCACCCTCCTCCGGTCCCCGGATCCTTCCCCAAACTCCAACCACCCAGAGCTCGGCTGTAGGCTGCACGCTAAAGACTCACACATGGAGGCTCTCTCTCAGCAGGCTCTGCTCCCCAAACCCTGGCCTCTCCTGAGGGACAATCCTCCTAAGGCCCTGGCCAAAACACAAAGAAAACCAAGCCCATTCCCCCTTGCTTACCCCAGCCCAAAACTCAGCAACTTCTTGGGCCTTCCTGACGGTTGTAGGGTTTGATTGATTTTGCTTCCCCAAATAAGCCCCACCCACCCTTTCATCGCTGGGTCTGGACGACCCAAAGACACTGCCCATTGCCCACCTCCTACCACATCCACCTGGCCAACTCCTGCCCTGCTGAGTCTGCTCCTCTAGGAAGACCACCTGGTCCCTCCCACCTGGCTTCAATACCCATTGGTGGCTTCCCCAGGGCTGCCCCGCCCATAAGTGTTTCCTCAAAGCTGCGCCACCGGGTTATACACTGCCCAGCACCCTACCCCACACTGCGTTAGAGTGAGCACCCAGGGGCCAGGGTAGAAATGCTGTCTACAAATGCTGAAAGAAAGAAGGGGTCCACCCTGCCATCCGCAGATACTCTCAGGACTCCTGCCCAGAGACCTCCACCGGGCCCAGGACGAGGTGCTGAAACCACAAGAAACCAAAGAGCACAGAGTTCCTGTGAGACACACTGGGGAGAGGGAAGCCATGTGATGAACTTTCTAAGCAAGGAGAGGAAATGGGAGGGTGGACAAGGTGCCGCTTATGCCCACAATGGAAAAACAGCAGAGCCTCGAGAGTGCAAGTTCTGAGTTCAAAGTCAGGGTGTGGATCCCACTCTGCCCGGAAGGTGCTGTGTGGCCTCAGACATGTTTACTAACCCCTCTGGGCTCCAGTCTCCTGATACAAAGAATGAACTGGTAATAGTACCTCTAGTGGCTTCATATAAAAGACAGTACTCAGTCAGCACCATGATCTCCCAGGGTCATGCCAGCCTACTCTATACATAAAGTTGGAAGCCTAAGAAACCTTGATGTAGAAGGACCAGGAACATCTTCCAAGGGTATCCATCTCACTGCCCGACAGCCCTCCCCCAAGCTGCTCTTCTCCCTTATTCCCCTGACATACTGGTCCTGCCCCCTTCCCCAGCCTTGGCATCAGCATGCATCTCCCCAAGGGCTGAGTGATGGCTCCAGGGAGTCTGGGAGTTTCAAAAGAGGCCGCCTCCCATCCGTCAGGGCCCATTAGAGCAACACCTCCAGCCCACCTCATAGGACACCTCCTTCCCAGTCAGGAAGACAGGCATGGGAAGCAGGGCCAGGCTGCCTGCCCCAGCCCCTTGTAATTGGTAGCAGGGCCAGCCAGCCTGCTGCAGAAATGGGAAATGGGTGGACTGAGGCCCAGGAGACAAGGACAGACACACCTACCAGATGGGCCCCAGGTCCCTATTCTTCTGAGCAAGAGACCAGGAGAAAGGCCCACAGATAGAGCTGTGCTCTCCCACAGTACTTGCCAGGGAAATTCACGCTGGCCTGGCTGCTGCAGAGCCCGGTGGCCCTCAGGTGTCCCACTGTGCTCCAGAACCCTGTGCGTCCCCATACTCAGCCAGTGAGAAGCACTGATGTAAGTCATCTGATCCTGGGACATGAGACTAAGCCACTTCTGACGTGGGCAGCTGGGCCGGGACCCTAGGAGACAGGGGCTTCAAATAGGGCCTTGTGGACCAGGTGACAATCCAGGCTCAGGGTCTAGAAGCACCATTGGCACCTGTTCCCTCCTTCAGGAGATGTCATGTTCCCCAGATCCCAACCTGCCATTATCCAAAAGTGGTATGAGTGCCTTCTAGGAGTCAGGCCTCTGTCCCAGGGCCATGGCCCCTCTGTTAGCAACAGTTGGGTGCTGATGCCCAGGGAGGAAGCAAAAAAGGTGGCCCTGGGGGTCCTGAAAGCACTGCTGAGAAATGGGGTACAATGGCAGAGATTTCAAAGAGGCCTCAACTGCCTCTTTGAAGGGAATTCCTTCTAGTGGCAGCCATGGGTGGGGATGAGGGAAGGGGATAGGCACAGAGGCATAAGGAAGGTGTTTAGTGACCACAGGAGCCTGCAACAGAAAAGGGTTGACCAGAGTCAAAAGCTGGAGGCAGTTGCCACATGGATGGACAAACACACTGGATTCCTTCTTGGTGGACCCCAGTACTCCTTAAAGAGATCTTCGCAAAGGAACACTAGCCAAGTGAGTACAGACATGCAGTATGGAGGCCGTGCTGGTGGGTAGCGGGACTGCACAGCAAACAGCAGGAGAGTCAAGCCAGTGCTGGGAGCAAGTCAGTGGGCTGGTTAAGATGGACAAAGGGACAGAGATGGTGCTGAACTGAGAGAACCGGCCTGCATGCATGCATACATACATATATACATGTGTGTATGTATGTATATGTGTATATGTATATGCACATATGTATGCAACTGACTTTTATTTTATGTGCATTGGTGTTTTCCTCCATATATGTCTATGTGAGGGTGTTAGATCCTGGAGTTACAAACAGTTGTGACCTGCAATGTGGGTGCTGGGAATTGAATCAAGGTCCTCTGGAAAAGCAGTCAGGGCTCTTAACCGCTGAGGTATCACTCCAGCCCCAAAAGAATGAGCTTGGTGGGAAGCCTGGGAGGCCGACAGAACTCACAACCTGCCTCTGCAGAGGAGACCCCGGCCTTACACTCCTAGAGATCTCAACATCGTGGACTTCCTGCTGGATCCAGGCTAGCCACCCCTGATCCTGTGCTGACCACAGGTTTGACTCAGTTCTACCGAATCAGCACCTAGACCACACTACTCACAACCTGCAAGGACAACAGGTGGCAGCAGGAAGGCCCTGCTCTAAGTGTCCCTAGAGAAGGCCAGCTAGGGAAAGAGAGCTCAGGGCCAGGCTGCCTCTCATTCCACCCACCACCTAATCCGTCTAGCAAAGGAATCGAGGAACAACAGACCTTCAGCCAGGGTGGGTCTGAACCAAGACTGGCGAAACCCAGCCATGATGCAACGCTGAAACACCGCACAGCAGCAGGTCAGGCCGGATGCCCGTGGCTAGCTGGAGGTGCGGTGCCACCCTGCATCAGAGGACAGGAGGATAATAGAAGAGACCACGAAGTGTCTCTTCCCCAAGCGGCAGAGGAAGCAGATGCTTGGCCAGCCGCCGTCGCAGCATGCATCTGACTCTCATATTTACCTGCCTGGCATCATCAACCCCATCTCACCAATGAGAAAACAGAGGGACAGAGAGAAAAAGTGACTAACACAAGGGACGCCGGCTACCCTAGAGTTGCCCGCTGACTCTGTCCACCTTCACTGCCTACCACCCAAGGTGGGAGGAAAGCCGTGACATGCTAATGACCAGCATTTCTGGAGCACTGGGGACCAACAGCAAGCCATTTCACGGCAGAAACAGGCTCCACTCCATGTGGGTCCCCTACAGTAGGGGGAATGGGTGGCCTGATGTCCCCTTCCTCTGGCCACCGATCAGATGGGGCTGACTTGCAAGTCAAACTCAGACCCCGCTCTGTTTCTGTCTAGTTCAGTGAGAGCTTCCCCTTGAGGCCTGAAAAGCTTGAGCAGGGGTTGCCGTGACCAGGGCCTGCTCAGTGACTCCTCTGCCTGCTCCAAGAAAACCAAGATCATTCCCCAGCTGGGCTAAGCACCAGCTAAGATAACCAGCAAGGGCAGGTGGCTTATCTCTTAGTAGGAAGGACCCCACAGTTTGTCTTCCAGGGCAGAAGGAATGAGAGGCCACACCAAGGGACAGCCCACCTTGCCACTCAGGCGGAAGGAACCAAGCAATGGTGGGGTGGCAAGGATCTGCCATCCTGGTACAGCTCTCTCTCTACATAGCCAAGAGGGATCAGGCCAGCGAAGGACTCAGGTGGTCAGGCTTACGGGGAAGTTCCATGTCACCCAGCCGTCTCACGGTGGGTCCAAAGACAGCAGTCACACCACACAGGGACCTCTGAGGAAACTGACTCTCCTGCTGGCAGGGAGGCCACCACCATTAGTATCCCCAACTAGTCCACAGCAGAGCCCCTGCTCTCGGCTTGGACCCGAGTTGGCGTCCTGACACCCATTCTCACCCCCCAGCATGGTGGCCCACTACCCTTGCAGCGCACAGGCTAGAACTGGAGGGGGAGGACTTGACCCAGGACAGCACCCCCCCCCAGCCTCTGACCATACCCCGTCAAAGAAATAGTAACAAGCTGGGTAGTGGTGGCGCACACCTTTAATCCCAGCACTCGGGAGGCAGAGGCAGATGGATCTCTTGAGATCGAGGCCAGCCTGGTCTACAAGAGCTAGTTCCAGGACAGGCTCCAAAACTACAGAGAAACCTTATTTCAGAAAAAAAAGAAAAAGAAAGAAAGAAAGAAAGAAAGAAAGAAAGAAAGAAAGAAAGAAAGAAAGAAAAAGAGATAGTAACAAATTGTAAGAATGTTCACAAGTCCTTTAGACCAGGTCAAGCTGAACCTCTGTCCTCCTTCCTAGGAGGTGCCTTTGCCTGCATCCACCCCTCACTGTGCCCACCTCCACTCCCTAGAGCTCCTGGACCAAGTCCTAGCATGGAGGCCTTTACAGAGCCACTTCCAACCCTGGAAATCGGTCACTAGGACACAAGCATTTCTTCTAGCTCCCACCGTGGGCGACTTTCCTGCAGCCCCTCCCCACACAGACACCTGGAACAGGGAGCCCCAGAATGCAAGGTACTCTAGAGCAACGAAGAGACCTCAAGCCTGAACTTCCTGCAGTGCGCCTTGCTTCAGACTTCCTCTGAAGCCCAACCCTCGTCGCTGCGGTCTCTCCGCTCTCCAAGACAATAACACATTCCATGCCAGACTCAGTATCTTTCTACATGTTTTTTTTTTTGGTTTGTTTTTTCTTGTTTCTGTTTTTTGTTCTGTTTTTAACAAAACTCACTCGAACATTAAATACTTAAATTTTAATGTATCCACTCACCCACAGGCTGAGACCTCCTGAGCTACAACAAAGGAAGGATCCATGCCCTGGGGCCCCTGCGTCTAGACTGACCCTCACATTTAGAGCTGAGAGCTGGTGACAACTCATGGTGACACAGAGCCTTCTAGGCAGGGCCAGCCCATACTGTGGCCTCCAGTCCAAGCATCTGAATCTTTCTTGGACCCACATCCAGACACGATGCCACCCTCTCCCAGAGGCTGGGCAGGGAGATTGACTCCTGTGTCTGCCCCTGAACGGGGAAGAGGCACCTGTTCCATCCTGTGCCGGGTGCTTGGGACCCCCTCCAAGTGCCCCATCTTGATCCTGAGGCCTTGAAAGAGAGGGAAGGAGGGGAAGGGGTCGTTTTCATTTCCTGAGGCATCTTGGCTTTCTGTCTCTTTAGTGTGTATTGCTTTTAGAGTATTTGTTTAAAACTGTTCCCTCTTATTTTTGGTGCTGTGGGTGGAACCCAGTGCCTTGGGCACGCTAAGCAAGTACTCTGCCCCCGAGCGACATCCCAAGCCCCACATTCAGAATTACTTTTGGTTGCTTTGTTTAGTAAGTTTCCTTGATAATGTTTATTTTCCGTGAGAAAAAATGAAATGTACGTGTAAATGTAAAATCACAATCTCAAAAGAAGGACGGGCATTTAAGAGCATGCAGTTCCCAGAACTTCAGGTAACAGGGCCAAGTGAGCAGCATCACTGCCCAAGATTCTGGCAGCAGCACCGTTTCGCCAGACCGGGAGAAGCCAGGGCCAAACCGTCTGGGTTTCCCAGTGAGGAGCCGCCCTCCCAACTGCCTGCCTAGGAAACGGAGGGGCCCCCTTCTCCCCACCAGCCAGCCCAGCCCACCAGCAGTCAGGCCTAGGCTCACCTCCTTCCCACAGGCCTGGGACCCAAGGCCTGTCCTACTGTCCCCTCAGGCCTGGGCAAAAAAACAGATGCCGTCCCATGCCCGAATCACACTTTACCTGGCTCTCCTGGGGCACTGAAGCCGCCCAGCCAAGCTCGGTGCCTGCAGGAAGGTGGCTGGGCCCTCGGTACCCTTGCTCTGAAGGCGTCCAGTCTCACACATGGGAAGGCTCCCTCCACCGGCTACCTAATGAGAGTGAGTCACATCTGGGGCCCACCACTTCCTGCTCGGCAGTGGTAACGGCAGAGGGCTAGCTAAGGCTGGGCCCTCAGCTCCGCTCGGCTCCTGCTGTGGTGGGGGTGTGAGGAAGGCCCCCTCTCCCAGCCTGCGAGCCTGCCACAGGAGTGGGGGAGCTGCCAGGCCAGGCTCCCAGCTCCAATGACTTCATGGAAATTTGAAGCTTGAAGCTGGAACAATTTTTTTAAAAAAAAAAATTATGAAACAAGAAGTGAAAATCTCCATTAGAAGCCCCAAGACGACGGCTCCAACCAGAGAGCAGATGCATCCTCACTGAGCAATTAAAGCTGACAGCCGTGGCATGAGCCTCCAGCTCAGCCACTCCCAGACAGGCCCCTTCCCTCCCTGGATTCGTTCCATGGCAGTGATGTGGTGGCCTGGGGTACCCATCTGAGTGGTCATGATCTTTCTGCACTCCTTATCTGTCCCCCGTCGGGGCTAGGGCAGAAGTAAGGTTCAGGCTTAGCCTTAGAATTCTAGTTCCAAACCAGCAGAGACCCTGCCTGAAGACCCTCGACAGCCATGATTATCATGAGCCCAGGACTCTGGCTTCCCTTCCATCGTGCCAGGCCTCACGTTCCCCTGCGGTCACAGGAGCTCAGTAGAAACACAGCACACTGCAAAGGGCGGGGAGGCAAAGAGCAGGAGCCTCCTGACACAGAGAGAGCACCCACCTAGTCCACGGACAGTGCCTGCCTGAGACCTAGAGTACTGGGGTTCTTTCTTACCTTTTTCTATGGCTGACCCCCCAACTCTATGTGAGATTCTCAGAGCAAGGCATGTCTCCCCCTCCCAGAGTGTGGGACATCCCTGGTGTAGCCCCCAGTCTCTATCCTTTCCCCCTGAAGGCTGTCTTTCCACAGGTTACGTTCCTGCTGAGAGCTACATCCTTTTGTGCCCAGCATCCAGACCACACTAGTCAAGTACCAGGACATGGACGGGATTTCAGAACCCCCTTTGCTGGGGGTGGGGGTACAAGGTGGCCTATAGGTCTGCTCTCTGAGTCACATGGGACTCTGGATTGTCACAGAAGCTACAGGAGGGCAAAGGGAACCTCACAGAGAAGCCAGACATTGATACACCCTTCACTGAACAACTGTCTCCCAGGCATGGGTGTGCTGAAGTGAAGAAGCCAGCGTCACTAAGGAAGAGAAAAGGCAAAGACCTCTGCAACACACACAACTGGAAATGAGTCCTGAAGACTATATAAGGATCACCCACAGAGCCAGCAAGATGGCTCAGCAGGGCAAGGAGCCTGCCACCAAGCCTGGCAACCTTAGTTCAACCATGGAAACTCACATGGTAGGAAGAGAGAACCAGTTCCCACAGGTTGTCTTCTGACTACCGCATGTGTATGGTGGCATATGCATGTGAACACACACACTAAATAAAAATGCAATAAAACATTTAAAAAATAGGTTACCCACAAATCAGTAACAAAAAGACAAATGGCCAAGAGTAGTGGCGCATGCTTTTAATCCCAGCACTTCAGAGGCAGGAGCAGGTCGAGCTTCATGAGTTCAAACCAGCCTAGTCTACAGAGTGAGTTCTAGGCCAGTCAGAACTACACAGTGAGACCCTGTCACAAAATAATAATAATAACAATAAAGACATTAGTCCAATGAAAAGACAGGCACCAGCCAAGCATGATGGGACACACTTTTACTCCTAGCTACTCAGGGAACTGAGGCAGGAGGATTGCTTCAGCTCAGGAGTTTCAAGTCAGCCTGAGCAACCCCGTAAGACCCTGTCACAAGCAAACAATAATAACAAATAAAATAGACAAAAGATTAAGCAGGTGTTTCAACAAAGATGCTACTTAAACAACCAATAAGTGCCTAAAAGAATACTTAGTAGCATGAAGTAGGAGAAAATTAAAGTCCTACAGATTCTGCTGTCCCACAAGGTCAGTTAAACTTAAAGGAAAATATCGAGTGTTGACAAGAATGTGGGACCAGGCGAGTTCTCGATCCTACTGACAGGAAACACTGGAGAGCTGCAGGGTGTGCAGGGTGTGCACAGACCTCCCCCCTCCACGAGACTCCAAACTCAGGTGTTTGCACAAGAAACGTGCGGCTTTAACCGTGAATGGCAAACTGGAAACAGCCTGCCTGCCACAGCAGTGACGCAAGCCTTCGCAGACCTGTACAACACAAGCTACTCCACAGTAAGAAGGCGGGCCGCTGATAGAGGTAACTACACCATGAACCAAGAGGGACTGAGTGAGAACCTTGGGGCTCCCTGGGCAATGCCTCTAGGGTGCCTGTTGATTAGAGGACCCAAGGGACCTTCTGGGAGCTACCTCTCCCTCCGTTGTTAGCCACCCTGGCATGCAAAAGTAACTCTTCCCCCGCCCCCTTCAAACCAGAGTCCTTGACTGAATTACACATCCTTTTTCTTGTAGTCACTGATTAATCCCTGGGCGCCCATTTATTCAGGAGGCTTGGTGCTGGGCACTGTAAGACTCACAGGTTTGGCTTACAGAGGACAAGATTTGAGTGAGGCCCAACAAAAAGCGGATGCCGCCAGCATGAGACATGGCCCAGGCTGGCGCTTGTGAGAGCAAGGAGTTATTGGGGTTGGATCCACCCATCCGGCAGGGAAGGCCCATGGACCTGGGAGTTCTCAGGCTAATGGAGGAGGAGCCCTCTGCCCCCATGCTAACTCTGAAAGGTTTCCCCAGAAGCACTGGGGAAAGCACACAAAAACCTGGTCGTTGGAGAGGATCCTAGCTGTGGGAGGGAGGAGAGTCACAGGGCTGGACCACCCAAAGATGGAGGAGATGAGTGATAACAAACCCAGAAATGCCTCACACTCTCCCCTGGCCTCCTGCCTATCTCTCCTTGGAGAGCATGACAACGCCAGCACGCTTGACTCCCTCACCCCACACCTCACCCTCCCCTGAGGTCCTCTCAGCACTGAAGGCAGTGGCTCCTGTGGTCACATCTGACACTTGGCTGTGTTCTGGGCAACATGCTGACCTCACAGGCACAGTTCACCAAGTCCCCCATAGTCCAGCCCCACTGCCCTCCTCAGAGGAGGATGTCGGTTTAGAGGGTTCAGCACTTGCCAGTATACAGTTTGGAGAAGCAAGACTGGAACTCAGGGTTCCCTCAGCCTGACTCCACGGCTGTACCTCAACTGCTTCTTGGGAGTAAGGCAGGAACTTCTTAGGACAGATAGGTCCTGAGGACCTCCAAGTCCTGACCCACCGGGCTCCCTAGCCTTTTGTGAGGATGCTCCATCTTCCCCCAGTTCCCTATCTTCCTACAGCTCCCCCAGAATCTGATATCCTTGGGTCTGAAAGCAGAAGACAGGCAGACCGGTACCTGCAGGTCCCACCACCAGGCCTTTCTTTTGGGGCTCCCCCGAGCCTCCTCTCCAGAGTCAGAGACACAAAACTGATTTAGATGCTCAGCCAGGAGGAGAGGGCATGGTGAAGGCTATCACTCTAGAAGCCAGGCACACATACCCAAAAGGTTCCACTATGAGACCTGGGGGTCCCAAACTCAGGAAAATAACCTCACCCATGCCAGGAAGTGTTTGGTCTCTACAGAAAGGGGTCCCAAGGTGAAGCTGGAGCCACATGCTGGGTAGGCAGGGACAAACAAGGCACAATTGTCAGTCAGCCAACCAACCAATAAGACTGAATGCTGAGCAAACAGTGACCCAGTTTGACAAGCCAGATGTGGAGCCCCGCCCCCATGGAGAAACCCCACAGCACCCCACTGCCTTCCAAACCCTGGGAAGTTTCCGCAGGGGCAGAAAAGAAGTGAGGAGAGAAACGGCCCTCACTCTGCCCATGAGCCTCACAACCACGGTCTTCCTCCCCTGCCTCGGGGGCTCAGGACCCTCACTGGGCTGACCACAGTCTGAGCAATTGGCTGGACACTCACCAGTCCAGTTCCCTGACCTGGGGCGACGAAGCTCTACTGACGGAGGAGCTTCCGTGTGTGACCTCACCCAAGCCACAGCATTCCAGCGAGCTGCTGTAAGTCAAGGCAATCCTGCATTACTGGCTGAGCATCTGTAAGGGCTTAGGTTCACAGTCAGTTAAAGAGACAGGCAGGGATGCTGGCTGGGGTTATCCTGGCAGTGCCAATCCCGAGAGCCTGGCTCTACTTCCTGCCTACTCTCCTCAGACTTTACATGGCTGACTTGTGCCTCAGGGTCAAGTCCTCTTTCTCGGCCAATCAGACCCCAACACTCGGCGCAATTCCTTTTTTTTCCACCCTGTCTCCCTCATGTTACCACCCAACTGCCTCATTCTTCCAGGCCCTGCTCAGGCCCTTTCATTTCCTGTTCATGTCAAAATACTGTGTATCCAGTCAAGTCAGGTCTAGCAAGCCTCCCTCTGGGCCTCAGACCCATGCCACGGGTCCCGCCACAGAGAACAGGCAGTGTTAACCTGTGCAGCTCCCCGGTCTGTGCTGAGGGTAAGCAGCCCCAGGTGTACTTGTGACCAACGAGAGCCAAGGAAGGGGCAAGCATGGGACTTTTAGGTGGACCATAGTGACCTGTATGAGAGCAGGGCTCTATTTCATAAGGCTGTTGGCACATGAGCCTCCAGGGACCCTGCTTCCTAGGATTCATATACCTGACATAGCCCCAACTCCTTGTGTGACCAATGGAAAACAAACCAAAACAAACGAACAAAAACCATGGGGCTGGAGAGATGGCTCAGCCATTAAGAGTACCAACTGCTCTTCCAGAGGACGGGGTTCAATTCCCAGCACCCACATGGCAGCTCACAACTGTAACTTCAAGATCTGACACCTTCACACAGACATACATGCAGACAAAATACCAATGCACATAAAATAAAAATAAGTAAATTATAACAAAAAAAGAAAGGAAGGAAGAGAAAGATAGAAAGAAAAAGAATTACTGAGATCATGTGACTTCTGAAGTCATGAAAGACGCCAAGGTTTCTCTCCTGGATTAGCCCCTCTAGGGGAAGCCGATTTTGGAGAAGATCCCCAATCCTCTCTCAGGCTTGCAGCTCCACAGGCAGTCTGGCTACAACCTCAGTTGACCACAAGTCAGAGCCTCCAGGACATAATCTGACCATGGACACCGAGGAAAAGCTGGAGTGATCAATCATTTCATGGCAACAGACAAGGGAGCAAGCACTGTGCCTGAGAAGAGTCTCAAAATAAAAGAACTGGAGAGTTAGGACAGCCTTCCGGCCGCCGGAGCCCCTGGGTCCAGCCACGCATGGCTTGTACCATAGCTTCCCCAGCTTTGATTCCAAGTCTTCTTTCCTTCCTTTCCCTTGGGCTGGAGCAGAGTGTCCAACACACCTCCCCAAACCTGTCCTAGCCACCCTGTCGTGTGGCAGCCCTGTCTATTTAGGAGGGTCCAAAGCATCTCTCAACTCTTGCCTCAGAGCCCGTGAGAAGGTTTTCCTGCAGCAACAGGGATTTCGGGACCTCGTGGTGTTCCTGCCAGATTGATTTATAGCACGTTCTTCCCTAGACAACACGTCACAGATGCATGGAACCCACTCTGCCACCAGCAGCAAAGCACTGTGGGGGTTCACCTCCATGAGAGGCAGAGCAGGCTGCCCTCAGTACTCCCTCCACCCCCCCGCCCCCGCCAGCCCTTCCACGCTCTGGCCAGTCAGAGGTGCCTTGTCAGCCCTGTGGTCCTGTCACTTAGCCTCCCTGCAGATGGCCTGCGGTCTGGGGAGCATTCTAATGCTTAGATTCCACTCCTCCCAGCCTGGGCTCAGGGACCCACAGGGATCTCTTCCTGTCCTGGCTGGGCACATAGACAATGTCCTGGTCACACCTTCACTTCATAGGACAGCAGGATTTCCAGAAGAAAGGGACTTCCTAGGGTCATACAAGCCACGACAAACTAAGGAAGATCTAGGGTCTCGTGGCGTCACTGGCGGTCCTGAGGGTGAACTGCTGGCCGGTATCAAAGCTATTTCGAATGCCCATCTCACCAAGCAACACACCTCCCCAAATCCAGCCCCCACCACCCCTGCCAGTGCAGAAATGCCAACCTCCTGCTTGGCCTAGTCTCACGAGAGGTAAGAACAGAGACCCGCACCTGTGAGTGCTACAGCCTGCAGGAGCAGGCTCTGTGGTCACCAGATGTTAGTCAGGCCTGCGAGCTGGGTTTTTGCAGAAGAGAGAGGGCAGCCCAGGTCACAGTATGTTGAGTAACAGCAGAGAATCCTAAAAGAACAGATGTGAAAGCGATGGCCCTGCCAGCCAAATGCCTGATTTCCTTTGAAAGACTTGGCAGCAGGGGCTGCACCAAGTGCCTGTCCTTTCCTGTATCCAGCCTGGAATGACCTTGGGAGGGCAGGGAGGAAGACCACATCCCTTCCAGCAGAGCCTGGGAAACAGCTCAAGCAAAGAGCATAGCGTGGTGTGCACCAAGCCCTGGCTTCACACCCAGCATCACAGAGGAAAACAAAAATCAGGAAGAAGATACTGCAGGCTTTAAAAGTTACCATCGCATGACAGCAGGTAGCCTTTTTGGTCTGTCTTTTAAGAAAGGGTCTCTAGCCCACGCTGAACACTCTACGATGCCAGTTCTACGGTGCCAGTATGTCCTGCGGGCCTCCCCGCCACACCCTGTTTATGCTGGGTTGTAGATAGAACCCAGGGCCTCCTGGATACCAGGCAAGCATTCTACCAGCTGAGCTGCAGGCCTGCCCCTAGCACATTCTGAGGACTTCTGATTTACTTGTCCAGTTTCAGCTGATGAGAGAAAGCTGGGGCTTGGTAGCAGAGCACCTGCCTCCGTGCTGTGGAGGAAGAACAGAAGTAAGGAGACAGGGAAGAGGAAAGGGAGGAAATAGCAGGAGGAAAAGCTGCCATGGGTAAACCATGAAGAAAAGAGGAAAAATAAAGAGATGCACTGAACAGGGGGTGGGGGGATTGTTCCCCAGACCCTGCCACACTCAGCAGCTGGAACCTGGTTAAAAGTGAAGGTTTGTCCTCACCGGAAGCCTGAAAGTGAGTGCCTGTCAGCGCTCCACTAGGAGATCCCAACAGATACCTTCCCTTCTCCACACTGTATGGAGCAGTCCAGCTGAATTAGATAAGCCTGTGGGTACAACCAACCGACGAAATTCAGGGGGCCAGGGACACAGTGGGGGACCAGTAGCATAGAAAAAGCTGCACGTGAGATGGGCAAGAGATGGGTTCCACCCACACATACACAACAAATGAGAGCAGGACCCTCACGAGACTCGTTTGGATCAGGAGTTTTGTTTTGCTTTTGTTTTTTGGACAAGGTCTCACTATGTAGCTCTGGCGGTACTGAAATTCGCTGTGTAGATCAGGCTGGCCTCAAACTCATAGAGATCCACCTGCCTCTGCATCCTGAGTGCTGGGATTAAAGGCATGCGCTGCCATCACTAGCTAGATCTCTGTGTGTATGTGTGTATATGTATATATATATATATATATATATATATATATATACACATATATATAGTTTTTTGAGACAGGGTTTTTCTGTAGCTTTGGAGCCTGTCCTGGAACTAGCTCTGTAGACCAGGCTGGCCTCAAACTCACAGAGATCCACCAGCCTCTGCCTCCCAAGGGCAGGGATTAAAGGCATGCACCACCACTACCCAGCATGGATCTGTATTTTGTAAATACTGAAAAATAGCTATTTTGTTATTCGAGACAAGCTGATCCTCCAGACCCTGCCTTGGCCTCCTGAGTGCTGGGCACGCACACCACGAACAGCTCCATATTTGTCCTCTCTCCTGGCAGAGCACTTGAAAATCCCCACAAGTTGGACATATGCGTCACGAACAATAGTCACCATGCTGGGCCACTGCGCTCTTGAATAAAGTGCTCCATTTAATCACGAGCTCGTTCCTTTTGACCTGCCTCTTGCCCCTGCCCCTGCCCCTGCCCCTGATTACCTTATATCTCACTATCTCACACAGACGTGCAAGCAAGCAGGATTTGTGGTTTTTTTTTCTGCCTCTCATCGGTATTGTCGTAACAGAATGGCCTCCTTTTAGAGGCTCCATCATACTTCACTGTGCAACTTGCCACATTTTCTCTACCATGCCTCTGCTGTTGGGACCCGAGGATGCCTGTCTGCTTTGCTGTGGAGGAGGAGTTGCTACCGCCACGGGAGTGCTGACAGCGTCTCTAGCAAACCCATCTCTGAGTTTGAGCTACAAACCTAGCGCTGGGTCCTGTGTTAGCCCTGTTCCTAGTTACTTGAGAAGCCTCCCCTCTCCCCGGTTTCAGTAAGGGCTGTGGTGACTCCATTCCCACCAGCGCTGTGCGGGGGTTCCTCATCTCCACATGCCGCCAACAGTCATCTCTCATCGACTTCCTAATAGCCGTTCTGACAGGTGTTACGTAGCCTCTCCTTGTGGTTTTGCATGTGTTTCCCTGATGACTCACAAGCATGTTATTGGATGTCCGCTGCTCACTTGTAGGCCTCGTGTCCACGCATGCCGTTTGCCCATTTTAAATAAGGGCTCTTTAGATCCCTGCTGTGACTTTCCTAGCTCACATGCTTGGGATATTAACCCCTTATCAGATGCTCACCTTGCAAATATGTCCCCTACTTCACACACCCTCTCTTTCCTGGAATGCCTCCTTCCCCGTGAAGAAATTTCAGTCTGATGTAATCCATAACCTGAGATTTTAGAACAAAAGTATCACAGGGATCTCTCTCTCTCTCTCTCTCTCTCTCTCTCTCTCTCTCTCTCTCTCTCTCTCTCAGGAGTTTTATAGTCTCAGATTGTATGCCTTTGGTCCTCTTGGACTGGTGTGTGTGTATGTGAGTGTGTGAGTGTGTGTGAGTGTGTGTGTAAAATGTGTGACAGGAGCCTAATCTCTTGTAGGTGGATACCTACTTTTACTACCCTTTTCCCTTTGTGTATTTTTGGCATCTGGTTGGAAATCAGTCATAAATGCACAAGACAGGGCTCTCCCTATCCTGTTCCATTTTTATGCCAATGCCATACTATTTTAATTTCATAAGCTTTGTAGTATAGTTTGAAACCAAGATGTGTAGAATCTTCAGTCTGAGTCTTTTTGCTTGAGATGGCTTGGACTATTTGGGGTCACTTGTGGTTTTACATGAATTTTACAGGTTTTTTTTTTCTATTTCTGTGAAAATTGTCACTGGAATTTTTATAGAGTTTACACTCAAATCTGTAGATCACCCGGGGAATTTGAATATTTCAACAATATTAATCCTTGCAAGCCATGAATATGGGCTACATTGCCGTTTATTTTTGTTCAGTTTCTTTCACCAGTACTTGATAAATATCAGTGTGCAGAGAAAGTCTGCAATCTTTCATCTCCTTTGGTTAAATGCATTGCTAAAGCCTCTTCTGGGCATTAGAGCCCAGAAGAGATGGGAATTATTTCTTCTCTGGCTAGTTCCCTGCGAGTGTGTAGAAACACGGCTAGCTGCCCAGTACACGGATCCTGCCCATGGAGTTTATTGCATTCCTTTATCAGTTCTAACAGATTATAGGGCCATTATCTGTAACAGACTCATTATCTGTTTCTGAAACTTGTACGGATGAAGTGATGTGTTGTCTGGAGGGGAAAATGTGTGGGCAGAGATGACCCACGGCTAGCCAGGATGTGTAGGCTGGGGATGAGTCTATGGTGTAACCACACCATTCTGCACACGGTCGTTTTTCCACAATGAAATGCCAAAGTGCGTCCCCATCGGAGCCCTGACACCTGTTGTCACATCCCAGTGACGCTCAGCCCCTTCTACAGGTGAGGAATGTGCGGTGGCTCACTAGGGCCTCAGCCAGTGAGCCTCATTCCCAGCAGGAGGGAAGACAAACCAGCAGGCTGCAGGGCCTCTGCCTTCCCGCCACCTGTCAGCCAGAGCACACTAGCCACCTTCCCCGTGTACCTGCACCTCACCCGTGGGACTCAGACTCCAGGTTCCAGTGCGGATAGCATCTCATGCCTGTCCAGGCAGAGCCCTCTCTAGAGAGCTCCTCCCTGTCTCATCCCCGACCACAGGGGAGCTTACCCGGTAGCAGAAAGCCCTCAGAGCCTGCCATGTCCACACCCCAGACACAGCTTAACACAAACCCGTGTTTGTCTGTGGCCACCACTATGTCAGGAAATGGACTCGTGTTACCTTAGCTTAAAAAGGTTTTCCCACTGCATGCAAGGATTTGGCTGCTGGTTGTTTGAGCAGAGACGTAACTACAAAACTACTGAAAAGGGGGGCCAGAGAGATGGTTCAGCGTTTAAGAGTGCACGCTGCTCTTGAAGAGGACCTGTTTGGGTCTCAGCATACGTGTCAACAGCTCACAACCCCTGCAACTCCAGCTCCAGGGGTCAGCTGCCTCTTGCCTCTGCAGACACCTACACTCTCATGCACAATGGTTCCCCCTCCCCCACCACATATACATAAAAATAATTAAAAATAACTTTTAAAAATTAAATATTGAAAAATACTGAGACCACCCTTAATGTCCAACCATGGAGGTTAGGGAAAATCAGTTAATATCCCTGGTTAAATGTTGCTCTCTTCCTCTTCTGTACTGGACACTGAGCCCAGGCCTTCTGCACGAGGCAAGCACTCTGTCACTAAATGACGTTCCCAGCCCTATTTTTGATTGTTTTGTTTGATTTGTGTATATGCTTATGCTAGTTCACGCGGGGCGGGAGTGCACGTGTGCCAGCTGAGTTTAAATTAACGTTATTTCATGCACACACGTTTCCACCTATGTGGGGCTGAAGGTTGGCATTGAAATGTCTTCCACAATCACCTTTACCACCTTTTTTTTTTCTTGGAGACAGGGTCTCTCTCTGAACACGGAGCCCACCAATTTGGCTGGACCGACTGGCCAGAATACCCCGAGATCCTCTTGTTTCCACCGTCTCCCGAGTGCTGGCACTGCAAGTGTATGCCACTGACCCGGCTTTGTAGGTGGGTCAGGAGATCAAGTCACAGCCTCTTGCTTTCACAGCAAGCGCCTGACGTGTGACAACCTTTTATCTCTAGGCTAGCTTCTGATTTTAACTCAAGACAGGGTCTCACCAAGTTATTCAGATTATCCTGGAACCCACACTGTACCTCAGGCTGCCCTTGAACTTGTGGTCCTCCTGCCTCAATCTTTTGAGCAGCCAGGACAGGTGTGTGTCCGCGCATGAGTGCGTGTGCAGGCACATGCATGCATACGTGCACACATGTACAAATGCCACAGCTAACAAGAAATGGCCTGAAAGGACATACCCCCATATCCAACATTATATTTTAAAGAGTAAAGACCCAATCAAGGTGTGGTGGTGCACACCTGTAATCCCAGTAGTTGGGGAGACTGAGGCAGGAGGATCAAGAGTTCAAGGCTAACCTGAGATACATATCAAGATCCTGTCTCGGGGCTGGAGAGATGGCTCAGTGGTTAAGAGCACTGACTGCTCTTCCAGAGGTCCTGAGTTCAATTCCCAGCAACCACATGGTGGCTCACAGCCATCTATAATGAGACCTGGTGCCCCCTTCTGGCTTGCGGGCACACATGGAAGGAATGCTGTACACATAATAAATAAATAAATATTAAAAAAAAATCCCGTCTCAAAAAAAACCACCCCCAAAAAGAAGAGAGTGAAAGGTGGCTGTTTGGTTTTCTTCCCATATTATCACTGTAGTCTCTGATTTTCATTTCAATATCAAATTGGGATGTTTCTAGAATTTAGTAATGAAAGTCGGCCTAAAATAAAGACCACGATACAAGCCTTCCAGGCAGCAGATGCTCGGCCGCCCACTCACCACACTGTGGCCTGGCTAAAGACCCCCCGAGTTCATATCACCCATGAAACCTCAAGTTCTATCTGTCACACCCCACACCCACCAAATTACCCATCCTCCTGCCATCTTCACAGAGCCTGGTCCCTCCTCTAGGAGGTAGAAACTGTACCGCACACCCATTAGGTCACATACACTACGCTCATGGCCACTACCCCTCCCATAAGCCCCTTTCCTGCCTAACAACCCTGTTTCTAGGCTGTTAGGACCGGCTGTGTCCAGAACCATTCTGTCCCCGTTTGCAGAGTTGTCCTTGATGGAGGCACCAGATGTGTGTCACAATTTTACAGAGACTTTTACAGAAGTTCAGACAAGACATGGCCACTTCCTTTGTAAGCAAAGGTAGGGCAAAAATCATAGCCTAGACCCTCTGCGAGCCCCACCCTCACCCCAGTGAGGGATCAGGAACCAGCAACAGTTCAGGGCTGGGGCCAGAGCAGAAGGAGAACTGGGAATACAATGTGACATAAAGACAAGAGCCTCCCCCTGCCCTGCATCCCCAGCATCCATCCCACTCCCACTCCCAGCAGATGAAGGAAGACAGCTCCTAAAGTACCCCCAGGACAGCAAGCCCAGAGTCGCGAGGGGCCATCAGACACTGGCCAGGGAAACAGGTCAGCCAGGAGGGGATGCTGGTAAGCAAAAGCCTGGTTGTGAAGAAGTGCCGCTCAGCTCCATGCCCCAACATAGCCAGTGACACCGACCTTCTGAGCTGGCAAAAGAAACTAGAGATTGGGGGCTGGAGAGATGGCTCAGAGGTTAAGAGCACTGGCTGCTCTTCCAGAGGTCCTGAGTTCAAGTCCCAGCAACCACATGGTGGCTCACACCACCTATAGTGAGATCTGGTGCCCTCTTCTGTCATGCAGGCAGAACCCTGTATACATAATAAATAAGTAAATGAACAAATGAATAAATAAATCGCTAAAAAAAAAAGAAACTAGAGATTGGCGGTTTTGTCTAAAGTTGTATAGCAATCATACAAAGAAAACTCTAAAGCTCCTCCTGTGGATGTCCTGGAGTGTGCTGGGTGGACTTGAGCTCACCATGTGACCTCTCTTGAATAGCTGTGATCTGCAACACGGAGAGTTAAGACCTGTCCCTCGGTTATTTTGGCAATGAGACAAGACACACTTAGCCGGGACTAGTGATAACAAAGCAACACTAATAGCTAGTGTTTCCTGAGTTCAAGTGGGGGTTATTTCACTCGGACCACAGGCGCGTAGGACAGGCCTTACTGCAATGCTTACTGCAGAGCTTCTGCTGCAATGCTGATGCACATCTGTAACCCCCGCATTCAGCAGGTGAAGCAGAAGATCATGAGTTCAACAACCACCCTTGGGGTTTTAAAATTAAGGGGAAAAAAATCTTCAGAAAAGTCTTAAAACAAGGAATCCTATTTTTTTCCCTCCGGATTAGTGTAGTTACCCTATTTTGCTCGGTTTTCTTTATGGTCTATCTGCATAGATCTCTTTAATAGTTGTGTGTGTGTGTGTGTGTGTGTGTGTGTTTGTGTTTGCAGTACTGGGATGGAACCCAGGGCCTGGCGCAGGCTAGACAAGAGCCCCATTTCCCTGCTTTTATCATAAAACACCCATATCATGCCAGGCGGTGGTGGCACACTCTTTTAATCCCAGCATTCAGGAGGCAGAGGTAGGTGGGTCTCTGAGTTCAAGAACAGTCTGGTCTACAGAGCTACAGAGTAAATTCCAGGACAGGCTCCAAAGCTACACAGAGAAACCCTGTCTCAAAAAACAAACAAATGAATGAATATATAAATAAATGAAGATAAAACACCCACACTCCACTTGCAGCTCCCGTAACCTCTCCCATGCTGCAGCTC
The DNA here is from genome assembly GCF_950005125.1 of Chionomys nivalis. NCBI lineage: Eukaryota > Metazoa > Chordata > Mammalia > Rodentia > Cricetidae > Chionomys > Chionomys nivalis. The sequence continues at coordinate 37,684,955 of NC_080106.1, forward strand.
ACTCTCCTGCGGATCCTTCAGCCTGGAGCTGGTCCTTGGCCTTTAATCCTTATTGTCTTCACTTTAGAGATGAAAAACTGAGGCCCAGAGAGGCTGAAGCGCCTGCCCAGGGTCACCCTACTGGGAAAGGTGAGTGGGGAGGAGAGGGGTTTAAGCTCAAGAGGGGTCCCCTCCAAGCTGTGCACTGTCTCCAGACCTCAGAATGCCAGCAGCAGCCTCACCATCAGCAGGTGGGGGCTGGGCTCCCTCTGGAGCAAGCTGAGTGTAGACACCTCATTCAGCTGGTGATTACCAAGCACCTGTCTGGGCATACCACCTGGGGTCCTGCTCAGCCCCCACAGGTGGCTACGGCCCTGGCTGAGTGCCACCCCCTCATGCTGTGACCCCAGTTAGCCACTGGAAGATAAACAGTGTGCTCAGGCAGAGAATACTCCTCACCTGTATGCAAACCCGGGACAAAGTGGACTGGGGAGGGATGGGGCCAGTTGGGTGGTGGTGAAGCTGCCTTTAATCCTAGCACTTGAACTCTGAGTTCAAGGCCAGTCTGGTCTACAGAGCACACCCCAGGAGAGAAACCCTGACATGAAAAAACTGAGCAGGGTGGGGGTGGGAGGGTCTCTCTGCTTAGCCCTGGCTGTCCCGGAACTCCTAGGTAGACCTGGCTAGCTCAGGACACACAGAAACCCACTGTCACCACACCTGGTCCACCCAGTTTTTTTTTTCTTTCCTGTGAGTTCTGGGGATTAAAGTCAGGCCACCAGGCTTGAGTGTGTGACCACCTGGGTTAGCTCCCCAGCCACAGCCTGTTCTCTTCTCAGCACAGCAGTCTAGGTCACTGTGTTCAAAAGGCCAAAGAGACAGAGCCTAAAGCCCCAAGGGCCCCAGGCCATTTCCCTGACCCACAGACTAACCAGGCTGACTGTAGCCACAGCCTGACCCCTTTCCAAAGCAGATGATAGTTGTCCAGCAGGAGAGGAGAAGTCCTAGAGCAAAGGCTGGGAGGTGGACACGGGCGTGGATGATACTGCAGATGGCAGCGGACGGACGTTCAGACCACCGTATCCGTGATGGACAGTGGGAGTCTTGGGGCTGAGCCCACACTCAGCCTCCTCAGAGAGGGACTGCAGGCCATTGCTGGTGCAGGGCAGAAGAGTGATCCCAGAACCTCAGCCGGACCCCCACCCACGGTTTTGCGGGCCAGGAAGCACTGGTACCCAAATGAGAGCTGTCACTAACCTTGCCACCTCCCCTGTTGGTCTACTGTCCCCGGAAGGAATCACTTATCTCCCCGTCTACCCTCTGTCCAGGCTCCTCCCAGCAGAGACCATCACACCTCAGATGCAGCAGGAGACGCAATCCTGCCGTAGACCCTCCGGGCATGCCTTCTGCCTGGGTTCCAGGCCTTTCTGTTGGGATGACCTAAGACCTCACCATTGGGAGACCTTGCAGATACAGCTGCTTCATGTAAAGCCAGCGTCACGTCCCCAGGACTACTGTTGAAAACTCAGCAGGATGAACACAGAAGGAAAAGATGGGCCTCTCCTCCTCCCCACTGTGACATTTTGAAAACACCACGTAAACAAATAAATGACATCAAGAAACTTCTCCAAAGACTCCTCCACAAAGACCACACTCGACAGACCAGCCACTCTGCAGTCTGAGTGCTTGGTAGCATGGACAAGATACCCTGTTTTCCTAGCATCCGGTGGCCTTTTGAGGGCAGGGCCACTTGAGACTAACAACTCGCCCATCTGCCTGCCCAGACACTGGTTGGCACTGAAAGGACCCCCTCTGGGTTCGGTCAGGGACCAACATAGGCCACCAACGCCCTATGTCCAGCTACTGAAGAGAAGTCCACAGGAACAACAGGAAGAAGGGAGGAGGGGTAGCATTCGGCAAGCAGTGTGGCCTTTCTCTCCACAGGTGATCTTAGGCCCACTGGAGACTCTGCCTTTGGGCATAGGAGTTCGGTTCACAGGCGTGACACATCAGAACTACGTCAGAATGGGACGAGAAGGTCAGAGGATTGAGCCTTGCTCCTAGTTCCTGGCCTAACTTATCTTGAATGACCGCTGCTTTCCCAGATGTCAGTGAGGCTGCCTAACTCATGGTTAACTGGTTACAAGGCCCAAGAGCATCCACCCACAAAACCCCAACGACATGAAACACCAAGATGACCTAGTGCCTGGGGAGCCTGAATTCAGCACCACAGGAAGTGGTCCACACAGATAATGACCCCCAACTCATCTAGGGGAATCTGCTTGCCAGACTGCATAGGCCCAGCAGCCACTCCCAAGTGGGCCTGTCTCCTTACAGATATGAGGACTGACCTTTCTTGTCAACCAAACCTCAATTCACGGGAGCCCAAGCTGCGCTGCCCCGTGAGGCCCCTACCACTTGTCAAAGCAGCCCTGCTCCAACAGTTCCCTCTGAGGGCCTGGTGCTGACTGTGCAGACAGTCTCCTGGGCCACACAGCAGGCCAGGCTGTCCTACCGGTTGTATCCTCCTGTCCAGCATCAGGATTTAAGCTCCTGTCCTCTCAGCTTAGGCTCTGTGCTGGGCCTCTTTACCCTGAGAGGAAGGCATCCAGGCAGCTAACCAGGTTCTCAGCACCCTGCCGCTTCCTTCCTGTGGAAGGCTTGTGGGGGACCACCCGCTCGGCTACCCCCTACCCCCGTGCGGCCCCTTAGCGGGGGTCCAGCTGGATGGTGGCTCTCAATGAGCTGTATCCCCTAGTCACTCTAAGCAGACCACCTAGACCCCTGGCTAGCCCCCAGGGACACATCAGACCCTCCCCGTCACCAAGCGCCCACAGCTATCCAAGCGAGGGATGTGCGGGAACCGGCGCCCGGGTGATCCAGAGCCTCGTGCCTCCCCCCCCCTCCTCGCGTCTCCCCGAGACCGGGAAGGAAGCTTCTGAGGGGAAGCGCGGGGCGGAGGCGGCCTGCCTGGATCCCGCGCCCCGGCCGAAGAAGGGGTGGCCGAGCCACCCGTGGCCACATTTGCGTTTGTCCCGCGGGAACCGAGGCAAGGACCCCCACAGCCACGCCCGTCGCCCAAGTCCCCGGACGTCCCAGCCCGCGTTCGCGCTCACCTGCCGCCACCGCCGCCGAGGGCCCGGCACACTGGAGTTCCCGCCCGTGGGTGTGAGAGCCCGGGCGCCCCCAGCTGGCCGTCCTGACCCCACCCGGTCCTCAAGTAGCCACCTCCGGCTCCCTTACCAGCAGCGCTCGGCCATCTCCCGTGTCCCTGAGTCTGCAGGAGGGAGCCACGCCCGCAGCCTTAGGTCACCAGACAGATCCCATCTCCGGGGTTCCCAGAGTACCTCTCCCACGTGGTTCCCGGCTCCCGGTCCATTCCCACCTCCGAGGAGATTATTAGACAATGTTGTCTCCGCCGCCTCCTTCCAGAGCTCGCCTGCCCTCCGGCCACGCCCCTGTTTCTGGAAGGCTCCAGGCTGCAACTAATGCTCTCCTGCCACGTGTGGACGTCCCAATCTTTTGTCACCCAGACCTTGACTTCTTAGGATCGTCTGAGAGGAGAGCTACCCACCCATCTGCCTTACAGGCACAACCCTATTCACCTGGAGGGAAAAGCCAGCCTAAGAAAGTTTGTGTGTATAGCCTGGTGGTGGCTCCTATAACCTGGAGTGGAACACCAAAGTTGGAAAAACAAAATAACAACAACAACAAAACACACACACACAAAACAAAACACAAAAACAAAAACAAAGAAAAACCGCCCTGGCCAGCCAGTGATGGCACACATCTTTAATCCCAGCATTCAAGAGGTAGAGGCAGGCAGAGCTCTAAATTCGAGGCCAGACTGCTCTACAGAGTGAGTTCCAGAACAGCTAGGGCTACATAGAGACACCCTGTCTCGAAAAGTTCCCTTCCCCTCAAAAAAAAAAAAAAAAAAGAAAAAAAAAAACAACAACAACAAAACCTACCCTGTTTCTGAGGCTGGGCAAGCAAGACGGTGCTGCCCTGAGTCACCATGAAGCCACCCAGCAGGGCTTTCAGCTGGGACATCCCCAGACCTTCTGTGCCGCATCCTTGTGTGTATGAACGGCTTTCCACGTTGCTGGAAGAGTCCAGGGCATCTGTTGTGCACGCTGTTTCTTTTTTTTTTTTTTTCAGGGCCAACTCAAAACCTTGGTGGGATCTGCTCAGCGATGTCCTGAGCATCTGATGGGCACACGGGTGATCCTGGGACAAGCAGAGGGGAGGAACCTGTCTGGTCTAGTGGGATCCTGGGACCAGGTACCCTACGAACAGGAGAGAGAAGAGGCGCCAGAGGATCATGACTGCTTCCCACAGAAGCCCCGGGTCCCACCCCAGAGATCATCGGTCACCTGGAAGGTAGTAACCGATTTCCACTCAAGGGGAGCAGTCAAGGCTTACGCCCCTGTCTTCAGCAAGACTGCCCCGCCTTCCTGACACTGGCCAGACATTACTCCTGGCAGGCCACAGTGATGGCCAAGGTGACCCTTGCTGTCTAGACTGAAGCCTGTTGGCTTTCCCTCACTAAGAGCCCTGACCTTAGTTCCCAAGAGACAAGCCTCCTGACAGATGGCAGCTCTCATCAGAACCCCAGCATCCTCACTCCATCAACAGAAACCAAGACACAGACAGCTTGCCTAATTGGTCCCAGAGCTCCAAAATGGGGGGAGAGTGACTTGGTGCAGAGGTGGCATACCCTCCGGCCTTTCCAAAAGAAAACAAATGAACTAACAAACAAGACTGCAAGGAGCCCTCGGTTCTTTTGGTGTGGGAACGATACTATGACTTTGGTCTTTGGCATTTGTACGTCATCTGCACACAGTTCGTGACCAATCTGCCAGCAGACAGGAAGACAGAACCAGAGGAAGGGAACGCAATAGGATGCTTGTCTCGGCATATGCTGCCAGCTCACAGGATGCCTTTACAGTCCTCATCTCTGCTGTGGACAGCCCTGCGGTAGCCTGATGGGAGACTCTAATTGCCCCAGTCAATAATTATGTTCAAACTGTAGCCAACACTAGATCTCCCAAAGGTCCAGTGGGAGCGCTCACTGGGTGGGGTGAGCCTGAGATTCTCAGCACAGTGTGGCTGGGGTACTTGACTTTCTAACTTTTGTTTGTCAAGACAGGGTTTCTTTGTGTAACAGCCCTAGCTGTCCTGGAACTTGCTCTGTAGACCAGGCTGGCCTCGAACTCAGAGATCTACTTGCCTCTGCCTCCCGAGTGCTGGGATTAAAGGTGTGCACCACCACTGCCTGGTCCTGGAATTGGAACTTCGGGTGGCTTGTCAGCCTCCATGTAGGTGCCAGGAACTGAACCTGGGTCCTTTGCAAGAGCAGTGGGTACTCTTAACCACAGAGCTATCACTCCAGCTCCAGAGGTGAACAAATTCTGCTCGTCCCAGATAGGGTGCCAACAACAGACCAGAGGAACAATTCAGCTTGGTGAACTGCAGGATTACCTATAAAAGTGTGGGTGACCCCCAAACAGCTGCATTATTAAACAGCTGCACAGGGGTAATCTAAAAACCGCATAGATGGAGTTCCCCAACTCAGCTAGCCTTCCACCTCCTAATGGTACGTCCCCAGACCACACACGGCCAGGCTGTGGTATAGCTGGGTCTGTGTACTGGGTCCGTGCACCCTGTACCTCCAGCACTGGAGGTGAAGGCAATTGGATACTCATGAGTCCTTGTTGCTCACTGGCCAGCTAATATAGTCAAACAACTCCAGGTTCAGGGAGAGACCCCTTCCTTTCTCTTCTCTTTTCTTTCTTCCTTCATTCTCTTTTTCTTTCTTTCTTTCTTTCTTTCTTTCTTTCTTTCTTTCTTCTTTCTTTTTTTTTTTTGAGACATGGTTTTTCTATGTAGCCCTGCCTGTCATAGAACTCACTCTGTTAGACCAGGCTGGACTTGAACTCAGAGATCTGTCTGCCTCTGCCTCCTGGGTGCTGAGATTAAAGGAGTGTGCTACCTCCACCTGGCTGAGAGACGATTTCTCCAAAAATTAGGTGGAGAGTCTAGAGTGATGGCTTGGTACTCAAAAGCACTTGCTGCTCTTGCAGAGGACCTGAGTTCTGTTTCTAGAACCTACTTGGCAACCCACAATTGTAATTCCAGCTCCAGGGGATAGATACCTTCCTTTGGCCTCTGCAGGCATGTAAACAAATGTTGGGGGGGGGCTGTGGACCCCCAGACCCTGAATTTCATGTAAACAACTTGCTTGCAGCTGCTCCGAGTAAAACAACTTGTTTTTCTGTGTTTGCAGCTGCTCTGAGCACGAGACAGGGGAGTAGTTTCTGGTGGCTGCAGCTGAAAGATACCGAGAGCTGGGGCGTGGCCAGAGCACTACATAAGCTGCCCCTGAACACAATAAAGTGGGCATTCTTGTATCAAGAATGACCCGTGTCCCTTTGTCTCTGTCTGTGTGCATATGTGCTTAAATCTCAAGGTTTTTGCCTGAAACTCATGAACAGTCCCATAGTGCAGGCAGTACACTACAGGCATAGTACCATAGTACACATGGTGCAGGTGCTACAGGACCGTAGAACACATATATCACGGATGTTACAGTGGAGGCTCCCAGCGAGATCAGGAACTAGGGAGACACTGGGAGATCGCCCTCGGGCATGGTGAGGGTGGACTTTTGGAGAGTGTTGGGATTCAAAACTGTGGGGACTTTTGATATTGTACTGAATTTCACTTACATTATGGGATGTCCATGAGCACATGGGGACCTGGGGGAAGAATATATAATCTGAAATGTCCCCCACAGGCTCGTGTGTAGGGTACTTTGTCCCCAGCTGGTGGCATTGTTTTGGTGAGCTGTGGAACACTTAAGGGATGGAGGGGTGGGGTGTCAGGAACATACGCAGAGGGCCTAGGTCAGTTCCGTGCATGCTCTCTGGTTGTCTGTTCGGTCTCTATGAGCCCAGGTTAGTCTAGTCTGTGGGTTTTCTTGTGGTGCCCTTGACCCCTCTGACCCCTTCTCCTCTGCAGGATTACCCGAGGTCTGCCTAATGGTTCCATCAGTTACTAGATGATGTGGTCACTGGGCTAGGTATCAATCTATGAATAGAACAGAATATCATTGGGAATCATTTCACTGAATTTTTTTTTTTAAATTATTGTTTTTTACCAGTCATGTTTGGTTCTATCCTAGGTCTCGGATACATTTTCTTAACAAGAAACATCTGGGGATGAGAGGAAAAGACTTGAGGAAAAATATAAAAGCAGAAATGAAAACCTCCCAGTAGGGGACTGGAGAGATGGCTCAGCAGTTAAGAGCATTGCCTGCTCTTCCAAAGGTCCTGAGTTCAATTCCCAGCAACCACATGGTGGCTCACAACCATCTGTAATGAGGTCTGTTGCCCTCTTTCTGGCCTGCAGACATACACACAGACAGAATATTGTATACATAATAAATAAATAATTAATTAAAAAAAACCTCCCAGGAGGGTTAGAGATACAGAACAAAATGCCAGAGATGGAAGGGATGGAAGGCAAAACAGCTAGAGAGAGGCTTTCTGCCCCATCACCCAATATTGAACAAATGGGGAGCCCCCAGGAAAGCAGAAGCGATGGGAGCAAGTGAAAATTCAGGATTTCCCCATATCTGAAGGATGTGTATCATGAGATGGAACACACCTGTCATGTAAAGTATTCAGCACAATGGATTAAAAACTCAATTTCCATACAATGGTTTTTCAGAGCATAGAGGGGAAGGAGGTCCTAAACATTTTGAAAGAGAGAGAGAAAAAATATATATACCAAATCAGTATGGGACTCCTAACAACACTAAGAACGATGCTTTCGGCCTCTGAGAGATGCCTTGTAGTAGGAGCTGCGGGCTGTGTTCCTGCCGCCCCAGCTCCTGGTCGCCTGGCTAGCTTATGCCCCGAAATAACACACAAATTGTATTCTTTTAAACACTGCTTGGCCCATTATATCTAGCCTCTTCTCGTCTAACTCTTGCATCTGGACTAGTCCATTTCTAATAATGTGTGTAGCACCCCAAGGTGCGCTTACCGGGAAGATTCTAGCCTATGTCCATCCAGGGTTGGAGCTTCATCGCATCTGCCCCAGAGAGGAGAGCTATCGAGTCTAAGCTCACTTCCTCTTCCTCCCAGCATTCTGTTCTGTTCACTCCACCCACCTCTGTTCTAACCTATGAGGGCCAAGAAGTTTCTTTATTTTTTAACCAATGACCTTCCTCCATCAATGCCTCCTAGCCCAGAGTTCTGTATGCAGCCAAACTGTTAACTGGGGACTAGAGCGCGTTTCTCATGTTTACAGCTGCACAATGTGCACCAGGAAGCCAGGGGTGGACACCCAGCAAAGGACCCTATGAAAAGGGAAACCCAGGAAACAGGATAAGCCGAGGAATGGACAGGTGAAGGCAATCTCCCAGTCTCCCAGGTGCAGGGGGATGCAAGACCAAGTGACACCTGTGTATCACAGCAAGTGTACCTGGGGCCAAGCCTCAGGGGACTGAGCGGAGTGTGACAAACACCTGGTACAGCTAAGTAATCTGCAGGGGTCTCACACACCGACAGGGCTTAGGCTCAATTACTATACTAAAATGCCTGGAAAGATAAAAACCCTGAGCTGGGCGGTTGTGGCACACATCTTTAATCCCAGCACTTGGGAGGCAAGGGCAGGTGGCAATCTCAGTGAGTTCGAGGCCAGCCTGGTCTACAAAGCAAGTTCCAGGACAGCCAAGACTACACAGAAAAACCCTGTTTTGAAAAAACAGAAGGGCCAGGCGATGGTGGCACACGCCTTTAATCCCAGCACTCGGGAGGCAGAGGCAGGCGGATCTCTGTGAGTTCGAGACCAGCCTGGTCTACAGAGCTAGTTCCAGGACAGGCTCCAAAGCCACAGAGAAACCTTGTCTCAAAAAAGAAAAAAAAAATCCAGAAGGAAAAAAAAACACAAAAGAAAACAAAAACACTTGTTCAGAAAAAGAAACCAGGGCTGAGGGTGGGCTGAGGGTGTAGCTCACTCAGCAATATACCATGTGATTCCACGCACAACACCCTGGTTTGAACCCCCAGCCCCCACCTCCTGTGCGCCAATCACATTTGCACACAGCTCAGTTGGTAAAAACAGCATTTATCGTCACAGTATCGGAAACACTGTACTCAACAGACTACTAGGAGGCGGCACGGGCCAGAGATTTAAGGGCATTGGAAAGTCAACAATTTCAAAACGTAAAAATTGAGAAGTGGCGGAAGCATGTCATGGAGAGGCTGCCCAACGCTCACCCGCTCCTGGCTGAAAACGACTCGCCTGACTTTGCAAATGGCTACCCCAGAAGCTAGGGGAGCCACTTAGAAAGCTTCAGTGTTTTGACGGCATGGATGCTCTGCTCCCAGCTGTTGGCACTTTCTCAGCAGAGCCAGGACCTCTCCTCTGCCTCTATTTCCTGCCTTCTTGCCTGGAGGGCTGTCCTGAGTCCTCAAGCCTGGAACTTGGAAACGCTGTTGTGTTGAAGTGGATTTTAAACAGAGAGGCTGGCGCAATCCTCCTCGTGGCATTTTGAAGCGTGCTCAAGAAAAACCGCATCCCTGGTGCCCAAAGTGCAAAGCTGGTCTGCAACCTAAGTTGAGTGGTCAATCTTCTGAAAATTGATGCCATTAGAGAGGGCCACTTCATCCTTTTAATGAGGCCATCCTTTCCTTTTAATGTTAACATTAAACATGAAGACATCTTTGTAGGGGCTGAAGAGATGGCTCTCAGGGGACCTGGATTCTCAACACCACAAGATGACTCACAACTGTCTTTAATGCCAGATTCTGGACATCTGATGCCCTCTCCTGGCCTTTTTGAGCACTGCATGCACACAGTGCACAAACAGGCAGGCAAAATTCATACAATAAAACTAAAAATACATCCTTTATTTTTCTAAAAAGGGCACTGTTCTACTTGTGTCCGTCTTTTTGTAGAGTTCCTCTTTTAATTCCACAACTTCAAAAAGGCGTTACTTACCAGCTTTAAATGCACACACATTTTAGACTGAAATCATCTCTCTCTCCCCCCCCCCCAAGGTGGATTATTTCAAATCCCTCGATTCTTGGGTTCTGAAATCGCCCTCTTAGACAAGCAGAGAATTGAAAACATTTTACTTCAAAGGCAAAATGTTCCCAATTAAAAGCCAAAAAAGTTGCATTCCTTCCTTAAGCTGGTCAGCCCAGACTGTCTCACAGACGCATGACTCAAGACTGTGACCCAAGGAAAACATCTTTTCAAATAATGTTGGGCACCTAGAGCTTAGAGACGACTCCGGGATTCCCCACAGCCCGGTTGGCTTTTATTCTTTTCCCCAGACTTGTCCCCAGATAACTCAGGTCAGCTCTGCCCTTCTCTGTTCCAATTAACCGGAACCCAGTTATTCTGTCCTGGGAGCCCTTTCTCCTCACCTGCAACTCACTCCTTGTGAGTTCGAGGCCAGTCTGCCTGCCTCAAAAAAAAAGAAAAAAAAGAAAAAGAAAAAGAAAAAATTGAGGTTTTACCAGGTAGGTAGCAAAAATGATCAAAGAACTGATTCTTACCAGTTTTGCCCAAATCAAGGTTGATTTTCTTCTTCTTCTTCTTCTTCTGGTTTTTCGAGACAGGGTTTCTCTGTAGCTTTGGAGCCTGTTCTGGAACTAGCTCTGTAGACCAGGCTGGTCTCGAACTCACAGAGATCCGCCTGCCTCTGCCTCCTGAGTGCTGGGGTTAAAGGCGAGCGCCACCACCGCCCGGCTCGAGTGGAAAATGACAAAAGGAACAGGGTGCTGTTCTGGGTGACTGTGCTGCGCTGTGAATTCAACTCCTAGGAAAAGAATCAAGGGCCAGGCCGGGGACACAGCTCAGCTGGTAGAGTGCTCTCCTAGCAGGCACAGAGCCCTGGGTTTGATCCCCAGCACCCAGTAAACTGGGTGTGGCAATCGGTGTCTGAATCCCAGCATTTGAGTGACAGATAAAGGAATCAAAAGTACAAGGTCATCTTTTTGTTGTTGTTGTTTTGTTTTTTGTTTTCAAGACAGGGTTTCCCTGTGTAACAAGTCCTAGCTGTCCTGAAACTAACTCTTGCAGACCAGGCTGGCCTCGAACTCACACGGAATCATCTTTTTGATACATAGCAAGTTTGAGGCTAGCCTGGGCTACATAAGAGCCTGGCCTTAAAAAAAAAAAGTGAGAAATTTACCAAAGCAAATTACAAATACTCTCTGGAAAGAATGTAATTCCGGCCCTGAGGAGAAAAAGCAGCGAGACCTGAGTTCAAAGTCAACCTAGCCTACACTGGAAGTCTGTGTATAGAGAAAACAGGGATTTTTATGGTCTCAGTAAACTCAGTTCGAGCGTGTCGTCACAGCTTGCTGAAACTTGTATCTAAAGGTAAGCTGAAAGCTCTGGGAACCGCCCAGCACCCGCTGATGTCTTAGTGTCAGGGTATCTATTGTGCTGATTTACTAAAGCAACTTCCAGCAGCCAGTACAATATACAGTAAGAACTAGCTCTGTACATGTGCGATAGCATGGGAGCTGTGGGTATTGTACAACCAACTTTAATAAAGAAACCCCCCACAGACGTTGGTATGGGCCATTGCGTAAAACTCAGCTTAGGCTGCACCCAGTATTAAAACTTATCTCTGGGGCTAGAGAGATGGCTCAGAGGTTAAGAGCACTGGCTGCTCTTCCAGAGGTCCAGAGTTCAATTCCCAGCAACCACATGGTGGCTCACAACCATCTGTAATGAGATCTGGTGCCCTCTTCTGGCCTGCAGGCATACATGCAGGCAGAACACTGTATACATAGTAAATAAAAATCTTAAAAAAAAAAAAAAAACTTAGCTCTGGGATGGCTAAGCAGGACTGGGGAGTCAATGGCTAACTGATACTTGATTTAATTAAATATTTACCTACTTTTCTTCACAATGGAACATACATATGCACAAATTCACTATGTCTAGGTGGATGGCAGAATTGCCCTGTTATTAGCTCGTCCTATCGTTTAGGATCAGCTGGGAAGCTAAACAGGATTCTAATTTTGCTTTCTCAGGAAGCTCTCAAATGGGCAGAAGGATCTACTAGTGAAGTTGACTTCTCCCAGGTAGTCCACTGCTGAGCAACTTGGTGCCAATCAGCTTGGTTTTCTCACTGGGGTCTCAGCAGCCAAAGGGCTGCCGGGTCCTTTGCACAATCCTAAAAGTGGTTGATAATCCTCCCTCGCTCCAGCTGTACTGAGACTCAAACCATGGGCCACCAGCATGCTAGAAAGTGGTCCATCACTGAGTCACACCCACAACCCCCTTCCTCACTGTTCTGTCCAAACAGGCTGTGTGTCTTGTTCCACCAAGAGCTACAGCAAAGTACTGCAATTCCTTACAGCGTTAAGTTTACCAAGCAAGGTAAGACTGGGCACGTTGGGGCATGCCTTTGAACCCAGCACTTGGGGAGTGGGTTCCAGGCCAGCTGGGGCTCCACAGTAAGATACTATCTCAAACAAACAAACAAAAAACCTAGGCTACTATTTGCAAATAACCAACTTCTGTTCCAGTTTTGTGTTGGTTATGTGGGCAGGGCATCGAACACCCTTCATTGGAAACACTTTAATGAAGAAAAAGGAGTTTGACCATCACACTGTATGAGCAAGGAAATGTCCACTCTAAACAAGGCTGTATTTAGAATTTTTCTGAAGTAGCTAATCAGGTTGTGCATAAATAGCTCATAGCGGCAGTGGTGAGGATAAATGAAAGCACACAGTCTTTATTGAACTGCAGACTGTGAATACGCCCCCTGGGAAGGGCTGTGTTTGCATACAAGTGCAATTTATAAACTTTCAAGGTAAACAACGGACATCTTTGAAAACGCTGTGAGCTTAAAAGAAGCTTCCAGCTGTGACATTCACTCAGTTTCCATCACTGTGCCCAGTCACATGGCCTCAGGAAATGTCGAGATTTCATAAAGCATTTGTATCAAATCTCTTTCTGGTAATCTCCTTAGTGCCTCTGCAGCGGTAACTAGACAAGAATGGAGAGTTGAACACTCAGACCTCCAGCACCTCATGGGCATCTGCGTTGCTTAACACTGAAGGCAATGCTAGCAGAGAAGAAAATAAACAGAAAGCTGGTTAGACACAAACCAACTTCACCAGACTTCTATAGGATATGCTATATATATATAGGATATGCTACCCGAGAAAAATGTTGATCCCAGTGCCCTTTCCCACTTATGTCCAGAAACAAGACTGGCTGCTACATATCCTTCCCCCTTTAACAATGCACACAGAAGCAACACTTCTTAGCAGTCAGTAAAATGTGGAGAGTCGCAGAATTGCTGGACTTTCAATGACTTGAAAACTTCAGTGTAATGTAAACGAGGGGATCTTAAAAGCCAGAGATGGACTGTAGAGATGGCTCAGAGGTTAAGAACACTGGCTGCTCTTCCAGAGGTCCTGAGTTCAATTCCCAGCAACCACATAGTGGCTCACAACCACCTATGGTGGATGTGATGCCATCTTCTGGTATAAAATTGTACATGCACTCATATACATAAATAAATATATATAAAAAAGCCAGAGGCCAGGTTTAGAAACCAAGTTTCACAATCAACTGCTGCTACATGTGAAAGGGTAGACTGGGGCTGGAGAGATGGCTCAGTGGTTAAGAGCACTGGCTGCTCTTCCAGAGGTCCCGAGTTCAATTCCTAGCAACCACATGGTGGCTCACAACCACCTGTAATGAGGTCTGGTGCCCTCTTCTGACGTGTAGACACATATGCAGACAGAACACTATACATAATAAATTTTTTTTTAAAACATATAAAATAAAAAGGTTGAACTGATCTAGGACCAAAGGACAGAAGCAGCGGAGTAGCACAGTTTGCACTTTAATCTAAGAAAAAGGCTGACAACCCAGGATTGGGTACTGAATTCTAGGAGACAAGCTCTATACCCCAGTTAGTACTAGCTGTCGTATGCTTCTCTGGCCCTCCCACTCCCACCTCGGAGCAACTATTATGAGCCCCACCATCTCCACAGGAATATTTATAACAAGGTCTTCCAGATTCTCTAACAGAGACCTTCTCCATCAAGCTGCAGAAACAGAGCCAAGGGAGCAACAGAAACTGAATGGAAATATAAGTCTGGCTCAAAGTATAAAAACCCATTTCCCCTTTTAAAATAACTGAAATGTAAAGATAAAACTACCAGCTACCCATAGACAACTCCACTGCAATTGCAAGCTCAGAAAATACCCCCCTGCTCTATCCCCCAAAGTCAAGGCCATAATTGAGCCTAACCAAGGCAGCCAGTTGCTGCCATCTCTCTCTCCCCCCACCTCGTTTAGACTAGGAATCACAGCAAACTCAGTAAGACAACACTTAACTGGATGTCAAGGCCAAACACATACTCGAAAACAGTGAACCTCTGATTAGAGCGAACCAGGCAAGGAGTTAAATAAGCAGGAGGTCTAAGCAGGCTTCCATGGAAACTGTGTCAGGCCTGAGCTGGGACAAACACTGAAGGGCATCCTCGAGTGTGTGCTTCAGCATTTGCTCCAAGAACACTCTGACAAAAGGGCAGGAAACGACTCTGGAGCTCTTGAGGTTCACATGAGGCAAGATGGCGATACTCCCAAGGAAGCCTGCTCCACGCGCACTGTTGTCTTCTCAGCGCTCCACTGGCTAGCTGCTACCTGACGGGCATTTCAACAGTGACTGCAACACCTAACAAGCCTGCTCAAGCTTACTGCAGCTTCACAGAAGCCTTGGCTCACAAACTCCTCCCTGTGGATGTTGCTTTCTTATTACAAAGTGCTTCAGTAGCCAGGCAGTGGTGGTGCAAGCCTTTCATCCCAGCACTCGGAGGCAGAGGCAGGAGACCTCTGAGTTCAAGGCCAACCTAGTCTACAGAGTTCCATAACAACCAGAGCTACACAGAAAAACCCTGTCTCCAAAACTAAAACCAAAAGGACTGTTTGAAGCCTTATACCCAGCACTTGAGAAGCAGAGGCAGGCAGATCTTTGTGAGTTTGAGGCCAACCTGATCAAAGCTGTCCCAAAACATGTCTGGACTTGGAGATCACCAAGTTAACATTTCAGTATCTACCAGCGAAACCAGGGGCATATAATAGCTTATTCTTAAAGTTAATTATAGAAGAACCAATTGTCTATGAACATTCTTCATTTCTGGGCAACACAAAAAGACCAAATAAACAGGATGAAAGAACTGAGCAGTTCAAAATAGCTCACCAGCAAGTCCAGGACCGCAATAACCCAGCAGCACACATGGTGGTAATCTCTAGAAAGCAATCTTTCAGTATATCCCCACACATCTGGAAGGAGAGCCAGTGAACACATGCCACAGCAGCAGGGGCCGGCGCTGCCCAGTTCCACCTTTCTTAACTCTCTTGTCTTTCTCGAAGTCCCAAGCACTAGCCCCAAGATCACTGTCACAACCCCCACTCATCACACAGGACGGAATGGGAAGAGATCAAAGGAGACTAACAACTCCAGAGCAGAGTTCATTCAAGATGCCCTTCCCAAACAGAGCCATCCTACACCGTTAGTGCTAGCACCTGGGAGGCAGGAAGAGCTAGCATTTGAGACCAGCTAGATTACAGCCTGTCTTAGCTAACGCCAACCCCTGGAACCATAACGCACAACCATGAACCATGGGCATTATCCAGGAATATCTGGGATGAATCCAACAACCTAAATGTGAGGGAGGGAGAGGCTCCTAATTTAAACCAAGGTAAGAGACCCTCAAAATGAACCAGTATAATATATAAAGTGGTCAACTGCTTAAGACGAGAGAGAACACACATGAACCCAAAATCTAGGACTGGAAAAATGACTCAGCAGTGAAAAGAGGAGACCCATGTTCAGTTCCTAGCATCCACATGGTGGCTCACTCTAGCTCCAGGGCATCATCCAACATGTTCTTCTGGTCTCTGTGGGCTCCTGAACTTACAGGGTGCACATAAATTCACGCAGGTACTCATATACATATAATCCTCTAGAAATATTTTTAAAGTTGAAGATCCTATAGATGAAAACTAGGTTTGAAAACTAAGTGTAGAATCTTCAAACAAAAGATGCTAAAGACCAGGGACCATCCTGGCACATGTAACGCCAGTGAAAAAGGAACTTGCAGTATCAACTGACCCAAAGCACTGGGGTTCGCTGTGAATACCTCGCCACCCCGCCCCCCAGCACGGCTACAGAGTAGTATTTAAATGTTCCTTTTGACAGGCACTCAAATATGACCAGAGAAATGTCACTGCAGGGAGGCAGTATTTGTAAGATTTACCCCTAAGAACGTCAAAGAATGCCACTAACAATCCATGGGCATGGAAGGACCAACCAGAATGATTAAGATACATTTTTGAGATTGCTACAAAATCTTCATCAAAAGTATTCAAATTCAAGAGACAAATGGGAATCAAATGCAAAGATAAAATGAACAAAACAAATGAGCAGGCAAACTAAAAGTTCTTGAAAGTATTTTACTTCGGATTGAAAAATGAACAGCTTCCATGCTGTTCATTCCAGATACACAGTATTCACGAATACAATGCTGGCCATCTGAGGAAATGTATACACACCTCAATTCTCCTTCATGCTTTTTCTTTTAGAAAGATACTGTTTACCAAAAAGAAACGTCAGCAGTACAGGAAAAACTATTTTCCCAATAAATTTACGAAAACCTAAGATTCCCAATGGAATCAAGATTATCTTCCCGCTACCACCACCTTAATATAATCACATGCTTATTGGACACTAATATTCCCACCCTAAGAGTACATTTACTTTCAACAATGAGGGTGACTCTTTAAAAAAACTTCAGTGTGGTAAATGTAACACAGATCTCTGCAGGTGTTAAGTGTCTGAAATAGGCAGCTAATACTGGATTTAATATTATTTTATAAATAATTGTTCCCTTAGCAGTAAACATAAGTCTACACATTCACAAGCCCTACAAAATAAATACTGTGATTATGCACACAATATGTTATGACAAACTAGTTTCAAAACAACAAAACTTCAACATCTTGATAAAAATTCTGATCAGAATAAAATGTGACTCTAAAATTTGAAACAGTCAAAATGATACCACATTTAAAATCTTCCACAGTTTACAATGTACTGTGAGTTTCCAGTTGTTGGAACACATTTTCCCATTGTAAATTAAAATATGAACATATTGAAAATTGTTAATTTCAGCAATGACACCAGTTTTGGTCTTACTTTATAGCATTATTCTTGTTACAGAAAGTTGCACTAAGTGTCCATTAACGGTCTGATTGGTCTTCAGTATTTCATAAGTGTATATAAAAGAAATCTCTAAAAGCCAACAGTACTTCACACATATACATATAAAGGAATCTCATCTCGGAAATGGCCATACTGAACAGAGCCACACACACACTGATGCTAGACATGAGGGCTTTCACCTCCAAAAACCACTTTGATGACGAGTGCATATAATCCATTATGTTAAATATCCCACCTGAGTCTCAGACTCAGCAGGCAATGAGTAACAGGTATACATTTGCACTCACAGCTGACCACAGCCAAAGTTACAGGAGGATTAAAACAAGCCAGTGTTTACAAAGTTTAATTAAAGACAGCAATTCCATTAACAGAGAGGAGAAAGAATGGGATGACAGAAGTATTTGGTCTTAATAAGGCAATACAAAAATCGATCCATTATCAAAGACCATTTAATTTTTAAAGATCGACAATACCAAAAGCATAAAGTGGAGTATAAGAAAATAGTTTTTTTATAAGTGTGATTTAATTAAAGCTGTTTACAGTTACTCTCTCCCACAATAGTAAGCATGAACTTAAAAAGAATGAGAGATGACACCACAAGCACATAGCACACAGGGTCAGAGGAGCCAGCATGCGAGGTCTGTGGAGCTAGAGGTCGCACTGACAGGAACAGCCCAGGCCCAGGGTGCCTTTTGTTTCCTATGAGGAAGAGAAGGGAGGGAAAGAGACTGGGAAGGAAACAAACACACAGTCCTGCTGCTGCCCAGCGCCCAAGAAGACAGCAGCACTGTAGAGGACAGCTGGGCTGACTCTCAGAGATGACTAGAGGATGTTCAGTGTATACACAAAGTACACAGTACATTTTTCTCTTTTTTACAAAATAAAATAAACATCATTTGCCACCATAAACCTTTTCTTTAGAGAGGAAAGAATTTCGCAGCAGGTCACGGGTTCAATGAAGTCATTTCAATGCCGAGGAAAACAAACCAAAGAACAGAGCTAATCACTTCCCTGCATGTGAGTTAGAATGACAATTCAGATTATTCTTCAAACTAATCCTGAGAAAAAATCTGTTTACAATTCAAACAGTAATGTTATGTAAAAAGTATTAACAAATCCACTATTACAAATATCAATTTCCTATATGATCTTCTATATATACACACAATAAAATGGCAAATATATGCAAAATTATTTTTAAAAAAACATGCACAAATCACTTTCCCTCTTGGAGTCTGACTTCCTATGAGATGCTCTTGTTGGCCTTCCCACCCATCTCCTTGAAACTGCTTTTTATTCCTATCACCCTCCCCACACTGAGTCCTAGTCCCTATAACTCTGCATAAAGCCAATGAGAAATATATTTATTTTACATTCAAGCTTTAAATCTTAAAATGACCCTGTTGTAGCACATGACTTATCAAATAAGCAGCCTTTTTCCCCCTTTTGCTTGCTTTTTGTTTTTGCAGTTGTCAATCTTCATGATCCATTCCGTGGCGAGCTGGGAAAAAACGCAGTTGCTAAATCAACGTCTGAACAGTGTGAGGCTCCTGCCGTCCCAGGAGTCCCTGTGCGACTGTCCTGAGCACGAGATCATTGCACACAGAAGACAGTCCGTCGCACAGCGCCGACTATCTACAAAGGTCTGAGAGGGGCGCGTCCCTCTTGTGTTTCCTCTTTTTGCCATGGTAATACTGAGTATTGGATTTGCCTTGATGCTGTTTGCTCGTCATCAAGGAACCATGGCTTGTTTGGGCTGTACCTTGAAATCCTTTGCTGGAAGAGCGGAAGAGCCTTGCTGATCCATGCTGCAGAAGAAGACAGCAGTGAGAAATGCAGCAGCTTTCCATGGGCAAACCTGAATTCAGGGGCATGCACACCACCTACCATAGATCCTTCCACCCCCACCTCATGTAGCCAATACGAGACAGTCTCCCCATCACCCTGGCTGTGTGTAGAACAGCCAGCCGGCTAACCTTGAACTCTCAGAGATGTGCCTGCCTCTACCTCCCAAGTGCTGGGATTAAAGGGGTGTGCCAGCACTTTCAGCTACCACAGACTCTTGTAGGGGCTGGAAAAGGAGGTGAGCTCTCTAAAGAACAGACCCCTGACTTCTCTTCCTGACAGCATGCATACAACATGAAAGCTTGCTATAGAACTCACACCACTACCAGAATAGGTTGTCAGACCCACACAGTTTACAGGCAGGTCAGGGGCAGTGGCTGGCTGCTCCTTCCTTTCCTGTTCCCGATGTCAGCCCCTGTGATTTCCTAATGACCTTCTCTTGGTCAGCCCTGTCACTATTCCTCACCTGCATTTGGTGCCCATATACTAAGGCTGTGGAGTGGACTGGGTAAGTCAAATCAAAATGATGGGTGACAGTCATCTCTACCATCAAGAGGCCTTTCCTCAGGGGCCTCAATACATTTGAGGATGAAGAGAGAACTTATGCCAGAGACCAGTATCAAAAACTTCTTTCTGTTGGGCAGTGGTGGTGCACGCCTTTAATCCCAGCACTCAGGAGCCAGAGGCAGGTAGCTCTGTGAGTTCAAGGACCGCCTGGTCTATGAGAACTAATACTGGGACAGGCCCCCAAACTACAGAGAAACCCTGTCACAAACAAACAAACAAAAACTGTTTCTTCCCTTTGCCTGATTCATTACTTATGGCTAATTAAACATACTATTAGGCAACTAAAAATAGTTAATAGAGTATCTCTGTGGCCTGGCCTGTGTAAGTCAAAGTTAACGTTAACCAACTAAACCTGTCTCCCAGCTACCTGATGATCGGCATAAGCGGCAAGTATCAGATATGAACAAAGGACACACTGTTTCTAGGGATGCTGTAGACATTCCAAGCCAGTGTACTTCAAGCACAGCCATGTGGGCCATTCACCAGCCTGCTCTATATTCAGCTACATCCTCAGCCCATTGTAATTTTTTTTTATGCTTAATCTGTAAGGGGTTGGGGGGTTGGCTGGCACCAAGATCTTAAAAGACCATGGTAGCCATTGTTCACATGTAAGAAATTCTAACTATATGACATGTGTTTTAACATTTTGTAATAATTAACATAATATTCATTAGAAATTTTAAAAACATACTATTTCTGTTATCATTTTATTTATTTTATTTTATTTTTTAAAAATATTTATTATGTATACAATGTTCTGTTTGTGTGTATGCTTGCAGGCCAGAAGAGGGCACCAAATCTCATTACAGATAGTTGTGAGCCACCATGTGGTTGCTGGGAATTGAACTCAGGACCTTTGGAAGAGCAGGCAATGCTCTTAACCGCTGAGCCATCTCTCCAGCCCCTCTGTTATCATTTTATAGATAAGGTAGGTATAGAACTAAATCCATCCTGCAGATGAGACAAGTAACACAGAGGGGTTAAATGAAATGTTCAAGGCCATATTCCCCATAGCCAATAAACAGGAATTTAAAACTTAGGACAATCAAAAACCTGAAGGCATGCTATCCTGCATCATTATGATTTCAGCTTTTTCCAGTTGTGTTTCATTACTTATTCTTATTAGGGCAGAATTAAATTTTAATTAATTAGGATAAGTTTTACATTCATATAAACACAACTGCTATCTGAGCTGTCCGCGCCCATCAGGATATGCTAACAAGTGTTGATAAGTTAGACCCGTGAAATAGCAGTGTTTGGTAAAGGCATGGGAATGTGTGAGTCTGTTGGAGCTTTTAGACACAGAGAGAAGCAATGTAGTTTATTAACTACAGCAAGAATGGATAGGATTGGTGTAGGAGGTCCTTCTGTATTTGTGTTGCTTTCACTGGTTAATAAAGAAACTGCTTTGGGCCTGGTGATAGGGCACATAGGGTAGGCGAGGAGGCAGAACTGAATTCTGGGAGGAGGAAAGCAGAGTCAGAGAGCCAGCATGCTAAATCTTTCCCGGTAAGCCACAACCTCGTGGTGAACAGATTAATAAAAATGGGTCAAATCAAGATGTGAGAGTTAGCCAATAGGAGGCTAGAGCTAATGGCCAAGCAGTGTTTTAATTAATACAGTTTCTGTGTGATTATTCCAGGTGTAAGCTAGCCGGGTGGCCAGAACAATGGACCCTGCTCCTTGCAACATAGGATATTCGTCCCTGTTATAAATAATTCTGAGAGACTATCTGGTACTGAACACTAACAATGATGAACACAAATTCTGCTCACCTGTGATTTGTTGGTGCTGTTGGGTGTGTTAGTGGTTTGGGTGCTCTGCACTTTTCCAGCTGCCTGTGAGACCTCCAAGGAGACATCCTGTGAGCCTACCCGGCTGCCAGTGGGTGGACGGCAGAGCAGTTGTTTGGGGGTTTTGCATGGCGTTGCATCAGAATCCTAAGACAAGTTACATGGATTATATATAAAGCAATATATTAGTAATTTTCATATTCAGTACTCAGAAAGGCAGTAAGTACCATCTAGTGTAAACAGACACATCTGGGAACTAAGGAGGCTTTCCTTCAATTGCTGTGTGTGGGAAGGTATGTGCATCCAAGCATACACAGACTCCAGAGGATGATGACTTTTGGTCTCTTCCTCTATCTCTTTCCACTTTGTAAGACAGGGTCTCTCGCTGCATCAGAAGCTTGTCTCTGATGCTACAGCTGCAGCACACAGAGTCATGCCTGCTTTTAAGTGGATGCTGAGTATTCCAACTAAGACCCTCTAGCTTACACAGCAAGCACTCTTTCTCACAGTAATGTCCCCAGTCCCTTCTCCAAACATTTGAAGTGACCTATTTACCATGGGCTCACTCACTGACAATTGTGAATGGGTCTACTTCCATCCTAGTTGACATGAGCTTTTATTTATGTGATCAAATTACGGAACCATGGAGGACCACAACAAAGAGGGAGGGGCTTATGACCCAGGCACGGCCCAGGACCTTCAATCAAACACAAAATAACAAGTTTCGCTGTGCTGTTTTTTTGTTGTTGCTGTTGTTTTTAAAGATAGGGTTTCTCTGTATGGCTCTGGCTGTCCTGGAACTTGCTTTGTAGACCAGGCTGGCCTTAAACTCAAGAGATCTGCCTGCCTCTGTCTCTCGAGTGCGGGGATTAAAGGCTTGTGCCACCGTGCCCGGTACAAGATGACAAGTTTAAGGGCCTCAATCTGAGAGTCTAAAATGAAGAGGCATGTCTAAGTCCCACCTAGCTTCTTGGCTGCTTTATGCTGGCACCCTCCCTGACATGTCAGTAGAGCTCAGTCCCTTATTCTCTCTTCTCAAGGTAGTCTTCTACCTGACGTCTGTACCCTGCTGTAGGCTATCTAGTGTAACACCCACTCCCCCTCTCAAAGGACCATTCCAAAACCCACAGACAAAGGGAGATCCTGCACATGAATGTCCATGACACCATAATGATATGCTACCATCCATCAATGAGAAATTGTATCTTTTGTATTTTTGCTTTGAGACATGGTCTAATTAGCCCAGGCTGGCAGCCTCAAACTCAATATGCACTGGAGGGTGTCTTTTAACTCCTGCCCCTGCCTCTGCTGCCTCTCCCCTCCCTAGTACTGGGATTATAGGCTTGCACCCCCAATGCAGTGCTGGGGACTGAACCCAGGGAGCATGCAAGGCAAGCACTATGCCTCCAAGATCCTACAGACTTTTGTAATCAAAGAAAAGGCAAACCTACCTTAAATTTTAATTAAGTTGACTCAAAATTTTCTTTGATTAAAAAAATTAACGTAAGATGTAACTCACCACAATTCAGACAGAAAGTGGATTAGAAGTTAGGGGAGAGGCCACTAAGTAACATAAGCATTTGTTTTTATTTTTGGTTTGAATTTTTGAGACGGTGTCTCTCTACATAGCACTGACTAACCTCAAATTCACAAAATTCTGCCTGTCTCTGCCTCCCGAGTATTGGGACTGACAGCATGTGCCACCACATATGGCTTGAAATATCTTTGAATTAAGAGTGAAAACAGCTGTATATCACTAAATACATTAAAAATGACTAAACTGTACTTTAAAAAATATTTTTATTTTATTTATGCTTATGTGTGTTTCTGTGTATGCTGTGTGTGTCTGTGTCCAGAGAGGCCGGAAGAGGACCCTGACCCCTGGGAGCTGGAGTTACAGACAGTTGTGAGCTGCTTGACACTGTTGCTTGGAACCCTGAAATGTACTTATTAAATGGTGAACTTTCTGATTTGTAAATTTTATCAATTAAAAATTCAATTAGGAAGCTCAAAAACAAGTAAAAATAAAAACTAGCTTAAGAAAGTCAAAGATCGGTGGTGGGGGTGGCAGTGGCGACACATGCCTTAATTCTAGCACTTAGGACATCGAGGCAGGCAGAGCTCTAGGTTCAAAGCCAGGCTCGTATACACAGTGAGTTCAAAGATAGCCAAGCTACACAGAGAAATCCTGTTTCAGAAGATTAAAAAAAAAAAAAAAAAAAAAAAAAAAGAAAAGTTGAAAGAACAAAAAAGAACGTTTTATGCTGCGCAGTGTGAAACCGTCTCAACAAACAAACAAAAGCCTTACGAATATTATATACTGTGTGGTCACATTTCTATGAACTACACGTAAAAAGTATACTGTTAGAAAATCCTTTAATAAGGATGTCCTCTGGGGTGAGACTGGGGACTGCTGGTAATGAAGCATCTCCTGGACTGATTGGGATATTCTCTATCTTATCGTATTTCTGGGTAACATGAGTATGGGTGATAAAAGTTAGAATTTGAGTAGGATTCCCTTTAACACAGACATAAAGAATAACCAGATAATCTAAATCCAGTTAATGATGAGCACTACTGAGGCTCGGGTAAAGGTGACAATACCTGCTATCTTCTCTGAAATTCATCAAGGAACAAAGGGTTAGCAAGCAAGTAATGTTAACGGATCATGTAACGGTTAAAGATGTCACTATATTTACAAGAGTAAAAGCTATTGAAATTTCTCTGTTGGGAAAGGAAGCTAACCCTACAGAGAGCAGGCAAGGCATCCAAGCGTGGGGCCACGTGTGCCATACTTACCACGTCACTAGAGCTGGACTGCGTGGCAGAGGAGGAGGACACTGGACCTGATGAAGAGTTTGAAGAGTGTTTACTAAGAGACTCCGAGGCTTTACTTCTACATTTTCCAAGGGCTTCATTTTCTTCAGACAGATTATTATTACACTTATCTAACTGCTGAGTATCTACTATCAAGGGAACACCATTTCCTGAAAAAGCAGCAAAAGATTGGAAAACGTTTCTTCCCATTAAAAACACACAACACAGAAAAAGCCCTAAGACCCATTCCATCATCAAGGAAAAGGTCTTACTCACCATTGCATGATGGCTCAGACCTATTCTTCAAGCCCCACTGTTTTGATATCCAATCTCTATATGTGGCGACTTCATCCGTCACTCTAATTATTCTACCTAATATGCTGCATAGGGTTAAAAAAAAAAGTATGTACATTAATTTGAAGACAAGAAAGAAGTGACAACCACTTTTGACACAATGGGTTGATATGGGCTAGACATTTACCTCTCTGTTTCGTTGTTGGGATAGTACTTTGCAATTGGTGATACAGCATGACTCAATACCACATAAGCATAATCAAAGGCCTGTTTCACCTGCATGGCCCCATAGGAACTCCTTCCAACATCATTACCTTTAAAGAAAATGGGTACAGAGAGATGTGAGCCTGGCTGGTTAATATGAACAAATGCTGATGAGCAATAGCTGCCTGCATGCACGTTACCAACAAGGATTCTCCTATCATATATTCAAAGAAACAGCTCACTATTCTCTCCTCAAATAGAGCCAAGCTAAACTGAAAACAATGGTGCTGTCTGCTTGTTTTTATTTGGTTGTTCTTTGTCTACATGAGCTATATACATACTTCCTATACGTGTAACTTCTTTCAAGCCACTCCCAAAGTTAGGAAAGTACAGAAGGGCTACACAAAAATCAGAAAGAAGCAGTCTGTAGAATATAAATAAAACAGCAATCTCCTGGAACCTTTCTGCCCATGCTCACTGCTGCCTAAGGTTTACCACCCTTAAAGCCCTGCTGACCACTGGGTGGAATAATACTCCACCTGCATTACAAACCCACCCCCAAAGTAGATTCCTCTTCTACTTGGCTTTAAAGGGGTCAAGTGGATTCTACCCCCAACTTAACTGGAGTCTGCAACAAAGTGTTGTTCTCCCTGCCCTCACCATGTGTTTGTTTATTTGAGTATGGTAAGAAAATATTTTGAACAAAAAAATTAAATATAATTAGAACTTATCCAGGCTAGCCTCAAACTCACAGACATTCACATGCCTCTGCCTCTCACATACTGGGATTAAAGGTATATGCACATTACTGCCTGGCTATGAGGCCCTCCCCTCTGGCGTCCACACATTCACCTCATCTCAATACCTGGTTGTAAAGGATCTTCAATATAAAGCATTGATGGCCGGTAGCCGTCAAGCATATTTTTCTGGACCTCATCTTTGGCCACATAGGAACCACCATCCTTTATCCGGATGCCAGTCTTTAAATAATTGAAGTGCCGTCCATATAATTCAAAAAACTCTATTAAGAGAACACCATAGTTTGTATTGGGGATGCAAGCATCTTCCCTGGGATGTAACTAAAACAGAAAAAAAGAAAAATTATTTTGAATTTTCTCTGTATTTTGAGGAAGGGGATATAAGTAAGAGCCTAACTTCTATGAACACTATTATTTGGTTTACAATTCCAGTTGACCGCTATGCTACTGCTATGGAAACCAGACAATGCCCTATGGGTACAAACCTCTGGCTACTGGCAAACACTGCCAAACAAGCAAAACCAGAAATCAACATTATAGATGAAATTATATGACTAACAGCTTTAAAAAATATTCTTATTTCCGGGGTGTGTGTTGTACATATGCATATCAAGGACAGCAACTATGATGAGAGGTGTTTTCCTACATCGGTTTCCACAATACCTATTTATTTGCTAACTTATTTTGGGTTTTGTGAGGGAAAGATCTTACTATGCAGGTCTGGCTGTTCTGGAAATCAGTATATAGACCAGGCTGGCCTTTATCTCAGAGATCTGGCTGTCACTATTCCTAGCCACCATACCTATTTTTGGGGTGATAGTTCTGGGGAATCAAACCCAGACTTTATAGACAGTAGGCAAGTATATCATCACTAACTCTTTTCTAGTTCACTTTTTGAAATGATCTGTCACTGACCCTGAAGGTCACTTAATGGGCTAGACTGACTGGCCAGCAAGCCCCTGGGATCGTCTTGTCTCTGCCTCCAGTGCTGGGATCACAGGCACCTGCTGAACTCTAGCCTTTTATCTGGGCTCTAGGGATCCAAACTCAGATCCTCATGCTTGCATGACAAGTTTGGGCCTGACTGAGCCATCTTCCAGCCTGTTTATGTGTGCCATTGTGTGTGTGCGCGCGCTGTATACGTGTTCAAGTGCATGTCCAAGTGAAAGCGCAGATACGTGTGGGGGCCAAAGGTCTGGTGTTGATATTGATTGGACTCCTTAATCACCTTCTGTCTTATATTACGAAATAAAGTCTTTCACTGAATCCAGAACTTGCTAATTGGCTAGTCTGTCAGGCGACTGAGCTGCAGACAACCCTGTATTTTTGGTTGTTATTGTTATTATATTAGCATTCCCTTACAAAATCAGAATATAGCATGATATTATACATAGTGACAAGTCTTATCCTCTCTCTTAGGAACACTTAAAATACTAATTTGTAACTATACAAAGGTATCCAGTTTAAAGAGAGAAGCATTCTAAAAATTTGATTTAAAATTTTCTCCCCAAACGTTTCTCCAAGCACTTCTTTTCAGTGTACACTGGTATAGCACACCCACACAACTTACCTGAAGGAAACTGACTGCCATTAAAAAGAGACTGTAAGAACCAATTCCACCTGTAAATACTTCATTAAGGTCCCTCTGTAATAAGAATTGTTTCAATACTAAAACCAAGTATGGCAATACGGGATATTTCTGAAAGAAAAATAAAATTACAATGAATTCCTATATTATAATAGCTCAAAGAATCACCAGGGGCATAAAATGGTCCTTACATTACAAAATTTAGTAGATATATCTAATATATTCAATTTTTTTTTTTTTTTTTTTGGCTTTTCGAGACAGGGTTTCTCTGTGGTTTTGGAGCCTGTCCTGGAACTAGCTCTTGTAGACCAGGCTGGCCTCGAACTCACAGAGATCCGCCTGCCTCTGCCTCCCAAGTGCTGGGATTAAAGGCATGCGCCACCACCGCCCGGCCAATATATTCAATTTTTAAAAGTAACCTTTCTAAGTAATGAAAGGCCTTCTCCTCATGGTGATTTAATAATTGTAGCCACATGCTCTCTGGACATACTAACCATCTAACCATATAACCACAATCACAGGACGACAGTCTCTTGTAAACAGACAACAGAAACAGCACACAGGCCAAAGCCCCTAAACATTTAAGAATGTTTAAACATAAACCAGTAGTAAATTGTCTGTAGGTGGCTCTCCACTGAATAGCAAGGTACCTCAGCAGAGCACAAACAGCCTTGCCTGCATCATCCACACAGACAGAATCACCACCCAAGCCTTCTCTTCCTCCATCTTTACAGAAGATGGGGCAGGGCTCTCAGAGCTGACAAATAAGATAGCTCACACACATCTCAAGAACTTTTAATGTTCCAGGCAGAGAACACAGAAATTTCCAGAGTTGGTGATTGCAACCATTGTCAGTTATTAAGCAAATAATTTTCAACTTTCTTTTCATGAAAAGTTATGCACATATGCATAAACCCTCCAAAAGAGACTTTTTTCTCTTTCCATCCTCTACATTCTTGTGTGCCTGATAAGAAAAGGGAAGCAAGGTTCATCAGGCAGGAAGCCAAGGTGGGACACAAGTGTGATCCCAGCACTCAGGAAGAAGGGTTACAAGCTTGAGATCCTGCCTCAAATATAAAAAAGAATTAACTGGCACTGGAGAACTACTAAAGAGCAGTGAGTGCAGAGAAGAGATCCCAACACCTTCAGCTCTGAGGAATAGCAGCAGTGGTCTAGATTTTTAAGATGTTCTTCTTCTTCTTTTTTTAAAATATTTATTATGTATACAATATTCTGTCGGCATGTATGACTGCAGGCACCAGACCTCACTACAGATGGTTGTGAGCCACCATGTAGTTGCTGGAATTGAACTCAGGAACTTTGGAAGAGCAGGCAAGGCTCTTAACCGCTGAGCCATCTTTCCAGCCCTATATAAGATGTTCTTAAGATGATGCTGGCAGCTTCTTTATTTTGGAACCAAATGAAATAAACTAGTGTTACCTCAAGGTAAAGTAACAAAACTCACAGGCACCTCCTGACAAAGAATTTAGGAGAAAAGGCTCTTGAGGGAGGGAAGGGCCTAAAATGAACTTGGGATGAAAAACTGACAAGAATCACAGCATGCAGCACCATCTCAGGTCATGTCACTCAGCCCAAGGATCTAGAACAGCGGTGGTCTTTATTCTCAACCTTTCCTAAGCCCATAACAGGAAGCATAAGAAATTAGACGAGTGAACTGTCAACAGCATGCACATGTAAAAGCTGAGCAAGGGACAGAGCACAGCATGGCAGACGCCCAAAACGGACTTAAGTGTCCTAAGAGGTTCACTGTACAGACTGTCATGGCTCTGACCTTGGTAAAGTCTTTAATGAGGTCCGCTGCTCTCACGCCATTCTGGACATTAAAGCTGATATCAACTTTCACTTCAGTAAAAGAATCTGTTAATTTAATAATAGGAACCTAGAAAAAGAAGACAGAAAAGTTTAAAATATTCTACTAAATGAAATGATAAAAGGTAAAAGGTTACTGGTTAGGCCTGTGATCTCTACCCTTCTCATAAAACCATAAAAAACATGAAGTGGCCGGGCGGTGGTGGCGCACGCCTTTAATCCCAGCACTCAGGAGGCAGAGGCAGGCAGATCTCTGGGAGTTCGAGGCCAGCCTGGTCTACAAGAGCTAGTTCTGGGACAGGCACCAAAGCTACAGAGAAACCCTGTCTCGAAAAACCATAAAAAAAAAAAAAAAAAAAATGAAGTGTACCAGTCAACTGTGTGGGTAAAAGTGGCTGTTGTCAAACTTGATTCCCAGAGCCCACAAGGTGGAAAGAGAGAACTAACTCCTCTGAGTTGTCCTTTGACCCCCATATCTACAAAGAGCATGAATGCGCATGTCTGGGAGCACAAACACATATAGATAAATAGTAAAGAATAAATTAATAAAAAGCACAAAAAGTAATGAAAAAATTAATAAAAGCAATAAATACAGTAAATTTTGTTTAAATTTTTTTTGTTTTTTTTGTGACAGGATCTCTCTAGGTAATGAAAAAATTAATAAAAGCAGTAAATACAGTAAATTTTGTTTAAATTTTTTTTGTTTGTTTTTTTTGTGACAGGATCTCTCTAGGTAATTCTGGCTAGCCTGAACTCACTGTATAGATCAAGATGGTCTCAAAGTCACCAAGATCCTCCTGCCCCTGCTTCCCAAGTGCTGAAATTAAAGGAGCGCACCACTACAACTGTCCTCAATGAAAAAGTTTTTAATAAAAAACTTGATGCATATTATATGGTATTACAACTTTTTGTTTGTCTTTTTGAGACAGCGTTGTTCTGTGTAGCCTGGCTATCCTGAACTCACTCTGTAGACCAGGCTGGCCTTGAACTAAGAGACTGGCCAACCTCAGCCTACTGGGTGCTGGGATTAAAGGCATGCACCACCACCATCTGGTTGGTACTAAGACTTCTTTTTTTTTTTTTTAAATATTTATTTATTATCTATACAATATTCTGTCTGTATGTAGGCCAGAAGAGGGCACCAGACCTCATTACAGATGGTTGTGAGCCACCATGTGGTTGCCAGGAATTAACTTCTTAAATGAAGCATTGTTCATGCACTGTAAACTAGAAACTGGAACTGGGTCTCTAAAATCACTAGAACAAGTATTCTGCTCTAAGAAAACCTGATATGCAAAATTTCAGACCTTTTAAATGAATGTATCTGTTTCTATCTGAGCTTCTATGGAAGTTCTTTAAAAGCCAGTCTATCTGTTTTAAGCATGACTTCAGGGGCTATAGAGATGGTTCTTTAAAAATAATTTATTATTTTTTCTTTTTAACGTAGATTGGTGTTTTTCCTGCATGCATGCCTGTGTGAGGGTGTCAGAGCCCCTGAAACAGGAGTTACAGGCAGTTGTGAGTTGCCATGTTGGGTGCTGGGGATTGAACCAGGTCCTCTATAAGAACTCTTAACTGCTGAGCCACCTCTCAAGCTTCCAGAAACCTCTTTTTTTGTTGTTTTTTTTTTTTTTTTTTTTTTTTGGTTTTTTCGAGACAGGGTTTCTCTGTGGTTTTGGAGCCTGTCCTGGAACTAGCTCTTGTAGACCAGGCTGGTCTCGAACTCACAGAGATCCACCTGCCTCTGCCCCCCGAGTGCTGGGATTAAAGGCGTGCGCCACCACCGCCCGGCCAGAAACCTCTTTTTACTTACATTTTTTGTTTTTTGATTTTTCAAGACAAGTTTTCTCTGTAGTTTTGGGGCCTGTCCTGGACTTGCTCTGTAGACCTGGATGGCCTTGAACTCACAGAGACACTCCTGCCTTCCGAGTGCTGGGATTAAAGGTATATGCCACCACCGCTTGGCTTACTTACATATTTTTATACTGAAATCTTGAATAATGCATGAAAAAATTGGCTATTTTTCTTTTAAGAATAAAATGTATAGCCAGGACAAGTTACTTTGCAGTCACTGTGACATTCACAAAATGATTCACTGAGCCACATCCCACTCAAGTCAGCAAGACCTGAGTCTAAGTTCCTCATGTAGGTAAGAGTTACAAAGACACAGTGCTAAGAACTTACCGTTGCTTTGTCTAGAACTTTCACGGAATCCTCGTCAGCGACTTTGTGTTTCCGAAGGGCTTCTTCCAGGGTCCAGAGAGGCAGGTTCTCCCACTTCCCAAACACCACAAGGTCGATGTCACTGCATTGTAGTGACATGCATGAGGAGGGTCAGAAGCATCGAGCCGTCCGCATTTTAGCTGACAATCACGCTTACCAACTTCAAGTTGGTGCAGTGAGAACCCGTTCCCTTTCTGCCTCAGAAGATAATGTGCTGATGGCAATGGATTTCAAAAGGAAGCAGAGGGAAGGAAGTGGAGGTGCTGATTTTAGCAACCTTACCCTCTCAGCTATTTCATAGAACTCAGGTCTCCAAACATGGGTAATGTTAGCAGAAACAAAACCTCAAACATAATAGTATCAGTGCATGTTTTTCCCCCATAAAACTTTCTGGTGTTAAACTTAAGGTGTGTTGTCTCAATGCGTCCAATGTCTAAATACACACACACACTCCCAATCTCATTACTTTTGTGCCTTTTCCATATTTAAATTATGATAACCGTTCTAACCATATATATGTGTGTGTGTGTGTGTGTGTGTGTTGATTTAATTATTTTGAGATAGGGTCTCACCATGTAACCCTGGCTGGCCTGAAACATGCTACGGAGACCAGGTTGACCACTACTCTCAGAAGATCCACCTACCTGCTTCTGTCTCCCAAATGTTGGGATTAAAGGTACCACCACACCTGGCCATAACTTTTTTTTTTTGGGGGGGGGGCATAACTTTTGTAAAGAGTAATATTTTAGGTTTTGTTAACTCTTAGAGCATAAGTAATGAAGTATAATATTTTTTGGGTTTTAGAAGCCAAAGGCAGCCTGGGGAAGAACAGATATGGCTAGGATGGATCCAACCACTGCAACACTATAACATACTTTAAGTTGAGGGAAGGCAGAAGGCAGACTATACAGCCACAGGGATACGGGGGTGGTGGTGTAGCCTATGTATTAAACAAGCCTTCATTAAAAGGTTTAAGAAGGAGTTGGGGTTCTAAGTTGAATTCTGTGGTAGGATGCTGAGATCAAAGCAGGCTGAGTTCATTTAAAAAAGAAAATCTCTCCCACCTCATAGCACATAGGAACTAGACATTCATCCTGACACCTATTAGCCAGGCTAAGTGATAGGTTAAATAAGTACCTGTCTGCAGGACTATATCTAAACTTATTTTATTTTATTTTTTAAATATTTATTTATTATGTGTACAATCTTCTGTCTGTGTGTATGTCTGCAGGCCAGAAGAGGGCACCAGACTTCATTACAGATGGTTATGAGCCACCATGTGGTTGCAAGGAATTGAACTCAGGACCTTTGGAAGAGCAGGCAATGCTCTTAACCACTGAGCCATCTCTCTAGCCCAACTTAGTTTATTTTATATCTAAACTAAATAACTAACTGATTTCACTGCTACATGCTTCCTGTAAATCTCAGCCTAAACAGATGACTGGAAGTAATATTCTACTGTAAAGAAACTCTGATGAATTTTGTTCCCTAAATAGTCCCCATTTTGTCAGGCGTGGTGGCATATATTATTAATCCCTGCACTCAGGAGACCAGCCTAGCCTACATAGCAAGCTCCAGAATAGCTGCGACTACATAAAAAGACCCTGTCTCCAAAAGAAAACAAACCCATTTCTACTCAAACACATTCAAGAGACAAAGTGTACAGAAATCCCTTCAAAGCTTCATACAAATACTAACCTAGTTGGTAAATACAGGCCAGTTTTAAAACTTCCAAATATCTGGACCTGGAACACGAAAGAAGAAGAAAACAAAAATCACATTAAGGTGCTGATAAAGAAATGAATGTTCTTTCTGCCCTCTACTGTTGGTTTTTAGAACTGCAGGAGCTACCCCCTACACACACACACACACACACACAATATCTAGGCTTTCCTAGTGATTCACAGGCAGGTAGTCATTTAGAACATGGCATATAATCTAAATTAGAGAACTTGAGGTCATCAAGATGGTTTAACAGTTAACGATGCTCACTATGCAAGCCTGATCCCCAGAACCCATGTAAAGGTAGAAGAAAATCAACTCTACAAAATCGTCCTTTGGCCTCCACATATGTACCTAAACATACATACATAATATATACATATACATATTTGTGTGTGTGTACACAGTATTTAGTAATAATAAAAATAATAAAAAACTTAAAATAGAGAAGCTTCAAAAGTAATGTTCCAGAGCCTAGTATTCCCTTACAAAACAAGGAAGGTCACAATCCTTAATTAATTTATTCTCTCTGCAGGAGTCCTCCCATGAATTCAGAATGCTTCAGTTGCTGGCAATGTGCTGGTATGCAGGCCAGTGTAAGAGAATACCAGGAGCAGTTTCTGCAAGATCCTGACATCAACTGAGAAAAAAACTCCACCTCAGCCCAGAGAGCACAGTGGGACCCAGCCAATTTTACATGTGTAAGTCCAGACAAGGAAAAATGTTAAAACATTCTGGGTTTTTGTTTTTGTTGTTTTTTTTTGTTTTGTTTTGTTTTGTTTTGTTTTAAGAACCTGGGAACCTAACATTGCATTCGTATTTGTTTGAACAGAATTGCCTACCTTAAAAAGATGCATATTAAAAGATCAGGACATCTTAACCTGGAGCAAATCATTCCTTGCTGAAGGTAGGGGCTGTGTCGTTTCACTGCACATTTAGTAACTTCCTTATTTACCCACTAGATGTCAGCAGTGCTTGCCAAATCATGCCAGTCAGAGCCATTACAATATTTATGCCCCAGGGAACACAACCAACAGGGATAGAAGCAATCCTAGCACTGTCAATAGCAGCGTCTCAGTGAGACACCCTCCCTTTTATTCTTTAGCGACAGCACCACATTTGAATCTCTTTTGCCAAATGGAAAAACTGTCCCTGGCTTCTCCAGTGTCAAACTAAGGAGGTCTAACAAAACTATGCCACACTAAGAGTTACTCTTTGAACAGGTAAGAATTCTAGAACAAACTTGCAAAGAAATCATAAAAAGGAAAACACAAGTAGAGACCCAGGCAAAACCTCTGTTCACTAACGGGGGGATCACAAGAAGCTGGCCAGGGGAAGAGGCTCATAGTCACCTGCACTGGCCGGAGCAGTCAACTTCAGGTAGCAAAGAAACGCCTTTGGTTCTAGGCAAATGTTTATGCCGACAGGAGGGAATCAAACAAAACAGGGCCATGACAGCTCTCAGCCAACAAGAACTACTGTCATCAGGCTTACATTAACCATCTAAATTGAGCCTACTTTTAGTGGGTGCTATTCAGAACTCAGGAAAAACTAAGGAGAAGGTATGAGTGAAAGAAAGCAAGCACCAAATCCCAAAGTCTAATGACTCCAGGAAACTGCTGGCCTTCAAAATGTAATCTGACCAAAGCTAGGTGTGGCACATGTCTGGGAAGCAGAAATAGGCTATTCTATGAGTTCAAGGTCAATCAGGGGTAGAACACAGTGAGACCTTGTTGCAAAGTAGAATACAATGAGGTAGACTAACTCTACAAAAGCACTTACACTGTGGGTGAGGTCTTATGTGAGACTGATTCTGTGGAGGGGCTTTGCCTGAAGCCCCAGGTCCCAGGACAAGTACTCACGTCAGCACTGGGCCAGAGCTCCTTAATCACACTCTCGATCCTGCTCACCACCTCCATCCGCATCTTCTCCTCCTCGGGCCTGGGAGACATGTACTCATAAAAGTCACTGATTTCTTCATGCAGACTGGAGGAAGAGCAGAAAGTAAATGTGAGCAGGCCAACCCAGTAGGAAGCCAGCTTCCTGAAGAATATTAACAGCAGGAAGGGAAGCCCTGAGCTCAGCCTACACAGGCAGTTTCCTGACCACCTCAGCTCTCCACTAGGAGAGGAACAGTATGACTTCCATGGCATTTGTTTAATGAATCGAGTGTCAAACGAACCAGCTGGTAGTGAGTAACAGGAGTGCCTTAAGAAGAGCCAGCAGACAAGGACTCTGAGGAGCTGCAGGCTTCTAGAGACCACAGTGTGCAAGGCATGAAATCAAATGCACAGTACAGCAAGTAGACAGAACATCTGGAAGGAAATACAGAGGTGCATTTGAAGGGGAAGGCAGCTCTGAATAATGAACAATTTGAATGGCAAACTAAGAAGTTCCGGCTGGTCTCAGGAATGGCTCAGTGGTCATGTTCAATAGGCTGGGCTCATCCCCAAGATCCACAAGTAAAAAAAAAAAAAAGGAAAACAAAGGGGAGGAACGGAAAAGAAAGAAGAAATGGAAGGGATAGGAAGAGAGAAAGGGAAGGGAAATTAAGTTCAGGCTTCCCTCTGGAGCAACTGGGAGGGTTGGGGAGACCCTGACTGCAATATGCAGTATTTAAAAAGATCAAACTGGCAATTGTATCAGAGATGGACAGTGGGGCAAGGCCTAGAACAGATGCATCACTAAGGATGGTGGTAGGACAGGAACTCCAGGAACACTGTACATGAACAAACTGACTGGGCCTTGTGGGGTAGGCAGAGGTGAGAGCTGAGGGTGAATAAAGTACTGGACAAGACCAAGGGACAAAGTAGGCTGGTTAGCAGAACTGAACCCATGCCGTGCAGCAGAGGGCATGAAAGCAGCACTCCTTGCTTCCAACTTCCTGAGACCTTGGAGAATTACACTGGAGGAAGTGGGGAGACTCAAGAGAGGCACTCATGAGCTGGAGGTGGCCAAGGGTCTGCAATTAGAAAGATCACTTGGCTCCAGAGCAGGAAGATAGAAACTTAAGTAAACCAAAATTGGCTTTCAGAAAAGAAAAAAAATGCCCCACCTTTCACTGGCCACAGCTTTTACCTCAAGAACATTGATGACTTCATGATGACATGAAAATGTGACCAAGTGAGCAATCAACTTATTTTTCAAAATAAAAAACCAAAAACAAGACAAAAACCCACCAACAACAACAAAACTATGTCAAAAATTGAGTTCTAGTTCAGGCTCTGCCCAAGAGCAGTTATATCTCCTGAACATGTGGCTCTGGTTCCTGATGCTCCCCAACCCATGTGTTGGTCATCATATGCAGGACAGACTGCCAAGTAGGAGCCAGAAGGAATGATAAACATGATCACAAGCTGCCTGTCTGCCACATAATACTGAGTAATGTCTTGATTTTAAAAGTCCCAAGGCAGGTGGATCTCTAAGTTTGAGGTCAGTCAAAACTACATAGTGAAAATCCATCTCATAAAATAAAACAGATTAAGGAAGGGTCTTTGCCACCCAGACAGACAATTTGAGGTCCTGAGTTTAAACTCTGGGATTCACATGGTAGAGAGAACTGACTTCTGCAAGCTGTAATCTGGCTTACGCAGGTGTACAATGACACTCACACAACTGTAACAACTCTGAGAGAATCCAGAAAGCTATCCAAAGGAGCCCGGTGCTCCTCGGTTTGTTTCTGGAGGCCACTGAACCTTCTTTCAGGTTTACAGGTTTCTGTAGGTAATCAATGTCTACTACTTACAGATGACAGAAGACAGGAAAGCTTGCATTACTCCTCTACACAGGCCTGCCAGCAAAAATGAAGTTCTCAGCTCACTTCACAGTCTGCAGCAGACTGAGTTTATCTGCAGCTCTGAGTGCTAAAGCAGAATACTAGCATCCTACCCAATGTGGGTAGAAAGGCTCCCTTACACATTTTCTAATTCAAATGCAAGCAAAACATTGAGTCTACCTGCCGGTTCAGTTCTAAGTCAGAAGTCACCAGCCAAAAGGAAGCCCGTTCTCTAAATACTTTTGAATGTGTACACCAAGCTATAGGATAAATAGGACTTGTCAAACCCAAGCCTTACCCTGAGCCATCTCTATCCAAAAACACAGAAAAAACTCATCAAAGCCGGTTTTGTAAGGCTAGTGGTCTGTCTGCAATGATGCACAACAGACGACTTTCAGACAGGGACCACGGGTCCCCGTCACTACACATGAAATAAACTAGACAACCACAAGGCAAATGTCCCACAAAAGGGATTTCTGAACATAGTGGAAAGGTAGAGACGATTCTAAAATTCACCTTCAGTGCTGGGATTCTGGGCTTTCTGCCAGCACATATTAACCTGAAGGGAAGTTATTCAGGCTTCTACAAGTTTTAAGACAGGATTTCCCTCTGGGCTAGGGTGCAGTTTACCGGGGTTTTTTGCCTAGCACGTGATAGGCAAAGGCCTGGATTGGATCCCCAGCACTACGAAAGAAAAAGCTACACAAGTACTTAATATTCCATGAATTATTTTCTCCCTTCTACTCCTAGTAGTTAGTCTATTTATTTAACTCTTTAAATTACTAAAAGAATTCAGAGCCCTATGCATGCTAGGCAAGAGCTCTAACACTGAGCTACATTCCTTGCCACAGGGTCTTGTTATGCAGCTCAGGCAGGCATTGAACTTGATATCCAGGCAAGCTACTGGTTCTGTAGCAGACATTAGCTGGGTGACCTGTATTCTGACATTATTTATCCAGGGATAGCAACAGAGCCTCTACCACCAGAGGCCCCAGCCTAATTGTAAACCCTAGGCTGTTGACTGTAAACCAGGGATCCTGTGTCCACTTCCTTAGAGTAATGTGCTAGATCTGCTCTGAGAACTCAAAACCATACTTACTAGATTACCTTTAAAGCTGCTTTAAAGGATAAATGGCCAGAAGCAGAGATGCACAGGATGGTCTGGAGACTCCTGAACTCCCCAGCTTCTGAGCCAGTGCAGTTGAGATATGCACCCTCCTGACTCTTGTTCACCTTCTGGGGAAAGCCCATGTGCTCTGTCTGCAAGCTCTGCAAGCTCTGCCAGACCCAGGCCTTTTGAGGGGCGGGAAGCTTTATCTTGCAGGCATGATCAACCTGAAGTCCAAGTGGCAGGGTAGAACATGAAAGCTTGATTCTCTTGTAGTACCCTGGGTTTTGCAGTGAGTATCCTCACTGTGATGCTACCCAAGGGGTGCCCACCATCAGCCAGTCATCAGTGTACAAAAAAGTACATAATACTTTGTTATCCATTCGGATAACACTATTTTCCTTCTAAAAGTTAGAGTAGGTGAAAAATAACATTCCTTTTAGAAGGGCACAGAATATGCAAACACTGCAGTAAAATAGAGTATGATACAAACACCACCCAGGCTTCTTAACAAAAGAACCTCATGTTACATGAAAGCATCGGCCAGATCTACTCAAGAACTATTAGTAAGTAGGCTGAGTGAAGTCTTAGGCATACACTTTTGAAAAGGATACATGGAAAAAGCACACACACTGCAGGTGGAGTATGAATTACCACAACCTCTCAGAGGTTCTTATCATTCCCAGCCTCTTTACTATCTTCCAGAAACAGTCCACAGGGTTAAGGGAATGGGTATGAATGATTTAACAGTCATAAGATGTGTTGTCTCTCTACAGTTCCCAGGTGATACGTGTATACATGTATGTGCATATGCTTCTCTTGGATATGTGTGCATTTCCTTGTTCCCACAACAACTGTAACCTACTATTAACAATAAATAAATTTAGGCAGTAACTTCAAAGAGAAGGGATTTACTTTTATAAATATATTATATATAAATATTATACATTTTTATGACCAATTTTTCAAAATGTACATGTTAATGGCATTGTATGTTTTAAAACCAAATCTTTGTATAAGGAAATATTAGAAAAAAATAACACAGGAAAAAAAAATCAAATTATTTTAATAATCTTACCCTGAAGATCAAAAGGTTATACATGTGTAACTAGGGAGCCCGAACAACTGTAGAAGGGATTCTGTGGTCAGACAGTGGGCAGCATAGCCACCAGGGGGGACATAGGACTCCAACTCCAGGCCTCAGTGACCGCACATTGGTACAGACACCTCTGATTAAGAAGTTGAGGTCGGCCTCACGCATGTTCAATGCGAGTCTGCTGGTGCCGTTTCTACAGACTCAAACTTGAGACCAAGTTCCAAAATGACCACAATTGCTGGTGGTATTTTCTTTCCTCCAAGGTGGAACTGACAGTTGATGTCATGGACTTACAACTTTCTATACCATTTCATTTTTCTCAAATATACCAATACACTAAGAGAACTGCCCAATGGAGCTCTACAAAAATCACAAAGCAATGTGAGTGACTTTAAGCAGGCTCCAGAATTCATGGTAGAAATAGAAACATATTTAACCAGCTATGAAATTCAAGCTATCAGCTAGATACCTCTGCCAGGCCGTCACCTCAAATGCCATAGGACCAGAACCAAAACTCCTATTACTCCCAGTCCCAGCTTTCCCAGAACTTTCTTCTCCAGTCCACCTTTTATCTGCTTCCAGAGCCCACCTTTCTCTACATACTGATTTGATGGCTTAAGGAATGTTGGTTGGTTTTCAGAAGAGGAATTTGCACAGGTCCTATTCCTTCTTCCCTGCATGTCTGTGTACTACATCCATAGAGTATACTCAGAGAGAAGAAGAGGGCATCTCTGCTCTCTGGGGACTGAAGTTATTGATGGCCGTGAGCCAACATGCAGGTGCTGGAGAACATAGGTCTTCTGGAAGAGCAGCTAATGCTCTTAACCACTGAGCTACTGCTGTAGCTCCCATAATCTTTGTTTTTAAATTTGTTTATTTCAAAGGTTGGGATGAAGGGAAAAAAACATGATACAAGAAAAATATTTAGGAGAATAAAAAAAGAAAATATTAAAGAGAATGAGAAGGAAAGTCATAGGCCAGGAGTGGTGGTGCATGCCTTTAATCCCACCAGAGGTCAGCAGTTCTCTATAAATTCTAGATTAGAGCTACACAGTGAGACTCTGCCTTTAAATAAATAGGTAAATAGACAAACACAATTAAAGAACAGACATGCTCAAAA
Source organism: Chionomys nivalis (assembly GCF_950005125.1). Lineage (NCBI taxonomy): Eukaryota > Metazoa > Chordata > Mammalia > Rodentia > Cricetidae > Chionomys > Chionomys nivalis. The sequence goes on from NC_080106.1 coordinate 37,724,955, forward strand.
GCATATAATCCAGCAATCCAAGGAGCTAAAAACATGCTCACAAAAGCCTACACCAGGACATACTGAGCAAGCTCTTCATGGATGCCCAAGCCTGGAAGCAGTTCACATCTTTCAGCACATACTGTACAGTCGTACAGTCTAGTACATCCATACAAAGGATGCATTACACAGCAGGGGAAAGAAGCGAGCTACCAAGCCAGGGACCAGTCTGCTGGCTGCTGGTGAAAGAAGCCAAAATGAAAGGCTGTATACTGTATGATTCCAACTCTAAGACATCTTGGGGAAAATCAAACTGAAGACCGGGAAAGAAGGACTGATGGCTGCCAAGGGTTGAAAGACAGAGCAAAGACTTCTTTGGGCAATGAAAACAATACTATAAGTGGATCCATCAGTTCCATAGAATGTAAAAAGTTCCCAGCAAATACTGATACATACCACAGGCCACTTGCTACCCAGATTCACTAACTGAACAAACAAGCCGTTCTGGCACAGAATGCCATGATAGGGACTAAGAAGGGGCAGGCCAGGGTTATAAAATTTTTGTATTTTCCAATCAATTTTACTATGAACTTTGCAAAGATAAATATAAATTCTACTGAAAAAAATTTAAACCATATTCTCTTCCAATTATTCTTTTCTTTAACACTCACTTGGGATTATTGTGAAAGACAGGGAAAAACAATAGTGTACTCCATTCACGGACCCTTCCAAAACCCCAGCAGATACCTGAAACCATGGACAGGCACATAAGTTTTGTCTCAGATTCATACACCCATGATAAATCAATTCATAAACGAGTTTTGTGAATATAGTGTCTCCCCCCCTCTTCTCTATAAATTTCTTTACTTAGCTGGGCATGGTGGTATGCACCTAGAATCTCAAAACTCAGGAGACAGAGGAATCTTGAATTTAAGGTAAGCCAGGAGACAGTTTTTTTTTTTTTTTGGTTTTTCGAGACAGGGTTTCTCTGTAGCTTTGGAGCCTGTCCTGGAACTCCCTTTTTAGACCAGGCTGGCCTCAAACTCACAGAGATCCACCTGCCTCTGCCTCCTGAGTGCTGGGATTGTTTTGTTTTTTTTTTAAACAATTTATTTTTATTTTATGTGTATTGGTGTTTTGCCTGTAAGGGGGTCAGATCCCCTGGAACTGGAGTTACAGACAGTTGTAAGCTGCCATGTGGGTGCTGGAAATTGAACCCCAGTCCTCTGAAAGTGCAGCCAGCCATCTCTCCAGCCTTTTTGGTTTCTTTTTTTTTGATTTGTGTAGCTCTCTTTGAACTCACAAGGTCTGCCTGCCTCTGCTTCCCAAGTGCAGTCTCCTCCATTCCCTCAGCTCAGCTCCCAGAATAGAAAACAAAATCTGTCATGCTTTTTATCTTTTTACTTTATGGCTTCTCCTCGGCGTCATTCCTTTATATTCCGTGACCATTTCTAAGTAAAATAAATGGTTATTTAGGGCTGCAACCCAAACATTTGAGATGGTAGTTAAATGGTTATCTCTAAGTAGTAAGCACAGTATGAACATACTGGACAAAGGCATGGTCCAAGTCCTGCCCAGAGAGAGAAATTTAACATGTTATCACAGGAATGTACAATTAAAAGCTTAGTAAATGTTTTCATCTTGGCAGTTTATGAGAGACGAAAGCTCAGAAAAGGGAGAAAACTATCATCTTTTTTCCTAGCTAAGTGTCTAGTGTCCCATACAGAGTATTCCACCTTTTTCTCAGCTACTGAGCATATACTGTTCCTTCTACAGTATACAATGGACTGTCCCCTACTTCCCTACTAAACTCTTTAGGGAGACAGTTCTATTTCCAACTGACCAATATGATATTGACAAGACTATACAATAAAATCTGCTGAAGGAATAGTCATAGATGGTCCATTAGTGAAACATTCCTTGGCTGTGGCAGAGATAAGTCATTAAAAAATAGAAGCTAAAGAACCAACAACTAGCCAGGCGATGGTGGCGCGCACATGCCTTTATCCCAGCAGGAGAAACCGTGTCTCGAAAAAACAAAACAAACAAACAAACAAACAAACAAAAAATCAACAAAACAAAGACCAGAAAGAACAGAAGCAGCAGGGCACCCGAACTGCCTTTGGGTTCACTGAGGCAAGAATTATCCAAAGCTCACCATGCAGGTGAGCTTGTTTTTGTCAGTTTCTTTCCCTATATCTGAGTAACTTGACTCACACAGAAAACCTCAAATTTATACACTCATTCACATTCACTTATGGCTAAATCTTGGATTCTTTCCAGTCTATGGCTGTATATTTCATACTCTAGGGCTCAAATTATCCTTTAAAGTTCTTGAATAAATTGGGGCTTGGAGACTGGCTCAGTCACTAACAGTATTTGTTGCTCTTGTAGAGAACGAAGGTTCAATGCCAGTACCACATGGTAATTCCAGTTCCAGGAAATGAAACGTCTACCTTCTAAGCTCTGTGGGCACCAAGCACTCAACATGGTACATATGTGCATGCAGGCAAACACTCACACACATAAAAGTAATTATATATATTATTAGTCATCTATTGCAAAGGTATTTTAATTTTTATTACATTTACTTGGAGGAAGTTGTAGTAGCCAATTCTTTTCTACCACATGGTCTCAGGGACAAGACAGGACTCCAGAAGCAAGTTTCTTAACCTGCTGAGCCATCTCACCAGCCTTGTTGCGGACTTTCCTCACCTTTCCAACTTCACTTCTAATTACATGTGATGAGTGAACATGCAGAAAAGCTGAGAACTTTACACATGTCTTTTATAACCTCCAAAAGAAATTTCACAAATAAACTACAGTAACCTACTACATTAATATATCAAATTTTTCTTTCATATTCTCAATCAGATAGCATCCTTTTTTTTAGTAAGTTTTTTGAGACAGGGTTTCTCTGTGTAGCCCTGGCTGTCCTATCACTCACTCTGTAGACCAGGCTACCCTCAAACTCAGAGATCTACCTGCCGCTGCTTCTGGAGGCATGTACTGCCACTGCCCAACTCAGCATTAACACAAAAATGGCAAACAAAATAAAAACATATCTGATACTTTAAATTTAACAACCAAATAACAGATGGATGACATTTTTTCTAAATATACACAATACTGTCTGCTGTGCCTATATTCCATACACATATATGAAACGATACTTCTCGGCACCCTCACAAAAACAGCCAGAATCATTCTAACCTGAAGTAGGTTTGGATCTTTAAGACCCATGGGCAAAGGAAAAGATTCATTTCCCTAGACAGCTGCTAGAGCTTGCTCATGTTTTAAATGCTTATAAATAATAGCACTATTTGGAGTGGGCCTACCTACTAGGGCAGGCTTTTGTAGGTCCTGGTCCCCACTCTGTCTCTGCTTCCTGATCCTCTGTAATATACGGAACCCCATCGTGTACCCCACTGACAGAACTCTGCCATGCCTTCTGTGGACTGTAAATCCAAACAAACTTTTCCTCTACAGTTGTTTCTGTTGGGTTCTGGGGTCACAACAATGAAAAAATAACAGTGTACTAACTGGGGGAGGGGTAGCTATATTTAATTTAATCTAGTTTCTATTTTTTAGAGACTGGTTTTATGTAGCCTAGTGTCTTACTCTTCTATTGCTGTGAAGAGACACCATGACCAAGGCAACATACAGAAGAAAAAATTTATTAGGAGCTTGCTTACAGTTTCAGAGAGTGAAGCCATGCTCATCATGGAAGCAAGCAAGTAAGTAGGCAGGCAGGCAGACAGGCAATGCAGGCACGTAGGCATGGCATTGGAGCAGTAATGAGAGCTTACATCTTATTGTCAAAATGGAGGGAGAAACTTCAAAGCCCATGCCAGTGCCACACCTCCTAAAACATCCACCAACTGGGAACCAAACATTCAAACCTATGAGCCTAGAGGCTATTCTCATTCAAACTACCAGACCCAGCTTCTAAGTACTGGGAATACAAGCATGTGCCACCGCACTTGGCTTTATTATAAAAATTCTGCAACACTAAAACTGAAAAGACATCCCATAATAACGGCCTTATTAAGTCTCATTAGTCGAAAAAAATAAATACTGCAGACTACTTTATATGCTAAAATTTTTACTAATGATAAAAATTATGCTCAATAGCTAGGTATGGATATACCCCCTACAATTCTATAAAGTGGGAATATCAGGAGGTCAAGATCACCTTCAGCTACATGGTGAGTTCAAGGTCAGCCTAACTATCCTATCATAAACAAAAACCCTCTGTGACTATCCTAACTTAAAACCAAATACTATCATCCATAGTAGCTTAGGGATCTAAATTTGGGCTCTGTATTGGTCATTTTTATTACATCATTCTGACTTCTCTCCATCCACCATTTGGCTTCTCTTCTACTTCAATACAGTCACTAAGAAACTCACAGAAGAATCAAACCCCCAATTCTGATGCTGGTTCTGAGAGTAACATGGGCTCTTACCTATTCTCTGGTTCATGTACCCACAATACTATTAATATTAGGAAGACTCTGCAGAGTCAATCTTTTCCCTTTTTTATTAAGAATTTTTTAAATACAATCTTCTCATTTTATATAACTATCCCTGTTCCCACTCCCTCTGCTCCTCTCACCCCACCGTACCCCTTACCCCTCATCCTTACCTCAGAAAGGGTAAGGCTTCTCATGGGAAATCAACAAACTCTGACATTTCACTTCCAGGCAAGACCAAGGCCCTGTCCCCTGTATCTAGTCTGATCTGCAGAGATTTCCTCATAGCAACACAACTATTAGGCTTCTCTGGGCACCTGAGCCTGCAAGGTCAGGTCTCACACTGACAGCTACATCATTGATTCCCAAGGCTGAGACCTCTGGAAAAAGACTGAAGAGTTACAGATTATTGTCATCCCAGCACCCCCAACTTCTAGGCAGCCTAATGTGGGGTTACTCAGCCTCCACAATCTTATAAGTTAAACTTTCTAATAAATGACTGGTCTGTCTGTCTGTATTCTATTGGTTCTGCCTCTGTAGAAACCCTACTACAGATCTGGTACAGGTGCTAAAACACTTCTGGAACTGGGTAAAGGGCAAGGGCTGGCAGAGGCTGGAGACACTAGCTAGAAAATGCTTCAGCTGCTGTGAGCCAGCACTAAGAACAATTCTAGTGGAGGCTTAGAAAACAAGAGCACCAAGAGCTCCATAACTGACACCAGCCCTTTGACTCTGGACTTCTCAGCTCCAGAGCTAAATGAAAGACACATCCGTTCTTTGCAAATAACCCTGTCTCTAGTGTTCTGTTACAGCATAAACAAGACACTACCTTCCTTCATTTTCAGTCCTACGCCTACTGCCTGTCACTCCATATACTTCCAAGTCCTGATGTGACTCCCAGACCTCAGCTCTCAAAGATCTTCTTACTGGGCTCACTCAGGCACAGGGTAATGATAGTATGTCTCAAAGACAGGTTCACCAAAACAGCAATCATTTAGCATGGTAGCCACCAACCATCCTCCATGTCCTTACAGACTGCCTTCCTCCTCCTCCCTATCTATATCTCACAAGGCACTTAATGGCAGGCAATGTACTGAGCCCCGTGTCAGGTCTTGGCCCAATCACTTAAGCTTTTTTACATCACATCTGAAAGCCCAGGGTCTTCTACTCTGAACTTAGCACTTTATGCCATCAGCTTGACTACTTACGTATTGAACCCTTTGCCTTAACCAGAAAATAAATTACTAAAAGTTTTAACAAACCACATTCCTTATCACTAATCTTTGTATAACAGAAATCATACAGTCCACAAGTTAAAAGTGCTTTTACATTTTTAAATGGTTGAAAAGAAGTCAGAATTACACTGGGGTGCATGAAACGCATATATAATTTGGCCTGGTTAGTTAGCTCAGTCGATAAGAACTGTTGCTGTTGAAAAGGACCCAGGTTCGATTCCTAGGCTCACATCCTCCTCCAGCACCAAGCATGAATGTGGTGCACAGACATATCTTCAGGCAAAACATTAATATATGTAATAGTAAAAATAAACTTTAGGAAAGTTTTTTTAAAGAAAAGTATATAATTCAGATTAAAGTATACATAATTTTTCCAGAAACAATATCCCCTGCTGGGGACTGCAGACCCTCAGACCCTGAATTTTGTGTGACCCCTTGCCTGTCGGAGTAAACAACTTGTGTTTGCAGCTGCTCTGAGCACAAGACCCTCATGAGTTCCTGATGGCAAGGGAGTGGTTTCTGGTGGGCATGCAGCTGAAAAATCCCAAGAGCTAGGGCATGGCCATTAGTCAAGGAGAGTCCTATATAAGCTGCCCTGGAACACAAGACGACATTCTTCTTTCAAGGATGACCTATGTCTGTCTGTCTGTCTCTCTCTCTCTCTGTGTGTGTGTGTGTGTGTGTGTTTCAATCTCCAGTCCCTTGCCCAACTCGCGAACTGTCCCATGGAAGACAGACAGAACGGTACAATCCCCCACTCCTTTCCATTTTGTCTGCTTGTTCCCAGCACACCAGAGTGGAGCAGCGGACACAGAGCCCACAGACCCAATAAAGAGTAATTATGTCTCTACAGTGAACATCTGCTGACCCCTGTCATCATAGGTCCTAGGATGTCTTCAGAAGTAATGTGGCAGACCAAGTTACACTGTGTTGCCTTCATTTCTGGAAGTAAAGAAAGTTGAAGGAGAGTGGCAGGTGTCAGAGTGCTACAGTAACATCTGTCAACATCCTTTGCTCTCCCAGCTTTAGTGGTACTGTTATTCAGTTATACACTAAGACTTAAGAAGAATTTAAATTTTATTAGTAGCTAATTTGAGAGTGCCAACAAGAATGTGACAAAACTGGAACCCTAGCGTCCTGCTACAGGGAATGTAAAATGGAACAGCAGCTGAAGAAAATCATGGCAATTTCTTGAAGAAAAACTGACAATACATAGGTACATAGCCCCAGTGAACTGAAAGTGGGGTATTTGTTCACAGCGGCACAGGCAGAACAACATCAAGTCAATCTCTGGATGAACGGTGGATGGATGAAAGATGAAATGAAACCTGAGGACACTGCCACGCAATGTGAAACGAGCAGGACGCAAAGGATAAACACTGTCTGATCCCAGCTATACGAGGTCCCTAGAGTAATCTCAGTAACAGAGATAACAGACAATTATAGCTACTGGGGCAAGAATGGAGGAGAGAATAAAGCTGTGTTTAATTGATACAGAGCTTCAGTTAGGAAGATAATTTCTGGAGATGGACAATGGGATAACATAAACTGTACACTTCAAATCGTTAGATTAATAAATTTTGTATAGTAAAGATGTGGTGGTTTGAATAAGAATAGCAACCAGACTTATATTTCAATTCTTAATCTGGAATGGAACTACTTGACAGGGATTAGGAAGCATGGCCTTGTGGAGTAGGTGTGGCCTTATCGGAGGAAGTGTGTCACTTGGGGTTTCAAATGCTCGAGCCAGGCTCAGTCTCTCTCTCCCTCCCCGATGCCTGGGGATCCAGATGCAGAACTCTCAGCTCCTCTCCAGCACCATGTCTGCCTCTGTCCTACCATGCATCCCATCATGAAGATCACAAACTAAACCTCTGAAGCTGTAAACCAGCCACAATTAACTGCTTTCTTTTATAAGAGTTGCCATGGGTCAAGTGTCCCTTCATAGTAATGTTTTTACTGTAATTAACTACAAGATTTGTCATTAATAAAACGTGATATAACCATCTAATGGATATGAAAAAAGACATGCTACAATACAGATAAACCTTGAACACACAAAAGCCCACACCCGGTATGATTCTATTACATGAAATGTGAAGACCAAGGAAATCCACAGAGACAGCAGATTCTTGGTTGCCATGGGCTAGAAGAGGGCAGAATTTCACTTGGTGATAAAATATTTTGGAACTGATAGTGGCAACTGCCACACAACATTGTGATTGTACTTAATGCCTCCATGTACCCAAAGCTGAGGCTAGTCTGGACAAGAAAGACCCTATCTAAAATAAAAAATATTAAAACTTAATTTGAGAACACAAAATTGCCATCTGACCCAACAGTTTTATTCCTAGATATGAACCCAAAGGAGCTGAAAGCGGAGTATCAAATATTTGTAAATCAATGTTTAGCATTATTCACAATAATCGACCAGTAGAAACAATCCAAATAGTGGGATGTGGTGGCACCCACCTTTAATCGAGCAGAGGCAGGTGGATCTCTGTGAGTTTGAGGACAGCCTGGTCTACAAAGACAGTTCCAGAACAGCCTGGGCTACACATAGAAACCCTGCCTCAAAAGAAAAAAAAAAAAAAACAGGAGAAAGAAACAACCCAAATATTTAAAAAGTAATGGATAATGAGGGTTTGGTAGGATACTTGCCTTGTACATGCAAGGGTTCAATATACAGCACTTCAAAAAAAATCAAAAAAAGAATATTCAATGGAATAGTATACTCATAAAAAGATAACAAAATTCCGATATATGCTATACATGAGTAAGCCTTTAACGTCTCTATTTATGCTAAGTGGGAAAAGCCAAACACATTCCTTGATCCCACTTTCATGACAAAGAGTAAGCAAATTTTAAACACTAAAAGCAGGAGAGGATTGGAGAGGAATATGGTTCATTCATTCTACGGTGTCTATTTGAGATGACAGAAAGTACTGTAGTTAGATAGTGGTAAAATTGAATAACAAGGGGGCTAGATATATGCTTTGCAGTTTAAGTGCACTGGCTACTCTTCCAGAGGACCCAGGTTTAATTACCAATAGTCACAAGGCAGTTCACTACCTATCTATAGCTGCAGTCCTTCTGCAGGCACTGCACATACATGGTAAACAACATACACGCAGGGAGAACACCCATACACATAAAATAAAAATAAGTTAAAATAAAGGTGTATAGTGATGTAAATGTGCTGAATGCCACTGATGATTTATCTAACAAGTTAAAGATCAGGCTCTGAAGATGGCTCAGTAGGTAAAGCACATGCTATGAAAGCATGAGAACCAGAGTCACCCACATAATGATCACTTACAAATTCCTACTCCGCCTTCCTGGAACAACCAAGACCACTGATTGCAGCCCCAGAATCACTGCAAAAGGAGCCTTGGCCTTAGATTCTGAACCTGCTTCTGACACACATCTGTACCAAAGGACCCCTCTATCTCCTTCAGCCTCATTTTCTTCATCACATGGACAAAACAAGCTGCCTGCAATGGAGACATGTGGCTTGAAGACAAGTGGCAAACATTAGGATTCTGGTCCTTGTAAGCACTTAGGGCTCCATGAATTCCACCAGGCCTGGCAACACATGGATTTTAAACTTCTATTCTGTAGCTCTATTTCTCAAATTAAGTTCTCATAAAACACCAAAATATCGAGCCGGGCGGTGGTGGCGCACGCCTTTAATCCCTGCACTCGGGAGGCAGAGGCAGGCGGATCTCTGGGAGTTCAAGGCCAGCCTGGTCTACAAGAGCTAGTTCCAGGACAGGCATCAAAGCTACAGAGAAACCCTATCTCGAAACACACACACACACAAAAAAAAAAAAACACCAAAATATCTAAGTGTTGACTCATATAAACAAATTCCCTTATGTCCTCAAAATGGCACAGGTACGAGTGTGCATGCACATGCTTTCTCTCTCTCAAACAAGTAAGAGAGAGATAAACCACTAATGTAAAATCTGTAAGTACAGACATCAAGGCACATTGCTCATGCATGTAAGTACACATCATGGCACATTACTATGGAAAGGACACCCGTCCTCCCTGGAGCAGCAATCACCTCCTAGAAAGCAAGAGTGTACCACACATAGTGTATAAACAGATCTGAAAATCTGTAGTCTACAAGAGCTAGTTCCAGGACAGGCACCAAAAACTCCAGAGAAACCCTGTCTCTAGACACATAAGCAAAAATAAGTACAACTCCATTAATATGAAATATACAGAACAGTCAAATCCATAGAAACAACACTGACTGGTGGTTGGTTGCCATGGGCTGGTGATTTTGGTGAGAAATGGAGAAGAAATGATTTTATAGCCGGGCGGTGGTGACGCACACCTTTAATCCCAGGACGCGGGAGGCAGAGGTAGGCAGATCTCTGAGTTCGAGACCAGCCTGGTTTACAATAGCTAGTTCCAGCCGGGCGATGGTGGCGCAGGACAGGCTCCAAAACTACAGAGAAACCCTGTCTTGAAAAACCAAAACAAACAACTTTAAAAGCAATGAAACTAAAACCAAATACAAATCATGGAAGAAGAAAACTTTGATGAAAGCAAAGCTTATTTCTTTAAAAAAAAAATTCATAAATTAGGCCAAGAAGCTAGCTCAATGGGGCTTGCTGTACAAGCTTGATGTCCTGACTTCAAAGCCCAGATCCCATGGTTAAAGGAGAAAAATGAACTCCCACAAGTTGTCCTATGATCTTCAAATGCATGATACGGCATACATGCATTCATGCACACACCAACACATCATATAGACTATAATAATGGCTGCTATTTAAAAAATGATAAACGTCTAGTTCACTAGGTTAGTGAAGAGAGGATATAAAAATTACTAGTAGTAGGGGCTGGAGAAATGATCTGTGCTTAACAGCACTAGTTGCTTTTGCAGAGGACCCTAGTTCTAGTTCTATTCCCTGTTCCTGCATGGTTGCTTACCTGTAGCTCCAGTTCCAGGAGACCTAATGCCTTCTTCTGGCCTCAGGCACCCATCTAGTGCCAAACATGCTTGAAGGCAAAACATTCACACACATAAAAATATTAAACTACTACTATTAACAACGAAAGGAGGCTGGAGACAGCTCAGCAGTTAGTTAAGAGCACAAGGTGCTTTCAGATCCCAGCACCAGGTGAAGTAAGTGGCTCACAACTGCCTTTAACTCCAGCTCCAGGGAACCAACAGCGTCTTCTAGACTCTGTGGATACAACACCCACATTCATAAAGCCATATATAAATACACTCATATACATACAATTTAAAAACAAAAAAGAAACGAAAGGCAAATAATCACTGCTGGTCCCACAGATTTGTCAGCCTAGATGAGACTTGCCAATGCTAAGAAAACATAGCTACAAATGCTAGACATGGTGCTCACACCTGCAATATCTGCATTTAAGAGGCTAAGGCAAGACAATTTATAATGGACAGAACCTTACTCCAGATATGCAAGGCTAGTTCAAACTTCAAGAATAATATCCATTACAGGAACTAAGAAAGAAAAATTCTATAATCTCATTGATATGCAAAAAGGGTTATACTAATTAATAAACCTTCACAAAAAAAAACTCAGTCAACTAGAAAAGGGAAGTTTAACTTGATTTTTTTTAAAAAAAAACTCAAATCAACAAATTATAAGTTAGGAATCAGATGTTTTCCCACCATTAAAGTTAAGAACAAGACGCTAAGCAGTGGTGGTACAGGCCTTTAATCCCAGCACTCGGGAGGCAGAGATACGTGGATCTCTGTGCGTTTAAGGCCAGCCTGGTCTACAGAGCAAGCTCCAGGACAGCAGAGCTGTAACACACAAAAAAAAGTCTGTCTCAAAATAAAAATAACTTAGGAACAAGGTAAGATGTACATTTCTACTGTCTTATTCAATGTCATATACTAGAAGTCCAGCTAAGGCAGTAAGAAAAATAATGGGAAGGAAGAAATAAAACTGTTGACTTCATGTCAGAATTAAGTTAAATAAGTCCAGAACTTGCTTATTCTATAAGCTTATAGTATCATTTATACAAGCACTCAGACAGAAAATCTAGTATGTAGAGGATCTGTATAAAACTCTATAAATCTTTGAAAGAAACAAGGATTTAGGGGCTAAAGAGATGGCTCAGTTAAGAGCACTGAACTGCACCATGGTCACACTTGCAATACTAGCAGAGATCCCAGCACCCACACTGCATGACTCACAACTGCCTATAACTCTAGCTCTCTAGAAAACCCAATACTCTCTTCCGGCCTACTAGGACACCTGCATACATGCATATCTCACAAAAAATAAAGATGGTTTTCCCTTTAAAAAAGAAAAAGAAAGAAGGAAAACTCAGTGTGGCCATTAAGTCATTTTTTTCCAGCTTCATCTATAAAATAAAAATAGAAAAGCTTGAATATCAAAAACCGATTCTAAAATTAATATAAAAAGACAAAAGAATCAATCAGGTAGTGGAGGTACACACCTTTAAACCAGGCGGCACTCAGGAGGCAGACACAAGTGAATCTCTGTGAATTCAAAGCCAGACTGGTATACAGAGTGAGTGCCAGGACAGCCAAAGCTACAAAAAAAAGTCTTAGGGAGGGGGAAAAAAAGACTCTAGAGGCTGGAGAAAAGGCCCAGCAGTTTAGAGCAATCTTAGAGAGGCCTGGATTCTATTCCAGGCAACTCACAAACATCCACAACTCCAGTCCCAGCGGATATGCATCCTCTTCTCACCTCCCCAGCACCAGGCATGCATACATGCAGCAAAACATACATAAAAAATTAAGTAAGCCTAAACGAATTCTAAATTCAATTCTAAATGCAGATCTTATACCTATACCTACACATAAAATCTTAAAATGAACCATAGACCATGATGTAAAACAAAAAATTATAAAATCCACTGGCACATACCAGTGGTCTTAACTTGGAAGGCTATCAAGCCATGCAAAGACACCTCCTGCTAAGTGAAAGAAGCCAATCTACATCGTGTATGAGTTTACTTATATGACATTCTGGAAAAGGCAAAACTGTGGGCAGTGTTGCTAGGGTTCAGGAAGAGAAGGAGAAGTTACTTGAGGATTCAGAGACTAGCCTGGACAATAAAGATACCACCAAAAAGCAATCCGTGCTGGATTTAATCCCAGCACTTGGGAGATAGAGGCAGGCAGATTTCTGTGAGTTGAGGCCAGCCTGGTCTACAGAGTGAGTTCCTAGACAGCAAGGGCTGTTACACAGAAAAACCCTGTCTCGAAAAACCAAAAATAACCAGTGTCTCATACCTGTAATCTATCACTTGGGTTGAGGCATCTTCAAGGCCAACCTAGCCCAGGCTAAATAGCACAACCTGTCTCTAAACAAACTAGTCAAGTCTCTAAACAAACTCGTCAAGAACAACTCCTTAAATGATAAGAAAAAATCTAGGTGTTCTTGGGTTTGGAGATGACCTTCTAGACATAACAGCAAAAGAACAAACCCTGACTACACTGACTTGGGGGAGGAGGTAATATAAACCACAGGTGGCAAGAAAATATCTTCAAAACCATTATCTGATAAAAAGTTGATATCCAAAATATGCAAAGTATTCTTAAAACTCAGTAAGAAAAAAAACCCAAATAAATTATGGGCAAAATACTAGAACAGATACTTTTAATAAATGTGTGTGAGTATGTGTGGTAGGGAGTGGAGGGGAAAGGGGGTGGCATAAAAAATAAAATTATCTTAGTCTAAGATAACAGAAACACATAAGCAATAAAAATGTATTTGGCTCATAATTCTATGAGCTGGAAGGATAAAGAAGGTTTAGTGTTAGCATATGCCTATAATCCCAGTGCTGAGGCAGAACTGAAGTGCAAAGCCCCTGGGCTATACAGTAAAAAACGAACAACTCTGCCTCATCTGGTGAGTCCTCTGCTCCCCTGACTGAGCCCCCACCCCATGGTTATAACAGCATATGAGAGGAAGAAAGTCCAACAGATCCACTCTCAAAGCAGCAATGTGAGAAAGCTAAAGAGGATGGCTCAGTGGGTAAGTGCCTGCCCTGCAAGTGTGAAGACCAGAGTTCAGAGCCTCAGAAGCCATGAAACTGCCACACAGGCATGGAAGCCTGCCTATAAATACAGCCTCAGAAGCCAGAGGCCAGGGAGTCCCAGAGCCCGCCTGCTAGTGAGACCAGCCACATCAGTACACTAAGGTTTGATGGAGAGACCCTGCAGCAATAATGTGGAAGATTAACTGATTCTCAGAATTAACCTCAGGCCTCCACATACACACATACATACATGCTTACACACACACACATACATGCATACTATACACTCATGAAAATGGAGAAAGGGAAAAAAGAGAACAATAACATCAATCTAGAGGGCAAGACTCTTATAACAACATTTATTATTAATTTGCTTCATCTTGAGACAGAGCCTTGGGCTGAGATGTATGTCAGTGACAGTGCTTGCCTAGCATGCAAGAGGCACTAAAGTTCAAAAGGCAGAGTCTTGCTATGAAGCCCAGACTGGTTGTTTTTGGGTGGTTTTTTTTTTTTTTTTTTTTTTTTGAGACAGCCTGTCCTGGAACTAGCTCTTGTAAACCAGGCTGGCCTTGAACTCACAATAATCCTCCCAAATGCTGGGATTAAAGGCGTATGCCACCACTGCCAAGCCCCAGACTGGTCTTGAACTCAGCACTTTCCTGTCTCAGCCTCCCCAAATCTGGCTATCTAATCATTTCTTACAGACCCCACCTCTCAACATTGATGCATTCAGATTGTGCTTCAGGCACATGAACTTGTTAAGGAAATGAGAGAACCATAAATTAAATTGTTATCACTACTCACTTACTAGAATAGCAGAAAGCCAAAATAATAACCTGGAACAAGACATGAAATAATAAGAAACCCCATTTTCTGCTTTATGAGTGAAAAATGATACAGCCACTTTGGAAGACCCCTCAGCAGTATTTTTACAAAAAAAAAAAATATTCTTACCACATAATCTAGCAATCATGTTCCCTGGTATTTACTCAAAGATACTAAAAGTGTGGCAATATAAAAACTTGCTCATGAAGTTTATAGCAGCTTAATGCACAAATGCCAAACTTGGAACTAACAAGATGAGTGGGTAAACAGACTGATATATCCATCGTGTTATTCAGCACTACAGAGAAATCAGCTTCGCCAAGCCAGGAAAAACATGAAGGGCTCTCAAAAGCGGGCTGCCAGTGAAAGGTAACATGAAGGACTTAGTGACAGCAACTTAGAATACAGCCTGGGGTGTGGCAAACTGTAGAGACAAAGAAAGAACTAGTGTTTGCCAGGTGTTTTGGAAAAAGGGGAATGAATAGGTGGAGAAACGAGAATTGAAGAATGGGCACTAGAACCATTTTGGCACACATTTGCCCAAGCTCTAGGGTCTGTAACACCAAGAGTGAATCCCATTGCCAAACGACTGTACTTAGCAACTGGTTCATCAAGTTCATTCTACTCGAGACATTAGTAATGGGGAAACCAGGAGCAGGGGGCACATGGAAACTGAACTTTCTACTCACTTTTTCCATAAACCTAAAACTGCTTTCCAAAATCTACTGAGCTACACATGCCTTGGGAAGGAGACAAAAAGGAAGAGATCTTCAGACTGTAAGAGTGTGTGTGTGTGACTGCCATCTTGCCCATGATTGACTGCTGCCTCCCCAAAGGAACTCCTGCACGCTCCTGAGGATACCAAAGCTAACTTAGGGCTGGGGACCTAGAGGCTGGGGTCCAGAGTTTCCTCAGAGTCTTGCTCCCCAAAGGCCACCCTGCTGACACAGACCTTGCTCTACTGGTGTAAGTGGTGGCCTTTAAAGTGTCTGAGGGGAAGGCGACTCCTGACAACTTTACTTCCTATAGGCATTCTTTCTAGGTTGCCTATGGGTTCTATCACCCTGAAATAAAGAATGACTTGTTACAAGGTTAAAAACAGCACAGACAAGGAAATATAATCTAAGGCTAATTTAAAGGAAAACAAAACAAGCACTGTTCCTGAATGCTGTGTGAAGGCTGTGTGAACTTTGTCTCCTGGGCACAGGCTCACAGGCAATAGAACTCATAAGGCTTCCCTTGGCTGCCACAGATCAAAAGCCAAGGCAAGGTGACAATGGGCAAAGGGCTTTCATGACATTTTCAACCACAGACCAAAAGCCACCGTGGGGAGAACTTCCTTCTCGTTTCGGACAGATGGACAGACAGAGGAAAGGACAGAGAGATACACACAAACACACACACAACTGAAGTTGAAAGTTCTCCCACCTCCATCCTCACTCACGCTGTACTCCAACAGAGAACTGTGCTCTCACGATGACCGATTCAGCCAGGGAAGGAGATCTTAGAAGTACCAGCTAACAAGAGAAAGAGCTCTAAGTAGAATATGAGCTTACAATCCTACTGCATTAATACCACCAGCCAACCACCATAAATGGCTACTAACATCACAAAAGAAAGTTATTCTTTTTTGCTGTTGTCATTCGTTGGTTATTGTCTCTCAACTTAGCCCTGGCTGTCCAGAAACCAGAACATGTATAGGCCACACTGGCCTTGCATTCAGAGATTCACCTGCTTCTACCTCCCCAGTGTTGGGATTCAAGGCACTTACTACCGAACTCAGCTGGTGTCAGATCACCCACTGGGACTCCACGGCTAGTTGTGAGCCACTATATGGATGCTGGGAATTGAACCTGGGTCTTCTAGAATAACCAATGCTCTTAACCACTGAGTCATTTCTCCAGCTCCCATCTGCCTTTTAAAAACATGTATCACTCACCTATAAAGCATTCATGAAAAAAGATCAAATTATGAATAGTGAAATTATCAAATTATGAAAAAAGTTCCAATTATGGATTTAAAGAAACTGTAAGACCAAACAAACAAACACTAAAGTGACTTAACAGAAATGCAATCAGAAAAAGCCAGACATCAGCGAAGTTTACAGAAAACAATCACCTAGAGCTGAGGAGGTGGCTTAGTAAGAGAGCTTACTGCCTAAGCATGAGAATCTGAGTTCAGACCACTAGCACCCCTGTGAAAGTCACATGTGACCCAGCATGCATGCCTGCAACCCCAGGACTGACAGAGCTAGGTGGCCACCCAACCTAACCAAAACAGTGAGAAACCCTAACTCAAAGAAATAAAGTGGAAAACAATGGAGCAGGGCACCATATGTCCTCTCTGGCTTCCCCACTTGCACACACAGGCACACAAGTCCAAATACATAACACACACATGATGCATCCAAAAATGTCATCTAAAGGAAAGAAAAAAAAACTTAATTTCTTCAACAAATTTAATAGAGAGGGAAACAGATGGCAGAGAAACCCATAGATTAAAAGATTTAAATAGCAGGGAAAGAACCATATTTGGATCCGGCTTTGAACAAGCTGTTTTTAAGAGGTTATTAAAGGGCAACTGGGAAGACAAACAGTGGATATTTCATTCCACTCAATGGCTATAGGTAAGCACAGTGGCCAACACTGGCAATTCCAACATTCAGGATGCTGAGGCAGGATTGCCAGGTATTCAAGGTCATAGTAAGACTCTTGTTCTGTCTCTCTCGCTCTCTATTAATTCATTACAAAAAAAAAAACCAACCACCAAGGGTAATGTCGTGGCATAAACTGACATAGTAAGACCCCACTGAGGAGTATACGAATGACACACACCCCCACAAAATAAAAAACTTTGAATAATACAACTAAGAGTAAAATCTAAGGAAATCATGGGAATTGAAACTTTCTCAATGCCAGGACGGAACATAGGACTTTGTTTTTTTTTGTTTTTTTTTTTTTTTTTGGTTTTTCTGAGACAGGGTTTCTCTGTAGCTTTGGTGCCTGTCCTGGAACTACCTCTTGTAGACCAGGCTGGCCTCGAACTCACAGAGATCCGCCTGCCTCTGCCTCCCGAGTGCTGGGATTAAAGGCGTGCGCCACCACCGCCCGGCAGGACTTTGTACATATAAGTAAGGCAAAGGGTCTCTTCTACCAGCAAGCTGCAGATTAATAAAACTAAGATGGAAGGTGGGGAAACAGTTATTCCTACAAGTCTAATAGGATCACAGCACAATGAGTTAGCTGTCTGAGATCATCTATTAGAAGAGCTGTACTACAGTGCTCACAGCAAATGCTGGAGAGATGCATGGAATCCGGACCCCTCATACAGGAACTTGGCATGATGCAGTCACTCTAAACCTCTTGACTGAAATCAAATGAAGAACGTAGAGGGGATCTAGGGAGACAGCTTAGTGGGTAAAGTGATTGCTATGCAAGTGTGAGGGCCTGAGTTTAGATAACAAAACAGTGGAAGGCAGGGCCTGCCTGTAACCCCAATACCAGCAGCACAGACGCTGACAGGTGGATCCTGGGGGCCAACTTGAAAACAAGGTGGAGAACAGTGTTGACCTATGACCTCCAAATGCACATGTATGCACCACATGTACACACACAAAAGAAGTATAAAAATGGGTAGGAGGTCCTTTAAACTAAACATGTACTTACCATATGGCACTTTGGGCATTTATTCCACCAAAATGGAGCCTTATGTTCACATAAAAATATGCACATAAATGTTTAGAGCAGCTTTATTTTAACAGTCAACAACTGGAAACTACTTTTCTGGACTATCCTTCAACTGGAGCATCCATACAATGGAACACTACCAGGGACAGAGGAATTACTGGCACATAAGGCAAGCTGAATGACACGCAAAGAAATTTCAGTCAGAAGAAAAAGCCTAAGTTACAGACGCTAGGATTCCATTTACAGCACATTCTCAAAAGGGCAAATTTGCAGAGATGGAGAATAGACTAGTGCTTGTTAAGAGTTAGGGACATAAAGGATGTGTGTGACTGAGTTGAGAGAATAGTTGTATCTTTTTGTTGTTGTTCCTCATGAAGGAAACATGATGAACAACCAAGATGAACCTAACCTAGTTCTGTATCTTGATTGTAGTGGTTGTTGTTAAGAATCTACAAATGTGGTAAAGCTCTACAGACATATGCATGTGAAAAAGGCAAAATATGAAACATTACAATTATAAAAATATTTAGTTCCCTGCTTCTCAATTAAACTAGTAATTGAGATGTTACTAAATGAAACTGAGCAAATAAAGCATGACAATCACTCTACTAATTCCTATAACTTCTTACTAACCTATCAATTATCTCAAAAGAAAAAATTAATGCAACTATATATATATATATATATATGAAGAGGTTAATTACAGTAACAAGTAGAAAAGTGTTGTTAAAGTTTCTGAAACGTGGTAATAATGGTTTCTATTTTCTTGAGCACGTCTACAAATAGGAAGCTGGGTGGTGGTGGCACACACCTTTAGTCCCAGCACTTGGGAGGCAGAGGCAGGCAGATCTCTGTGAGTTCAAGGCCAGCCTGGTCTACAAGAGCTGGTTTCAGGACAGGCTCCAAAGCAACAAAGAAACCCTGTCTCGAAGAAAAATAAAATTAAAAAAAACAAAAACAAAACAAAAACAAACAAATAAAAAAACTAAATAAGAAAGCAAACATTTCTGTACTAATTACAAACCACTATTTTAGGAGGGACTTGAACTAGAATTCTTATGTTTTGTTATTAAATACTAATGTAATCTCCAGGCAGCAAACACTAAGTGGCTCCAAGTTCAACTTTTCCCTAAAATCTTTAACTCAAATTCCTATGTGGTCCAGAGTTCTATATCTATACAATTTATCAGAATTTAAAGGTGATTGCAAATTGATGAAAAGCCTAGGTCAACGCCATCTTCAATACATAATTACTTATATGACAACCATTACGTGTAATCTTTTATTTACATTTACTTATGTATTTGTTTTCGGTTTTTTGAGACAGGACTTCTCTGTGTAACTTTGGAGTCAACCCTGGAACTCACTCTGTAGACTAGGCTGGCTTTGAACTCACACAGCTCCGCCTGCCTCTGCCTACCGAGTGCTGCGATTAAAGGCATTGCCTGGCTGGGTCTGGATCCTACGTGTGCAACTGACAGGTCTCAGTTACCTACATGAAATAACTACTTGTAGTATTAGGAGCTCAGAAGGAAGCAATGTTATAGCTTCCCTTAGTGGCACTGGACTGGGCAAGTGGCTGTCTTCCTTGAGTACTTTCTCAGACAACCTAAGAATTGTAAAAATGAGATAGACATGAGGGCAGTGAACAGGTAGGTATTCTTATACCTGCCGAAGCTGAGAAAAATCCTGGGTACTTCCTCTGTGGAAATTAGAAAAGCTGTTGTATGATTTCACACAGCTTTCTCTGCTCTCTTGACTGGTGGAGTAGCATGCAGAGGTGGAAACTATTTCAGGATCACATCTACAACACTACAGGACACTAATCACACACACATAGGTGTGGTGTGTTCTTGATGGGGTGATGGGCCATGGAAGACACTGTTTTTGAGGACTGGTGGGTCCATTTACTAGCAGCTGGTTGTATTCTTTTTTCTACTGAGCTGACTGAACAGCTCAGAGCCTCCTGAGAAATTGAGAGGACAAGTGTTCTACCACGGTACGTAGTATGTATCACTGGGCTACACTCTCAGGCCTCATATAGTACTCTATATGAAGAGTTGTTTCTATCCAGTGAATAGAAGGGAATTCATTCCGGTACGTAGTATGTATCACTGGGCTACACTCTCAGGCCTCATATAGTACTCTATATGAAGAGTTGTTTCTATCCAGTGAATAGAAGGAAACTCATTCATAAGAAAGGATTAAATGTAAGCTTGCCTTGCAAGAACATGAGGCATGTTAAGAACCAAGACTTCGGCAATTTGAGGAGTCGGGGTTCAAACTCAAAGTCTTAGAGGCACTCAGGGAGTTTAGTCAACCACTGGCACAAGAGATAGGGGACATAAAGGATAGCAGGGGACAGACAGTCTGAGTTCTAATGCCCTGTCCACAAGCTGTGTGTCCCAGGTCCCTATCTGGAGAGTTAATTCAGAGTCAAGGAACCATAATTTGCTCAACCAGCACACTTACCATTTAGTTAAATCCCAAGAACAGAAAAAAATGGTAAGAGTCACACTAAATGTAATGTCAGAAGTGTTATGTTAAAATTTTCACTGTGATTGAAAAATTCCATCCTATAGGGAAGCTCCTTAAACAAGAACATAAATAACTCAAAACAGCTTCAGGAAGTCCCTGAAACTGACCAGATTCACTAGGTCCCTCCCTTTCAGAGCAAACAATAAAACCTAAGAATTCCTCTTAGAAGCAGAGCCCAGTTGCAAAGATGACTTTGAGACCTGAACAGCTTCCTGGAGACAAACTGAGGCATTTGGGAAGGACACTATCTAACCTGTCAGTTGCCTGCAGGCCATGCAGTGTGCTCCAGGTTCCCAGGCTTTTTTGAGTTGTCACCCATGCTGGGGAGAGCTTTGGTGATACAGCTGTCTTTGAGTCATTTCTACTTTTATAAGTATAAGTAACCTTTCACTCACATTCCTTTGAGTAACCCCAATAAAACTTACAGTTCACCAAGTTGGACCTTGGCAGTATCCATCCTTTGATCTGTGAGTATCTGGGATGAGTAGACAAGTATGCTTTGCCTCCCCAGGGAAAGCTGTTACATAATGAAGAGTGCAATAATGAAAAGTACACTCAGAAATCCAACTGTTTAAATACATGCAATTTAAAAGCAAAACTAGGTTGGCAAGATGGTTCAGGAGGTAAAATAGCTTGCCATCAACCATGATGGACTGAGTTTGATACCCAAGACCCAAAATACCAACTCCCAATGTGTAATCCTATGACTTCCACTCCCTTACCTTGGCATGTGCATGCACACATGCACGTGCACACATGCAGGCACACACACACAAAATAAGTAAATATAACTTTTTAAGTAATAAAAAATAGTAAAATTCCCTTAAAGGCTAAGAAATAAGGCTGCATAAATAAAACAAAAATCATTCAGAACCAGAGTCTCTTAGCAAGCTTTCTTAGAAGTGTCTGATGTACCTCTCAACACTAAGAAGTCTCAGATTGAAAAATGAACTCCTAACTGCTGGTGTCTTCTTCTGGGAGTGGGAAAGAATAGAAGTCTGATGGTGTGATAAGCCGCTTAACAAGTTTACAGTCAGTTTTTAACAGTAATCCCTCAGGGAAATGAAGAGTCCTCCCTGATCCTTCTGAGGGCAATACAGTATCCGAAGCTTCTGTGTGAACTTTTTCAGGATTTACGTTAAACATTAAGGAGAAAAGAGAACAACTTCTGATCAGAGGCAGCCAGATTTATAATGTATCTTTTCTAGAAACAGGCAAGGGGCTTCAGTAAAATGCAGTTAGGGGCCATCCAGATACTAGTTGACACTGTTTCCCTAAGCAGAGCCCCTTCCTGTGAGACCAACCTAGCAGAGCTCTCAGCGTCAATCTGTTGTCACCAAACCACCAGTACATGCTTCACCTTGGAAAGGCTAACAGGATGCAACCACAAGTCTTTAATAAAAGGTGATGACCACGGAGAGCGCCCTTGAAGCTGGGCAAAAAAATGACTGAGCCCTGAAGGATCTCCTCTGGAAAATGAGGGCAGCTATGAGGCGTTCCCCAGCACCAGTCCTGACCACGTGACTGCATTTTTCCATAAAAGGTGGGAGTTGTAATAGTAGCGTACGGAGCAGACACCAGCCCACTATAGCACATGGAACCCACCAACTCATTTTACAGACCTTCAAGAAGGTGCATATGACTCTCTCCTTGCCAATTGGGGCAGACCGGAATGGGCGAAGCTAAGAAAGGTTTACACAGGATTACTAATTGATTTCCTGAGGCCTCTCTACAGATCAGAACCTGGAAATGAGAAGCAATTTCCAAGCTGATTTTCCATACTGGAGCTATGCAAACCACATCACAGTCCAAAAGCTTCATTTTATCAAAAATGAAAAGGAAAAAAAAAGAAAAAAGAAAGGAGAAGAAAGTCAGTAACCTAATCCAGACAGCACAGGGGTTCTTCCCAAAGGGAAACCAGGCTGGAAACATTCCCAGCTTATGTACATAATTCACTAGGGCTCAGGTAAGATTCCATTTTGTAAGAGCTGGACAAAGTCACTAGTGGAGCAACATTCACACACAGCACCACGGTCATCCCTAAATGAGAACCACTGCTGCCCTGCCACAGTGACAACTTCACAGTGAGAGGCTGCCAACCATGAACTCCTGGAAAGTTCTATCAGGGCTCAGAAGAGCTCACCATCTCTGCCAACCTAAACGAAGCTGTCAGTGCTTGCGTTCACTCTACAGTCCAGGCATTGCAAACCCAAGATTTTTAAATAAACAATCATGGGCCACAGGGTCAAGAACAAGCAGTGTCTTTCAAGGCTGACAAGATTCTTGTCGGGTATTGGGGGAGGGGAAAGAGCTTTCTGGATGTTTCTATTCTTGGCAAGAGGACCTCCCGGTCCTAACCATCTAAAGACGCAAGAACGAACGTTCTTAGGAAGTTAGTACTGGCCCAGGGCTAAGGGGCTTCATCTTAAGGAAGTGGTGATGGGGATCAAGGTGTGGGGGACAGGAAGGGATCAGCGGGCAGGCTGAACTCTAGGGCATGGGAGGAGACGGCGTCGGGAGAATGCATCGGGAAGGTATGGACAGTTAGGAGAGAAGGAAGGTGGGGATGACTACGGAAGGGAAGTGGACAGCTGAAGGGAATCCCCAAGAAAGCTCGGCCTAGGACCGCCAAGCGATGAAGGAAGGAATAACCACTGATGCTCTGGAGGAGGCCCTGCCGGGGTTCCTCCCCACCCCACCCCCAGGTCCCTGTGGGCGTGTGCCCCTCTGCGCGTGTGTGCAGACCCTCAGGGCAGGCCGCAGCGCCAGCACTTACCCCACGACTCCCTGGTTGTAGTTCCTCCGCTTCCACGGGGTCCCGCTGTACACGCCCCCGCTACCGTCCGCCCGTCCGCCCCCGGCCGCGCGCCCTCCGCTGGGCTGCAGCAGGCTGTAGTTGAGTCCGTACGTGCTGGCCTTGTTGTCGCGCTTCCTCTTGTTGCTGCTGCCCGAGGCCGGATCGGTGGGCTCGGAGCTGGGGAGCGCAGCCGCGGGACGCGGGGACGAGGGTGCCGACGGGACCGGCGACGCCGAGGGGCCTGCCGCTGTCCGCCGTGTCCAGGCCGCCGGCTGGTGGTGGTTGTTGTTGTTGTTGGTCGTCTCCAGGGGCAGGAAGTCCCGCTGCTCCGCGGGCACGGCGAGGCCGCCCAGCGGGCGCTCACCCGAGCGGAACATGCCGGCCGGAGACGAGGCCGTGCCGCCGGGGCTGCTGGGGCCGCTGCCGCTCCCGCCGCTGGCCGTGCCGCCGCTCGTGCTGCTCGTGCCGCTGCTGTGACAGTGGTGGTTGAAATAGAGGTTCCTCAGCCCTTGGGTCGTCTCCCAGATCTGCATCCACAGACTGTTGGACGGTCCGAGCTGCTCTGGCTGGAACCAGGCGATCCTCGGATCCATCAAACGGCGGCGGCCGCTGCCCCCGCCCCTCCCGGCCGCCCGCAGGGCCGCCGCCGCCGCCGCCTCAGGCGCACGCCCGGCCTCGGCCGCCGCCGCCGCCGCCACCCGGGTTCCGCCGCGGGCGGCGCGGTCGCGCAGGGAGCCTGGCCGGCGCCGGCGGCGTCGCTCCCGCCTTCGGGGCTCGCAGGCCCTCCCCCCTCCCTCCGCCCCTCCGCCGAGCCCCTGTCACCGGGGTTCCCGTGCAAATGGCGGCGGCAGCGGCGGCGGCTCCCGAGAAGGGCGAGCGGCGGCGGCGGCGGCAGCGGCGGCGGCGGGGGGACGCGCCTGCTCCGTAGCGTCCGCGCTGCTCGGCCCCGGGGCGGGGCCTCCGCCGGCTCCGCCCCTCGCTCCGCCCCGCCCCGCCGCCGCGGTCGCCCCGCCCCGTCCCTCAGCCCGCCGTCCGCGGGCGTCCCGAGGCCGCACAGCGCGTCACAGAGGCCGCGGCAGGCTGCGAGGCCGCAACCGCCCGGTCAAACGTCCCGCGCTAGCCTAGTCAGGGTCGTACGTACCTGGGTCTTCGGGCAGATCGGAGGCGCGCGCCGCCGCCCGGCTCCGGTCTCCCTGCGACAAACCCGAGGCGCACGAGGCGGCTGCCGAGTCCGCGGAAAGTGGCTGGTTTGCGCCGCCCCACCTCGCTCCGGACGGCCCGCTCCGCCCCTTGGTCCGGGCGCGGCCCCGGGACTCCTGACGGCGCGCCGCGCGGGCACTGGATGGGCGGGCTTCCGCTCAGGGGCCAGGCAAGCACGCGGCCGCACGCGCATCTCCGTTCCGGAGCGGTCTTAGAGGCACGCGGTGTCACGCGTCCTCTCATCACTGCCCGGCTCGAGGGTTACGCAGCACGGTTGCTCCAAGATGCACTTGCAGGCTCAGGGCCCCTTAACTTTCCTAACTAAGAAAACTCGAAGCCTTTTAAACCTCAAATAAACCGGGCGGTGTGGGGCCCGCCTTTAATCCCAGCATTTAGGAGGCAGAGGCAGGCGGATCTCTGTGAGTTCGAGACCAGCCTGGTCTACAAGAGCTAGTTCCAGGACAGGCTCCAAAACCACAGAGAAACCCTGTCTAGAAAAAACTAAATAAATAAATAAAATAAATAAATAAATACCTCAAGCCGGGCAGTGGTGGCACACGCCTTTAATCCCAGCACTTGGGAGGCAGAGACAGGCGGATCTCAGTGAGTTCGAGGCCAGCCTGGTCTACAAGAGCTAGTTCCAGGACAGGCTCCGTAGCTACAGAGAAACCCTGTCTTGAAAAACCAAATAAATAAATAAATAAATAAATAAACCTCAAATAACTCTACCATTGCCGTTAGTGGATGTTTTCCATAGAGTGGTCAACTGTGTCGCTTTCTTGGGGCCCGAAGAATACCCCACAAAAGGGGAATTTCCAGTACTTTAAATCATCAATAGTGAAACACTTGCTGCAAATTCCAGAACAAGCCCCTGACACGGGCTTTGGCTCTGTGCCCAGCTCAAGATCCTGGAAAGTTTAGGATTGTTGGTGTTTACTTATTTTGCAAAGGATAAAAATTTGTTTGCTACAGAATGAAGTATTGATTTTTTTTTTCTTGCTAAAAAAGACTACAATGTCCCCTGGCTGGGCTAATTGTAACCTGGTAGAGTGCTTTCCTAAAGCAAAAGAAGCCCTGCTGTTGATTCCAGATCTCCAGCGCCATAAAGACCAAGCAGGAGAATCAGAAGTTCATGGTCATCCCCAGCTATGTAGCTACTTGGAATACGTTAAGACCCTAGCCACAAAAAGCCTACTATGAATATCCACTGCTGAAGACATTGTTGAACATTCCTCCATTCGTCTCCAACTCCCTGTACAATACGTGTCAAAATACAAGTAGATACTCAGTAATTCAGCACTTCCCCGAATGTCTGCTAACACATTAATTAAATACTACCACCACTGGTATCTTAAATTTTTGTGCATTTTCATTTTTTTCAGTTACAGTAGCACCTACCAAAAGTTACTATTGATGTTTCAGCGATTTCTTCTTCCAGAAAACATTAAGGACTACTACAGTGTTACTAAAATGACCAAATGAGATAATATATAAAAGTACTTTATAAGGGCTGGAGAGATAGATGGTCAGCAGTCAAGAGCACTGGTTGCTCTTTCAGAGGTCCCAAGTACAATTCCCAGCACTCACAAGGCAGCTCACAACTGTCCAGTTCCAAGGGGACCTGACACTCACTCACAGACATACTTGTAGACAAAACACCAATGTACATTAAACAAAATATGAAATGAATAAAAAAGTACTTTATAGACTCAAGTGTGGCTGAGCTGCCATACTTACTGATCTCACGAAGCAGCTCACCCCGGGCCCAGCCCTGCCAGTAACTTAGCCACTTCTCCAGACTGTCAGCAGGTCCTAGAATGTCTGTCCTTCAGGCAGAGCTAAGTTAAATGACCTCAGAGAAGTTAGTCAACCAGGGCATTTGCCAGATTTCCACGAATTTATAGGCTGGTTGAGGAAGCAAAAAGAGGTAAATACATTCAATTAATTCAACATATATGTCTCAGGGGCTGGGTGGTAGTGGCACATGCCTTTAATCCCAGCACTCGGGTGGCAGAGGCAGGAGGATCTCTGTGAATTCAAGGCCAGCCTCTTCTACAAGAGCTAGTTCCAGGACAGGCTCCAAAGTTACAGAGAAACCTTGTCTCAAAAAAACAAAAAACAAAACAAAACAAAAAAAAGTCTTGGGCAAAATATATGCCAGGTTCTGAGGCTACGACAATGAACAATGCTGATAGAGTTCTTGCCTTCCTGGACCTTGTATTCCAGTGCGTGAGGCATACAAAGTCAGACACTGGTCAATGCTGTGGCGGGGAAGCAGGCTAAAGCAAGAGCATGCTAATTTTAGATGAGCTAACCAGGGAAGGCTGCTCTGAGGTAGTGATATTTGAGGAGGGACTTAAGTAAGAGACTGGGCTATGACCATTTAAGGAATGAATTATTAGACGGAGTAACAAGTCCAAAGGCCCTGAGGCAGAAATCTGCTTTGTGTATAACATAATAAGGCAATTTAGTTAAATATTGAATGTGTGGCATACAGTATATTCTGGAGGATTCCTTACCAATCATCCAGAGATGGCCTACTTGATAAAGTGCTTCCCATAACCATGAAGACTTAAACCTGATCCCCAACACCCACATAAAAAAAAACAAAAAACCCACAGGCATACTGGTTTCTGCTGGATATTCCAGCGCAGCTCTGTCAACCTAGCACACTTGACAGGCTCCAGGTCCTGATCAGAGATCTGTCTCAAAAACCAGGCTGAGATAGCAAGATGGTTCAGCGAAGCTGCTTGGATTCACTCAGTAGAAGGAAAGAAACAACCTGTTGTGGGAGCTACGGGCTGTGTTCCTGCCGCCCCAGCTCCTGGTCGCCTGGCTAGCTTATGCCCTGAAATAACAACACACAAACTGTATTCTTTTAAACACTGCTTGGCCCATTAGCTCTAGCCCTTACTGGCTAATTCTCATATCCCAATCAACCCATCTCTAATAATCTGTGTAGCACTAGTCTTACTAGGAAAGATTCAGCATGTCTGACCTGGTGGCTTGCTTCATCGCGTCTGCCCCGGAGAGGAGAGCATGGCATCTGTCTCTCAGAGGAGCTGCCCTGCATCTCCCCGGGAGAGGGGAGCATGGCGTCTGAGCTCACTTCCTCTTCCTCCCAGCATTCTGTTCTGTTTACTCCACCCACCTATGTTCTAACCTATGAGGGCCAAGCAGTTTCTTTATTTTTTAACCAATGACCTTCCTCCATCAACCACCTCCCTGAGTTGATCTCTGACCTCCACATGTGTGCAGTGGCACACACACACAAAGTAAAAAATGCTGCAAACACAAAATCATCCAGCCTATATACCTGCTAGAGTAGCATAAGACTAATTCCAGATACTTGGGAGACTATTGATGGAGGAGGGTCATCTGTCTATCTGTTGCTTTCATTGGTTAATTAATAAAGAAAACTGCTTGGCCTGATAGGTCAGAACATAGGTGGGTGGAGTAGACAGAACAGAATGCTGGGAAGAAGGGAAGTGACTCAGATGCCATGGAGCCAGCCGCCAGGTCAGACATGCTGAATCTTTCCCAGTAAGCCACTACCTCGTGGTGCTACACACATTAAGAGAAATGGGTTAACCAAGATGTGAGAATTAGCCAGAAGAGGCTAGATATAATGGGCCAGGCAGTATTTAAATGAATACAATTTGTGTGTTGTTATTTCGGGTGTAAAGCTAGCCGTGCGGGAGCCGGGTGGGATGAAAAGCAGGCCCGCTTGCCTCATCACTACAGACTGTATTACTCAAAAACAATCTAAAGTATATTGACAAAGAAAGAAAAAAAGAACACAGCTATTACAAACCTAGGCATTTTTCTCCATGCTCCAGAATCCTGTTTGTTTTCAGTGTGCTTTTTCCTGATGAGGGGAAAATGATGATCTGGTCATCTTAACTTGGAGGATTTGGTGAAGCACTAAAGTTCCACACAGTTCAAATTGAGTGGAGAAATGAAAGTTAGCCAAGAATCACACAAATTTAAATGTGTTTACTGAGTTATTGGATAAAATGGGAAATAACACATACAAACTGCCACATGATAATTTTGTCATTAATAATCACCATTATAACTAATTCTATGATTTTACGTGATTAAATTACTCATCTGGCTAATAAGAACTGTGAGTGACACCTATATGCTAATTAGTATCTTCTGTGTTTAGGCTCTGAAGCATTTGTTTGAGGTATTAATAATCTGAGACTTAGTCCCCATTTGACATACTTGCTCCCGTTAGTACAAAATATATACCAGCAATACACTATTTTTCACTTTCATAAATTAAGAGGATTCCAATCACAGAAATATTTCCCAATAGCTCTTCAAACTAAGGAACATAAAGGCTGGAGAGATAGATGGATCAGAAGTTAAGAGCACTGACTGCTCTTCCAGAGGTCCTGAGTTCAATTCTCAGCAACCACATGGTGGCTCACAACCATCTGTAATGAGATCTGGTGCCCTCTTCTGGCATGTACATATTAGCTGAACATTGTATGCATAATAAATAAACAAATCTTTACCAAAAAAAAAAAAAAAGCAATGTGAAAAATCCTTTGTTTGTTTGTTTTTGTTTTTTGAGACATGGCTTCTCTGTCCTGGAAATCACTTTGGAAACCAGACTGGCTTCGAACTCACAAAGATCCACTTGCCTCTGCCTCTGGGTGCTGGGATTAAAGGCGTGTGCCACCTCCGCCCGGCTGAAAGTCTGTATCTTATTGAAGACAGTCAAAATGTCTTCTACTATTCAAGAAACAAAACACAAGTTGCTTGCATCTCGGGGATCTTTGGTGTGTGGACATATTTCTGATGGCTAATTTTACATGTCAAATATTATTTCTGTGAGTGTGGCAGGGTGTTTCTCTCAATGAAATAAGCATTAGAATCAGTGACTGAGTCAAGCAGATGGCCCTCCCAATGTGGGTAGCCTCCCTCACCCAGTCTCATCATCCATTCATTGAGACCTGGATAGAAAAGAAAAAAAAGAAAAGAAAATTTGCTTTCTATGCCTGATTGCTCATACTGGAACACCAGACTTCTGCTCTTAACTGGGACTGAGGCCATCAGCCCTCTAGGTTTCAGGGATATAGCACTAGCTTGCCTGGACCACCAGGGTGGAGATGGTAGACCATAGGGTTTTTCAGTCTTTCTAAGCATATGAATCATTTCCTTATAATGCAATAAATTCATATCCTGCTGGGTTTTTTTTTTCTGGAGAATCACAACACAGACATTGGTGCGAAAAATGGCCCCAGAGCAACGGTCTGAGCGCTGGCAGAGAGGATGGGAATGCAGCCCGCGGAGCCTGAGGTCGCCGGTTCAAATCCCGGCTTGTGTCTGTGTGTGCTTGTGACATGCGCGCATGCGTCATCATAAATTGGAAAAAAAAAGTTTGAAGGCCGGGCGATGGTGGCGCACACCTTTAATCCCATCACTCGGGAGGCAGAGGCAGGCGAATCTCTGTGAGTTCGAGACCAGCCTGGTCTACAAGAGCTAGTTCCAGGACAGGCCCCAAAGCCACAGAGAAACCCTGTCTCGAAAAACCAAAAAAAAAGAAAGAAAAGAAAAGAAAAATGGCTCCAGAGAAACAGAATATTCATAGGGATCTCTGGTGTTAGCATTGGAACTCCTTCTTAGAAGAGGCTTCTTAGAAGGAGTTGGATTACTGGGGACATGCTCTCAAAGGAGATATTGGGAATGTATTCATTTTTAAAAAGCACCTGACAGAAACAAGTTAAAGAGGGGAGGGCTTGTTTAGGTTCCTGGTTTCAGAAGGTTCAGACATCATGCCAAGAAAAGCATGGTGAGAGGCAGGCAGATCTCTGTGAGTTTGAGGCCAGCTTGGTCTACAAGAGCTAGTTCCAGGACAAGCTTGATAGCTATAGTGAAACCCTGTCTCAAAAAAAACAGAACAAAAAACAAACAGGAAAAAAAAAAAAGAAAAGAAATAAGAAAAGCATGGTGACAGGATCAGCTCAGTCTTGGCCAGTGGGAACCTGAGGCAGGTGGTGACGTCACAACGGAGCCAGGAAGCAGAGAACAAGCAGGCCAGAACCAGAGGCCATAAACTCCAAGGTTCCATAACTTGCTAAAAAGCATCACCAGCTGGGGACAAAGTAAATGTTCAAATCCATAATAAATAAGCCTGTGAGGGGTATCTCACATTCAAACCATAATGGGCTCTGGCGTGTTTGTCTGTCTTACTTCTGTTTCCTGGTCACCAATGAGTCATGTGACTTTCTTCAGCTATATGTCTCCAGCATGATGATAGCATGATGACAGGCCTCATGACAGGCTCATGATGATAGCATGATGACAGCATGACCTCATGATGATAGCATGATGACAGGCCTCATGACAGGCTCACAAGCATTTGGCCAACTAGCAGTGAACTGACCCCTCCAAAACTATGGACAAAATAAATCTTCCCTCCTCAAAAGCTGATTATCTCAACTAATTCATAACACTAATGCAACATTACAAATAAGTCCTAAATGGGTTCCAGAATTTTTAGAATTAGTGTTTTTAGAATTATCTAGATCTGACTAGATAGAAACAACTCTGTCTAGTACGGTGGTCCTCAACCTTCCCAACACTGCGACCCTTTATCCAGTTCCTCATGTCGGAGCTGGGGAGATGGCTTAG
The DNA here is from genome assembly GCF_950005125.1 of Chionomys nivalis. Classification (NCBI taxonomy): domain Eukaryota; kingdom Metazoa; phylum Chordata; class Mammalia; order Rodentia; family Cricetidae; genus Chionomys; species Chionomys nivalis. The sequence continues at coordinate 37,756,354 of NC_080106.1, forward strand.
CAGTGAATAAGAGTACTTGCTGTTCAGGCATGAGGACTGGAGTGCAAATGCACACAACCCATATTAAAAAGATGGAGGCCTCTACACACACCTGTCACCCCTGACCTGGGAGGGTGAAGGGAATATCAAGGAAGGAGAATTCCTGAGACTTGCTATCCAGCATAGTCCAGGTTGAGTGAAGCACCCTGTTTCAAGGAATAAGACAAATAATAGGATGGGAAACCCCAGATCACCCTCCAGCCTCTCCTCTCACACATCCATATGCATATAGGGTGCACACACCAAACACATAAGGAAAATAATTCAGAAACCGAATGAGCGTAATTAACTTAGCTGTTTACTGCTAATGTGGTTGGACAATGCAGTACAAGTCAAGAATGCTGTTGAATGGGCTGGAGAGATGGCTCAGTGGTTAAGAGCACTGGCTGCTCTTCCAGAGGTCCTGAGTTCAATTCCCAGCAACCACATAGTGGCTTACAACCATCTGTAATGAGATCTGGTGCCCTCTTCTGGCCTGCAGGCATACATGGAGGCAGAATGTTGTATACATAATAAATAAAATCTTTGAAAAGGGGCTGGAGACATGGCTCAGTGGTTAAGAGCACTGGCTGCTCTTCCAGAGGTCCTGAGTTCAATTCCCAGCAACCACATGGTGGCTCACAGCCATCTAGAATGAGATCTGGTGCTGTCTTCTGGCCTGCAGGCACACATGGAAGAAATGCTGTGTATATAGTAAATAAATAAATCTTGAAAAAAAAAAGATTTTAAAAAAAAAAAGAAAGAAACAAATGGTTTAAAAAAAAATCTTTGAAAAAAAAAGAATGCTGTTGAATAGCAAAACTTCCTGGGGAGACACAACATACACATCTACTCACCCCCCATAGGATGGCACAACACACCAAATATGGAAACCATCAAAGTTCAACTTGGTGAACCAATGAGTTTTATTGGAGTTTACTTACAGGAACAAAAATGACTTAGAGACAGCTACATCACCAAGGCCCACCCCAGCATGGGTGACAGCTCATAATATCTGGGAAACCTGGAGCACACACTACAGGCAGCCCAGCAAGATGGACAGTGTCCTTTCTAAGTGACTCTGGTCTAAACTTCCAGGCAGCTGGGCTGACTTCTATTTCTTTCAAGTAGCTGGTCTGATCTTAGCGTCTTCTTCCCAACTTTGTTTCTGTCCATCTGAGAGGAACTCTAAGTTTTTATAATTTATTATGGCAGGGAGGGGCCTAGTGAATCTCGTCAGTTTCAGGGACTTCCTGAAGCTATTTTGAGTAGTTTACCTTCCTTTTTAAAAAGCTTCCCTGAAGGATAGAATGTTTCAATCTCCGAGAAAACTGTTTCATTACACTCCTGTCTCTCTGACTCTTACATTCTTTCTGCCCCTCTTCCTCAATGATCCCCGAGTCTTGGAGATGGTGGCTATAGATGCCCACCTATGGTTATTAAGTAAACCACCACGTCAAAATATTAGTCACTTGTTCTCAGGATTTTCACCAATGGTTATGAATTAAGGTTGACAACAACATTGGTCTATGGGGCTGGAGAGATGGCTCAGTGATTAAGAGCATTGCCTGCTCTTCCAAAGGTCCTGAGTTCAATTCACAGCAACCACATGGTGGCTCACAACCATCTGTAGAGGTCTGGCGCCCTCTTCTGGCCTTCAGGCATACACACAGACAGAATATTGTATACATAATAAATATTTTTAAAAAAATCTTTAAAAAAAAAAAAGGCTGGGCGGTGGTGGCGCACACCTTTAATTCCAGCACTCGGGAGGCAGAGGCAGGCGGATCTCTGTGAGTTCGAGACCAGCCTGGTCTACAAGAGCTAGTTCCAGGACAGGCTCCATAGCTACAGAGAAACCCTGTCTCGAAAAACCAAAAAACAAACAAACAAACAAACAAAAAAACAGTAGTCTATGGGTATAAACACATGCTTAGAAGACAATTTGGCAGGCACATCACATTTATCTTATAAAAAATACAAGTTACTTTCACACTGGGACCTATGACCTTCCCAGCCACAGGTTTTTTTGTCCTGGCTTATAATACCAAAGGTGAACTCTTTTGTGTGTTGGGTTTTAATAAATGAGAAGACTTAGTCTTACCCACGATCGCCAAGCCACTATTGCATGAGCAGGCATATCCTGCATAGCATGTTGGTGTCTCACCATGTAGGGTCCACAGAATGTTGGTGACAGTTCTCCATCAGCAGCCTGCATGGCCCCTTCTGACACTATGAAAGCCAGCTAATAGAGTAAGAGCTTCCATTTCAGTCCCAGAATAATTCTTCATGTTTTCTCTCCCTCTCTCTCTCTCTCTCTCTCTCTCTCTCTCTCTCTCTCTCTCTCTCTCTCTCTCTCTCTCTCTCTCGCCTACAGCACCCGGTATTCCCAGGCAGTCTCCCATCCAAGTACTAACCAGGCCCGACCCTGCTTAGCTTCCGAGATCAGGCGAGATTGGGCACGTTCAGGGTGGTATGGCTGTAGACTAATTTCTTCATGTTCTATAGTCAAAGCATGTAATATGGTGTCTTCAGCAACAGAATCTTATTGTCTAGTTTTTGGCATACAATCAACAGCAGAGGTGGCCAGGAAGTGGTGGCTGGGCGGTGGTGGCATGTGCCTTTAATCCCAGCACTCAGGAGGCAGAGGCAGGTGGATCTCTGTGAGTTCAAGGCCAGCCTGGTCTACAAAGTGAGTTCCAGAACAGCCAATGGTACACAGAGAAACCCTGTCTTGAAAAAAACAGCAATAGTGATAGCCTTCATGATATGGGGACCCTCAGGGGCTTCGGGGACCCTCACAGGGAGGTGGCCTAACCCTGGCACTGGGGTTTTCGTTCACTAACCTTATCGTTTCTAGGGATGTCCTTTTTTACCCATGTAGCATTTATTTTGGGTTTTGTTTGTTGTTTGTTACACTTAGCTTAGCTCCAGTAGGGCTGTAAGGGTAAACGGAAGTAACATTGTACCTGATTGTCTCTCCAGTGGTTTTCCAAATCTGCAAAACGCTCTGAGGTTAATCTACTTAACAAAACCTTCTCTAGAGGATGAGCAGGAAGACAAGGCAACATCTGGAACCATCATCCCATAACAGACAGTCGGGTTAGAAAGACAACCTTGGTAAAGCACTCTGAAAGTGTGTTGCCGCCGGATCTCAGGAAGTGCCAGGTGATCCCAGAAGTTCACCCAGACAGTGGTGGCACACCTGGCATTTGCCCGATTTTCATGAATTCACTGCCTGGTTGAGGAAGCAAAAAGAGGTAAATATTCAAACTCAATTAGTTCAACAAATATGTCTCGGGGGCCAGGCGGTGGTGGTGCACCACGCCTTTAATCCCGGTACTCAGGAGGCAGAGGCAGGTGGATCTCTGTGAGTTCGAGGCCAGCCTGGTCTACAAGAGCTAGTTCCAGGACAGGCTCCAAAGAAAAACCCTGTCTCGAAACCAAAACCCAAACCAAAACAATACTAAGTCAAACAGGAACAATATCTAATACAGCAGGGAACGGTTCCACCCATTTGTAGTGATTGCTTCCTCCACAGATCAAGGTCAGTTCGAAGCATGCATAGGAGGCACTCACCTGACTTTCTCCCAGTAATCTTCAGTCGTTCTTTCTGAGCCATCATGTTTCTGTATCCTAGACCTCTTTCACAGGGTCTCCCTGTACTTCTCCACACCGAATAAACGCAGTGGGCCTGGCTTACTCTGCTCAGATCAACTCAGGGACAAAAGCGAATGTGGCTCTGCTTTCCCCTACAGAAGTTGCTGTCTCAGGGCTGAAGAGATGGCTCAGTGGTTAAGAGCACTGACTGCTCTTCCAGAGGTCCTGAGTTCAGTTCCCAGCAACAACATGGTGGCTCATAACCATCTGTAAGGAGATCTGGTGCCCTCTTCTGGCGTGTGGGTGAACATGGAGGCAGAATGTTGTATACATAATAAATAAATCTTTAAAAAAAAAAAAAAGAAGTTGCTGTCTCCTCGGGTCAGAGTGGCCCTGAGTTGGCACCGTGGCTATAGCCTCCTCATTCACTATACCTAGCTGTCACAGTAGTTCCTGAGGGAGAAAACAATCTCTACCCCTAGAACAACCGTTTTCTGGAGGGAAATCTACCCATCTATATGTTGTATTTTCCTCTTTTTCTACTAAAGGTCAGACTTGAAGGCTGTCTTCTATTGTTTTTAACACCTCTTTCTCCTCCTCCTGTTTATTTAATATACTTGTCAAGTCAGAAGCTAACTGGGAGGATGCTAGTCTCTTCTTTTTTTTTTTTTTTTTTTTGTTGTTATTGTTGAGACAGAGTTTCTCTGCATCTTTGGAGCCTGTCCTGGACCAAGCTAACCTCGAACTCATGGAAATCCACAATCCACCTGAGTGCTGGAATTAAAAGTGTGTGCCACCACCGGCCAGCTTCATCTCCTTTTCTTGTAATTGTTCCTTTACAGTGACAAGTTCTGCTTGGCCACCATCTCAGCCTCAGATGCATTTCTAACCACACACAGCAGAGGCCAGGCAACTGCTGCCATTGCTTGCTGACGATCTTGACCTTTGGATGTGCTAATCTCAAGGAATGCAAAATTTCCTTGAAACTGTCAGCTGTTCTCAGGGCTTCTCCCTATTCACTTGGTGGACCCCACTCATCAGGCAGGCATGACACCCCACACCACACAGATGGAAGGATGCCATCCTGGATTCCTTCCACAGACACTACTAATCCTGATGGCTCAGCCTTAGTTGCATGCCTTGCTACCAATAGCCAGAACCATGAACTCACTCCTCCCCAACTCATCTTTGGTTCTGTTGTGTCCCTGTTCAAGTGTCAATTATGTTGTATAACAAAACTTTTCCTAGGGAGATGCAACACACATGTATACTCCCCCCAGAACGGGAATCCATGACAGGCTAAAATATGAATCCTGCCAAAGTTCAACTTGGTGAACCAAGGAATTTTATTGGATTTACTTACAGGTAAATGGATCAGGGGTTACTTACAGGAGCAGAAATGACTCAAAGACCACCGGGCATGGGTTACAGCTCACCAAATCTGGGAAACCTGGGGCACATTGCACAGCCTGCAAAAAGCTTAACAGGTTGGACAGTGTCCTTTCCAGGTGCCTCAGTTGATCTAAACCTCTTCCAAGAAGCTTCTCTGGTTTCTGCTTCTTCTAGGCAACTGGTCTGGTCAAAGTCTTCTTTGCAGTTTGGCTTGTCTGAATCTTTTTGTCGCTTGGTTTCTTTGTCTCAGAGACCGACTCTCAGCTTTAATTGCTTACTCTGGCAGGGAGGGACCTAATGAATCTGGTCAGTTTCGGGAACTTCCTGAAGCTATTTTGAGTGGTTTACCTTCTTGTTTAAAGAGTTTCCCTGCAGGATAGTTTGTTTCAGTCTAGGAGGAAAGTGTTACACAACAGATGCCCTTAAGAACTCAAATTAACAGTTTCCAAGATAAATGACCTAGCAGGGGTTCCTAACCTTCCTAACCCTGCAACCCTTTAACATAGTTCTTCAAGTTATGGTAAAACCCCCCCAAGCATAAAATTATTTTTGTTGCTACTTCCATAACTACAATTTTGATACTGTTATGAATCATAATGTAAATATCTGATATGCAATCCCTGTGAAAGGATTGTTCAACCCCCCCACAAAAGGAGTTCCAACCTACACGTTGAAAACCACAGATCTACCCTGAAGAAGACCTACCTTCTGTTGGTGTAGACCTGAGACTACCACAAATCAAACGCTGGACCTTGTCCTGTGACTGGCTGGATTCTGAAGCACACTGAATTCCCAGCCTCCCAAGATGTGGCCTATTAAAGTGAGGTGACTGATTGGAGAAGGAACAGGCTGCTGTAAATTGAAATGTGCTTGTGTGGAAGGAGCTGGAGCAGGAGCGTTGAGCCTGAAACACTGAGTCTTTATCACCAGAGGCCTTTCCACCCGGAGCAGAAACAGTCCTCGGGCCCTCGTGGCCTCCCTACCGACCTCCTTATCCTTAGTTCAGGCGAGTAGCTGAGAATGCTTGAGAGAATCTGGAATGACCCCCCCGTGAGGCAGATCCCGTCCAGGACCCTACTCACTCTCTGCGGGAACAGCTCTCACCTTCCTCTTCACTTCCAGGCCTAGAAGTAGACTGCAGTCCCAGAAGCCACGAAAGGTGAAATAAAACATACAAACCAGGAAGAGATGTGCCAAATTTCAAAACAAAACAGACGCTTGAGCTTACAAGTAAGCTGTTCATAGACAGAAATGGAGGAGTGTGTATGACAATGGATACTGAGAGGGTGAGACAAGACCATAAGAGAACGAAGTTGAACGTATTCGTATGGGCTCACTACACAGAGACTCTTGCCTTTCTCTTCCTTCCTGTCTTAGTCAGGGTTTCTATCACTGTGAAGAGACATCATGAGCACACCAACTCTTATTCTTTTTATTTTATTTTTTTGTTTTTGGTTCTTTTCTTTATTTTATTTTATTGATTTTTATTGAGCTCTACATTTTTCTCTGCTCTGCTCCCTGCCTCTCCCCTCCCCCTTCATCACAGCAACTCTTAGAAGGAAAAATATTTAACTGGGGTGGCTAGCTTACAGTTTAGAGGTTCAGTCCATTATCATCATGGTGGGACATGGCAATGTGCAGGAAGACACGGTGCTGGAGAATAAGCTGAGAGTCCTACATCTTGACTTGCAGGCAGCAGGAAGTGGTCTGAGATATTGGGCATGACTTGAGCATATGAGACCTCAAAGCCCATCTCCACAGTGACACACTTCTTCCAACAAGCCACACCTACTCCAACAAGGCAACACCTCCTAATAGTGCCACTCCCTTTGGGGGCCATTTTCTATCAAGACCCCCTTCCTCTTTCTCTTTCTTTCTACATGTGCATGAGGGTACATGAATGTATTAGGGGTTAGATCTAGGACTTTACATTTGCTAGAAAAGCTCTCTGCCACCAACATACATCCTTCAAGCCCATTCTACCTTCTGCATTACAGTTTGAGGAGTTAGAAAATGCTGTTTGCTTGGGTGACTCAAACATGGACCAAAATGAGTCCTAGATGTAGCAATGCCTCAGTTTACCATAAAGGAAAACACTGAAAGACCTAGAGATATGAGAATGTTTGGCACAGGCAGGTTTCACAGGTTTCAAAGGAACCCACACTGTAACAGCACAAAAGAGTATGGCAGTACTGAAAGAAACAAAGTTGTGGAGATGTCCAGCATCCTTGAAGGACTCTGTATTTGCTCTTCTCTACAAACTAGAGCTTCTAAGTCAGGCTATCATCACAGAATTGGGAATCTTACGTGTAGTGAGCACAGTTGAATTCCTCCTTCCTATCCAGGTGCCAGTTTGGACACTTGACCACCTAAGATGAAGTAGTTATGGCTCCCATAGCAGAAAACAGTCAAGACATTTATCAGGATATTGGGACTCACACAAGACCTTTAGTCTTGGCTGATAGATCCATGGTGTTCCTAGATGTAAAATAGGTTGGCTGTCCCATCCTGCACAGCTCTAGAGATTGACCTGACTAAGACTGCAAAGGAATAACGAAGATACATCCAGAGACACACAAAAAGCTGGGATAGGATGAACTGGGCATCTGATGAAGTTCAGCACCCCAGACACTCAGCATGCTTATCACATTCAGAGAGGAACAATGAGGCAAGTTTAGCAGTCTCTGTAGGGAGCAGTCTTCAGGCTGTGAACAAGCTGGGGGAGAAAGCTACAGTGGACATTTTCTGCACACACTACCAACCAGAGGAAGGCCTCACCTGAGGAAGGCCGTGATACTCGGGTCCTTGGCGTGGCCGTGCTCGTGTTAACAGTGCATGTCCTCTCTGGCCTTCACGTCTCCCTACATGGATGTCTAATTATTAGAGTCTCTCTTGATCTGGATAAGCAGGAAAGTTCTAGATGAAATAAGCACAAGTCTAGCTTGGAATCATAAGTACATGAAGTATAGCCCCTCAATGAATCCTGGACTTCAGCCAGTTTATAGACCCAGAGGCCCCCTGACCAAAGTGGAGAGCTGCTCCCCTTAAGGAAGGCACCATTTCAACTGAAAATCTGGGGGCTGGAGAGATGGTTCAGAGATTAAGAACACTTGTTGCTCTTGCAGAGGACTTGGGTTCAATTCCTGACATCCTGATGGCAGGTCACAGCCGGCTGTAACTCCAGTTGGCATCAGGCCTACCGATGGTACATATATACATGCAGGCAAAACACTTATACACATAGAATAAAATAAATAAACAAACTGACATTTTACATTATAACCTTTTCTCCAGCCTTCCTCAAAAAGATCTATGGTCTTTTGTCAGGGAAAAAATTAAGAAGATAAAAATACATGGATATTTCTGGATTGGTTTAAAAATAAATAAATAAATATTTTTGCATTCACTGAACCTTTGCTACTCTAGTATGCCACCATGTATCACCATGGCCACCAGTGAGGGGAAGAGCTACCAGAGGTCAGGTCATCAGTGGACTCTTAGTTGAGATCTGCCTCATAGCTGACCTAGTTGGGCCCTTAACCCATCTTGTTATTTTTCAGCTCTAGAATGCAAAGTTGAAATCGACACATTCAGCACCTACTAGAATCCTCACATTGATTCCCATTCCTGTGAAGAGATGGTGGTTAGGGCAGGAAAGCGCAAGCAGAAGCCATTAGAACTGCCTCAAATTAAGATAACAGTTTTAAAAAACAACCCTGGGCTGAAGAGGTGGCTCAGAGGTTAAGAGCACAGGCTGCTCTTCCAGAGGTCCTAAGTTTAATTCCCTGCAATCACATGGTGGTTCACAACCATCTGTAATGAGATCTGATGCCCTCTTCTGGTGAGCAGGCATAAATGTAGACAGAATACATAATAAATAAAAATACATTTTAGCGGGGCCATGGTGGTGCACGCCTTTAATCTCAGCACTTGGGAGGCAGAGGCAGATGGATCTCTGTGAGTTCAAGGCCAGCCTGGTCTAAGGAGCAACTTCCAGGACAGGCTCCAAAGCTACACAGAGAAACCCTGTCTCAAAATACCAAAAAAACCAAACAAACAAATAAAAAAAAAAAAAACCAAGCCGGGGCTGTGGTGGCGCACGCCTTTAATCCCAGCACTCTGGAGGCAGAGGCAGGCGGATCTCTGGGAGTTCGAGGTCAGCCTGGTCTACAAGAGCTAGTTCCAGGACAGGCTCCAAAGCTACAGAGAAACCCTGTCTTGAAAAACAAAAAACAAACAAACAAAAAAACCAATATAATTTTGGCCGGGCAGTGGTGGTGCATGCCTTTAATCGCAGCACTCAGGAGGCAGAGGCAGCTGGATCTCTGTGAGTTCGAGGCCAGCCTGGTCTACAAAAGCTAGTTCCAGGACAGGCTCTAAAGCTACACCGAGAAACCCTGTATCAAAAAACAAAACAAAACAAAAATTAAATCTTAAACTGGGAGGTGGGTGGCACATGCCTTTAATCCCAGCACTTGGGAGGCAAAGGCAGATGGATCTCTGTGAGTTCGAGGCAGCCTGGTCTACAGAGCGAGTTCCAGGACAGGCTCCAAAAGCTACAGAGAAACCCTGTCTCAAAAAACCAAAATAAATAAATTATTAAATATTAAAAACAAAATGAAACAACAACAAAAAGCAATTCCAAGCCTACTACTGACCTTGGTAGAGACTGATCTCCTAGCCAGGGCCTTCAAGGTGCCATGTGACCTAAATTGTCCCTCAAGAACTGAGTGTGTCTTGCCAAGCCTCACAGATTGATCCCTAGTACCCACAGGATACAAAGAGAAATTTAATTTCTCTCAAGTTGTCCTCTGAACTCCACATGCATGCTGTGTTCATCGCGTACTCACACACATAAACGTGGACACAAAATAAATGAAATGACTTTAGGGGCTGGAGAGATGGCTCAGAGTTTGAGAGCGCTTGTTCCTCTGGCAGAGGCCAATGTCCAGTTCTGAGCCCCTCATGATGGCTCTTGACCATCAGCAATTTCAGTTCCAAGGGATCTGATGCTCCAAACTCTATGAATACAGTGCAGTCCATACATGCAGGTAAAACATTTATATACATACTACAAAATAAACACACTATTTTCCAAAAGATACTGTTAAAACAAACATGAAAAAAAAGGCTATGGGCTTGTGAAGTAGTTCAGTGGGTAGAGGCACTCGCCACCAAGCCTGGCGACCTGAGTGCTGGGATTACAAGATTATATCTCCATGTCTGACAGGAAATAAAATTCCTTTCAAGAAAAGACATGGGCCAGGCGGTGGTGGTGCACACCTTTAATCCCTATACTCCTAATCTACAAGAACTAGTTCCAGGACAGGCTCCAAAACTGCAGAGAAACCTCCAAAACTGTCTCGAAAAACCAAAAAAAAAAAAAAAAAAAAAGGAAAGAAAAAAAGACATGGTAAATGTCATCTTCTAGATTTTTCCAGACTTACTTTAACGTATGATTTAAGGTGAAATGTGGAGTCCTAAAGTGAAAATTTTCCATTCCTTTCATACAGCTTTACCAGTATTTAGTAATCTATAGTCATAAATTAATGTACACGTTTTAATGAAAATAATTGCATGATGTGGCATTATCCCTTCCTTTTTTTTTTTTTCTTTTTGCTTGGTGGGGCAAGATCTCACATAGCCTAGATTGGACTTAAACTCACTAATATCTGAGGATGACTTTGAGCTCCTAAGCTTCCTGCCTCTAGCATCTTGTTAATTTATGATTTGTTTTATTTTGCTCTGCTGGGGACTGAAGCGGGACCTTATGCTTGTTAGGCCAGACACTCTACCACTGAGATAAATCCCCAAATCCCAGCACCAATGTTGGGATTATGAGCGTGCACCACCATGCCCAGGTTGCAGCTGTCTGTTTCACTGAAAGATGTACTATTTTGGAAGACGGTTATAACTTTAAACTTAATATCCATTTTTGTACAAATTCTTGACTGAGAAAAAGGGGGAAAGTGAAGCTGCCTCTCTGAGACAGCCTTGTGAAAATCGTTTCTGCTTCATGTCTAGAGCTGTTCTGGAAATCTCAAAAATGACTGGTTACTCCTTTAAAAGTATTCATTCAAAAAAAGAAAACTGGATTCTTCCTATTTTATTTTATTTATTTTTTTCCTTTGGTTTTTTTGAGACAGGGTTTCTCTGTAGCTTTGGAACCTGTCCTGTAACTAGCTCTTGTAGACCAAGTAGGTCTCAAACTCACAGAGATCCGCCTGCCTCTGCCTCCCTAGTGCTGGGATTAAAGGCGTGCGCCACCACCGCCTGGCAGGAATCGCCTCCTAAACACTAGAGAAGGGACTGTGTTTCCTGCTTCCATTCCTAGCAAATGGAAGTAAGTGAAGTCAGCTGCTCCTTAATTCAAAAAGAATTTGTTCATTTCATGAATATTCCAGAAAACATCGAAATTTTGGGTGACTGTGTTCTGTTAATTAAGATTCCTATGCAAGATTAGAGAGTATAAAAATACACACTTAAGCAAAACCACTGGAAACTACTTGCTGATAATGTTTCACCCTGCATTAAAAAGGGGAGAAGGGCCCAATTAAGTGGACGAAACAGTTCCATTAGAGAAAGTATCTTGGGGGCTGGAGAGATGGCTCAGTTGTTAAGAACGCTGGCTGCTCTTCCAGAGGTCCTGATTTCAATTCCCAGCAACCACATGGTGGCTCATAACCATCTGTAATGAGATCTGGCGCCCTCTTCTGGCCTGCGGGCATACATGGAGGCAGACTGTTGTGTACATAATAAATAAATCTTTAAAAAATAATAATAAAGAAAGTATCTCTCTTATTGAGCAAAATTTGAGGACATTCCCCCTCTATGAAGACATGACTTAAGTTGGGTGTGGTGGTACATTCCTGTAATGCTGTCATTCAGGAGTGGGGGCAGGAAGACAGGAGTTCAAGACCAGCCTTGGTTATTTGGCAAATTCAAGGCCAGCGTGGGCTACTGGAGTCTCTATCTCAAACATGTTATGTTTTTTTTTTTTTTTTTTTTTTTTTTGGTTTTTCGAGACAGGGTTTCTCTGTGGCTTTGGAGCCTGTCCTGGAACTAGCTCTTGTAGACCAGGCTGGTCTCGAACTCACAGAGATCCGCCTGCCTCTGCCTCCCAAGTGCTGGGATTAAAGACGTGCGCCACCACCGCCCGGCCTCAAACATGTTAATAAAACAAGCAAAAAATGAGCCAGGCAGTTGTGGTGCACACCTTTAATCCCAGCACTTGGGAGGCAGAGGCAGATGGATCTTTGTGAGTTTGAGGCCAGCCTGGTCTACAAGAGCTAGTTCCAGGACAGGCTCCAAAGCTACAGAGAAACCCTGTCTCAGGGGGGAAGGGGGAAGCAAAAACGAATGACCTTTTTGTTAATTGTTAAAATAGTATATACTTTTAACTCAAGGAGGTAGGAAGTGAAAATAGCATTAATGCTCAATGTAACAATACATGCCTTTAATTCCAGCACTCGGGAGGTAGAGGCAGGCGGATCTCTGTGAGTTCGAGGCCAGACTGGTCTACAAGAGCTGGTTCCAGGACAGGCTCCAAAGCTACAGAGAAACCCTGTCTCGAAAACTCCACGCCCCCCCCCCCAAAAAAAGAGGACCCAGGTTCAGTACCCACGTGGCAGAGCACAGGACTCTAACTCTGGTTCTAGGGGATCTGACACCTTTTTCTGATAATGTAGTGTATTTACATATAAACAGTCAAAACACTCATATACATAAAAGTTTTTTAAGGAAATTAAGATTTTGCATTCAAGGGCTGGAGAACTGGCTCAGCAGTTAAGAGCACATACTGTTCTTGCAGAGGACCTGAGTTGAATTTTCAGCATCGGCGTCTGATAGCTCACAGCCACCTGTAACTAGAGTTTCAGGGGATCCAATGACTTCATGTGACCTCCAAGGGCCCATGTACATTCCCATGTCTCCCTCCACATAAACACAATTAAAAACAAATCTTTGTTTTTGTTTTATTTTTGCTTTTTGTTTTGTTTTTTGAGACAAGGTTTCTATGTAGTTTTGGAGCCTGTCCTGGAACTAGCTCTTGTAGACCAGGCTGGCCTCGAACTCACAGAGATCTGCCTGCCTCTGCCTCCCCAGTGCTGGTATTAAAGGCGTGCGCCACCACCGCCCGGCTTCAGCTTATTTTATTATTTATTTAGTTGGTTAGTTTTTGTCACAAAGTCTCATGTAATTCAGGCTAGTCTTTAACTTGCTAAGCAGCAGCCAAGAATACCTTGAACTCCGGATCCTCTTGCCTCCCTCTCCTAGGTGTATGTTAGTTAATTTTTTGTTGCTGTAGTGAAGTAGACTTAAGAAACGGAGTTCATTATGCTGGAGAGGATGTGGGATAAAGGGAACACTTCTGCATTGCTGGTGGGAATACAAACTGGTACAGCCCCTTTCAATGTCAGTGTGGTGATTTCTCAGAAAATTAGTGTAAAACTTTAAGACAATTCTGAAGCCATTTCTGAGAATTCTGAACCCTCTCAGCCTCCGTGCCTTAGTGGTTCCCTTCTTCCCCTGGGAACCAAGGACCTAACAGCTACACATGCACGTATGGTCTCCAGAAATTGGTGCAAGATAGCCTTTAAGATGTTGACTCAGTTCCTAAACAATTACCCATACACGTATGTTTTGATTCAGTCCCCTGGGAAACGGGGTCAAAATGACCTCTTACCTCATCTGATCTGGCAACAGCTCTCCAGCCAATTATTGGGAATAGCTCTTTCAAATAAGCCAATCATAATAGTCAAAGAAAAACCCCCCTTGCTTCTGTGGCCTTCTCCTTTAAAAGTAGCCTGTACCAGCTATTCAAGATCTCTCAGCTTCCCGAATGCTAAGGAAGCCTGTCATGACAGAATTAATAAAATCCTCTTGCTTTTGCATCAGCTATGGTGTGAGGGGTGGTCTCTGGGGCAACTCCTTCTCAGTGTTTAGACTCTAGGGTCCAACATTAGGAAACAACCATTCTCAAGACCCACTAATACCACTTTTAGGTATATATCCAAAGGACGCTCAATCATGCCACAAGGACATGTGCTCAACTATGTTCATAGCAGCTTTGTTTGTCATAGCCAGAACCTGGAAACAACCTAAATGCCCCTCGATCGAAGAATGGATTAAAAAAAAAAAAGAAAAACGTGGTACATTTACACAATGGAGCACTACACAGCTGAAAAAAATAATGACAGCATGAATTTTGCAGGAAAATGGATGGAACTAGACAACATTTTGAGTGAGGTGACCCAGACACAGAAAGACAATTATCACATGTACTCACTCATAGGAGGTTTTTAAACATAAAGCAAAGAAAGCCAGCCTACAAACCACAATCCCAGAGAACTTAGACAACAATACGGACACTAAGAGAGACTTACATATATATAATATAATAGAAGCAGAAAGTAGAAAAAGACAAGATCTCTTGGGAGCATGGGGACCTTGGGGGAGGACTGAAGAGGGGGGTGGGAGAGGCAGGGAGAGGAGCAGAGAGAAATGTAGAGCTCAATAAATATCAATAAAAAAAGAGGGGGAAAAAGAATCAGAGTTCAACTTAAAAAAAAAAAAGAAATGGGGTCATTTTCATTACAGTTCCATGACCGCAGAGATGGGAGCAGGAAGTTGGTTAATCACTACAACTTGCTCTGTAGACCAGGCTGGCCTGGAACTCACAGAGATCCGCCTGCCTCTGCCTCCCAAGTGCTGGGATTAAAGGCGTGCGCCACCACCTCCTGGCCCAAAAATAAACTTCTGAATGGGTCATAGTGTGTTTAAAAAATGTACACAGGCCTAAGAAATAAGAAAATAGGGATAGGTAGTTATAAAAGAAATAGTTTTAAAAAATAAAACAAAGTCTTTAAAGAGACAGTAAAAGTAATATAAAAGTCACATAAAGATGGAAAATACACAGAGTCTGGCTTATGTATACTATTTTGTTTTCTTTGAATTTTTTGACTCTTAATGGGCTAACTGCAGAGAGACATTTGATTGTGGGGTTCCTAAGCTAAACCAACATAAAGGTATCTTGACTTCAAAATTTGAGTCTAAGGATATGTGACTTTGGAAAAGAGGTTCTGCTTTTGTTTCCACAGAGAATGGAAACCTGTGGATTCCTTCCAGGCTATTATGGTTTGAAGTAACAAGATCCACCCCCTAAAAGTCTCCACAACACCCTAAAAATACTTTGCCCAACAAACAGCAGAAAACAGTTTAGAGAAAAAACTACACCCAAATTCCCCAAATAATTGTTTATAAATGTTTATTTTCATTTTAAAAAGGTTGGTTATAAATGGTTAGTGGTCACAGTCAATTTCTAGAAAGAAGATAAATAAGAGGAATATGTTATAGAAATGAATACACTGGTATGGACTTTGATTTATCGATACAAATTTCAGGTCAATTTTGTTATATGCATATTTCTACTCTTGTTTAAGGTATTATGTTTATACAGTTTATTTAAAAATGCAATGTATAATTAAGAAATACAGATTGATAGTCATCTATAGTAATCAAACTTTTAATTATATTAGGTTTTTTAGATATACAGAGATATATTTCAGTTAGATAACCTTCAACACTTTAAAGACCTATAAAATACGGTATTTAATATGTTTTAAGAACTTAGACTTTTCTTGACAGTGAGACATGTCTGCTTCTGGCAGCACTAATTACTTTAGAGAGCTTGATGGGCATTGAAGAAACTCATTATGGAATTTGCCTTCAAGGTAACAAGGCTAGCCATTTGGGCAAGAAACAGTTTTTGCCTGAACTACTTGATGGTATGCTGTATAAACTAGACATGCAGGACCCACAGAAAAATGTCTGCTGAACTTGCCAAAAGAAGGTGAGATAGTCCTTTAGGGTTCCTGCTTCATAAAAGAATCTGCCAGACATTCTGCAGGACACAGAAGAAAGTGACTGACAAACTGCCAATATAGGTGAAATAGTCTTTGAAATTTCCTGCTTCATGAAAAAGTCTGCCAAGTACTATGGGCCTGTAGGCTGAAGATGGATGCCCAAATGTTACAGAAGAACTTTGGTTGACTGTCCAGGCAGTGAGATGTCTGTGTCTAGAATTTTGGAAGTTGCTTACAATGTACTTCCTGTTTACTTAGGTAATACTATATCCTTCAGGGGTCTTTGATGGAGATGAAGAGTTATAGCTTTCCTTAGTTATGATAAAAGATAAATTAGATATGAAACTTTAGACTCACAAAGATAAAATAGATGATAGAATATTTTCTTTAATTTTTCCAGACACAAACAGACTAGATATTGTAACTATAATTCTTGCCTGATACCTGTTTTGTTTTATATAATTTTACGATGTTAAAGTTAAAACCTTCTTTTTTTTTTTCTTTTTTTTTTTTCTTTTTTTTTTTGGTTTTTCAAGACAGGGTCTCTCTGTGGCTTTGGAACCTGTGCTGGAACTAGCTCTGTAGACCAGGCTGGTCTCAAACTCACAGAGATCCACCTGCCTCTGCCTCTCCAGTGCTGGGATTAAAGGTGTGTGCCACCATCGCCCGGCTTGTTTTTTTTTTTTTTTTTCGAGACAGGGTTTCTCCGTAGCTTTTGGTTCCTGTCCTGGAACTAGCTCTTGTAGACCAGGCTGGTCTCGAACTCACAGAGATCCGCCTGCCTCTGCCTCCCGAGTGCTGGGATTAAAGGCGTGCGCCACCACCGCCCGGCAAAACCTTCCTTTATATTTAGACAGAAAAGTAGGGATGATGTGAGATTTCTCCTTTGTATGCTATGAATATGTCTTATTACCATTGGTAGTGAAGCTACATTGGCCTATGGCAGGGCAGAATATAGCTAGGTGGGAAAACTAAACTGAATGCAGGAAGAAAGAAGGCAGTCATCCAGATGCCATGTAGCTGCCAAAGGAGAGAGATGCCAGTCACTGACAAAACAAGACATGTAGAAAATGAGGTAATGCCACAGCCATGTGGCAATATGTAGACTAATAGAAATGGGTTAATTTAAAATGTAAGAGCTGGCTAGAAATATGCCTGAGCCATCAGGCAAACAGTGTTGTACTTAAAAAGTTTCTTTGTGATTATTCGGTTCTGAGTGGCCAGGAAATGGAAACAAAAGTGCAGTCTTAGCCGGGTGGTGGTGACGCACGCCTTTAATCCCAGCACTTGGGAGGCAGAAGCAGGCAGATCTCTGTGAGTTCGAGGCCAGCCTGGTCTAGGAGAGCTAGTTCCAGGACAGGAACCAAAAGCTACAGAGAAACCCTGTCTCGAAAAAAAAAAAAAAAAAAGTGCAGTCTTGGTCTACATTGGTCTAGATTCTTTCTAAGAGGTTTTTGTTTTGTTTTTTGTTGTTGTTGCTGTTGTTTTTGCTTGTTTGTTTTTTGTCTTTTGTTTTTTTGTTTTTAGTTTTTTGAGACAGGGTTTTTCTGTAGCTTTGGCGTCTGGCCTGGAATTAGCTCTTGTAGATCAGGCTGGCCTCAAACTCACAAAGATCTGTCTCCTCTGCCTTCTAAGTACTGGGATTAAAGGCATATGCCACCACCACTGGGCTCTTTCTAAGATTTTTTACTTGATTTTATGTGTATGTGTGTTTTGCCTGCCTACTTACATGTATGTGTGTCACATGAGTGCCCGGTGTCCTCAGAGTCAAAAAGGGCATCAGAGCCCCTAGAACTGGATTTACAGATGGTTGTAAGACTATATGAGGATTCTGGGAATAGGTTTTCTATAATGCGATAATAGGTTTCTCCACCAACAAAGAAAGCCAGATGAAGCCAAATTGAAAAAGTAAAAGAGCAGGTGTTTTTTTTTTTTTTTTTTTTTTGAGACAGGGTTTCTCTGTAGCTTTTTTTGGTTCCTGTCCTGGAACTAGCTCTTCTAGACCAGGCTGACCTCGAACTCAGAGATTCGCCTGCCTCTGCCTCCCGAGTGCTGGGATTAAAGGCGTGCGCCACCACCGCCCGGCAAAAGAGCAGGTTTATTTGAACAAAGCAACTCTTGTATTAAAGATTCCAGCCCCTGGTTGGAGAAGTCACATGCCCAAATCAAAGCAGAGAGCTTCTATACCCTGTTAGTCAAGGGGTGAAAATGTTCCTCCACATTCTGAGTTTGTGCCCAAGTATGATCAAAGGCTGACTGCTTTAGGCGGGTCTTGGGCTGCTGGCGACTTCAGGGAAGAAGCTGCTGCAGCTGCCAAGAATGCAGATCTGGGCACTGGGCTTTTTGGAGCCTTTTCTTTGTTGGAGATTTTCTGAGAGGGTGGAGTTTGGAGAGAGAGGAATAGGGCTTTCTGGATCAAGCAGGAGTGAACTGGGGTTCCAGCCAAACACTTAGAAGCTATTCTGATCAGCTGATAATGTCCCCCTTTTCTAAAACACATGGGTTCTTCAGGATGTGGGGATTGGGCTGGGAGTTGGCTCAGCAGTTGACAGCATTGACTGTTCCTCCAGAGGACCCAGGTTCTATTCCCAGTACCCACGTGGTGACTCACATTGTCTGCAACTCCAGCTTCAGGGGATTGAGGACTTCTTCTGGCCTCTGAAGGTATTAGGCATACATGTGGCACACACACATACATATATACAAAATACCCATATACATAAAACAAAATAATGATGAAGAAATTATGCGTGGTATCTTAGAGCTGAGTTGTGCTTGCTGCATTGACACCACACTTTTCAAAACATGAAAAAGGAGCGACGAGCTTTTTGTTGCAGGGACAAAAACCTTAGAAACAGAGTCTATATTTCTTTATTTGGTCTCTAACTCATTAAAAAGAACATCACTGAGATCAAGAGGGCAGCAGCTTCCACATGCAGTCTTTCTTCTTTGGCAACGGTTCCTGGGATGAGTCAGTAGTGCCCTTGTCTTTCTTAGGAAAATCAAGCAGAACACTGACATGAGCTTCTGCGGTTCTTCCTGAGCCAGCACTGAGGACCAGAGCTTTGGCATGGGCCCTGCTTCCATTCACTGTGAATTCTCGGTTTCCGTTTTCCTCCTGGATCATCCTCTTTTTAATTTTTTCTTTTTCTTCTTTTCTGTATCATTTTCACTCTTCTCAGGTGAAGAAATTATGTGTGGTATTTGTGTGTCAAGGCTCAGGAGCTTTAAGAGAACCACTTACTGCTTGCTTCTTGGGATTGACATGTTGAAGTGTTATGGGAATGGGATTCTTTCTGCTTGTTTGTTTTTGTTTCTGTTTTTTGAGACAGGGTTTCTCGGTAGCTTTGAAGCCTGTCCTGGAACTTGCTCTGTAGACCAGGCTGGTCTCGAACTCACAGAGATCTGCCTGTCTCTGTCTCTCAAGTGCAGGGATTAAAGGAGTGCACCCCTACCACCTGGCTTGTTATGGGATTCTTAAACTCAAGACAGAGGACTTAAAAAAATAGATTTTTTTTTGTGTGTGTGTGTGTGTGTGTGAGAAAGACACGTGTGAGTGTGTACCTGGAAATGTCGTGTTTGTGGAGGCCAGAGGACAACCTTTGAGAGTTAGTTCTCGCTCCATCATGGATTATGGGGGTTAAGTTTACACCATCAAACAGCAAACATCCCCACCCACTGAGCCTTATCACTAGCCTGTGAAAAATGAATTTTCTTAAATAAAAAATTGGTTTTAGCTGGGAAGTGGCAGCACATACCTTTAGTATCGAGGCCAGCCTGGTCTACAGAGTAAGTTCCAGGACAGCCAAGGCTACACAGAGAAACCATCTCAAAAATAAATTTGGTTTAGTATTTCATACGTAAGTACTATTATTTAAATTATATCCACCCATTTTTTCCCCCGCTTCAATTCTTCCCATGTTCCCTCAATTCCCTCTCAAATTCACAACCTACTGTGTGTATGTGTGTATAATCTGTTGAGTTGTTTAGTGTTGCTACTACACACGAGTTTAGGGCTCACCACTTGGTACTGAATAACCTCAGGTTTGTCCCTGGAGAAAACACATTTCCCAGCAGCCACGGATTGCTTATAGCTCTTCTTCTAGGTAGGGCTGTGTTCTTCCACCCACACTGGCATGTCAACAGTGTTGTCATTATGTAGATCTTATTCAGGCAATCATATTTGTTGATTTCATGAGTGTGGCATCCCTGTCATATCTATATGACACAGTCTTGCCAACTCTCCTCTTTGATTTCCTCTGAGCCTTAGGTATAGGTGTTGCAGTGTAGATGTGCCCTTGCCTGGCACCCCGCAGTCACTTACTCTCTTCATTTTGACCAGCAGATAGCTCAGCAGGTAAAAAGAACTACATACATTAGTTATTAGTTAGTTTCCTATTGCTGGGATAAAACACCTTGACAAGGCAACTTAACAAATTGGTTCTTTTGGGCTTATAGTTTCAGAGGGTTAGGGTCTATAATGGTGGGGACAGCAGGAGACAGATGTGATGTCTGGGGCTAAAAGCTGAAAGCTCACATGTGAAATGCAAGCAGGAAGCAGAGAGAGCTAACTGGGAATGCTTTGTGGCTTTTGAAAATTTGAAGCTTGCTCACAATGACACACCTCCTCTACCAAGGCCACTGTGGTAGTCTGAAAGTAATTGGTCCCATTAAGCTCACAGGGTGGCACTATAAGGAGGTGTGGCTTTGCTGGAATACATACGCTCTTGTTGGAGTGATGTGGGGTCCCCTTCTGTATGCTGTGAATATGTTTTATTGCCATTGGTGAATAAAGAAGCTGCTTGGGCCTATGGCAGGGCAGAATATAGTCAGGTTGGAAGAGATATAGCAAGAGAGTAGGCAGAGTCAGGGAGAAGCCACGTAGCCACCATAGGAGACAGACACCGGACACCTGAGGGAGCCTTACCAGTAGGCCACAACCACGGCAATACAAACTAATAGAAATGGGTTAAGATATAAAAGCTAGCCAATAAGAAGTGTGAGCTACTTAAGGTCCAAATGAGGAGCAGAAGGAGGGAGAACATGAGCAAGGAAATCAGGACCACGAGGCGTGCACCCACCCACTGTGACAGTGGAACTGATCTATTGGGAGCTCTCCAAGGCCAACTGGACTGGGACTGAATAAGCATGGGTTGAAACTGGACTCTCTGAACATGGTGGACAATGAAGGCTGATGAGAAGCCAAGGACAATGGCACTAGGTTTCGATCCTAATACATGAACTGGCTTTGTGGGAGCTTAGCCTGTTTGGAGGCTCACCTTCCTGGACCTAGATAGAAGTGGGAGGACCTTGGACTTCCCGCAGGGCAGGGAATTTGGACTGCTCTTCAGTATCGAGAGGGAGGGGGAATGGACTGGGGGGAGGAGAAGAGGAGTGGGGATAGGGGGAGGGGAGTGGGGGGGAGGGGACAATATGTGGGAGGAGTGGGAGGGAAATGGGAAACGGGGAGCAGTTGGAAATTTTAATTAAAAAAGAATTAAAAAAATGAGAAAAAAAAATAAGAAGTGTGAGCTAATAGGCCAAGCAGTATTGTAATAATAGTTTCTATGTAATGATTTTCGGGTCTGGGCGGTCAGGAAATGAATGAGCAGCCTCCGACTACGTTGGAGGAAGTGTGTCACTGTGAGTGGCCTTTGAGGTCTCATATACGCTCAAGCCACATGCAGTATTTCAGACTAGTTCATCTTGCCTTCAGGATTAAGAAGTAGCTCCTTCTCCAGCACCATGTCCACCTGCACGCTGTCATGTCCCACCATGATGATAACTGACTAAACCTCTGAAACTGTAAGCCACCCCAAAGAAATGTTTTCCTTTATAAGAGTTGCCATGGTCATGGTGTCTCTTCACAGCAATAGGAACCCTAAGACAGCCACACCTCCTACGCCTCCCCTCAAAATACCACCAACTAAGACTAAATAATCAGCCGGGCGGTGGTGGCACACGCCTTTAATCCCAGCACTTGGGAGGCAGAGGCAGAGGCTCCAAAGCCACAGAGAAACCCTGTCTCAAAAAACCAAAAAAAAAAAAAAAAAAAAAAAAAAAAAAGACTAAATAATCAAATGCCCAAGACTTTTGGGGGGCATCTCATTTAAAATATTATACTGTGCATTTCTGATGACCTGAGTTCAAACCCCAATCCACAGTAGAGAGAATCAGACTCTTGGTACTTGATTTTTTTTGGGGGGGGGGCGGGGGGTTATCGAGACAGGGTTTCTCTGTAGCTTTGGACCTGGAACTAGCTCTTGTAGACCAGGCTGGCATCAAACTCACAGAGATCTGTCCGCCACTGCCTCCCAAGTGTTGGGATTAAAGGTGTGCACCACTACCGCCTGGCTGGAATTTGTCTTTTGACCTCCATATATGCACCTATCCACTTCATAATAAATTAATAAAATATTCATTAAGCAAGGCATGGTGGTATATGCTGTTAGTCCCAGCACTCAGAAGTTAGAGGCAGGTAGATCTATGTGGATTCCAGGACAGCCTAGGCTACACAGGAAAACCCTGTCTCAAAAAACAAAATATTTATTAACACCTCATAAACCCAATTGTGTTCATAGGGAATTAGAGGCAGAGGTGTTGGAAGCATTCTGGAGCAGCTGGGTTGATGCGATGGGAGGCTTGCTGATACCAGTCCATTACCACGTTGTTCAGTGGTCACCTTTGGAATGTAGATTCTAATGTAAAGATATTGCATATCACCTATGATTTTACTCCTACATATACTTTTGGGTGTGACTGAAGCATAATTATTATCATAACAGTAATTTCCTTTTAGGATAGATCATTGCTGTCTTAAACGCTGTTCTATTGCTGTGAAGGTACATCATGGCAAAGGTAACTATTATGAGAATGAATTTAACTGGGGGTGGCTTAGTTTCAGATATTTAGTCCATTATCATCATTTAGGGAGTATGGTGGCATGAGAGCAGATACTGGAGCAGTAGCTGAGAGTTACATCCTGATCCATAGGCAAAGAGAGACTTTTGGCTTGGCATGGGCTTTTGAAACCTCAAAGTTCACCCCCAGAGACACACTTCTTCCAACAAGGCCACACCTTAGTCCTTCTAGTCCTTTCAAATAGTGTCAGTTTCTGGAGACCAAGCATCAAATATATGAGTCTATGGGACCATTCTTATTTAAATCACAACTGCTAATGTATGAAATAAAACTAATTTTTGGTAGTGTGACTGTTTTCTGTGTTCCTACTAGATGCACTTACTGGTTCTGGTGGCTTTCTTGAGTGCCTCCCCGGACTCTGCATCTATAGCAACACCAACTGAAGGCATTCTTTTTCTTTTCTAATAGCTCTATTTCTTCATATCATTTGTGGGTTTTGTTTTGAGACAAAGTCTTGCTATGTAGCTTTGGCTGACCTCAAACTCTTGGCAATCCTTTTGCCTCAGCCTCCAGAGTCTGAGGTTATAGGTATGTATCACCATATCCAGCTAGGTGTTTTTTTGTTGTTGTTGTTTTTGAACTGGGGCTTCACTATGTTGACCAGACATGTAGGCCAGGTATCATGTATTTAACCTTATCTATCTACCTACCTACCTATTTATGGTTTTTCAAGACAAGGTTTCTCTTGGCTAGCCTTATTAATTTATTCATTTATTTACAGTTTTCCAAGACAGCAATACAGGTGTTCTCTTGGTTAACTTTGGCTGTCCTGGAGTTCACTCCATAGACTAGTCTGGCCTTGAACTCAGAGATCCACCTGCCTCTGCCTCCTGAGTGCTGGGGTTAAAGGCATGTGCCACCACCACCTGGCTTTGAAAGACTCTTTAAAATCCTAAAGCCAGTGCTAGAGATGGCTCAGCAGAGGACATGATTTCAGATCACAATTCATAATACATTTGAGGCTAGCCTGGGCTAAATGAGACTCTATCAAAAAAAAAAAAAACCCCACAATCTTCTAATAAAGAATCTTGTATGGCTTTATACTCCAACACTTACAAGTTTGTAGTTCTGCTGAACCATTTTAGATTTTGTCTTTTTTTTTTTAAAGACAATTTTTCTGTTTTGCCTTAGCTATCCTTGGAACTTCCTGAATTTGCTCTACAACCGGGGAGTGTATTCAGGACTTTTCCATTTCCCTATTGCTACAGAACACCTCAGGCTGAACCACCCATCAGAGCCTGGGTTTTTCAATGTGCACCACCTGACCTTGTGCTGTGCTGTCTTACAGCTTAGTAAAGCAAATTCACAACACCCACTCACTCAAACACCTGTGTGCCTTGTGCTGGACTGTCTACTCTGTTCCAAGAACAGAGCACGGGAATCATGGGAAGGACAGACTCGGAAACCCTCTTCTCTTTGAAAGGGGTACGACAAATAGATAAGCCAGATCTCTGAAACTCATCTTGAACTTAACTCTTTTTAAATATTTTTTAAATGATTTAACTTTATTTTATGTGCATTGGTGTGAAGGTGTCAGATCTTATGGAACTGCATTTTCAGACAGTTGTGAGCTGCCATGTGGGTGCTGGTAATTGAACCCAGGTCTTCTGGAAGGTCTTAACCGCTGAGCCATCTCTCCAGCCCCTTGAACTTAACTCTTCAGCCTTGAACTCACATGTAAAACTCACTGAGGGGAGGGAGTCCTTTTGACAAACACATGCTATAAAAAATCTGGACCAAGAGGCAAGGCGGATCTCTGTGAGTTCGAGACCAGCCTGGTCTACAAGAGCTAGTTCCAGGACAGGCTCCAAAAACCACAGAGAAACCCTGTCTCGAAACCCCCCCCCCCCCAAAAAAAAAAAAATCTGGACCAAAGACCTGGCTGCAGCAATCATAAAGCACACACAGCCACAAACTCTATCATCCAGGAGAATAATGTATAAGACATGGCAGACCCTTCCACTTACAGACTCTCATGAACTCAGTGACTCCTCAGTGCTGATAAATAATCCTGGCTTTCCAACAACCTCTACTAGACAGGAAATACTGTTTATCAGGCCACAGCACACATGGAATGCAATACTAGTAGGTGATTCACGCAGCTACACAACTAGGGGGAAATTACAGCCTACATCACCGCAGCTGAGATCTGATGCTGAACATTCTGATCAGGCAAATGGATGGATGGGAGCAGACCAGGGATAAGGCCCAGCTTGCGTGCTGTTTTCAAGGATAATGAGAGGTGGTACCAGAAGTCATGCTGTTATCCTTTTGTGAGCTCTGATGTGAAGCAAACTACCCAAGAATGTGCATACTTAGGGTCACAAAAAATAACCGTAGAACACAAAATATCCAGTTAAAAGTTATTTATTCAAAAATATTTTCTACTAATTCTTTTCTTTTCTTTCTTTCTTTTGTTCTGAGATAGGGTTTCTCTATGTAGCCCTGGCTGTCCTGTCTACTCCTTCTGTAGACCAGGTTAGCCTTGAACTTGAAAATCTACCTGCCTCTGTCTTCCGAGTGCTGGGATTAAAGGCATGTGCCACCAGGCCCGGCTTTTTTTTTTTTTTTTAAACTAATTCTGATTCTATATCAAATTAAGATGGGGTTTTGGGCAGTTATACAGAATAATTGCTCAGAATCCCTGAACAGAGTGCAACCCCCTCTTTAGCTCATTATCTGAGCTTGACAAATTCAAGTCATTTACTTCACAAGAGTCATAACAGGTATACAGTACTTCATATCAAAATGTTTTATAAAGCTTATATTCATGTTTCAGTTAAAATTTAGTTAATATAAAATGATACTGGCTTTAAAGAACATCCAAACAATGCCTTAATTTCTTTTCTTACGAAGTCCAAGGACGTAATTGTCTGCCATCTCTTCACTGCCCGCCCACAGAGTAATTAAGAACCACTTGCAGGCAGGGGTGTAGTTAGTGCTTGCCTGGCAGCAGTGAGGTCCTGAATGCTGCCCTAGCACCGAGAAGGAAAAGACAGGACCACCTGAGATTGTGGTGTGTTTCCACTCCTCATTTCAGTGGCTAAAATATGCTGGAAATGGAACAGAAGGCCAGAGATTTCTGGTCAGAGCACACATTTCCTGCAGGTTCTCAACTTCAAACTATTATACAAAACAGAGGCTTTAAAAAATTGCCTTTGTAGGCCAGGTGTGTTGAATACTTTAGATCCCAGCAATTAGGAAACTGAGGCAAGTAGACCCCTGCGAATTCTTGGTCAGGCAGGGCTACCTAGGGAGAACCGTCTCAAAAAAGAAACAAGGCTTTTGGAAGCATGGACATTCAAAGGAAACCCTTTAGTATTCTTAGAGTTAAATCCTCTGGGAGAAGCAGACTCGCTCTCACTCTATTTTCTCAAAAGAGCTTTGGGTTTTGAGAAAAACGTGCATGCCAGCCAGGCTTGCAGCTGCTGAGCCAACCCCAGCTCTGGTCCTCCTAATGATGGTTTAAGAAGTCAGTCTTTTCTCAACAGTCTCCTGGTAAGCAACAAACCGTCTCAAGTTCATCTTCACGTTGTCAAGAACACACAGCTGATCTGGACTGTATTTGCCCCTGCCCTCTTTCCGTATCTGATGAGAGACAGAATGAGATTATGTCATCTAATCTGTTATCGTTCAAACAAAATAACTTTTTTTTTTAAAAAAATGGTTATTCGAGATAGGTTTATCTGTGTAGTTCTGGTGCCTGTCCTGGAACTAGCTCTTGTAGACCAGGCTGGCCTTGAACACAGAGATCCACCTGCCTCTTCTTCTCGAGTGCTGGGATTAAAGGCATGTGCCACCACTGCCTGGCTTCAAGTAACTATTTTATAAGCAAATATAAAGTTTTATTTTCAGATTAAATAGAATACAGTACATGAAGACAAGAAAAATGAAAACATGGTCATTTTTTTTCTTTTTCCATTTTCACTGAGGCAATCTCTCAGTCAAACCCAGAGCTTGCTGATTAGCTAGACTCACCAGCCAGCGTGTTCCTGGGATCATCTAGCTTTACCTTCTCAGGTTGGAATCCCACGCAGCATTTTGGTGGGTAAATACTGACCTAGTTTCCACAGTTGCATGATAAGAACTCCAACCACTAAACCATCCCCCTAACCTGAACACACACATTAAAATTATAGCTATAAGCCAATTGCACGCCCTTGATCCCAATACTCTGGAGGTGGTGGCAGAAGATCTCTGTGAGTCTGAGACCAACCTGGTCTACATAGTGAGTTCGAGGATAGTCAAAATTACAGAGAGATCCTATCTCAACAAAAACAAAACAAAACAAAACACCAAAAGGGAAAAAGAAGTTACAGAAATGAGAGCCACAGATAAAAAGATTGAAATTTAAGGAATGCAAATCATAACTCATCCCCAGTCTTTTTAAAAAGTAGTTTTATTTTATTTATCTTTAATTGAAAATTTTTATTTGTATGAACATTTTGCTTGCATGTATGTTATGTGTACCACATGAGTGCCTGGTACCCATGGAGGTCAGAATAAGACAATGGATCCCCTGGTACTGGAGTTAAGACGGTTGTGAACCATCATGTGGATGGAGAGAGTCAAAGCTGGGTCTCTACAAAAGCAGTAAGTGCTCTAAGTCACTAAGCCATCTCTCCAGTCTCTTTATTTTATGTGTATGGACATTTTGTGTGCATGCATGTCTGTGCATCATATGTCTGCAGTGCCCACAGAGGCCAGAAGAGGGTGTTAGATCCCCTAGAACTGGAATTACAGCTAAGTAACCATGTGGGTGCTGAGAACAGAACCCAAGTCCTCTGGAAGAGCAGCCAGTGCTCTTAACAGGGACCATCTCTTCGGCCCTCATCTCTAGTCTTAAGGACCAGTTTTCAAGTTTTAGTACAGCACCTGTAAGATTTCCCACAGCATGGGCTGGTAGGGCTCCTACTGGTACCCTTATTAACTCTCTGATTCAGAGGCCAGGAGCTGAGGGCTAAAAATCCACATATGGAACAAGCCAAGAGGTAATACTGGGAAGGGAGGACACCTTTGAGATAGCATAGCTTTAGACAAATTCCTTTTTTGTTTGTTTTGTTTTGTTTTCTAAGATAGGGTTTCTTTGTGTAGCTTTGAAGCCTGTCCTGGCACTAGCTCTTATGGACCAGGCTGGCCTCGAACTCACAGAGATCCGCCTGCCTCTGCCTCCTGAGTGCTGGGATTAAAGTCATGCACCACCACTACCCGGCACTTTAGACAAATTGTTTAGTTCACTACATGGAGTTGTATTCAAATGGAACTTGAGGCCTCTAATGCCTCTATTTTACACAAATGGGCTTCACTTAAAACTGTAGGTTAAGTATCTACAAGTAATATAAACCAAAAAACAAAACAAAACAACAACAACAACAAAAAAAAAAAACCAAACAACTCTCAAACCACAAGATAAAGAAATTTCACTGGGGCTTACTGTATAAAAAAAAAAAAAACAAAAAAAAAACCTATCGTGAGACATCTATAGCAACGCATACTAAACAGGTAAGCCAACCCCATCAACAGCTTCCAATATCCAGGGTGTTTTCCCAGTTCAGAGTTTACAGAAGCTATATAGCACTGCTGTCTCAGAGTTCTAGTCTTGTTCTACTTTAATACTGAGGATTAAACCTAGGGTCTCAAGAATGCTAAAACATGCTACTACGAGCGACATTTCCAACCCCATTCATTTATCTTTTGAGACAGGATCTTATTGTGCAGTCCAGGCTGGCCTGGGACTCATGATTCACCTCCAAGTTCTGGGATTAGAGACTGGCACCACATCCGTCTGGAGGTTTGATGACTTTGCCTAATCTGCTTTGCTGGCAGCAGAAATGGGGTAAACATTGTTCTCCTTACCTCAAAGGCTCCTTCTGCAGAAATCTAAAGGGCTTTTTATGAACAATGTAGACACTATGTACTGGCATGAAAACAGGTCTTTTAAAGAATTAGGCAAAAACACAAAAAAGCAGAAATATGATTATGTTATGCTATTTTTTCTGGACAGCAAAGGAAGAAATAAACCCCAGGTACATTTGTCTCTGCTAAGGTCAGGGAAATGGCCCAGAGATTAAAAGGCACTGACTGTGAGTCATAGCACCTGGTATCCAGTTCCAGGGGATCTGACACCATCCTCTGGCTTTCATAAGCACTGCACATACATGGTGTACAGACATATGTGCAGGCAAAAACATTATATAAGAATAAATATATCTCAAAGAAAGAAATTTTGGATGGTGGGAATATAACTCAGTGGTAGAATGCTTTTAGGCAAAAGGAAGATGGACAGGAACAAAAGAAAACAAACAAAAAGTCCTCTAAAAAGGAAAGATTCAAGTTTGTTCCGATTTCCTAGGTGCTGGGTATAACTTGGGTAGACATATGGACAGCACAAGGCCCCGGGTTCAATCCCCAGGACCAAAACAAATAAATAAATAAATCAACAAATCAAAACAAAGTTCTTGGCTGCTCTCTTATCCAGCTAATACAGTGGCAGCTTTGTTTTCCAGGACAGAACACCCTAAGGATGCCTTCTTTCCCCAAGGAAAATACCCACAATGATGAAGCCAACAAACAGTACATTACACCTATAAAACAAGTTTAAAAGTATACGAAAGTACCTTTTAAACTACAGACGGTATTTCTGTATAAGAAAGCTGTTAATATCATGAAGAATGTGTCAAGATGCCACTCTGGATTCAAATTACCAAAACCTAGCACCACTCTGTGGAACCACAACTCAACCAAACAAGCACTTCACTGAGTGCTCTGGATGGGAAGTGCTAGGTTAATCACCATGACTTACCAGGAATTCCTCAAGTACCCTCTAGGCTGCAAGACCCTTTTCCCCAGAGCTGCTGAGATCTGCGCATTTATAAAGAAAGCAACTACAAACCTTCATCTTGAAGACTGGCTGGAATTCTTTCAAAGCTGATAACAATTTAATTTGAACTGAGGCCTTTTCAGCTTCTTCACCATCTGCAAAAACGTCAAAGAGGGCATCCAAAGCCTCTCCTGTTACCACGAGGGAAGGGTCTTTGGTGGCAACTTCCAACAGAAAGCACCCAATGGTCTACAAAAATCAAACACAGGATAACGAAGGGTCAGTCTCTAGTATGAGCACTAATAAATGTGTCAACAACTCCTGCATTCTACTTAAATTGAAAAAAACGTGTGAAGATACCACACACAGCTATGACTATACCAAACATAATATGATCAAGATAAGCAATATGTGCTATAGTTTATATTACCAAATAAAGCAAACAAAGGTCCATAAATGATACGAAAAATTTATTTTGGAAACTACTGAAATTTTCCTTCTGCTTTCCTCAGGCTTCTCATGTGTGACAACAATCACTACCACCCATGATCCCAGCACCCAGGAGGTGGAGGCAGGAAGAGCTCTGTGAGTTTGAGGCCTACACAGGGAATTACATAGAGAGACCCTGCCTTGGAAAAAAAAAAAAAAGAAAAAGAAACAAAATAAATCACAAACTAAGTGCCATTCTCACTTTACTTCACGCTGTTTTTTTGATTTTGTTTTTGACACACAGTCTCATGTCACTTAGGCTAGCCTCAAATTCACCAAGACAGTGGGTGATGACCTTGAACTTCTGATCCTCCTACTTCTACCTCCCTAGTGCTGGGAATACAGACACGCGTCACCAGGCCTGGCTATTATATGCTCTTTCCTTTCCCTCCACAATTAGTTACCTTTTGATAACATTCTCAATTTGCAAAGGCCTCTTCCAGACTACAATAATCGGATTATAGTCTGGCTGTGGTGTAGGGGGTGATATGTAAGCTTTCATGGGAACAGGGGATGGAGACTGTTAGAATACGGAGTCTAAAGTCCAGCTGTACCGTACTAGTCAGTTAACCTCTCTGGGCGCTAATATTCTCCTTTTAATGTGAACAGTACAGATAACCTCTATGACAGTATTAGGCTGAATATCCTAGAATTCTAGAATGTACTATGAAGCGTATATCACAACATAACAAGTCTTATTAAAAAAGCTAGGCAGTAGCTGGGCGGTGGTGGCGCACGCCTTTAATCCCAGCACTTGGGAGGCAGAGACAGGCGGATCTCTGTGAGTTCGAGACCAGCCTGGTCTACAAGAGCTAGTTCCAGGACAGGCTCCAAAACCACAGAGAAACCCTGTCTCGAAAAACCAAAAAAAAAAAAAAAAAAAAAAAAAAAAAAAAAAGCTAGGCGGTGGTGGTGCACGCCTTTAATCCCAGCACTTGGGAGGCAGAGGCAGGTGGATCTCTGTGAGTTCGAGACCAGCCTGGTCTACAAGAGCTAGTTCCAGGACAGGCTCCAAAGCCACAGAGAAACCCTGTCTCGAAAAACCAAAACCAAAAAAAAAAAAAAAAAAGAAAAGAAAAAAAGAAAAGAAAAACAAAACAAAACAAGCCAGGTGGTCGTGGCGCACGTCTTTAATCCCAGCACTTGGGAGGCAGAGGCAGGTGGATCTCTGTGAGTTCGACCAGCCTGGTCCACAGGCTCCAAAAACCACAGAGAAACCCTGTCTCAAAAAACCAAAAAAAAAAAAAAAAAAAAAAAAAAAAGTCTTACTAAAAAAGGATGGACCATGAGGTAGGGGAGGGACAGCTGGAGAGAGGAAGTGAGGGAGTAGGATAGAAACACTATACACATGGACAAAACTTCCAGAGAATTAAAAGAAAAAAAATGAAGCAGTACAGAATGAACAAGTAAATATGGTGTCCACACCCCTGAGACAAAGGGACAGGAAGCGTAGGACAGAGGTTGAATAGTACCATTTACACTTCATCGTTCTACTTTTCTGCATGTTTTTTGTTTAAGTGCATGTACTATTTTTCCAACATGTTAAAATTTAAAGTTTTACTATTATTGTTTTTTAATTATATATATATGTCTGCATGTGGGTTTGTGCCATAAGTACTAGTGGCTGTAGAGGCCAGAGATATCAGATTCCTTGGATATCAGTTGTAATCTACCTGATCTAGGTGCTGGGAGCTGAAATACGGTCCTCTGAAGAGTGATAAGCCATCACCTAGTCCTCCAACATGGTTTTTAAAGATATTACAAATCCCTACAGGGTTTTAGCATGTTAAGAAGGACTTTAGAGCCAGACATGGTGGCTCAAGTCTTTACTCCCAGCACTTGGGAGGCAGAGGCAGGCTGATGTCTGTGTGTTCAAAGCCAGCCTGTTCTATAGAACAAGTTCCAGGACAGTCAGCTCTGTTAAACAGAGAAACCCTGTCTCAAACAACAAAAACAAATAAAAATTCCACATTTGGCTTTATGCTGAAGACAAGTTTATTCTTAAAAAAGTACATCTTGAGAAAAGATAAATAAAAACAAGGCTCACCTTTTCAAGTACTTATTTAATACATAGTTTTATTAAAGCCATAGGGTACCTTCTATATTTTTTCTTTTTCTTTTCTTTTTTTTTAAGATTTATTTATTTATTGTGTATACGGATTCTGCCTGCATGCAGCCTGCAGGCCTGAGGAGGGCACCAGATCTCATCACAGGTGGCTGTGAACCATGTAGCTGCTGGGACTTGAATGCAAGAATTCTGGAAGAGCAGCCAGTGCTCGTAACCCGAGTCATCTCTCCAGCCCCACTCTATATTTCTTTATACAGTATCTTATCATGATCTCTCCCCATTTCTACTTACTGGACAGTTTAGGTTAGAAACAATTGTTTACCTTAAGAGTTTCAAGTGTGCCATTTTCTTTGGCTAGGACGCTGCCAGTGATCCCCAAAATACTGACCACATTCACTCTCACCCCGATGCTGCTACTATGAATGCCTGCTCTGCATAGCGTCATCAGCTGCTCAGGTGTCATACACTGTTGAGAGAAAAGAAATACTTTCAAGTATTTATTTACTTATCTCATGTTCACGTGTGTGGATGTTGTAGATAGTTTCCTTTGAGATTGAAACATTCCACCCTGCTGGGAAGCTCTTTAAATTGGAAGGCAAACACTCAAAATAGCTTTAGGAAGTACCTGAAACTGATCAAGTTTACTAGGCCCTTCAGTTCTCAGATGGAAGGAAGCCAAGCTGCAAAGACACTCAAACAAGCTGAGCTGCAGAGACTCTTAGAGGAGAAAACCTGCAAAGATGACTCTGAGACTAGACCAGCTGCCTGGAAGAAGCAGTAACCAGCTGAGTTTCCTAGAAGAGGTGAAGACCAACCGAGTCACTTTGAAAGGACACTTTCCAACCTGTTGAGCTGCAGCTGTGTAGCTTGTTCCAGGTACTGGGGTGGGCTTTGGTGATATAGTTGTCTTCTGCTCCTTTAAGTAACCTCTCACCCATATTTCTTCTTCTTTTTTTTTTTTTTTTGGTTTTTCGAGACAGGGTTTCTCTGTGGCTTTGGAGCCTGTCCTGGAACTAGCTCTTGTAGACCAGGCTGGTCTCGAACTCACAGAGATTCACCTGCCTCTGCCTCCCAAGTGCTGGGATTAAAGGCGTGCGCCACCAATGCCCGGCTCACCCATATTTCTGAATCACCAATGAAACTCACTGTTTCACCAAGTTGGACTTTACAAGTGACTATATTTTGCTCTATGGTAAGATCCCTATTTGATTTGAGTAGAAATGAGTTGCACACAACGGTGGGCATGAGTATACAAGAGTTTGTATGCTTGTGTGCAATTTGTGGAGGCCTAAGGTTGATATTGGTAGTCTTCATTGATTACACTACCTTATTCATTGAGGCCAGATCTCTCATTTGAACCAGAGCTTGCCTATTTAGCTAGTCTCACTAGTTTGCTCCAGGAATCCCATCTCCACCTTCAGAGCTCTAAAATTACAGGCCACCCACCCACACAGCATTTATATGGATTCCAGAGATCTTGTATGGCAAGCCATTTAATCACTAAATTATCTAGTCCTTTTATGTTTTAAAAAGGAAAATTCTTAAAAATCAAGGAAAATGACTTGAGTATGGAACATTTTCTTTAGCAAAAAGCAACCAGAGTTTGGAGGTATAGGTTTAGTTCACTGGTAGAGCACAAGTACAGACAAAGGTCCACACCAGAGAAATGGAACCAACCCGAAGAAATTTCTACTAATATCCATCAATTTTTGAATCAAAAAGAATAGTTGGGTAGTGGTCGCGTACACTTTTAATCCCAGTTCTCAGGAGGCAGAGCCAGGTGGATCTCTGTGAGTTCAAGGCCAGTGTGGTCTACAGAGTGAGTTCCAGGACACACACACACACACAAACAAATATATACATACATACATACATACATACATACATACATACATACATACATAAAATGAATAAATGAATAAAATAACGAGGCTGGTGTGGTAGCCAAGACTACAGATCTACAAATAATCCCAGCACTAAGGCTGAGGCAGTAGGATCACTCAGTAGTTTAAGGTCAGTTGGGGGACATAATAAAACCCTATCTCAAAATAAATGCGTATAAAACTCTGAGCACAAAATGAAACAAAAAGAAAGCATGAATGAAGCCCTAGGTTCAGTCTCAGCAACAAACAAAACAAGAAGCAGGAAGAAAAAAAAAAAAGAGAGAACCATACAGGTTGTATTTAGAGATTATCAGGGTACCTGTTCATTATGTGATAGTACATTTTAATACTCTTCACTTCCTATATTAAGACCTACATCTAGGGCTGGAGAGATGGCTCAGTGGTTAAGAGCATTGCCTGCTCTTCCAAAGGTCCTGAGTTCAATTCCCAGCAACCACATGGTGGCTCACAACCATCTGAAATGAGGTCTGGTGCCCTCTTCTGGCCTGAAGGCATACACGAAGACAGAATTTTGTGTACATAATAAATAAATAAATAAATAAATAAATAAATAAATAAATACATCTAATTAGATTCAGGTTCAGAACTTTTTGGCAAAGTAAAATTCATATTCTCACACACATACACACACACACACACACACATATTTTTTCCTTCAAGACAGGGTTTCTCTGTAGCTTTGGAGCCTGTCCTGGAACTAGCTCTTGTAGACCGACTGGCCTTGAATTCAGAACTCCGCCTGCCTCTGCCTCCTGAGTGCTGGGATTAAAGGCGTGCACCACGACCACCACAGATCACTAAAGTCTTAGTTGACTGTTGGCTAAAACCTTTGAGCAAAGACAAATGTATCACAATTCTATGAACTATTTTGAAAAAGAAACAAAATAAAAGATATCAAACTTGTTTACATTTACATATGGAAATGTGCGCATGTGTGTGGAGGTCAGAGGGTAACTCTGTGGAGTTGGTTTTCTCCTTCCACCTTTATGTGTGAGGTCATTAGGCCTGACACAAGTTCTTCGGACAGTGTTTCTCTGTGTAACAACCCTAGCTGTCCTGGAAATCACTCTGTAGACCAGGCTGGCCTTGAACTCGTAACAGAGATTGCCCACCTCTGCCTCCCGAGTGTGGGACTAATGGTGTGAGCCACCACACCAGGTTTTCTCTTTTTGAAAAGCACTTTTCTATCTCTACTTCTTCCCTTGCCTTTTCACAAAGCTATAACTCTAACAGCTTTGGATCTTTGTTTTTTGGCAATGTGCTTGCAAAACACAGCATCTTTTCAAATTTCACATAAGAACTTTACAATGTCTTACCTGTGGAATGTTTTTGGCGGCCATTGTTTGCAAAAGGGCCCTCAAAGCACTACTTATGGCTTCTAGAAAATCAGCTTGTTTGGCAAAATCTAAAAGACACAAAAAAATTCCACAAAACACAAAGATGAAGTGCAAATTTTCTCTTCTCCAAGACAAACTATTTTGTAGAAAAAGTTTTAAAACTAAGCATGAAAGTTTTAGCTTACAATGTTACTAACAAAAGCAACTTTTTTCCCCAGATTTATTTTATTTTAGGTGGATGAGTGTTTTGCCTTTCTGTATGTCTATGCACCATGGGTGCAATGCCTAGGGAGGTCAGAAGAGGGCATCAGAAACACTCCATGTGGGTTCTAGGAACTGAGCTGAGATTTTCTGCAAGAACAGTAACTGAGTCACCTCTCCAGCCCCCGACAAAGGCATTCTTGATATGTAAGCCAAATGTTTAGCTAACAGTCTGTACAGTGTCCAGTGAGTCTGAAAGATGACTGCAGAAGGGACAGGCAGAGACCTGCAGAGTTTTCACTAGACCAACACCTGGCATAGGATAACCCTGAGCCAGTGGTTGATTCTCATCTCGCAGAGGTCTCCGCTGTGATGCTGGCAGATCTATGGGGGAGTCATCTCCTACACCAGTGCTCTTGACAATACAAGCTCATGGCTCAAAGCCTCCCTGGTCTGTTCCATGACTCAGCCTTGCTCTTTTCCTACTGTACTTTCCTATGCATGACAAACAAAATAAACATCTGAGCCAGTATGGTCACAGGCAAGAACAAATGAGGGCCACCCAGGTGAGTGATCCATAGAGTACATTTGAATCATAATTTCTAAAAATGTACAGCAAGTATGTCCAGTCCTACGCCACCTTCTGACACCTTCCCATATACTTCCCACATGCAGAGTCTGATTTCTTCTTAAACATGGGTGTGACTTATTTTCTTCAACCACAACTATGACAGGCTAAGTCATAATAAGCAGTGTGACTTACAGCTCACTCAGAGGTATGTGCTTTTCCCTGGACTCCCAACCTAGGAACCCAGTCACTGTTGTAAAGAGGCTCAAGTCATGGATGATTCCAGCCATAAGTGTTTAATGTAAGTGAACAAAAGCTCAAATGATTCTGGCTCACAGTCTTTAAGGTCTTCAGAAGAGACCCTAGTCAAGATTCCACCTCAGCAACAGAGACACTGCTTAGATAATAATAATTCTGTTATGTGTGTGTATACAGGAAGCTCTTGGGCAAGATATCTCCTAGCATCCCTGCGGCATACCAGGAACAACCACCAAGACAGTAAACCCTGACGTTGCCAAATGTCCCCTAGGAGAGGAGCAATTGCCCCTAGTGAAGAATCACTGCCTGACTCTGAGAATAAGGAGACAGGGGATCATGTAGTGCTCAGGCTGCTTTAGAACACACAGACTCAAGCAATCCTCCTGCCTCCAGAGACTGAAGCTATACCTAATCATATGCACCTTATTGCTTCAGTCACAAAACTTGGTTACATGGTAGCAGATGCCATGATTTATTACTGTGTGCTTAGGACACAGAATTTCTTTGGAAGCAGATGCTTAAATGAAACTAGCGTATTAATGATGCCTCTGAGAACTGGGTAGTATAGGACAAATGAAGAGGGCTGTCCACTTCACATTCTCTCCTAACTTTTGAATTTTGTCCTACATACTGTATGCATATTACTCGATTAAATTTAAAATATATTAAAAATGTGACTGGGAAGAAAACATGGACTGCCATTCTCTTGACTATCTGCCAGAATGTCAAGGTGGACCTTATTGCTGAAGATACCACACACTGCACTCAGAACTTGGGAGAAATTAACCTGGTGCTTACCTGGAAATCTGAATGTTAGCTCTCACAATACTAAGGGTGTCGTGAAAGCTGCTTAGGGAGAAAAGTTATCCTCAATAGGCTAGGAGCACTGGTATATGCCTTTAATTGCAGCACTCAGGAGTCAGAAGCAGGCAGATCTCTGAATATCAGGTGAACCTGGTCTATATAGTGAGTTCCAGGGCAACCAAGGCTACACAGAAAAATATTGTCTCAAAAACAAACACACACACACAAAAAAAACAAACAAACAAAAGCCCCTCAATAGCACAATAATAGTACTTGCATCTTGGAATAATCAATAGCTGTAACTGGACACAAAGTCTGATCAACTGGAGGATGGTCAAACACTAAAAACCCAGCCAAAAGGCCATGTGAACCTACTACTACCATATTAATAAAGTAATGGTTTCTACCTGCCTCTTAAATACTTATATGTATAAGTGCAGATCTCACATCGCATCAAAGTTCTTTTGCAACATGCAGGAACTAGTAGAGATCTACAACTGGTCAAAATGCAAAGAATAAGTAACCAGGGGGTGCTCAGCCTCCAATGGGACATCTATAACCCAATTCCCACACCTAGCTCAGGAAGCATTACAGAGGAGGAGAAAGAGCCAAGGACCAGGATGACTGCTACAAGATAGTTTCTTCTAAAGAGGACAGAGATGTTGCTTCTCTGAACTCTCACCAAATGGCTGCCAGCACAAGACCTGAGAATGCACCAGCTGATGTGCCAACCTGGATGGAGGAAAACTTCACAGGGCCCCGCCCTTAGCTGGGAGCTACAACTAATGGTCACTGACAGAGAACCACTTTCCTGTTTTTGTTCCCTTTTTCAGGGATGAGGCCACAATCCTACCTGGTCAGCCCTAAGGACATGAGGTGGGACAGCACTGACTGGACCAAAGAGTTGTGTGTCTACCATGTTCCTG
The DNA here is from genome assembly GCF_950005125.1 of Chionomys nivalis. Lineage (NCBI taxonomy): Eukaryota > Metazoa > Chordata > Mammalia > Rodentia > Cricetidae > Chionomys > Chionomys nivalis. The sequence goes on from NC_080106.1 coordinate 37,794,522, forward strand.
TGTGTGTTTGTAACAGGAAGAAATATAGAAGGGGTCATGAATTCAAGAGAGGGTGGAGAGGGTGATGGGGGAAGACACGAGGAATTGGGGACAGAAATGATGCAGATCCAGGATACTCATGTATGAAATCCTCAAATTAAAAAAAAAAGAATAAAGACTTACTCAAATACCCTAATGAGGACCTGATACTTATGACTCATTTTAATTGGCATGACATTAATTTAATTATTAATTCTGTCTTTTTGTGTGTGGCGGGGAGGAGAGAGGCCTGGCTGTCCTTGAACGCAGAGATCCTCTGCCTCTGCCTTCCAAGTGCTGGCATTAAAGGCATGGCTCACCACTGCCCAGATTGACATTAATTTTAAATTAAATATACACACACACAAACCTACTGAAACCTCTTGACTGTCACTGGCAATGGTAATACATGGTTGATAGTATCTGGGAAAGGTTTCTGCAGGTTAAATGTGATAACATTCCATTTTTAGAGTTCAAGTTCCTATCCTTCAAAGTTCTGCTGTCCAAGTAGTCTTTCACAGTAATGTCTAAATATTTACCTGGCTGAGAAAAAAGAAGTTCTGACAAGTGCTGTACAAGTATCTGAAGAGCTGGGGCTCCACCAAGATGGTCCATGTCCAGGAGAGACACAAGACTCTGGAGACACATAAGGGCTCTACACTGAATAGTGTTCAATCTGCAAAGAAAGTGAGCAGTCCATTTCTGTAAACTAAGACAATGGAATTCTATGGGTCTAGCGATTTTTACTATTGTTGTTGATTATGGCACAGCATCTGGCTTTGTGTCCCAGGCTAGCCTGGAGCTCATTATGAAGTCTATGTTGGCTTTGAATTTGTGATTCTCTTGAATACCGGGATTAGAGGTATGAGCCTCCATGCATGGCTCAGTGTCAATTTTTAATCTAAGCTTCAGATTCTAATTAAGAGTACCTACAGGTTCAAGGGATCTGAGGCAGGTCACAAAGAATAATATGAATTACTAATCTGCCAATCAAAGGTCACAAAGAATAGCATGAATTACTAATCTGCCAATCAAAGAGCCTGAGCACTCAAGGACTATGAGCGCAGCTCACTGTGAGTCGTAAGTCTCTACTAAGCCTTGGACACCAAACTCACTTTTATTTTTTCATTTTTATTTATTGTTTGCTGTCCCAGGGACTGATCCCAAGGCACCACTCATGCTAAACAAGCAATCTACCCAAGACAGGTTCTCAATAGGTTGCTCAGGCAGAGTCTGAATTTGTAATCCTCCCACTCTAGCCTTGGGCAGTTGAGATTACAGACCCGTACCCCAGGCCTGCTTTCTTGCTTTTTCATATGGGAGCCACCTGGCATGTGTCTCTAGTGTTGTCTAGATGTGTGCTTTGTGGAAAGGGAACCACAGTGTACACATTTTGTGTTTTATCTGATCTGCTCAACACAGTAAATTCTGTATTGTGAGTGGTTCTAGTTCAGATCCTTAGTACCGCAGAATGTCAACTTTTTATTCACATGGTCATGACAGACATCAGGCTGTTTCCAAGCTGTGGCAACGATGACCCACAATGCCGTGAATATTCATTCTCACACAGGTATCCCAGCACACAGGGCACAAACTTCTTTCTCCAGGGTACATAGGCTGGTCTTGGGAGCATTTTCCATTCAATATTCCAACAACTCACATAATAAAAAACGATAAATGTTTTGAAAATAGAAAGGTTCTTACTTCTTAATCAAAGGTTTCCAAGTAGGGTTCCTAGAACATATGTCAATGGCAACACTGTTTGGTGAAGCGGTTTTCTCAAAAACCTAGGTTTGAAAGGGAAACAGGAAAAGATAAAAGGGAGATCATCTTAAACAGGACTTCTCTATAAAGTCTGACTTACTGTTTACATATTAGCATGGTCACAACGTGTGCATCTTAGTTGTCAGTTCTGCTTTACACCCAAGCCGCCAACTCCTGCTCTCCAGGTCACAGCTCACATCAATCATTCCCACACTCCAACCTGAGGCCAGGATGAAACTAATTACCTTTTTTGGGATGAGGCAGTTGGTCAGGGCAGTGTGAATCTCATGGGACAGGCACAATGGGGACAGCAGCTGCCCACTGCACTCATTGAAGGAGCTTTCCATAAAGGCCTCACTTTCATCACTACTAGAAAGTTCTTCCCACTCATCATCAGAGGGATCTGAGGAGAGGGCAAACCAGACATAACTGGGTATCAAAGAAACTCCCACAGAAGCAGTCCTTGGTGTGGGGGTGGGGACTGGGTAGTGGAACGTCTCACGTAAGCGGGGAGCAAACCTTCACTGCAGCACATGTTGACAATGATTTCCAGAGCAGTCTGCTGAGCTGTCAGCAATGCTATGGTCTCTCTCAGCTCCTTGTCAGTAGACTAAAAAATAATAATAATAATAATAAATCATGCATTTTTTGTATCAGTTTCCTTGATTAAAGTCTATTGGACAATTTCTGCACTTGGAATAGAGAATATGAGGTTTGGAAAAGTTACAGAGGTACAAATGAGCACTGTGATCTCCTCTTGGCCTAGTAGAGCAAGTCTCTGTTAACTGGGTTCCATCTATCACAGGCTCCATTGGAGAGAACAAACATATTCACCTTGAATTTTGACCTATGTGTTAACTAGTAGCTCAGCTTGTGAAGCAGAGACAGGTGGATCTCTGTGAGTTTGAGGTCTACAAAGCAAGTTCCAGGACAGTCAGGACTATACAGAGAAGTTGTCTCAAAAAGAAGTAACTCAGCATACTAAGGTTAAACCAAAGCTCCTTTCAGACACTAGCTGCTTAAACAACATATTTTAGCCATCTTTTTGAACAGATTACATTCGACACACCCATGGTGGCACACACCTGTAATTTCAGCACTCAGGTGGCAGTCAGGAAAATTATCTCTATTTGAGGCCAGCCCAACCTACATACTGACATCCTGTCTCAAAAACAAACATACCCACAAACATTATCAAGTCTTAAATTAACAATGCTTGATAAAGTAGCACATAACCTCCATCCCCAATTTTCTATGAAAAATAAAATGTGAAGCAACTCTTTAAGACTGAAGACAAGAAAAATAAATGAATAACTAAAATAAGAATAAAAAAGCCATGCAGTGGTGGCAAGGGCTTTTAATCCCAGTACTTGGGAGGTAAAGGCAGGTAGAACTCTGAGTTAGAGGCTAGCCTCGTCTGCAAAGCAAGTTCCTACAGAGCAAGGCTGTTACCCAGAGAACCTGTCGTAAAAAAAAAAAAAAGCTGGACATGGTGGTGCAGCTGGGAAGCAGGGGCAGGAGAATAGGAGAGCTATGAAGCCACCCAGTCTCAAAGAGAGAGAGAGAGAGAGACTGACTGTGTACTGTACTGTTCCTGCAGAGGACCCAAGTTTGGTTCTCAGCACATTAGGTAGCTCACAACTGTCTTTAACTCCAGCTCCAAGAGACTCTGATGCACTTTTTCCAACCTCCATGGGCACCCCCACCCATCTGCACATAACACACATAAAACTTAAGAAAATAAAAAAGAAAGAAATGGAGACATTTTTCTCTAAAAACATAAATTTTATCAATTATTATTTCTTAAAAGGAACAATATAAACCTATAAACCTAATTCTTTTTTGTTTGTTTTTGAGACAGAGTTTCTTGTATAGCAATCCTAGCTGTCCTAGAACTCACTCTGCCTTCCCAGTGCTGGGATTAAAGGCATGTGCCACCACCACCCAGGCCATAATTCTTAAATTGCCTGTAAAAAGTCAATCAGTCACACTGATATTCTGCGAGTGAAATAACCTTGAAAATAACATGCACTTTATTGTTTATAAATTCTAACTTTCTTTTTTAATGAAACAAAATTTTACTAAGTGAATCGACTATAATTGACCAAGCATTCCATAGACGTGAATATTTTAGGTTATAGCCAATCTTCTATATTTCTAAGTTCTGTAATCATGAAATTAATGATTTTCCATCTTCTTTTTTTCTTCCTTGTTAAAAACTCTTACTAAGCCAGGGGTGGTAAGTGCACCTTTAATCCAGCACTTGAGAGGCAGAGGCTGGCGGAACTCTGTGAGTTCAAGGCCAGCCTGGTCTACAAAGTAAGTTCCAGGGCAAGTGCCAAAGCTACAGAGAAACCCTGTCTTGAAAAACAAAGACAAAAACCCTCTTACTATACTGTACTGTCGGGGGAGGAAAAGCTCAAACTCCGGGGCTTAACCTTCCTATCTCAGCCCAAGTATCTGGGACACAGACACATTCCACTATGACTGGCTAACCAAACCAAGGCCAAAAATATCTAAGGAAAAACTGCATCTGCACTTGTCAGTATTCTATAAGTAATATAACTATATATAAAAAACAATTACATTTTACTAAGAGGGCTGGAGAGTGTTTGCCAAGAATGTGCAAAGCCTTGGGACTGATCCTCAGCATTAAATTAAGTAAGCTCGCAAAACAATCCCTTCTCATCTAACACTGTATTACATATTGTTAAGAATTCAAAATGGGGGCATATAGCTCAGTTGGTAGAATGCTTGTCTATTATACACAAAATCTTGGGTATGATCTCCAACACTATACAACCTGGGCATGGTGGCACATGCCTGTAATCAGAGGACTTGGGAAGTGGAGACAGGAGGATTAGAAATTACAAGTCATCCTCTGGCTACACAGCAAATTCGAGACTGACCCTATATTAAAACAAAACCAACAAACAAAAACCCAATCTAAAGATGATTGAAAGCTATGGGAGGATGCATATAAGTGGATGCAAATAACATGCCATTTCATATGAAGAACTTAACACCTGGGCATTTGGAACACAGGGTGGGGTGGGACGGGGCCTCAGTTAGAGCCAATTCCCCGTGGATATGTATAAGTATCTTTTTTTTTTAATTTTTTTTATTTATTTATTTATTTTTATTTATTTATTTTTTTTTTTGGTTTTTCGAGACAGGGTTTCTCTGTGGCTTTGGAGCCTGTCCTGGAACTAGCTCTGTAGACCAGGCTGGTCTCGAACTCACAGAGATCCGCCTGCCTCTGCCTCCCAAGTGCTGGGATTAAAGGCGTGCACCACCACCGCCCGGCTGTATAAGTATCTTATTTTCTCAAATTTACTGGGTCTAAAGTTAAAAATATATCTATAGGTCTTATGATGCATCATCATTTTCCTTTCTAATGTTTGTGCTCATTTAAAATCCAACTAACGAGCTAAGCATGGTGGCACACCTTTATCCCAGCACTCAAGAAGCAGAGGCAGATGGATCTCTGTGAGCTTGAGACCAGCATGGTCTACATATCAAGTTCCAGGACAGCCAGAACTACATAGTAACACTGTCTCAAACAAACAAAAAAATAAAATCCCACCAACAAATGCCGTTTAAAAATTTAACTATAACTTTGGCCTATGTTATCTAACAAAAATGAAGGATGGCTGATAGAATACATGCTGTGTGTGTGCCCGCGCGCGATGGGACCAATCCCTAGCACCTGCCCCTCCCCATAGAAAACAGAAAATAGACTGCTAATCTAACAGCAATCTATGAATTTATATTTCATATTTTTTCTACTAACACTGTATATAAAAACCATTTCTATTCTGGTCTATATGTGTGGTGCTCAGCTAAGCTAAGAATATACTGTTACTAAATACATTTGCTATGGATCCATGTTAGAAGAAATTCTGAGATTAGCTTCCCCTTAAAGTGATTGCTGCTCAGAGCATTCCTCTACTTCTTGCTATTATCAAGCTGACATAAAGGATCAGCCCAGAGATGTTGCGGCATCTGGGATTTGTGTCAAAGTAACCAGGAGCAGGGAGGGGCAGCTGAAGAGGTATCGATGAAATAAAACACCAGACTGGATAAATTATAATTCTGGAAGCTAAAGAGGAATACTCTATTCCTGCGTGTATTAAAAATTGTTTTCTTTACACATTTGTGTTAAACCTTAAGTTTAAAGATACAATTGGTTTCTAACTGACAGGACTTCAGCAGAATCTACAGGGCAGTGTGAAGGACCTCAGTTTACTGTGAGTTTGTACTCCTTGCACGGCGAGTATGACACCTAGCATTCTACTGGCACTTAAATGCTGGCTGCCTAACTTACTTGAATGCTAATTATAAGGTAATGAGTTAAGGCTTTAAAAGCAATTTTTTTTTTTTTTTTTGGTTTTTTTCAAGACAGGGTTTCTCTGTGGTTTTGGAGCCTGTCCTGGAACTAGCTCTTGTAGACCGGGCTGGTCTCGAACTCGCAGAGATCCGCCTGCCTCTGCCTCCCGAGTGCTGGGATTAAAGGCGTGCGCCACCACCGCCCGGCTTTAAAAGCAATTTTTGCTTTGAGAAAACACTGTATTTTATGAGCTCAAAATTTTTCTTCTCTTTCATTGTGCCAGCATTAAACCTAGGGCCTTAAACACAATTAGCAGGCATTCCACCACTAACAATATCCTCAGCCCCCGGTGTCCATATCATATGTACATAGTGAGAGCCCATGAGTGTACAAGCACACACACAGAGCGAAGCAGGCTTCCTCTATCACACCCTACCTCATTGCCTTGACACAGGGTATAGGGAGCAGAGAAAGCTTGAGTAAGTGAATTTTTAATTATGACATAAGCAAAAGAGCTCAGAACCTCAGACCCATGGAGAAATGGCAAAGCCTTTCCTTCTGATCTGTGTGTGGATGTTGACAGTGTGTGCAGAACAGGTCCACCACAGCCTTCTGCCCCTGCATGTTTATGGCCTAAAAACTGTTCTGCTACCGAGACTGATTCTACCAAAATTAGTTAAGCTTGTCTTCTTGTTTATCTGTATGTAATAACTCCACCTCCTAATTCAGTTGTGTGAAATAATACATAATAAGCTAACCTCATCTCTCTGTTCAACTCTATATAATAGGCATAAGGAAATTTGGGGTCCTGCAGTTTCTTCTGCTGAGAGCCCAGACCCCAACTTTCTGTCTACGTACTTTCATCCCCTCACTGCCACACTCGGGTCTACTCCTGGGGCCACGCTGAATGCAGCAGCAGAGTCTCCACTGTTGAATACCTCACGATTCTACTGTTTTGGCTAGATTTGCTGGCTATTGAGCTCTGAGGATCCATCTTTCTACTCCCCTACTACTGGAGTTAAAAGCACATGCAGTCATGCTTGGCTTTTTATGTAAGTTCTGGATATTTGAACCTAGGTTTTTCTGCTTACAGAACAAGTGTTCATACCCACTGAGTCATCTCCCCAGCACATACTCCCTTTACATCCCTCTATTTTTCAAATAATACTTAAGGAAATACATCCGGTTAATGTGATCGTTCAGATCTGTAATTCCCAAGGGCAGAACATTGAAATCAATCACCTACTATTTTTAAAGGGTGACATTCCTACCTCAATCTTGGCAGAGGGGAGGGTTTCTCCTTTCTCTTCCCTTTACTCTTTTTTTTTGGGGGGGGGGTCAAGACAGGGTTTCTCTGTAGCTTTGGAGCCTATCCTGGAACTAGCTCTTGTAGACCAGGCTGGCCTCGAACTCACAAAGATCCGCCTGCCTCTGCCTTCTGGGATTAAAGGTGTGCGCCACCACTGCCCTGCTCCTTTACTTTTTCTTCTCTTTGGTTTTTTGATCCTTTACAATCCTTTTAAGAGCCTCCTGGAAGTAAAACTGCAGACAAGAGTAACATGTGAATGCCACTGTCTGACTACCAGAAAGAATTTCAGATCCTTCAGAGTACCCTGGCAATTTCTGAAGCTAAGAGTCATGGTAATCTCACACTCCAGAGGTGAAGACTTAAAAGAGTCTGAAGTCAGCCTGAATTGCACAGATAAACTGTCTCAAAACAACATCAACATCTGATAGGCAGATGGAGTAGAAAAGCAGTATGCCTGAATCCATCAGGACACAGACTAGTACACCTGCAGCTAAAAACACCAATACATCACACACACACTTTCTACACATGGACATGAAACCAAACACATTCCAGGTCTACCCTTCAACCTTCTGTGATATCCCAAGAAACACTACTAGGTTCCTCACAAACGTCTCCCTTTAGACAAGGTGTACGGCTGTGCTCCCCTCCATCGTGCTGGTTTTCAAAAATGCTGACACAAGCAAAGTGAGACAAGGATTAAATCTGAGGTTCTAATACACGTGCTATGTTCAAATAGGAGGTGTTATGATTTTTACGTCATTTTCTGATCTGTAAGCAACTTGAGGATAGAATGGCCTTCTCACTTAACACAATGCTTTGGTTGTTCATATGAAACTGTTCTATATATAAAATTCTTGATTTCTTCAAAGCAACTAAGATTAAATTATGCAGGTTAGATGGCTCAGTGGTTAAAGGCTCCTGTTGTGAACCCTGATGAACTGAGTTCAATCCCCAGGTCCCACATGGTAGAAAAAGATAACTGACTCCTATAAGTTGCCCTCTTCCCTCCACACATGTTCTATCACATGCACATGCCTCCTACCTAACAATAAAATGCAGTAACTAAAAAAAAACAAAACATAAAACTATGCTTCATGAGTCTTTAAGAATGCAAGACTTGGGCATGGTGATGCACACTTATAACACTACCTACTAGAAAAGCTAAAACATAATAAACAAGCAAACAGTCTATAAGAAAATACTTCTGAGCTATATTCTATTTAAAGAATCCTAAATAGTGGTGCTTGTTTTTAATCCCAGCACTTGGAAGAAGCAGGCAGATCTCTGTAAGTTTGAGGCCAGCCTGGTCTACAAAGCGAGTTCCAGGACAGCAAGGACTATTACAGAGAAACCCTGTCCAAAAAACAAAACAACAAAAAAATTCTAATCACAACTGCAAGATATTGATTAAAGACAATGAATTTCAATTCATTTCATGTAAATCAAGACAAGCCACCCTTGGCACTGTCCCATGAGAGGATGTGAATTGTATTCTCCTAGCTGAGGCTTGTCAACTTTCTTCAGCAGCATTCCTGCCTTTCCTGCCAGCTGAGTAAATTTTCTAAATATTGCCATGTCTTCACAGTTCTATCTCTTACTTCACCATTTCACACAGCTCAGCTGGCCCTACGTCATTTCCAACAGCTTTCTTCTTTGCTTTCCCATCTGGGATTAATTACATTTACCAAGTGTACAGAAATGACAGGAATTTGGTCACAATTCTACCACTGTTCTTAGCATAGGGCTCAGAGCCACAGGCTTACGTGTCAATCTTCCTAAACAGAGGGCTCCCCGAGTACAGGAAACGACTGAAGAATCTCATCTGGGGCACAGGAAGTATGTGTCTTCAACTGGGTCTTCCCTTCCTGCCTATATTCTCACCTCCTGCAGGAAAGCATTCTCACAAAGCATGGATCCATCTCCACTTTCTCAGCTGAAACAACTCAACCATGCATCTCTCTGCAACACCACACTAGCATAAAGCCACATTTCCCAACCTCTTCTCAGCCTGATGGCAGTGGGGGAATGAAAGTTTGTTCTATTGCCCTGATAAATATAATAATAACATAAAAGATAAGAACTCAAGTGACAAACTGAGTGGATAAGATCAGTATGAAGGCAGCCTGGGAATCGATGGGTAACTGAAATGGACAGAGGCAGGAAGACAGGCTGCTGGTATTTGGGTTAGGTTGCCCCAACTGAAAGCTCCCACACAGAAAGGTTTCATTTTAGACAAGAGATTTTTGTTTGTTTTTTTTCTAAACAGGGTACATTTCTTTCTTTCCTTTTTTTTTTTTGTTTGTTTGTTTTTGTTTTTTGAGACAGGGTTTCTCTGTGGCTTGGGAGCCTGATCTAGAACTAGCTCTTGTAGACCAGGCTGGCCTCAAACTCAAGAGATCTGCCTGCCTCTGCCTCTTGAGTGCTGGGATTAAAGGCATGCGCCACCACCGCCCGGCTACAAGGGTACATTTCTAATGTTATGAGAATCAACAGGAAAATATGACTTTTACTAAAAATTGGCTGTAGTATTTTTCTATAATGTTAAGGACACCTGTTGAAGAAAAGAGATATATTAATTCATCTATTAATAATGTTGAACACCATTCTGACTTACTGGAAGTAAATCAGAAATAAATGTCTTCTTTCTAAGTTTTCTTTTACGAGGAATTTCTTCCATTTCATCATCTTCGACCAAATCATCACCATTAGCATTTGCTAGTACGTCCTCAGTCTCTGCAGCAGTCTTTAACCGCTGGGCTTCGGCCTCTTTCATCTGAATAACTGTGTCAGCACCATTCACTTCCAGAACTTCAGACAAGATCTTCAGTATGGCATTTATGATTTCTGCCTGACTCTTAGATGGAATAATGTCCTTTAGGTTCCACATTGTGCCTGGGAAAAAATAATAAAGATAAATAATGAAGACAAAAGAATTACCTGTGGAATCCTTATTAAGAATGAGTTCTAAGCCGGGCGGTGGTGGCGCACGCCTTTAATCCCAGCACTCGGGAGGCAGAGGCAGGCGGATCTCTGGGAGTTCGAGGCCAGCCTGGTCTACAAGAGCTAGTTCCAGGACGGGCACCAAAGCTACAGAGAAACCCTGTCTCGAAAAATCAAAAAAAAAAAAAAAAAAAAAAAAAGAATGAGTTCCAGGGGTGGAGAGATGGCTCAGAGGTTAAGAGCATTGCCTGCTCTTCCAAAGGTCCTGAGTTCAATTCCCAGCAACCACATGGTGGTTCTCAACCATCTATAATGAGGTCTGGTGCTCTCTTCTGGCCTGCAGGCATACACACAGACCGAATATTGTATACATAATAAATAAAATATTAAAAAAAAAGAATGAGTTCTAACACTAATACACAGGCTGATTTTGGTGTAATAAAGGGAAATGCTAAATAGTAAAAATAAACAAAGTATATGGAACATAACATAATATTAATATAGTAGTGAGGGGGGAAAAGAGTTTCCACAGGGCTGAGTCTTTAAGCTCTGGTGTAATTTATAAAACTCAACTGCCTTTGTTTATCTTGTCTTTGCACAAATAATGTGGGATTCCCCTTAGTATGCTATGAATATCATTGGTTAATAAAGAAGCTCCTTTGGGCCTATAGTGGGGCAGAATATAGTCAGGCTGGAAGAGATACAGAGAAAGTAGGCAGAATCAGAGGGATGCCACATAGCGCCACTACTGAAGGAGAAAGATGCCCACCCACCGGAGCCCACTGGAACCTTGCTGGTAAACCACAAGCCTTGTGGTAAAATACAAAATAATAGAAATTGGCTAATTCAAAATATAAGATGTAGCAAATAAGAAACCTGAGCTAATAGGCAAAATAGTGATTTAATTAATACAGTTTCTGTGTAATTATTTCAGGTCTGGGTGGCCAGGAACAAATGAGCTGTTTCTGTCAACAAAATGGTGCTAACATGGGCCTATTACATTCACATAAAGCCTGACATAGCTTAAAAAGAAATTCTAGACACAAAAGAACAGAGTTAAGCACAGCTTTTTTGGTAACAGCATCTTCTCAAGTGGGCTCTGTTTGCTAGAAGCAAGCAGAGGTACAATTCTTTTAAGAGAAGGCTTCCTAACTCAGGGATAGCAGCAAAAACTGCATGGCTCCTTAAGAAGAATTCCTGGTTCGTGCTAGTTGTGCTAACAACTCTGACTCTTTGGGGGGGGGGGGAGTGTTCAGGCTACAGAGCACTAAATGGGGTTTGTGAGCAGCATGCTATAACTTGCTTAATGGCAACATAGACCCACTGTGTGTCTGAAAATGGGGCTGTGAGCATGGCTCGCAGAACTGGCACTGAACCTCTGCCATATTGGACTGGGTGGAACCAAAAGGTGAAGCAGCCTTAGTTCGAGCCATGCTGCTTAGCATTTTAAGAAGCAGTCATCCTGGTCAGAAAATAATTACAGATAAAAAAAAAACCTCTAAATGGGTCACAGGGTTTAAAAAAGAAGAAAGAAGAGTATAGAGAGTTATAAAAAGAAGTGGTTAAAATAAAGTAGTCTTGAAAGAGAAAGAGCAGTCAGTCAGAGATTAAAGGAGTAAAGAAAAATAAGCCACATAAAGAGAGTCTGGATTATGTATATTATTGTGTTTTCTTTGAGGGTTTTTTTTTTTTTTTTTTTTTTTTACTGTGAATGAGCTGAGTACAGACCAACATATGTATTTTAAAGGTATCTTGACTTCAACATTTGGGTCTAGGGCTATGTTGCTTTGAAAAAGAGGCTCTGATTTTGTTTGCACAGAGGATGAGAATCTGAGGTTTCCTTTAAGACTAATGTGGTTTGATGGACCAAGATTCCCCCCAAAGGTCTCAATGAACCCCACAAAATAAAATACTTCCTCAACAAAAAGCAATTAGGAGAGAACTACATCCAAATTCCCTAAAGGATTGTTTATAAATGTTCATTTATATTTAAAGGGAGATATGATATAAAAATGAATACTTTGCATTGGTATGGATCTTGGTTTATTGATGCAAAATTAAGGTCAATTTTGTTATGTATATTTAGGCTCTTGATTAAGATATTGTATTTGTGTAGATCATTTAAAAATGTAATGTAGGTTAATAGTCATCTACAATAGTCAAGCTTGTAGTCATGTTAGTCTAGACGTACAAACATGTATTTCAGATGGATATTCTTCAAATCTTTCAAAGACTAACAGAATATGGCATTTAAAATGTTTTAAGAACTTAGGACTTTTCATACTAATGAGACACATCTGCTCCTGGCAGCACCAATCTACTTCAAGAGGTTAATGGGCATCAAAGAGACTCCTTATGGAGTTTGTTAGACATTTGGGCAGGAGAATGTTCTTGCCTGGACTGCTTGACATTATGCTGTATGAACTGGACATGCAGGACACATAGAAAAATGACTGCCGGACTTGCCTAAGGATGGGACCATCCTTCACGGTTGCTGCTTCGTGAAAGAGTCTGCCAAACATTCATCAGGACACAGAAAAAAGAAACTGATGGACTTTGCCATTACAAGGCAGAACAGATCTTTGAATTTCCTGCTTCATGGAAAAGTCTGTTGGATACTATGGGCCTGTAGGCTGAAGACTGGGTGCCCCCAATGTTACAGAAGAACTTTGGGTGACTATGTAGGCAGCAAGATGTCTCTGTCAATTCTAGAGTTTTGCAAGTTGCTTATAATGCACTTCCTATTTACTTAGGTAATATTATAACCTTCTGGAATCTTTGATGGTATTGAAGAATACAAAGTTATAGTTATAGGTTTCCTTAGTTATAATAAAAGATAAAGTATATCTAAATATTATAACTATAATTTTTATTTGATACCTGTTTTGTTATATGTAATTTTACTATACTAAAGTTAAAACCTTCCTTTTTATTTAGACAGAAAAGGGGAAATGGTGTGGGAAGTCCTTTTGTATATGTGTTGCTTTTATTGGTTAATAAATAAAGAAGCTGCTTTGCTTTGTGATAGGGCAGAATAGAGCTAGTGGGGAAAACTAAACTGAATATTGGAAGAAAGTAGGTAGAGTCAGTGAGAAGCCATGTAGCCACCACAGGAGACAGACGTCAGATGCTAGATGGAACCTTGCCGGTAGACCACAACCATGTGGTGATTTAAGCTATAAAAGCTAGCCAGGTGGTGGTGGTGGACACCGTCAATCCCAGCACTCGGGAGGCAGAGGCAGGCGGATCTCTGGGAGTTCCAGGCCAGCCTGGTCTACAAGAGCTAGTTCCAGGACAGGCACCAAAAGCTACAGAGAAACCTTGTCTCGAAAAACCATTAAAAAAAAAAAAAAAAAAAGAAGATAAAAGCTAGCTAGAAATACACTTAAGCTATTGGCCAAACAGTATTGCACTTATTATAGTTTCTATTTGTTTATTTTGGGTCTGGGCTGCCAGGAAACAAATGAGCAGGGCCCGTCAACATATACCCAGAGACACTAATCAAATTTCTTTTAAAATGACAGGAGGTACCCCGTTTTCTCCATCTTCACCTAAGTTACTTTTCTTTGCAGTTTATTTCCCAAGTATACTGGGATGTTATTAACCCTCCAAAATCTCACATAGAAGACAGACTACAAGTTCTTGGCTTTTTCCTACCAAAATAGTATATTGCTTCCAGGAAGATCAGAATAAATTTTTTTAAAGAGAATGGCAGGGTATGGGGATGTAGCTTAGTTGGTAGACTGCTTGCCTAGCATACACAAAGCCCTGGGTTCAACCCGTAGGACTGCAAAGCCAGGGCTAGTGCTGCACATCAGTAATTCTAGCATTTGGGAGGTGGCGAAAAAGAGGATCACAAGTTCCAGGTCAATTTCAGCTTACTATTACAATGCAAGTTGTAGTCATATAAGCCTCTATGTCTAAAAATACCAGCTAGGCATAACTTAAAATACTGAAAGCAGAGGCTAGACAAAACTAGTCATGGTCACTGTGGCATGATTAACATAGCTAAGTGGTAAACACCACCCACAAAGCCCATCTGAGAACAGAGAGTGGCTTCCAGTACAGGGAAGGCTATAAAGAAACCCTGCCTCAAAATCCCCAAACTGCCAGGCAGTGGTGGCACATGCCTTTAATGCCAGCACTTGGGAGGGAGAGGCAGGAAGATCTCTGAGTTTGAGGTTAGACTGGCCTACAAAGTAAATTTCAGGACAACCAGGACTGTTACATAGAGAAACTCTGTCTTGAAAAACCACACACAAAAAACACCCAAGAGTGACACACACACACACTCTGGAATACTATTCAGCTTGAAAAAGAAGTAAATGAGCTGGGTCTATAGCTTGGTCAGTAGAGTGCTTGGTTAGCATGCACACAACCCTGGGTTTGATCCCCAGCACTGTATAAATTGGGTGTGGTGGTACACAACCATACTCCTAGCACTCAAGGTGTAGGAAGTTTGCGGTCATCAGACTATACAGTAAGTTTGAGGTCAACCTGGGCTACATCAGACCGTTCTCAAAAATTAAAAAGAAATAGTACTGATGCATTTCACTATGTAGACTACCTTGGAGCTTAGGCCCTATCTCCCCATAAAGGGACGAATATAAATGATTCTATTTGTTATTGTAAGGTTAATTTTTACAACAGTCATATCCACAGCAGAATGGGGGTAACCAGAGATAGAGAGGGAGAACACATTTAGGAAAAGTTATCATTTAGTGGATAAAGTCTCATATTGCAGGATGAAGAAATCTGGAAATTCAGCTGTACGACAACATGCTTTGTATTATACCATATGGGGCACATAAGCACACACAACCACACATACATACACATAAAAAGAAAAGATAAGCAGGGCAGTAGTTGTGTACACCTTTAATCTTAGTTCTCTGGAGGCAGAAGCAAGCAGACCTCTAAGTTTGAGGCCAGCCTGGTCTCAGATCAAGTTCCAGAATAGTCAGAGCTACAGAGAAATCCTGTCTTTATAAAACAAAACAAAAACAAACAAAAACCTGAAAAGAAAAAGATAAAAAATTTTTAAAAAAATTGAAACATCTATCCTGGAAGGCTTCACACTATGGAAAACCATGTCAGTTAAGGTCTCTGCTCTGATAGTAAGACTTTCAGACAGGGCAGAGCGCAAGCTGGAGTGCTGAAATGAAGAAGGCTCCCACTTTTACTCACTGAAATTTACTAGATAACTTGGCTAAACCTTACCTGCCACCAGAGTCTTTAGCAGAATGTACTCCATCGAGGTGACAGGACAAAGCAAAGCAGACTCTAGCGCACGCAGAGCTGTGCCATCAAAAGACTTCAGGAGCTCTGGGTTCTCTTCAGTTACTGTCTGTAAGCAATATGCTGTGAGACAAAACCCAACAATTTTAGGGTAATTTACACCAGTACAACATACAAAAATGTGCATTTTTTACAATTTCTAGACACATCTGCTTCTTTAGATGTATAGGCTTTTTACTTCAAGGAAGGTACACACAAAAGAGGCTTCACAACCATCAGGGCTAGAGATCTCAATCTGTCTTCTTCTTTAAATTTTTAATTCTTTTTTTTTTTTTTTTTTTTTTTTTTTTTACCACTATACTAACGAGGAAAATTTTTAATTCTTTATAGAACTAGACTCTCATAGAGTATAACTTAAAGGTTACTAAATGTTGTGGTAATGCTGAATTATTATAAATATCTCTGATTTATCCTCAGTTTATACACTTATCATAGGCCAGTAGTAGGAAGTTCTAGTTCATGCACCACATGTTTAACAGTGGTTTTGTTGCCAAGAACAAACCTGAGGTATTAGGCATTTTGATTATTAAAAAACACTATTCATTAGGGCTATTTACAAAAAAAAGTAGCTGAGTGTGGTGGTGTTTGACTTTAATACCATTACTCTTTAATCCCAGCATTCAGAAGGATATTTATTAGTTCGAGTAGTCTGGTCTACATAGTTTCAGGACAGCCAGGGCTATATAGATAGACCCTGTCTAAAATAATCAAAAACAAATCAAAGCAATACAAAACAAAACCAAGATAATGGGTTACAACATTCATGCTAGAAATTAATCGAAAGCATAAAAACAACTGAGATCACATGAAAGGTTTTGACAAAAGAGACCTCTGAGGTACAAAAGGAAAATAAATCCAAATTTGTTTCCTTTGAGATACTTGATCTAGAAATTTCAAATTAGACTGTATCTATCCAAACGGATCTAAAAACATGATACTAGGACTGGAGAGATGGCTCAGCAGTTAAAAGCACTTACTGCTCTTGCAAAGGACCTGGGTTTGGTTCTTTGCACCCATATGAAAGCTCACAATCATCTGTAACTCCAGTTTCAGGGGATCCAACTCTTCTGACCTCCAAGGGCACCAGGAATATACATGGTCCACATACACTCATACACAAACTAAATAAAACTAAAACAAAAATACAAGGTACTGCTGTGTTTTACTTTGTGTTTTAACAAATAAAGCTTGCCTGAAGATCAGAGTACAGAGCTAAGTAACTAGAGGCCAAAGCACGGTGGCACACACCTCTAATCCCAGCACTCAAGAGGCAGAGGGGTCTGTTAGTTCAAGGCCACACTGGGCTACACAAAATTGATCCAGTCTAAAAGAAACAGAGCTCACACAAAGGAACTTAACCAGCACTTTGGAACATTAAACCTTTAATCCCAGTACTAAAGAGGTGGAGACAGGAGTGATATGGTTGGGTGGAGAGAGAAATTTAAGACAGGAGACAAGAACTCAGTGCTGTCTGAGGTTTGGTGGAGACAGTTGCAGTCTTGGGATCAACCCTGTGTCAGATGATGAAGTCTGAGGAGACAGTCTGAGGACAGGCTTGCCCCTTTGGTCTGAGCATTGGTAGAGGTAAAAGAACTCTCTAGTGGCTGGCCTCTCTACTTCTCTGATCTTCAGCATTAACATCCCTTACATCTGACTCTGAATTTTTATTAAGACCAACTAGAATTCATGCTATACTGCTGGGATCTAATTTGGATCCCAAAATGCATCTATGTGCAGAGATGTGTGTGTGCACATACTTACGTCTAAATGTATTGAGTTATTAGGAGACTAGTCCTAGTCACACTAGCAAAAGACAAGATAAAGAGCTGGGATAATAGCTTGATTACAGAGTGCTTGCCTAGCACAAGCAAGGTTCTGGGCTGGATCCCCAATACACTACAGCAAAGCAACCACCTCAATATCTAAACACAAAAGAAAGACAAGCTGTAGGCGGAGGCTACTTGCTCGTTTCCCAGCACTCAGACCCAAAATAATCACACAGAAACTGTTAACTAAATACTGCTTGGTCTATTACTTAGATGTATTGCTAGCTAGCTCTTATAACTTAAATTAACCCATTCCTATTATTTTGTATTTTACCACGAAGCTCGTGGTTTACCGGTAAGGTTTCTGGGCGTCTTTCTCCTTCAGCATCTGCATGGCTATACTGTGCCCTCCTATAGGCCCAAAGCAGTTTTTTTATTAACCAATGGTAATAAAAGATATCACAGCATACAGAGGGAAATCCCGTATCAATAAGCTATGAATGCTATCATAAACATAATTTCAAAAAATTATTTTAGGGGGAGGGCCTTGGTCCTGCCTCAAAGTGATGTGCCAGACTTTGTTGACTCCCCATGGGAAGGCTTACCCTCTCTGAGGAGTGGGTGGGGGGTTGGAAGGTTAGAAGGGCAGGAGGAGGAGAGGAAGTGGGAACTTGGATTGATATGTGAAATGAGAAAAGATTGTTTTAAAAAATAAACAAAAACAGGAAAAAAACTTATTCTGGACAGGACAAAACCACATAAATTTACTGTATTATATGTAAGTGTTGCTTTACTTGCAAAATGTGTTTATAAAATCACCAATCTAGCAAAATACAGAAAGAAAACACTATTATACATTTCAAAATGACTTAAGATGATTCACTGTGAAAAGTACATGAGAATAAGAACTGGGGCCAAGGAGTGCTTCCTTAAAAAGTCTGACAACCTGAGCTCTATCTCTAGAGCCTACAGTGAAGGAGAAAAGTGATTCTTTTTTCTTTTTCCTTTCTTAAAAAATTTATTTAATTTTATGTGCAATGGTGTGAGGGTGTTAGATTCTTGATAGAGCTGTCTTCTGATCTCCCCACACACTCCACGGCACACGCATGTCTGTGCTATCACCCACAGTAGTAATAAAACAACTAGAAAAAAATCCAAAACCTTTAATAAAGGCACAAAAATATTTTTTATTTTAAAAATTGCATTCATTTGTTTTTTGTTTTGTGTGTGTGTGTGTGTGTGTGTGTGTGTGTGTGTAAGCATAGACTATATGCCACAGAGCAAGAGAAGACAACTTGCTGCTTACTGGAGCTGGCTCTCTTTCCACCTTGTGGGGCCCCTGAGACAAAACTCAAGTTGTCAGGATTGCATAGCAAGTCCTTTGCCCACTAAGCCATTTTGCTAGCCCAGTTTGTTTGGGTATTTTTGTTTTGTTTATTTCTTTTTAAAAGTCCCTCCCTCCCTAGTTTTTTAAGACAGGGTTTCACTGGTAGCCCTGGTTGTCCTGGAACACACTCTGTAGATCATGCTGGCCTCCAATTCACAGAGATCCACCTGTTTCTGCCTCTCAAGAGTTAGGATTAAAGGTGTATACCACCAAATTTTTATCTTAGATTTTTTTAAAGATATTTTTTTAATTATGTGTGTATATCTGTCTGTGGGTATGTGCATATGAGTGCAGGTGCCTGCAGAGGCCCATAAAAGGGCACCTATTCCCCTAGAGCTGGAATTAAAGCCAGTTGTGAGCAGCAGGATGTGGGTACTGGGAACTAAACTTAGGTTCTGCAGTGTAGTACACACGCTTAACCCTTAAACCGTCTCTCCAGCCTCACCCCTATATTTTATTGTTACAATAAAAACTGGTTTAAGATAAAGACACCTGATAATTTCTAAAATAGTGAGCAGTTTCAAACGTCTCCACTTAAAACACTACCCTACAGATTTCATTTGACAGACCAATCTTTTAAATTTCTCTAGTCGTGCTTACTCTACTATTTTGTTTCCCTTTTTTGGTCTCCTAAAACTATCTTCTGAGAGCTGGGCATGGTAGTACACAGCTTTAATCTCAGCATTGAAGAAGCAGGTGAATTTAAGGCTGGCCTGATCTACAAAGCAAGTTGCAGGCCAGTCAGGGCTAAAAAAGAAGTTGCTGAGCTGTCAAGAGCACCTGCTGTTCTTACAGAGAACCTCTGACAGAGGTTCAGTTCCCAGCACCCACATCTGACAGCTCATAACTGCCTGTTGCTCCAGCTCCTAGGGATCTGATGCCTTGTTCTGGTTTCTTAGGCACCCCAACACACACAGCACATGCACACATAAAGTAAATTTTAATAAGAAAAAAAAGTACCTACTAAACCTAGGAGACGCAGTGCTAGAAGGAATTTTCTTCTTCCCTTTCTGGAAATATGCAGAATTAATAAAGGGAGGTGGAGAGAGGAGAAACCCCTCCAAGTGTTTCTCTGCCGGTGCATTCTGCCCAGCTGTCTACTCTCTGCTGCTTCCTCCTGCAGAACTGAGGGTTCTCAGTGGCTCTCTAGACCACCACAAAGAAGGTAGGAAGCTAAAGACAAGTGTTGGACTCCATGTCCTCAGCTCCCATGAAAGGGACATTGTCCTCACTGAAAAGTCAAACACTTTTTTGTTGTTGTTGGGTTTTTTTTGTTTGTTTTTGAAACATGATTTTTTTGTGTAATCATGGTTGTTCTGTAATTCACTCTGTAGACCAGGCTGGCCTTGAACTCAGAGTGCCTGTACCTCCTGAGTGTTGAGATTAAAGGCAAGCCTGGTGGGGGTTTCGAATAAAGGTTTCTAAGATGTAACATATTACACATACCCACATAACTGCCTTCCTCCCTTTCAAAACAAACAATTCAGAACTGACCAGGACATGGTGGCATACACCTTTGAATCCAGACCCAGGAGTCAGATCTCTGAGCATTAGAGGTTAGCCTGGTCTATACTGCAAGTTCCAGACTAGCCAGAGGTACATAGTAAGGCCCTGTCTCAAAAAGAAAACAAACCAAAATACCAAAAAGCCCTGCAGAATTAAGTATAAGTATTAGTCACAGATTTAAAGAAGTTCCATACAGGCGCTGGCGAGATGGCTCAGAGGATAAGAGCACTGGTTGCTCTTCCAGAGGTCCTGAGTTCAATTCCCAGCAACCACATGGTGGCTCACAACCATCTGTAATGAGATCTGGTGCCCTCTTCTGTCCCATAGGGATACATGCAGACAGAATATTGTATATATAATAAATAAATCTTAAAAAAAAAGAAGTTCCATACAAATAGAACTTCACTATACATTTATGTAAGTAACAGTAAGACAGCAATCACTGCTGTACAGCAGATAGGCTGTCCTGAACAAGACAACACAAGAACAAACGAGCGCTTTCTTCACTTACCTACGGAAACAGCCAGGTCAACACTGGTGGGGAACCTATGCAAGAACTTTAACACAATCTCCAAACACCCTTCTTTGTTGAATATAGACACTGCTCTACTACTGCATTCACTAAATTAAAGGGGAAAAACAAGTTTTACCGTTCATATTTTAACATTAAGAAATCAACCACAGACAACTAGGAAAAAAATAAATTATGCTTTATGAAATCAGTAATCGGAGTCAGACATCCCCACATTTATAAAGAAACGGCCATTCTTAGTCATAGTACATGGCAACACCAATCAGGGTTTCATCTCCATCACAGTGGGATCTTTAAAGAAGCTTAGAGCTGGAAGAGCCTCAGAAATCATCTCATCCAACTTCCCCTTTTACAAACTTAAGAAAACCCAAGACCCACAGGAGAGGCAGTACTTCTGAAATCCTGCATGCTGTGTGTGCTGGCACCTGGCTCAGGGCCCCAACTCCTCATGCAGACTGTTGTTTCTCCACGATCACTTAATAATGAGTCCAAGTAAGGACAAAGGCCTCTATCACATAAAAAGCAACATTTTAAATTGAAAAAGCATATTTACTCACTCCTAGACTGAAATTATAATTTCATCAAGCAGAGTTTTCAATCTTCAGAGAAATTCCTCTAATAAGTAGTTTTGAAATCATAGAACTCGGTTTAAATAAAAAAGTTATCAATACTACATATATACATACATATGTATATGTGTATATATATATATATACACACACACACACACACTAAAACCAGGGTAAAAGGAATGAATAGTTTTACTCGTTTCTAGAAAATAATCTCAACGTAAACATATACATAACACACTAACAGAGCAAACAGGTGACTACATTATTATACAATCTATCCAAGTAAACGTATTTTCTGCTAGCTATCTAGTGGCTCCAGTATTGAGCTACAGTCAAGAAGGCAGAGCATGTATCAATAAAGAAATGGAAACTGGGAAACAAAAGTCTAGGAGCCCCAAAACAAAACAAAACAAAACAACGCCGGGCGGTGGTGGCGCGCGCCTTTAATCCCAGCACTTGGGAGGCAGAGCCAGGTGAATCTCTGTGAGTTCGAGACCAGCCTGGTCTACAAGAGCTAGTTCCAGGACAGGCTCCAAAGCCACAGAGAAACCCTGTCTCGAAAAACCAAAAAAAAACAAAACAAAACAAAAAAAAGTCTAGGAGCTTTGTAACTATAGTGGATAACTACATGGTGAAGACGGAACTCACAGGCAGTTAAGAAAAAACATTTACTTTGGATTATAGATATATTAGGCTCTTTTCAAAGAAAATATTATTTAAACTCCCAGTTCAAGCCTCATGTGGTTGCTCACACCTATAAGTCTAGGACGTGAAAAATAGGAACAAATGGGTCAGGAATTCAAGGTCATCCTTAGCTACATAGCAAGTCTCAGGCTAATCTGGACCATACCTGTCTCAAAAAATAAAGATAAAAAGAGCTAGAAAGACGATACAGTGGTTAAGAGTGCTGTTTTTGTAGAGACCTGAGTTCAATTCCCAGCACTATCATTTAGAGGCTGATAATCATCTCTAACTCCAGATTTCTGGCCTGGGACGGTAGCAGCACTCATATGCACATACCTGCACACATATACATAACTAAAAATAATAAGTATTTTTTTTTTAAAAATTCCAGGTTAGTGAAAAAAACTACAGTGGTAGACCATGTGTTTAGTGCTTAGCAGCCATGAAATTCAGAGTTTCAAACAACCAAATTATATGACATAAAGTAAAAGATTGTCGGTACACAGAAAAACACCCATCAGTTGCTCATGTACCATTTCTTTTAGCCAGTCTGTAATCCCAAGCAGAAGACCAAGGTAAGGGGATCATGAGTTCAAAACCAGACAACATTACATAGTGAGACCCTGGGGTAGGGGGTGGTGAAAGAAGGGAGGGAGAGAAAAGAAAGCAAAAAACAAAAAAGGAAAAACTAAAAATAAAAGGGGGAAGTCATTTTCTCAAATCTTTTGCCCATTTCTGGTGGGATGGAATAAATCTACTAGTTTAAGACAAAATTACAGAATGGTATATAGGCAGCTTTTCAAGGTCTAACTCAATTTTATATTCTAAGAAACACTGCTTTTAGGTGAAAATAAGGAACTATCACTCTGTGATAATCACAGATGTAAAATCAGAAAAGTGCTTCCAGGCTTTCTTTCTAGCTACTGTCATTCTCAGCTGAGGTCCACTCCATCCTAACCAGCAACATGGAAAACAACGGCCTTGTTCCTACTCAATCCCAGAGCTGCTCTTGGAAATCCACTTCCCATTCAAAAGCATCAGGCAATGTCTGTGGACCTTTTTTTATTCCAGACATCGACACAGTCTGCCTTGGGCTGATGAAGAGGACGAGTCTCAAATCACCAGGCATTATCACCTACAAAGTATCAGCATCACAGTTACAGGAGGCGCCTACAGCGTAACAGAAAGAGCAGCAGGCTGAGCAGCGGTGCAGTAAGAAGCTGTTCTTGGAAGGCTCCTTACCATATATTCCACAGCACATTCACAGCCTCGTTGGCTATGCTCTCAATGGAATTTCTGTTCGTATCAGTTTTCTCCTGTGGAGACATCTCATTTGAATCCAGTCCAGCGCTACACTGCAACCAAACAGCATGATTAGCACCTTGTTTCAAAAGATTAACTAAGCAAAAAAGCTAACATTAGCAAAGAATTACAAAAGCAAAAGCACCAAAAATTACAGTGGTTAACAAACATATATGGTCATAAGCACATTTCTCAAAATGATGCATCCTTTGCGGGTAGAGAGAGAGTTCAGTTAAGAGCAACCTACTGGGCTGGCAGTGGAAGCAGAGGCAGGTTCAAGGCCAGTCTGGTCTACAGTAAATTCCAGGACAGCCAGGGCTACACAGAGAAACCCAAACAAACAAAAGGAGTATTGTGTTTGTCCAGAGGAAGGGTGTGTACTGCCCTTTCAGAAGACCTGGGTTCAGTTCCCAGTATCCATATCAGTTGATACACAACTATTTGTAACTCTAACTCCAAGGGATCTAACACCCTCTTCTAGCCTCTGAAGGCATCTGCAGACACATGACATTCGCTCAAACAGACACAGACATGTACACAAAAATAAAATAAAAACTATTCTGGGCATCTTACATATATTAAGTAATTAATCCTCACAGCACACTATTAACCTTTATCTCAACATAAGTAAGGAAATAAGATACACAGAAGCTGACGAAGATGCAGCTGAGCATATGGTGAATTGGGCTTCAGCTGCAGACTCTCTAGGCCTCAAAGGTGGTGCCCTTAAGCTCTGTGCAGAAGTGCCTGAGTACAGTACATGGCACTCTCCAAAAAAGGTCTTCTGAGTCTTGAACTTCTTATGGGGAGGCTACCGTCTGCATGGAAGAAGGTTCTATAGCATCCCTGACCTCTGCCCACTGGATGCCAGCAGCATAGTGCCAAATGTCTCCATGGGGCAAAATCACCTCCAGTACAGAATCACTACTCTAAAGGGAAAGGACTGATGGTGCACATCCAAACTGGGTCTTTTATGCAGTATCAAGTGAAAGCTGGCTATACATATATATACATATATATAGATAAGCGGAAGAAAGGCATGACAGACTAAGACCTATAAGAGCCCACTGTCCTTAACCAATGAGGTAAATCATATATATGAATGATGTAGTATTAAGCATGAGGGTGCAACATAATCTTTATAAGTTCATATGTCTGTTTCTTGGGTGTATCATATAACCAGGTATAATTATACCTGCCTTGGACTTGGGATACAGTTGAATGGAAAAGCACCTGACTTTAGGTGGCACAAAGATTTGAGCTCCAGCTCCAGCACACGAAAAGAAAAGGAAAAAAGACTGTCTCATCGGACTGCTGTGAAGATTAAATTATATACGTACATAAGTGAGCGATAAAGAAAAATGAAGCTTGAATTCTAGTGGGGTAAGTCTGCACAGGTTTAGAAACGGCTCTTCTAATCATCATAAAGGACACAATAATAGAGACTGGTATTAGTAAAGCCTGTGTACTGTCAGTTTCCAGGAAAAGAAATGAAATTGCCACGGACGTTTAAAGGGAACACAGGACTCATGACCCAAAAGTACTGGGGGGAAAAATCCACCTGCCCTTGTCTCCTAAGAGCTCCCCTTAGAAGCCATCACTCAGGCCTCGTTAAACACCACATACCTCTTTCAGCAGTGCCACCAGAGGGGTCATGATGTCCTTAGCCACCATGTCATCACAGACTTCAAAACCTCCACAAGCACTGAGATTCCTAGATAAGAAATTTAAACACGTTTTACTTTCAAGTCATACATCACAAAATACCACTAAGCTCCCAAATGTACTGTATGTTTAATCACAGCCAAAGTTTCTGAGGAAAAAATGTATTTGTCATAAGCTGGAAAACAAGCCTACAGATTTTCAACTGCTCTTTATCACAACACATAACTTCATTGTCTTAGTCAAGGCAACTCTTTTAAAGGAAAGCACTCAACTGGAGCTGGTTTACGGTTTCAGAGGCTTAGTCCATCATCATCATGGCTGGAAGCACGGTGGGATGCATGGTGCCGGAGCAGTAGCTGAGAGCTACATCCTGATCCGTGGACAGAGGCGCTGGCCTGGTGTGAGCTCTTTGAAACCTTGAAGCCTACCGACAGTGACGCACCTCATCTATAATCCCACACCTACTCCAACAAGCCCCCCCCCCGCCCCCTTTCTGGGTTTTCAAGACAGGGATTCTGTCTAGCCTTGGCTGCACTAGAACTTGCTCTGTAGATCAGGTTAACCTTAAACTCACAGAGCTCTACCTGCCTCTACCTACAGAGTTCTGAGATTAATGGAAAGCACCACCATTCCTGGGCTGGCCCTACCTCTTAATCCTTTTCTTTTTTTTTTTTTTTTTGGTTTTTTTTTTTTTTTGGTTTTTCGAGACAGGGTTTCTCTGTGGTTTTGGAGCCTGTCCTGGAACTAGCTCTTGTAGACCAGGCTGGTCTCGAACTCACAGAGATCCGCCTGCCTCTGCCTCCCGAGTGCTGGGATTAAAGGCGTGCGCCACCACCGCCCGGCCTCTTAATCCTTTTCAAATAATGCCACTCCCTGGTGACTAAGCATTTAAACATATGAGCCTGTGAGAGCCATTCTTACATCAATCCACCATACCCCAACTAACAGAATTCTCTGCAATTGCTACTGGTTGAATTGGCACATATAAGCATTATTTGGTTAATAATAATCAACAGATTTTTCTCCAGGGACAGGGTTTCCCTGTGTAGCCTTGGCTGTCCTAGAACTTGCACAGGAGACCAGACTGGCCTTGAACTCAGGTGATTGGCCAGCCATCTGTCTCTCAAGTGATGGGGTTAGAGGCTTGCACAACTACACCAGGCAATAAACAAGAGATTATTATCAGAAACCTTCCTCAACGGACCTAAGATTTACTAAGGCCGGAAATTACGTGTGTATTCCCCACCACCATTCCCCAAGCCTAGTCCAATGACTGACACACAGGCACTCCATCGCTGCTCACCTAACTCAAACAATACACACAGCCAAATCTGTGAGAGTACAAAAGTTAAGGTCCTGCCCCCTCTACAGTTCACTCTCTGCATAGCCATCAGAGTGGCTTTTTCAAAAGGTAGACTTCATCACTCGGGTTTAGAATAAATCCTTCAACTCAGCAGCCGCAGCAACTATAATCGCCACCTCCTCCCCTCAGCCACATTAACTTCTCTGTAGCGTCTATCCGCCCTCGGCCTCACTTCTCTGGCATGGCTCTTCCTCCCATACCGAATGCTCTCACCCTATTTTCCCATGTCCGGTTCTCCGGTCCTCTGGTCTCCGTTTATAAATGCCATCTAGAGGACACCCCAGTGCCAACTCCCCCAGCCCCTCGTTTACACAGCAATTCTCATTAATACCAGTTGATTTTTTTGCTAGTTTCCAGACACCCTCTCAATAGAGCTCCTGCAAAGACAAGGATCTTGGCTGGCCTGCTAACATCCTGCATACTGAAATATCGGTATACTTAGAGCCATCCAGTCAGGGACCCTATGGCGCGCTTTGGAAGGGAAAAATGCATCAGGTTTGAGGACAAGTGAAGTAGCCAGGTGTATACAAGCAAGGTGCGTGATCTGTGGCTCCCAGGGTCCTTCGGAACCCGAATTCCTATCTCTATCCGCTGCAAACCTGAGATCACAGGGAGGCTTTTCTCTCCGTATTAGTAGAGAACGCGGCGGGAGAGGGTGTGCTGGGTTTGTTTGCTCGCAGGGACACCGCCTCGGACCCTCTCCGACTTACCTCAGAGCTCCAGCCGCCGTTTCCCTGACCGCCAGACTGGGGTCCAGCAGCAGCGGCCCGAGCCGGCGGACAGCATCGCGGCGCGCCAAGTCTGGCAGCGCCGGCCGCTGCTGCACCAGCCGGGCCAGCCCCGCGCAGGCGCACTCGCGGACCTCGGCGCTCGGATGCTGGAGCTGCGGGAACCAAGACGTCAGAGGTGGGCAGTGAGCACGCGCGCCGCAGCCCCGCTCCCGCGGACGCCCTGCCGCAAGCCGCCCCGAGCCCGGTCAAGCCATTGTCCCACCTTTTCCAGAAGCTCCGCCGCTGGCCCGTCGTCCTCCTCATCTTCGGTCCCGTTCGCCACGGCCGCCGCCTCGGCCTGACAGCTACCAGTAGGGGAGAACTGAGGTCTCTTGAAGCGCTTCGTCCGACTCTTACCCATGGCGACAGAGGCCGCGAGGAGAGACCGGGAGAGGAAGACAGCAACAGACGATGGGGGCCGCCGGGCCCAACGAACACTTCAGTCTCCGGCACTACCTGGTGTCCTTCCTAAGCTGGACCGGGCTGACGGCCTGAGCACACATGGAAAAGCTACGCGCCTGCGCACGGCGCGTCGGGAGCGAGGGGAGGGCGGGCACAGGGAGTACGCGTGCGTGTAAAGCGGTGTGGGCGGGGCCACTCCTGACAGGGGGTGGAGCGCTGGCTTTTCCTGGGAATGTTAACACACCCACTCCACCGGAGAAATCCAACTGTTCCAAAGACCTGTTCTATCTCAGTGTAACCTAGTCACAAAGACGGGACTGTCTACCAAAAAGGAGAACATTCCTTACTATGCCATGTTTAGGATATAATCACATAAGTGAAGCCTCTCAACCTGTAGGTGCAAAGAACCCATGGAGCTACCAAATATATATCTTATTTCCTTGATCTCTTATCTGGACACAAACTTCCTGCCATACCCATAGACCAAAGTAGTCTTCGCTTGTCTTGATCATGTCGGCCTCTCCATGTTCACCTATGAACTTTCCGAAATATTCTTCCATAGTTATTATATTCATTGTCCTTCTTAAAACTTCTCAGTGGCTTCTCTTCCTCGGGATAGTTTTCAAAAATTTAGGCTAGGATGCCTCATCTCACTTCACTCCTGTGTCCTGGTCCCTTTATTTATTTATTTATTTCCTGGTCCCTTTAATAATGTTCTTTAGGAGCTGGAGATATGGCTCAGCAGTTAACAGCACTGATTGCTCTTCCAGAGGACACGGGTTCAATTCCAAGCATCCACATGACAGCTCACAACTGTCTGAAAATGCAGTTCCACAAGATCTGACACCTTCACACCAATGCACATAAAATAAAGTTAAATAAATCATTAAAAATTAAAAAAACAGCCGGGCGGTGGTGGCGCATGCCTTTAATCCCAGCACTTGGGAGGCAGAGGCAGGCGGATCTCTGTGAGTTCGAGACCAGCCTGGTCTACAAGAGCTAGTTCCAGGACAGGCTCCAAAACCACAGAGAAACCCTGTCTCAAAAAACAAAACAAAAAGAAAATTAAAAAAACAGGGCTGGAGAGATGGCTCAGTGGTTAAGAGCATTGCCTGCTCTTCCAAAGGTCCTGAGTTCAATTCCCGGCAACCACATGGTGGCTCACAACCATCTGTAAAGAGGTCTGGTGCCCTCTTCTGGCCTGTAGACATGCACACAGACAGACTATTGTATACATAATAAATATTAAAAAAAATAAAAAAAAACAATGTTCTTTAGGGCCCAGGGTTTTACATAAGCCTCTTTTCCCCAACCTCCTGAATTAGTGGACACAAGATAATTTTTTTTCTTTTTTTTGGTTTGAGACAGGGTTTCTCTGTGTTGCCCTGGCTGTCCTGGAACTCACTCTGTAGACCAGGTTGACCTCAAACTCAGAGGAATCCACCTGCCTCTACCTCCTGAGTTCAGGGATTTAAAGTGAGCCCCCATGTCTTGTTAAGAGGCATTTCTTTATGGGTACATCTTCTGACTTCAGTCAGAGATAGATCTATCTTGAGACACACCTGTTCTTTTGCTTCATAGCACAATTAAGAATTGTCACCTAAGCTGGGCAGTGATGGCGCACACCTTTAATCCCAGCACCCAGGAAGTAGAGGCAGGTGGATGTCTGTGAGTTCGAGGCCAGCCTGGTCTACAGAATGAGTTCCAGCACAGGCTCCAAAGCTACACAGAGAAACCCTGTCTCAAAAAAACAAAAAAGTCACCTTTTGTTTCTATATGTAGTGGCACAACTGCTGTCTTCCGAGAAGGATGGTCACATCTAGTAAGGACACAAGGCCAATTCCCACACATCACTGTCCTCCCAACACTAACTAACTGCCGCCCGGCTAAAATAAAAAATTAAACCAGGCAGTGGTAGCACACACCTATAATCCCAGCACTTGGGAGGCAGAGGCAGGCAGATCTCTGTGAGTTCGAGGCCAGCCTGGTCTACAGAGCAAGTTCCAGAACAGGCTTCAAAGCTACAGAGAAACCCTGTCTCAAAAAAAAAAAAAAAAAAAAAAAAAAAAAAAAACCGTAAATAAATGAAAATAAAAAATTAAATTAAAAATTGTTGTTTTGCTATAGGTAGAGATGTATTCTGGATACAGATTTTTTGTTTTTTCAAGACAAGCCTGTATTAGCAGTGCGGTGATCGGCTGGAGTAAATCTCCAGGGGTCTGCGCTCCCTACCTGCTCTTGCCCTCCATTGTATGATTAGCTAATTACCAAACAACGTCAATGCTAGTCGTCAGCCAGGCAGTTCTCTGGTTCCAGATTTGCCACTAAGAGGTATGAGAGGTTTCTCCATTTACAAAGACTGGGAGTTTTTGAAATATCAAAGGTGTGACAACCATTTTAGTTATTTCAAAAGAGATAATTACTTTCAAAAGGGAAGCTGAATGTTGAATGCCTTCAGAGCAAGGTCTGGGACTAGCCAGACTTTATTCTCAAACTTTGCTGGGGCAGGTGTGGGGGTTATGTCAATGCTGCCAGCTCCGAAAAGGTTGCTGTTGAACAGGCTGCTGCCCACTCAATTCCACACCACTCATTCATGAGCAAGTCTTTCTGCTCACGTAAAAGTGCTCGTTTGTTATGCTACGCACTGCTCAGGGAGCTGGAAATAGCAGTTCTACCCTGGTCCTGACTTTAACAAAGTCATTGTTGCCAGCAGTGGTACACACCTTTAATTCCAGCATTCAGGAGACAAAGTTCCAGGCCATCCCATCTACAGTGAGTTTCAGGACAGCCAAGGTTACATAGAGAAATCCTATCTTGAAAAATAAAACAGAAGGGAAGCGGAAGGGAGGGAAGGAGAAAGGGGAGGGAAGAAAAGAGAAGGGAGGGGGAGGAGAAAGCAAGGAAGGAGAGGAAGGGAGGGAGGGAAGGGATAAAAGAAGGCAGAAAGGAAGAAAGAAAAAGTAAGAATAATTATCCTGGCCGGGTGATGGTGGAGCACACCTTTAAATCCAGCACTTAGGAGGTGGAGGCATGCGGATCTCTGGGAGTTCGAGGCCAGCCTGGTCTACAAGAACTAGTTCTGGGACGGGCATCAAAGCTACAGAGAAACCCTGTCTCAAAAAACCAAAAATAAATAAATAAATAAATAAATAAATAAATAAATAAATAAATAAAAAATTTTAAAAAATCCTGTCTGAAGGAAGTAGTGGCACAGCCTTTAGTCTTAGCCCTTGGGAGGCAGAGGTGGGTGGATCTCTGAATTCAAGGCCAGCCTGGTCTAGTGTGAGTTCCAGGAGAGCCAGAGCTACATAATGGGACCACGCCCCATAAAAATTGTGGGGACGGTATTATCCTGAGGCTGGAGAGATGGTTCAGCACTCTTGGAGAGGACAGACTCAATCCCCATCACCTACATGGTGGCTCATAACCATACGCAACTGCAGTCCCAGGAAGTCTGACGTCCTCTTTTGGACTCTGTGGGCACCAGATACACACGTGGTATACATGCAGGCAAAACATAAATACCTAAAGAACTGAAAATAATTATGGCTGCTTGCTTTGCACTGGGTGGGTGGGGGACGACATCCCTGTAATCACCCTAAATCAGAAACTTAGGACACTGAAGGATTGCCTAAGCCCAGGAATCCAAGATTGACTTAGGAAACAGTGAGGCCTGGTCTCAAAATGAACATCTACAGTACAAAACAAGACACAAGAATGAATAGAAAAATAGAAGAGGAAAGCACAAACCTCTGGCACTGTAGCAGGATGCTGCTTCTTAGAGCCAGTGGGCTCTAAGCACCACGTTTATTTATATAGTCAGATACAGCTCTTCTAGGAGCCAGGTTCTTATCAAACACTCAAACTTCCCTGTCCCCAGTACTAGGGGTCTTTTTTTTTTTTTTTTTGGTTTTTCGAGACAGGGTTTCTCTGTGGTTTTGGAGCCTGTCCTGAGTACTAGGGGTCTTAAATCTTCTTCAGCTTTACACTCTTGGAGGAAATTCCCAATCTAGGCCTGTAGGTGCAACATGACATAACCTGCATCTCCTTAGTAAAAGCCAAGCGATATTATAGACACGATGAATAAGACACGAAGAAGGCTAATAGTCTAGAATAGTACTGGCAACTATGTTTGGTCTACAGGACAGAGTCACAGTAAGATAGCTGGAGCTAGAGATGGCTCAGCGGGGAAGAGCAGTAAGAGCACTGGCTGCTTTTAAAGAGGTTGAGGTTCGATTCCCAGCCCCCACATGGTGGTTCATCACCATCTGTAACTCCAGTTCCACTGTTTCTGATGCCCTTCTCTTAACTGCACAGGCACAAGGCATGTAAGTGGTGCTCAGACATACATGAAGGCAGAACATTCATACACACACAAAAAAAAGTAAAATTTCTTATTTGGAATTAGCTTGTATCTAATATACAGAATATATTTACATATTTTTTAGTTGCAGACACAATAAACCAAAGAAAAACTCTAATCACTGGTTATATATAAAATATTTATTTTTTGCACATATTTACCTACAGAATTTACAGAAAATAAAACAATGCAGAACATACAGAATACCCTCTTAGAGAATTCTTAGAAGCAGAGGGTTTTATTGCTGCAATTCAAAGAATACAATTTATTGAAAGGAAAGTCAAGATGAACAAGTGTTAAATGGCAGCTTTAATTCAATGGTTTTGTCCTATTATTCAAATTTAGTTTCATATTGGATGAAATTTAAAATATTGCTCATGAAATAATTTAACCTTTTCAAAATCTTCTAATAAACAGGTAAAAAGGCACCACTAGTCCGTTAAGTATTTACAGCAATCCCAGTTTTGTTTCAAGGGCTACCATAGTACACGTGGCTGTTGCGCATACACAGTATGTCATCACGACTCTCCAGCAGTGAGGACTGCAGGCTCTGGCTTGGGATGTGGTTCCGGTGTTACTGGTGATGGACTGGGCCCATCAGCTACACCAGGACAG
Organism: Chionomys nivalis; assembly: GCF_950005125.1. Classification (NCBI taxonomy): domain Eukaryota; kingdom Metazoa; phylum Chordata; class Mammalia; order Rodentia; family Cricetidae; genus Chionomys; species Chionomys nivalis. The sequence continues at coordinate 37,827,111 of NC_080106.1, forward strand.
TACTGGTCTAACACGTCTACCTCAGCATAAAATCCAGTCACCTAAAATAACGACTGTCAAATTCCCAGGCAACACATAATTTAACTTGTACATTCAGAAGACTTCGGGGTGTTTTTTAAAATTCTTTTTTTAAAAAGTAATTTAGTGTTAAATGAGAACAATTTACTGAAAAATATAATAATAGTCGCCAGAATTCAGTACTGGGCTTAACAAAAATTGTTGAAACATTTGTAAAATTTCAACATAATGGAGATGAGGTTTTCTCAGTCTAAGTGGAGCCTGGTATTTCCCACAGCACAATGGAAAGAGGCGCTGAGAATGAAAGGCACACATAGTAGCCAGGTTTAAGGAGCCGTGGAGATGCCAAGCAGATGGTTTCTGAAATACTGGTGCAGGAGAGCAAAGTCCAAACATTTTCCTCTTGGTTTAACATTGGCATTGATTTGCTATTTACAGTAGTTTGCAAAAATACATTATAAAAACTGAATGAGGTTTGGTTTCTAAGTTTAACTTAGTAACATACACACATACTTCATCTGCAAAACTCTGCAGGAGCTGAAGTACTAAAGTGACACTAACACTGAACACAGGTAACCAAAGGTACTGAAGCACGGAGAGCTCAGTCATCTTCATTGAGACAATCTGGACAAATATTGCACGCTTCTTGTCAGTTGTTGCTAAACCATCACATATCCAGTTCCAAAAGGAACCCGTGGTGGCGTTTTGCTGTATCACTTACTTGAAGAAAAACTGGTTTAGGTTCCCTAACAATAGTGCAGATTGTCATTGAACGTGAGGTCTAGGTTTCAAAATTAGCTTTCCTGTCTGTAAAAAAGGAAAAAAGAAAAAGTCAATTCACAGTTCTATTAAAAACACCAGCAGTTACTTATAGACCTTAAAGGGAACTGGAGTAAAGGCACTTGCTGCCTGCCAAGCTTGATAACCCAAGTGCAGCCCCCAGAACCAAAACGGTAGAAGCAGAGAACTACTGCACATCTCTCTCTTTCCCACTGGCACCATGGTATATGGTGTGTGCATACTTGGGTGCTCCTGTGCACAAACACACATGATCAGTCATTCAATAAAGATGTAAAACTTCTGTTAAAGGGCATCTTGGAACCAGTGAGATAGCTCAGTGAGGAAAGGCTCCTGCTGACAGGTCTGACAAAATCAGTTCAGTTCCCAGGACCCAAAGCGGAAGGAGAAAAAAAAGACTTGTGGGAATTGTCCTCCCCTGCTGGGATGACATAGTATTCCAGGCCAGCCTGTCTCAAAATTAAAAATAATAATAATAATAAATAAGAAAGATTCAATTGTCAACCCCACCAATTTGTTTGGCACCCCTGACTGCAGCCCTGGCTGGTTTAGAACTTGCTATATAAACCAGGCTGGTTTCTTCCTCCTGAGTGCAGGGGTTAAGGGTGTGTGCCAACAAGCCTGACTAAGAGATTTCAGGTATAATCTTGTTTGGTTCAGATAAGGAATTGCTATGGAGTCCAGGCTGGCCTTCACCCCTTTACTGATTTTTGTTTTTTGGTGGCAGTGGGTTTTTGTTTTGTTTTTAGACAGTATTTTTATCTTCAGGCTAGTCTCAAATTTGTATATAGCTAAGGGAGAGCCTTAAACATTGATTTTCCTGCTTCCACCACCCAAGTGCTGGGATTACAGGTGTAAACCATGCCCGGTTTCACGTGGTGTTAGAGATCAAACCCAAGGCTTTACACGTGTTAAACAAGCACTCAGTTACAACTCCCAACTGAGCTACACCCAAGACCTTGGCTTCACACTCTCTTCTCTTGCCTCAGTTCCCTAGTACCGAGATTACAGGTGTATGCCACCAAGCCTGACCCACAGGACCCAAAGGTCTGTTTTCCTAAAACTAAACGGTCCACTAAGCATTTTTGTTATTTTGAAACAGGGTCTCACTATGTAGATTAGGGTGGCCTTGAATTTGAAGTAATCCTCTTGCCTCCCATGGGCAGAGACTATAGATGTCAACAACATACCTGGCTACAGGTATATTCTAATGAAAAAATACTTACATCATCACAAGACATATTGTATTCTGCTAGTATCGTTCGGCATCGAGCAGCTATTCTGAATTATTGTGGTCAAAGAAAAATTGCCAATGCGAAGCAAGCATCTCTTATGGTTTAGACGTGAAATGTTGCCCCCAAGGGCTCATGTGCTAAGGGTTAGGTTGAGGTAAAGGTTAAAGGTTAGCCATCGGCATGTTGAGGTAACTGAATAACGAAGGGACAAACTTCCTCAATAGATAAATCCACCTATAATTTCATAGCTAAGGGGCGTGGAGCCTAGTCAGAGATGTAGGTTCCAAGGGGATAACTTTGAAAAGCATATTTTGTTACTGAACCTTCACTGTGTCTGGCCACCATGAGGTGAGTGGGTTTGTTTTACCCCACGCTTCTTGTCATGATGTACTGCCTTACCATGGCCAAACACAACAGAACTAACCAAGCATGGACTGAGCCCTCTGAAATCACGAGCCATGACAAATCTTCTCACGTATTTTGTCTTGGGGTTGGAATGTGATTAACAAGGCTTCTAACAACCACTTAGATAACATGGAAGGTTCTTCAGCTTAGTTCAGAGAACAAAATTAAACTCTAGGTAAAGGATACATTGATGGTGCAACTACTCTTTTGTGTATGCCAGCAAAGAACAAGCCTATTAGAGTTATACAGCTAACTGTGAAAACTGGATGATTCCATAAGGACGTGAAGAAGGACACCTGTAAGAGAGAAGTGTGAGATTAAGGATCTTAGGGCCTACACAGAAACGCACAATGTTTTATCACGTCAATCACAAGGGTGTGAAGACTTCCAACAACTCTACTTCTTATTGCTGTGCTATGATAACAGAACACATGCTTTATCTTCTTTGTATGGCAGGATTGCACAGCATCGTCATCCATGCCAAACTCTAGGCCACTTCAAATTCATTCCTATAATCAGAAAACCACCCCACCAAAAAAATCCTCAACTTTCTGTTCAATGAATGAAGATTAGGCCTTTAGTGTCTTCTTCCCCTAAACCCCCCTGACAGGGTTTTTTGGTTTAGTTCTAGCTCTCCTGGAACTCTCTGTAGACCAGGCTGACCTTGAACTCAGAGGTACACCTGCCTCTGCCTCCTGAGTGAGTGCTGGGATTAAAAGCAGTGCCACCCCTGCCCTGCTGGAGGCCTTTAGTCTCAATGAAAACACAGATTAAATCTGATTTAATTATTTCCCTGTCAAAAAGCTTCAAGGCTGGGAACAGTGTCGGTAATGAAACTACCTAATTTCAAGGCTTAGGAGGCAGAGATAAGTGGATCTTGTGAGTTCAAGGCCAGTCTGGGCTAATAGCTGCATAGTGAGACTTTGTCTCAAAAAGTTAAAACCAATAATTTTAATTTAAAATTTAAAATAATTTAAGAGACTGAGGCCGGCTCTGTCATTCATAACCAAGTCCCAGACTAATCTTCATCTCCCATCCCACCCTCCACACAAATGCCAACTTCCCTATTAGCTTAATTTCTACAACGCCTTTATTACCTTTGCTTGAAATGAATAAATAATGTTTATTTGAATTTTTTTTTGTTTTTTGTTTTTTTGAGACAGGGTTTCTCTGCAGCTTTGGTGCCTGCCCTGCCTTGTAGACCAGTCTGGCCTTGAACTCACAGAGATCTGTCTGCCTCCCGAGTGCTGGGATTAAAGGCATACGCCACTACCGCCTGGTTTATTTGAATTTTTAAAAATGAAGCTGTTTTAAAGCTTCTTGAAAAATGAAATAAAAAATATGAAGTAAAAAAAGTTTCTTTTGAAGTTATTAGAATTGTGGTGGCCATGGACACTGAAACAACAAAAACTGGTTAGTAGGAATCTGTAAAGATCTAGAGAGAAAGATTGAGAGAGAAAGAAAGGACTTCCTTCAGATCTGGGCATATTGAAATGACTATAAAAAATCTGGAAATGCAGAACTCTAAAACTATGTAGAGTGACAAGAGTCCAGCATCCATGCTAGAACAAGAGGACACGAAAAGCAGAAGGCTTAGAAATGGAAACATAGCAAAGTAAAAAGATAAACATGTAGCCTGTCTAGAAGAAGAAAGTAAACGGATTGGTAATACATAGAAAATACGCTGGAGGGAAGCACAGCACTCTGTCCACAGGAGAGATCTCACAGTTTATGATGGAAAGCTAAACACATACACACACGCACACACGCAAGACAAAGAAATGGACTAGGCCTATGATTCAACAAGGACAAATGAAAGAACAAGGCTTAAAACACCAGGAGGGAAATATTTCTGAGATGAGGTGATGCTGAAGATAAGCTAAAGTTCCAGAGGACTTCCTTTTCTTTCTGTTTTGGGAAACAGGGTCTTGTTACATAACCCCTGCTGACCTGGTACTTACATTGTAGACATGGCAGCCTAGAACTCACAGTAACTCCTATGCTTTAGCCTCCCAAGCACAGGGAACATAGGCATAAGCCTCCACGCTCACCTCTGAAGAACTATCGCTTTACAATCTCTGAGCTTTACTGGCCAGCAAGATGGTTAGATAGGTAAAGGTACTTGTCACCAAGTCTGATAACCTGAGTTCAATCCCCAGGACCCACATGGTAGAAGAAGAGAGCTAATTCCCAAAGTGTCTTCTGTCTTCCACAAGAGGAGCAAACACACACGCGCGCACACACACACACACAAACACACACACACTATATAAATGTGTAATTTAAGGAAATCTGAGGGGTTTTTGTTTGTTTGTTTTTTGGAGACAGGGTCTTTCTGTGTATCCTTGGCTGTCCCAGAACTTGCTCTGTAAACCAGGCTGGCCTCAAACTCAAGAGACCCTACTGCCTCTGCCTCCCAAGTGCTGGGATTAAAGGTATGGCTGAAAATCTGAGCTTCGATTCCTACAAGATGGCTATGTGCCTGGACAATGTTAGCACCTATAGTACTTTGTAAATGTGTGTATAGTCTGTGTGTGCACTCACTTGTTCCTCTATTACCTCCACCCTAATTTTTAGGATAAGGTCTCTCACGGAACCTGCAGTTCACTGATTGGCTGAACTGGCCGACTAGCAAGCTCTGGGATCCTTCTACGTCATCAGCCCTGTCCTCCCCCAGCTCTAGAGTTGCAGACAGGGACTGCCACGTCTGGTTCCACGTGACTGTAGGAGTTATGAACTTGGGTCCTGACGCTTACACAGCAAACAGTCATTTCTCCAGTTCTGATACTTTATAGTCTAAAAGTTGTTTGTCATTTTACTCTTGCTATTTAGCAACAATGTCTCACCATGCAGCCCAGGTTGGCTTCTATCACTCAAATGTCCTGGTTCAGTCTCCCATGACGTCAAGATTACAGGACTGCACCACCGCCCCTGGCTTTATGTTCTTACTTTAACTAGAGCAGTTGTATTAGCCTCCTTCCCTCCAGGGCAACAACCAATGACATCTAAACAGCAGTTTCTTCTTTCAGAAGTTTGCAGTATCTTTTTACTCCCTGGCTTTTGTATTCGTACCTTCTGCTTCAGACACAATTGCTGGTTAGAACTCTCATCAGGTTTGGGTTATTAAACACTGAAGTAAAAAGAACCAACCCCAAGGCTAAAAGCTATCTTCTCACCTAATTTAGAAATTATATTAACTACATAGTTTTGGGCCTATTTCCGATTACATTTAATTCTTCGTTTTATTAAGATCTCAACTAGCTGAAATCAGCTTATATTTTTCTCAATTAGAAGTAGACTCATTTCCCAAGATAGAACATTTTTAATCTTCTTGCCAGACTCCTTCTACCCTCCCCTACAGATGAGTACCAAGTACAGCCTTCAGATCAGATTTTATAAATGAACTCACAGGAGAGTTTCCTGTCTGCCACAAAACCCCTTCTATTTTTTTTTTTTTTTTTTTTTTTTGGTTTTTCGAGACAGGGTTTCTCTGTAGAAAACCCCTTCTATTAACACAAATTCCAACACCAACCTCCCCTGCTTCCTGTCCTTTTCCATTTCCCCTAAGTGAGAGTCGGGCGGGGGAAGGGTACATCCTAAACAACCCCCTGGCTGTCTGAATTGCCAACCAGATTGATGACAAAAGCCTTATCATTAGGCTTCCCCTTCTGTATAACTTAAAAAGTAGAACATAAATTTACAGATGTAGTCTACTTAATTATAACTACAGCCAGGTGGTGCACACCTTTAATCCTAACACTCAGGAGGTAGAGACGAGAGATCACTGTGAGTTCAAGGCCAGCCTGGTCTACACAGTGAGTTCCAGGACAATCAGGGCTGTTACACAAAGAAACGTTTTCATTCTCAACAATGAAAAAAAAAAGAGAGAGCCTATTTTTAAGAAAATCATAAGACTGAACTTATAGCTGGAGAGAGGTGATGAAAGAGAATCCTGAGACTAGCCCAGTGTGTGGGGGTGTACCTAGAATCCTGAGACTAGCCCAGTGTGTGTGTGTGTGTACCTAGAATCCTGAGACTAGCCCAGTGTGTGGGGGTGTACCTAGAATCCTGAGACTAGTCCAGTGTGTGTGTGTGTGTACCTAGAATCCTGAGACTAGCCCAGTGTGTGGGGGTGTACCTAGAATCCTGAGACTAGCCCAGTGTGTGGGGGTGTACCTAGAATCCTGAGACTAGTCCAGTGTGTGTGTGTGTGTACCTAGAATCCTGAGACTAGCCCAGTGTGTGGGGGTGTACCTAGAATCCTGAGACTAGTCCAGTGTGTGTGTGTGTGTACCTAGAATCCTGAGACTAGCCCAGTGTGTGGGGGTGTACCTAGAATCCTGAGACTAGCCCAGTGTGTGGGGGTGTACCTAGAATCCTGAGACTAGTCCAGTGTGTGTGTGTGTGTACCTAGAATCCTGAGACTAGCCCAGTGTGTGGGGGTGTACCTAGAATCCTGAGACTAGTCCAGTGTGTGTGTGTGTGTACCTAGAATCCTGAGACTAGCCCAGTGTGTGTGTGGGTGTACCTAGAATCCTGAGACTAGCCCAGTGTGTGGGGGTGTGTACCTAGAATCCTGAGACTAGCCCAGTGTGTGTGTGTGTGTGGGGGGGTGTACCTAGAATCCTGAGACTAGCCCAGTGTGTGTGTGTACCTAGAATCCTGAGACTAGCCCAGTGTGTGTGTGTGGGGGGGGGTGCCTAGAATCCCAGTATTCGGGAGGCAGAGGCAGGTGGATCTCTCTAAGTTTGAAGTATAGCTTGGTCTATACAGCTACATAGTGAGACCTTGCCTTGAAGAAAAAAAAAAAATAAAAACCAAAGAAAAAAACAAGAAACGAAAGAAGAACACAAAACTGCAGATTTTCTAATAAAAAAGATTGAACTTGAAACGAAGGTACTAGAAGAGGTGGAAACTTCAGAAACATTCCATCAAATAACCCTCCCAGAGCTAACATCATGAGACCTGATATTGCATTTGGCACAGCGAAGCTTGTGCAGTGCCCAGCGGGCGTCCTCTCAGTGTTCTCCATACTAAACTCCAGGCAAGAACCGTGGAAGGACCAACGTGGAGAAAGAAAAGCTTTGATGACTCGAGGAGCTGGCACTCTCTCTTCAATGACAATGAAAACACAAGGAATTAATTGTGACTCCGAAGATCAGGTCACCTAGAGATCAACTTATAACTCAATTCTGTCAACTTCGCTAAGCTACATGGCCTAGAGATCAGTGACTTGGTTCCTCCTGATATTGGCCACCTGGTCTAATCTGTTTACCAGTGACATTTGTCTTTGTATCTTTTTCCTGGCATTTTCAAATGCTTTATGGGATGCAGAAAGGTATTAATAAATAATTTACTGAATTACAGTATTTAAAATCTGGTATTGAACCAGGTAGTGTGGTACACACCTTTAATCCCAGCACTGAGGAGGCAGAGGCAAGTGGATCTCTGTGAGTTCGAGGCCAGCCTGGTCTACAGAACTTGTTCTAGGATAGCCAGGGCTACATAGAGAAACTGTCTCAAAATAAACAAACAAACAAAAACAAAAAGAAAGATAACTAACTCATAAAGTCAGCTAGAGCTTTACTTAAGCAAACAATTACCGAGCATGTCATTAATACGAGATTAAAGACATTAGTAGCAGGCACAGGCAGGTTGGCATCATGTTTCATTTTTAGCATCATACATCTAGTATCTCATTTAATCTGCTAACGGTTTTAAAACAAAATGTCTACCTTTTGTGTCTCAGGATCTATTAGCCAGTTCCAGGCACCAGTAGCTGTACAGACAGACACCACTATAAGAAGCACTGGTGGAAGATAAACAGAAAATTAGTAAGCAAACATCCCTTCATGTCTTGATACCCCTTCCATCAGTTCCTGACAGACACAGCCAAAGAATGCAGCCCTTGATCAAATAGAGCAATGACTGAGCTCAAGAGTCAGACTTGCCACCTTGAGGAACTCTCTTCAACATTCTTTTTTTTTTTTTTTTTTTTTTTTTTTTTTTTGGTTTTTCGAGACAGGGTTTCTCTGTTGTTTTGGAGCCTGTCCTGGAACTAGCTCTTGTAGACCAAGCTGGTCTCGAACTCACAGAGATCCGCCTGCCTCTGCCTCCCAAGTGCTGGGATTAAAGGCGTGCGCCACCACCGCCCAGCCTCTCTTCAACATTCTGAACCCTGGGAATGGGGGATTACAGCAACTTCTTCTTGATTAGGATTCATGAGAATGAAGTCTAAAACTTAAAACCAAGAATTTCAAGCTAGGACTCAATGTTATAGAGCTTTCATTGTGGTTTTGCAGATCCTGTAAACTCACACTGAAAAGAGAAAGCCCTCCCATTTTCTAATGGGGGCACACAAAGGCCCCTTTCTGAGCCACATTGCAGTCCTGTGATTCCTAGCCAGGCAGACAACTGCTGCTGAGTTAAACAAAGGGCAGTGTTGGAGTCACTGAGTGTGATGTCACTGGTGAGCAGACCAGTCAGTACTGGTTTTTAAAAGGGGAGTAAAGAAAGGACTTAAACAGGGCGGTGGTGGTGCACGCCTTTAATATTAGCACTGGGGAGGCAGAGGGAGGAGGACCTCTGTGAGTTCGAGGCCAACCTGGTCTAAGAGTGAGTTCTAGGACAGACTCCAAAGCTACACAGAGAAACCCTATCTCGAAAAATAAAAAAAATAAAAAAATAAAAATAAAGAAAGGACTTAAAGAAATTTCCAAGGCCAGTAGAAACCAGAAAGGGTTGAGTTTTTTCCACTAAGCCTTTTTTTTTCAAATTCTACATTTGTTAAGTTGTGTGTGTGTATGTATGGCATGTGTGTGTATGTGTGTGTGCGCCATGGTGTACATGTCAAGGTCAGAGGTACTTGTGGGAGCTGGTTGTCTCCCTACACCAGATGGCTCCTGGGAATTGAACTCAAGTCATCAAGCTTGGCAGCAATCACCTTTATCTGCTTAGCCATTTGCTAGACACCCCTACCTTTTAAAATCTAAATAAATTATAAGTTGAAGAATAGATAATATTAATAAAAAAGAACAAAAGGATATTGTGATTAAGCAAATGCTGTGGGACAATAGTCTGTACCCTGTCACTTGCATTATTTTTAATAAAATGCTGACTGGCCAGTAGCCAGGCAGAAAGTATAGGCAGGGTGATGGCAACCAGGCAGGAAGTAGAAGCATGGCAACAAGAATTATGGGAAGAGGAAAGTTTCAGTCTGCAGTTTTGACCCAGATGCAGAGGAAGCAAGATGTGTCTGCCTCACCAAAAAAGGTACCAAGTCACGTGGCTAACACAGACAAGAATTATGGGCTAATATAAGTTATAAGAGTTAATAAGAAGCCTGAGATACTAAATCTCAGAGTCCAGCTTCCCACAACTAGTCCAAAGCTGAGCGGTATACACATCTGTGGTCCCATCAACGGGAAGCAGAAGTAGGAGAGTCACTTGAGCCTAGTAATTGGAGGCCAGCCTGAGCAAGATAGCAAGATCCCATATCCAAAAAGATTAGGAATGGAGGGAGGAGGGGAAAAAGACAATTTGTCTTAATACAGATAAGCAGAACATTCTCTTGGCTATATCAATGCTTTTATAGTTGATCACATTTCCCACTCTGCCCCTTCCTTGGAGCAATAACTAGACCTCATTCAAATCATACTGTGTAGCCTTCACAATACTTAGGAATAGGAATAGGCAGTAGTAAGGTAAAAGTCTTTCCTGGGTCAGGCTCCAAAGTACACCATTAGGCTGTATTAAACATCAACTAAGGAGGTATCAAGATGGCTCATCTGACAACAGGGCTTGCCATCAAGTCTTGTGGCTTGAGTTCAATTCCCAGGACTCACAAGGTGGCTGGAGAAAACTGTCTCCCACAAATTGTCCTCTGACCTCAACATGGGCTGTGGCATGTTAGTGAACCTGCATGCAAGCACACATGCCAACAATATATGCAATATAATATTTTTTAAAAATATATTAAAAGAAATATCATAACCTTTGCTTTTTAAAGATCTATGTAATTCTATATGTATGTACCTGCGTGTATATATGTACACTATATGTATGCAGGGCCTGCATAGGTCAGAGGATTGTGAGTCACCATGTTGGTACTCAGAACCAAACTCAGGTCCTCTGCTGAGCCATCTCTTCAGCCCTGTTTTAATCTTATAGGTATAACTGAATGATTTCTTTTTAAAGCAAGAACTTTGTAGATGCTAAGCACATGATCTACCAGAGTCATCCTCAAGTCAAAATATGATTTTTCTTTTTTTGAAAAAGATTATCTTAAATTATGTCTATTTGGGCCGGGTGGTGGTGGCACACGCCTTTAATCCCAGCACTTGGGAGGCAGAGGCAGGCGGATCTCTGTGAGTTTGAAACCTGCCTAGTCTACAGAGCTAGTTCCAGGACAGGCTCCAAAACCACAGAGAAACCCTGTCTCGAAAAACAAACAAACAAAAAAAAATTATGTCTATTTGTATGTGTGTATCCATATAGGCTTGTGCACATGTCTGCAGAATATAAAAGAGGGTGTTGGATCCCTGGGACTGGAGTTACAGATGGCTGACATGAGTTCTGGGAACGGGATGAGTCCTCTACAAGATCAGGATGCACTCTCAATCACCAGCCCCAAAATATGATTTTTCTTAACAAAATTATATTTCAATAGCTTGTAGGCAAATTGTGTTTTACTGGGGTTTTTTTGTTTTGTTTTGCTTTTTCCCTCAAGACAGGGTAACTTACTCTGTAGACCAGGCAGGCCTTGAACTCAGGAGCTGTGCCTGCCTCTGCCTCCAAAGTACTGAGACTCAAGGCATACAGCACCACCAGCGAGCTGTTTAATTTACTGTATGAGACAGAGTAGCTCACTGAATCACCACCAGCGAACTGTTAACTTACTATATGAGACAGAGTAGCTCACTGAATCTGAAGCTCACTAGCTACTAACATTTTTATTGAGTGTTTTTCATCAAAGTTATAACATTTAATAAAAAAACATGTATCTTGGGCTGGAGAGGTGGCTCAGCAGTTAAGAGCATTGGTTGCTCTTCCAGAAGTCCTGGGTTCAATTCCCAGCACCCTAATGACAACTTACAACCCTCTGTAACTCCAGTCTTAGAGATCTAGTGCCCTTTTCTGGCCTCTTTGGACATTGCACACACACATAGTAACACAGATATACATGCAGGCAAAAAAGAAAACAATCATACACATAAAAATATGATTTTTTTTTCTGGCTATACAGTTCAGCAGATAAGAGCACTTTCTGTTCTCACAGAGAACCTGGGTTCAGTCCCCAGCACCCACACAGTGAATGGCTTACAATCACTAGAGACTCCAGTTCCAGGGTATATGGTACCCTCTTCTGGATTCTGCAGGTACCTGGCATGCACACACGTATATGCAGACAAAACATTAATATACTTAAAACTTTTTAAAAATATGTATGTATTTTCATAGAAAAATAAAAATTCAGCCAGGCAGTGGTGACACACACCTTTAATCCCAGTACTTGGGAGGCAAAGGCAGATGGATCTCTGTGAGTTCAAGGCAGCCTGATCTACAAAGCAAGTTCCAGGACAACCAGGTTGTTACACAGAGAAACCCTGTCTCAGTTCCCACTCCGCCCACCAAAAAAAAGGGATGGAGAGATGGCTCATAGATTAAAAGCACTGGCTGCTCTTCCAGAGGTCCTGAGTTCAATTTCCAGCACCTACATAGTGGCTCACAACCATCTATAATAAGATCTGATGCCCTCTTCTGGCGTGTGTATACATAATAAATAAATCATATATATATATATATATATACACACACACACACACACACACACACGTGTATATACGTGTGTGTGTGTGTGTGTGTGTGTGTGTGTGTGTAAAAAGGCTGGACAGTGGTGGTGAATGCCTTTAATCTCAGCACTTGGGAGGTAGAGGCAGGAGGATCTCTGTGAGTCCGAGGCCAGCCAGGTCTACAGAACAAGTTCCAGGACAGGCTCCAAAGCTACATAGAAACCTTGTCTCGGAAAAAAAGAAAGAAAAGAATAGAATAGAGCCGGGCGGTGGTGGTGCACGCCTTTAATCCCAGCACTCGGGAGGCAGAGGCAGGCGGATCTCTGTGAGTTCGAGACCAGCCTGGTCTACAAGAGCTAGTTCCAGGACAGGCTCCAAAACCACAGAGAAACCCTGTCTTGAACCAAAAAAAAAAAAAAAAAAAAGAATAGAATAAAAAAAAAATATCAACCATATAAAATAGTCTGTCCTTTTAGGGTAGCCAGTTGTAATTTTTTTCTTTAAAAAATCATTTGTTGTGCGTGTATATATGCATGACATGTACAGGCACGAATGCACGAGGAGGTCAGAAAATTCCGTGGAGTCCATCCTCTCCTTCGCCATTTGAATGGCTTCTGAGGATGAAACTGAGCTCTAAACTCTACTGCCTGCACCCAGGCCATCTTGCTAGTCCATGATTTTCTTTTCTTGTTTTTTTTTTTTTTGTTTTGTTTTTTTCGAGACAGGGTTTCTCTGTGGTTTTGGAGCCTGTCCTGGAACTAGCTCTTGTAGACCAGGCTGGTCTCGAACTCACAGAGATCCGCCTGCCTCTGCCTCCCGAGTGCTGGGATTAAAGATTTTCTTTTCTTAAGCATTTCTTTGTAATACATTGTTGACAGTGTTAAGTAGCATATTTAAAAGGTGTCTACACACAGAAATCTGATAGCTGAGTAAAACAAGCCTTTATTAGTCCTAAGTATGAAATAAATTAGTAATAAAGTTATCAGCGGCACCTCCTTTTCCCCTAGAAAGCATTCAGCAACTTACTTCTCCAGCGTCCAGTGGCAGGTTGCAAGCAATGAATATACTCAGTAAGTCTTCTTTCGAAAGCCTTGAGATCTAGGCAAAGAGAGTTCAGTTCTCTACCTACGCTTTCCAGTTTGAACTTATTAAAATGAAATTTTAGGTCGATATCAGCTACAGGCCTTACACATCCAATCCCATACGTCATGCACTCTTTGCTTATGATGACAGTTTTATGGACACAACAAAAACATCACTTTGTTTTCATTCCAGTTTCTGGAAACCAGTTGGTCTACATTTAGAAGCTTGAAAAATATGTATAAGGAAGACCAGCCGGAGCCAAAAGCTGGAATCGGGGAGCTGCAAATAAAAGTAGCAAAATCCAGCTGAGTTCCGATTCTGTGCAACCAGGAACTTTCTGTTGAAACATCAAAACCCATTGGGTTTGCAATTACCGATTCAGGCCCTAGCTCTCATCATTAATGGATGGCTCTGTAGTATGGGCTTACTAGACTTCCGTAGAGAGATAACGGTTGTACAAAGACACTCCCTCCCCTCCTCGGAATGAGTGACCGGTGATCGTCCCGGCAGCAGCGAGCACCTACGTCCTGGGCTGTGACAGGGCGCACCTCTGAATGAAGTGGGGTGCTATTTCCACAGTGGAGTTTTTGTAAAACTTTGCAAGGCCAAGAGCACTCCGAAACCCCGACAATTACCGGAAGCCAAGGAAGAAATTCGGGTTACGGCTCGTGGGGTTGTCAGACAAAAAGAAAATGAAACCGCACTCGACAACACGCAAGGGCTCGTCAATGAGAAGTAACCCCCCCCCGCGCGCGCCGCCCTCGCGGGAAGAAGGTGGCACCCCTCCGCCCCGGGTCCCCGGCACCCCGCCCTCGCGACCCCGTCCGCCTCGGGACTGGGCGGGCGACACACTCTACCTTCCGCCTGTTCCAGCGAGTTCATGTCGGGCGGCAGCTCCGGTCACCGCCGCGGCCAGGTCCGCATCGCAGCCCTCCGTCCCCGCCCGGCCGGCAGCACCAACTCCCACCTCTAACCGCTCCCCTCGGTCCCTCCCCTTCGCACCGCCCCTCTTCTAGAAACGCTGAGTTTATTGGGTATCTTTGGCAGACCGCTTAACTAAAGTAGTTTTCTATTGGCTAATTTTAGCAAACGCTTTCGGAGACCTAGAGTTAGACGTTCAGCGGGAAGGGCCAAGAATAGCAGGCAGTCGGGCAGGTATAGCCATGGCGCCGCCTGCTGCCTCGGGGAGGAACTGCATCCTGGAAAAGCTTACTTCATTTTTACACATTCCCTTGGTTTCTTCTTTCTTAGTTCTTTCAGTCTCTAAACAGTGATTGAGAGCCCACTTCCTTCTGGACAGTATTCTGGTTGCTAAGGAGAGATCAACAAGCTGTCCTTGCCCTCAAGGAACTAAGGAAAACTAAAATAATGTTCAGTGGTCAGTAACCACAGAATAGATTTCCTTGACTAATGGTACCGCTTTCTTAGAGAGGCAACTCCTTAGAGGATTTCTGTCTTGGTTATTTTCTTCTCATGTCATCCGATATTCATAAGTAATAAAGAATGCAAAGTATAAGCCTCAGTAACTATAACAAGAATATGTACAAGGTTAGCAAAATGGATATTTGATTATAATGGCCTGTTTATTTCCTAGTGGTCATTGATTCATTCAAGAAGTATTTATTGCCGGGCAGTAGTGGCGCACGCCTTTAATCCCAGCACTCGGGAGGCAGAGGCAGGCGGATCTCTGTGAGTTCGAGATCAGCCTGGTCTACAAGAGCTAGTTCCAGGACAGGCTCCAAAACCACAGAGAAACCCTGTCTCGAAAAACCAAAAAAAGCCGGGCAGTGGTGGCGCACGCCTTTAATCCCAGCACTTGGGAGGCAGAGGTAGGCGGATCTCTGTGAGTTCGAGACCAGCCTGGTCTACAAGAGCTAGTTCCAGGACAGGCTCCAAAGCCACAGAGAAACCCTGTCTCGAAAAACCAAAAAAAAAAAAAAAAAGAAAAAAAGAAGTATTTATTGCGTGACACGCTAAACATTGTGTTTATCTAAGATACAGTTATGACGGTGGTAGATAAGATTGCAGTCCTCAAGGCGAAAGGTTGCAGGGAGCAGTAAGCATGCAAACATTGAGTGATTTTAGATAAGAGGAGTTCTGTGGAGGAAACATAATAAATGATGGAACTGAAAGGAGTTTATTGCAAGTGTTGCAAGGACATTTGAACTGTGGGCCCCAAGATGACAGAAAACATCCGGGCTGAGCAGAACTTGAGTGACACTTCCCTGTTTCCCAAATTGATATATTGTGTATTTTTGCTGCTATGACTTCTCCCATGCCACCTGTTTGTTACTGGCTTTGCACACACACACACACCTATAGTATATTCTCATCAAAATGCAAAGCATTCATACCTAACTCAGGATCCAGTAAGAAAAAGATTTGAAACAGTATGAGTGATCAAGGCAGCTGTTCAGAGGTCGATTGCACAACTGAGAAGGGTAAAAATGTGTTTGTGAAAATTTTGCATTAATGATGGGCGGGTGGTGGTACATGCCTTTAATCCCAGCACTCAGGAGGCAGAGGCAGGCAGATCTCAGTGAATTCAAGTCCAGCCTGGTCTACACAGCAAGTTCCAGGACAGCCAGGGCTACACAGAGAAACCTTTTTAAAATAAAAATTATATATAAATATATATAAGATAAAACAATTTTTAAAAAGTTTGTATTAATAACAATAGCCGGAGTGTAAACTCTACTTCAACCTACCTTCTTCATCTTCCTCCTGTCTTTTTTTTTTTTTTAAGGAAGGAAGGATTTATTTTGGCTCACGATTTTCAAATGTTAAAATTTATTTTATTTTATATGTATGGGTGTTTTGCCTGTGTGTATGCCATGGACCACTTGTATGCCTGGTGCCAGAAGAGTTATCAAACGGCCTGGAGCTGGAGCTACAGGTGGTTGTGAGCTGCAATTTGGGTGCTGTGAATCAAATCCGAGTTTTCTACAAGAGCATCCAGTGGCTTTAACCCGTGAGCCATCACAATTTTTTAAGGAGTTTTAAAATTTATTTATGCGGTTATATCTTTATGTCACTTGTGCATGGATGCCAGGTGAGCCCAAAGACAGATTCAGATCCTCTGGAACTGACCTTGCAGAGTTCTGAGCTGCTGCATAGATCCTGGGAACTGAATTCGGGTCCTCTGCAAGAGCGCTGAGTGCTCTTAGCCTCTGAGTCATTAGTTTAAACTTTAAGGGTAAACCATTAATCGTGACCAAGGAGGCATGGCACCGGGCACCCGAGGCAGCCAGTGAAAGTGCATCTTGTAGTTAGTTGCAGTGCGGCATGCTGGTGTTCTCATGTTTCTTTGGCTTCGGTCTTGCATTTCTGCATCTCCGAGTCTAATTCATCACAGTTTGTTTCGACACACAGGAGTACCTAAAGAATGGCTGTTATGAGAGTGACACTTCCAGGGAAGGGAGAACAATTGTCTACTCACCCCAGAAAAGGCCCCGATGAAAGGGCGAAGCAAGAATAACTCAGGAGTCCAACGCGGTAAACCAGTTGGTGAAACAGGGCAGTGTCGCTCATGGGGGTACTCACAGGAGTATAACTGAGGGAACTCACAGTCATATAACTGGGGTACTCACAGGAGTATTGCTGGGGTACACAGGAGTATTGCTGGGGGTACTCACAGGAGTATAACTGAGGGTACTCATAGGAGTGTGGGTGTCTGTTGTGGGTATGTACATGAGTGTAGGCACACTCAGAGACCAGATTCTCCTGAGGTGAGTGCCCAGTTGGCGCTGAGAACTGAACTCAGATCCTCTGAAAGAACAGTGAACTCGCTTAACTGCCGAGCAGGTCTCCAGTCCCAGTTCTGGTGAGTTGGAAAAACTGAATCTAACTGTATCTTGTCTCCCAAAAATAGACTTCATTGGTAGACACACCCACAAACTGAGAGCCCAAGGAAAGAAAGACAGTCCATTAAGCTGATGTAGATATTCTTTTTATTTCGTTTTGTTGTTTGTTTTCTTGTTTGTTTTTTTGAGACAGGGTTTCTCTGTGTAGCCCTGTTTGAGAAACCCTGTCTCAAAAAAACCAAAAAAAAAAAAAAAAAAAAAAAGATGGAATAAAAGAAAAAAAGACAACAGTTTACAACAAATGTTGTTAGGATGTGGGGAAAGAAATATGTGTGTCTCTGTGTTGATATGTGCACTGTGTCCTGGTGCCCCGGAGGCCAGAGTGTCCAGAGTGTCCAGAGTGTCCAGACTGTCCAGACTGTCCAGACTGTCCAGAGTGTCCAGAGTGTCCAGAGTGTCCAGAGTGTCCAGTTCACTTAGAGTTAGAGTCACAGGTGTTTGCCAGTCACCTGACATGGGTGCTAGGATCCAAGCTCAGTCCTCTGCAAGAACACTGAACTGTCTTTCCAACCTTGGAGGAGGAATCTTTAATTATTGACTGTGGGAATGCAAGCTGGTACGGCCACTATGAAAACCATGTGAAAATTACTCAAAGCCTTGTGACGGAACTGCTATATGATCCAGCTCTGCCAACTTTGAGTGTACCTGAAGGGCTCTGAGTCAGGATGCCACGGAGACACTTGTACACCCATATTTATTACTAATAGAGCCAGCTTAGAACTCTATCACCAGATTAATTGGTAAAGAAAATGTAGTACACAATGTAATTTCATGTAGGTGTACAATTGTATGTTGGTGTTTGTACAATTGTATATTGTTTGAGTTCCACAATAGCCCTGAATGGAGTATAACAAAGGTTTATTTATTTGATGATAAACTCACAGAAAGGGTAATGATTGGCATTCCTCTGCATGCAATGGGACCTGGGACCTGGAACCAAATCCAGCAGCCAAGAGGCCCACACAATCTTTTCATCTGCATTTACAGTGCATGACACCTCGCCCAAAGTGGGCCGGTATCTTAAAGGCTATTGACTGAAGGAGTTCCCATAGCACCTCCCCCTTTGTCTAATTAAGAGAGTTCTAAGTCTAATACAAAAATATACAGTAAGAACAAATATCAAGTATTGTCCAAGGAAAAGAAGAGGCAAAAACATACATAAAAATTAGAATTACAGGGCTGGAGAAATGGCTCAGAGGTTAGGAGCACTGACTTTCCATCCAGAGGTCCTGAGTTCAATTCCCAGCAGCCACATGGTGGCTCACAACCATCTGTAATGAGATCTGGTGCCCTCTTCTGGAGTGTAGGCACACATGCAGCCAGAACATTTTATACATAATAAATAAATAGATAGATAGATAAATAAATAAATCTTTAAAAAAAAATTAGAATTAGCCAGGCAGTGGTGGCGCACGCCTTTAATCCCAGCATTCGGGAGGCAGAGGCAGGCGGATCTCTGGGAGTTCGAGGCCAGCCTGGTCTACAAGAGCTAGTTCCAGGACAGGAACCAAAAAGCTACGGAGAAGCCCTGTCTCGAAAATAAAAAAAAAAAAATTAGAATTACAACCAGCATGAACAACACCAAACAAGAAACATATGCTAAATGTTTTAATAGTTATCCTAGTCTAAGGACTCTAAGTCTTATATTAAAAACGGCTTGGCTAAGTCATGAGAGGAAAGTAACTATGACTCATCTAGTCTTTTTTTTTAAAGATTTATTTATTTATTATGCATACAATATTCTGTCTTCACGTATACCCGCACACCAGAAGAGGGCGCCAGATCTCATTACAGGTGGTTGTGAGCCACCATGTGGTTGCTGGGAATTGAACTCAGTACCTCTGGGAGAGCAGCCAGTGCTCTTAACCTCTGAGCCATCTCTCCAGTCCCTGACTAATCTAGTCTTTAACCCTATCTTAGACCTGAGAAGGGAAATAATATTACTTGAGTAAACAGGAAGTGCAATCAAGCAACTTCCAAAAGGTGCAAGAAATGACAGAGACGACTGGCTACCTGGGTAATCACCCAAAGTCTCATTTGTAATATTGGGGCAACCAACTTTGTCTACAGCCTAGAGTAACTGACAGACCTTTTTCAGAGGCAAGAAATTTTTAAAGAAAAAATAGTCTCACCCTGCCTTGGCAAGGTTTGGCAGTCTTTTTTCTTGTATCCTGCTTGTCTAGTCTAGACACCGCGTATTTTGTCACTGGACAAGGCAGGGGCAGTTTTTGCCCAAAGGCCAGTTTTGCCAAGGAGAATAAAAGCTCCAAGTGAAGTGTCTTCAGTGCCCAACATTCTCTCAAGAATAGATCAGTGCTTCTAGGAGCAATCGTGTCTCACGTCAAGAGACTCCTAAGTTGTTTAAATGCCATATTCTACAGTTCTTTGAAGTGGTTGAAGATTATCGATCTATGCAGAATACAATCTCTATGCATCTAAAGGATCTGGTTAGTCTGACTTTAAGCATGACAAATATGAATGACTGTTGACCTGTAATTCTTAATACCTATATAGCTTAAAGACTAAGGCTTCATATTAAAAAATTAAACAATCTTTAAACAAATGTACAGCAAATGAGGACAATGACCTCAGAATGTAAACAATATATAATTATCTTGATCAGAGGTAGAAATGTATAGTACAGTGTGGTAAATATATTCCAAAATTGCATCAATATACAAAATATCTTAAGTAGAGGTAGAAACATGCATGCATATAATATGACAAAATAACTTTGTGTAGATGCACGAATATTGTAAACAGAAATAGGAGCATATTCAATATAATAAATATAATTTGAATTTGTATCAATATACAAGAATCTATACTAATGTAAATTGTTTATAAATAATAGCTCACAAATAATCTCACTATTAGTCACCATTATTATTAGTGTGAGTAAGCGCACACTAATATACCTACAAAGTTTGTCCTCAGGGCTAGGGACATTATTAGGGATTGGTATAGGGTTGGGGGTTATAAGTGGTATAGGTTGGAGGTGGAAATGAAGTAGGCTCAGGGATCTCTCTTGAAGAAAAAGAAGGCAGTTTTTAATAAGCATATTTTGAACTTCGCTATGAAAGTCTGAAGCGCTAAAGGCATCAGCCTTGTCATTTTGAAGGAGGCAATCATATAGAACCCTGTAATGCAGCAGGTTGGAATAGGAAGATTAATTATTAACTTGTATTTAGGATCTCAGTCCTTTCATCTTTAGAGAACATTATCCAAATAGTAACCTAACTATTCCTCAGTGATGAATCACCAGCCTTATTAATGAAGAAAATCAACCAGAATTAACATGGTAAAATCTCCAGCATTTTTATAGTTTCCCTTTAAACTCGCATTGCTCATAAACAAATTCATTTTCCTACTTTATTCCAGTCTCTTCTCTGTCCCCTTGTCCTTCAGACAGCATGCAAATCTCCATCAATGCCGCCTCTTGTGATTTCTTTCAGTGGTCCAGAACATTACATTGCATAGATACATTTCAAACAAGAGCCAATATATATATATATGTGTGTGTGTGTGTGTGTGTGTATGACAATAGGAATAACTTAAATTTGCATTAACATAAAAAACCTGTACCAATACGAAACTTTTAAAACTAACAGCAGTTTTCTTTATCATAATCAATAATAATTTGTACCCAATTTCCTAAAAGTATGACTAGTATTTGTAGCCTTTTAGATATAAGTGACCCATATAATTTTCTTTTTCTGTGGAAACAAAAGCATATTTTCCCCCAAACATAATGCACCTTTAACTTTTACTTTAAATCAACGCTTCCCAAAGTATACAGGTTGGTATAAGTCACCATTTTTTCAAGCCTCAGAACAGAAAAGGGTTAAAAGATGGGAAACCGCTGGTCAGCAGAAGAGACCTTGAGTGTTATCACAGTGAAGAAGAACTTGACTTAGGAAGGAAAAGAGGGGAGCAACACTGGTGGACACAGAGTGTCCTCGACTGCCAGTATTCGTGGGAAAAAATTTGTTAACTTCTCCAGTCACAATCTCAGATTCTCTGTTTCACATCTGTGCAGTTTTTTTTTTTTTTTTTTTTTTTTTTTGGTTTTTCGAGACAGGGTTTCTCTGTAGCTTTGGAGCCTGGCCTGGAACTAGCTCTTGTAGACCAGGCTGGCCTCGAACTCCCAGAGATCCACCTGCCTCTGCCTCCCGAGTGCTGGGATTAAAGGCGTGCGCCACCACCGCCCGGCTGTGCAGTTTTTCAACTACAAGCAGTCAGTTCTATGCTGTCCGGTTCACATGAGCATGTCTCCCGGTAGCATCTCTGCCCACCTGAGCATGCGCACCCCCTGCCCTCTGCAGGAGCTGCTGCCTGGCTATGGGTCAGGGAACAAGGGAGGGAGGTGGCCCTTGCCATACCTCTCCTTAGAGAAGTTTTTCTCTCAGGACCCAAAGACCTGGAACTGATCCAATAAAAATGCTAGCGGCAGGGGCAGAGGCTGCCTGCTTCATCTCCTCCAGGACAACAAAGAAGGTTAATAGGTGTACGAGAAAGACAGACACACAGGTACGGTTACCACTTAAACTTAAAAGACATGAACACATGCCGGGCGGTGGTGGCTCACGCCTTTAATCCCAGCACTTGGGAGGCAGAGGCAGGCGGATCTCTGGGAGTTCGAGGCCAGCCTGGTCTACAAGAGCTAGTTCCGGGTTGGGCACCAAAGCTACAGAGAAACCCTGTCTCGAAAAACAAAAAAAAAAAAACAAACAAACAAAAAAAAAAAGACATGAACACATAAAACAACAGCAGCACAGCAGCATAGTAACAATCAAAATACAGACCAGGACAGAGAGCGCTCATTCGTTCACACACACCTTTTGAAATCTCTTGACGCATACTCCCTTCTGCAGGAAACCAGGGGAACACAGCCTTTCCAATTTCCAAACCGGAAGCAATTGCTGTTGTCCTTCCTTAGTAGCCCTAACCTTTGAAATATCTCTAAGTAAATGTACAAACTCTAGAAATTTACACAGTTGTTGACCTCTGCCTTAGCCCCGCTGACTTTCAAAATATCTTGAAGTAAATGTACAAACAGCTGTTTACTAGTCACTTGGTCCATAGTTACTTTTTTTTTTTTTTACTTTTTTTAAATTGATTTTTATTGATCTCTACATTTTTCTCTGCTCCCCTCTCTGCTTCTCCCCTCCCCTTCAACACTCTCCCAAGGTCCCTATGCTCCCAATTTACTCAGGAGATATTGTCTTTTTCTACTTCCCATGTAGATTAGATCTATGTAAGTCTCTCTTAGTGTCCTCATTGTTATCTAAGTTCTCTGGGATTGTGGTTTGTAGGCTGGCTTTCTTTGCTTTATGTTTAAAAACCATCTATGAGTGAGTACATGTGATAATTGTCTTTCGGTGTCTGAGTTACCTCACTCAAAATAATGTTTTCTAGCTCCATCCATTTGCTTGCAAAATTCAAGGTGTCGTTATCTTTTTCTGCTGTGTAGTACTCCATTGTGTAAATGTACCACATTCTCCTTATCCATTCTTCAGTCGAGGGGCATTTAGGTTGTTTGCAGGTTCTGGCTATGACAAGCAAAGCTGCTATGACCATAGTTGAGCACATGTCCTTGTGGCACAATTGAGCATCCTTTGGATATATACCCCAAAGTGGTATTACTGGGTCTTGAGGAAGGTTGTTTCCTAATTTTCTGAGAAATCGCCACACTGACATCCAAAGGGGTTGTACAAGCTTGCATTCCCACCAGCAATGCAGAAGTGTTCCCTTTCTTTAATCCCAGCACTCGGGAGGCAGAGGCAGGCGGATCTCTGTGAGTTCGAGACCAGCCTGGTCTACAAGAGCTAGTTCCAGGACAGGCTCCAAAACCACAGAGAAACCCTGTCTCGAAAAACCAAAAAAAAAAAAAAAAAAAAAAAAGTGTTCCCTTTCCCCACAACCTCTCCAGCATAAGTTGTCATCAGTGTTTTTGATCTTGGCCATTCTTACAGGTGTAAGATGGAATCTCAGAGTTGTTTTGATTTGCATTTCTCTGATGATTAAGGATGTTGAACATTTCCTTAAGTGTTTTTCAGCCGTTTTAGATTCCTCTGTTGAGAGTTCTCTGTTTAGGTCTATATTTTTTTTTAATTAGATTATGATCTTTTGGGGTCCAATTTCTTGAGTTCTTTGTATATTTTGGAGATCAGACCTCTGTGTAATATGGGGTTAGTGAAGATCTTTTCCCATTCTGTAGGCTGTCGTTTTGTCTTGGCCGTGTTACTTCTTATTTACACTTATACTCAAATTACTTCTTAGACTTAGTTTTTCACACTGCACAGCCAACTTCTTTTTTTTCTTACGTACACCTGTGCATTTATTTACTTATCTTTCTTGGTATTTGCATTGTGCGGCTCCCAGTATAAAGCTCTCCGCAGATCTCCCTTTTACTGCGTGCACTCTTTTACCCTGCTGTGTCCTTGCATTCTTCTCCCCATGCGCAGCCCCATGCTTGAAGCCACTTTGTAGGATCCTGGGTGCTGAGGCTGAGGAAATGTTAGATGAAGGGAAACGGAGACAGAAGCATAGGACTGACCCGGAGGACTGAAGGCCAATGCCAAACAGCCCCGGTTCATTTCTCAGGCAGCACATAGACTACAAGCAAAAGGCAGAACAAAGAGCAGCACAGTCAGCTAACCACCTCCCTGCTCTGTCCTTGGGAGGAAGTGCAAACAGGTGCATTATTTTATTCAGTTAAGCAGCTTCTGCTATCTAACGCGGAGTGCCTCTGGCTGGCATACCCCAGCCCAAATCTTAATAGAAAAATGTGCTCTTTCAACTGGGCAAAAATGCTCTTTCCCACGGGCATAATCAGAACTTCCATCAAGGTTACTGGAAAAAGCAGAGCAGGCAAGCAAGCTCGAACTCAAATGACTTCTTTTTTTTTTTTTTTTAAAGATTTTATTTATTTATTATGTATACAACATTCTGCCTCCATGGATGCCTGCAGGCCAGAGGACTCCAGATCTCATTACAGATGGTTGTGAGCCACCATGTGGTTGCTGGGAATTGAACTCAGGTCCTCCGGAAGAACAGTCACTGCTCTTAACCGCTGAGCCATCTCTCCAGCCCCCCTCAAATGACTTCTTTAAGTCAAAAATGACTCCAGATGGAAACTGAGTCACACATTGGTTCCCACAACTGCTGGGATTAAAGGCATTCGCCCTGACCGCAAGGTTTAATCTTGTTGGTTTTTTGTTTTGTTTTGTTTTTCAAGACAAGGTTTTGCTGTAGCTTTGAGCCTATCCTGGAACTAGCTCTTGTAGATCAGGTTGGCCTTGAACTCACAGAGATCCACCTACCTCTGCCTCCCGAGTGCTGGAATTAAAGGAGTGCGCCACTACTGCCCAGTTATGTTTCCATTCTTTTTTTTAAAGGTTTATTTATTTATTTATTATGTATACAGTGCTCTGTCTACATAAATGCTTGCTGGCCAGAAGAGGGCACCAGATCTCATTATAGATGGTTCTGAGCCACCATATAGTTGCTGGGAATTGAACTCAGGACCTCTGGAAGAGCATCTTAACCTCTGAGTCATCTCTCCAGCCCCTTATGTTTTCATTCTTAACCACTTTTTTTTTTTAATTTATTTTTCGAGACAGGGTTTCTCCTTAGCTTTTGGTTCCTGTCCTGGCACTAGCTCTTGTAGACCAGGCTGACCTCAAACTCACAGAGATCCGCCTGCCTCTGCCTCCCGAGTGCCGGGATTAAAGGCGTGCACCACCACTGCCCGGCTTCTTAACCACTTTTAAAAATTACTTATGTGTATTGGTATTTTTCTGCATGTATACTGTGTGCCTGCCTGGTGCCCAGGGAGGTCAGAAGAGGTCATTACGGACAATTGTAAGCTACCATGTGAGTGCTTGAACTGCAGCAGTCCAGTCTTTGAGCAGCCAGTCCTCTTCGTCTGTGAGCCATCTCTCCATCCCCCACTCATAACTTTCGTTAAACATTGTGTTGGGGGTTCCAGCTGGGGCCGTTAGACAATTAATTAATTAGTTAATTAGATAAATTAAAAAAAATCAAAGCAGAAATCAGAATGTAGTTAACTTGATTCTGTATATAAAATCATAAATAACACTTCAGCAAATAATTGGAATGAGCAAATAATTTAACAGGATCCCAGGCTACCAAATCAATAAAAATAAGTTGTATCTCTCTCTCTCTCTGTCTTTCTTTCTTTCTTTCTTTCTTTCTTTCTTTCTTTCTTTCTTCCTTCCTTCCTTCCTTCCTTCCTTCCTTCCTTTCTTCCTTTCTTTCTTTTTTTGGTTTGTTTGTTTGGAACTATGTAACCCTGGCTGGCCTGAAGCTAGCTGTATAGATCAGGCTAGCCTCAGATTTATAGAGATCTACCTGTCTCTGCCTCCTGAATGCTGGAATTAAAGGTGTAAGTCAGCATTGCTAGCTCATAAAAATTAATTAAATTAAAAATTTATTTTTATTTTATGTGCATTGGTGTTTTGCCTACATGTATGTCTGTGTGAAGGTGCTGGATCCCCTGGAACTAGAGTTATAAACAGTTGTAAGCTGCCATGTGGGTGCTGGATATGGAATTTAGGTCTTCTGGAAGAGCAACCAGTACTTTTAGCCTCTGAGCCATCTCTCCAGTGCCTCCCCAATCAAGACCAAAAACCAACTTTTTAAGGTTAAAAACCATGAGCTGAACTGAGTGAGTTGGCTTATGTCTGTAAACACAGCACGAGGAGGCCAAGACAGGAGAAACGCAAGTTTGAGGCCAGCCCAGGCTGTGTGGTTGACAAAGCCGGCTCTCATCTTAAAGGCAATAAGAATAGTTTATTCTGGAGCCATTTTGAGTGACCATGGTCCAGGTACACAGACTTAGGTGACCCCAAATTTCATGTTCCAATGTGGAAGCAGTTTCATGGAGTTATTCTAGTCTTACAGAACAAACAAAATCATAAATCAAGGCAAGTTTAAAATACACTGATGGGCTAGCCGGGCAGTGGTGGCCCACGCCTCTAATCCCAGCACGAGGGAGGCAGAAGCCGGTGGACCTCTGGGAGTTCGAGGCCAGCCTGGTCCACAGGGCTAGTTCTAGGCCAGCCAAGGCTACACAGTCTCAAAAAAAGGTACATCAGAATGGGCTGGTAGGGTAAAGTTTTCTGTAGGCTCAGGATGCTATCCAACCGCATTCTTAGTTTTTGGGTTGGTGGAAACTAGTTGCCTGCCAGATTGATAGATTCTAAAAGGTTTTCATCCATTGTCTTAAGATGATAATTCTGGCACCGAGTAAGGAATGGTTGTCCTGAGGTCCAGAATTTAGTCCAAGATAAGGCATAACCTCTGGACCTGCGACATTCCAATCTCTCCACAGACTGAAACTAATGAGAAGCCCAGGAGCAGACACGGATTCCTTTCGGTTTTCATTCAGCTTCTTCCTGGAAGGTTTTGTTCACAGTGCTAAGGCCTTTTATTTGTGGGTTTGTTTTTGAAAGAGGGTCTCTCTCTATGCAGTCGTGGCTGTCCTGAAGCCGTATGCCTTCAATGCCAGCACTCATGGGGCAGAGGCAGAAGAATCTCTTTGAGTTCCAGGCTCGGGGGAAAAAAAAAACCCTAAAAAATAGATTTAATTAAAAAAAATTAAAGCCTGGGATAGTGAGCTCACTCTCTATTTTTGTTATGTATATCTGCCACAATAAAAAAAAAAACACAGGGGGCTGGGCGGTGGTGGCACACACCTTTACTCCCAGCACTTGGGAGGCAGAGGCAGGCGGATCTCAGTGAGTTCCAGGCCAGTCGGGTCTACAAGAGCTAGTTCCAGGACAGGCTCCAAAAGCTACAGAGAAACCCTGTCTCGGAAAAAAAAAAAAAAAAAAAAAGCACAGGGGAATGGCATAATAAATATTCAAGAACTTTCCCAGTTTCTGAAAGCTTAGATTCAGCCTGAGCCTCCAGGAGGAGGGGTAGGTGTACAGCTTGCTGGGACTTTTTCCGCAGCCCTCCTGGACCTCACTTCTGAAAGGCAAGCAAAACTCCCTGCGGAGGAAGACTGGGGGAGGGGCAGAAAAAAAAATCTCCATGGCCGGAAGTTCCTGGTCAGGTGAGAGTGGCTGGGAGAGGCCAGGAGACTGCTTTTGTCCCTCTTCCACAGGTGGTGGCTCTCCCCGACAAGCCTGGGATCCCAGGTGGGTTCGCCATCTTTCTCAGTTCCTCTCTACAGAGTGGGAAGGTAAGAGAAGCAAGTTGCTCAGGTATTTGATGGGAAAATGGCGGGGAGGGATGACATGGGCCAGGTTTCCAGTCCAGACCCATAGTGCTGTTTCAATATCAGCTATTCTTGTTGTTAGTCATGTGTGTGTATGAGTGTGTGTGTGTGTTTGTGTGTGCGCGAGCGCGCGCGCGCGCGCGCGCGTGTGTACCCTCTGGGGATTACTCACTGTAGGTAAATACCACTAAGCTACAAGTTCAACCCTAGCTTTTGTTTTAAGTTTTTTTTTGTGTGTGTGTGTGTAAACGATATCTATTTATATATTTTGAAATATTTGCTGGGCAGCGGTGATGCACGCCTTTAATCCTAGCACACAGGAGGCAGAGGCAGGCAGATATCTGTGAGTTTGAGGCCAGCCTGATTTAGTTTGAGGACAGCCAGGGCTGAGAAAACCTGTCTCAATCCACCCCCCCCCCAAAAAAAACACAAAAAACAAACAAACAAAAAGCAAACTCCCAAACTTTATTTTATGTGTGTACGAGTGTTTTGCATGTATGCGCACCAGATGTGTACATATGTACCTGGTGCACATACATGCTCACACATTAGAGGGGGTTTTCCCGGGAACTAGGATTGCAGAGTTGTGAGCCAGGTGCTGGGAATCATACCTGGGGCCTCTGGAAGAACAGCAGATGCTCTTAACTAGCGATCCATCTTCCCAGCCCCTTATGATCAATGTTTGCATTAGCTGTCTAGTTGCCTAAATCACAATTTTAGGTGTTACTCATGTTTTCCCCCCTGGTTTCTCAGTTCCATCACCAAAGCCGTTCTCTAAATGCTCGGGGTTTGTTGTTCATGCTGAAGCCTCAAGCTGGTCAAGAGCACATCCATTTCTCTTCCTTTCCGTCTGGTCTGCCTTCATCTCAGCACCACTTACCGAATCATTCGCCATGTGTCTGCCACGCATGCCATCTAGCCTGTGTCTCTGCTGCTTTCTGGTTCTGTGTCTGGGCTCTGCTCTGTTCCAGGCCTGACTGAGCAAGTGCATTCCCTCTTCGGAATGCATCCGAAGCCTGTCACCTCCTCTCGACACTGCTGCGGCCCTTCTGCTCTGCTGGAAACCTCAGCGGTCCTCTTCCAACATCTACCCTTGAGCCCGGGACTCTAGGCCAGGCTCAGAAATGCAACCCAATAGCACACTTCCCGCTTTTAAAGTGACGAAATAGGGCCTGAGACCCTGGGTCCACCCTCAGCACTACAAAAGAGGGAAAAGAAAAATTCATAAAACATTTCATGTTATTCTCTGTGTTTGGAGAATATGAGCAACTTAGTACTCAGAACTGCCGTGCGTCATGTGTGAAACACGGGGAACCATCCCTTTGCTTTTCCTTATATCTTGTTTGTTTGTTTGTTTGTTTGAGACAGGGTTTCTTTGTGTAGCCCTAGTTGTCCTGGAACTTGCTCTGTAGAAGCTGACTTTGAACTCACAGAGATCCAAAGGCCTCTGCCTCCAGAATGCTGGGATTAAAGGAGTGCGTTACCATCCCCAGACTCTCATAGCTTTTTAATTTTTATTTTTTTTTGTTACTTTTACTTATTTTTAACATGTATGTGTGTTTTGCCTACATGTATGTCTGTACACCATGTTCGTGCCTGAGGAGGCCAGAAGAGGGTGTGGGATCTGGGATTTGAGTTACAGATGATTGTGCATTGCCATGTGGAACGCTAGGAATCGAACTTGGGTCCTCTGGAAGAGCATCCGGTGTTCTAACTTCTAGGCTGCGTCTCCAAACCTGGTCTTACCATTTTAATACACACATTCAATACACACTTAAGCAGCTTTTGGCTGGGCTTTGTAAATTTCCTGCAAGTGGCTTCTTGCTGTGAACGTTGCTATGAGAGTTGGTTACTCACCACTGCTAACTCTAAAATTCACCTTTCTTGATATGTAGAGCCACCACCATCCGTTTCACCGCCACGTCGCTGTAAAACTCGTTACTTATATGACTGTTTTTTGGTAGTGCTGGTGGCATAAGCGCGGTACCACTGAGCTGCGCGCGTCCCTTGCCTTCATTACTGATGCATGCACTGTGTTGATGGACATTTCGGTCATTGCTTTTCCTCTCTGTCTTACTGATTTCTTTCATGAGCTTTTACTGCCTAAACAGGTTTCCTGGAGTACACGTACGTTTTTCCTGGGCAGTGGGTATTTGACCCCTCAACTCTGGGCAAGAAGTGTGTTTTGTGTTGTGATGAAGTAAAGATAAGTGTATCTATCCTGACTTGTGATGCTTCTTGGCGTTTTTTTTTTCTACTCTACCCTTTTCTTTCTTTTTTTAAATTTTTTTTTTTTTTTTTTTTTTTTTTTTTGGTTTTTCGAGACAGGGTTTCTCTGTGGTTTTGGAGCCTGTCCTGGAACTAACTCTTGTAGACCAGGCTGGTCTCGAACTCACAGCGATCCGCCTGCCTCTGCCTCCCGAGTGCTGGGATTAAAGGCGTGCGCCACCACCGCCCGGCTTTTTTTAAATTTTTTAAGATTTATTTTTTATTTTCTGTGTATTGATGTTTTGCCTGTAGTGTTCACAGAGACCAGAAGAGGGTGTCATATCCCCTAAAACTGGAGTTACAGAGAGGTTGTGTCATGCAGGTGCTCAGAACTGAAATGCTCTGGTAGAAACCGCCTGGTGCCCAGGCGGTGGTGGTACACCCCTTTAATTCCGGCACTCGGGAGGCAGAGGCAGGTGGATCTCTGCGAGTTCGAGGCCAGCCTGGTGTATAGCAGCTAGTTCCAGGACAGGCTCCAAAGCTACAGAGAAACCCTGTCTTGGAAAAACAAAACAAAACAAAAAAAAAACAACCCCTGAAGACACAAAGAAACTGCTTGTCTGCTTGTGGTCAATTAACATTAAATCAGTGGTTCTCAGCCTGTGGTCATTACCCCTTTGGGGTTTCTGACCCCTTCCCAGGGGTTGCTATCAGAAAACACAGGATATTTATTTACACTGTGATTTGTAACAGTAGCAAGATTACAGATGAAGTAGTTTTTGTGGTTGGGGGTCACCACAACCTAAGCAGCATAAAGGTAGGTTGAGGACCCCCACGCTAAGGATCTCTTTAGCCATTTCCCATTACAGGAAGATGTTGATGCAGATTACAAAATTACTTCACTGGCCCCAAATCCATAATGTAATAAAATTCTACAGTTAGTCTGGGTGGCTACCCAGTAATCCACTGCTTGGTATATTTAGGTCTTCTCAAGAAGGCATAGAAGAACTCACATTTACAGGCTGGAGAGATGGCTCAGAGGTTAAGAACACTGGTTGTTGTTCTTCTAGAGGTCCTGAGTTCAATTCTCAGCAACCACATAGTGGCTCACAGCCATCTATAGTGAGATCTGGTGCCCTCTTCTGGCATGTGTATTCGTAATAAATTAATAAATCTTTGTTGTTTTTTTTTTTAAAGAACATTTACTGTCTGTCTTTACTAGGCAGTGTGACTCCCCTCTAGTACTTCACGTGGGGATGAAATAATACCCCAGTGCGTGCCCTCTTCAAGGCTAGAGTACTTCCCTAGACACAAGGCCCCGAGTTCGATCTCTGGCACCGCCCAGACATAAGTCACCTTCAAAGATGTATCTGTCCCATCTTCTGCCATTTCACTTCTGACTATTCATGTGCATTAATCTTTTCGTGTTGGCATCATCTCCCAATTTATATATAGTCACTTCATCATTGAAAGACGAACAGACAATCTTTGTTTTAATTTAGACTAGTGTGTGGCTTTCCCCAGGGAGACAGGAACAAACATTTGCTTGATGCTGTGGATGGGTACAGGAACAGGCTCATTTTCTCTGCCGATTAAAGGATTAAAAGGCAGGAAAGAAGCATTGGGAGAAACCTTTGGGGAGCCACCACCATCCACCATCTGATTCTTGGAAGATCAGGGTTCTTAGTCTCTCTCATTAATAAAGAATTTAAGAATGGACTCAAATGGAAGTTTGAGGAAAATTTATTAGACTCAAACAAAACAAAACAACTCCAAAGTGTGTGTGTGGGAGAAACCCCAGCCAAGCAAGCTGTAAATCTTGCAGCTGTACAGAGAAGACTGGAGAAGATTAAGCCGGCATGGAGGTCAGCCACATAGCAGAGAGGGGCTCTAGAGAAAGATTAGTAAAGCCAAAACATCTGTGTGTTCAAAAAAGGGATTGCTGGACTCCATGGTCAGTGCCTTTACAGCTAAGCCGTTTGACTGGCCCTGCTTGCAAATTTATTTTTGTGAATATACTAATGCACATCTGTGTATGTAGAGATTTTATTCTTTTCTTTTTATTCTACTATTATTATTACTTTTTTTGTTGTTTGTGCTTTTTTGAGACAGGGTTTCTCTGTGTAACAGTCCTGCCTGTCCTGGAATTCTCTCTATAGACCAGGCTGGCCCCAAACCCACAGAGATCCTTCAGCCTCGTGAGTGATGGGATTAAAGGCATTCACCACCACTGCCCACTTTATTATATATTACTTTTGAGGCAGGGTACCATGTATCCCAGGCTGACCTCATGATTGCCATGTAGCTGTGCATGGATCTGAGCTCTTGATTCTACAGGCCTTGCTTCCAAAGTGCTGGGATTACAGATATGTGCCACTACAGCCAGTTCACGTATACAGAAGTGTGAACTCTGAGCTTGTGTAGGCCAGGCAAGCACTCTACCAATTAAACTCCATCCCCAGTCCTGTTCTGGCTTCTTTGTTTTTTGAGACAGTACTCCAAGCTGGCCTGGAACTCACTGTGTGGCTCAATCTGGTTTGAAGCTGTGACACTCTGCCTCTCTGCCTCCTGAGTGCAGGAATGGAAGATATGTATCATCTTTCTTGGCTTTTCTTTCTTTCCTTCTTCTTCTTCTTTTGAAGAATCATGAATGAAATCATATTTTTCTAGTTGAGTGTGTGCTGCTTTCTTCATTTTTAATAAGGCATGGCTATCTTCCCACTTGTGCTCAAGTAAATGTTTAATGAGTCCCCAAGTAATAGACATTAGCTTACTAAAAATAGCTCACTATTATAGAAAAAGATGAAAATGAATTGCATTGTTCTGGGTTCTCCAATTGTGTGTGTGCGTGCGTGTGTGTAAAAAGACACTGCTCATGTGATTGTGGAGGCTCGTGTGTTTAGCATCATCAGGGTAGTTCTCAGGTTGCAGACCATGGACAAGTTCAGTTCTGAAGGCCTTCTAGAAGCTTCCCTTTTGCTTGGGAAGGGCATCAGTTGTGTTTTAGTCGAGTCCTCCAACTGACTGGATGAAGGCCCTCTATATTATAGCAGGCAATCTGCTTTATCCAAAATCTGGTTTCTTAAAAATTCTATTTATTTATGCTTTATATACGAGTGCTCTGCATATATACCAGCATGCCAGAAGAGGGCATCAGATCCTGTGATAGATAATTGTGAGCCATCATGTGGTTGCTGGGAATTGAACTCTGGAAGAGTAGCCAGTGCTCTTAACCCCTGAGCCATTTCTCCAGTCCCTCAAAATCTGATTTAGTCATTAACTTTTACCCAAAAACAGCTTCTTAGAATTATTAGACTAGCGTTTGGTCAGGTAAGCCCTGGTATGGCTAAATGGGCAGGCGTACTAGTTTTCATTCATAATTCTGAATGAACCTCCCTTGTTGCTCCTGCTCCTACTTTACGCACACAAAATTCTGAATGAACCTCCCTTGTCGCTCCTGCTTCTCCTTTACAAGCTCCTTTTGCTCACTCTGGTCATTTTGCTTTTCGTCCCCTGCTCACTAACTGTGCTCTGAAGACAGAGATGAGTGGGGTGGTGCACATTTATAATCCTCAAACTCAAGAGACAGATAAGGAGTCAATGACAGACCACATTAGCGACTCCGCCAGAGCCCAACTTGGCAAACCAGTGGGTGTATTGGGCTTACTCACTGGAGTGTCACTTAGGGGTAACTTATTCATTTGGTGGCACACAGCTTGCCTAGGATGTGCAAGAACTTGGATCTAATCCTTAGCACTGCAGGGCAGGGGGATAGCAACAATTGTTTTTATGGAACCTTTTTCTTTTTTCTTTTCTTTTCTTTGTTTTTTAATTTTTGGTACCTGGAGGGACAGCCGAGGGTGCTGGGAACCAAACTCTTATAGTTTTGATTGTGAGCCTAGCCTTTTAATGGCTGAGCCATCCCTCCAAGCCGGAACCTTTTTCTTATGTTTATGGGTTTTATTGCTTTCTGGATATGATATTAATAGATGTTTACAATGGTTCCCTCAGTAGTCAGTCTTCAGAAATGAACTGATTACACATTCAATATTACCAAGGCAACAACAAAAAAATCCCACAAGCAAACACACAAACAAAAGCCCTAGCTCCGCCCCAAGGAGAAAACAAACAGGCAGGAAGCCCTTCATTGGCTTGCTCGACCCCTCTGCTCCTAGTGATTACTTCACAGTGACCATGCTTACAGAGAAGAAAACATAAGGAAGACCTGGCTTGAGTGTATATGCGTGTACATATATGCGTATAGGCATATAGGTGTCCTTTAGAGGCAGTGCCACGTGTGTTGTGAACTTTTGGATTAGTGTCTGTATTTTGAGACTTTGCTGCCCTAGCTGGCCTGAAATCATTGTGTAGCCTAGGCTGGCCTTTAACCCGCAGAGATCTGGCCTGCCTCTGCCTCTTGAGAGTAGGATAAAGGTGTGCACCAATGTCATCTCTTTTGGTAGAACTGAAGCTTTTGGTTGCAGAAATTCTGTCTTTTCTGCCGTACATGCAACATTTTGAACTGCAGTGTGTAGTATACAAATACTGAATGAGAGAGATGATCTGGTTGCCAAAAAGAAAAGAAAGACAAAACTAGAGGGAGGAAGGTACTGAAGAGGAGTGACTGAGAAAGAAGAAAAAAAGAAAAAGTAAAGAAGGGTGGGGAAAAATCCCAGTTTCTGGGAGGTGGAGTAGAGGAAAACTGTTCTGCTATGCACCTCCGCCGCGGCAGGGGGCGCCGTTTGACCCAGCGAGCTTTATGGGCGTGGCACAAGGGGGCGTGGTCACAGCCAAGCGTGGCAGAAGAGAGGCTGAGGCGTGGTTCGCTGCTCCCGGTGAGTGTCGCCCGCCTGCTGTGGCTCACAACGAGATCCTCCCTGCCCCTAGGGATGCCTCTCTGCTGGGGAGGCAGAATCGGGCCTCAGAGGCTGGGCTGACTGGCTCCTGCAGACCTCAGTTTACCCAGCGGTTTTGTGGTGTGTATGGCGGATGGGCTGGCTGCTTGGGTCCTCGGCCGGCTCCTGGTTCCCGCCTGGCGGGCGGGCCATACCCTAGAGGCCCCATCCCTCTTCCTTTGCAGCCTGGCGGCTGGGGCTAAAATCTAGAAGGCCAGCTGTGCGACCCTGGGTAAGTCACGTCCCACTCCTAGACGCCGGATTTCTCAGGGTCGAAATAGGTTGAGGCTTAGGGGCACGGCGTAGCGGGTAAAGGGCACCTGACGGAGGTCGAAGGGGAGAACCGACTCTCGAGAGCAAGTTGTTCTCTGACCTCCAGACCAATGCTGTGGCTCGTGAGCACACCTCAACCCCAGTAAGTAATTGTAAAAGGAGAGAAAAGAGAAAAGATTGCGTTGAAATAGGCAGCGTGCACCCTGCCTGATATTTTGATGGTTTTTAAGAGACCGGTCGGTATAGGTTCAGAGCACACCAAACCACCGTTTCTTTGTGTTATCGTCGCTGTGGTTGTACTTCTATGATGGTGTGGTTATCATTTTGATTGCCTAGTGTTTGTGGCTTTTGTTGTTGTTGTTGTGCTGGGGTGGAATCCAGGACCTTCTGCGATATAGGGTGTACCACTGAGCCACGTCCTCAGTTTAATGTTCTGCTCTGTCTTAAAGAAGCATTTTAATAATTAGAGTGTTTGATGAGTCCAGGTCCTTAATCCCAGAAGAGGCAGGAAGATCTCCAGAGCTCAAGGCCAACTTGATCTACAGAGGGAATTCCAGGACGGCCAGGGCTACACAGTGAGACCCTAGCTCAAGAAAGGAGGGAGGAAAATGGCGTGACTGGGCCTTATTTATGGCATAATGCCCGGGAGAGTCTTTGACTCTAGAAGTACTTTGAAACAGCAGCTCTTGCTCCTGCGATGCCTCCCTCCCTGTCTTAGGTGTTTGTATTCTAGGGTTGACCTAGGCGGTGGAAGCCAAGACTTTAGCCAAGTCAGCACCTTCTGCCCTGGCTTCCCTTAACGTAAGAGTCCAGGAGCCTGCAACCTGCAGTTCGGTGCTGATTTCAGTGCTGCCCTCCGTTGAGAAAGTGCAGGAATCTGCTACTTCGCAGAGTTATCGCATTTTACCAATTCTAGTGACTGAACTGGCTGGTGGGATGACCCTGTTTCCAATTTTTTTCTTTTAGAAAGACATTTCTTTCTTTCACATGTGCAACCAGGCAGCTGCAGTAGTTTTCGTTTTTACTTTTAAAGAATTGTAGAAGGTCGTTTCTACTTTGTCTATTGAAAATCTTTTTAACATTTATTTATGTGGTGTGATTATGTGTGTGGGCTCACGGGTGTGTGAATGTCAGAGGTTTTCTCCTTCCTTCATTGGTGGCAAGTCAGGGAACTCACCTTGTCAGGCCTGACAACATATGCATTTACCCTCTGAGCCATCTAGTTGACCCAAATCTTTTTTCATGAATATGCATTTTAACTATATTTTAAGTAAAAGCTAGCTTAGTAGTTGTTAGAAACTGACTGGCAAAAAAAAAAAAAGTCTAACTGGCTGTGTTGGGCCTTCTTGTCTAACCTGATTTCATTATTAAGTCTTGTGGTAGTTGGCTTTTGTTTTAGCATAATGTTTTTTGAAGTTCAGCTGTTTTGCAGCATGTTGCTAGACTTAGTTCCTTTTGTTGCACTTTGGTTTTCCTCTCTCTCTTTTGTGTTTTTTGAAATGGGATCATCTTATGCTGGTTCTGAACTTTTTGGTCTCAAGTAAGCCTCACACTGTAGCCAGCTGGGATTGCAGGAGAACACTGTCAGGCCAGCCTTTTTACGTATGTATGTTTGTATACATGCATGTATTTTAAGGCATTCGCAAGTTCACGGGCATCTAGATTGTATTATGGCTAATGCTGCTATGAACATTACTGAGCAGGTCTTTGCATGGACCTATGTTTCATTTCTCTTGGAAAAGTAAGAGTGGAATTATTAGGTCATACAGCAAAGTTTGCCTTTTTGAGGACCTGCCACACCACTTTCTGAAGCTTTTATACCATTTTATATTCCTGCCAGTAATCTGTGAGGTTCCTGAGTGCTTCGCAGTCTCATCAATACGTTTGGAGCTGGATGTAGCCCCCAGGGCCTTGTGCATGCCTAGGACATCTACCTTCTGTGTTACAGCCATCTTAGCAGTATGCTGTCGTTGGGTTTTGGTTTGTTTCTCTTATGAATTGTTGTTCCTAGACTCAGCGGTCAAGAGAATTGGCTGCTCTTCCAGAGATCCCGAGTTTGATTCCCAGCACCCACATGGTAGCTCACAACCACCTGTAATGGGAGCTGGTGCCCTCTTCTGGCATATAGGCAGGCATACATGCAGGCAGAGCACAGAAGCACGCGCGCGCGTGCACACATACACACACACACACACACACACACGCAAGTCTCAGTTGAAATTGAAATTGTCTTTATCATTTTGTTCTTGAGGGATTGTCTTGCTTAATCGATGTGGGAGGCCCAGCTCACTGAGGGTAGCACCATTCCCTGGGCCGGTGTTCTAGGCTCTATAAGAAAGCGAGCTAAATGTGAACTTGTGAGCCAGGAAGTGGCGATCCTGCATGGTTCCTGCTTTTTAGGTTCCTAACCTGACAGTGATGGATTGTATGACCTGGAAGTGTGAACCAAACAAACCCTTTCCTTCCCAAGTAGCTTTTGGTCAGCGACAGAACGAAACTAGGGCAATTTTTTTTTATTGTGATAAAACACTTTGTATTTGCCATCCTAGCGATTCTCTCCTTCTGTGGGTGAAAAATTCACTCAAATACGTTACCTCTACATGTTCTTCATTTTTCGTGCGAGGGGAAAAAGTGAAGTGAAAGGGTGTGGAGAAGAAGAGTTAGGGGAAGAAACAGAAGAAGAGGTTTCTAGTTTTTGCAAAAGTAGTTGGAAGATTCCATAGGCAAGGACAATACTAATATCCATATCAAAACCACAAAAAGAGCAGGTCGAGCCTGACAAAGGACGACCTGACCCAGAAAAGAGCCAGCATCGAGAGGAAATACTTGACATTCCAAATCACTAGATAAAGTTAATTTTTCTACTGTGGCCTTGCCATTTTACATCCTAACCAACGGATCACAGTGGTTCCAGGTTCCTTCTCCTTGCCAGTTCTTGCCTTTTTTAAAAAATATTTTTTAATTTTTAAAAGATTTTTCTGCATCCTTATGCAGGAAAGAAATGGCTTCTTTGGTTTTGCTTTGCACTGATTTTTTAGTCACAGCTGGCTCTGAGCTTTCATGTGCTTTCTGTCACCTGTGCATGTTGCAGAAGAATCTAGGAAATCATTTTTGGTTTTTGGAGATAGAATTACTCAGTAGCCCAGGCTGACATGGAACACTGCCCAAGCTAGCCTCAAACTCAGGATGGTCCTCCTGTCTCAAATACAGGTAAACACACCACTCTACCCGAGTATTTGCTTGTTATTTAAATGTCATTTGCATTGTCTTTTATTATTGAATTTGTGGGAGCTCTTTAAGTTTATTGTATTTTTATGGATTCTTTGTCAAAAATAAAATTCTCAGATATTTCCCTAATTATATGTTTTGAAACATAAAATTAAGAAATGTAGTTAATATGTCCCGCTTATGAACTTTTTTTCCTTTTCTTTTTACACTCCTGGGGATTGAAACCAAGGGCCTTGCTACATGCTTGGCAGGCTGCCTGTCAGTGAGCTATATCCCACCCTTGGTTTTTGAGACAGAGTCTTACTTTCTATGTAGCTCAGGCTGGTCTTGAGCACCCAATTTTCCTGTCACAGTCCCCTGAATGCTGGGATTATTATATAAGCCATCACACCTGATTCCCTTCAGAGCTAAAGAAACACACTCTGCCCCTGATCAACACAGTACAAAACCAACCAATCCCTGAGCACAAAATCCAGCCAGTCCCCGAACTTGTCCAAGCTCAGGGGTTAAAATCCAACCAGTTCCCACCCTGAAAATCTCCACCCTGGAAAAACTCTGCCTCTAAGAAGCCCTAAATAAGCCCTGTGCTTATTCCGTTTGCTGCTGCCTTTTTCCACCCTGGAAGAGGCAGCCACGCTCCTGGATTTTTCCCTCCCAGTAAGTTTCTTGAACGAGGCTTGGGTGAGCCCTTCATTAGCTGGAATGGAGTGGAGGAAGAGAAGTCACTACTTTTCTTCAGAGCTCGAGCAAAGAGCCAGGCTGAACGCTTTTGCTGGGGAATCCTTCGCCTAGTGGAGCAGAGTCTGAGCAGAACTGTAACAACTTCGCTGGGGAATCCCTCCCCTGCTGGAGCAGAGTTGTTAAATTGGGGAACCCTTTCTCTGAAGCAGCACTGTTTTGTGGTATTCCTTGGCTCCTGACTGCTAGGATCCCTTTGCATCAGAACTGCAATGCTTATAGCAACTACTGCCTTAAACTACATTCGTTATTAGGTCAGTGAATGCTTGTCAGGTGCAACGTGCAGCCCTGGATGTTTATAAATTATTTTATTTTATGTACTTGAGTGTTTAACCTGCATGTATGTAAGTGCACCACATTCATGCAGTGCCCAAAGAGGTCAAAAGGTGTCCCCAGGTTTGGATCCTAGCACCCATATGGCAGCTCACAACTGTCTGTAGTTCCAGTTTCAGGGCCACTGTTCTGTCCTCCACAGGCATTACATGTGTGTGGTACATTACATACATGCAGTCAAATACTCATACACATAAAACTAAATATAAATAAATCTTTCCTCTTTATTCATTTCAGGACCACAATGAGTGGTATTGTTCTGCTCACATTTAGAGTGGCTCCAACCACCTCTCTAATCTAATCTAGAAACTCTTAGAGACATGCCCAGGGGTTTGTTTCCTTGGTTATCCTAAGCTTCATCAAGCTGGCAGTCAAAACTGACCATCATAAGCTCTTGTCCTAAGCATTGCTTGCTCGCCTCCCAAAGGCTCCATGTCCTATACTGTTACTGTGAGGGAGCATAAGAACTTTGTAGGAACACAAATACACTGACCTTTTCTGATGTAATGTTAAAATGACAGTAATAAGTGTTGCCAAGGATATGGTACTGTTAGGAACCTCTCACATTGCTGCTGGAAATGTAAAATGGAACTGCCTCTGTGGAAAATAGTCTGGCAGTTTCTCAGAAACTTAAACATATAGTTATTCTTTTAAAAAATAACTAATGTATATGTGTCTGTGTATGTATGCCACATGTGTGCAGGTGCCCGGGACCTGGAGTTATAGGCAGTTGTGTGCTGTCCTACATGGGTGCTAGGGAATGGGACTCAGGTCCTCTGGGAGAATAGCAGTTTTTTATAACTGTGTCAATGAAAGAGTAATTCTGCTTGCCAGGTGATGGTGGCGCATGCCTTTAATCATAGCATTTGGGAGGCAGAAGCAGGTGGATCTGTGAGTTCAGGACCAGCCTGGTCTACAGAGTGAGTTCCAGGACAGCCAGGGCTACATAGAGAAACCCTGTCTTTTTCTTTTCTTTTTTTTTCTTCTTTTTTTTATTTTTTTAAAGAAAACCAGGTTCATATAAATTACGTAAACAAGTATTTGTAACAGCCTTATTCATAGTAGTCAAAAAGTGTAAGCAACTAAATCCCTGTCTCCTGGTGAATGCAAAATGGAGTTTTCAGCCATAGGAAGAAAAGGGTACTATATTCTACAGTGTGTACAGTTTTGATAGTGTGCTGGGTGGAAGAAGTCAGACATAAAAAAAGAAGGCCATGCTCTTTGATTTCATTTATGTGGATGTCCAGAATAGACGACTTGTAGAGACAGATTGGTTTTTGGGGTTGAGAGGAGGGAAAAGTAGAGAGTGGTCATTGAAGTTTTTTTGGTGGTTACACAACTGTGTGAATGGCCAAAAATACCCAACCAAACAAGAAAACACCATAAAATTCACCTTTGGGCCGGGCGGTGGTGGCGCACGCCTTTAATCCCAGCACTCGGGGGGCAGAGGCAGGCGGATCTCTGTGAGTTCGAGACCAGCCTGGTCTACAAGAGCTAGTTCCAGGACAGGCTCCAAAACCGCAGAGAAACCCTGTCTCGAAAAACCAAAAAAAAAAAAAAAAAAAAAAAAATTCACCTTTGGCCCATTCTGAGGGTTGGATTCAGGACTTTCTCATGTTGGGCAAATACTCTACCACTAGGTAGCACCAAGGTGCCCTCCGTCTTCTCAGTGCTAGGCTTACAGTTGTGTATATCGTGAGTATCAATCTCTAGCGTGAAAATAAATAAACCAACGTACCTGCCATGGAGTATATTTCAATAGAAAGGATTCCTTAATGTTTCTTCCTATCACCAAGCTTTATTGTTTCTGCCTTTTAGTCTTAGACATTTCATCTCTTAGGATGCTTATAAGTAAATCAATTAAGGGGAAAAAAAATCTCTGCTGGCCCTGAATGACAGGTGCTTTATGATGCTTTGGCGACATGACTTTTCTTTGTTATCCTTGTCCAGAAGCATGTGGCACTGAAGGAAGGGAGAAGGCACGGCAAAGGGAGCTAAAATCAGTGAAATAAAGTTCAGTTGTTTTTTTAAACGTCTTTTGGGGTGCTGAAGATTAAACCTGGGACCTTGTGTTGCTAGGCAAGTGATCCACCAGTGAGCAGCACTCCAGTTTTACAAATTATGCATTTCCACTGTGATTTCAGCTTCCACTTGCCTCTGTCCCCTTCTACAATCTCATCTTTCCTAGATGGTGGGTTTTTTATTGGAGCCTGTCTTGGCACTAGCTCTTGTAGACCACAGAGATCCACCTTCCTCTGCCTCCTGAGTGCTGGGATTAAAGGCGTGAGCCACCACCGCTCGGCAGGTGGTTTTGTTGATTAGACCTTTTTCTTTTCTCTTACACAGAAATGGAGTTCATAAAGGGT
The DNA here is from genome assembly GCF_950005125.1 of Chionomys nivalis. Lineage (NCBI taxonomy): Eukaryota > Metazoa > Chordata > Mammalia > Rodentia > Cricetidae > Chionomys > Chionomys nivalis. Next base: position 37,868,594 of record NC_080106.1, read on the forward strand.
CTCTGGGCTGTAATTTTTAGTTCTTTGTTGTGTGTGCTTTGAATTGACAATTGCAGGGTGGGAGTATGGGCTGGAAACAAGGATTGCCGCCGATAAGAGTTTCACTGGAATCGATGTTGTGAAAATAAAATGGTCTTCTAATTTAATTGTTGAAATATCTTTTTAGGACTTAAGATGTCTTTGATCAGGCGCCATTTAGGACGTGGAAGACTTTCAGTAGCTAGAAGGTAAAGTGAAATATTTTTAAAATGTGTCCTGTGGTTTTTTTTTTTTTTTAATGTATCCTGGGGTAAAAATATCAAAATTCAGTGAAGACAGAAGTGCAAGTATCAAGATTTAACTTTGACAATTATTTCTGATTTCACTTTAATTATTAATCCATATAATTAAGAAAAAATGACATCTTTTTCATTCTGGTATCAAAAGCAATACATAGTTTTTGGTTTTTAAATAAACTATTTTGGAATAATTACATACTCACAAGAAATACTTTGTAAATATATTCACAGCCCTGTGGTGTGTGGTGTGAAGCAAGCCCCAACCATGTAGTCCATCCCTGGGCATTCTCCAGGGTTAAACTATGTGGATTCTACACACGCATTTCTATACTGCTTGTAAATTCTGTTTCAGTGTTTGCAGGTAGTCTGTAAACGTCATTGTTCATGAATATTCATTAACTTTCTACCTCTACAAATGTCAGAATAGCTGCTATCAAGCTTTTGTATTTTTTCTTCTCTGATTTTAAAGATTAAAAAGAAATTAGTTACGTCTACCTGTGTATTTTTGTGCATGTGTGTGGGTGCCTGTGGAGGCTGGGGCAGCAGATCCCCTGGAATCCACTGGGAGCCACCTGTCATGGGTGGCAAGACTGAACTCAGGTCCTGGAAGAGCACTCTGTGCTTTTCACCATCTCTCCAGCCCCTTCTCTGTTATTCTCAGTTTTATCTACATATATTAGGTATCATTGTGACATTCCGTACATCTGTGTAATAGGCTTGAATCGCACTTACCACCCCCTTCCTGTGTTATCCTTCTCTCCCTCCTCCAGCCCCCATCTTCTTTGTCTCATTCTACTTTTACTTTTTTTTTGCTTTTATTTTCTAAATTTGGCAGGAGAGAGACAACTTGTATCCTTGTCTGAGTCGGGTTTGTCTAGTGTAATAGGCGATCTCTGGTGTCATCTGCTTTCCTGCGACAACGTTCCCTTTTTCTGAGTATGTGTTCAGGTGTGCAGGTGTGTATAGTTGTGTATGCATGAGTGTGCTATTCTTAGTAACCATCTCTTGTGTTCTCAGATAGGGTCTCTCATTGGCCTAAAGCTCAATTAGGCTAGGATAGCTAGCTGACCAGCAAGCCGTACCTGCTTTTGCTTCCTCAGTGTTAGGTTTACAGGTAGGGACCACTATATCCACACATACCCATCCACCTCATGTTAATTCTATTCACTGAACTTAGATCTTCAAGCCATGGCCAGCACTTCCCTACCGAGCTATCTCCACTGCTGGGGTGGCTAATTTTGATTGTTAACTTGACATGCCTGGGAGGAAGGCATCAGACTGGCCTGTGGGCATGTCCGTGGGTGTTTTCATGATTGTTAAGAAATGGTCAAGGAGGTCTTGACCCACTGTGGGTGGTCCTACTCCTGTGCAGGTGGGCCTAGGCTGTATGAGAAAGCCAATTGAATAGAAGCAGGGAAAGTGAGTCAGTAAGCAATGTTTCCTGTAGTCTTTGCTTTTGTTCCACTTCCAGGTTCCAGCTTGCTCTGGCTTCTCTCGGTGACATGCTGTGATACAGACATATAAACCAAATAAATCTTCCCTCCCCCAATTTGCTTTTAGTCAGTGTTTTATCATGGCAGTTGGAAGTTAAGACACCAGCTCTCTATTTTTCTCTACAACTGAGTAGTAACCAATGTATATATGTTGTACGTGTGTGTGTGTGTGTGTGTGTGTGTGTGTACATGCCACATATTCTTTATCCATTCATCTGTGGTAGGTATCTTGGCTATTGTGAACAGTTTCAAGATAGATGTAGATTTGCAGGGATCTCTGTTGTATGCTGACTTTGATTCCTTTGGTGAATGCTAGTAGTGGTGTGGCTGGATATAGTTCTTTTTAAGGAACCTCTATACTGATTTCCATAATTGCTATACAAGTTCATTAATACGACTATAAGGAGATTTGGTGCATTTGTTTTGGTGATAGCCATTCTGTCTCCTGAGTGCCGAGATTAAAGGTGTGTGCCACCACACCTAGCTCAATATGGTTTTGAGATGCATTTCATTTTTCTGATGGCTGCTGTAGATGTTAAACATCTTCATATATTTATTGGCCTTAGAAAAGTGTGTGTGCGTGTTGGAGGTCTGAGGACAGCTTTGTGGAGTCAGTCTCTCCGTCTTTATGGAAGTTTCAAGGGTCAGATTTATGTTGCCAGGTGTTTGTGGTAAGGGATCTTACCTCCTGAACCACTACTTGATGACCCTGTTTATACTTTGGAAATTGTCTGTACAGTTTATTTGCCGTTTTCAAAAAGGATTTTATTTATTTTATGTATATGGCTGTTTTGTCTGCATGTTTATCTATACATCAGAAGAGACCATTGGATCTCATGGGACTACAGTTACAGATGGCTGTGAGCCACTGTGTGGGTGCTGGGAATTGAACTCATGACCTCTGGAGCAGCCAGTGCTTTTAACTGCAGAACCATCTCTCCAGCCCCCTCATTTGCCCGGCTTTTGATTGGATTATTTGTTTTCTCGGTATTTGTTTTTATTGTGTGTGCATGTGTGTGTACATGATGTACTACCACATGTGTAGAGGTGAGAATAAACCTGTGAGAGTTGATTCTTTCCTTCCACGGTATAGTTTCAGGTTGGGACTCAGGTCATCAGGCTTGGTAACAAGTGCCTTAATTGAGCCATCTTGCCAGCCTGTATTTAATGCTGAAAGTATTTATCAGTTATAGGAGTTTCTTGGTGAATTTTTTTAAGGATCACTTAATATACTATCATTGCTGGGCAATGGTAGCACACGCCTTTAATTTCAGCCCTCAGGAGGCAGAGGCAGGTGAATCTCTGGGAGTTCGAGGCCAGCCTGGTCTACAGAGTGAGTTCTAGGACAGCTAGGGCTGTTACACAGACTAACCCTGTCTCCTGTCTCGGGGGGGAAAGTATATATATATTACAAATAAGTGTATTATAGTTTCTTCCTTTCCAACTTGTATCCCCTTGATCTCCTTCAGTTGTCATATTGCTTTAGCTAAGACTTCAAGTACTATATTGTATAGGTTTATGGAGAGAGTGGACAACCTTGTGTTGGTCCTGATTTTAGTGGAATTGCTTTGAGTTTCTCTGTTTAAGTTGATGTTAGCTATGGGCTTGCTGTAAATTGCCTTCATTATGTTGAGGTGTGTCCCTTGTATCCCTAATCTCTCCAGGACTTTTTTTTTTTTTTTTTTTTTTTTTTGGTTTTTCGAGACAGGGTTTCTCTGTGGTTTTGAAGCCTGTCCTGGAACTAGCTCTTGTAGACCAGGCTGGTCTCGAACTCACAGAGATCCGCCTGCCTCTGCCTCCCGAGTGCTGGGATTAAAGGCGTGCGCCACCACCGCCCGGCTCTCTCCAGGACTTTTATCATGAAGGGGATTTTTATGCATCTAATGAGATGATCATGTGGTTTTGTTGTTTTCTTTTCTTTTAGTTTGTTTATATAGCGAACTACAGTTATCAATATTTGTATGATGAACCATCCTTCATGGTGGATGATCTTCTTGATGTGTTCTTGGATTCAGTTTGCCAACTATTTTATTGAGATATTTTATATCTATGTTTATAAGAAAAATTGGTCTGTAATTCTCTTTGTTGGGTCTTTATGTGGTTTGTGTATCAGGGTAGCTGGCCTTATAAAATGAATTAGGCAGTGTTCCTTCTGTTTCTATTTTGTGGAATAATTTGGTGAGTATTGGCATTAACTCTTCCTTTGATAGTTCATCTGGTAGAGCTGAGGAGTGTAACTAACTCCCAGGCATTAACTTGACTTAGAAAATCTGATAGAATTCTGCACTAAAACTTATTTGGTTCTGAACTTTTTTTGGGGGGGGAGGTGGATTTTTAATGACTGCTTCTGTTTCACTAGGGATTATAGCTCTGTTTAAATTGCTTATCTGATCTTGATATAACTTTGGTAAGTAGTACGTATTGAGAAAATTATCCATTTCTTTTATTAGGTTTTTTCAATTTTGTGGAGTACAGGTTTATAAAGTATGTCCTTTTGATTCCCTGGATTTCCTCAATGTCTTCTGTTATGTCCCCCTTTTCATTTCTAATTTTGTTAATTTGGATATTTTCCCTCCACCTTTTAGGTAATTTAGGTAAATGTTTGTTAATCTTACTGTTTTTCTCAAAGAACCAATTCTTTGTTTTATTGACTGTATTTTTGCTTGTTTGTTTGTTTCTGTTTTATTGATTGCAGCTTTGAGTTTGATCATTTAACTTCTACTTCTTTGGGTGTGATTTCTTTTTTATGTTCTAGAGCAGTGGTTCTCAACCTCCCTAATGCTGTGACCCTTTAATATTACAGTTCCTCATGTTGTGCTGACCTACAATCATAAAATTATTTTGTTGCTACTTCATAACTGTAATTTTGTTACTTGTATGAATTGCAATGTAAATATCTGGTTGTGACCCCAGTGCATCATGACCCATAGGTTGACAATCACTGTTCTAGAGCTTTCAGGTGAGATATCTCCAATCACTTTCTTTAATGTAGGCACTTAGTGCTATTCGATCCTCCTTCATTGAGTCTGATAAGTCTGGGGATGTTCTATAGTCATTTTCATTCAGTAGTGAGTTGTTCAGTCTCCGTGAGTTTCTGAGCTTTCTGTTGTTCCAGCTGTTGGTATCCAGCTTTAATTTGTAGGGTTCAGTGAGGATGCAAGATATTATTTCAGTTATCTTGTATCTGTTGAGAATTGTTTTATATCTGAGTATGTGGCCAATTTTGGAGAAAGTTCCATGAGGTGCTGAGAAGGTATATTCTTTTGTGTTTGGGTAGAATGTTCTGTAAATACCTGTTAGATGCATTTGGCTTATAATGTCAGTTAGCTCCAACATTTCTGTGTTTAGTCTGGTGGTGTCATCTGTGGGCTTGTGGTCCTGGGTCATGAAGAACAAGCCAGTAAGCAGCTCCCTCCATGCCTCAGGATTAGTTCCCACCTCCAGGTTCCTGTCCTGACTTCCCTGGATGACAGACTGTGATAACCCTTTCTTCCCCAACTTGCTTTTGGTCATGGTGTTTTATCACAACAATAATTCTAACCAGGACAATGATTACATAATTTCTCCCTTTCCTTTCTTTCCTCTCCCCTGCATACTCCTCCTTGCTCTCTTTCAAATTCATGGCCTTCTTTTTCATTAGTTGTTATGTGTGTGTGTGTGTGTGTTATACACATATTTTCCTAAATATGACCTGCTCAGTCTGTATAATGTTTCTTGTATGCATGTTCTGATTTTTTGTTTGTTTTTCGAGACAGGGCTTTTCTGTGTAACAGTCCTAGCTGTCCTGGAACTTGCTTTGTAGACCAGGCTGGCCTCCAGCTCACAGAGATCTGCCTGCCTCTGCCTCCCAAGTGCTGGGATTAAAAGTGTGTGCCACCGCTGCCTGGCTTTTTTTTTTTTTTTTTTTTTGGTGTGTATGTGTATTTTTAGGCTGACATTTGGTATTAGATAACCAATTGGTGTGCTCTTCCCTGGGAAAGATGATCTCTCCTACTCCTCTCATTTCTTAGTCCTTGTGGCCTTTCCTCTGTCCACTTTGGCGTGTCTGTTGTTGTCCTTGTTTAGCTCGTGTTTGGGCACTTGTGTTGGTGAGACTTTGTGGGTGTATCTTCTACCATCACTAGGGGATGCTGTCTCAGAGCAGACTCTTACAGTCTTCTGCGGTGTCCCCTGTGCCTTGGGTGTGGGACTTGTTGTGTAGATGTATTTATTGGGACTCCATAGCTCTGTGTGATAGGTTGTGGCCTTCTGTAATGGCCTCTATTTTCTTGATGAAGAGTGAGGGCTGTATTTCCCTATGGTTATAAAGAGAAATGCTTAGTGTAGTTAGAGATTGTGCGTGTTTAGTAATGTGGTGGTTGTAGGTTCTCCTCGGTGATCCATGACTTCACTTTCCCTGGACAGTGGGCTAGGTTTCCAGGCCAGGGCATAATTTCCCACTTGTTGACCAGGTCTAAAGTCCAATTAGAGAGCTGTGGCTTATTGCCACAATGTGCAGGCGTCTACTGCATCTTAGGTATGTCGTGCCATGCTGTCTCCTGTTGTGTTTTCATGTGTCATAGCTGGGTAGGACTGTTGCTTGTTTCCCTCCTTTCGTTGGGTGCTCACTTGGCCCCTGTGCTTGAGGTGCAGTGTTTTCAGCAGTAGGGACTTAGCCATTCCACCTCTGAGGGCAGCCAAGGGCAATAGCAATAACCTATATATTTGGGGAGCCTGTTGGACAACCCTGACCAACAACACAAAATGAGGGTTTCTTATGCCTGGTGTTGGGGTTTTTGTTAGGTGGTCCTTGGCTCTTGGAAGGAGCACTGTCAGCCCAGATGAGAACATTTATTTAAAGTATATATGTATTTTTATATACAGACTTAGGTATGTTATATTTATTATTATTTTTTTATTTTTTTAATATTTATTTATTATGTATACAATATTCTGTCTGCATGTATGCCTGAAGGTCAGAAGAGGGCGCCAGACCTCTTTACAGATGGCTGTGAACCACCATGTGGTTGCTGGGAATTGAACTCAGTACCTTTGGAAGAGCAGGCAATGCTCTTAACCACTGAGCCATCTCTCCAGCCCCTTATTATTATATTTTTAAAAAATAGTTAATAGCTTGATTCCTTATGACTTTCAGACATCCTTACTGTTTTTCCCCTCCTTCCTTCTGCATTTATGCCCTCCCAGTTACAGGCTCCCCGTTTCTCCATTTGTACCCTGCTATTCCCCCTCTCTATTGATGCCCCACCCCTACCTTGGCAATGGTCCCTTTTTACTTCAGTGGTTTCTGCAATTACTCCAGTACATGTCCTCACATGAGGACTGAGAGCTAGGAGCATCAGGTGAGAGAGGACATGTCACATTTGTCTCGCTGGGTCTGTTACCTCACTCAAAATGAACTATGTTAGTTCCATCCATGAACTTAAAAGTTCATGATTTCTTTCTTTTTTTTCCTTTTTTTTTTTTTTTTTTTTTTTTGGATTTTTCAAGACAGGGTTTCTCTGAAGTTTTTGGTGCCTGTCCCGGAACTAGCTCTTGTAGACCAGGCTGGCCTCGAACTCGCAGAGATCCACCTGCCTCTGCCTCCCGAGTGCTGGGATTAAAGGCGTGCGCCACCACCGCCCGGCTTTTCCTTTTTTTTTAACTGCTGACTAGTATTCCATAGTGTACATGTACCACATTTAACTGCTGACTAGTATTCCATAGTGTACATGTACCACATTTAACTGCTGACTAGTATTCCATAGTGTATATGCACCACATTTTGTTGTCCGTTCATCAGGTGAAGGACATTTTGGTTGTTTCCATTTCCTAGCTGTTTTAATAGAGCTGCAGTTGACATGGCTGAGCAAGTATCCTGTAGTAAGGTGAGTTTGCTGGAATAGTAGTGTCTTGGTTGGCAGTTACTTTGTTTTAGGGTTTGAAATTCCTTTTCCTTCCGCCTCCTCCTTCTCCTTCTCCTCTCTCTTCTTGTTCTTCCTCCTCCTTTGAAACAACTATTTTATCCCTGAAAGTTTGGTAGTGCTTGTTTTATGAAATTAGGCACATCATTGTTTGGTACATATATTCATTATTGTTAAATTTTTGGTGGATTGTTCCCTTTTTTTCCTATGCAATGACTTTTATCCCGTCTCCTTTTGGCTGAAGTCTCCTTCAGTAACTATGAGTATAGCTGTCCCTGGCTGCTTCAGCTTCCATTTCCTTGGACCATTGTTTTCTATCCTTGCCTCTGCACTCTGTGTATCTTTGCCAGTGAGATAAGTTTTCTTGTAGACAACAGACAGTTGGCTCTCTTCATAACCCATTCAGCTAGTCTGTCTTTTAAGTGGAGAAGTATGATTGTATTAGAGTTATTATTGAAAAATACATAATAACTTTCCTTTTATGTTAGAGGTTTGTTGCTTTACTGAGCTAATATTGCATGATTCCTTCCTTTTTTGTTTTGTTTCGTTTGTTTTCGAAACAGGGTTTCTCTGTGTAGCCCTGGCTGTCCTAGAAGTTACTCTGTAGAGCAGACTGGCCTCAAACTCAGGGATCCTCCTGCTCTTGCCTCCCAAATGTGTGAGTGACCATGCCTGGTTCCTTCTCATGTTTTAAGTCCTACATTATTTTCTGTGGTAATAGTGTCCCGTCCACTTTTATTTCTATCTCAGTAACTCCTTAACCTTCAGTCTTTTTCCACCAGGTCTCTTGGTAATAATACCTTTTATTATTTGATTTATGGAGCATTTCATTTCTAAGATTTCTGGGTTTTTGTTACTATTTTGTTTTTTTTTTTTTGTTTTTTTTTTTTTTTTGAGACATAGTTTCTCGCCATAGCTCTGGCTGTCCTAGAACTCACTTTATAGATCAGGCTGCCCTTGAACTCAGAGATCTGCCTGCCTCCTGAGTTCTGGGATTAAAGGCATGCATCACCACTGCCTGGTGAGTTCTGTTTTTTGTGCCCCCCAGATTCATTCAGTCCATCAATGAATCAACTAATCAATCAATCCACCCTTCTCTCTCTGGCTGAAGTTTTTAATCTAAGTTGATGAATTCCTTCCCCAGGTTTTGCGTTCACTTACTTGCTTCACCTGTTTAGTCTTTTCCTTCTGTTGCTGTGATGAAACACGCTGATCCAAAGCAACCTAGGGCAGGAATGGATTTATTTCAGTTTACATTACCGCCTATCATTGAGGAAAGTTGGAGCAGGAACTGAAGAAACTTAAAAGAGAAAACCATGGAGGAAGGTTGCCTCCTGGTTTGCTCACATGTTCACACTTAGCTAGCGGCTTGTACCACCTGCCCACAGTGGGCTGGGCCTTCTTCCTCAATTAGCAAACCGAGGTTGGAGGCTTGCAGCTCCAAGTTTAGTAGAGATGCTGTCTCAAAGGAGTAAGATGGAGAGTGACACCCTATATTCTCCTTAGGCTTCTGCATGCGTGCACGGGCATGCACACCTACCTATACGTGTGTGCATTTGCTCCCCCTACACACTCATGCACACATTGCACACATACGCACACATATTTCTTAATGTTACAGGGTTAAGACACACCCTTTGGTCCCAACGATGCTATAGTTGTCCCACCCCTTTGCTTCTAGGCTGCTCAGTGAGCAACCTCAGTGTAGGACTGTCTTGTCAAAGTTGATCTTATTGGTGATTCTGGTGTTGGGGAGAAATATTTGCTTGAATGGGTTTAATCTGGAAAGTCAGAGCACTATTTGAGTAGAGTTGCAACAAGAAGCTTCCAGGTTGAGGGCTAAACAATAGGGCACAGATAAAGGACATGTCAGGACGTATCCAGCTGTAACATCAGCATACTGTCATAGTGTTATAGTGAGTTTATTGGCTCATGGCATTGCTAAACAACCCCAAAATGACGGTGTCAAGCAATGCCTAAAGGAACTAAGGTCATGCAGATTTATGGGCAGTTGGAGCTATTCATGTCATCTACAGACAGCTCCTATAGGTGAAACAAGAACTTTTGCAAGGAAGACTCACTTGTCTTTCATTGAGAAAGACATGGGCTCTAGATTCCACAATTCTGCTTTTCCCACAAGTCTAACATAGGTACACTGTATTGTTTCTCAGAAGCAAATGCAATTAGATGTGAAAATGTCATGTCTCCAAGTAGCAGTGTGGTTCCGGTCTCATTCCACCAACCACTGAGAAGCCAGAGGTGCAGATCTGTAGAACAGCTAAGGCATTTGTTCCTTTCTCCCAGAAGGCTGTGTAGTTTCCCGGTCTGAGACTATGTATTTGTAATTATTGTGGTTAAAGAAAAATTTCCAGGGTCAGAGATTGTTCAAGACAAATCCCTGCTGTGTATTTCTCACATAGTTTTCCATGTTGGGGACTGAGATTTTCTCTGTTAGCATAATCTGAGAGTGGTAGACGACGCGTGTCTATGCACTTGTACTTATGACTTCTAGTTAGTGGGGTCTGTAAATCAGCAGGAGGCAGCTGCTAGGTCAGTATTAACTGGTTTGAAGAGTGAGGTGTTCCGTCCTCCTACAGTCTGATCTTCATTTCTTTTTGGAAATGCCCTCAGGACCCTGAAAGAATTAGCTGTGAATAGGCAACCCTAATGACGTGCAGGACCCCAGTGGCAAAGGATAGCAGAAACTCACGTTCTTCCCGTTCTGGATATGGAAGTCTGAAATCAGGGTGCTAGAGGTTGTGTCTAGATTCTCTGAGAGGCCTGTCTCCTCTCCTCACCATGGGTTTACCTCGTTCCCCAGCCTGGCTCCCAGCTGCAGCTCAGCAGAATCTCCCTGTGCTGTCACATGATGTGCCCTTTCCACCTGTGTCCAGATCGCCTGGTGACATTAGTCATTGCATTGGTACTCAGTTGAATCTGGAATGACCCTGTTATAATTTGTTGCCTCTGTAAAGGTCCTATTTGGAAGTACAGTTGCGTGCCCCCCTTTCCCATGGTTTTTCTTTCTGCAGTTTAAGTTACCCATAGTCATCCATGGGGCAAAGAGAGGTAGAATAGTCAGTTGTCTAACACTGGGTATTTGACAGGAGTTGGTGGGGCAGGGGGAAAAGCTACCTACCTTTTTCCGCTTACACATAGCTTTGATGGAATTTCCTGGCACTTAATGTAGGTTTCTGGTGATTAGCCAGGGCCTAATAAGCTCTGACAGGGCCTGAAAGAACTCACTCTTTTTTCTCCCTTTGCATTCCCTAGCCTTCTCCCAGTGAAGAGCACCAGCATATTCTTCTGTTTGTCTAGATACATCTGTAAAATAGAGGCAAGTCTATAAAATATCCAAGCTGGTGATCCAAAGAAACCATATTCGACAGAAGAGTCTTGAAGTAGCTGAGGCTGCAGACCAAGATCAATTTCCAGCTTTTGCTTCAGGGCAGTTTGAAGTGGACTAGCAGTGACTGGGTGGTCCCCAGTCTGAAATAACAGGAGGTCAAGCAGGTGACCTGACTCTCCTATTGCTTTATTTATTTACAACATGCCAAAGGAGGGCTCTCTTATGCCTGCCTGCCTTAGGTAGCATTCCTGTGGGGGCAGGGTCTGGCCAGGTGCTGAGGGACAGCAGTGAACAGAGCCTCCTGTCTGAGAGCTTTTTCCTCACCAGGAATGAGGTGACACACAGGACGTGAGTACTTAATATGTGGCCAATACTCCTGAAGACTAGTAAGGTCAATACTGTAGCCAAGAGCCTCTGACAACCTAATGCTAATGTGATCCTGGAACAGGAAATCTAAGTAAAAACAGAAAAATCCGTCTGAAACCAGGACTTCAAGTGATGTGATGATGATGGTGACGGTGTGTCAGACGTTGGGGGACCTTGTCAGAAAGACCAAGGGCCTAGGTGATTAGGAAGGAGTATGGCATGCATAGGGACATGTATTTAAGGCACAGAGACCAGGGAAGGTCTTCCAGGAGAGAGCAACTTGAGACTGTTGAGAGAATAAGGTCGGATAGTTGAGGTGGGTGGGTGCCTGTAAGCGCTGTCGAGGACTCTGGTCTGATTGGGCAGATACCGGCAAAGCTGTGGATCTGGTTACCTTTGTGTCCCACGGAGCCCATTCTACCACTGACCTCTTAGTAATCTTCTGAAAATCCCCACTAGAGGGCATTGCGAGGCTTAAACATGGGCTCCGAAACTTTGGGCCAGCTCCTAGCAACCTGTTTTCCTACAAAGCTATGTAAAGAGCCAACACTCTTCAGTGTGTTTCCTTTTTCTATTTTTTTTTTCAGAATTTTCCAAGTTTTGCCTGCGTGCATGTCTATGCACCATATGTGTGCCTAGTGCCCATGGAGGCCAAGAGAGGACATTGAATCTCCTGGGACTCTAGTTCCAGACAGTTGTGAGCCACCATGTGGGTGCTGGGAATTGAACCTGGGATCTCTGGAAAAGCAATCAGTGCTCTCTCTTAACTGCTGAGCCACCCCTCCAGCTGTCACCCACAGGAGGCTTTAGAATGGTGAGAACTGTTCTGTGCGACACGGTGATGGTAGACATGGACACCATTTAAGACAGAGATTAACATTTTTGCTCTTCCAAAGGACCTGAATTCAGTTCTTGGCACCCGCATCAGGTGGCTGGCAACCACCTGTAACTCCAGCACAGGGGAATCCAATGCTTCAATGCTTTTTTTTTTTTTTTTTTTTTTTTTTTTGGCTTCCATGGGCAACTGTACTTTATGCACACACATACATACGTATAATTAAAGATAAATATTAAAAACCTCCTTGTGTATTAGTTCACTTTCTGTTGCTGTAATTGTGCTGGGTTTATGTCACCTTGATATGAGTTAGAGTCATTTGGACACCACAGTCCTCTGCTCTCCCAGCTGAGCTATGGAAGGGAAAGGGAACCTCGGCAGAGGCCTGTGAGCAAACCTGTGGGGCATTTTCTTGATTAATGTTTGATGCTGGGGGGGAGGGCTAGCTTACTGTGGGCAATGCCATAACTGGGCAGGTGGGTGGTTCTGGGTGTATAAGAAAGCTGGCTGAGCAAGTCAGGAGTGAGCAAACCTGTAAGCAGCTAAGCAGTGGCTTTCCATGGCTTTGCTTCATTCAGTTCCTGCCCTGACTTCCATTCGTGATGGACCATGAGCTGTGATGACCCTTTCTTCCCCAAGTTGCTTTTGGCAGTGTTGTGTTATCACAGCACTAGAGACTCTAAGGCAGTCATGAAATTCCGGAGGCAGGCTAACTAACATAAAGAAGAAGAAGTTTTTTTTTTTTTTTGATTTTTTTCGAGACAGGGTTTCTCTGTAGCTTTGGTGCCTGTCCCGGAACTAGCTTTTGTAGACCAGGCTGGCCTTGAACTCACAGAGATCTGCCTGCCTCTGCCTCCCGAGTGCTGGGATTAAAGGCGTGCGCCACCACCGCCCGGCAAGGAAGAAGAAGTTTATTAGGAGAGTCATAGACATGGCTCCATTGCTACCTTAGTGCCAGGGACCTCATGGTGGATGTTTATGATGGGAATGCATGCTGAAAGGAAAGAGAGCTCACATCACCACACAACAGGGGACCAGAGGGTGAGTCAGTGGACTGGTTTGCTCTCAACACCAACTTTGATGGTTAAATTTAATCTTGGTACAATTTAGAATCACCTGGGAAAAGGGCCTCGGAAAGTGTCTGATAGATTATCTTGATTGTGCTAATTGGCATGAGAGGACCCACCCATTGTAGGCAGCACTATCTCTGGGCCACGGTCCTAGGTTGAATGGAAAGGAGAAAGCTAGTGGAGCAAGCATGCATACATGCTCTCTGCTCCTGATTGTTAAATAGTGTGACTAAGGGCTTCAAGTACCCGCTGCCTGACTTTGCTAAAATGGTGGACTATAAGACACTCTCACAGGAACTCAGGAGTCCTCTGGAAGAGCTACCTTAATCTCTGCCAAGAAGAGCTTTGCCAGTTACCCAGTGACCTTTCTCACAAGGCTCCTCTTCTAGGCATGGCTGCCTTAGGATCTAAACTTCACATAGGCTCCTGGGGATACACTCAGATCATGAGCAGGCTGTAGCACTGTTTCTCTCCCTGCTCAAGTCCTTCTTTCCCCTCAAACCCCTGGCTGCCATGGCCTCACCACCATCCTGTAAAACACAAGGGCTGACACAGGACTAGGGAGGGAACTTGTGGCTCCTTTTGGGTTTTGTCTCTTTAACAAAGCCATGTTACTTTGTCTGTTTCTAGAGGCTTGGTTAAAATTTCTCCAGAGGAATGTTAAAATTCAAATTGTTTCTAGTGAAATTTAAAATTATGATGGAACTTCTAAGAGTGGATCCTTAAAAATCTTTTTAATTTTAAAATTTATCCCCAGAGATTCCTACCGTGAGAATTTAATAGATTGGCTGTCTTAGAAGTTGAGGTAATTGAGATGCAACAGTAAAAACGTTAAAAATAATCGCTCTGGCCTTCCTGGAGGCCTGGGGAATGTGTGCATATTTAATCCAAAAGTGTTGGGTGTCTTCACGGGGGCTTCACTCCTCAGTGACGTCAGGCTCTGAAAAGCTTCTGACGCACAAAGCCTGAGAACGCTGAAACTGATGTTAAAGGAGCAAAAAAATCAATGTGGGGTTTCTCCCTAGTATTGTTTTTTTTTTTTATAGTCTTAGCTCTGTAATACTGAAGTATAATAATATGCTGCACTTTGAAATGCATAGCTTGATTTTGGCCAGTGGATGTCAGGCTGTCTTTATAATAAAGATAGTGAGCATGCTGTCACCTCCCCAAGCCTTCTTGGAGCTCTTGGCAACTCAGCCTGCCTTTTTGCATGCCTTCAGCAAGACTCTCTCATTTTTACTACTTTAGTTTGCATTTTGTATCAACTTGTGTATAATATAATTTTATAAAAAATATATAAAGGGAATCATGCAGAAAGTACTTTTAGGGTTCATTCATTTTTGTCCTATTTCAGTGTAATTATTTAGAAATTCATCCATATTGCTGGATAGGTAAATCTGTTTCCCTTTCATTATTATTTATTTATAGTGTTGGGGCTCACACCCAAGTCCTTGCACACAGGCAAGTGCTCTGCCACCAAGCCGTGTCTCGGTCCTATTCCATTTCCCCAGTTCATATGTTGAAACTTCTCTTTTTTATTTATTCTTCTCTCAATTCAAATATAATTCTTTGTTTGAGGGACATCTAGGTTATTTCTAGTTTCTAGCTATTATGAATTAAGCTGCTATGAACATAGTTAAGCAAGAGTCCTTGTGGTAGGATGGATTGTCCTTTGAGTATATGCCCAGGAGTGGTATTGCTGGATCTTGAGGTAGATTGATTCCAAATTTTCTGAGAAACTGCCATATTGGTTTCCAAAGTGGCTGTACAATTCTGTACTCCCACTAGCAATGAAGGAGTGTTCCCCTTGCTCCACATCCTCTCCAGCTTGAGCTGTCACTTGTGTTTTTGATCTTAGTCATTCTGACTGATGTAAGGAGGAATCTCAGAGTCGTTTTGATTTGCATTTCCTTGATGGCTAAGGATGTTGAGTATTTTTTTTAATATTTATTTATTTATGATGTATACAATATTCTGTCTGTGTGTATGTCTGCTGGCCAGAAGAGGGCACCAGACCTCATTACAGATGGTTGTGAGCCACCATGTGGTTGCTGGGAATTGATTGAACTCAGGATCTCTGGAAGAGCAGGCAATGCTCTTAACCACTGAGCCATCTCTCCAGCCCCGTGTTGAGTATTTTTTAAAGTGCTTCTTGGTCATTTGAGATTCCTTTGTTGAGATTCTCTGTTTAGATCTGCACTCCATTTTATTTTTATTATTATTATTTTGGATTATTTGGTTTGTTGATGTCTAGTTTTTTAAGTTCTTTATATATTTTGGACATTAGCCCTCTGTCAGATGTAGAGCTGGTGAAAATCTTTCCCCATTTGTAGGCTGCCATTTTGTCCTCTTGGCAGTTTCTTTTGCCTTACAGAAGCTTTTCGGTTTCATGAGGTCCATTTATTAATTACTAATCTTAGTGCCTACGATAGTGATGCTCTGTTTAGGAAGATGTCTCCTGTGCCAATGCGTTCAAGGCTATTAGCCACTTTTTCTTCTATCAGGTTCAGTGTATTTAGTTTTATGTTGAGGTCTTTGATCCACTTGGACTTGAGTTTTGTTCAGGGTGATAAATGTGGATCTATTTGCATTCTTCTGCATGTAGTCATCCAGTTAGACCAGCACCATTTGTTTAAGATGCTTTTTTTTCCATTGTATAATTTTTGCTTCTCTGTCAAAAATCAGGTGTTCATAGGTGTGCGGATTTATGTCTGGGTCTTTGATCTGATTCCATTGGTCCACCTGTATTTTTATGCCAATACCATGAGATTTTTATTGCTATAGCTCTGTAGTACAGCTTGAAATCAGGGATGGTGATACATTAAGAAGTTTAAATTGTGTTAGAATTTTGATGGGGATTGCATTGAATCTGTAGATTGCTTTTGGTAAGATGGCCATTTTTTACTATGTTAATCGTACTGATCCTTGAGCATAGGTGATCTTTTCATCTTCTGATATCTTCTTCAGTTTCTTCAAAGACTTGAAGTCATTGTCATACAGGTCTTCACTGCTTGGTTAGAGTTATCCCAAGATATTTTGTATTATTTGTGGCTGTTGTGAATGTTGTTGTTTCTCTGATTTCTTTCTCTGCCAGTTTGCCATTTTACATAGGAGGGCTACTGGTTTTATTGAGTTAATCTTGTATCTAGCTAGTTCACTAAAGGTATGCATTAGCTGTAGGAGATTACTGGTAGAATTTTGGGGGTTGTTTATGTGTATTGTCATGTCATCTACGAATAGTGATACTTTGACTTCTTCTTTTCCAGTTTGTATCCCTTTGATCTCTTTAATTGTCTTATTGCTCTAGCTAGAACTTCAGATACTATATTGAATAGATATAGAGAGAGTGCACAGCCTTTCCTTTTTCCTGATTTTTAGTGGAATTGCTTTGAGTTTCTCTATATGTAATTTGATATTGGCTATGGGATTGCTGTAAATTGCCTTTATGTTTAGGTATGTCTTTTGTATCCTTGATCTCTGCAAGACTTTTTTTTTTTTGAGCTATATATTTTCTCTACTCCCCTTTCTACCTCCCCCCTCTCCTTCTGCCCTCTCCCATGATCCCCACACTTGCAATTTACTCAGGAGATCTTGCCTTTTTCTACTTCCCATGTAAATTAGATCCATGTATGTCTCTCTTAAGGTCCTCTTGTTGTCTAGGTTATCTGGGATTGTGAATTGTAGGCTGGTTTTTCTTTGCTTTATATCTAAAAGTCACTTGAGTGAGTACATACTATATTTGTCTTTCTCGGTCTGGGTTACCTCACTCAATATGATGCTTTCTAGCCCCATCCATTTGCCTGCAAATTGCAAAATGCCATTTTTTTTCCTCTGTGTAGTACTCCATTGTGTAACTGCACTACATTTTCTTTATCCATTCTTCAGTCGAGGGGCATTTATTTGTTTTCAGGTTCTGGCTATGACAAACAATGCTGCTGTGAACATAGTTGAGCACATGTCTTTGTGATATGATTGATCATCCTTTGGATATATACCCAAAAGTGTCATTGCTGGGTCTTGAGGTAAGTTGTTTCCTAATTTTCTGAGAAATCACCATACTGATTTCCAAAGCATCTGTACAAGTTTTCACTCCCAGTAGTTTTACCCCCACATCCTCTCCAGCATAAACTGTCATCAGTGTTTTTGAACTTGGCCATTCTTAAAGTTGTAAGATGGAATCTCAGAGTCATTTTGATTTGCATTTCTCTGATGACTAAAGGTGTTGAACATTTCCTTAAGTGTCTTTTAGTCATTTTAGGTTCCTCTGTTGAGAGTTCTCTGTTTAGGTCTGTACCCCATTTTTTTTTTTTACTGGATTATTTGTTCTTTGGTGACCAATTTTTTGAATTCTTTGTATATTTTGGAGATCAACCTTCTGTCCGATGTGGGATTGGTGAAGATCTTTTCCCAATCTGTAGGCTGCCATTTTGTCTTGTTGACTGTGTCCTTTACAGAAGCTTCTCGGTCTCAGGAGGTCTCATTTATTAATTGTTGCTCTCAGTTTCTGTGCTACTGGGCTTATATTTAGGAAGTGGTCTCCTGTGCCAATACGTTCAAATGTATTTCCCACTTTCTCTTCTATGAGGTTCAGTGTGGCTGGCTTTATGTTGAGGCCTTTGATCCATTTGGGCTTGAGTTTTGTGCATGGTAATAGATAGGGGTCTATTTTCATTCTTCTACATATTGATATCCAGTTATGCCAGCAACATTTGTTGAATATGCTTTCTTTTTTCCTTTTTATATTTTTTGCTTTTTTGTCAAAATTAGGTGTTCTAGGTATGTGGATTCATATCTGGGTCTTCAATTTGGTTCCATTGGTCCCCCTGTCTGTTCTTATGCCAATACCAGGCTGTTTTCAGTACTGTAGGTCTGTAGTAGAGTTTGAAGTCAGGGATTGTGATGCCTCCAGAAGTTCCTTTATTGTACAAGATTGTTTTCCCTATCCTGGGTATTTTGCTTTTCCGTATGAAGTTGAGTATTACTCTTTTGAGGTCTGTGAAGAATCTTGCTGGGATTTTGATGGGCATTGCATTGAATCTGTAGATTGATTTTGGTAAGATTGTCATTTTTACTATGTTAATTCTACCTACCCAAGAGCATGGAAGATCTTACCATTTTCTGGTGTCTTCATTTTCTTTCTTCAAAGACACAAAGTTCTTGTTATATAGGTCTTCCACTTGTTAGTTTAGAGTTATTCCAAGATAGTTTGTTATTTGTGGCTATTGTGAAGAGCGATGTTTCTCTGATTTCTTTCTCACCCCATTTATCATCTGTGTAAAGGAAGGCTGCTGATTTTTTTTGAGTTAATCTTGTATCCTGCTACATTACTGAAGGTGTTTATGAGTGGTAGAAGTTCCTTGATAGAATTTTTGGGTTCGCTTATATAAACTATCATATCATCAGCAAATAGTGAGAGTTTGACTTCTTCTTATCCGATTTGTACCCCCTTGGTCTTTTTTTGTTGTCTTATCGCTCTAGCTAGAACCTCAAGTGCTATATTGAATAGATATGGCGAGAGTGGACAACCTGTCTTGTTCTTGATTTCAATGGGATTGCTTTGAGGTTTTTTTTCCCATTTAGTTTGATGTTGGCTGTTGTCTTGCTGTTTATTGCCTTAACTATGTTTAGGTATGTTCCTTGTATCCCTACTCTCCAAGACCTTTATCATGAAGGGATGTTGTATTTTGTCAAAGTCTTTTTCAGCATCTAATGAGATGATCTTGTCTTTTCTTTTTTTCAGTTTGTTTATATAGTGGATTACATTGACAGATTTTTGTATGTCGAACCATCCCTGCATCTCTGGGATGAAGCTTACTTGGTTGTGGTGAATGATTTTCTGATGTCTTCTTGGATTCGGTTTGCCAGTATTTTATTGAGTATTTTTGAATCAATATTAATGAGTGAGATTGGTCTGTAATTCTCTTTCTTAGTAGTGTCTTTGTGTGGTTTGGGTATCAGGGTAATTGTAGCCTCATTAAAAGAGTTTGGCAATGTTCCTTCTGTTTTTATTGTGTGGAACAATTTGAGGGGTATTGGTGTTATAGTTCTTTGAAAATCTTGTGGAATTCTGCACTGAAACCATCTGGTCCTGAGCTTTTTTTGGTTGGGAGTCTTTTGATGATTGTTTCTATTTCTTTAGCAGTTATAGGTCTATTTAATTTATCTTGTCTTGATTTAATTTTGGTAAGTAATATTTATTCAGAAAATTATCCATTTCCTTTAAGTTTTTCAATTTTGTTGAGTACAGGTTTTCAAAATATGACTTGATGATTCTCTGGATTTCCTACGTGTCTCTTGTTCTCTTTTCATTTCTAATTTTGTTAATATGGATATTCTCTCTTGACTTTTGGTTAGTTTGGATAAATCTATTTTGTTGATTTTTTTTTCTCAAAAAAAAAAACAGCTCTTGTTTTCATTGATTCTTTGTATTGTTTTGTTTCTATTTTGTTGATTTCAGTTCTCAATTTGATTATTTCCTGCCCTCTAGTCCTCCTGGGTGAGTTTGCTTCTCTTTGTTCTAGAGTTTTCAGGTGTTCTGTTAATTTACTGGTGTAGGATTTTTTTCCAGCTTTTTTATGTAGGCATTTAGTACTATGAACTTTTTCTCTACACTGCTTTCATTGTATCACATAAATTTGGGTATGTTGTGTGTTCATTTTTGTTGTATTTTAGGAAGTCTTTAATTTCTTTATTTCTTTCTTGGCCCATTGGTGAGCATTGTTTAATTTCCATGTGTCTGTGGACTTTCTGGAATTAGTGTTGCTGTTGAATTCTAATTTTAAAGCCATGGTGATCCGATAATAATAATATTGGGTTTATTCCAGTGTTTTTGTATCTGTTGAGTTTTGCTTTATTACCTAGTATGTTCTCAGTTTTTGAGAAGGTTCCATGAGGTGCATGTTTGGATGGATATTCTATAGATGTCTGTTAAGTCCATTTGAGTCATGACATCTGTTAGTTCCCTTACTTCTCTGTTAAGTTTCTGTCTGGCAGACCTGTCCAGTGGTGAGAGTAGGGTGTTGAAGTCTCCACTATCAGTGTGTGGGGTTTAATGTGTGGTTTAAGCTTTAGTAGTATTTTTTTTTTCTTTTTTTACAGATGAGGGTGCCCTTGTATGAGGGGCATAGATGTTCAGTGTTAAGATTTCCTCTTGATGGATTTTTCCTGTGACAAATATGAAATATCCTTCTTTGTCTCTTTTGATTGATTATAATTTGAAGTCTATTTTGTTAGATATTAGGATAACTACACCAGTTTGTTTCTCAGGCCTATTTGATTGGAAAAATTTTCCCAACCCTTTATTCTTTGGCGAGGTGTGCTTCTTGAATGTAGCAGAAGGATGGATTCTGTTTTCATATCTATTAACCTTTGTCTTTTTGTAGTTGAGTTGAGTTCATTTATACTAAGGGATATTAATGACCAGTGTTTGCTAGTTCCTGTTATTTTAGTTTCCATTGTTGTATGAAAACAAGCATTTTTATTGTGTGTCTGGAATAGATTGGTTAGTTCATGTGTTGAGTATATGCGTGTGCTCCTGCTTGTGTGTGTGTGTGTGTGTGTGCGCACTTGCGCGCACACATGTACATGCATGCTTATGTGTCTCTGTGTATACATGTATAGAGACCAGATGTCAATATTGGGTGTCACTCTCTACCTTATTTTTTGAGACAGGGTGTTTTGTTTAATATGAACTGGCCAAGTCAGCTAGATTGGATGGCCAGCCCAGCCTAGGGACCTCAGCACTGAGATGGCAGATGCACGCTGCCCTGCTTAGCTGTGGTAATTTGTTCTTGTTAGGTTTTTTTTTTTGTTTTTGTTTTCTAGGGAGGGATTATTTGTTTAAATCAAGACTTAAGTTTAATTATATGTTTATGTCTGTGTGGGGGTATGTGCCCATGGAGTCCAGAAGAGGGTATTGAGTCTTCATGGTTTTCCAGCACCTGGTGTAGGTGCTGGAAACCCGACTCTGCATCTCCTACAAGAGCAATATGTGCTGTTAGCCACTGAGCCGTCTCTCCAGCTGCTCCTCCCCTCTCCCTGTCTTTATACAGTAGTGCTAGGGATTGACCTCAGCCCCCATGGCTGTTGAACACATTCTGTTGATTGAGCCATTTCTCTAGCTCCTGTTACACTTTTTAAGAAACTGTCAAACTGCCTTCTGAGAAGTTCTTCTGTTTGCCTACCTACACTGAGAGTTCTGTTTCTTCCCCACTCATATCTAGGCAGTCTTGAGTTGCTCTTAGCACCAAAGGCTTCTGCTTGGTATGCCTTGGCTAGGAGAGGTCAGGCAAGCATAGTGTGCTATGGAGCCTCCCCCATCCTCAGGCTCTTAGATTTGGATATTATCATTATTATTATTATTATTATTATTATTTTAGTTTACTTTTCATAAAGACCTAGAATGACAGTGTTTTCACCCCTCTTCCTTGGCCTTCCCTAACTTTCCCTTTTCTTGACACAAAACAAAACAAAAAACTCAAACAACTGGCTGAATCGGGGCACTGGGCATGGAGGCATTAAAGGAAGTTGGGGTCGGGATGCATCAACATGTTTCAGTAGGTAGAAGCGTTTGCTCTGCAAGCCTGGTGACCCAAATTTAACAGAACCCATGTGAGAAAAGCTGGATGTGGTGGCTCGCATCTGTGATCTTAGCATTCCTGTGGCAATATGGGAGGTGCAGATGAGCATTAGCCAGAAACTTGAAGGCCAGCTAACTGACGTGGAGTACACAGAGCAGCAGAAATACAAGAACCAACTCAGGAGAGTTATCCTCTGACCTCCACACGTGTGTGGAGGTACAGATGTACCTGCACTCAGGCATAGCTCTCTCTTAGACATACACACACAAACAACACACTTTTAAGAATTATTTAAGGGAGTCAGGGTTTTAGAGTCTGACCCACAGGGACCTGAATCCAGGCTTCGTAGCTGTGTGATAAGCCTTACTTTGCTCATCTTGCTTTGACAGTGTGTGGGGAAGCTAAAGCTTCCAGCTTGATGGTGGTTACAAGGATTCAATAGAATGCATCAAAACATCTTTGTTTATTGAACACCGAGAAGATTTGTTTATTTATTAAAATAGATTTGTTCTATTTATTGTTGAACAGTATGTGACCTATATTACCCACCAATTGACTGAGGAACTGAGTTCTTAATGAGTATCGCCAGTTACAGTGCATTGCCTGGCCAGGGTGACCATGAAATGTTTAATAACATCCAGGCCATGGTTTGATCATTTGCACATATGGGGATATGGGATGTGTGTGTAGGTACTCCCACCAAGGCAGCTCCTGCCAGAGTGTGTTCCTTTAGGCGGCCTGTTCAGGGAAGCCTCTGGTCTGCTCCCTGGCTACTCAGTCTGTTTTTAAGAGGATCAGAGCACACCCTGTCTCCACTAGGGTTGCTTTCAGGCTTTTGGGATCGTGGCCTGTGAACACGGCCTGAGTTTCTCAGCAGCATTTGACCACGGGTGGCAAGGATGCTGTCTTTTTGGCCTGCAGAATCCTTTGTCCAGCTGGCTAAAGTGTGTTAGAGCAGAAGTGGGAGTTAGTTTTTGATAGTAGTGTCAGTCTGCTCAGCTGATGTCAGTGGAATTTGAAAGGTTGCCCTCAGCATGGGCAGGTAGACTGAGCTGGAGCTCCAGGGAAGTGGGAAAGGGGGGATTGGTGGGCAAAAGATTTGTTTTGCCAGGTGGGGGTGTCTTAAGGCTTTCTCTGCTCTGCCCGACCACTGGGTTTCCAATACCCTGCAGTGCTGCTCCTTAGAGCCGGCTGGCTTTTTTGGCATCATTTGGTTTAGTTGCTAGGAAGCCGAATAAGGCAAATGCAACTTCCTTTTGACTTGCTCACATTGAACCATCTGCTTATTCCTTTTCGTGGCCTTCAAACTTGGCTAGGATCATTGAGAAGAGGGTCGAGTGGAGCATCTGCGCTCATCCTCTTTGGAAATGGAATGCTTTCTTCTAACTCTTTAACCCTCTCAGTCCAAATCTGTAACATTCTTGTCAAAACCCTTGCTTCTGTCAGCTAGCAACTTGCAGCAAGTATTGTCTTCTAAGATTTGGCCCTTCTTTATGTCTTAGATTTCAATTTATATTAATAACACATCCCATAAATGAGGCAGATGGTGGCTGTGTATGTCAGAGTGTATTTGGAGTGTGACTGTAGTGTGGCTTTAGTGGAGGATGCCTCACACCGGAGTTGACGCACATACCTGGAGCTCTATTAAGAAGGGAGTATGATCCGGGTGCAGTGAACCCTCAGACTCTGGATGGTGTCAGTGGAGCAACCATCAAAAAGAAGCTTAAAACGAAACCAGTCGCTCCTGTTCTTATAATTGGTAATTGCAGACACTCTACTATCACATGTTGGCTTGCAGATTTGTCCACTTGGGCAGCTCAGACTTAAGCTGAAGCCCCTTCTGCTGGTGGCTTGTCGTGGTCTTTTCTGTGTCACAGCTACACGTTCAGTTGCCAACTTTGCAGAAACAGTTGAATAAACATGCTAAGCAAAAAATAGAAACAGGTATTAAGGAATAGAGTAGAGCTTCTGACAAAAGATTCTTGAAAAAAGCCATTGTTCAAGTTTTTGAAATCCAGTTTTACTGAAGACTTAATCACCTTTGAGTGTACCAGAACTGTGGAAACTAATGTATGAACTATGGGAAATAATTTCTTCTTGAGTGTAATTTGTCTTTGTTGTTTTTTAGCAGTAAGCCATCTAAACCTTTTCTGCCAACTTCTCATTCTCCCCACGAGGGCTACTTAAAGGAGTGTGAAGACAGGCTAAGGTGAGGTTTTATTGTTGTGGCTCAATTTGCTAAAAGCTTAGGTAGTAATGCAAATGTGTTCTTACTGTGCGGACCTAGATGTTTGCTGAAATTGGTGCTATTAATATTTGCTTTTGGGAAGTCTCTTGGGTCAAGTTGATCATATTAACCACTCTACTTTAACTTTTACCTTTCCACAGTCATTTGGAATCTTAACTGACGTATACCCATGGCCAGAAGGGCCTTCACCACCAGCTCTTTGTGGTATTTTTCAGTCATCTCTGAGTGACTTCCTTGCTTTATCTGTTCTCTGTTCAGGCCTGTGGCTCTCTTTTATATGTACTTTTCTGCTCCTGTCTTATTGCTGTTATATGCTCAAAAAAGATAATTTATTTCCTTGTAAGACAAATTAGTACTCCAGAGACAAATATAAATATCAGTTGTTTTTTAAAATGGGATTGGAGAGTTGACTCATCCAGTGATTAATAACACCGGCACTCTTCCAGAGGGGACCCAGGTTTGATTCCTAGTACCCACACGATGGTCTCTAACTCTAGTCCCAGCTCTCTGTTGGCCTCTGTGGGCATCACACATACACACTCTACACAGACATATATGAAGGCAAAGCATCTGTATACATAAGAACAATAGTTTTTTTGTTTTGTTTTAAACTGAGGAATGGAGAGGTATATAAAAAAGCATATTATATTAAAGTGAAAATTTCTGTACCAGGGTTTTGTGGTTTGTTTGTTTGAAGCAGGGTTTCCCTATATAACCCCAGCTGCCCTTGAACACACTACACAAATCAGGCTGGCCTCAAACTCACAGAGATCCGCGTGCTTCTGCCTCCCAAGTGCTGGGGTTAAAGGCGTGCACCACCATGCCTGGCCTTAAACATTTTGCTTTGTTTCCTAGGTTAGCCTTGAAGTCTTGGGGCTCAAGTGATGATCTTCCTGTGTGAGCCTCAAGGATCTGTAGCAGGCCAGGGCGCCACGTCCTCTTGTTTCTTTAGTGACTTTAGCGACTCACATGGTTATTGTTCTGAAGCATGCACGCCTCCCTCTCAAGGCTCTTCTGTCTCCTTTCCTTGCTTTTTGTGTCCAGCAGGGGAGTGCCTCTAAGCAGGTGAATCAGCGTAGCGTTTCACGCTGCTCACCTTGATCTTTCTATGGAGTTTCGGTAAAAGCAGTTTTCCTTGAACTGTATTTGAATTGATTTTTATGTGTATGAACTTTGACAAGGCCTCCCTTCTGCCTCCATTAGAGATGAATTTTGTGACATATTAAACTGATAATTCAAAATTGAAAAATGCTTCCTCAAGTACAGAAGCACTTGGAAATACAGAATTCAGGAGTGGCTGTTAATAGGAGTTAGTTTCTCTCAGGTACCATTTCCTGAAAGAGACCTAGAATGCCTTCGATGTTAGGTTACCTTCTGAAGGAGAGGGTTTCTGGCCCTGCTCTGGGAGGAGTCTAGAGGCAGAAGTGGGTGACAATGGTAAACTTTCTTTGAGGGCTCACTGTTTCTGGGCTCTGCTATTTCAGCTCTTGGAGTCCCCCAACAGGCTCTGTTATAGTTTTAGAAGGGAGGAACCTCTAACCCCAGTCCATGGGGCATGGAGGGAGATCAGTTCAGGCCATCCTTAGCTACAGAGTAAGTCAGAGGCCAGTGTAAGACCCTACCTCAAACCAAACAATACCCAGCCAGCCAGAAGAGAGGAGTCTGAGACAGAGGAGGATAAACTCTTTTTTGCTAACAGTGAAGCTGAGGATGGAGCCTGGGCAGCTGTGCTCATCCCCTGCTGCTTGCCTCCGCTGCCCAGGTGTCGGCTTCTGGAATGCCGTGCAACCCCCTGTACTTCCTTGGTTGGCGAGGCCAGGGAATTTACTTTCTACCATATTACTAGGGACATAGGTGTGGCTCTGGTAGAATACTCATCTGGAGTGCACGGGGCCCTGAATACCTCCCCCAAGAAGAA
Organism: Chionomys nivalis; assembly: GCF_950005125.1. Classification (NCBI taxonomy): domain Eukaryota; kingdom Metazoa; phylum Chordata; class Mammalia; order Rodentia; family Cricetidae; genus Chionomys; species Chionomys nivalis. The sequence continues at coordinate 37,894,630 of NC_080106.1, forward strand.
GAAAAGAATGGAGGGAAGAAGGCAAAAACAAAGGAAAGGAGACAGGGAATTCGAAGATTGAGGGAAAGCCAGCAAGAGCAAATGTATTCAGGGTTAAAGCAAAGCTGATAACTTTGAGGTAACTGGACTCAGAGGCCTGTGTCTGTCAGGCAGCAGACAAAGCTCAGCAGGTCAGGGTGAGGGAGCACTGGGGGGAGAGCGGGATCCTCCAGGAGGCAGGGGGTGTCTCGGCCTCAGGCAAACACTTCACAGTTATGTCTACTGTGAGAGTAGATGAGACGAACCTAACCCGAAACCTACGAGGAGAAGCAGCAGGATTGACGCTTGTGGTAGTGTGTAGGGCGCAGTCTGTTTGACAGAGTGGATCCAGTGCCGCTCTGCCATGTGTGCGAGGCCTCTTGTGGGAATGCAGCTAATTGCCGCCTGCCGAAACTTCTCTCCCTGGCAGGACATTCCTTGTGGACAAAAACATTGCTATCTAGATACTGGGGAGCTGCAATAAAAGTACCTGATTTAGGGTACAGCATGCATCTAATTCCCCCTTTCCTCTGTTAAATCACAGCAAACGGGAGCACTTTGGATGGTTAATAGATTACCCAGCATCTGTGCACTATTTTGCATGCTTTTAACAAGGGAACATCACTTGCTCAAGGGAGCCCGAGGAGTACTTAGGAGTGTGGGAGCAAAGCTCAAGGAGTCGCGTTTGCCTGCATCTAACAAAGACTCTGAGAAGTGTAGAAGTGAGCACCTTTTTCACAGATGAACATTCTTTTTGGGTTTTTTTTTGTGGGGTTTTTTTTGTTGTTTTGTTTGTTTGTTTGTTTGTTTGTTTGGTTTTTTGAGACAGGGTTTCTCTGTAGTTTTAGAGCCTGTCCTGGAACTAGCTCTTGTAGACCAGGCTGGCCTCGAACTCACAGAAATCCACCTGCCTTTGCCTTCCGAGTGCTGGGATTAAAGGCGTGCGCCACCACCACCCAGCCCAAATGAACATTCTTTTTTTTTTTTTAATATTTATTTATTTGTTATGTATACAATATTCTGTCTGTGTGTATGTCTGCAGGCCAGTATAGGGCACCAGACCTCATTACAGATGGTTGTGAGCCACCATGTGGTTGCTGGGAGTTGAACTCGGGACCTTTGGAAGAGCAGGCAATGCTCTTAACCACTGAGCCATCTCTCCAGCCCCCAAATGAACATTCTTATAAAAATATTACTGACCGCTGTAGGCATGAGTTCGTCTGTCTCCATTTAGCACTTTTTCTTGTAGCAGATAAGAAGAAATGGATGAGGGCTGGAGAGATGGCTCAGAGGTTAAGAGCACTGGCTGCTCTTCCAGAGGTCCTGAGTTCAATTCCCAGCAACCACATGGTGGCTCAGAACCATCTATACTGAGATCTGGCGCCCTCCTCTGGTGTGCGGGCATACATCGAGGCAGAATGTTGTATACATAATAAATAAATAAATCTTTAAAAAAAAAGAAGAAATGGATGAGAAATGGCAGAAACTCTTAGACTCACATAATACTCTAAAATGAGAGCAGATTCTTGGGTAACATTTCTAAGCAGCCACTGTCTTAGGTGACTGCAGCTTGCATTGGGTGATCTGGATAGGGTTTTTATGTTGTGGGGGCATGTTCAGAGGGAAAACATATCTGCACAATTTGAGAAAATATTTTCATACTTCCAGCAGTACTGAAGAATTACGGGGGAATGTGGTTGATTATTCAAAAAGGAATGAAGATAACCATGAGCAAAGCCAGTACTTTCAGCTCGGTAAGAATTCTGTCCAGATTGTCTACAGTGTGCTGACTGTTGTCCTTTTGTAAGGCCACCACAGCCTCCATGATGGTGATTTGGTCATACGGAAGCCCAGTGCACCTGTTTTTCAGATCTCACCAGTGGCCGGGATGCTCAGAGAGAGGCGCTTTTCCAGCACTTCTACAGAGTGCTCCAGAAAGCACAGGACCGAGAGAAACCTTCGGATTGCGTTATTGTCTCTATAGACACAAACCAGAGGTGACTTTATTTCTTTTTAGCTTACCAAATGGGGGTGTGTGCATATTGGGATTTAAGTGTTCAGTCTTGGGTACATAACTTCCTGGGAGTCAGCATTAGGGACATTCCTTTAAGACTGTCAAAATGTCACTGTTGGGCTAAGTACATTGGAAGTAGGGGCATCATTTCCAGGGTCCTGTCTTACTCAGATTGTCTTTATTGCTTGCATTCCTCCCACTCCACCCCCGTTTTAGTCTGCCCATCTCATACATTGGGACTTTTCCATGCTGTCTTAAAATCACTTCTGCTCACATCGTAATGACAGTGATGTCATGAGTGGTACCAGTCGTGAGCCTGGCAGAGTCTAGCTGGTAGACAAGCAGTGGGCTTGAGGGCTGTGCACTTGTCGCAGTATCACTCACTACATGATGCTAAGGGTCATGACATCATACAGAACTCTACTGTATGATGTCAGGCATATGTGAAGCATGACTCTATGAAGGCAGTGTTGAACTTTCTCTGGCTGCATGGCCCCACTGGCCTGGAACTTGCTATGTAGACCAGGTTAACCTCTGTCTCAGATCTGTGTGCCTCTGACTCCCAGGTGCTAGAATTAGTTAGGGTCACACACCAACATACCCTGTCACCATCATCTTCTTTGTCGTCTTCCTCTTCCTCGGGTTCTTCTTTCCTTTTTTTTTTTTTTTTTAATCAGCAATCTTACAACTCAGAAATTTTATTCACCATTCAAAAGCAAAATTATAGCTCCTTTTCATTGGTAGGGCATTTGGGTTGGACCTTGGGAGACAGTAGCTAGAAGAAATGAGGTCAGTCACAGCATGGGAGAGGGCCATTCCTTTTACAGTCAAATGATGGAATGTCTCCTTAATTGAAAGACGTCCAGAAATGCCCTGGATTAATCTGAGTGATTTAAACAGATTTTGAACCTAGAGGTGGAAAAGACTCAGCATGTGTAGGAGGTTTGCTGCCTCAGCATTTAGCAGTTTTGCCACAAGACTGCTTTGGCATTAGTCTTTGGCTAAATAAACTTCCCCCGTCCCTCCCCAAAGGCAAAGTCTCATTGTGTAGCCTGGGCTGGCTGTGAACTCATGGCAACCCTGCTGCCTTAGTCTCCCGAGTACTAGTCACAGGTTTGAGCCACAATGCCTGGGTTAGATTAGCTAGCTTGGCTTTCCTTATTCCTTCCCCCCTTTTAAATATTTATTTTTTATTATGTATACAGTGTTCTGCCTGCATGTATGCCTGCATGCCAGAAGAAGGCACCAGATTTCATTATAGATGGTGTGAGCCACTGTGTGGTTGGCTCAGGTTCTCTGGAAAAGCCAGTGCTCGTAACCTCTGAGTCATCCTCCAGGCCTCCCCACCCCCCTTAATATAGTCTTATATGGCTTACACTGACCTCATACTTGCTATCTAGGTGAAGATGACCTTGAACTTGTGGTTTTCATACGCCCACCTCAGTGGGATTATAAACATGTGGCATAAACTCCCAGTTTATGTGGTGCTGGAGATTCAGGGCTTTATGCATGCCAGGCCAGTTGTCTGCCACCTGAACTATTGCCCAGCCCTTAGATTAGCTTTCTTAGCATTTGTAGCAGTATCATCTATCTGACTTGGATCATCTCATATTTCATTTAGAACTGTGGCTGACTCTAGCTGCTTGTTGGACTAAGCATGATCCTGATGCACTGGCTATCTTCCCATCAGCAGAGTTGGGCGGCCGGCACTAATTGAGGGCGGTCTTGCAGTGCAGGCTGTCTGAGGCTACATTTCTTCTTCTCTCCACCGAGAGTGGCATTAGAAGCTACTCCTCACATGTTGCTAGCTCCTGCCTGGTGTTCAGTTAGCCATGGATCAGAACACCGGAGAGGATGCAGCGAAGAGCTCTGTCAGCCACAGGGTGTCTGCAGCAGCTGGGGCCCTGTAAGCAAGGCATGCCGTCTGGTCTTGTGTCACTTCGATGTCAGTAAGGTTTACAGCGAAACATCAGCTGGTTGATTCATTCCTTTATAATGCAAAACACTAATTTTCAGTTCATGTCATCTAATAGGAATTATTTCTGGGATGGCTTTGGCACATGGGCTGTATGAACTGTTGTTTTCTTCCTGAGTTTATTTTCTGAAATCATCCATATTTTGCCAAATTGCCAGAAATATGGTTTCCTGTCATCCTAACAATCTTTAGCTCTGTAAAACATGCATTTTACTGACTTGTTGCATGTAAAGCTCTGTGCACAGGGGCATAAGTATAATTCGGTAACAAATACTGTTTGTGAGAGGCGCTGTATAATAGGATAAAGCGTACACATTACAGCTAGAAGAGCAGATGTGGACTGAGAGTATAGCTCAGTTATGAGGGATTCTACCCCAGCTCACACTTTCAAGTCTAGTACTGGGAAATGGAGACCGGTGTATCAGAATTTTGAGGTTATCCTTGGCTGCACAGTGAGTTAGTTCTACGCTAGCCTGCATTACATGGGATTGTCTTAAAAGAGAGAGCGATCAAATGTACTGAGGGCTTGTTCCACCAGAAACTGAATATGCATATGAGAAAGAGTGGGTTACCGTAGTTGAGAGAAGTTGAAGAGATTGCAGAGAATAATGTCACTGGCATTGAGTCTCTGAGCTGAGGAGCAGTATGTGACTTAACAAACAGAATGGCAGAGAGAAAACAGAAGGAAAGGGGAGAACTGATTATCCAGGGATGCTTAATCTGTTTGGCAAGAGAATGGGATATTTGAAGCCTGTTTAGATGGACTGGGGTAATTTCTGTTATTTACTTGTTTTGCTTTTTCCAATGAATGTCTTGCTAGAAACGAGAATGCTGGTTAGGTTGCAGAGCAGGGCTTTGCGGGTTTTAAGTAATTACTAGGCAACAATGACCGCATCACTCAGAGAGGCCTGGGAGACTGACTGAGGATGGAGGCTGAGGAAGCAGGACACAAAAGGTTTTGATCCGAGGCTGGTTACCGAGTGGTGAATGCTGGCAGACTTCAGCGTCACTCGTCTTCTCCATAGGAAGGACCCCTCCTGATGGAAATGGCGTGGTGAGGGCCTCTCTTAGCCAACTGAGGTGAAGGCTGTCTTCTTCGGAGTAGTCTTCTCACCTGTCCTTTAAAACAATCTCACGCTTCTTTTATGGCCTCTCAGTTGACATGACATCATCAAAGAACACCTGAAGGCTTCCATTTTAAAAATAGGCTACTCATGGTGCTTACTCGGCACAGTACCCAGTATACCGAACAAAAGCAGTTTCTACTGTTTGGTTTGTTTCAAGACAAGGTCTCACTATGTAGCCCTGGCTGTCCTGTGTAGCTCGATATGTAGATCAGGCTGATCTTGAACTCACAGAGATCCTCCTATCGTTGCCTCCCACATGTTGGGATTAAAGACATATGCCACTGGGCCTGCTGTGCTTTCTTTACTAAATTATCCACGTAGTCAATCTTATAAAGGATTTTACAGTTCAGAAAAGATGGTACTTCACTAAGATAAATAAAATAAAAGCATTGTCTTACTCTTTGCTTGCTTAAATGTGTAGTGGTAATGTGGACTTTTTTCTTCTATTGAACTGAAAAGTAACCTGCATTTTTCTTTATTTATTTGTGTGTGTGTGTGTGTGTCTTAAGGGATTATGCGACAGCCATAGGCTGCCGCCTGCGGGATCGTGGTCTTGTAGTGGAAATAATTCACCTTGCCTCAGAATCGGACTTCACTCGCGCACTGCAGGATGTTAAAGATGATGGTTCCCCCTTTTGTGTTCTCGTGGAGCAGTCTAATGTGAAATATTCCTCTTGTACTGTAATCATGCTTCATGAATCCATCAAAAGTAAGTGTCAGTTCTAAAAGTGTCTCTGGAGACAAACCCTGCTTTAAACATGAGGTGTCTTTTCTTTGTATGCTGGCATGCTTTGAAGGGTCATGTTTGTAGCTGAACTGCTTTTAGTTGAGGAAGAAAGTCTTGCAGGTACCACAAAGTACTTTTTCTATGTATTGCTGAAAACTGAAACCTAAGTCACCTTTACTGCATCTGTGTAAGGATCACACAGCCAGATATGGTAGGCTTCCACATTTAGTTCCAGAACTTGAGAGGCAGAGGCAGAAGGATGGGTCACTTGAGCCCAGGAGTCTAGGCTATGTAGACCCTGTCTCAAATACAAAAGAGCCTAAAATAACGAATTGCCATCTGTAGAGATTTTGGCCAGATCTTACCACCAGCTTTTATATTCTTGATGGTTAAGTTTCACAGGTTCTTCCTTCTTTTTCCAAGGATTCTCTTAAACTTTTTATTAATCTTCCTCACCTCACTGTGGGGGGAAAAAGATGATCAACTTAAAAAGAGAGGAGGCTTGTTGATCCCAGTTTCTTAGCTTTCCATGTGAGTTCATCTAGAGCCCTGGTAGCGGGCCCTGCCGAGACTGTCTGTCATGGCAGGGGTGTCAGAGGAAGCAGCTTACCTGGACCATTAGAAAGTAAAAGGAGAGCTGGAGACCAGGCCCAGTGTCCCTTTCCAGAGAACGCTCTGCTGATCTGACTCTCTCCTGCTGGGCCCTACTTCTCAGCCCAATGGCTGGAGACCAAACCTTTAACACTTGGGCCTTTGGGGGGCATTGACCCTGACTCTTTTTTTTTTTTTTAAAGTATGCTTTTTCTATGCTTTCTTATTCATTTCTTTGTTCTGGCATTCATGAGAATACATGAAAATTAACACACACCCTTTTTGTTAGTTTGTTCATTCAGACAGGATCTCACTGTGTAGTAGTGGAACTCATTCTGTAGACCAGGTTGGCCTTGAGTTCAGAGATCAGTCTGTCTCTGCATTTCGAGTGCTGGGATTAAAGGTGGGCACCACTACCGGCCAATGAAACGATCCCCTTTTGCTCCCCGATTGTACAAGCTTAGGCAGATGTGCTCATATAAGCACATCCTTCATCTTCTCCACTGTGCTCAAATGTGCTCTTCCTGTCCTGTCTTGATCCTGGCCACTGCAGAGGCCGAAAATGGCATTTTTCCCTCTGGATGCAGGGGGAGAGCCTCATAGGAGTCTCACCCACACCTACTGAGTTTTCTAGTCCTCTTTCAGAAGCCCCTGCATTCTTCTGTTCAGTCTGGATGCACTAAGTGTCTCCTGTATCCTACGCTCTGTATACCTGGCTTCTTTTCCGCTCTGGTTAGCAGCAGTTGAGCATGCTTCTCCTGCAAACTCTGGGTCACCTGTCACAGCAGTATCAGAGGCTCGTTGCTAAGTCAGAAGCTCTTTCCCTTGAACAGAGCCCATGGGATGCTAGTAGCTGGAATTAACTCATCCCTATAACTTTGAGACCTGGTAGAGAAGTGAATATAGGGTTAATAATCTACATTCGGCTGTCACATTGGGTCTGGAGGGAGAAGAATGATGAGCTCTTGTTTCTGCCATGGGATGGCTGAGATCTTTTATTGGAATCATGGCATCTCTTTTGCCTACCTGCCATCTTTCATTCAGTACTACCCTTGAGAGTGTGAAATTAAGGTTTTTCTGTATTTGGTAGTTTAGAAGGCAAAAATCACAGTTACTTTGCACATAAGTTCTAGAAATGTAAAAGAACACACTCTTTCAATAATTACAAATCTCACTCTCCTGGGAAAAGTTTAATTTGAGTAAGTTGTGAGAAAGACTAATTATGTTTCGCTTTTTAACTGTTGACATCATGCAAGATCATTTAGGAAATCATCACAAGATAGGTAGACTATTTGTTGAGTATTTTTGTTGTTGTTGTTGTTATTGTTTGTTTTTGTTTTTCCAGACAGGGTTTCTCTGTGTAGCTTTGGAGCCTGTTCTGGAACGTGCTTTATAAACCAGGCAGTGGTGATGCATACCTTTAATCCCAGCACTTGGGAGACAGAGGCAGGTCGATCTCTGTGAGTTCGAGGCCAGCCTGGTCTACATAGCAAGTTTCAGGACAGCCAGGGCTACACAGAGAAACCCTATCACGGCTGCGCTTTCCAGTCCTGCCCTTCTCTCCCGTTGTCCTCTTCCTCTCAATACTGCACCCTGATGCTGTAGTCAGAGCACCTTCACCTTTCAGCTTTTCATTCTTTGCTCCATCATCCTCTTCCATTATTAGAGATCACCGTAAAGTGCTGGGTACCATAATGATGTTGTTCAAGTACATTACGTACTTTGGCCACATTTCCTCGCATTGTTTCCTCTTGTCCCTTCCCTTGTTTCTGGGTGTTGTTTGTTTCAAATGTGATCTCATGTACTCTACCTTGGCATCAAATGTGCTAAGAAGACGAGGATGATGTTGAACTTGGCCTTGCCTCTCAAGTGCTGAGAGTACACATGTGGTATCACATTTGACTTTGGGTTCTATTTTTTAATGTGATAATTTGGTCTTTTAAAAACTAATTTTCTTAACAATTTCTGGGCCAGCCAGGAGGTGGTGGCACACACCATTAATCCCAGCACTTGGGAGGCAGAGGCAGGTGGATCTAACAAGAGTTAGTTCCAGGACAGGCTCCAAAGCTACAGAGAAACCCTGTCTCGAAAAATAAAAATAAAAAAAGAATTTCTGGGCCTGGGAAATTGCTCAGTGGGTGAAAATGCTTGCTGTATGCCTAATGGCCTGAGGTTGGTGCCAGGAACCCATACAAAAAGTCAGGTGTGGTCTGTGACCACAGCACTTTTTATGGCAAGATGGGAGGTAACAAGAGAATTACCCAGAAGTTGATGGGCCAGCCAGCCTGGAGTATACAGTGTGTAGCAATAGAAGTGAGACTCTCCTCAAAACAAAGTAGAAGAGGGAAACGACTTCTGAAAAGTTGTTCCCTCACCTCCACGTGTATGCCATGACTATGCACTTGTGCTTCCAAACACTCTTGCACACACATATACATTAAGTAAATAATTAAAATTAATTTTATTGACACTTAGCCCATGTATTCCTACAGCTGTTACTTGTTATAGTTTATGTATTCTCTTAAACAATTTTTTTGAGCTGGGTCTCTATATCAGTGGTTCTTAAAACCATGACCCCTTTGTGGAGTTGAATGACCCTTTCATAGGGGTTGCCTAAAACCATTGGAAAGCACAGGTATTTATATTATAATTCACAACAGTAGCAAAATTTACAGTTATGAGGTAACAATGAAAATAATTGTATGGTTGGGGGTCACTACAACGTGAGGAACTGTATTAATGTGTCACAGCCTTAGGAAGGTTGAGAACCACAGCTCTATGTAACTTTGCCTGTCTTGGAACTCACTATGTAGACCAGGCTGACCTCCCAGAGGCTCTCTGTCTCCCAAGTGCATGTACCACCACGCCTAGCCTTTGTATAATTTTTAAATAAGAAGTAGCATCTGTTTTGAAATTAAATAAAGCTCCTGCTGTGGAGGGTACTAGCTGTTCTATTCAGTGTCATCTGCATCAAAGACCAACAGCTAGTACAGTTCGCAGGTGGATTATCCATTTTCTGACTTGTCTTTTCTCATTATTTTATTTTATAAAAATTTCTTTAAAATAGAGAGAGACCTGTATGCTAAAGCAGCTTGTTCTTGTCTCTAGTACATCGACATATGCCGCTGGAGGATGCCCTGGTCCTGGTGGCTAGAGAATTGAAGAGATTTTGCGCTGGACAAAGCACTGGGATTTCTCAGAGGGCCTCTGAGCTGGTGGATGACTTCCTGGCCCGTGAGCACCTGGCCAGTTACTCTCCACCAGCCAGCATCTGTCACCTTCTTTTCCTGTTGAGTGAGGGGAAGCATCTGTACAGTGACGAGCTGGGCCTGCTCATGGACTACCTAACAACCAGGAAAGAGCAGCTACAAGGTACATGGCTCTGTCCCTTCCCTTTTGAGTTCTGAACTCTGGGCACATCCTTTTTCTATAAACCCGTGTGTGAAGGAAAACTAGGTTTCTCATTCAGAGAGAGAAGTGTGTGCGTGCACATGTGCATTCATGTGTGTGAGTGATACAAAAAGAACTGGTCAGCATGGGTTTCTAACCTTTACACACTAAAATGCTTCTTTTAAGATTAGAGTTTCTTTTGAATCAGATGTTTAAAAATATATTTAAGATAATTTTTTTGCATTTATTATTGCTGTGTGTATGTGCAGGTTTGAATCAGAAGACAGTTTGTAGGAATTGGTTTGTTTTTTTTTTCCTACCATGTGGGTCCAAGTGATTAAATTCTGGTTGTCAGGCCTGGTGGCAAACATCTTTACTAGCTGAGCTGTTGCTGACCCTAGAGTACATTTTCTGACTTATTCTTTGATACCGTTATGCATATACATAATGAACTCTGGTCATCTATACCTCGTTACCCTTTCTTCCCTTGTCTCAGTCCTGTTGAGCTCACCTTTCTCGCAGCAAGTGCCCTCCCTGCTTTCATGACTGGATTTTGTGCCCTGCTGAGTCTAATTAGGGTTGCTTGCATAAGCACGGGTGTGGATTATTTACTGGAGCACAAGCAGCTCACTAGTGGCTACACCACTGAAATCAACGACTGCCTTTCTTCCCAGCAGCCTTTAGCTGCCCACAGCTCCTCAACCCATGACAGAACATTGGCAGGTCCAGTCTTGTCTGGGCACTGGGCACCCACATCTATCTACCATGCATCCGTGAGTGCAGCAGCCACGTGGCGTTCAGAAGGCTGCACGTCACAGCACTGTCTCTCTTCCTCTGGCTCTGCTTTCTGCCCCCTCCTCAGCCTGCGGGTGGGTGGGAGGATTGATAGAGAGGTGTCCCGCTGAAGGCTGAGCACCTATTCTCAGCACCTCCACCAGGTTTGAGTGGCTGCGTTAACTAAGATTTCTCCGTGCAAGACTGAGACCAGCACTGTGAGTATAAATGTGACTATTTACAGGCGATTTGACAGCATGTCCACTTAGCGAAGCAACAGCAGCTTTTTCCCTAAGGCCCATGACCTCCAGCCAGCACCGTCTCTTTTTGACCAGGTTTACAGTACCAGTTGTGAATTTTCTCCTTAGAGCGATGTAAACTCCAATCATCAAGTGGTAGGATACCCCTACAACCTTGAGGTCACATGATAGCATCACTGAGCACTGAGCCTGGCTGGTCAGTATCACAGTATGCAGTATCCACAACTGAGTAGGACTGTTGATGGCTTTATCCCATCAGCCTCCAGCTCTGTACTAGCCCGGTTTCTCTACATCCTGTAACACGTAACACAGTGTGTGTCTACAGCAGTAGAACCTTGCAGTCTACTTCTGCTAGGCAGCCAAGAGAAGTGGCAATGACCTCTGGAAACTCCCTAACCAATAGGGACTTGTGTTTCACAACTGGTGGCTTACGGAGCAGCATTGCTCAACCACTCAGGGTTATATGCACATGCATGATTTGTACATAGGGCATGAGTGTGCTACAGCATACATGTGGAAGTCAGAGAACAACTTGGTGGAGTTGGTTCTTTCCTTCCATGTTTACATGGGCTCCAGGGATTAACTCAGGCTTGTACAGCAAGTGTTTTATCCATTGAGCCATCTTGACACTCCCTCCTTTTTTCCTTTAAGTTAGCTTTACAACGTAGTAGGTTTCCAGGCTGCTTTTTCATACATCCTTAGTTTTGGTTATTCCTTCCATCCCCAGTGGTTACCTTTCTACTTTCATATCATATGTTGAACTAAATTTATAGTAAGTAGAATGACCTCTGTCCACACATAGGCTTATAATTTCCTCCCTCCTGGCTCTGCGTATCATTTTTTGTTAGCACCAACATGCTTACAACACTGACCAATGTTATATGTTAAAGATGTATATGGTTCTTAATCTTGAGGAGTTTAAAGAACATTTCATTTATGAGCTCGCCTCTTAAAATAGTGACTTTATTTTATTTATTTATTTATGTGTTTGTTTGTTTGTTTATTGAGGCAGAGTTTCGCTGTAACTTTGGAGCCAGTCCTGGAACTAGCTCTGTAGACCAGGCTGGCTTCGAACTCACAGAGATCCGCCTGCTTCTGCCTCCTGGGTAATGGGATTAAAGGCGAGCGCCACCACCGCCCAGCTAAGTGTAGTTACTTTCTAACTGAGCATGGTGTCAGCCACATTCATTTAATCATGGCACTTGGGAGGCAGAGGCAGACATATTTCTGAGTTTGAGACTAACCTGTCTAGAGAGTGAGTTCCAGGATAGCCAGGGTGACACAGAGAAAACCTGTCTAAAAAAAAAAACCCAATAAGTAAATTAATAAGTAGTAGCTTTCTCATTTTGAATGAAGTGTGTGAGACAAAAATAATAACCACTTGTCCCTTCAAGGGAAAAGAAGCTGCTGTGCAGCACACCTGGGATGCATTAAAGCGTTAATGACTCGTTCATCTGACAAGAGAGAGTGGGTTTAGCTTTATATACTTATTATACTTACTTCTCAGGGTGGGTGGAATCTATAAAGTTAAAACATGACAGTCCTGGTCCTGTTTCTTTTTATTATAGAACCTTCTAAATCAGTTAAAGGAAAGAAGACTTTCTTCAATAAGCAGAAGTGAAACTTCTTTGAATAGCCTGAAAGGCTCACTGGCCTGGACGGCAAGCTTCTGCTAACCATTGATTCTTTTTACTTTTCTAGAATGCGAGGCTCCGGATTCATCCGCCAACAGTGTGCCTGCCTCCTTTCAGGGCATGATCACCCCCGTTGTGAGCAAGCCTCCTCCTCTGTTGCCAGTTTCTGGCCCCCGGCCCTTACTTGATATTCCTCCTCCCCGCTCTATCAAGCCCCTCGTTGGAGACAGGCAGGAAGTTGGCCTGCTCCCAGCACCAGGTCAGTGCTTGTCTGTGCGACGCAGAGAGATCCCTCGGGGAACAGATGTGCTTTGGATTTCCTCCTGAAGGAGACACAGAACCTAGAAGAAATCCTTCTACTAAGCTTTATGGCCATGGCTAGAGCTGTTTAAACTGGGTTCTCATAATCCCTACTCTAAATTCAAATGTTTTTGAGGGTTTTATTTCTGAATGATGGCAGTCTTCTAAAGAAGTTTTATCTCTGTAGCTTTTTAATTTTATCGATTTTACTTGTGAGTTTGCCCCTATGTCTGTGTGTGCACCACATGCATTCCTCGTGCCCACTGAGGTTTTAAAGTAGGGCATCGAGCCCCTGGAACTGGAGTTCCTGACACTCATGAGACATCACATGTGTGCTGGGAACCAACTCTGGGTCTGTTGTTAGAACAAGTCCTCTTTACCACTGAGCCATCCCTCCAGCCTCCCTGTCCCCTTTCTCTGTGTGACGGGATCTGCCTCAGGTTGGTTTAACACTGCAGACCTGAAAGCTCTCATGACTAACCTCAGTCCTAACTGGATCCTGTCACTTAGACCCATCTCTTCCCTCTGGGAGGAGGCCTGCCTGAAGTCTAAGCACATAGTGTTCAGACATCAAATCAGGCCTGGCTGACTCTCAGCACCAACCTCTCTGTGCCAGTGACTGAGCCTTTTCAGTCCCTTTTCAGTTCTAAGGATGGAGTTTATCTCCCGCAGAGCACCCCTAGGTCCTCACCTTCCTAACCCCAGGACTGTCTTTCCTCTGCTTCCCTGGTGTTTGAATTAGGTTTGGGGAGGAATGGTTGCTAAGAGCACATTTTCAATTTACCACATTGAAAAAGAACTTGCCGGTGAGGTCATGATTAAAGGCATGGCTTTTCTTTTTTTATAATGTTTAGAAAGTGTAAAGTTTATATGTATGGGTGTTTTGCCTATATGTATATCTATGAATCATATGCGTACCTGGTGCCCAGGTCTTCTAGAGTGAGTTTACAGATGACTGTGAGCCACCTCGTGGGTACTGGAGCTTGAACCTGGTCCTCTGGAAGAATAACCAGAGCTCCTAACCCCCAAACCATCCTCCAGCCTCCCAAAATGACTTTTCACCTGCTCTTTCAAGTTAGATTTATGGTTAGGAATGCCCCCCAACTCTTCCTAGTGCTGGGGTAGAACCCAGGGTCTCATAAGAGCTAAGCAAATGTTCTACCCTCAGTTTGATCCATAGCTTTGGGGACATCATTGTGTATGAAAGTCACATCATATGCTTTTTTTTTTTTTTTTTTTTTTTGAGACAGGGTTTCTCTATGTAGCCCTGGTTGTTCTGGAAATCACTCTGTAGACGAGGCTGGCCTCGAACTCAGAAACCCATCTGCTTCTGCCTCCTTTAAACTGCTGGGATTAAAGATGCACCACCAGGTTGGCTTTGAAACTCACAGAGATTCACCTGCCTCTGTCTCCTGTGTGCTGAGACTAAAAGCATGATCCTCCACCGTGTGGCAGAATAAATCAATCTTTTTTTAGAAGAATCCTTTTTAAAGACTGTGTGGGAAGGGGAGGGTAAGAGAACCAGAGAATTAGGGTAAACTGGGATTGGACCCAGATTTTCACACTTCCTTTTGAAGTTTTAGTTGGTAAATATTTAGGATTTGGGGACAAGAAAGAAAATTCAGGTTATTGTATGTATATTTGAATAGTGGTTTAAAACAGTAAACTTCTTGGCCAGGTGGTGCAAGGCAAACCCAGACTACATAGCCAGATCTTGTCACAGAAAACACAAGAACAAGACAAATCATACAAATTAAGGGTCTGGGGAGAGCATCCTTAGCCTGAAGACCTTCTCTAGACAGAAGACCTGATTGGTTCCTGCCCTAGACTGGACCACTAAGAACTATCTCAATGAGAGAAGTTGGAGCTTGCTGGGAGTTCAGATTGCTCTTCCTTTAGGCTCTTTCTGAAGGGGAGAGCAGCTGGACGTGTCTTCCTGTTTATGCTTTGGCTTTCATTCTCTGCAGGACTGGGCAACCCCAAAGGTCTGTTTCCCGCCTCCTTGCGTCAGGTAGGCCCATCTAAGAGGCCTGCTCCCTTAGGATATTCCCCTGCTGTGCAGGTCAAAAGGCCACTACTTGGGGAGAAGCCAAGCCTTTTGGCTCCATTGTCAGGTGAGTAACATTTGAGCTGAGCGGCGTTCTCGCCTGTAGAACTTTCTGTAGTGAGGGACGAGTTCTGTGGCCACGCTGTGAACACTGCATCATTTACCACTTGTGCATATTGGGTACTGAATGTGGCTACTGTGACCGAGCGTGTAACTTTTTGTCTTTTGAACAGTCTAACATAGCCCTGGTTGTCCTGGAACTCACTCTATAGTCCAGAAAGATCCACCTGCCTTGCCCCCCGTTTTCTGGGACTGAAGGTGTATGCCACCACATCTATCATGAGTATACATTTTTTCCCCCAAGAGAAGGTTTCTCTGTGTGTAACAGCCCTGAATGTCCTGGAATTCCCTTTGTAGATCAGTCTGGCCTCAAACTCACAAAGATCTGCCTGCCTTTGCCTCTCAGGTACTGGGAATAAAGGCATGTGCCACCATTACCCAGAGTATGCAAATTTTTTAATTCATTTAATTTTAATTGTTGGGGCTGGAGAGATGGCTCAGTGGTTAAGAGCATTGCCTGCTCTCCCAAAGGTCCTGAGTTCAATTCCCGGAAACCACATGGTGGCTCACAACCATCTGTAATGAGGTCTGGTGCCCTCTTCTGGCCTGCAGACATACACAGACAGAACATTGTATACATAATAAACAAATAAATATTTTAATTTTAATTGTTCACGTGACCATCATCTGTACTGAAGAGACCATAGTGAGCAGCCCAACTCTGGGCCAGTGAGGGCATCAGAAGGCTGTGTTATGTTTTTACTAGGTATAAACCTGATTTCTTAGTCCTTTGTACTCTCCCTCTTTTTGTTTTGTTTTGTTTTGCTTTGCTTTTTTTTTTTTATTTTGGTTTTTTGAGACAGGGTTTCTCTGTGGTTTTGGAGCCTGTCCTGGAACTAGCTCTTGTAGACCAGGCTGGTCTTGAACTCACAGAGATCCGCCTGTCTCTGCCTCCCGAGTGCTGGGATTAAAGGCGTGGGCCACCACCGCCCGGCTTGTTTTTGTTTTTCAAGACAGACTTTCTCTGTGTAGTCATGGCTGTCCTAGAACTCAACTCTGTAGACCAGGCTGGCCTTGAACTCACAGAGATCTATAGAGGTGACTGCCTCTGCTTCCGGAGTGCTGGGATTGCACCACTGCTGCCCGACTTTCTCCCTCTCCTTTTTAAAGTTGCACACATACATAGGAAATATTTCTTTCATAAATGGAGATAATTGTCAGTTGTGGATAGATGATAACCATAGGAAAAATATGCACGTGACAGTGTTGTTAAATTCCTGCTAGATGCTCTTATCTGCTCAGTGGCTTAAGCTTAAAGCTTACTTGCTTCTGACTATAATGAGAGTTACTAAAATCCAAAGAGGTGCTAATAATACACCAGCACTAATCTCTGTCACCAGGAGAGGTGGGCCAAAGGAATGTCTTCTCATAATGCTGCCAGTCAGCTGTGGGTCTTGAATCTCTAAGAGCCTCTGTAGATTCTGTTGGAATCAAAGGAGCAGGCGGCTCCCCTTCATGGGAGGAAGGCAGGCCTGCTCTCCCATACAGAGGTGTTGCTGTGATTGTGATATGCACATTTATAAAATGGTGGCGTGTGTGGAACAACCTTTGGCCATGGCTCCACCTTCTGAGCACCCAAATAGTATGACTGGTTTTGACACGGCTGGAATGGCAGGACTTCCTTGGGAGAAGTTTAAAGAACTTTCATTGCCCCTAAGATGGGACTCCATGGCTTTTGAAGGCTCTTTTAGTCCCCAGACAACAAAACTGATGATTGGGGGGAAGCTTTTTAAAACAGAAAGGCAGCTGGTTGGCATAGTGCTTGCCTGAGGATGTATGAAGCCCTGGACCAGTCCTCAGCACCATATAAGCCAGGTATGGCAGAGCAGGAGTTTAAGGTCATCCTCAGCTACATAATGAGTTCTAGGCCAACCTGGGCTATATAAAGCTGTGTCTCAGAACACACACATAAGCCTGGAAGATGGCTCAGTGTGTAAAGCTAACTGCACAACTGTGGCAAATCCAAGTTTGATTCCGGAATGCACATTACAGCTGGATGCAGCCGTGCCTATCTCTCATCCAGTCCCTAACTTGTCCACCCGTAAGCACACCCACACGCACACGCGTGCACATACACACATCAAATGAATTAAAATATAAAAATATGTGCAACCCCTTCTCCCCATAAAAAAGGGCAGCGGGAAGCATATTGGTACAAAGTAGATCGATAACTATTAGGATACATCAGACCCCCATTGGGTACCAGGCATGGATGTGCCATGTAGGTTTTAGAGATTTTTTTTTTAATTTAAAATATTTTTTTTCTGTTTAAGTTTTATTTTCTGTGTCTGAGTGTTTTGCCTCCATGTATGTCTGTTCAACACATATGTGTCTGGTGCTTGAGGAAGTCAGGAGGGCATAGGATCCCCTGGAACTGTAGTTAGAGATGGTTGTAAGCCACGGTTTGGGTGACAGAGAGTGAACCTGGGTTCTCTGCAAGAGCAAGAAGTACTTAACGGCTGGGTCATCCATCTTTCTGGCTGCTGTCAGATCTTGAACATTTCTGTGACCTTGGTGTGATGGTCACCTCCACTTTCTAGATGAGTTGCTCAAGGCACAGAAAGTATTAACATGCCCAGAGTCACGCTCAAGTGCCTAGTGGAGCCAAGACTGCACACTGTGGAGCGAGGATCCCATACCCTGTGTCCTTTATCACTTCATGGTCTCAGTGAATTGATTTCTTGGGTTTTTGCCTGAGTTCAGTTGTACCCTCTCATTCACAGCCTACCTCTAACAGCGGCCCAAAGGACTCTCCTAGGAGCCACCTGCCCGTACCCACCACAGTTGTGAGCTATAGAATGTCAAAGGGAGGAGTGAGCCTGGTTAGCATGGATCTGTGTGTACCCAGGAGGTAGTTGGGTTTGGGAACCTGGCAGGGAGGGACATCTTCATCTTTTAGGGAGGAACCTATAGGCCATGTATGTGACTCCCTGGAGATAGGGGTTGGGAACTGCTCCATGTTGCCCTTCAGTAAGATTCAGGATTTAGTGAAGTAATAAGGAAACTTCAGCCTGTTAGAGAATTGCACAGATAAGTTTGGTCCTGATGAGGCTAGGCCTTGGGACAAGTTGGCTACTGGGATGGAAAATGATACGGCTTTGTCTCTTTTTGCAGTTCTTTTTAAGTCAGTGCCACCAAAACGGGCACTCCAACCCATGTCCTTACGGAATTAAGGGATGTGCTAAGAAGTCTGAAGAACAGGGTAGCTGGTTGTGGCCCAGATGGCAGCTTTACATCTTCCAAGAGTCAAGGCTCCTGCTTGACTGCAGCTCTGCTGTGCAAGCCCTGAACACAACCGTGGCTATCTTTGACTATAGTCCCATGGAGACTTTCTCATCTTTACAGTATTTTTATGTCAAACAGGAGAGTTGTATGAGGTCATTGTTATATAGAACCCTAACTATTCAGTTATGTTAAAATACAATAAAATGTCTGATTTTTGCATAATGCTTGCCTTCATGTTAAAAAACTGCTTATTTGATATAACTTTAGATCTACAGGAAATTTGCAAAGATGATGCAGAGAGGTTCTTCATGCAGCTTCCCCAGCAGCATCTTACATAACCGTGCTGTGCTTGTCAAGCCTAGTGCCGGAATGCCTCAGAGGAACATTAACTATATATATATATATATATATATATATATATATATATATATATATATTACAGACTTTATTTGGGTTTCAGTCTTTTTCTTGCTCAAGTCATTTTTATGTTCCAGCATCCTAGTCTGGCAACCATAATACATCTACATTCTTTTTCATTTTAGTGTGTTCCCTTCTTTTACTGGGAACCATTTTTAGTATGGAGACATTTGCCTAAGAAGTCCTATAGCTGAGGAGTCCTATAGCCTATTGGTCCTTCGAAGGACCTGGCTTAAGTTCCTAGCACTCCCAGGATGACTTCAGCTCCAAGAGATCTGGCATTCCCTCTGATCTCTGTGGGCATCAGGCACACGGTGCACATATGCGCAAGTTAGACACTGATACACAAAGTTAAATCTAAAAATTTTTTGAAAATGAAAAGTATTGTAAACATGCCTATATCCTTTTGCTCTTCTATGGAGGTAAATTGAATAGTTTATCACACCACCTGTTAATGTCTTTGCATGCATCTCTCAAGAATAGGGTTATTTTCCTACATAGCCGTGATACCATTATCCTAGTTGGAAAATTAATAACTAAGCCTGGAATGTTGGGCATCCCAGAGATTAGGGCAAAAGGTTTTCAAGTTCAAGGCCCACCTGGGCAACATGGTAAGACCCATCTCAAAATCTCTCACACCATGAATAATAAAAATATTATTTCAGAATATTTACTTACCTTGTTTAAGTATTTGAATTTCCACAATTATCCCAGGGGTGCTTTTATGATATCTTTTTTTCCTAAATAGGGACCTAATTAATGTTTGCTCATTGTAGTTGCTTTTTATAGAAATCAATCTCCCCTCTTTGTGTGTGTGTGTGTGTCTGTGTGTATTGTTGTTGTCATTGTCATACTGTTTTGAGTTCCACTCAGTGGTTTTGCAGCATGTGTTGACTGTGACTGTCTTCACCGTTTACCTATATGGATGCACTGTAGTTCCTGTTCTAGAGTTTGGTCTAGTGGTGTGATGATCTTCATGCCGAGGGTTTTGACTTCAGTATTTTGGGGATGATTCATCACATTAAAAGGTCCGGTTAAGTGCAGTTAGCATTGTGGGCTGAGTGGTGACTTCCTAGTACAGAGAGGAAGTTCCCCTGGCATCATACAAGTGCACAACATTTTAGGGGCTAAAGAGCTGACTCAGAGTTAAGAGTTTCCTGAAAGAGCAGAGGACCCAGTTTTGATGCATGTTGACTGCTCACCCCAGCTGCAGGGGGATCAGTACCTCTGGCCTCCACAGGCACCTGCACTTGCATTTATTGCACACACAGTGTATAATTACAAACAAAACAAATCTTAAAGAGATAAGCACTTGGGCTGGAGAGATGGCTCAATGGTTAAGAGCATTGCCTGCTCTTCCAAAGGTCCTGAGTTCAATTCCTGGCAACCACATGGTGGCTTACAACCATCTATAATGAGGTCTGGTGCCCTCTTCTGGCCTACAGACATACACACAGACAGAATATTGTATACATAATAAATAATTTTTTTTTGAAAAAGAGATAAGTACTTTAAAAATAAAGCTAAATGTATAGGTTAGTAGCAGAGCACTTGCCTCCCATGGATAAGGCTTTCGGTTCCATCCCTAGCACTGAAGAAAAGTCGCTGATGCACTAACCGTAAAGAACTCAAAGCAAATGTGGTGAGCAGTGAGGAGCAGCGGTCCCACTTCTTCCGGCTGCAAGCATCCATGATCTCTACACTTACAGGTCAGCATCTGAGCTCGTGTAGACCTTCCTCTTCTCTGGTATGTCCTGGTCGTGACTACCTGTGTGTGTTGCTGCCTCTTGAATATTTGCAAACAGTTTAGAGCATAGACGCCTTCATTTACACAGGGCTTTTCTAGCATACAGTTCAGATCATTTCTGATCTTGAGCTGTCTAAGCAAAAGAGCGTTAGTGTTCATGTAAACTGGTTTTGTTGCTTCAACCAGATAGTAGTCACACTTACCTTTGGGCTGTGATTGGGCTTCAACCAGAAACTCATGCTTACCTTTGGGCTGTGATTGGCAAGTGAGTCTGTTTTTTGGGAAAGATGTCCAGGGAAGGAAGCATTCTGGCATTGTATTAGAAAGTTTAGAAATAATGGGGGTTGGCAAAATGGCTCACTAGGTAAAGGTGCTTGCCCCCAGCCAAGCCAGATAATGTGAGTTCAGTCCCTAGGGCTGATGGAAGAAAAAAACTGATTCCTGTAAGTTGTCCTCTTGCCTCCATGTACATTTTATGTGTAAGCACATACATCAGTAAATAACTTTATTTTGAGACAGGGTTTCTCTGTGTAGTACTGGCTGTCCTGGAACTCACTCTGTAGACCTGTCTGGTCTTGAACTCAGAGATCCACCTGCCTCTGCCCGCCAAGTGCTGGGACTAAAAGCATGTGCCACTGCCACCCGGCCATAATGTTATTTTCACTTAAGTATATAATATACTTTGAGCATGCCCCCCCACTTCACTATCCTCCCCCTTCTCGCTCTTTCCCATCATATTAGTCTCTCCCCAACACTCCTGCTTCTGTTTTGAAGTCATTGGTATATGTCTTAGAATCTCTAGGATATGCAAATGAATAAAAGCTTGTAATACTTGGGTTTTTCCTGATACTAATTTGATTTGATTCACTTAATATGATTATCTTTATTTGTCTGTAAACTTAAGTCCTTTTTTTTTTTTTTTTTTTTTTTTTTTGGTTTTTTGAGACAGGGTTTCTCTGTGGCTTTGGAGCCTCTCCTGGAACTAGCTCTTGTAGACCAGGCTGGTCTCGAACTCACAGAGATCCGCCTGCCTCTGCCTCCCAAGTGCTGGGATTAAAGGCAAGTCCATTCTTTTTAAAAATAATTTATTTTTATTTTATGTGCATTGCTGTTTTGCCTACATGTATGTCTGTATGAGGGTGCTGGATCCCCTGGAACTGGAGCTACAGTTGTGAGCTGCCACGTGGGTGCCGAGACTTGAACCTGGGTCCTCTGAAAGAGGAGCAGGTGCTCTTAACTACTGAGCTATCTTTCCAGCTCTTTTGTTCTCCCTTTAAGTTTTTATTTCAAGGACAGCTTGCAGGAATCAGTCTCCTCTGCCTCATGAATTCCAGGTATTGAATTCAGATTGTCAGCCTTGGTGGCAGCTCTTTTGCCTGCTGAGCCATCTTAGTGGGTCTTTGTTTTCTTTTAAAGATAGGGTCTTGCTGTATAGGAGTAGTTGATTTTCACAGTCAACTTGACTGGATTTAGAATCACCATGGAAACACACCTCTGGGTGTGCTATTTAGGGTGTTTCCAGAAAGGTTTGACTGAGGAGCGAAAACCCAACATCACTGTGGACACCACCACCCCATGGGCTGGGATCCTGGTCTGAATTAAAAGGAGAGCAGTCAGCTGCGTGCCAGCGTGCCTCTCTGCTGTCTGATGTTGATGCTGCCTTGCCTTCTCTGTGGAGACAGATGCACAGTCACACTCAGAGCCACGTCGAACGCTGCCTACCTTGAGCTGTCTTTGTCGCGGCCGCGAGACAGGTGATAGAGTGGTCTGGGCTGCTCTGTTGCTCTTAACTGCCTCTACTCCCCGAGTGCTGCCATGGCAGGCTGTGGCACAATGCCCAGTGAAACCGTTAGAGTTTTCACTGTTGACCTGGTGTTTTTCTTCTGTTTTATCTGTACACATTGGCACATGTTCATGTGTCTGCTCACAGCTTTGAGAGCAGTTCCGAGGCTCAAAAGGACTTGCTACATCCTGAGCCCCGCTAGAATTGTGTTGACTTCTTAGGCTCAGATCCCGTTGTCTGGGAAATCCCAGACTGGTCTTCCTGCCTCTGTGCTTCTGGTGTTGGTTTTCGCCCTCATTCTCCACATCAAGCTTTGAGAGCTTCTGAGACTTGCTCCTGAGTTCCTGGCATTTATTCCAATGCCATCAAGTCTGTCTGTCCGTCCTCTCAGCAGATCGTGGGCCCAGGTGAAAAGAGTATGCTTTGTCCCCTTGTTCAATACCTAACAGTGCCCAGACCCAGCAGGTTCCCAGCGCACTTGTCACATGGGTTGTCTAGATCCAGGGCATGTGGATGGGACCCTGGCCCTGCATCCTATAGGCAGGGAGGTCCTGGGGTGCCCAGCCCCAAGTCACCTTTGCCTGACTTCTCTGCCCAAGACTGTCAAGTGTAAGACTGATTTCTTCCTTTGTGGGCAACTACTTAATGACAGAAACTGAACTCCAGGCATGGTGGTGTAACCTTTAATCCCAGGAGTTGGGAGGTGGAGGAGGCAAACCTCTGAGTTCAAGGACAGCCAGGGCTACACAGAGAAGCCCGATCTCAAAGCAGAAACTGAAATCCAGACTACCTTTTCCAATCTCAGGAAGCATTAGTAATGACAAACTCTTCTGAAGTTTTCCTAAACTGCTGTTTGGTCGGGATGTACCAATAGCTGCCATGGACGCTATATACCAGCCGTTCTCAACCCGCAGGTTGTGGCCATTGGATAATACATAGCTCCGGTGGTCTTCAGAACTAAGGAGCAAAATTACAGTGATGACGTATCAACAAGAATGATTTTCTATTTGGGGGGGGGGGGTCACCACAACACTAGGAACTGTATTAAAGGGTCACAGCACTAGGAAGGCTGAGAACCGCTTACTGTGCTTTCCCATTTCCCTTTCCTGTGATGCTGATCCCACCCGGGATCCTGACCTTTTGATGCCTGGTTACACTTACCAAACAGTGTATTTCACAACCAATCCATCCTCCTCCACTGCCAAAGGGAGCCGCCCCACTCCCACCCCAGGCATCTGTGGGCAGCTTAATGTGATGCTCCTGTTCTCTGGGGCCCCTGGGCAAACGAATTGGCTTGAACTTGAACCCTTCTTGGCTCTCCTGTGCTTGTTTGTGTATGATAAACTTTCTGAAGGTAAATGTTTGAATTGTGCATCATTATTTGATCAACCTTTAGTGCTTGTCTGCACCAACGGACTGAGGGGCTCAGTCTTTCCGACTGGGCTAGAAAGACAGAAGGTGTGCTCTTGGCCAGCGCAGAGCAAGCAGCCCTGCCTTCTCGGTTTCCTGGCACTCCTGGAAGATGGTTTTGAAGGAGGAAATTAATGTAGTGAGGGCTTGCTTCTTGTTTTCCTGCTGGTAGAGAACTCTATGCTGGTGGTCTCCTGAGAATCCAGTGAATGGCATAGACCCCTTGAGGATTCTGCTGTCCACCGTCTTATAGTTGAGGAGTGGGGTGACAGCCGCTTAGAGAATGAACAGTTTCTTTTACTGTTACAGGAGTAATAGATAGACATTTAGGCAGAAAACCTGGCCTTGCAAGAAATAGTCTGAGTGGCAGAGGCGTGCCTAGAGAGGGCGCTTGAGCCTCTTCCTCTTGTTTTCTGGTCCCACATGGCTTTCTTTTTCAAATGCGGCGTGGCCATCTGTCTGTCAGTATCAGTTATTTTACCTGTGCAGACATCACATCCCGTCTAACCAGTCTCGGGGAACGCTTAGTGTGACTCCCAAGCTTTATTGTTCTTACCTGTGATAAGTATCCTTACCCATATATATTTGCCTCTCTTTTATAATTTTTCCTGAGAATTAATTCGGAGAAATGGAACTCCTGAATCAAAAGTCTAGAAAGTAAGAAAAGGTTCATTAGTGCTGTTGATATAGGCAATTAAAGCAAGCACACTCTGCAGCTCTCCTGTCTGGACAGTGTTAATAGCCCGGTGGAGCCATGGATGGAGTCCTGTGTGCATACTGGGACCAGCATTCAGATCATGGACTCTGAGCCATCTCTCCTACTTCACCTCTTACTAGTTACATGACCTTGACAGGTTACTTTAATATTAGTCTCTGTCCTCATCCACGAAATGGGATGAGAAAAGTACTCATCTCATAAATTTACAATAAAAAACAAAAGGAATTTCTGTATGTGAAGCACTTGGAACAGTGTAAGGCCTATAATAAATGCCATGCAAGTATTTACTGTTACTCTCTATCCACTTTTCCACCTAACTGCCTCTGCTTATCAGTGAATAAGGGCCCAATTATTTTTAATGGGTGTGTTGTATTCTATTGTAAGAATGTCTCCCTGAGGGTCTGTAGGCACTTAATGGTTGTAGTATGGCTGGCCACTGATTAGTTTTTTATGCTCCTCTAAGCAGCCCTGATCAAAGTCATTGGGTCACCAAAAAGAAAAGAAAATAAGACATGAAAGAGTTCCGGAAAAGTTGGGGAAAGGTGGAGATGTGGGGGTCAGGGGTTAGATAAGAAGAGAAGGCAGATCAGTAGGAGGGAGAGGGGATAACCCATGGATATGATCCAAATACATGTATGAAGCTGTAGCAATGAAACCTATTATTATGCATAATTAATATGTGCTAATAAGAGCACTTGAATTTTAAGGTGTACCTTGGAGCCAGGTGGTGGTGGCACACACCTTTAATGTTAGCACTCAGGAGGCAGAGGCAGGTGGATCTCTGAGTTCAAGGCCAGCCTGGTCTGCAAAGCTAGTTTTAGGACTACAGAGAAAGACACTGTCTTGAAAAACAAAAAGAAGAAAGAGGGAAAAAAGATGAGCCTTGGACTGAGGCTGAAGCTGAATGGTGATAGAATAGGTCTAGCCTGTACAAGGTTCTGGGTCTAATCCCTAGCACCCCTACTCCTGTAAAAAGCGGGGGGTCTTGATCCATCCAAACCCTCATTGGTCATTAAACCTAGAACCTCTTGTACGCTCTACCAGGCAAGGTTTCTACCACTCAGCTGCCTCCCTGACTTTGGATTTATTTTTTGTTTATTTGTTTCTGTTTCAGGGTTTTTGGGGGGTTTCCTTTTGTTTTTAGTGTCCAAGATAGGGTTTCTCTGTGGAGCCCTAGACTCCCTCTATGTAGGTCACCCAAAGTTCTATAACGTTGTAGCATCCATCTTCAGCCTACAGGCCTATAGTATCCGGCAAACTTTACCATGAAGCAGGAAATTTGAAGATCTCTGATGCCCTGTACTGGCAAAGTTTATCAGTTGCTTTCTTCTGTGTCCTCTAAAATGTCTGGCAGTTCTCTCATGAAGCAGGTACCCCAAAGGACCATCTCATGTAGTGGGGAGCTGCAGGCTGTGTTCCTGCCGCCCCAGCTCCTGGTCGCCTGGCTAGTTTATGCCCCAAAATAACGACACATAAACTGTATTCATATAAACACTGCTTGGCCCATTAGCTCTAGCCCTTACTGGCTAATTCTCATATCCCGATCAACCCATCTCTAATAATCTGTGTAGCACCAGTCTTACTAGGAAAGATTCAGCATGTCTGACCTGGCAGCTTGCTTCATCGCGTCTGGCTCAGAGGAGCTGCCCTGCATCTGAGCTCACTTCCTTTTCCTCCCAGCATTCTATTCTGTTTACTCCACCCACCTAAAGGCTGGCCAATCAAATGGGCCAGGGCAGTTTCTTTATTAGCCAATGACCTTCCTCCATCAATCTCATCTTCTTTTGGCAAGTTTAGCAGTCATTTTTCTGTGGGTCCTCATGTTCAGTTCATACAGCATGCCATCCAGCAGTCCAGGCAAGAGCAGTTTCTTACCCAGATTGCTAACAAACTCCATAAGGAGCCTCTTCAATGCCTGTCATCTTCTTGAAGTAGATTGGTGCTACCAAGAGCAGATGTGTCTCATTGTCATGAAAAGTCCTAAGTTTTAAAACACTTTAAATGCCATATTCTGTCAGTCTTTGAAAGGTTTGAAGAATATCTTTATCTGAACTATATCTCTGTACATTTAGAAAACCTGACTAACACGACTACAAGCTTGACTATTATAGATGACTATTAACATGTATTTTTGATTATATATTACATTTTTAAATGAGCTGCACAAACACAATCCCTTAAGAGCAGAAATATACATATAATAAAATTGACCTTAAATTTGTATCAATAAACTAAGATCCATACCAATGCAAATATTCTTTATATCATATCCCCATTTAAATGAAAACATTTATAAACAATATTTGGAAATTTGGGAGTACTCTCCAAACTGCTTCCTGCTGTTTTTTGGGCAAAGTATTTTTAGGGGTTCATAGAGACATTTCGGGGATGTTGGTCCATCAAACCACATTAGCCTGGAAGGAATCCACGGGTTCTCATCCTCTGTGGAAACAAAAGGAGGCTGCTGTCTCCTTCAGCAGCTACATGGCATCTCTCTGACTCTGCCTACTTTCTCTCAGTATCTCTGTTTGGATTTCCCACCTAGTTTTCCTCTACTAAGCCATTGCCCAAAACAGCTTTTTAAATAACCAATGGTAATAAGACATATTCACAGCACACAAAGGGGAATTCCCACATCACCTCTGTAGACCAAGCTGACCTCAAACCTACAGAGATTCTTCTGTGTTTGTCTCCTGAGTGCTGGGATTAAAAGTGTGTACCATTACCCCTCGGTTTGTTTGTTTGTTTGTTTGTTTGTTTGAAAACAATGTTCGTTTCTTTTCTATTTTATGTGTATGGTTGTTTTGCCTGTACTCATTTGTGCCTGTGTACCAAACGTGTGCAGTGCTTGCAGAGGCCAAAAGATCCAGATCCCCTGGAACTGGAGTTACAGATAGCTGTTAGCTGCCAGGTGGGTACTGGGATTTGAACCAGGGTCTTCTGGGAGAGCAGGCAGTGCTCTTAACCGCTGAGCCATCTCTCTAGCCCATTGTTTTGTTTTTAAATCAGACTTCTTGCTAATCATCTTCTGTGATAAATTCCCAGAGCTAGAATTGGTGAGTTCTTTTTCTTCTTTCCTTCCTTCCTTTCTTTTTCTTCCTCTCCCTCTCTCTCCTTTCTTTTCCTCCTCCCCAATCTCATCCATGGGTCTTCCCTAAGTTGCAGGGTCTGGTCTTGTACTTACTCATTCTCTGGAGTTTCAGGAATTAGAGATCTGTAGCACTGTGCCAGCTCTTGGGCTCACTTTTAGTAGTCCTTAAAAGTGCATGCCCTTCTTCAGAAACTAGAGATTCTGGGCTTATTTGGGGGTTTCTGGGAACCCTGGCCAGGGTCCCTCACCTCTGCAGAACCCAGACTCATCTCCGGCAAAGAGAAGACAACAGGAACTGTTGAAGGAAGTCAGAGTGAGAGGAAGAAGCTAGTTAGTATGTGTCACCTCTGGTGGAAGTGTCCCATTCTATCAACAAGATGGGGCCTGTATTGGCCCTGGTACAGAAAGGCCTCAGTACAAAACTCTGGTGTGCTGTCATTTTGAATACAAGTACTATTGGGAGTTGGGCAGTGGTGGTGTAGACCTTTAATCCCAGCACCTGGCAGGCAGAGTCAGATGGATCTCTGTGAGTTTGAGGCCAGCTTGGTCTATAAGAGCTAGTTCCAGGACAGTTAGGGCTGTTACACAGAGAAACCCTGTCTCGAAACCACAACCCCCCCCCCCCAGAAATAAAGTACTATTGGTTTCTCATGAACATATTTTATTGAAATCTCATGACTCTTCTCTGGTATTGATTCATGGGACAATCTGAGAGAGGGAGGACTGTAAATGGATGGTTTTTTCTTGCCCACCAGTTCTCAATTAAACATTCAGAGGCTTAATAATTATAATTGTTTGGTGAATGGCTCAGGTATATTACTGACTAGCTCTCACAATTAAATTAACCCATTTTTATTAATTTATGTATTGCCACATGACTGTGGCTTACAGCTAATGCTCTGGCATCTTGCTCCTTTGGCGACTACATGGCATCTCCCTGACTCAGCCTTTTTTCTCTATATATCTCTGTTTGAATTTCCCGCCTAGCTGTATTTTGCCCTGCCATAGGCCAAAACAGCTTTATTCATCAATCAATAGAAGCAACACATATTTGCAGTGTACATCAGAGGGCATTTGAACAAGGTCACCCACATTATAGAGAACTCTGCCTTGTTTGGTCTGTATAGCAGCAAACCTCACTTTTTGGCCATCATGCAGTTAGGGGGTCTTTGCCCGAGTATGTGTTGCTTTGCTGTCAGGAACTCATTCTGTGTGGCCTGGACAGATCCTGCTTTTCCTCCCAAACAGTGAAGAAGGTTACAGATATCTCTAGACCCAGTGCATGCTGGAGTTCTGTGACGTGTGTGCTGGGTGTGGTGGCCACACCTTTAATCCCAGAGGCAGAAGCAGGTGGATCTCTATGAGTCTGCCACTAGCCTGTTTTACATAGTGAGTTCCTGGCCTTCCTGGGTTGCTTAGTGAGGCCCAGTCTTCCCCAACTCCTCTTCCTGAAAAAAGTAAAGACTGATGTCAGGAGATATGGCGCCTTCTGAAGCTTCGACCAAAGAGTCATAAAGAGACTAATTATAAAAATATATTTGTGGGGGGTACTGGGTATTGAACTTAGAACCATAACACTGAGCTATAGCCCATCTCTAATTATAAAGGTATGAGTCCAGAAAGGAAGTGGGACCCTTGGAGACTAAGATCAGCATAAAACCGTCCTTATCACTAGGCTTGGAGGAGAAAGGGGAAGGAGAGATCATACATAGCTCAGCAAGTGCTGGAACTGGGAGGTAGAGCCATGAGAACCAGCCTGTCCCTCCCGTCGAGTCCCTGTACACCTGCCCCTCCTGTGTACCAGCAAGGAGGACCTGTTCCTGAGCACAGGATTTTTGTAGGCTGTGGCCTGTCCTGAGGAGAGGACCATCACACATTTGCCTTATGTCTGCTGAAGGGGACTGAGCAGCAGGCTTCCCCCCTCTAATCAAAGCAGAAGAGAACAGGCTTTGCCCTCCCAGTTTTGATGTGTCTGAGTCACAAATCAACATGTTTTCAGTTATCAGTTCCTTAAAGAATTTGTTTTGAGGAGGTCTGTATGGCTCAGCAGGTGCTTGTCACCAAGCCTATCCAGGGGACCCACATGGTGGAAGGAGAAAACAGAATCCTGAAAATTTCCCCTGATCTGCATTCACACACACAATAAAGAAATGTTAAAAATGAAAATGAAAAAAATTTATCTTAAATTCTTGATTCTAGGGAGGGAAGGGTTCTGGGTCACTCCCAAATGTAAAGTAAGAGGCTTTCGGGGAGGGCCTGTATCTGGGCCACTCCCAAATGTAAAGCAAGAGAAGTTGGGGGAGGAGCCTGTGTTTGAGGGAATCTTAATTTGTGGCTCTTGACAGCGACTTAGTAAATGGCTTCTGGGCGCCGTCACTGTTCTCCACCTTCCTCCTTGGAAGATCTGGGCTTCCTGTGCCAGGCTGTACAAGCTTTGCCCTCTCTAAGTGAGGTTGAGCGGCAGATGTGCCAGTGCCGAGTTCAGAGCGGTCCGCTTTTGTCTATGGGCGCTACTGTTGGATTGGTCTCACAAACAGATGTAGAGTTTGAACTGTGGGTACATGTGTCAGGCGAATTTGTTACGAGGCTGCAGGGTCGGGACCAACCCAGAGTGACTGGAGAGCATGGGAATGGGGCAGTTCATGTGGCAAAAATGGCTAAGAAGCTTCTGGCCTTGGGCACAGAGGGCTTGGGCAATTGTCTGCTTTCTACCTGCTGGCTGTATGCAACCTAGAAGCTCTCGGCTTCCCTTCAGATCTAGGGAACTCGGGGATGGGGAAAAAGAAGGTTAGAAGAGTTCTCAATGAATGCGGCCTGGGGCCTGGGGCCAATAGACTGAGCTGGTTAGCTGAGGCAAGAGATTTGGAAGTTTGAGGGCAGCCTGAGCAACTAGAGAAACCCTGTCTTAGAAAATCCAAAAAGAACTGGGTGGTGGTGGCACACGCCTTTAATCCCAGCAGAGGTAGGTGGATGTCAGGGTGTTCCGGCTCAGAGAGCGGTATAGACGGACAAGAGGTTGGAGCATGTGGCTCCTCACTATGTCACAGGAAACGCAAAGCAGCAAACCGCAGCTTAAATTGTGGCTTGTTCCTAATGTGGAATATTACACAGTATTAAAACATACATTAGGAGCTGGAGAGATGGCTCAGCCGTTAAAGGCTAGGCTCACAACAGAAAAATATGAAACATACATTAGAATTAAGTTTATAGAGAAAGTGTAATGATAGGATTTATGCTAGACTATGTTGAAAATAGGTTACAAATACATAAGCTATATGATTTCAGCCATGTGAAGTATATTTATGCTTCAAAAAAATGCTGAAAGTATTCCAAAATGTTCATTCTAATTATGGCGATATGGGTAAATTTCTCCTCTAATTGTTTTCTTTTACATTCTAAAGTACTCTAATTATATATGTACCTAGGAAACAAGCGTTAGTTTTACAAATCTGAGCTGCAAAATGACTTCCACTTTTACAGTGTGTGGCTTTTCTGTGTAGTAGCCAGTGAGGAGGAGTGGGGAGGGGCAGCGGAGAGGAGGGAGGCCAAGTGCACAGTTTTAAGCCTTAAAGGAAGCTGCCAGCAGGTCTTGGTCCCACTGGGTACACATGGTGGGAGGCTCAGCTACGGCGGGAAGATCTGTAGTTCCCTTGATGAACCAAGGCTCGATCGGAGGGCCTCATTCATTCGTTCAGTTCTGCACACCTTCATTCTGCAGATATTCCCCAGCGTGTCATACGATGGAAGAAATGAGACAGGCCCATGCTTCCCAGAAGCCCACATCTGTGTACCCTAGGCCTGCCTAGTGAGCTGCCATTGGCAAAGGAGCCTTTAAAAGGTGGCTTGGACGCCAGGTGGACACATCAGCCGATGGTGGAAGAACAGAATTTCCCCTATGCGAGCAGAGACAGAGCAAGCACTGAACAATGGTCCTACTGCCTCCTCTCGGGCTGACTGAGATGCTGCTCTACCTAGTTCTGGGTGGAAATGGGTGTTTGGTGGACGTCTAGGTAGTGGGAATAAGGATGTGGGGGCCCCTAAGAAGAGAACTAAGAAGTGGCTCCAGGAATCAGTGCAGATGTCACTATTGTAGCTTCGCAGTGAGCTTGAAGTTGAATGGCATCTGTTATCTGACTTAGTGTCCTTCAATAGTAAGTTGGCTTCTCCACATAAACTTCAGTACCTTAGAGCATGTTACTCATTTTATCAGTAGCTTCAAAATAACTTGCAGGAGCTTTCATTTGAATTTTGCTCAATTTAGAAAATAGGAAGAACTAACTTATTTCTTTTTTTTTTTTTTTCTTCTGATGCTGGAAGTCAAGTCCAAGGTCTTGGACTTGCTAGGCAAGTCCTGTATTATTGAGCTAATGCCAGCCCCCAATCTCCTCTTCTCTTCTCTTCTCTTCTCTTCTCTTCTCTTCTCTTCTCTTCTCTTCTCTTCTCTTCTCTTCTCTTCTCTTCTCTTCCCTTCCCTTCCCTTCCCTTCCCTTCCCTTCCCTTCCCTTCTCTCTCTCTCTCTCTTTCTTTTTTTCCTTCTCCTTCTTCTTCTTGGTAAATTTTATATGTATGAGTGTTTTCCTGCATGTTTGTATGTATGTACACCATGTGCATGCTTGGTGTCCCAAGAGCCAGAAGAGGACATCAGAGCCTCTGAAACTGGAGTTCCATGTGGGTACTGGGAATCAAATCCAGGTCCTCTGCATTAACAAGTGGCTCTAAACCACACAGCCATCTCTCCAGTCCCCTTACTTAGGGTTTCTATTGTGTGATAAAATACCATGACTGACATGGCAAGGGAAGGGTTTGTTTCAACTTTTAACTCTCAGATCATACCCCATCACTGAGGGAAGTTAGAGAAGGGACTCAAAGCAGGAGCTGATGCAGAGGCCATGGAGGGATGCTGCTTACTGGCTTGCTCCTCAAGGCTTCCTCAGTCTGCTTTCTTATAGAACCCAGGACCCCCTGTCCAAGGATGGCACCATCCATTATGATCTAGGCCCTCCCACATCAGTCATTAATCAAGAAAATGCCCACAGACTTGCTTAGAGGCCAGGCTAAGGGTGGCATTTTCCCAGTTGAGGTTCCCTCTTCCCAGATAACTCTAGCTATGTCAAGTTCACAAAAACCAAGCAGGACACTATCCAGGAACATGGAATACTTGTTCATTGATTTGAATCTTCTTTGTTTTTAGTTTTCATAAAAAGTTTTGTACAAATTTCTTAAATTTGTACTCAAGTATTTCAATTTTGGGATTTTTATAGTAATAGTGTTGTATTTTGCATTTCTTTCTTTTTTCTTTTCTTTCTCTCTCTCTCTCTCTTTTTTTTTTTTTCCAAGTCAGGGTTTTTCTGTAGCTTTGGAGCCTGCCATAGAACTCACTCTGTAGACCAGGCTGACCAGGCTGGCCTTGAACTCACAGAGATCCACCTGTCTCTGCCTCCCAAGTGCTGGGATTAAAGGCTTGTGCCACCACTGCCTGACAATATTTTGATTACTGGTCTGTAGGCGAACAACTGGCTTTTGTATATTAACTTTGAATTATTGCAACCTTGCTATAATCACTTGCCAGTTCCAGGAGAGTTTTTTTTTTTTTCCCAACTCTTTTGAGTTATCTACAGAACAATTCTTTCTTTGTAAAATTATATCCATGGCCAGGTTAGAGATGACCCCCAACACCATACAGGCTGAGATAAGAGCACCTAAAGCCAGAGCTTCAGCCCACAGACCACAAAAACTGGTGGTTGCACCCTTTTCCTGTGATCTTATGGAAGAGGTGTTTTCCCCGCCCAGCACTTGAGAAGGTGCGATTTGGGCCTAGCCCCGTCTGTGCCGTTGATTCGTTCTTGACCATTGGATTGGGGATGGGCATGTGACCCCAGCTGGTCCCAGTTGGTGCCCACTTGGTCTCTATGCTAGAACTTGCTGGAAACCAGGCGCATATGCCCTTTCTGATAGGGTGCCAAACTGTTAGGATGTCATCCTAGAGCTAGGGTTGGGAGAGGGATCCCACTGAGAATGAAGCATCCACAATGGGGAAGGGGCAGTGTCAGAAGCAACCTGCTTATGATTTCGTGAGACCTGGGTTCGCTGGAACTAGAAGGTAGCCAGCCATGCCCTGGTCTGCTCGGTTACACAAGCCGCTAAACCCACTTTATTTTTAATCTAGCTCGAATTGGTGATTGCCACTTAAAAGTGAAAGGGCCTAGACTGACCGCCTCTAAGAACTATGCAGAGGGGAATATACAACACACTTACTAGAAAAGCAAACTGTTTCAACAACGTGTCTGCCCTTTTCTCCTTCCCAGGCCTGATGGCAGCCCTCCTAAGTCTCCAGATCACAGGCTGAGGTGGCCCCACAAACCTTTCTGTATAAATCAGGGCTCTCCAGCAGAACAGAACCTATAGCATGGGTATCTAATTATAGGAGATATTTTGGATTGGCTCACACAGAAGCTGGGTAGCCCCATGATGACCTTCTGCATGCTAGAGAGTAGCTGCTCATTCCAAGAAGCAAGAAGCCCCAGCCCAACATTGAAGGCCTGGAGAGCTGTGGGCACAAGCCCATGTTCAAAGTCTGGAGAACCTGGAGATCCTTCCATGGGGACAGCAACAGAAAACATGGTGCTCACTCAAGAAGGGTCAAACAAGAGCAGAGCAAGCCTCCTCCATTACTTCCTGTCTGTGCCTCCAGTTTGTGGGACAGTACTGCTCACATTCAGGACAGGACTTCACTTAACTAGCAACCTACACTCCAGTCTTCCCTGGAAACACTCTCGGACACACGGGAGTGTGCTTCGCCTATTTCCTCAGTGGTCTCAGTTCATTCAGGCCAACAGCCACCGTTAGCCATCACTTTCTGTGCCCATTGCCTCTGCCTCGTGGTCGAGCCCAGCTGGTTTGCAGTCAGTCAGTCGCTTTGGTTCTCCAGTAGACAGTCCCGGGAGCTGGAGCTCATGCAGATCCTGACCAACAGGACACTGAGTTACTTTGAAAATGACACAGCCAGCTTGTGGTGAGGAGAGAGTGCAGCAGCTGTCCAGCAGTTTGCATGGGGTGTTCCTGTTTCTTTAGGCCCTGCCAACCATGGCCAAGGCTGGGCCTCAGCGATGAGCAGGAGCCAGTGTCACAGGCTGGTCCTGAAGCTGGGCCTCAGCAATGAGCAGGAACCGATGTCACAGGTTGGTTCTGAAGCTGGGCCTCAGCAATGAGCAGGAACTGATGTCACGGGTTGGTTCTGAAGCTGGGCCTCAGTGATGAGCAGGAACGGATGCCACAGGCTGGTCCTGAAACCCACACTGATCACCCCAGTCTGCTGACTGCAGAGCGCTCAGTCCCAGCTTTAAGCTCTGCTATTGGGGAGCATAGCAGACTTAGAACTTGCCTTGGGCTCAGAAGTCAAAGATGCTTTACCCATTGGTATATAGCCTGGGCAGTGTGAACTGTAAAAATGCTTTACCTATATCTCAGTTGGGATATGATCTGGGCAGTGTGAACTGTTGGGCCAAGTGCAGTTTTTGAGGCTTCTCGTATGTTAAAAACTGAAAAAGCACAAAAACAAATGTTTACCATGAACTGCCCTTCCTGTGCGCGGTTTTGAACACATGGTTCAATTTAACTGTGCTAGGACAACTAGGTTGTGTTTTTAGAGTTTTCATTTCATTTTTAAGGCAGAATCTTAATATATATAGGGAGTTTGAGTTCAGGGTAAGGGATGCTTGTCCTGCAGCCCGGATCCTCTGGCTTGTGCAGGATTGCAGCTGCAATGAAGATCACAGATGAGATGGTGAGGAGAGGACCCACCACCGTGCTACCCTCAGAGCTGCCTTCCACCCTACCTCTGTGCCACTATCCTGGCTAGCCCACGGCATCCTGAGAATTACCAGTCACCAGAAGGGGGCAGGCTTTGACTTCTAAAGTCCAAACACAATGAGGCTGCGAGCAGGCTCGATGAGACCGGCCACCAGACAGACCAAGGGTAGGTAGGTCCCTCTACACAAGGGACACAAGCAAGGCCTGATGGCTCAGAGGATCTCCAGCCAGCCCCAGGGCTTGTAGCTGCATGTTTCCCTTTAGACGGGGCGCTGGCCTGAGTTTATCGTCAAACAGAGCAGGTCTTTTGTGGTTATAGATTGAATGGGGTGACTGCCAGGCTAGTGAGGCTCTGGGTGGGTTTATGCTCCCCCTAAGTTATTCTATGGGTGTGGCTTAGCCAATGCTGAGGGCGTTCTTCAGGTTTAAGAAGCCCCTAAAGTTACTACACTGCCACGCTCTGTGGTGTCCAGATGCCAGGGGGCCAGCACTACTCCCATCCCCACAGCTACAACACCAACATTGGACACAGTTGCGGCACAACAGGGGTTCTAGGCCTGGAAACTTCTTTGGGGGCTACCATTCTGCAATGGGTCCCCGTTGGGTGGATCCCCGCTAGAACTGCCTTTCTGTCTGCTTCCTAAGCTGTGGAGCAACATAGCACGCGGATGGCCCTGAACAAAGAGAATTTTAAAATGACATAAGCTGGACATGCTGCCACGAGAGGGTGTTTGGCCAGATTAAGGCAAGCTCCTGCATGGGACTTTGAAGGTCCCTTGATTTCCCAGGGTGAGGATGGATTTCCACAATAGAATTAAGGAGAAGCTCGCCAGCCCTCGCTCAATGACTGGGCAGGCAATCAGTTCACACCCCCACTGTACTCATTATCCTATCCCACCGTCCCAACATCGGAGCCCCTGACTCAGTGTCCTAACACTGCCCTGGCCTCTTCCAGCATGATCCTGCTGCATCTGCCTCCTGCTGACACTCTTTCCACGGCCACCCTCAGCCTCTGGACAAAGTCCAGATCTGCTCCAAGCCCCTTGAACCCTGTTTAGCTCTCCAGCCATGAGGGTTTTTGTTTCCACCGCCTCTTACCATCCCCATGCTGCAAGGGATCCTGGGTCCGTAGCTCACCTTCCCGCCAGATCCTGCATCCTCCAGTTCTTCACTGCCCACTCCTCAGTCCTTCAAGCTGCAGCTTAAATATAACCTCCGTCTCCCTACCAAGATGGCCCCTCCCCCTGCCTCCGTCCTGGTGTGGTCATATATCCTACCCTTTGTTCCAGACTTCCTTATCCTTCAGTCACACGAAGCAGCTGGACACCAGGCACATGGTTGGTTAGCCACTCAACAAGTCAGTGCTGCCTGAATTTGGAGAGGGAGGAACGAGGGGCACAGAGGGCCTTGAGGGGTCTGCTCCCCCTCCCCGCCCCCTACCCAGGGCTGTCTCTCTCTCCTGTCTTGTCCTTGGTTGTCCCCTCTTATCTCCAGTGGGACTGAGCTGAGCTAGCTGCCTGCAGGTTCCCAGCACAGTGGGCGAATGTCACAAACTGAAGGCTACCCTGGGGACCAACTTTGCTTGTCATGGTCCTGCCTTCCTCTCAGGCTTTACCCAAGCCCCTCTTCCTGGAAAGCATAGGCCCTAAGCACCCTGAGTGCCCCCCTCACACACACACTTCTTAAAACACACCTCTAGTTTCTTCTCCAAAGCCCTTAGCTGGAGGGAAAGGTGTCCCTTATCCTCCCTGGGTCTGGTCACTAGTACTATTGAGAATCATATACTGTGCTCAGAATTGGAGGTTGCCAAAGGTCATGAGCAGGGCTGGAGACATGGCTCAGAGGTTAAGAGAACTTGCTTGTCTTCCAAGGAACCTGTTTGTCCCCAGCACGTCCATTGAGTGGTTCACAAAAGCCTGTAGCTCCAACTCCAGGGGATCTGATGCCTTCTTCTGTACTCTCTGGGTACCACACATGCATACATCCTCACACATATGTGTAACTAAATCTTAAAAGAGCCATGAGCACAGGGTTGACTTTCTCAGTCCTGGACTGATCCCAGGACTTCTTGTCCTTTTCAGAAAGGACTTTTCAGTACATTTGGTGGCTCCTGGGGAGGGGTAAAGAGTAAGCCAGGAAGAGCCCCCTGGGAACTCTCCCTTCTGTCTGCTCAGAGGGCTCCTTTGGTGGCAACACAAGGGCAGGTACCCAATGAGCAGCTTCAGCAATCATGGGGGAGGTTGTTCCAGGGGCGCCCTGGGAGGCAGGAGGCCTGTCCCATCTCCCATCCACTCCTCTGGGATACTGAACAACTGTTAAGTCAAAGCAGCAAGCCACCTGCACCGTCCTATGCATCTAGTAGGGAGAGCAAGTGTCCCGTCAGTGAGGGAAGCACTCCAGCTAGTGGGGCCTGGCAGAGAAACAGATGCTAGGTTAGAGAGTTGTTTTCAAGGGGAGAAAAAGGGCCTGGGTTATTATCTCAGGTTTTCCATTTTAAATGTCGGCTGAGCCAGGCTCGGGACACAGACCCACAAGCCTAGCACCTGGGAGGCAGATGCAGGAGAATGGTGAGTTCCAGGTCAGCCCGAGTTACAAGACAATACACTTTGTTAACAAACAAACAGACTGAATAAATAGAAATAGATACATAAGTAAATATTTGCTCAGTTGCTTAAACAAGCAAGCATCAACCAAGCTAGAAACTAGCAAGGCAAATAAAATGGTCTCTTCAACAGTATTTGATAGGGGGCCTCTGAAAAACCAAGGTGCTGCCTCCTGGATGGGGAGACACGCAACCCTTCCTATACACCTGGGATTCCCGGCCACAGCTAATTGGACCAGCGTGAGCACTGGGGTGACTGAAGCCTGATATATGCCTTAGGCCTTTCCATTCCCATCCTTAATCCAAAGACCCCCCAAGCTAGGCTCCTTCAGTCATGAGATTTGCGCTCACACCTTGCTGAGGTCTCCCCTGGATACCTCGAGATCTGGGAAGTGACTCAGTGGAAGACTGAATATTTAAGCATGCATGGGTCTCTGGGTTCCATTCCCAGCCCCTGAAAACCTCAAATTGGAATAAACTAAAATAAACAGGGCAGATTTCTTTTCCATTTGCTTTATGATATACGTGTCATTCCCAGAGAGATGCTCAGTGCCTCGTAGATCTTCATGAGATAGTCACTGATAGAACCCATGAATTCATTTGTCATTGCATGATCCCTCCCCATAGCTGTCCTAGCTTTAGTGAGACCTTGCAAAAACAGGTGAAACCCCAACCTCACTGGCCACTGGGCAGGGCCAGTGAGATGGCTGTCACAGCACCGCTGTAGTCGTCAAGGCCACAGCCGATGTTTCTGACTAGGGATCTTGGATTTCAGCTAGTGTCCCTTTATGCTTGTATTTCAGTGGGGACACTTCAGTGCCTTCTGCAATACACAGAGGCCCTGTTAGTCACCTGGGAGCAGAGCTGGGCAGCCGCACCTGTTCACCAAAACCCAGAGCTGAGGACCCCCTCTCCTGAGCCAGTTCTAGGCCTCCTCAGAGTGGGTGAAAGATGCTGGCTGGAATGCAGGGCCGATAGAGAGGTCATTAGGCAGCTGGCTCATACTCCCTGTCACCCGAAAAGAAAATCAATTGTAAACATCAGATAAAATATGACAGGCGTTTTAAGAATGTATTTTACAAGCAGCACACTATGATGGGAACAGGGTTGGCTAGAGGGAGACCTCGTGTCTCAGCCGTGTCGAAGAGGTCTGGCCGAGACCCTCTTAGTGTCGGCTCCACTGGCTACAGCAGCATCACCAACTTCAGATGCCCAGACTTGAGGGCGCCTTGGGCCAGGCAGATGGCAGCTGGGAGACTGGCCAGAGAGGGTCTTGGCCTGGAGGTTAGTGACTTGCGTGCTAGGATCTCTTGTGCACTGAGAGTCAGGAAGCCAGTTCTCAGGTCACTAGAGTCTTCCTGGGGACTGCGGCCAGGTGCTTCTTCAGGATTCAGCCTTTTTACCTTTGGAATGAGAGACTAACCCACACAGATAGCTAATGGGGAAAGGCTGGTTAAAACAATAAGTCTATTGTTGAATTGTATTTATTTGTTTATTTGGTTTTTTTTTTTTGTTTTTTTTTGTTTTTTTTTTTTTGCTTTTTCGAGACAGGGTTTCTCTGTGGTTTTTTGGAGCCTGTCCTGGAACTAGCTCTTGTAGACCAGGCTGGTCTCGAACTCACAGAGATCCGCCTGCCTCTGCCTCCCAAGTGCTGGGATTAAAGGCGTGCGCCACCACCGCCCGGCTTGTTTATTTGTTTTTTTGAGACAGGGTTTCCCTACGCAGCCCTGGCTGTCCTGAAACTCACTCTGTAGATCAGGCTGGCCTTGAACTCAGGGATCCGCCTGCCTCTGCCTCCCAAGTGTTGGGATTGAAGGCGTGTACCTCCACCATCCAGCTTTATTTACTTATATAGGACAAGTTCATCACATAACCCAAGATGGCCCAGAAATGTCAATCCTCCTGCTTCAGCCTCCTGAGTGCTGAGACTACAGTTGCACATCACAGTACCCTAACTCTGGGGGAGCATCTTTATGGACTTCGCTGTTACCTCGAAACTTGTCTTCCAAACAGTCTGTACTGTAGGTGAGTATGCTAGGTCCTGAAGAGCTCATGTGTGCAGTTCCCTTGGAGGCCAGAAGGCGGCATCAGATCCCCTGAAGTTGGAGTTACAGACAGTTGTGAACTGCCAGGTGCTGGGAACTGAATCCCAGTCCTTTTAAGCACTAAACTATCTCTCTGACTCTCCCCTGGCCATGGATCTGCTTGGTGCCATAGTTGAGGTGGGTGCCAGTGTGCCAAAACTGGTATTGGCTCAGGACCCCCAAGATCAGGTTTTCAGCACAAAGGAGATTTCTCTGCCCCAGAGGGACACAGGTCAGGGAATAAGAGACAAAGACAGGAGGTAGAGGACAAGGGAGAAGAGGAAGGAACAACAGAGCAGAGACAGGGACATTTGTCCTACAGAGACAAAGGACTGCCTCTGATGAAGAGGAGACAGATGTGGCCCATGGGAAAATGGCAGTTCATGAAGGTAAAAGGTGAAACCCCCATGTTAGGATGAAGTGTTTCATTTTAATTGTGCATGTTAATTAGGTGAGCCAAGGGGGGGGGTTGATTGTTGGACTTCAATGCTTTGATAGCTGGACCTTGGTAGTCAGGCTCAGGAGGAGGGGGTGGCCAAATAGGGGAATAGACCTTGGTGGCCAGATTCAGGAATATAATCTAACAGATTTAGCAAGGCAGAGGGGATGGGGGAGAAGGGCAAAGCCTGTGGGAACCATGTTTGCCATGATAGACCCTTCACCAGGGGCTGGTCCTTCCTTTGAGTGAGTCCTGCCCACCTCAAGTTGTAGCCATAAGCCAGCCCTGGCAAGGTCCTGGTTCCCCCCAGTCCCTACCCCTTCTGCAAATGGTTGACAGAGAGGGTTCATCTGTTTCACAAACAGTGGGGTAGCCCGATCTCTTGGACCCTGTTGAGCCAACTGCAGCAGAACAGTTTGGTTTTCATTTGGCGGTGGGAAAGGTCTCTAGGGTTACGACTTTGAAAGTCTGCTTTCCAGACTCGGTTGACCACTGTGTGAGAAGCTGTGCCACACACTCCTGCCACCACAAGCTGTCACGCCTTCCTCATTATGTGAGACCGCGGTCCTTCTGAAACTGTGAGCCAAAATCATCGAGTTTTTTAGATAAACAGGGTCTCACTATGTAACCCTGACTGGCCTAGAACTCACAGACAGCGATCCACTTGCGTCAGAGTGATAAAAGTAACACAGAACCCTACTCAATGAGCCCATCAGACACAAAAGCCCTCCTCAGTGAGGACTGGAGCCAATAGGAAGGCTGCTTTGGTGAGTGAGTTTTCTTGTGGCCACTAAGAACCAGCAGAGCAATGCTGGTAGATGGCCTAGCGAGTAAATGCACTTGTTGCAAACACCTGAATGCAATTCATGGGACGACATAGAAAGAGAACGGACTCTGAGCTGTCCTCTGCCATCTACACACATGTGCGCCTAAACGCTCACAAAATCAATCAGACAAACAAGCGAGAGGGTTGAGTTGGAAGCTCCGGGTTGGGAACGCACACAAGGCACTGGGTTTAACTCCAGCACACACACAGGAAAATCCAAAACAAACCACAAAAGGAAAAAAGTAATGGCGCTATTTCAGAGTAAAGTTAGCATTTGATAGACTCTAGCGGTTTAGTGTCTTGTTGGTTGGTTCTTTTTTTTTTTTTTTTTTTTGGTTTGGTTTGGTTTTGGTTTCTCAAAGCAGGGTTTCTCTGCTTTGAAAAGAGTCCTGGCGGGAGGCAGAGGCAGGCGGATCTCTGTGAGTTCGAGACCAGCCTGGTCTACAAGAGCTAGTTCCAGGACAGGCTCCAAAATCACAGAGAAACCCTGTCTCAAAAAAACCAAAAAAAGAAAAAAAAAAGAAAAGAGCCCTGGAACTCACTCTGTAGACCAGGCTGGTCTGGAACTTAGAGATCTGCCTGCCTCTTAAGCACTGGGATTTAAGGTGTGCACCACCACCACCTGGCTGGTATCTGTTTTTTTTATTTTGACCTGGAAGTACATGGAGCACGCGTCCTTTCACCTGACAGGGTAGGGAACTGGATGCCCAAGGACCATGTGGGGCTCAGGTTGCTGACCATCAGTCCTACGGTCATCCCAGCTCCTCACAAAACAGGCCCTTCGATTATCACCCCAACTTCCTTGCCCTCCCCCAAGGGCTGTTCTTCCTTGACTCATGCTGGCTGCTTCCCTTGCTATGGGCTGTTTAAATACGGTGTGAGGTGAGGTGCTGGCTGAGGAATCTCCCCTCAAAGAAAGGATTGGGCCTTTTCTAATAAAAGGGCCCACGTTCAGAATGCTCCCTTTTGCTTCACGCCCTCAGCCTGGCTGGCTCCATGTGGCTGCTCGGAACCATGAGGAAGCCTCACTGAAGGTTCAAGTCCATGCATGTGCTGCGGATGTGTGTATGGGTTGTCTAAGGGCGCGATAACACCGTTCAACAAACAGCATTGAGTTAGAAATGTCACAGATCTTGGCAACAGCGGGCGGGAAGACTGCAAGGGCCGGAGGCAGGAAAGGCAGGGCGAGTGTCTCCTTGATGTGGCAGGACACTGCGCCCATGAACTCGCAGCAGCTGTGGTGGCCTGCACAAGTCAGCTGACATTCTAACACGGAGGGAAGGGACTCATGAACCCCCACCCCTGGCTGAGGAGATGTTCGCGACTGATGGCTTCAGAGTACATGGGCAATGCAAATTGGATTCGGTAGTTATAGAAAGGTTGTTGGTGGCATGGTTATTTTTGGAGTTGGGGGGAAGAATGGGGGTGAAAATGATTAAAATGCATTGTAGGTTTGTATGAAAAATCACTGAGAATCAATGCAAATATTATATATATAAAGAAAGAAAATTCAAAGGCATTACTCACATGCTTGGAGCCAGCTGATCACAGCTGATCCCTGTGTGTCTCTCCTCCTACTCCAGGTCTGGGAACAATGGTGGTGGCACCAAGGACAAGCCCTGACACGCATGCTTGGGGCTAGCCTCTGTCTGCATCCGTGTTCCAACCCTATGTGAGTCACAGCAAAGGTATGCAGATGGGTCCAGTGTAGGGGCCTGGGGCTGGTGCCTTAGCTGCACAGGGCATGAGTTAAGGGACAAGGGTTAAGAGCGCAGACTGCTCTTCCAGAGAACCTAGGTTCGGTTTCCAGCACCCACATGGAGTCTCACAGCTGTCTTTAGTCCAGTTTCAGTCGATCCAATGCCCTCTTCTGCACCACTGGATCCTGCATGCATGTGAGTCACATAAATTCACATGATCACAGCCACACATATATACACAGAAGAAGAGATCATTTTTTATTTTCTTAACAATCAGCTCCTGGGTTTTACTCATAAAGAAAAGCCCCATGAGCTGGTTTTCCCCAGATTTGAAGGGTAGAGGTGGCAGTGAGCTGTCATTCTTAGAAAGCTGAATGTGTGCTAGGCTTAAGTCAGCAGCATAGAACAGAAAACCCGATAGTGTCTCTATTTATTTTTTATAATCTCCTGTCCTTGAACTTGCTCTGTAGACCAGGCTGCCCTTGAACTCACAGAGATCTGGCTGCTTCTGCCTCCGGAGTGCTGGGATTAAAGGCGTGCACCACTACCTGCCCATCTACAAAGCAGTGTCTTAGGCTACAGTTCATTTATTTTTTTTTCTAGAACAAGTTCAGATGTAGGCAGTCAAGGATTATACTATACCTCGGGGAACTGAGCAAGGCAAGGACAGCCTGTGCAGGAAATTCAGCCTACATCCTGGGTCTGCATACACGGAGACACTGTTAGCTTCCTGTCACAGCTTCGGAGGTATCAATCTGGATGTAGATTCTCGTGGGCTGTCATACACACGTCCAGTGTCTTTGCGTGGACTGTGAGCTGATACCAACACCACTAAACTTGGGACTGTAATTTTGTAGAAACTGCGCCTCTCAGGGAAGGCAGTGATTCCAGGTATAAGAAGACCAACTAACTCAAACCCGTACTCCTACAAGATGAGAAGTGTCCTCAACCTGCAGATGGAAAAGAACTTTCCTCAGGTGGGGTTGTGGGGCTGGAGGGCCGACAGGTATGAGGTTCTGTCCCCCTCACCAATGTCAGGTGTCAATGACCGAGTGTCAAGCCAGAGGTGCCCAGAGAGAGGAGCTGATTGAGCTCCCTGGTCCATCAGGGACACAGCACCCCAAGCACCCCATTCACCTCCGCAGGGAGCCCAGGGCCCTGGGTGCACAGTTCCATCCTTGCAGGCTTCCAGGAAAGCCTTGGAGCCCAGGGCTTGAGAGATGTGCCTGGCTGAGTCAACTCGGACTGGGTGAGCCCCAGGGCGCAGCGGACCTTCCTGGGTGGCCTCCCTCCTGCCCAGCCCAAGGGCGTCTTGCAGCTATAAATTGAGTAAATTGAAAATGTTACTGGGGTTGGAGATAAAAGAGAGAGCTGGTGTCTCCATGAATAAAACATGGGAGGGAGGCCATTTCTTGGAAAAATAGAGAGAATAAATTGCGGCGGATCAATTTTATCTAATTTCTTGGCCGAGCTTCTGACATGCAAATGAA
Organism: Chionomys nivalis; assembly: GCF_950005125.1. Taxonomy (NCBI): domain Eukaryota; kingdom Metazoa; phylum Chordata; class Mammalia; order Rodentia; family Cricetidae; genus Chionomys; species Chionomys nivalis. The sequence goes on from NC_080106.1 coordinate 37,938,948, forward strand.
TGTGCTCATAATTTATGAGTGAGCTGTGGAGATTACCAGAGGGAAGGGAGACTGGAGTTCTGCTGGAGGAAGGGGGGGGGGGCACAGCCAAAGATTTAGCAAAGCCCACCAGGCGCTTTCTCTTTAATACCATAAGATCTAGAAACCCTCCGAGGAAGACAAGAGCCAGAATGGAGAAGATTCTAGAGTCCCAGTATGGTCGTTAGGGCTGATTCTGCTCACCCACTGTATTCCAGTCGCCCTTCTACCAAGCCCTGACCACAGCAGAGGCCATCAGGCCCCAGGCCTTGGCTCATCCCATCCTACTGTCTCTCACCCAGCTTTGACGAGTTTAGTTCTCCCTTGACCTTGGGTCTGGCCCAGTCTTCTGTGCTTCAAAAGTGTGCACTTGCCCTAAAGGTGGCACACTGGCTCAGTGTCACCTACCAGCTTGTTTCCTTTAGATTGACAATGGCTGTAGAAGCCGGGAAATCTGTGTTCACCAGGGTTTGCCTCCTGTTGAAGATTAGTGCACTGGGCATGCAGGCTTCAGTGTTTGACCTCTATAACTGGTCTCAGAGTAACCACTGGTAAAGCAAAGCAGATCGCCAGTCTTGTCACAGACTCTGTCTGTCTGTCTATCTGTCTTTCACCTCTCTGGACAGGAACCAAAGGGTTGGTGGCTTTTGGTCCTTATGTGTGCCTGGCCACTCTTCTTACAGTGGGCCTTAATGGGATGCCATCTCTCTCTGCGCTGTGGCTCTAACTAGATGGGAAAGAGAGGGAGTGGGGGGAAGAGAGGGAGGTGAGGAGGGACAGAGGGACTACGGGAGCATTCTTTTTGGTGGGAATGACAGGTGACCACTGTGGCAGTCACGCGACAATGGCAGTGGTGGGGACAGAGAGCAACGGATTCCGTTGTGCTCCTGAGTGCTCTGCAAGGCCCCGAGTGAGCTGGAGTGTGCAGCCTCTTTACTAATCCCTCCCCCTCAATGCTCTTCCTGCCGGAGGTGCTGGGGAGCTTGGAGAGGGGTATGCTCGTCTCTGGGTCTCATGCCACCCTCCCTGGAGCCGTACTGTCGCAGAGAACAGTTAAGACCCGAATGTGTCTGGTGTCTGGTTTGAGTGGCAGGTTCTGGAGGTAGAATATTGGAGAACGATTAAGTTTTTGTTGTTTTGGTTTTGTTGTTGTTGTTGTTTTGGGTTTTTAAGACAGGGTTTCTCTGTACTATCCTGGAACTCACTCTGTAGACCAGACTGGCCTTGAACTCAGAGATCCTCCTGCTACTGCCTCCTGAGTGCTGGGATTAAAAGCGTGCAACACTGGCGCTGCCAGGCAAGTGGCCAATTTTTACAGATATTAGAGTGAGACCTTCATGGGCATTTTCCCACAAGCAGAGGGAGACATTGGTGCCCCCTCCCTCCACCATAGTGAGGTGACTCTGAGCCAGGGAGAATGCTGCTATCAGTACCCGTGTGTGCCGGGCACCTGGTTCCAGACTTCCTCTTCTTTGTAAGAAAGCAGCGTCTGGGACTGGGCCATAGCTCCATGGTAGAGGATTTTTCTAGCAAGCATCAGTCCCTGAGCTCTATGGCCAACCCTGAAACAACCCCACAAACCCAAGCTGTCGGGTCCCTACTCGGGTGTCTGTCATAGGAAGCACAACTAAAGCGGGTCCTTCTCTTTTGTTCTGGGGCATTGGGAACGAAACTGGGCCTTGCACATGCGAGCCAAGTGCTCCACCACTGAGTGACATTTATAGACACCAGAAAGCTTTCTCTCACTTTGCGGATGAGGAAACTGAGGCACAGAGCCTGGTGACTTGTGCAGCTTAGGTGACTAACGGGCAAAGACTGGATTTGGACTCAAAGCTCAAACTCACTAGTGTCCTTTGGCTCTTTCTGGCTGTATCTTGCCTGTTTGGCCAGCCAGAAAGACAGTAATAGAGTTAAAATGGCTTACAGTATCAAGAACCTTGGGTGGGCAGTGGCTGCACGTTAGGTTAGGCAGCCTTGATCTGTCCCCACCACCTCCCCCATGATGCTCTTCTCTGTCCCTTAACCCTGACAGAAGGCAGGGGTCCTTGGCTCAAGTCTCTAAAAGACTTGACAAGAATCTTGACTTCCTTCCCCAGGGGATCATCCTGTATTTCTTTTCCTAGCTCCCCACACTGTTTCCTTATCAAGGGTGTGGCCATCTTCTAAGTGGCCCTATGGTCATTCAGGACTTTATTTATTTATTTTGGTTTTTGGAGACAGGATTTCCCTGTGTAACAGCTCTGGTTGTCCTGGAACTCACTCTGTAGACCAGGCTGGCCTCAAATTCACAGAGATCCACCTGCCTCTGCGTCCAGAGTGCTGGGATTACAGGTGTGTGTCACCACCGCCCACCTCAGGGCATCTTTATGCTGTCACATCCATCTGGGATCATCTGGTTTCCTGTGTTTGATGGCTGTGTGCCCCGTAGATGGCTGTGTGCCCCGTAGGCGGTTGTGTGCCCCATAGACGGTTGTGTGCCCTGTAGATGGCTGTGTGCACTGTAGTCAGCTGTGTGTCCTGTAAACAGCTGTGTGCCCTGTAGATGGCTGTGTACCCTGTAGGCGGCTGTGTACCCTTTAGGCAGTTGTGTGCCCTGTAGACGATTGTGTGCCCCGTAGGCGGCCATGTGCCCTGTAGACGGCTGTGTACCCTGTAGGCGGCTGTGTGCCCTGTAGACGGTTGTGTGCCCCGTAGATGGCCGTGTGCCCTGTAGAGACAGCTGTATGCCCTGTAGACGACTGTGTACCCTGTAGGCGGCTGTGTGCCCTCTAGATGGTTGTGTGCCCCGTAGACGGCCGTGTGCCCTGTAGAGACAGTTGTGTGCCCTGTAGACGGCTGTGTGCCCTGTAGACGGCTGTGTGCCCTGTAGAGACAGCTGTGTGCCCTGTAGACGGCCGTGTGCCCTGTAGACAGCTGTGTACCCTGTAGGCAGCTGTGTGCCCTGCAGCTCCTGATGCTGCAGAGTGAATTCTTTAGAAAAACAGGTCACTGCCTGTAGTGGAGCTAGAAACCTGTGCTCATGAGACCACAGGCTCCCCCAGGCCTCCATTAGTGCTTGTGTTTATGAGTTTGAATAATGGTCTTTTCTTTTCTTTTTTAATTTTCGAGACAGGGTTTCTCTGTAGCTTTTTGGTTCCTGTCCTGGAACTAGCTCTTCTAGACCAGGCTGGCCTCGAACTCACAGAGATCCGCCTGCCTCTGCCTCCCGAGTGCTGGGATTAAAGGCGTGCACCACCACCTCCCGGTGAATAATGGTCTTTTCATTGGCTCTGGCTTGCCCCTTAATAGATATCCATCTATCCAACAACCGTCTAAACATCCAAGTACCTAAGCATTTACACATTGGTCCGTCCATTCATCCACATGTCTATTCATCCATCTAATGACACATCCATTCACCCATCTGTTTAAATATCCACATGTCCTTCAACCCATTCATCCAAACAGCCATCTACTAATCACACTTGCCTCCATCATCCATCCATCCACACAGCCATCCATCCATCCATCCATCCACCCATCCACTCATCCATCCATCCATCCACTCATCCATCCATCCATCATCCATTCACCATCTATCCATCTATCCACACAGCCATCCATCCATCCATCATCCATTCATCCATCTATCCATCCATCCATCCATCCATCCACTCATCCATCCATTCATCATCCATCCATCCATCCATCCACACAGCCATCCATCCATCCACTCATCCATCCATCCATCCATCCATCCATCCATTCATCATCTACTCATCCATCCATCCATCCATCCATCCATCCATCCACACAGCCATCCATCCATCCATCCATCCATCCATCCACACAACTAGTCATCCATCCATCCATCCATCCATCCATCCATCCATCCACACATCTTGGTTATTTTTCTATTGCTGTGAAGAGTCACCATGACCAAGGTAACTCTTATAAAATAAAGCATTTAATTGGGGGCTTACTCACTGTTTTAGAGGGTTAGTCCATGATCATCATGCATCATGGTGGGGAATAAAGAAGCATGGTGCTGGAGCAGTAACTGAGAACTTTACATCTTGATCCACAGGCAGAGAGAGAGAGAGGACCTGGTGTGGGCTATGGAACCCTCAAAGCCCACCCCTAGTAGTAACCTCCTCCAGAAATGCCATGCCACACCTACTCTAACTCCAACAAGACCACACCTCCTAATCCTTCCCAAACAATTCTACTAACTAGGGACCAAGCATTCAAATATATAAACCTATGGGGGGGGGGCAAACCACCAAACCATCAATCAATCTATCTATCTATCTATCTATCTATCTATCTATCTATCTATCTATCTATCCATCTATCCACACATCTAACTCATCCATCTTCCCACACATCCATCCATTCGTCTATCCTACACACCCTAATAAGGAACATGTGTTGATATATACTATGGGCCAAACTCTAGGCACAGGAGTATACATTAAACAAAACAGACAAAAGTCCCTCCTCTACTGAAGCCATTTTTTAAAATAGTTTTTCAAGACAGGATTTCTGTCATGGAATTTACTCTGTAGACCAGTCTGGCCTCAAACTCAAAGAGATCTGCCTGCTTCTGCCTCCTAAGTACTGGGATTAAAGGCGTGCGCCACCATTGCCCAACTGAAGCCAGTATTTTTAACAAGGATGACAAAGATGCAAATACATTAAAAAGTCCATTAGAAGAATAAGCACTTGCAAGAGAAATTAATTAGAAGTGGAGCTGGGATAAAGAAAGAAAAGTCGGCTGGGCGGTGGTGGCGCACGCCTTTAATCCCAGCACTTGGGAGGCAGAGGCAGGCGGATCTCTGTGAGTTAGAGACCAGCCTGGTCTACAAAAGCTAGTTTCCGGACAGGCTCCAAAACCACAGAGAAACCCTGTCTCGAAAAACCAAAAAAAAAAAAAAAAAAAAGAAAGAAAGAAAAGTCGAGGGTGGGGCTACAGGTGAGACAGAGTCATCAAACAGGCAGCCCTAAGAATGTGATGTTGGAGAAAGAGCTTGAAGAGGGCAGAAAGCAGGGCAGGAGTGATGTGGGATGAGAGCACCCTAGGAAGGAGAGAAGCAAAGACCCAGCAGGAAGCAGAGGACAGGCAGCTGGACAAAGACTGTTCACCTTGTAAGGACTTTGACTCAGAAACTAGAACCATTGCATCGCTCCCAACAGAGACGTGACACGCTCTGGTCTACTTTGTAAAGGCCCATTCCAGCTGCTGGGTTGAGAGCAGAGCTGTCTGCTCATTGTTGAAGCCCCTGGCCACCCGTGGCTGTTGAGGGCTTGAAATGTGGCTCATCTGAATCAGGCGTGCTGTGTGTGTCCGTGCAGCCTGACGCAAAAGACCGCACACGACAAAGAGGATGAGCGATTTCATCAGCAGCCTCGAATGCTGATTACACGCCGACATGATGATGCTTCGGGTAGTTAACTTAAAATATGGTATTAAAATTAATTTTATCTACTCTTTATTGTTTTCAAAGCCAGGAATCTTAAAAAAAAAAAAAGTTGATTTTAGAAGTAGGAGGTGGAAAGGTGGAAGGGCAGCGGGGCTGGGGAGAGGCTGGATTTGGTGCAGAGCTGCCGAGATAGGGTGGAGAAGTTCTGGGTGAGCGTGGTTAATAATAACACCCAGTATGCTTCAAAACAGCTCTGGGATGAATGGTCTCCCTACAAAGAAATAACGGATGCTTCGGGTGATGAGTACGCTAACTGCCCTGATTTGAGCTTCACACTCTGGACACGTGTACCTAGACAAAATATGGTACCCAAGAAAGATGCTCTGCTTTTACAGCACTAGGGGGATCTAACCCAGGGCCTTGTGCCCCAGGGAACATACCCTACCGCTGAGTTACGCTCAAGTTCCTAAATGCACAGTTTTTACCTGTCAACTAAAAGTTTATTCTAGCGTTAGGGAGGTAGCTCATTCAGTGAAGCGCTTGACCTGCGTGCACCAAGACAAGTTCAATTCCCACAACTCACCTAGCGATGTGTGCTTATACACTCAGCGCCTGGGAGACTGACTGGCCCATCAGGCTAGTCTGCTTGGTGAGTTCCAAGACAGCGAGAGACTCCATCCCAATCAAAAGGGTAGATGGTACCTGCAGAACAACGCCCAAGGTTATTGCTGCCACACACACGCATGGGCATCCTCCTTCCCACATACATGCACACAAACATGCACTTTTTCCTTTCCAGCTTTATTCTCGTGCCAGTGGTAAAGGCACTTGCTGCCGAGACTGGCCACATGAGTTCAATCCCTAAGACCCACGGGGCGGAGGACAGCCAACACTCACAAGTTGTTCTCTGACCACTACATGTTCCTTTGTTTTTTGTTTTATTTTTACTTTAAATGCATTGGTGTTTTGCATGCATGCATGTCTGTGTGAGGGTCGGATCTCCTGGAACTGGAGTTACAGACAGTTGTGAGTTGCCATGTGGGTGCTGGGAATTGAACCCGGGTCCTCTGGAAGTACAGCCAGTGCTCCTAACCGTTGAGCCGTCTCTCCAGCCCCTGCTACATGTTCACTAAATAAACAAATTCGGTTTTAAAACAAAAGAACAAGAATTCGGGTTGAAGAGATGGTTCAGTACTAAGGGGATTGATCACTCTTTTAGGGAACATAAGTTCAGTTCCCAGCACCCGTGTCCAGCACCTGTAAGTCCAGAGGAGCTGACATCCTCCTCTGTCCTCTGCAGCCACCACACTCATGCTTATATGCACACAGAGGCACATAAAATAAAGTTTATTTAAATTTTTTTCCACTAGAAAGATAACGCTGTTTTAACAAAAAATATTCAGGCAGCTTATTATAACAAAACTATATGGTACCTGAAGGGTTTGATCAGAATGGATGCTTTACAATGATCTTCCAAGTCTGACTTGCATAATGACATCATGTCAAACTTGTATCTTCCTCAGTTCTTATTTTTTAATGTTTATTTTATTTTATTTTGGTTTTTTGAGACAGGGTCTCTCTGTAGCTTTGGAGCCTGTCCCGGAAACCAGCACTTATAGACCAGGCTGGCCTCGAACTCACAGAGATCTGCCTGCCTCTGCCTCCAGAGTGGTGGGATTAAAGGCATGCACCACCACCACCTGACTTTTAATGTTTTAAAGATTGATTGATTTGATTATTTTATGTGTATGAGTGTTTTGGCTGCATGTATGTGTATCACATACATGCATTGTGCCTATGAAATCAGAGGAGGGCAATGGATCCCCTGAGACAGGAATTACAGATGGTTGTGAGCTGCCATGTGGGTGCTAGGAATTAAACTTGGGTCCTCTACAAGAGTAATAAGTATCGAGACCAGCCTGGTCTACAAGAGCTAGTTCCAGGACAGGCTCCAAAACCACAGAGAAACCCTGTCTTGAAAAAAGCAAAAAACAAACAAACAAAAAAAAAAAAAACCCAAAAAAACAACAAAGAGTAAGTGCTCTTAACAACCGAGTCAACCTCTAGCTTTGTTTTGGTTGTTTGTTTGTTTTTTAAAGACAGGGTTTCTCTGTGTAACAGTCCTGACTGTCCTGGAACTCACTCTGTAGACGAGGCTGGCCTCGAACTCACAGAGATCCACCTGCCTCTGCCTTCTGAGAGCTGGGATTAAAGGCGTGTGCCACCACCACCTGGCTGGCTTTGTACTTTTTGACAGACACTTTATAGAATTCCCTCAGGACCATGCAGACTGAATAAACGGATCTGAATCATGTCTTGATGTCTTCGTGGCTGGGAAACATGGGTACAGTTTGTTGCCATGGAATGCACCTTTGTTTTTTTTTTCCCTCTCTCTCAATTTGGCATTTTTCATGGGCCTTTAGTTAGCTAGGTATGATAATAACAACACCTGCTACCCTTGACACAGAGACCCATTGCTTTAAAGCCATTTGTACCTGGGGTGGTTTTCATGGGTCTTCAGTGGCCGTTTAGATGGCCAACAAGATGAGTGGTTAGGATGGTTCGACTCTCAAGTCCTAAGTACGTGGCAGAAGTCCTCAGATGTGACTGCGTGGATCAGGGTGAGGAGCCCTCTGCTCTGCTCAGTGCCTGTAAGCAGAAAGTGTTTTTGGGAAGCTATAGGATTCCAGGCTTCTTAATACTCTAAAACTGAGCTAAGATTAGATGCCACTTTTTCAGAGACGATTCCTGGAAAGCCTGGTCTAATTCAAAGCTTTATAAATGAGCTATTCCACTTATAGGCAAAGTGTAACCGAAGTCTATCTAGATGGATTGTACATAAATTCCACTGAGGGCTGTTTAGTGAATGCTCCACTGTATAGGGAACCTGCTCTGGTAAAGGAACATAAATAAAAATTAAAAGTTGTTTTAAGTTAGTTTTTTATTTTGTTTTTGCTTTTTTTTTTTTTTTTCAGATTCAGGGATTCTCTGTGTAACAGCTCTGGCTGTTCTGGAACTCTCTGGCCTCAAACATAGAGATCTGCCTGCCTCTGCCTTCCCAAGTGCTGGGATCAAAGGCGTGTGCCATAACCACCTGGCTTAAACTCTTTCTTTTTTTTTTTTTTTTTTTTTTTGTTTTTCGAGACAGGGTTTCTCTGTGGTTTTGGAGCCTTTAAACTATTTCTTTAATAAATAAAATGAATTAATTAAAACAGAAAATAGCTTTCATTTTAACACACAGAGGTAAAGGCATAACGATCAGATGTGTCTTAAAACAAAACAAAAACAAACAAAAAAGAAAATAAAATAATCGTAGTGGGCTAGGGCCATAGCTTACCCTGTACTGTTGCTGAACAACACAGGCAAAGGGCAGCAGGGGACATTCATGGGGGTCTGGGGGAGACAGACACAGGTGATGGCAGTGACATGGGACAGAAGTGGAGAGAAGGGTTTGAAGCTAAGGAGTGTTGGGAAGCCATGTGTGTGGAGTGAGCGCTCTGCCCAAGGCTGGGTGGAGAGGAATGGGGTTGGAGTCAATCTGTACCAGAGCAGTGGAAGTGGGTCTCGCTAACAGAATTGGACACACCAAACCCTCCATTTTCTCAGCTGTAAAATGAAGGCAGGAGGAGCCAAGCCCCAGAGCTATGGTCTCTGGATAACCAGGTATAGGGGAGGTATAGCCAGGACTAATCTGTGTGCCACCTGTGGGCCCAACCATTCCCACAAAGGGAGGGCTGTGATCAGGGTAAGCTGAGGTGTACCTGCCACCCCACTGCCCTGCTCTGAATGCCGAGGCATTGAGAACACATGTGAGTTTTATGTGCTTAGAACACTGTGTTGGCCTTAGCTAAGGCCTTGATGCCCTATGCAAAAGGGAGCAGACGCCCCAAACCCTTCTCAAGGCACAGCTGAAATAGAGGATGGAGGCCCAGGTTGGTGAGCACACCCCTGTAACCTGTAGTGCTCTGCCCACACAGAAGAGAAGGCCTACATGAAGGGACTTGGGGAGGTGAGGTGGTAAGAGTCCTGCCATTGAGCACAGCTGCTACAGAAGAGGGCCTAGGAGCAGAAACCACCAATAGGCGGCTTTCCTGGTTTTGGTCTCTGCTGTGATGTGGCCTCCCTCACTCTCAGCCCTCTCCCAGTCTGGCCTGGGGCAGAGTCCTGCAGGATAGGCCCAGAATGCATCAGCTGTATAACGTGTAGGGGAGTGCTGGAATTCACAGGTCAGATCGAGGAAGCGTACAACAAGACGAGTATGGAGGGACCACCCGTATTCACTGGGTAGTCTTGCATATTCCACATCTGTCCACCCCCTTTGCTACCCCACTCCTGGCCATCACACTAACCTCCCTCTGGCTTCTAGACTTGCTATCCTCCTGCCCCCATCTCTCTTTTCTCACATAGCAATAGAAGGAGTTTTCTAAACTGTGAGTCAGGTTCTACCAAAGCCTGGCTGAAACTTCTAAGATTCTTTCTTCTCTAGCAAACATACTGCAATTCTTTTAAGCCTCCCTGGAATTGAACCTTTGCCTTTGGCCAAATCTATGGGTCAACACTCTGATCTCTGTATCTCTTATGTTTCTCTATAACATCTCCAGCTACTGAACATCCGCCATTGTCTCTCTGCACAGGTTGCCACTCCACCTAGAATGCTGTGTCCTTCCATCTTTGCCTAGGTCACAAAATCTCATCATTTTGCCCTCATTGCAATGTCTGATCCTGACATTGGGCTTCCTTATATAAGAAATCCTAAATCCCAAGAAAAGAAAGAAAGAGACAGAGAGAGACAGAGAGAGAGAGACAGAGAGAGAGAGAGAGAGACAGAGAGAGGAAGAAAGAAACCCTAAATTACTCTTCCCGTCTCAATACTTGCAATACTTGTTCTCATGTGTTACTGTTGACAACCTTCTCCTTACATATCTGATTACCTGTGTGTTATGATGCTCTGCAAGAATGTCAGCTTCCTGGGGCTGGAGAGATGGCTCAGAGGTTGGGAGCGCTGATTGCTCTTCCAGAGGTCCTGAGTTCAATTCCCAGCAACCACATGGTGGCTCACAACCATCTGTAATGAGATCTGGTGCCCTCTTCTGGCTTGCAGGCATACATGGAGGCTGAACACTGTGTACATAATAAATAAATAAATCTTAAAAAAAAAAGAAAAAAGAATGTCAGCTTCCAGAAGATGTTTGCACCTTGTCCACACTCTACCTCCTTCTAGAACCTGAAATACAGTAGAACGTTAGCAAGTACTTGACCCCTGAACCACTGTGCATGTATGCACGTGTTTTCTGAGCCACTGTGCATGTGTGCGTATTTTCTGAACCACTGTGCCTGTGCGCGTGTTTTTTGAGCCACTGTGCATGTGTGTGCGTGTTTTCTGAGCCACTGTGCATGTGTGTGCATGTTTTCTGAGTCACTGTGCCTGTGTGTGCGTGTTTTCTGAACCACTGTGCCTATGTGTTTTCTGAACCACTGTTCCTGTGTGCGTGTTTTCTGAACCACTGTGCCTGTGTGTGCGTGTTTTCTGAGCCACTGTGCCTGTGTGTGTGTGTTTTCTGAGCCACTGTTCATGTGTGCGCGCGTTTTCTGAACCACTGTGCCTGTGTGTGCGTGTTTTCTGAGCCACTGTGCATGTGTATGCGTGTTTTCTGAGCTCTCGGTAGGAGCTAGCTCATCTGATCCTTGTGTGACACTGTAGAGTTGAGCAGACTGTGCTCATGAGAGCCTGACCCCAGAGCCCTCTGCTACCCAGTGCCGTGTGCTGCAGCTGGCTGGCCCTGTGACCTCAGCCACCACTCCTCCCTGCAGCCACAGCTTCACTCCACCAGTTGGCACTAGTTGTGCTTTCTTAGCGCCTCTGAGGTTCTAGATACGGCATCCACAGGGGACAGGAGGGCCCCTTGGGAAGGTTCATGTCTAGGACAGCCCTGTGCAAGTGTTCACTTCCAAAAGGTCTTTCTGTGGCTTATTATAAATGCAGATACACCTTTTCTTTGAGGATATGGCCACTGGTGGGCTGCCCATGACCCGGTGGATGCTGTCCCCACAGATGGATTAGGAATTATAAATAATAATAATGATGATGATGATAATACATGAAGTCAGAAGGGGGATGCATTGGGGAGTCTGGAGGGGCATTGGAGGGAGGTAGTGGTGGTGGATATGATCCAAATAAGTTGTATAATGCATGAAATTTACAAAGAATAAGTTTAAAATAGTATTTAAGAAATAAAATAGATATAGATGCATAAACTATGCTTGCCTTTGTTTCTCTACTTCATTTATGTTGGAGCTTGTCTGAAAGAACCGGACAATTAGGTCGGGCAGTGGTGGCAGCACATGCTTTAATCCCAGCACTTGGGAGGCAGAGGCAGGCGGATCTCTGTGAGTTTAAGGCCAGCCTGGTCTACAAGAGCTAGTTCCAGGATAGGCTCCAAAGCTATAAAGAAATCCTGTCTCCAAAACAAAAAGAATAGGACAACTAAAGGCGTGTTACAAGCACAGGTGCTAAATGGTCTACAATGGAAGTCAGACCCAGGGGTGCCTGGGGGTGAAAGGTCTAGCAAGGGGCATACAGGGAACCTGCCAAGCCAGGCTTGAGAGCTGACGGGGCACTGCCGTGGCAGGTAGTATATAGTGACGCAGGACAGCAGGCCTGAACCCGATAAGGTGACAGATTTCACAGGCCTAGACTCGGACGCTCCGGGACTGCCTCGGAAAGAATGGGGGTGGCCTGGGACTCAGCTTCTTGGGATCCATGTCCTCCTCAGAGCAGCCAGAGCCTAGGAGCACCCTGGGGAGACACAGAGTATTGCCAAACTTTTCCAAGCCATTTGCCAATGTCCTGACGCATCCTCCAAGGACATGGCCTCCTGTGTCCCTGGGCTGGCTCCCGTGGAGGCATCACCCTGGGAGGGGGCTGTGGGTGATTGGAGCTGGGTGACTCCCAATGGACCCCTCTACCCATAAGGCCTCTTCCCAGAAGGTCCTGACCCTAGAGTCTTACTTTCCAGTCGCTTCCCACAGGGACTTGCTCCCTCCACCTGGGGCCTGGGTTGCTGAGCAGAGGCCACCAAGACTCAGGGGGCCAGGAAAAGTCTTAAGAAATCCCTGAAGATCGGGGTGTTCAGAGCCTGGTTGCCAGGCCCCCCACCTGGAGATCAGAGATGCCCTTCTGGGACTCCCCTGAGCCTTTGAGAAGACCGAGTGGAAAATGAAATATTTGAGTGCTTTAACGGGCACAGGACCAGCGGGCTGTAAGCGAGAGTCAGCTAAGTTTGTTTAGCGATCCGATCTCCAGAGGAGGGAGACTTCTCTTCTGGGGACCACGGGAGCTGAGGAGCCTCTCTGGGCTTCCTGTCTGATCCACCCTCCTGGGCAGTGTACAGATGGATGCAGTCTCTTGTTTGTCCACATGTCCTCCCTGCACTGAACAGCAGTTCTCTCCTAGGGCTGAACAAAAAGGAGGAAGTTCCTGGTCCCATGGAGGAGATAGCTAACAAGCAGGGAACTATCTTCTATGAGGAGAATGGCTGTGGCTAGCTAGCAGACCAGCACGATCTGGCCCAAGGGAGGTGAGCCTGGGGAGCAGGAAGGGCCTGTGGGGTGGGGGTGGGGGACTTGCCCTGGGGCCAGCTACAAGGTCAGAGAACGCACTGTAGCTAAGGCCCTGAGGCAGGAGCTGCAGGTGGAGTCAGGGTGCGCGTTATCAGTGGGAGGGGGGAGGGGGCTGTGAAGCTGAGGTCGAAAGGCCCTGTTGCACAATGGACAGGACGGTGAACACTTGCTGGCTTGTGTTCTGGCAGAGAAGCTACACAGTCTCAGCAGGGGACTGGAGGGATGAGCCCTGCATTTGGAGTACAAGGGGCTGGTGGAGCTGGGGTTGAAGACACATCAGGGGTTCCTTGGGGACCGTGAGACCTTTTCAGGGTTAAGAGCAGGCAAGGGTGTCATGTCCATCTCCAAGGGACTCTGAGGATGGCCTTTGGAAAAAATCTGCAGAGGAGTTCCCTGGTGTTCAACTGTCTACTTGCAGCCGCCACAGGGCTGAAAGAGGGGTGAAGGTGGCTGTTACATTTCAAAATTCTGCTTTCTGTGAGGAGTAAGCACAATTCAACTCTGAGGCAAGGTCAGGTGAGCACGACAGCCACACACCTGAACCCAAGCCCAAAGCAGGGGCAGTGAGGCAGGCTTTCCTGTGGTGTGTAACGGAAAGGAGAGGCTCGGCTGGAGCAGAGCTGAGCAGAGGGAAACTGTGTCCAAGTCGTGTCCTTGCTGGTACAAATCTTTTCCAAGAAATGAACTCCAGTGGTCAGCAGGACAGTCCTGCCTTGTATCACTAAGGGTTAAGAAGTAGCTGGGATTTCCGAAGAGCTGATCTACTTAAGCCTGTTGGTGGGCAGAGACGGGAGGGGCAGAGCCGGGAAGTGGGAGGGGCACTGAGCCTCTGCTTCCCCTCAGATGAGGCTGCAGAGTCTCAGGGGACTGGAGAGGTGGCTGGAACGCTGGAACACTAACTGTTCAAGCAGAGGACCTGTGTTCACTTACCAGCACCCTCACAGTGGCTTACAACCATTTGAAACTATAGATCCAGAAACTCTGGCCCCCTCTTCTGGTCTTCTGACTTTCTTAGGCATCAGGGACACATGTGAGGCACACACATACATGCAGACAAGACACTCATACACTATATCTATCTATCTATCTATCTATCTATCTATCTATCTATCTATCTATCTATCTATCTATCTATATAGTGCATACACACACACATATATATGTATATATGTATATGTGTGTGTGTGTATATATATATATACATATATATATATATATATATATATATATATATATATGGTTTTTTGAGACAGGAATTCTTTGTGTAACAATCCAGGCTGTCCTGGAATTCACTCTGTAGAACAGGCTGACCTTGAACTCACAGAGTTCCGCCTGCCTCTGCCTCCTAAGTACTGAAATTACAAGCATGCGCCGCTACTGCCGGGCATAAAATAAGTTTTAAAAAGTCTCTTCTGTTTGCTTACCATTTTAACTCCAGGTAGTAGTCTTCCAAGACTGAAGATTGAGCCTAGTTAGAGGGTCATTTAATGACCCAGGGACATTGAGGCAGAAGGTGGATACTGAGGCAGGTATGTAGATGCGAATGTACTTGGACCTGATAGAGCCTTCCCAGCAGGGAATGGGATTGGTGAGATGATGTCCAGGGCGGAAAAGAGCCGATATAGAGCAAAGTTATTCTAGGTACCTGGAGGTCTCCCCACGGGAGTTCTGGGGACTCATATGCAGCGTGTCCCCAAGGAGCAGAGAGTTGGGGTCTTGTCACCTCTGTTTGAAGGCTGCTTACCAGGATGGTAAGTGATCCACAGTACTCAGGCCCACCTACGTGTGAGAGGTCAGCTTTGATAGCCAGAGAAAGTCCTCAGACACTAAGGTGGACAGGCTGTCATTGGCTGTCTGTTGTTCAGGCCCTGGAAGAACTGGGAATGGGGACACAGAAATAGTCCCTACAATGTCTGCTACAGCAAGCCTAGACCCGGGCCTAGTGCTTCATCTGTTAAATTATGCTAACCAGAGTAGCCTTCTTTAGAAAGTTTAAAAAAAAAGTGTGTGTATGTGTGTGTATACACAAATTTGTATTATTTTTATATTCTGTGTATGAGTGTTTTGTCTGCCCAGGAGCCAGAGGAGGGTGTCAGATCTAGAACTGGAGTTCCAGATGATTATGAGCTACCCGATGAGTTCTGGTAAGTGAACCCAGGTCCTTTGGAAGAGCAGTCAGTGTCTGAACCACTGAGTCATCCTTCCAGCCCCAGAGCAGCCTTGTTTCAAAGATAGGAGAAAGGGAAGGACTGGCCCATAGCTGTAGCCCCAGCTCCACCAAAGAGAAGGGGCGAGGATCCTTTAAGACCAGGAGTCCAAAGTCAACAGAAGAAATTGGGGGGTTGGGGTGGGGAAGAAGGGAGGAAGAAGGAGAAAAGACATTCTCTCTCATAGGATAACAGACTGAAGAAGAGGCTGGACCTCATGTGTGTGTTTCAGGGCAGGCAACCCATGCTCCCCTGGGGGGTGGGTGTTTCCCAAGAGCTTTCTGAGAGCAGCAGGTATACAGTGATGAGCAGGGATGGCTTGAGTCTTACCGGGTGGGGCTCTGTGTCATAAGGAGCCAGCATGTAGGGCTGGACTAGTGTGACAGTCTACTGTCACAGGATGAGATGGGGCAGGACCTCCCAAAGGAGGCGGCCACTGTATCACATGCGGGAACTCTACAGCCCCAGTGTCTCCCATGGAGACGATGTAGCATGTTGCTGTGTGGAAGGACTGGGTGGTTTGGGTTTGTGTGGAGGAAAACATGGAGGGAAACACACACCCTGGGGCACTAGAACATCCCCATATGCATGAACATCCCCGCACGGAGAGGTCGTCATGTTGCAGACTGAAACTAGTAAGGGAAGGAGGAACGGGGCTCCCATCTAACTGTGAAGTGGGCCTGCCCCCTCCTTGTTAAAATGATGCTTTTAAATCAGGTGGTGGTGGCACACACCTGGAATCCCAGCACATGAGAGGCAGAGGCAGATGGATCCTGGAATTCGAGGCCAGCCTTCTGTACAGAGTGAGTTCCAGGACACCAGGGTTTCTCTGTGGTTTTGGAGCCTGTCCTGGAACTAGCTCTTGTAGACCAGGCTGGTCTCGAACTCACAGAGATCCTCCTGCCTCTGCCTCCCGAGTGCTGGAATTAAAGGCGTGCGCCACCACCGCCCGGCTGAGGATTAGACTTTTTGATCCTCCTTGCCTTCACTTTCTAAATGCAAGGATTACAGGCAAGAACCAACATAAATATACCTTTATCTAACTTTTTTTTTCTTTTTGAGACAGGGTTTCTCTGTGTTGCTTTGAAGCCTGTCCTGGAACTCACTCTGCAGGCCAGGTTGGCCTCGAACACAGAGATTCACCTGTCTCTGCCTCCTGAGTGCTTGGATTAAAGGTGTGTGCCACCACTACCCAGCTCCCTCATTCATTTTAAAAGTATCTGTTTTTATTATTTTTAAATATGTGTATCTGTGTCTGTGTATGACTATGCACATGAGGGTGGGTACAAGTGCCCTCAGAGGCCTTGGGTCTGTGGAGCTGGAGTTACAGATGGTTATGAACCAGCGAGCACTGGCACAGGTCCTCTTCAAGAACAAAAAGTGCACTCGGGAGGCAGAGGCAGGCGGATCTCTGTGAGTTTGAGACCAGCCTGGTCTACAAGAGCTAGTTCCAGGACAGGCTCCAAAACCACAGAGAAACCCTGTCTCGAAAAACCAAAAAAAAAAAAAAAAAAAAAAAAAAAAGAACAAAAAGTGATTTTGTTGTTGTTGTTTTGTTTTTGTTTTTAGACAGGCTTTCTCTGTGTAGCCCTTGCTCTGTAGACCAGGTTAGCCTCGAACTCACAGAGATCTGCCTACCTCTGCCTCCAAAATGCTGGAATTGAAGGTGTGCGCCACCACCACCTGGCCAGGGCAGGTATATTATACATAAATAATTTGCTGGATAGATTAGGTGGAGGATCAGAATCTCCAGCAAATGTAGCAGCAAGTTCACCCAGTGCTAGGGAACTGCTTGTCCTCTGGGGGTCCTCACTTAAGTCTGTGCTGCTAAAAGGTCGCACGCTCTCCTGTTCCTCAGCCCGATCTAGCAGGACACCCTACCTGACTTCCAGCTACTAGCTCCTCTTCCTAGACCTGGGGATGGGCTTCCTCTGGGCTCTGGGGTCTATTTTCCACTCACATAGCAGACTGAACATGCTCTAGAAACAGCCTGAAGTGGGCGATTGAAGAGGCTGGAAGGTGAACACTGAGATTTCTCGTTCCCGGAATGATACCTAGGAAGTTGATGTGTTTTCCCTGCCTCCCAGGCTTCCCACAGTGGCCCTCAGTGCCAGCAAGCTCAGTAGCACAAGCTCTGTCCAGTTGCCTGCCCTACCTGTCTATGGCATCTTTTTTTTAAAAAAATATTTATTCATTTATTATCTATATAATATTCTGTGTTCACGTATGCCTGCAGGCCAGATCTCATTACAGATGGTTGTGAGCCACCATGTGGTTGCTGGGAATTGAACTCAGGACTTCTGGAAGAGCAGGCAATGCTCTTAACCGCTGAGCCATCTCTTCAGCCCGTGTCTATGGCATCTTGCCCTTGTACCAGACCTCTTCCCTTTCTGGTACATCCTGGAATCAAGTAGACAGCTTAGCATGGGACCTACATCTTAGCCTCTGATAGAGTGCCCTAAAGGAAGACACTGGAGAACATCAGATTCTGGCTCATTCTTTGTACCCGAGAAAACCATTTTTTCCCTTCAATTGCTTTCAAAACAGCATTTTGGAGGTGTGGTTGGTGCGTGGGGACACCAGAAACCCTCTATTTCCACCAATCTCTTTTCCACAGGGGTTTACCCCAACTGGTTTGAGCTTCACAAAGAAATAGAACATTGTAATTAACATACGAAATCCTTATTTCTGAAATTATTAAATTTGTTACGCTTATACAGTGTGGAACATATTGGAAGGAAAATTAAAATGTTATGTGTTAATAAGCTTGTATTAAATTGGGCTTTGAGAACCCAGGGAAGCAGAGTTGGTCCCACATGGATGCTGTGGGGGGGTTTTAAGGAGTCTTGCCTCCCCTTGAAGTCACCATCACTGAAATCACTCAGGAAGAGCTGGTCCTGAGAGGAGACCTCAGCCTGAGAGTGTGTGTTGGTGAGTGTTTCTGTCGAGTATGTGTGGAAAGGTGGACTTCGATCCATCTTTTTCTCCACGGTAGCATGGAAGGAGAAGAGCAAACTGAGAAAGCTCTTAAAAGCAACCTTCTTGGGCAGAATAAGCTCAAGGAACCTCACAAGCTCTGGGCGATGACTTCCCAAGTCTGGAGAAGAGTCGTGAACAGTCCTGGTTCAGGGAGAGGAGGATCTCTTCCAGGTATGTAGAAGGAACAGTCCTCTCTGTTTGTAGTTTCCACGCACAGACTCAAGCACCATGGATTGAAAATACTTTAAAAATTAAAAATAAGGTTGGATGTGGTGGCACACATCTTTAATCCAGCACTGCGGAGGCAGAGACAGGTGTTTGAGGCCAGCCTGGTCTACACAGTGATTTTCATGTCAATCAAGGGCTAACAGTGAGACCCTGTCTCCAAATAAATAAAGGAAGAAGGAAGAAAGGAAAGAAGGAAGGAAGGAAGGAAGGAAGGAAGGAAGGAAGGAAGGAAGGAAGGAAGGAAGGAAGGAAGGAAAAAAGAAAGATTAAAAATTAAAATAACAAGTCAGGCGGTGGTGGTGCACACCTTTGATCCCAGCACTCGGGAGGCAGAGATAGGCAGATCTCTGTGAGTTTGAGGCCAGCCTGGTTTACATTTTTTTTTTTTAATTTTTTTTATTTATTTATTTATTTTTAAATTTTTTTTGGTTTTTTCGAGACAGGGTTTCTCTGTGGCTTTGGAGCCTGTCCTGGAACTAGCTCTGTAGACCAGGCTGGTCTCGAACTCACAGAGATCCGCCTGCCTCTGCCTCCCGAGTGCTGGGATTAAAGGCGTGCGCCACCATCGCCCCCAGCCTGGTTTACAAAGTAAGTTCCAGGACAGGCTCCAAAACTACAGAGAAACCCTGTCTGGAAAAACTAAATAGATCAATAGATAGATCGATAGATTGATCAATAGATATATAGGTAGACAGATAGATAGCTGGATAGATAGGCAAACAAATAAATACAATTAAAATAACAATACAGCAATAAAAATATAATGTAGATATTCTTTTTTTTTTTTTTTTTTTTTTTTTTTTTTTGGTTTTTCGAGACAGGGTTTCTCTGTAGCTTTGGTGCCTATCCCAGAACTAGCTCTTGTAGACCAACTTTCCAGAGATCCGCCTGCCTCTGCCTCCCAAGTGCTGGGATTAAAGGCGTCCACCACCACCACCGCCCGGCTAATGTAGATATTCTTGTGGTGTGAATCTGCATGCATATTATGAATACTTGTTCCCTGGATGGTGCCATTGTTTTTGGAGGTTGTGACTCCTTTAGGAGGTTTGCTCCAGCTGGTGGAAGTGGGTCAGTAAGGGGAAGGTCTTTGATGTCATAGCTCAGCTCCTAGTTTGGGTGTCAGTCCCCACATCCTTGTCCATCTCCATGTGAATAGCCTTTATCCATGCTCCTGAAGCCCTGGATTGAATTGCTCAGCCATGCCCGCCCCCCTTCATGATAGATTGAAACCAACAGCTAACAGCCAAGATAAACCTTACCTCTCTTTTTTTTTTTTTTTTTTTTTTTGGTTTTTTTCGAGACAGGGTTTCTCTGTGGTTTTGGAGCCTGTCCTGGAACTAGCTCTGTAGACCAGGCTGGTCTCGAACTCACAGAGATCCGCCTGCCTCTGCCTCCCTAAACCTTACCTCTCTTAGTTGTTTCTACCAGGTATTTTTTTTCATAATGATACTAAAGCAACATGATAAAATATAGCATGATAAATAGTTTTCAGCATTTACTGTATTGAGTATTATGAGTAGTCTAGAACTGTCCTAGTGAATGGGAACACGTGCTTAGCTTGCATGCAACCATGCAGTCTGGTGAAGGGACTTACTTGGGAAACTGGGATCTGTGGGCATATTGGAGCCTGTTCTTCTTGGATACTGAGGAAGGACTGTCTGAGGAAACCACTTCCATTTCTCCTAGAGAGTCTTCCTTTTCCTCCTCCCAAACCTAGCCTCAGTGCGCCTGGGCCACTTCCATAGGCCTCCCATGCCAGCATTCCCTAAACGGGTACTCTTCCTCAGTGATGGCTCCTTGTTGTCAGTCTCATCTAATCTAATCTCAAGCTTGGAATCCAGGGCACCATTCTCAACATTGTGTTAGCTACCAAGGGGACTAGACGATCAGTTCAGTAGCCCAAAACATACTTAGCGAGGTCCAGTACCACATTAAAATATAACTTATTTTCTTATTTTCTTTTTTTTTTTTTTTGATATTCGAGAAAGGGTTTCTCCGTAGCTTTTGGTTCCTGTCCTGGAACTAGCTCTTGTAGACCAGGCTGGCCTTGAACTCACAGAGATCCGCCTGCCTCTACCTCCCAAGTGCTGGGATTAAAGGCGTGCGCCACCACCGCCCGGCCGTAATTTATTTTCATAGTGTCTGTTGTAAGCGCTCTTACTTACTGGGCCAAACTCACCTGATATGACCTTGAGGAATGAAATCAGGCCCATTGGAGGGGCCACAGCAAGATGCTGTGATGGTTTTATTTGAGCAATCAAATATTTTATACCTTTATCAAAACAGAATATAATGGTAATCGACAAGATCAATACAATTGTAGTTGCCAGGACACAATGAAGTTTGCAAGTCATACAGGGTACACAAGATTAATGTCTAAGACTAATTGTCCTGTCAAGCCTTCGTGCTTCTTTGGCGACTAAGGGAACGTAGAGAGAAACACTAGAGACCGGAACACTTCACTGCCCGAGGGAGTGCATCGGTCTCTCAGGAACTGGAAGGCACATTGTGGCCCCAGAGCCATGGACTGTAACCTGGCACATGCCTCTCAAGGTGGCTAGGCCAAGCGAATTCCATGGCTCCCTGCAGTATGTTTATATTATCAAGTATTAAATATTATATATCATTTGCACTTTTATGCTACATGTTTCTATTATTCCATTGCATGATGCATAATATATGTTTATATATTATACTTTGTATTTAAATTTAATTTGTTAACGTGACATACTACCTAAAATTTTAAAAGTTTTCATATATATTGCAAGAGCAGTCTTCAAAATCAGAATATTTCATGTGTCGGGAGCTTTGTAATGACTGGCAGTCCCTATCTTCTCACTGAGCTGCCCCACCTCCTTGCAGCATGGCTTCCCAGCCCTTGCCTAGCTGGGAGGAAGTGGTACCTCCTCCAGCGTAAACAGTTTGACCATGCTGCTTTCTGGCTGTAGTCGTCTTCACAAGTCCCCACTTCACAGGTCCCCACCGTACTTGGCAGGAACTCCAGGTCAAGGCCTCAAGGTCCTGGCTCGTGTCTTCCCCATAAGCAAAGCAAGGCCAGCTACACTTGCCTCTGCTGAAAATGCCATTGTAGACCAGTGGCTGGTGCCAGGGCTGGGGAGCCAGGCCACCTAGGCTCAGACCTCATTTCTCCTATTTACCAGCTCCCTAACTTTTTACAAGTTCCCTACACTCCTTGAGACAATGAGGATTTGAGGCAGGCAAGTAGAAGCCATAGCTTAGCAGCCTAGAGCCCACTTCTAATAGGACGCTTGGCACCTGACACTGTTACCTGCCCCTAGCAACTGTTAGCAACCTGTGGCCCTGCCTGTATCAAGCTGCACACCCCCCTTGGAACAATGAAATACATGTCTCCTTTCTCTAGCAAACATCACACTTGGACACTTTCTACTCAAACACTCTCGATGTATCTCTTAGGAAGAAAAGAGGGCCAATCTGTCTAGACTTTTTGTTGTTGTTTGTTTGTGTTTTTTAGTTTTTATTTCTTGGATTTTTCTAGACAGGATTTCTTTGTTGCTTTGGAGCCTGTCCTGGAACTCTGTAGACCAGGCTGGCCTTGAACTCAGAGATACGCCCGCCTCTGCCTCCCGAGGGTTGGGGTTAAAGGTGTGGGCCACTGCCTCCCATAGGAGTGGCTCGCTGTGGCTCTCAGTTTGAGGGTCCAGTCCTTCATGGCAGGAGAGGCGTGGCAGCGGGAGCAGGTGGCTGCTCACATTGCGCTGTGGTCAGGAAGCAAGGCGGATGTTGGCGCTCAGCACGCATTCTCCTTTTTATTCAGCCCAGGACCCTGTCCATGGCACCAGACCACCTACATTTGTGGCGGGGTTTTCACCTCAGTTAACCCAATCTAGAAAGCCCCTCACAGACACGGCTGGAGTTTTGTTTTGTAAGTGGTTCTAGATCTTGTCCGGTTGAAATACTGTCTGTTATAGCTGTCACAGGAAGCAAGGGCGACCTTCAGGCTCCCTCAGCCGATACAGTGTTGTAGGAAACCGCATGAACTCATTCACCCCTGCCTTACCCAGGGCCACCATGACTGGGAGGAAGCCCACCACTCCACACAGACAATCCATTCTCAGTGGCAGGCGAGTCACCAGTTCATGCTGGTCCATGAAATGAGACTCCAGCCGAGACACAGACACTGCAGGGGTGGGGAAGGCCAGCTGCTACCGCCCTGTCCATCACACCCCTGACCTGCAGACTCTAAACCCAGCAAAATGTCCCCTCAGGATGCCAGTTCAGAAGAATTTATTACATAGCTTTTCCTTTCCTTGCACAGCAAACACCTGCACCTTCTTCAGGGAGAACCTGAGACGGTGTGTGTCTCCAGCTCCTGTGACAGGCTCCTCACGTCTTCCTGTGCTGCAGCTTCTTAGGTGTGGGGCTCTCTCTTCACAGATTAGCTTCTCGGAAGCAGAGGCCTGGATCTGTCCTGGATCCCAGCTTCTGGTCAGGCCTGAATAATGGAGCATATTATAGTTGAGGAATGAACGAATGAGCTCTGGCCTATGTGACAGAACTCTCCGGAAAAAGCTAGCATAGTTTCCACATGAGGGACTTCATGACTATTGACATGGCGAGGAAGAGTCCTGGCTTACTCAAATCCATCCAGTCACTCAAGAGCTTTAAAATCTGCCAGCCACAGCTGGGCGGTGGTGGCGCACGCCTTTAATCCCAGCACGCGGGAGGCTGAGGCAGGCGGATCTCCGTGAGTTTGAGGCCACCCTGGTCTACAAGAGCTAGTTCTAGGACAGGGTCCAAAGCTACAAAGAAACCCTGTCTCAAAAAAAAACCACACACACACACACACACACAAATCTGCCAGACACACCTTTACTCTAACACAACTGCCTCAGAACCTGTCAGGAAGGGCAGGGCAGTTGCACTTTGAAGACCCTTGCTTGAGGACTGCAGTGTGGATCAGGGAGGGGCCAGGGCTCTCCGCCCCAGTGACAGCATTACTAATAACCCTGGCCTAGACTTCCTCCCCAACTTGTCCCCTCCCACCTCCCATTCCCTTTTGTGGAGACAAGGACTCTCTCTGTAACTAGGCTGCCTTTGAGCTCACAATCCTCCTGTCTCAGCTTCCTGAGTGCTTGGATTACAGGCCTGCGATTACCACACCCGACTCTGCTTGACACCTTTTGAGGGATTATGTGCCAGATGTTGAGGCTTTTCAACTATACTATCACCTTATGAAGAAGAAAGTATGACCAGCTCCGATTGTAAGTTTTCAGAGAGCAGCACACAGTCGCAGGACGCACAATGAGCTGTGAACATAAAGCTTGTAGTTTATTTTTAATGTTTTTACTAATTCTTTGAGACTTTCATACATACATATATTTTGATTATATTCCTCCTGACTCCCCAGATCCACTCCCAGTCCCCTCTAGCTTCATGTTCATGCTTTTGTTTTTTTACAGCCCACTAAGTCCAGTTTGTGTTGCCCATGTGGTCATGGGTGTGGAGCCATGCAGTGACGTGTAGTCCACACACTAGGGGCCACACCTTTAAGGAAAACTGACTCTCCCCTGCAGCAACCATGGCTGTCAATAACTCCTCAGTTTGGGGTGGGGGTCCATGAGACCTTCCCTCGTCAACACTGGGATGTTGACTGACTCAACCTCATGCAGGCTAAGCTACTGTGAGTGTGGTTCTGTTATGTCCAGAAGATGCTGGTTCCCCCAGTCCTCTCCCATCTCCGGTTCTTCCAGTCTTTCTGCCCTCATCTGCCACTACGTTTCCTCAACCTTAGAGAATGGAGATGTAGTATAGATGATGAGCCACAGGTATTTGTTCACATAAAATGAACTATACTGAGGGCTGTACTGAGGTCTGGAGAGATGGCTCAGTGGTTAAGAGCACTCAATGCTCTTCTAAAGGTCCTGAGTTCAATTCCCAGCACCCACATGGTGGCTCACAACCATCTGTAATGAGATTTGGTGCCCTCTTCTGGCCTGCAAGCAGATATGCAGGCAAAACACTGTATACATAATAAATAAATCTTTAAAAAAATGAACTGTACCCTGGTACACTGGACCTACAGATGATTTTATAGATGACAAGCTCACCAACATCCCACAGCAGTGAGCATCACCATCACCCTCTGAACAGCTTTGCACCCTTTGGAATCCCTCCTTCTGGCCAGTGGAAATGCTGATTTCCATCCCTATAAGACAGTTTGCACTCTCTAGAAGTGTATGTAAGCAGAGTCCTGCAGCAAGTGTGTTTTTCTCATCTGGCTTCCCTCACTGTAAGAATTTTGAGTTTTACCCCCACTGATGTGGTATTTCTGCAGCCCACTCTTTTTTGTTGCTCAGTAGTATTCCAATGTCCAGACATGTCATATTATCTTCCATTTTTCACATGAGGAGTTTGAGAGGAACACGGCATCTTAAGCTTGTACTCCCTGGCAGTGTCTTCAGAGTATCAGTACCTGGCTCTCCCTCGGACAGAATGATGCTGCTGAGCTGTGGTGGGGGTAACAGCTGGACGTTCTCAAAGCTCCTCACTTCCTCATTGTACTGATATCCATCAGGTCCCATTGTGTTGAGGCTGATGTAGGAGACCTGTGGTAAGTTCAAGACCAACCTGGGCTGCGCTCAAGAAACCAACCGAACCCAACCACATAGCATGAGATTGAAGCTCAAAGAAGAGATGCAGCTCATCCAGCTGTGCGTGGCTGGCGCACTTGAATTCAGGTGATTGCATCAACTCGGCAGCTGCTGGCTGGACCTTACCCTGTTCCAGGGCTTCCTTCCTTCCTTCCTTCCTTCCTTCCTTCCTTCCTTCCTTCCTTCCTTCCTTCCTTCCTTCCTTCCTTCCTTCCTTCCTTCCTCAGTGCTAAGGGTATGCTGTCCTTCACTGTCTAAGGCAGAATAACAGCCCTGCAGGTGGCTATGTCCTAATTCCCAAAGTCTGTGAGTATCCTATGAAAGGTGGCAGGGGACAGAGATTGCAGCTAAAATCAAGGTTGCTATGAAACAGCCTTAAGATAAAAAGACACCCTTGGTGTCGTACACTGGGTGGGCCCAGTGTAGTCACCAGGGTCCTTTGAAGCAGAAGCAGGGCTTGGAGTCAGAGATTTGAAGATTCTGACTTTGAAGATGGAGAAAGGGGCCACAAAGCAAACGACGGAAGTGGTCTTTTGAATTTGGAGAAGGCAGAGGAATGGATGTACCATGAACGGAGACTTGGCAAAGCTTAGCAAGGTCTGCTTCACAGGTCCGGCCTCCACGATAGAGTGTACGTTTGCGCTGTTGGTGGAGGCTTAGCTCTGCGGTCACAGAAAACAAATTCAGTGGCTTCAGCCAAGCTGTTCTAGAGCAATGTCTGAGCCCTTGGAGAACAGCTAAGGGCAGAGGGTCTCCAAGGAGCATTGGGGCTCTCAGCCTAACAGAGGAGGTGGCTCACATCCACTCCCCTGCACCATAGTATGCTTAAGTGCGGGTGATGTTCCCTGCGGCAGGACAGCCAGGAGACAGAAGCTTGAAGTCATGTACCTGAGCAAACTAGTCGGTAGTTCTCTGAAGTCCTGGGTGAAAACAAGAGGCTCTCTACCAGAGGAGCTGACAGAGCCAGGCCCGACTGCACAGGCTACTGGGAATTTGGACATTGTGGCCCAAGGGCAATCATCCAGTCAGGTCTGAGGACACACAGTACAAAATCTGTCTGGGCTGAGAGTTCATGGAACTCAGCGCTAGATGACAGGAAAGCAGCCTGCTCCCATCGTGGTACAGCTGTGAAGAGTTTTCCACCCTGTGTAAGCTTTAGCTATGTATGGTTACTGGTTGGGGGTCAGCTGACACAGTTTCATTCGGTCACAATCCAGACACAGTGCAGACTGCAGGGGTTAAGGGCTCCATCACACGGCTGCCCTCCAGTTCCCAAGACAGTCCTAAGTCCTAGGCTGTAACCTGTACTTCTAGCCATCTGGCTGTGTGCAGCAGCAACCACCACACTGGCTGCATGCTTGATAAGATGACTCGCAGAATTCGGGAAGGGCTTGCTACCTTACGCCCTTACCAAAGAATCCAGATGAGGGCAGGACGGCACCAGGAGATGCTGGGATGCACGTCTGCTTCTCCTGTGGCCTCACTGACTATAGCAGAAACTCACATCCACCTGGCACCCAAGAGAAAGCAGGCACTGAAGCAGTTGGTGAGGAGCAGTTGAAGACGCAGATGTGGGCACAAGCCTGGTGGGACTGGCAAGGTTTATTGCCGAGGGTCTAGGGCGTGGCACCACCTTCGTGGGACTGTTCTCACACTTCACACATCGGATACTTGTATGAGGGAAGGAAAGCCAGACTTCTTTAAAAAAATGAGTAAATCTTCAACCTTTCAAGTGAAGAAAGTGATTATTCAAGATGTCCACTAGCAAAAGGAGGTGCAAGATGGTGGTGGGTGCCAGCACCCCCAGGGCTGTGGGGCTTCTCTGAGGAGCCTGAGAGATCCACAGGGGCTTCTCCTGGGAGACACAGCGGTGGAGGAGGGGCCTGCAGAGTGCGCCATCTCTGGAACAACTTAAAAGAGGCAGGTCTTATGGGACAATGCTTTTGGAAAGTGGTTTCATGGAATTGGGAAAAGATGGTGGAGTGGAGCAGCGTGCTCAGCGGAGAGAAGCAGAACTAGTCTCCTGCTGCCTGTGGATCAAGGTGTGGAACTCTCAGCTCATTTTCCAGCAGTGTTTAGGCAGACATAGTGCAGGAGACTGTGTGCCCCACTGGGTATAACTTAAGCATATGAGACCTCAAAGACCACCTCCACAGTGAAACACTTCCTCCAAAAAGGCCACACCTTTTTTTGTTTTGTTTTGTTTTTAAAGACAGAGTTTCTCTGTGTAACAGCCCTAGCTGTTCTGGAACTCATTTTGTAGACCAGGCTGCCTTCGAACTCAAGGAGATCAGCCTGCCTCTGTCTCTAGAGAGCTGGGATTAAAGGCAGACACCACCACCACCACCCAGTTTCAAGGCCACAACTTTTAATAGTGCCAGTCCCTTTAGGCTAAGCAAACACACGAGTCTATGGGAGCCATTCCTATTCAAATCACCACATATACATATATAAGTCTTCTAAATTTATTTATTGTTTTCAGGTAGGGTCTTGTATAAACCAGCCTGGCCTTGAACTTTCTGTGTAGCCAAGGTTGACCTTGAATTCAAGAACCTTTTGCTTCAACCTCCAGGGTTTTGGGATTACAGTTGTGTGCCACCCTGCCTAGCTCAATGCTTCTGCTATTGGTGCTCAATGCTTCTGCTATTGGTCACATCACAGTCCGTCTCTTTGTCTTCAGTCTCTTATGCCCAGATAACGGGAGTCCCCTGGAAGCCAACAAGGAGGCCATCTTCTATATGTAAAAACAAAGAGTCTTATCCTTATTCAAGTTTGAACTTGGACTCTTACAAGTGTCCATTGGCAGGAGCAGAGAGTCTCGGCCCAGTTGGGGTGGGGCTTTTATAATAGCAGAGGCTGGAGTGAGGGATTTCTTTTTTTATTATTAATAATATTTATTTATTTATTTTTACAAATTAACCCAGTTCCCCCTCCCTCCTCTCCTCGTCTCCCCCCACTTTCAAGGTGAGGGATTTTTAAGGTTCAGGACCCCTGATTGGCTGACACTTGCCTAGGGGTGTCCCGGTGAAAAGGGGATGGGTGTGTGTTGGGCTTTGGAATGTTAGGTATTTTCTCTTGGTTGGTTAGTTCCTGGGTGGTGCCTGAGTGGTCTTTCTTGGAACCAGATGTTGCCTTAGGGTAAATTGAAACTCAGTCTTCTATTCAGCTTGTCAAGGCTGGGTGCTCTATTTTCCCCCTTCACCGATGATGGTACCACTGCGAGGAAGGTAAAACAGCAGGCCAAGATTCCTTATAGCTGAGAAAGACATCAGCATCACTAGAAAGCCACTGGCCATCGGCAAATAACCTAGTCCCTCATCTCTTATTTGAGAATCTCCCCAGAGGAGGCCACTGGGGCATCTAGGGTGACAGACTCAGGAGACAACGCTTGCTCCGTGTATCTCTGTGAGTCTTCATGTATCCAGAGTTTCATCCTTCTATGGCCCATGTATGTACCTTCTGACAAATGTCCCCCACTTCTCACCTAAGCCCGGACTTTTTCTACCTTAGACACAAAGGTAGGAAAGGACACAAAGCTTGGCCCTATTCCGACCTAGGCTGTAGGGAGTGATGCCACCTTAGGAGGTAGTTGTCCCTGTAGCTCCTGCTCAGGGACGATCAGAATTAGCTGTCTGTCTGTACCACAGGCAGCACAGCTGCATTCATCATCCACCCCACTTGCTAGCTGGCACAGGGCCAGCCTGCCCTACGAGGCCCTTTGAAGCTCTGACCTGAAGCTCAAAGCCTTCTGTTAGTATCTCACTAAGGAACAGCCCATGACCACTGCACGGGCTAATCGGGACTTGGGGGTTGGGAGTTGTGGGGTTGGAGCTGGGGTGGTGTGGGGGGTTGGGGAAGCCAAGGTGACGCAGGGAAGAAAGAGCAAGGCTCAGGTGCCACGCCTGGGCAATGCTGTGAGATGCTATCTCAAAATAACAAAGGGTGAGGATGTTGCTTGTTGGTACAGCAGTTGCTTGGCATGCTGTGTAAGTGTCTGGGTTCCATGGGAGGCGGAGGTGACATGGTCAGGTTTGTGGGTGTCAAGGTCCCTCTAGTTCACTGGTGGCTGTAGGAGAGGAGAGGGACAAAACAGGAAACCATTCTAGAGGTAAATTGTCATTGCCAAAAGTTAAGAATGATGTAAAATGAGGGGAGGGGACATTTTTGGCTCCTGCCAGGATGGGTTGAGCCTTGACTGGGGAGGCTTTGGGATTTGCCTCCTGGAATGCTATGGGGCTAGCAATGTGACTGCTGGGACTCTGGGGTTGACCAACAGCACCCATATCCTGAGGTCAAAGCTAGCCAGTGTGGCTGCTGTTCTCAGAAGAGGCTAGGCCAGGAGTATTGGTGTGCACCTGTAACATACGCTGTTTGGGAGACTGAGGCAGGAGGCTCGTGAGCTCAGAACAGTTTGGCCTACATAGCAAGATTCTTTCTCAAACCAGCAAGCACTAGGGATGGCTTCTTGTGGTAGGACAATTACCTGGGATGAGCAAAGCCCTGGGTTCAATCCCCAGAAAAGAACACTAGCACAAAGAAGACCATGAAGGCAGAGGAAGAAAATGGCCTCCTTCAGGACAAGGAAGCCTTCAAGGAAACCAACTTTGCCAACCCCATCTTAGACCTCCAGCCTCTGGCACTGGGAGAAAAATCAGTCCCTGTTGTTCAATGGCCCAGTTTGCAGTCCTTGCCATGGCATCTTAGCTGGCCGTATGGTCACTGTCAGAGCAGCGACAGCAGCAGCAGCAGCAGCATGCTAGGTGTGTGGAACAGAGTCGGGGTGGTACACAGATCCGTGCACCATTGTTTGTAACTCTCACTAACTCTGGAAGACGGGGATCAAGGACCTTGTTTGGTCAGCTGGCTCTAGTTGCTGTGTGATCTGGTTAAGTTGCTTGAACTCATCTTGCTTGGGGTGGTAATCTCAGCATTTGCAAAGTCGAGGCAGGTGGCGTGTTGTGGAGATCTGACTCTGTAGTGAGACCCATCTCTAAATCATCATCATCATCATCCGGGCACGATGGCTCATGCCTTTAATCCCAGAACTCAGGAGGCAGAGGCAGGCGGATCTCTAGGAACTCTAGGCTAAACTGGTCTATATGGTGAATTCAGGGACAGCCAGGACTACATAGTGAGACTCTATGCCCCTTCACCCCCACAAAAAGGAGAAAAAAGACAAAAGGAAAGAAGAGAATATTATTCCCTCTCTGGTGTGTGTTTTCTCATCTGTTCCCTGGGGCAACACATACACACCAGTGTGGATTTACAGAATGACCAGGCAGTGGTGGCACACACCTTTAATCGCAGCACTTGGGAGGCAGAGGCAGGTGGATCTCTGTGAGTTTGAGGTCAGCCTGGTCTACAAGAGCTAGTTCCAGGACAGGCTCCAATGCCACAGAGAAACCCTGTATTGAAAACCAAAAAAAAAAAAAAAAAAAAAAAAAAAAAACAAATAAAACAAAAACAAAAAGATGCCAGGGTGTTGACATCTTTAGCAACATAGCCATAAAGGCTGTCTTGGAAGACCTTGTGGCCTGGAGAGAATTTTACCCTGAAATCCACATAACATAACTAACCTCTTCAATGGGAAGGGCAATCAAGCCAATCTTCCCTAGTCTTCTGTAGGGCCCCTGTCATATGACAGTGGGATTTATGGTGGAGGCAAGAAACCCCAGGGCATCTGCTTTGTCTGGAGCCCTTGCTGAGCTGAGTGTGGGCACCTGAGTGTGGGTTCCTTTCACCAGACTCCATCTTCTCCCACTTTGGTGCAGGGACCTGAGTTGCTGGCTTTGAAGGCCTGAGTTGCTGACTTGAGATGGCCCAGGCTGGCCTTGAACTTTCAATCCTCTCGTCTCAACTTCATCACATCAGCACTGGCATTACACTCATGTGTCGCCACGTCTGGCATGGACTCTGTGTGTGTTACATGCAACCACACACATGTGTCCTGGAGGCCAGAGGAAGACATTGGGTGTTTTGCTTTGTCACTTTGCATTGTACCTTTGAGACAGGCTCTCTCCCTGGACCTGGATCTCACTGTTTTTGTGGGGCTGGCTGGCCAGCAAGCCCCACTGACACCCGTGTTTTCATCCCCGATAGTAGCGGCTTACAAACCCATATGATAGGGGGCTGGAGAGATGGCTCAGTGGTTAAGAGCATAGCCTGCTCTTCCAAAGGTCCTGAGTTCAATTCCCAGCAACCACATGGTGTCTCACAACCATCTGCAATAAGGTCTGATGTCCTCTTCTGGCCTTCGGCATACACACAGATAGACTGTTGTATACATAATAAATAATAAATAAATATTTTTAAAAAAAAAACAAAAAAACAAACCCATATGATATTCAGGTCTCCACGCTGTGTGGCAAGTTCTCTGACCCACGGGGTCATTTCTCCAGCCCACACTGCTTTTTTCTTTCTTTCTTTTTTATTTTTATTTATTTATTTATTTTTTGGAGACAGGGTTTCTCTGTGGCTTTGGAGCCTGTCCTGGAACTAGCTCTTGTAGACCAGGCTGGTCTCAAACTCACAAGAGATCCGCCTGCCTCTGCCTCCCGAGTGCTGGGATTAAAGGCGTGCACCACCATCGCCCAGCCACACTGCTTTTTTCTAAAGAGAGCTGGGCAACAAGAAAGGGTTAACTCCCAGCCTGACCTGGGAAACCAGCAGACAGGGGATGTGGCTCAGTTCACGGTCCCCCTGCTCATCTCCAGAGTTGCACAAGCAGGGAAGAAGGCCGCACTGTAGCTAATGGTTACCCATATTCCATTCCCTGGAATCTGACCTGGTTTAGGTCCCCACACTCATCTACTCACCCTGTTACGTACCCTGTCTTGTCAGACAATTTGTCTTTTCCTAGCTACTGTCCTCCTGCTGCACCGGCTCCTCCATTGGTCCTTAGCCCTAAAATCCCTTTCAGCTGTTTCCCATTATTCTCGAGAGGAAGTCAGAATGGTCCCCATGGTACCCCAGCTGATCCGCGTGCCCTTGCCCCTGCTCTTGTCTCTCTTCCAGTGTTCCACTTTCTCTGGGCTCTGCAGGCCCAGCTTGAGGACTTTCCTCCTTTCTGTCCTCTTCCCCAACTCATGACAGATATACTGACTTCTTTCCTGCCAGGGTCCCCCTGGAGACCTTTCCGCCCACTAGGCCACATGGGATATGAGTAAAGACTATCTACTACACTGACCCAAGTTTAGTTCCCATGATCCCCCCCCTCCAGCTACCTCCTTTTGTTTTAAGACTGCCTCATCCCTGGAGGCAGAGGCAGGAGGGTCATCTGGAAATGGTTCAGCAGCAATTGGATGGGCAGGTGTGAGAGCCAGGGGCTCTGGCTTCAGCCCTTCCTCTCCCTTCCCCTCCTTTCTTTGGTGATAGGAACCGAACCTAGGGGCTTACACATGCCAGGCAAGTCCTTTACCACTGAGTTATAGCCCCATCCCTTCCTTCTATTTTGAGACAGGGTCTCACCAGATTATTCAGGCTGGCTTTGAACTCCTGACCCTCCTGCTCTGCCTCCAGAGATGAGAGGTCAAGACTAAGTCCCTGCTTTACTTCACCCATAGGTGCCTGCACAGGCCTTCACCTTTGTCCTCCCTGTCCCATCCACTTAATGACAGAATACATAAAGGAGGACTCACTGTTGTCTGACCCTCTAACTGCTGAAAAAAAAAAGTCAGAAAGTGAGATTTTGGTGTAGACGAAGATGGTGGCACGGGCTGAGTGGGAGGCAGAGACAGGTGGATCTCCATGAGTTCGAGGCCAGCCTGGTCTGCCAAGTGAATTCCAGGACAAGCTCTAAAGCTACAGAGAACCTTGTCTTGAAAGAAAAACAAAAGAAAAAAGAAACACACACACACACACAATTTTGCTG
Organism: Chionomys nivalis; assembly: GCF_950005125.1. Lineage (NCBI taxonomy): Eukaryota > Metazoa > Chordata > Mammalia > Rodentia > Cricetidae > Chionomys > Chionomys nivalis. The sequence goes on from NC_080106.1 coordinate 37,971,904, forward strand.
TAAAATTGGTTGTTTTTTTACTTACTAGTAATATGTTCAAAATTACCATGAGTATGTAAGGGAAGAGACCAGCAAGACATACTGGGCACTGCTTGCCAGCTTTGTACTGGGTAAGTACCTGGGACTTTGTGGTGGGGGTGGGTAGGGTGGCGCAGCTCCCAGCATGGTCACTGCAGTCCTAAATTCCAGCTGTGCCCCAGGGCTGGCCTGGTGACTGCAGTAAGTGATGTCCCCTTGCTGCGACAAGCAGCTGTGAGCTGTACAGGAAGGGTTCCTTCTATCAGGCAGTGGGTCAGGATCGGAAAAGGTGCTCTGCAAACAATGCCAGGAAGCAACTGGGAGCTGTTTTTGACCTGGCTTGAGCTGGACTCGGAAAACAAGTTAATTTGCTTCGGGACTGAGACATAATAAGGTTCCCCACAGCTGGGGCTTGATGACATCAATTTGGGTCTCGTTTCTGCCTCTAGCCAGCTGTGGAGTTCAACAGTTTGATGTAACCACTCTGAGCCTGTCTGGCCAGCTGTAACCACATTCCGGCCAGGACTTGCTTTTCAGTGTTGAGTGTCAGAAACACACCTTAGACTAGGAAGGAGCAAGCAGGTACTAAACAGTTCATAGATTTGCGAGTTGCCCTAGGGATCCTCAGACAGCTTTAGCTCCTTGCACTGATAGTAACACTGTAGCTCGGTAGCTTGGCTCCCTGTTGGAGGCAGGCAGGCTTTTAAGAGGAAATCCGGTCTTGGAACAGGAGACCCAGACATATTTGACCCCCTGGCCTGTCTTCCTGGGCTAGGCAAGGTGTGAGGAGAAGCTGCAGAGCCCACTCAAGCTGTGGCCAGCAGGACTCCATCAAACACAAAACAAAAAAGTTCACAAGGATATTGGCCAGTGGAGGGTCTTGGGCCCCTTGTTTCTCTTCGGAGTGCCACTGAATCTGACCAGAGTCTTCTCGGGCCCCAGGGAGAAGGAATTCCAGGACCTTGAGGAGTCACTGTCCAGGACTGGCTGCCGGGGACGCCAGATCCTAAGCATTGATCTAGTCCTGTGCCTTCAGAGGCGCCTCCTGGGACAGGACTCGGGACTCCTTGCCAGGGAATCTCGTTTTCCAGTTTTTCAACAAAGACCCCGCCCCCGCTCCCAGGCCCCTGGCTCTGCGCCCCGCATTCCTCCTGGTCCTCCCCCACCTGGCCAGCTGGGTGGCTTAGCCATAGGAGGTGGGGTGTTCTCCTTCCTCCCTTCCGAACCCCCGCTGCGGCGATGGCTTCCTCCTCCTCCTCCTCCTCCTCCTCTTCCTCTCTTTCCTCCCTCCCTGTGGCTTTGGAATTCCTGGTGGAGTCTCCTCCGGCCCCGTCTCGAGCGAACCACCCCGGCTGGGTGCGGCTGGGTGTGCGGGACGTGGAGTGCCGTGATCGCGGGGCAGAGTGGAGTTTGGCCCTGTACGCTTGTGATTCCGCATCCAACCGTGTTTATACACCGGGGCATAATTTTTTGTGCACACACTCAGTGACGCTTGGGGAACTTTCCTGAAAATCCTGGGCTGGCAGTTTAAATATAAAAAGGCTTTGTTTAATGCCAGAAGCATTTTCCCCCTGTTCTGGGAGTCGCGGAGCATTCACCTGCTTCTCACTCCTATAAAGACCTGGGAGGCAAGGCTTGGTTTAAGGGTGTAGAGTTGGGGAGCAGACCGCTGCATCGGAGCACAGGCTGTATTCCAAGTCTAAGCTGTGTGCCCCCAGCCTTCTCCAATCCTCTGTCGCCCAAGTTTAGGGAAGCCCCCAAACCTCCCTAGTCCTGCCTCTCTCCTGGGGCTGTTTAACTTTGGATGTTTTCTCCGCTAATATCTGGAGTGTTAAAATGATGCCAGCATCACTGTGGCTGTGGAATTCAAGTTGAAATGTGGCCAGAACGTGGAAGGCTGAGGAACAGTGGCCAGGAAGAAGCTGTAGGGGAGGGTATTGTAGACAAGGCAAGGTGACATGGGAGGGCATAGACTCTCCCTGACTTGTCCTCTTTAAAGAGAGGGCAACACTGGCAAGTCATGGTGGCACATACTTTTTAATCCTGTCATTTGGGAGGAAGAGGCAGGTGGATCTCTGTGAGTTCAAGGCCAGTCTTGTCTACATAGAGAGTTTCATGACTTGACATTCAGGGCTACATAGCAAGAGCCTACCTCAAAAACAACAACTAAGAGAAGGTAGCACTTATCTCAAGTTAACTGGAGACTGGCATGGTTCCCTGCTTTCTTTCTGGGCATTGGATCTGATCAACTGCTCCAAGCTCTTGATGTCTCGATTTCCTTATTATGATGGTGTACCCCCTTAACTGAGAGCCAGAATGAACCCTTTCTCCTTCAGATTGTTTTTGTCCAAGTATTTTATTACATCAATAGAAAAATTAAGTAAAGGGGAATATGGGAGGGGGGGTTCCCACCTTTAATCCCAGCACTCAGGAGACAGAGGTAGGCCAATCTCTGTGAGTTCGAGGCCAGCCTGGTTTACAGACCTAGTTCCAGGACAGGCTACAAAGCTACACAGAGAAACCCTGTCTCAATCAATCAATCAATCAATCAATCAATCAATACTACTTAAATCAATGGCTCTCTCAACATGTGTGTCACAACCCCTTTGTGAGGGAGTCACAAGTCAGATATTTCATTATGTTCCATAACAGTAGTCATATAACCATAATTTTATGGTTGCAAGTCAACTACTACTATAGGTTGTGCCATTCCTGGGCAGGTGATCCTTCATATGATAAGAAAGCAGACAGAGAGCCGGGCGGTGGTGGCGCACGCCTTTAATCCCAGCACTTGGGAGGCAGAGGCAGGCGGATCTCTGAGTTCGAGGCCAGCCTGGTCTACAAGAGCTAGTTCCGGGACAGGCACCAAAGCTACAGAGAAACCCTGTCTCGAAAAACCAAAAAAAAAAAAAAGAAAGCAGACTGAGGCCGGGCGGTGGTAGCGCATGCCTTTAATCCCAGCACTTGGGAGGCAGAGGCAGGCAGATCTCTGTGAGTTCAAAAAAGCTACGGAGAAACCCTGTCTCGAAAATAAAAAAAAAAAAGCAGACTGAGGATCGCCAGGCAGTGGAGATGCACGCCTTTAATCCCAGCACTCGGAAGGCAGAGGCAAGTGGATCTCTGAGAGTTCAAGACCAGCCTGGTCTACAAGAGCTAGTTCCAGAACAGGCACCAAAGCTACAGAGAAACCCTGTCTCGAAAGACAAAAAAAAAAAAAAACAAAAAAAAAAAACCAGCAGGCTGAGGAAGCCATGGGGAGCAAGCCAAGCAAGCCATGGTCTCTGCTTCAGTAGTTTCTGCCCTGACTTTCCTTCTTGATAGACTGTAAGATTAAATAAACCCTTTGCTCCCCATGTTGCTTTCGGTCATGGTCTTTATCAATAGAAACTTAATACCGTGGAGAAGGCATCTTGTAGAATTGGCATAAATATTAATTACTTTGGAGAAAAAAAAGTAATTTGTCAGTATGTGTTAGTTACTTTTCTTGTTGCTCTGATCACAGTTCCTAACAAAGGCAACTTAAGGAAGGAAGATATATCTTGGCTCACAGTATGAGTTTACGGTGGCGGGGACATGAAGTAACTGGTCACACTTTATGCTTAGGAAGCAGAGGTAGGGGAACACTGATGCTCAGTTCATTCCTTTTTTTTTTTTTTTTTGTATTCAGGCTCAGGACAAAATAGTGAGATGATACCAGCCACATTTAGAGTGGGGACTTCCTTTGCAGTTAAATATTCCTGGACATCCCCTCATAGCCATCTCCAGGGGGATGTTGCTGTGATAATTCTAAATCCTACCAAACTATGAAGATTAGCTATCATGTATGCATATTGTCATGTAGACCAGTGGTTCTCAACCTGTGGGTCCAGACCCCTTGGGGGGTTTTGAATGACCCTTTCACAAGGTCATATATCCTGCACATCAGATATTTACATTATGATTTATAATAGTCGCAAAATTACGGTTATAAAATAGCAATGAAAATAGTTTTATGGGGCTGGAGAGATGGCTCAGAGGTTAAGAGCACTGACTGCTCTTCCAGAGGTCCTGAGTTCAATTCCCAGCAACCACATGGTGGCTCACAACCATCTGTAATGAGATCTGGTGCCCTCTACTGGTCTGCACCATATATGTAGGGAAAATGCTGTATACATAATTAATAAATAAATCTTTTTTTAAAAAAAATAGTTTTATGGTTGGGGGGGTCACCACAACATAAGGAACTGTATTAAAGTGTTGCAGCACTAGGAAGGTTGGGAACCACTGATGGAGACAAAACTATATCAAACAAACCAAAAACCTAGCCTTTGTGTATCAGTCACACCCCTGAAATTTCATTCTGAGTCAAAAGATTAAAGACAGATAACTTAAAAAGGACTTTCAAAGTAACAAAAACATGGAGACATTTACCCAGAAGACAAAAGGGTGACACTGTGATGTATTTACAGACGTGCTACTATGTGTTCATGAGAAGGAATTGGAGACCAGATGTAACTTCTTTGCGGAGTGCTTGAAAAGTGTGACTGAGGCCCTGGATTTAATCTCCAGGTTTTCATAAACTGGGCGTGGTGGTGCACGGGAGACTCAGTCACTGTGTGGACACGGGCTGAAGTCACCAGGGGCTTGTCAGACTGAGTGATGGAGATTGTGCCCTGGTAGTATTTTTTTTTTTTTTTTTTTTTGGTTTTTCGAGACAGGGTTTCTCTGTGGCTTTGGAGCCTGTCCTGGAACTAGCTCTTGTAGACCAGGCTGGTCTCGAACTCACAGAGATCCGCCTGCCTCTGCCTCCCAAGTGCTGGGATTAAAGGCGTGCGCCACCACCGCCCGGCCCTGGTAGTATATTTTAAGTACACTGAGTAATACTGTCATCATCTTCAGGGAGGGGGTCAGCTGTACCTACCTGCAAGAGTTCATCAAGATGGGGCCATATGACAGCTGATGTCACCTCCTAGGAGTGGGCAGGGAGGGTATTAAATCCTCAGCTGAGTACCTGACCACTCTTTTCTAGCCTTTTGTGTGCAATTCTGCCCTAATTGTATTCCTCACTTCTAGGGTCTGTATGTTGGCTGGGGAAGACTAAGGGAAAGGGACCCCATTTGTGTCACTAGTAGGAAGCCATTCATGTCAAGAGAAAACTTTTAAGTGCAGCTGTTTTGGGGTCACCCATGTTCCTGTGAGTAAACCCTCACCCACGCTCTGTAAGAAATCCCAGTAAAGCCTGGAATGGTGGCATGCACACCTTTAATCTCAGCACCGAGGACACAGATGCAGGCAGATCTTCGTGAGTTTGAGGCCAGCCTGGTCTACAAGATGAGTTCTAGGACAACCAGAGCTGCAAAGTGAGATCCTGTCTCAAAAACTCAAAATAAATAAATAGATAAATTAAAAAACATATAATAAATATAAAAGGAAGACCAATAAGCCGGGCGATGGTGGCGCACGCCTTTAATGCCAGCACTCGGGAGGCAGAGGCAGGCGGATCTCTGTGAGTTTGAGACCAGCCTGGTCTACTGAGCTAGTTCCAGGACAGGCTCCAAAGCCACAGAGAAACCCTGTCTCGAAAAACCAAAAAAAAAAAAGGAAGACCAATAAACTCATTCGTTCCCCCCCCCCCAGTGCACTGTGGTGGAACCTACTTTGGTCTGCATTATGAACCTGGGGGGGAGATATTGTTTATGTCCCTCCCCAAGGAATTTTAGCAACCTGCTGCTATTGGAATTTGGGAGCTTTAACTAGCCCTTCAAGCCTGGCTTTTGATAAGCCAGTCGGAACTGAACAATGACTTGTTGCTACTGTGATTCTTCCAGTGTTTCTGCACGGCTTTGCCCAAAGCCTCAGGAAGACCAAGTACTTGCCCAAGAGAAACATCTGACTATAAACTCCCAAGGTTAGGATTAGCTCTACAGACGTGTTTGTATGTGGATGATGCTGAGCACATCTCAGTGTGGTGGCAGAGGGTAGTTTGCCCAACAAGAGACAGAGAGTCCAGAATCACACCCTGCAACCTGGAGAGTTCTTTGGTGTGGACAGCTCTGGTGTGTCTGGAGAGGTAAACCCATTCGATGTGTTAGCCTGTCTGTTGTTCCTGACAGTGTCTGGGATGACGCCCCTTTAAATTTCCAGACGGCCTGCAGGTGGCCAAGAACCGGTCATTTCCACTTTGGCCCCTGGAGCTCCCCTCCTGGGTGCAAATAATCTAAGTATTAGGGCCTTTTGCACTTGCATTCAGAACTAGGGAGCTTGACTCAAGTTGGAGGAGGTGAGGGTAACCAGGACATTTGACTGACAACTGTAGTTGAGTAAGACAAAGGAAACATAAATTGTTCATACCAAAGAAAGCCCTGGAGCTGGGCAGTGGTGGCCCACGCCTTTAATCCCAGAACTCTGGAGGCAAAGGCAGGCGGGCGGATCTCTGTGAGTTCAAGGTCAGCCTGGTCTACAGAGTGAGTTCCAGGACAGCCAGGGTTACACAGAGAAACACTGTCTCAGAAACAAAACAAAAGCTCTCTCCAGTAAGATATCTATGAAGGAACATGAATTTACAATGCATTATTTTCTGCATATTAAAGATCATAAACTGGGGCCTGGAGAGAAGCTTTATACTTAAGAGCAATGGCAGCAATGGCTGTTCTTCTAGAGGATCTATGTTTCGTTCTGAGCACCTCTACAGTGGTTTGCAACCATCTGTGACTCTAATTTCAGGGAATCCAATGCCCTCTTCTGACTTCCATGAGCACCAAACATGCATGCAGTACACAGGCATACAAGCAGGGAAAACATTCATACACCTAAAATAACAATAATAATTTAAAAAAATCAAAGAGCACTTACTGCTCTTCCAGAGTACCCAAGATGAGTTCCCAGCACCCATGTCAGGAAGATGACAACCACCTGTAGCCACAGTTCCAGAGGCATCTGACATCTCTGGCCTCTTGGGCACCTGTACTTAGATGTACATTCTTTCTCTATCATATATACATAGTTTAAATGATAACAATAAATCTTCAATTAAATAAATTTACGTGTAGGAGTGTTTGCCTAAATGTAGGTAGTTGTGTGTACACCATGTGTGTCTAGTACATGTCCTCTGGAAATGAATTACAGATGGTCGTGAGTTACCATGTGAGTGCTGGGGACCAAACCCAGGTCTTCTGTGAGAACAGCAAGTGCTCTTAACTACTGAGACTTCTCTTAGCCCTTAAAAATAGATCTTTAAAAAAAAATCTTAAGCCAAGCATTATGACATATACTTGCCATATCAGAATTTGGGAGGTAGATGCAGGAGGATCAGGAGTTCAAACTAACCTCAGCTATATAGTGAGTTCAAGGTCAGCCTGGGCTACAGAAGACCTTGTCTCAAAGATCCAAACATACTATATTTCCCAACTGAAAAGTAACAACAAAAAATAATTTGGGATTAATGGAGATTGTGCGAGTGGGGGAAGGTTATCACTTGTATTGCCACCAGTCCTGACTGTCTGCGATCCCCAGATACCCTCCTTATCTCTCTGTTTACACAGTTGTTTAAGTGTCTGTCTGATCATCTCACTATCTAAATTCAGTCAGGTACTGCTATGCTTCAGGCAAAGCACAGGAGCTGAGATTAACTGGAGAGAAGCCGTGTCCTGCTCCGGAGGGAGAGCCAGCTTCATTTCTGTCCTTGCTGTAGCAAGCACTGAGGCCCACACCTGCAATCCCAGTTTAGGGGAGGCTGAGGCAGGAGGATCACTCAGAGTCTTAGGGCCAGGCTGAGCTATTATTCAGTAACACTCGCAAAAAAAAAAAAAAAACAAGGGCTGGGGTGGGAGTGGGGTGAAGCTATTTTGGTAGAGGGCAGTAAACTGGGCATGTTGGCACAATAGCTGTCATCTCTGGGCATGGTGGCACATGGCTGTCATCTCTGGGCATGGCTGTCAGTCATCTCGGCCCTCAGAAAGTGGAGGCACTCGGATCCTTCATTCACAATTATTCTTGGTTCCATAGTGGGCCTCATAGTGAATCTGAAGTCAGCCTGGGAGTGAGTGTATGAGACTCTGTCACAAAATGAAACAAAACATCCTGACTCTTTCCCTTTAGGGCTGCATAACCAGAGACCAGGGACCCTACCACCCCTCAGAGCCCACTTCCCTGACGTAGAAAGGAGATGGTGATACCCTGTGGGTAGCAGCTTAGACCTGCTGGGAGAACTCCCTGTTAGTATCAGGTGGACTGTCAGGTGGGGGCACTTGGAGAAAGGACTGGGAAAGAGGGAACTGTTTCTCCCAAACAACTAAGTTAAACAACTAACTGAAGTTGGAGGTGGATCTGTCCCCTGCCCCCTTTGGTCAGGGGGCGAGGCTTCTGCCAAGTTCTGGGATCCTGTGAGTAGAGGGTGAGGAGAGGTTGTTTTGTATTGTTTTACCTTTGTGATGGCAGACTGGCACCCAACAGGAGACCAAGTGCCCACGGGCAATTGTGGGGGGAGCCTGGGCTCGCTGAGAAGAGCCCCAGTGGAAAGCCCTGCGGACAGGCCATATTCGGGAGGTCTTTGTAGGTGGGGAAGCATATCTCAAGAGGCATTGGGACTAGGGGTGCCCCTCCTCAGCGAACATTCTTACCTCTGCGGCATTAGGATGAAAACACTAGAATATCCCAGCTGGGGCTGTGCAAACTGTAGGGCTGGGGCCCCAACCCACTTAAAGACACAGCAAGAATCCTTAAACTCATTCTCAATACCTTTTGCAAGAAAGATAAATGATCCCAATTACTCTGTGAACTCTTAGATCTTCCCTGTCTCTCTGTGGCATGGTCCTGGCTCCTTGGCTCTGAAATCCTGCCGTACTTCTAGGGTCAGAAGGGAAGATGGGGCGTGCTATGTGTCAGGCCTGGTGTCTCTGTTAGCTCACCCCTACTCAAGCTCCACCTAGCCAGGGACTTCTCCATCTGGTCCAGTTGTGTCACCAGCATCTGGCCCGGTGCCCATCATAGCACAGACCCCAGGAAGTAACAAATAAACATTCACCGATTGAAGAAGGTGACCCTTGCATTTACAGACAGTAAGAGGCAACCTTTCTGAGCACTGTACTAGGAGTCCTGCACGGTGGCCATGGGGGTAGCCTTCTTTTCACAAGTGAGAGGCACAGACAAACGAAACAGCTTGCCGGGAAACAGGACAGTAACCACATTCCAGCGGCCCCAGGGTGCTCCTTGCCCTCCCCGAGACTTTCTTCTGGTACCCGGTGTTGGACTTGAAAACAGTTTTGCCCTGTGTAACTGCTCCCCAGACAGGTGTTTCCTCATCTTTCTAGTCCATTCTGAATCATTTGATTGGACCCTTCTTGGCCTACAGTCTAGAATCCGGTGGGCCTCCTAGGGGTGCCTGATCCTTCATTTTCTGTCCCTGACATGTTGACTCCCAGGGGTAGGAAGATTTGGAGAGCAGGCAGAAACTTCCAGAATCCTCCCCTCCTCCTGCTGGGGCTTTAGCTTTGGGCGGGGCTCCAGGGCCTCTCCCAGTGGGTGCCAGAGGCCAGAGCTGCTTTTGTGGGCCCCAGGAGGCCAGCCAGGAGCTGAGGCTGCAGCCAGCCCCTGCCCAGTCCTGGGAGATGGCTTTTTTTTTTTTTCCTTTCCTGTGTATTGCAGCTGGGACCGTTTATAATAGGAAAAAAAAAAGAGAATGACCAGGCCAGCCGGCTGGAAAATAAAGAGACTTAAAAAGAAAAGGGCCAGGCCTGTTCTTCTCCTGTGGAGGCTTTGGTTAAGCAGAAAGTTTTAGCTCCTTTCTGAAAGGCATCTGAGCTTTTGAAGTCCCCTGCGGGAGCTCCCTTCAGTCCCTGGGAAGCCAGGCCCTGGCATGTCCCAATGTGCATGACCAGGATGGGGCCAGGCCACTCAGAGGAGGCAGCGGCAGGCCCTGGGAAATGTGCACCAGGCCTGTCCACTGGGGCCTGGGCCCTACCCCCTCTGCTCCCATCCCAATGAGGCCCAAGCCCCATAACCCCCCTTTAGTGGCCTTTTGCCTGAATTCCCTCTCTACTCCCTTAGGCTCTGAACTCTGACCTAGTGCCTTTTGGAACAGAAGGTGGGTCTAGAACAGTTTCCTCATTCAGAAAGCCAGAAGGATTTTGCAAATGGGGAGACTGAGGCAGATAAAGGCCACCCTGAGGAATCTAAACCCACCAAGTTGTGTTTATAACGGCAACGGACAGGCAGCACATTCTGAACACTGACATAGGAAGAACCCGGCTGATGAATCCAGGGAATTTAACTGGCAGATAAAAAGAGGTGACTCTTCCCAAGGCTCCTCCCAGAGGGGTTCTTTTGCCCTTTTCTTTCTCCCAACCTTAGTTGGTTCTAGTCTGTGCAAGTGTGCTTGTTTCTGTGTGAGCCCACCAGCAGTACTATCTCGGCTACAGCCAAGCCATTACCGAAGTCAGAGCATAACTCAGATGTAGTAGCAATAATTCAGATCTTTCGGTGTACATGCCCCGGCCCCACAGAACATCTCATCATGAGGTGCGCCCCTGCCTAGTGCCCACGGCTACCCTATTCTGTTGACGCGAGACTCCCCAGTTCGTGCTTGAGGGGATGCCTGGGATATGATACACCTGGATTCTAATTCAAGCCTTCCTGGCTCCTTCTACGATATAGGTTCCTGTACTACAAGGCAGCTCTGCCTGTCCAGAGCTCACCTCTGCCAGTTTCTTTGGTTACCACCACGCCCCGGATAGAAAGTGGGCTACGTGATCTGCTTCCTAAAGTCTAGGGCTCTGCTCAGAGAACTTTGGGTCTAGTTGGACAGGAGAAGTTTCCCAGCCATTAGTTTCTGTTCCCACCAGAAAGCCTTTTCATAACAATGATGGGATGCAAAGTGACATATTTGGTCAACTCCTCAGTTTGCCCCTGAGATTGAGGGTTCTTGTTTTAACAACACCCCTATATTCTGAGCACCTGCAAGACACTGGGAGGTAATGGGGGAACCCCAAAGGGCCATTCCATTTTCTCCATGTCTGGGCCATCCTGTATGTTCAGCTGGTGGGGGGGTCACATGTGTTGATGGTCTGGGATCTCCACGGTTATTTCTCCACACTTTGGATACTGAAGAACTTCCTTCTTACACAGTGTGGATAGGTAAGGAAAGGGGTATGCACACAGGAGAAAAACAAAAAATAAAACCAGCCAACCAATCAAACATCTTTCCCCTAAGCAATCTAAACTAGCATGGCCTTTCTTAGTAGCTTCAGACAGTAGTGGTCACCAAAGAGACTGGAGATGGGTGAGGGATGGCTATTGCTCTCCTGCCTCTGTAGTAGGTGACAGTGAAGGCAGCCTCAGACCAGACCTAGCAGACACGCAGATCATTACCACGTGACCTGTCGAAAGCACAACCACTCTAAGGACAAAAGTACTCTTTAAGCAATTTTGTCAGCTCAGTGAAGTGCAAGCATTGTCTTTTCCTAGCCTCTGACCACTCCCTTTAGGACAGGCCCCCATCGTGCAGTCAGAATTACTACTCAGGGTTGGACCCAGGACTCCCCAGTGGCTGAGCTCTGAGTGTATGCTTGTGTGTATGCGTGAGGGCTGTGCACAAGTTGTCCCAGCCTCAGCTGATCGTATGGGGGGGGGGACTATGCTTGCCAACAGTACTTTGAATGCCTTTACGTTTGAGTCTACCTCTATTAGACTCTACTTCAAAGGGAATCTACTTCTAAACCAGTTACTCTTGGTTGATGGTTGATTAAGGTACTGATGGTCAATGGGCTTGTGACCAGTCCTAGATCACGTCCAGTCATGACGCGAGACTTGGAGGTTGTATGCCGGGGGCATTTTATCCAACCATTCCTAGATAAAGCTTTAAAAATTGGATTCATTATACTGTCTTTCTTTCTTTCTTTTTTTTTTTTTTTGACAAGGTCTCACTTAAGTTGCCTTGGCTAGCCTGGGACTTTATATGTAGACCAGGCTGGCCTCTGCTCCTGAATGCTAGGGTTAACGGTATGTGCCACCGTTTGTAACTCATTATAATGTTTTTTTTTGTTTTTTTTGTTTTTTTTTTGTTTTTTTTATTTTTTCGAGACAGGGTTTCTCTGTGGTTTTGGAGCCTGTCCTGGAACTAGCTCTTGTAGACCAGGCTGGTCTTGAACTCACAGAGATTCGCCTGCCTCTGCATCCCAAGTGCTGGGATTAAAGGCATGCGCCACCAACGCCCGGCCATTATAATGTTTTTTAAAAAACATTTAAAACTTTAAAAATAAGAAACACTGAAATGCCGGGCGGTGGTGGCGCACGCCTTTAATCCCAGCACTTGAGAGGAAGAGGCAGGCGGATCTCTGTGAGTTCGAGACCAGCCTGGTCTACAAGAGCTAGTTCCAGGATAGGCTCCAAAACCACAGAGAAACCCTGTCTCGAAAAAACCAAAAAAAAAAAAAAAAAAAAAAAAGAAACACTGAAATATATAAAGCCAATCACAGACACTGACAGGAGATATTTTGAGAGAACAAAGCAGGAAGCGAGCTTAGTGCAAAGGCTTGAGTGCTGCACACCAGGGGGCTAGTGGGGGTCTGGTGGAGGTTCCAGGCTGGGCCAGCAGTTGCAAGCTTTCTGAGGGCGTGAGTCCATTGGGATCCTCCTGCCAAGTTGGTTTCCTTGTTGCTGTGTGGGTGTTCGCTGCAAAGACTGCTGATGCTTGAAGAACTAAATAATTATAATAATGATGATAAAATAGAAATGGCTTTCCCAGCTGAGCAGAAACTGGAGAAGACAAGGAGGTTCTCACACCCGACTTATTGTTTTTGGCACCAGGCTCCTACGGCCCCAGGGAGGCAGATGTCTGGGCCTGTTGCTGGCCTCTTTTGAGTTGTGGTCAGGGGGACAATGGAGATCTCTGGGGGAACTTCAGAAGCATCTGCAGGGGTTTCCCTCCCCCAAATGTCAGGGTGAGAACTAGACACCGAGAAAGGATCATTCTTCCATCTTGTTCTTTACTCTTCAGAGTGTTCCAAAGCCTCAGCACCAAGTCCCTGGTGGGGGTGTGTGCTGTATATCGGGAGAGAGACAGAACCTGGGAAGGGGAGCTACTGCCTAACAGTGACTTGCCAGGTTATGACATGCAACCAGAGGGTCTGCTCATGGTTCCCTATGTGTCCCTGGAGCCCAAGATGACCCAGGGGAAGTGGATTCTACAGACAATGAGTGATCACTAGGAAAACAGAACAAAAGTATATGGAACTGAAGCTGGGCTGCGTGTAGCCATGGTAGACCACTGCTTCACATGCTCAAGGTCCTCACATCTAGCCTACCCCCCAACACACTCAAAAACCACAAAAGTCTCCTGCTATGTCTGGAGCAGCTGGGAAACTTCTAGAAGGCAGGGGCAAGACTGTCTTGGGTGGAACATTGGGGAAGGGAGAGCCTCCTAGACAAGGAAGGCATTTGTGTTTGTGTGACTGGCATTTCTCCCTATGGTGAAAGATGGGAAAGAAGGGAGGTAGCAAGGGCCTGGGAGCAGCTTCATGGCCTCACTCTGGGCTAGAGAACACTCAGTGGGTTGTGCACTCTCTGTAGTCCCATTTTGCAGATGAGAAAACGGAGGCAATAAACTTTCTTCTTGCTTAAGGCTCTGCAGTAAAACAGTGAGGGAAGCTGTGGACGTTGGTAGGGTTGGCTCTCAAGCCTGGCTAAGGAAGCTGTGTTACTGGCTACTGCTCCTTAAAACCGCCCAGCACCCTTTCTCAATGAAGGTACCTTTGCACACCGTGCACGCTGCTTCCTTGATGCCCTCCTTCAGGCTCTTGCCCACCACTGTGACTCTTGTTTTTCAACATCACTTACACTGTATATTGTTCAAAAATACAATTAGATTGTTACTGGCGCCTTATTCGAAGTTAGCTACCTCTCTTGTTCCTCTAGAGAGCCAGTCCCAACAAGGAGGAGCTGCAGTCCTTCTTGTTGATTGTTTGGCACGTAGTAGGCACACAACCAACAAGTTCGTTCATTTAGAGTCAACAAGTGGACAAGGAAATGGACTTGCAATCATTAGTCCTCCACATGGCCGGTTTTTCCCAGCAAGAGAGTAAAAAAGAACAGCTAATTTCAGATTGTGAATATTCATTCAAGTGGCTTATTTGAGTTAACGGTGTTTGTGGTCTGTTTGTATTTGGAAGTATGTGGATGTTTTCTGGGACAGACTTCTCACCATGTATCTTAGGATGGCCTCCAACTCTTGATTGTCTTGCCTCTAGCCTCCAGGTGGTGCTCTGATGATAGGCAGGTGTGGGCCACTTTGCCTGAAAAGACATATCTCTTGAAACACTCTGGGGACTCTTCATGAATTTAGAAGTCACACACACACACACACACACACACACACACACACACACACACACAGAGAACCCCCCCCCCTTTATTTTGCTCCTTTGGTGTTTTGTTCTCTGGTCCTATTTGGTTTCTCCTGTCCTCCAGACCCTCTGCAGATGGCCCTGTAAGATGTGCGCCTATGTTTGGAATTTAGGGGCAGCTTCCCCTGCGGTGTCCAGAGTTCGATCCTCAAGGAGCACTGAGCAAGAATGGCAGTGCCTAGGGCAGGAACCTTTCCCGCCTTCCACAGAGCATGGGCTTGGAAGAAAGAGCGGTTTACATTACCCCCTTCTCTTTCCTTTGCAGGGGTTCCCCAGCTACTCTGAGCAGATAGAGTAAAAGCCAAAGGGGCCCTGCTTCACCAGGAGGAACCCAGACCTTTGCATTCCCAAGGAAGCAGATAGGAGGTAAAACACCATCCGCAAATGACCTCTTTCTGGTCCAAAGTCACTAGGCTGGTGAGAAGCAAGGCCCAGCGTCACTAGGTATTCCCTGAGACCCTAGGGATGGGATGGGAGCTCAGCAAGGGTGAAGACAGTTAAGGGGGGGGGGGGGACGGGACGGGGACGGGATACTACTGGCCTTTTTTGTAGTTCTGCAATTTTCCTTAAAACAACATTTTTCTGGAAGGAGTTAAAAATGAAACAAGCTTCAGAGGAATCCAGCCGCTGCTGTGGGACGAGGTCGAGTTCCCTCCGCACCGTGACTGCGGCTGAGCTTGGAGACCACAGCCGCGCGCCGGTGGGGGGCAGGGATGAACGTCAAGAGGAAAACGTGTGTGACTGCGGAGCGAGGGAAGGGTCCCGAGAACTTTGTAATCTGCTCCACGACCCTTCTCCTTGAAGATTAGTTCCAAACGGTCCATCGCCGCCCCCTCCTCCATTCTGTTACTGCCACCTCCGACCTCGGAGTTTCCCGCAGTTCCCTGAGGGTGGAAAAAGGGCAGCGACACGGGTCTCCTAATCACCCCTCCACGCCAGTGAGGAACCCCTCCTTCAGTCCAACACACTCCTTCACTATCATTCTCTTTTGTCTGGCCCTCTCCCTCCAGGCTCTCGGCTGGGCGCAGTCCGCAGTCTCAGCACCCTAGAGAGTCTGAGCGCACAAGTTGGGGGCTGGTCCCTTCCCCCTCCACCTAGGAAAGGCAGCCCGCGGCGGGGGCACCCCGAGCCGAGGCCAATCGCCCCCTCCCCCAGCGTGTGCCATCTGCCGCCTGTCAACCTCTCTCCATGGGCCTCGATCCCAGGCGCCGGCGGGGGTGTGTGGGGGGGAGCGGCGGGTTCAGCCCCTCCTTCTTGGCGCCTTCCCAGGCGCCTCTCGGCCTCTGCCCTGGCCCTTGGCACCCCTTCTCTGTCTAACGCTGGACATCCCTGGGCTGTGGGCGGCGGCTTTCAGTCCCTGCGGGAAGCCGGGGATGGTGTGCACTCCAAGGCCGGAGTTCCGGAGGAAGGGAGGGGAGATGGTCAAGGATGGCAGCCCTAACCCCGAAATAGGGGTGCCCCTCTGGACCCAGGTTCTAGACAGAGAGGTGTCTCTGGCCTGACTCTATCCCCTCCAGGGAGCCTAGCCTCTGTCTCACGCTGCAGGAGCGTTTGCCTCGGCGACGCAGAGCGCGGTCACCCGACTCATCCTCGGGAGATGGCCCTAGGTGCGCGCACACCGGCTTGGTTGCCTCAGGCCTTTCTCTGCAGCCGCCGGCCCGCGCTCCCAAGCCGCAGGGTTGCGGGGGTGGCATCTACCTCGGCAATCAGCCCAGCACGAGCTTGGCGAAAAAGGCCCCGCAGGACCGCGAAGCAAGCCAAGGGGGGCGCGGGCCCGGCTGGCTCTCAGTCCCGGGAACGGCGGGGCGCGGGCACCCTGCTTGGGGCGGGCGCCGCTGCTGGCCTGGGCCGGGCTCTGCTCTCCGCGGGCAGCGGGTTTTTTTCCGTGAAAGGTTGCCCTGGGTAACTCGTCTCCGAGGGGACACAGCCCTCCCCTCTCCAAGTGGCAATTTATCGATCGGCGAGATTGATAACCCCCAGCGCCGCGCCGCTCACCCGCTCAGCTCTCCCTGCTGCGGGGCGCGCCGGCCTAAGGTGGCGCCACTTGCTGGGAGGGGGCGGTGTCCAGACCCCTCCTCAGCCATGACCTGGCTTCTACAGCTGGTGGGAGAAGCCCCAAAAGGCAGTTTAGGGGAACCGCCTCCGGATGAGTGCTCCCAGGGCCCGTTGCGAGTCCTAGCCTGGACAGCAAGAGCCGCAGGAACGCGAGGCGCCCCCTTGTGGTTGGGGCAAAACTTCGTGGAATGTAGGAGCTGTTCTTTCCCCCTCTAGGCGGAGGGAAGGGGTGAAATAAATATACAAGGTGTGCGGTGTATATGTTGTTTGGTTAGTTTGCACCGGGCTCGAGAGTTATACGGATGGAAGTGTAGGTTAGCTCAGCTGTGGAAAATTCTCTTTGGTGTGGGGCAGAGGTGGTTTTGGAATATCGAACTAGCGAAAAAAACCTAGGTTCTGGGGTAATTCTTGTGCGTGGATCCTAAGTCTCGGGGGCTGCAATGCTGAGGCATCTCATCTCAGTATGCTCCCCCATTTTCTCACTTTTTCAGTTTTTGATGCTAAAGGTACCCGGGCGAGCCTGTCAGCCCGCGTGGGCCTGTTATCTATTCTCTTCTTCCGCCCAGCGCCATCAGTGCCCGAGCCCGGGCCCCGCTTTTCGGTGCGGTGCCCGCGTCCGCGCCGTGCCTGCCGCCACCGCCGCGGTCCGGGTTTTGCGGGCGGCCGGAGCTGTATTTCCAGCGCTGTCCATCGCTCGGTGCTGTTGGCCCTCTCTCCGTCTGATCCGAGCCGGAGCAGTGCGGGGCGCCCCACGGGATCAGAGCGCTCCCCCGCCGGGACTCCGCTCCTCACATCCTCCTGCTGGGACCCGGCTACATTTCCAGCCAAGCCTGGCTTTATTATGTGTCTCTGCAGTGCAGCCCCAGCAGCCGGATCGGGAGGAGGAGAGCCAGCGACCACAAAGAAGACAGGAGCGCGAGGGAGGCTGGCGGGCGGGCCGGCGCCGGCTGGAGCGCGGAGGAGCCGGGGCGCAGCCGCCGCCGCCGCTGCCCGGGAGGACGGGAGCCCGGCCGCCGTCGCCTCCTGCTCTTCCTCCTCCTCCTCCTCCGCCACCGCGGCCGCCGCCTCCTCCCCCCTCTCCCAGCCCCTGGTCCATGGAGGCAGCTAGCGGGGCCCGCGACTTGGCACCGGCCTGGGGATCGGCTGCGCGTCGCGCGCCTAGCACCGCAGCCCGAGGGCAGGCAGCGGCGGCCCGGCGCACCGGCTGAGCAATGCCCGTGGCACGGGCGCCCCTGCCCGCCTCCGCCTGAGCGCCCCCACGCGCCCCTTACTCCTCCGGGGAGCCGGCATCAGACCTAGCCGAGAGCCAGAGAAGGGGGCGTGAGCTGGGGACCCCCAGCCGCGGCTTACAAGCCACTGAGGCCGTTTCGAGCCCCCCTTCCAAGTAGGCTGAGTTGAGGGACCCCCCCCATCCATCATAATCTCCAAACCAGGCATTTGGGCATTTTTGAACCATTAATATTTATTATTATTTTTTTTGTGTGTGTGCGTGTGCGGCAGAGGATAATTTGAAGGTTTTTTTTTATTCTATTTTTTTTTTCGGGGGGTACTAAGCTCCTGTGCTCCGGACCGCCTCCGGTCTCCTCGCCCCCTGAGACCCTCCCGGCTCCAGCCCGTTCCCCCTCCTCAGATGGGTTCATTGTGAGCTCCGCACCGGGCTGTGTGGCCGGACGCCTGCAAACTTTGCACAAAAATCCGGCAAGGGGCGGAGGAGAAGGAGGAGGAGGGTGAGGGTGGCGGTGGTGTGGGGGAGAGAGGGAGGGGGCCGCAGGGGCCGGGGGCCGGCGGGGGGTGGGGAGGAGGAGGAGGGGGGCGGCTTTTTTTTTTTTTTTTTTTTTTTTTTTGCATAACTCGGCTCGGCCGAGTGGCCTCCGGACTCCCCGCGCCGCTGGGACCGCCGCTGGGACCCGGAGCCCCCGGCTGCCGCATTGCAACAGGCAGGGCCCCGGAGCGGCCCCTGGGCCTCCCCCCGCCCTCGAGCGGCCTGGGCCGGCCAGGGCTGCCCCCCCCAGGGAGGCTGCCCGGGACCTGTGGTCCGTTCCTTACGGCCGCCGACCCGGCTGCAAAAAACAAAGTTTCCGAGAGGCAGGCGGAGGAGAAGGGGGAGAAGGGCTGCCCGGAGCGGCAGGGGGCGGCGCGGGGAGCCGGCCGCGGACGGCGACGGAGCGCCCGGAGCCCCGGACATGTCCAGGCGGAAGCAGGCGAAGCCGCGCTCGGTGAAAGGTGAGCGAGCGAGGCCCGGCGGTGGCGCGAGCTAGCGAGGAGGGAGGGAGAGAGCGAGGGAGGAGGGACCGGCGGGCGGGCGGGCGGGCGGCCGGGGACCGCGCGAGCGAGCGCGGAGAGGAGGAGGAGGCGGAGGGAGGCGGAGGCGGAGGCGGAGGCGGAGGCCGCGGGCGGGAGGCGCCGGCGGCGGGGGCAGGACGTACACCCTGCCCGCTGATCAGCTCCCGGCCCGGCGCTCGCTTTTGGGGGGATTCTGACTAGGGGGCTCTGCATAGGGGCTCTCGCGGCTCCTATCGCGCCGGCCCCGGGCCCGCGTGGCCAATCAAGGGGTGCGGGCAGACTTGGCGGGGATTGCGAATCTCGGCGGCAGCATGGGGAAGGAAGAGGCGGCGAGGACGGATGCCCTAGAGGCCGGCAATCCTTCGTTGGCCCCGGGTCTCGCTCGCGTTCTCCGGTGTCCTTTTGGTCACACAGGGACGCGGAGAAAGAGCAAGCCCGGCGCCCCCTCCCCGCCCCGGGCCCAGGCCGAGCTCCTGGCCCGGGCCCCCGCACTTCCTGCCGGCTCCACCGAGGCCAGCTGGGCAGGGAGACTCGCCAGGAGTTCATTGTCTGTGCCGCGCCGGCGGGATGCTGGTCCCCAGGGGAGCGCAGCGACTGCTGTGAGCGCCCCTTGGAGCAGGGCGTCCGGTACCACCCCGGGCAGCCGCGCGGCGGGCACCCTGACTGCCTTCCGTACCGAGTCCCCAGGGTGCGTACGTTTATGAGGAGCTATAGATAGCCAAGTACACACATCCCTCTTGCGTTCTATTTCCACGGAGAGTCCCAGGTTTGAAGGGACCGCTAGAGAGCAGATGCCTCAGGGAGAGGCTGCTGAGAAGGCCTCCAGGTCCTCCCTGTCTCTTTTCCCCTCCCCGGCTAGCTTCTGCAGGCATGGCCTGCTGCTTTGTATCCATTCCAGCCTCTGCCTGGGCGCATTGGGAGATAGATGGTAGAGAAGCAGGATGTGAGCAACCGTGGAGCCCGAAGTCCTGAGGCTCTTGTCCTGGTCCAACTCCCCTGATGACCTCTGGCCACAGCCCAGCTCTGTTCTGAAAAGTTCATTTCCTGGAGGCCCGCGCGGGAAGGCGTTGGGGCCGGCTCCCTTCCTGCCAGTCTTGCTCCTTGGTTGGAATAGCTGGTGCTGAATCTGCACCACGTGGGTTTTGAGAACCTTGGCTTCTCCTTCCTTCTAAAGCCCCCAGAGAGTCAGGGGCACCTGACCCCACCGAGACCCTCCCTGTCGTCTTAACTCTCAGCACCGGCTCCTTTCTTTCATTTTGAGAGGTGGCTGTAGCTAAGGCATCCCGTCCAGCTTCTCAGTCTCAAGCAGCCTGACTTGCTCCCCAGAACTAGAGGTTCCGGAGAGTTCTGATTGTGGGACAAGGAGGCCAGAAGAGAAGACTCCCAGAAGACGACAGGGAAGAGGAGATTGGAAAGAGCTTTGCAGTTTGAAATAATATTTGATTTCTTTCCTCTTTTCCTCGGCTAACTACTCAGTTCTTGGAGAGGCACTTAAGGCAACCCAGAAGAAAAGTAGGGCTGGGATTGCTGGTGGGGAAGGCAGTTTTCTTTAACTGAGGCAGTTGATTTTGAGTCAAACCTATGTGTAAGAGCAGATTTGTGCGTGAGTGTGTGTGCATGTGCGTGCGCGTGTGTGGATGCAAAGCTTGCCCACATAGGACCCGGTCTGTGTCTTCAAACCTCTTATTTTAGAAGGCAAGCCACAGAAAGCGAAGGTAGGGCAAATCACAGCAAACCAGATGGGTGGGTGTTTCAAAACTGCCCGAACCGAATTCTAAAAACACTCCGTGGATCACAGTGAAAGACGAGGATTGAGCTTCAGCCTTTCATGAAATGAGCCTTGAAATGACTTTTAACGGGTGTCTGTCCCGGAATGGACGTGTTTATTTGTAGCGGACAAAATTCAAACGGGGATGGGCACAGACAGCCAAGTGGCAGGTGGACCAGCCCAGGTGTTTTGAGAAGTTAGGGACATCAGCCACCCGTTACTTTTCCATCCTTGCTGCCCGAGGACCCTTGCCACTCCCCCAACATCCCCCCCCCTCTCTCCAGGGCTCTTTACTGAAAGCAGCTCCAGCCTTTTTCTCTCTCAGTACTTTGCCTCTTGTTACCTTTACTGAGGTGAGTAAGGTGAAGATGTGACCGCTTATCAAGAGAGGAATTAAGAGAGAAGATAATTTGAATAGATAAGAATTACAATAGGTGAAAGATTTATTGCTTGTCAAGAACTGCCCCTTTCTTTCAAGCAGTAGTCCACAGGCAGTGTTGAGTGTGGACTGTTCCACACCAAGGGTTTGAAACACAAGGTCTTCCCCCGTTAAAGATGCTTGAAGGTGTTTCTTAAGGAGCAGCGGTTGCCTTTTCCATTGTATCTTATTCTAAACTCTACTGCTGTGTGTCAGAGCTGATGGAGAGGCATTGTGGGCTTCCCCCAGTCTAGTGGATTCTGCTGTGAAAGTGGCTTGACCATAATTTGTAATTGATCTCGGAAATCTGAGCGCCCATAGCAGGAAGGAAAGACAGAAATGTAACAATTTTGAATGAATGCTCAGAAAGTGAGATTTGAAAGCTGGGGTATTGCCGCTTTGATAATCAAACAGGCCTCAGGGGTCACTTCCCACTCTGGACACAACCTCCCTCTGGAGTGGGGTCACTTGTCCCCTCAGGATGTTTGTCCTTCTTTGGAAAGCTGAGCTCTATAGGGAGTACTCCCAGCAAATGGGAAGGGGGGGGTGCCGAGGTAGGAGGGCAGAGAGTGAGCAGCCTGTTTTTCAAAAGCCTTGTGATTTTGTTAAAAATACAAAACCTCCAAACCACCCAACAAATCCATAAATGTTACAGAAGTCACATTTTCTGACCGATTTTCCTTTTTTTTTTTTTTTTGTATGCCTGTCCTGGTGGTGTGGCAGTTGCAACAATTTGCTCCCTTTGATGATTTTGGCCTCATTCCCTAGGCTGTTGTCATCTCATTCACTGATGTTATTTTGGACGATGATTCCAGGTAGTTTGGTAACGACTGTCAGCGGGTCTCCCGTCATTGGACATTAAGGAGAACTGTCCATCTCCCTTAGGCTCCACGCAACAGCCTCTTCATTCCTGTAGAAAATGAATACATCCCCCCCCAGCCTCAGTTAAAAACTTTTTAATAATTTGTACTATTGTTGATTTTCTCCATTTTAGCAACTATCTTAATTAATATTAATTAGCACTTAGGTGTGCCCATGTACCCCCCCCCCCCAGTCCAAAATGACCACCAGTGACTTCTGTACTTTCCCTTTCTTTGTCTTCTCTTGCCAGCCTGAGCTCCTCAAAAGTCCATCTTATAAATTTTGTGGTCTAGGGACTTGGGAACAGTGTAGTTCACCATTGTGCCTGTTTCCATGGAAATAATTGAGATGTAATAAATAGAGGCGTTCTGAGGTTACAGGTTTCTTGATTCAGCAGAGACCACACACGAGTGCAAATGGTTGAGATTTGTTTGGCTAAATGTACATGATCTTGCAGGAAGGGCACGACGAATCCTTTGTAGATTCCTTAGCTTTCTCTGGGTTCAGGTAGACGACATTTAATCCCAATATTTAATTTCTTCCACACCAATTAGGTTACTGATTCCCAGCTTAGAAGGGCCTTTTTCATTCTAGAAAATATCCTTTATGTCTAGTAATTGCTGTTTAGGTTCTTACACCTGTTTCCTTGAAAAAAGAAAACTTAATAAGCAATAAAATGATAACCATGTGCCTCTGGCAGGAGAATCTTGCTAAATGTTTAACTGTGAGCTGTCTAGTGTGCATTTGCCAGGAAAGGTGCAAAATGCCGGTGACTTTGCAGTCATAAAGCAATTCAGTAGAACCAGCCAGCCCTGGTAGTGCTGTGGCACGTTAGCAGAGGAGGCGGGGGACCACACGAGGAAGAAACTGGAGCACAGCATCTTAGATGAGTGTAGCGTTCCTAGCTGGAGACAGACAGGCTCCAGATCTGGTTCAGTGTAATAGAAAGTTGCAACAATTGCTATATCGGTAGCCAGCTCTTAAGCTGGTGGCTGTGGAATTCTTCCCCTGATGTTGGATTTAATAGTCTGGCAATTAGATGCATTGATTTCTCTTAACTGTTCATTTGGATGTGTAAACGAAAGGAGCCCACCACTGAGGCTGCGGTGCAGACTTGCCGCCTGGCTCTAGAGAAGGTTGCTTTAGGTGGTGGTGGGAGGATGGGCCCTCAAGGCAGCATTAGGATGACATCTCCTCTTCGAATTTGTCATCTTGTAACAAAACGAGGAGCACCTGTTGTTTCAATACTGTACAGATAGAACAAAGGTGTCCACTTTTTTGTCCGAAAAGTGAAAACACCCTTGTATGCCAGAGATGCTTCTGGCAAAACATCTCAGTCTCTGTTACCAGACTCAAGTGCATACTTTGGCTACATTGTCTGTTAGGTGTCAGAGGGGCCAGTCATATCGCCTTGAGTTCTTCTGGTTTGGAGGCCCCTCCCTCCATCACAGCTGTCCAAGCCCTGTGTAAGTGTGCACCCTTTAGGGATCAAGATCACGCTCTTGTGCCCCTTGGAGGGCTGGTGGCTGGGCGGGTTATTTTGGGAAGGATGTATGTATATAATAGACTCTCATGAACATTAGCCCTGCTCTCTTGCTGCCTTTGAACCTGTAGTTTTGTGAGTCATCAACTGCAGTTATGCAGGCATTCAGACTGTGTTGAAGTCATGGAACTGGAGATGGCTAGGTTTCCTTATGTCTTGATCCCTTTGCCAAGGTTGGTGAATAGGTTTAGGAACCTACCTTGTATAGGATCCTGCATGAAGCAAGCCTGGTCCTTGGTACAAAACTATTGCTCTCATGTCTTAAACAGTTGCAATTAGGATTCCTTCAGATGTGTGGGTCTAGTGTACTTGTCGTATAGAGTACCGTGGAGACTTACTTGGGTACCCCATTACTACGGGTAGCTGGCAAAATTCCCATATGAGTTTGCTGGCAAATTTGACAGTTTCGACAAATGCCTATCAGCGTGTAAGGGCATTATGTCCATAGAATCCTTGGAGTAGCTTTGTACCCAAAATGGCCCGACAAAGCCTGTGCTGGTTATATTTTGCATGAAGTTTTTGGCACTGGCTCTTGACGTTGTAAGCCTGCTGTGGGTTCCAGGAAGGGTGAAGTGAATGGGGGAGATGAGGATGGCAACTTCTGATCCGTTGCTTACCTGCCAGGGTCTGGGGCAGCCAACGATTGGGGCTGTTACACTCAGTAAATAAAAACACTTTACCTCCTTTCAAGGCTGCCAATTAGCTGATGGCTGTCTTTAAGGAGAATGGCGCTTTACCTATCTTCTTGTACAAAGGTTTGATTTTTAATGTCTTGTGAAAAGGATTCTCTTTGTCTTGATTGATGTCAGGAATAAAAGCATGATGGTAATATCCCTCTGAAAGCTATTGTATTGTCAGCCCTGGCTGACAGCGGGAGGGCCTCCCAGCGTTATAGATTAGTGCTGTGAAAACACTGACATTTTCTTTGTTACACTGCTGTTGTTCTACTTGCAAAGTCAATTACACAATGTCAGCTCAGTTACGGAGTTGACTCTGGAAGTAGCAATGTTTCTCATTCTCTTCTTAAAGATATAATTTTCCTTTGTCGCCGATGTTTTGTTTTCTTTCTTTTTTTTTAACCTGCTTTTCTCCCTGGTTATCTCCCCTCACTTGTGTCCATGCCTCCCAGCCCCAGAATCTTTTTTGCATGCAAGCTAGATTTACACTCCGGTTCGTTTGTGACAAGTAACCGTCAAAGAATGCCACATGGTTATTTTGGAATTCTCATTCATATTTGCGTGACTTCTTATTGATACAGTAACTATAGCAGCCAAGATACACGAAAAGCCTGACAAATGAGATTAACGTGTTGATAATCTCATATCAAGTGGCTTGTTTTCTGGATCTGGGGATCATTGAAGTTGGCAAATTCAGTTTTCTTCCTTTTTCTTTTTGTTCTGAGACTGTAACTGAACTTGGTTCTTGGCCCCATAGGACCCTGGCAAAAAGTTTTATTTAATTATTATTATTCTTTTTTGAGACAGGATCTCTGTACAGAACCCTGTCTGTCCTGAAATTCACTATGTAGACCAGACGGGTCTTGAATTTACAGCGATTCACCTGTTTTTGCCTCTAAAGTGTTGAGATTAAAGGTGTGTGCCCCCACACCTGACGCTAATTTAATTATTATTTTTGTTTTTGTTATTTTTTCGAGACAAGGTTTTTTGTAGCTTTGAAGCCTGTCCTGGAACTCCCTCTGTAGATCTGGCTGGCCTCGAACTCACAGAGGTCCACCTGTCTCTGCCTCCCAAGTGCTGGGATTAAAGGTGTGTGCCACCACCGCACAACTTAAAAATTTTTTAAAGACAGGATCTTACTGTGTAGCCCAGGTTGGCTTCCTTCTGGTTTATATGGCCGTCTTGGTACTGAGATGATAGGTTTCTGGCACCACTCACTCCTAGCTCACACTTTTCTCGTAGCATCCGTAAGCATTTGGATGTTGGGGGCTAGAGCGCTTGCTTTTGGGTGACATAGTGTCAGGGTAGAGGGGGCCTTAGTAGGAGAATCATGCACGGTGCCCCAGTTCCACATCACATTTGAGGTGGTCTCAGGAGGTGGTTCCAGCCTTTTCTGGACACAGGAGGACTTGGCATCAACATCTTATTTCTGAGAAGGAGGAAAAGTGTGGTGTGGCTTTCCAGGGGGTTCTCCCACTTTACCGTCCCTGTCTTTTCCTCAGTTCTGTCACCTCGTCGTGGAAGAGGCAGGCACCTGCCTGCGGAGGGTGATGGAAGCGTGGCCTTACTGTTGCTTGACGGAGCATCACTTGTGAGAAGCTGCCACTGTCCTGGACTCCAGATGACAGGGACCCATCAGAAAAGTCTCTCCTAGGACAGTAATTGTGGCCCCTGAAGTTGTTATTATGAACCACCAGACATGAGCCAGTATTCACCAGCAATTTGTCAGGACTAATTTTGTTTTTCTCCAATAATTGAAAATTAATGTCTTGAAGTGAAAGCAGATGTTCATGTCATCTTCTGAATTGGGATATAAAATGGGGCTCTGTGGATGTGCTCACTAATTTAACAGCCACTTTTCTCTCCTAGATAATGGGGGTGCTGGGGCTGATATCACTTAAGGGCCAGGGCCTAGCTGAGAGAGAGGAACGATGTGGGAGGCGCTCCCATGTTCCTCGCGGGTTCATTGTGGAGGGGAGGACTCATAAGTAAAAGGCTTTCCTTGGGTTGTGGAACTTCTAGGTTTATTGTTCTGGAAGTTCCTTCCTGCAAGACAGTTTGAGGCATTGTGTGGGGAACCAAGAGATGCTGCGGCCCGGGGAAGAGCCTGATTTCCTGCAGATGTGTGTGCTCTACTATTGTGTCAGCAAACCTGCTTAAGATTACAAAGTAGTGGTACATACCTTCCATCTTAGGAGGCAGAGGCAGGAGGATCTCTTTGAGTTCTAGGCCAACCTGGCTCAAATAGCAAGTTCAAGGCAGCTGGGAATCCATAGGAAAACCCTGTAGTTTAGAAGGGACACCGTGCTGGGGCAGGAGCTGCTGACTGGTCTGGTGACCAGTGTTAGGACTGAAGCATTAGCCATTTCCTCAGGGGCACATTGCAGGAGATGGATCCAAGTTAAGCCTGACTAGACCAGGACCCTAACTAGGTAGGCCAAACTCCAGCTACCTGCTAGGACCCAGACAGTACTTGCCCATCATCCAACCCGCTCTCTAGGCTGGCTCACTTGAGAGGAGAAAGGGAGAACATCTCTGTGGAATGGCTGCTTTGGATCTTAGTCTTTGAGAGTCCTGGTGTGGGCACATGGGTGTGAGTGTTGATATAGAGCCATTTGCTGGTCTCCCGTGGTGGTGGTGGGGCACTTTTTCTACCCTTGCCTTTCCTGTAATTGAGATTTGCCCTTTCCTTACTTGGACAGGGTTATGTTGTGCAGTATTGTCATTCCCGCCTTGCTCTGAGGTTTACTTTACTTCTATTGTTGCTCATAATTAAGTAAAACCTACAGCTCCTCTGACTCCTGCTGCACCCGGTTCTGCTTGCCTGAAGGCGAAGTGATTGCTGCCTGGGTTTGGCTGTGACGTGGCCAGACCTTGAGGCAGCCTGGTGGGGTGGTGGCCACAGCCAGCTTAGACCCTTGGTCCAGGTGCCCTGGGACCTTGCAGCTACCGGGATATTTCTGGTTCCTGAACAGGAGACTGAGCTTTGTCCCTAATTCCCAGGGGCTACAGGTTGGAACTTAGGGAGAGGCGAAGCAATCACCAGCTCCAAGGGCTCTCCAGGGAGAGGGTGCAGAAGAAGAGCGGGGTCCCAGAGGAGAGAGATGGAAAGAGGGGTAGGCTGTAGTCACCTGGGGTGGAGGCTGCCGAGTGCTTGCTGTGTCTCTGGGGACCTGTCCATGTTAACCTCACAGGTACTTTGTTGTCCGTTCTGGAGGGATCAGCCACCCTTGCACACACTGGGAAGGTTCAGGCCTTTGCTCTTCAACCGTTGGGTCCCTCAGTTCTGAAGGTCATGGGATGAAAAGCAGCCTTGGGTTGAAGCTCGCCTTTCCATGTTAGTCCCAGCGAACACGGATTGGCACACTTTCACTCCGCCTGCGTGTGTGTGCATTGCGTTTTAACGGTAGAGAGGTCTGGCCCCCCCCCCCCCCAGCCTAGCTGTGGTGGTCTGGTTCTGCTTCCCAGCCCCGCAGTTCGTAGTCCTCAGAGCCAGCCCTTTTGAGAGATGGCAGTATCCACCTTGCCTTATTCAGGCCAGAGACCTCGCTGAGATGTGGACACACACACCCGTGGGCATCTGGGACTCCATAGTCACTTAAACATGATCTTCACTTGGCTGTCCGGGTTGTGGGTCTGAGAACCTATGACTGAGCAAATATGTTGGTTGCTGAAGGAACACATACGAACAGGTCGACGGTGAATGGGTGTGAATAAGTGTGTGGGAAATGTGTGAATGAATTAATCAGCAGGGGCATGGACAAGGGAGAGGGTGGACTGCTGGGGGCACACACTGTCTTATGACCAGAGCTGGACTTGCTGGCATCCATACCTGAGTGAGGCAGGATCCTTCATCCTCCTTACCTCCCAGCCTCTGCTTCTGCTGAGTGAGGGCTGTGAGCCTTCTGCCTGTTGAAGCTGGGGAAGCCGGGAGTGGCTGGTGCCATTTTCTTCCTATTCTCTTTTCTCTGTAGTCACCATTTCTTATTCTGTGCACTTTAGAAATGATAGCTTAGTATGGAATTTTTATAATAATCTTAAGTAAAGCGGAGTGCTTGCTTGAGCACACGCCTCCTACTGCCCACACTGAATTGCCACAGAGCTGAAGGGGCCAGGCTGGAAATGCCTGTTTGGTTTGGGGCTAGCCAGAGCTTTACGCTCCAGTCCTACTGGGGGCCTCCAGGACCCTTCTTGTCTCCAGGGTTTGCCCCAGGAGCAGGGGTTGGAATGAGGGGTGGGGTTGAAGCTAAGAGGTGGGAGGGAGAACATGAACAGTAATGGCATGGTGTCCTGTTAGTTATCTAGAATAGAAAAGAAAGTCAGCCTGGCTTCTATGGTAGGGGTGAGGGAGGTTATAGAGCATGCTCTGAGGCCTTGGGCAGACAATGTCTTGACTGGGGTCTGTTTCCCGCCTAGAGGGGAATGGAATTAGTTGGATTCTTATTTATTTATTTATTTATTGGTTTTTCGAGACAGGGTTTCTCTGTGGTTTTGGAGCCTGTCCTGGAACTAGCTCTTGAAGACCAGGCTGGTCTCGAACTCACAGAGATCTGCCTGCCTCTGCCTCCCAAGTGCTGGGATTAAAGGTGTGCGCCACCACCTCTCGGCTAGTTGGATTCTTATTGTATGAAACCATAGCCTTGTGCGTGCTAGGCCAGTGCTGTACACTCTGAGCTACATTCCCAGCTCTTTGTGTGTGTGTGTGTGTGTGTGTGTGTGATGGTTTTGCGATGTAGCCAGCTAGCTTTGAATTTGAGATCTTCCTGCTTTAGCTTCCAGAGTGCTAGGGTTATAGGTGTTTGCCACTGCCTGCAGCCTAAGTATAGTTTTTAATTCATAAAAGCATAAAAAAGAGGGAAATGGAGGTGATTTTGGCTTTCTAATAAGGTGAACTAGGAAGATAGAGTCAGGTATTTTTTCAAGTTACCCTTTTCTGTGATGGGTTGGTAGGGACGAGTCCAGATGGACTGTTCTAGGGAATTCTGCAGTGGGCAGCTGGTCTTGTCCTGCTTTCCTGCCAGTTTGGAGGTTGAGGAGTGTAAGAGATGAGAGAAGATGGCATAGGACTTGATAGCGGTATAGTATTGTGAGATGCATATGAATCTTAGAGTTTGTGGGGATTCTTGTGCCAGCCATGTGGACACCTTAGGCCCCAGGGGCTTGGCTGAGTGCCACGGAAGCTGGTTCTCTGGGTACCTTTTTCATCGAGGGACGATGAAGGTGGAGACTGACCAGACCATACACGTGTCCATCCAGAGCCATGGCGAGGACGTGTGAGGTCAGCTCTGTACGGTCCCCACCCCATTTGCTCCTCCACGTGACCCTCGTAGCAGCTCCCTGACTTATTTCTGTTCTGGAGACGTGTATGTAAACTGTAGCACTGAAATGCCCCGTCCAAGGTCATTCAGAAGAACTAGGGATTTGAGGACAAATCTTAGCCTGCTCCAGGGCCAGAGCCAGTGACCACTAGCTTTATAATTACCTACCTTCTCCAGGGCTGCAGAAGCCCCTGGCTCTGTAGGATCAGGAGCCCTCTCTGTTTCCTCTTCTTCAATGGAATGCTGCCTTTGGGGCTGGCTGTGCTCACATCTTTAAAACCAAGTAAAAGATTTCTGCGTCTCAGGATAACTTAATTCTCTTTCTTTCCTAGTGACAGCGGTTGTCATCATCTCACTGAGACCTTTTCAGGGGCACGTTTTTACAAGACATCTGTAACATCTGCACAGGCACACAGATCGCATCTTATGCTACCCGACTACACTGTCTCTCG
This sequence comes from Chionomys nivalis, assembly GCF_950005125.1. Classification (NCBI taxonomy): domain Eukaryota; kingdom Metazoa; phylum Chordata; class Mammalia; order Rodentia; family Cricetidae; genus Chionomys; species Chionomys nivalis. Next base: position 38,001,672 of record NC_080106.1, read on the forward strand.
TTTGTTATTTTCACATCGCGGTGGGTTTCTAGTCTTCGTTGCACAATTAGTTTTTTTTCTTTAGGTACCTGAAGTAGTAACATTAGCTGGAACCAGAATTTTTGAAGATAAGGACCCAGACGATTGATGATTGATTGACTTTAAAGCTTCTTGTGACCTGAACGTAGAGCCGGTGCTGAAGACTGTTAGCTTGGAAGTTACTACCACGTTAGCATTGTAGTCTCCACATCAACAGCCAGAAGGAGTTTGCGCACAGTCTGCTGCTGGCGGATGTGTAATCATCTCCAGCGTTCTGCTACAGCGATGCAGGGAGCATCTTCACTTACAGATTTTTGTGCTCTCGTTTGAGCATTTCTTAGTCTAGATCTCTAGAGGTGGGATCGTTAGGTCTAGGAGTATTCACTTGAAAAATTGTGTAGCTGTTTCCAAACTGACTTGCAAATATTGTGCCAGCGTGTCCGTTAACTAGTGTGTGAACAGTGCGTCCACCATTAACTAGTGTGTGACCAGCACGTCCACTGTTAACTAATGTGTGACCAGCGTGTCCACCATTAACTAGCGTGTGACCAGCTTGTCCACCGTTAACTATCATGCGATCAATGCGTCCACCGTTAACTAGTGTGTGACCAGCTTGTCCACTGTTAACTAGTGTGTGACCAGCTCGTCCACCGTTAACTATCGTGTGACAAACGCGTCCACCGTTAACTAGTGTGTGAAGGCTGCTTTCTCCTCATCCTTATCCAAATGGGTTTTCTTTTCTCTCTGTTTTTGTTTTCTTTTTGCCAAGCAGACAGCCACGAACTCACATGTTGTTTTCATGTGCACTTTCTTTATTAGTGAAGTTTCTCGTGTTTATGGCCGCTACTTACAAGTGTGGGCATTGTTTTCTCTCCCTGAGTCCTTTAGTCCCCTGTCCCTCTTTTCTTTTTCCTCTTACATTCATTCTTCCTCATACATCTTGAACATCCTACCTAGGTGAGACTCAGCCTGGTTCAAAGGATGATTCATAGGGGACCAAGAGGAAAGCATGCTGGGAAAGGTCTGAAACCCTGACTGCTGCATTAGACACAGGGCAGCCAAGACAGAGAGAGGCACAGGCCTTGGGCTGCGGTGGGCTAGACAGAGGGAATTCCTTTGACGGGGAATGGGCAGAACCCAGCATTTTATTTGTGCTTTGAGGATGGGATCGCATCCCCAGGAGCAGCTAATGTCTAGAGAATGCTGTATTCAGATGAGCTGTGCTTGTCATAGGCAGGCTGCAGATGTCCTTGAGTCTGGACACTCACTTTGGTTTCTCTGTGTAGCCTTGACTGTTTTGGATCTTGCTTTGTAGACGAGGCTGGCCCTAAACCCAGAGAGCGACCTGCCTCTGACTCCTGAGTGCTGGGATTAGAGGCATGTGCCACCTCTGCCTGGCACAATAATGATTCTTAATAACGAGCCTACGTCTTGACTCCTCAGCCGAGCACCCCCTTCATGAGGATGGTCAGAAGTGCTCCAAGTGCCACAAGTCAGGTGTCCAAGGTTGTGCAGTGACTTTGAGGTGGAATTGTGCCTGGGGGAGAAGCAAGGGCATCCTGGGAACTTGCTGCTGTGCTGACCAAGGCCTGTCTTCTCCATCCTCCCTGCAAATTCTGTCCACTTAATCATGGCCAGGCTCCAGAAATGTTTGTTGAGAGCAGGGCATTGCCACAGAATGGGCTGCATGTGCCTGTGCACACGTATCTGTGTTCCGGAGGGTATGTGCACTTGTGTGTGAATGCCTGTATTTCTCAGCATGTTTCCTCTAGTGTGCCTCTCTATCTTTGTACATGTGTGCGGGAGTCAAGGTGTGCGCATGTATGTACATGCGCAGTGTGTGAGGTAGCCTCAGGTGCCAGCAGCCTGGGGAAGAGTCTGGTCACTGGTGGGCTTTGTGTGTGACTTCCCTGTAGCCATCATTCAGGTGTTCTGGAGCACTTCCTGTGTGCCCAGTGCCGTGCTTGACTGGGTCCTATCCTAAGCACAAAGAATCCTTTTTTTCTGTTTATGAAATCGTCGTTATGAGAGTGGTATAGTGTCTCCTGTGGCCAGATGCGCTTGGCAGCACTGGATTAAGCAGAGCTGTGACTTTCTTAAACCTTTAGAACTTTCTGAGCCTTTAAAAATGTTCATGTGAGAGTCTCCAGGAGAGCCCAGTGGTTTGTGAAGTCCACTTGTCCGCTTGTTGCTGGGTCGTCTCATCCCAGCTTGAGAGTTTCAAGGCTTTTAGGATCCACACACTTGCTGGCTGTTGGCATGCTCATTCATGCATCCCATGTGTTTACTGAGCATGTACTCGGTGCCAGCACTGCCACGGATACTGAGGCTCCAGCAACAGGTGCACATGCAAGTTCCCTGTAGTTGGAGGGAGGGGCTTCTTCAAGTATACCAGTTAATAATACACTTCCCTTTCAGAAAGAAAGGGTGGGGAGAAGCTGTCTGGTCAGGACCATCCTGGAGAGCAGTGTCCCGATGACTGGGGTTTCTGATGGGAGGGGACCAGAAAGGTTTCTCTTCCCCAGGGCTGGGAGAGATTGTGGGAGGTGTCTGGGTGTTCCTGAGCTCCCTCCCCACTCATCGCTAGCAACCCCACTGACTCAGTTCATTTGGGCTTTTCTGGTGGAATCCAGGCCCCAGAGAGACCCCCTGGGTGATGGATCAGCTCAACTAGGGCTGTTGCCAGCTTGGGCTTAGAAGTCTTGCCCCAGGAACCAAAGTGTCATGTCCTCTACTTCATCACAGACACACAGGTCTTTCTCAGTATATCAGCCACGGGAGGACTCAGGCCATGACCCAGCCCGGTTAGAACCGTCCAGCAGAGTGCCTTCTCTGTCTGGTCATTGCATTGTCCCCAGCACCTGGCAGTGGACTCGCATTCCAGACTTATTTGACAGATGGGGAAATGAGGCCAGGAGGCTCCTCAGTCTCCTCAGAGGCCTGGCCCAGAATCCGGCCCTTCTCCAAGCCAGGCTGTGACCCGAGGGTAGTGGTGTTGATGGGGGACGCGCCGTGGGTGGGGGACACCAGAGACTCATAGAACGAGAGGCGGGAGTTGGGCCCTCTGTGGCCTGTCTGTGGACTTGCCTCAGACGTCTGGGTCCAGGGACCTCAGGGCAGGAATGGTAAGACAGTGAGGCAGCGGTTGAAAGGGAAGAAGTCATGGATGGGTAGGGCAAGAAATGGGATGGGGAGGTTGATGGGGAAAAGGAGGGGTGGCGGTGAAGTGTGGGGGGGGGCGTTGGATGAGTGTAGGTGAAACAGGGCCGCTGCTCGGAGACGCTTTCTGCTTCACGACCTGCGAAAGCCTGGCGGCCTTGGGAACGTGGCCCTTTTGGGGTCCCCACCCTCCTGCCCGTGGAGGCGGCCCTGGGACTCCTTTGAGGCGCCGTCCTGGGAACGCGCCGGCTGCCCCCCGCACTGAGGGCTCCATGGCTGCGGCGCAGTAACTCAGGGTCTGGGCTTGGCACAAAGCAGCCGCCGCGGGGGACTGGCTGGGAAGGCGCGGGTTGCGCCGCTCGCGCGACTCCGGGTGGGCCCCGCCACTCAGCCGAACTCGGCGATCTCAGGCCTCAGAGCCTCAGGTCCAGCGGGGGCGGCGTCGCGACCCCAGCAGGGTGCCGGCCGGTGGTGGGTGGTGGGCTGAAGCCCGCGGACCAGATGTGCACCTTAGGGAGCCTTGGGGTCCTGGAGCACGGATTGGCCCCCAGCTTTGGGGCGGGGCTTAAGGAGGTCAGAGGCAGCAGCTTGGGTTGTGCACAGTAACACAATCAGTGCCTTCTATTGCTTGCTTCCTAGGGGCCAGGGCTGCTCTGAGCAGCTCACACCAATTCAAGCTTCACAGACATCTATGGGCAGGTACTGTGATCACTCTGTTTCAGAGAGGGAAGGAAGCTGAAGCACAGGGATGTAAAGTCAATTGCCTAGTATCGGGCAGCTAGGACTAGACCCTGTTTGAAGGCAAGCTTGGAGACCACAGAACTATATTGTGTCTCTGCCTAATGCCAGGAATATATAAAATAGAGACTGAACATGTGGGCATGGGGCTGCTTTATTTCTTTAATTTTCTGGATAGGGTCTCAAAAAATACTTTGAAACATTACAGGTTGGCCTAGAACTTGCGTTATAGCTGAGGGTGATCTTGAATTTCTGGTTCTCTTACCCCTACCCTCCAAATGCTGGGATTACCAACACACTAGTTTATGGTGTGCCAGAGATCCAAGCACTGACTTTGAGCATGCTAGGCAAGCCCTTCCTAATGAACTACATCCTCGGCCTTGAATACATCTGTGCAAGAAATGACAGGCAGAAGACCAGCAGACAGACCAAAGTCACCTAGTTTGCTCAGTCAGCGGACGGCTCGTACTGCCCGAGCTGCAGGGCCATTCAGAGGCACCCTGGACCTGCCTTCAGGGAGCTGACAGTGGACTTTGGAATGAGATAGACAGAGTACACAGTTCTGCCAGTGGCTGCTTCTCACTGGGAACTTATGCTGCTTATCTGACTTCGGGTCCTGGGAGGACATTACAGAGTCGATGATGGGATAGCTGACCTCGGCAGATGGGAGGGAACCACAGAGCAAAGTAGCCAGTCCTCTTTGTCTTTGACCCCAGGGCTGCTTCTCTTTGCTTGGGCCCAGCCCTGCTGTGGATAGAAGAAAAAGTCACTGTCTTCACCCATGAGAATATGGTGGAAGAAAGTCTGTGGGAATGTGGGGTGTGTGTGACTGGAAGAATGGGGACGGGTCTGGATGGCTTTCTTTGAGGCTAGAGCACAGCACATGGAAGAGGTAATACAGAACAGTTTTGGAGACTGCTGGGTATGGGATAGCATTGCTGGGGTAGAATGCTGGTGTGTGCACACAGTACAAAGCATGGCCCGTTCTGGGGAGTCCCCAAGATGGCTGCCTGGGCTTTGATCTTTACATTTGTTTATTTTGTGTGATGTGTATGTGTGGGTGTGCACGTTTGAGCCTATGTGTATAGGTCAGATGACGGCTTGCAGGAGACTGTTCTCTCCTTTCACTACGTAGGTTCCAGGGATTTAACTCAGGTCACCAGACTTGATGTCAGGCTTTCTTAACAGTAAGCCTTCTGGCTATTCCTTGGGCCTTGATTTCACCTATTAATTTATTTTTTTGTTTGTTTTTTTGGGACAGGGTTTCTCTGTGTAACCCTGACTGTCTTAGAACTAGCTCTGTAGACTGAGCTGGGCTTGAACTCACAGAGGTCCGCCTGTTTCTGCCTCTTGAGTGCTGGGATGAAAGGCGTGCACCACCAGTGTTTGGCTGGGCCTTTGATTTTTAAAAGGCCTCTTTTAAAAATTTTTATTTTTCTTTCCTTAATATTGAACCCAAGGATTTATACATGCTAGGCAAGCACTCTACCAAGTTATGGCTCCCACTCTTTATTATCTTTATTTAGTTCTTAAATCTGTTTATTTTCTGTGTCTGGGTGTTTTGTTTGCATGTATGTCTGAGCTCCACATATATGCTTGGTCCTTGTGGAGGTCAGAGGACAGCCTCGGATCCTCTGGAACTGAAGTTACAGGCAATTGTGAGATGCCATGTGGGTGCTGGGATTTGAACCCAGGTCCTTTAGAAGAGCAGCCAATGTTCTTGATCACTGGGCCATCTCTCCAACCCCTGTGATGTCTATTCTGAAATGAACCTTGGTCATCCTTTAGCTTTCGGATACGCAGCCACCCCTGATTAACGGTATAAATGTGTACCCCTATACCCAGCTTGTAAAGGACACAGGTTTATACAGCCTCTGTGAATTGTGTAGTTTTAGAGGTTCACATGGTCCCTCTGTATACCCAGGGAGATAATCTGGGCACGGTCCCTCCTGCTATGCCAAGTGAGAAAGGGGGTCCACAGAAAGTACAAACCTTCTAAGCCTGGGAGTATCAGGGCTGCTGTGAGTTGGGCTGTTTATCTCTGAGTTTCCATACCAATGAATAGGCAGGATCTTGCTGGGGTCTAAGACCTCATGCCCACTGTTAGGGCTGGGGATGGAAGGGAGATACTGACACCCCAGCATTGCTACTAGTCCCTGAGTGCCTAGCCAGGCTGAGCTGCTCCCATCCCCCATGCTGGATGCATGAGAAGCCAGCTGCCTGCATGTGTCCACTGTGTCCACAGTTCAGTCTGTCTGCAGGTCTCACGGGGCCTTATTCTGAATGTCCTGTCCTCCTCACTGGCTCTAAGTACTGGCTCTTCACGTTCTTTAGGGGGGAATGTGGAGGCCTGTCCTGGGTTTCCTGAATTCATTTCCCACTTGGAAGTGCTGGGTGAGGCAGAACCTGTCCCCACCTCCCTGTGTTTCTTGTCTTGATTTATTTTCCTTGGTGAGTCCACCTGAAAGGTTTGGCCCGTGCGTAAGGGGCAACAGCTGCGGCAGGATGTTCATCAGTGCTTTTTGAGGCCTCCTGTGCAGCTGCAGGACGATTGCTTCCTAAGCTTCTGAATCCCCTCAGTGGCCCTGTGAGGTTGGTACCAACCAGCTTACTTGGCTGCAGGCGATAGAGTTTTGGGGAGCAGCCTAATGGTTGAGGTTATGGTGGCTAGATGCTGTGGAGGCAGTCACTCCTGGGCTGCCTTCTGCATACATGGTGAGCCAGTGTCCACCCAGCTTCTTCCCAGGAGGTGCTGGCCCTCTAGGAGACAGTAAAATGTCCTGGACTCTGAGCTGATGGCACTGTGTCCCCCCCCGTCGTCCCCCCCCCCCCGAGGAAGGAGGTCAGCTTCATCCCTTCCCTGCTCCTGGGTTGGGCCCACTGCTAAGACTTCAGTTGGGAAGAAGCAGCCTGGACAGGTTCGCGAAGGGAAGGCTAACCAGGGCGTCCCACCCTGACATTTGAGAGGTTGACGGACCAGGCTGTACTTGCTTTGTGGTGTCATGAGCAACCTGGCAATACCCGAGGCCAGCTCTTCTGTTCTGCCAAGTTAGAATTTGTACACTTAGGGGTTTCTGATAGGAGCCCTCCTTTCTCCGGTGACTTCTCCCACCCACCCCTCCTTCCAGGCTTTGGGAATCCTTCTGGATCATCAGGAATCTTAGATGTGATTATTTGGGGGGGGGTAGGGTGAGTGACTTTGCTGGGGGATACAAAGTGTGGTGTCTGCTTGAACGGCTGCCCAGGGCCCTGGACTGGCCTGTGAGCCTACATCATGTTTCCTTCTACCCCTCCCCCATCCCATGGGTGTATGTCCCTATGAGGAGCCTGTTAGGTCAGGTTGCTCTAAGTCTTTGTCCCCTTGACCTCCCTCCCTCATCCCCCACAAAAGCCTGGAGCTCTAGGTCCACTCCTATGCCAGGACACTGGACCCCTCTACATTCTCTGCCTTCCACCCCCTCCTTGCTTGGCTTCCTGGAACCCAGGCACCCTGGAGGTTTCTGGACCATATCGAATTGCCTGGGTGGATGGATGCTTCCTCTTTTTTTTTTTTTTTTGTCACGAGGATTGGAGAAGCTTCTAGAGAGACTAGTGACTGAGCTGGGACCAGTCATGGGTGGAGGCCTACCACCAGCTGGTGTCTCCCTGGATCAAACCGTGTCCCCCTAGTCCTTCCCCTGAGAGCCCTGGGACCTGGCTGCTCCTCTTGGGTGGGGATCGGCTTGGGCGGCATTTCCTGCCTCCCTCCCTTTCCTTTTTCACCAGACTCCCCAAGGATGCCTCTTGGGGGATAGGGGCCCACTCCAATCTTTCTCACTGGTGAGTAGTGGCTGACTTGGCCTGGCCTAGCCACAGCCCTGCTGAACTAGGGCCCAGCATGGGCTGGGCTACACTTTTGCTCCCCACCCCAAGATCCCACCTCCTGGCTGTACAGCTGGGCCCCAGCTGGGCACACCTCCTGGTCTGAGCCAACCGGCTGCTCCGTATGGACTGAAGGGTGGGCTCTAGGAGAGGCAAAAAAAGACTGGGAAAGGAGCCTGCAAGGCCAAGGGGTGGGGTAAAGGGAAGGACCAACCTGGGCAGGAGCCCGAATTAAGACCTCCCCGCCCCCCTCCCCGTTAATTCTGAGGCGATTTTTGACAACCCTCAAGTCTTCTGCAGTCGTTCAGCCGCTCTGCCTGGCCCCCCAAGGCCCACTGCACACATGGTTTTGCTTTTCCAGGCATCCTCCCCTGGTTCCCTCCCCCTGGGTGCCTTCACGAGCTCTTCGGCCCCCTCCCCCAGCCCTCCTGGGCCCCCTCCTTCCTCCTTGACCCACTTTAGTCCCCTGTTGCTGGGGGAGGGGAATGCGCAGCCGGCGGCTCTGATCCTGGCTGCCTCCCCCAGCATCCCTTGGGGCGGGCTCTGGATGGAGCCAGCAGGCTGAGCCGGCCTGGCCCCAGGGACTGGCACACGGCGAGCTCCGTGTGGCAGCCTCCCTGCCCCCTCCTTGGACAGACAGTTCTGGACAGCTGCCCCTGCCCGGGCCCCTGGGAGGCCCTGCCAGGACACGGCTCTGGTTTCCCCCAGCCCCTGGGAGCAGTGGCTACAGAGGTCCCTCCCACCACTGCCTCCTTGCGGAGCACTTCCGGGAGGAGCCACAGGGCAGGGCAGTACCAGCTTAGTTTCCATCCCCCCCCCAATCTCTATTGGAAAACCTGGAGTTGAGGTTGTCTTATGTGTGCGATTAACCTGTGTGATCTGGGAAACTCCGTCAGCCCCCTGTGGGCATCTTGTGTATAGTGAGGAAGTTAGACCACATAGCTAACCTTGACTGAGCAGAATCACTTCCCAAGGATTGTGCACAGTGTCCAGTCGCAGCTTTGGGAGCATGGTTTCTTACTCTCTGTTTTAAAGGGGAGGCCATGCTATAGGGGTTTATGCCCCTGTACTAGACTGAGATATCTTTCTTCACCGCTCACATTCTGTGGTCCATATTGACACCTGGGCTATTGACTCCTGAACTGCCGTGGCGTGACCCTCTGAGGATGTGGCTTCCTGCACCTTTGGGACCCTTCCTAATGCCTTGACTAGCTGCAAAAAGCCTGCCTCTTTGCTCTGAGATAGGTGGTGGCAAAGGCCAAGTACTAGCCTGCCAGGCTGGGACTCCTTATATTGAGGCATTTCCTTGAGGTCTGCCGTCTGACCCCAGCCTGGTGACCCCCGCTGGTGAACACAACCTGGGGATTCTAGCCTGGTGGTCCCCTGGTGAGCACAACCTGGGGATGCGGCAGATCCTGGGGTCTGCTTTCAATAGCAGGCCTGGGTAGGAGCAGCCAGGAATTTCCTGTGCCCTGCCCATGAGCCTCCTGCACATTGTCCCCTCCACCCTTCCTACCACCCCACTCAAATACAAGTGTGAATAGGTGGGAGGTCCTGAGGGGCTGTGGATATTTGTGAGGGTGCCCCCTCCCCCTCAATCTGCCCTGCTTTTTTTTTTTTTTTCCTGGAGCCTTGACATCTTCCTTCCTCTGGGAACCTTTTCATTTTGCCATCATTGTCTTGCTGAATAAAGGAGGATTGGGAGGTGGGAAGGGGCTCTGGGAGTGAAGTCAGGCCATCTTTTCTTATTTGCCTAATTTCCTCACTCAAATGTGTCTTGTGATTAAACATTTTCTTAGCATGCTTGGTCAGGGCCAGGCTGGGGTTCTTTTCATAAACATTGGCAAGTGAGTTTAACAGCCCTGTTTGTATTAGCTGGAGGTTTCATTTGCATAGTGATTGTTCTTATGAAACAGAATAATCACTCGCAGTTTATGAAACTGTATAAATACCTGGGTCCGCATCCTTGGTGCATGCGCAGGCCTTCCTTCCCACATGTAAATGTATCCTGTTTGGAGATGAAGTTCAGACTCCTGGAAAAAAACGGTGGTGCTCCGGGTTTCTCGGAGGAGCTCAGGTCTGTTTCCCTGGCTGGAGTCCTGGGGTTGCTGATGGGCCGAGGTTGTGGTGCTGACGTGGTCTAGTGACTAGGTCGGTGGTACCAGGTACCCGGTACTCCAGTGCGATTGATCCAGGCCAGGCGGGAGGTGCGCATCTGAGCCCCCTCCTCCGGGTGGTGCTTCCCGACTTTCTTTCAGAGTTCTCGGAATGACCTCACTCTATGGCCAGGTTATAGTTGAACTTGTAGTCCTTTATCCTCAGCCTCTTGAGTGCTTGGATTGTGGATTTGCACCACCCAGCCTGCCTTCCCATCTTTCAGATGAAGGCTGCACACTGCAGGCCTGAGGATGAGTGTTGCCCTTGGATTTTTTTTTCCTTTTTTTTTTTTCCTTTTTTTTTTTTCCTTTTTTTTTTTTTCCTTTTTTTTTTTTTTTTTTTTTTTTGGTTTTTCGAGACAGGGTTTCTCTGTGGTTTTGGAGCCTGTCCTGGAACTAGCTCTTGTAGACCAGGCTGGACTTGAACTCACAGAGATTCGCCTGCCTCTGCCTCCCGAGTGCTGGGATTAAAGGCATGCGCCACCAACGCCCGGCTTTTTTTTCCTTTTTTTGATAGGTGCATATCGACCACTCTGCTCACGGATATGTTATGATTGACTTGCGCTGTCTTTTTCACTTTCCTTTTGAAAAAAATTAAGATTTATTTATTTATGTGTGTGAGTATTTTGCCTACATGTATGCTTGTGTATCATGTGTGTGCCTAGTGCCCATAGAATCCAGAAGAGCGTGTTGGCTACCCTGGAACTGGAGTTATGGATGACTGTGAACCATCATGTGGGATCTGGGACTCGAACCCTATCCTGTACACGAGAACAAGTGCTTTACACCATGAGCCGTTTCTCCAGCTCCTGTGCTGGTTTAGAAAGAAACCAGTATGGGAAAAGCTGGAAATATCACAGCAAAATTCATATTCTGGCTTCCTTTTCTAGTGCCTAATGGATGGACCTGGGACCATGAGGCCCACATTCCTACCTGACAAGACTCCTGGCTTGTGGAGGGGGCCGTTTCTTCATGTGGGCACGAATGTCTGCGGACTGCAGTCTCCTGCCCAAGCAATGGAGTTTTTTTCCTCTGGAAGTTTCTTGTGGAACTTGGGACTTTTGGGGGGCTTTTTAAATCTATCATCTATCTATCTATCTATCTATCTATCTATCTATCTATCTATCTATCTATCTATCTATCTATCATCTATCTATCTATCTATCTATCATCTATCTATCCATCTATCATCTATCAATCATATTTATCATATCTATCTATCTATCAATCATCTATCTATCTATCATCTATCTATCCATCTATCATCTGTCAATCATATTTATCAATCATCTATCTATCTATCTATCTATCTATCATCTATCTATCCAACTATCATCTATCTATCAATCATATTTATCATATCTATCAATCATCTATCTATCTATCATCAATCATCTATCTATCTATCTATCTATCTATCTATCTATCTATCTATCTATGTGTGCACATGCATGTGTGTGCACATGTGTGTACATTCCACACACTCCACGGTGAACCTGTGGAGACCAGAAGACTGTAGGAATCAGTTTTCTCTTCCCACTACATAGGCTCCTGGGATTGAACCCAGGGCAGCAGGTGTGGTGACAAGTACCTTCCTACACTGTGTCATTTCACGTCTGCTTTTGCCTTTGGAGGCTGAATCCTTTGCTTGTCCTTCAGGCTCCCGTCCTCTTGGCTCTGCCCCAATGACTGTGGGCTTAGGGTCCCCCTGAACACAGAATTAGTGCATGGAAGGAAGGAGATCTGGAGAAAAAGACACTTTGAGAGGTCATAGCCTCATTCCTCATGGCTTTCCCCTTTCTAGAACATTCTTGGTCTTTTCCTTAGTGGCTCGTTTCATAATCTCAGTCTGTGCTTTGTACTCAAGCAGTATAATCTGGGTGGGTCAGCTGGCTTAGCTGGGGTGACATTTTAACTAGTTCTGAAGAAACTTGAAATCTGCTTGTGCTGAGTGGACCCAGAATAGTGCCATCTTCTTAAGGAATGGCTTGACAAGGAGGGAAGCTAGAGGAGCATCCCGAGCCCTTGGATCCTAGAGGAAGCAGTGAAACAGCCCCACTCACCACCCTGCACCCCTGATGCGTGGAGGGCTCTGACATCACCCTACTGAAGGGGAAGTAGCTCCCATAGTCTCTGGTGAATGTTGTTATTTGCTGCAGACAGCCCCGATCGGAGATCTGCTTCGCCTGGGCTATGTGTTCTTTCTCCTGCGGTGTGCTGCAATCCTCCCAGCAGCTCTGAGTGTATTCTCCTGATAGAGTGATGGGTGATGACACCGAGGCTCCAGGGCCTAAGATCACGGAACTGGCAAATGGACAGAGGTGTTAGGATTGGAACCCAGGTTTCCTGGCTCTGGAGCGTGCCCTCTCAACCCTTGTTCCATGTTTTCCATTTCTCCAGCTTCCAGGAATGTAAAATGTGAAACCAGCAGAGAAGGTTCCATTATGAGCTCTTACCTCTCCCTTTGGGCGGGAGCCTGGAGTCAAGCCCTTTTTAAGGTGCTAAGCTGAAGTCTCTTCTCCACCCCACCTTGATGACCAGTGCTCTGCTCTGGATGAGATTTCTCCCAACATCCAAGGGCTCTGAAGTTCAGAGAACCTGAAAAGATCCTCTGGAGAGGGGACAGGGCAAGCTGCTGGAGGAACTGGCTGACAGACAGGGTGGGACCATTCAGGCAGGGTGCTGTAGGCAGCAAGGCTAGTAACTCCGACTCAGAACAGCCCAAGAATAAGGGGCTGTTGGAGATAATGGGAGGAGGGACCTGGAGGAGCGCACGGTGGGGGTGCTGTACTTAGTACTAGGCCTAGACACAGGTGGTTTTCATGGTTACGCTTGCTTTGTTCTGCTCACCTCTGGCCCCTGTTCTCCGATTTGTCTCCTTGTGGAATGTCTGATGTTGTACTAGAGACCACACCCCACATGTTTGTGTCCCAGACCAGGGGAGAGAAATTCCCTGACAAAGGTGTATCTTTAGAAGATGAGGGTTGTCTCTTCTAAGTGATCCCACAGTCCTTCCTTTGTGTCTTACTGATGAGGATGATGTCTCCTGATATCCTGTCCAGCCACAGGCCAGGCGATGGGGCATCACTCTTTGGAGTTAGTGGCCTCTGAGCACATCTAAGAAAAATCTTTGTTAGGTCAGCAAGAAAGAAGGAGATAGGAAGGCTGTGGGTGAGAAGGTTCCAGAAGGACTATAAATGTTTTTGCCTTTCTGCATGTAAGGTTCTAAAATGCCATCTCCATTCCCTGTGCTCAGCTCCAACCCCACCCCAATCTTCCCCTCTGTGCATCTTTCCCTCAGCAGGGACACACTTTCTTTTTTCCTAGGCTGGTAGACCCCTTCACGGCGTTTTGGAGTAAGAGCCCTGTGTGCAGGTTCAAGGTCACTCAGCAATCCCGGCCTCCTGGCTTGCCTGGACATGGCAGGGCCACTGCCATCCATCTCTCGCTCACTTTCCTTAATGCCAGCCGAGCTATTCTCCGCAGAATTGATTTGTTTTACTTGCTTGCGGTTCCTTCCTTGCCGGACTCTTAGCTCCATCTGGATCGAGTCCCTGGGCTTCAGAAGACTGCCCAGAAGGGAGAAAGAAAGACCCAGAAGTGCCTGGCTCATCTCATGTCATGGCATTTTCAAATCTTCTCTGAGCCTGCATTTACCAGACCCTCCTCTGTGCCTCATCTGCTGGGTCCTGATCCCCTGGGCCCCAGGCTTCTTTTGTTCTTTGTTCTGTGAGGAAAAGGAATCCCCAGGAGCCTCTGGACTCCTCGGCTCTTTACAGTGACAGAGGTAGGGCTTCCCCAGGGGCCAGTGGGGAAAGCCTACCCTCAGGGCACGCAGTGCTGAGAGACGGGAACTCTGAGGATGTTTGGTTGGCAGGTCCGTGGCTGACACCTGTGGGCAGCTCTGATGAACTGGTCTCAGGATCTCACCCTTGCCCACATTGGCTGGGTCACCTTGCCCCAGGACAGCTCCTTCCACAGTGTTACCAGCCCTCCCTGCCCCAGGAAAGCCGCTTGGTCCTCTGCGGCAGAGTAGTGAGGCTGGCCCAGGAGCCAGCAGGATTTTCTAGACAGCACAGAGGTGATGGGAACAACTGAGACCTCTTTGTCCAAGACAGGTCATCTGGTAGCTGCCAGGAATTCCTAGCGGGAACTATCAACTGCTCACCGTAGGAAGCTGAAGTGGGGTTTGGGCACACCCACAGGATGTGGACGCAACCACCTTATTGAAACTTGGGAGGGGTGGAAGAAATGGCCACGGGAGTGAGAGGAGCATAGGTGGATGGCAGAGAGGGATCTAGGTCAGCCTAGGAAGCACAGAGGGGAAGGGCCTTGAAGGCAGCTGTCCTGCTACAAAGCCCTCACCATTTGTGTCCTCAGGCTGCTCGCATCTCTGCTCAGTTTAGCAAAGAGGGGTTCTCCATGGGCATAGAAAAGGGCTCCCCTGGCCTCTAGGCTTCTCCATGGCTGACTGGGGCCAGATAAGGGCCGTTTTGTGTATTCCTAGGGCCACTCCAGTGCCTACCCAGGGCCCTTTTGGGAATGCGTTGGCTGCAGTGTTAGCACAATGAGCCAGAGGCTTGGTGGTGGGGTTTCAGGCTCTGTCCCCCAAGGTGGAACTGTTGGAGCTGGCAGAGGCTTCCTCCACCCGCTGGCCCTTCCAGGGCCTTGCTTATGTTGCCTTTCTTTTCAGTGGGAAGTGTCGATGTGAATAATTACATATATTTCCACAAACTCGAACTATGCTTTATTTAAACTTTTATAAACATGTGTGTGTAATTCTAATTAACTACTCACATAAAGCCATCAGAAGGTTAGGTGGGGAAATGCTCATTTGCCAGACTGGTGCCTAAAAAGCCAAGGAAAATATTGTGTTCTTGCAACAAATGGTCTATTCACGTAGGTGGTTACCAAGATCAACAGTAGGTATTTGAGATTCTGAGCGGCGATGGCTGAGCCTCGTGTGAGAGGGTCTGTAGGGGATGTATTCTGCACGTATTTCTCTTAGCAGTTGAGACGAACACTTCTGAAGAAGTGTGCGAGATTCTTGGGGTTGGACTGGTGAAGGGGAGGAAGGATTTAAAGTTGACTTGTGTCTGTCTGTCCAGTACTGTGTGAACCAGGCTTATGTGCCTTGGGGAAAGATGTCTCAGGTTCCTGGGACCACAGTTGTAGTTAGGGCTGGAGCACAAGAAGCAAGATAAGGGATGCTAAGCACAGGGTGTTGTGATAGCAGAAAACTGATAAGCTGAGGAGGACAAGTGTTGGAGGCTGGGTGACAGGTGGCCACACTGTAAGGAGTTGATAAGAGAAGTGATTGATCAGGTCACACAGCCTCTGGGAAGCAGGACATGTTGCTCGTGCCCACCCCCGGAATGAAAAAGACTTTGAAATGTTGGTGTGAATCTGGGCACAGTGGCAGTGCTTAATATAGTTCCAGCTTCTTGGAGAACCGAGGCAGGAGGATAGTTTGAGTTTAGGAGTACAAGGCTAGCCTGGGCCATATAGTGTTTCTTTCTTTTTTTTTTTCTTTTCTAAATATTTATTTATTTATTTATTATGTATACAATATTCTGTCTGTGTATATGCCTGCAAGCCAGAAGAGGGCACCAGACCTCATTACAGATGGTTGTGAGCCACCATGTGGTTGCTGGGAACTGAACTCAGGACCTTTGCAAGAGCAGGCAATGCTCTTAACCACTGAGCCATCTCTCCAGCCCCAAGAGCCTGTTTCTTTAAAAAAAAAAAAAAAAAAAGAAAAAAAAAGGTTTCTATATTTGCTCAGTTGCAGATGGGAACAAACACACAAATATAAATAAAAACACCTCTCTCCCTCGGGAAGGAAACTGTTATCTTATCCTTGGGGCCCTCCTATTGGGCATCTTCATTTCTCATTATCCTCATTTTTTTTCTGTACTGTTTTCTCAAAGATCTTAGAAGAGTGGAGCGTGTGGCACAGGCCAGTAGTCCTCGTCCTGAAAGGACCAAGGCTGGAGGATGAGAGTTTAAGGTCAGCCTGAGCTATATAGTGAGACTCTGTCTGTCTGAATAAACAAGCAAGCAAATAAACAAATAAAGTCAACTCCAAAAAGCCAAAAGTTCCTAGAGAAGTACAGCTAGCCTTCTACTTGAAAGCCCCAGATGTCTACTCTTGGGTGGAGACCAAGGAGGTTTTGTTATGTCCTGAAGATGCTTGAGGTTGGAGTCCAGGTACCTTTGGTACAGTGTTTCCAGCTAAAGCAGCTGTGGAGAGACAAGTGCCCGTGGGCCGATGGCCATGTATAGACAGCATGGCCATCTTTGACATCCCTGACCCCATACTTAGACACCCCTGTTCAAGTCTTTTGTCGCTGTCCCTGAGAGGCAATGTGGTTGCTACCATTAGTCTTACAGACAAGAATCTGAGTGCTGGGAGGATAATGACCTCCTCCAAATCAAACAGGTTACTAGGGACTCACTCCCGTGTCATTGAGACCTCAGCACCTCAGTCCTAGCGCTTGGCAGAACGCATGTAGAACCTGGCCTTGTTTCTCCTGAATAGTTCTTGTGTGGGCTCTGTTGCTGTATCTCCCTGGACCGTTTTGGGAGTTTACCCTGTGATATGCTTTCAGCAAAGCTACCTCGAAAGGTCCCCTTGGGTCCTTCGGGCTGACCAAAGAGGGGTGCTATAATAGACAGGAGTGCAGCCCAGTCTGTGGCATGGGGCAGCCCTTTTTAATAAGGAGTAGGGTCCCCCTCCCCCTTCAGTTAACAAGTTTCTGTGAAACCCTGAGAGCCAATAGGAAAGGGCCATCCAGAACCACCTGTGTCTTCTGGGGGGGGGGTCTGGTGAGATTGGGTCTGAGGTGAGGGTCTGTGGCAAGCTGCTTCATTGATTCCCTCCCTCACTCATTCATACCGAGGTGTGAGTTTCCAGCAAGGAGAGTCCCTCGGTCTCCAGTTTCCGGAGGCGCCCTGTACAGTCTAGATTCCAATTAGCTTAATTGCTTCATATTAGACTTCTTAGAAATGATTTTTTTTTTCTGCTGATGGCTGAGGTTCCAGGAATCCTTCTCTCTGCTGTCTTCCTTCCTGACTCTCCGCATGCATGTCTCTTTCAACTCTGGTTCTTCAGTTCTAGCCTGCACCTCAGTCTCCCTGGTCCTGGCGCTGTTGAATCCGTTTACCTCTAAGTGACCAAAGTGGAGAAACAGTCGACGATTTATGTGCGTCTTACACAGTGTATGTGTAAAAAGACACACATGTTTTGAGACACGGAATTCCTTTCGAGGGTGTGTTTCAGCAAAGGAACTGGATATAAAATCCACCCTGAGTTCTGACCCTGCTCCTTTTCCTTTCCCCATCAACACCAGGTTTTTTAAAAAGTACTTTTCGGCAACCCGAGGAAACGGGGACATCCTGACTGACTGACAGGATGTTGGAACAGCATTCTTGCTGTTAAGTGATCAGAATTTCAGCCAAGGGAGTATAATGAAATCCACATAAAAATTTATTTACCTAATGAAAATCCTAGAGTAATGCATAAGTGGTTCTCTGATAATAAAATGCAAATCTCAGACTATAACCAGGAGGACAATAATCTTCATTAAACGTATTGTCTAGAGGAAGCCCACGACATCCACTTAACAGTGATTTGATTTGTTTAGTAATTTCCAAGTAATATTTAAACTTTATTTCGAGCCTTAAGAACCGTCCAGGAGTTTCTTTCCTGTCACTGAGGAGGGTAGCTGTATTTGGGCTGGGGGTCTACCAACTGATCCCAGGGCCTCTGTTCTGGGACACCCTGAACTATGCCCTTGACCAGGCAGCTTGACATCTGGTGGGGAAATGGGGTCCCAGAAGAGAAAACAAAAGGGTCGGATTTCCTCTCTGGGGGAGGTCTAGGGAAGCTCTGTAGGGACCTAGGATGGGAGTCCTGGAATGGCTCCAGAAGGGAAGTGCCTTGCCCTGGTTTATGCCCTGGTCTGGGTGTAGCCCAGGCATCCAGCACTCTGTTTGTTACCCCCGTTTTCCTGAACCGCTACATCCCTGGAGGGCTGTGTAGAATCTTTGTTATCCCCTTGGCCCCTGAGCATCCAGCTGCTAGTCGTCATCTTGAATGTAGTGCTTGGAAGTTAGAAGCAGGTTGGGAGAACCGTGGGTCCCTGGGTTCCAAACCTGGCTCTTCCACTCGTTAGCGGAGGAGCAGTGAGATGTGTCCACCAGCTCTGTGAGCCTCACTCTAGTCTGGCATCCCCGTGGCCCCGTCTGCTGGGGGCCCAGGCAGTTTGTGACTTCAGGATTGTAGCTGTTTGTGGTCTAGAAGTTTCTGACCTTTACAGCATGGTGGAGAAGAATCTGAACTTGGGATTTTTCTGCCCAAGTTTGAAACTGATGAATTTCAGGCCTGGACAAGCAAATTTACCTTTTTAATTTTACCTTGTTTTTAGTACTGAGGATAGGGCCTCATATTTACCAGACAAGTGTTCTATCATAGAGATACATCTTCTGCTCCATAGTTGGTTTTTTTTTTTTTTTTTTTTAATTTTTGAGACAGAATCTTACTAATTTGTTAGGCTGGTCTTGAACTTGTGATCTTCTTGCCTCAACCTTCAGTCCTAGTGAACCTGTTGGATTTTTTTGTTTGTTTGTTTTGTTTTTTGAGACAGGGTTTGTCAATATAACAGCCCTGGCTGTCCTGGAACTCGCTCTGTAGTTCAGACTGGCTCGAACTCAAAGAGACCTTCCTGCCTCTGCCTCCCGAGTGCTGAGATTAGAAGTGTACGCCACCACTGCCTGCCTTGAACCTTTGGATTTTTAATCTTTCAGCGTTCATAAAGTCTCCAATAAATTAGTAGATAAAAGCTGCTGTGTGTGCAGGAAGTGCATTTGGGTGAATACACACATTCCATGTGTTTGCATATATGTGAAACTCTTTTTTTCAAACATGAACAGCTTGCACATAACCCTCCTCTCTGTCTTCACCGTCCCCTCTTTTCCTTTTTAATCATAACAAGTCACAACCACAGAGTGTATTGAGATGTTAGGTCTCCTGTACTCTCCCTTAGGAACCCCCTACTCTGATGGCCAAACAGAGCAGTGGTAAGACACAAGCCTTGTTCCAGAACAGGGATCAGAGTCCTGTCATGAGTGTTACAGCTGCCTCAGTTTCCTTGCGTGGAATGCAGGCTGAACCCCTATACTTTGTTCTTTCTGTGCCGGAGATTAAACAGGATACTGTGTGTAAAGGAGTTAGCACAGTGTCTGGGCCTGTCTCAGCCCTTGATGAGCTGGGGCGGCTTTGTCGCTGCAGAGAAAGGGCCATGCAGAACAGAGGCCGCTGAAACCGAGAAGGGAGGCTTGTATCCGCTGGGGATGCCAGCACTGGCAGGCCGGCCAGCCTCCTGTGCTTCCATAAAGATTGGCTCGGGTTACTCCTGGTTCGCTAGTAACCCGGCTCAGAGCTGGGAGCCTCTTAAGCTCAAGGTCGATCCCAGGGTTCCTGTCCCCAACCTGGTCTTTCGTCTTGCCCAGAGTCATTAGTCACTAGGATGTCCTGACTGAGAGAGTAGAGATGACTCAGGGCCCCCTGGGCCACACCCAGAGCCAGGCCTGGCTGCTGGAGGGTCTGCAGAATCAGCCAGGCGAGCATGTACAGAAGCATTTTGGTCTTGGCTTCAGTTGATTCCTAGCCAAACAAATCATTTCACCACTGTGAGCCTCGGTGTTTCGATCTGTTCAGTGGGTGTTTCAGTGTCTCTCTGTGAGATGGAGTAGGTTACCAGCTTGCTGCATGCAGCCCTGTCACCTGTCACAATATTCTATCCAGTGAAGTTTTCTGGAGGACGGTTTATCTTGGATTACAAGAAAGAGCAGGCCTGAGGGCTGGGCGAGGGAATCAGGGAGATGTGAAGTGCTGGAAAGCCCAGTTCTCGCCAAGGACACCTGGGGCTGACCCCTGGGGGCCTCACAGTGGGCTGTGCCTTCTCAGGAAGAAGGATAAAGGAGCTCCATCCTTTCTGGCCTTGACTAATCTTCAGAATTTCCTGCAACTGGACGGGATGCAGCCCAGGGTTAGAGTGCTTGCCTAGCATCAAAAACAGAGTTGGTCATCGGCACTAGGGGAAAAACAAAGATCCCAGTGGAAGTGATGTAGGCAAGTGAGCCGCCCCTTAGGTAATCTACCTGTAATCTCAGAGCAGCCTTCGGAGCTGGAAGCTGTCCTCAATCTGCAGCCCCTCCACCCCGGAGTTTCTGCCCATGCTCCTGTGAGGAGCCAACCAATCCCTGAGTATCCCTTCTTTCCACTTCCTGGTTTCTGCAACTCTGCCGTACAGTAGGAGATAACCCAGGCATGGGGGGTGGCAGTGGTGGTGATGGTGGTAGTGGTACGGACAAACCCAGTGAGACCTGGATTGTCCTCCGAGGTCCTTTGTGGGTGTGCGTTACAAAACCCTTGGTCTGAGTTCATCCTCCAATGCTGTAGAGGGATTGGGCTGTTGGGGTTTGCAGTAAAGACCCCAAGACGTGTGGCATCAGTGTAGCTTCCTTCCCTGGACCCACAAAAGGCCTGAGTGACAGACAGCCCACCCAGGTCCTTCACACCTAGAACCAGGCTAGGGGGAGGAAGAGAGGAGCTACCGGGCCAGAGGAGGGGGCTGCCAGCCAGGGACAAAGGCGGCGACAGAGAAACAAAGAGACAAACAAGTCTCACATTCTAACCTGTGATTTAAAGAAGCGCAGCTCTGACTTCATGTGATTAAACAAACAAACAAGCAAACAGGCCCCTTGGCAGTACAAAGCTCACCTCAAGCCCAGGTGTGGCCGCTGTCCTGAGCGACTCCTGGGCAGGAAGCCTCCTCACCCAGGCATGGAGGCAGTTGGAATCAGAGGCTGTCATTTGCTGCCAAATTTGGGAGCAAACATTTTTCTTTCTGGATTTAAATAATTGCATTGCATCCTCAGCTCTGGTTCTCTTCTGAAGCCAGCCCCAAATGACATTTGGCAGGCTAACCATGGTCTCCGCCCCGTGGGATTTTTTTCAGGGTATTTTCCTCAAAGTCTTGAGTAGCTGGCTTTTAAACCAGTTCATTTCTCTCTCTTTTCTTTTTTTTTCCTTTTTTTTTCTTTTTGGTTCAGGTCTCAAATTTTATTAAATTTAAATTTTATTCCATTTTAGGCTATAAAATCTCCTAAAGTGGCCTTGAAAATGAACAGGTTTTGGCATGCTGGAAATAGGTTACCTCCAATGCAAATAAAAGAGGCTAGCTTCCGAGAAGAACAAGGCTCCAAGGGTTGGGAAAATGTGTGGAGTGCTTAGAGACACATAGCAGAAAAATGGTCAGAGACCAATTTAAAAGCATGTATACTTTAAATGAAGCATTCTGTGGACATATGGAACCCATAGCTGTGCCAGGAGCTCAGGTTTGGGGATCAAGTCTTGAGAGCTAAACTTCAATCTTACTACCCAAGGTGATTTTTAGCAGACAGATAAAAACTCCTTTTTTCATGCCGGTCTAAGGGGAATCTTAATACATTTTTAAATTATTTGGCATTTTGAATTAATTTTCTTAGAATGAAACGAGATTCTTAAATTGGGATCTTGTAGGGGAAAGACAGCCAGGTAATTAGCAAGCTCATCTCCTTTCCTGACACACGGATACAGAGGGGGACGAACTCCAACCAAGGTGCACGCAAATCTATTTTAGAGCAAACATTTCAAAGTAAGCAACACCATCTGCTCTTTAATTATTTCTCTTTATAAAAAACCCACTACTTTTATTTGGGTTACTTGTTGGAAAGAAATGTCTTTAAGACTCGCAGAACTGAAGCTATCAGAGGCAGAGTGTCAGCTATTGTTGGCTGGGCCCTAAGAACTCACGATAGTGAAGGCATTTTAGAATCAATACTTTCCCAACACGGACCACTCAGTCCAGCCAGGCATGGTTACAGGGCCCTGGGGGACAGTCCTCAGCTGCTCATGTCCAGGGCAGGGCCAGCTGGATTGGACAGAGGGGCTATGATAGGACAGTTAGGCAAGGTTTTGTATGTGTGGGTGTTTGACCCCTGAGAGTTAAGGAGCTGCGGAGTCTGATCTAGACCCATTTACATTTCTGTCCGTCCATCCACCCACCCACCCACCCACCCATCCATCCATCCGCCTGTACGTACATATATACATACATACATACATACATTTGTCTACCTGCTCATCACAATTTTTCCATCAGTTGTCTGTTCATTTTTCATTCCGTCTGTCTATCCTGTCTATCTCTATCTATCTCTTCTTTCTTCTTCCTCTCTATCCCTTCCTCACTTTTATTTCTTGAGGACCCTCTGTGAACTCAGAACAGTATTGAGAACATGGGTGAGTCTGTAGCTACCAACAAAGTCTGCTCTAAGTCTAGACGCGTGTTGTCCAGCAGAACTTCCACACTGTGGGAATGTTTCCATGTGTGCTAGTCAGCACAGTAGACACTGGCCACATATGACTGTTGTGACAAGTGACCAAGAACTGCTTGTTTATTCAAATTTTTGTTTATGAGCATGTAAATATCTGTGTGAGGGCAGGTACCAAGGAGGCCAGAAGAGGGGTCAGATCCCTTGGAGCTGGAGTTGTCGGTGCTTGTTAGTCACAATGCAGATGGAGTTTTCAGTAGCTCCTCAGGTGGCTTGTGTAGCCGTGCCCCTGAAAATTAGGCTGTGGGTGTGATGTTATGTTCCAGCTCATT
Organism: Chionomys nivalis; assembly: GCF_950005125.1. Classification (NCBI taxonomy): domain Eukaryota; kingdom Metazoa; phylum Chordata; class Mammalia; order Rodentia; family Cricetidae; genus Chionomys; species Chionomys nivalis. Next base: position 38,024,314 of record NC_080106.1, read on the forward strand.
TAGTCTGGAGCACACTGGAATACCAGATTGGATTTTACATGGACCGAAGTTTTGAGAAAAGGCGTGGTGGACCTGTGGCTAAGGTAGGAGTAAGGAGGGGATGGTAGGGACCTGGTGAGGGGTGGGACTGTGGTGGTGATAGTGGTGGTGGCTCACAGCTCACCACACCCAGTGGTGTTCTTGGCACATTTGATGAGCTCAAAGGGCCACCATGTCAGAGTTTAAGAGTTTGTGAACTGTTGGGTCGAGACAGATTGAGACAGGTGGGTGGCAGATCTGGTATTTCTGCCTGAGTGACTCTGGACTGGTTTTTTCCTTCCTTCCTTCCTTCCTTCCTTCCTTCCTTCCTTCCTTCCTTCCTTCCTTCCTTCCTTCCTTCCTCCTCCCCCCCCCCCCCCTCCTTCCTTCCTTACTGTTATTTGAGACAGGGTTTCTCTGTGTCGCTTTATTGTCTGTCCTGGAACTAGCTCTCGTAGACCAGGCTGGTCTCGAACTCACAGAGATCCGCCTGCCTCTGCCTCCCGAGTGCTGGGATTAAAGGCGTGCGCCACCACCGCCTGGCTCTGGACTGGTGTTTAATCTCTCTGGGCCTCATGCTCACCACTGATGAACAGTAGATAACTCCACCTGTCTGTACTTGATAGACTCAGATGTCAGGTGGATAGGCTGCCTGAAACCCCAGTGTAGAGCCTGCATGATGGGGGAAGGATCTGATGGTCTCTTTTCTCACTGATTTTTTCCTATTTTTTTAATTCCCCATTCTTCTCTTCTCCCCCATGGCCTTATCTCTCTGAGAACTGTTGAGAGCAGGCTCTATGTACCTCTTATTTGGGCTAATGTGCATGCTGGTCCCGTGACTCTCTGTGCTGACCTCTTAACTCTGGTTTGGGGGAGCCCTGTGGTATTCATCCTGCCTGTTTGCTTCCTTGGAAATACTGTGCCTGGACTTGTACCCATGTCTTGCAGGCTCCCTTTGGAGCCCTACGCTGGAAGCCAGGGGCCAGCAAGAACATGGACTACTACAAGCACTGGTCTAGAGTCAGGTGTAACCAGATGCCTTTTGGGTAAGACTCAGTAATTTTTAGCAACATCTTTTCTTTTGTCTAGACCTAAGATCAGCATTTTAGGGAAAAGAAACATCGAGACAAACTTTCCCCTGCCTCCCTCCCCACCCCTCCCCAATTCTGGGACTCTGCCTGTCAACCCCCATGTCAGGTGCCCAGAGCGGAGGCCACGTTCCAGCCATTTGGCAGCAGAGAGTTTTGTCCCTGGAAGATGCAAGACTTTCTCTGAGGTGGCAAATGTGGAGGACACTTCTCACCGGACAGACATCAAGAGTCTGACCCAGTCTGGGGCATGTCCCGGGGGACAACAGCACCCTGTTACCTAAGCCGTATGCCTTCCTGCACTCCTGCAGAACATTCGTGGTCCGTTGCGTACTGGGGACTTGCGCGCTGGAATCACTCAGTATAGTTGAGTTATTGCTATTATTATTATTATTTTGTCTCTCCTCCAGACAAAGACATTCATAACAAACTCTCAAAGTCTTTTTTTTTTCCAAAGAATGCCCAAGGAGAGCACGGTTTGTTGCAATGGAATGAATAGCTAATGGCTGAGTCTGAACCATCCAGCCAAGACACTGATTTATGGGGAAAGATACTTTCCAAGTACTGCTCATGCCATTTTGACTCGCTGCCAGGAACGCATCCTCAGGCCCTGCACTGAAATCCTGGACGGAGGTTGCATACTGGTAACTCGAGAAGGACACACAACTCTAGAATTGTTTTTCTTTCTTTCTTTCTTTCTTTCTTTCTTTCTTTCTTTCTTTCTTTCTTTCTTTCTTTCTTTCCTTCCTCCTCCCTCCCTCCCTCTTTCTTTCTTTCTTTCTTTCTTTCTTTCTTTCTTTCTCTTTCTTTCTTTCTTTCTTTCTTTCTTTCGTGACTGTTCAGGATTAAAATTAGCTTGAAATTAAAGGGTCACACAAATTCAGTAAAGTCTGTACAAAAATCCAGGTTTCTGGCTGGAAAAATGGTTCAGCAGGTGAAACCCTTGCTGCACAGGCGTGACCACCACAGTCTGGCTCCCAGAGCTCATGTACAAAGCCGTATGTGGTAGCGTGAGATGGGAGGTGGACAGGGAAGTGCATGGGAGCTCGGGGGCCAGCTAGCTCGGAGTATGAGGAGAAGTGGCAGAAACAGAGAGACCCTGCCTCAAAACAAGATACAGAGTGAGAGCTTACTCCCGAAAGCTGTCTTCTGACCTTGTATCTGCACTCCAGCTTCGACCAAGCCTGTGAACCTGCCTTTTACATACACGTCTCCACCCGCACACTTCTTCCCACTCTGCACCTGCTTTTACACACGCGTCTCCACCCCCACACTCCCGCCCCTCTGCCTGTTGAGGGTCAGCTGTAGTGTGTTGTCCTCCCACTTCCTATTCCACTGCTCTTCTCCCCATTCCACACCCATTTGCCCTGGAAGGGTTCACCTGAAGTTCTTGGTCCAGTCCCCACCCTACACCCATTCGCTGTGCTCTACACAGGTACCCCCTCTCTGTGCTTCAGCTTTCCCTGCGGCGGGTGGAACACCAGGCTAGATAAGCACTTTCCCAGTGTGCCTGGAAGAGCCCGATGCGGGAGGTGGGGGTACGTTAGGTTTCTTAAGGAAACATAAGCGTCCCTGCTTGACTGGGAATCTCCCAGACAACTTACCCATACTGACTCCCTGTCAAGAGTGGTGGAGTGGGCCCTTTTTATATCCAGTGATGGGCTGGTTTTGTCATCCCAAGGCCCTGAGCAGTGTGGGGCTGTCTGAAGTGGCTGTTATAATGAGTGGGTTTAGGAAAGCAGCTCAGGAAGGAGTCACTGCCAAGGTGAGGCCAGTGTACACCAACTGTTTCCTAAGAGGCTTGGGTCCCCTGCTCCAGCCTGTCCCATCCTCTCCATCTCATCCCAGCCTGTCCCCACCATCTCCGTCTCATCCCATCCTGTCCCCACCATCTCATCTCATCTCATCCCAGGCTGTCCCCACCATCTCCATCTCATCCCAGGCTGTCCCCACCATCTCCATCTCATCCCAGGCTGTCCCCACCATCTCCGTCTCATCCTAGCCTGTCCCCACCATCTCCGTCTCATCCCAGCCTGTCCCCACCATCTCCGTCTCATCCCAGCCTGTCCTCACCATCTCCATCTCATCCCAGCCTGTCCCCACCATCTCCATCTCATCCCAGCCTGTCCCCCACCATCTCCATCTCATCCCAGCCTGTCCCCCACCATCTCCATCTCACTGCCAAGGGATCTGGCCTTTTACTGCCACTCTGCTCTTGTCCCAAAGCCTCTCTGCCAGAACTGTGTGAGCCCCTGTTTCTGGTATCCCATGCGTTAAAAAACAGATAAGGAAGTCAGTCTGGGTATAATCTTTTTGTGATGTTGGTTGAGGGGACATTAGTGGCTAGCCAAGCTCAATAGGTCAAGCTCATAGCCTCGTAAGTTACTTGGTCATTTAGTTGGAGCTGGGAAGGTTTGGGTGATCTTGCCTTCTGAGGACCCAGCCTGTGTCTGGTTTGAGCCTCAGTTGCTCCTATGAGAAGGGACTTAGCTGGAAAGGCACCCAGCTACCGTTCTGAATTGCCAGGGTGTTCCACTCACCCCATTTCACAGGAGGCCAACACAGTGCCTAGAAAAGCTAATGTCACAGGTCTGTCTGAGGACCCCAGCTTTTGCACTGAGGGGTGGGGGTGGGGTAGAATCTCTGATCCTTTTCTTGGCTCCAAGCGGGTGCCTCCTGACTTTGTCTGGGCCTTTCTCGAGTAAGGGGGATGAGGGCGGGACCATTTGAGGGGCACAGCTACTGTCCTGGCTATTGCATAGCTTTTCCGTCACTCCAGATGTGGTGGCTGCCCTCAACACAGGTAACCACGGGACAGCAAAAGCCAAAGGGAAACTTCGTGGAAGGATACGAGAATGAACAAGAAGCCGAGGGAAGCTAGCAGAGCGAGGAGGATTGGCCATTACACTGGGAGTGGGGGTACATACATGTCCTTACACTCGAGGCTCTACTGGAGAGGGGATATTTGCAAAGATAGATGCTTTTAGCTGGCTTGGAAAGTCTGTGTCCCTGAGTCCTGTGTGGAAAAGAGATGGGGTGCTGTCCCGGGGAGGTCAGTGTGCCTAGCAATAGAGCAAAGCCAGGAGCCCAGAGCTGCCTGTCCTTGTATTCAAGAATGGTAGTCAGTGCCATGGCCCCCTTGGATTTAAATTGCTATGTCTTTGTTTTTTTAAAGAATTTAATTATTTTATGTGTGTATGGTGTGTGTGTGCGCGCACACACACACCACACACACACACACACACACACACGAACGCGTGAGCATACCACTGGATACATACGGAGTTGTCAAAGAATAACTGTGAGGAGTCATTTTTCTCCTTCACTTTTTTTTTTTACTTTTTTGGTTTTTTCGAGACAGGGTTTCTCTGTAGCTTTGGAGCCTGTCCTGGAACTCCCTTTATAGACCAGGCTGACCTCGAACTTACAGAGATCCGCCTGCCTCTGCCTCCCGAGTGCTGGGATTAAAGGCGTGCTCCACCAACGCCCGGCTCTCCTTCACTTTTATGTGGGTTCTGGGGATTGAACTGAGGCCGTCAGGCTTGCACGAGTGCCCTTATCCACTTAGCCATATCGCCAACCCTGGGTGCTTGTTTTTTTTTTTTTCAAGACAGGGTTTCTCTGTAGCTTTGGTGCCCGTCCCGGAACTAGCTCTTGTAGACCAGGCTGGCCTTGAACTCCCAGAGATCCGCCTGCCTCTGCCTCCCAAGTGCTGGGATTAACTGGGTGCTTGTTTTAATTGTGTTTTCTGGAAGATGCCCAGGCGGCACTTTCCCCTGGAGCCTATCCCAGGCTGTTGCCCTTGTGACACACCAGGAATGATGGTGGGACAAGCCTGGGGTTACCGCTGGAGCCTTGGAGACCCAAGTTTCTCCTGCTTCCTTTTCCGATCCCCAGACCCCAATTTTCTGCGTGCACAATTCACCATGATTGTATGGCATCTTCTCGAATAGGGCAGACATGGAGGGAAACCGTTCAGTGCCTGTCAGTTTGGTTTATCTCAGTCCATCTCTGTGACATAGGATTTGCCCCTTTTGCTCTGCCGTAGACAGTCATCTGCCAGTCTTGGGCAACCGAATTCTGTGAAGTTAAACTGTAAAGTCCACATGATTGTGCCACTGAAGGTCTGCTCCAGCCATAGGCCCTTTTGGTACCGGGGGAAGGGCGAGAGGAGCGCAGGACCCGAATTCTGCTTTGCCTCCTGTGGCAATGCACCCCATATGAGCGAGTGTCTCTTAGTGTGACATGTGGAACAGGCTCTTCTCCACAGGCTGTGACCTTCCCCCAGCCTCTGGACAGCTGCCCTGTTCCTTAGAACTGAGGTTTCGGGCTGGGTGGCTGAGGCAGGGCAGTTGGTGGGGGAGCCCAGGCAGCTGATGAGGTCTCCCAGAGGGCTGGGAAGCCAGCTGCAGCCCCAGATTGGGGCAGAGCTCCAAGTCCAGCTTTAACCCACTCTGTTCCCATATGTACAGTGGCTCCTCTTTTCTCCAGTGCTCCCTCTTTGTTTGAGGCAGGGACTTTATTTACTCTGTGAGGTGGTTGTTGTTGTTTTGTTATTTTGTTTTGTTTTGAGTCAGCATTTCTTTGTACACAGCTCTGGCTGTCTTAGAACTTGTTCTGTAGACCAGGTTGGCCTTGAATTCACAGAGATCCTTCTGCTTCCTAAGTGCTGGAATCAAAGGTCTGTGCCATCATGCACTGATGACCCTGTGAGTTTTTGTTAGACCACAGTGGTCCAGGTGTGCCCTGTAGGGACATTCATGGAGGCATTTGGATTCTGAATCCCTGTGAGAGCTTATCCAGACCAGGCTGCACAGACTCAAGGGGGAGGGTGCTGAAGCAGGCTGGAGTGAGTCTTTCAAAGGCCATTTGTTCCTCTCTGTTTCCTCTGGAGTCACTGGAAGTTCCAGGGGGGGCTTTGCTTGGCTCCCTCCTGTGCGAGCCTTGCCACTGCCCACTTGTGTCTTCCTTCAAGTAGCTTTTGCTGATTGAATCCTCCGTTCCTTTTTGAATCTCTCCTGTCCGGAATTCCACTACTTGGTCCTGGCAATTGACCCCTTGGGGCCACCCAGCAAGCTCCTTCCCTCTTCCCAGTGACAGCCCTTCAGATGCCTGCAGACAGCTCCGGGCCCACTGGGCTAACACTGTCTGTAACTCAGCTTTGTTTTTGAGACATGGTTCCAGGATCTCATCTACCCGGGCGGCACCCCTCTTTGGCCGCATCCCTGTAGGCCTGTGGACTTCTTACAGCTGCTCTTTACAGCCAAAGACCACTCAGGGCCTGGGGCCCACTTGTGTCGAAAAGGGGGGATGTAAACTCACAGGAGGGTTCTTATTCACCAGCCCACAGGCCTTCTGGCAGGCCCTTCTGTGTGTCAGCTGTCTTTCTCTATGTGTGCACCTGTATTTAAATGCTTCCCCTGCAATCTTGGGATTTAAAAAGGTAAAGAAACAAAGGGCCTTGGATGGATTCTAGACAGTGGGAGATGGGTCTGGGCTTGGAAGTAAGAAGAGAGAAGAGGCTGGTGTTCAACCCTCATAAACCTGATGCTTGGTATCTTGGTCACAGGGTGCTGAGAAAGGTTTAGGGTTTGAAACCAGAGGAGAGTGAGATTCTGTTGGTTCAGGGGTCTGGGGAAGTGTTTTGGGTAATGAAGTCAGCTGGGACCATCATCACTGAGGGGGTCAGCTGAGATGGTTAGAGAAGGGGCTTCTGTGGTCAAAGTCTCTTGGAAGGCACTGGTGGTAGAGGGACAGGGCTGTGTGGGCACCAGCCTCGGGCAGAGGAGTCTTGGGGGGTACGGTGAGATATTACAGCAAGCATGGCTGCGACTGCGGGAGAGTCTGTTTTCTGCAGCCAGGGCTGGTCAGCTCTGCCTGCTGGGAAACCTCTGACCTGCTCTCTGATGTCCTGTGACATGGGCTTTGCTGGCTGGCTGGAATGCTGAGGGTGAGATTTCCCCATCACCCATGGCTGTTTTGTGACCCTTGAGTGCTTCCTTGCACCAAGCTTGTCTGACCAGCACAGCTACCAGGTGACAGGACAGTGAGTGCTTCTCCATTTTAAAGATTTGTGCTGAGTCTGTGGTTGAGGACCAAAACCCCGGCTTGGATTTCCGTCAGACTGGTCCTGCCTTTCAAGTCCGGGGAGAGAAATCTGCCTAGAGTACCATACCTGCCACAGACAACGGCCCAGGTAGCCTCTGGCTTATGGAAGGTGTGTTTTTAGGACTTCCTTCTAGGCAGGGGAACTGTGACTGCAGGGCTAGGGGATTGTGGGCCAGGCCTGGTGGATTCTGCCTTCCTGGCAGGTGCTAGATGGAGCACCTGGCACAGTAGGTCACTTGGAGTCCATTCTTAGGCACAGTGAGTTGGTCCCCAGACTGTAGCTTCCGGGAGAGGGCCTCTGAGATCTTCTTGCCTTGTGGCTGTGGCATGCTCTCGGCAGGGCAAGGACGGGGCCAGGATAGCTTCTCCATCCCAGAGGGCCTTGGGACCTTAGGGAGATGGCCTTTCCATTATCTGAGGAAGTGACTGTATTAGACTCTTGGCATCCTGCTTGCATTCCTAACCTCCAGATCAGAACCTTTGATCAGCAATGAGCAGTACAGCTGGTGCATGACAAGGAGTTTCCTGAAGAGCTTGGTCCTGACCCTGGAGCCAAGGCTTGACTGGATTTAGGTGTGACCCTGGAAGTACAACAGTCTTTGGGTTTAGTGTCCATTGTCACATGTGACATATAACATATGATGTGATCCAGAGTACTGCCCATCCTGGCTCAACGCTCTGAAGCATCAAGTGTAGTTCTTCCTGGATGAGAGAACAGGTGATCAGAGGAATGCAGTAGCTGCGTGTGCTTGCTTGGTCTCATTAGACTAGCTGCCCCACCTGTCCTGTTGTCCTTCATTAGGCCCTCTCACTGTGCTCCAGGTGCTAAACCCTGACCCCCTTCTCACAACCCATTTAGCTCCTCGTAAGCCCTCTTAGGGGCAATGCTAGCATGGCCCCCGTCTGACCTTGTCTAGAAAATGGAGGCACAGAGAGGTGGGTAGCAAGCTGAGTTTCCACAGTCGTTAGTGTCAGGGGACAGGCTCGTCTTTCAATTGTGGACTCTTGAATGTCCAAGTCCTTACCATGAATCCTAAACAGGCCAAACATACCCAGCGTGCTTCCCTCCTGGGGATGTGAGCAAGAATCGGAGACTGGGGCATTCCAGGCCAGGGAGCAGGATATGTTGGGAGCAGGGTCAGGGTCACCAGGACTTAAATTCTGCTGTAAGGACCCTCTGTACTTCTCGGGATGAGGGGTCTTCAAGCTATGCCATGAATATAAACCTTTTTCTTTGCCTTAGCCCCTGTGTATACTGAGCCTCTTTCTGTATTTGCTTACCAAGGTAGCTGAGCCTGGGTATTGAGGAACTGGGAGTTGGGGGTGGTCACTGTAGGGGGGATATTGCCTCTTGCAGGGAGTGTCTCCCAGGTGGAATTTTGGCATGGGGATGTTCCTGTCATAAGAGAAGGATTTGGAGTGGAGGAGTAGGGCATGGGCTCTGTGACTGTCACGTGTGGATGAAGGGCTGAACCCTGTCCTTCTGGGAGAGCTTACGTGGGCATGGCAGTGCAGAAACATTCCCTGCCCCCAGGTCCTGCTGGGTGGTCTTGGGTAGACGATCCAGTTCCCATCGCCAGTTTCTTTCTCTTGAGCCCGGAGAGCATGCTTTAGATGCCGCAGGGATAGAATACCAAACCCAGTGCAGAACAAGGGAGAAGGGCTTTTTCAGGCTGGACAGTTTGTCCAGAGGGTCCCCTCTGCTGAGGAAGGGGGGGGGCAGCCCTGTCATGTGACTCTCCTTTCTTCCTGTAGCCCACTCTTTTTTGAACTCTGTCATCACGGGAACTTGGGCATGTCTTGTTTCTCTATAGCTGTTCACCTAAAGCTCCGAGGCCAGAGCTCATGGGGAGGAGTGCCTGAGACTCTGGCCAGAGGGAGCCAGGCATTGTGTGGGGCACATGGAACTTGTGGATGAGCTACAGCCTCCCCCCAGCCCCAAGTCCTCCCTGCCAGCAGTGGGCCAGATGTGTCTTCTTGGAGGGTGGAGGGGAGCGCCTGTGTGGGTGTCTTCTCGTGATGTGTGGGCTGCAGTGTTTTGAAGGGAGCCAAGCTGATTTCCCTGTTCCATCTCTCTGCTGTCCAAAGCCGAAAGTTAAATAAACACAGCCAAGTATTATCATAGGACACAAGAAAAATGAACTTGGTCTCTCTCGGCGGCTCACATCTGGCAAGTTTTGGGTCTTTCAGGCCCGTGGGATGAGATAGACATGTTTGGAGTGTAAGATGCTGCGTGCCCCTTACCAGTGACAGACTCTCCTGGAACTCTGTGACCTTAAGTGTCTGTGAAGGCTGCAGGTGTCTTTCCTTCAGTCTCATTCTTGTCCACCCACAAGTCTCATTCTGTCCCTCAAGGGCTGTCGTAGAGGGGTGAGCTGTGTGCCCGTCTCCCTACCCAGTACTGGTTTGCAGCATTCTGCCGCCACTGTGCGTAGATGGGATGCTGAGTTCCTGCGCTCTCCACGGCACCACTGGCTGTTACACCGTTCTCCACAGCTGTGATATGCCCAGCTCACCTGGGTCTTTATTCATATTTACATTTATATCCATTAGTTTGGGTCACATTCATTCTAGTATTGGTTAGGGAAACATTTCTTTCTATCTGATCTTAGTTAAGGTTTCTGGGAACCCAGTCTGACCTTGCACTTGACTATGTAGCCAAGGCTATCCTTGAATTCTTGGCCATCCTGCTCTAGTCTCCAGAGTCCTTGAGTTTCCGCCTCAGCTCAGGAAAATACTGCTTTTTCTGTCCGTTCTAAGGTGTAGTACAAAGTGGTTACTGGTGCAGCCAGTGTGTGAGAAGGAAGCTAAGGAATGTGTGAAGGGAGTTTGGGCACAGAATGCCACTATAGCATAACGTGTCTGTGTGTGTGTGTGTGTGTGTATGTGTGTGTAGCATGTGCATACATGTACACCTGTGCTTGGTGGAAGTGTGGAGAATGCCCATCACCTAGGAGTTTCCTGCTCTAAGGCTGTCGTTGCTAGGGAGTGTGTGCCCCCCCCCCCCATGGGTGCTGGGTGTGATGAGTCTTGGAGATCCTGTGCATATTTGAGTGAGGAAATCCTTGCCTATGTGTGAACAGCGGCTGGTGGGGAAGCTTGAAATGGCACAATACTCATTGGAGGTGGGCAAGTGGGCAGAGTAGGGGGACACACAACACACTTGTGCCCATGAACTGTCCCCCTCCCAAATCAGATTTATTAAAAATACTAACTCCTTAGGTGCGAAGCATTCTGATTACACCTACCCTGGGGACCTGGAAATGGCTTTTCTTGAAGTGGGAGTGTGGGAGATGAAGGACCGCCTGTTTGCAGGAAGGATGGGAGACCAGTCTGCATGTGGTCACCACTAGCACCCTGCACTTTCCTGTACTTTCCAAAGTGGTCAGACTATGACCGTTTTTATTATGTTCTTTTCACTACTCAATTGGAGAAAGGGGCAATAAGGGAAAAAAAAAGAGAGATGGTAGTTAGGTCTGCATGCCCCAACCAGCGAAAATCTGCCTCCCACCCCATGTGCATGGGTAAGCATGTACCATGAGTTTCGAGTCAGACTCAGTTTCCTGTTTGTGGTGTTTAAGCCACATGCATAACAAGGCCTGAACATTCATGCATGATATGTTAGTACAGAGTCCAAGTTGTTGAGGGCTCATAAAAATGTATTAGCTTCTACTTTATGATGCCCTTCTTCAAACAAAAGTGGAAAAAATAAGAGAGCGGGACTCTACGCTTCTTCCTTTTTGCCCCAAATAACGGTAGTTCTGAGTGAGTGCAGGTTGCCTCCACTGTGTGTGAGATACTGGGTTCCTCTGTTGTGCTTGGATGTATAGTCCTGGTACTTGCCTTTCCCAGGGCACAGCTGGTGCCTTCATGCAGCCCTGCTTATGGATGACCTCCGAATACCGCTCTGATGCCTTCCATGCCGTCATTATCCTTCCAAGTTGGGCTGCTACGGAGTAGGAGATAGCCCTTTGCTACCATCAAGGCAACGCTGAGACATGTCATGTCATGAATGCCTGTTTCTGTGTGCACATGGTGTGTCACTAAGAATACATAAGGATGACTGCATGACAGGAAATACATTCAGAAGACAACTAACTGCATGGAGGGACCTGAGCAGGCAGGAGGGCAGCCATCAGAGCCTGCGCAGCCGGCTCCCTAGAGAGGGGGAACAAAGGATAATTCTGCTTAGTGTCACCCACTCTCCGGAGACTCCAAGCCTAACTCCTGGCCTAGGTTATTTATCTTTGTCTTCCAAATACATGGGAGTTTTATTGGCATCACTTTACGATGTGGAAATTAAGACTGAAAGGGGTAGAGTCATTGCTTGGGGTCACACTGTAAGCAAGAAGGAAAGCTTGTAATTGCCTTAGGCTGGCACGTTCAAGGCTTGTCTCTCCACCTTCTCCATCAGCTTCTGTCTTTCTGGGAAGGTGCAGACATTCTGAGAAGCTCAGGTTGTCACTGCCCCACACTTGAGAGAGGCAGACAGTGTGGAGTGGAGAGTTAAGCTGTATGCTATGGATTCAGACCCTGATTCATACAGACTCCACTGCTTGTACGAGGTGTCTAGGTTCTGTTTCCCCTCGTTGGTTAATGGGGGACCCACATCTTAAGGCCATTGGGAAGATAAAGCCTGAGACAGTGTTCATAGTGTAGTGGACAAAAGTCAAAGTTCAGTCTTTTTTTGTGGTACCTCGCTTCAAGGTGAGAGAAAGTCAACCACATTGACAGTGTGTCCTAATAGCCTCAACAGGTCTGAATCTTTGTTCTAGATACCCTGCTTCTGAGAACTAATCTCAAGAAAATTCATTGTAAAGTCTCATGGCCAGGTGTGACGTTTGTCAGTGTGTGATGCTGCATCGACTCTGGCTGGCGGCAGGGAACAGCCGGAAGCAGCCTAGGCATCTAGCAACAGGAGACTGGGTAAATTAGTCCCCATGCCTCCTGGGCTTGGACTCAGAGGGTCATCAGTAGCGATGTCTCTATGATTTGATGGGAATAGATGGTGGCTGTGTTCACTCACGCTGCGGAAGGAATCCTGTAGAAGTGCTGCCTTCTTCAGTTCCGGTTCTGCTCCAGCCTTCTGCAAAGTTGTAACACTGTGATTATGCCGGAGAAGTTGCTCTTCTGTTCCTTGATTTTGACTGTTTGGTTTTCTGGTTTTATACATTGTATACATGTATACTTCCGCCTGCAACTTATGTAAGAAGAAAGCAGGTACTCGTTCTGCAAAGCAGTAAGAAAAAGGTCGCGGCTCTTAAATCCTTTGGTTAAAGGCCGGATAGTTGTTCTCAAGCAAGTCCAGTAAGGGGAGGTAGGGTGAGCTGAGAGAGTGGACAGGCAGGGTACCCCCTCAGTAGCCTGCTGCTTCTTTTCTGCCCCTCAGAGGTACCCCCTGAAGCAGTGAGCCTTTCCCTTTCCTTCCCCAGCCCAGTGCTCAGTGGTGGGGGTGGATAAGTGGATACTGACCATGTCTGGAGAATTTATATCACAGGCAGTGATGGGTGCTTATGATAGGAGCCCTTCCCTCCTTAAAAGCCACACACTAAATTCTTCCCAGCAAGCTATGGTCTCACATGGCTTCCCATGTTGCCTTAAGGTGCTTGTGCCCTTGGGGATACCCAACAGATAACTCTTTTCTTGGGATCTTCTGGAGCTGAAAGTTTGGGGAGGGAGATAAAGGAGACTCTGGACAGTGGGTCATGGATCAGGACTCTGAGAGTGTGAGCTGGATTCCGAGAGTCTGGTGAACTGCCCTCTTCTGCTGGAGCCAGAGCTTCTGCTTTCTAGAAGCGGAAGGAAAACAAAGGGTCAAGAACCCAAGTCCCAACTCCTTGCTCTTAGCAATAGCTTAGCCTTGCCTTTTCTTACCTGTAAAATGGTATTTAAAGATGCCCCCCCCCCGGTTTTTTCGAGACAGTTTTTTTGGGTGGGGGGTGTAGCCTTGGCTATTCTGGAACTTATTCTGAGGATCAGGCTGGCCTCGAACTCAGAGGTCTGTATGCCTCTGCCTTCCGAGTGCTGGGATTAAAGGCGTGTGCCACTACCACCCAGCTTAATACCCTGTTTTATTGAACTGTTAGGCCAATGGTGTGTTTCCTCCAGCACGTGTCAGATTCGTCTAGAGAAGTACAGGATACCAAGGCTACCTCAGGGATGCCCAGGATGAAGCTCTATACTTGTGACATGCTACAGATATGGCTTTTCTTTCTGGCGTTACTGCTCTGGCAGTCATGAACACTGTCCCCTCCCTGCCCCCAGCAGCTGGTTCATCCAGGACCTAGTCACCGGGCAGCTTGTTTTGAGGTGGGGGGGGTCTGGAGCTAGAGTACCTGGGTTCTAGATCTGTTTGACTGGGCCGCGGTGAGTGATGTTGCTTTTGTGGGGTTGTTTCACCGTCTGTGGGATGGGTCAGTAAAGCCTGGGTTTTCAGGCAGCTGCTGAGGTGGAATCTATGAAAGGCCTGGTGCCATAGTTCTGGCACAGGTGTTGGGGAAGGGTGTGAACATGTGACCTGTGCTATGCCTCTACGTCACCAGCTCGGGACCCTCACAGAGAAGCAGCAGTGTGTGTGTGTGTGTGTCTATGTGCCTGTGTGTCTGTCTGTCTGCAGCACCCCAGGGCCCTCTACTTCTCTGTGTCTGGTTCTTCTGCTTGAGATATGAAAGAGTCTCAGTAAAGGAAGAAGAAAGATGTTTTGGTTTGTTCAGACTCCTGGCCTCTGCCCTGTTCTCTCTGCTTTTTCCCAGCTCTGGGTTCTGTTTCTCACTCGTGTTGACATGGTACTTGACTATGACAGTCTGTTTCCTTTCTGTTCTTGCCTGAGGCTGGACCGGACCAGGGTGGCAGCCAAGGGAAGGCTGGTACTTCTTCCCCCCTTTCATGCTCTCTTCTTTCTTTCTTTGCCTGTGAGCTGAAGTCCCACTTGTCGTGTTCCTGGGAGATGTGTTGGCTTCCTGAGGCTCCCTTCCTTGCCAGAAAGGGGGTGGGTAAGGGACCCCCGTGTGGATGACCGGAGGATGAAGGGGAGCAGGTGTTGGGTGACGAGAATGGTGCCAGTACTGCTGTGGGTCTGGCTTTCCGTGCTACTGTTTCCACTCCCACCTCTGGTGTGTGTGTGTGTGTGTGTGTGTGTGTGTGTAGCCACATGTTTGTGTTCTCCCAGGTGCTTTATGAGGAAGGAAAGGAAGTTCTCAGCAACAAACCTTATCCATTCCATGGACTTTCTGAAGCTGCATCTCCGTTCAGCAGTAGAGATGTGGACTTGATAAAAGCTGTTCTCTGTGACTGAGGTCCTTTGAGCCAGACCTGCATCTTCTAGTGCTTAAAGACTTCATACCTAAGTTCCTCCTCTGTCACCACTATCACCAACATCATCACCATCTCTTCTACCACCACCATCACCACCACCACCACCATCAGTACCCCCACCATCACCACCACCACTACCACCCCCACCATCACCACCACCACTACCACCCCCACCATCACCACCCCCTCAATCAGCACCACCACCACCCCCTCCACCACCAGCAGCAGCACCACCACCACCATGCCCTCCACCACCACCACCCCCTCCACCACCAGCAGCAGCAGCACCACCATCACCACCCCCTCCCCCACCTCCACCACTACCACCATTACTACACCCCCATCACCACCCCCTTCACCAGCACCACCACCACCCCCTCCACCAGCAGTAGCAGCAGCAGCAGCAGCACCACCACCACCACCTCCACTTTCTACACCACCGCAAACCCCCCCATTACCACCACCACATTTGCTGGTCCTCTAGCTGCCACCCTCTTCAGGCCTCTCCCATTCCTTTTATCCTGGAGCTTAAGAGGGTGCAGATGGCCCCGATGGAGAAGGAGATGGATCCAGTTGTGGGTTCCATGGCTCTGATTCTTCATTCGGGTAGAGACTTCAGTTCAAGGCTGAGTCTCCCAAAGAACTTGAGCAGTGACTTAACGTGGTGGTGTTGAACCAAGCTGCTGTGACAGGCAGTTTTTGTTTTGGAGTTTACCTAAAGAAAAAAAAAGGTAGCTAGGGAGATAGACACGAGGCACGAAGTGTGGTTATTGGTTTTCTTCTTCTTCTTCTTTTTTTTTAATATTTATTTATTTATTTATTATGTATACAATATTCTGTCTGTCTGTATGCCTGCAGGCCAGAAGAGGGCACCAGACCTCATTACAGATGGTTGTGAGCCACCATGTGGTTGCTGGGAATTGAACTCAGGACCTTTGGAAGAGCATGCAATGCTCTTAACCTCTGAGCCATCTCTCCAGCCCTTATTGGTTTTCTTTATCTTTTTTCTTTTCTTTTCTTTCTTTTTTTTTTTTTAAAGATTTTATTTATTATGTATACAATACAGTGTGCCACCTCCATGTATAACTGCATGCCAGAAGAGGGCACCAGATCTCATTGTACATGGTTGTTAGTCACCATGTGGTTGCTGGGAATTGAACTCAGGACCTCTGGAAGAACAGTCAGCGTCCTTAACCTCTGAGCCATCTCTCCAACCCTATCTTTTTTTCTTTAGGTGGTGGTGTCTCAACCTTTGAGACAGGGTTGCTATACATGAACTTGCTGTGTAGCTGGGGCTCATCTTATGTACTGATCCTTCTGCCTCTAGAAAGAAGATTTTTGTAGGATGTGCTGGTCCTCCTGTCTTGCCATTAAGATTGTGAGACACCTTCCCCCGCCACCCACCGTAGGCTATCTTGTGGTCCTCCTGTCTCCGCCTCCAGAGGGTTGGGATGACAGGTGTGTACTGCTGTGTCTGTCTAGTTGTCCTCATCTTAACAAGTGACCAGAGCGGGTAGAGAACATGGGGTTCCAAGGTTGGGAGTGACACTCATGCTGTTTCTGGCCTCCTGTGAAGGACTAGCTGGTGCCAGGGAGCGGGGTGCTGGGGGGAGGGGGAGTGTCGGGGAGAGGCAATGGATGGGGTCTGGAGGAAACTTCTCTGCCTGGTGCTTGGTTTACTTTTGAACATGGTCCTCTTCCTTGGAAGCTTGAATTCAGAGATGCTCACAGGCTGGACTCTGCATTCCAGCACTTGTGTGCTATTTGGACAAGGAATCTATTAAGTCTGTGTAGAGGAATACACAGTCTTTTCCCTGGGCACCCACAGCCCCGCACCAGGCTGCACCCTTGGTGAACACAGCAGTTTATATTTTACCTCCCTTTCCTACCTTTGCTTGGTCTTTTGTCCAGAGCACACGCTGTGCATCTGCCCATAGTGGGCCAGTCTCTCTGCCGTCTCTGTGCTGATTTATTTATAAATAACTAAATAAATGCTTTGCTGGGTCAGCCCCAGGCCTTCACCATCCTTGCCTAGCGCCCTGTTTCTGAGTTCCTCCCTCAGCCCTGTGTGTGTTCATTCCTCGAGCAGTGAGGTGGTCCTCTATATTTGATAGTGAGACTATGGGTTTAGGGTCCCTTGACCTTCTTGGGGTTTAACCTGGTGGGGGTGACATGCTTCTCTAAGGATGAACTTGCCGGGCTTACCACTTCTCGTTGGGATAGAGGAACTCTCAGGAATCTCTTTTAGCCAAGGTGAGCCTATCTCCTCGGCAAGAGTACGATGGTCCCTGGGTCCAGGAAATTGAAGAGAGTCTACTAAGACCCCAGAAGTGGGGCTGAAGAGACAATTCATCTGTTAAGAGCACTAACTGCTCTTCCAGAGGACCCGGGTTTAATTTCCAACATCCACATGGCAGCCCACAACTGTCTATAACTGCAGTTCCAGGGGACCTGGCACACTCACACAGACACACATGCAGGCAAAACACCAATGACCATTAAATAAAAATAATCATTAAAAAAGATCCAGAAGCATGATCCAGAGTTGGGGAAAATAACTCTCCAAAGAGTACAGGGGTTCTTGACCTTGTTGGCAGATGTTGTGGGGAGAACATTTTCCTAGATAATACTTGGTGAAAATGATCCTTTCCCAAGAAAAATGCCCATTGTGTGGGTATTTAGAAGTCAATCTTGGGGCCTGTCTTCTAGGGTCCTGGTGAGGACTTGCCTAGGGAGGGTTCTGGGGTCCAGGGCTCTGGTCTCAGCCAGCTTTTCTCTTTCCTCCTTCACTTGCTGACGCTGTCACCTTAGAACTTGTCTCCAGTGTGCCATCCCTCCAGCTCTCCTGCCTATGACAAAACAGGTCCTTCTGACTTTGCCACAGCTGGAGGGAGGGAGTACCCTGTTGAGCTAGCGGGCTGCTCGATTAGAGGGTCTTTTTCCATTCTCTCTACGCGTCTCCCACTTTCCATATCTTTTTTCTGTTTCAGTGACCCTTTGCCTCTGTGAGGTGTTGGGGAGGCCTTGCCCTTCAGCGATGACACTGCTCTCTAGCCAGGAGCTTACACCAGTGCCCACCTACCTTAATACTCTGGTTTGCTGTTGATGTCTAAAGCTCAGAGGCTGGCACACAAGGCCCTGGGTAGGCCTGGTATCTTTAGAACTGCACATTCCATGATGGTACACAGGCCAAGCTCTGCATATCCCAGAGAGGAATTACAGAGGTGGGGTCTGGAGGGACTCACCCATTCCCATGGTTCAGGTAGCCATTGATCCCACAGCTGAGAAAGAATGTGGCTTTCTGATGTTTGAAGCCCTTCCAGAGCCTTTGAATCCTCTGTGTGCTTGTTGTCCTCTACAGACCACTGGGCATCTGTGGCTTGAATCTGAAATGGAGCTCCTTTGTGGGATCAGGAGGGAAACCGGTTTGAGGTCCCTGTGAGACAAAACTACCCTAGTGCCCATTGATGCCAGGGGTGACTGGTGGGGTTGGAGGGAGACGTAAGAGACTTTGGAGTAGAGAGAGGCTGTGGTCTTCCAACAGGTGACAGATCTTACTTGAACTAATGTTACAGAAAATGCTGGGCTGTAGAGTCTCCGTGGCTCCTTACAGAGGGGCTTTCTGAAGATGACCGGTCTGGGGCTGCATCACGGGCCCTGCCGGTCAGTGAATTCAGCTCTTCCTAGGCCCTTCTGCCTTCTGTGAGCCTCATGCTTGCTCCTGTGCCTGGAGACTGTGCAGCACTGATGTGGACATAGCCCCTCTGCACCAGCTTCTGCTTCTTCTTGGCTGTGGGCTGCTCTGTACTCTGGTACCATGCTCTGCACAGATGCCCACACACTGGAGGCTGGGCATGGTTAGAAAGGTGTGTCTTGGTTCTACTGATGCTTGATCTCAGAAACTTGTTACCTGTGGAGCCTGGGAGGTCTCCAGAAAGCACGATCCCAGATGGTGGGTAGTCCCTGTGGTCTGCTGCCAGGCTGGCCTTGCACTGATTGGTCATCTCCAACATGCTCAGCCCTCATGGGTTCTTGGTGCTTCTGCAGTAGAATTCCACTTTAAGGATGTGGGGGCTCCCACCCCAGCCCTTGGGCCCCCAGAGAACAATGCCTTTATCCCCCCCAGTCAGCACCTGGTATAGTTTTTTTTTTTTTTTTTTTTTTTTTTTTTTTTTTCTGTGCCTGCTGTCCTTGTTGGTCCTGTTGGGAACTCAGACTGGGCTGCAGAGTTTGGCCAGGTAGGAAACCCTCCTCCTTCTTATAGCTTTTGACAGCGAAGAGAGCCTTAAGAAGAACGGGGCAGGTGGGGCATTTCTTTTTCTCATCAAGAATGTATAAAGGCCATATGCTCATACCTTCAAAAGGCAGAATGTGGGCCAGGGCTGGCATGGGGAGGTGTTGCGTGCCAGCAGCTGTGGGAAAAACACATTCATGTTCTAGGCACAAGGCCAGCTGGTGTATGGGCCCCTCCGTGAGAAGGCCGTGGTCAGGGTCACCGTCCATACTGCAGGAAGTCTGCGCCATGGCCTGCTAACTTCTGACCTTCCTCAACAGCTGCACCGGTCCATTCCTCCTTGCAGTCCCTTGTCCCCAGGACCAAGCAGTCCTCAGCCTCTTGTCCCCACATAGCGTAAAATGGTAGACGTGTGCACTTTTGCTTTCTTTTGTGGCTGGTGTTAGCTCTTCTCGTGGGGTGGGACCGTCCTCAAGGTCAAGGACTTTGGAAGTCAGACTTCCTAACTCAACAGCCTTGATGGGGTTGAGTGTAGGGCATGAGATAACACAGTTCGTCAGGCCCAGAGCCAGGATTTGAACCCAGGTTCTGACTAGTCATCCCTCCCCTTCCCCTCACTGGGTGACTACTTAGCATGCTGTCTGGCTAGGACTCTAGACACGTCCTTTGTGTCCTGGTTTATAGCGGACTCCTTTCTACGTGGACCGCCTGGATTTGGAGCCCAACCTTGCCCTCACTAGCTGTGAGACTTTAGGTGCTCCTTAGCCGAGGACCCCTGGGTGCCCTGCTTGATCACAGTGGGCGCCCAGCTATTCCATCCCCAGCATCCAGGGCAGAGAGGTGGGTGGCTCAGGTCCCTTCAGCTTGCACATGTGCAGAGTCGCAGAGCCTGTTAAATCTGAAAAACATGTGTGCATATTTTTGGCTTAAACAAAGTTCCATTTACAAAGTCCATAACCCAGCTTTAATATTATTATGTGCTCCAAACTGGGACTGATTCCAGGACGAGAGTGCTATTATGCTGGATAGTGTTTCTCCCCTGTTCCCACCAGCCTGGTCTCAAGTGCAGGGGTCTGGGTTAGGGGAGGCTCCATCCCTGTCAGGCATCATTCTGTGGGGTCCAGGCTGAAGTGTGTGTGTGGAGGGGTGAGTTCCCTTGCCTTGTTACCAGCCAATGAGCTGCCGTGATTCTGTCTGCAGGCCATTGTGTGTCCTGAGGTCTGTCTGCAGGTCACATCTCCAAGTGCAGAGTAGTACGCTGAACTTTCCCATATTCCGGGAGCCACTATATCTGCTCCTTGCTGTTACCAAGGCAGCCTTTGTAGCAGCGGTGGGCAGTGTGACCTTTGGTAGGGGAAAATGCCTGCAAGATTATAAACTGTTCTGAGTTTTGCCTCATTTCTGTGGGCGGCAGATGTTTTGCTCATGAGCAGAAACTATGTACTAATGGTTGTAGCTCTGAGTAGAGAAAGATTCTGATACGTCTGGCTGGAGGCAGTGCTGTGATTGATTAGTGATGTCTGCCAGGATGCAGGGCTATGGAAACATAATGGAGACAGCACTTACTTCTCATTCATGTTTGATACTTTTTATTATTTATAATATTTGTGTGTGTGAATATATATATATGTGTGTATATGTGTATATGGTGTGTGTGTGTGTAGACGTATGTACTCATGGAGGACAGAGGGTGACACCTTGGGTGCTGGTCCTTATCTTTTACTTTGTTTGAGACAGGATCTCTTGTTTGTCATTATATACACAAGGCTACCAGAACTGTGAGCTGCCGGAGATTCCTGTCTTTGTCTCCAGCCTTACCATAAAAACACCTGGATTACAGATACAAATGGTGTCCAGCTTTGTGTAGACTCTGGGGACCTGAACCCAGGTCCTCATGCTTACACGGTCGTACTTTACCCTTCAAACATGCCCTAGCCCCTTTGATCACGGTTTCATCTCTGCAACACCCACAAAGGCTGCCTTGTCATAGGCTCTCCCCGCTTGGTGGAAGCTAGCATGTAAATATTGCCACAATGCTCCCATCTTTCCTTGCTTGTGTCCTGTCCCATGACCTATGTGTGCAGCTTCCAAACTCAGAGCCCTTCTTTCTTCTCTTCCAGTTGAAGAGGGGGAGGCCTCGGACTTCTCGCTGGCCTGGGATTCCTCTGTGGCAGCAGCAGGTAAGAGCCGGGGGACTGACGGAGCATTGCTGGGGGCTTGGGGGACTGGCCCAGGGATTCAGAAAAGCCACCCAGCTGGTTATAGAAACGGTATTTTTATGTCACATTCCTGTGTCTAGTCCAGACTTCCCCAAGCTACACGATTCTATATTTATTCCATATGGCCGATAAAATCGATTCCATATGGAGACAAGTACTCCCCTTTCCTCCCAAGGGCCATCGTCCCATCCTCTGGGCAAGTTAGATGGGTGGTGAGTCCCTTCATTGCCAGGCATGGCATCTTCATCTCTGAATGCCGCTAACATTCTCGCCAAGTGCATCGATGTAAGCCACTTTAATGGACTGAAACTCCAATGAAAACAAGCATTCCTGTACTACTGCCCCTGGGATGGGCTGTCAGTCCCAAGACCATGCCTTCGGGGGAAGAAAATGGGGGAGCAAGCTCGGATTTTTGGGGTGTGTGTCATTGTGGGGTGCTGGATGATGTGACCGTCGGGGACCATGGTTTTCAACCTCAGGTTTTCTCTTCTGTAGCTGTTCCCCAGCTGTCGGAAGCAGCAGATGGGTGGGGTTTTTCACACTGGTAACCCTCCGAGGCAGCCCACAGGGACTGGACCTGGCTTTGGCACCCTGGAGCCCTGGAATGCCAGTTCTGCATTCAGCCAGAGACTTCCTTTGCATCGGGCCCCAGTTCTCTGACAGGTGACAGGCTTCCTTTGTCCCTCTCAGCCACCTTGTGCCAGGTGTAGCCCTGGGTTACCTCCAGATCCACGCGGCTCCCGAGACCCGTTCAGTATCGTCTGATGAGACCTAGCAGATAATCCTTACATCCAGTCTTCTCTTTCAGTTGTGGAAGCTGCGGCCAGAGGGAGCAAAGATGGGTACGCGTTTCAGGTCTACACGTGTTTAACATTGACAGTTGCACATCTGGTTTGTGACTTGAATACGTGTATGACTTCTGAGGCTAGCTCACTTAACCGAAGAAACTGAGTTGACAAACTGTAATACTTAGATTCAGCAGAAGTCTTTAAATTTGTTGTTATTAGTGTGTGTGTGTGTGTGTGTGTGTGTGTGTGTGTGTGTTGTGCAGGACACTTTTATGGAGTTGTTCTTCCCTTTATACCCATGGTTCTCAACCATAATGTTGCAACCCTTTAACAGAGTTCCTCATGTTGTGACCTCCCCACCCGTAAAATTATTTTGGTTGCTACGTCATGGCTGTAATTTTGCTCCTGTTGTGAATCGTAATGTAAAGATCTGTCTTTGGTGACCCCTGTGGAAGGGTTGTTCGACCTCCACATGGGTTGCAACCCACAGTTTGAGAACCATTGCTTTATACCTTTGTGTGGGTTCTGGATGTTGAAGGCAGATCTCCAGGCTGTGTAGCAGGCAGGCACCTTTTCCTGCTGAACCATCTCATTGGTGCCCCGGCA
Organism: Chionomys nivalis; assembly: GCF_950005125.1. Taxonomy (NCBI): domain Eukaryota; kingdom Metazoa; phylum Chordata; class Mammalia; order Rodentia; family Cricetidae; genus Chionomys; species Chionomys nivalis. Next base: position 38,046,689 of record NC_080106.1, read on the forward strand.
AAAATCTTAAAGATGGCTTCCAAATAACTGAGAACTGGCCCCTGATCTTCCAGCCCCCTGCTTCTGGCCTAGTCCTTCCCAGAAGCTCAGAGTGCTGTTTGGAGTCCACGGAGTCTTACATGACCTGGATGTGGGTTTTCTTATGCCTGTGAATGGTCTGTTACCCTTGTTATTTTTGTGACAGAGGCTCCCACCATGGGGGAGATTTGTTGGAAGCCTGAGCAATGGGGATGTTCTAGTTTGAGGGAAACAGATGTGATCATTGGTTAGTGCTTTCCTTATCTCCTTTTGTGCTAGAGAGAGGCATCCGTTATGGTTGCTGAAATACAGTAAGAACTGGGTTGGGCATGCCTTTAGTCCTATCACCCAGGAGGCAGAGGCAAGTGGATCTCTGTGAATTCAAGGCTAACCTGGTCTACATAGTGAGTTCCAAGACAGCTAGGGTTACGTAGAGAGACCTGCCCTTAAATGTGTGTGTGTGTGTGGTGTCTGCTGTCCTCACTCCCATGGTGGGAACAGTCTGGGGTGTGAGGGAAGCAGTGTGGTAGTGGTTGTGATGTGAAGAGAGCGTCAGGTTCATAAACTGCAGCTCAGGTCAGTGAGGCATCTTCTGGCATGCAGGAGGCAGGGTGACATCCCCAGTGCTCAGTGCCACCTGCATTGTGACTCCTCACTGTGCTGGCCAGTCTCTGGGCTCGGGCTCCCAGGAGTGGTGGGTGATGTGGGATTTTCCAATTTCCACTCTAGAGTCTAGCATGCACCATGTGCCCCTGTGCCCCGGCCCTAGGGACCCCATGGCCACCAGGCTCTGTGGTTCCAGAGAACATAGGGCCACCTGCTAATTGATGTGGACAAGCCAGAGCTGGCTGTGGACTGCTTTGCTGCCTTCTGGTGTGTTGGGATGATTTTTAATAGGACATGTGGTAGTTTCTCCTTCCCAGTTCTGTTGGACTTGGGCCATGAAGGAACTTGGGGGCTCTGAGTGCAGGCTTGTGAGCTGGCTCTAACCCTGGGACAGGATGAAGGCAGTCCAGTAAGCAGCCCTCAGTGTGTGTGATGACACATTTATTAGGCATGTAACTTAGTGCATGCCAGTTACAGTGAATGCTTTACCCGTTGGTTCATTGTGATAGCTCTGTGATGGGACACTCTTTCCAGCGTATATACTGTCATTTTTCTGTGGGATGGTTTTTGGGTCACCTGAGGAGGACAGGGCCAATGACCCAGATGAGTGCGTGTATGTGTGTGTGCGCATGTGTGTGTGAGTGTGCATGTGTGCACGTGTGCATGTGCGTGCTTGTGAATGTGGTCTGCAGCTGATAGCTGGTGTTTTTATCGACGGTTCTCCACCTTATATATTGAAGCAGAGTCTCTCCCTGGAGTGCAGTTTTGATTAGTCTGAGTCTGCAGCTTGCTTTGGAGATTTTGTCTCCCTCTTGTGAGTGCTGGGATTACAGGACTGCTGCCAAGCCCATCTGGCTCTACCTGGGTCGTGGAGATCCAAATTTGGGTCCTAATGCTTATGGGGGCTCTTTACTGGATGAGGCATCTCCCCAAGCTAAGATCTTGGTTTTCATACCCACAAAACTCAGGAGGTGTTGGAAATGGTGGTATGTGTGTGTGGTGTGTGTATGTGACGAGTGTGTGTGATCTGTCTGAGTGTGTAGGATAAGGCATTTGTGTGTGTGTATGACGTGTTTATGATACATGTAGAATATGTGTGTACTTATGCGGGTTGTGTGTGTGTGGTGTATATATACTGAGTATGGTATATAGTGTATATGGGGGCTATGTATGAAGTCAATGTGTAGTGTGTACATGGGGCGTAGGCCTGTGCTTGAGGGTGTGTGTGTGTGCATGTGTGATGTGTGGGCTGTTTGTAGTGTGTGAGGCTTTGTTAATGTGGAGGCTGTCTATATATGTAGGGGCTATTTATGTGTAGTGTATGTGGTGTGAGTGTGTGTGGTTGTGGCTGTTGCGATGGAAGCTCTGTATATATATGGTTGTGTGGGCTATGTGTATTGTGTGTGCATATGGTCTTTGTGGGTTATGTGTATATTGTGTTGGGGCTGTGTGTATCTGATATATATGGGTCAATGAATCATGTGTGTAGTGTGTGTGTGTTCTGTGATGTTTTGTGCATATATGATGTATGTTTGGGCTGTGTCTTGTCTGGGACTGTGTGTGTGTATATATACACATACACACATATATATGGCCTGTGTGGGCTATGCATGTGTAGTGTGTAGAGGCTATGTGTGTATTGTGTATGGGCTGTGTGTGGTCCATGTGGTATGTGTGTGTGTTTGTATCTGAACAGACATTTTAGTCTGAAGAAGTCTGAACCTGTTTTGAACCTTAATAGCCTCTGAGCGCCCACAATGAAAGTGTGTGATTGCAAGAGGGGCTTATGATTTCAGCTGTGCTTGCTTGCCAGTGTGAGGTGTGAACTCCTTGGAAACATGGGTGATCTTTGCTAATGGCAAAGACTTCTGGGAGCCATAGCCAGAGCGCTTTCTCCCCTAGACTCTTTGAGGTCACAGGCAGAGGGAGGCCTCTTTCCCTTCCAGAATCTTGGGGGACACAGTCCAAACTCTCACTTCCCCCTACACTCTTAGGTGACACAGCAGAGCCCTTCCCCCAGACTCCTAGGTGACTGAGCCAGAGCTCCTCCTCTTCCTCCAGGCTTCTGGGGACCACAGCCAAGAGTGTCTTTCCTCCCCTTAGACTCCTGGTGGTAGAACAATTGAACTCGTAGGTGATATGACACAGGTCTTGCTGAAGGCAGCTGTCACCCAGCTGCTGGCTGTGCTGTGGGACACTGAGCCTGGAACTGCAGGACATCTGAGATCTGCAGAAACAGCACAGAGAGCTGAGTTTCAGATAAAAAGTTGATTTTTTCTTTAAAATAGCAACTCAGTTTTAAAAGCAGCTCTGAGACATTTACTCACTTTTTTAGACTTTTGTGGCTCTCATGTTCAGAGATGTGTAGGACCATTGTCACAGTTGGGTAGGCTATGAACCCCCCTAAAGAAGCCTTGTACCTCTAAAACTATTTTTCCTATTCTTCCACTTCTCATGTTCTGGGTAGTGGCTCAGCTACCCAACCCTCCCTCTAGATTTGCCTTTTCTGGACATCGCCTGTAGCTGCTGGCCCCCGGACAGTGTCTGCTGACTGGGTGCTTTTACCTCAACACAGGCTGTGTGGCACTTGTCTCTTATGACTGAATTAGATCCCCAGTCTAGGTAAACATCATTTTGTTTAGCATCCCTCTGTCTATGGACTCTTGCTGTGCGCTCCCATCTTTGGCTGCTGTGCACAGTGCTGCCATTAATATTCTCGTGCAAGTTTCTGTTTGGACTCCTGCGTTGAGCTCCGTGGGTGGAGTGGTCAGATGGGTCCTACAGTAGCAGGGAATTGAACTTGGTGAGAGGCCTGGACTGTTCTGCAGAACGTCTGCACCTTTCACAGTCCTGCCAGAGGTGTGAGAGTCTTCCCTTTCGCCATGGCCTTTACGGTTGTCCTGCTGGGGAGAAGGGAGCAGTTTCATTTTGAACAACTTGTAAATTATTGTTTCGGCCAGTCGCTCTCAGCCTGGCTGCAAGTAATAAGGGGCGTGTTTGGAATGGTGTTCAGGTCTCCAGCCTTGAACCTGTGTTCATGCTCATGTCCTCCCTTCCTCTTGCCTTCCTGTCCATCCCAGTGTGGATGGGATCCCATTCCCCTCTTCCAGGGCCCCTCTTTCTTCTGAAAGCCCATTGGAAAGTTCTAGTAAGGATGTGTGTGAGTTTTGTGGTGCGTGGCTGTGAGGAAGCAGCCAAGCGTGTGCCTCTTTCTTTGTCTCCATGCTTGTCGCTGGTCTGAGCCCAGAGGCAGAGGTGCTCACCTTCCTGTCACTGTCTAGCCTTGGTGTCCCTGGATGGGGTGCCCTCTCCGAGCTGGGTTCGGGGTCCACGAGGCTTTCTTCTGACATGACTTCTATGCACCGGAGCCGTGGAGACGAAGGAGGAAGGTCTGGAGGCGGACCGTGGTTGGAGAAGGGTGGGGTATGGTGAATCTGTTGGTTAATGTTCCTTGGGCAGACTAGGAGCTTTACTTCTGGCATGGTGACGCACACACTTGAGGTTTACCACACTCACTGTGATCAGCCATTGCGCTGGCCCAGCAGCTGGCGGCTGTTGATGCTGCCCTGTGGTCAGAGTCTGAGACCTTCTTGCTGGGTCATCGGTCTCATCCTGGCTGGTAGAAGCCGTTACTGCTATGTGGTAGGTGCCTCTTGAGTCGGATCTTGTCACCTTTGGGTATGAGGCTCAGAGACACTTCTGATCGCTTCCAGGTCACACAGCCAGAAGCGGCGGAGCAGGGATTGGAATCCAGGCAGCTCATGCATGAACTTCACAGCTCACCCATAGATGGCAGAGCTGCCTATAAGAATGCTGTTCCCTTGTAGAAAGGCCAGAGATGCAGTGACAGGTTGGCACTTGTGCAGGGCTTCTAGGTCACTGGAAGAGTCTTGCTAGAGCTGGTCTAACCTTGGCTGCTGCCTGGTAAATACCTGCTCAGTTGAGACCTTCTTTTGGAAAAACTGAGTCCTGGCAGACTCACCAGACTTTCCCTCACAGGCTCTCCTGCCACACTGAAGTGTCGGGCGTGGGGGGAGGAGATAGCAGGGGATGTCGTGGTTGGGACCTGCCTGGCTGCGAGGTTAGGGCGTTTGGGGACAAGCATGTAGAGCTTCTTATTTCCTTTTCGCCCTGTTCTGGTAAGGGGTAGGGTGTGGTCAGCCCCCACTTCCTGCAGTCTGTCACCTCCAATCTTTGGCTAGGTGGTTCAAAAGGGAACGGACCGGAAGAGTGGACCTTATGGTGTGGGGAGTGGAAGCCACTCTGGTCCTGTTTGGTCAGAGTGTGAACTGTTTGATTCCAGGGGCTTCACAGAGCCTGTGATTGCAACCCCCCCAATCCCCACCCCACCTTCACCCAGAATTTCCACTCATGCCTTTCCCATTCCAGGTCGCCTTTGCAAGGTCTTTACATCCTGGATTTTCAACCTGGGTGAAGGCCGGATGGATGTGGCAGTGGGTGGGCTCCACGGTCGTTCCCAGTAATTGCTCGAGGAAGGGTGCAGGTGCTGGCCTTCAGGGGTGGGGTGCTTTGCACTGCTTTCAGCTGTGGCCTTGTAGCTGATATGGCCCCCACCTCAGCTTCTCAAGGGCTGGAAGGACAGGCGGTAGCCACCTCACCCAGGCTCACTTTCCCCCTCTCCATTCTCAAATCAAGGCAGTCAAGACTGCCGCTCCCATTCTTTCCTGCTTTCCCCATATGGTTCCTCTCCTTGAGCTTCCTACCCTGGGGTCCACGCTGTCCCTCTGGCACTGACTGGGAGTTCCCTTGCTGTGCCCCATGGTGGAAGCTGCCCCAGGGCCTTGTGGGCTCCAGGAGGGGCCTGCTGCTGCTCTGGAGGGTGTTACCCACCTTTTGTGCTCTGTCCCCCTCCCCTCGTCTTCTTGATGAGGACCAGGGGACATTTTCAAGGAACAGGAAAGTCTCACTAAAGAGATGTAGAATTTCCTAGCATTTTAAAGACTTATGAAATGCGTTTTTATACAGGGCCAGCTGGGGAGTTTCTCATTAGCTCGGCTGGGGAGTCTGTGGGGAGTTGAGCTAAGTGGAGCCAGGCAGGCTGGGTAGGAAGACATGGTGGCCCTGAGCTCACCAGGGGAGCATGGCGGGCATGCGTCAGCTGGTTGGCTGGAAGGCCCCCTGGCTGGGCTGGCCTGAGCAGGGCCTTTGTTAGACCTGCTTCCCAACAGCACGGGGGACTTCAGAAGCCTTCAGGTGATGACTGGAGCCGAGAGGGGGCCACTCTGTTACCATGGTGAGTAGTCAGATGAGGTAGGGCATCTGCCATGTGTGCACACAGGCACACACACGCGTGTGTTTGCCTGCTTCTCTGTGTGTGTGAGTGTGTGTGTCTCCAGGTTCTTGCTTCCCTGGCTCAGACCCCTAAGAGGTCCTGGTGCCTCTGTGCCCCTGTTACCTGGTTCTGCTCCCTGGGACCAGGCAAGACATGGCCTAGCTCTGAGGATGGGGTACTTCTTAGCTTCTTGGCTCCTGTTGGGTCACACTCAGAAGCACTACCTCTGGGGGGGTCTGTGTGCACATATGTATGCAGAGCTCAGGCGTCTGTGTGCATGTATGTGTTGGTAGCCAGGCATGCTGGAGCTTGGCACAAGGAGGGAGCCTATAAGCTCTGTTTCTCTGCTATTTCACTTCCATAGCGCGGGGCTTGATTTGCTCGGTTCTATCCTTTCTGGCTAGATGTGGGCATTCTCCTGCTGCTTGGTACGTGGTCCCATCCTAGTGCCCAGCCAGTGTTCTGCTGTTGCTGGTCCGTGGACTCAGATCTGTTTGCCTGGGAAGACCAGTATGCAGTACTTTTCCACTTGGTGATGGTGGGCTTCTCAGGGGACCCCAGAGGGTGTGTACTGGGGGATGGGGTGATGCTTCTACTCTTTTCGAGCTCAGGTGACTCTCACTTATAGGAAGTTCCAGGAGGGCATCACCTCTGTCATCACCCCTTCCCAGAGACCCGGGAACCCTGCAGGGGGACGCAGAAGCCTGTGTGTAGATCTTTGCTGACGGTCAGCCTGGTCATTAAACAGGACCAGCCTCGGAGGTGTGTGGGATGTGTGGTGATGATGCATTTGTGGGTTGTTGCTAAGCTTCTGCCTCCTGGAGGAGTTTGTGCCATCACTGTCTGTACCCGAACATGTGAGCAGACATGTATATCCTTGTCAGAATGCTGACTGTGGCTCGGGAGGGCCAGACGTGCATGAGATATTGTGGTTCCGACGCTGTCCTCGAGAGGCCACTGATCCAACCAGGTACCAGCCTCTTCTCTTACTGGGACCTCAGTCGGTGCCATTCTTGTTTCTCTTTTGAAGCAGCCTAAGCCACACCTCCTCCAGGAAGCTTCCCAGGATGACCATGCTATGGTTTCTTACCATCCTTAGTGCCGCTGGACCAGCCTCCTGCTTCCTGTCCTTACTGGCACTGATGGACTGAAGAGCTTAGCACTGTATCCCAGCTCGGTCACACCCAGGGTACTGCTCCCATTCTCTGGCTCCAGACCCCAGCCTAGGCACAGCAATGGGCAGGAAGTGTTTGCTAAGGTCCAGAGCAGTATCTTTCCTGTTTTGTATTTGCCCTGGGTACTTTAGGGCTGGATTTTTGTCCTCTCCGAGAAGAACAAAGTCTAGGTTTAGACTCTAGCTACTCACTAGCTTTGTGACTTTTGAGTTAGGTACTCTATCTCCCTGAGGCCCTTCCATTTCCTCATCTAAAGTGGGAATGGCAGTGAGGGCTCAGGGGGGACTCTATGTGCAGTGCTCAGTCCCCAGGGGCTGGTGTCCGCCGCTCCTTTCTTGCTGTGGCCCACACATGGCGAAGCAGGCATTGAACCTTAGCTCTGAGCTTGGAGCTGGGGTGGCGAGTAGCTCAGATCCCTCTCCCTTTCACCACAGCCCCCGTGCCCCTTCAGCCTCACTCTTGTTCCCAGGCAGGCTTCAGAACCACCTCTGCTGTGTCAACCCTACTTGGGGTACAGAGGAGCATGGGGTGCAGAGGGCCTGGAATGAGGCCAGAGTCCTGAGTTCATGACGTGGTTAGCATGAACTGTGGAGAGGTAGGGCCAGCACCTGGTGGGAAATGGCCAAGGTCAACCCAGCCTGGCTGGTCCTGGCTTCCTAGCTGGACACTCTGTGGACCAACTTCTGGGTCTTTCTAGTTATGGTCTGTAATGCATCCGCCGTAGGCTGCAGGCAGCGTGCTGGGTTCTGGCTGTTGTCCTCTTACTCGACAGGACTATACATGGTGCGCATGTGCACACATAAGCTGGTTGCTCAGCCTGTCCTGCTTAGAGAATTTGTGTTTGTCCACACTGTATATTCTCTTTTTGAATGCTTTTTTTTTTAAAAAAAGTATTTTTGAAAACTTCATATATTATTACTGCATCTACATAACTTATGCCCCCCACTTCATCCTGCATCTTGATTGCTTTAATCGATAGCTGTCCTTGTTCCTTGGTAGTGGTTAGCACATCAGACAGATACTGGTTTTTATAGTCCCTGTTCTCAGGTGCAGGGCCTTGGTGCTCCTCAGACTTGCAGAGCTGAGACAGTGCTGACTCGTTAGTAACTGTCATTCAAGGAACAGTCACTCAGTGCCAGGCAGGGCATGTTAGCATGTTCACGTAACCCTACAGATGGCCGTTGGAGTCTAGAGTGGCAAAGATCCATGGGCTGCCTCACAGCTGGTGGGCTTCTGCCTGAGTTGAGTCCGGGGCTCAGAGCCCTTCCTTTGGTGTGAGGTGCCTGCCCGTCCTAGCCTTGATGATATCACAGTAGTGACTGGTCACAGGTAAGAACCTGCCAGGAACTGTGCGTGAGTGAGAGAATTCTGTTGAGCATTGCACACACAACCTACATCTCCCCTGATGCACCGGCACATTCATGTGTGCACGTTCCTCAGTGTGTACACGTTCATACATGCCCCTCCATGTAGCATGCATGGATGCATGCTCAACTGTGTATGCATACCCACAAAGACACCTGCAAATGTGTGCCCGACAAGTGGTTCCTCTCCTGTCCTCAGTGCTGTGTTAGCTAACATGGGGAGCTGATGCCTATTTTTCAGATGGTCCCTTGGCCCCTTTTCAGGGTCAGGTGGATACCAGTGTGTTTGGGGTATGCAGTGTCTCCTTGCTCTCCATATTCCTTCTTCAGTTTCTTTATTGCTGCCTCCAGGGTCTAGATCCTTTCTCCCAGCCACTCATCCCTGCTGCTGGGCCCAGGGCTGGCCAGACTCCCTTACCCATCTGCTTGTTTCACTGCCTGGCCCATCTCGTCCGGTGCACAGCCACCTTCAGCTTTGACATGGCTGAGCTCTCACCCTGCACCTGCCTCTTTAAGAGCCCAGGGACCTGGCAGACTTGTCTGCAGGGCTGAGACTGGGAGGCTGGACAGCTGCTGAGGGGAGGTTTTGTCAGCTCCCTGGCTTCTTGGAGTCTGGGTAGTGCTGGGGAAACAGAAACAAAGGCTGACAATGGCCTCCTTCCCTCCCGGGCAGCCTTGGCTGACCGGTGCTGTGCCTGCCTGGGCGGCCTCTGGGGGCCACTGTTATTTCCTGTGCTGGCGCTAGGGCTCCTGGCCAGCCTGGAACAGGCAGGAAGCAGGGCTGGGCATCTTCCCCACCCCCTAGGCTGGCCCTTGAAGGCTAGAGCCGTCACCGCAGCGAGGGGAAGGTCAACACGATGCTCTTGTCCAATTTTCTGGGCTTTTATGGCCTCAGCCTACTCTGCCCAGGTTTTTTTTTTTGCAGTGTGCGTGTGGCGGCCTCCTGTGCCTGCTGAGTCCCTGCAGCAGACCCCACATGCCTCCATCAGCTGTGTGAGCCCAGGCATCGTCTCCCCACCTGGCCCAGCCTTTGCGACAGAATGCTAGCTGTGCAGGGCAGAGACCAGGCCAGCAGAATTTCCATAGTTGTTAGTTTACATGGGTTGAATGGGTTTAGATTTGACGTTAGGGTTCAGGCTGTGGTTCTGGTTAATGTTAGGGTGAGGGCTACTGAGCCCTGAAGACGCAAAGGCACAGATCTGAAGCCCATGGCCCTTTGCTTCCGTCATCAGCTTTGCACCAATGTGTCTAGCACGTGTCTGGGCTGCATGAGGTGTCAGGGTACAAGGGGGTTCCTGCCTGCCAGGATAGGGAGAGAACTGGTGAGCGGACAGCACCGCCTGGGAGCTGCCCTTGGAGAATAGACCTGACTCAGTCACTGCCTCTTCCCTGGGACAGTTTCTGACCTCCAGTCTGGTCACAGGGCCGTTGCCTGCGGCCTTGGTATGAGGAGATGGTATGTGTTCAACCGACACTTATTAAATGCTCGCCATGGTGATTTGTGACAGGGCGGGAGTGGCCTTTGCCTCACTGGACAGCCTAAATAGTAGAGGACAAGACTAATTTTGTTGGAAACTTATAATAAGGGTTGGGTTGGTGTACAGTTGATGAGCAAGAGAAAAATGGAATGAAGGAAGCATGGTTGTCACTGTCATGGAAGCCACCAACCGTCTCAGTGGCCACCACCAGTCACAATTGGACATATGCTGTGTGATCGTTTTTCCTTGACCCTGGGAAGACACTCATGGACTAGAGCATCCTGTAGCCCAGGCTTCCATGCCACCCATGCGGGGAGCTGGCAGACAGCCTGCCTTGGAGGTTGCGATATTTGTCCTGGATATCGGTCCCAAGCGGGGTCATAGTGCAGTTTAGCATCTTTTCCCAAGCTGGCCTAGTGAAGCCTTCAGCTGCTGTGGCTCTGAGCCTTAAGGACCCGAGGTGACAGCAGTGGTGTTTCGTGTCCAGCTCCTGAAGTCTGGGTACAGGGCTGGGAGCTGTTGACATTGGCAAGTCCAGCTCAACCCAGCCATTTGGGAGGCACCTCACCCACCTGCCCACCCAAAGCCTTGCTGGCCACGCTTGCCGCAGACAGGCTGAGGATTTGCCTCTTGCCACACCTGCATGTCCTCACACCTCCTACCATATTGACTGCTGTGTGTGACTAGAATACAACTTCCGGGAGGGGCACAGCCAGGGGGCGTGGAGGTACAAAGGAGATAGAGAGCTCTGGGGTATAGGACCTCCTGCCCCTACCTAGCTCTAATGCCCACTTGACTATCTATGGTAGAGGGATCTGGGCCTGGCTTTTGAGATGCGCTGTTGGCTACTTCCTCTGGCTAACTGGTACCCTGTGGACTCTCCATGAGCCTTCTGGGGGAATCCTGGGGCTATCTTTCTAGGTGGGAGGAAGGAAACTCCCAAGTGTGGAGGAAAGGAAAGAGGGGTGGCAAACTTAGGGAACCTGTCACCAGGTTGCCTTCTTTAGAGGGGCCCTACTCCTCAGGAAGGACCATGGAGGTCCTAGCAGACACTCTGATGGCCATGCCCCCATTGCTCACCCCTACCTCCCAGTTTACATGCATCCTATGGGCATTTTGAGCATGCTCTGCAGAGGCCTGGGGCGGGTCTGTGTGAGTTGCCAGGGTAGATTGGAATTCTGCGGTGCACCTCCAAGGTCCACGCGCTTGCTCCCTTTCCTCCTCCAGCAAAGCCACAGGCAATCCTTCACGGGACCCTCATAGACGCGCTCAGGCCATAGGTAGTGGTGCATTCTGGATGTGGAAGTGAGAGGCTCAGAGATGTCAGGGGTCTGGCCAGCCGCTGCATCGCAAGCTGCAGCCAACTGTGTTACCGCACAAACGGCACCTCTTTAAGTTGCCGAGGGTGGCGTGGCTGTACTTCCAGGTCATCAGTGCATAGTTAGCTTCTCCCAGTGTGGGCAGTGCAGGCAGCTTAAGGACGACTGTGGAATGAGCCTGTGAAGGCGGGGGCTCTCTGCTCCTCTTCAGGCAATGGTTTGTATGGCTCCTGGGTTTTACACTGTATGTGAGCCCTCATCCTGTCCTTAGGAGTCCGTGGATGACCACACGCTGACTGCCCTTTCTCCCTGGTCTGTAGGCTTCATATCCTCTCGCACTGAGGCCAGTTTCCTCTTCCTCCTCCACAGCAGGAGTTTTGCCTTTGTTCATGCACGGACAGTTTCTCAGGACATGTATCAGCAGGAAGTTCTGCTTCATATCTGACTACCTGTTCAGCGGATACTGTATGAACGTCATGCTATGAATACAGGTTGTCTCCTTGATGGGATGTGAAACTCGGTCACCGCTGGCGCAGTCCCCAGAGGCGTGTTTACACCCGCAGTCCCCAGTGTTAATGCACACCTACTGCGCGTTGTCCTTGTTCTGGGTGCTGAGCAGGACTGACGAGGCTCTTCTACGCAGAGTAGAGGCAGTGCCAGGGATGTCACTGTGTGACTGTACATATGGCTTGTGGCACTGAAGTGGTCAGTAGATGACGACCACATGTGGTAGGTAGGTGGGCGTGGCCAGAGACTTCTGCATGAGAAAAGGGGGAGTAAGGCCAGGGCAGGTTCTGAGGTGAGCCTGTGGAGCAAGGGTTCTTTACTGAGGCTGGAGCAGAGAGCCCAAGGGGCCGCTGAAGAAGAAAGCAGGCTGTAAGGGTGAGAAGCTGGTTTCTTCTGGTATTGTCAGGTGCTTGGGTGGCTTTGTCAGAATGCCCCTCCAGCTGGGCATGAGCAGGAGACAGGGTGATGACACCCACTTCTGGGTGAGGGCTAGGGAGTTGGACGGAGGTGGTCAGCTCAGCCTCTCTGGAGGTAGCTCTTACAGAATGCCATAATGAAGAATCTGAGCCAAGGATAGGATATAGGCCCTCCATGATGGTAGCTACACATTTGGTCCTGGAGGAGGCTTACTGAGATGTAGGGCTCTTCAAGACCACTGCTCAGGACTTGGGTTGAATTGCCATTAGGATGAGGTTCCTAGGAACTTTAAGGTGGTAGATTATGAGTGTTTGTATCTGGACGGGTCAGGTCACATGCATACACTGGGCACCTGTCATTGTGTTGGTCACACCACTTGGGAAGCAGTGAAAACTGAATGTGAGGTTGGGCATGGTCTCTGGAGGTGGGCAGGGGTGGCCGTGTCCCCAAGCTAGCTTGCAGTCATAGAGCAGGTTCTGGGCTCTCTGAGGCCTGAGGCTGCTGTGTCAGCTCTGTCTTGATATGTTTGGTGTAGCTGCAGAATTGACCATGGGCTGGAAAGCGATGGAGGGGCTAAGCTGGGCTAGGAAGGACATCATTTCTTTGAAGAAGCTCCTCAGAGCCAAGAGTACTAGGGCCAGTGGGGACAGCTGGGGCTCTGGGTTAATGAAGTGAAGTCCTGTCTGCAGTGGCCATCCGGGTTTGCACTGAGCTGGCTGGAGTGCCGGCTCCCACCCGTCCTGGCTATGGCTCCCGCCTGGAGCAGAGCAGGTGTCTGGGAGTGGAAGCTGTCGGTGGCGTCCAGCTGTGGCGAGCCCGGGTTCCGGACTCACTGCCTGCGGAAGTGGGCCAGCCGCACCTCTGAACAGGATTAGAGGGATGGGTAATGGATTAAAGATCAAAATGTTAATTAAGAACTGGCCTTCTCTAATAAGATGCCTTCAAGGGCGAGGGCCCGAGGAGGAGGGGATTCTCATTTTTCTCATTTTGGCAACACAGTTTCCGTTGTGATGAAATTGGTTCACAGAAGGGGTGGGGGGCCCTGAGCCTCACTTTAAAGACATTTCCATCCAAGTTAATTAGCAGGAGAAAATGAGGGACTGATCGCCAGGTGGGCAGTAGGTGGTGGCCTGGCAGGACGACTTCAGAGAGGCATCTGTGTCTCGGTCATCCATGGTTCATGCCTTGGGGGCCTAGTGAGGTCTGATTCTCTCTCTAGGGTCAAAGGTTGGGAACTTGCTGTGTGACTTTTGGCTGTCCTTGCTCCTCTCTGATCAGCCCTCTAGTTTTTTCCCCCTCATCATTTATAGATCATAAAGAAACCTCTCCTGGGCTGGTAGATCAAATGAATTTTTAGATTCCAACCACTCCATTTGTGTGAGTTGGCTTTTGACTTCGGAGTAAAGATGCCAAAACCTTGGCCCACATTAAATTGTACAGTCTCAGGTCTCACTATGGTGCCCAGGTTGTTTCAGTGTCCCTGGAGGACACCCCCATGTGATGGCTGAACACTGGGCTGAACCTCAGCTTTGTCTTATGGGGGTCATTGATATCTTGACCTGTAGCATGAGCCCTCAGGCTGTGGCCCCGTTCTGAAGGGGTAAAGGGAACAGATTATACAGAACCTGTCTCTACATGCATGCCAGCCTTGGTTGGAAGCTGGAGGCTGTCAGTTCCCCACAACTCAGCTTCAGGTTTGGAGCAACTTGAATTTCCTTGATCTCCCAGGATGAAAAACCCTGTTTTACCAGGAGCCCCAGGAGAAGTTGTTCTTCAGAGCTAGGACTTACTCTCAAGGCTAAGAGACTTTAAAACAAAAAAACAAAAAAAAGAAGGTGTGATGCCAGCGATCTGGGCTTGGTGGTGCAGGCCTGGCATCGTAGCCCAGAGGAGGCTGATGTAAGAGGACTGAAGGTGTAAGGCCACCTGGGTTACAGATCAAATTCAAAACCAGGCCAGGCCACCCAACAACAATAACAACAAGAAAAGACAAGAACAAACATACCACAAAAGATGTTCAAAGGAGGTACCTGTCATGGCCTGTGGTATGGGCACCATACTAACTTGGAGCATGCACGTTTTCTTACCTCTTGCATAGCCTGTTTTCTCTGGAGCCATGTTGGCCAAGCAAGCAAGCAAGAAGGCTCTAGGACAGTGATTCTCAACCTATGGGTCTCAACCCCTCGGGGTCAAATATCAGACATCTTATGTATCAGATATTTCCATTACGATTCATAACAGTAGCAAATTTACAGTTATGAAGTAGCAATGACAATAATCTTATGACTGGGGTCACCACAACCTGAGGTATCAAAGGCCTGCAGCATTAGGAAGGGTGAGGACCACTGTGCTAGGGCCTGGGACAATGGCTCAGTTGGTAGAGAGCTTGCTATGCAAGTTTGAGTGCTAAGCTTGATCCCCCAGCACCCACATAAAGAGCTGGGTGTGAAGACGCATGCTTGTGACTCCAGCTCCAGGAAGGTGGAGACAGCTGCACTGGCACTGGTTGGCCAGCTGAGAGCCCCAGGTCCTAGTGAGAGAGAAAAAACAAGGTGGGGAGGGATTGAGGAATACATTTGTCATCTTGGCCCTCTACATGTGCATATTTCTATGTGTGCATGCACGCGCGCACATCCCCCTTCGTGTGCATACACCTGCCCCCACATGTGTGCATGCACCCAAAACTAAAAATTAACAAAAGAAAATAGCAGGTGCTTCCCCATGCTTTTCCTTTGCTGGAGGTGAGGTGTCCACCCCTGCTTGCTGCACTCTGAACATACTGGGACCATGAACCCCCATTTTTTTTTTTATCATTTGTAATACAAAGCAACCCTTGTGGCCCTAGTTAAAGACGTTGCATTTTGTTTGTGATATTATGAATTCTGCTTTCATTTTCTTATATATGCTGGCTAGGCTTCTCAGCATTTACTTTTTTCCTTATTTATAATTTTCTAAAAGAGAAATTGTAATGAAGTGCTTTTGAAGGCATTTGTTAGTTCAGAGGCATTCAAGTGTATTGCTGACCACTTTGTCCCTCCCAGCTTCAGAATTCCTGAAATCCACCCCTCTGATGTCAGCCTCCCTCTCTGCTCCCAGCATGGCAGTCGCCCCTGTCCTGTCTACTGGCTCCTAAGGTACCAAAGAGGTGTGTTGGGTCATCTGAGTCTGGTCTCTTCCCTTCCTGTCTGTCCTCAAGGCTCATCCATGTTACAGACTGTTTCAGGGTCTCCTTCCTTTTCAGTGTCGACTGGTCCTCTTGTCGGGGGCTGCGTGGTTGGCCACTCCCTGCATCTGTCACAGTGCTCCTCAGTGGTCTCATCTTCCAGGAGCAGCAGCTCCAGCCGGTCTGTGCACATGATGACAGCACACTTGTAGAGCGTGGTCCTCAGCCATGTGACCTGGAGAGGGAGCTGGGTGGATCCCAGCTGTCTGCATCTAGGTCCGTGGACAAGGGTGTGGGTGCAGGAGAGGCCTCCAGCTTTACACAGGTACACATGCATGCATGTATGTGCATATGCACCAATGCATGCACCCATGCACACTCACACCCTTCTTTTGATCTAAGGGAAGATACCTGGTCTTTATGTCTCACTTAAGCAGAGTGGTGGCTGTAATGGGTGGTGACCCATAGGCACCGCCCTGTCCCCTCAAGCTATCATGCTACCATGCCATGAACCATGAGAGGAGATGGAACCTAGGCCTGGTAGAGCAAAGTCAGCTGTGGTCCCGGGAAGTGTTGTGACCTCAGGCCACCAACCAGGGAGTTGCAACCATTGCCACAGAGTGTCTGGGTGGAATGCTACTATAGTTAAAGTGAGAGAAGCCACAAGTGCAAACATTTCAGTCCCGTCCATATCTATGTTTGGAACCAGGGAAGGCTAACATCTGTGGCTGAGGTGAGCAAGACGACCTTGGGGAACATATGGGACCATGCCAAGGACTGGATGTCCTACAGCTGATTCGCCTGTACACTTAGGTGAAAATGTCCTGTCACCCGTTTAGGATTTATGAGTTAAACTCAGTGAAAATGGGGAGCGAGGAGCTGCTCGGAAAAGCAAGCATCGCTGCTGCAGAGCCTTGGTGGGCGTGCACTCCCGCTTCTCCACCATTTCCCCTAAATGGTTAAACCCTGCACACCTTCAGAGAACAAGTCTGGTGCTGGTGGCCCAGCTAGTTCTCAGGCTGAAGCTAGGGAACAGAAGGTTCCTTCCACACAGGTAGTTCTCAAGGAGGGAGAGGCGGTGTCCTTAGGTCCCAGGTGATCACAGCGAGGGGAGGCCAGGCCTTGATGCCTGTGGTAACATTAGGAAAGCAAACTGGAGCTTCTGGGGCTGGTTGTTGTTCAGAGCAGAGGCAGAACTACCCTTTTCCTCCTGGTTTGTCCTCCCCTAAATTGTCCAAGCCCTACTCTCTCACCTGGATATAGAGACAGCCATTCTTGCCTTTTCGCCCTGCCGTGTCACAGACCAGCCACAGGCTCTTCCCAAAGACTACAGTGTCTTTGTGGCATTGTAGGCTCGACCTGTGATCATTTGTTTGGACACTTACCATAGGAATGGAGGAGGGGCACAGGGAAAGTTGTCTGGGTTTATGCCTCAGTGGGGCCCATCCACTTCCTGCTGGGTCACGGAGACCATCCTATGTCTGCTGTGACCTGGGGTAGGTCTTTATTTGCAGGCCTCTCCAGAAGTGCGACTTTAGCCTATCTTCTGCTGTTTGGGACTCGGCCCTCGCTCAGTGGATTTGAACACGGATTTGTTCATTCATTCCCTTATTAAGCCTTCCGTGAACGATGCTCCTTTGTGTGCATGTGTGTGCGTGTGTGTGCATGTGCACACAGGAGTGTGCAAAGATGAACATTCTTTGGAGTTAGCCAGTTAAGTTAGTCAAGGAGAGGCAGGGAGGCGGGATGCTGGGTGCGAGTCTCCTTATGCACACTGTTGCAGGTGGCTCTCATGGCTCCCAGCTTGCTACTTTGGAAAGGCTTTCCACTTGGCATGTCAGGCCTCAGCCTCTTCCAAATACAGTGCCTCCTGAGGTTGAGCATCCGAACTCCAGAAGAGTACGAGGGTGAAAGCAGGAAGGCTCAGCTGTGACACTCGCCAAAAAGCAACTTTGCTTAAAACAGCCTTAGCTGTAATCCCAGCATTTGGGAGGCAGAGGGAACAGATGTCGGTTCAAGGCCGGCCTGAGTTAAATGTCTAGATCCTGCACACAGCAGGACAGAGGTGCCATTGCCCTGTAAAGCGCGCGTGCACACACACACGCACACACAGACACACACACACAGACACACACACACACACACACACACCCCCGACCTAGACCTTGAGGGGTCCCAGATGTTGGTGAGCCTGCTATGGTCCTATAGCACCTTCCATTTGGTCACAACATCTGACTGGTGAGCTACCCCAGGCTTTCTTGCTTTCACCTCACAGCCAATTGCTGCACCTTGTCTTGCATTACCTTAATGTGAAAGGCATAACAAACTTACCTTTTATAATTAGCCCGCCTTTTGGTGTTTTGAGACAGAGTCTCTCTGTCTTGGATCTCGCTCTATAGACCAGGCTGGCCTTGAGCCCAGAGATTCGTCTGCCTCTGCCTCCCGTGCCTCACAAACTTTTATTGCAAAATGAAGCAGACATCGAAATTTTATACAACAGTTCAGTGACTGTTTTAGAAGAAGCCACCGAAGCCAGCTCTCAGATCTAGAAACAGAACTTTGTTGGCCGCCTCCAAATCCCATCACAGCCGTAGCCCTCCTCTCCCAGAAGTGACCACTGGCTTACTTCTATGGCTATTTTTTTAAAAGTTCTGTCATGCTGTGTCTGACTCTTGGATTATCTCTTTTTTTTTTTTTTTTTTTGGTTTTTCGAGACAGGGTTTCTCTGTAGCTTTGGTGCCTGTCCTGGAACTAGCTCTTGTAGACCAGGCTGGCCTCGAACTCACAGAGATCCGCCTACCTCTGCCTCCCGAGTGCTGGGATTAAAGGCGTGCGCCACCACCGCCCGGCTTGGATTATCTCTTTTGAGAAGTATGAGGGAAGAGCATCTTTGCAAGGGTGACGTATTAGTTATTTTTCTCACCTTTGTGACCATTGACTTACAAAGAGCTGCTTCAGGGTTTAGTTTGTCCCCTGCTTGAGGATAGAATCCATTACGGCAGTGAAGCCATGGTGGCAGGAATATGAAGATGCTAGTCACACTGTGCATAGTGAAGCCATGGTGGCAGGGATATGAGGAAGCTAGTCACACTGTGTGTGCAGTGAAGCCATGGTGGCAGGGATATGAGGAAGCTAGTCACACTGTGTGTGCAGTGAAGCCATGGCGGCAGAGATATGAGGACGCTAGTCACACTGTGTGTGCAGTGAAGCCATGGTGGCAGGGATATGAGGAAGCTAGTCACACTGTGTGTGCAGTGAAGCCATGGTGGCAGACATACGAGGATGCAAGTCTCACTGTGCACAGTCGGGAAGCAGAGAGAGCTGAACGCTGCTGGCTTCTCCCTTTTCTATTTTCATTCAGCCTGAAGCCCTGCCCATGGGGCAGTGGTACTCACATTCAGGGTGGCTCTTTCCACCTCATTTAAGTCTCTTTGGGAATGTCCTACAGGCACACTCAAAGTCTGGTCTCCGGGGATTCCAGATTCTATCCGGTTGAGGGTGAAGAGAAACCTTACAGATCATTACAGACACTGTCAGAGTACACTTGGATACTTATGGTGGCAAGGCTCCCAGACAGGCCACTTCCCACTGCTGATAGGTGAAGGTAGGTCAGCACGTGACCACCACGTAGCCCACTCATGTGGATGGCTGAAGAAACCAGAGCTTTTCAAGATGTCCACGTAAGAGATACAGCAGTCCTGGACAGGTGACCACAGCCCCAGTGGAACAGCTGTGTGGACGGAAGACTTCACTGGCTCTGAAGGAGAGATCCTCTGTGAGGAAGAGAGTCTTGTCCGTTGTCCTGTCTTTGACTGGCTGTTCTTCCTTGTGTGCTAGATAAAATCCGTCTCTTTGTGCTTGCCAGCACACCTGATGTGGCACCTCTATGGTAGCAAACCTGGGTTGACTGCTGGGTTGCCCACGTCATACACAAGCATCACCTTCCAGCTTCCATGATGGAACAGGATGGCATGGGGCCAAGAGTAGGGGCAGCTCTTTCCCCTTCTGTGTTGAGCGTGATGCTCTACCTAAGGCGGGCACTTGGAAGCAGCTGGTCACGTGTCTGACTGGGTTTGACTTGATGTTTTCTCGTTATGGACTACGGATAGCATAGGAGAGGGTTGAAACTGACTTTAAAATTGTGTGCAATGGCACAGTGCTGAACTCTGGCATGAGCTGCGTGCTCTCCATCCTGTGTCCTTTGTGTGGTGACAAACCATCACTTTAGCAGTAGCAAGGGTCTGGGAGGAAGGTGATAGCCATCATATGGACTCAGGACGTTATGGGGAATCCGTAGTACAGGAGGTTAAACAAAGGCAGTAATGAAGCCTAGCACTGAAATGCAACGAGAATGAGTGGAAACCCTTGGCTCTGCTTATTAATAAGCGTGTGTTGAAAACCCGAGTTTTGTCTTTGGCATGGAGCTGATAAAGGCTTTGGATTTGGTCCCAATGTTACATAGTCTAATAGAAAAGAAAAAAAAAAGCCTAAACAGAAAAACCCCAGCCATTATGCATCAAGTAATTTATAAGTAAGGTCAACTACCTACATCCAAATACTTGTCTTAGCTGTTGGGTCTCCCAGCTTTATATTGTCACCTGTCTGCTCTGGTCACAGGCGAGCTGTGGTTAGGAGGACCTCTGTCTCTGGTAGAACTTGGGCTTTAAAAAGTTCTCTTGCTAGCCGGGCGGTGGTGGCGCACGCCTTTAATCCCAGCACTCGGGAGGCAGAGGCAGGCGGATCTCTGTGAGTTCAAGACCAGCCTGGTCTACAAGAGCTAGTTCCAGGACAGGCTCCAAAACCACAGAGAAACCCTGTCTCGAAAAACCAAAAAAAAAAAAAAAAAAAAAAAAAAAAAGTTCTCTTGCTTTAGAAAACAAACAAAACAAACAAAAAGCTTGGGCAATTATGCAAGCCCATAGCCCAGGTTCTCTATTGGCACCCATCCCTCTATCTGCTCCGTAGGCTCCTACATCCTCTCTCTATGAACTTGATATCAGTTCACATGGGTACATCCCTAATTCCCAGCCCCCTAGCCCAGTGTGCCTTGGGAGTTGATGACTGTGGCACCCACATCCTCCCTGGCACTCACATCCTCCCCTGCCAGCTCTACACAGGAAGGTGCTGGAGAGTGTCCCTGTCCAGGGTAGCATCGGACCTGGTCATGTGGTTCTGGCCCTTTTGACTTGAAGCTTCGCTAGGTCCCAACTTAAGGGATGGGCAGGCAGAGGCCTTCTGAGCCAGGAGTCATCGATGCTAGTCTGTTGTTCCTTGCCTGGGCCACTTGCAGGGCTCCGGTAGGTGGGCTGATTCTCTTTGGCATGGACTCCTGTACTGTGACACTACCCTTCAGAAATAAGCCTGCCTGTCATTAAGTTTGTATTGTACATTCATGACCCCTAAGATCCAGGAGGATAGGATACCTCTTGATACAGACCACCTCTGAGATTTGAACACAGCTCACCTCTAGGATTTGAACAAAATCTAGAGCTCTTGGGCTTTTAGCCTCCTCTGTGTATCTAGGGAATAGTCAGCTACCCTGGCCACTGATACCAGTGTCACCTCTGTGGCTCCAGCTGCCCTTGCTGAAGCTGTGCGTTTGTATCTGCTTGGTCTCCTTCTTCCATCTCCAGTCTGGCTTCCTCTCATTATCTCTAACCACCTATTCGCTCACCTCTTTTCCTACCTCTTGGTTGGCCCTGGAGACAGGGATGGCCCCCACACTGCCATGACTCATCAAGTGCCCAGAACAGCTCTCTCTCACCCCCTGCCCCTCCCCCAGCACTGGGCTCATGCGTTGAGAACTGTAATCACTCTGACGTTCGCGCACCGTCAGCATCTGGGCGATGCGGCTTGAGAATTAAGAGTTGCTAGAAGAAAGCCCAGCCCTCAGAATGGCTTTTTAACCAACTACCATTTATGAAGGGGACATAGAAGGAGAAGAGCACAAAAGAGTGTGCCCTCCAAATGAGGGTTAACGAGGAGTCTCCCTGATAGCGAGTACTTCATCAGCGTCAGAACGGCACGTAAACAAATCTAATTTCCCTCCAGTTCAGCTCGTCACAAGCTTAATTACAGCAACCATGATGCATACGTGTGTGTGTGTGTGTGTGTTTTCATTAGCAAAAGAGGGTCATTATTAGCCAAGTACGATGATGGAGAATGTGGTTCCACCCTCCATAGGTGTCCTCCGAGAGCTGGGAGTGACTTTGTGACTTTGCGTGTGAACTGGAGATTTTCCAGTTATGGTGGCTTGGAGGAAGTTGGAGATAACCAGGCAAATTCGAGAAAGATTATCAAGGGGCAGGATTGGAGGACAGGGAGATCTGCAGGAGTGTTGAACTCCTGGGCCCTGCTTCTAAGGGTGGGACTGGCTTCCCCTGACTGTGTTCTGCCTGCCCCCTTGGTGACGAGACCCCTCCTGTTGTTACCTCTTGAATTTTGACTCCATAGGGTTATGATTGAAGGTTGCGTGTTGGGAGAGGGCTTGACTGCGTCCGACCATCTCTTTTTTTTTGTTTGTTTGTTTTTGTTGTTTTTTGTTTTTCGAGACAGGGTTTCTCTGTGGTTTTGGAGCCTGTCCTGGAACTAGCTCTTGTAGACCAGGCTGGTCTCGAACTCACAGAGATCCACCTGCCTCTGCCTCCCGAGTGCTGGGATTAAAGGCGTGCGCCACCACCGCCCGGCCCGACCATCTCTTTTAGATGTTTTCTCACACCTCCCTTCTCCTACTAAGCAGGGAGGGAGGCACGTGTTGTCACCGGTGAAGAAGATGGAGCATTGGAAGGTTGCAGTTGTTTCAGGAGCAAGTAGCTGAAACCCAGTTAGAAACTAATTAGTACAAAGGAAGTAGACCCCCATAGGCCAAGTACCAAGGTTTGCAGGAAGTGCCCACCCAGGGGCCAGAGGTAGGGAGGAAGGTTATTCTGCCTGGAATTGCACGTATGATGTGTCCGGGAAGACTTTCTTCTTTCCTTCCTGCTTCCTGCCATGGTTCTACTTCCTCATTGAGCCACATAAGAGGCTGCTCTTTGTGCATTTAGTAGTGGAACCAATGTGCTGCCCACACTGTGCACGTAAGTCCTGTGTGTCTGGCAGCTGTAGTGGGTGCCAGCTACCTCCCAGCTATGGGCACCAGGCAGAAGGTAGATGCATCAGCTTTGGAAGTGGGAGAGACCTAGAAACCTTATCCAAACCTCCCCTAGTGCTTAGGGTCCCTAGCACACCTTCTGCCAGGTCTTGCTTGAATACCGCTGGGATGCGCTGGGGGCGCGAGGCTTACTGCTTTCCAAAACAGTGGACGCTTTGGGGCGTTTGCATGAGTGGTGCATTTTACCTGGAATACCTTTTCATGCCTGACCCTTGGTGCCATTTTAGTGTTGTCTCAAATGTCCCCTCCTAGAGAGGCCCTTGTTAACCCCTGGAACTCCAGTTGTCTCCTTGCCTCCCATCACTGTCTTGCCTCTTGTTTGGGACACATGCTCACCACCACCTTGGGCTCCCTGACTGCTGTGTTTCTTGGTGCTGGTGGCTAGGTAATACCTGGTACTCAATGGGTCCATGAGGCATATGCTGCAGGCTCTCAATTACAACCTATGGGGAGGGAAGAAACTGGTTTAGAGAGGGAGGTTAAGTAACCCTAGTACCACACAGACCTTGTCTAGCTGTCTCTGGTAAGCCCATGTCTCAGCCTTTATGATGATGAGTTCATCAAGTCCCTCCCTCCCTCCTTTCCCCCTTTTCCTTTTCCTCTTCCTCCTCCTCTTCTTCCTCTTCCTCTCCCCCCCCCCTCTCTCAACATGGCTTCTCTGTGTAGACTAGCTGTCCCAGAACTCACTCTGTAGATCAGGCTGGCCTTGAACTCCCAGAGATCCGCCTGCCTCTGCCTCCCCGGTGCTGATATTAAAAGATGCACACACCTTCTTTTCTTTATGGTACCATGACATCTGGTACCTCCCAGAGCAACCTGCTTCTCCAAGCGCCTCCTACTAGCCCATGCAGTCTTCTGTTCTTCCTTGTTCAAAGGATAAGCTGCCGGCAAACTCCTAGGCCAGAGTTCTCTGACAGGATTCAAATAGCCATAGGGTACCAGTTCTGACATTTCCTTCTCACCCGAGGGCTGCTGGGCCCGCTGGATCTGAACCCTGCAGCCCACAGGGTTCATTTGTGAGCTAGACTATGTGGAAGCCGCCTGCACCAGGCTACCTGCCTCAAATGCCTTCTTCCCAGTTATGTGGCTGCCTGGGTTGCTGAGCCACAGGTTGTGGGGCAGATGTTATCCTACAGTCCAGCTTTCTCCTCTAGGGCCTTGCTTTAGGAAGTAGCCTGTGAGGTGGGGCTGAGGACCTGAGGTGAGCTGCTCTATTCTTTCTCAGTCTTCACTGTGAGACGCGGTCCTGATGCCTGCTTGTTCTGGCTACAGAGACCTCTTTCCTGTTCTTCCTTCTAGGGCTCCAATTCAGATTTTTTTTTTTTTTTTTTTTGGTTTTTCGAGACAGGGTTTCCCTGTAGCTATGGAGCCTGTCCTGGAACTAGCTCTTGTAGACCCGGCTGGCCTCGAACTCACAAAGATCCGCCTGTCTCTGCCTCCCGAGTGCTGGGATTAAAGGCGTGCGCCACCACCGCCCAGCCAATTCAGATGTTTCTGAGTTTAAAGATGATGACTCCCATGTTGCCCTGGGAGAGATGGCCCCAAGCCCCACTGCCCAGCACAGTAGAGCCCTCCAGGTTGATGGTATCATTCCTTTGGGAAACAGAGGCAGTGCACGGGTGGTGGTGTATTTATCTTGAGACTTAGCTTACCTGGAGGGGTCTGAGTCACATTTAATCTTTGAGAAATGAGAACACTTTTCTGCTCTGGTCATGGTGGACCTGGGACCTAGGCCTGGCTTCTGCATAGAACTAGATGTGTCTCCATATCTGTGGCTCTGGGATTGAAGTGCTTGCCAGGAAGATTCAACATACTCAACGATTTCAAGTGTACAGGGACTCCCAAACTTATTGTCTGAGGTCACCACTGACCCACCTGAAGCCTAGAGTATGTATACTTTCAGGGACAGGTGCAGCAGTTCTGAGCTGTCTCAAGCTTTCTCCTGATTTTCTAATTCAGGACCTGGTGGCATTCCCATGTCATAGACCTATCTCTCTTCACTCTGATTGTGGACACCCAGCCTCCTCGGTGAGGTCACTGTCACTGCCTACCGAAGTTGTCTCTCCAGACTTTGTGCCTTATCCCTAATCTCCTTCCAGGTCCTGGTCCCCCTTTACATTTCTCTGTTAGCATGTCCGTCGCCATTCTTCCTCACTAGATCTTTCCTGAGGTCTGAGGACAGTTCCTGGCAGTCGTAGGGCATAAGAAGCTGTGTCCTCATGTCTCTGCATCTCCCCTCTGGATGAGACTGGTGCTGTCCCGGACTCCTTCTGCCCCTGCCCACCAGGTTCTCTGTGACTCAGCGTGGGCCAGCAGCTGGCAGTGAGGAAGGGTGGTGCCTCTAAGGGAAGTCCAGGTCACAACAACATTTGACCTCTTCTCCTGTCTGAGGTTCAGGGACAGAGGAATGGAGGGGCTTCCCAGGATCAACCCAACTTGACCCCTGGGGTGCAGGGGTGACTTGGTTCCATGGCAGTAGTTAGGAAATCTGGGAAGTGTCCAGATTTTGTACCTCTTGCTGTTACAGCCAGAATTCCTGAATTGGAAGTTGCTAAGTTTTACTGGAATCTTCAGCTGTGAAGATGAGACCCACAGTGACTTCCTGGAACAGAAGCACAATGTGGTGTGTGCTCCGGGGTGTGTGCATGAGCACACGTGAGTAACAGAGAATGGACTTTGGGGCTACTGAGCACAGTCTTGGGCTGAAGGAACCCATCCCTTCAAAAATTACCTATTTTCTATCACATGGGCCTTTGGTCGGTCATTCGGTCTATCTATCTATCTATCTATCTATCTATCTATCTATCTATCTATCTATCATCTGTTTGTCTGTCTATCTGTCTTCTGTCTGTCTATCTATCTTATCATCTATCTATCTATCTATCTATCTATCTATCTATCTATCTATCTATCTCCCACCCATTTATCCATCTATCTATCTGTCTGTTTGGCATGTGTAATTAGAACATCAGAGTGATGTCCAGAAAGACGGGGAGCGATGATGTTTCCGGGAACGTTGGTGGCTTTCCCTCCAGGCAACACTGAGGAAGGCGGTCCTCTGAACCAAGCTACAGCAGAGGGTTTCAGAGGCCATTAGGTGGATCCTCTTGCAATACTAGGAAACCTAGCCTGGAAGACAAATCTCAGTCCTCCCCAGTGCATCGCTACACTTTCTTGTGTTTAGCTGTGAGTCACTGTGTCAAGCTGTGATTTTTGCTCTGGATGAAGCTTTTAAGGGCGACTTCCAGAAGCCAGCGACGAGGCGAGCACAGCACAGGGCTGAGCACATCAAGGTGTAGAAGGTTACAGATCGTCATCAAGAGCACCATCTCATTCCGTATAGTGATTGCTGCCCCTGCCTTCAAATTCAGGACAGGGTGGGCGAGGTTCTGTGCCTCAGAGTGGTCCCAGGCTGGATTTCTGGGTGGTGAGGTTTCAGTGATTCGTGCTATTTTCTATACAGCTGGTATGTTTGACATTCGTCAGGAACATCTGTGTAATCAGAACTAGAGGAAATCTGCTGCCTCCCCCTCCCATCTTTCTCCTATGAAAAAGACACATAGAAGCAGTTCTGGGGAGAAAGCTAGATATGACCACAGGCTGGCCTAATGGCCGCCCTGTAAAAGGCACAGCGCATGTGTGCATACTTGTTGGGGGTGTGGGCAGACCCGTTCGTTAGTCCAGGGGTTTCCGGGCTCTGTCCTCCTAGTTGTCTGCCCCTATGTCCATTGTAGCTGAGAGCTCTTGTGGGACCCCATTCCCGCAACCTGCTTTTTATGAGTCTCGGTGCTGCTGGGTGCCCCTGGGGGCCTGACTGGAAGAACCAATGTTGCCCACTCTGTTATGCCATACGAACAGCTGGTGGCACCTGGACACTATGGGAACTGAGCTCCTACGGTGGGAAGCTGCAGATCATGTTGCTTCTGCTGTGGCCTGGACTTTTATGTTTCCTCCTTTCTGCAGAGGACGACAGCCTTGGAGGACTCAGACCCTCATGTTCTGGGAAGTACCCCAGCATAGAAGAAGTACCTGTTTCTTGGGGATTTAGCGCTGGCCCATTTCCACGTTCGTAAGAGCGCAGACTTCATGGGGCGCGCAGCCGCACTGGGTGCCTGTCAGGAAACCTCCTCTGCTTCCTCTCCCTGCTTTGTTGGGAAGATTTGCAGAAACTGCTCCGAACTCTGACCCTGGCTGCATCTTGTCTGCAGCAAGCGATCATGTGACGTCACCCGGTGTGATTTCTTAGCAACGGCTGCTTTTGGCTGGCCAGGCCTGGATGTGCTCCTGTGGAGTGGGTTGGAGTAATTTTCTCCATTCGATGTGTGATTGTGGAAGGAGGCCAGGATGCATTTTAGGCAGCCCCTGGCTCCGTCTTGAATTAGACTGTTTCCATTCTCATCTCCCCAAAGGTGCTTTCCGTGCTCAGTGAGAACTCAACGAACACAGCCTGCCCACAGGAGGGGCAGAAAATTGGTGAGAAGTCAGGCCTGGGCCATTCTTTCCCCAGTACAGAGGGACAAAATCTACATTTACTTAGAAATGACTCAGTTGGGCCAGCAAGATGGCTCAGTGGGTAAAGGCACTTGCCAGCGCTTGATGACCCGAGCTCAGTTCCCAGAATCTGCGTGGCGGAAGAAGAGAGCTGACCCCTGTAGGTTGTTCTCGGACTTCCCCATGTATTAATGTGGCCAGTGTGTTCACACACACACACACACACACACACACACACACACACACGCGCGAGCGCGATCACACACACACATAAACACACACACAATTATTTAAAAAACCTACTAGAAATGGCCAACCTGATGGTGTCCATCTGCTCTAAATAATGACACAAATGGCTTTAATTCATCCTGTTCTGTGTTCATTCATTCATTTGAACTAGGATTGGTGCATGCTGTCTGTGTTAGGTACTGTTTAAGGCACTGGAGGGGGGCTCTGCAGTGACGGGCATATTCCTGTTCTGTCAGAACTTGATATTTTGGTACCACTT
The DNA here is from genome assembly GCF_950005125.1 of Chionomys nivalis. Classification (NCBI taxonomy): domain Eukaryota; kingdom Metazoa; phylum Chordata; class Mammalia; order Rodentia; family Cricetidae; genus Chionomys; species Chionomys nivalis. The sequence goes on from NC_080106.1 coordinate 38,074,178, forward strand.
CATATTTATGGTGAAAGTTCTCTGAATTTTCTACCTCTTCCATGCCCATCTGCATTACCCTGTATGGAGGGAGGAAGTGGAGTAGGATCTGTGGGTGTGGGCACCCCATCTCTGCCTCCACGGAGTGCTGTGCTTTAGGCTGGATTGGCTGTGATGTGTTGGTTCCCCCTCACACACACACACAGTGTGAGACACACACACACACACACACACACACACACACACACACACGCACCCCAGAGTCTTTTCCATCTAAAACCCTCTGCTTCCACTGTGGTTCTCAAATTTACCCACCATTCATTCTCTTCAAAAATTTTAGCATTTAAAACTTCAGTGGCTCAGCGGTAGTGTTTGTTTAAGTGAACTATTTCACATGTAAGAAAGGGAATAAGGGCCATCCAGGAAAGACCTTCAGCTTCAGGAATACACCTCGTTCATTCACCCGTAGAGCTCTGAAGGGCCCTTCGTTCCCCTGCAGGACTTGGCGTCCATCGTCTTTCTTTTTGAAATGTGGGGAAAATACATCTAAATGTTGTTGCTGGACACTCGTTAAAAACAGCACAAATGTTGGAATGTCAGTATACACACACAGGTCATAAGGCTATGCTGGCGTGTGGTATATAAATATGGCTTCTATTTTGCTACCCACTCTTTTTCTCTCGGCTTATGCTCAGAGGATCTATGGTGATCCATGCAGCCTTGTTTCATTAATTTTAATTGCTACATGGCTCCTACTTGTAAATATACCACAGTTTATCCATCTTTCACCCATGAACATATTGAAATATTTTATATTTGCATCCTTAATTCCTCAGCTATGCTCTCCCAGTGAGCTCTCCAGTGTATGGGCTTTTCTAGCCTTGTCACTGAGTGGTTGGGTCTGAGGACATGGTGACAATGTCTTCCTCCAGCTTTATCCATCAGCTCCATTCTCCACTATAGGCTTCATTTTAGGCAATTTCGTCTCCTGGAACAGTTAGAGAAAATGTACCTGAATTGTGTTGTGGTGACCCCATGTGAGCTTCATAGAGGGCATTGGGAAGGATTGATTCCATGAAAGATGGCAGTGCTTTGGCCAGGAAGGGACAGTGGCAGGGTGGGTGGGTCTCCCTGCTGAGTGGCCTCAGCAAAAACCTGTCACTTTGGAAGCAGTGGTGGGTGAGCAGATTAAGAAGCCTATGCTTGTGTTTTGCTCTGATTCACAAAGGCAGTGTGACCTTTAGAGCATTATCCTTTTTAGAGATAGGGAAACTGAGGCTGAAAACCCTAAGCAGATTCCCTGAGACACATGGGGACCCCTCAAACCTAGGAAAACGCTCTGTTTTCTGCTCCATCCCAGCACCTGAAGACCTGGTGGTTCCTTGTGGCATCTAGAATAGGTCTTGGCATTTTGCAAGTGGGAGAACAAGCCTGGAGCAGGAGCAGATACAATTTGCTCACTTAAATTTGCAGCAGATGCCGGTTGTGGTGGCGTACACCAGTAGGATTTGCTGAAGGAGGTGCAGGCGGGAGGATCACGGGTTTGAGGTCATCTTGGACTGAGGGAAAAATTTGCTACAGAACCTTGAGGTAGGAGAGTGAAGATAGGAAAACCGAGGTTTAGAAAGGGGAAGCAGTTGTGGCTCATGGATATGCCAAGAGTTAGCAACAATGCTCACATAACAGCCGCATCTCCTGTTCTTACTTCTCTCCTTTTTAGGGTGTTTCTTTACCCCTCCTGGAACTGCATAGCTAGCTGCCCATACTCTCTGTGGATCGAGTACTGGTCTGTGGTTTGTCTCCTCAGCGCCACCCCTATAGGCTCCCTATAGAGCAACCTCTCCTGCCTTTGATGCAAATTCCTGCACTTTCCTGATAATATTCTGGGCTCTTCTTAACGCAAGGGGGTCAGCCGCGAGGCAGCTCGGCAATTTATAATTCTTGAAAATTCTGTTTGGTGACATGAGTTAGCATTTAATAGACACCCTGCCACCTCCTCTTTCCCTATTGTGACAAGCTCCTGGCAGAATCCTTTTGAGACTCAAGGTAATTGCACCACGCTGCGAAAGGGAAGACCACGTTGCGCTTGAGTGCGTCTCAAAATCGTCTCCACAATAGACAGGCAGGTAAGAGTTTGCTGGGCTTCAAGGTAATGATTTAAACTTAATTTGACCCTTGATGAGGGATCCAGTGTTTCCGGTCAGATGCAGTCTTTGGTTTGGACTTGCCTGCCATGCCTTCAACAGCAACAAAAATAATTCCTTGGTAACAAGTGCCTTTCTAAAGATGTCTGCTGCTGACAGCTAATATAGAATTATTGCCCCTGAACGCATTTCTGTAATTACTTCCCAGAGATCTGTCTTTGTGTTAGAAGACATTTCGCACTTTAGTAACGTAAGTGTTTTGGGAGGGCACGAACAATAATTACGCACAGTCTTTCCATGAAAATAAACCTGAAAAAATTATAAGAGCTAACGCTAAAATTGGTTAGAGTCAGGGAGGAATTTAGTTTGAATTTGATTCATGTGTATTTATTCCAAGTATAATAACCTTTCCTGTATGGAAACTTTTTTTTTTTTTAAACAAAAGCAATAATGACACAAAGAGCCTACTTTCTAATTTTTGAGCCACGCTGAAGCTGAAAACTGATTAAAAGTGACAAGTTGCTCGGGACTGCATAAAGGAGCGTCATTACGGAGCCCTGATAGGAGACATTTGCGGTAATGGAAAATGAAATGATTCACAGTGTGATCAATAAAAAATTAGCAGCATTTAATAAAAGGTTTCTGCCTCATGTTGACTAAAGAGCATCAAGAGCAGTTTGAAATATGAGTTAAGTGACGGTTGGAGGATGAGCCCGGGAGTGAGTGGGGTGCCGTGTCCATATGCATAAAGATCACTTCGATACTGACCCTTGGGTGGAGATTGCCAAGCCCTAGGGTGGATCTGGAAGCTTCCTCTGTGCTGCCCACTTGACCTCTGACCTGTGGCTAATCTAATCCTCTGAAGTCTCAGCTCTTCTTGTGTGGGAATGTAGATGCCTGGGTTGGGGACCAGCATGCAGAACTCCTGCATCTGTCCATCCCACCAGGAAAGGTGTGCCAGCCTGGAGACCCCCTCCATTCTCTTGTGGGTGAGGATTTTGGGCAGCAGGCTGCTGGTTTCTGTTCCTTGGGTAGCTGTAGGAATCTGGGTTTTAGACTCTGAATGTCTTACAACCCACGTGTGAGATTCCAAACACTCTCTTGGGGACTGGAGTGAAACAGCAGAAAGCCAACAGACCTTAGCAAGAGGATGAGGTTAAGCTCTGCAGATGACATGTGGTCCCTGGAAGAAACCTGTTGCCGTCGTCAGGGTCCCCGGAGATGGCCTGGGGTCACTCTGCCCTAGGGTTACTTGGCCTGGGTCAGGATGAGACCTGGCTACCCCTTACTTACTCGTGTGGGGAAAAGGACCCAGCAGACCCTCTGCTTTTCTCCAGGAGACATTCTGTGGTTCCTGGGATGTAGCACACAGCAGACTGTCTCCATGGCCCGTCACTAGTTAACTTTTAAAGTGTTTTACACAGTCTTTGCTCTGTGTCTGAAGGAGAGGGGACTCCTGCACAGAAGCCAGGCTGGAGACCGCCCTGGGTTGGAGGGTCATCGAGAGGGGGAGTATTTGGCCTTTGGGTTCCAGTAGAGGCCTTGGAGCCTGGGCTGGGGTCTCCGGCACCAGAGATCCCTTGCATCTGGGCAGGAGGGAATGAAGTGCCTCTTCTGGGCTCTGTCACCACTGCCTGACCCTTCTCAAGGTTCTGTCTTCATACAGACCCATATCTGGATTTGTTTGTTCTTTTGTTTGTTTAGCTGTGCTAGGGATGAAGCGCAAGGCCTTGTACATGCTAGGCAAGCACACTGCCACTGAGCCGTACTCCCCAGTGGGATCATTACATGTCACAGTGGATTGGGTCCTTCCTGATGGATTGCATGGTTCTCTTGCTCTCTTCAGACTCCCTCCCTCCCTCCCTCCCTCCCTCCCTCCCTCCCTCCCTCCCTCCCTCCCTCCCCCCCTCCCTCCCCCCCTCCTCCCTCCCTCCCTCCCTCCCTCCCTCCCTCCCTCCCTCCCTCCCTCCCTCCCTCCTTCCCTCCCTTTCTTGAGACAGGGTCTCATTATGTATCTTTCGCTAGTCTGGAATCTCTTTGTATACCAGGGTGGCCTTGAACTCGCAGAGATCCTCCTTCCTTTCTGCCTTTGGAGTGCTGGGATTAAAGGAATCCCACCCACCTTGCAGAGTGTTTTGGAGGACCCACTCTGTACTGCACCTACTGTGTGCTAGGCCCTATGCTAGGTGCTTATGGGTGAGCGAAGCTGATCCGACAAACTTCTGTTAACAGAAGCAGAAGGAATATTTAGCGAGTACTCAGTACACACGGGAGTAGGCAGGCAGCAAGGGGTGGGACTTAGGGAAGTCCTGGCTGCTGAGGTGAAGTGGGCCTGGTGGGCCTCCTCAGCCTTTGCAGAAAACAATAAAAGCAGGGGTTCCCCCGGGGGACGTCATGCGTGTTCTAAGTGTCTGTCCCATGTACACTGTTTCAAAAGGCTGTGTTCCACAGTCCTGACTTACAGATGGACCTGCTGAGGACCACAGAGGCACATGGTACCCAGAAGCCAAAGCAGCTTTGTTACGCTCAGTCTGGGCTCTGTGTGAACTTTACCCCCAGCCAAGCTTCTGCAGTCTGGCCATGGGTTCTGGTTAGAGCAAGACAGACCCCTCCACACCCCTGTCTCTTCATGGGGCTCCTCCTTCTGCAGCTACAAGGGAAGGAATTTTACCCCAGCATCTTGGCCTTGAGTTCTGTACCGGGTTCTGGAACAGTTAGGAGAGTCAGGCCTGGCTAGAGCCACACATCAGCTGGTTTGATCTAACTCCCATGTGGTCCTGCCCATCTCTGGCCTGCCTGGAGATGCCATCTGATAGCTCTGGGAGAACAAAATGGTCACCACTTCAGGAGGTCACCAGCAAGCCACAGCGTGCAATCTTCAGAGTTCCAGGGTGGCTTAGTTCTACCGTTCTTCACTGCACGTGGTGCTATCCATTCTGTTAAGATTGTGTGGCTCGGGAGAGTGTCACCGTTAACTACTTAATGGAAAACATTTCTTTTCCCCTCCTCTCCTTCCTCACCCCACCTGCCCTGTTGCTCTCCCTGCTCCCACAGTTATCTCAAGTGAGCCTGTGCAAGGTGTGCTATTGGCAGAGGAAGCTGCCATGTCCCTGTGCCTTTGTGGGATGGACGCCACACTTGAACGACTGGGTTGAGGGAGCGTGTTCTCTCCTTGTCTGTCTATAAACAGTCGTCAAGAGCAAGATGCTTGTGACGGAATGTTGGCTTTTTCCCAGCAGAGAACTGGGCATGGCTCTCTGCAGTGCCTCCAGCAGTGGATAGAGTCTAGTACGGAGCTGGGCATGGCTCTCTGCAGTGCCTCTAGAAGTGGATAGAGTCTAGCAGGTATTCAGTAAATGCTGGCGGACTGCAGGTGTGGAGTTTTGTGTCTGATAGGTCTGGGGGAAAGCTCGATGCCAACCAGGGCGTGGTTGGCAGAAACTGGAGTGATGCCAGCATGAGCAGACCCTAGTAGGGGGAGCTCATCACCTGACCAGGTTGCAGGAGCACCCTCGTGTTCAGATTGAGGATAAGGCTCAGCAGTGTAAGCTATTGAAATCACATAGAATGAACACAAACCTAGGGCCCGAGTGTCCAAAGAAGGGCCACTGTCATACTGTTCAGCTGACCGTCTCATCTAAGGAGCATTGAGCAGTTGGCCGGATGTGAGAACCCCTGCTTGCTCCTGCTTGGTATCCCATGGAAGAGACTCTCGGCTGAGCTCTAGGCCACATCCAGTCTTCCAAAGGCTTAATATCCTACCTCCGCCATTTCTCTGTGTAGCCTTAGCAGTCCTGGAACTAGCTCTGTAGTCCAGGCTGGCCTTGAACTCAGAGATCTGCTTGCCTCTGCCTCCAGAGTACTGGGATTAAAGGCATGTGCCACCAAGCCCAGCTGGCACTGTTTCCTAAAACTTAGAGTCAACACATAAAAAAATCCAGAGATTAGGGGCCATTGAGATAGTTTAGTGTGTAGGGGCACTTGTAGCCAGGCCTGACAGCCTGGGTTTGATCCCCGGCTCCCATGTGGTAGGAGAGAAGATTCCTCTAAGTTGTCTTATGACCTCCACACTTGTGCTGTGACCTGTATAATAAGTACATGGACACACATAAACTTAAATGTTTTAAAAATTCCAGAGATTTTCCATGAAAATGAAGACCTTTCTGTAAGGAAAGAATAGCGTGAAGCTGTGCTGGATGGCGCTCTCCACAGGCGATGGCCGTCTCTAGGAGCCAGGCAGGGCTCCTTCCTTGGGGCCTTCCAGGAACGCCCTGTGTGTACAGTGTGTGACGCTGGAGATTTGCTTCACGTGGTGTTTGAGTGGCATTGGGTTTTCACCCCAGTCTGAGCCTACTCAGCTTTCTGTATAATCGGTGTGAAGTGACGTCTCCCTTAATGGGCTATCGGTCATGAGATGTGCTGGTTAGTGTTCTTGTCGACCTGATACAGGTGAGGTCATCTGGGAAGGAAAACTTCAATTGAGAGGAGGCCTTCGTCAGACTGGCCTATAGGTGTGTCTGAGGGTGGGGGTGGGGGCATTTTCTTCACTGATGGCTGATGTGGAAGTGCCTAGCACACTGTGGGCAGTGCATTCCCGGGCTGGTGGTTATGGGTTGTATAAGAAAGCAGACTGAGCAAGCCAGTGAGCAGTGGTCCATGTCCTCTGCTTCAGTTCCTGCCTTGACTTCCTGTCCTAGCTTCTCTCAGTGATAGACTGTAGCACAGGACTGGAAGCCAAATAAACCCTTTCTTTCCCAAGTCACCTTTGGTCATGATGTTTAATTGCAGCAATAAAGGTAAAAACTAGGACATAAGACGAAAGATGCTGAGAAAGGAGGAGACCTTGGCTACAACACCAAGTCATTCTTGGTTGTAGGGTCCAGAATATCTCTTCCCTGGAAGGTTCTGGTTATTTCCAGGGTCAGCTGGGGTGCTGGGTTGGACCAGTCCCTCCTGGACAGTACACCCAGCAAAGCTCATGAAGTACAGTCTGCCCCTGCCCCTGACTTGACTTTCTTCCGTGAACCCACTGATCTTGACCGGGCCTAACAGTCACTTCTTCTTTAAGAGGCAGAACACGGACAGTCAGTTATGTGTTGAGATATTTGCCAAGAGCCCTGCCAAGGGCACCTTAGGCTGAGTGTTAAACACTGGTTCACACTGCGAGTTCTGTAAAGCTACAGATAATAACGGCTCCCTCAGAACTTGGGGCCGGCAGTGGATGCACGAACATTCTGTCTATTTGGGGCCAGAGACTTTTGGCCCTGTTTGGTTTGTTCCTGTGTCCCTGTCCTTGCAGGCCCACTAGCTTAGGCTGTGTCAAGAATGTCCCCTCCTCTGCAGACGGGGCCCACATATGGCACTAAGCTAGCCAGCACCCAAGTTCTGAGAGTGCTTCTTGCCATGGGCGTGTGTCTTAAAGAAGCTTACAGGCTGTCAGAATAGAGTATGGATTTCCTACGTAGGGAAACACACCTTCCAGCCTGTTTCCCCCTCGACCACAGTAGGTGTAAGGACAAGGAAGGTGGGGCAAGTGAACTGTGAGGTAAATGTGTGTCAGTGTTGACCCCCTGACAAACTCAAGTCACATGGCAAGCTTGTTAGTGGGGGCTCAGTCTTCTCTCTGGGCTAAGTGAGTTTTATTGATGATGTATGGAATGCCTGTATGGATATATTTGTGCCTTTCACAAGGGCATGTGCCTTGATCTTCACACCTTCTCCATCCTTAGGAACACATGAGACCTCACTTGCTGAGTGATGTCTTTAACCTTTGTCTGGCTCATGGTGGTGAATGGGTTGGGTCTGACTAACAGCAGCAATAAGCCAGTAGCCACAAACTGTTTTCTCACACCGTAGACTAGATACCAGACTTCATATTTATTACCTCATTACAACAATTAAAGAATTAAAAGAGGGGCTAGAGAGATGGCACAGTGGTTAAAAGCATTGCCTGCTCTTCCAAAAGTCCTGAGTTCAATTCCCGGCAACCACATGGTGGCTCACAACCATCTGTAATGAGATCTGGTACCTTCTTCTGGTGTGTGGGCATACATACAGACAGAATATTGTATACATAATAAATATAAATATTTTTTTTAAAGAAAAGAATTAAATGAGCGGGGCAGTGGTGGCCTTTAATTCCTGTACTTGGGAGGCAGAGGCAGGAAGATCTCTGAGTCTAGCCTGGTCTCCAAAGTGAATTGCAGGATAGCCAGGGCCACACAGAGAAACCCTGTCTCAAAAAGAAAAATTTAAAAAAAAGTTAAATGAGCCTTAGAGACAAGAAATGACTTGTCCAAAGTTCCCACTTGCTAAATGGTGGAACGTGGATTTGAACCGAGTCAGGTTGGCTCTACAGCCTGTGGCTCTTGTCTGTCTTCTCTACCCTTCCCATGGTCCCTGAACTACAAATCCAGCCATCTGCTGCTTGTGTTATTAAGTGACTGCCTTTAGTCCATCAGCAGTGGGCTGTACCTGGTGTCTTGATGTTTCTAGACCATGACTCTCAACCCTTGGATGTACCTGGAACTCAGCACTGGGTGGTTCTGCTTCCTGCAGAGGTGGGGAGCTCAGAGTCCCTTGTGAGAAGAGATGACAAGCGAAGCCTTCCAAGTACTTGGCTGCTCGGCTGACTGGTGACTCGTGCCCTTTCCTCCTTCCCAGCTCCTTTCCCCCTGTGACCCTTCTTTCTGCCTTTGTCTGCTCTCCCCTCTCACTCAGAACCTCCCAGGCTCATGTACTTATTGGTAGAAGGGCCTTGGCTGCTCTCACATCTTACCACGGCTGTCCGTTTAGTGGGTGTTGCTCTCTCCTTGCTACAGTCGCAACAGATGCTGCCAGTCCCACTCAGACTCTTGTGGGTACAGCAGAAGCTAGAGGCTCAGACAGGAGGCACGTCTGAGGTCACGTGAAGCAGGGGACTTCTAGAGCTGTCTGTGTAACCCACATTCCTGCCCCACTTTCGCCCTCAGCTTCCCACCTGCTCATTCATTTGCCCACATACCATTTCTTAAGTGTCTTTTCTGTGCCAGGCTTTCTGTGGGCTTTGAGACCACCAAGATAAACAGGGCTAGGAAGTGCACTGACGTTTGGCAAACATGTGTATGTTATGCCTGGCACACACTGGGCACTCAGGAAACATTTGTGGATGAGGGTGGAGTGAATAGAGGCATGTGATTGTTGGCACTGGCGTGTCCGACTCTCTAGCTCTTCCCTTGGAATATCATGGTCTTCTGCCACCACCGTGTGGTGCTCAGCCCTAAAGTCTCAAAGTCAAGGCCTTCCCCGTGGTTCTTGGAGGCTCTCAGAGTGTCCAGGGCCTGTATGTGACGCCTGGACCTACAGTTCCTCCCGGGAAGAGAAGAGGCACCCATGTGGGCACAGTGCCCTTTGACCCGGGGACAGAGGGACCTCATTCACTGCTGATTCCTGTTGAGACTGTCTCAGATGCCCTTAGGTGCTGGGGAGCCCCACAGCAGCCCCAGATCAGAAGCCCAAGAATTTTCCCAGACTCACAGCCCCACTTTCCCCTTCTTTCTCTGAACGGGACAAACACAGCTGTTTTCCATGCAGCTCTTCCTCAGGTTCCCCCCTTTAATGTTTGGGGATTTGGAATCCAGAGCTGCTTTTTTGCGGGTGTTCCTAATGTAGTTTGCTTCCCTGTCTTAACTTCAGGTAACCATGGTATTGAGGCATTGAGCTACTGTGACATGGAAGCCCTAGGCCGAGGACCCCAAGATTCCTTCTGCTGGGGAGGCTGGGTCACCTTCCTCTTCCTTCGACAAACTTCTGCCCTCTTTGCCACTTCTTAGGCTGTGCGGTGCTTGTTTCCCCTCACACTCTCCCCCTGAGAAAGATTGTAGCATGGTGGAGTAAAGGAACACTACTTCCTAACGAGAAGCAGCGTGTGCCGTGACCTCTGCTGCTGGAACCCTCCAGTCCATACCTTTTGGATCTGGATTCCGAGTTTCATAGACGGTAGAATGGCACCAAGGGGCGGTTTGCGGGAAGCCACAGTGACACAATAGCCTCTCTGTACAGGCTGAATACTTTGAGACCAGCAATATTTGACTCTTTCTGCCTAAAAGTTGATATCTTTCTGTGGTCCCACTTAGTACCATCTGCTAAATAGTGCTTGCAGACATAGAGGCTTGCGTGTTTGGAACCAGTTCACTTTTCTGCTTCCCCAGTGCTTTTTGAGTGCCCACCGTGTGGCTGTCTGCACCAGAGGCTGGGGAATGGTAGTGAGCAGAAGCAGCTCCAGCCACACCCCCATGGAGTTGGCAGTCTGATGGGCATGCTCTGGCCAGTTAAGTGTCAAGTCCCCCTGCATTCGGTGCTTTCAAGCGACTGACAGTCCATTGTTATTTCTCTCTGTTCTGCGGGCTGGTTGGATTTTGTGGACAGGTCCTCTTTGTGTTCCTTGAGTGGCAACTGTGTGGTGGCCAGAGCTATAGCCTTAAGAAGTTTATCAGGAATGGAAGTCTGAACTGGTGTGTGCCCATGGGTTGTATACCCATATACTGGTACTGGATGTTAAGCCGAAGCTGTATTAGGCTTGGGCTTCTCGCAGTCTGGCGGCTTCATTCCCAGTGGGAGGATCCCAGGAGACCTACAGGGAAGCGGCAAGCTTCCTCCTACCTACTGTCAGAAGCAACCCTGCACACCATTTCCATTGCGTGCTATTGATTAGAGGCTCACCAAGGCTGCCAGCCTGTTGGGGGATTGTGCGGGGGACATAGGTTCCTCTTCTTGATGGGTGAGGGGTCAAGGACTTGTTGCAGAGGGGCAGGTGGATTGAGAACTATTTTGGTGTGTCTAGGAAATGCATACCGCCACAGTGAGTGAGAGAGGAAAAGCAAACCCGTCCTCATAAGCATCCTTTGTACCGAATGTTCTCACAACACGGGGTAGGGAGGCAGGGGTCCAGGTGTGTGTGGGCTTTGTGTTAGGTGGGTGAGAGGTAAGGGTGTTCTCCTGCCTGCTAGGGAACAGGAAGTATTAAGTCCTGGGCAGAAGCAGTTTGGCAGTTCTTGTGTGGCTATGCAGATAGGTGCTAGCACAGAGAAGAAGCAGGAGTCAACACAGACCCTCCCTCTGACTTCCATGGTGTGGACAAGTCCCCAACACTTGGCTCATCATTTCTTATCAAGTCTGTGTTGTGGGTGAGCTGTATGGTGGCCCTGCCACTTATCTTCTGGTCTTGACTAACGCATAGAACCCTGTTTTCATTACTTAGAATGGGGGCATGAAGGCAACCGCCCATAGCACTCCCCACATGGCTGTGTTTGGAAGGGGCCGGGCAGCCAACGAAGATCCAGTTAATGCCAGCTGCTGTCTTGATGGCTGCCTGGGCAAAAACTTAGAAAATGCCAAATTGTGAGCTTTCTGGGGTGGAGTGTGAGGTCTGGGAAGTAGAGGCCATATAGTTTGGATCAGGGATGCGGGGCTTTCTGGCTCATTTGGTTTCCTGTCCCATGCATGTGGCCACAAGGGAGTAGCCCCATGCAAAGTCCTTGGGTTTCCCCTTTTCAAGGCTTCAGCTACGGTGGATGACATCTGGGAGAACCAGAGTGGGCTGGGAGGGAAAAGAACTGACTAACCACCTCACAGACCCAGAGACCCTGACAGGTTGAAGAAACCAGCAGGTTGCCTTTCCCAGGTTGGTGATGGTTGTGTCTGGTCTCCGGGTGGCTGGAGGGCCAGTAGGTCGGCTGTGGTTGATGCCGGGAGGGGCCCTCTGTGCCAGAAACATGTGATGGCTCTTGGTAGGGACTGGGACATGCCTAGGCCTCTGCCTCCTGTGCTTGTTCTAGCCACATGCAGGTTCAGAGTGGGGACCAGGAGGATCTCTGAGGCTGGCCAGGGAAGGAATGGGGCAAGCAAGGCTACCCCTGACTAGTTGAAGTGGGTCAGAGGAAAGTGGCTTATTCTGAGGCTGGTTCTGGGTGGGTCCAGGATCGAGGAGCAGCCAGAGAGTGCTCCAGGGAGGATGTTGGCCCAAGAGCCCCCTGTCCTCCTGAGCCTTGGGCCTCTGTGAACAGATGGACAGTGTAGGCTCCACTTCTTGTGTAGCTTGGGGTGACCCTGGAGCCTCTTTTTCCTTCCCTGACGAAAGAAGACTTTTCATCCTTTTTCCTGCCAGTGAAGATTCTAGAATGGCTGAGTAGGAAAGTGGAGTCCGTCTGTCTGTCCTTCCTTCTTTCCTTTTCTCTCCTCTTCTTTTGTTGTTGCTTTTTGAGACAGTTTCTCTGTGTAGTCTTTGCTATCCTGGAACTTACTCTATAAACCAGGCTGGCTTTGAGTTTATCCACCTGCCTCTGCCTCTCAAGTTCTGCGATTAAAGGTGTGGGCCACGATTGTCCTGCAAGAGTCCTTTCTTGCAGGAAAGGGGACTCTACAGAGCCTGTCCTGCCCAGGGTTGGAGTGCTTATTTCCAAGGTTCTGATTGCTTGGAGTCAGCAGAGCCGCTGGGTGCTGGATCTTCAGGGATGTCTCTTCCTCAGAACTTGGGCTAGCTATCAGAGCCCTCCCTGAAGGTCAGGCTGCCGGAGCTTTCCACCCCTGGGAGGCCGGATGGTGAGGTCTGGGCTCTTATCTGCTCCTTCCCTCTCTTCCCTCCCTTGTCCCTTTCTGCACAGCCACCCCGTCTTCCCATTAGTAGCCAGACATAGGGGAGGTGACAGTTTCTTAAAACAGATTTATACTCTTGGACGACTTTATGGGCTTTTGCCTTATAAAACCGGGAGTTGACATTCTGATTTATCTACTCCCGAGTCAACAGGATGTACCAGATTTAAAGAGATCAAATGCAGTGTGGTGTTTGTGGTTCCAGTTGTGGATTTGCTGAGCCATTACAACTAGAATTGCCAAGTAAATATGACAGAAAAAAAAAAAAAAGAAGAGGAAAAAACCAAGGGGGTAATTTAAATATGTCTATTAAACTGTGTGTTAAGTAAAGTAGCAAAGGCTTGGTGCGGAGTGTAACTTACTATCTAGAGAGTTGGTTGAGCAGATAAAATTGGAATTATGACGCTTTTAAATCCTCTGCAGAAGGTTTCCTTTGTTTTTGTTTCTAAATTAAGGGAAGAGACCGTAAACTAGAATTTCAGAGAGCCGTGCTTGCCTGTAGAACTGCGGCGTGTGATGATTATACTTTCGAAGGCTCTGAATGATATTTTTTATTTCTTCACTTTCTGTCTCTTCACATTGCTGTTGCTGCTGTGGATCAGATTCCCTGAGATAAATATGCTGCTTAGCTTTTAATGGGATTTCTGTATTGCCGGGAGTTGGCTTGTTCTGGTAATAAAAGAACCTAAAAATTGTACATCCCTTAATTGGTAAGAAGAGAGATGTTTTGATGGGCCACAAATGGAAGCATTGATTTTTTACTGCCTCTGCCGCGTGTCCTACACTGTTCCCTGCCATGGAAGGCGGCAGCTGGCTCTCCGATGAGCTGATTTGTGTTCCCAGGTTCTTGATGCTGGGGGCTTGGAAGTGTGTGTTCTTTGCAGACAGGAGAAATAGAGCCCTTATAACATCATCTGTTTCTAAATTGAAATATTTATGGGTCTGTGCTTTGCTCCTCAAATTGAATGCGTTCCTAGCTTCAGGTCTCTCTCTTATGCTTTGGCGACTGGCCCTGGGGAATTTAAAGGTTGTCTGCTAAGCCTTTTTTGGTGACAGTTATGTGCATGCAGATATGCACATAACACATATGCATGCACTTTTGCATGCATACACATTTGCATAAATACATTTATGCATGATAGAGGCCTTTTTAGTTGATTTAGATCAGTGCTGCCAGGTTTTGACCAGTAGATCTGTGTTGCCGTACAATTGTGTGTGGAAAGGGATAACACACACTTTAGTTTTCCAATCAAGGGTCCCTGTGTTTTAGTGGGCAAACCACTGATGTTTATGAGTGTTACTGACATTATATGTAGTAAGTATATTTGCCTTCTTATTTTCTTTCTTGCACATTGCTTTACAAGTTCTGTTACTTGCTAAGATTGAGGGTTTTTTTCTGCTCCCACAGATGTGGTGTAAGGTAGAGAGAAGTCATGAAACGAAGGGTGGCTGGGATGTTACCCCTCTGCTGGGCATGGGAAGGCGCTACTTTGACATGGGATGCACAGAGCTTGTCCCTCGCTGTGGGATGCTGCTCAGTGTGACCTCTTGAGCTCCTTTTCAGCTCTGATGGGAGACTGTGAAATGGGGCTGTGTACCTAGAGTTGTGGCTTTGCAGAGCGTGTAAACGCAGAACTTCAATGTGGTCTGGAGTCTTTCCCCTCCACAGGCTCACCGCATAGGGTTAAGTCCAGAGAAGTTGTTAATCTTATAGAAACCGCTACCGTTATCCAAGCCTTGTATTTACTCCCTGGTCACTGGGAATGGCCGGATGGGTTCAGGCTTCCTCTTGTCATGGCTTTGTTTTGTTGAGGTTTCACAGAGTGAAACCAGACCAGCCTGATATTCACTCTATAGCTCAGGTTGGTTCTGACCTCAGAATTCTTATACCTCGGTCTCTCCAGTGCTGAGATTCAGTCAGGCCTCCATAACTGGCTCCATTCAAGTTCCAGATTTAACCATCCCAGATCCTTCAACTTCATGTGCCTTGTAGAGACAGGGCATTTATGGGGACCTGGGAGATGGAGGGTCAATGTGACTGAGATCTATCTCCCCATTCCAAACTGCGGGGCTTTCGGGAAAACGACAAGTCAGGGTGTGTTTGGTGCAGCTGCGGGCGCCTCAGAGAGCTACGCCATAGAACTGGATTGTTAGGAAGCAAATGCTAGCTAGGCGTTCTCACTTCCCTGAGGGGTCACAACACCCAGCATCCATGCATAGAGGGAAGATGACAGGAAGTCCTCCTAGAAGATTTGCGCCATGAATTAAAGAATCTAGTTGAGAATTACTGCACCACATGCTACAACCTCCCCCCCCCAATATATTAATATACTGAGAGGTGTCAAGAATAATGGACCCCAGGAGGTAGAGTAATTAAATGTATCGTAATAAATACTGGGTGATTCTTTTAAACCCCTTTTCTGAGACCCTGTCAGCTGACGTGGACTGTATTCTTCCTGTTGGCAGGAGGCCTAGAAGGAGAGCCAGAGTGTGATCGGAAAACCAGTCGTGCGCTGGAAGACAGGAACAGCGTGACAAGTCAAGAGGAGAGAAATGAGGACGATGAAGACATGGAGGATGAGTCAATTTACACCTGCGATCACTGTCAGCAGGACTTCGAATCTCTGGCAGACCTGACGGACCACCGGGCCCACCGCTGTCCTGGAGGTAATGCTAAATAGCGTCGGGATTCTGACAGGTGGTTACACGGATAATTGGACATAGCAACAGCTTGAAGCCTCAAGTGAGATTAAAGAATTAATAATGTAATTTTACAGTTAATGTCATTTTATTGTGGTGTCTTGGGTACCCTGTTTCCTCCTTTAAATAAAATTAAAAATAAAAGCCACAGCTTCCTAGCAGGCAGAAATTAGGTAGTGGTGCCCTGTTTCTGTCTCGCCGTACCGTCTGTGGGCTGTGAGTGGGTGAATCCGTACCCCAGACTTATGGAAAGCCTTTTGGAAACCTAGCAATTAAGAGGTTGTTAGTGCAAAGTTAAGCAGCTTAAGTGTGGAAAGCCATGCAAAGCAGTAAGCTGTGGGGAAGGGCTTGTGATGGGACAGGGGAATTCCAAAGACCAAGGCCAGCCTGTGCAGTGGGGACCCAGGTCTACCCCAGGCTTGGTGCTCTCCTTCTGGGTAAGAGGACCAGTAGAGATGACGGCATCCAACACTTTGGAGGGTGTGTTGGGACATGGGATCATGAGGAGCCGCTTCAGACTTCAGCAGAGTGCATGCTCTCTTTGTCTGTCTGGTGTGTAGGAAGCTGGGAACGCGTGCATATACTGGGCTCTGAGCTTTGTAGAGGGAGGCCATAGCAGCTATGTTCTTTTCACAACCCTGTATTTCATGATGGTTATCAGTAAAACCTTTCGGATGCTAGTTTTGAGGAAAGGGCCTCTAAACCTCAGGTCGATTTTTCTAAAGAGGGACTGTCACCCATTTGGGATCAGATTTATTGGTAGGAAGCAGCTTGAAATTTAAAGCACTTGCTTATCCTGTTCCGTAGGTATGGCCGGGTCTCTCCTGAGACGTATTCCCCCATCTCAGCAGGTCCTGGAACAGGACTCTATCCATCTCCTTACCTTCCTTCAGCTCTCAGCATCAATTTGAATCTCATGCCTCTCTTCCATCCTTTTAACAATGCTAGTCTTTCTATGTGGAGAAGAAATCAGTCTGGAGCAGGGTCAGGGAGAGGCAGGGGCCGGGACTGAGGTCTGTGTCCGAAATAAGAGCAGGCAGCTAACTGCTTCAGCTAGGCAGGCTCTTTTCTCGATGGCCTCCAGCGGGTTGAACTCTGCAGCAGCCCGTTTGCGGGATGCCCAGCATTGGTATTGATGTCGGTGGTACCTACTATAACTACAGCCTTGCCCATTTCCTAACAGGACCCCACTAACGACCTCCATTGGGATGTGATATCTAGGAACACTCCCAAAACCTGGAGCCTTGGAAGGGACTCAGAGTATGAGAAGTGACCTTGCTTAATAGCATCCCGGAGAAATTCATTATCACCTGGTCTGGGAGCTTCCTGACATGGATGAGAATTCTCCTCAGGACGCTTAGGATCACTGAAATGGACCACTGGGAATCATGGGGCCTTATCGCAAACTCTTCTCTACCTGGGGCGGGCGGGGGGGGGGGGGAGGAGGGTGGATCACACACTCCCATTGCTTCTGCATTGCCAGCTGTTGTGTGTGGAGCACCCTGGCCTTTCCTCCTGAGGCACCCTGGCCAGTTCAAGCTATTTATTCGCCTTACCAGTTCTGGTCTATGCATTGGGCTTTAGCTCCCAAGTGTTATGAGGGACTTGGTTTCTGCTTTTGTATGAGAAGTGATGTAAAGATGTAGTAGCAGTAGCTGGATGTCACGCCTTTAATCCCAGCACTCAGAAGGCAGAGAGGTAGGTGGATCTCTGTGAGTTCGAGGCCAGCGTGGTTCCCAGAGCTACTTCTGGGACAGCCAGGGCTACACAGGGAAACCCTATCTCAAAAATCCAACCAGCCAATCAACCAACTAACCAAGCAACTAAAGAAATAAGAAAACAGAGCTCAGTTTCCTTGGCCGGGCTCACCGTTGATCGGTGATAGAGCCATGAGTCCTGCTCCCTGCTGGACGCTGGACAGAAGCTGGTGGAGGTCTGTCCACTCTGGGGGAAAGGCACTCCAGAGAGACTCAGGGGAGCCTGGCAGCTTAGGGCTCTGCTGAAGTTCCTGTCCCTAAGGCAATCTTACGCTTAGTTTAATCAGGAAAGTGAAAAACTCAGTGGCTACCTGATTCTCCTGCTTGGCACTCAGCACAGAACACATATGTGACTCAGGTGTAGGAATTACACACACACACACACACACACACACACACAACCCTGCCAGCAGCCAGTCTGCTGAGCAGGGGACTCTATTGTGTGTCCTCTGATCTAATTCAGCTGTACATTAGGGTCTACACCGTATGTTGAATTTGAACGGTTTGACAAAATGACCCAAAGAATTCAAGGAAACACTTGTCTAGTAAATGCTAGTTTACCGTACAAGCTGTTATGGAGGATATGGCCATAGCGATGAGGAGGTGAAGTGTAGGGAAGGGGCATGGAACTTCCTCCCTCTGCATGCCACCCTCCTCATTACCAAAATTTCTGTGCCCTGGGCTTTCATGGAGATTCATTGCATCATCAGGTGGCTTAGATTATTGACTATTGGACATTGGTATACCCTCTAGCCCCTCCCCTTCCTAAAGGTTGGGACCAATCAGAGGCTGTCAGGACACAAAGCCCCCTCCCCCTCCCGTTGAGAATTTGAGGGTCTAGGGCAACACCACCTGTCTTTTCTGATGTCTATTTCTCTGAGAATGGAAGTCTTGTCTGCTATAGAAGCTGGCACTGCCAGGATGTGAGGGAAGGGGAGCCCCTCTATGAAGCTGCATAGCCAATGGAGGACTATGGCGTGCCTTTATGGGAAGTGGTCTTTTAAAATGATGTTTACAGGTGTGCATGTGTGTGCATACGTGTACACACATGTGCGTGTGAAAGCCAGTGCTCAACCTGGGTTGTCATTTCCCAGCTGCCTCCTTTATTTCTATTTTTATTTTTTATTTAAATGACAGGGTGTTTTGTTGGCCCCTGAGCCTTGCTACTTAGGCTAGGCTAGGATGACTGGCTGGCCACTGAGTGCCACAGATTTGCGTGTGTCTCTGCCTCCTCGGCTCTGGGATTGAAGTGTGTGCCACCACACCCAGCTTTTCACACGAGTGCTGGGGATTGAACTAAATTCCTTGGATTTTCATGGCAAGCACTTTAGCCACCGAGCTATCCGCAGCCTGGGGTGGGGTGTTCTTGAGTGTAGCTTATTTAAAACTCTTTGGTCCCGGAACCCACGTTAGTCAGTTTTTCTTTGCCGTGACCAAATACCAGAGAAACACAACTTAAATGAGGAAGGATTTATTTTGGTTCCCGATTCCAGCGATTTCAGTTTATGGTCACCTGGCTCTGCTGTTTCTGGACCGGGATGAAATGGACCATCATGGGGAAAAATGTGGCAGGGGAAATCTGTTCATCCCATGGTAGCCAGAGCGAAGGCGGGGATGGGGAGGGAGAAGGAGGAAGGAGGGAGGGGAGAAGGGAAGAGAGACAGTGAACAGCTGGGTGTGGTATATCCTTTCAGGGCATTCCCCACAGTAATTCACTTCCCCAAATTAGGCTCTATCCTTCAATAATTCTATGATATGATTAATTCATTGATTAGGTCAGAGTCCTCATAATTACTTCCCCAACCCCCCCTTAGCTAGCAACCCAGATCTCAATACATGAGCCTTCAAGGGACATCTCTGATCCATAAGAGGACCTCTGGACTCTTCTATCTGAAGCATTCGGGGTAGTAATGGAGGGGGCGGTGCCTGGCTTCATCAGCATGTAAGGGAAGAGTTGCAAGGATTGGGGATCATCTTAGGTGTAGGGGTCTGTCGCAGAAGGGTAGCTGTCTGTGCAGAGGTGGCAATGGGATCCTTAAGGATGACCCCACCTGGCCCCTAGGCCTCTCCTGAGGAACCCTCATTTTCGGTCACTTTCTCAGAAGGTGTCAGTGTTTCGTGGTAGGAGTGGCTGTATGTTTGGCTCATCTGTCTTTGAAGCATGAATTTGAAAGAAAGTTTCTTTCTCCCCACCCCCAGCACACAGAGAGTTATGTGTGCATCTTAGGCTATGGAAAGAAACAAGGAAAACTCCAGCCTCCTCTGTTCTTTGCTTCTCTCCAGCCCCTGGCCCCAGCAGGGTAGCAAACATTTCCATGCTAGTGTTTAGCCCTTAACTTTTTTTTGGGTAGATTCTCATGTCACTTTTCTTTCTTGGGGTAGTGGGGAAGTGGGGCTCTTTGGTTTCAAACAGTGGAGTTCAAGGAGAGGAAGTTCAGGTAGCTGGGAAATGTGTCCACCCTGTAAACAGGATGGGTCTATACAGTGTTGACTTCCAGTAGCTGGCTTGCTGTGCCTAATACAGACGTGACTTGTGCGCACCCTGTTAGGGGACGCTTGTATTTGGTGAACGTTTGAATTGCAGCTTTCGGAAAATCCCCACCAATTCAGGCTCTTAAATAACATTAGAACGGGGAGTGGCTGGAATTTACCCAAACACAGTGTGTGATGTTCTGCCCATGAAAGGGCTAGGAATGGTTGTAGCCGGGAGCTGGGGGGCTCCGGTGACTTCAGAAAGTGTCTCTGGGCGCTGCCTGGGGCTCCGCAGAAGCAGGTTCCATTTGGCCGTGGGCAGCTCCCAATGTTGATGTGCCACTGAAGCCGATCACCGTGGCCCTTCAGTATGGATTCAGACGGAATCTCTTCTCATTTGCCGGCACCAGTGCTGGCTTGTGAGGCTTAGTCTGTGATTTCAGCTGACCGTTGCTTTGGCCTAATTGAATGAGGCTGCCCTCCTGAGGAGGCTGGGTGCTCTGTCTATGCCATTGTAACATTTTAAAACTGACTTTCGCAGTGATTCTTCTGATAGTGCCTAGAACTGGCTGTCAATCCCGGCTCCCAAGCTGAGCTACTGATGGCTTTTAGGGGCAGTGACCTCTTTGCTAACGGGACAGCTCGTAAGTCTAGCTTTTCGTTACAGGGAAGGGCAGGCAGGTGCAGTCTCTGCCGAAAGACCATGGTGTCTAATACGAGGCTGTAGGGCATGCTCCATGCAGTAGACAGAGCCTGCAGGACTGGGGCAGAGCCGAGTCCGATGTCTTCACTTTGGTTGCCATGCTCTCATCTCTGACTTTGCTCAGGCTGCATGATGACTGTCAAGGGGCAGTACGGAGGCCCCAGGGTACGTGATGACCGTAGAGGGCAGTACGGAGGCCCCAGGGTACGTGATGACCGTAGAGGGCAGTACGGAGGCCCCAGGGTACGTGATGACTGTCAAGGGGCAGTACGGAGGCCCCAGGGTACATGATGACCGTAGAAGGCAGTACGGAGGCCCCAGGGTACGTGATGACCGTAGAAGGGGCTACGGAGGAGGCCCATGAGGTCCCTGGTGCCCAGAGTGAAAAATAAGCCAATACTCCTTTCTATATGCCATGGGCTGGGCTTCCTGTTCACGTTTAGCTCTTCCAGCATGCAGGGCACTGTGAGGTAGCCTGGAACATGGCCCCAGTGCCTTCCCTGATCGCCCTCTCTGTCGCGCTGTGCCCTTGGTCTGTGCCCCTGTCAGTGTCTGCAGGGCGCCTGCTATGGTTTTCACCATTTATTGTCCATGTCCTTTATTAAGCTTCATGAGCAGAGACCCACGTTGGTTGTGCCATTTTATTTAGCCCAGTACTTGGCAGACAGGCACTTAATCCATGCTTGTTGAATGAATGAACGCTCTCCGCTTAGCCTTTACAGCAATCCTAGCAAGAGACAGTAGTCCTCCCTTCCCCACTCCCATTCACTCTCAATTTATACATTGGGTAACTGAGGCTCAGAGTTGAAGGTGCTCACCCAGAATAATAAATCCCGGAAGAAAGGGTGACAGGTGAGTTCTGTATTGTCTATTGCAAGAACACAGGGTGGAGACAGTGTGGAGTTCTGAGCCAAACTCCAGACGCAGCTCTTCTAAAGGCCCAGTCACAAAAACGTAAGTCGAGAATCTGTTTAAACAACAGCAAAAGCTGTGTTTCCTTCAGTTATTGTTGCTGCTGCTTCTCGAGGACACAGGACTGTCCCCAGCCTCCTTGAAAGGCCATCCGCCTTCTTCTCGTGAAGGTGAGATGTGGCGGTAGCAGAAGCCAAGGGGAAAGTTAATTAGACCCTGGTTTGTTCAGCTGTGGCCAGAGTGACCTGTGGGTCCCAATTACAGGTCTGGGGCCGTGCAAACGCTGGCACCTCTGCTGGCCTTGTTTCTGTGTGCCGCTGGCCAGGACTTGCCTTTGTGTGCCGGCTTAGGCCTTTTTCTTGCTCTAACAGCACCGGGGTCCCTTCCCACCTTATTGGCTTGGGGCATCCCACATACTGGCTCCGTTTGGACAATGAAGAGAAGGGCTGGAGTCAGCTGCTAAGCCGTGCGCTGCCAGATACACAGGTGCAGGGTATGACTTTCTTCCTACTGTGGGGAACTGACACCCAGTAGTGCAGAAGGCTTGGGGGGGGCTTGAGCACAGTCTCCCACATTGGGGGCTTTCCTGTGTGCAGATAGTATCTGGCTAAAAACAGAGCAAGAAGTGGTATTAGCTACCAAATGTGAAGGAGCCAGAGACGCCAACCCAGTGAAATGTCATACATATGTATGATGGGGCAAACAGACAAGACTGACTACTGAGGGGCACAAAAGGGAAAGGAATAAAGAGGCAGGTCCTCGGTTGGAAAGGTTCAGTTTCTCCTGTATTAACCTTGCGTTAGCGGTAAAAGTTGGTTTTGTTCAGCAGTGGGCAAATTAAGGTTCCTGAGATTGGGTTGAAGACACAAAAAAGAATGTTGAGAAAAGGACTGTGGGCAGGGGTGGTACCCAGGTCAGCTTAGCGCTAAGGGATTCGAAGTATCCAGGGGAAGAGCGGGATACTGGAGACAGCCCGTTCCAAACACAGCTAGAAACTGAAGGTACAAAAACACATGGGTGTTCGAGAATTGGGATTGGAATTAGCAGGGTGGCTGTCCTGAAAGAAGAAGAGAAAGGAAACCGAACCTCTCTCACTCTTCAGGCCACTCCCACAGGGATCAGCATTTTAAACAGAAAAAGAAAACTTAAAAATATTTAAAGAAAACATAGGAAGATCTAAGAAATTACTATGATCAGGGTGAGTAAGGCATCTCTGACTATACCCTCAGATCTAGAAGCCGTGAAACAAGAGATAGAAAAATCAAACTGCACAAAACCAAAACCAAAATACTGCATTGCATCCCCTGTAATAAGTCAAACTAGACACACATCACAGGCAAAGCATACTTTCCTTAATGAATAAGAGGCTTCTATAAATATTAAGCAAATACTCAATAAATCAGAAACACAGGTGGAGCCTGCACTGAGACACAGCCAAGCCACTGGAGAGGACAGCCGTGCCCAAGGCCAGTGCCCGCTCTGATTGGTTGGTGCCACACTGGTGGTTAGATATTTTGAATATCTCCCATGTGCAAAGGATAGAAATGGAACCAGAAAAAGAAATACTAGTGGGATCTTAAACATTTAAAAAGATTCAGAGCTCTGATTATAATAAGAAAACCATACATTTAAGCCACAGGGAAATACCATTTTTAACCCACCAGATTGGCAAAGATCGGAAAACCTGCCACCCCATCTTGCTCCTGAAGGTTCTTGGTGTCCAGGGTTGAGGATTGTTCTCTTTTCTGTTCTTAAGGTCACCTTCGCCTGTGGTCAGAGCCTGCAGTAGGTACTCTGCAAATGCTTGCTGATTTTGCCGTAGGGAGACTATAGCTCCTTGAAAGGTATGGGTACTTATGGCAAGATGAACAAGGACATACATGGTGCTTGCATTCTGGGTAACCACCATAGATGCTGTCTGCACTCTGCCTCGGCATGGTAGATTTTCAGTTATGGTGTCCTGGAAGGGAAGTTTTGAAATAAACAAAATGGTCCCCCTTCATCTCACAAGTGTTATTTAGCAAGTACAGTGAGTGGGGGCCTTTTGAGGCACCAATGCATTGTGATAGGAGAACTACAAGGTAGCCTGCTCTTGACCCAACTGCACAGAGCTGGCGCTGCTCTCTGCTTGTTGGTAGTGTGTCTCTTCACATCTGGCTAGCAAAGCCAGCACTGCAGAAGGCAGGGTTCCGTTGGGCCATGGGAAAAACCTGCATCCATGGTCTAGTGGACCTTGACACTCTCCCAAGTAGAGAGATTTTTGCTTCATTCCTGAAATCTGGCCATTGTGGCCACCTTATTGTGCTTTTTTGTATCACTGAACTTGGCTTTGGTGGCCCAGAGTGGGTCAGGTGCAATGGTGTAGGTCTTCTGAAAACAACCTCTGGTGTTTTCAGCCTAAATGAGTAGATGCTGAGATGGCCCTGGGGCATGGGGTGGGCAGAGAGTCTGGGTTTCTTTAACCATGCCCTAAAACTTCCGTTGGCTTCTGGTTGTTGGACCCAGGATGTACACCATGCTAGACCATGAGGGCCAAACCCAGCCTGGCACCAGGCCAGTTGTACATGTGACTTGATGAGGTCTGAGTCTAACCCTCTCTCGTCTGTTACAGTTTGGGAATTCTCATAAGACAAGTATGCACACATATGGTGCATACAGATGGGTGTGTTTACGTCCTCATCTGTTCCTATCTGAAAGAAGTGCACAACCTAGCTGGAAGGTGAAGTTATTGCAATAGCATGTTTGGTTGCGTGGCACATAGTAGGCCCCCAGTTAGTGTACTTTGGAGACTTAACCCAAATGGCAACCAGATCACAGACTCTCTAGCCCAGGGAACTGAGAAGTAAGGCTAGCTTCCCACATTTCCTTCAGGGTCACCACCCCAAGTCTTCTTCTATATAAACATTAGTAGAGGTGTCCTTGGTACCCCCAGGTGCTTATTCTCCCAACTGAGCAATGTCAGTAGACCATGTGGCTTCTTTTCTATGGCCAAAAGAGACCTCCTAAGGTTGAACCCCAGGGGAACAGCTTGGACCAGGAATTACTCACCTCTGATCTGCACGGTTGCAGGGCAAAATGGACTTATGGGAGACAGTCATGTGCATTATCGTGGCTTAGTGTAGAAAGTCAGCAGTTCCATGTGGACCTTGGGATAGGAGTTGAGGAGCTGGAGACCAAACAACATGGACATCTCTTCCAGAGGTGAGAATGCCATGCACCCAAATGTAAGAGTGAGATCGTAGTCCTGCACCAGGGTGTGGGCTACCCATCAATTTCACTTACTTACTCTTTGCATCATCTCCACAGCCAACTGGGCATTTTGGAGGGCAGAATCCTTTTTAGTCTAATACCAGCCCATTTGGGGCTGCGGAAGTGTTTAAAAACCAACCAGAACCCTGATTTACCAAACTGGTAGTGAGGCAAGACTGACTCCAGGTGATGGTCCAGAGGAGGTGGTGGCTTGGCTAGAGTCTGGCTATCTGGTGATCCTTTTGGCAGCTTCCAGGTGACAGGAGACTTTGAGTCTTTGCCCGATACCATGGATGGTTGAATAAGCCTGGCATCAGGTTTGCAGCACCTGATGTCTTCAAATCTTTTGCCATTCCGATTTAATGTTTGCTTTTTTTTTTGTGAAGGGGTGTCTTGGACACCCCAAGAAATGAGCAAGCATGTAGATTGAAGTAGAAATGTAGTCCTCAGATGTGTATTCCCAGAAGGATCCCTTTCAAATCCTCTCTGTATGCTGGGAATGGTAGGAAACCCAAGCCTGTGGGTTCTCCCCTTGTAGAAGGTTCATTTCATATCACCTAGCCCCTTACCATCTAGGGGATTCTGAGACTGACCTTCAAGTTGGTCAGTCCTTTGCCCCTGTTCATGGCCAACATGAGCAGAGTGGAGCAAAGCAGAAAGGTTCGCAGACCCAGGTAGCACCCATGGATCCACAAAAGACACAGCGTCCCCTTTGCTCCCATGCTGCCGGAAGACAGAGGAGAAAGGTCTGAGTCGTGGCTGCAGACTGAGAAGTAGAGATTACTTGGTGGCCAGTGTCAGAAGACCAAGCCCAATTTTGCTTCTATCAAGTAGGGCAATCGGCCAAAATCCAGGGACTGTGACGAAGGCTGCTAGACTCAGTCTTCCTGCATCTCCTGCCTTTGGTGATGGAACTATTGGTACAGGCCATGTCAAGTTGTCCCAGAGGGTGATGCTGGTTTAGGAAACAGGGATGTATGTTGGCAGGTGGCAGCGGCTCAAAGAGGGGAAGATCCTAGAGCAGGAGTGAAGATTCCAGAATGGGTGGTGTGAACTAGGGATGAGTTAACGAGTGATTGGGGCTGGGGTGTAGCTCAGTGGTGGAATGCGTTCCTGCCGAGATCTGGGTTTGGTTCCCTGCACCAGAAGCCTGTGGTGGTAGTGGTAATGGTGAGGAAATGAAGTGGCTCACAGCTTCACTGGGGCTTCTGGCTAATGTGGAAACTATGTCAAAGGCATATACCAGAGGCAGGGGTGTGCAGGGCTAGAACCCCTGACATCATTGCTCCAAGGGACAGCATCAGGACCGTTCTGAACTACTTCCTGGTTGGTGGTGACTGGGCATCAGACGATGCAGAGGTAGAGAGAGGGTGGGGAGGGGGGTAGAAGCCCAGGAATGGGCACTGGTTGATTTGAACCTACCCCCATTCTTCCGAACTCCGATTGGCATCCTTAAAATGACACCCTAACACAACAAAATAAAGAACATCCCAACAAAATGAGAAACCAACCAAATTTATTTCCCTCCTGCTGGGGCATGCAGTTCAAGGCAAGTAGTCAGCAGGGGTTCGTGCACAGTGTGATTCCACCTTTCCTGGGCTCTGCGGCCTCTGAACATAGACAAGTCTCCGTGTAGCTCCTATGGAGAGAAGGGCCAGGCTGAGGAGGCAGGGCTCAGGACAGAAAAGAACAAGGCCATTTGAAGCATAGCCCTGGCTCTGGCCTGAATAAAAATTGAAGTTTTTGGCAGTGTGTCCGTGCTCCAGGCTCCGGCTCAGGGGAACATACGGAGATTATAAAATGTGTCCCTTTGTGCTAAACAGTCTCAGTGTGGAGCTGACTGCCTAGAATCTTCTGCCTTTGAATGACATCATGGCTCTGGGGCACATGGGGAAGGTGAGGCTGGAGAAGTATTGGGCCTGGGGGAGGCAGAAGGCTATCTTGAGACGTGCATGTGGAAGTTTGTCCCTTCGACCCCATCACCCTGTAGGTGGGAAGTCTGGGTCCTCTCCAAGTGACTTCCTGAGCCTTTTGGCACTAGCAAGTGTTGGGGTAACGAAATCAGATCTGCTAGGACTTGTTGAGGCCCTCCAAGGGTGGCAGGGTCTGGGTGGTTATTGGTGGGGAAGCTGGGTGCAGGTGAGATCTTGTCTCCCCATGGCCTCCTGGCCACTTCGCAGCCATGGTTCCCAGTAGTTCTCAGAGTGGCTCAGAACTGGCTTTCTCCCCTGCACTGCGTCTACCCTGCCGACCTGGCCCCCCTCCCCCTCCCTGCTGCTTCTCCATGTGAGCTTCAGTAAGCCTTGCACAGGTATACTATCTCTCCGTGCTACCTGGAGGCTCTACAGGGTTTCATGTGTTCTCTTCGCTCCCTTTTAACTCTTTGAAGTTAGCTCTTCCCCGTTTCCCTTCATTCTCTGCCAGACCTTCTCATTTAACATCCCTCCTGGCAGTTATTGGAAATTATTATTATTTTTAATTGTTCCTTTGAATTCTTGTCTCTGCCTTTAGAAGGTGGCCGTCTGGAGGGTAGTGTCCCTCTCTGTCCTTCTCGTCTGTGTACGTCTCTGACCTCACAGGGGGCCTGACGCATAGTAGAAACATTTGCTGGGCGTCATGTGAGATTCTGGGTGCTTGAATGGTATTGAAGTGGTCCGTTCGTCCCTGGGTAGCTGGAGGGCCAGGCATTCTGGGAGTCTTGTGGCTAGGTGTCTCCTCTGGCCTGGAGAGGCTTTTTGCTCCTCAGGCTCCACCACCCACCCACAACTCCCCGTATCGTCTCCGCCTGCCTCAGACACTTTCTCCATAGTCTTGCCCGGTAAGGAGAGCAGAGGTGATGGGAAGGCAGAGAACACGCGCTGTTTATCCTGGTACTGGCACACTCTGCACTCTCTAAGGCCTGGATTCTTTGTATTCTGTGTGGAGTGCCAGACCTTAGCGAGGTGTCAGGAACCAAGGAAATGCAAGGTACCCCAGCAGGAGAGGCCGATGAGGGGAATATGCAGGTAAAAGCTGGATGACGGCCAGCCTGTGGTGGCTGTGACTGGGGCTAATGCCCGGTGGCCTGCTCCAGAGTGGTAACTGCTCTCTAGAAGGTGGAAAGCTTCCATATTCCTAGATGCAGGGCCTGGAATGGAAAGCGAGATGCTAGCTTGGAGGTAGACGGCAGACTGACTAAACAAACACCGTGATTGCATCCTGTGGGTTTACTTTCCCTCTGTTTATTAAACTACAGGGTTAGTTGGATTGCCCATGAGAGCCCTGCAGAGTAGAAGGTGAAGACCAGGTTCACCAACCCATACAGTTTTGGCAGCAGAATGTTGAGGTGTGGTTTGGATGAGTTATTCAGAAGACCGTGGAGGGTTGGGTGCTGGCCACCCTGACTGATCCCATTCTCCATTCTACCTCCTCAAATAGCTTAGCTTGTTTTTCCTTTTGGGGGGTGGTTTGAGAGTTTGTGTGTGTGAACATGTACGCGGGAGTGCATATGGAGGCCAGAGGTTGATGTTGGTGGCTTCCTATATTGCTCTCCGCCTTGGTTTTGGAGACAGTTGCTTACTGATTCTGGAACTCATGGTTTTCCATAGTCTGATTGGCCTGCCAGCAAACTTCCAGGATTTGCCTGTTTCTATGCACCCAACACTGGAATTACAGATGAACACCAGGCCCAACTTTTACATGGGTGCTGGGGATCCAAATTTCTGTCCTCCTGTTTTCATGGTTTGCCTGGCTGAGACCCCAGCTTTCCTGCAGTGAAATAAACAACTGCAGGCAGATTGACTTAGGACAGGTTTAAAGGACACCCTCTTGGCCAGGGTCCCCACGGAAAGCAGATGGTCCACTCAAACCGGGACACGAGAAGCTTTTAATAAGGGGCCTGCTCACAGAACTGAGAAGGTGGTTTCACATCTGCAGGTGCCAGTGGGCCCAGTACCAACTGCTACCTGAAGGAAGAAGCCACAGGAAGAGCTGTTAGCAGGAGATCTGTGCGGTAGGAGGATTCATGGAGAGCCAGTTTTATCTGCCTCCCCTGCCCTCCCGCCTGCCACCTGCAGATGGGGTGGACGAAGGTAGTGTGTGCCTCTCAAGGGGTTCAAGGTGAACATCTTGTGTTTCATATATTGTCCCCTGGGCTGCCCTAGGTCTCCTTGGGGAGCTTGTACTTCCGCATCACATGTTGGTTATCAGCCCCGGGTTCTAGAAGTTTCTTGTGCTGGGAATGGGAGCTGTGCCTGGTTGTTGTGGCTTTAGCCTTCTGTGGTGCTTTCTTTGGGACAGGCAGAGCGTCTGTGATTTAGTTCTATACTGATCTGGCCGCAGGTTCCTAGACTAACATTGCACAGTGCTCAGATGCAAGGTGTGAGTCCTGACAGATGCAGTTGTTCACGATGAAGCCGGAGCTGCCAACACTTTGTTCGCATAAATGGAGTTGGGAATAGGCTATCTTTCCAATTAAGGCCATTGCTTGCTTAGCTACTGGAGGAACTGGCGTTGGAAGGCACACTGGCCTTCCTCACCCTGGACCAGTGCGATTCTGGCTGTGACTGCATAGGGGCAAGGGCAGCAGAAGGGTCAAGGAGAAGCTGGAAGGTCGAGGATGCCTCAGCATAAACCCCCTGTTCATTATGTATTTATACTGCCCATCGTTTCTACTTGCTGACCAAGCTGCTCCTGGGACCCCGGAGGATAAGGCAAGAGAACCTGTGCTCTGAGGACCAAAGCTATTTTTGTTTGTGTGCAGGGCAAGGTGACACAGCTGCTGTAGGGCCAGGGTTCAGCTGTCCCCGACACACAGTTGATGTTGAGGTGGAGTCAGAGGCTGAGTCTGAGGATGTCCCCTGTGAGTGGCCTAGTCAAGCAGTCCTTGCGATTCTCCATTCCGCTTCTTGCAGAGCGCCCCAAGGGTGGAGAAGTAACACTTAGGAGACTGCCTGCGGGCCCCCAAGAGCCCTGGTGGCGACTGTGAGCGCATTGTGACCTCTTGCTTCTCCAGATCAAGTTCCCTTTTGTTTCTTTTTTTTCCAGTGACACCTCCCCTCTGGACACTGAGAGCTTCCCCGCACCCAGCTCTGCAGCCCTCTGAAGTAGCCGGAGCAGAGTGCTCTGGGTGCCTCTGAGTCATGCATTGGTGCCGCGTCATTGCTGTCTCATCCCCTCTAAGTGAAGCTGTTCAGTTTTCCTGTCCTTAAACATTTAAACGTCATTAAACAATTCAGCAATACCCGAATGTCTCCTATAATCATCTCAAAGATTCCTGATAAGGCCTCGTCCTGTTCCTAAGCCCTCAGGCTAATTGCTGCCACTGTTTTTGGCCCGCCTATCTCATGACCTGTGAATTTACATACAACTGAACAGGTTCATGGATATGCTTGAACATCTCCCAAGCCAAAGTACACCTTCCAAGTAGAGGATTATGGCTTAATTTGGCTTAATTTACAGAGGTTTCCTTTTTCTTTTCAGCAGTACGTAAAATAATAGTGCGTTTTAACCATCTGCAGTGTCTCACATTCTACAAAAGGTAGTGTCCGTGCACCCACAGAAATGGTGTGGTATTGATTTTTGATTAAAACATAAAAGGATGCCATAATGGACCCATGGTTTTGCAGACTGCTTCTTTCACTCAGCACTGTGCCTTGGAGAGTTTCCCACGCTGCTGTAGGGAGCTCCCGGCCTTTATTAGCTGTATCATGGCACTGCCTAGTGTGCTGTACTATGCACCATGGCTTGCGCAGGTCCCCCGGTGCTGGGCATTTAGACTGTTTCCAAGTGTTCGCTGTAGCAAATGTTTGTACGCATACCTCCCTAGGAGCACGTTTTCCATGGTTGATAGGGAAAGACCGTTATTGGGCTAGCCTTTATTCTGCTCCCTTCTACATAACCAGTCCTGTTCTATTCCACTCCATTTCTTCATGCTCACCACTCCCATCCTCTCCCACCCCACACCCTTCTATCCCATTCATTTTTATCCCATTCCACCGTTTTCTACAATTAAAACCCTTGTGTTTACTTGGTATCAGATCTTGGGTCTAACTCAGTTTTGATTGTTGGAGGCTTGGGTCTAACTCAGATAGTTGGAGGCTATGCTGGCTCGTCAGCCTTTCCTGCCCCACAGTGGCTTCTGATTTAGTTGGAAGAGAAGCCAAAATGAGAGTGGGATCTAAGCTATCTAACATGTATAGATGGAACGTAGGAGCCCTCCCCAGCTGGGTTCCTTAGTTTGGATACCTGTTGGGTTTGTTGTACTGACTCCTCATGTTTGCCCACCAGTGGGAACAGCTCCACCTGTCAATCCCCATGGCACCTCGTTGCTCTACATGGAGATGCTGTGCCACTGTCTCCCACCAAATACAGGGAACATGAGACTGGAGGGAGGTGGGAAAGGAAGTAGAAGGTACCTCCTCCGCCAGCTCAGTTGGTAGTGACCTTTGGACAGCAGCGCCTGGAACCTGTCCTGCTGAGGCTTCCAGAAATGCCCCTCAGACTTCCCAGTACTTGCAGCTGACTCAGAGTCTGGTGAATGCGAACACTCTGTTGGCAGTTCTGGGTCACACAAGGCTCTGCGTTTCACAGGAGCCCTTGGGGGTGCGGCTGCTGTGGGCTTATTGGCCATACTTTCAGTAACCAAGAGTCTAGGAGTGATATGCAAACTGGAGGCTGGGAGAGCTGGGCAGTGGGCAAGGAGAGCTTGGGCGGTAGCTGAGTTTTCTGGCGGCTCCCGGCACCTCATTCCTCCAGATGTGTGTTGCTGTCCTTGGCGCTCTGGTTCTCACTGCTCTGCAACAGTTCATTGCGAGTCTGGGGGGAGAGTTGGATGGCATTGGTGTGTATTAGAGCTTCCAGATACAGGGTGGCAGTGAGAACAGTGGACATCCGAAGGGGAAGACACTGTTCTTTCCTTGGCATGCAACACCTCTGGCCTTGCCCACTAGATGCCAGTAAAAATCTTCATCCATTATGGCTGTTATAACAAAGTACCTAGGACTGGGTAATACGCCAGCAGTAGAAATTTATTGCTCGTAGCTCTGGGGTTTACGAGGTTAAAGATGCTAGCAGATTTAGTGAGGGCCCTCTCTTTCTAGATGGTGTCACCTGTGTGTCCTTACATGGTGGAAGGGCCAAAAGGAGCTAGCAAGCTTTCTTGAGTTTTTTCTTAGATGCCCCCATTCATGGGCCAGTGATGGCCTAATCACCTGTCAGAGTTACCTCCTCTTGATACCATCACAAGGTTAGGTTTCACAGCATGAGCTGTAGGGAGATGCATACAGACCATGGTCGTGGCACTTGAAAAAAAAAATGTCCCCGGAGGACATTGCTGCACCTGATTATAAAACTTCTGAGCTAGATATGTTCCTGGGAAGGGACCAGTGGTGGATAGCACAGTCAGCATGGGATCAATGTCTGGAGTGTGTGTGGTGGCGAGTTTCACATCCTTGCCAGCCTCTAGTTTGTGTCTCGGCTGCATCCGCAGGTGGGACCTTCCTAACACTGGGGCCATGGTGACTTCAGGACCTCTGTGGAGACACATCGCAGGGAACAGAGTGTGCAATCTGTGTTTGTTTCCTCAGCTTCCCCCATACTCACAGGGCCTGCTCCTCACAAAATAGGTGCTGAGTATTTAGAGTTTTACTTATTATGTTTTGTTGTATTTGATCCTGTCTCGTGTAGCCCAGTCTGGTTTTGAACTCTGTATGTATCTAAGAAAGTCCTTGGAAAGCTGATCTCTCTGTCTTTACCTCCCAAGTGCTAGGATTCAGGGAGGGTCCAACTTTGTGCTAGGAATTGAACCAGGGCTTTGCACACACTAGACAAACATAGTCTACTGACCCACACCCAACCCTATCTACCTCCCCCCATGGCTTTATTCTACCTCAGACTATTCTGGAAATTCATTATGTAGTCCAGACAGACCTTGAACTCATGGCAGTCTTCTTGTCTAGACTTTGTGTCTGTCAGTTGTTTCTAGACTGAGCAGCTGGAAGATAAGGCCTGTCTTATTCACACTTGAGCCCCAAGGACCCAACACATAGTAGGTGTCTTGAATATGAATATATATATATATTTGCTTGCCGAAAGAGCTACTTAAATTTACCAGAAGAAGCAGAAGTCCAGGATTGCAGCCAGGGCTGCTTTTGTTTTTGAATAGTGTTTGCAGTAGTTAGCGGTGGAGCTGGTGGTGTATGAAGGAGTAGATACTAACCTAAACATCTTACACACACTGGGGAAATAGCTGTCCTAAGTGCTTTGTTGGACCATGGTGGCGTGAAGGCCCTGAACGAGCTCTGGGTGATGTGCAGGCAATAGAAGAAGGCAGGGAGCCTGCCCACCTACCCTTCAGGAACAGGGAGCACTCAAGGTACCAGCTAGACACTTCCACACACAGTCTCCTTTTTGAGAGCTTAATTTAAGGTTGCGGTTGCTGTTATTATTTAGCAAGACTGGAAATTAAACTTAAGTCCTTAGGGAAGAACTTTACCTCTGACTTATAGCCCAAACCCCAACTTGGTTTTTTTTCTTTTAAATATTGGGTAGATAAATAAGTAAATGAACAAATAAAAATCATATTTCTTTATATTCTATATTTGTTTACTTTATATATTATATTGTATAAAATATACATTTTAGTGTTTGCCCCACGTGTAGTTGGGCCTCTGAAGGCTCTCTTCCTGGATCAGGGATGAATAAGCAGGGGTGAGAGCTGTGGAATGGAGAGCTGAGGACTAGCTGGTAGGTAGGTGTGGGGCTAGGGCTAGCAGACCAGCAGGGACCCCAAGATGCTGGTTCCTGGGATCCCTGAAGGCAGAGGGTAGGGTCAGGCTGAAGGTCATTTGTGACCAGGTGACAGAAGACCTTTAATGGCTCGGGACAAAGCTGGGATTCTCTCCCAGGACTAGAAGGCTGCCATTGGAAGTGACAGATGAGGAGTGACATTGGGAATGTCTTTAAAGGTCTTTGGCTGCTGTGGAGACTGTATGGGTACCCTCCTGGGCATTTGTTGACGGTCGTCATCTGGGACCTGAGGCTGAAGCAGTTATTTGTGCTGCTGATGCCCTTGGCCATGCCTACACTCTAGGCTCATTGCTGGACTCTTCTTCTCTCTCTGGGCTAGGCAGACCTGGCCTTTCTAAGCCAGGAGGAGGTACTTAGGGTGTCACTGTAAATCTCCCTGAATTGAGCTGTTTTTCTTCCATCTTGCTTTTGCATATTTTATGAATGGATGATAAAATATGTGACAGGGTCATTTGTTTTAATTTTCTTTTGACACCTGGACTCTTATGTTTGGTGGCAGCTGTCCTACCAATGCCTGGAAATCTTCTTCCAGGTGGTTCGTGGCCCTGGGCCCAGTCTGCACCTGGCTCTGTCATGATTGGTCGGTATGGACGGAGGTAATAATGCCTTGATCCCCATGAAGAAGTGAGTCCTTTAGAATATGGTACTAGAGGCCCAGTGCCTGCCTGAGGGTGGGGCTGGCCTGGTCAGGCAACTGTAATAGCACTGGCTCAATGCTGAGAACTTGGAGGTCCCACCTGGCTGGAATAGCATCTGGTTGTGAGATGGAGGCCAGCAGTGGTGGTCAGGGCTCTCACACGGACGGGATAGTGATGGGTTAGTGCCCATGACACCATAGTTAACTCTTATGGCCACTTATGGTTTTATTACCTCTGGTTCCAGGCCACGCTCTACCTTGCCTTTGCCTTCTGTGTGTCCTTGGCATGGCTTCCTTGCCTGGAGCACCACCCTAGTCTTCTTCTGCTTCAAAGCTAGACTTCTCCTTTGGTCATTCTGGACGCCTTCCCTGATCTCTCAGCAAGAACTCCCTGTGATCCTTCTCTGAGACTCCCTGGAATGTTCAGACACTTCTCTGCTCTTCAGAATGCGTTTCCCCCTTTCATGCACACTATAGACATTTACTGCGGAAGATCTGTTAAATCAAGACAGGCAAAGACGAAAGTGAAAGCAGCCATGGTGTGGAGGTCTGATGGTTGTGTCTCCCGGCTCTTGTTTGGCAACACGCTGTGCTTCCTGTAGACTGTGACCTTCCATGACGTTGGGCATCATCTCAGCACCCCCTCTTTGATTGGCGTTAAAGTCCCGTGTAGTTTTATCCCAGTCCCATTTCAGTTCCGTGCTGTGACGGTATGTGAGCCTTATGGACTCTCGAGGCCTGGGCTCTTCACCTTATTGGCCCTGGGCCTGGCATCTGCCTGGAGTGTTCTTGGGAAGTGATGTGGATGAATGAAGTTGCCTGCATCCTCACCTCACGTGAGGAGGTGAGACTTTCTTTTTTTGCTTGTTGCAAATATTCTCCCACCTTTCTCCATAAAAAAGACCCCACCAGCCACACTGCTTTCGCGTGACCTTGAAAGGCTCATGCTGGAAGAGACTGGAAGGATGGGTGAGGTAAGAGAGGGTGGATACAGAGACCATTTGGAGAGGGTAGCCTTGGAACCTGCTCCTAAAGTGGCTTCTAGGCCGGGGGGGGGGGAGTGAGGCAGCTGTAGGCAGATGCAGAAAGGACTCTTTGGGGGTTTAGTCCCTGTGTGCTGTGGCGTTTAATTCCCGGTCACACTCTGGCAGCCGTATCTTAAGGCTTCCCGATCTTTAGGATCTGGAATGTGTGTTCTGTGTGGAGCGCTATTTCCTCTGTTGCGTTGACAACGAAGTTTGTCCTGTGCGATGAAGCATAAACTGTTGTCCTTCCTCCAGACTGCTTGAAGCGTAAGGACAAAAGGCTCTGTTTAGCTAAGCACACACATACAGGCTAAACAGCTGTTTATCGAATTCTTGTTAAGTACCAGGCTTTGCTCTAGTACTTGGTCTCGTGGAAATGACTTTAGGGATGTGTGGGGGCAGAGAGGAACCAACATCCCTGTTTCCTGTGGCAAAGAGCTTCCTAAAATGTAGTATTTTCACTTCTGAAATGGGGAAAGTCCCCGCAAATTGGGACAAACTGGTTACCCTCGCTGGACAACTTGCGTTTTTGTAAGGTGAGTCATATTTAGTGGGGACTTCACAAAGCTATGATGTCCTAGAAGGGGTGAGACCCTCTCAATTCTCCATGGTTCCGAGGCCCTCCTATCATACGGTGTAGTCAGGGAGCTGGTTCAAGGACAGCTCTACGGAAGATGGATCCCTGGAGCCTGGGTTCAGCTGCCCCTCTTTACAGAACAGGTTTTTCCCCAAGTCTACCCTGGAGGACCTTGTCTTTCATACTAAAGGGAGTGCACGGGAAAGATCAACTTGGGAAATTTGAACAGTCATGGTGTATTCTTTGTGTTCCCCCAGCCCTTGATCACTGATGGTCTTGTGATAGACCAAGCACACAAGTGCTGGTAAATGCGAACCTTTGTCAACCCAGTAAGTCGGGCAGTCTGGGAGCCTGAAGGCTATGCAAGCCTTGGTGGCTTCTCACCCTAGGTGGAAAGGAATTCATGATGTCATCAGGGCCTCTTCCAGGCTAGACGCCCCAGGAAGGTCACCCTCTAGGGGCGTTAGTCAGTTGTTTCTCCGAGCATGGCAGAACCTTGTGAGAATGGATCTGGTACCTTTCTTTTGGAAAAACTATTTGTCCATTGAGACGCAATATACTCTGAAAGGAGGATAAAGGCAAGAAGGTCCACCAGGAGAGGGAGGGTGTTTGCGGCAGTGGAGGAGGTGATGCCCTGGAGGGCTGGGGCTGGGCTGGGTGTAGGTCTTGCCTCTGACCCCTGACCGGTTCTCAGTGTTGGTATGCCTGACAATGTTGGCATGGAAATCGGGGTGATTTCTCTGTATTCCACACTCCAAAAACCTCAGCAAAGGGAAACCCCACGTCAGCAACGCGGTAGACAGTACGGTTCCAAGAGAACAAATTACAAAAAGAAGAAAGACATTTCCAGAGATGTCTTTGTGTGTCCGGGAGCTTGCTGCTCTCATCCTGGTGCGTGCCGAGAGGCCCTGAAGGTAAAGGCAAAGCCAGGTAGAGGGGAAGCGCTCAGTGTTGGAATGCGGGGTGTGTGCAGGCGTGTGTCGGTACGTGTGTTCCTATCAACACATGTACATATTTGTCAAATTACATCTGCTTTTACCTTTAAAATTTTATGAATATGGGCATATGGCACATTATCCTGTGTGGGAAAGTATGTGTGTATACACACAAGCAGGCCTGCTTGGCATATATTCACACACACATACACACACACACACACACACACACACACGAGAGAGAGAGAGAGAGAGAGAGAGAGAGAGAGAGAGAGAGAGAGAGAGACTGAGACTGTTGTGGCGGTGGAAAACTCTTTGGAGATGACTGTCTGGGAGTGCATGGGCTGTAGGTGAGGGGACCTCCCCAGGGCCCCAGCCTGGCCCATAGCCCACCAGGCCACAGATGCATTTCCATCCATCTCCCGCCCCCATCACCTAGGCAGCTAATTCCTCTGAGCCCCTCTGCCTTATTAAAGTCACAGATCACTTTCCTGAGCTTCATGCTGTCAAGACCAGCAAGCTTGAGTTCAAACCCCCTCCCTGCCATGCTGCTCTTCCTCAGGGGGGTGGGGTGGGGGGGGATGAGGGGCTGCCACCCCCTCCTTGGTTTGATCTGCATACTGCCTTGCAGTGATCAGTGAGGTCGCTTCAAGATTCCTTCAGTAGAGCCCTTGGCAGGGATACAAGGGCCGTCACAGCTGTGCAGCAC
Organism: Chionomys nivalis; assembly: GCF_950005125.1. Taxonomy (NCBI): domain Eukaryota; kingdom Metazoa; phylum Chordata; class Mammalia; order Rodentia; family Cricetidae; genus Chionomys; species Chionomys nivalis. The sequence goes on from NC_080106.1 coordinate 38,111,393, forward strand.
AGACCAGCTTCCAAAGGCGAGGACTGGGCCAGCCCACTCAAAGTGCTCCTCAGCGGAGGGGTGCGAGGCTGGCTGCGGGTGTGGAGAACACGTCTCCAGTCCCTGGCTGCAGCGGCCTCCCCCATTATGAAATATGGATGGTACCGGTTCCAGCGTTGGGAGACTCGCTGGCAGCGCCGAGCGTCTCCAAAGGCCCGCCTTGTGCATGCACCTAAACACTTCACTGAGCAATCTGTCAACATGTCAGCAACACATGTTTTGTAAAAAGCTTCCAGTGGGAGTAATGACTCCCACCAGGACTTCCAAAATGCTTTGAATTCAGCAGATTTCTATTGCGGGCATCCCCTGGGGTGCCTTTTACAATGCCTACATTTCAGAAATTTGAGCCACAGACCCCTGGGGGTTTCCTTTCATAATGCCTCAAAATGTAGGGTTATATTGTTGGAAGTCCCCATGGGGTCTTTATTAATACCTGAATTCTGAGGAACTAGAAATTACACAGGGCACTGCAGGGGCCCAGATCCACACCAGGAAGAAGAGAAAAACTCTGTGGGGAGATTTTTTTTCTTCATGCAAGAGTGAAAGAGAAGAATTTGCTAAAGGACAAAATTGAGTGTGTTTGAGCTTCCTTCATTTAATCTGCCTTCTAGAACGCTGCAGCAAAATCTGCAACGGGGAAGGGGAAATGACTTTTCTATTTTTAAATCTCACTTTGATATTTTAGGGGCCAGAGTATACTCTCTTAAACACCCAGTGTTGAGGGATATTGTTTAAAAAGAAATGATTTTTCATTTTGGTAATTGAAACACCTCTGGCCAGGCCCCTCTCTGAGTCTCCCCTCTTCCTCAGTACAGCTAAACTCCTGGCGCGCTCCTGCTCAGTATCAATTAACCCTTTGGGGTCGCTCTGAGAGATTGCCTTCCTCTCCTTGCCTCCCTTTCCTTCCCCTCTGCACATTAAAGATGAGGAGATCAACCTCGGAGATGGTCCAATCGCATGTGAGGACTGCTTTCAACCCTGTGCCTGTTGACCAGCAGAACAGGAGACACCAAGGTTGCCAGCTTCTGTAGTTTTGCTACTGAAGTCTGGTAGCCACAGAAGGAATACCTCCTGCCCAACATGTGTGCGCACTCCCATAGATGCATATTCCAGTTTTGTACATTTCCTACCCCGCCCCAGCCTCAGCCAGCTGCCCGCTCACATTCCGTGCTGTTGTTTAAAAGTTGCTAGCCTTTAAACGCGTTAAGGCTCAAGGTTAATTTAAATGGCCTCTGCCTGTCTAAGTCTGGCACTCACTGGCTTGCTGAAAAGAGGTCTTGTGCTCTGTGTTTCTTTTACAGTCTCATTGACTGGGACAAGAAAATAACATTGAGAGAACTGACTTGCAGCTGCCAAGGCCAAGAAATCCTAAGTTGCTGATAAGACCCTCCTCCCTCCATCTCCCTCTTTCTCCCTCCTCCTCCCTCCTCTTTCCTCCTTTCTGCCAGAGTGACTGGATCACACAGGGGACTCGGGAACTCACATTTTCTCCCCTCAGTGAGACTCCCAGACGGTGTTCAACCATCTGTGGTCCCGAGGGCCCTGCAGAGGGGCCCTGAGGAGGGGGGCTTGCCCATCAGGAGCTGGTTGGGTCAGACACTCACAGAGACCCTCTGCACCCACCCGAGCAGGCTGATTAATTAAGCAATTGCATCATTGATTCAAGGTTTGTGATTTGGCGCCAGGGCGCTGGCTGCGGCGTTCCAAAGCTCTGCCTACCTCCCCTGGGTCTGCACTACAGGCTCTCTAGCTTTTTCTCCCCAGCTGGATTTTCTTCATTCGTGCCAGCACTGGAGGCTCTTCCCTGAGAGGGATTGCCTCTCACCTACAGCCAGAAAGCTTTTGGGGCTCCTGGCTGGTCAGATCACAGGAACGACGCTTGGGCTCTGAGCAGCCTTCAGGGGGCTTTTTGCCCTCCTCAAGCCCCAGGAGCCTCAGTGGGGACCTGGAGACCAGGGGCCAGCATCCTGAGATGCTGATTTGGCAAGTTTAGCTTTTAAAGACATTTGTTCAGACCGATTTCTAAGTGGCATTCAGTGCATTTGGCTTTTTTCTTTTTCATTCTTTTTTTTTGAGGGGGGGGCATGTTTGTGTCCTTTTTAAAAACAAAAACTCATCCTATTTTTCCTTTTTCTTGCAGAGCAACAAAATTGAAATTGACCCCGAGACTCTTTTTTGCCTCCCCCTTTTTCTCCCTTCCCCGAAGTCACTCTTTCCCTTCTGGCCCAGAAGGTCTGAATTTCCTAGAAACCTGTGGGCCTCAGAGCATCTCTGGTCCTGTGATGGCCCATGGAGGTCAGTACCCAGCCTGGGGCCTTCCAGATGCTGTTTCCTGCTCTCCTTCCTCCTGGAGACTGTTGGCTGTCTTTGGGGGGAAAATGTCAGGACCCGTCAAGATTCTGCCACAGCCTCTGACCTTGAGTCAGTCGCTGGCAAGCTGTCAGGCAAGAAAACCTAACCCATTGTCCATACATACACATAGACTTTTTCCAAAGGAGGCTAGAACCATGTAACTGGAAACTCTGACATTTTTATTGTATCAATGGCATTTTGAGCTCCCCTCCCCACATACTAAAACATAAAAATAAGAAAGAAACCAAACAATAGGAATTATTTCTCTCCTTAGCCTGAAGAAGAAGAAAGTATTGCCTTTGGGAAAGAGAAGGTTACAAACTTAGATTTTTCCAAAAGCCCCCCCTGTGTGCCAAAGGAGATGGCAAAGGTCTTCCTGCCTGACTGGGACCCAGAGCAGAGCACTCCAGCCCGGCACAGATGTCCAGAGAGGGGAGGCAGAGCGCCTCCTCAGAGGAGTGATTTATTTTATGTTTTAGATCTATATGTTTTGGCCACGTTTATTTATTTATTTATTTATTTTCAAAGGGCTATTTTTGGCATCGGCCTGGGCTCCTTTGTAGCAAGGCCCCCTTTTCTAGAATTTCCTTTCCTTTATTAGAGTTACAGCTCAGCTTTGTGCTGCCCCCGGGGGAGCCGGCCAGCCGCTGGCAATTTCTCTCAGACACCCAATTACCCCCTGACGTCAGTGCGCCTTGCCCGGCTCCCCTGGGTGCCAGCATTTTTTCCTTTGTAACACTAATAGCTGGCTAGCTAAGTGCCTGTCTGCTCCTTGGCAGAGGAGTTGATTGTGTTTTCGGCTGGATACTAAATCCAAAAACTATGTAAAAATGTCAATAGGTGAGTGCACATTGATTTTGGTTAGTCACAGTGATATTTGAGCCCCTTTGGGGACTCTGTCTGGGGAAGTATTTTACAAGAAAGATAATATAACAGAAAATTACTGGAGCTCCGTGGGTCTCTGGTGGGTTTCTTAGGGGCCTGCTAAATTGCTGTAGAATCAACAAATGCTTTATTAATCTAAATTTGTGGTTTTGTTCTTTCTTCCCTTCAGAAGGTTGGAGTTTTAATGATTCAGGCGGCTCTGGCGGCCAGGCTGGGCGATGCGGTCTGCACCTAGGCTGCTGAGCTGGGGGACCCGGGCTGGTAATGAACTCTCCCAGGGCTTGGGAGCAGGGAGGCTGTGTTCCCAGAGGGCTTCCTGGGGAATGTGGAGCAGGCGCTGGGTCCATTGCTTGCCAGGCCGAGGTCTGTGCAAGCAGATAAAGTGAGGGGCTGGGGGCCTGGAACAGCTGTGCCGACCAGGACGACTGGGGGAGGCTGATAAGAGCCCAGAAGGAGCCCGTGCGGGTAGCCTGGCAGCGCCAGGCATCTGACGGGGTATCACAACTGGCAAAGAAAGTTAAGCAGGGCCGAATCTGGGGGATGGTTGGCAGACCTGCACAGAGAGATAATGGTAATTGATGGAATCAGAGTCACAGCACAGCCTTGTGTTTTCTTGGCAATTAATTCCACCCCCCCTCCAATTTCTAACCCCCTGGCATTCTTTGAGCCCAGGATGCCCGGTGAGCAGTCTGCGAGCACAGATAACTAGTGCATGCCCTCCTTGTTTTGGGGGGCCAGAGCCAGGGAAATGCATGTGGCCAAAAAAAGAGACGCAATTAGAGACCCAGTCCTTAAAAAAATAAAAAAATAAATAAAATAAAAAACAGGATACAAACAAACAAGAAACCCCCACTGAAAAGTTAAGGATGTGTCGCTCCGGGAGCTCATCTGATCTCGCTCTGGAAGGGAAGGAGGAAAATCGATGTCTTTGTAAGAGCGCTGCTCCCAGTCTCCTGGCTGAGCAGGACAATGCAGAGTCAGGCCAAGCCCGGAACCGCTCCTGTGTCCACACACATACGCATGTGTTCCCTCCAAATGGTGCTGCAGGAGAGGCAGCATAATGGGCCGATGTGACCGGCGGATAGCAGATACAGATGTGCCTGCCTCTCCGGTGTGTGGCTCTGTCCCCTCCACCTTTTGTCCCTTAAAAGGCATCCCTTCTCTACAATGGGCTAACTGGGCTGTTTCCTCTCTGCAGGCTCAGGCTGCCCGCCTGCTCCATAGGTGAGGCTTTCAGGCGGCCTTTTGTTGTGTCCCCGACAACATGCACATGCTGGGACACACCTGCTTCAAAACACGCGTGACCAGCGCAACTCTGGCACGCGTGCGCGCGCGCGCGCACACACACACTCCGTGTTTGGCTCTCCCTTACTGTTTCCTGAGTGAGTCCCATTGTGCTCAAGGGAGCCCCTGTGTCAGCTCCAGGATCTTAAGCAAATAAAACACTCCAAAACATTTCCCTAGAGTCTTTTGATATTAAAATTGATACCCAGTAAACCTGTGTGCCATTCGGGCATGCAAAGCACAGACCCCCAAGTAACTGGAGATTTTATGAAGGACAGTTGGGCCTTCTAGATGATTCTACCTGGTGCTCCAGGTCTGCATGACTTATCAGACGGCGATCCCACCCTTCCTCTGGCTTCCTCTCTTTCTTGGACCCTACCTTACTAGTCATCTCTGGGGTAAGTGACATTAGTTCTCGGACTGAGAGGTTTATTGGTTTATTCTGACAGTGCGTCTGTTTTCATACACCCTTGATGACCTACTGGTGTAGGGAATTTTGGAAGATCAGGGAGAAGTGAGGTCAGCTTCCTGCCCCAAGACTATATCTCTGCACCAGTCCTCGGTAGCTTCCCCTGAGCTTTGTCTCCAAAGGAGTGTCCCCCTCCCAGTCATCAAAGCCGGCCGAGCAGCCTCTAGGCCCCTCAACTCCCCCCACCCCCAAAGAGCTGTGCAGGCCTCCAGCTGTTTTGGGGGCTGGTGCTTTGTCCCACAGAGGAGGCCTCCAGGAGGCCCAGGCCCCGGGTGGGGGAGGTGTGCCCGAGGTCAGGCATATAATGAGGCCAGGTCCCTGGTTGTCCCCTGCCAGGGCTCTGGCAACAAAAGCCTAGCCGGGCTGCACAATGAGGGGGGAGGTGGCAGGTTGGAGGGGGGGTAGGTGAGGCCCCAGTCAGCCTCTGTGGCCCAGGGTTTCCTTCCAGCCCACCCCATGCTGGGAACTTCAAAGGGGCAAGGGGAGAAGCCAGCCAGGCCTGGTGGCTGGGCCTCCCTCTCCAGAGTCCATGTGTGTCAGGTCCCCCCCCTAACCCCCCCTCACACCCTTGAGAGTGAGCAGGGAGCCTGGGTTGTGGAATTTGGCTCCACAGGGAATCATGGGCTGGGGTCTTTCTCTGGCAGTCTTAGTCTTGATGCACTTAGTTTGCACCTTGGGCTAAGCATTAAAGCAGAGCCTTCGGCCTTTCGAATGTACAGTGACAATACCCCATGTATATGGAGGCACGCCACTGAACTCAGAGTGTGTTCCACCTGAATCTTAATGGCATCTGCCTGCTCGCTGAGGCTAGGGAGCAGCTGGGAGGATGTGTGTCTCTCATGGGACAGGAAGGTGGGAAAGAGCAGTTTCCGGTCACATGCTGTGTTCTTCCCTCCTCGTCACTTCCTAAAACTCTCACTGTAACCCTGAGAGTTGGGCATTTAGTTCTCATTTTTTTGCAGATGAAGCTACTAGGGCTCAGAGAAGATGAATGAGCCACGTGGTACCCCATACTGGCTCCAGCGCATGTAAAATGTTGACCCTTGTTCGTTAGTGGAGGTCTCTGGGCTTCCATTCTGCTTCGGTTAGATGGGCTAAGGCTCCTACCTCAGGGCTCTTGTAACCGTGTAAAGATCGTGTGTGGGAAGGGCTTGGAGTGGGTCTAGCACGCTAAGCACTCAAAAACCAGTACCTACTCCCTTATCATGCTGAGGTTGTCCTGCCTAGATTGCAGGCCAGACACCCACCCACACCCCTGGTGGCTTGGTATAGGATCTGTTTGAGCTGTGAACACTAATAGAGGCCCAGTCTGAACAGGATGTGGGTGAGGGAGCCTGACGATGCTTCTGGGGCCACCGTCTCTTTTCTTCACTGGGTTGGGTCTCCTCGCTCTTCATACTTCATTGCCAAGATATATATCTTTGCTAGTGTTTCCAAGTGTCCTCCCAGTCCTGTTCCCAAACTGTGAGGAGTCACAGATATTTGGCTGCTGGGTCCCCTATATTTCACTGTGGCCATGAGGTGTCAACTGTGACCACAAAGCACCCAATCTTTCCTCGGTGGGAGAGGGCAGGTCTCCTCCCCTGCTCCCAAATTTGATAGGCAGTAGGCTGCAGGGAGCTCTGGTTCCTTAGGTATCAGAGGACTGCAGTGTTGGGAAAGTCCCACAGGGTGGCACTGGCCAGCGCAGGTTCCAGCCCCTGCTTGCAGAGCAATGATTGGTGGATGATTTCACTTTGTGGCTGAAGGCCCCCCTCCCGTGTTGGAGTTAGGGACTTTCTGAATCCCTCAGGGATTCTGAAACCGCCCAGGGATCTGGTGGGACCTCCGTCGTCTGTGGCAGAATTAACTGCAGCTCCCATTATTCTGTTCTTTCACTCTTCCATGCATATGGTTGCGGGTTGGTTCTGCATGCCAGGCTTCGTGTTACCATCAGCCTTTGACCCTTTGACCCTCGGAAATATAGCTCCTCCCTCCTTCCCTCCCTCCCTCCCTTCCTTCCTCCCGCCCGCCTGCCCGCCTGCCCACCTTGTCATTAGTAATCTATGATGTATCCTTAGCTCCTGTGCTCAAAGTGAGCAGAGAATGGGAACAGCTTTCTCAGTGATGACCAAGGAGGAATCTTACAGATTTGACTTTGTACTGTTTGCACTTGACTCGGTCACTGGCCTGCTCTGAGCCCTCACAAGGTGAGGATGTTGAACAGGCACAGCGTGGCACCTCTCATTGTGAGTCTCAGAGAGGCCGCTCAGACAGACCCTGGAGCATCCTTACGGCTTCGCCTCTCATTGTCATCTCTTTTCTCCTTCGTTGATGTCGTTCTTTGCCAGGTTTCTCCGAAGAGGGCAAGTTAGTCCCGTTGCCCACAGAAGGTGCAGCAAACTTACAGCCTCTTTGCTTAGATTGAGCCTCTCTTTCCTGCAGTATAACGAAGTCTCAGGATTCCCTCCTCCTGGCTCCAACTGGTCCTGTGTCCCCCCCGCCCCCATCCATTACTATGGCTGCATGGTGCGGCGCTGTCTGTTTAGGCCTGTGGTCCCTGACCACACAGGGGAGGAAGGTTTCTTCTGAGTAGGTAGGGATAGATATTTGAGTCTGCCAGCAAGCATGGCCCCTCCTACCCCTCAACCTTCCTCAATCCTTTCTCATTGAGACAGGTTGGGACCATCTGGGTTTCAGTCCCAATCACACCCCCTCCTACTGTGTGGCGCAGGGGAAGTTACCTTGCTTTGCAGGCCTCAGTTTCCTCGCCTGTAAAACCTAACAATTGTCACTGTCTCATCAGGTTTGTTATGGAAATGAAACGCATCAATCCGTGTAAAGTGCTCAGGGCAATGCTTGGCACATGATAAGCACCTAAATAAATATTAACTATTTGTTTTTCTTTCATTTATTTATTCATGACCTCTTAAGCACTCAGTGGAGCAAGCAAATAATGAGTCAGCCTCTGCCTTTGTGGGTCTCGCAGAGGGACGGGATGATTATTTCTCCCTCACTATTTATTCAGTCACCTTCGGTACCCAGTACAGGATTAGCGTGAGCTGGGGACACAGGTAAGGGAGCATCCTTTCTTCCATGGAGGCAGACAGGCATCTCTCTGGCTTCTGTCTGAGAAGTAAGGACATTCTTCTCTCTTTTCGACACAGCGTTTCTCTGTGTGTAGCCGTGGCTGGTCTGGAACTGGATCTGTAGACCAGCCTGCCTCTGCCTCCCGAGTGCTAGGTTAAAGGTGTGCGCCACCACTGCTCTTTTGCAAAGAGCCTGGCTAAAGAGAAGAGGTGGGGAAGTGTTGCCACAGACTGTACAGTGGCTGGCCTAAGGGAGCGTGGCTTTCCCCAGCTGTGTCCCATTCTGGAGCCCTCCGCTGTGACTCTTCTCCTTGGCTTTTATGCCACCTGCTAGATGGTCGAGGCGGCAATAGCGCCTCTCTCCGGCATCTGTTGGAGGTGGGGGTCATGCTTGGATTCAGGTGTTGGTCTTTGTTGAGAGACACAACATCTGGTGATTGGGATCTCATTCCACCTCACGGCAACCTGTTGTCAAGCCTTTGTGTGGGCCCTTTGGGATTCTCAAGTTTACCACTTTGGGTCTCTAGGTCATTTTTCTATGTGGTCCCTCAGCTCCACATACCAGAACACAAGCTGGGATCCTGTCAAAGAGATGTGGAGTGGGAAAGCCTTGGTCCTTCTCCCCCTAGCCCAGAGGACGAGTGCATACTCATGATGCCTCTCACAGGAAACAAGGCCTCAGCACCGGTAGCATGGTAGTCATTGCTGTTACATCCTTCCCTCTACCCCGGGTTCTTCGTATCCGTCACAAAGACAATTTTATTGATGCTTCTTACGTGTGTGTATGATGTGCTTGCGTGTGCATGCATACATGCTACAGCACCCATGTGGAGGTCAGAGGACTCTCCTTCCACCATGTGACTCCTGGGATCTAACTCAGGCTGTCAGACTCGAGCAGCAAATACCTTTACCTGCTAAGCCATCTTTCTTTTGATCTCAAATGTATTTATTTATGCTCCTGGGTAAGGGGTACTTAAGCAGTTGTTCATGGACAGTCCCTGTTTCCGTCTGGAGCAGCTTGCTTCAGTGTGCAGCATGCTGAGTCTTCAATCCCATACTCCCCAAGTAGAGCTGCTTACTGCAGAGCCAAAGCAAGTGAGACAGGGACCTTCAATGCTTTTACTTTATCGGCATCCTTGATCTCTTTCTTTCTTTCTTTCTTTCTTTCTTTCTTTCTTTCTTTCTTTCTTTCTTTCTTTCTTTCTTTCTCTCTTTCTGTCTGTCTTCCTTCCTTTCCTTCCCTTTCTTTCTTTCTTTCTTTCTTTCTTTCTTTCTTTCTTTCTTTCTTTCTTTCTTTCGAGGGGGGTGCAGGGTTTCTCTGTGTAGCACTGCCTGTCCTGAACCCCGCTGTGTAGACCAGGGTGGCTTTGAACTCAGAGCTGCCTCCCTCTGCCTCCTGAGTGCTCGGGTTAACCGTGTGTGCCATCGCACCCAGCTGTTAACATCCCTGGTTTAAGATTCTGTCTGGTTTATTATTGCATGTGTGTGCTTGTGTATAAGTACAGGCCAGTGCACCCTGTGACGATGTAGAGAGACGATAGCTCTTCAGAAGTCGGTTCTTGGCCTTCCACCTTGGAGAGACAGGGGCTTTCTGGTTTCTGCTGCTTTGCTGTATAGTTCAGGCTAGTTGGCCTGTGAACTTGGGGCCTATTCTCCCAGCTCTGCCTCTCAGCTCGTCGTGGAAGTGCTGGGATTACAAAGTACATTACCACTTCCGACCAGTTATGTGGGCTCTAGAGAGCAAACTCAGGTCTTCAGAATTGTGAGGCAAGCTTTTACCCACTGAGCCGTCCCCAGCTTTGCAGCCTTCCTTTGTGAACGCTGAGACGGTTGATCCCATCCACACTCACATACATCTTCCAGTGATTTGGGGGTACAGGGGACTGTGTAGGGAATTAAACATTTGTAATAATTTTGTATACTACAGATGGGGGAATCCTTTGCTTTCGCCTACAGAGAAACTGAGGCCCAGGTGTATTCAAGGTCACCCAGGGATGTGATAAGGCCCAGAGGCAAACAGGTGTGTTTGACCACACAGCCTAAGTCATAGTTTGTTCTGTGGCATAGGAATGAGTCTCAACACAGATTCAAATATCCTCCCAAAGGGAACATCTTTTCCATAGACAGCTAGAAATGCCACAGACTCGATTATCAGGAGGACTGGGGCCTAAGAGACTGAAGAGGAGCTACAGACTTCTTTCCTAGTCTGTCTTTGTGGGTTGTTGACTCAGTTCTGTTGAATCCTCAGCTATAGGCCTAGCCAAATCTTCCCAGCTAGAGAACAGCTCTCCTCTGGTGACCAGAAACCTGGAGGAAATGGCCATGACCCTGCCCCCCAGAAGAAAGTGGCCAGTGGCTCATGTCTGCGCTTGGACTGGCACTGACTGCTGAGGAGGTTGTCCTCCTGCTTCTTTGCATTCTCCAGGACCTAGTCTGGTTTGCCACCTCTTCCTCTGCCTACTGGGCTCCACCAGAGCCCGTGCCTCTTTGTTTTGAAGTTTCTGTCTACTTCCTGTCCCCATGCTAGCTGTGATTGCCTTGTTAGGCTGTGTTAGGATATCAGGCTTTTAGAATGCACTGTCTGCTGTGTGTGGATAAGTCATTTTATGAACCACATTGTTGCCTGTCCCGTAAGCTCTCTGATATCACCTTCCCTCCTCCTCTTCCTCTTCTTCCTTGGCCGCTGCCACCACCACCTCCACCTCTGCCCTTGCTGGCATTGTTGATGCAAAGAGTCATCATTATTATCATCATCATTAGCAGCATCATGGTTAATTTGAAGAGTCTTGGAAGGCGACATGAATCCAAGGAAAGAAAAGCAAGGGATTACTGTCTGATAGTCCTAGGCTCAAACGCTTTTTCTGCTCAAAGTCTACGGCCAACAGTTTACCTATTTCTGAGTCTCAGTCTGTGAAGTGTGGCTGGAAACACTCCCTTGCATAGTGTGTGTGTGTGTGTGTGTGTGTGTGTGAGAGTGAGAGAGAGAGAGAGACAGAGACAGAGACAGAGACAGAGACTAAAGACTGTGAAGAGCTGGGATCAGCTGCAGCCTGGTGCTGCAGTCACTAAACTTGGAGTGCTGTCCACTTACCCTGGAGTAGATATAAATACCTAGAGTGCCTACATTGCGTGGAGATGGATGAGGATAGGACGAGGTGAGGCAGGCTGGGCCATAGTGCTGCGTGGTGGGACTTGGGACAGACTCGGGATCCTGTGACCCTGACGGCACAACTTTGAGGAGTTAGCAGTGATAACGCCATGTGTGTGCCTTCTGGAGGCCGCTCACAGCCTTGCTGCGGGACTTAGCCTTTCCTGGGAACCCTGAGTGCAGGGAAGTCTGCGTGTACTTCCTTTCCACTGATGAGGAGGTGCCTCTAAAGGATGGAGGGGTGGGCTTCCGACTGTTTGGAGACTGCCCCAGGATCCCTGCATGTTTGTCCAGGTCTTGATTCCACTCTGGTGTCTCAGGCCATATCCTAAGTGATAGTATCAGTGAGTAAAGAAAAAGAACGTGTCCCTGTCCTAGTCTGTCTCTGCTGCTGTGATAGAGACCCGAAGCTGGGTCTGAACGCTGGGCCTTTACCTGGCTTACAGTATGGTGGTTGGGAAGGCCACAATGATGGGGAGTTCACATCCGCAGAGCCTCCCTGCTGTGCTGTAACATGGAGGAAGGCATCACCTAGGCCAGAGTGTAGATGAGTGAGAGAGAAGGGGAAGAACCAGCTGTACCCACATCAGGAGCCTTCTCTTGGGACAACCACCCAGTCCATTCCCAGTGTGGCAACATAGTCGCACTGGAGATAAACATTCCAGCACGTGCACTCAGGAGATGCGCAGGTCAGGCTGTCACCTCCCCCTTGCATCCAAACCTAGGAGTTAAAGTTTGTTTGTTTTTATTTTCACCTATTTATTTATTTACTTACTTACTTATTTTGAGGCAGGGTCTCTCTATATAGCCCTGGCTGTCCTGGAACCCATTATGTAGACCAGGTTTGCCTTCAACTCCCAGGGATCTCCCTACCTCCCAGTAACCAAAGCCATATGCCACCACAACTGGCTTTTTATTATTTTCAATGATATGTTTGTGCCTTAGTGTGCTTGTGAGTGTGTCTGTGTAATACTTATGTCAGTATATGACTGTGGGTACCCACAAAGACCAGAGTAGTGGGATCCTCTGGAACTGGAGTCACAGGATGTGAAGCGCTTGGTATGGATGTTGGGAACACCCCCAATCCTCTGCAAGAGTGGTACTTGCTCCCATGAGCCCTCTCTTCTCTCCAGCCTCCCCGAATCCCCCCCTTTGTGCCATTGTTTTCAAAGCCTTTGAGGTGCCTGGTGTCCAGCATAGGGCATGCAGAAGTGGTTCCAGCTCACCCTAGACTCATCCTGGTGTCTAGAGTCACCGTGACTGGAACGCTCAAGCTCGAGGTTGCTCAGAGAGGTAGGAAGGAGAGACTCCTACAATTTCACATGCTCTTCTCCCCGGCCCCCACCCCTACTGCCACTGTGAGTGCGTACGTTTTTCTTTTTCTTATTTTAAATGTATGCTTCACATTTCTTTCTTTATTTGTGTGTGTGTGTGTACATGCCACAGCATGTTGTTTCTCTCCTTTCAGCACATGGGTTCTGGGGATCCATCTCAGGTCATCAGGCTTGGTAGCAAATGCCTTTACACACCAAGCCTCTTCCTTGTCTGAGTTTTTCTTTGTGAAAAGCCCATTGACTCACTGGTCATGTGGACAGTACCTTTATATTTATACTACATTATGTTTTAGCAGAGTACTTTAAATCTCTAGACATTTAAAATGTGCTACACTGTGGTCCCCTTAGCCTGGCATTTCTTTATATACCTGGGGTCTTTCTATTAAGGGTCTTACCATGAGGAAGCCTCTGGTGGCCAGCAAGGCCCCTTCTCAATGGGCTCTCACTTGGGGCCTCTCTGCCCCTAGCTTTCTTGGTCTTCCCTGTGCAGACCAAGAGGGCAGGCCCTTCGTTTGTCTTTCTGCTGCAATGATCTCTTTGGCCCCTCCTCCTAATACAAAAGACCCAAGTCCCAGAGTAAGTTATTTGTAATTCGTTTTTAAAGTCCACATTGCGATATTAGCCATGACTGTCTGCTGTGTAGAAAAAGGAGGAGTTTGTGTTTGAAGTTTAATCCAGCCTCTACTTAAGCGCAGTCCCTGGGCAATCCTTTTTTCTGCCGCTGAGCTCAAACAGCCGGTTCTCAGGTTTGATCTGCTGCCCCATGGAGCCCTGCCCAATGTGAATTTGAAGAGTACCCCCCCACACAACTCACCAGAGAGACTTGAAAAAAAAAAAAGGCAGGGGGTAACCACTTTGGTACAGCAACGTAGGCACCCATGGTGGGTCCCTGGGTCCCTCCCAGTGCCCTCTGTTTTGGGGAGAGAGGCTGACAGGGGCCCACCCAGGCTGCAGACCTTCTGGGGACAGTCCCTTGCTTGAGGTCTCTGAGGAGCCCTTCAGAGTGCTCTCTGCTGGTGGACAGCTAGCACTAGGGAGTCTGGGAGTGCTGCCTGACATGTGGGGGGCAGAGAGAAAGGAGGGAAAAAAGGGAGGGAAATGAAAGGCGAGAGTTTGTCGGGAACTGGTGCTGGCGGTGGAAACAGGAGCCGCAGCAGGACAAGGCCTGGTGGCCTTCAAAACTTTTCTTCTCCCCTCTCGCTACATGACTCGGAGGATGCAGGCAGTAATTAAAGGCCCCCCGGTTCTTCGTTTTCTGTGTCCACACCTTTGATCTGGCTCATGTCGGGCAGCTATTTTCATTGTTCCTGTCTTTCTTTCATTCTTTTTTGATGGCAGAAATGATGATCTTTGATTCCCGAGTCGGAGGTGGCCAGGAGAGTGGTATAGGTCTTACATAATGCATCTTTCACATCTTATTTTTAAACGCAGGCATAATCAGGGCCAGGCAAAGGCTGGCTTCATTTCCACCAATGTGTGTGGGGGAGAGGAGGTTGCCTGTCCTGCAGCGATGGCCTGGGGCTGGTGGGGCCAGGCAGTCCTATGCCACTGAATGAAAATTACTAGAGGAAGCTTCCCCCTCCACCCCTTTCTAAATATAACCCGGGGAGAATTTTTCCTAATTGTTCCCTGATGGAGAAATAGGCTGAGAGAGAGAGACAGAGAGACAGAGACAGAAGAGAGAGCGCAAGAGCAAGACCAGAGGACACGCCCACTCAGCCGGGTTTCTCTTGGCACTTGTAGGAGGCATGTATACTCGTTATTAGTGAATGTTAATAAAAGGTACAGGATGAGACACAGAATTCATACATGAACTGAGAGCTCAGCCATATGACGTGCTGGGCTGCATCAGGGGATGTGGGACATAGGCGGCTATGTTGTCTGAGAGGTACAACCCCATATCTTCTGGTACCTCATCTTTCTCTAGAAGTGGACAGGCCCAGGTCAGAGTTATTCGTGTAGGACCTGGACCACAAATTCAGATGGCTCCAGAGATTGAACAGGTGATGCTAGGAAATGGGGGCTTCTGGGACCTTGATGAACCCAGACCAGTTATTGCCCCTGAACGCTGCTTAGAAGGAGGCTGGGCCTAGAGCCCACACTCCCAGATTGCCACGGGGAACTGGACACTTGAGTCTTCATTAGAAGTTCCTTGGAGAAATGAGACCAAAGATGTCTTTCTGTCAGGGGACCATGGTGGAAGGCCTGGGAGATAGGAAAGCTTTGGTGTGGTGGCTGCTTCAGTAGGATGGACCAGCAGGAAGGCTTGGAGAACCTTGACCTGTGCTCTGCATCCATTGCATGTGTGGGATGCTCAGAAGGCTATGGCTCAGGCATGGCTGCCTCAGAACAGCTGTGGGACATTTCCAGGCAGCGAGTTCCATGTGTTAGACGGTTCAGCACTTGGTGGTGAAGGGTTCTTGTTTAGGTACACGGAGTGCAGGGTGTTCACAAGTTTAGGGACCCTCCTGTCCACTTTCTCCAGGCTCAAGTGCCAGGACTTTTAGGCATCGACTTCTTCAGTTGGCATTATTGAGCACTTGTATGTCTGCTTTGTGCTGAGTACTAGGTATTTAATGGTGACCAGGGATAACCTGGACTGGTCCCTGTAGATCCCCTGCCCCCCGCATCCCACCATCACATTGTACACAGGAGATTGTAGTGGGAGCTGCGGGCTGCGTTCCTGCCGCCCCAGCTCCTGGGCTGCCTGGCTAGCTTATGCCTCAAAATAACAACACACACATTGTATTCTTTTCAACACTGCTTGGCCCATTAGCTCTAGCCCTTACTGGCTAATTCTCATATCCCGATCAACCCATCTCTAATAAACTGTGTAGCACCAGTCTTACCAGGAAAGATTCAGCATGTCTGACCTGGTGGCTGGCTCCATCGCCTCTGCCCCAGAGAGGAGAGGAAATGGCGTCTGAGCTCACTTCCTCTTCCTCCCAGCATTCTGTTCTGTTTATTCCACCCACCTAAAGGCTGGCCAATCAAATGGGCCAAGGCAGTTTCTTTATTAGCCAATGACCTTCCTCCATCAGGAGATTGATAATAATCAATTCATGATATAAATTTTGGAGACACGTTCTTGGAACTGCAAAGTTAAGTGAATTCATTGTCTTGTGAACATTGTGGTCCTTCGTGGTCCAAGCCAGAACCCCAGTAGCTCCTTGAGGCAATCAGGGGATGGGCATGAGATGAACAAGCCTGGTGTCATATAAATTTTTCTGTCATCACACACATGCATTTATGTGGAGGACACATTCTATAATAATGGTACAAAGTGCCTGGCAGTGGTAGTGCACACATTTAGTGCCAGCACTTGGGAGGCAGAGGCAGGCAGAGTTCTGAATTAGAGGCCAGCCTAGTCTACAGAGCAAGTTCCAGAAAAGCCAGGGATACACAGAGAACCATGTCCTGAAGAAGCCAGCAAACATGTATGAGCTAGTAGACTGAATATGGCTCTGTGGATAAAAATGCTTACTTGTTCCATGTAATTAATTATTGAGTGCTGTGTACTGTCTGTGTATTCACACATTGACAATGGGCTTTTGTTGTATGATACTACTCATGGAGGACAGGAATAAATGTTTGCTCACCGCAGATAGGGAACTACAGATAGACCAAAGTATGGATACTGCCGAAGTAGCACTTGGTGAACCAATAAATTTTTGGAGGGTTGCATACAAGAATATGGGTGAATGATTACTTACAGGAAGAGAAATCAATTGAAGACAGTTGCATTGCTCTAGCGTGGGTGGCAGCCCATAAAAACTGGAGACCTGGAGCACAATTCACAACCTGCAAGGAGCTTTGACAAGTTGAAGAGCATCCTTTCCAGTCAGCTCAGCTGGTCTTTGCTTCTTCCGAGGCAGCTCAGCTTGTCTGAGAGTGTCTCAACAATCCTTACTGCTTATATAAGCTGGGGGAGGGGAGTCTAGTGAATGCAGTCAGTTTCAGGGACTTCCTGAAGCCTTTGAGTTGCACTAAACAGCTTCATAAGCTTTCCTGCAGGATGGAGTGTTTCTTCTCCTCTTAGAACATCCTGTTGTCTCATTTCCTTCCTACCATTCCCTCTGAGGTGAAGGTTGTCATTTCTGGGGAAACTGCTATACAACAGCTTGTTGGCATCAGCAACACCACTAACCCCCGAGTGATGACCTGTGGTCTATTACGAAATTTCCAGTCCCGTTATACCTATTTAATTTAATAGTTTCTCTTGAGAACTTTCTACATGAATATTGTATCTATATCCCCTTCATTCCTCCTCTCCAACTCTTCCTGTGCCCCCTCTCAAATTCATAATTATTGTTGTTAATGCAGGTATATACACACATGCACACATGTATGTGTAATCTACTGAATCCATTTAGTTCGTGTGTCCAGGACTGACCCCTGGACATCAGAAAACCTATGTAGGAGCTTGTCACAGAAGAAGACTGAATCCCCCTTTCAGTTAGTGGAACTCTGAGGGATTTCCCTTGTCCATGTTGGCGTGTCAACTGCTGTTGTCTTTGTGCTGGTCTTGTTTAGGAAGCTGTGTTGATGAGAGTCTGTGGGTTCTCACAATAGATGTCTGGGATACTGGCTCTTAGAATCTTTCCCCTCTTCTGGGACTTTCTCTGACCATTATTACAGGCGTGTGAGTGTGCTGAGGAAGAATGTGAAGATTCAGAGGAACAAAAGTGTCTCAGAAGGAGACATGGGGGTGGGGCATGTTTAATAGGATGGTAGAGTAGGTGGTGGCTCACAGACCCAAGGAAAAAGATTGTTGGGGAGGGGGACCATCTCTGGTGACACTGGGTACCTGATAAACAACGGGTATGCTTGGAGGGAAGAGCAGAGTGAAGAAACGGAGAGCTGGGGTCTTGGTGGTGGCTGTTGAGCGGATGGCAGCCCAAGTGGGCAGCTGCCTTGTTATTGGTCAGTATAGATGCTGGAGGTGGGAGAGCTTATTCCAGAGTTGTGCTAGGTGCTAATACGGATATGGTCTGATTAATATGATGGGATATGGTGGGTTAAATGTTGGAAGCAAGGGTTTATGGGCACTGGGACAATCCCTGAGTTTCTTGCCTGAGCACCCAAGAGAAGAGGGGTCTTTACTGGAGTCAGGTTGGTTTACACAAGGATGGGTTGTGAGGTGGAAACTCTTCCCTTCCTGACAGTGCTGGACCTAGGAAGGAACCTGGAAACAAAGGCGAGGGTAGTAGATCCGAGGAACCAGAGCCTGGCTGCCTCTCAGCCCCCAGAAGATTGCTGTCAGGGAGTAGGGGCATTCCACACTCTGCCTCCAGCCTAGTGGATTATACCTATTCTAGCCCAATCCACAGTGGTTTCAGCTGAGGGAACTTGTTCCTGGGGCCACAGGGAAGATAAAACCATGTTAGGATGGGGGTTCACCCTGACCCATAGAGATTTTGCCCTGGGCTGCTCTCATGTCAGGCATTCAAAACTTGGTATCTGCTACCTTATGCAGAGAGGCTAACCTGCTGTTCATTGAACTAGTGTACCTGACCAGGCTGTTTATACCTGTTAGTTATGGCCTTGGATGGAAAGCCCTGTCCAGCTTTCTTGCTCCTCTGCCAGTCCTGGCTGGTCAAGCTGGGCCACACTCATGGTGCCCGAGCCCCGCCTTTCTGGCTGACAGGGAGATACATTTGCACCCGCCTACCTGACTGCACACAAATTGCTTTACCCGGTGCACGCAGAGCCGGGTCTGTGCAGCACCTGGTGCCTACAGAGTCTGGCGCCCAGCCCTCTGCACTCCTCACCCCGTGGCCTGTCAGGACCCCTTCATTTATGGTCCAGCACTTTTGGCAGTAGTCTCTTGCAGCTGGGATGTCGCGGAAATCGGGTGCTGCTCAGCCTGGCGAAGGGCCTTGAAGTGCTTCCCGTTAGGGAAGATCTTCAAAGCAGTCGGGGCTCTGGGAGGTTGGGGCCTCCCAGATGGATCAGGCCATTGTAGCCAGGCCAGGCATCTCCTCCCTCAGGGCAGGAGCTCAATATCATGGGTCCTTCTTCACCTAACCAGCTTCTCTGGGACTCGACAGCCCTGTCCTCATTTTCATCCTGGATAGTCGGGAGCTGAGGGGAGCAGATGGGACCCACATGTAGGTGATTGTCTGCCTGCAGCCTGTGGTCTTTTGACCCCCTGACCCACTGCTTCTCTCCTCATCCAGCTTCTGTGCTGAGCACAAGGTATTGGGATCCTCGTGGCAGTTTGTAAATGTCCCTTTAATTCTCCCTAGGACAACCGGAGAATTTAAATCTCTGGTATAACCACTCAAGAATTCAATAGAGGAATCAAAGGCAGCACACTTAGTTGAATTTTGAGAAAATCATTTCTTATTATCTATATTCTTGGGTATTTTTTTCCTCTTGGTCGTTGTCCACACATGTGTGTGTTTCTGGGAAACACTTAACAGGAAGCCTCCACTGTACTCAGTGAGCTCATGGTTGGGGCCACCGTTGTCAGTTGTCTTTACCGAGCATGTGAGGACCCCAAGTGAGAGACTGTGAGGCACTCAGCTTCATGGACAGCCCATCAGAGGTATCCCGGGGCCCTCTCCTCTTCCATGGTAGTAACTGTTATCACTATACTCTGAATTTGGGTTCACATGGGCTACCCCGTTATGTAGCTGCATGTGAGCTTGGCTCATTATCTTCTGGGAATCAGTTTATTTGTCTAAAAAATGTGAGGATTGACCCTTTATTCAGTTCTGACATTCTAAAAATTGGAACACAAAGCAAGGAATATACTTTACAGTATATAGGAACGTACTTATTAAACCTAAGTGTGCATGCTCAGTACTAAACAGAATATAGAGCTAGAGCCCATGTTTGGTGCATACCTATAATCACAACGCTCCAGAGATGAAGGCAGGATATCATGGAGGCCTACATAGTGAGACTCTGTAAGGAAAGAAAGAAGAAAGCAAGCCTTTTGTTGTTAAATAGAAGGCTATGCTTTTCATTAAATGTGAAAATTTACTTGTGCTTAATACCAGCCCATGCACTATCCTGAGTCGGAATGTGGGACACTCAGTGATAAACACCAGCATATACGCTATCCCGAGTCTGAATGCCAGTTAATCAGTGTTAAATACCAGCGCTATCCCGAGTCCGAATGCCGGGTACTCACTGTTAAATACCAGAGCTACCACAAGTCGGAATGCCAGGTACTCAATGATACACCAGCTCATACACTATCCCGTGTTGGAATTTTGGGTACTCAGTATTCTTGGCAGCTCTTACACCATCTGTAGTTTTGTTCTTTCCTTCTCTCCCTGCCCGCCGTGCCACCCCCCCCCACCCCTCAAGACAAGGTTTCTCTTTGTAGCCCTGACTGTCCTTGAACTCATAGAGATCTCTACCTGCTTCTGCCTTCTGGATGCTGGTATTAAAGGCATGCACCACCCCCACTCAGCTTTTTTTTCCCCTATATTTTCCCCCATGTTTATTTCATGTGCATTGGTGTTTTGCCTGTATATATGTCTGTGTGAGGGTGTTGATGCCCTGGAACTGGAGTTAGAGGTGTGAACTGCCATGTGGGTGCTGGGGATTGCACCCAGTGCTCTTAACTGTTGAGCAATCTCTCCAGCCCTTATCCGTAGTTTCTTGATCAGTTGTGACTGTCTTCTAGTGAGGTAGTGAGCTCTTTGGCGGGTTCCTTTAGCCTTGGTCACTACTAAAGGCTCCATTCCACAGCACACGAAGAGCTAAGTAGACATTGGGTGAAAGGAGAGAGAACAAAGTTGCTGGCAGACATTGTGAACCCTCTGCCACCTGCTCCCTGGATTACATCCGGTCAGGACACAGACCGGTGCCAGGGTCAGTCCTTCTCCACAAGGTCCTGAAGGCTGTGGCCAGGGATGAGATGCTGCCCAGTGTTCCCTGGTCTATGAGGCCCCCTTGCTTTCCACACATGCCCAGTGGGGTTCTAGACTGCTGGCAGTAGAGAGGTCCCCAGAAATCTATTTTGAGCTGTCAGCATACAGCGCAGGTATAATAACCGTAAGGCAGCAAAATAACCGCCATTTGTAGAGTGTCTGTGATAGCGCCCCCTTTCCTCATCACAGCAGCCCCAGATTGTCGTTCCCGTTTTACAGATGAGGAAACCAGGGCTCACTGGTGCTTGGTCATTTGTCTTCAAGCCTGTGACCTCCTCCTTCCCCCTCCATGAGCTCACTACCCCACTTCCAGCCTTCCATTCCATCTCTCAGGCCTCCCGCTGAGCTCCGGGCTCAGTCCCATCTGTCGGAGGTTCTGTTCTGGCCAGATGCGTCGTGCCTCCTGGGATCCCCAGGCAGGAGAGTTGCTGCTGAGGGAGGTGAAACGAATTCACAGGCCTCGGCCTCAATCCAGACCCTGGTCTGCCAGTGCGGCCGGGAGGGCCCAGTAGCCCCAGGGCTTGCGCCCAGCCAGCCTTCTGTGCTCAGCTCCTTTCCTAAGCAGGTGGGGTGGGACCCACCAGAGAACTCATTCTGCCTGTTTTCCTCAGTGGCGGAGGGGAGGCCGTGGGAGAGAAGTGAGGGAGGTTAAAAGAAAAGCACAGGGCCAGGAACATTGGAGGAGGAGGAGGATGGAACCCCAGAGGGTGTAGGGAAGGAAGCAAAGGTGGAGCCAGCAGGCCTAGGATGTCAGAACTGGTCCTGAGGGGAGGAGGGTGACGAGTGGACAGGTGGCACAGGGAGGGGAAGAAGCAGGAAGGACTGGAGGGGGGCCGAGGGAAGTCAGAGACGGAGGTGGGTGTTGGGAAGGGAGGACTGTGTGAAGTGCGTTTGAAAGTCCTTACATGCAAACCTTGAAAATTACAATCCCAGCAACCCCCAGGAACTTGGTGGCAGGCATTGGGGTGAGGCTGAGCAGGCCTCTAGGTTGCTTTCATGGCTGACTGAGCTGAGAGAGAGAGGGGGTGGTGGTGGTATGTGTCTGTATGTGTGTGCTCTTTGTGTGACCTTGCCGCCCACATGTTGGGGTGACATGATCCTGACTTAGTCTCGTGAGCTCCCCTTCTCAGCGCTCACCCTGATAGATCATCTCAGGCCATGCGTGCTTCCAGTGCCATGGTGTGTAGCCCAGCTTGTGCATGCATGTTTGGTCTGCATGTATGTCTGTGTACACATCTGTGCACCATGGTCATACCTGCTGCCCACGGAGGTTAGAAGAGTGTCAGATCCCCTGGAACTAGAGTTAGAGACAGATGTGGGCCCCCATGTGGGTGCTGGGAATCAGAACCAGCTGCTTTAGACAAGTGTGCTCTTAACCAGTGTGCTGTGTCTCCAGCTCCTAAAAGAGCGAGGTTTTTACATGTAGCTCATAGCTCCTGACCTCTCTGCTTCTGGGAACAGGCTGAGATTTAGTGGACTCTGGCTTTTGGGCTGGCATTCTTGAGCCACGCCCTTAGTGTCCTGATATTTGCATTTGGTCTGGTTCTTGTGGCTTGTGTCAGATCCTCTTAATATCATTCATTCATTCATTCATTCACTGCGTAGGTGAGATTGGTTGCAACAACCTGTGTGTCAAGGTACTCCAGGACACCACAGCTAACTCTCAGAGTCTCTTTAGGGTGATAAAAATGCCACGGGAATCCCAGCAATACAAACCCCATCCAGTGCACTGTGTGTTGGATGCGCTATGAATCACTTTTTTCAGGTTGTCCACCATTTCAGCTTTAGACTGTACTGCCTTTCTTTGGATGGTATTATAGCTCTGCAAAGCTGAGCTGTTGGTGGTTGTCCTGGGTGAAAAGCAACCACTCAGAGAAACCTAGATGGAAAGAGAAATAAGGATAACCTGTCCAGTCTGCCTCCAAGACTGAAGTTGCACATTGCCCAGAAGAGAGATGGTTTGAGGGTTGGGGATTTGATCTCTGGAGAGGTGGGAAAAAAGCAGTGAACTGAGGTGATCTGGACTGGGTTGCTGTGTCTGGACTGGAGTGGGTGTGGACTGCTGTAGTAGCTGGTTACTGCAGTCCAAACCAGCTAGCTGACCAAAGCTAGAGAGCCCAGGTTCTGGAAGCCAGCTGCCACATGGGAGCCCCTGTTCTATTTTTCACTTCCACTTGGGAGTGGCTGAGTCCGATGCTGAGTAGATTTTGATTTTTTTAAGCTAGAGCTGTCACTACCATGACTCAGGACAAAGGATGCCTTTGGTGCTCAGTCATTTTCTCCAGAACCATCCTTCACTTCCCACTTCCTTCCCCTTTGAATTTGTACCCAGTGTCCATGTGAACTCCTACCAGTCAACCCACCCAGCCACCCTTGATGCCTTGGGTCATGGTAAACCAGCAAAAGTGAGACAGCAGGGTGGGCATATTTGATGACAGTTGGTATGGGGGTGAGGAGGTCAACAGAGGAGGGACAATGGCCAGTAAATACCCTGCCCTACTTAATTTTTCCAGTTACTTAGCCTCTCACCTGATCACTGTTTTCTTACTGTCCCTGCCTCAAGGACCACAGCTCCTTGAATGCAAGGGCTTTGTCTTATTTCCTGCTGGTCCCTCAAGGCCTCAGATCACAGAGGATCCAGAAGGGCTCTGAGCATTTCTTGTTAAGGTGATCTGGTCCAAGCAGCTTGGCATGTCTATATTAACACTCACAGATGCTTGCAAAGTAAAACCCATAAATCGAGAGTTAAATATTGTGCTTTAATTCTTACAGTTGCTGGTGAATATGTTTAGTGTAGACTTTCAGCAAGCAGATGGAGTGGGGGAGACAAGCTGCATCTCTACCTGGCTCCCAAGCGAGGCCTGGGATGCTGGTTCTCACCCCTTGGGAGAGGCTGCTCCTGACTTCCAAGCTGCCCTTCCCTACCCACCCTTTCCAGGCCTTCTGCTCACATCAGAGCTTTGGCAGCCCCGGGCATGAATGAGAAGGTCAGTTGTCCATGTGACAAGTTTGAGACACCAGCACAGCTGTTCCCATGTCCTTAAACAGAGATCTTCATCATGTCCCATCTGGGGCTCCAAATAACCCATGGTCCTGTGTGAGCCTCCATCTTACTTGGTGAAGAAAAGGACTGTTTGGGGCTCACCCTGTATCGTCTCTGTGCAGCCGGAGTGTGCGCTCAGGGCAGGCTTGCCTGCGACTGCCTGTGTTTGCCTTGTGAGGCTCTTCCTATCTCATACAACGAGGAAACCTAGGGGGCTGCCAGACGCTCTTCCCCTCCAACTTGGAGCAGGGTTCTATTGGGGTCCTTCATGGAGCAGCTCAACTCTCTATTTCCGAACTGGGTACCACAACCACCTCTCGCCATCTCTGGGTTGGCAAGGTCTGGGAATGGCAACTTCCTGAGTGGACTGGAGGGAGGTTGTCCCACCCCTTTGTTCTTTCTGATCTGTGGGGAATTCAGTCAGTGACGACACAGAATTGGACTTGTGGGCCAGAGCTGGGCTGTTCCTATTTATTGTTCAGTGCTTTGATTGACACATTTGTTTATTCATTTCCTTATGCAGTTAGTCTGTGTTTGCTGAGCCGGGGCAGTGCTCTAGGCTGGAGGGCCACAGTAGCTGGAGAGAGCATGTATGTGTGAGTGTGTGTGTGCATGTCTGAGAACGGGCAATGTGGATGTGGGTGTGTTCAGAGCACACGTGCAATACACATGACTTACAGGTACAAATACGGAAGTGCACGTGTATACAGGTGTGTGTGTGTGTGTGTTTGTGTGTCTGTCTGTCTGTGTGTCCGTGTAGGCAGAGTGGTAAGAGCGGTTTAGATGGAAATGACATCAGCATTGGAAACCTCCCTGGCCTGCATCCATCCCATGCTGGAGCCGCTGTTTGCTAGAGCAGATTTTGTAGCTTGGCTTCATGTGCGTGTGAGCACTTGGGTGTGTTTTAATTAACTAGAACATTTGCCTGGAAATGAGCAGCGCCGGCAGCAGGCGCAAAGGCAGCTGGAGGGGGCGGGGCGACAGCAGTGTAGAGGAGCCCATGCAGCCTGTGTTTCAAATGTGCCAGTCCCAGCTGATGGTGCCACAGGAGCACGGAGCGGCAAGCAGCCCCTGGTGCTGGGCACCACCCCAGCGGGAAGCTTTCTAGGTGTGGATGAGCTGCTTGAATTCCCTGGGGCTCCTGCTACCATGGGTGGGGCATGTAGCTCTCACCATGATCCAGGGTGGGCTCTGGACCACGAGATGTGTAGGTCTACCCTTTTTCTCCCTGCTCAGCATCTGGCATATGCAGTCTTCTGTGTCTCTTTATTGAATGGAGGAGACAGCAAACAGAGGAAATGGAGTTTCAGAGAGGTTAAGTATTATCTCACGAGTCACACAGCTGTAAGTGTTAACTTTGTTTTCACCCTGTGAAATTCCGGCACTGGGAACTTCTGCTCCTAGCGGATGTGCATACATTACAGCTGTGTGTGTGTCTCCCTCCTTGCCACAAGGAGCTCTTCACTGTCTGTCTGGATGATGGCAGGGCTGCCTTACCAGGCTGTCTGCTATGAGAGGACTTTCTCCCATCAGAGGTCAGGTTGGGAATGGGAGAGCTAGGGCTGAGTCTCTCTGAGACCAGCTGGCCACAGGTGATGGCGGCTGTACTGAAGGCCGTGTCTCCCCGCACTGTGGTCTGCTTCAGGAGCTTGAGGTGTCGCAGGCTGCTGAGCACTCCGGAGGGGTGCTTTCCTTCTGTGCTTTGTTCACCCAACTTCTAATACCAGGCCACTCCACAGTGAGTCCTGAAATCTTGCCTTATGCATGCATGCCTCCCTCCTGCCTCCTCGTGGCCCCAGAGTAGACTCCACTACTGACTGGCTTTGAGACTAACCCAGTGCATCACCTCTCAGAGCCTTGCTGTCCTTCCTGGTAAGGTGGGTGATGTTTCAGGGACACATTATCTGCCAGTCACTGTGTCCACTTTCCCAGAGCGCTGACTCTTGTGTGCGCTAGGCACTGGCTGAAGGCCCGTCATATCTGCGTCTCCTGCTCTCTGGAACAGCGTCCGTCTCTTAGATGCCAGCTGCACTTTCTTATGTTGGCCCTCATTATTTCCTCCTTTATATTTTTTCCCCTAAATTTAGACCCAGCACAAGGCCTAGTTGGTTTTCGAGCATTCTGGGACTGAGGGGACCTGCTTGGGGTCTCTCCATGCCTGCCTTTCCTCTGTGCTGGCTTTGCCTTTGCACCAGCTCTAGCTCACACTAGACGTTTCTTCTCAATGGCTCACATCTGCTCAGCACTTTGAGAATCCTCATTACAGTGACCAGAATGGGCTCTCCAGGCACCGGGGAAAGGAGGGTGTGGTGGAGTGGGAGGAGAGTGCACACACTCACATGACTGTGCCCTAGAGTGAATAACGTGCTCATGGCTGCCCATGTGTGCACGCTCATTTCTACCTGTGTCCCTCAGCCCAAAGCTTTCTTCTTTTTGGTTAACTGAAGAAAAGCACTTGCTTTAATGTTTACTTATAGGGGAGTGAGGACCAGCCAATGGCAGCTGGAGTTTTCCTTAATAAACTCTAAATCCAGAGCCACCCACCCCTGTTAGAGTAGATACCAGTGGTCCTCACTGGTGTGTGTGTGTGTAGTTGGAGGAGGGAGGGTGGGCCTTTTAATGCCATGAAACTGCCATGTAATTATTTGATAACATAGTGTCAGAATTTTGCTGTGCACGAATCTTTTCTGATAGTGGAAAAAGTGCTGATGAAGAGAAACTGGTGGGGATGTACCTGAGGGGTCACTGGGTGCCAGCACCTTTGGGAGAAGTGAGTCCGCTGTCCTCCCATCTGGAAGTACTGCCTGAAGCCGCATCCTCCAGAAAGCAGCATTTCCCTGTTTGTGTCTCCGGGGTAGGGATGTGGTTAGCATGTTTATTGTAGGTAATACGGTCTGCATAGACTCTGTCAGGTAGGGGCAGTTGCTTGGGCAGCAGGGTAGGATGGTGAGTCTCACCTGCTGCTGAGAATCTGCTCCTGGGCTCCTGCCTCCATTGATGCGTGGCTGGAGTTTTCCCTAGAAGTCATCAATCTGTGGCCCAGGACTTTGGTCAACGCCCTTGGCTATACTTTCTATTTGACTTTACTAGTGACTCTGTGAGTGTTAGGTCCTCATGCTTGTGCCTCAGTTTCTTCTTCTGGGAAGCAGGAATAACAAACAGCATCTGCACACGGCAGAAAAAGGAGACAGCGCAGCTCTATATAATGCTTTATTCATGATCCTGAGTTCTAGAAAGTTTGCAACTGTGTTTCCTTATGTGGTTTAGTGATATAGTTTGACCTGAGCTGGCATAAGGCTGCTTGTAATGTTTTAGGGATGGTAGTTTTCTTTACTATAGAAATGTCAATATACTTGGTTGCTCTGGGAACCCCCAAATACTCAAGAAACACAGCTTCCTCCCTAGACAGTCTGAATGCAGGCCTTGACTGGCTGCAAGGGCTGCACCTGTTACAAGCGAAAGATGTATATGGGGGACCCACACAGTCACGCTCATTGTGTGCTGGATGGAGCTGTAATGGAGTGTCACAGCAGAATGGCCTTGTCTAATGGCTGCCTTTTCCCTTCATTCTCTCCCTCTTGGCCACATAGGCAGGAAGGGCCCTTCATCTGCTTGCCACTTGTCAATGTAGCTTGGGTGGGGATCGTTCCTTTTTGGTAGGAATGGCAATGCCCTGGAGTGGCTTGATTGATGCTTGGGACCTCAAAGAAGATTCCTGGTCATGCCCCGGGGGTCAGCCTTGAGGTGGGTGCTGTCTGGCCTGTGGTCTCCCAAGAGCATGGTACTAGAAAGGTCTTCACAGACTCTTCTCTAGAGTAGCCGTCCTTTTATTGTAGGCCATGCCAGGTGCATGCTGACACCATTTTTCCTGCATCCCTTGGATGGTCAAGCTTAGTTAATGATGGATGCTGAGCCTTGCTAGGCATGGGATCCTATTGGCTCTGAACCAGCTTGTGAAAGCTGTGGCATATGAAGCCTCATGTGCCTGTAAAGGAAGACAATTAGGAAAACCACCCCTTATATATTGGATATTGACTCCTCAGTAAGACATTGCTCCTGTGCTTCATGCCCAAGACCCTCAACTGACTGGCAGTTCTGTCTGGACCATGAGGACCCTGCTTTGGTGCTCTAGGCATAGTCCTGTCCACATGACATCTCTTAAAAGTGGAACCCCCCCACATTCAAAAAGGAGGCTTGAAACATCTTGCCTCAAGCTGGTATTGCCAGCTAACTGTATTTTATGTTCATGTTTGGTTTGTGAAAACCAGCAATTAAGAAATTAATTGCGGTCTACATTGACTCAGAATGAGGTGGTACACCATATCCCTTGGGTTTCAGAGGTTCTGGGTTGCAGAGAGCTGGAGCACACAGGACAGCTGATCTCAGATAGGGGTGTGCGTTTGATGGAAATGGCACAGTGGGCAAACATGAGGAAGGCTAGAAGCTAGGAACCCAACTCTCATCTGTCTAGGTTCTTGGCAAAAGGTTGCTGCCTCCATCAGAGGGTCCTATTCCCTTAGCTGAGATTCATATAGCCTTCCTTCTTTGGAAGAAGACCTGCATTTCTGGGGACCCACAGAAGCAGTTGTTGAGGGCCAGAGGCTGGGAACCCCTGATGTCGGTCAGTTGATAATACCCACCATGTGCCGAATTCTGTGCTAGTAGCACCTGCCATGTGCTGGGAGCTGAGCTGACTAGCTGCCTGTCACTGACCAGTGCCAGCTACTCTCCCAGTTGATCATCACCAGGCAGAACTCCTGGGCTGCAGCCACTGTTGCCCACCATCAGGTGAGTGTCTAGCCAGCACAGCCTCCCTTGCCTTCGCCTTCATTGTCCCAATAACCCCAGGCTTGTACCAGTTTGAAGTTTACAAAACATATTCCCAGCCATTTTTCTCTTCTGACCCCCACTGCAGCCCTGTGAAGTCCATAGAACCAAACATGGAAACCGTGGTTCAGGATGTCTACACAGCCTCGGGTGTAGAAGCAAAGCCCCCATTCAGTTCTTGATTCCCAGCCTTTTGGGGCTGTTGGGCTAGGGTATCATCCGCAATATTTTTCTTCCGTTTCTGTTCTGAATCTTGATGGTAAGTTGGCTGCGTGAAGTGACTCCTGCCTGTGAGGCCCAGACCCCATCAGGATAGGGTTCCATGTGTGTCTGCCTAGGTGTTCTGCCAGCTGTCGTGGTGTGGATACGGCCACAGGAAGTCCAAGGCAGTGTGGTCTTGCTGGATCTTAAGAGGAAAGATGTTCACATCCTGTTTATTAGGATTATGGTTGGTCTCTCAGGAGACCCACAGAGATGAGGCCAAGACCATCTCTGCACCTACTCTGTTTTGTGCTTGCTGAGGGCACAGTGGGACAGGGAGGCCAGACATTGAACTTTCATTCCCTTCCATCTGCAAGTTAGGGGAGAGGCTTCATAGTCATCACTAAGGTTAGACGCTCTGACTGGGGAGATCAGTTCGTTAATCCGTTTGTCTGGGCAGGCCGGGGAGCCTGCAGAATGTGCTATCTGCAGATGCTGTTAGCAATGCCCGAGGAAGGACTGTCCCCGGGGTCTACTTCCCGTGCCACAGCTACCTCACATGGCTCTCACTCCTGTCAGCTGCCTGTACCTTGGCTATCCTTGGGGCAGGGGTGCCGAAGGCCACTGTGGGTCATGTTAGCTAAGTGGAAAAGATCCCTAAATAGAACCACTGTCGATCCAGAGGGACCTATGCGGTGGAACCTCTATGTTGGTTTCTTTTCTGAACACTTGATGGTGTCAAAATGAACCATATAACAGGTCACAAGAGGAGCCACAGTCGTGAGGGCAGGATGAGGAAATGGCGGGTCTGGTAGGACTCTCCCAGGAGGTCTTGGCTCTGTCTGAGACACCGTTCCTAAGCCCTGGGAGCTTGAGTTCCCTTCCACTTGAGTTTACTTCCACTATTTCCAAATCTGAGGGATGAGAAGGGGATTCTTTTTTTTTATTCTTCAAATCTTTTTATTAATTGATTTTTTTTTATTGAGCTCTACATTTTTCTCCGCTCGCCTCCCTGAGAAGGGGATTCTTGCCCATCTCCTTAGCATAGGGTCTGAGAGACTCAGGACTCGGATATGCACCTTTGTGTGGAAAAGGACCTGCGTATCTGGATCTGCATGAGTTACGTGGTCCAGGGCTCATGAAGTCCGCAGTCGCTTTCAGCATCTGCTATACCCCTGTCTGAAAGTAATCCCTGTTGGGGCATTAGACCAGCTCACCCTTGGGAGTCCTTCTCAGGAAAGTGTGCCACATGGAGCAGGCAAGACCACAACAGTTGCTTTGAGAAGTAACCTGGTGTCAGGGCCTTGCCAGTGTGGACAGAGCCCCGCCCAGCTCAGGGTTCTGACCACTCTGAACCTCAGTTTCTTTTTTGAGGGGTGTGGAGATGACAACTGAACTGACCCCGGAGTGTTACTGTAAGAATCAGAAAACAAGCTGTTGTCTGACTCTGGGTCAGAATCTTTCTAGAAGCTTCTTGTTTCCTTGGCTGGTTATTTTTTTTTTACCCTTTATTTAATGTATTTATAGCAGTTCTAGCTGTATTCAATTTGTTTTCGAGGGTTTCAGCTAACCAAGGTCAACCTTGTTTTGTAGAGTTAAAATGGAGCTTTTCAGAAATGAGCTATTTTCAAGGTTTTTTTGTTTGTTTTTTCAAGACAGGGTTTTTCTGTCAAGGTTTTTTGTTGTTGTTGGTTTTTCGAGACAGTGTTTCTCTGTAGCTTTGGAGCCTGTCCTATAACTAGCTCTTGTAGACCAGGCTGGCCAGGCTGGCCTCGAACTCACAGAGATCCGCCTGCCTCTGCCTCCCAAGTGCTGGGATTAAAGGCGTGCGCCACCACCGCCTGGCCCTGTTTTCAAGTTTTAAACTGCTCCGGTGTTGAGGGGCCCAGTAGAGTCCTGTGCTGTGTCTTGGTGTTCAGCAGGCCACCCAGCTGCAGAGCCCCACGGCGTCTCTGAGCCTAAGCACAAGGCTGCAGTGCAGCTGGCCTGGAGGTCACGGGACGGTTGTAGTTGGGCACTGGTAAAAGCTGGCCTTGATTCAGGACCTGGCCAGAGCAGCTGCTGTCTGCCCCTACCCAGCAACTTCCTCAACCTGTGCCTTCTTTCTGGTGGCCTCTGTCCCCTCCCCTGGCCTTTATTCTCCCTCCTCAGTTGCCCTACTGACTTAGCCCAGGTGGCAAGTTGAGTAGAGAGATAACTCCAGGAAAATAAGAGTCCTTGCTACCAGCCTGGGCCTCGGGTGTGCTCACAGTGGTCCTCCCTAGGGTCCCGGCGAGCTGGGCTTCTCCCGGCTCCAGGTGTTAGGCAGGGGTGGAAGAGCTGAGAGAGTTGTGTGTACATGTACCCGCATGTCTTGTGTCCCTCTATACTCTGTAGCTGTGTGTGTGACCACACATGTGCAAGTGCACGTATGTGACCATGTACGAAAGGAAAACTGTACCTGTAACTCTGTGCATGTGTGTAGGTGGTTGTGCATCTGTATGCATGTTTCAGACTGGTATCAAGGCTCAGGACTTGAACTAGGGGCCCAGTAATGTATGGTGGGGCCGAGTAACCTCCTCTACTCGAAACACTTGGAACACAGTCACATACACGTTTAGATAATTAGAACAGAAGCCCAAGAACAGTTCTATTCAAAGAGACCCAGCAGAGAGGCCGGGGCCGCCCGAGATCGGCGAGGCTGTCTTCCGTCTCCCTAGTTCACTGCGGCCGTCTGTACATCTTGACACACTATTTAGAAAACCCCTTTCTGGCGTGATAAGCCGACAGCGGTCCCCTCGCCTTGTTGCTGTGAAGCTCGCACTGTTTGGGCCCCACTCGGGACAGCAGGCCATTAGGCACTGATTAAATGAGCTAATTTTAATTTGTTCAGTGGTTACAGATGCTGAGACCTTTCTATACCCTTTCTCCCAGCTCTATCTATTTATCCACCCCCCACGTCACTACCAAAGAAAAAGACCTCAGGTTTGGTTGGTTTTTTTCCCCCCTCTTTTTGTCTTCCCTTAAAAATAAACATAGCAAAAACATTTTTAACAAGAACTAATGCTAGGAATGAGGGCTCGACCGTGGCTCGGCAGGAATGGCCTCCGGAGGTGCCAGGGGGCCCACCGTGTTGAGCTAGGGTAAGGCTGTGGGCCACCCACTGTGGTTAAGGAGGAGCTAGATGAGGCCCACTCTAGGCTTTCAAGGGCTTCAGTCTCCTCCTGGCCTTTGTGTGAAGACTCCCAGGGCTCCGTTCCCCTCCTCTGCTTCCCCACTTTTACCTGCGGGCTCCACACAGAGGGTTTTTTTTCTTGGTTTTGGCCAAGATACCTCCCAACAACCCTGTAGGACCCCTGTTCTTTCATAGTTCCAAGTACTCCCCAGTGTGTATCACCCTCACAGTTCTGTGGGAACTCCACAACCTTTGGGGTTCATTCTCCTGCCTCTAACACTAAGGTACTTGGCAGTTGTCAGCTGCAGGTCATGAGCCTCTGTTGAAAGACCAGATGAGTGAATGATGTGACTGGCTTCCAAATATATAGAGATAGACAGACAGACAGGCATGCCACGGGCCCAGCTCAGTGTGTCAGGACCTGGGGTTCCACTGATTACGAACTGCTGGCCATGCATGTCCACATCAGGCGGTCTCATTCCCCTCGATGGGATGGAAGGCACTTTCTCTGTGACGTGTGGCGAGGATACATGCAGACACCACACCATGATGGTGGGGTACTCAATGGACTCACTCCTGGCCGCTGTCCTGATTCCAGTTCTCAGGCCCAGCTCTGCTGAGGACCTGCCTGAAAGCCTTGCAGAGGGAAGAAAATGGCACCTTTAGTGTTTTTATTTTATTTTATTTTTATTTAGTTTTAAGTAGCACTTTAGGCCAAGTGGACATTGGGCCTAATGTTCCAATCATAGTGCAGACATGAATGACTGGATGGTTTATCAGTATCTGTCCAGCCCTGCGTCAACAGCTGGGTCCCCTCCCTGTCCTTGCATTTTGAACAGCATCTTCTACTGTGGCTGGGCACCTTAGCCAACAGCAGGTCTCCCTGGAGCTGAACAGCAGCAACCAGCCAATTTCCAGGCCTGGTTTTCATTTGCTGAGTGCTGCTTCCCGCAGACAGTACCCCACCCACTCCACCCAGAGGCCTCCGAAAGGCTGTCCCTCATCCTGTGCTGGCCAACTGGGTGTGACTGAGAGCCCCTTTGCTGCCTGTCTTTGGTCCTTACTTCAGCCCCGAGTTCAGGCCTTCCTCCTCTGTGGCTTCCTAAGACAGAGAGCTTCCTTGGCACCCCTAGGGCCTGGGCCTCCATTGAGCCAACATCTGGCCATGTGGCCTGAGTGTGGTCTGCTCAGTCCGCTCCCTCTGTATCTGCTACCCTCCCTTTCCCAAGCTTCTTCCTCTCCCCACTAGCTGAATTCCCCGCCAAGCCCGCAGCGGGAGCAGCACACCCTCAACCCAGCCTTCCTGGGCTGGCCAGGCAGAGCGGGTGGAGATGCATCCCGTGGTTGAGGTCACCCGTGGGCCAGTGGGAAGTGCCTGTCTCCCCCTTGCCTGCCCTGCCTCCAGTGCTGGACTCACGGGCTCAGCTCTGGTCCTTTTGGCACCAGCCACTTGCCTTTTGGGCATTCTGGTGAGCATGGGGAGAGGTAAGGGTGGGGTGGAGAAGGGAGGGAAGGCACAGACTGACCCTGGGAAGAGGGAAGGATAGATTCATCAGGCCCTAGTCTGCGCGGGATGCCAAGTCCCATTGGAGGCTCCCAGCTTGTTGAGAGTGGAATGTCTGTGCTGCTGTGTATCAAATCCAGAAGGAAGAGAACTGGGCTTTTGGAATGAAGGGGGTAAAATGAGCAGACTGTCTGCCAAGGAGAGACTGTTGGCCAGTGTCAGACTTGCTTGGTGGCTCTGAATTGTGTATGGGACTACGACAGCCCTCAGGGTCCAGGCTGCTTTCTGGGTCTAACACCACCACGCTCTCGGTTCTCTGTTGCCCTTCCCTTCTTGACCTGCGCTGTTAGTTTCTTGTTGCCCCCGTCCTTCAAGGAGCCCTGGCTTGCATCTTTCTTTTTGTCTGTGCGCCTCTTAATTTGGGTACCCCTGAGTGTCTCTTGGCTCTTCAGCCCTTCTGCCAGCCAGGAAGCTGAGGGAGTGCTGGCTTCTGGGTTTGACCTTGCTGCTTACAAAGCATTGTGGCCCATGCATGCTGCCCTCTCTGTTCAGAGCGCTGACATGTTTCCAGGATAAGAAGCCAGGTCTCTGGACAGGTTCCTGGGGCTTTGCCAGAGGTGAGTGGGGGTGGGAATTGAGGACTGCTCCTGGCCAGCCACTTGTTCTCCTCAGGAGGGGACTGGTGAGGTCCTTTCTGTTTATGTCGTAACCAGGCTACCGAGATGGCAAACTTAGGTTCTGCAATTACACAGCATTTCAACAGCAAATTGATAGGATAACGTGTTATTATTGGCTACTGGGTTAATAGCTATTTTGGCAGGAGTACCAATCCTGCGTGGTGTTGCTGGCATGGGTGTAAGGATGGCGCAGTGGGGAAGAGGAACGGTGGGTGCGTCTTGCATGGAACAGCAGACTCTGAGGACTCCGGGGTCCTGCCAGCGCCTGTGTGGAGGATACTCAGCCCTGATGAGCTGTTGCCAAAACTAAGACAAGAGAGGGTGAGAGAGCAGCTCCAGGTCACACAGTGAGTTGGTTTCTGTAGGAATCTGGGCACAGCTTGGCTTGTGCTGTCTGAAGACAGGACGACAGTACCCTTCATCCCTGTCCCCTCTGGCTTGTATCCCTGATGCCTCTGTGCCTTTTGAGCTGGGGTACCACTAAGGGCTTGCTGGCCCTGGAGTCCCTCTTGGCCTGTGATCCTTACTGCAGCCCCTCTGATTCTTCTGTTTCCTTTCCCATGTTGCTATAGTGCTATCTCAGAAAACGCCTCCACATTGGCTCTCTTGGGTTTTGGCAAGCGCGTATGTATAATCCTCTGTCTGGAATGCTCCTCCTCAGATCCTGCCCTGGCTGTCTCTGTGCCGGCTTAAAGCGTCTGCTCAGCTGTCCTGTCACCTTGTCTCTTGCGCAGAGTGGTGCCTCCTCCTCTGTTCATCTCCTGCTCCGTCTGTGTCCATGGCACCACCACATGCTGCCTTACTCTACTCAGCTGGAAAACTGGGTCTCCTCTTGCCATGCTGAAAGCGTGCTGAGGGCAAGGACCTGGTTGTGATCCTGCCCTGTCCCTAGAGCCTTGAACAGGCTGGCGGAGCAGACACTGATTCATAACTGTTGAAGGAATAGACTGATACAAATGACAGTGTCTCTTTAAAGATGGCTTCCAGGCAACAGGTGACTCTGTGTCTTTTTTTCTTGAAGGATAATTGGCATTAGGGTATCTGTTTTTCCTGTCCCCAAGAGGTGTCAGCAATTGTTCTTTTAGGGCTCGTGATAAGCTGTTTTCTTCCTGCATGTTAAGAGGGTCCAGAGGGGAGCAGGTTCTCTATCACTGGAAGAGACCAAATTTAGTTGCAGAAGGGGTTTAACTTGAGAGAGAACTCTGTCTCCTACAGGGGTCCTTCTATGTTCAGGTTTTGTGCTGGGGCTCAGGGTCAAGACAGCAGACTTGGCTTTCTCTTTCACAGGATGTTTCCGGGGTGGGGTGTGAGTTAAGAGGCGATAAACTGGAGGGCTGAAGGGAAGAGTGAACTGGGAGTGGGGATGGTTTGCTGTAGTTAGCTTATGTGTAGTGAGGTCTTCCAGGCAATTTCCACTCAGGCTACCCCTGGTCTGGAAACGTCAAACCATCATAGGTGGTGCATGGAGTGTTTCCTAGTGCCAGGTGTTTGGAGCAAGGTGGTTCACCTATTTGTTGCAGCCAGAGAGACAGGGGGCTTTCTCCACCGATCTTCTTGGTGAGTTGCTGTAACACATCCTAGTCCACACAGCTGGTCGGTGGAACTGAGTTTGAGTCTAGGCTTTCTGGCTCTGTCCCCATGCCCAGATGCAGCCCCTGTAGGGGCTTTACACCAGGGACAGTGTGACACGGGGTTGACACTCTGTAGATATTTGGAGAGTGGTGATTTGATGGATGAATGGACGCTAGAGCCTCCAGGACGAACCAGAAGTCCTTGATCCAGTGTCAGTCCATCAGACAGGCAGATGGAAGTTCTAGCTGGGTAGGGGTGATAACCACTTGCGCTGGATCAACTCTTTCCCGAGAAGATGTCTGTGCCAAGGTCTGCTTTACCATGCCCTGTAGAGGGTTCACTTGTTGGCGGGTACAGGTACAGTCAGGCCGTTTCTGGTTCCTAGATTGGGGGAAAGGGGTCACTTGGAATATGTCTGTGGCCTGCACGCATTCACCCTCACATACCAGGAGCC
Organism: Chionomys nivalis; assembly: GCF_950005125.1. Classification (NCBI taxonomy): domain Eukaryota; kingdom Metazoa; phylum Chordata; class Mammalia; order Rodentia; family Cricetidae; genus Chionomys; species Chionomys nivalis. The sequence continues at coordinate 38,147,293 of NC_080106.1, forward strand.
TGCAGTATGTGAGATACAGAGAGGCAACCACTTCGGTGACTTTACCAGAAAAATGTGTGCCCTGCCTCTCAACCTCACTGCCGTGTCTGTCTCTTTAAGAGGAGGGAATCTCTGCTTATTATCTTATTAAGGCTGTTCTGCTCTGGTCTGAACAAACAGCCCCTTCCCTGCCTGGTGTCTCTTTTGTTTTAAGGATATTTCTCTAGGGATTCAGGCTTTGGCCAGCGGTGGGGCCATTCCTTCTGCCCCCTTGTCTCCACCACTCCCTTATGACCCTTGTTCACCCCCTGCCTTTTTTAAATAAAAGAAGGCAATGAAGGCCACACAGAAGACCACTCTAATTACATTCTGCCATAAAGTGTGGGCGTCCCACACTTGGCAGCTGGAGGGGCTCTGCTCAGGGCAGACCCCTTGAGTCAAGGTCAGAACTCCTCAGCCTCCATCTTACAGGGTCCATCTTGACTGGCTCCTGTGTCTTCTCTGTGGTAAATCTTATTTACCTATCCTGTGTTCATTTTCTCATTCTTGCATACAGGTTTTCATTCATATCATAAATACAAAATGCCTTCTTTGGACCAAGACCCAGACTGTAATGCTTTATCTGTCCGTCTGCCCATCCATTCATCCATCTGTCCATCCATCCATTAATACATCTATTCATGCTTTAGTTGCCAACTGCTTCTTATGAACTGGGGCACTGTCGTTAATGCCTGCCTGCATCCATCCATCCATTCATTCATTCATTCATTCATTCATCATCCATTCATTAGTTTTTGCCGCATTCCTGAGAGGCCCCAGGAGTTAGGAAAGCCCCGGTTTATCTAGGCTGTCTGAAGACAACTCTAAATGCAGAGTACCTGTGAGAATCCTTACAGCCCATTGGGAGATGTGGCCAGGAGAAGCAGTGTGACTGTCGTGTTGTTGAGGAGTAAGGAAGGCTCATGCAGCTCTGTCCTGCACCATCACTGACATCCAAGTGGCTCCGTGGAAAGGTGTGGTGGTACTCTCTCTGCAGATGTCCAGGGCTGCTCTGCACAGGCCCCGAGGTGACCTGATTGTGTCTGAGTTGGGGGTAGATGGCCCTCAGATCCAGTGACACCAGAATTTCATGCAAACAGGCAGCTGGATCCCCCACACCCTGCTGGGCTCTGTATTGGGGAATGTCACCCCCCTCCAACCACACAAGCCCCATTTTCCCAGTACACACAAGTGGTACCAAAGGCTTCTTTCATCTACTGAGCCTCAGTTTCCCTATCCACAAAATGTGTCTAGTGAAAGAAAGACATAGTCTCAGTGCATTCAAACAAGCAAAAAACGGAAGACAACTGTTCAGATGCCCTGTGCAGAGCTGTGCATCGCTGTGTCTGGAGGGGTGGGGCAGTGCCAGAGCTAGGCAGGGCAGGGGGCCTCCCAGGGTTTCCCCCAAGCCATTTGTAAGAATGCACAGCCCAATTTTGGGCATTGTTTTTTAGCTACATTGTACATTCGTTTTTTAGCTGCAATGCATTCCTTCTAATGGACATTATGAAGACAGCACATCAATTTTATTCATGTCATGATTTAAGACTGACCTTAGGTAGGTGGCACTGTCATACCTGTGGCAATTTAAAGGACCAAGGTGAGCTGTAGTACCAGGGCTTAGATCCTACAGATGACTTAGTGACTCCGGGATGCAAATCTAAGCAGGAACAGTCATTGCCAGACATGATTGCTACCTACCCACACCATAACACACACGTAGCATCCCTTAGGCTCCCTGAACCTGGAGCCTGAGGCAAGGATATGGTACAGATTTGGTGGCCCAGAGGCATGAGGGGCAAGCCTGTTTGGGGTGCAATTACAGATCTCCAGGCTTCATTTTGCTAGATCTTCCTCCTAGGTAACATGCTTATGAATGTCCCCGTGGGTGACCACTGGCTCCCTGGCTCCTTTCAGGTGAAGATCATCTTGTGGCTATTAACTCCCCTGATATTTTAGAGGGGAGAGCCCTGCAGGTGGTTTTGGGTTGGGGCATCAAACCCTGACTCTCAGACTGTCCAGTGTAGCCACGGTGATTCCGTTGAAGGAATCACTGGCTGTGATGTGAATCCTTGGTCTTTGTACCCCTCGATGTGCTCCTCTGGGAAGTGGATCCATGTTGGCCACAGAGAGCCTCTGAGGCATACTTTCTACCTGTGACATCTGTCTCCTTCTCCTGTAAGAAAGTTACGTGTTTGTAGCAGAGCCTGGAGAGCCGGGCTCAGTGTTTTGCTCACACCCACGGGACTGAGGACATGCTGGTCTAGCTGGGTAAGAGGCACAGGCAGGAGCTGACTTTGCTGTATTCTGGGGATGATCAGACCTGAAGAAGACAGTGTGCTGTTGACAGCTGATATTGCCTGGAGTGTGGCGCTGCAGAGACCTGAACCTGTGTAGGCCCCTCCCCATGCCCTGCCTGTGACCTCCCTCAGGTACTTTCCCTGAGCTCAGAGAACCCCTCAATGGTCTCTTGTGGAGGACTGCTGGAATGGAGCCCTGGGCAGCGTAATTCTCCTCCACCTTCACGGTACCCGGACCCTTAATGAGCACCTCTTTATACCTGTGCTCCCTGGAGGGGCCCAGCTGAGCTGGCCACACACTCTGGTATCACTTCCGTTCTCCTTTAGGGCTCAGGATTCATGCTTCCTTGATGTCTGCCCAGCGATGTTGATGACGACAGAGGGGTGGGGATAGGACTGGCCTGCACCTGGGTTAGGGAAAGGCTGTGACTTGACACCTGTGTTATTGGTCCCATTGAGTCTGGAAACCCCCAGCCACAGGCACTGCAGGGCAAAATGGGCCTGGGGACCTGACTGTCCTCTCTTCCAGAGGAGAACTGTATAGTTTGCCGAGAAGGAATTGTATTCTATACAGGTGCAGGCTGGGAGTCCCAGCCTTTGATTTACCAGGGGCCTGTAGTGCTTGCGCTTGAGAGGTAGAGACAGGGGTATCAGAAGTTCAAGATCTGGCCGAACATAGTGACACATCTCTAATCCCAGTACTCAGGAGGCCGAGGCAGATGGATCTCTTTGATTTCAAGGATAGCTTTGTCTACATATCGAGTTGCAGGTCAGCTAGGGTTATATAGTGAGGTCCTGTATGAAAAATAAAACACAATCCAAAAGCAACCCAAGTAAATAGAATGCCTTTAATTCTAGTCCCTGTTTAGGCTGGGGGGGGGGGGCTTGCCTTGGATGATAATGAACAGAGACCTGGGGTCACCTTCTCCCCAGTATGCTGCTGTGGCTTCAGGTTTATAAGTTCTGTGCTGGAAATGTGAGGTGGACTTGGGGCGGGGGGGGGGGAATGGGGGGGATGGAGAGTACATCATTGGCCCTAGAGTGCCCTTGAGGCAGACTTCCGCTTGCTGATTCTAGAACTGTCCAGCTGCCACAGTTCCTTCTGAGAGAGCAGATCATTCTGTGGTCCAGTGTGTGCCTTTTGGGTCATCCGTGCTTCTCTATACAGACTGGGGACATGGTGATTCCTTCTAAGACTGGAGGGAAGTGCTGGCTGCCGGGAGGGACGTGGTTGAGGGCTTGTGTGTCCCCTTCCTGGGTGTACTAGAGGTCCTCAGTGGTGCTACTTCCGCTGTCCGCAGTGATTTACACCTGTGCTGACAATAGCCCCTTCTAGTGAGATCTCTTCGAAGTGGGTTCTACTCACAGGCTGGTGATTCCTTATCAGTTGGTGGGAATTGGGGGCACTTGGAGCCCATTCGTGACTAGTTTGTTGTTCTGATGTCACGGTGGCTCCCCGGGTACTGTGAATTGTACTTTTGGACTTCTGTGCTTAATAATCATAGTGTTGACCTGGCCTTGCTTGCATCCTCCAAACTTCCTCCTGGGGCTGATCACCTGACAGCTTGCTACTTTGGGGCACTGTGTGCTCACCTGGCTTTACTTCCCTCTCTCCTGAGGCCGTCTTCACTGTCTGGTCCCATCCTCACCTCTTCTGGGAGTTTTGCAGCCGTTGTACCGTAGTATCACTGCTGTGGCTCAAATGTCACTTGCCCCACTCTTCTCACTTAGACACTTCATTCTGCAATTGGAGCCCAGCATCATTTGCTCTAAATTGATGGAGAACTTAAAGTAAATGAAAATCTTCTAGGCATAGTGGGCACCCATCTTTCCTCCCAGCCTTTAGGAGGCAGAGGCAGGTGGATCTCTGTTTGAGGCCAGCCTGAACTCCACAGTGAGTTCCAGGACAGCCAGACTGCATAGTGAGACCCTTTCTTGAAACAAAGTAAATGATACACAAAATCAAAGAGATCCCGTGATAGCATTCAGGAGCCTTCTAGAATGCCCAATCTGGGTCCAGAGTGCAAATAGAGCATTATTGCCTTTGGCCCTTCCCCAGGAGTGCAAAAGGTAGTCACTATTGCAGCATTTACGTCATCAACAGCATCTTGACACTCTTCCAGTCAGCACGGTTCCACCAAGTCAGGTACCCCATGTTTTGGAGAAAGTCGGTGGCGAACCTACCTGGTCTTCAGATCCCAATTCAAGAACTTCCTGCCTCTCAAAAATGCTTTTCTGTGCTTGTCTGATTCTATCTATGGTTGGTGCTGTATGGTAACACAGACTTCCTAGGGAAAGCCCAGGGGCATTGAAGCACTGTTCTCTGAAGACTCAAGTGAATGGGAAGTGAGGGACTGTGGCCTCATAGTTTCACACAGGGGCTCTTTGGGATGCTGTGGGGTGGCAGAGCTGGGCCATGAGCAGCAGGGTGGGTTACGTGGCCAGTAGAGGGCGCCCTTGGTGGGTACCATAGCTGAACACAGAAGCTGTACAATTGAAGCAGTCCAGTCTGAGTTAAGGCTTTCTTCATAAACCGAAGGTCATTCCAGTCAAGTGCCTCCCTGAGTCCCAAATTTCTAAGCTGTAAACTAGGGCCATACTGAAAGTGATCATTGCCCAGGATGGTGGTGAAGAGTCACGATGTAAAACTTAGGAAGAGCGTGGCACTATGCTGGCCACGGGGAGGGATCAGTGTCACTATGCCCCAAACCCTAAAGGATGCAAGGGGCACAGGGACTCAAACATTCATATACAGACAAGCAGTTTATTGAGGCTAAGGAGGGACACCAATAGATGGCAGGTGCCATTGGGGAGGGCTTCCTGGCGGCAGTGTCTCCAAGGACAGCTTGTGTTAGTCAAGCTGGAGCAAGGTGGTGTGCCAGGGAGCAGCAGAGGGCTCCAGAGGTTCAGCCACCTCCTTCCCAACAGAGGAGAAAGGCCATCTGCTCCCTCCATGGCCTCAGGGGTGTAGCTCTGCTTGCTGCGTGTTTGTCCCAGGAGCTGGTGCAGGGCATACCCACACCCTCCCACGGCCTCTGTGGGCTTCTGGATAGCAAGCAATTCTGACTTCTGATGTTCAGACTCATTTAAGGGTAGAAATGCTATCCAAACACTCCTAATCTCAACCGAAGGATTGTTTTCTCATGGAAAGCTTCACGTATATTTAATCGTTTTAAATTGTTCCGAGTACCAATTAGACTTTTAATTTTGCTGTTCCCTCCAGCGACTGGATAATGTATATGGTTGATGTTTAATCAGAGTTGAATTTTCCTTCCTTCCTTTCCTTTCTCCCTCCCTCCTCCTCTCTTTCTTTCTCTCTCTCTTCCTCTCTTTCTTCTCTCTGTTTCCCTTTCTTTCTTTCTTTCTTTCTTTCTTTCTTTCTTTCTTTCTTTCTTTCTTTCTTTCTTTCTTTCTTTCTTTCCAGAGAAGCAATGGGGATAAGACCATTTTCCTTTGGGGGTGGGGCAGTGCCAGGTGGCTCTGGATTTGAGGTTATCTGGGGTGGGGCTATGGGAGCTGCCTCCAGAGTGCCAGTCTAAGTCCCCTCCTGCCTGCCTGCTTTGCTAATAGCTTCTCTGTCTGGAGAACCCGATGCCGCGTTAAATATATGGATTATCCAAAAATTTCTGCAGCAATAGGGTGAGTTATTATTGATTCACAGAGCACGACAAAACATCGCTGCATGAATTAGCAAACAGCTGTTTCTAATTTGAGTTTAGAACGGTACACAGAGGAACTTGTTTCTCTGTTCGCTCCTTTCATTTATAATGAATTTTAATCACCGCTACAGGTGAGAAAAATGTAGAAACAAGCTTGTATCTTGTGGAAGAAACAAAGGAGAGACAGATGCTAACAGATTTCCAGTCTGTGATAAAAGGGATGTTTTGGTACACTTTACATGTAATTAGAGTGCAGCTGTCTACAGTCCCAGGTCCATGAACGTGGCCGAATGTGGGCTCTGCCGATCTCCAAAGGGAGTGAAGAAAAACAGTGATTCAAGCCGAAAGCATGCTGTTTTTTTCTCTAGTCAGCAGGGTGCCCTGTGCACCGGCCTTCGGCAGCTTCTTGAAGCTCTCAGAGATGACTTAACAGGGTGCTGGCTCCTGGTGCAAGCAGGCAGAGCAGTATGGGTTTGCAGGAACCCCCTTGATTACCAGTGCCCAGTGTTTGGGGAATTCTGGCAGGGGCAGATTGGGGAGCAGCTTCCCTTGCTGGCAGGTTTGGTTCAGATACTCCTCTCTAGCAAGCTTGAGCGCAGCCAGCTCTCTGTGAGTTGATGAGTGCTGGTTTTTTTTTTTTTTTCTGTAGTCTGTTTAATTTCTGTGATAAAATTCGAATGGGATTGCATTTACAATATCAGTGCTAAGTAGATTTGTCTAAGGAATGATGCAGCCAGCCGGCTGTGTGTTCTGCCAGGTTGGAGGTTTCAAGGGGAAAGATGACCTGCACTGTGAGTCTGGAGGCCTTGGGAAAGGCAGCCCCTGTGGTGCCATGCAGGGTAGTGTGGATGGGCGTACAAGCATTTCAGGGCTGCTGGGGCCTTGACTTTGCCATCTGTCATGAGTGTGTTGGTCTGGATGGCCTCAAAGGTGCCTTTCAGATGGTGTCCTGGGGTTGGAAGTCAGGGCTACATCTGGCCTCGATACAGGTCATTTCTTTTGCCTTAAAAACCAGCATCTGCAGGGTAACTTGTGGTCCTCAGCTCAGTTCCTCTTTGCTAGCCACTAAGGCTCAGGGAGATACTATCCCCGTCTCCTGGCCATCAAAACTGCCAAAGCTGTCTTATTACTCTGTAACCACCTTGGTGACCTGTGAGCCACCAACAACGGCTCTTCACTCCTTGCAGAACACTGATCATGGGTAGCATTTCATGGACACTGACTTAATTTCATCTGTAGGATAACAATAGTCGAGACTGTCAATGCCTGCATTGTACAGAGGAAGAAATGTGAGTTTTATCTGTAAAACTAAGACAGGATAATGAACCTGTGTAAGGTCTTATGAATGGGAGATAATGGGGGCAAGAGTGAGGCAAACCCAGTTGCTGACTGATCAGCTGCTGGGAATACAAATGCGTTCTGGGTCTAGGCCATAAGGACCAAAGAGGGAAACTTCCTGGGTTCGGGCATGCAGGGAAACAAGTGCCCTTGATCAGAAGGGGAACTGTGGCTCAGCTGTCCTGCGGCTATGTGACCTGTCCCTTTAGGACTTTCCCGCCTCCTCCAGGGATGACCAGGAGTGAAGGTGGACCTTTGAAAACCACGCAGTTTGTGAGTTCGTTGGTCTTCCCAAAATGCCTGATAACTGCACAGCTGCAGACTGCCTGGTTGTGGGGGAGGGCTACGGTGACCTGAGGCCTCCCTGCTCAGGATGTCATTTCTCCTGCTTCAGCTGGTCAAAAGCAAATACCATAGGCTTTGTGGCACTTCTCTTGATTCCTTCATTCATGAGGTGACCTCCTTTGTATATGAAGGAGGACCTTTGCTAGACGGAGATCTGGGGTTTCTCCTGGGATGCTCACAGGTTGGTGGTCATTGAGTTCATTGCAGGGTGCCTGCCTGCAGAAGCAAATGCACCATCATCAGCGGATGGTTTTGCCCAGATGGTGTGAAGTGCGGTCACCCAACGCAGGTTCCAGGTTGGCAGTAGCTGCCTCAGCCACTCAGGGCCCCCTTTCTTTATTTTATGCATATGATTATTTTGTCTATATTATATATACACACTATGTATATATAATGCATAGCCAAGGAGGCAGAAGAAGGTGTTGGATTCTCTGGAACTGGAGTTGCAGATGGTTGTGAGCCACCAGGTGGGTACTGGAAACCAAACCCAGGTCTCCTCTGCCAGAGCAGAAAGTGCTTTTAACCACTGAGCCTGCTCTCTGCCCCCCTCCTTCTTCACTTTCTTCTGCCATCCTCTGTTTGCAGGGACCACTGTAGAAGGTGGTGATCCCTTTATCTCGTTCTACAAAGGCTCAGAGAGGGGCAGTAGCTTGTCCAGTTCACACAGGTAATGAGCAGCAGCCCTTCTGAGTCTAGGGCAAGCCTGCGTGTACATTAGTCTGGAAGCTCTGCCATCTCTCTACGGTTGTCTTAGTTTCTCTACTTTCTTTTTTTTTTTTTTTTTTTTTTTTTTTTTTTTTTTTTGGTTTTTCGAGACAGGGTTTCTCTGTGGCTTTGGAGCCTGTCCTGGAACTAGCTCTTGTAGACCAGGCTGGTCTCGAACTCACAGAGATCCGCCTGCCTCTGCCTCCCGAGTGCTGGGATTAAAGGCGTGCGCCACCACCGCCCGGCTCTCTACTTTCTTGAGATAAGTCTCAGTGTGTAGGGCCGGACTAGCCTGGAACTCTCAATGGAGACCAGACTAGCTTTGAACTCAAAGAGATCCACCTGCCTCTGCCTCCTCGGTACTAGAATTAAACACATTTTGATTCTTTAATCCCGACTCTTTGGAAGGCTTATTAAGGTCCTCAACGGCAGCTCTTTGCTGTTTCATGACATTCTGGCAACCCCAGAGCTAGCAGGAAAAGGGAATGTTTGACAGTGGCCACCGTCCTGTTGGGGTACTGACGGGTCCCAGAGGCATGTGCCCAGGTGTGCCTGTGTGGTAAGGCAGAGGTGGGATTCCTGTCCTCTGTCAGTAAGAGTGCTTCCTGCAGCTTTCAGAGACCACTGACCTCTGCATACCCGTCTCTGCATGCAGACTCACACTGAGGCAAGAATGGTCCCTGCCTTTCCTTGCTGCAGTCTTATTGGGGACAATGACAACACCATATCCAGAAAAACCCTGAGCTCCTTGGGGATGGGATGGGAAGACTGGAACTGCAGCTATGTTTGGTGAAAACATAATTCTTATTCAGTATTTCAAGTGGGGCCAAGTTGGACACGGTAGCTTTATGGGTTTCTCAGATGTCTCCTCTCTCCCGCCCTCAGCTACTCCAATCCCTTTCCTTGGTGTGGCCTTTTGACTTTCTGGGAGCAGAGCCTTTGTCCTTTCAACACCCCAATTTGTCAGTTTAAAAATGTAATCATGACCCCTGGCATGAAAAGGCTCTTTCTTGTATTTTCTTTTTTCTTCCTTTTAGAATAGTTTTTAAAACCATCTAAAAGTGGTCTTAAAATGTAAACAGATAATAATGAATAAATAGAGGTTGGATTGATAACATCATAGGAGTCCAAGGGTGTAGGTATATTCCTCACCCTAAGAAACCTTGAATGTGGGGCAGGTTCAACAAATGTCCTGAATAGGGAGAAAAAAATCAACAAATTGGGGGTGGGGGGATCACAAAACTGAGACACCTACTGTTGTGACCAGGCAGAATGCATCACCTAGCCTGGGTCTTAGAGCCCCAGAGGTTCTAACAGACATGTCTACCCGAGTCTTAAACAGCAAGAGAGGGAATCCTTGTGTATGGTTGGTTATATAGTGCCAGGTCTGAGCCCTGCCCAGTGGTGACCTCATCACTGATGGCTCATGGCTCCACCCTCTGGGTTTGAGGTCCCCCCCCCAATCTGAGCCATCCTTTCCATCTGCAAACGGTAGCACACCTTTGCAGGGTAGCACACCTTTGCAGCTGAGAGGTTCTACTCTCCGCTCCTGCGTGTAGGGCTTGGAGCGTCTGCTGGACGGCTTTCATCTTGTACTCTTTCTCGCTCCCTGTTGGGCTAACCCGGCAGTGTTTCTGCCGGTATAAAAATTTTAAGTCCCTTGTGGCTCTCCTGTGTGTTTCATGGGGAATTGCCCTTTAAGACAAGAGGCTTCTCCAGAGGCAGTTCCTGAAGAATTTTGTCTCTACCGTTGGGTTTTGTTGAGATGGCTCGAGGACAGTGCTCCTAAGTCTCTCAGACACTTGTTTGGGGAAGGTCTGCGAGGTACACCCTTCATCTCTTATAAGGGCCTTCTGTGTGACTCACCCCTGACCTCTTGATTTTCCTGAGGTGGCAGCAGAATCCACGGCCACACCCTCTCTGCTCCTCTGCAGTGTGCCTTCCTAAAAGTAAAACAATTCGAGAATTTCCCAAGGATGCCTCCTGGTTCCTTTTGCACATTTCTGCCTTTAGTCTATGTCTCCTTTCTTATAGTAACCTGCAAGAAGAAGCCAGGAAAGCCTTCAACATTCTACCAGAAAACCCAGTGAATACCTGAGTTTTTCCATTGTAGGCTCTTCTTCTCGTGCAGCAGTTGGGGAGGGGGGTACGGGATGGGGACCACAACACTCTAGCCTTCTGAGAGCATAGTTCTTTTTGGTAAGCCTTATCCATACAAGTGTCCCAGGCCCTGGCTCATGCTGGATTAGGTTTCAGTCCAAGGGGATTTTAGTTTTCAGTCAAACGCTGCTCTCTTCCTTCCAAGTCTGTACCAACAGTCACCTATACCCATACTTCAGTTAACCTGCATAAGGCTGCCCACCCCTTTACAAAGAATACATTCCTCTTGAGGGTTTTTTCCCCCCAGCTCTGGCCACTGTCCAGCTCCTGAGTCACTTCCCTATCACTAGGTGTGTGATCTGGTGGCACCCCACTCCTGTCACCTAAGAGCTATACTGTTTCTTATTGCCTCTGTAACAAATCCTATGTACACTGTAGCTTAAAACAACATAAAGTCTAGGACTAGAGAGGTAGCTCAGCAGTTAAGAGCACTTAAGTGTCTTTTAAGAGGTTCAATTCCCAGCACCCACATGGTGGCTCATAATCATCTATATCTCAAATTCCAAGTGGTGCAATTGCATATATTCAGGTAAAGCGCTCATATACATAAAAAAAAGAAAAAGGGAAAAAAAACAGCAACATAAAGTCACTGTATGGTTCTGGTGGTCAGAAGTCTGATAGACACATAGGGCAAAGGTCAAGGTGGTGGCAGAGGACTTTTGCCACTCATAGAGTTACCACTTGGTCACTCGTGTGTCTTCAACCCCAGCAGCAATGGGCTGGCTTGTTCTCCACCTCCCTTTCCTCGTTTAAGGACCCAGTGTCTCCAAAGGCCTCTCCCAGATAATCCAGAACCATCTCTGTACGTTAAGGTGCTAACCAGCACCCCAGGTCACGGTTAGAGGCTCATATCCATTAGCTTTTGCTTAGCACCACCTCTGACTTTGGTTCTGTGAAGAGTCTGTAGGCAACCTGCTTCCTTTGCTTTCTTCATGGTTGTTTGGCAGCAGACCCCTACCACCAACTTTGCCCAGGATACGTCTGTGTATTGGATGGCTCCACTCTGCCTGAGATACTGTGGCTGGTTCCTTTAGATTTAACATGACCATTATCACCATGAAGTGGAACAAGAATGGCTGTAATGACACATTGGAGACCTTGACTTGAGTCATGGTGAAGAAACAGAACTTTATAGAAGATACTAGTTCCGTGGGAATGAGCTGTTGACATTCTGTCTCGGAGTGGGGTATCAAGACACTTCCCCTAGATTCCAGTCTCCATTCCTTCCTGCCCTGGCTGCACATAATCTTAGAAACACTAAGTTAGAAAAGGTGAACCCTCAACAGCTGCCATCAGTCACATGTCCTCCTGAAAGTGACCCAGTGTGCTCCTTTGTATGCCAGCTCGGACTGGATGAAACCTTTCTTCGGTCTGGACATTTCTTTTGAATTTACCAGGAAAGCCTCAAAACACCTAGGGTTGTGTACTGGAAGCTTCAGACTTCTTGGGGAAACTTATTATTGCTGATTACTGAAAGTAGTTCCAGGAAAAAGCCTCAGGTGGCTCTGTCCACCCATGGTATAGGGCGTTGTTGGTTCAGGAGGGCATGGTGGCGTCTCTAAGGCCAGCCACCATCAACTACACTCACCCCTGACAACCAGGGCCATAGACTCCCAGACTCAAGTGTTCTTCCTTGAAGGGAAAGCAGGAACATGCCCAGATGCCCCACACTGTGTGTATCCTTGTGTGTCAGAAAGCCACTAATTTGAGTTCTGACTGGCTCCACGGGAAGCGGTTTGTGTGTGCCTTACAGCATATGCGCGCAGGTCTTTCATGCTCTGGAGACACAGACTACTGGGTTCTTCTGCACACCCAGGCAGCTTTGTGTCTTCTTAGGGCAGCCTCACATCAGCTGGGGGTGCAACTGACCCGGCTGGCAACCCCTCTTCTGACCTCAGTGTAGCTGCACAGAACTTTTCAGGTCCTTTTATCTCTGCACCGACAGCAGGATTTGGGGAACCCTGTCCCCAAACCTCATTGCTCAGAGGATCGATCAATCCTTTCTTCAAGGTGGAACCCAGTGCCCTGAGACCATTCCATTCCCATTTAACTTTGCTCGTGGCAGACATCACCAGTTGGTTTCAACTTCTCTTCACACGGATGGAATTTCTCGGGCTGGCAATGTCCTGGAGACCCAGAACTTCCTGGGATTCAGCTATGCTCGTCTTGTTACTGAAGCAGGGGTCTCTGCTAAAGCTTTTTATGATTGTCTCTTCGTCTCAGTGCTGGAGGGTCACTTTCTCCTCTGCCCATGCCTCCTATGGCTGGATTTCATTTTTAGCTAATTCCTGTGGCTCTGATGGCTAGGCTACCCTCCCTCCAGGATCCTGGCACCCTCATTGATGTTCTTTGATGGGAGCAGCTATGAACTGTGCCCCCTACCTTCCTGGGTGGCTGTTCCATGATGCCTGCCAGTTTCCGGTGCATCCATTGCAGCCGTACCTTGCTGCACTTGCTGTGGTCACACCTGCCCCTAGCCCCCTGGCAGTCTCTTGAGTTTGATCCCACAAGCCTGGGATCCACTTGCTTATGCTGCAGATATATTTAAAAGCCCAGTTAATCGTCTTTTTATTTAATTGATTTTTTTAATCAAAATCTGCTCTTCTCTTATGCGTGTGTATGTGTGTGTTTTCCTCCAGCAGACAGCAGAAGTCTTCTATAAACCATTTCCTTCCAGGCCTCTTTGCTGGATTAGCCATTTTCAAATGAATTTAATCTCCATTTTGAAAGTAATTTTTCTTCTCATTCTGTTCTTTGACCATGCTCGTTCGAGAGGAGGGAACTGCTGAGGGGCTGGCATTTGTCACTCTATCTCCCATCTCAGCATTGTGGATGAAGCTACCAATTGAATAGGATTAAGTAGGTTTGTTTCCTGGCTCTACTGCCTGGCAGCTGGGTGGCACTGGGCAAAGCAGCCTCTGTGCGTCGTTTTCGCCTGTACATGGAAAGGAAGTAGTAATACGCCCAGCTCGTTGAACTGTTGACGACTGAATTAATGCGTGGAAAGTTAGAGAAGAATGCCTGGTTCGCAGAAAATCTTCCTTTGAAGGTGGAAAGCTGGCTGGATAAGGGAGGCATTCCCTGATCCTGCTTGTTGCTGAACCCTGACCGTTCACCTTGAAGGGAACCTTGAGATACCCTTGGCCCCATTTCCACTCTCCTTCCTTTCCTTTCTGTACTCCTGCCAGAGGCTGTGTGGTCATGCTAGTTCCGGGTAGTTGTGCTTGCTCAGGGGTGGGCATGCTTCTGCAGCGTAAGTGCTAACAGTGTTTGAGGGGTGTGTGTTCCTGTGAGGAACAGGAGTGTCCCCTTCCTCTGCTGATGCCCCTGTAGGTCCAGCGGAGCCCTGGCTCCTGCTTATCTCTCTAGTTTACTTCTGGTGCCATTGGCTAGATGTCTCCAGGGCACTTGGAGCAAGTGGGCGGAGAACCACCAGAGTCGAGTGATTTTTGAATAGCCGACTCTAAGCAGGGCAGCCAGTTTGGACTTCACAAGTCAGCATGCCCCTTTCCTCTGATTGGGCCCTTTCATTTTAAGGAGCCTTATTTTCATTTCAATTCGGATTATTATGATCTCAGCAGTGGTTTGGTTTGTTGATGGAGAATAATGCACTTCCTTTTCACTTTGAAACCTGTTTGCAGAAAATAAAGCCAAGCAGTCATCCCCACAGCGAACTTTGGGTACCTTGCACAACTGGGCAGGTCTTGATTCCCTTCATGGTGGTGGCAGTTGAACTGCTCATGTTAGCTTAGGTTGGGATACTGTCCAATTGGAAGATGCAGGGCTCAACTCTGTGAAGCATCCAGCTTTGTGTGACAGGCCGGTCGCTCACCCCTCTGACTCTCAGCATCCCCACCTCAAACAGGGGGTGCTCTCGCAGACCACCAGCCACAGGAGCTGTGAAGGCTGAAAGATTCGTTGAGATAACAGACATGTATAGTGCTGGCATGTGGGTCATGAACAATAAATGTAGCTGCTAAAAATAGCACTAGTGGTACTAATTAGAATTAATTATTATTATTGGCAAAATACTGCTTTTGTTTACCAGCTTTATAGAAGTATAATTTGCATGCTGTAACGTTCACTTACTTTACTGTTCCGCTCAGCACCTCTGTAGGCAGTCCACAGAACTGTATGAGCCTTTGCAGCTATGGCTAAATCCACTTCCGTTTCCTCGACAGACTTTGCTTGCCAGTTTGACATTGACCGTGGCACCCACTTTCAGCCTCAGGCGGTCCTGAATGGGCTCTGTCTGTGGACGAGCCTGTTTGCAACATGCGTGCCAACAGAACTCGAGTGGGCTTCCTATTAATTTCCTCATTCACCCCCTCACAGTGGTTCTTTTTTTAGACGTATTTACTGAATCTCAGAGGTTGAGAGGATCATCATGGTGTGGATGAGTTGCTGGGGGAGCTTGAAAGCTCAGGGGTGTAGGTAGCTGCCCTTTGGTCATCAGTTAGGATGAAGGTTTTAGGAACCAAGGACGGTTAGAGACATGCTAGTTCAGGCTTGTCCCAAGGGCAGAGTGCCTTCCTCATGTCACCTTCCTGCTTGTTCGTTTTCTCCACTCATCGGGTATCTAGGGGGCTTCTCTGAGCGTTGGTGGTCTCTCCCTGAAATGTATGCCCTGAACAGTTCCTACCTTTCTCTTTCATTGCTTGTCAGGATTTTGTTTTGGGGATCCATCTCAGTTTCCCCGTCTGTACAGTGGGAGTGCCCTGGTTCCCACCTCCCCAGAGATGGTGAAAAAGTCCCTGGTAGAGGCTGGGCACACTGGAGAAGTTCTGTGGCAGTTTGGGTATTTCTGAGCTAAGATATCAAAATAACGTAAAGCTAGCTGAGCCTGGCCAATGGGCAGAGGCCAAGCAAGTCTCTGCTCCATCCATCTCTTCCCCTGGGTCCCTTTGTCTGTGCCCCTCAGAGCCCAGCTGGCAAAGGCTGGGAATTAATAGGCAAGGGATAAGGCACCTCCCGCTGCGCCTAATCTAGGAAGCTGGTAGCGGCTGCGTCCTTCCCGGCCAAAGGGCCTGTAACGTGAGGCCCCCAAGAGAGAAGGTGCCCTCACTCCAGGAGGGCGTTCCTAGGGGTGCTGGGCTTTAGAGGTGAGGAGGCTGCTGGGAGACACAGAACAGAGGCTGTGGAAAGCAGTCTCCATCAGGCGGAGCTGGACCCGCGGTGCCAGCCAGGGGTAACTCTTTATGCTTTGGAAGCTGGGGGTGAGGGGGTGGGCACTGGGGCTGTGATGGGAGCCTGGGACCTGCCCAGTGCTAGTTACGAGGAGCTGTCCTGCCAGCTCTTGGGTTTGTTTTTTGTTGTTGTTGTTTTGTTTTGTTTTTGGTTTGGTTTTTCTAGACAGGGTTTCTCTGTGGCTTTGGAGCCTATCCTGGAACTAGCTCTGTAGACCAGGCTGGTCTCGAACTCACAGAGATCCGCCTGCCTCTGCCTCCCAAGTGCTGGGATTAAAGGCGTGAGCCACCATCTCCTGGCTGTTTTGTTTGTTTTTTTGAATAAGCTCTTGTGTTCGGCAGAAACAGCAGTGTGACTACAGAGAGCCTTGGACAGGAGCCCTGGGTCTGTGATGGTATAGTTGTGTGTCTAAGATGTGTGTTTAAGTATGAGTGTGTATGGCATCCATAATGTGGATGTTGTGACTCTGGTGTTCAGGCTGTATACACACATGCAACACTAAAGCAAGGGCGAGTGTACCTGTACCTGTGAATTAGTATGGGAGTGCACGTGTCTGTGATTGTGTGAACATATATATAGGTGTGTGTTTTGGGAGCTATGTGTAAGGTGTGGTGAGCACATGTTCTTAGGTATGTGAGTGGGGTTGGGGGCATTGTGTAAAGTGCGTGTGTGCGCGTACACACACGCACACACATGGTTGCCTGTGTTGGGTGTGAGGCTCTCCACCCTCTTCTCATCTTGTGGGTCAGGGGCAACTTCTGTGAGTTTTTTCTGAGGATTGAACTGGCCGGCTGGAGGCTGGCAGTGTGGCCAGGGGCCCTGGTCTCGTTCCTCGGGGTCACAAGACAAGGTCAGTGCAGCAGAATCTGGGCTTTTGTTTGTCTCTCCCCTGCCCGCAGCAGCCTGTGGTCTGTTTCATTCATTATTAAGTTTTAAATCCACTCGATGAGAAACTTGAGCCTCCGAACGCATTCCTGCTCGTGCTGGCTCTGTCCAACCCCCGCTGTGCTTTCTGAACTTCGCTGGCTTTATTTGCTGCGTCCTGTGTGCCTTTGTTTTCCCAGAAATGGCCAGCCCTGAGGTTTGTTTAGCTTCCCTCAGAGGTTGGAAGGGCCAGAGAAGTCCCTCTTGTCTCTGGCGAGCATAGAGTCCCTTAGATGAGTGAAGGGTTGCTAGCCCTGGGCTCTGGCCTTTGGTGGCCTGGTCCATCCTTATGGCTATCACCTGGGCTCCTGGGTGAGTGGGATAAAGCCGGGGTTGGAAACAAAGAAGACAACTCCTTGGAGACACTGACTGGGTACCTCAGGTCTTCCTTTCTGCCCTCAGCTTGCTTCATTTGCATCCTGGAGTCTGATGTTGGGGGCCCTGCACCCCTTGTTTCCAACTTCTTCACTCCCCATCCATGGATATGATGGTACTGTTAAAATCAAGGGTATTTTCTGTCCTTGCTAAAATTGGTGCCCAAAGGATCAGTTGGATTCCTCTTAAAACTGGGGGCCTGGAGGCTAGGGCCTGAGGGCTGATGGAAGTTGACTCCCAGATGTGGTTGGAATTAGGAGACTTGGATTCCTTTTGGCCTATGGGACTGATGGTCTGTGAGGTCATTTCCGGTGACTTTGTCCAGGCTGCCCCTCCCCCCCACCACTACCAGGGAAGTGGCTGCTGGCTGTTCCTCTCGTGGGGGTGTACTGCATCCAGCCAGGTTCAGACAGGTGTCATCGCGGAAAAGACACTTTCTTTCAGTACCCTGTCACCTCTCTGCCGTGTCCTGTGGATGGGAAGGCCTGTATGTCCACTTACTTCCGGCCCCATCATCCGTCCGCCCCTGCAGCAGCTGGCCAGCTGCACAGCTTCTGCCGAGAGCTGTCGAGAAGCTGGCTCTGTCCTTGCTTCCCAGTGGGCCTGGGAATTGCCTCTAATCTCTCTTCTGCCTTCCCCTGCAGATGGTGATGACGACCCACAGCTCTCCTGGGTGGCTTCATCTCCCTCCAGCAAGGATGTTGCGTCACCTACGCAGATGATTGGAGATGGTTGTGACCTCGGCCTCGGTGAAGAGGAAGGAGGCACCGGCCTGCCATACCCTTGCCAGTTCTGCGACAAGTCCTTCATCCGCCTGAGCTACTTGAAGAGGCACGAGCAGATCCACAGCGACAAGCTTCCGTTCAAGTGCACCTACTGCAGCCGCCTCTTCAAGCACAAGAGGAGCCGAGACCGGCACATCAAGCTGCACACAGGCGACAAGAAGTACCACTGTCACGAGTGCGAGGCGGCTTTCTCCCGCAGCGACCACCTCAAGATCCACCTGAAGACCCACAGCTCGAGCAAGCCGTTCAAGTGCAGCGTGTGCAAGCGCGGCTTCTCCTCCACCAGCTCTCTGCAGAGCCACATGCAAGCCCACAAGAAGAACAAGGAACACCTGGCTAAGTCGGAGAAGGAGGCCAAGAAGGACGACTTCATGTGTGACTATTGTGAGGACACCTTTAGCCAGACGGAGGAGCTGGAGAAGCACGTGCTCACCCTGCACCCACAGCTCTCCGAGAAGGCGGACCTACAGTGCATTCACTGCCCTGAGGTCTTTGTTGATGAGAGCACGCTGCTTGCCCACATCCACCAAGCCCACGCCAACCAGAAACATAAGTGCCCCATGTGCCCCGAGCAGTTCTCCTCGGTGGAGGGTGTGTACTGCCACCTGGACAGCCATCGGCAACCCGACTCCAGCAATCACAGTGTCAGCCCTGACCCTGTGCTGGGCAGCGTGGCTTCTATGAGCAGCGCTACGCCTGACTCCAGCGCCTCGGTGGAGCGTGGATCCACACCAGACTCCACTTTGAAGCCACTGAGGGGGCAGAAGAAGATGCGGGATGATGGGCAGAGCTGGTCCAAGGTGGTCTACAGCTGCCCCTATTGTTCTAAGCGGGACTTTACCAGCCTGGCTGTGCTAGAGATTCATCTGAAGACCATCCACGCGGATAAACCTCAGCAGAGCCACACGTGTCAGATCTGCCTAGACTCCATGCCCACCCTTTACAACCTCAACGAGCATGTGCGCAAGCTACACAAGAGCCACGCCTACCCTGTCATGCAGTTTGGCAACATTTCAGCCTTCCACTGCAACTACTGCCCTGAGATGTTCGCTGATATCAACAGCCTGCAGGAGCACATCCGAGTCTCCCACTGTGGCCCCAATGCCAACCCTCCTGATGGTAATAACGCTTTCTTCTGCAACCAGTGCTCCATGGGCTTCCTCACTGAGTCCTCCCTTACTGAACACATCCAGCAGGTACATTGCAGCGTGGGTAGCACCAAGCTGGAGTCTCCTGTCGTGCAGCCCACGCAGTCCTTCATGGAGGTCTACTCCTGCCCTTACTGTACCAACTCTCCTATCTTTGGCTCCATCCTGAAGCTCACTAAGCACATCAAAGAGAATCACAAGAACATTCCTCTGGCGCACAGCAAGAAGTCCAAGGCAGAACAGAGCCCCGTCTCCTCTGACGTTGAGGTGTCTTCCCCAAAACGGCAGCGTCTCTCAGGGAGCGCCAATTCCATCTCGAATGGCGAGTATCCCTGCAATCAGTGCGACCTCAAGTTCTCCAACTTCGAGAGCTTTCAGACCCACCTGAAGCTGCACCTGGAGCTGCTGCTCCGGAAGCAGGCCTGCCCCCAGTGCAAAGAAGACTTTGACTCCCAGGAGTCCCTCCTACAGCATCTGACGGTGCACTACATGACCACGTCCACCCACTATGTCTGCGAGAGCTGCGACAAGCAGTTCTCCTCCGTGGACGACTTGCAGAAGCACCTACTGGACATGCACACCTTCGTGCTCTACCACTGCACCCTGTGCCAGGAGGTCTTCGACTCCAAGGTGTCCATTCAGGTGCACCTGGCTGTGAAACACAGCAACGAAAAGAAGATGTACCGCTGCACGGCCTGCAACTGGGACTTCCGCAAGGAGGCTGACCTGCAGGTGCATGTGAAGCACAGTCACCTCGGCAACCCGGCCAAGGCCCACAAGTGCATCTTCTGCGGTGAGACCTTCAGCACCGAGGTGGAGCTCCAGTGCCACATCACCACGCACAGCAAGAAGTACAACTGCAGGTTCTGCAGCAAGGCCTTCCACGCCGTCATCCTGCTGGAGAAGCACCTGCGGGAGAAGCACTGTGTGTTCGATGCAGCTGCAGAGAACGGCACCACCAACGGGGTGCCCCCCACTTCCACCAAGAAGGCAGAGCCTGCTGACCTGCAGGGCATGCTGCTCAAGAACCCCGAGGCACCAAACAGCCACGAGGCGAGTGAGGATGACGTGGATGCATCAGAGCCCATGTATGGCTGTGACATCTGCGGTGCAGCCTACACCATGGAGGTGCTGCTGCAGAACCACCGGCTTCGGGATCACAACATCCGGCCTGGCGAGGATGACGGCTCACGGAAGAAGGCGGAATTCATCAAGGGCAGCCACAAATGCAATGTGTGCTCACGGACTTTCTTCTCGGAGAACGGGCTCCGGGAACACCTGCAGACACACCG
This sequence comes from Chionomys nivalis, assembly GCF_950005125.1. Classification (NCBI taxonomy): domain Eukaryota; kingdom Metazoa; phylum Chordata; class Mammalia; order Rodentia; family Cricetidae; genus Chionomys; species Chionomys nivalis. Next base: position 38,167,529 of record NC_080106.1, read on the forward strand.
GGGCCCTGCCAAGCACTATATGTGTCCCATCTGTGGTGAGCGCTTCCCCTCGCTGCTGACGCTCACTGAGCACAAGGTGACCCACAGCAAGAGCCTGGACACGGGCACCTGTCGCATCTGCAAAATGCCCCTGCAGAGCGAGGAGGAGTTCATTGAGCACTGCCAGATGCACCCCGACTTGCGCAACTCCCTCACTGGCTTCCGCTGTGTGGTCTGTATGCAGACTGTCACCTCCACGTTGGAGCTCAAGATCCATGGCACCTTCCACATGCAGAAGCTGGCGGGCAGCTCGGCTGCCTCCTCCCCCAATGGCCAGGGCCTGCAGAAGCTCTACAAGTGTGCCCTGTGCCTCAAAGAGTTCCGTAGCAAGCAGGACCTGGTCAGGCTTGATGTCAATGGGCTTCCCTATGGCCTATGTGCCGGCTGCATGGCCCGTAGTGCCAATGGACAGGTGGGTGGCCTGGCCCCACCCGAACCTGCTGACAGGCCCTGTGCTGGTCTCCGCTGCCCTGAATGCAACGTGAAGTTCGAGAGTGCCGAGGACCTGGAGAGCCACATGCAGGTGGACCACCGTGATCTTACACCAGAGACCAGTGGGCCCCGGAAAGGGGCCCAGACGTCACCAGTGCCCCGGGTAAGTGCAGCCTGACAATCATTCCTTCGCCTCTCCTCCTTGGGGATCAGTGGGTACTCAGAGAAATGACAGCTCTGCCTGTGTGCTTCCTGGTGGTATGTCTTATAGCAGCTCAGAGAGGCAGCACTGCCCAAGTGAGTTAAGAGCATCTACTCTGTCTTGTGTCACCAAACATTTCCTTCCAGCTGCGTGGTGTGCATTTTATTTATTTATTTAATTAATTAATTTATTTATTTCCTTTCCTCTCTGGGTCTGGTTTGTCAAGAGCTCACCTATACAATGGGAGTAACGGTCATCCTGATACCCTAGATTTGTGAGGAGCCAGTGACATGCGGCCCAGCAGAGTAAATGATTAATCTGTAGTCCATGTTTCTTTTGTGATGACCGGCGTCTTCACTGTTTGTCTGGAGTGAACTGACTACTTGGTTCACTGGGTCTTCTTGAGTGAGGCACTTCTTAGCTCTGGGCTCTCAATCTTACATTCCTGTAGCGCAGATCCTAGTGGTGACAGGTATATACCTGAGTAGAACCAGACATTGGTTGGGAATGTATATGCTTGCTACAATCTCTGCCAATAATGTGTCATGGACAGCATCATGGTAGCTGGTGCAGTTATGGTATGGGGAAGACCCTTGGGTGTGGTATGTCTCTGAGTCCATCATTAGCAATTGTTTGATGTAGTCATCAAATTTGTCTGGAGCTCCCCTTATGTTTTGTTGTTGTTTGTTTGTTTAATAATTTATTTAACTTTATTTTATGTGCATTGGATGCCCTGGAACTGGAGTTACCGTTTTGAGCTGCCATGTGGGTGCTGGGAACTGAACCCGGGTCCTTTGGAAGAGGAGCCAGTGCTCTTAACTGCTGAGTGCCCCTTATGTTTGGAGGTGTCTGTGAGCCAGGAATGGATCCCACCTTTGAGACTTACATAACCAGGAGAGCCATGGGCTCATAACATGTTGTTCTGATTGAGGCAGAGGGTTATGGGTTGGCAATGGGCCCATTAGGACCTTGGCTTTAGGTTGGTGAGCACCTGAGGTGGTTGCAGCCTGCGTGGCCTTTGAGCGTCAGACAGCCTGGGCCCGAAATTCCCACCACATTTATGTTGTGTTTCCAGATGGAGGAGGCATCACGTAGGTCTCAAGAGTATCTCTCCCTCAAGGGTTGCTGCTGGTGCCACTGATAGGGAGGCGGACTGGGGAAGCCACCTGCCACGGATGCCTGCTGAAACGTGGGGGTGTTTGCTAAAGGTGTTTGGTCTCAGGATAGGAACATAGATTTGGGGTTGAGAGAGGAGGAGGAGGAGGAGGAGAGAGAGGACTGGAGAGAGTGAATGAAGAACCCCCAGAGGACAGCCTCCTACCCTGGCTCTTGTGTCATAGGTGGGCCTACTGAAGCCCAGTGAGTTCAAGGGACCTTCCTGTAGACACCTGGCTATGGGAACCATGCCCCAATACAGACAGAACTGGGAAGCGCATTGGGAATTGTAGGACTAGAGAGAGGCCTCTAGTCCTCTCTCTGTGGCACCCCTTTATCTCATGACTTGCCAGTTGAGTGAGCCTCTGAACAGGGTCAGCGGGACACCTCTCAGAAATCTATAGAGTGTGGACACTGGTCTTGCTGCCCATCTCTGTCTGGCCTTGAGCCTTGGCTGACCAGGGGCACTCTACTTTGTCCTGGGGAGTGTGGGACTCTGGAATCAGATGGCTAAGCTGCAGATCTCCCTCTCCCAGGACTTAACATGACAGTGTTGGTGACGTCAGGGTAGTAATTCAGACAAAGGAAACGGTAATCCCTAGTGTCTGCAGAACTGATTCCCGGGGGATCCCTACAGCTACCGCACCCTGCCGCGACTGGTCAGTGCCTTGCCGAGCAGTGGGAGCGGTGGGACCTTTCCTATGCTGACCGCTGCACTGTGCTCAGAGGGTGGAAGGAGTGACAGAATATTGGACACAGGATGGGTCCTGTGTTGTCGCTGCCACTTAGGGTCCACTCTGGCTGAGGTCAGGGTGTAATGATCACCTGTCATCTAGGCAGTCCTTCCAGCACTCATTTTCACAAGGGACACAAGCCCAGACTGGTGAGTTCAGTTGCCCCTGCCTTAGCTCTCAAGAAACAGAGGCGGGACTTGAAGGCCTCCTGTTTACACAGTTCCTCCTCATGCCCATCCCTCTCCGCAGGCACACTATGGCCCATCCAGCCTTCATGGGGATGCAGCTGGCAGGAATACAATCTAGGCCGGTCCTGTTCTTACACGGGGGCACTGTGGTTGGGCTCCTGTTGCCCTTCCTGAATGCATCCCAGCCTGGATGATCCACCTGTTTCAGCCCACCCACCATTGTGCTGAGGGTCCTGATGGACAGGAAGCTGCTCTCTGAATCCTGGAACTCCCCTTCCCTAGTCTGCCCTGCATTGAGCGCCTCTCTTGGAAAACCCCTATCACCTGAGGGTATCTCTCTCGGCCCCCAGTGACAGGGTTGGTCTCCAGTAAGCAAGAGCCCTGCTGTGAGGCTGTTTTGGTAGAGGGATTCCAGACTCTGAAAGGTGAATCTGTAGCCAAGAATGCACAGCAATGCACATGAGGCAGATTGAAGTCTTGTTCCTATCCCTCCCCAGGCCTTTCCCTCCCTGTCGTCCATGTATGAGGCACCAAGCTGAAAATCCGACCACCCCCACTAGCCCAGAGATCCAAACAGATAGACCTTTTTCAGAAAGAATCTAGACAAAGCCCAGGTACCTCCTTGATCTAGCCATTGCCCCTGGGACCTTGCCCCCTGTCTGGGCACGCCTGAGGCCAGGGACCCAGCTGTCTGCTCACCCACCCCTCACTTCCCCCAGGACTCACTCGTGTTAGAGCAGACTCTGGGGGCTGTGCAGGGGCTTGGGGGCTGGAAGGCTGGGACCCTTGGGAGTGTATCCATAGCAACCAGATCTCAGAGGACTGGGTTCCTGTGGGGCTGAGGATGCTGTCGGCTGGAGCGTGAAGCATTGAGATTTCTAGCTCCCCCGTTCATAAATAATAACAACATTAACTCGCCTAGCCAACATGGGCAGACCTCTGACCTCTCATTACCTCAGCAGGTCCTGGGGTGGCTCCATTCTTGGTGGAACCCCTGGGTGCTCCCTTTACCTGTTCTACCGAAGATTAGCAGATTTCCAAGTGGGAGGGTTAGGCATGTACCTAGGTCACACCAGCTTTCTCTCACACAAAGCAGGACTGTTTAGAGACTTGGGGCCCTAGAGCCTAGAAGAGCTCAACAAGGAGCTCCAGAGGGAGCCTGCCTGGCAGGGAGTTCCAGTCCTCCTGCTTACAACATGGGGCTTGGACCTGGTGGTAGTGCCTGTGGTACTGAAGCGTCTCTTAGGGCAGTGATGATGCGGTATAAACTGCCAGCTTGCAGTGGCTGCTGGGTGCATGCTGAGTGCAAGCACAGTGATGGACACTCCGAAGCTGACCCTTCTCCCTCCGACGGGCCCAGCCAGCTCCTCCCTGCCTCCCTCACTTTCCTTTCTTATTCTGGGGTGAGAGTCTTTCTGTTCCAAGATTGCTCAGGGCTGTGCTGGGGAGGCAGCCCCTGGCCACAGGCCCTGGGCCTCCGCTCTGGTGTTTCTGGACGGCCCGTAGGGAAGGGCCTTGCCATAGGAGGGGCTTTGAATGTCAAGTTCTGCCTTTGTGTTACGTTGTTATGTCTCCTATGGTGCTCTAGGCTTAAGAGGAGGAGGCAGTGGTTTCTCTGGGATGCTAGAGAAGAAAGGCAGGCCAAGTAGATGTTGGAGTTAAGTTTGGAAGTGTTGGTGCAGGTGAGCCTGTGTGTGTGTGTGTGTGCTTGCATGCTAGTCATCCATGTACATATGAATCTAGGCATGTTGGGTGTTCAGTGCCTGTGTTTCTATCACACACTTCATGGGCTTCTGCCAGGGAATGTGAGATGCGGGCATCAGGGTTCCAGTGAGAGCAGAAGGCACACATGTTCTTACCTTTGTAGGATGAGCAGGTAGTTTAATGTGTGAGACAGAATGAATGGTTTTGATAGTAGAAAAGCCAAGACACCTCTTCTTCATGAATATGGAGTTGAGCTGAGATAGGGCCTATGGAGTTGTGTCTTCCTCAGAAGGTCTCCGTCCCTGTGGTCTTACGATGGTCAGGATTCTTCGGCACTGTCTTAATCCGCTCTCTGAGACCTAATCTGCCCTCTTCTTCCTGGGGTCTTTCCAAGCTGAGTACCAGCTTCTGGGACCAGTGTCATGGCCTGGCTAGGAACATGCTGAACTCCGTGTTCTCCTGAAACACTTGGGAACTGTTAGAGGGATATTGGAATCTGAGCAGGGGCACTAACACTGGATCTTGAAGCTTCCAACCCCAGCTTCCTTCCATCTATCAATCTAGTTTATCCATTCAAACTTTCGTCACCTCAATAATAATCACAATAAAAGCTAAACAGACTAGGTGTGATGGTGTATTTTCTGACTCCAGTACTAGGTGCTGATGGTGTATGTTTGTGATCCCAATACTAGGGAGCTGAGGCAGAAGAACCATGAGTCTGAGGACAGCCTAGGCTATGTAGAGAGACTCCATATGAGGCTTAAAAAGTGGGAGGGGCAGTTGAACAAAACAACAGAAAAGTTAAATGATTATAAGGCATTCCCCTGGCCAGGTTCCTAAGGCAATGGAGCCCAGGATACACAAATCTCTTCTGATCTAATACAGCACTTCACATATTGCTCAGCAGTTTTACTCATGCGCTGCTTGTGAGTCTGTGCTGACCCATAGGGGGGGGGCAGCACACATTCCTGCCCTCTGGGTGCTTGGGGAGCAGATGAGTCACTGAGTCAGGACCCAATGGTAAGTTTCGGCCATCAGCTGGGGGACCTGCTAGGCCCTGGACTCACCTTGGAGTGGGAACAGAAAGCTTCGCACAAACTGTGACATTGAGCTGAGTTCTCCAAGTTGTAAAGGCTGCCCCAGGAGAAAGCCTGCAGATGGAGCCTGGGTGGAACTGGGCCCTGAGCTCCCTGGTGACTAATCCTGGCTTTGTAGCTTACAGTGGCTCCTGGAAGTCCTGCCACCTTTTCCAGTGGTGAGGCACCAACACCTCAGAAGCCACAGTGGCTTCTTAATTTGGCTATACCGAGTCCTGTTATTGCCCATATCCTTTAAAAATGCTCCATAGCCACACATGACAGGTATGCCACTCTGTCCCTGGGGGGCAGGTTTTGCAGCTACTCAGGTTGAGCTGCGGGCATGGAAACCTGCTAGTTTCTGGTTTTTCTGCCTTCACTCACCTCTAGAGACAGCTGGTAGTGGCCACTGTGTGTTGTAAACCAGTTGCTGGTACTTGAGCCTTGTCTACCCAGGACAGATGACAAATTCCTGAGCCCTAAAGCTGTTGGGAGCAGCACCCCTGCTCAGGCACAGTGTTCTTAGGATGGGACAGCAGGTGAAGAGGTTATGGGATAGATGGATGCTGTGTGGACAGATGGATGTGTAGAGTGTGTGTGATGTGTGTGTGTGTGTGTGAGAGAGTGAGTGTGTAGATGGACAAACAGAAAGTGGGTGGTATGAATGTAAAAGCCGTAGATGTTATGAGTAGGTGTATAGATGGGAAGAAGAGAGCAGTGGATAAACGTGTTGGCATTACTTAGGGTGTGTGTGTGTGTGTGTCTCAGATACCTGAAAAAAGCAGTCTAAAGAGAGAAAAGCCCTATTTTGGCTTACAATCTCAGAGCTTTCGTTCCAGGGTTTCTTAACTTTGTACTTCCAGTTCCTATAGTGAGGCAGGACATGATGACGTCAGGAGCATGTGCCAGGGCTGGCCCCTCCTTCCTCGCACTAGGCCTCACTTCTTACGACATAGTGCCATTATGTATGACTCTGTCAAGGAATTACTTCCTCAGTCAGGCCAGCTCTCAGGCCCCAAGCTTTTTCTCAGATCTCACCAGTTGTCAAACCACACCTCTCATGCAAGAGATGATACGGGGTTTAGCAAGCCCAAACTGGAATGGTGGGGGTCCTCACAGATGGGTGGGTGGGTACATGGATTTGCCTTTATAAGCAGGACAAACCCCCTTGGCTCTTGGGAAAGTTGACCTTGGCACACAGTGAAATTACCCCAGCTCCTGCGGAGGAACAGCCCCTTGGAAGGTGGCCTGTGATCTGATGAGGCTAGAGTTGGAGGGAGGTAGGAAGAGGGTGGACTGGGATGCTTGGGAGAGGCCAGACCACTCTGGGACATCTTGAGCCAGGCTGCTGGGGACCTGGCTTTCTGTCTACCTGACTCCTTCTTCTCGTTCTCTCATACAGAAAAAGACGTACCAGTGTATCAAGTGCCAGATGACCTTCGAGAACGAGAGAGAGATCCAGATCCACGTTGCCAACCACATGATCGGTAAGAGCATGCCCTCCTACATGGGGCTTCTCACTACGACTGAAACATGGATGGCTCCTCACCATTCCCTGCTTGCAGGATGGTGGCCTTTGATTCTGTGGCATTTCCGTGGGAGCCAAGATGGCAGGGTGGGAGCGCCTGCCCTGCCTACGCCTTCTTGTCACCGTGGCACTCATACTGCAATCAAACTTTTGACAGCTGCTTCCATTTCCCTCCGTTTCTGCGCCAAGTGCTTTCCGGTTGCCGAGCACTCAGGGGCAATTATGTTTCAATTCTGTGTGTCATGACATTGAATACATTTAACTGCTCATGTTTTCCCACGCCATGTGATGAGTTCCGAGGCATTCTGTCAAAAGAGAATGCTCGCAAAGTTGGGCCTGTTCCTCTTTAAGTGGTTTTGAACTTTGAAAAGTTCCTTTTTTTTTTTTTCAAGACAGGGTTTCTCTGTGTACCTCCAGCTGTCCTAGAACTTACTCTGTAGACCAGGTTGGGCTCAAACTCACAGAGATTTGCCTGTCTCTGTCTCCTGAGTGCTGGGATTAAAGGTGTGCGCCACCACCACCTGGCGAAAAATTCTCTTTTTAGAAGGGGACTTTTCAAAATCCCACAGAGCTCATGCACAGCCCAGCATTCCCAGAGAGGCAGTGACTTTTCCTGACCTTGAGTAGCTGGAGATGCTTGGTTCAGAAGTGAAGGTGCTGCTGCTGTATAAATGTCCCCGGGGGTTGAAATGGCAGCAGCCAGTTTGTGGTATGATGGGATGGCTCTTTTTGACACCCCAGCCTCAGAAATGTCGTGGAATATCAGTACCCTGGGTTTTTCTTCGACTTTTGATCACCTCCCAAATCCTGTGGTCTGAGCAGAGAGATTGTTGTCAGCCAGAGCAGCCTGCCCCTGGCTTGTGTCTGTTTTGCTTCCTCCAGTATCTTTTCATTTGGGTCATAACTAAACCCTTCATGGCACACTTTTAGAAACCTTACTCGTTTGTCTTTGAATCTGAGCACACCTCTATAGCCAGTGCCCAGATCAAGAAAGCCAGCTGTCCCCAGCATCCCAAACCAACTAACTCTCTTGACTCCATAGGTCCCCTGCTACCAGCCAAAGGCTGCTCCTGTCCTGCTGTCCCAAAGAACAGCTGGGTGTGTTTGATTTGTGTGTTCTATGAATGGAGCCTCACCATTTGTACTTACAGTATCTGGACGCTCCCTCTCTCCCCATGCTTGCCTCTGTCTGAGGCCCAGTCTTCCCATTCTCTCTCTTCAGGATGGACTGTTCTGTCATTGGAACATGGCTTTGTGTACTTGCTCCTTCCTGGCTGACTCTGGGGTTGTTTCACAGAGTGCATTGCTGTGACTAGGGTGCTGCACATGCCTGTTAGTGAATGTACACATGGGACCTTCATGGGGATGTGGGAATATATAGGTACCATATCCTGTAGATAATATAATGTGTCCTATGCATAGGGGGGATATGGGAGCAGATGTGGAATTACTGGACACAGGCTGTGTGATATTCACCTTCAGTAGATGGTGGCACATCAGTTCTCAGAGTGGATGGATGCATGTTGCTCTAGCCCACGGTGTGAGGCCTTCTGTCCATCTGTCATGTCAACACGAAGGGAACTGTCGCAAAGGCAATGGAGATGCTACAAAATGAGCACGGGTCCCCTGCTCCCCACCCAGCCATAGTACACCCTGCTTAGTGGGTTCCGGCGCCGAGTGTACTCACTCACCCCTCATGTGATCAACCTCTGCCCGTGGTGGTGTGGAGTTTGTCTTTTGATGCAGAGAGCATGGTCACGTGTTTGGTGGGTACATGGTCAGTGAATGGATAGGAAGGGCAGGTGGGCCCCGGGGGATCAGCCTGAAAGGGAGACTGGTGGTTTTTTAATGTCTTCTACCTGAAAGGCCCTGCAAAAGCGCAGGAAGGGAAGCTATCCTGTCTGTAGGCCATGAGACTCGGAAGAGCCAGGGGTTGCTGATGAAGTTATCTGGAAATGTTTGCTTCTGTAGCAAGTGGCAGTATGGCTCCTGTTTATGAACATGGAGGGCAAGAGCTAGCTAGCTGGACCGTGGCGGATCCCAAGATGTTCCCCTCCCTTTTCTCTTCCACCTCTCTTTTGTCCGTGACTTGGAAAGCATTTGTCCTCAAGAGCAAGGCAAGAGGGCCGCTCAACACTAGAGTATAGGACCTCCAAAGGAGGGTGTAATGGGCCTTTAGCTTTGTTTGAGAGCTGGTCTTCAATGGGTGGCATCTATCTGGTGACTGGGCATGACACCTCATCTATTCCTGCTTACATCACTGTGAGCTGGTCTGCTGCCAGGACATGTGGGAACTGTTGGTCTCCAGCAGCTCGGGGTGGAGGGTCTTGGGACCTGAGATTTTAGCACCCTAAGCAAGGGGTATGATGCTCATGTCCATGGCAAGATGGCCAGGTAGCCCAGGTAGCGCCTCTTGCCCTCACCTCCCTGCCAGCTGCTGCCCTTTTCCTACCTCCTCACTCTGACCCATCAGAGAACATCAGTGGGGCAGGATGATGAGAGCCATGTGGCCTCTAGGGGCCATTGTGGGTGAAATGCCTACAGCCGTGCTCTCAAGACTTACAACATCCTGTTCAAGATGCTGTAGGGCACAGCTGTGCAGTGCAGACTTCGAGAAGGATGCAGTACTTATTCCCATCTTATAAACAGAAGGATCTAGCCTTGCAGAGAGAGAGAGACCTTGCACACCTCACTTAAATGACTTGTTCAAGATCTTACCGCTGCTGCACAGCAGAGCAGGTTAAACAATAGCCTGACTCTCTCCATTGTGTTTATAGCTCTGGCCTGGCCTATGGTAAGAGGGACCATGGGTCCCTGTCTCTAGAGGAGACAGACAGGTTAGTGCTGGAGTTGACCCGGATGGCCCCAGTTCAGTGACCTGTAGATCAGGAGGACTTGCCTGGGTCCTGGAAGATGAGGAACTTTTTCTTTGGTGAAGTTGTCTCTGCAGAGGTGAGCTCAGCATAGGGAAAGGAGCCTTTGTTTCTGTCGTTTGGCCATGAAGGTGTAGATCAGCCCTTCAGAGGACCATGTGGCAGCAGAGCTCAGGGACAGGAGTAGCGTGGAAGAGCTGTGGGGCTCAGTCTGATGGCTCAGCACATGGCCATAGCATCATGGCAGTGAAGACGGGGATGCCATTTGTGGGCACAGTCACAAGGGGCTCTGAATACCGAATTAAGGGACATCAATTTGGACTTACATTCTAGGCTGGGTCCACTGTTCAACCTGATCCATCCTCTTGCCCGATGTTTTGTTTGGATTTTCTTGAAATTTTAGAAGAGACAGCATCTGGATTCCTCCTCCGCACAGGCGCAATGCATGGGAGCAAACAGCGGCTGTTCCCCATGGGCAAGAAGAGTAGGCAGGTGTCCTCCCAGGATCTGCAGGCTCACTGGGGTAGGCTGGGTGCTACATGGAGCGGGATGGCTCATTTGTGTCCCCAGCCATCAGTCTGTGCATATAAGCTTGATCTGAAATACCAGGGAGCCATTGAAAGTTTTGGAGTGGGCTGTGACTTGGACAGAGCTGAGAATTTTAGGAGGATTGAGCAGAGTGCCGTGTTTGGAGGCAGGGAGCAGCGTGGGATGAGTACAAAATCCTATCCCTGTCCCCCAGGGGTTGGAGGCAAGCACTAGTGGACACGATGATGTTTGGCCGGTACTGTGAGCGTATAAGCCCTGAGCAAGGCGCCGTGACGTAGGATTGGTTCCGCAGTTCTAGTAAATCTGCTGGGCCCAGAGTCCTTAGGGACTCTTGCTAAATGGCCTGAGTCCGGAGTGGCTACCCTGGAGCCAGCCTGAGTAACAGTTGCTCTCAGCCAAACCAAGGGGACTTAGGGGGTGGAAGTGGCAAGGTTCAGCTTGGCAGCCTTCTCGTAAAATCGGGGCACGTAGGGGGCCGAGGCAGGTCTCCTCTGGGGCCCCTGCTGCTGGAGAACTCCCCTGGGGCTGGTAAACTAGCTGTTTGGTAGCAGAGGGGTGAAAGCGCTGAGTGGCTTTACTGCCTGTATATGCTGGGCACTAAAGTGGCTGAGGATGCTTCTCCTTAGGGGCATTTTTTTAGTACCCCTCCCAGGGCTGCTGGGGCAGTGGGACTTTGGATCTGCTGCAAACAAGGATTTTTGGAAGCCTTTCAATACAGGGTCATCTTTGAAAGCCCATGCCACCACAGGGCTGGGCGCCTGCAATGGGCATATAAAGATCTTTGAGAAACCAATTGCCCTGGTAAGCTGGCCGCTTCTTGACTGTGTCGAGGCATCTGCTCTTTTGATTCTTTGGGATGGAGCACTTGATAAAGGCTGGATGAAGGCTCCAAGAACTTACTCTCAAGATAGGAAGCTTGCTGTGACCTAAGGGGGTTACTAGGCCCTGGACCTCTGGACATCCTTACTCGGGGCCTCATAGACCCCTGGGGGAGCCCCAAGGAAGTCAAGTTGGGGAGGGGTAGTCCTTGAGGAGCCTTCTCAGGATTGTTTGTCCTCAGTGTCCTTGGACAATGATTATGGGCTCTCTGGAGGGCAGCCAGGCAGGGCCAGGCTTTCCCCAGGGACATTAGTCATGTCCTGCTGGCCCCTGTCCCTGGGTGCCTATCAGGGGCTGGGCTAGAAATGGCTTCTGCTCGGGACTTAAGCATACCGTACTGTTGGCTTCTCAACCATTCCCTCGGTATACAAATAGGTAATCCATCTGCAGGGGGTCTCTGTGTGTGTGTGTGTGTGTGTGTGTGTGTGTGAGAGAGAGAGAGAGAGAGAGAGAGAGAGAGAGAGAGAGAGAGAGAGAGAATGAGTCTCTGGTTATGTATCTGAGTACCTGAAGGCACCAGCCCACCCTTCTTGCTGCCCTCTGGAAGTCTGGGACCCCCTGTGGGCCCAGCCCAAAGCATTTTGGAGGAGAGCCCTGGCTGGTCCAGGGGGAATAGTTTGGAGTGGAAACCAGTGAGATTTCTCTCGCACCAGGGAGATACGAAAGTCTCAAATCAAACCGAAGAGGTTAGCCTGGAAAGGAAAAGGAAAGGGCTCCCTGCCAGGCTCAGTAATGGCGCCTTTGATTCTGGTAATGCCAGACCTGAGCCTCTGTTCCCCTCAGTATGTGATAAAACGTCTGCTTCTCTGGAGACTGTATTTTGGGTTTTGGAATTGTTCTGCCACAGTAATAAGTCTGAACAGACAGCCAGTAAGCTATCACAGTTCGGACAGAGAAGAGAGCAAGCAGGACTCAGTTTCCTTGGCTTCCATTGGCTTTTCTGTTAGTGTGTTCCAGAAAGCTGTTGGTCAAGCATTCTGACTCTTTCCAGTTGTGTGACCCTCAGATTCTCACTTTCCTGGTATGTGTGTGTATGCATGCATGCATGTGTGTGTGCGTATGTGTGTGCATGCGTGTATGTGTGTGTGTGTGTTGTTTTCAAGAAGAGGAAAGAGGTGTACAATTGGGATTTCCCCTATTAGTAACCTTGTAGCATCACGTCCAACAGTGATGGAGGTGGGTTAAATCCTCTGGGCATGTTCTGAGGAACTGTTCGTTCAGCTGGGCACCTGATACTTCAAGTTCACCATAATGTCACCAGCTTCAGCTATGGACTCAGCTGTGTTGGTTGATGCGAGTATGCCAGGAAGACTTCCTAGAGTTGGTGGTATCTAAGCAGAGGATGAGAAGAAAGGTGGCAGGGACATCGGGTGGAAAGAGAGGCTGAATTAATTTGTCCAGGGCACCAGCAGACACTTGAGCATAGCTGAAGAGAGCAGAGAGGTGGGAGAGGTGAGGTTGCTGAGTCTGGATATGGGGGAAGTTAGGAGTGACTTAGAGGTCCGGGTGACCTGCTCCTGAATGACATATAGAGGAGAGTGTTGTTCTAGAACAGGAACTCTAGGGATGACAAAGTAGTTGGTAATGACCAGTTACATCTGGTGAGACCAAACGGCAGGCTTCGGTGTCTGTGTGTGCTTACGCAGCAAACCCTGTGGTGTAACCCAGAGGTTCTGTTACTGTCTCCTTCCGTATATGAAATTGAGGAGTGTGTAGAATTGCAAGGTAGAGGTCTGAACTCAGGCCTGAGGACTAAGCTCCCTAGTCCTCTTCATAGTCTCCTCACAGTTGATGTGCTTGAGCGCATGCGTGCGCTGGTTTGCCTGAGATGCCGGGTCCAAGTGCTGGCATCCGGCTGACTGTGGATCCCTGTGCAAGGAATTTAATAGGAAAGCTAGGAACAAGAAGTGGATCTGAGCATCAGTCCAGACAGCAGAGGCATCTTCACAAAGTGGGTGTGAGGGGCACATGCCATTCAGGCAGACGGGAAGGTCTCCCTGGGAACAGTGCTGGTTCAGTGTGGCAAACCACAGAGAGGTTGCCTGGCCTTGGCAGCAGGTGTCACTGTGTTGTGGGTGCGAATGGGGCTGGGAGAGGCCGAGAGAAGAAGGAGCTGAGGGGCACAAACAGTGTCCCCTGCACTCTCTGGGTCTCAAGCTAAGACAAAGAGGATGAGAAGCAGCAACTGAGACATCTAAATGTCCCAGGAAGTGTTAGTCATTCTCAGAAGGTGAAATTGGAGGGTGTTACCAGCCCAAAGAGGGAGAACCGGCGGGAAAGGGAAGTGGCAGGATGGATGCCAGGAGGCAGTAACCACAAAGCTGGTACTGGATGATGGAGACAGGCCTGGTATCATCTTGCATGGACCAGCTCATGAAGTATGTCCATCCATCCCTTCTTTCACACACATCCCCGTGGACTTGGTGGCCTATAATGTTGAGCTGATTGAATGCCCTCTGTGGCCATCACACCGCTTGGTTCAGTTTCCCTTGAATTCACTTCCTGCTGATACTTAGCGTGATAGGGAGAGCCATCAAGGATCCTGTGGCTAGTGGGCACTCCGGAGCGTGGCTTCCTGTGTCCTGAGTACCCAGTTGGTATCAGAGCCTTATACTGATTTTAGACACCGGCTATGTCTCCCTTCTTCGTGGGCCTCTGATGACTAGTGGGGGACACATGGCAGGTCCCTGAAGCAGTTGGGTTGCCCTGGTGATTGACCTTGTAGTGTTGCACCTGTGTGTGTGGGGTCTTTCCAGTGATACCTTGGGACACAGATCTCGAGAGACAGGGAGTAGATCCCTAAGTATGAACGGCATGACTTTGTGAGCTTGGGGCCAGTGAGAACTTGGGGCACAGTGGGAGCTTTTCTAAGCAGGGTCCTTTAGGAAGTTAGTGCTTTGAGTCTATCCTGCAGATTTTTTTTTTTTTTTTTTTTTTTTTACTAAATCTGCATGTCAGTATCAAAAGTTTGCTCCATGTGCAAAGCCATGAATAGTCCAAAGAAATGGAGCCTTACTAGATGCGGAATGCTATAAAGGCCATGGTGGTGAGAGCAAGGCTTATGCAGGCAGAGGCTGGGGCTCATCTCAGGGTGATCAGCCAAGTCTGGGCATATGTGGATAACAGACTTCAGGTGTGGCTGAATCTAGAGGCTCCCATGACCCCACCACAAGCCCGAAATCCTACCTCACCGATCTCAGCTCTGCTTTCCTTTACTGCCCTTCTTCCCAGGTAGTCTCTGTGGTGCAGGTGACAGCTCACTGCTCCAGCAGAGGGGCGTGTACTATTGCCCTGGCACCAAAGGAGAGCCTCCGGCCTCCGAAGTTCCCGAAGCTGCTCGTGTCGGATTGTTTGTTGTATATGGCACAATCTCCTTTTTCTGGAGTCATCAACTCCAGCAGTGGAGCAAGCATTCTAGTAAGGCATCTGTTTCCATGACAGTATACAGTAGAGTCAATGTACAGCGGCTCTCGCACCCATCTGTCGGGGTCTCTTTGGCACATGAGGCTGGTTAAAAGAGATATAAGAGGCAGGGCACACTGCCTGGCACATAGAAAATACCGGGATGCTACAGAGCCAGGGTAGCAGCAGCCATCCTTCAGATGCAGCGATTGTTCGAGTCAAGACCATGAGCCATAATTCCTAAACCTTCTTGAGCACCAGTGCCAGACTTCCCCCAAGCTATGAGACAATCGAAGAGAAGTATGGGGTGACTGAGCTGGGGGAACCCCACAACTCAGCTGTGGCGAGAACCACTGTGATCAACATACCCAGAGAGGTCTCTGTGCCTGACCTTGTGGTCTGGTCCCTGTTCAACGCACTCTTATTGAGCCTCTGTTGCGTGAGTTTTATTGCCTGGGCCTACTCTGTGAAGTCCAGGGACAGGAAGATGGTGGGTGATGTGGTTGGAGCCCTGATTTGGCAGCCTCCACCACCAAATGCCTGAATATCAGCTCCCTGGTCTTCAGCATCCTGGTCACTCTCTGCATCATTATTGTCTCCACCACCTCTGTGGCAGTCTCTCAGGCCTTTTCCCAAAGAATGCCACATTCTGATTCTAGTCCTGCCCTGTGCTCTGCAGCCCACAGCTGCTCGCCCCGTGACCCTTCCTTTCCTTTACCCTACGCAAACGCAAATGTTACCTTCACGCATCTGTCCACAGTGGATTCAATAAAGTGCACATCATGAAAAAAAAAAGAAGAAAGAAAAAAGAAAGTTAAAAAAAAAGATACCGGAAATGCAGAAAGATTGCCATCTGATTAAAGATCCCAGTGTACCCAATGGCAATAGATGGAGTCCCTATTTCATGAAATCAGACTGACCTGTCTGTGGCCTTGCCAGGTCTACATCCCAGGCCTCAGCTCAGACACTGCCGAGGCCTGTGGAACACACCCAGGCATGGCTGTGGCTAAAGCAGTGTCCCTATCATTTGCTCCTTCATTCACTCAGCAGCTTTGTTCTCTGTTGAGCATCTGCTGTGTGCCACGCGCTGAGTGTCACAGCCAGCAGAACCCTGATGACGTAAGAGTAGAATGGGGAGCAAATGTATTGCAGAAGAAAGCACACGAGAACTCCCTCATGAGGATGTAGAGAATATAGAAGGTACAGGAGGTCTGGGAGGAAGACTGCTGGTGGTAGCCTCTTGGAAGGGACTTGAGCATATCACCCGTGATCATGGCAGGGTTTTTAGTCCGGCATTCCATGACCCGGACCCTTGAACAGCTGAACTGTGTGCCATTTCCCACAAAGAAGGAGGGATACTAGGTAGGAGCGGTTCTTGGTGAAAGCCCAGGATTGGCTGGGGGTCAAGTGGGCATGCCCCTGTACCCAGTGACCTCTGATTTAGACTGGACAGTCCCAGGCCTTCCACAAGCTCAGACACCTTTCTGAACCTTTCTGTCCTTCCTACTCAGATAGTTCTGTATAAAGCCTACCTGGTCACCACCCATTAATCCAACAATCTGCAGTCTCTAGGCCTGTGGCTGTGCCTCCCTGGTTCCAGGTACTCCTTTTCCTGTTCCCTGGTTGTCCCCTTGTCTCCCTGACTCTTTCTGAACACAGGTTTGGTGGTTCTAGACTCCTCCTAGTCTATCCATCTGCCTTAGGTTCTAGAGTTAGAAACTGAAACTACAAGATGGCTAGTTAAATTTTAATTGAACACAAACCTCTGTTTGTTCAGAGTAAGTACAGCAGCCTTCTCTGTCCACAGCTGTGGCATCCTCAGATAAAAGCAATCAGGAATCAAGAATGAGTTTTTTGTTTTAAAAATGGGATGGGTACAGAGAAGCCCTGTCTCGGAAAACAAACAAAAAGGAGTGTGGGGGGGAATGGGTAGAAAGTTGACTCAGTGGTTGAGTATTTGTTCTTCTGTAGGACCCCATGTTCTGTTCCCAACACCCACATGGCAGCTCCTAACTCTCTGTAACTCCAGTTCCAGGGAATCTGGTGCCCTCTTCTGGCCCTAGGCAGGCACATGCTTACAGACATACATGTAGGCAGAAGCATTCATATACATAAAACTTAAAATTTTAAAGTGGAAAAAAATGCGTCTGTAAAGAACATGTTTGGCTCTTCCTTGTAATTCCTGGGCAAGGCAATAACAACTGTCTCCACTGTGCTGGGGATCATAAGCAATCCAGAAATGCTTTACTGTGATAAGGTAACACGTGTAGATTATAGCAAATACTGCACTGTTTGATATTGACCTGGAACTTCTGTGTTTTAGTATTCATGGGGACTCTGGGATTTTTTCATGACCCACAAGAATCCCTTGTTGCCCTAGCCATTTCCATGTATGGCCACCACTTCTTGGAAACTGCTAATCTGTTCTCCATCACTGTCATTTGTCACTTACAGAATGTAGTAAAGTGATGTTGCCCGTGAGTCTTAATTATCTTTGGGAGACGTGCACGGGAATATGACTGTTGGGTCTGTACACCTGACGTTTTAGGAAACCGACATACTGTTTTCTGTTTCACCAGCGCAGGAAAGACTTCTCCATGTCCTTGCCAGAGTTTGCTGGGCTTGCTGTTTTTTGCTGTTTGTTTTGGCCAGTCTAATAGATACACAGTGATAGTTGAGGTGGTTTGAATTTGCGTTTTCCTAATGACTAGTGGTTTGAAATATCTTTCTTCATGAGTTTATTTTGCCACCAGTTTTCTTCTTTGTTGAAATACGTCTTCATATCTTTTGTCCTTTTGGTTTTTCAAAACAAAGTCTCGTTGTGCATCCCAGGCTGTCCTGGAACTCACTTTGTAGACCAGGCTTGCCTTGAACTCAGAGAGCTGCCTTCCTCTGTCTCCAGAGTCCTGGGGCTTAAAGTTGTGAGCCTCCACCACCTTTGCTGTCTTCCTTTTTTTTTTCTAATTGGATTATTAGTTTATGTTGTTGTTGTTGTTGAGTTTTAAGAGTTCTTTATATGTTCTAGATTGTAGTTGTTTGTCAATGTGTGGGTTTGCCAATGTTTTTCTTAGTCTGTAGTTTATCATTTCATCTTAACAGAATCTTTTATTTAGTAAAAGCTTTGAATTTTTAGGAATCTAGCTTATCAATTTTTCTTTTAAGGATTGTACCCTTGGAGCCAAATCTAAGATATTTTTCCTTCACCTCAGATCTCTAAGGGTTTTCTCTTTGTATTTTTTAAAAGTTTTGTGGGTTTATGTCATAGGTTCACTCTGAATTTTTATGTGTGTGTCGGAGATTGGACCAGGTCCTTGTGTTTGCTGATTAAGCACCCTACCACTGAGCTGTATACCCATCCCTTTGCATTCACTTTAATGAATGCTCCTGTATCGTTGGTTTGACAAGGGTACCATTCTTGCATTGAGTTGTTTTTGAACCATTATCATATATCAGTTTGGCTTAATTTGGGGGTGTTTTTCTGGGTTTTATTGATCAGTGTGTCTGTTCCTTTGTCAATGATACTCTCAATTACTGCCACTAATATTACAGACATATGGCATCATACGTGGCAATGATGGTTCTTTGAGCGCAATTTTGTATCCTTAGACTTTGCTCAATTAACATAGTTATCTGATTTTTATTTTATGTTTTAGAGTTTGTGGGTTTTTTCTTTAAATATAACTAGTCATGTTGTCTATTGGGGAATTTTATAGATCCTTATCTATATGTTTTTATTTTTTTTTCTTATATTATTTCTTTGGCTTGCACTTGCAAGATGGTATTGAGTAAGAGTGGTGGAATAGATACCCTTGTTTCCGGGAGAGCACAGTTCATTTTTATTTATTTTTTCTTTTTTTGGTTTTTCGAGACAGGGTTTCTCTGTGTAGCTTTAGAACCTGTCCTGGAACTCGCTCTGTAGACCAGACTGACTTCGAACTCACAGAGATCCACCTGCTTCTGCCTCCCAAGTGCTGGGATTAAAGTCATGCACCACCACTGCCCAGCTAAATCATGAATAATTTAGCTTCTTTGCTAGTATAGGACTATTCAAATCAGGCCATAGTATGTGAGTTTTAGTAGTTTATTTTTCAAGAAGTTGGTTTGTTTCATCTAATTCTTAAATTTTCTGTATTGGCATTGTTCCTTTATCCTTCCGATGTCCATAAAGATAGCCCTACATTCATGCCTGATGCTGGTAATTTGTAAGCCTGTCCCCCTCCCCCACCCCCCTTTATTTCTCAGTCTTGTTAGAGGTTTGTCAATTTTATTGATCTTTTCAAAGAACCAACTGTTTGTTAATTAATTTTCAATTTTGTGTTTTCTGTTGCCTGATTTCTGATCTCATCGGTGTTATTCCCTCTCTTCGGCTTGCTTAAGGCTTTACTGTTTTTCTAGGTTTTAGAATGGATGTTTGTTGATCTGGGACTTTTTATCTTTTTTGAGCTCTTGCTATCATCTTGGCATTGATTCTGCCATGCTTCTCAGATTCCTAACATGCTGTAGTTTTATTTTAATTAGTTTATCTATTTTTTTTGTGTGTGTGTGTGTTATGCATTTGTGGTTTATTTACACACCTGTGTGTATGCATGCAGAGGGCAGAGGTAGGTTTCTGGTGTCCTGTCTTGTCACTCCCTACCTTATTCTTTTGAGAGACACAGTCCCTCGTTGAAACTGGAGCTAGGCTAGTGGCCAGCAAGCCATGGCGGTCTTACTGCCTCCAACCCCCGTAACATTGGGAATACAGGCACTCATGACCACACCTGACTTTTAAGTGTGAGCACCAGTGATTTGAACTCAGGTCCTCATGCTCGCATGGTAAGCACTCTTACCCACCCAGCTGTCTCTTAAACACTAATTAGATACAATTTAAAAATTGCCTTAAATGTCCTCTTTAGTTCATGATTATATGGAAGTACATTATTCAGTATACAAGTGTTTGGAGTTTATCTTTGCACTGTTAATCTCTAGTTATATTCTATCATGATTGGAAAAAATCACTGTGTATGACTCCCTCTCTCCCTCTCTCCCTCCCTTCCTGTCTCCCTCTCTCCCTCTCTCCTTTCTTGCTTGCTTGCTTATGTAGCCCAGGTTTGCTTTGAACTCTTAATCCTTCAGAGGTCAATGTCAGGTATCTTCCATTGCTTTCCACTTTAGTTTTTTGAGTTAGTGTCTCTCACTGAGCTTATAGATTCAGCCAGGCCATATTACCAGCACCAAGCCCCAGAAATCTGAAGCCAGGGCCCTGTGCTTGGATGATAGTCTCTTTACAACTGAATTATCTCCCTAACTCCTGCATGCTTTTAAGAATGGTTACTGTAGGTATTAAATTATATGCATAGCATTTTCAGATACAGTTTGTGTCGTTTTACCAGTTTAGCTGAAATGCAGAAAACACTACCTTTCCTGTTTATTCTTATCACCTTAGTTATTTATTCTCTGTATTTCTGGAATTACTGTCAGTGTTAATGTAACTTCTTGTTTTGTGTCCAGTCTCATTTAGAAGAGAAAAGTCACATATGCTCCATGCTGTCTCCCCAGCATCCCTCCCTTGTTAACCGCCCATCTTTGGTCATTTCCTTTCTGCCTAGAGAACTTCATTCAATCATTCAGAGGACATCTGCCTCTGATGACACATTTTCTTAGGTTCCTCTGTCTGGGGCTGTCTCGATTCTGCTTTCGCTATCGAAGGAGACTCTTACTGAATGGAGGTTCTAGGTTGACAGTTCCTTTGCTTCCAATATTTGGGCAATGTGCCACTTCCTCCTCACCTCCATTGTTGCTAGTGAGACGTCTGCTGTCCTCTGAGCTGTTGTGTAGCTGTCCTGGGCAAGGCACACTTTTTCCCTAGCTAGATGGGTCTCGGTGTGGATTTCTTTGGGTTATTCTTTAGTGATGCACAAATGCTCTTGAGGTTTGAGTGTGCAATGTCCTGCTCAGTCTGATGTGTGTGACCACTTGGTCCCCAGTTGGTGGTGCTGTTTTACTCAGAACCTTGCTGGAGGAATGGGTTGCTGGGAGATGGGCCTTAAGGGTCCTAACCCAGCCCATGTTCCAGACTCTGTACTTATGGCTACCATCTCATTTTCTGCTGCCATGAACTCCACCCTGCTTCTCACCACAGTGGCTCACAACCTCAAAGTCCATCCCTCCTCCCCTGAGGTGCCTCTGTCTTTCTGGAACTTGGATCACACGACACAGATTTTATAGTTGCAGTAATCGCTGCTATATTCATTACTCGGTGCTGTTTGTTTAGACTGGGTCATTCTTTTGGCAGCCATTCCACCCTCTGTTTCATAGATTCTCTTCTCTGACTCCTACTGTTAAGTTCTCTCGTTGACTTTTAATAGATTTCACTTTGTTTTTATTTTAAGCTTTCTAGTCAGTACTTCTTGTTATTTGCATTTTGTGTGTGCAAAATATAGTGTGCACGTGTGTACGTGTGTGTGTGTGTGTTCACACGTGTGAAGGCCAGAGGTTGAGGTCAGATGTCTTCTGCCACTCTCCACTGTATTTTTCGAGATAGGGCCTTCCAGTGAGACCGGGACTCATTGATAGTTAGGCTGACTGGCCGGCAGGCTCCAGAAATTCTCCTGTCCCCTACTCCCATATCCAGCAATGGGGTTATAGACATTTGTCACTGCACCTGCCTTTTTATGTCAGGAACCCAGAGTCAGGTCCTTATGCTGCAAGCCCTTTAGCCACTGAGCCGGACCCAGCCCTGCTTCATTCCTCTTTGGCTCTATGCCTGTGATGAGACTTCCTGTTTTAAGGGTGCTCACAAAATATTTCTCCCTTCCCTTTCCTCCCTCCAAACCCTCCCATATACCACCCCTTTCTCTTTTTCAAGTCCATTAACTGGTGTTACATGCATACATGTATACATATATATTCCTAAATATATAACCTACTTAGTCTATATAATCTTACTCATAAGTGAAAGACCCTCTTTCAATAAGCACGTTTTCAAAGCTAACCATTTGGTACTTTTATAGTGGATGCTTTAAATTCTTGATCAGCTAGTTCTACCATGGCTATCATTTCAATGAAAGTATGTACTGATTATGTTTTTCATCCAATTTGAGATCTTCCTGACTTGTTTTATTTTTTTTTGGTTGCTGTTGTTTTTTGTGGTGTTGGGTGGCAAATATAAGGGCTGGTGCATGCTGAGCTCGTGATGCTCTGGTGCATGGCTTTTGATTGAAATCTTATGTTTTGGATTATCTGCTGAAACCCTGGCTCTTATTTAGACCTTATGTCTCACCGGAGTTTTTCTGTTGCACTGGAGGGAAGGAGAGGTCCGGGTACTATCTTTTGTTCATTTATTTTGAGACAAGGTTTCTCTATGTAACCCTGGCTGTTCTAGAACTTACTTTGTAGACCAAGTTGGCCTCATACTCAGAGATCCACCTGATTCTGCCTCTTGAGTGCTGGGATTAAAGGTGTGCAACGCCACTGCTTAGCCGCAGGTACCATCTTATAGCCGGGCACAGTGGTAGCGTTAACAGTCTCCCAGCTAAGCCTCAACCGCTGTCTTGTAGTGGTGATAAAGCTCCTTCATCCTGCTTCCGGTGTCTTTAGGAGAGTGGGTGGCAGTCCCTGGCTATGCTGGTTGCTTTCAGTAGGAGGAGCATCTTGGCTTCCTCCTGACCTCACTGTAACAAGCGAGATGTAGAGCGTATTGATGCCTCATTAAACATTGCCAACAGAAGCCCCTATATGTATATGTACATATATGTATATATTACAAAAAGTTTTAAAAACTTAGTGTACGTTTCTGAGTTCCCAGTCTCTCCAGCTCTAAGCCTGAGGTATGCAAGGCAAAAAGGAAGCTCAGGATCCTTGCCTTGTATCCTTATTTGGGTTCCAATGTCCAGTGGCCTCTGGTGGTCTCTCTTGTTTTCCTAATACAGTATCTAATTCTTAGCCCAAAGGTGTTCTGTCCATGGAAGGATCTAGAAGCTAAGCAGGCTGTCCGGAGTGTCAGCAGTGTCTCAGAAACATTGATTCCACAGCTACTCCTGGGCTAGTCTGAGTCAAAGGACTCATGGAGAAGAGTGGCACTAAGACACAGGCAGGAGGGCTGGAGAGGTGGCTCAGCGGTTAAGAGCATTGCCTGCTCTTCCAAAGGTCCTGAGTTCAATTCCCAGCAACCACATGGTGGCTCACAACCATCTGTAATGAGGTCTGGTGCCCTCTTCTGGCCTGCAGGCATACACACAGACAGAATATTGTATACATAATAAATAAATAAGTATTTTTAAAAAAAAAAAAAAAAGACACAGGCAGGATAGCTTCCAGTCCCTGCCTCTCCTTCGTCCTCCACAGAGGTGGAGAAAGGTCTGCTGTGCAGACCCCTGGCCACCACTGCTGTAAACCAGGCTCAGCAGTGCCCAGCATGAAGTGGGGGGTAGAGACCTTGCCTGTGCTCCCCATGCAGTCTTTCTCTTTCTCCCACCAACTGTCCTTCACAATCTGGTGTTATCCTGGGAGCTGAGGTGTACAGCTGCCGGGCTGAACCAGATGCAAGGCAAATTCAGGCTGTTTGGGGGCTGGGCCTCAGGATCACTGAAGTAGGCGCTAGAGGGTGACGAGAGCTCTCTAGGCCCTGGAGCTGAGGGCTGCAAGATGCTGTGGGACTTGGAAAGGGCAATACTAGAATTTCATGGGCTCCTTGGTTGTCTTGTCCCTTCACAGGGGGACAGCTCTTGCACGAGCACTGTCTGCTCAGCTGAGCATCCTCAGCCTCCTCTCATTCCCAGGATATCATCCGAGGAACCTGCAGTTCCAGACAGCACTTGGGTAGGTACTGGAGTCAGGACACTTCGGAGACTGCTAGGCAAATGAGCAGGCGACAGATTGTTTTTCGAAGCATCAAATGCACACTGTCAACATGAACATATTTCTGGACTTAACAGTTGAATGTGCGAATTAATTAAAGACCTGTTCCGAAGCAGTCTTGTTTGTACTTTCTCTGGGCTGAAACAACCCTGTTCTCGGCCCATCTTTTCTAGGGAAAGGATTCTGCCTGCTGTGCTTTTGAAGTTTTGGGAATGGATAGAAATGCAAGAGACGGGCACAAAGTAGCTTCCAGGTCAAGACTGGGTTCTCATATGTTAGTTAGCACACACAGTAACAAACATCCATAGCTTTAGTGACCCAAAGTGAAGGGTCTTTACTGATAATTAAAGGATATGGAAGTTGAGGTTCTCTGTCCAATCAGCCTGATTTGTCTTCTTACATGTCTGAAATTATGGCTTGATCACTCTACACAGGCTGAAGGGAGCAGAGAGGGACCCTTCACAGTATAGCACCCATAAAACCCCTTGAGTGAGGGCTGTCTTCTAATAAGGAGTACTTTGAAGGATAAACACTCTCGGCGGTTGCCTGTGTAGAAGGCTTTGCCTATCTTAGCATGAGCCTTTAATACCTGTTTAGCCAAGAAAGGGAGGGTAATGTGGTAGGGCAGATCATTTGGGGCGATGTCTTTGCCCTTGCCTCTCCTTCAGAGGTAGACCCCTCCTTCTCTTGGTTGTTAGCAGCTTCCCTTCCCATGGGACCCCCACTGAATGATCACTGCTTAGGGTCAGTCAGATGGCCTTTGGGTGGCTTGTGCCATCTCTGCCTGGAGACTTGGGAAACCTGTTTCTGGGACAGCAAGACATTGCTCAACCAAAGCAGACAGGTAGCTAGGATATCTCTTGGTTTTCTTATGTCCCAGGGCCCTGTGGGCACACGTGCCAGGCAGTCATACAGGGCCAGTGTTTGATCTGGGACTTCGGTTACAGTACTTTAAACACTGTTGTCTTCCCGGACTCCGAGTTCCCTCCTGAACCCCAGCCTGCAGGCCATCCCTTGATACTTGAGCCCTCAGCCCTCAGGCCCACGTTGCTAAAGAGTGAACCCTTACAGGAATGAACTTGGTGTTGCTCTTCTCCTGACGCCAGAGGACACGACTCTTCTGGAGCACGGTCGCTCTGGCTGAATTCATTGTGGCAGCGATGGGGGCTGTGCACACGACTGACGTACCGCCTTCCACACCATTCACGGCCATCAACTTCCTTGAGCACCCTGTACTGGGGGTGGTGCTCTCATGGAGGCTGAAATCCCTCTTGGATCAATCTTCTCCTGCTTTTTGCATCAGGCAATTTGGGGAGGTGTCATCAGAACAACTGCCCGCTTTTCGCCATCTGGCGGCTACTGTGGCGGCTACTATGAAGACGCCTGTCAGTCAACCCTAGGTTGAGTGTCTGCCACCTGTCGGCTGTCGCCTTGGCCTTGAGAATGTGTTTATTTAACATGGAAATGGACTAGATGCTGAGGGGTAAGTAAGCAGAAGTGGTCCTTGTTCACCTCACATCTTTCCAGGGCTAAGGCAGGTTGATAGGCCTCACTTGGTGGAAAGTACCATTTCGTTTTCCTCATGGATGGTCGAGGGTGTCCCCTCTCTATTTAAGAGTGACTCCAGGCAAGGGAAGTTTGGCTCTGTCTCCAGGAAGAGAGCTGGGTGTTCTCTGTGTTAGGAACAGTGTTTGCATGGGCTCTGTACTCCGCCAAAGCCAAGGAAGTGAGAGGGAAGAACACCTGCCCAGGGTCACACAGCTGACCAAATGCAGACCACCCCTGACACCGCCAAGTTCTGTCTCCTCTTCTCTTCAGGAACTACCTCTTGAGTGGCCAACTTCACATTTGTGATCTCACTCATTCATTCAGCGAAGGACTAAAATCGTCCTCGTGAGTGATGCTTTCCAGAGGAGGACCCTAGGAGTCTGTGCAATCACCAAGTACCCATGCCCTACCTCCAGGATTTGTGTCATAGGGAGGTTTGGAGGATTCTGGGCCATACCACACCTGCTGTTGCTGGCTGAGGGCTCACTGGGAACCTTGGAGCAGTTGAGAGACTCCAGAAATGAGGCCAGCAGGTGCGTCTGAAATCACAGCTGTGCTTCATGCCGGTGCCCGTGGGCCGCTGGATGAGAGGTGTCCCCGGAGAGTGGAGAGGTGTGGTTGGGGAGCTCTGCTCTACAATGAGCGTTCTGTAGATTCCATGGTTAAGGTCGGGAAAGTCTGCCCTGGACCCCGTGGCTCTGTCCTTCCTGCCATTAAGAGGCCCGGAATACATGTGTGCCAGCCTATCCTGGTGGGTGGTCTGCAGAAGCCTTCAGCCTTTGAGACCCCAGGCTCCTGTGCCTGGATTGAACTCTTTTCCAACTGGCCCAGCAGATTGATGGGGAGCCAATGGGTTTTAGTGTTCTTCAAGATCCGAGCGGAAGGTAAGTGGAGTGGGGAGTGCACAGAAGCCTAGGGTCCCGCCTGACTGTGTGTATTGTTCTCTGACCCACTTTTGGTTGTTTTCCCATTACCAAAACCTGGGTGCAGCTCCTCTTCTTCCTCTCAGCTGGCATTGTTCCCACCTAAAGCTTCCCCTGCATTGATGGGCATGCTGAAGAGGGTTAGGCAACTCTGCATTTGTCTGTCCCTAGCCCTGCCTCTGCGCCCACCAGCCATAAAGCGCAGCTTGCAGGGTGAGGATGGAGGCTGAGTACCTTGTGACATTCTCGTGTAAACAGTTAAGGGATGAATCCTCTTAAGGTCATGCACTGGCGTGGCCCGAGCATCCTCAAGCATGGAGTGACGTGGGGCCCTGGAATAGCTTAAGATGATGGCGTTTTAAACCATGCACAAGAACCTTCTGGACTTTGTATCTAGCTTCCTGGAGAAATGTGTCACCTGTGTGGCATGTCCACGGGCTGGTGTTATATTGAGGCACAATAGTTTAAACAGTAGGTCTCCCCAATACTTGTGTGCAGGCTGAGAACGGTTTTCATCTTGGTTTTTTTAGGCAGTCCTGATAATCGCAGTTGTCTAGATCTTAGGGATAGAATCGCCCTTTGGCCGTGGCCTGGGACCCTGCCTTTCATGACTGTGGATTTTTTCCTCCTTTTGGTACTTTAGTGCCCGGGCACCGTGCTGGAGCTGCTGGAGAGACTTCTCTCTGCGGTGCCGTTTGCCTGCCAGCGGCTCTGCTGTTAACCTTTGGGGTTTGCTCACAAAATAGAAACTCTTTGTAGGTCAGTTTGTCAGTAATTTTGGCAGCTGTGGGGCCACCAAGGGAATGAGGCTTGGTTCCCACTCGTCAATCACGTTCGGTTTGGAGACTTTTGCAGAACCCTTCCCCAGGAGGCCCGCTCACCCCTTCCGGAAATGAGAGCCACTTTTCTCTGACCTGGTTTTGAATCAAGCAAGGAGTGATTCCCGGATGCTGGAGATGCACAGCCCATGAGAAGGAATTTGGTCCACACCAGGCCTGTAGACTGCACTCGTGCAGCTCCAGTCTTCAGACTGGGCCATGCTCCTGCCAAGCGGGTGCCCACTGGGGAGGGTTGAATGCCCCTGTTTTCATGGGACCACTGACTCCACCTGAACCTCCCTATGCAGGCCATGGTAAGCAGAACTGCCTCCTGATTGCCCCAGCATTGGACAGTGGGCAGCCCTATGACCTCTGCCCCACATTAGCTGGCTCCTGGGGTTCGGGAGCATATGAGGTGGCCTCGTGGACTTGCCTGATGCTAGGGCCTGTGGTAGGACTGAGAGCTGGCGGTTGGGCTTGTGAAGCTGGGAGAGATGGGCTGTCAGAAGGGCCGACACTCAGGCAGTTCAGAAGGAGGTGTCTTAGAGTGGTCAGGGAGGACTTCCGGGCAGAGGCATCAGTGAAGTGGACTCTGGTCTCTTTGGTCATTTTGGAGCCTGAACAGAGTGAGGCTGAGAATGGAGTGTCTCTGGTCCAAGACGGAAAGTTGTCACTCCTGAGTGTGGAATATCATTAGAAACTGAGTCTTGGTTGGTGCTGGAGAGGTGGCTCGGCAGCTAAGAGTATTGATGGGTGTTCCAGAGGATCTAGGGTATAGTTCTCAGAACAATCAGGTGGCTCACAACTGTCTATAACTTCAGTCCCAGGGGATCTGATGCCCTCTTCTGGACTCCTCAGGCACCAGACGTAACATACATCCAGATAAAACACTAATACATGTTAAATAGACAAATAAATAGATCAAGATTGGTAAATAGATGAATAGATAAATATAATTTAAACCTGAGTGTAGTGCACGCCTTTAATCCCAGCCCTGGGGAGGCAGAGGTAGCCGGATCTCTGAGTTTGAGGCCAACCTGGTCTACAAAGCAAGTTTCAGGACAACAGAACAGTTACACAGAAAAAACCTGTCTCGAAAAACAAAAGAAGAAAAAGAAAGGAAATCCAGTTCTGATAAAAACAATAATTGAATAAAGGTGTGTGTGAAATCTGAGTTGATTTGAACTTGGAAGTGGACCTGACTCCACAGCAAGGCTGAGGTGTAGAGCAGGGATGGGTCACCCATAGAGAAGAGTGGGTGCCAGGCAGGGGAGGGGGAGGAGGGCCAGCGCCTGTGGGCCCTGAGGAGTCTGTGTTTATGCCCAAGGTTACCTTTCTGTTCCCTCCCCCAGGAGGGTGGGCTGAGGCTGCTCTCCAGATGCCCCTGGGATTCTAGTGTGACTTCTTGATCCTAAGGCTGAAGGTGACTTCTGTCAGCAGGTCTCTGGGGTAAACCTGGAGCTTTCCCAACCCCCTCATACATATCCTGTACTGGCTTGTGGAACCTATGCGCACTGCCCCTTTCCAGAGAGTGCTTCCCCTATGATCGCGGTGCTGCTCATTCCCGTGAACCTTGTGACTGTGAGCAACGCCCCCCCCCCCCCGGACCCAGAGTTCAAGTCCTAACCTGCAGAGATCAGGTATTGTACAGTGGTCATTGTGATCTGTCCTTTGAATTTTAGCAGGACAAGTGCCATGGTAATATTAGCCGCAGATAGCACCCGTGTGTCAGGTGCTGAGCTCTGGATCCTCACCCACACCCCCCCATTTTGTTCCTAGGAAATATGGAGGTAAAGGGACCTGCTGGAGGCCGTACAGCCAGCAGGTGTCAGTACTAGGCTGGAGCCCAGATACTGTGGTCATCTATGGCCTTGACTGCCATGCCACGTTGTTTTGTGAATCCTGGAGCCTCCTGGCCTGGGGAATTCTGATTTGGACTGGCAGTGGGTCCCTGGATCACCATTTTTGGTGTGTTGCATGGATGCCTGAGGAATCCCAGACGTGGATTCTGCTCCAGGCCGTAGTTCCCCCACCGTGGACCTCTTTGGCGTGGGCTGCTGTTCCCCCCCCTTTTCTCCTTTTGCCCCATCTTTACAGCACTGCATTAGAGAAATCTGAAGATGATGTGTCTGCCCAAGAACTCCTCACAAGGCAGCTGAGTATTAGGAAAATTCGTGAAATGAAGCTCGGAGACCGCCAGCCAGCCGGGGCCCCTTCTGAGCAATGATGATTTATCTGCACAATGTGGCGGTCATTAGTGTCACTGGTGTTGCAAGTGTGCACAGCCCGGGCCTAGCCGGGAGCCTCTGGGGCCATTACCAGCTAATGGCTCAGTGTAGGCAGAGGAGGCCTGCGGTCAGTCTCGCTGCAGGCGGGTAATAAACGTCACCGGCTACCTCCTTGCTCCCTGCAAGAGGGGGGCCAGCTCACGGCACCCCACTGGGCCCTGTCTCCACAGTTAGAGGGTCTCTCTTGGCACTTATTGGAACATAGAGGCCAAAAAGTTACTTGTAATTTTTCTTTCTGGTTTAGAGAGGTTCCTAGATTCTTGGTTTTGCTGACTTAGCTTTTGGGGTATCTTGTAGGGCTGTGTGGACTCGTTCTTTCTGGTGAGGTGCCTGCCCCACATTGGGGTCATTGTTACCTCTGTACTCTGGAAGGTCTTCCTTTAAGTAGAGGCCAAGGCTGATGCAGTAAGAGTACCCAGGTGTATCCACATCACCAGATCATACACCTAGCACCAAACCGCTCTCCTTTCCGCCCCCAACCAGGGCAGCTGCCGTTCTGAGTCTTCCACTGTGACTGCCTGTTCCAGGATATCTGCTTGAACTCACGGGGTACTGACTCTGGGTCTGATCTCCTTAGGTCAACATTCATTCATGGTATCCATCCAGGGAACTGGAATGAAGCTGGTGCTTCCTCTCTTTTTATTGTTGTGCGTTCCGGTGTTCTGTATTAGTGTGTTCAAAGTGGCCTTTCACTGGTTTTGGTTTAGGTTGTTCCTATTTGGGTCTGTTACGAATTATACTATAAAGGCCACCTTGGTTCCATGTTGTCTGGTTGTCGAAGCCCTGTGCTGGGAAGAGCCTTCCCACTGGGTTCTGTCACCCGTTTGCTGAGTGGCCTTATGCAGGTTGATTGGACTTTCGGAGCCTCTGTTTATAAAGCTGTAAAATCGGATTAAAGTATGGATGCTTGGCTTTCCAGGGTGCTCTGGACTCCCCTGAACATGAACTTCTGTGGATGGAGTAGGGAAGGAGGGGTCGACCTATATGAAGGGCAGGGAGGGGAGAAGTCTTTCTGGAGAAGTCACCAAGGGTTTTGGAGTCTTTTGGTTGAAGAATGGGCAAGATTAGAGGCCAGGGATGGCCCCTTTGCTTTGTAGCACTTCTTACAACTGAAGACTTGCAGATCTGAGAATTCCCGGGAGACACCAAGCACACAGCTTGCTCAGCTTCTACAGCTCACCCGTGTGTCCTACACAGCAGGCTCCCCAAAAGGATGCAGGGCGAGAATCACGTGGTTAATTTGAAACTTCCTGTCCTCCACATTAAGAGCAAAGTAAGAGGGAACGGGAAAAATAAAAGAATATATTTTTTTTATTTTATTCAGCACACATAAATACTCTAGTTGCTCCAGAAAATCAACCTAATGAGACTTTTAATTTTTGTATCCTATTAAACTTTCAAGTGGAGATGTGTTTGGTGCACCTGCACACCTTGGTACAGACCAGCTCAGTTTCAAGTGGCCTCAAGTGTGCAGAAGATGCAGGGTGAGGTGTGTTTAGAAGACTGGGCTGACATGGAGGATGGGTGGAGGGTGGTAGCACTCCCCAGGGGACAGTGGCATTGTTCTCTCTGGAGCTTGAACACTTCAATCTTAGCATCCCCTGACCACATCCCCTGGCCACTTGCTTATGCTCCCATGGCTGCACAAGAGGTGATCCTCAGCCCAGATACAACTCTCTGGCAGGCAGGTGAAGCTTAGAACAAGGGGTGCACATGGCCCAAACTGGCCGCTGTTCTGGCTTCTGTCCCGTGGGCACATCAGGTGGGACAGAGCTTTCTGGCATGTGGCCCAATCGTACTATACCCTTGTTTGCCAGTCCCAGGAGGAGGGGTGGGGAAGCATACAGCCTGTGCCTGCTGTGCCCCCTGCCATCACCCGAGGCTGCCTTCCCTGGCGAACGCTGCGAAAGCGATTCTCCCGCTCCCCCTGCAGTCACAGGGAGATAAAAGCCACGGCAGTGGGGATGGTAAAGGGGGAGCCAAATTATATTTATAATATTAAAGTGAGTGCATTTGTGGCTTGCTGTTCTCCAGGGCCTTTCATAAGTAGAAAAACACAAATTAGCATTTTCCATTTCCATA
Organism: Chionomys nivalis; assembly: GCF_950005125.1. Lineage (NCBI taxonomy): Eukaryota > Metazoa > Chordata > Mammalia > Rodentia > Cricetidae > Chionomys > Chionomys nivalis. The sequence continues at coordinate 38,198,787 of NC_080106.1, forward strand.
TATTGACTAGAAAAATCGCCTGCTCTCAATTAAGACCTATAGCTTTTGGGATGTATGCAACAATTTTATAAAATATTTACAGGGACATTTGCATTTTACATGGTGTTACAGTTTTTCTTGTGTTTAGGAGGAAGGGCTGAGGCCTTGGAAAGGAAATCCATTCTGTGTTATGGACAGAGAAAGAGGCTGTATTTTTCTGCCTTTTCTGCCCTGGCGGTCCGGGCTTGACGTCGTCTGGTGCTCACCTAGAGCCGACCCACCCGTGAGTGTTTGTTAGCCCCTTTCCAGAGCCCGAGCTCTGCTGAGAGATCTATTACTTTCCCTTTAAAACTTGCCAGAATGGAGCTGTTTGTGGCTTTGTGCGAGATGGAGAAGGAGAACGCTGTTTTTTCTGAATGTAAAAGCATGCCGTAAAGAACATAGCTCTTTCCTGGATAATTTGCAGTTGTATATTTTATGTTAATTTCACCGAAAATACTGCACCCCTGCCAGGTTTAGTAGCGGCTCACTGTGGTATGAATAATTTCTAGCGAATCATTTTTTTTTCTTCATTTAAGATTTGGCACCTTTTTAAGATTTTAATAATAGCAACAAGGATGAAGATTTAGAACAAGTGAAACATTAGTGCCAAAGAAATTCACGTTGAGCGCTAATGTAAAATAGCAAGAATAATTACATGGAAAGCCGTTTCCACAGATGTTTTTCCTTGTAATGTAATAACTATTTACTAAACTGTTTATTTTAGGCCTTTGGTTTATAATAAAATATTTATACATTCTCCGCTGTAATAAAAAATATTGACAAAATACTATAGAGGTTTAAAAAGACAATTGATTTTTTTTTCTTCTTCTGGGAAGTGAGTGTGGTCTAAAAGTTTGGTGCAGTTTCATGGGAATCACTCAGGTTTGAGGAACTTCGTTCCCATTTTGTTTTGAGTTCATTCCCAAGGTTACAGGCTGAGCAGGGAGGACACGGGCTTTTGTTAGCTGTTGATGGGCATGGCGTGTCTGTAGTTGGCTACTTTATCTTTTCAGTTTATACCTGGGTGCCCTTCTGTCGGGAGCTGCATCATCAGAGCTTCATTTCCCCAAGTCAGGCCTGCTTCTGCCCTTCTGAGCGATGGCCTCAAGGAAGGGAGGCTTGAGAATTGTGTTCAAGCTTCATCAGGGGCTGGTCCAGGCCTCTGGAGTCCTGGGGCATTTCTGAAGAGTTGACCTCAGTGCTCAGCCTGACCCCAATGAAGCACATCTTGGACACTGTCCCATAGGCTCTGTCTCTTGCAGATCCCTTATTGGACAGGGAATTGCTAAGTAACTTTTTGAGTTTGTGCTTTGTGCAGTCGTTTTTCAGAAGGAAAAATAGCCCTGGTGGGCATAGGAGAAACCTGTTTTCTCCCCCCTGTCCAGGCTCTGCCCTCCAGCTATTAGCTGTTTCCTGGCAGGCTTACCTGCAGAGCAGTGAAGGAGACCAGAAGGTGTTTTGTTTTTGCGGGGGACTGGCGTGTGTGTGTGACGGGACCAAAACAAGAAAGCAATACTATCAGGGTTGGATTGGGCCAGCTGCCTTCAGAGAACTGCTGACCTAGGACCTGCTTTGTTCTGACCTCCCCGTTTCTTCCTCCTCGCCCTTCCCAGGCATCTGGACTGCTGATCCTCTGGGTTTGTTTCTGAGGAGCTGAAGTTGGTCTTTGAGTCCTGGGAAGGGCCGGGGCTTCTTGGCCTCCCAACAGCTGTTGTTGTTGAGAGGATATATACAGTTTATATGAAATCCGTGTCTCTCTACATTTGTTTGTTGGTAAGCTTGTGGGTGAATTCAGTGTTTGGGTATGTTTAGGTGCCTTTATGATTATGGGGTGGATGCACTTGGTTTTGGTTCTTCATTTTGTGTTTTTGAGAGTTTCTTTATGTTGTGTATTTGGATCTGTTTGTTGGTTTCTCTGTATATTTTGTGTATGTCTGTGACTGTATGTTGATGAATCTCCACCCCCCCCCGTGTGTGTGTGAGACAGAGAGAGAGAGAGAGAGAGAGAGAGAGAGAGAGAGAGAGAGAGAAGGAGGAGGAGGAGGAGGAGGAGGAGGAGGAGGAGGAGGAGGAGGAGGAACAGCTAGCCCCTTACTGGTATCGAGCTGGACTTCTCAGGCTAGAGGCTGCTGGTTGAGGGTCTATTTCTCTTTTCCAACAAACTTCTGATATAAAGAAAGGAAGAGGCAGGAAGGGACCGGGGGTGGGGGTGGGGCACAAAGGGTAATACAGAATGCTTTAATGAAGAAAGGCCATACTAAACCTGGAACTGAGACCCACCAGCACAGCCTATAGGAGCGAAACTTGCTCCTCTAGATTTTCTTTTCTTTTTTTTTTTTTTTAAAAAAAAGATTTATTTATTTATTATGCATACAACATTCTGCCTCGATGTATGTCTGCACGCCAAAGGAGGGCTCCAGATCCCAGTACAGATGGTTGTGAGCCACCATGTGGTTGCTGGGAATTGAACTCAGGACCTTTGGAAGAGCAGCCAGTGCTCTTAACCTCTGAGCCATCTCTCCAGCCCCCAGCTCCTCTAGATTTTCATCCATACCGAGGAGGGGCTCCCAAGAACTCACATTTTGGTGTGACCAATTGAGGACAACATCCCCTACTTCTTTGCTGGGGATGGGTTGCCTCTAGGGGCCCCTGAGGGATGTGCAAGAGCATCATCTCCCCGGTAGGGAGCATTGTTCCCAGAGCCTTCATCCACATCTTCCGTTTCCTCTCGGGTACTTTCCCTATGTGTTTGCCTAAGTAGTGTCTACTGGTTTCTGAAGGAAGTAGTTCTCCTCAGGCATAACACTGGTTTCTGGGACCTTGAGGGCCATTCCTCCAGCCCCCCTTCTCCTGCCCGTCTCCCCCTTCCCCCGCCCTGCCATCCACTCAGCATCTGGAAAAGTCCACCTCAGAGGCTTTAGAGCTTCTTGGTTGAGTTTGGGAACAGCCTGAGGGAGGTGCTCCAACTCCATGAGAAATCTCCACAGCTTTCCAGACTTCTGGAAGGACACCAGGAGGCAGGGGTGAGGTCTTCAGAGAACATCTGCCTGGACAGCCCTCTGAGAACAAGAGCTCTTATTCTGCTGGCCAGAATGAGTGTGGGGGGAGCCAAATTTCTGGGGGTGTCATTCACCACCAGGGGTCTCCCCTTCTCATTCTTCTACACAGGCGCCTAGCAATCCATGCTGTCCAGGTACTGAAAGAATCTGCGGAGGGGGGTGGGGTGTGGCAGCCACACTTGATGTCTCCCTGGTCCCTTGCTCACTGCCTCCTTTCCCTCTTTCTGCACATTGGTGGAGCGTCCTGCCAGGAGCTGAAGCCATCCCAAGTGAGTCAGGTTAGGGTTAGGGCTAGGCTTTCCCAGGAGTCTGGGCTCTGGCAAGACAGCAGCTGCACACACTTGCACGGACTGGGTCTGCTTCCTACTGTTCTGCCTTTGTCCATCTGTGCCTTGGTGGCTCCCGCCCTCGGCCTGTGTGAGTCACAGCATACACATTACAGCTACCGGGTATCCGGGCTTATCCCTTGCATTTTACCCTGCTCACGGTGATGCTGGGAGATGCAGCTCACGCAGTTCACTCCCACAAGTGATTTCTGTGAACGATTCTGTCTGCGTTTTCCAGGGGGCGGGGACAGATCCAAACTGCATTTAGCGCTGTATTTGCCGAGCGGCTGGTGACAGCGTGATTATTATTAACTTTGCTAATTGCTATGTTCTTTATAACTAAAGGCAAATTGCTCCTCATTCTTTAAAGAAAGCTGTTTGTTTGCTTAAACTCAAGTAGTATGTCTTCCTCAGTGAGAGAAGATGCTGATGCACGGAAAGAAGGTCCAGAAATTCTCTTATTCTCATCTCCCAGGAAGCTGTTGTCAGCAATCTGGTGTTTGTCTTTCCAGACGCGGCGTCTCTGTGCGTGTGTAAACATACTTGAAACTAACTTTTTATCGGTGCTTGGTATGTATGCAGAAAGGCGCACATAGGGACGAGTAAGAAATCTAAAGGTGCCATTGATGCAGGAAAGCTTGGCTTCGGTAAGCATGTGACCCGCTGAAGTCCCAACCCAAACCAGGAAGTGCCACCATTCTGCAATGACCCGCAAACTTCCCTGCCCATCCTGACTTCAGGAACAGAGGCGGCCCGGGCCATGCCTGGTTTGTGTCTCTGCGATCTAGCTCTGTGTGCCCTGAGTGTGGTGTAAGCAGAGCCGGTGCTGTTGTGTACTGTGTCCGCACACGGTGGACGCTGACCACTTTCTGGGTCAGCACACACCTCTCCTGCCATCATCTCAGACTACTTGGCACTCCATTGTGGGAAGTGACGCCTTTTATACTTCCAGTTGGAGCAGTTAGCGATTTCCTCTGACGAAGGACTCTGTGTGAGGTGTCCCAGGATGGGTGACTTTCTGCCTTTTTCTCCGGGGACAGAGTAGCCAGAACGGAGTGGGAGGGAGGAGGCCTCACAGGGCTGGCTAGAGACGCCTGGGCTGGAGTAAAGGATGCTGGCACGGCTTCAGTCTGCCAGCTGGACCTCATCAAGTGCGGGTGTTAATTACTGGGAGGCCCCTGGTTCTGTGAGCAGGCGGGGGACGCTGGGGCTAACTCGTGAAACAGGGTCACCTTGAAACAGACGCTTTCGGGGGAAGCAAATTGGAGGAGACTAAGGAGAGGCATAGGACTGGGGGCTGTTGTCCCAGCAGCCTTCCTGAAGTCACTGGGGCTCTGGAGCCTATGTCTGAGATGTTCATAGGGTCCTGCAAGGCCCTCATGAGGATGTATGTGTGCCTGCATTTCTGGTTGTAACTGGGGTTACAAGAATACCCAAATGGCATTTAACCCCTTTCCAGAAGTCCTTGGGGTCCCAGGAGTGCCTGCATATCTTGGAAATACAGACCGTATGAGTGGCAGTTCAGAAAGAGACCCTAGATGTGGACAGGCAACTGCCTGCTGGTACCATGTGGGTGTCCAGCTGGGCAGCAGCACAGTGCCCCCAGCCAAGTAAGCTCAGGATTGCTGGCATAGCAGAGCCAGGTTCTAGGAGAATTGGATGATTTTGTTTTCTCGGTAATTCTTCACCGGGGCTGCTGCTTGGATCTGCTGCAGAAAAATCAATGTGTTCCGAGTCCATAATTTCCCAGGTTGCCTTACTCCAAGTACTTTGTATGGGAAAGGTGACATCTCCAGTCATGTTTGCCCACACAGGTGTGTGCGCACGTGCGCGTGCATACCCGTGCATGTGTGCACACATGTGTGTTCACACACCCCATAGACCTTTTCCCCTTCCCCCATGACTCCGCCTCCTTGCACGGATTCATTGGAATTTCACAACCTTTGCATGCTTTTGTGAAAACACTCATTTGTGTTTGTGCCAGGCCGCTAATGGCGGACGCCAAGGTCTGTGAGCCTACCTCTGTTCAGCTCTCGTTATGGCGAGGAATGTGCCGTTAATAATGCATCTATGGAACTCAGCTGTGTGGGAGCCAAGTAATTATCCCACCGTAGCGTTCCCGGCTTCAGTGTCATCACAACTGGGGCTTCATTAAAAGTCCTAACAGAGACGGTGTTGTGTGCTGCGGCCTGTATATATATTTTTTCATTTAAATTATCAGCCTTGCTATGGCTCAGAGGTAATTTGACTTTTTGAAACCGCTGAGCCCCTGTGAATTCCCCTCCCCTTCTCCCTCTCGCTGCTTCACCAGCTGATCAGCCCCAGAAGAACAAAAGGTTTATCTGAAGCTATGAAGCATATATTCACCAGCTTCTGGCGTCTAGATAAAAAAAAATCAAAGTACTCCATTGAACATGTTAATACTGAGCAAAATGCACACAGCTAGACACTAAACCTTTACAGGGATTTGGGCATTTGAAAAGTGATACCCACATTAGGTCTTGAGCTGGGTTTCTTAGCCCTGAGTAGAGTGAGCAGCAGAAGCAGAAGAAATGACATCTATGAACTGATCTGAAGAACTGAGAATGGATGGCTTGAGACTGAGCCACCTTTTGTCCCGAGTCTTTGGTTGGAAGGGTCGTCGACATCGGCAGAGTTGCTGGCAACTGTGATCCTCCTTGGCTGTGGCCTTTGAGCCGCTGGAATTGGGAATTGGAAAGAAGGGGTCCCCTGACTTGGTTTTGTTCCTCTCGATGCTCTGAGGCCCCATTAGCCTTCAACAGAGAAGGGCTGGGGAATCTCAGAAAGAGGATCTAAGTCACTGGTCCTGGCAGCAGTGCCCTCTGGAAGTTCCTGGAAACGATGCTTCTCAGATCCTTAATGACTGAGGGAGAGCATCCCCCAGGGAAAATGGGCAGAAATGGTCCGGTCCTATGAGTAGATCCTTCACCGCAAGACAGCTGGTGGGTTCCTGTTTGGCGGTCTCTGCCACCTGTGGCATAGTGGTGGCATGGTGTCACTTTCTCTAGACTAGTCTGCCACAAACGCTTTCTCGGTTCTAGATCAAGGAAGATATTGAAAAAGTGTTGGATCTGTTTCTGTCCCTAGAAGCTGTCAGTCTCTTAGGCCAGAGGGAAAGCGTCTGGAACCAGGAGCAGTTCATAACTGAACTTGTGCTAGAGCATACGTTTTATCCCAGAAGACAACTGTGGAGGGATGGGAAGTGAGTAAAGGCCTCAGAATGCTGGGGCACAATTTGCACACCCTTAAGATCACCTTGGATGGCATATAAGCTAGTCGTGAGGCGGTACACACCCCCATGCAGGAGGGAGAAGATCTAGTTTGCACCGTTGTGGGGCCCCCGTGGGAGCTCTGTGCTCAGCGCAGATGTGTGGAGAGAGAACAGTGTTTACCCCACTGGACATTGGGTCCAAAAGCTCCTAATAATTGGCCCTTTCTTGGGTTTGTATGTCCTCTAGCAACTGGGCAGTCCTCTGCCACATGGAACATGTCCAGGGTCTCAGACCCTCTCCCATGAGCTTGGAATCTCTTTCCTCTCGTGCCTTCTAGTTTCTTCTGCCACCTTTATGCCTGTGTTATGCTGAGCGAGGAACCTCGGCCAAGGCAAATGCAGACTCTATCCCGAAGGACTCAGTCAGATGGCGGGGGCAGACATAGAAGTGTTCAGACGGTTTGAGCGGGTTGGGAAGGGGTAACTGTCCCCATCTCATAAGAGAGAAGATAGAGACGTGACATTAGGTGCAGGCAGTCCATGAGGTTTGAAAGGGGGTGGACATTCAAGCTGCCTGGCTACTTGGAGTTCACCAGAAGATTCTGAGAAAGACTTAAGCACATGTTAAAGGTGCTAAAGTGAACACAATGTTCTTTCAAGTTCTCCTTGCTAGAGGATTCCCGACTGGAAGCTGATGGATTTGGAGTTTTCCAGGCTACTAAACATTGAGCCTTGCTGGCCACTCCTGTCTGATCAGTGGCCTGCAGTTCAGATTGCCTTTTCTGTCCCCTGCACCAGCACGGCCTGCTGTCTACTGACAGTCCTACTGAGTGTGCCTGAGAACGCCTCTGCCTTCTTCCTTGCCTCAGTGCCAAGCTCCTTGCCTCAGCACGGTGGGTCAGTCTCTGATGATTGCTGGACTTCACTGTGCTCCGGTTCTGCTGAGTCCCAGATGCCTGGCACGCCTGCCAACTGTCAGAACAATATGCTTTTGTATCTGCTTCCGCTTGTCTAGAGCACAGGGGCTGGTTCCAGAGCAGGGTCTCCAACCCCAGGAGCGCGAGATGCTGGGGCTCGAAGAACATGCGGGAAGCTGAATATTGATTCTTGTTGTGTACACGTTGGGGCTTGGGTGGGAACCCCATCGTTTCTGAGTCTGGGTAATAGCTCTCTCCTCTTTTTCAAGGTGTGGGCTCAGGCTTATGGGAACCAGTTTGGAATCTGTTTGGCTGTGAAGTCCTTGCAAGGGCCACCGTACCCCCATCAAAACTGTTCTTGGTGACATTATACCCATCAGGAATGAGGTCACCCCAGCTCTAAAGCTAGAGCTGGGGATTCAGAAAACAAAGTGCGTTGGCATTGACCTCACCGCCTAGGCCTCCAGGCAGCATGAAAAATCCAAATCCGTGGGGCTCTTGGGGCTGGGACAACGATGTTGGATGGTCCCAGGCCTGGGTTCACCGTGGTTTCAGATCTGGAAAGAGAGGCGGGAGAAGTGTTTGAATATTGTGCCGTGAAGGGAACAGTCCTGCGGCGCGGCAGTTTTGATATTAGAGTAGACCTCCTAAGAGATCCCCTGGCTCCGAGCTGTGATCCACACGCCACATTTGCAGACAGCTGGTCGCCCAGCGTGGGCTGTGCCTGCCGCTCGGAGCTGGCACACTGGCGGGGACCAGGTAATGCTCTAATTTCCCTCGTGCAGATGCGGCCAGGAATATCTTAATTTATTGGTGTGCTGGCATGCAAGAGGGAATGCTGCCTGCGCAGCCTTGCATAACTATTAGCAAAAGATGGAACTGATCGGGGCTTGACTTCTCCTAAAGTGGGTTTGAAATAATCATCGCCTTTTGTTGTGTTTGGAAGGGCTTGAACAATTCTTAATTATTTAATTATAGATATGCAAGTAATACACTGGGAATGGCCCTGTCATTCCAGGGATACTGAGCAGAGGAAAATGTTTAGTTACCGGAGGGGGAGGAAGGATGGTAATTAAATCGCAGTGTCGTTTGTATCATGCCACCACACTGTTAGTGACGAGGGAGGGAAGAGGTCTGCTGGGCCTCACCTTGGAAATTTTAAGGTAATAATAATAACATCAACAGCATCGCCACTTTCCTCCAGGTGAGGTATGGACAGTTAGCAAAGCCCTTTCTTTGTCATGCAAATACAGGGTGCAGGTTAGGCCTCTGTGAGGCAGTTGTGAATTTTCCCATTTTGCAGATGAGAAAAATCAATCCTCTGGTCTCGCTTAGAGCCTAGTGTTTTTCAGACACCGAAGTGGCCTGCCTTTCCCACTCTGTCCCTGGATGGGGCTGAGTCCCACTGTGCCCCACAGTGACTTCCCTTCTCCTAAGAGCTGGGACAGCCTTGTCAACTTTGGTGACTGTTTGCCTGCATTGTGTGTCTGACGCCGTGGCATGCTTCTCATGACCGACACCTTGTAATTATCCCGTATAAGCACTCATTGTGTTCATATCATTAATTTTGTTTGGGCTATTACATTTGATAGATACATTAAGCATTATATAGTTCTCTTTATACATGAAATTGAACTGCCTTTGAACAGTCAGCCAGCTAATTGCTGGTAATTTGTGTTGCTAACGAGAGGCAGAATAGTGGTATAACATTAGACTCAACAGTCAGTTAACAAGCCTGCCCGTTCAGATTGCAAAGCATGCTCTCTCTGGCAGAGGCGAGCTGCATCCCACACACGGACAGACTTTGAAATGGCTGTGACTGAGAGCCCTGTTTGCACACCCACCAAGGCCTTGCAACAGTGACTGCTACGTAAGAGTCGTGGGGAGACTACATGACCATTGGGGTGAAGAGGATGGCTTTGTATACATCCCGATGCTCTCCCCTTGCTTATGTTATATTTCAGGTGCCCATCTATGTGTGATCACAGAGTCCTACGTGGGTCTTCTTTGACTGCTCAGTTTCCTCTAGGGCCTGCCCAAGTCCCTTTTGCTAAAGGTCATTTGGATAATGGTGGGGTTGCCACTGTCATTGATCCTGGGGTTCTGCGAGCATTTTTTATTCCTTTGCCTTGGGAAAGCCTTGGCTGGTGCTTAGCAAAGTCTAAAGAAGATGTGCTCAGACACGAGAGGAAATGAGGGGTGGTGGCCCAGCAGGCGGGCAGATGAATGAAGTACCCTTCTAGACTGGCAGAGATAGATCCACAGAGTGTGCTGTTAGCTGGGGCTGAATTGTATCTCCCTCGGGTTCTCAGTGGAAGTTCCAGCCCTAGTACCACAGGATGTAAGCGCTTGGAAAGGGTACCTACAGAGGTGATGGCATAGATGGCACCCTAGTGCATTCACAGAGACTAGGATGCACAGAGGTCACAGGGAAAGCATAGCAGGGGACAGACCCTGGAGAGGACACAATGCCACCTCCAAGCCAAGGAGAGGTTCAGGAGAAGCGTAACCCTGATGATACCTCGACCGTGGCCGTTTGCCTCCAGAACCGTGTCCAGACACCTCCCTGTTCCGTGCTACTGTGTTAGGGCCATGCTGGTAGATGCATACGACCCTCCCTGCTGCTCCATCTCAGTGGCTGGGGAGGTCTGCTACTGGATCTGGTGGGCAGTCCTTAGGTGACAGGTGGTGGGGGCGTATTCCATGAGAGCTGCACAGGCCCTGTCCTATACACCCACACTCACTTATAAGGGCATAGGAAGGATCTGCCTTGTCACTAGAAGTGACTTTCATGGAGGTCTCCTACTCTCTGATGTACTGACTGTCTCGGCTTTCATTTCCAAGGAATGCTCCTTTTCCTTACTGTGCATGGAGGTGTTGGTGCCTATGTACCCACGTTTAAGGGAGGGATACTTTAAGCCTTTGGGACAACTCCTGTGGTTATCAGAGGCCATCCTAGCCACAGCCCTTGCTCATGTCTGCTGTGTGTGTGGCCGGCTGATCCATTAGCATGCAGGTTGTTTTTTGGTTTGTTGGTTTTTTTTTTTTTCCTTCTGAGACAGGGTTTCTCTGTGTAACAGTCCTAGCTGTCCTGGAACTCACTTTGTAGACCAGGCTGGTCTCAAATTCACAAGATCCGCCTGCCTCTGCCTCCCAAGTACTGGGATTAAAGGCACCACCACTGCCTGGCCTAACGTCCAGGTTTTAAAATTCCTTGCCCATGACTTAAGTTTGTAAAGAATTCACTTGAACTCCTAACACAAAGCCACAGATATTACTCTGAGCCTCAATTTCCCAACAGACTGACATTTCCAGAATAGCTATCATGCTTGGTTATGAGATCTTTCTATCGGTCAAGTGGTCGGCATGCCACTGAGTGTCATTGATGCTCTTCCACTATGCTAGGTATCTTGCTGTCATGGGACATTCAGCACAAGATGTCTCTTAGTCCCGGTCAGTTGAGCTTGATGCTGTGTGTACGTGTTGTATGTGTGCATGTTTCTGTAGCATAAAGTATATATATGGTGTGCAAATAATTTTGTAGGTGATTCATGTATTTGCAAAGAAAATTATGTCATTAGGATAAAATTAGCAGGACTGCTGTTTCTGTGACTAAATGTGTGTTTGCCTTCAGATCACTTTCACTCCGCAGACATTTTACATGAAGAGGAAGTGAGGCTACTGCCACTTCCGCCTTGGTCCCTCTTAGAGTGCAGTGAGCACACTCACAAAATGCTTTCCGCATGTGCCATAGCAGCTTTCTCTAGGGATATCAAAGGCCAGTGTCCTGTAGGGTTTCCCAGTCAGATAACTCGTTGGCCATTTGTGGCCATCACATCCGAAAGGCCCGGAGAGTCGAGTTACTCTGCCGCCATCAGGGCCTTCACCTAGCGCTAACCCCAAGATCTCCTCATTCTTGGTCCTTCCCTGTTTGCCACAGACAAGGAGAGGAAGGGGATGGCAAAGCCCAGTTCTGAGCAGAACACAGAATCTCATTTTTAGAGGGCTTCGGTGTGTATGAAAACCCAGCAATGGGGTGCTAGGAAAATGTCACATATGGATGGGGAGCAGGGTCCCCGAGGCCAGCAGTGACGAGGCCGTCCAAGGGGAGATTCCCCTCTCCGTCCACAGTGGCCTACTGAAGTAAGAGGGGAGATTTGAAATGGCCCCTGGAAGTTTCCCACTGATGTAGATTTATTTACTTTTCAACTGAAATATAATGCACATTCATGGGGAGGGGTGTATTTTTAAAAAGACGCAAGGTCTAAGTGTTCCATTGCGTGACTCCTTTGGAAACCTTCCTACGCTCACTTCCGCAGGAGCTGCCCGCCACTCTACTGCTGTTTGGATGTGCACGTGTTTGTGTAGACCAGCTGAGATGCATCTGTTCTCTCGTCTCTTGCTCACTTCACGTCTACACTGCGTGTCTTCCAGTGGCTCGTTTGATTTTGCTCCATTTGAAAGTAACAGAGCACGTGTGACGTTATAGTTAATGGCTGCGCCATGACTGGTTCAGTTGCGCCCTCTGGTTGGGGTAAAAGTTTCTGAGGAGAGCCTCAGAGGAAAGGTAGCATTTGATCAGAGTTTTGAAGAGCGAGTAGGAGTTTGGAAGTTCAGGCTGTCTTGGTGATGACTGGGGTACGGAAGAGGCTGTGTAGGATGGGATTGTGCCCACAAAGGAAGGGACAAGGGTGGGCGCTCCATGCTCTTCCTGCCCTGGGGAAATGTGGCTTCAGCTCAGGGTGAACTGTGAGCGACTAGGTGGACCCAGAACATGGATACGGGGACCCAGATTCCCAGGGTGTTGGCTGCAGGAGAGAGAGGACAAGTGCTGGAGTGGAGGAAAGGCCCACGCAGCTGGCTGGCCTCCTCGGTTATTGCTTAGGAAACGCTGCCTGGTGACATGTCAACCCCTGACAGAAAGCGGGGTTGGCAGGCCCCGTTTTCTAAGCCGAGGGCCTGTCTGCCAGATCGCATTTGGATTGAGTGGCTGGCACTCTGAGAGCCTCGCTTAATAGGATTGAAAGAAAAGAAATGTTACTTTTCATCACCCAAGACAACAAAGAGAAACGGGGAAACGAAAATATTATTTCGTTTGAACAAATTACAGGGGGACTCTCTGGGGCGCTTTCAGGGAGTAAGATGAAGAAAGCACTTAAATATCATTCCATCAAACTAAATTTTTAACTACAATTTTTTACAGATAAAATGTGTTGGGAGGATTCAAAGAAGATTAGCGCTCACCTCAGAAACAGTATTCAAATTTTACCAGCTAATGGAGGCCCGGCAAAGAGCGCTAATGCCTCTAACTTTCCTCCCAGGGACAGAGATTTTGGTATTCTTATAAAAACACATCGAGCTGATTTCATTCCCGTGTCTCTGCAGACTTCATTGGCGTAATTTCAGTAAGTGTTATAAATGTTATTTTAAGTATTATAATGATAATCCCTCCTGACAACGATCCTCCTCTCAGTTTCCACCGCCAAGGTACTGTTTACCTCGGATAGCGCCTAATTGTTTGCTTTCTTCACAGTAAACTCTGCTCCCAACTGCTTAATCAGCCGTGGAAGACAGAGAGACTGAAGAAATGCTGAACGTTCCTCCGATCATAGCGGAGAAATGGGGGAGCCCATAGTGCGCGCTGGGGGCTGCCCACCTTCCCCTCCTTGTTTGGCTAGGTGACTTTTTGGTTCATTCTCCTAAGTTGGGTGCCGTGGGCCTTGGCCATCTCTTGAAGCGGTTACTGCTATGCATGTCACACTTGGGTGTGAATTTGCTCAGCTTGTGAACCCTGGAGTCCTTCTCTGTCTTCTGTTGGTCTTGGCCAGGACTCACCTGTTTCTCCGATGTGTTTCGGGAACTCCTTATTTTAGTCACAGCCCACATTTCCTTGCATTCCATCGAAGGCCCCATTGTTCTCGGAGTGGGTCCTCTGCCGCCTGCTCAAGGAAGCAAGATTTTATTAGGCCTTATGAAAGTGAAACTTTTCTACCCTTGGATGCTGGTCTCAGAGGCTTTCTGGGGCATCGGATAACACTGCTCCTCTGGCTTCTTGAATATCCGACTCCAGTTGTGAATAAGAATTAAGGCAGAGCTGAGAAGGCTGATATTCATTACAGGTTGGAGAAGTGCTTGCTTGTGGGTCTTGAGTGCCTGGAGCCCTGCTTTCTCTACCCTGGGGCCATGGGAAGGTTCTGTTTGGAGCTAACCAGCAGCCAGTAGCTCTTTAATTCATTCAACAAACACTTATTGAGGTGGATCTCTTCTAGGCATTTTGCTGGACTCTAGAGAATGAACAGGTTCCTTTCTTCCACCATTGTCTAGCTTACTGCGTAGGCAGGAACAGAGACTGCATGGCAAACAAGCACATATGTAATTCAAGATGGGCAGAGGGACAGTTAGTGCAGAGACAGGGTAAGTTGGGGGGTGTTGTTTACCCCCAAGGTTCAAGCATGAGGAGAGCTGGAATATTGACCTGGATGATGGGCTGGGTTGGGGCATGACCACAGAGGCTCCAGTGGCGACAGAGGTTGGGAGAGGCCAAGCAGCATTGTCTGCCAGTGGTTAGGAGCTCTGTGGGTTTTCACTGTCTTTAAGCCCTGGGTAGAAGTGGGTCATGAGGGGGCAAGGGTGAGAGGGCACAGTAATGGAGGGTGGGGTAGTATATCAGTGCTGTCTTGGTGCACATGGGTTCGTAGACTTTCAGTGGGTGCAAAGGCTACTTAAGGTCACCTCCAAAGTTGGCAGACAAACTCATGGGAAGGAGTGTGCTGGGCAGAATGCTGGCTTAAATGGCTCCTTGCCACTGGATACCCCCACATGCTCTTCTTGGCCCTACCTACCACCTCCCACTCATGATTAGAGATCTTCTCACTAGTGACTGGACAACTGGAGTGTCTGTCTTCCTTTCCTGCGGCCTGTATGACACTTTGTGGTGGTCTTCCAGGAAGAACGGAGCAAGGGCTCCATGAATTATGGTATTTCTTTTCCAGCTTTGATTTCTCCCCTTCCTCTTGGCACAGGATAAAAAGCAGACTCAACATGCCTGGACCTACCCCCTTCCCCACACACCCACTGCTAGCCCTTCCTCTAGCCCCTAGTCCCCAGCTCCCCGAGGCTGTCAGTATAATTTAGCTCAAGCCTTTAGTTACAGACCAGGGCTAGGAGGTAGCTGATTTCCTTTCCTCAGGGTGGGCACTCTGAAGGTTTTGTGCTGGGGACGAAGAGCAGAGGGGAAGCGAACTAGGAGACTGATAATCAGAAGCATCCTTGGGGCCGCTCCGACCCCCTTGGCCCAGGCGGGGTCCTGTCCCAGGCACCTGCACAGGGGTCCATGTGTACCTGCTCCTCTAGAGAGTGGTGGGGTTCCAGCTGATGCTAGGTAGGCAGCAGAGGGTGGGGGAGGGATTAATTGCTTCGACAGAATATTCCCAGTGCCCAGTTTTGAGTGAATTAACTTCCAAGAAAATATCTAATATCCCTGTCCTGTCCCTTGGAGAGGTGACAACTGGTTGAGCCCATCTGGGTCTCCCCTGCCACTCCCAGCATTGTAGGCCATCATCAAGGACTCTAAAATCTACAAACGCGTCACCAAAATCAAGATGGCATGCAGCCCTCTTAAGTGGGCTAGGAGCAGAGGCAGAGGGGCAAGCAAGGCTTGTGTTTGTCTGAAACACATCCCGACCCAGACCGAATGAATATTTCAACACCAGCACATTTTGCTCAAGCCAGGAGCACACTGCATTCCTGGCGAGGCCAGAGAATGACCTGGAAACCTGAATATTGCCAGGAACAAAAGGTTGTGCGAAGGCTTCATGGGACGGGATTGGGGCATGAGAGAAGATATGAAGATTTCCAACTTCTTTCTTCCCTCCCAGAGCTGCAGGCTGAGGGAGCCGTGCCCAGGCCTTGGTACAAGGCAGCTTGCAAGCTACCAGGCCCCAATCCCCAGCTGAGGAGCCCTTAAATAGGGGGAGGGGGGCACAGAGAGGGCAGGAGGCAGGGAGGGGGTCTGGGAAATAGAGAAACAAACTCTATTTTCTGCTCAGCTGTGGCGGGAGGGCTCCCGTGGCCCACAGGCTCACCGAGTGAAGCAATTTCAGACAGGGATGAGTGTCTGGTTTTCCCTGGAGCGGAGGCTGCAAAGCCCCGAAAGCCCTCGGTTTCTCTTCCCTTAATATCCTGTTTTGGAAAGTGCATTGTGAGAAGGTGAAGGAAATGAAGATGGCCCTTGGCTAATGGAAGACGCCCTATCCTGCTTGCTCCAGGGGGACAGGAAGCTGTATTCCAGCGGCCTGGTCAAGGTAGGGAGAGGAAGCTGGTTGCCCATGGGGTCCCTGGGAGGGTGGCTGTCTTGCAGACAAAGGCTCAAGTTTCTGTCCTGTCTGAGGTTGTTTGCTGACACCGTTGCCTCTTGTGTGGCTTCAATGGTATTCCTAAGAACTGCCCGGAAAGTCCAGGGGCTGTTGTTTATTCTCTCTACTTTCTGCCCCTCCTATGAGTGCAGGTACTGGGCACTGTCCCCTCAGCCTCCTTCAACCCACCCCATGGTGCATGTACCTGTCATGTGCCCAGGTCCTCTACCCACTCATGGTGCATGTACCTATATCAAGTACCCAGATCATGCAGGTCTCAACTACCACTGATCCAGGGTGTCTGGGAGCCAAGTCTCTAGGACAGGTTGAACATTCTAAATCCTCCCGACTCCAAATTCAAAACGCTTTTAACTCTGGAAGCTTCTGAGCAATGCCATGATTCTACAAGTGGCGCATCCCCACCTCACCCCGCGGGATGGGTAACGGTCAGAGGGCAGGTGTATGCTGAAGATGCCGTCGAGCTGCTCTGCAGGCTTGTGTAAAGAATGCATGAAGAATATTAAGCGTGGCCTTAAGTCCCACCCCTGAGTTCTCTCATGATATGTATATAAAAGTTTGAGAATCTGAATCCAAAGAACTTCCTATCTCAAGCATTGTAAATGAGTGCTAGGCCGCCTGTGTTAGTAGACAGGGACTGAAGAGGGTGTGCCTCAGTGAGGCTCTGGTCCGTGAGGGGCTGAGAATGGGGGCTGTCTGTCTGGCAGAGGGCTTCCCTTGTGAAGGGTCCTTGCCATTACATTCTCAGCAGTGCCAGAGGCTGGCCTGCCTCTCCCCTTGTGCCTTATCCTACCCTTGGCCAAGCTACTGCTGAGTCATGTTCAGGGGATCCTGGCTGCAGGAAGACTACAGGCCCTGATCTCTCTGCCTGGTGTGAGCCCCAGGCATGCTCCTTGTTGCAGGGAGTCATGGAACTTCTGAGTCTGTCTCCTCAGTGTAGTGGTGGCCTTGAGGGGCCTTGTGTTTAAAGTCTGTGAGTATTCAGCAGAGTAGCATCTCTGAGAAGTGTGTGGAAAGGTCTGGTCCTGTTGCTCCATCTGGCCCATTCCCAGGGCTCTGTTGAGGGGCCTTTGGAACTGCTCTGGCCTGGTCGGCCCTGTCTATTTCTTTTCTTCAGTGCATTTGGCTTAGCTCAACTGGATCCTGGGTTCTTGAAAGCAATGATGATTCTTATGATCTGTGCCTGACTCCTGTCCACGTTCTGGACTTGACAGCTGCTTCCTAAATGCTCACCTGATTGAATATAATTGAATATTAGACTACATTTAATCACCTAATTGAATATCAGTTAGACTAGATTTATAAGACACTCAGGGTAGGGTATAGTGTATGGTCTTAACCCCAGCACAGGGGTGGGGGACTTATACACAAAGGCAGATGGATCTTGGAGTTTGCCAAGTGAGTTCCAGGACATCCAGGCCTGCATTGAGACACTGTGGAGAGGGGGCAGGGGAGACACACAGAGGCAGAGGCAGTCAGAGAGACTGAGAGATACTGACTCTAAACTCTCTACGTACTGAAGTGTATAGTGCATACAGCCAGCGTTCCGTATCTCTGAGTTTCTGTGTATCTGGAAAACATTTCGGAAGAATGTGTCTGTAGCTGAACATGTACAATTCTGCCCTTGTCATTAGTCCTGGAACAGTGTAACTATCTATACAGTACCAACATCGTGTTAGGTTTTATAATAATCTAGTAATGATTCAGGCACATGGGAAGGCCATGTGGGGGTTCTGTGCAAAACTGCACCTCCTTATGGGAGGGACTTTAGTGTCCTCAGGCTTTGGTGTCCTTGGGATGTCTGGAACCAGTTCCCTGCATATGTCGAAAGACGACTGTTAAAAAACAAACAAAACCCAGATGTGCGTACATACACATTTGAGTGGACACACATACGTGATGTCTGCCCTGGGCAGATCTGTGAATCCAAGCGCTAATCCAGGTTGCTAATGAAAAATCTTGGGATAAATGAAGGGTGCTGACTCACAGCATTACCAACTGCATGTGAGTCACACAGCTTGGAAGGACAGAAGCCAGGCTTGTGAGCAGTCTGTGGCCAGCAAAGCACATGGGATTTTGGATTCTCTAAGCCTTCTCTCCTGAAAGGCAGGTAGCCAGTCTGTGAAGAACTGACCGGGGACTGGGTGGCTCTGAGTCTGTAGCTCTAAACGACAGCCGTCCCGAGCTTGTGTTCGGGTGGCATGGTGGCGTCCTGCTGCACTGCTTGTAAGGTTAGTTGTAATTTTGCTAAACTTAAGCTGCCCAGGGCTCAGGCTCCGCAGTGTCCAGCTCACCCAGTCTCTGCTCGTGCCGGTCCTCCCATCCCACTGTGGACCCCTCTGGACCCACGGACCACCTTAGACAGCAACAGTCCCCGTCTTCTGGATGATCCCCCATGCTAGCTATCCTGTGCTTCCTCAGCTCCTGCTCCATGCCCAGCAGATGCCCTGCAGCAGTGGCAGGGATCAGGATGAGGGCAGCTTCCTCCAGTAGGCAGAGGCCATGTCTTTCCTGTGGCTGACGTGGCAGGCACACGTGATCAGGGCAGCAGAGAGTGCTGGCCTCTGAAATGCCTCTTCTCTGTTCTCAGGGTCGGGGCACATGGCCTGGGGACAGGGCTGCTGGAGGAGGCTGAGTTTGCACGCCACCTTTCCCAGTCCCCACATTCTCTGTTCTCACTTCACCACGGACAGGCTTGAGCCTTCTTGGGGCCTTGTTCCCTGAACCCTCACTTCCCAAGGTGTGGCTCAGTGGCAGAAGAAAGTTCTAGACAGAGCGACTCCCAGTTGTGCCCTGCCCCTGCTAAGCCAGAACCTAAATGCCCCGGGCCACTGAGTGCTCTGAACTTTGAGAAGGACCCTTAGAAAGAAATTATTTTACCCAAGTTCTGCCTTCTGAAGCCAGGATAATGCTGTCCATCCCAGCTCACCACTGTCGAGGTGTAGCTTATTTTAGCTTCGGTTTCCTCCTGTCCTAGATGAAGAGGTGCAAGCAGGCCTGTGTCCCTGGACTCTGAATGTAGCCAGGACTGGGTAGAGTGTGTGTGGGGTTCACTTTTGGGATCCAGGAATCTAAGGAGCCACTGGGGGAATGAAGGACTGATCTGAGAAGCAAAGTCTTCCCTGGGCTAACTCAAGAGCTAAGTACCAGCATGGACTCATGTAGAATTATTACACGCAGTAGGAAAGGGGTGGGAAGAGGAATAGCAACTTTCGGAAATATAGAAAAATGTGATAAAAGCCAGTAAGGGTGACTCCTCCCCACCCCCACTCCTACACTGGTGATCCCAGTAGGGAGCCTCAGTTCTCTGAGCACACTGCTTTGGAGCAGGAAGGCTGTGATGGCTCCTGGTTCTGGCTGGCATGAGCTGAAGCCTTCACTATGATTGGGAAAGCCACATCTGTGTAGCAGGCTCCTTGGGCATCTGGGCCTCACGGCAGCTTAAATGCCTCCGATTAGCAAGTCGGGCGGGAAGAGGTGCTAAAAGGGCTCCTTCCCGCCTCTTCTACTGGCATATCTTTGAAGGGAGCTCGGTTATAAAACTATTAAAATGTTATTTTGATAATTAAGACCGCAGCTGTTCTGAGGGCGGCAGGGGCAGGCATTGTGCAAGCAGCAGAAGGTGTGATGCTCTTCCTGGCTCCAGGAGTAAAGGGAAGCAGGCAGGGGGTGTGGTGAGAGACGGTGGATGTAGGACCTTGAAAGGGCAGGAATGGGACCATCCCTCTCATCAAGTCTTTCATTGCTGTGGGTGATTGCAGGGAATGAGGCAGGGGCAGGAGAATTGCCTGCTATGGGTTTCTAGGTTTCCACACAAATTCCAGAGGCGTAGCTGTGGGGACCCCAAAGTCACTAGCCCTCCAGGTGGGGGCCCAGGAGCAGGGAGTCAGCTTTACTCAGAATCTTGTTAGAAAGGCCAACCTCAGCCCTACCCAAGACCTCCTGAGTCAGAGGCCGAGTGTGGGGCTCCGGAGTCTGCTGTGTGCTCCAGTTCCTTAGTGTTTCCAGGGCAAGTGGGGTTCAGCTTGCTGGACTTCCTAAAGGAGAATCTGGCCAGAAAATGAGGTATGGGGAAGGTGGAGAGATAACTGTCAAATGCCACATCAGGCATTCCTAGGTACCAGATGACAAGAAGGAGCCCGTCGGTGACAGGAGCTTATGTGAGCACACATAGCACAGCAGAACTGGAATCAGGCATAAGTCTAATAAGATGATTGGAATCAAGACTGCTGTTTCTGGACATTGGGGGTGGGGCTGGGAGAGACGTTTCAACTGAAGGAAGACACATGTCGAGTCAGAATGAGCTGTCCAGCATCCCCCAGTCATAGTCTCTGAGAATCACTACCATCCATCTTTTCATTGAGGTGTTCATGCATCCCGTCTTCCCACTCAACCAAGCACACCCTTAACTCCATCTCTCTACTGTTCGCTTCCACCTTCTGGCATCCCGTTGATCCCATCCGTCACGCCTATTGTGTTAACGTATTCACCTCACCATCTACATTTTAAGCTGCCATCCACATGCCTATCTCCCTGTCTCTCACATCTGTTCATTCATCTACCCCATTGTCTAGGCAACCAAACTCATGTCTCTCTGTATTGCTTATGAAGAGCCCACATGTGCTAAGCCTGACCATATAAGCTGGCAGGTTCTCCAAAGTATGGCCGTACTAGGACCATGGCATTTGGGCCTCTGCCTAGAACACCCTCCTCTATACCTCTCTCTGGGCAAGGAACTGCCCATACCTCAACTACTGACAAAATACACAGTATCGGGAAATGTCAAATCTTACTAAGACAGGGTAAGATGGTTTTGAAAAATCTCTTGCCTGTTAAAAATAATCTGTCAGTTATTCTGGGCCTTGGTAAAAGTTGGTTGTTTCAACGCTGAAAACATGAGTTTAGGTGATTGCCCAGGTAGCCAGTTGTCTCTGTGATTTGTTGCATGTTTTGGAAGTTGTTTGATTGCACTTCCTAATTACTCAGGTAACATTATTTCCCTTCTTGGATCTTCTATGGGGTTGAAGACTAGATAAATGTAGTTACTTTCCTCTCATGACTTGTCCAAGTTATTTATTATGCAAGACTTGGGCTAGTTAGGATAGGATATTTGTTCTTATTCTATATAATTTTGTAGTAGGTTTAGAATGCTCTTACTTAAACTAAAGGGGGAGGTGCTGTAGAAGGACCTTCCGCTCCTTCAGCCAATAACTGCTGAAATACCAGCCCAGAGTGGCAAGCCTTGGCTCGCTCTCTTGGTTCCGGTGCTTGGTTCCGGTTCCTGCTCCGGCGACTAGGCTCCTTTCCTGACGGTTGGTGTTTTGTGAGTTTTACCCCCCAAAATAAATACCCCTTTAAATCCTAACTGGTGTGGGAATTTAAATTTAAATTTAGGATTTAACTGGCACCATGAACTCAAAGGGTCTGTAGGGTGGCTTCCATGAGGCTGTGTGACCCTCATTAACTCTTGACCAGGAAACCTATGCAAAGCTCAGGTCACCTGCTGGTGCTCCATAGGAGAGAGGAATGTAGTTTGGGAGCTGTTGTCATCCAGCCAGGAAAGATGGTCACCTGAGGAAAGGTGATCTTGGACACTGGAGATGATAAGGTAACCATTGCACACCATAAGGAGCGCCCTGGGGGCTGGTAGAGCCTCACCTCAGTCCTTAAGGGCAGACAGCTTGTTCCAGACAGAGAGCATGGGGGTTGGTAGTGACTCTGAGGTGGAAAGACCCTGGGACCAGTTGTATAAAACAGAAGAGGGAGCCAGGAGGTGGTGGCGCACGCCTTTAATCCCAGCACTTGGGAAGCAGAGGCAGGTGGATCTCCGTGAGTTCGAGGTCAGCCTGTTCTATAGAGTGAGTTCCAGAACAGCTAGGGCTACATAGAGAAAAACTGTCTTGAAAAAACAAAAAACAAAAACAAACAACAGAAAAGGGAAGAAAGGACATGGCCTGTTGCCAAGGCTATCCCATGTGGTTTGGGACAATAGATGTTCAATACCCGCAACACCACAGGTGTTCTGGTCTTAGGAGAGGCTGCCAGGACGGGGATGGGGAAGTGGGGAGAGGGGTGCTGTAGCCTCCGTGGGTGCATCCATCTGCCTAAGCAAGGGGCATCAAGCGTTTCTTTGTGCCTTGGTTCAGACCAGTGCTGTACTAAATACTACTAGGTAGTAGAACAGCTGAAAGGAGCGAGGAGACAGACAGATGGACTACCAGGAGCCAAATTCTCCCTCAGAAGAAGTGAAGGTGTCAGGCCTTATCTGAGTCACCAGAGCCATAATTAGTCCCAGAAACGAAAAGAGTCTCGTTGGTTCCCCAAATGGGCATCTCAGTCAAGGCTGCAGCAGCCCTGGCCTCCCCTGTCTTTAGCTTTGGCAAGCTTGTCTCTAGTCCTAGAAAAAGTGGCTCTCCACCTTCCCTGTCTTGCTTGTTTGGCAACCCCAGAGACAGAAGAACCTTTAAACGCCAATGAAACCGGAAATCTCGTGGGATCGGTTCTGTGTGGTCAGGCCTGATCACGTGTTTGTCTCTGAACCAATCATTTTTTTTCCAGAGACATGGACCGTTCCATTGGTCAGGTCTTCAAGCACCCTGGGTTTTCTGGGAAGTGGTGGTGCAAGTGCCTTTAATTCCAGCGCTTGGGAGGTAGAGGCAGGTGGATTTCTGTGAGTTTGAGGACAGCTAGGTCTGTTATACAGAGAAACCCTGCCTCGAAAATTAAAAACAAAAAAAACCAAACACTGGGTTCATTCCATAGGAAAAGAAAGGTAAACACTGGAGTTAAAGTCGGCTTCTAGAGGTGCAAAGGCCGCCTTTCCCTGGCGATGCCGTTTCATCGGAATCTCCCTCTGTCAAACGATGTGGCTGTAGATGGCCACCACTCAAGTCAGGATCCATGGGTTACAGGGTTCTCCTGGGCCAAGAAATGATGAACCCTCAGGGTCAGTGTGACAAGTAGGGGTCTTCCTAAAGCCTCACACGGCTTATGTCCTTAAGCCTGGTCTGGATGCCCATTCTTTTTTTTCTTTTTGTTTGTTCGTTTTTTGAGACAAGACTTCTCTGTAACTTTGGAGCCTGTCCTAGAGCTAGCTCTTGTAGATCAGGCTGACCTTGAACTCACAGAGATCCTCCTGCCTCTGCCTCCCAAGTGCTGGGATTAAAGGCGTGCGCCACCACCACCCGGCTGGATGCCCATTCCTCCTATGTCCTGAGGGTTCCAGTGCCTGTTCCTGACTCCCGTTCTCCTATACGGGGTGGAATCTCATCCGCGGCTGACCTGACCAGCGGGACAGAGTGGAACTGATGGGTGGCAGACTTGCTTTGGGACAGACGCCTTTTGTTTTGAACTCCAGGGGTTCAAAAGGATAAAGTTCCAATATGGAGGGTGCCACAACATGGTTCCATTTCTTTCTGTCCCAGTGAGGTTTCCCATAAAAGTGATGCTGTCATTTGTGGCTGCAGCTAGTGGCATCAGGACACTCGGCTGCCATTTCAGGACCTCTACCTTCTAAGGGAACCAGTTGAGTTTTGTGCATTGCCTGGGCCTCTTGAGATGCTGACTTCACTGAACTTCGTCCCTCGCCTGTATTCCCTGCCTTCCAAGGTGCCGCTGCACTGCTGCTGCTGTCTCCCCGCTCTCCCCAGCACCCACTCCCCCGGGCAGCACTGGCCACTGAGCCATTAGCATCCCTTCTCACTGCCCCTGCATCAGCACGGTGATCGTTTTCAGATTTAACAAGCATTAAATATTTTAATGTAATGCCTTGGCTCTCTTGTAATTCGTCCACTTAATTATATGATAATTACTCAAATGAAAGAGACTCAGCTGCTGCCATAGCGGCTCTGAAGGAAGACTGGGTTTTTGAGATGGACGGTTTGGGGAGATGCTCTCCCTGCACCCCTCCAGCCTTTTTTCTAGTGGACTCTATAGAGTCTGTAACGGCCCTTTCTTGCCTTCCTAGGGGAGGGGACTGGGCCTGGGGACCATCAGTGTACACGGTCCACTCCAGGAACCAGATGTGGGACTGGCCCTACTGGGTAGTCAGGGTCTTATAGGTGGTGTTCTAGAAACAGAAATGTAACGGCAGTGAGCAGGCAGGCTCATGGGCCTGCTTGGAAGACAGAAGGGTCCCTATCCAGCAGAGAAGCCTGGGAGCGCTGTGTGAGGACCTCTCACTGAGGTGGTGGTGGAGCCCAGAAGCATGTCCCCTTTTATAATGGAGGCCTGAGGATGGTGCGTAGTCCAGTCCTCTGTGTATCCACATGAAGGTGCCCTAGAACTGACCTGAGCATGGAACTTGGCCTTACTTTCCATCACTGCCCACTCGAAAACCTGGGTGAGGGGTTGGGGGGGGGCAGAAGGAAGATCGAAGGGGTGCTAAAGTTTACTTTTCTATAGCTGAGATAAAAACGCTCTGGCCGAGTTCAACTTGAGGGAGGACAGGGTTAGATTATCATCTAGGGAAGTCAGGACAGGCTCTCAAGGAAGGCAGACAGGAACCATGGAGAACACTGCTTCCTACCTTACTTTCTGGCTTGCCCTGGCTCATGCTCAGCTAACTTCCTGATACAGCCAGGGCCAACTGCCCAGGGATTGCAGCTGCCCACAGTGGGCTGGACCCTCTGCCATAAGTTTCTCAAGACTATCCTTTACAGACATGTCCCCAGACTAACCTGATCAAGATGGCTACTCAGCTGATCTTTTCTGATGATTCTAGGTGATGTCAAGTTGACAGTTAATACTACCAGGACAGGGAAGGTGGAGGGGAGCTTGAGGGAGGATGAAGGGAAGGTTGGGGGCTTGGACTGAAGGCTGAGGGGTCAGATGGTATACCTTGTTGCCCCTCTGGGTTCTATTCATGTGCGTTTCCTGTTTATGTTTCTGCACTCTCCCTTTCGATGTCTAAACTGGTATTCAGTGCCTGAAGGGTGCGGGCTATTTTGTCAGAACGGTAACTATTAATATTTGGCAGAGATTCCAGCTCCAAACCTGCCCTGCTGAGCCCATTTAAGTCTGCCGCCGCTCAGTGGATGGGGCAGAGACCTGACCAGGAGACCTGCACCAGAGCTTCTGAGAGCTTGGTGCTGTTGCCTCAGGCCATGCCCTCCGATGTGGGGGTGTTGGCAGTGGGGAGAGCATCCACAACTAGGGAGAGCCCCATGGAGAAAAGCCCCCTTTCTGCAGACTCAAAGGGAAGGGGCAGGAACTCCAGGTCACAGCCCTAGCTGAAGGGGTTCACGCTGCCCCACTGCAGCTTGGGAAGGAGTCTGTTAAAAGCTCCCATTGGTACCAGAAGTCTTGTCAGAAGGGTGACCTTTCTGTGTTGATGGCAGCTCAGGTTTCTGAGTTTGCTGAATTTTCAGGTGAGGGTGTCCTGGTGCTTTGGAAAACCTTGGCCGTCCTGGGCCTACCCACCTCCTAGGCCCCTAGAACCAGGCAGGGTGTTGGGCTGAAGTGCAAGCCTGCGCAGAGAAGGGTTACAATTGTTCGCCCATGTGCAGACAAATTTCAGCTAGCTTACAGCAGCTGTGGCGCCGTGCTGATAGATTAAAAGCGGCAACCAGCCCCAGAATGAAGTGCATTAGAACTCCTGCTGGGTCGAGCTGGGGAGAGGCCCACACAGCTGTCATCTAGGCCAAGTTTCCGACGGCAACTCAAGAACTGGATGAAACTCTGAGGAAAGTTAGTTCACCGTCAGTCAGGTGATGGAGGAAAAGGACAGGGACTGCTGGGGGTTCGAGGTGGGAGAGGAGACTTGTCGGGTTGCCTGCACCAAGACCAGGAATTTTTTTGCTTCACTGGGACTTTGGGGGCCAGAAAATAAAGCCGTTGCCGCGGTGGGGCCTGACTGGGCACAGCACCCACCCTGTGCCTTGCTGCAGCTACCTGGGAGTTGTTGGAGTTGGGCCATTAGGACTTCTATTTCCAAAGATCTTCAGTAGCTCAACGCACGACAGTTGTGTCCAGCCCCCCCTGCCCCCCGCCCCCGTCTAAATGTGACAGGTGCAGATTTGGGGAGTCACACTGGCTTCCCCTCGCCTGGGAGCAGTCTGCTGACCCAAGCTCTTCCTGGCTGCAGATAGAGCCCTAGTTCTTTGGATTGCACTTCTGAAGGTGAGAGATGTCCCCTCTTGGCAAGAACTTGGCTCTCAACACATCTGACTCCAAGCAGGAGAAAAGCTGCTTCCCATTGTCAGCGCTGCCACTCAAGGGCCCATCTACAGCACTTCCCTTCGTAGAAAGACCGAATGCTGAGGGAGAAATTCCTTTTTTTGGATATGCCCTGATTTTTGTATAAAGCAAACTCTTCCCAGTGGAAGGGCCAGATTGGGAAAAAAAAAAAGAAGAAAAAAATTCCACTAAACGACATTATGATTATAAATAGATCAGCCTTGGGTACACTCATCTCAGTGGTACATGTGCTCTATCCACAGTGAACCCACTATGGTCCTCACTAGGACTAGGGTAGTGGGTAAGCGGTCAGCAAACGAGAGACCATGTATGTTGGGTCAGGAGCTTCTTGGCCACACTTCCTCCGCTGCAATAGTCATACTTGAGAACATTCCTGGACTCCAAAGGCGCTGGCCATGGCCTCTGTCCATCTAATGGTGGTGGTGACCTTGGCCCTTGAGTGGTGTGATTGGCAGCTCCTGAGCAGACATAATTGGTGCTTTCTTCCTAATGTGCAGCCATCTTTCAGGTGTTTCTTGGAGTTGTGAGCATCCCTGAGAGGGGTTGGGTGGATACAGTTGAGAGCGGGAGCCAAGTGAGCAGGGAGGGGCAAGGCAGCGATGCAGACATCATTAGCCATAGTCAGGCATGGATAGGAGCAATGTTGCCAGGTTGCCAAGGCCTGCCTCCTGAAGACAAACTACTTTGTTTGAGTCCATGGTCCACCCCTGAACAGACTGTTTAACCCCCAGGTGCCCAGATTTTCTTGTCTATGAGATGAGGTTAAGACTGGGGAGCAGTTCAGTGGTAGCTCGTTTACCTAGCATGCAAGAGTATTGGCACCTCCAGTAGTGACAGTGTTAACAAGGGTGAGGGTAGTGATAGCATCTCTCTCAAAGGGTTGTGAAGATTAACTGAGCTAACACAATGCTTACGATAAGCACAGCAATTTGGTCAAGTTCTTCTTTATTAGGAATAATTTTAGCCAGGTGGTAGTGGTGCACACCTTTAATCTCAGCACTTGCAAAGCAGTGAGTTCAAGGCCAGCCTGGTCTACAGAGCGAGTGCCAGGACAGACTCCAAAGCTACACAAAGAAACCCTGTCTTGAAAAATCAAAACAAACAAACAAACACAAATAGCTTGACAAGAGTCTCAGACCGTTCGGTCATCTGATCTGAACATGGAACTTATTAACCAGTCTCTCCCATAATCTCTAGCTTTTCTTTTTTTTTATATATTTACTTATTTATTTATTTATTTATTTATTTATTTATTTATTATGTGTACAATATTCTTTCTGTGTGTACGCCTGCAGGCCAGAAGAGGGCACCAGACCCCATTACAGATGGTTGTGAGCCACCATGTGGTTGCTGGGAATTGAACTCAGGACCTTTGGTAGAGCAGGCAATGCTCTTAACCTCTGAGCCATCTCTCCAGCCCTCTCTAGCTTTTCTTAAGTGCTTCCCAAGATAGTGAGCTCACCCAAGGCTGCCGTGGCAACCAATCATGGGCCCAGTTTAAACTTTATGCTTCTCTGGTGAGTCTCACTGGATGGGAATACTTTGCAGGCCTCACTTCACTGCAGAGTCTCAAGACAGTCAGTAGTTGTAGCCTGTGAGTGCAAATGGGATGGACAGACTGACAGGCTCAGCACAGGCGCTCTCTGCCGTCCTCCTGTCTGCTGAGGGACGAGTGTAATTTTACCTTGGTTTCTCAGATGAGGAAACACAGGATCAGAAAGTTAGCTTGTATAAGGGTCACATAATTCTAGATGGGCCATCTGGGACTGTGCTCAAGACTGTCTGACAACAAACGCCCTCTTCTTAGAGTCATCCTCCTTTCCAAACAAACTCAGAACCCACCACTATGCTTTACGTTTTCCACGCATCTTCCTTCTCAACTGCAGGTAGCTCACTTCCCAGACAGCTTCTTCTGGTCCATGTATTGCCTGCATGCGGGGGGGGGGGGGGGGGGCATGCATACATTACCATTAGCAGAGTGTTATTACGCCTCCACCCACCCCCACCCCCGTTTCCACCAGCACCATCAAAAGGGCAGGGCGTTTCTATCTGCAGGAGACAGAAGCCACTGACCAATGTTGGATAGTCTCTGAAATTATAACAATTTCAGAAGTAACAATCTGATGAACTGTTTATTGTCATTTATCCCCCTAATGCAGGGCTTGCATATGAATTGTCGTCAGCTAGCCGGTAATTATCAGAGGCATTGCGAGCAGGGCGGCTGCAATCCTGTGGTCTTCAAATTAGGAGAAATAATGTATGCATCCAGAACACATCCATTTCAGCAAAGTGCTTGCATGGATTATAAAATTTATTATCAATAAAACTATTCATTTGTGTCCTATACTGCACTTAATGCACCTGAAGTGAGAGATTAGAAGTGTGTTTAATTCTGGGGCTGCAGGGAAATACGAGCGCAGCAAATTTGCAGAAATGGGAGAAAGTTAATACCCAGGCAGTGAAAAGAGGGATCAATTTAGCTATTACTTCTGTATTTTGGAGGAACGGGTTGTTTTACCTTTCTTTTTATGGTAGAATCATACAATTGACTTAGATCTTTGGTCAAGTACTGCCTTCTATTTAAAGAGAAGCTATGAGTTAGGAAGAACATATAGACATTAATGATGCGTATACATGCTCTTGGGTAAGCTAGTATATGAACAGTGTGTGTGTGCGCGTGCGCCCATGTGTGTGTGTGCACACACATCTACAGACCCCTCCGTGTCTGTACACATACAAACAGTGATACGAGTGGCGGTGATATGGTGATGAAGCCAGTAACTATTTAACAGCTACTTGTCTGAGAAAAATAAATTCTGATTTATAGTCTTTGCCAGTTTCTGTCATGTAAAATGCTCCCGTTTCCCCTCATAGCTTCCCTTTATACTTTGAAAGCAGGGATCCTAAGTTCCAAGCTACTACCAGAACACTGATCTGATGTTGGGAGAATAAGCACACATTGAACTGTGGGGAGGAAGGAGGAGCTGGCTTTAAGACGTCACTATTTTACACACACACACAGACTCAGGCGTACACATATGCATGCTCTCACATTCACACATGTGCATATATATACATGAGCACCTAGATATACCTACAATATACTTTAGGAAAGAGAAATAGGATACCAAATGCTCTCTCTCACTTTGCCCTGAGTGTCACCTGTGTATTTTTCCCAAGTGTCAGCTTTCTTTGGTGAATTTGCTCATCTATTTTACTCAAGTAAAGAGCAGCCTGCATCCCCAGAAAAGTGGTGACTTCATTTTCATTAAGTTCCAAGCAGGAAGGAAGCCAGGAAACAGGAGAGGTGAAGGAAGGGAGAGCGGGATCGGGGCTTGGCTTCCCCTCAGAGCAGCCACACAGGTCCACCTTCAGCGTGCTCTGCGGACCTGCCTCGGTTTTTATCCAGCCATTGTTCATTTCTCCACCGCGTTTGCACACTGTGGCGCGTCTGGGGAATTTCAGCAGTTGGAATATACATGAAAAGAGTTCCGCTCCACTTTCATAAGGTCCCTGGACGGCTTGGACGAGGCCTCCAGGCCCCATGGTGAAGCCGGCATCAATTCATATTCCTTCCCTCACCACACACACGGTAGCACGGAGCCCAGACCAATCGAAAACTTGACAGTAAGCCTTTTGATTTCGCGGGGAAACCTTCATCACGCTGCGAGAGGGAAGGGAATATAGCCCAAACTGGACTTCATACTGTGGCGAGCTTGAAATCCCAGCCCCACCGCAGAGCCGGCTGATTGGAATAGTTGGAAACTGTGTCCAGGAATTCGGCTGCAAGAACTTGGCTCACAGCGACTTCTGTCTTTTTGAAAGAAAAATTGTCAACTGGGAGAGCCACTTGGGGCCTGGGTTTAATCTGTCCAGGCAGCAAAGATTCACGGAAATGATTGGCCAAGTTTTCCTAAAATGTTTCAAGCTTCTGCCTACGTGGGGATTCTGGGGCCAGTGAGCAGAAAGCAGCAAGGCTGGCTCTTGGCGACGGCTGTCGTCGTTGCCACAGTTATGGCAGTTGTCAACTACTCACTATTGCTATTTTACTAATCGTCAACTTGCTGCTATTGAGAGAGCAGAGTTAGAGTTCAGATAAAGCCACACAGAACTTAGGTTCTACCTGGCATCCCCAGCCTGGGCTGTTTGACCATGTGGTAGTTTTCTGGGTACACCCTTCACCCTGAAGACCAAAAAAATGCTAACATAGATGTGGTGGGCAGAATCTTCCTCTTGGGGGGTGGTACTGGGAGGGGACCTGGGACCTTGTGCATGCTAAGCAAGTCAGTACTCCTGAGCTACACCTGAACCCACTTATCTCGTCTTTGTTTGGAGATGTTGGTGAAAGGGGAGACCCCGAAATTCAAGGATTTTGTTGTCATTATCTAGCAGTGTCTGATAGATGCTGATGCTGTTACTCTTGGCTCACGTGCAAAAAGCCCAGAACCAGGGCTGTGGAGTGTAATAGCAGAGACCCTCCTCCAACGTCACTGTCCTGATAGGCATAAGTCTGGATGCTCCCAGGAACAGTCAGAGATACTAAGTAGAATGGGGCCCAGCTACTCACTCCAGGCCAACGTGTGATTGGAATCATTTCTTTGGGGCAGACAGGAGCTGCTACAAGTCATACTTAGACTTCCCAGAGGATTAGGGGGAATAGGAACCAGACTGATGCTTATACCACCCCAGAAAGTATGGGGATTGGGGCTCCCTCCCATCCCACCTGGTTTTTCCAGGTGACTTCACTGAGCAGGAAGCAGAGGTCACCTATGCTTTGATCCTTTTGTGTGTCAAAGCCACAGATCAGTCACTAGACCTCTCTGGCCTCAGTTTCCCTGCCTGTGAGAAGGAAAGCAGCCCCTGCTCCAGGTGTACAGCTTGCCCTGTAGTGTTGCTTAGGAGTCGGCTGGGTGGAGGAAAAGGGACCATAGAAGATGTGGGTGGAGCTCGGGCATTGCCCAGAGGGACTGACCCAGCCCTTCCTGTGGTCAGCCTGTGCCAGGAGCAGGATCTTGAGCCTGGGCCCTCCTGGATTTGGGGGAGCTAAGGATTTGTCCCTACCTTGGACTACCCCTGCTGAGCCCTACATTCTCCGTGATCATGGAGTCATCCTGGGGCCTCTTCAGGTGGAGCCCCCTTTCCTCACGGCTAGACGCACCTTGGTTCTTACTGATGCCAAGACTATTTGGGGAAGGACAGGAACCTAGTAATTTCTTAGCTGGAAGGCATTGTAAAAATGCCTTCCGGAGGTTGAAAGGTTGTCAGCAACACACTGAGCCTAATTGAGTCCTCAGAATGTGCAGTGCCTGCTGCTTTCCACAGAAGATGTAGGTGTGGGATAGGTGCGTGTGTGTTTGTGTGTGTGTGTACACAAGCATATGTGTGTGAGCATGTGCATCCTGGGGACAAGTGGGCACATGAGCTATGCTCAGGAGCTATGCAAGTGTGTGTCTATGCACATGGAACCTATCACAGAGCCCACTGCTGATCAAAGGCCTCAGCCTGTTTCTGCATTCAGTCCCTTTGTCTTGGAACACCTTTAAGTTCGGAAGTGACCTAGGGCTGGGGCAAGGACCCTTGTCAGTTCAGCCACAGAGGGGCATAGGATACAACACTGGTGGCCATGTTGTGAACAGCCGCCCTAGAGATTTGACAACTTTACTGTAGGGAGGACCGATACCAGAGACTCAGCCCTCGGGATAGCACCGTGTACCTGCCCTCAGGACAGCCTGTAGTCCCTGTGGTCCTGTGTGCCATCTTTGGCCAGACACTCATCCCTTGCCCTGGGGCTGTTTCCTACTTTGGTTTTTGACTCCTCCGCAGCCATCTCTCTAGGACAGTGGTTCCCCCCCCCCCAAGCTGCGACCCTCTAATGCAGTCCCTCATGTTGTGTTGACCCCCAACCATAAAATTATTTTTGTTGCTACTTCAGAACTGTAATTTCGCTACTGTTATGAATCGTAAGGTAACTATCTGATATGCCACCCCTGTGAAAGGGTCTTTGGACCCTCAAAAACCATGAGGTCACGAGGCACAGATTAAGAGCCCACATTTGACCGTTGTCACTCATCTACAGGGAGACCATGTGGGATGGGCATGGATTTGTGCACCTTACTGAACCATCCCACACAGGTGTGGTTTCCACACAAGCTGCCCAGTCACATGACCATCACTAGCATCTCTCCCTTGGGCTGCCCTTCTCTTCTCCCCTCCCATACCATTCTTTGCTCCTCAGGCACCTGCACACCTCCTCCAGGCCATGAGGACAAAAGGTAGGAACCCTGTCACAGCACGCGTGCCCCCAAGACCCCACGATATTCCTCCCTTCTTCAGCCAGCGGCCCTCACTACTGTGTCTGGGTTGTTTGTTCAGCCCAGACAGCAACCGGGGAGATGGGGGTGGGGGTTACAGAGTCTCGCCCAGTCCCCCTGCCAAGCGCTCATTTGTATGCAGAAGGGATTAGGCGGAATTTACCGTGGCCTCACCCTAGGGAGCTGCTCTAGCCCTA
Source organism: Chionomys nivalis (assembly GCF_950005125.1). Taxonomy (NCBI): domain Eukaryota; kingdom Metazoa; phylum Chordata; class Mammalia; order Rodentia; family Cricetidae; genus Chionomys; species Chionomys nivalis. The sequence continues at coordinate 38,231,419 of NC_080106.1, forward strand.
GGAATGCTCTCCCGATGGTGGTGTGCAGTGGGCAAGATTAGAACAGCCCCTTCTGCCGCCGCACCCCTTCCGCCGCCGCGCCTGCCCTGGTCACTCTCCAGGCCGCCAACATCGAAATCATTTTCATTTATACCCTTTTTGATCATTGAGCCTCAAAGAGGGCCTGCCTTGTGTGACAGCGGGCACCAAAATGGCCCAATTATTTGGAAGAGGAGGGAGCAGCTAAAAATCAGTCAGATGCAAGAGACAGCACACTTGATCAGGGCTCATGGCTTTCTTCCTGCCTTCTCTCACCAATATTTTTACAGCTGTTGACATATATTGAGTTACATGTGCCTGGGCTAGATCCCAGCGGAACTGTTTCAAAGATCTGTTCACCATAAAGTGTGCTGTTCTCAAGTAAATGACTGACTTCAAGAAAGCACAGTAGTTTAAATGTTACTATAAATACAGGCGCTAAGACATTTTAATTATAATTTTTGAGTTATACAGTGTTCTGTAAGTACACCAGGCATTTGCAAAAGAATCTGCGCAGCTAGCCAAGACACTCTGCCCTCTTGTGGAAGGAGAAGAAACTGCAAGTAGTGTGTTCTGCAGCTGGTGGTTCAGCTCTGGTTCACTTGGGACGGAGATGGGAGTCTTGGTTTGGGACCCTGGAATATATTCCACACATTTGTTGAGCCCCCTCTTGCAGAGGGGCTGCGGGTGGGGCAGGATGCCCATGCTCACATTCTTGGAAGAATTCACCAAGAGTTGCTGAAATATAACCAGAGCCAAGTAGTTTATTTTTATTCTTTTTTAATTAAAATTTCCACCTGCTCCAAGTAGTTAATCTCCATTGTGAGAGTGAAGGTTGGAAGCAAGTGGCAGGGGCCGCATGGTGTCTGTACCCTGGCAGATTTCTTCTTAGTGCTCTTCGAGTCCTTCGGATCCTCCTGGCCACAGTTAGACTCTGTGACAGGACAGGACAGGACAGGACCTAATGGCCTCGGAAACAACCTCTGCTGGGTTGTTTGGAAGGAAGCCCCTTTGTGGGACTCAGGTTATCTTGGGACTTTGTTTGATTTTAGTTTTTGTTGTTTGCTCCTGCAGTGCTCAGGTTGGGCACAGGGCCTGGCAAACACTAGGCAAATGTTCTGTCACTGAACTGCATCCCTGGGCCTTTTGATGGGAACAGCTCTTGGTTATCTCCCTGTGTGTACGCCAGTGATAAGGTGCTAGTTACGGCAGATCTGGCCTGACATGGGTTTTTTTTATCTATCTGTAAACATCCTACCCATCTTTTTGTGTCCTCTTCCCCTCCCACTCACCAGTCATCTGTCCACTTAGCACGTACCCTCCCATCTGTCTACCACACATTATCTAAGATCTTTCCATCCACCTGTCCTATCCTGTCCCTCCCTGCACCATCTCCTCCTCCATTAACCATTTATCTGCTCATCTTCTCACCCATAAACACATCTGTTCACCAATATATTTGTCTGTCTAACCATCATCCATTCATCACTGGGTACCATCCATCCATCCATCCATCCGTTGTCCATCCATTTATTTATATACTCCATAGGTCTTTTGAGTGTAGGGTCTAAAACAGAGGTTATGCAGTTAGATTTTTTTTTTAATGGTTTTGAGCTAGCTCTGTAGAACAGGTTGGCCTTGAACTTAAAGAGATCTGCCTGCCTCTGCTCCCCCGACCCCGGTGTTGGAATTAAAGACGTGTGCCATCACCGCCCTGATGCCATCAGATTTCTTAAATTCAAAAATCCAAACCCTACTACATCCTTAGGGAAGCTCCTTAGCCCTTGTGGGAATCCCTTCCTTTATAAGATGGGGAAAATAGCAAAGGACAAGAAGCGAGTTAAGATCAATTAATTAGATGAGATGTTACCAGCACAGTGCTTGGCGCTATGTCAGCTCCACAGTGAGAGCTTGCTGCTTTCAGTGTGTGTTGAGAAGCTGGTTGCCGGGTGCCTCCTACACGGCCTAACCAGAAGTGCTCGGTGCTGCAGGCCAGGTACGCTGCTTGTTCCTGACCTGGCAGGAGGGCCTTATTGATAAGATCCTAAGGACCCTGAAGGAATCGCTTATGAATTTTATTCTTGTTGTTTTGAGGAAATTTCCTGTCCTACCTATTTGTCCATACTGTTTCAAATGTGGGCAATTTTTTTTTTTTAGCATCTAGTTATTAAATGAGCCTATGGAACACCAAAGAAAATGACGGTTTTGGTAAAGTTCCATAGCCACAAAGGCCGTTTGTTTTAAAGTGCCGTTTTTACTCACTGGGCTCTCAAAAAGGCCACTTAGACCCAAATCTATTCACTCTGGACTGTTCTCTCAGACGTTTCTTCAGCCTGTATGTGTCGAGCACCAGCTGTGCACTAGGCACTGGGCCAGGCCCCTTTTGTCCTCAAGATCTGTCTCATGGAGGAACCAGCAAGACGGTGCAGTGAGGAACGGCCCTGGCATCCAGCCTGATGACCTGAGTTTGGAGAAGAGCACTGACTCCCACAAGTTGTCCTCCGACCTTCACACACATGCCATGGCATGCACACACGTACATATGTAATTAATTTTTATTTTTTTAATTTTTTAAACTTTATTTTATGTGTATTGGTGTAAGGTGTCAGATCTCCTGGAACTAGAGTTACAGACAATTGTGAGTTGCCATGTGGGTGCTGGGAATTGAACCTGGGTCCTTTGCAAGAGCAGTCAGTGCTCTTAACCACTGAGCCATCTCCTTAGCCCCTGTAATTAATTTTTATTTTTTTATTTTTTTTAAAGATTTATTTATTATGTATACAACATTCTGCCTTGATGTACGCCCACACGCCAGAGAAGGGCACCAGATCTCAGTACAGATGGTTCTGAGCCACCATGTGGTTGCTGGGAATTGAACTCAGGACCTCTGGAAGAGCAGCCCGTGCTCTTAACCTCTGAGCCATCTCTCCAGCCCCCTGTAATTAATTTTTAAACACTAAGAAAAGATCTCATGAAAGATGTTTCTCTTTGCAGAGACGCGAACTCAGTGTGTCAGGTAGAGTTGAGGTGACCTTCCAAGTTTCCTGTGATAATCACTTCCCGTCACATGAAACACTTTTATGTTACCAGAAACCTCACAACAAATGCTCTAGGCAGATGAGCACACCTGGCTCCGCAGAGTCGCTAGCAGGGAAGAAGTGACCACTTGCAGTGGCACGTAGGCTCATTATATGAGGTTTCTGGACTGACCACACTGGCATGCTCCTGCAACCCCAGCAGTCCAAAGGCAGGTGCAGGAGGAGCAGACCCTGGGTTTTAGTGCTCAAACCAAGACAGGGCTGAGGAGATCGCTCAGTGGTTAGAGCACTTGCCATGATAATGGGAAGTCAACAGTTGGGGTCCCTAGCATCCGTGTAAATGCTGGGTGAGGACAGACACTCTCCTGTAATCCCAGAGCTCTGCAGGTTGCTTAAAGCAAGCTGGATAGTTTGACTGGTTGTATTGGCCAATTCCTGGTTCGGTTCAGAGTCCTGCCTGAGTAAGGAGAAAACAATTGAAAAGTCACCTACACATGTGTGCTGACATGCATGTGAACATGTATCTGTACACTCAGATGCATGTGCATATACGTGTGTATGTGTTTGTGTGTGTGTGTTTATGTGTGTGTGTGTACAGAGGAGACTGCATTGCTTTGAAAATGGGATTGGGCACGAACCAGCTTCTGCTGACCCCAGAGACCTCTTGGGTGTCCTCTACATTTTGCCTGCTTGGCTCTTGTACTTGAAGCATCTTATTTCAGTTTGAACAAAACCATTGAGGAGAGGGGGTTCAACCAGACAGTTGAGAGGTAACTGAGGTTTGGGTAGCTATGGCCTCGTCATCCACTGTGGGATCTAGAGCATACAGGGTACTTGAGGCAGCCATGGTGGTGGCCTGGATGCTACCTCAGCCTTGGCACATGTGGCAGTAGCAGACTCAGTCCCAATGCTTGTTCCACTGCTGCCATGGTTTGCTCTGCCACCTTATGGACCACGCAGGGAAGGAGGGGAGTGAGTTTTCAGTCTCCTTGTCCATTTGCTCAGAAGCTGCAGTCAGAAGATGTGATTTGGGGGCTTGAGATCTGGAAAGTCAGGAGCCGAGAGGAAGAAGTTTTTTGAGGTTCTTTCTAGGTGGACATCTCTTCCTCAGCCCTTTGAGAGTAAGTGTTAAAAAGAGACCATTGTTTTGGGGGCAGAGGGCATGTACCCAGCTAAGGAGGGGGTAGTCGGTGAAGGTTTGGGGTTCTCCCAGTCCAGGGGGTAGTCTGTGAAGGTGTGGGGTTCTCCCAGTCCAGGGGGTAGTCTGTGAGGTTTGGGGTTCTCCAAGTCCAGAGGGTAGTCTGTGACGTTTTGGGGTTCTCCCAGTCCAGGGGGTTAGTCTGTGAAGGTTTGGGGTTCTCCCAGTCCAGGCAGGATGGCACTGATGGCTGTGCGCTTTGTGCCGCGGCTGTTGGACGTGTGTCTTTGTCTCATTCACATCCAGTTGGGAACCGCAATTTCCCATCAAATGGAAAGACTTTCTCCCACTTCCTCTACAAGCCTCACTCCAGAAAAACAGTTTAGTCAGGCAGATCTCTGTGAGTTGGAGGACAGCTTGGTCTACAGAGTGAGTTCCAGGACAGGCTCCAAAAGCTACAGAGAAACCCTGTCTTGAAATACCAAAAAAAAAAAAAAAAAAAAAAAAAAATTGTAAACTTGGGAGTCCTATATCGGAGAAAGACAGTATTTCATAAAATTACTTCAACTGCCAGCCAATCTAATTTTTAAAAAATGCACATAGAAAGCCATGGTACACAGTTAGAATTCCAGCACTCTGGAGGCAGAGCTAGAAACCTGGGCTACCTGTAAGACCCTGTTTCTAAAAATAGAGGGGCAGGAGACCTTGCATTTCTTTATATCTTTAGTAATGATCATAATATTGAAAATTCTATAGTTATTGGGAGGTGACACTGTGCCAGACACAGCAGATGCTTCCGCCAACTCTTGTGATAGCCTTGAAAGTTGGAAGAGGTCATTGTTGCCGAGTCTGGAACCAGCTCTATCTGCCCCCAGCCTGGGGGTTTTTCCGTGGATCTTCATCCTCCTATGGCGCGTTTGGGCTGTCTAAAAGCCCTGAGTTTGGGGCCTCACAGTAATCCCAGGAAGTCTATAAGGCTGCTCTTCCTCTACCCAGTTTGCAGCTAAGAATCCCTCCGATGGTGTCCCAAGCTCCACACTCATTTTCTTGCTTCCCAGGCAAACTTGGTTTCCAGAACAGTTTCCAGAAACAATTTGGGAAGAGGGTTCTCCTGCATCTGTCAGGGCAGGGAGCACCCCTCGCTTTGCTGCTGGCCTGGTAAGGCCCTGGTATGATCTCCAGGCCCACAAGCGTGCCCTACTGCCCATCCTCTGCCTGTGTGAACGACACACTTGCACCTGTCCCTTTGATTTTGCGGAAACCGAAAGCATGTCTCCTCTGATGCAGGCTGACGTGCTTCTTCATAAATGCTTGGGCATTGCTATTGATTTTTGGCTGAGGAGTTTGAAATCCTATCTCTTGGACTCATGAGATTTCCCTGCTGCAGCAAGAATGCATTGTCACTCTTAATATAGCCAGTCTCTGACACATATTCATATCAAGCTTCCAAGGAGTGGCGTCAGCACAGCCTCGGGGATGGTGCCTGGGCTGGTGGGGGTGACTGCCACAGCTGTGCCTCCCCTTCTCTGTCCCCACCACGCTATCTTCTCTTGAGGAACCCTCACCTAGGCCATCCCCAGCTAAAGGGCCAGAGACGATGAGGAGGAGACAGCAAGTCTATGAGGAACTGATTTCCAGCCTTCGTTCTAGGTTTTCTGTGACCCAGAGAGGGGCAAGAGCCTGCCCGAGCCACACAGTTTGTGGCAGGGGCACTGGAACCATGTTGTCCTTTGCTCTTCTGTGTGGAAGGTCACCAAGAATCTGGCCTCACAGCTCCAGGGTTGTAAATGTGTGTGAGACAATTTGGTACAGGAACAAGATTGCTGGGTCACGGTAGTCAGCAAGAACTCATGACCTTGCCTTGGTATCCAGGAGACTGACTACATTTTTGGAGAGTCCCAAGTTTGCAAAGATGAAGTTTTTAGGTTTTTGTTGTTGTTGTTGTATTTATTTAGTTATCTATTTAGTTATTTAGGAGACTGGGTTTCTCTGTGTAACAGTTTTGGCTATCTTAGAACTCACTCTGTAGACCAGGCTGGCCTTGAACGCCTGCTTCTGTTTCCCGAGTGCTGGGACTAAAGGTGTGTGCCACCGCTGTTTGGCTAAAAGGTTCAGATTTAACGTAAAATCTCACGACTTTTGAAATATTGACAGCTAGTCCCGAAGCACATGTAGGCGCGCACACACTTAGTGTGGCTTCCAGCAAGGCCACAGCTGTTGGCTGAAGGCCATTGTCCTGTCTCAGTCCCAGCTAGAGGCTGCCCTGCTGCCCCACCTGTCTTGGTGTCTTGACTTCTACCTCATGCGGGGCCTTTCTCACTTAGGGTTCTATAGATGCGATAAAATACATGACCAAAAGCAGCCTGGGGAGGAGAAGGTTTAATACAGCTTCAGCTCTCAAGTCCCACTCATGGAGGGAAGTCCTGGCAGGAACTCAAGGCAGGAAGCACAGCAGAGGCTGCAGAGGAACACTGCTCAATGGCTTTCCATGGCTTCCTTGGCCTGTTTTCTTATCCCATCCATAACTACCCAGCTACCCCTGGGCTGACATTTCCCACATTGTCTTGGCTCCTCTCATAGCAATCATTAATCAAGATAATGCCCCATAGACTTGCCTACAGGTCAATCTTATGGAGCCATTTTCTTAATTAAAATTCTCTTCCCAAATATGTCTAGGTTTGTGTCGAGTTGATCCCCCTTTGTTCTCAGCGGCGGTCTCAAGGGGCCGGACCCTGGCATCTTGAGCTAACTCCCGTCTCCAACTCTGTGTGGTCCTCCAGTGACTCCGCTCTTCCTCGCCAGCCCTGCTCTGAGTTCCAGTTTACACACACCCCGGGGTGTGCAGGGCGGACCCACACTCCTTGGGCTTTGCTGAGAAGATGGTCCTCAGAATCTGCAGGGTGTGTCACTGAATAGGTTCCCACTGAGGGGTCTTATCCTCATAAATGCTAACATGTGTAAGCCAAGAGGAGTGGGGGTGGAGTTGTGACCACTCCTAGTCACCCTGGAAAAGCAATAGATGTAGGCTTCTGAGATTCTGCCTTGTCATTAGATGTTTAGAAAGAATTAAGAAAATGATTTTTCCTTCCCTCCTTCCTTCCCTCCATTCATCCCCCCCCTCCCTGTTGTGTGATATGTTATTCTTTTGGCTTTTGGGGGGTCCCACCACCCAGCTCCCAAATAAATCACATGGAGGTTATTCTTTCTTATGAATGCCCGGCCTTAGCTTGGCTTGTTTCTAGCCAGCTTTCCTTAAATTATCCCATCTACCTTTTGCCTCCGGGCTTTTTCCTTTTCTTCTGTGTATTTTACTTTCACTCCTACTCTGTGCTTGGCCCCAGACACCCTCCTCCCCTTGTTCTCTCACTATTCTCTCTCCTCAGGTCTCCTTTTATTTTATTCTCTGTCTGCCAACCCCGCTTATCCTTTCTCCTGCCTCGCTATTGGCTGTTCAGCTCTTTATTAGACCATCAGGTGCTTTAGACAGGCAAAGAATCACAGCTTCACAGAGTTAATCAAATGCAGCATAAACAGAAGTCACACACTTGAAAATAATATTCTTCAATACGCTCCCTCCCCCCTCCCCCCCTCCCTCCCTCCCTCCCTCCCTCCCCTTGAATCAGGTCTCATATAGTCCCAGATGGCATCAGACTTGCTCTGTAGCAGAGACTGGCTTTGAACTCCTAATCCTGTCTCTGCCTCCAAAGTACTATGTCTATAGGCATGGCCCACCATGCCCACTCTGAAAAGGCTGGGGTTTTTTTCATAATTATAAAGTCATTTTGTTAAAACCATAGGAAGTTGTAGACAGAAGGCAGTTGGTGGAACTGTACCTCTCACTCCTGTCCTGGGCTTACCTTCATGAGAGACCTTCAGCTTGGGGATGTGGTGACAGGCAGAGTCCTGGGCTGGGAGAGTTTGTGAAAGTCCTCCCTGTAGCTTTTAGGACTGACCTCAAACATGTAGGCACCTTCCTGCACACCAGCCACCATGGTCCCTGTCGGATCTAGCGGGTGAGAGCATTCTGAGGGAAGCCTGGGACCAATCAAGGTGCCACTCCCTGCCCTGAGGAGCAGCCCACAGACTGTTGCCTCTACTGGACCCTCAGAACCTTCGGTTAGACCCATCTTGAGAGCCCTGCCCCTCCTCTTCCCTCTCCGAACTCACCTGGCGCTCCTCTCTGCACCACACTGTGGCCAGGAACTCAGTGTGCTCAGAAGAGGCCCTGAGGAGGCCCAGGAAAGACTCAGGGAGGAGGCCATCAAGCCAGAGTTTGGTGGGAAGCAGACTAGAGGCCTGGCTAAGGCACAGGCCCATGAGAAACCTCTGAATCCCAGTTTCCTTTCTGGAAATTGAGGAAGGAGCCCCATTAGCAAATCATGAAATCAATGCAGTCGACCCCTGCAGCAAAATGAGCAAAGAGCAAGTGAGCAGGGGGAAGCCACCACACTTACAAGCATGGATGTAGTTTGTAGAGCAGGTATTTGGCCTCACATCCATGAGGGGCCATGTCACACGGCATGTTTTTCTTGCTTCAGGTTGCAGTTTGAGATATGCGGGGCTGTAGTGGCACTTGCCCTTAATCCCAGCACTCAGTAGGCAGAGGCAGGCAGATCTCAGAGTTCGAGGCCAGCCTGTTCTACAGAGTGAGTTCCAGGACAGCTAGCCACACAGAGAAACCCTGTCTCAAAAAAGAAAGAGCGGAGAGGGTTAGATGGCCTAGAATCACTCTTCTGGCTTTTTGTTTTGTTTTGTTTTTGAGACAGGGTTTCTCTGTGTCACAATCCTGGCTGTCTTGGAACTCACTCTGTAGACCATACTGGCTTCGAACTCACAAAGATCCTCCTGCCTCTGTGACTCCTGAGTGCTGGGATTAAAGGTATGCGCCACCACTGCCTGGTTGAAGCACTCTTCCTAGCTACATGACACGAATGTGTGGTTCCTGAGTTGAACTGACGTGAACAAGTTGTATAATCTCTCTGAGACTCGGTTTTCTTTCCTGAGCAATGGGCTCAAAGCCACAGCCAGCACAGAAGGCTGGTAGGACTTGGGGCATGATGCCGTCAGTGTCATCATCTCCATAGAGGAGGAGGGCATGTGCCTTCTAGCCAGTCTTCAGATGGAAGGAGAGAACACAGGGTCCCTTGTACCTCAGTTCTGAGTCTGACTTCTATACAGGGAGCCTGGCTTTCTCCCTGTACTGCCATGCCCTCTGGGGGAGTAGGGCCCAGAACTCTTCTGCTTGTCCTGCACTGGGCCGAGCAGGAAGTCGTTTGTGCCCTGGCTTGGGTGAAGTGGGTCTCATCTCCTAAACATTACTTTGCTCCCCTTTGCTCCCTTGCTACTAAAAAACAAAAATAAAAACAAAAATCCTCACAAAACATGCAAGCTAAGTCTGTGAAGTGTTAAAAAGAATACTCAGAAATGGGAAGAAGAAGAAAAAAAAAAAAGGACAGAAATGATCTGTGAAGGAACCTGCCTGGCCAGGCAGGCCCTGCTGAGTTGGGAGCTCTGAGGTTAGAAGAAGGGAGGAGAGAGGAGAGGAGCAAGGCCACCTGCCTGAGTCCAGAGAAGCACTAGAGGAGCCGGAGGAGGCCCGGAAGTCCTGAGTTGGGGCAGTTGCAGGCTGGCAGGAAAGCAAGAGCCTTGGTTGGACGTTGGGGGCAGGCTTTGTGCTTGGGAAGGCTGAAGGCGCTGCTGCTCCGCCCTGCCTCCTCCCCCCCCCCCCCCCCGAGGTGCAGATGGCCACATTTGCAGGTTAACTGCAGCAGCTGGAGATGCATTATTAGTTTCCTGCTGCTCCTTCATATTTGCTTGGATTTTTTTTTTAACGGCAACATAATTTACAACCAGTCCACCAGCGTCAGAGCTGGCACGTTCTAAATCCGCATCAGATTTATGTAATGCCGTTGCTTATCAGTGAATGAAGTCATAATTATTGCTTTGTACCATTAAATAGCATAAATATATAAACTGTTATACAAATTGCAGCAAACGTTCCCTCTGGGGAGCTCTAGACCAAGTTTAATGTCGTGCATTTGTCTGGGATGGCAGTTTCCGTGGTATATAATAATGTTGATAAATTTTACTGCAGCAAGTGACATTTTAAAGCATTAATTTTGATGCTCAAAAAATTCTGAAGAATACACAGGATGGTCAGACCGGTGCTGTAAGGACCACTGAATGAGGCTGAGTTGCCCGCGGAGGGGGATGCTTGAGAGAGCAAATGGGTGGAGCGTGGCACCTCCCAGCTCTCCTCTGTAGTCAAGATCACCCCCTTCCTCTCTCAACTCCCCAAGGAAGGCAGCAGATACATTTTCTATGGCAATGATGATAATTAATTTCAAAAAATTCAAATAGATTCATTTCTGCCTTAAATTTGAGGTGTGCAAGGGAAGGTGGAAGGAGGGGCACGGAAAATGCACAATTGGTGGGGATGGTCCTCGTAGTAACCTCCTTCCCAATTATGTAAATTCTGTGCGGGGTGAAAAAAAATCCCCATCCTAATTAGAGATGCAACACCTGGCCTCAGACGATGCTTCAGATGCCAGGCGTGCGGCTGCATAGCCTCCTAAAGCCATTATCGGCGAGAGAGCGACTTTTGCGGGAAGCCCCAGGACAGCTTATGGCATTTACCTGGTGTGCTCTTTGGAGAGCTGGTGGCCTGTGCAGAGTTGGAGAGAGGGCTCACCTTCTGCCTTCGGGAGAAGGCGTGCGAGCTTCAGGGACCCTCCTGGGTCCCCTCACCACTCTGGAGCTGACCCTGAGAAATGGAGAGTATGACTCAGTCTCCCTGCCCCTTCAAAACCTGGACCTCGGCCTGCTGGAGCATTCTTGGAGAGGCTTGTCACCAGTTTTCAGCGTCTGCCCTGCATTTTCCTGACTTAAAGAGAGTGGAGTCCTCTGGCAAGAGACACAGCTTTTCTTGGTAACTGGGAGTCTTTAGTGTCCTCTTTTGGCATGAGGCCGTGTCACACATCCCGGGGCCTTAAGGTTGGGGGCCTCTTGTAGCTAATTCTGTGTGTGGAAGTAGCCTAGGTCTTCTGCACATGAGAGCATTTATCCTGGGGTTTGGGGGGAGGCGGGCGGTGCTCTGGAATACTCTTATTGCCAGGGACAGCAACTGTCAGTGTCAGAGATGAAACTGTCACCAGTGCAGGTACTCAAAGCAATTCGTGATCTGAGAACCCTCTGCAATGGATATGAAGGACAATAAGAACTAAGACCTGTTGGCTACAGCCCTTGAAAGCTGGGGCCGTTTGTTACCCGAGCATATCCTAGCCCATCCTGACTCCTGACTATCAATAGACTTCTCCTGTGGTTAGCTCAGACTTAATGATTTTCAGCAGCGTGCTGAGAATGCCAGTTGACCCCACCCCTCCCCCACCCCCATCATTGGCAGTGAAGAAGTTAGATAACTTTCCTAAGGTTACGCAGCATACAGAAAACCAGCACGGATGCTTCCTAGTCACACCGGCCAAGCTCTGTCTTCCCTCTTGCTTTAAAGAGTGAATTCTCCTCAGCCAGGTCGGGGACTTAGGGTGCAGGCCAGCAGGGACTGGAGAGGATCGCAGACTACACTCTTCACACCCGAGCAGCTGAGCTCTCTGCCTAGCCTGTGAACTTTCCCAATGCTTCTGTGTCTGCTCACAGCAGCAAAATTAGGCACACGTTTTCTGTGTGAGCCGCTCATTCTGATGTCTCGATCTTGACTGTAAACCTTGAACTCTGTAATGAAATCCCACATTTATTCCTTTATCTCCTGCCTGTGTGTAGTAAAGTCCTTCGGAGACTAGCATTTAATGTTCTGGAACCTTGTCCCCTAGTGGCCAGGACTGATGGAGTTCCCCCTTTCACAAAATGAGGACTGTGGGCTTAAAGAGGGGATTGGTGCACCAAGGACACCCCCACAGAACACTTTTTTTTTTTAATCACAGAACACTTTGTGAGTGGAGAGCTTTTCTTGGAAAAAAAACGGGGAAGTAACGATTTAAGTGAATTATTAAAATGGTCTAAAATGAAGTAGAGAACAGCTAGAAGGAAAGAATGTGTCGCCCCTGTTTACAGAGTCAGAAAGCATTGATTGTGGGGCTACTGTATGCAGTGTGTGGTGGAGAGCCTGTTTACCAGTGGACAGCTTGGCGTCTCCTGGCAAGTGGCCTGGCTCCTCGTCGTGCGACTTTAACAGTCAGTGTTGAACTGAATGGTCCTTATTCAGCTACTAATGGAATCTGTCTCTGTCTCTCTCTCTTTCTCTCTTAGACAGGGTCTTTATGTAGCCCTGCCTGTCCTGGAACTCTCTATATAGACTAACAGAGATCTACTTGCCTCTGACACCCGAGTGCTGGTATTAAAGGTGTGTGCAACCACTGCCCGGTACTAATGGAAATTCTTTTTTTTTTTGGTTTTTCGAGACAGGGCTTCTCCTTGGCTTTGGGGCCTGTCCTGGAACTAGCTCTTGTAGAACAGGCTGGCCCCAAATTCACAGAGATCCTCCTGCCTCTGCCTCCCGAGTGCTGGGATTAAAGGCGTGCACCACCACTACCCAGCGCTAATGGAGATTCTTAATGATCACAATTAGAATCTTCTGGGGGTCCAGAGCTCGAGGTTTAGGCTGCATCATGTACTGTACCGGAAAACTCCCTCAGACTTTCCTTAAGAATTATCTCTTGGTCATCCAGTGTCAAGAAGTCTTGGTTGGCATCAGTAGGCACTGAGGAGTCCAGAAGGTCCTGTGGTCACTAACTTTTGGGTCTAGTCTACCCTTCACAGACAAACCCATTCACTCCCATAAGCTGTTCAAAGTTATTTTGCATCCATACTTCAAAATCATCAATGAAAGTTAATTAATAATAATTTCAGAGGATCATTGCAGTCTGCCCATGACCTCTTTTTGTGTTCAGCCTTGGGCATTGGGTGGGTAGAGCAGGTGGCTATCCAGACCAGCATGTAGATGTCAGGACTCGGCAAGGTGCCACATAGTTCGTGGGCTGCAAGCAGGGTGAACAAGATGGCAAGGGTGTGTGGTGGCCAGGGTCCAGTTTGCACCGGCTGTCATGTGCTAGGGTGCCCTCCTCAAGCCTGCCCTTCCCCTTCCGTGGCCTCCACCATATTGACCTATACCCTGGAGCAGAGAACAAGCTCTCTTTAAGAGCTGATTCCTGAGTGGCAACTTACACTGTCACTTTGGCCTTTTGTGACTGGTGCTTAGAAGCTCAAGGTGGACTGGGGTTGGTTCAATGGTTAAGGGCCCTTGCTGCTCTTGCAAAGGATCCAGGTTTAATTCCCAATGTTCACATGGCAACTCACAGCCATCTGTAACTCCAATTGCAGGGTATTTCCTACCCTCTTCTGGCTTCCTTGGGTACCAGGCACACACATGGTACACACACATATGTACAGTACAAACACTCATGCACATGAAATTAAAATAAATAAATCTTAGCGAGGTGGTGGTGTTGCACACCTTTAATCCCAGCACTTGGCAGAAGCAGGCAGATCTCTGTGAGGTGGAAGCCACCGTGGTCTACAAAGTGAGTTCCAGGACAGCCAGAGCTGTTACACAGAGAAACCCTGTCTCGAAAAACCATAATAATAATAATTATTATAATAGTAACAATAGCAATAATAATAATACAGCAACAACAATAGTGATAAACAATAATATCTTTATAAAATAGGAGTAAGAATTGTTCTTTTCCCAGCAGACTTAGAAGGCTGCAAGAGACATATGTTTCAGGGAGCCAGAAGCTCCTTGGCCTGCTCCTGGATAACACATAAGTTCAGAATTGAGTTCCTAGGACCTTAGACAAAGCTCGGCACTTAACATGTTTAAGTAGTGTCAGTTTGTCTGCTCTGTGTGCTGCTGTGGGGAGCATCCGACTCACTAGGACCCTGCTTCTCTGCAGTTCTGCTGGACAGTTTCCGTTTAATAGAGACCCAGGGAGGTCAGAAGCGCTGTGCCCCGTCCCTGCTTGTTATCTGTGCCAGGGCTGCACCTATACCCAGTGTCTGCAGGGTAGAGGAACTCCCCAGACTGTGCGCCCGGCAAAGTGGAGGCATCCTCCTGTCCCTCCTGAATACCAGCATCTCCCAGCCTCTTCCAAACCCTCCCAAGAGCACCCTTCTTGGAACACTCTTCTCACTTCTGTACTCCAACATGTTCTTAGGCCCACCCCCAGGAAGTCATCCATCCATCCATCCATCCATCCATCCATCCATCCGTTCATCTGTTCATCCATTCATTGACTTGGCGTTCCTGTATCTATTATGCAACAGACAGATTAGGGCATTTCTTCCTCTTGCAGTGGCCTCTGCCCATCATCTACTCCCTTAGGGACCTGGCTCCTTCCTGCCTGCTTTATGCTTATCCCATGCTTGCCACCTTCCTCCTGCTCAGACAAGAGTGCAGACACCATCAAAAGCTCACACCCTAAGATTATAGCATGTAAACGCCTCCAAAGCTGAACATGTGTAGAAAGCAGACATGACACCCCTTGCCACACCCCACACTGCCTGCCTTTGCCTTCTGCCGCCTCCAGGGTAGCACCATCCTCACCTTGGGATACCTTTTGTTATTTGTCTGATGCACCCGTGTCTCCTGGTATGCCTAATATAGTATACCTTCCATTGGTTAAGTCAGTGGATGGATGGCTCGGGTGTGGGGGCTGGCTAGGGAGGGGGAAAGAGATGGCTATAAGTGTAGACAGATTTAAGGACTTGGTAACTCAACAAAGACTAATTGCAATTCTAACACAGATACGAATACAGCAGTGACTGATAGGCTGCTCTCCTCAATGCTCATAGCTGCTTTTCCTGGTCCTTGCAGCCAGCCTGTAGCCCTGCTTTCCAGATCTGAGTGAGATGTGGATAGGTCTGCAATTACTCAAGGTCACTTAGCCAGTAAGTGTCGTCACTCTGACCTGGGCCTGTCTAGGCTGAGTCTGGAGCTGGCGCTCGGACCTCACTTCCTGCTGCTTTAAGCCCTGGGCAGTCTTTCTTCGGCTGGGCCAGCTGGAGATAAACTCAGCGGGCAATAGAGCTGAGCTGTCCTTGGCGGGCACTGCCCCTGCCTCGCCACCCCCACCCACCTGCCAGGAGCGCCAATCCTCCTGGGCATCGCAGAGCCTTCTGTGCTCCTCTCCAAAGGACAGGGCATATTTCTTCCCAACCCTCTTAAGACCCAGCCCGCACTGGAGGCTTCATCATCATGCAAATTAGCAGGATTGGATCCGCTCCTGCGGAGGACTCCGGGGGCGGCAGAAGGACGGAGGCCAGTGGAAGGGGGGGAGCGCACAGGGCTGGTGCCAGCAACATGCCACCCTGGGGAGGCTGCTGGGGATGGGGGAGAGGGCTGAGGCTGGGCCAAGGCAGGCTCCCAGCACTGTTGCTGAAGATGGAACCAAGAAAGACATTCTTCTCGGATTTACTCTTTGTGGATTGAGCCCTTTTATGATTCATCAGTAAGTAAATATCAGCTGAGGGGTGATTTGTTTCTAACAAGCTTATAAAATACTGGCGTCGTTTGTGGCTTGTTGGAGTGCTGATTATAAACACTCCCCCATGCCCACTCCTCCATCAAATTAGCATTCAACGAACAAACATTGGATCTTTCTACTGCTTTCTGCCCTGTCTTCAGGCGCCGGAGGGATGAGTAGGCAACAGGAAGGCTTGGACCCCGGACTGGAATATTCAGCACTTACTTAGACTTTCAGGGGTGAAGAGATGACCCCCTTGCTGGGCCCTCCAAATGTGGGGACACTGAGCCCTCTGAGTCCAGCTGGTCCTCTCCCATGTCTCATTGCCAAGTTTTCTTGTGACCCGGCTTCTCCCCGCCCCCGAGCCTGTCATCTTCAATCTCATGGAGACCGCAGATCTGGTCGGGCTGCATCTGGCCCTCAGCACTTGGAGCGGCTGCCTGCCCCCAGGGGTCCCGCCTGGACCCAGCCAGAGGCCTCTGCTGCTAAGAACATCTGAGCAGGTCATGGGGTCTGTCACATGCCAGCTCCTCACCCACGAGAGCTCACCCATCAGAACTGGCCTGCATTCTCCCTTCCTCCTGGCCTCCAGTTTTGTGGTCAGGAGTCATGTTAGTTGCATTTGGCTGTCCAGGACATGCGCCTACAGCACCTTCTCCCCATCCCCCAGCCTTATGTTTGCTACAGTTGATGCCTGACATGAGAATGCATGGCCACTTACCTTGTTCAAACGTCATCATTGTCGTGCTGAGCAACTATGGTTTGCCAAGTGCCCAGCAGGTGTCTGCCAAGCCATAGGAAGGCATGCCATCACTCAGCCAGCCAGAGACGGGGCTTTTTCCACCACAGTGGCAGGGCCTGGGTTTGGAAGGTGACCCAGCCCTCCTGAAAGGTGAGAGAACGCAGTCAAGGCAACAGGAAGCAGCCTGCCCCCATGCAGGTCTTTGCGGGCCTCCTGCTACTAGAGCTGCCCACCTGCGGGTAGCTACCACAGCCTATAGTCTCTTTTAATATCATATTTTTATTAGTTCTTTGAGAATTTTATGCCTGTGTAAAATGTATTTTGATCATATCTGCCCCCTTCTCGCAGATGCATACCCAAGATCCCCTCCCAACTCCACGTTTCTCTCTCTTTTTTAAAAATAATACACTGGGTCCAATTTGTGGTGCCCATATACTCATGGGTGTAGGGCCATTCACTGGAGCACAGCACCATTGACCTACCTGGTGTCCTTAATGAAAATAGGCTTGCCTTCCTCTAACAACTATCAACTGTCAACAACTCCTTAGCTAGAGGTGGGAGGGTGTTTGTGGACCCCTACTTCCTCCATGCAGACTGGTTTGATCCTGTGAAGGGCTGATGCAGACCACCACAGCGGCTCTCAGTTCATGAGGGTAGTGGTCCTGTCGTTCAGAAGACAGTTTCTCCCAGGTCTTTCTTGACCCATGGCTCTTCAAATCTTTCTAATCCTCTTCCCTTCCATGATGTTCCCTGAGCCCTGGAGAGAAGTGGGTGTCTCCTTTATGGTTGAGTATTTCATCAACCTTTATCCTCTGTGCCTTGACCAGTCTGCCTTATCCAGGGACCTACAGGGCACTAGGAGATCTATGTTCCAATCACCTCTAGTTACAGAGTGGATACACTGTCGACACCACCACTGTCTCAGTCATTATTCACTGGCTTCTATTTTTTTATTTTAATTTATCGATTTTTTTTCAAGACGGGGTCTCACTATATATCTCTGGCTGTCCTGGAACTCACTCTCTAGACCAGACCAGGCTGGATTTGAACTCACAGATTGCCTGCCTCTGCCTTCCAAGTGCTAAGGTTAAAGGCATGTGCCGCTACACTCAGCCTGAGTTCAGTGTTTTAAATTAAAAAGCTTTAATTCTAGTTTATTCCAAAAGCTATTTGTTCTCATTACAGAAAAGCTAGACAGGGCAGCCAGGCAGCGCTAAGTGTCCTGCTGTTTGAAGGTGATCCCTTGGTTTCTTCCTGTGATCCTAGCAGCTTTCTCTTGCCACCCCACAACCCAGCTAGTACTGGAGGGAGGGCATGTTTGTGTCCCCTGCTGGAGGCACTGCTGTTTCGAGGTGGGCAGGAGCATGGGCGGTACTAAATACTGTTTACCGTGGACACACACACACACACACATACACACACACACACACACACACACACACACACACCACCATTCCCCATCCCCACCCTACCCCAAGCTCTGTTCTCTGAGTGCTGCTTGTGCTGGCAAGAGAAGAGAAGGTAGTCCAGTCTTACCTCTGAGTGTGCCCTGGTGCAGAGTGGCATCTTGGTTCCCACCCCATGCATGGCTGAGGACAGGAAGTATTTGTAGGAGGAAGTGTGGAAGCCCAGCTCTACAGACATCTTTCAGATGGCCGCAAGGGCTTATGAAAATACAGGGAGAGGTTCTGGCTTATATTCTGGGCTAAAGGCCACTTGGACTCCTATTTCATCCTGGACTCTGGTCTAGTGCGTATATACCTAGTCTCTATAGGGCGTACAGGATCTCTGCTCTTTTAAGCCCTGGGCAGGGAGGAAGCTTTCTTCCAGAGTTCCACTGAAGGGACTCAAACACTAGAGGCACAGTCTGGGTTTTGGGACTTGCCTGGGACTTGGCTTAAGGAGCTCCAAGGCTTTGCTAAGGCCCATCCCTTATATGAGCAGAGCAGTTAAAATACACGGTAAAGGCAGGGAAGTCAGCTTTTAAGTGTCTTCTTTCCCTAGCAACCTGAGGTCACCACAAAGGGATGGGGAGCTGTAAGGATTTGCTGTAGAAAGAGATGCTGTAGAGGAAAACTTTACTTTGCCAGACTTCACAATGGCTCCACAAATGTGCTTCCAAGCACACGTCTCTATGTGAGTGAGTGTGTGCATGTGATGTCTAGTAGGAAGGAAGGGAGGTACCATCTTTCCATCAAGCAAGCCTTAGACATTATCAGGACTCTGGTTTATCATGGTCGGCCTCTACTGTTCCACCTGTCCTCAGAGTGTCCATGGGCTTCCTTCCTTGAGTCTCAAGACTGAATGTAGCATATAGGAAGGACCAAGGGGCTGGTGTGGGCCTAGCTGAGCCAGCCTAGGCCTCTGCATTTCTGAGAGCTTTGGTTTGGGATTCTCCCTGCCCCTCCCCACACCCCCCCGAGAGTTTTTGCATATGGTCTTTGGCTTGGCCTTTCAGGCTTTTCTTTCTCAGCAAGCTTGCTATGGGAAAGAGTCTCATTGGCTTCTGTCACCCCCATGCGTCCAGCACATCTGCCGTGATCAGTAGTTAAGGGATCATGTTGATGGTAACAACACTTGCTATAACCAGCAAGGGCACACAGTAGTCTTGTGAGGCAGGAAGGGCACTGGTCTCTGGGTGCTGCCACCAGCCTAGAGCCCTCAGCTTGTGGATGGCAGTTGGCTCTCGAGCTATGAATGCTGAGCTTGCCTGGGAAGTGTCAGCTGAATGTAACAAGTAGGCAGAAGACAGCCAGGGCCTGCTAAGAGCGGCACACTGGCTGGGACATGACTCATGGAAAGACTCAGCCTTCCTAGTCCATTATGTGTGGTGTCTAGGGATGGTAAGTGGCATCTCAAATGGTGTGGGGTGCCACCGTGTCCCATGTGCTGTAGGGCTGATCCATTACCAGAGCCATGAGATACGGGAAGCGTGAGTCAGCAGCTAATCAGCACAACCCGGCCTTCATTGAACATCTTCTGCCTATCTACCTGGGGCTTCTGAAGACTCCAATTTATTGGCTAGGGTTGTCTAGGTTGCAAGCGATAGAAAGTTAGGTAAACATAAGCAGAGAATGCTCTCATTTGTTGTAACAGGTCAGCTCATTTTGTGTACAGTAGGCGTCTCTTAGACACTTGGCTAGGAGGACAGAGGTATAGGTAAGAGAGAACTGCCTGAGTGAGGGCCTCACATTCGAGTGAGGAAGGCGGGGCCGGGTGGGCGGGTGGTGGGTAGGTGAGGCCTGGGCAGAAGGGAGTAGCTGCAGGTTCTCCAGAGTATGAAGCTGAGCTGGAAAGTTTGTCTGGTCGGCCTGTGCTGCACAGACCGCTGTGGGAGAGCCTGGGAAGCTGTGGGGAGCCTGGGCAGCTGTTGGGGACGAGCCAGGTGGGTAGAACCAAGATGCGGAGTCAGATGGTGGAGGTGCTATTTTGTTCTCTCCGTTTTTTTTTTTTTCTTTTTTTCCTTCCCTTTCCCTCTCTCCATGTTTGTTTGTTTGTTTTTTTTGTTTTGTTTTGTTTTGTTTAGTTTATTTGTTTCTGTTTGTTAAGGAAGGGTTCTCTGTGTGACCCTTCTCTGTGTGACCCTGGCTGTTCTGGGCCTCGAACTCACAGAGATCCACCTGCTTCTGCTTCCCGAGTCATGGGATTAAAGGCATACGCCACCATGCCCAGCCCTTTTTTTTTTTTAAAAAAAAAAAAAAAAGGAATCTATAAAAATGCCATTTCTGGAAAGGAAAAGACGCCATGGAAACCAGAGCTATATGGGGCTGGAGGTGGGGTGTGCATCTTACCACCGTGCAAGACCTGATGTCCACATTTCCTCCCAGCCTGTTGAATTTGCTTGAGCAGCAGAGGTTCCCTGTATGTTTTCTGCCGTGATCTCTAGTGACTCAGCAGGAAGCCTGCTTCCCTCCTTCTAGTCCACTCTGTCACCTGTCCCCTGCCCTTCTGAGCTAGGGACTGTTAGGGCTCTTGCTCTGAACTACCTCATCCTGGTCAATGGGATCATCAAAGACCCTCGCCCACTAACCTGCAGGGCAGATGGCAGCACAGCCAGAGGCCAGCAGCAACGCTACAGGGCTCTGAAATGTCCAGGTGCTGCCACCAAAGCATCCTGAGGAAGTGTCTGGAATCTCTTGGCTCCAGAGCTTAACCAATCAGCACTAATATGACCTGGAGCTAACTAATGTCGCTGTCCTGTGCCTACTGGAAGAAGATGTTCAGGGATGACATTAGGATTGGCTTGGAAATGAGGACACATAGACAAGAAGTGGGGATCAGTGGACAAGAGAGGATGGTCTTAAGAATCCCATAGAAGCCTACACACCTTGGGACACTGTGCCTTGCTGTGTGTGTGGCTCTCCCACTAAACTGAAGGCAGAAGAAGGCTTCCCCCATTCCCCTTTGGACTCATGTGACTGCTTGCTTATAGGAAGTGTCGTCATGTGAGTGTGTTTGTTCATTTATTTCATGTTGCCTTCAAAATTCTAGTATGGGCTTTTCTTCTCACTGAACTCAGGTCCCAGGAAAACAAACAAAAACAGAAAAAATCAAAACAAAACCCTACTTCTTTGAGATTGAGGTTTCACAAGCAGCAGTAGGAGCCCTACAGTTAGGCTTGGAAACACATCTATGCCTTCCTTGATTGACTTAAAAGGCGGACTCCTCCGGTTGGCTCTTCTCTTTTGGCTTTGACATTCAGCAGGTATCTCCTGGTTGCTGACCTTTCTGCTGACCCATGGAGATGCTGTAGCCAGGGCAGGTTCTATGGTGGAGTGGCCGGTGGGCTTCTAGAACAGCTGTATGTTTCAGATCCAGCATATACTAGACAGCTCTGGATCCACCCCTTAGAGACACTCCATTCTTCTTGAATGTTCCCACATTCACCAGACTCTTACCTGTCCAGAGCAGAGTTATGAAGGCCATGCTGTTATGAAGGTAGAGTTAAGTTGAGGGTCAGGGCCCCTCCCGTGTAAGCAGGTCCATACAGGACAATCGCAAGCGATGCCAGCAAGCCATAGGGTGGGTCTTCATTCTCGCAGACAGCCTGGCACCTAGTCACCCTTGTTACGGCTTTCAGATCTGCAGTGGTGCACAACTATGTGGATTTATTAGAAGCCATACCTAGGGTTGTGAGTTTTCTTTCCCTGGCTAGACACACCTGATAGGAAATCATTTGGAGATGCAGGGCAGCCACACATAGTCATGGTGGCAAATAGCAGAGGCCCCGTTGAGCCGTGTTGCCCAGCTGAGGTGTACCCGTTGCCTTTGGCACCCACATTCCGCTGATGGTGGATTTAGCTGACTGTGACCCCACTCTCTCTGAGTTGAGGTGCTCTGTGCTTTGACACACATGTACTTCAGTGACCCCAGATTGAACCAGTGTTCTTGTGGGTCCCAGCATTCCTCACCATGCCGCATCCTGCCCCTGCACTATCCCGAGGAACCCTCTGCAGGGATACACTGTTCAAACTGGTGGCCGGCAGCCCCACTGAGTCCTTGAGACCTGACCGAGGAACTGAGGGTTTCATTTTAGCTGTAATTAATTCAAATATGAATTGCCAAGGGTGACCAGGAACCGCCATATTGAACAGTATAGATCTAGAAGATGCCTTTATTTTTTCTTTTAAGGAAAAGAATTTCCAAGAGAAATTATCCACCACTCTCTCTCCCCTGATTTTTCTGCTGAGGTTGGGATGCTCCATGTCCAGTTAAAGGCTAAAGAGAAGTCGAGAAAGCAGTGGACTGTAGGTTCCAAGCTGTCTGAGCACCAGTGTTTCTTACTCTAGGTTCTACTGAGTGCAAGGTCCATTTTGCCTCTGACCTTGGGAAGGTCAATGAAGGTGTGGCTCCTTCTCCTGCCACTGTGTGCTGTGTCTCTGCATCCATGTAAGCCACTGCCTGGCTTTTTTTTTTTTTTCCTATGCTGTCGCTCATTTTAAGTGATGATTTTGGTAGGGACAAAAAGTGATGCCGACGGCAGAGAAAACCCTTGAAGCAGGGGTAATTCGTCTGTCCTCGGCAGGGTCGGTGACAATGAGGGCTTTGGAGCCTGCCTGTCACGTTAATTGTATATTATTAGAGGCCATTAATCTGAGGATTATTAACAAGATGGAGTCTTAGGCAGTTGCCTTGCTGGGGAAACTAATCTAAGATCAGCGATCTGCTAAAGGAGGCAAAGTTACTGGCGCCCAGGCGGCCGAGGCAGCTGAGCAGGGGGTGTGGAATCTTCACTTTCTGGCACGTCAGTCTTCAGTGTGGCAGACAGAAGGAAGAAGGGTATGGTTGTGAGGAGGGCTGGGGACCAGCTCTTTTCAATGTATTTCAAATCCACTCAAGTTTCAAGTTCCAGAGGGTGGGAGGTAAAGAGAGTTTCTTTTAAATTGAGTTTTCTTGTGGTGCTGGGTATTGAACCGAAGATCTCGCATGCGCTAGGCAAGGACTCTGCCACTGAGTTATGTGCCAGCCCCCTAGAACGAGGGTGTGCCTTGTTGTTGCTGTTGTAGACATCACCTTCTGTCGGAGTGCCGCTGCTGAGGGTTCCTCCACTCTTCTTCTTTCTACTCAGAAGGTACCGGAGAAGGTACCTTCTATCCCTTGGTGACATTTACCCAGGCAACCTGTCACCTTGTACTGGAGGTCACACTCTATGCAGAGAGCCAGAGGTTGGTTCTTCTGTCATTGTCCCCGGTGGGGATGCTGCAAGACTCCTCAGCAGTGTCCTACCCAAACCGCTCCAACCTTGACTGAGCTTTTGGGGCTTTTCAAGTTAGGGAGCCGCTTACACTGGCCCAGCTGCAGAGATGTTGGCTAGGGCCAAGGCACAGGGGCACACACGGACCTGAGCCAGACTCCCCTTCCATACTTCTTTGACCTCCAAGGAAGGAAATCCCCTTGGGTTTTGAGAGAGAACAAGGGGCTGGGAGATGGCTCAGCAGGTAAATGTGCTTACTGCACAGTCCTGGTTGACTTCAGTTTGATCGCTGGAACAGTTTTTGTTGTTGTTTTTAAAGTCAGATGTGGGGCTGGAGAGATGGCTCAGCCGTTAAGAACACGGGCAGTTCTTCCAGAGGTCCTGAGTTCAATTCCAAGCAGCCACATGGTTGCTCACAACCATCTATAATGGGGTCTGGTGCCTTCTTCTGGCCTGCAGGCGAACATGCAGATAGAATGCCATGTACACAATGATAATAAATCCTAGAAATAAAAAGTACTGATGTGCATCTCTCACTGCAATGTGCCAGCCTGGAGCACCCAACACAGTGACAGAAGCAAGCAGACCCTGGCTTAACCGGGTGGAGGGAGAGAGCCAACTCCTGAAAAGCTGTCTTAACCTCTGTGTGTACACACGTACTTTCACACGCATCCACACACAACATAAACATGGATTTAAGAAGGAGCAACAGGGAGAACCACAGAGAAACAAGAGAGTCTGGTCTCGGGCGCCTCAGCAAAAGAGGTGCAGGGAATGCCCAATCCTGCTGCCACGGGAAGCTGCTGCGAGCCTCCAGCCATGACTGTCAGTTGGGTGAAGGGTCCCGGAATCCGCACAGGTCAGCACATATATGGGAGCAGTATGGAGGGTGGTGACGAATCTGATGTGAACTCTTTAAAGAGATGGCAGAAGTCTGATGCTTGCCCCCTACCAACTACAGTGTGGGGCAGTTTAAACACGCCTTGGGTGCTGTTGACAGGAAAGCACATGAGGCACAGGCCATGCATTCTGGAAGATGAGCAGGGTGCTATTGTTCTGATTTGCCCACCAGGGTTTGTTCACTGTGGGCACCGGTTTCTGAGTACAGTGTAGCCTCGCCTGTGGCCTTTCCATCTCCCCTCACTCTCCTGCAGCCCTGGGAAGCAAACTGCGTGTTCTGTAAGTGTTTGGTGCTGGGCTGTGATGGCGCACACCTTTTATCCCAGCACTTGGAAGGCAAAGGCAGGCTGATCTCTGAGTTTGAGGCCAGTCTGGTCTACAAAGCGAGTTCCCAGACAGCCAGAGCTGTTATAAAGAGAAACCCTGTCTTGGACTCCCCCCACTCCAAAAAAAGGGGGGTGCATGTTCTGTGGTAGAGGCAGGACAGCCTTTGTGCTGGACAGCTTTTGAGCTGGACAGCCCCAGACTCGTTCCCTTGTTTGAAGAGGCACGTGCCAGGTAGCGTGATGGACCGTCACTTTGGCTATGATAAGAATTCTCCAGTGATGCCTACCCAGAATCACTCTGGCTTTTCTGACCTCTGGCTGCGATCTGACCCCCTGACATGGCTCTCGGGAGCACTCAGTCAATGGAACCATCTAGAGTCTTTGGATTTCAGTTTTGGAGGAGGTGAAAGCAGAGTACTTGGAACTTAGGAGAGCAATATCCTGGAGGACCGGATTGGTCATATGGTTGGTCTTGTCCTGGAATCCCAGGTGAGGGTGTGGGTAGCCAAGCCGGCCAATTTAGCATTCCCCAAGGTGTGAGACTGCCCGTCACCCATCTAGCCCCAGGGTTCACCTCAGTTATTACAGAGAAGCAGGCACACCCACCCCGCGCCTCTGAGTCTCACTAGAACAAACCTTTGGCACAGGCTCCCATAATGCTCCCACAGAGCAGACAATAGAGGCCCCTGCAGAGTCTACCTGCTTAGTGGACTTGACTAGACAGTGAGAGGCAGGAACGCCCAGGGTGGTCTAGGAGAAAGCAAAAGACTATGGGGAGAAGCTGATAGATCCTCCCATTTACATGGGGCCTGTCCATGACAATGGCTACATTCTGCAGAGAAAGAGTCATGCTTCCTTCTCCCTAAAATCCCATAGCCTCCATGTATAATGGTGCAGTGTCATCGGATCATCATGGCTTCAGTCTCCCCATCTAAGGAGATGGGGTGTGTGTGAGGGGTACCCAGGTAAATAAGTATAAATAGCATTGGTGCCGTGTCACCGGATCATCATGGCCTCAGCCTCCCCGTCTAAGGAGATGGGGTGTGTGTGATGGGTACCTGGGTAAATAAGTATAAATAGTTTTCCTTCTGATATGTGACCGGATTATTTTCCAGTTGATTTCAAGCCTTGGCCCCAAGTGGCCCACAGATCAAAAAAAGATAAGGGTCAGTTACAAGGTTGAGCTCATTCTCCGTTGCCATAGCAACTGACCTCAGGCAACCCTCCAAGGACTACACCCAGCTCCCCAGGTGATATTTTTACTGTCCACGCCATCAATCCCAAGCCTTTCAAAACTCAGACTGCCTAATTGTCAGGGCTCTGTTTTGAAGAGGCTTTGGGTCCCTGTGGGGCCCCAGTTCAGGCTGCCAGGGCTCATTTATAGGCCCTCCTGAAACACCGGGGGAGTGTGATGATGGGTCCCTCCTGGCCAGACAGGCCTAGAAAAGTACCCCTGGGGAAATGAGGGGTACAGCCCATCCTCCAGGATTAATTAGGAAACTGAACCCAAGGTGGGGGTAGCAGCGGCAGTGACAGTGGGGCCTTCAAGTAGCCACTGAGCCTTCCTGACTGGTATGGAGTGTCAAGGGGCACATAGCATCGAGCACCGGGGCAGGGTATTGGTGATGCCTGAGGGCTGCAGGGAGCCGTGGTCACTAGTTCATGGGGTTTCCGGTATCTCTTTCTATAGCAAATGGTTTCCTACATTAGCTGGTGTGGGCAAAATGCAACTTTAGATAGAGCTGGGTGTGCTGTGCTCTGGCCAGCAGTCTCTGGGCCACATGGGTGGGTGTCCAATTTCAGTACAAGCCACAGCAGAGCACCTGAAAGCCATCTTCTCTTTGGGTCTGAAGCTGAACTTGAGATTCTCCCCCCAGGAGCTAAGGTGCGAGATCTGGGAGATACGTAAGGGCTGCCAGGGTCCAGGGTCACCTCTGCGTGCCCACCGGCATTTTCCCTTGACCCTTCTCAACTCTCACCCATTGGCGCCACCTCTCACCACCTCCTCCCGCCCCCCAGGGCTGTGTCTATGCTCAGACTCACCTGCCCTCTCTGTCTTTTGCCCAGCAACTTTTGTTCCTGGCTGACAACAAAGGACTGACTCCCAGGAGCCAACTCTCTATTTCCTGTCCAGTCTACAAACTTTCATTTAGCGGGAGGTGTGGGAGAGGGTGCTCTCTCCTGGGTCTCCCCACCACACATACTTCCTGCCTCCTCATTTGCTTAGAGAACTGAAACACGCTGTCCTTGCTTTTCCCCATGGGTGGAGGTTTGGGGGTGTGTCTGGGCCAGCCCGTGGACCTCAGGACCTTCTTTGACCTGTTTGGGCCAGGCTGTGGGCTCAGGCCTGACACTGTGGAGTAAGCCCACAGGGTTCTTCTTTGGTGACTAACTGATGGCTTCAAGGACCACAGTCCCTTGCATTTCCTCTACTTGCAGCAATGCTATCCCAAGGATGATGCCGCAGTGGGGTACCATCCTACATCGCCACTCTTTTCCCCCAGCTTGGAAAAGTCCCCAGCTCTCTTGCCAACCCTGAGTTAGTGCTAGCAAGGGGCCCAACCAACTCAAACATGGGAAGTGGGGGCTTTCTTTTTTTGCCTACACCACATCTGCAAAAACCCCAAAGTCCAGGGTGAGTGAGGGTCAAGGCCATGCTGAGCTCCCTTGAAATGGGCCTCTCCTCCAGTTAGAATTCTGAGGCCACAGCTTGTTGCAGTGGCCCCCGATTCATTGTTTATCCCGGTGGCACGACACCCCCTTGGCTGTCCCAGGCACCAGAGGGCAGGTGTTTGGTTTTCAGCCTCTTTTTGTCCTGGGGTCTGAGTGTCATTGTCAGCTTGCCACCCCCCCCCCCCAAAAAAAAAAAAGATTAAGGAGCATGGGTTGTCTTTCTGGCTCTGGTCGTCCAGTCTTCTGCCTTTTCTTATATTTTCTAAGGCTAGTGTGGACTTTGAAAGGAGGAAGAATGGATGTCCTTGGAGAGGATCATTTCTCTCGAGGTCGCCTCTCGGGTCAGTTGAGGGAGCCAGAAAACAGCTGTGCTTCTGAGAGGATCCAGAGATTAAATATGAGATCACTGTGGTTGGGAGTGCCCACAGGCATGTGGCAGCATTTCCCAGCACCTTCTCGGATCTTCCAGGCATTGTAGGTGTTGTTTCTTGCTGACCTGTGCAGCCTCCACCCACCCAACCCTGTGGCCCAGCATCCAGGGCCACAGCCTTGTGGGGGTAGTGAGCACCCCCAAGGTTTATAAAGGCGGGGAAGAGTATGAGAAGAGATGCAGAGTGCCCGTGGTTTAGTGAGAAGTGTCCCCGAGGCCTTTTCAAGGAAGTCTACCTGAGTGCAAGGAGAAGTGGAGATTATGGACGTTTGGGAAGAGTTTCAGCAGGGCAGAAGTCCTATGGTAGAAGCAGTCTGCTTGCCTGCCTGCCTTGTGGAAACCCTGCGATGATTCTTCCCAATTTCTAGTAGAAACGTAAGCACAAAGAGGTTACATGAATCACGCAAATATGCATAATAAATGTTAGTGGCACTGGGGCTCAAACCCAAGTGTTTCTAGTTCGGACTTGCCTGTCCTTCATTACCGCTTCCTGAATGTAAGTGACTAATTGTGCCTCCTACCAACACGAGGCAGCAGTCACCAACCCCCTTCCTAAAGAGGGACACACATTAATGATACTGGTACCTTTTCCAATGCAGTCTCTGCCAACAGATCCAAGATCAGGCAATGTGTCTGGAGCGGGTCTGCTCAGCTCCGTGGAGTCCAAGAACAATGCCCTGTCCACTCCCTCCACAGCCTGCTGCTTCTCCCTCCCAGGCAGCAAATTATGGCCTCTGAGTGTGTGCTTGGCCTGCCTTTGACATCAGCGGGACCCACTGGCGTCTCACCTTCAGGGTTCTGATAATCGGCTCTCTCTCCTCCTGGCTTCCTCCAAGACCTGTATGGAAATAAATATGTGTCTGCCACAGATCAAATGCTTTTGGAGACAAAAGTCAGGGCTGAGGACATTACAGGGAGCCATCATCTCTGCACGATGCTCTTCCACAAAGCCCTCAGCTCCCCTTTTGGGTGACACAGTTTCAGCCTGAAAGGTTCCAGTGAGCTGACTTGGTTTTAAGCAAACGCACATCCTATTATTTTTTTGAGAAATGAAGTGTAAAATTAACACTTATTATTCCCGAGCAGAGGAGGAAAAAAAAAGAAAAACAGGGATTCTGGAAGCTTCATGCTTGGTGGCTTATTTGTCTGGCACATCATGACTTTTATTTGTTTGTTTGTTTATCTAGTTGTCTTAGAGATAGGCTCTTGCTACATCTGTCCTCCAACTCAATCTGTAGCCCAGGGTGGCCTTGACCTCACAGCAGGTCCTCCTGAATGCTGGGATTCAGGTGCATACCACCATGCTCGACTTATTTTCACTTTAAAAAAAAAATTAGACAAAATCAATAGATTCCCTGTGCCAGGGTGACTCCCAGGGAGCAGGAGGCAGATCTGAATTTCAGGACGAGATCTGCATTTCACTTTACGAACGAGCGGGGCTGTGTAGCTCACTTGAGGTGTGCAGGTCTCTCTTATGGATGCCTGTCATGCCTTATAAAAAAAAAAAAGAAGGGGGGGGATAGGGAAGATGGAAGTGATTGTGAGTCTTAACTCACAAAGTCCCCCAGCTCCCACACTGGGGCGGAGATGCCCGAGAGCTCCCAGACAGCTTTGTCATTCTGCTCCGAGGTGTGGCAAGCTCTGTGCAATCTTATATAATTCAGAAAAGTGATTCTCGGAGGGTACCGCGGTCTTGGGACAGAAGGAGAGGCTGCTGGCGCCTGGGGGTGAGAGTGATGTGGGCGGGCGGGGTTTGCTGGCGGTGGGGCATATGCACCCCGCTTGCCAGCCAGCAGCGTTTGTCACACTAACTAGGACAGTCCCTCACTGCCTCCTGGCCCTCCCCCATTTCCGGGCTGGCATTCTAGGCAGAGGTGCACTTGATGGGCACCCCAGGGAGTGCAGCCCACCCTGCCACAGGGAGGAGCCCGGCCTGTGAAGACTAGCAAATCAAAGGCCAAGCTGAGGGAAAGACATTCCTAGGTCTGCGGGAATCCCCAGGCTCTTTGTTGTCCTCACCCTTGGACTTTCTGCCTGTGCTGTTCACCCCCTTCCCCAGGTCTGACTCTTTCAAGCACTTGGGGGAGACAGAGGAAAGGGTCCCAGACAGGCAGTTGTCTGTCTGCTGGGCTTTTGATCTAATTAGCCCAGAACCTCACTTTGACACAGGTTCGGGCTGTGATTTGTCAGCCGTTTAGGCCCCCACAAGCGGCTGGCGGCTCAGGGCCGCCTGACTGTGCACATATTTATGAACGCGGGTGCTGGGCGGAGCTGCCTCTGTGAATCAGAGGGGAGCAGCTGATGAATTGCTCGGCGCTCATGAAACGGAAAGTGACTGTCAGACATGATTTCTCTGATTTACAAGTTGCAGGAGCCTTCTTTGTCCTCTCACTGTTTGTATATGAGACAGCCCCAGCCCCGTTCACAGCCAAGCGGTGAAAGGCTCGCTCTGGAGTCAGAGCAGTCGCCATCGCTCAGCTCTGCTGCCGAGCCAGATTCCAGCCAAACAGGGGCAGAGGCCCAGCTGGGCGCCTCTCCTCAGGACGGCTTCCTGAGCCCGCTCTAGGTAGCCTGCGCATTGGGAGCTGCACACAGCAAGGCAGCATCCTTGCCCACAGGTGCTGGGACTGGGAAGTCTTGGATTCCAGAGCAGCGAGAGGCTGCTGCTCGTGGGTGAGGTGGGGTGGTGGGAGTGGGGCACGCACATGTGATCATCTTTGTATGATGCACAGAGCAACACCCCAATCTTAGCAAGTGACCTCATTCTCTGAACCTGTTTCTTCTTCCTGGAAATCCCATTTCCTAGTCAGCATACTGCTTCTGAGACTGCTGGTGTAAAAGGTCTGTAGAATCCTCTTGCCGCTGCCCCCTCACTCCTGCCGTCCACATTGCCTTAGGAAAGCCACACAGAGGGGGTGGTTCTCACCAGACTTGCATGCACTCATTCATCCATGCACCAGGCTCTGAGAAGCATTGTTGGTATAGTGGGGGAGGAGTGCAGGGCATGTTGGGGGGTCTTTAGAGGCAGCCCCCCACACTGGAAGTCATCTCTAATTACAATGAGTGTCTCCCATGGGAACTGGAGGAGGTGCGCGGGGCCTTTGTGGCAAGCGTGCTGAGCCTGCCCCATGTCCCCAAACTTGTCAATGAGTCTCTTTTCCACCAGTGTACAGGGAGGATCTGCTCGCATTTCTGCCGGGTGCACGTGGCCTAGTTGCTGGGGCTCTAGGGACACGACAAAAACCCGGCAGATTCCAGCCACTGGGCTATGTGGGGCAGGCCCACCTGCACATACGAGTGTGCAGTTCAGCTGTGGGGGTGCCCCGGGTGTGGGGGATGAGCCGGGCCAGGGGAATGAGAGCCTGCTGTCCCAGCATTCCTGCCAGGGCCTGGGGACCCAGGGACTCGCCAGGAGGCTCAGCCCATCTGTGTCTGTGGCTTGCCACCAGCAGAGCCCCTCTGCTACCTAATTCTTGCCTTGGAGGGCAAATCAGAGCACCTGGCACCTTTGGTGAGCCCAGTTCCCCCGGGGAGCCAAGGGAGGGCTGTGTCCTTGGCTGTCCCAGATTGCATTTTTGCCAGAACAGCCATGCCCAGCAGTATACACTGACTGAGCACTGGCTATGCTGTTTTATAAGAATTAACTCGTTAACTCACACCTTGGCTAGAAGAGGAAGGGTGGTCCTAAGAGAAGACACTGAGGCATAGTGAGTGAGCTGCAGAAGCCCATGTCTACTCTGGCTGGCATGATACTCAAGTAAGGGAGCCCATACCTCCTCTGACCACTGGGCTAAAAGCGTGGATCTCAGCTCAAGTCCAGCAAGTGACTCATTCCACTCTCTGGGCACCCTGGAGGGAAGGCTTGGGTGTTGAAGCAGTTCCCAGGTGGGAACATTTGTTCTGGGAGAAAGCAAAGGGAGGAGTCTGCCCATTCTTGTGACCCGCAGCGTGGGCAACTGTTTCCAC
Organism: Chionomys nivalis; assembly: GCF_950005125.1. NCBI lineage: Eukaryota > Metazoa > Chordata > Mammalia > Rodentia > Cricetidae > Chionomys > Chionomys nivalis. Next base: position 38,262,821 of record NC_080106.1, read on the forward strand.
AAGAGACCCTTGCTTGTTGCAACTTCTTCTAGGCTCGCACAAAGCTCCCTCACCCACCTTCCCCTCCTCTGTCCTCTCTGACCCTGTACTTCTAGAGTAACCCTCACACCAGCTTAGCAGCCGATGCGCCGTGGCCTCCAGCCCCACCGGAATGAGGGAAAGACGTCTCTTTCATTCTCCACTTCTAACCAGTTCCCGGCATATCACACACACACGATGAATATGCAGTTGAATTTTTAAAGACCTGGTTACTCCCTTCACCATCGAGTACCCAGTATGCCCCCCTTTCCATGGGATCTCAGAACTCAAGCTGTTGAACGTGGCTTGTGACCAGAGGAAACATGACCAACATTTCAGATATCTACATCTAAACCCAAACCCTGGCTGCTGCAAGAGTCAGGACTGGGCCATCTAAAGCTGAGATTTGATTTGTGTCTATGGTCCCTACACAGCTTCAATTCTGGTGATCAGAGATGCACTCGTGCAGGGTGACCTGCAGCTGGTGTAGGGTGTCCCGGGACTGGTGTGGAGTGTCCCGGGACTGGTGTGGAGTGTCCCGGGACTGGTGTGGAGTGTCCCGGGACTGGCAGTTATCCTGGGGCTGGTGTGGAGCATTATGGGCCATCGTGGGGCTGGTGCAGGGTGACATCCCAGGGCTGGTGCAGGGTGGTGTCCTGGGGCTGGTGTGGGGTGTCCCAGGACTGGTACAGGGTGTCTTGGCAGTGTCCTGGGGCTGGTGCCGTATGTTGGTGCCGGTTGCTCCTGTGTGAGCATCACTGAAGTTGTCACTTTCTCTTGCAGAGGAAGGCATTAACCACGAGTGTAAGCTGTGCAACCAGATGTTCGACTCCCCAGCCAAGCTCCTCTGCCACCTCATCGAGCACAGCTTTGAGGGCATGGGTGGTACTTTCAAGTGCCCCGTGTGCTTCACAGGTATGGCACCCACATGGGGATGACAAGAATGCATGGGAGTGCGGAGGAGCCTGCCCTGCGTCATGACTGGAGCCTAGCCTCTCAGCCCCCCTCTCTTTTGAACCCCGGATTACCTGCATACAAAGCTAACCCATAACCCACCTGTACCTTCCTCTTGGGCAGCTTGGGTGACACCTTTCCTGTCCCTCCTCCTGTTGTAGCTGAGTGACTGTTCCCTCCACTGCATCTCTGTTGCAGTTGGCCAGCCCTTTCCGGGTCCCTCGATGTTCCTTGGAGCCATGACCTCCACCCAGCATCAGTGGAGCTGCCCTATATACCCTCCACTTCCAGCCTTTGGGCCCCCTGTCCCAGCCAGGCTTCAGCCAAGCAGCTTGAGGGCAGCTTTGTTGGCCGTGTCTCCAGCCCCCAGGCTGGCTGCCAACCCCAGCAAGTGAGCGGCTGTCCCGGCCTGAGGCACATCTCGGGGGCTTTACTGGCCCCCTCCTGCTGCCCAGATGGCAGCCGGTGTGCACAGGGAGCTGGGCTCTTCTGGCCTCCCTGACATCTGTTGTCTACCACTGCGGGAAGCCCACCCCAGGGGGGTGCCTGGCAGGAGGCTATCTCTGAAGTGCTTTCGTCCCAGACACACAGCTGCTTTGGGTGACCTCCTGGGTGTGCCCAGGGCTGGGCTGCCATGGGGACTGCTGCCACTGGGAGGTGAAGAAGCCACTGCTATGACCTGCTTATGACATGCATGTGTATACACATGCCTGTGGGGTCCCATCGCCCTGGGACACCCTGGTCCTTCCCTCCCTCCTGCAACTCAGGATCCCCTGCCCATCTGTTAGCATCCCATGCAAGGACGCAGACAGTAACCCTGACAACAGGAACAGTGATTTGTGGGGTTGCCTAACTGCTTGCTACCAGGCACTGTGCTTTGCTGACCTAATTCCAATCTTCTCTCAGCAACCTGCTTGCAGTTGGACCTTGGGCAAGTCATTTCATATTCCTGGAGCCTGGGTTTCCTTCTCTGTCAGATGGGATAAGAGCAATGACTGCCTTGCAGGGCGAAGGCATTTGGCTGATAGAGGGTACATCCACCATCTTTAACCATGAACTACTTCATTCTTTTAAACACCTCGCCCATATTTGCCCATATGATCCTCCCAGATATCCGGTGAGGTGTTTACTACAGTTAACTCCAGTGTTTAAAGCAAGGTCCAGAGCCCAGAGAGCTTGATTTTTTTTCCCCCAAGGCTGCACAGCTACTAAGTGGCAAACTTAGTTTGTCATCGTCAAGGTCCCCTGATGGGTACTAACGCTCCCAGAAATACTCTTGGCTAAGCCTGGCTATGCCTGGGTGACCCCTGCTTGGGGAGAGGTGGTGGGACTGAGGCTGGAGCTGGCCTCTGACTGTCGTGTCTGTGTGTGCAGTCTTCGTCCAGGCCAACAAGCTTCAGCAGCATATCTTTGCCGTGCACGGACAGGAGGACAAAATCTACGACTGCTCGCAGTGCCCGCAGAAGTTTTTCTTCCAGACAGAGTTGCAGGTGAGTGTGGCAGCCTCTGCGTGCCAACGGCTGTGCTCCTGACTAGCTGGCATAGTGTGTGCCATACATACTCCCCCTGTGTATTCTTGGGGGAGCCTACAGAGGGAGGCTGAGCCCGGAGCAGGAGACTCCAACTCCTACCCATCATGTTCTCCTCTCAGATCATCTGATAATATTTGCCTGGGTTTGGCTTTGTGGTCTGTGTGGCTAATGCAGCCTGAATTCAGCTCTGCCCAGGCAATTGGAATATAATAAGAAGTAATGGATGTCTATTGGCTCCAGCTCAGAGGAAGGGCAATAAATACTAAGGCCAGTGTGGCCCTCAGGTGGCCACAAGGGTCTCCGCCAGCTTCCTTGATCCTCCAGAGTCTACCATAACCAAGGGATCCTCATGCAGGGCACCACTGGGTAGACACCTGCAGTCCTGCCCCTGAGTCCCATGGGCCTCCTTCTCTTCTTACTTGGTACTGATTTTTCTGAAGATCTGGATCTGGGTCCAGAACTTTCCGTCCCATTGGTTTCTCCAGGAAATTCTTATTAACATGGAAGAGCTCACGTGCCTACTAGAAACATCATTCATGCTCACACAAAAGTCACGCCTTGTAATAGCGTCGCTGTGACAGTTCCTCCCACCCATCGACACTGACAGAGCGTACACCGAGGGGTGGCAGACTCATACAGCTTAGCACTGCAGGCCCAGAAACTATACCCCCATCCCCTGGAACCAAGCCACATGGATGCTCAGAAATGCCGCCCGCTGGGGAGTCACTGCTCTCGGTAGCAATGGGGAGATCAGCTTGCAGCCGCAGCATCCTTGAGATCACAGTAGCCTGGAACAAAGGCTTACTTCCTTGTCATTTGTATGGCAGATCCAGGCAGAGTTCATGATATTTGGTGACCTGTGCCCACAGAGGGTCCATGCCCATCTATGTTTCCATAGTCACCATGCAGAGAGGGGAAAGAGGGAGGGAGGGAGACGTAACAAGAGCACCAGCTCTTCTGGCTTCCACTGGGAAGTGAAGCAATCAGCCTCTCCACACAAGTCACACCGTCACTCCGTGCTTGGCTTCCTGAGGGTGGAAAGGAGCATCACTGTCTGAATGCATAGGTCGGGAAGCTGAGGCTACCGAGGAAGCAGAAGGGAGCTGGCATGTGACAAGATCCCTAAAGATGCGCTTTGTGCTCACAGGTGCATCAGCCCCCAGGGCAACACTTACCTCACCCAGGGACCTCCCACCCACCCAGAGCAAGAGGCTGACTAGTCACCCAACACTTTCCTGGTTGTAGCAGTACTTGGTGCAGGGCAAGCTGGGCCTTCTTCGCAAGGCTTCGGCTCACCCCAACTGTTTAATTGTTGAAAATAGGTCCAGGAAGGGAAATAGGTGCAGAGGGGGCTTTGTCATTGGCTGGCTGAGTCCTGTGAGCTTGGCTCTAGCCGAGTGACCAGACCTTGGAGAGTGCTGGATTCTTTTCTTCTTGGCAAGCCCAATGCATCCATACATTCTTCTGTTGTTCCTGTGGCCTTCAGTTCCTCCCCAGTGTGAATGAGTTAGACATCCCGTTCAGAGAGCAGGCCGGGGAGGGCTCCAGTTCCAGGAGAGCATCATGAGTGGATGGATGCTCGGGTCTTTCTTGTTGTCCATTCCCTGAGCCTCTGTGCTGAGGATATTGAGGACCCAGAACCAGGGCCAGGGCTAGCAGTCAGTTCACGCTGGGCAGTCTGGGAAGCTGCCTTGCCACAGCTTTCACAAGCCTGTCCTACCCTATCTGCCTTACTGGTTGGCCCATCTATCAGAGTAGGCCAAGGTCCTCTGAGGGATGAAACTTTCTATAACCCAGCAAGACAGGCTTCCTAGAAACACCTTGGTCTGTACAAACCACTGTCCTTAGTACATAAAGTTACGATTGCTTTGCACTTTGCCTTTCTTACTCCTGGCTTTGTTCTCTTTCCTTGTTCCGGATACCATGAGGGGAACAACTGGTCTCTTCTTGTTGGCTTTAAGACGTCTCCCTGAGGGTCTGGGAGATGTGGTTCAGTGGGTAAAGAGCTTGCTGCATATGTGTGACACTCTGACTTGACAATTCCCCAAAGGCTTGTAAAGCTAGGTACTTAGCACACACCTGTAATCCGGCTGCTTCAACCGTGAGATGGGAGGTGGGGATGGGAAAATCCCTGGAAGCTCATGAGAGAGCTAGCCTGGTGTATGCAGCAATACACAACAAAGAGAGCCTCAGTGTGTTAGATGAGGATAGACACGCAGCTTTGTTGTCTGGCCTTTATGTGTGCACCACGACATGCATGTTCATTCTCTCTCTCTCTCTCTCTCTCTCTCTCTCTCTCTCTCTCTCTCTCTCTCTCTCTCTCTCTCTCTCTCTCTCTCTCACACACACACACACACACACACACAAATGTGTGTGTGAACGAGGGTATGGAAAGAGAGAGATATATAATAAATAAGTAAATAGAGAAATTTCTCCCTGAAAGAGAGGCTCCTTGTTCCTGTTTCTCTACCACGTCCGTGGCACCGTGGGTACTAGCTTGACTTCCTGAATGTACAGGTATTGGGAAACTAGGGTCATATACTGCACCTCACTTTCTCTCTGCCTAACCTTGGGCAAAGAACCAACCCAAGAATAACCAAGCCTGTGATTCTGGCTGTTCAGGAGGCTGAAACAGGAAGATAAAAAGTTCAAGGCCAGCCTGGGTAACTTTGACCGTGCCTTAAAATAAAAAGAATTATGTAGCTCAGCGGTAGAGTACCTTCCAGCCTGCCCAGGCCCTGGGACCCATCTCTAGCACTTCCAAAAGGGAAAAGCGGTCCCTAGAAGCCGCTGCTTCCCTGGTCACCCCGATAACCTTTGAATGGGATCCTCAAGTACAAGAACCTCACTAAATTATAGCCTTAACAACTCACTATTTTCTGCAATTAATTATTTTAATTACAGACCGTTTAAGTGGGAAGTGTAACAACACTAAATCTCTGCAAATAATGGCTTTCATTAAGTAACTCGAGTAGCAATTTTCTGGGTTTGAGGAGGGTGTTCATGCCCCACGGTTTCATTGCCGTTAACTGGAACTGGTCTGGATTGTCCTGTTTGTGTGAAGATGGCAAGGCTGAGGTGTCCCCTGGGTGTCCCCATGTAAGGGCTCGTGGGGCAACAGGTGGTGAGGCCAGCTAAGGTGCCTGCCTGCTGAGCCTCAACTGTGTGCCAAATGATGCTGAGTCCGGACGCTCTGCGGAGCCAGAGTCGGTGGGCGCAGGGACTGCGAGCTAAGAGCGCTCAAGAAGAAGATGCACGGTCTAGGGCTGAGCTTACCCAGGACTGGAATGTTCTGCTGTGGGGCTAGGAGGGTGCCAGTGCTGGGTACCTCCAGGCTTGTTCTTTCTGTGTCTGCCCCCGAAGAGTGGGTACATTCAAGGGACGCAGTTGCCAGAATGAGGGAGGTACAGGCCTTATTTACATCTGAGTTCAGCTTGCTCTGCTGAGATTTGTTCAGAGGAATTTGGATAAACTGTGTTTATGCATGGCTAGGAGCATGAGAGGGGACCAAGCTCATCTACGCGGTGTTTGTGTACGGAGGGCTCTGTGTGTACCCAGTTCCGGTTCTAGGGCTAAAGCTTCTGTGACAGAGAGCCATGTGTGCAAAGGGCCTGTGACCAGCCTGAGATAGGTGTCCAAGCAGAGCACAGCTGAAGCAAAGAGCAGGGCCTCATGGGCAGGGAGAAGGAGATGGAACACAGATCACAGCACCGTGTGTAGGATCATGGAGATTCGACTCTACTTCCATTGTGGTAGGAGCCTAAGCAGGAGAGAAGACTGCTGATCATCCTAAATCTAGATTTTGGAACTGTGTTTTGAGAAGACACCACTGAGAGAATGGGAAATCACAGGCAGGGAGGAAGCCTCGCCCATCACATATCTGCTAAAGGTTTGAGCAAACGTGTAGTGAACTCTAAAACTCAATTAAATGAGCCAAACCTTTTGACAGGCAGGCTTCCCAGAGAAGATGAATGTCATGTCGGTTGTGACAGGAAGAAGTAGAGAAAGCCACAGTATGATGCCGTCCACGGCACCAGGGTGGCTAAAGCCAGGCAAATAAAGAAAGCCGGGAGCTGGTCTGGGGCCTGGGTACTGGAGCTGGGGACTCTGGCAGCCTGCTGAGGGAATCCAACACGGTAGAGCCACAGGACAAAAAGAAAGTTACACCGACAGTGGCCATTCCTCAGAATCAACCCAGGACATTTGTCTAGAAAGAGGGAAACTGAGACCCCCCCCCCCACACACACACACACACATACACCGTACACTGGTAACTGAAACAGCTGTACTGGCAATGGCTCCACAGTGGACGCTCCCAACATTCACTCCTGGTGAGCAGGTGACACTTTTTGAACCGTGTCTGTGGATGTTGAAATAACCTGGAGGGATTTCTCATGCCAAGCAGGAGAGGTCAGACTCAAAAGGACCTGCCATGTGCATTCTGACATGACATTTTGGGAAAAGCAAAAATGTTTCAGTACAGAAAGCAGGCCAGTGTCAGTGCCTGCGGGTGGCCCAACAGCAGGAGAGAGCACGGACTTCCCTAACCACCCCCAGTCACACACAGCACGCCTGTGTGCTCAGGTCACATGCTGGGCATGGGGACCCAAGCTGGCCTCCGAGTTTCCAGGAAGCCTATTGTCCCTAAGTGTTCTACAACTCTGGAGAGAAGAGGCTTCCCAGCATGCTCTGGGACCCCAAGCTTTGGCAAAAGGCGTGATGTTTGATCATGGCTACTCCTGGTTTTCTCCTCTGGAGAGAGCTGAAACCTCAGCATGAATGAAACTGTAGCAATATAGGTGGCTTCTGCAAGCCAAGAGTAGGAGATGGCATTGGGTTCTTGGGGTCCTGTCTGCAGGAGCTCAATGTCACTTAAGCCACGGGACTCCACCTGCCTTGTCCTTTCCTTGTTCTTACCCGGTGGCCTGTGACTGTTGGCTTCCTTATCTGTACACTGGGGGTCCAGCCCTTCCTCACAGAAATGCTGGAAAGGCCCCTGGCACATGTGGGTACAGGAAGGAGCATGTGGTCCGTGACCTGACCATTGCTTTCTGAAGTTGCCTTTTAGGCAGTTTGAGGATCACATGGGTTTGTAAGGTCCCTTCCCCCTTGGAGTTTTATTTTCTGAGCTGGAACAAAGCAGGACTCTGAGAACTTCCATCTGAGGCAACCATGCTGGCCTGGATGCCGTGTGCAGCCGACAGCCATGTTGGGGCCGGGAGAGAAGCATTGCGATGAGAGGGGGAGGGCATGGCCCTAGGCCCCCCTGCCTCTGTTTCCTGTAACCCTGGCCTTTTCTCCGGCTCAGAAGGGCAGGATGGAGACTGATGAGGGAATAAGACACTTGGAAAATACCAGGGCTGTTGGCCTTGTGTTTTCAGCCGCAGGCCTCAGCAGATGAAGGCCTGGGGCCCTGTCGGCCCCTTGCCAGGGTAAGCCAACCTAAAGGAAGGGGCGACAGACTCTGCCTGCCCAGCCCAGCTGTCTGCACATCCCCTTGGGCACCTCTGTGCCCTCTAACAGAGCACAGATAGCGTGACCTTCCTCCTCCTCCAGGTTTCTCTGCCTTCTGCCTTCACTGGGATGCCTGAGCTAGTGCACTGCTACCTGGTCTCTGATGGTGGGCGTGTCCCTGAAACAGGGTGAGCAGCAGTAGTGGCAGCCCCTTGCTTCATTTCTGCTGTGACCCAACCCTGTTGCTAGCCGTTGCGATAGCCTGTCTCAGCACAGCCTCGAGAGGGTTACTCCATCTCCGTGTACAGAAGTGGAAACTGAGGCTCTGAGAGCTTTGGGGGTTTTGTCTGAGGTCACAGTAAGTGGCATAGCCCCCCCACAGAACCATATTGTCTTTGCCAGGGAGGCAAACAGAAACCCTCCAAAGTTTAAATAAATTGCCATTTATATGAGCTAATAGATTTAAATGAGGCCTGCAGTGCTGAACTATAAAAAGCCTTGTTGTCAGGGGACCCAGAAACTATTTTAGTAGTTGGGCCAAGCAGGTAGCACGAGTGGCGGTAACAAGGGAGGAAAAAGAAAGTGCTCCTGGGTGAGCCAGGTGGGAAAGCTGTGGGTGGGGCTGCCCTGCCGGGAGCCAGACCTGGCAGGAGCAGGCTGGAGAGGCCTTGCAGAGGAGCCGTGGATGGGTTCTGTTGAGGCGGGGCTGCAGAGAGGAGGGGATGGCTCTGGCCATGGTGGGTCCAGTGCCGGAGACCGCCTGCCTCCGAGTGCTGCTTTTCCAGCTTGTTGTGGTGTCCAGAGACTTGTGCGGAGCTATCACAGTGTGGGTGGAGCCCTACAGCTGTAACTTCTTTTTTTTTATTAATTAATTAATTTATTTAATTATTAAAGATTTCTGCCTCTTCCCCGCCACCACCTCCCATTCCCCCCCCCATCAAGTCTTCCTCCCTCCTCAGCCCAAAGAGCAATCAGGTTTCTCTGCCCTGTGGGAGGTCCAAGGACCACCCACCTCCATCCAGGTCTATTAAGGTGAGCATCCAAACTACCTAGGCTCCCACAAAGCCATTACGTGCAATAGGATCAAAAACCCATTGCCATTGTTCTTCAGTTCTCAGTAGTCCTCATTGTCCGCTATGTTCAGCGAGTCCGGTTTTGTCCCATGCTTTTTCAGACCCCGGCCAGCTGGCCTTGGTGAGTTCCCGATAGAACATCCCCATTGCCTCAGTGTGTGGGTGCACCCCTCGCGGTCCTGAGTTCCTTGCTCGTGCTCTCTCTCCTTCTGCTCCTCCTTTGGATTCTGAGACTTCAGTCCAGTGCTTTCAAGACAACATTAAGATACCATCTTACACCTGTCAGAATGGCTAAAATTAAAAATACCAATGATAGCCTCTGCTGGAGAGGTTGTGGAGAAAGGGGCACACTCATCCATTGCTGGTGGGAATGCAAACTTGTGCAACCACTTTGGAAAGCAGTGTGGCGGTTTCTCAGGAAAGTCGGGTTCAACCTACCTCTCGACCCAGCAATACCACTATTGGGAATATACCCAAGAGATGCCCTAACATACAACAAAAGTATATGCTCAACTATGTTCATAGCAGCATTGTTTGTAATTGCCAGAACCTGGAAACAACCTAGATGCCCTTCAATGGAAGAATGGATGAAGAAAGTATGGAATATATACATATTAGAGTACTACTCAGCAGTAAAAAACAATGACTTCTTGAATTTTGCATACAAATGGACGGAAATTGAAAACACTATCCTGAGTGAGTTAAGCCAGACCCAAAAAGAGGAACATGGGATGTACTCACTCATATTTGGTTTCTAGCCATAAATAAAGGACATTGAGGCTATAATTCATGATTCTAGAGAAGCTAAATAAGAAGGTGAACCAAAAGAAAAACATATAAGCATCCTCCTGAATATTAACCTTCATCAGGCGATGAAAGAAGACAGAGACAGAGACCAACTTCTTTTTATTCCAAAGTCGTGCTCTGGCATTTCTGAGCCAGTGGGGACAGCCTGCCCGGGTACTTGCAAGTTCATGACATGTGCACTCATGTGAGAGCTTGCACATGTGTGTGCACCACTCCCCCCCCCACATGGTCACATGGGTATTTACACACATACATATCTCTCCTTGGTGGGCTGGGCAGGGGGAAGGACCTATGGGCCTGCTCCATGTCCTGGCCTCTTGATGCCCTCAGTGACAAAGCCAGGGGCTGTAGGAAGTGATTCGGAGCTGGCCCGCGGCGGCCAAGCGGCCAGCACAGCGCGGAGCGGGCCTGTTTAAAGGATTAGCTCACGCTGTTTGCTTGTGTGTGCCTAATCATGCCGCTTCTAGCGAAATGATTACAATTGATTAAAAGCAGAGCTGGTGCTCTAACAAGCAACCCGGAGCAGTCTGATGGCGAGAGCCCGGTCCTGCCACGCTGGATCCTGGTGCCCAGCCAGGGGGAGGCGTCTGTGAGCCAGGGGTGTGGCCTGAGTTCTGCTGGGACCCTTCTTGCCCAGTCTCCTCACCCATTTCCATTATTCATTTATCATACTCTCATGACCTGGTGACAGTTTAGTGGCCTCAGATGAAGCTGGGACACAGACAGGGACCTCATCCACACAGGTAACATTCTGTACAGTAAGCCAGTAAATTCATGAGTTGTGTTGTGATGGAGGTAGTGTAGAGGGGTGTGTGTGTGTGTGTGCACAGGAAAAGTTAAGGATGAACAACTGGATTGGATGGTCAAGAAAGGCTAGCATTTCATCTAAGACCTGAAGTCGAGAAAGCAAGTGTGAGGCATCTGCCCATCTTCCCAACAGAACATCCTTTCTTCTGCTTCGACCCTGCCTAAGTGGCCCCATCTCTGGGATGCTCTCCCTCATCTTCCCTCTGACTTTTTCAGTCTTTGGTTTAGCTCTAGATTCTTTTACCAATATGAGTTAGAAATAACATGTATATTCCTGGTTTCCCATGCAAATGTGAGATTTTGGAGGATGAAGACTTCTGCCATCCATCATTCACCTACCCACCCACCCATCCTCCCTCCAGACCTCTCTCCCTCCCTCCACCCACCTACCCATATACTTATCCACCAACTACACACCCATCTAGCCAATCATTCGTTGTCAGATCCATCCATCCATCCATCCATCCATCCATCCATCCATCCATCCATCCACTCACCCTCCTTCCACCCATCCATCCATCATCCATCATCTATCCATCCATTCATCATCCATCCATCAATCCATCCATCATCTATCCATCTATCCATCCATTCATCATCCATCCATCAATTCATCCACCCATCAATCCATCCATCATCCATCCATTCATCCATCATCCACCCATCCATCCATCATCCATCCATCCATCATTCATCCATCATCCATCCATCCATCATCCACCCATCCATCCATCATCCATCCATCCATCATTTATCCATCATCCATCCATCCATCCACCCACCCAACCACCTACCTATCTTCTTACCCATCTCCTCCATATCCATTCATCAACTCATCTTACCCACCTATCACATACTCATTTATTCACCTACTGTCCATCCACCCACCCTACTCACCCACCCATTCACTAGCCTGTCTACCCACCCACCACATATTTACCCACCCCCACCCATCCATCCATAGGTCCTTCCATCCATCCACAGATCCTTCCTCCCGTCCATCCATTCACCCTCTGGACCACTCATTCACCCACACCCCCCCCCCATCCACCTGCACAACCACCCATCATCTTCTCATCCCTCCCTGCCTTTTCCCACCATATATTTTGCTATAGGTTTTGAACACTTGGAAAGTAGGAAGGAGAACACAAGCAGAAAAAGAACAAATAAAAAGGAAAGAAAAAAAAAAGGAAGGCTACAGTCTGCAGAGGCTGAGCCCACTCTCAGAGCCCCTGGTCTTGATAAGATGGGTAACGGAGGAGCCACTTTCCTTGCTTTTTTGTGCTGCTGCTGTCAGATCCAGCCAGATAATTATAACTAATAATAATTAAAAAGTGAAAGTGCTGTAGGCATATGCTTAGCGTTTGACTCGTTAGCTGCACTTTCTCTGACTAGCATGCCTTCTTCTGTTCTGCTTTAAAAATGGCCTGGCCCGGGGCACCTTACCACTGGAGGGAGAACAGAGCTTGGCCTTGGGGGGACTGGGATGGGGACACCCCCGTGACTCCCGGGAGTTTGAATCTGTTGCTGGCCCTGGAGTTGGTCACTCAGGAGGCCAGGAGGCCTGGAGCCACCCTTCTCTGAGGCTTCTCTGAGGCTTCACAGGCATGTCGCCCCTCTGACCAAAGGGGTTCATCCTTCTGCTTGAGTTTTTAGGGGTAAAGGTTTTCAAAAGCTAGGACTCTTGTGATTAGTGGTACTAGTGACTTGCCAGGGAGGTTGCTGTGTTCCCATTAGGGCAACAAGAACCCAGCACAGCTCATATCTGCCCACCCTTGTAGCCCAGGCTGTCTTTGAATCCCAGCCCTGCTACCAAGCAACTGTGTGATCTCGGAGCCTCAGGAGCCCAGAGATTAGAGTTTCTTCCCCATGGAGTTTGGATGGTCTGAAGGTATCATTGCCTCCAGCATCAAGTCTACAGGCATTGGCCAGTGTTACCACCATCAACATCGTCCCAGGCATTGGTCTGGGTGCTGAGAACTTCTTAATTCAGGTAGTCAGTGGTACACGCATGTGCTCAGTGTGACCACACTGTTTGATGAGCATCTATTGTGTGCCACGTGTGTGTGTGTGTGTGTGTGTGTGTGTGTGCAGGCGACGGAGACACACAAAGGCCTATAGCTGTGCACTTGCTGCACGGAGGGCACAGTGCACTAGTAGGATCGGGCCTTTCTTGCTTGCTGAGTGAAGAATGAGCGATCATACAGGATTGCCCCCACTGACTCAGCCCCATCGGACAAAGCTGCTCAGCTCTAATCTAAAAAGATGACATCTAAAATTCTATATTACTTTTGTGAGTGCTCTAAAATTTTAGTATTTTTGTGAGCCAACATGATGTCACAAGTATAAAATTCCACACCATGATACCATGTTTTAGGCTAAAAATTACTTTAAATTTAGATAAAATTTCCTTCAATATATATATACAAAATACAAATGAATTCTGTGTGTAGACTCGAGTCCCATCTACGAGGTGTACATTATACATATGCAGATACTCCAAATTAAAATACTCCGAAATGTGAAATGTTTCTCGTGTCAAGCATTTTGAATAAGAGATCTCCAAAAACCCAAAATAAACTGATCAATTAGTCAATCAATAATCAAACAATTGAAGTCGCACAGTGCTTTCTAGGACACTTTGGGCCTAGACCATGTCTCTGCTTACTGTAGGTTTACCATTTGCTTTGCTTAGCCAGTGTCTGATGTCCATGGGCACAAGGCCTCTCTGTCCACAGTAGAGTGTCACCTCATCACTGACCACAGTTACCATCACTGGGGTCAGCTAAGTGTCCTGAGGAACTATGTGTGGCAATGTTGGGGTCTATATGCAGAGGAACACCAATCCCATCTTTAGGGACCCTAGGGCATGGGTCTGTGTGTCTATGACCTAGTGGAGTGTGTGTATTGGCTGATATTCTAAGGCTAGCCCCTTCCAAGGGCCAGCCCTCCCCAGGGTTGCTCTCTGGACCTCCTTGTCAGAGAGTTCACTCTAAGGCTGTGTGAAGTGAGCTAGAGTCCTCGGGATGCTGGGATAGATGGCAGCCTTGTTTCTCATGGAGGTCTGTTATAAGGGTGAGGCCAGAACCAAGCGTGGTCACTGGGGCATGAGACTGCAGCTGCTCCAGCAGTCTGGGTGTGTAAGGACTTGTGACAGTCACAGAGTGAGTGAAGACCGGCTCTGCTGAGATGTCTTCTGGGCCCCAGGATTTGGTCCAGCTGAACAATGAACCATGATGAGGCCCATGTGGGGACTGGGGGCCTCCCCAGAGGCTCAGCTTTGAGCTGAGATGGCATTTAGAGTGGGTCTCGGGCTGCCTGTTGGAGCTGCCATTCATGCCCGGGGGCTGGGGCCAACCAACTTTCTGGGGGCACCATGCCATCGTGACAGATGGGCATGGGGGACTGCCAGGAGCCTTGAGCCTGGGACCATTGTGTATGCTTCGAGCCTAGCCCCTTGCCGGCGCCGTTTTAGGCAGAACCAAATGCCTTCAGTTTCTTAGTAACAATGACAATACCAGTGGCAGTGGGTGACATGTCGCTTCAGTGCTCACAGAGAGTTGCACACGACAAAGCTTTGCCTCACGTGGATAGAGACAGGGTATTTAGTATACAGGAAGGACACAGACAGGACACAGTTGTGAGGCTCTGACGCTTCTGGTCACTGGGACCTGGGGTCCTGAGATCAGATCCCAGGGGGGACATGATAAAGGGGGCATTATTGGGGAGACAATGGTGGTTAGTGTTGCCACCTCACTTTCTCTCTGTCGAGATCGGCTGCTGCTATGTAGCCAAGATACACCACAAACTTCCATGTTCCCGCCTCGGCCTCCTGAGTGCTGGCTGGGCTCTCACTTTTGATATGGTCACAATCAAGGACACCAGTGGAGTGATGCCAGGCGTACCCTTGTCAGTGGCAGAGTTGAGCTCACAGTCCTGGTGGTATGAGAAATAGTAAGGATATCAGAAACACCCCCGTGTCATGCTGCGTGGAGACCCTTCAGCCACCGTCTCCCGCAGCACCGTCTTAGTGTAGCCAGCGGAAGGCTGAGACGTGGGTGAGCAGCAGTGGAGACAGAAACCTAGGCAGCCGGGCTCCTAGGCGTGCTGGTGTGCATTGCTGCAGTACTCTGGATAGACTTCGTGTGCCTAGGCCTCTCCTGCTCAGACCACCTCTTCTTGAAAGTGTGGCTGGCCACTTCCTGCTAGGAGACTGGGCTCTGTGTGGTAGGGGCCCTGGCCCCCCCATTGACGAGTCTGCCGGAGACCGGGGTGGGTCTTGGTGGAAGCTTAGATTGTACTCATTGGTGCAGCAGGAACAATTACTAATGACATTTAGAAAGAAATTAATGATGAGAAATGCAAGTTGGCATTTCAGTAGCAGCAGTCAGCGGCCCCGTGAACACTCGACGGAGCGGAGGGCGGGGGTTGGGGGGGGACAAGAAATTAATTTTGCTGTGTCAATAGTGAGCCGGCTGTACTCACTCTGCCGCTGAAGTTTACACAGAATCAAGCCGGCTGGCCAGGGTGGGTCCAGGCCTGCGCTGGGTGACAGTTTCCTTTTGGTGTGGCTTTAGGTGGCATCCCGGGGACGACAGGAGAGACAGTGAGAGACAGGGCCACCTCTGGCCAGCAGAAAGACTGAGGGAAAGCCTCAGTTTCTTCATCAGAGAAAAGGGAGATGCCGGAAAAGTGATGTCAATGTGTGAAGAGCAGCCCAGGGGCTCATATGTGGTAGCCAGGACACAGACGTGTTCAAGGGCATGGAGCTGGGTTGCCTTTGGGTTCACTGTGATACATTTTAGCACGGCACTGGTGGGGACTGCGGGGGGGGGGGGGGGAGGCAGAGGAGGAAGTACGGCTCTAAGTTGATCTGGGACAGGGTGTGGTGTTCCTGGTGGGGTAGGGAGCATGCCTTATCTCGAAAACCCCCTCCAGTCTCCTCTCACACAGGAGTAGACCATAACAGCAAACACCGCACAGAGCAGAAGGTAAACCTCCTGGCTTGGAGGTTGTGGGAACTAAATAATTATTTCTGTCTTTCAAACAGGATGGTTTCCCGTAGTTAGCATCCCAATGTTATTTTGTGTTTATCAAGTGCCAGACGCAGTTCTCGGCACTTTTGAACATTAAACGCCTAGTCCTCACGATGCCTCTATTAATATAAGAAAACCAAGACACACAGAGGTGATTCACTGCCCCAAGGCCACAGAGCTGGTTAGTGCTAGCCCCAGGCCACCACCCAAGACCCTGTTTTTTTCACCACACCAAACACAAAAACTGGGTTTCTAGGCTATTTATTTATTTATTTATTTATTTTTATTAAATTTATTTTTTTATTAAAAATTTCCGCCACTCCCCACTCCCCACGCCCCACTCCCCTCCCCCGCCCCACTCCCCTCCCCCTCCCTCTCCAGTTCAAAGAGCAGTCAGAGTTCCCTGCCCCATGGGCAGTCCAAGGTCCTTCCCCCTCCATCCAGGTCTAGGAAGGTGAGCATCCAAACAGGCTAGGCTTCCACAAAGTCTTGGCTATTTATTTATTTATTTATTTATTTATTTATTTATTTATCTGCTTTGGTATTTGGTTTTACCAATGTTCTAGTCCTCCCTGGCAGCGGTCAGCTACCCCATGTGACACATCGTGTTCTGTGTGCCGTTTCAGGGTTTATGTGTATTTCCTCTAACCCTCCTAATGGGACTGTGAGGTAGATGTAGTTAGCCCCGCCCCCTTTCAGATGTGTAAGTGAGGACTTAAATGAAGTCTTCCTAGAGCCTAGGATCGCAGAAGTAGTGACTGACCAAAGCCAGGCTTGAACTCCAAAGCCACCTCCAACCTGTTCATTCATCCGGGCACTCTCTGGCTCCTGCCATTCAGGCTTTCACCACCCACCCTCCCACTCACTTGCCCACCCCTCCACCCACAAGATGTCTGTCCATCCAGCAAATACACACATATCTACCCACCTATCAATAATGAGGTATAGATGTTAACTTTTATTTACGATTTGTTTTTAATTATGTGGTGTGTATCTGTATCTCCGCGTGGGTAGGGGCACAAGTGCAGGTGCCCAAAGCTAGAGGGGTCAGATTCTCCTGAAGCTAAAGTTATAGATGATTACGACCTGCTCAGCAGAGGTGCTGGGAACTGAACCTGGGTCCTCTGCAAGAGCAGTGAGTGCTCTTTACAATGGAGCCATCTCTCCGGTTCCCACATATACAGCTTTTAGAGTGTCTTCCTTTTATGCTCTTTTTTTTTAATAAAAAAGATTAATTTATTTTAATTTTATGTGTTTATTTTCTCTCCATGTGTTGTGCATTCAGTGCTAGAGGAAGCTGGAAGAGGGTGTCGGATCCCCTGGAGTAGATGGTTGTGAGCCACCACGTGGGTACTGGGAAGCGGCCCTAGGTCTCCTGCAAGAGCAACAAATGCTTGTAACCACTGCACCATCTCTCCAGCGCCCTCTTCGACTCATATGCTCTTAATGTCACATTCCCCCTTGAAACTGCCTGTGCGCATGCGCACGTCCTGCTTCGGTTCACCGCGTGGGATGGAATAGACCAGGAGTGCAGATGACCGTAGGTTTGCCTCACGGAACCAGTGAGTTCTGCCATGTAGAAGGGAAGCATCGGGCAGACCCACTTGGTGTTGGTAGGGCAGGTATGTTGACGGAGACGCTATTGCCAGCTGAGCCACAGTCTCTGGAAGCAACATCCCAGAAATAGGGAGATCACCCTGTGCCCTTCGATTTGTGGTGTGTGACTCCCTCGGGATTGGCACGGGTACACACCTACGCGTTCCATGAGGACTGTGGCGATCGTTAGCTGTAATGGGTCTCAGCTGCAGTGTGGATCAGTGGTGCATGCCACGATTCATCAAAGTAAATTAGGTCCATCTTCGAGACTTCTGCCCCTGCAGCCTGGGGGACTGTGGGCAAGGGGCAGAGCCGTGTGGTCGCCAGAAGCCGTTTGTGGATGCTGGGCGTGAGGGCAGCCACCCTCAGAATATCTGCTGGGACGGTTCTTTGTTGGCAAGAATAATTTTCCAGAAAATTGGAAGATGCGGTGAAGTCTTCTTTTTAGCGGGAATTTGGAAGAAAGCGGAAATAGAACTGGATCGAAGTTTTCATTATCATTTACAAAACCTAAAAGCACCTGTGCAGTTCAGGGACCTGAACATACGTGTTCAGTATAATTAGTGACCGTGTGACCTAGATTTTCCAGGACAGCCCTCATTTTCAGGTCTTACATCCCACTACTGGCTAGTTGCCCTGTTTTTTTTGGTTTGTGAGGAAGGATGATTCTGTGTGGACATAGTAAAAACCTGCCAAGGGTGGAAAATGGGCCAAGAGGAAACGGCCCTCCCTCTCCAGGTCGTTCCTATGTTTTTTTTTTTTAAAGTGGGTGGGCCGTATGCTTGTCTCTTGTTTCCTCTCCAGTGCCAGGAAAATGCAGACACCTCCTTCAGCAAGTTCACGTCCTCTGGAACAGGGAATAGGACTTTAGTCAGCGGGCCTTGGGTCTCTCTGGGTTCTGTGCCCATGATCTCCTGGCTCAGAGAGCCACACCACTGATTCGATGGTCAGTTCTGCTGTTGTGGAGGAAAGCCTTCTGCAGCATGGTCTTGGAGATTCCTTCCAGGCAATGCCAGCAACTGCTGACAGGGGGCGTGGTGTCCCTGGATGCTGCAGCTTCGGTCCACAGCCCAGGGTGTCACAGTCTACTATGTCCTGCATCCTCTGAGGATGCAGATATGAGATGGCCTCACAGGAATGGTCTTGAGTTTCCGCCCTTGGTGAAGACTACACACCTGTCCCTTGCTTGTCCTACCTGCTTGGTTTTCAGCTGTGGTAAATTCATGCACCATGAAGCTCTATTCTGGTGTACAGCTCTGGCATCGAGAGGCATGCACTACCATGCAAACTTCACCGTCTCCATCCCCAGAACTTGTCTTCCCAGCCTGAAACCCTGCCCTTTTTCTCAGCCTCTGGAAGCCGCCACTTGCTGTCCTGTGAGTTGGGCTAACTCAGGACCCCAAACAAGAAGATTCCAGCAGTATGCATTTTTCTGTGACTAGCTGATTTTGCCTAGTGTAATGTCTCCAAACGATCCTGGCCACTTTTTAAGACCACTGCCCAGCGTGTTCTGGATGGGGGAGTTGCCGCTTCCACATGTTAGCTGCCAACGCTCTGCTACATGGCTTGCAGGCTGACCTCACGACAGCCGTGGAGGCAGCACCAGGCAGGGCCAGTGAGCAACTGAAACCATCCCTATCATTTCCAAATTTCTGACAAAGCCTGCAGATGTGGCCTTACCGGCCCAGGTATCCCCACAGTGGCCTCACGTGGGGCTGAACTATGCATCTTTCTTACCGAGCTTGAACTCTCGAGGCTGACACAGACCCACTGGCCCCATTGCTTTGCACAGCCCTGGACCCACTCATTTTCAGCACCACACGCCTTACATTGGAGGCCTCCTGCAGAGCCCAGTCAGTGCGACTGGAACAGCTCTTCTAGGATCTATCCCTAGCATCAGCACTTCCTGAGTTTAGTCCCCCCAACTACCTCTAGGTTACTTAGACTGTGCCTGTGTACCCCATGTATGCATATGCCCCATGGCACGTGTACACTTTGACTCCAGTTAGTGACAGGTTAGCCTCCGGCTTACTCTTGGTCCTCACATCTCCTGCAGGGTGTATTGTTCCTGTTTAGGGCTCCCATTAACTTAAAAAGTATATTGTTCTTGTTTTGGGGCTCGCATTAACTTACAAGGTATATTGTTCTTGTTTTGGGGCTTATGCTCTTCAGCACAATCAGTGGCAGGTCTGGTCTGAGAAGCCCCTAGCTCGCTCTTGGTCCCCACCTCTTTCCATGACATAGCACTTTTTCCCTGGCTTGACTTTGTAACAGACAGGCTTGCTTCGTGCCTGGCCTGAGGAATCAGCTTTTAGGAATCTGATTTGGGCCTTTTGAGAGAAGGGACCCAAGGCCCAGTTCATATCTGAGAGCTGTCAGCTAGAGTCAAAGCAGGCTGGTGTGCTCAGAGTGAGCCAGTGCAGCAGCCTGCTCAAGAGGGACTAGTGCGCACACACACAAGTGAATCTGGGGCTGGAGAGATGACTCGGGTTAAGAGCACTGGTCGCCTTCCAGAGGTCCTGAGTTCAATTCCCAGCAACCACATGGTGGCTCACAACCACCTACGATGAGATCTGGTGCCCTCTTCAATTGTGCAGGCAGAACACTTAATGGATAATAAATAAATCTTTAAAAAAAAAAAAAACAAGTGAATCTGCTACGCAAGTGCACATCTTTAGAGAAACAGTTGCTAAGTTTCTTCAAGGCTTGGGTCTAATGTGCACCTTATTGCCTCACAGGGGCAGATCTGTAAGCAGTCCTGGGAGTATTACACACACACACACACACACACACACACACACATTACACACACCCTGTTTGTGACAGCAGCCATAAAACTACTGTTTTCCCTTGCTTGGCTGTCATCGTTCTCACCCTCCACACCAAGCACATAGACCAACTGAACTGGGCTCATTCACTTGTGGGGTGTGTTCCCCTGAGGTTGTGGGTCCCCAAGCAGGTAAACAGTTGTCACCTATGGAACTGGTTAGAGAGTAGGCTACTTGCCTTTTGTGTTCTGGGAACAGGCGAGGGGTTGGAAGAGGAGGGAGTGTATAGGCACTAAAACTTGGCTAGCCCCTGGGAGAATCTACTAGCCAAATACGTCTGGATCAGAGAGCTTCCTCCTGTTCTCAAGCTATTTCTTGGGTCCCTGAATCTGCTGTGTCTCTTGAATGTCCCCCAAAGCTACATCTTGTTCCCTGAAAGCTAGGCTCTTAACTCCACAGGCTGAGCTTAGTTTTGCAGCTCACTTGCTGCTGCTCTGGAGTGGCAAGCTCCTCCTTGTTGCTGATTGGGCAGCAGGAACAATCAAAGTCTCCCCGTGTATGGAGGGTCTCCCACGCTTTCTCTACCTTACAGGTCACTCTGGGGCTTTGTACCAGGCCATTTGGACCACTAGCCTTTCTCAGATGCCAAAGGTGAATGTCACTTGCACAGCAGCAAATGTCTCTGGCCTGGGGATAAGTGGGTGACAAGAGAGCTCCCGGGGGAAGTAGGGTACAAGTATAACAAGGCCTGCCCCAACTCCCCAGGGAGCAGCGCGTCACTGGCAGGCATTTATGGGGAGCCCCAGCCATCACTCACTCCTAATTTTAATGATGTGCATTAGCTAAATTGTGTTGTGAGTATTCATTCGGCGCCATTTATGGGGTGCTCTCGAGTGTGCGCACCGTTTGTCAGAAGTGCAAACTAGCGAACATACGAGCCTTTAAGACAGGCCATCTGTTCGTCTTAGACCCTTGGACGATTGTCAAGCACTGCTAAAAATTAGTGCTCACAAGCAGAGAGGGGCTGCCCAGGTGTTGCACAGCAGAGAGGGGAGCAGAGCTGCCTGGGTCTGCACCCTCCCCAAAGGGAAAGACAACCGACACTGTGTGCTGGGAAAGCCATGAGAGGGCGCGGAGGGACACGACAAGCCTCTGCTGAGACACCTTTTGGGTGGAGGCATGAGCTTTCCCTCTGCCTTGCGTCATGTAACTCCACAGCTCAAATACTTTTCGATAGCTCCCAGTGGCCCAGATTTAAGGGCAAGCTGCCTCGTCTGGCATCGCGGAGCCTCATCAATAAGGCCCCTGCCTTCCTTTGGAGGCTCGTCTCCATAGCACATACCCTGTGCTTCTGCCAAGCTGAATTATTCATTGTTCCCCCAGCATATGCTGCACTTTTCACATTTCACAGGCAGAGCGGTGCCACGGCAGAGGGGGTTATACAGACACTGGGTGGGTGCGCATCCTGCACTGCCATTGTCAGCCCTGGGATCCAAAGCACCCTGCACCTCATGTCCTGCTCGGCAGGGATAAAGGTGGTCCTTGCATCTGAGGGCTCAGATGTTACAGAAGTGTGTGGCGTCTGGCTGACAGAGCCAGGCACTGAGCCTCGGTCATTGTGAGTCACCATCTCTATGAGTGTTACACCTACATGATGCTTGTGTGTTTATCCTGCTTGGCAAAGTGCTCCTTCATTCTGTGTTTCTGTCTGTGTCTCTGTCTGTCTGTCTGTCTGTCTGTCTGTCTGTGTCTCTCTCTCTCTCTCTCTCTCTCTCTCTCTCTCTCTCTCACACACACACACATACACACACACACACATTCGTACAGACCCTAGCTCAAGCCGTCCTTCAAGGGCAGCTGAAAGGCTTCTCCGGAGTGGGTCCCCATCAGAAGCCCTGTCTCCCTGCTGCTCTCCATGCAGTTCTGCAGCTGAAAACTTGGCAGAGGCTGGCCTGTAGCCCCTCTTCTTCTCCCCTGTCCACTGCCCAAGGCCAGGCTCCTTGACTGTGAAATGGGCACATAATGAATGGTGCCCTACAGCAGCCCTGCTCAGCCAAGCCAGCTAAGGCATCTGTCTTCCTCGGAAAATGGAATCTTTCAGGCTAAGGCCCCTCCTAACCCTTGGTCCCTGACCTTGTGGGCGGCGTGTGTGTGTGGAGGTAAGCCACTGTAAAACCAGGTCCACAAGGGCTTCTCCTAGCTGCATGGGGGATGGCATGGGGACAGGATGAGGAGAAATAGCCTCTTCTGGACTGGGAACCTGAGGAAGTGCAGTGGCTTCCAGAAGAAGGTCCTGCAGGTTGGGCAGGGAGAGCGCAGGTGCGGACATAATGGTGGGTGGGAGTCATGCAAGCTGGACAAAGAGTGTGAGAGGTGGGGCTGGTTTGCGTGGAGAGTAAGTGTGTCTCTGCACCAGCTGGGTTGGGTCTTCGGGAATGAATCCTTTTTTTCCCTGCCTCCTTAGGGTCTTTGATGTCTATGAGTCCAGACTCCCTATTCCAACCACAGGAGTGTTCTCACAAGGGAGAGCATCTATCTGTGCATGCTCAGTGCACAGCCTGGGACCTCACAGTCAGGGCCTCAGTGAATGTCTGAGATGGATGGATGGATGGATGGATGGATGGATGGATGGATGGATGGATGGATGCATGCATGCTGGAATGTACCTCTCCCTCTACCATAGCATCTCCTAGGGCTCTCCTTGGTACCAGATCACCCACTCTACTGCAGAAACGGGGAAGCAAGTATCCAGCCAGGTCTGATGAAAAGGGACCACTGACACCTGCTGTCCTGAGGGCAGGGCCATGCAAGGCATTCCTGGAGCAGTTAGCTTGTAGCTCCAGCTGTTACTCGTTGGGGAGGGGTCCTAGCAGGGAGCAATCAGTCCGTCCGTCCCAGGCACTTGTCTGTAGGTAGATTCATGAGCATCATTTTTGGATGATCTCAGAAAGAGGCGACTCACAAACCTTGTAGTAAAAGAACTTGCTACAAGGTCACATGATTGGCAAGTGACCACTAACACTGCACACAGTAGCTCTTTTGGTCACTAAGGTACCTAACAGGTCACTAAAGCTGCCTGTCTTGTGATCACCTGGGAGGGTCACTAGTGTCAGTGGGGTATTTGGGACGAGCCAGGCAAGGTGCTAGGACTTGGTAGGTAGGTGACGGCTATCAAAGCAGCCAGCACACAAGTAGGGTGGCTTATTGGGACACCAAGAGTGGTGTACAGGACTGAGGGGTCTCTTCGGCCCACATCTGGGCCTCCAGGGCAGGAGGAATCACATCATTTCATGCAATCAGGCAACCAACCTACTGAAGTACTTGTCCCCTCAAGCATGACGCTGGTGGGCAGGCCAGTGAACAGAACCCGAAACCCAGACCTAGAGCTGTGACCTGTGGATCCAGACCACAAAATTGTGGGCTGAGGAGGTGGGTGGAGTTCTGACTCTGTGCCCAGAGTTGGACTTCACGTGACCTTCTAGCACATTCCATGTGCTTTGGGGTTGAAAACAGCCCTTCCACCTGGCTTCACGCACAACTCACTGCTCCTGTACCCAGCACAAACCCAACAAGCAGTTAGTGGTTGTCACTCAACAGAAGGGCAGTCAAGATTCAGTGGATGAAAGAACTAACACAAAGGATGGTCCCTTCAGCTAGGGCCAACCAGACATCAGTGGTGTGCATCAGGAGGGGGCCCTGAGTCAGGGCATCACAGAAACCCCATCCCAGAGTGCAGGAGCGTTGCCCAGTGGATGGCGAGCGGCCGAGCGCCTTCCCTGTGCCTCCGTTTTATTTTCCTCACCTGCTTTTCTGCACCACACCTGTGTCTCCCTGGCAGGCAATGAGGCCTGCAGGTGCCAGGCGCCCTGGCCAGGCTCATCTCAGCCTTTGGCCAGCCCGCTGCCAGCCTTTATGGTTCCGGAGAGTGCTCAACTGTAAGACCGGAAGCATCTTTTAAAAACTGGTTGCTTTGTTGTTGTCTGTTTGTTTTCCTTCTCTAAGGAGACTCAGTATGGCATAAGCAGAACTAGAGAAAGAGACTGGAGCTAGAAGGGTCTCAGAAGAGCCGTGAGGTTGGAGGAAGCCATCAGAAGCGTTGAAGCAGTGGCTGTTCTGGGAAAAGAGCTCCCACAGATATGCCCTTTAAGGTGTTTGGGGGATCTGAGTGATGGATCTTGTACCCCTTCTGCCTTCTCAGGGACTGACCTTGGATGAAACCCTCCTTGGATGAGCACTCAACTCCATGAACACAGCCTCTCTAAACTACACACACGCACGCACGCACGCACACACACACACACTGTGACCTTGACCCTCTCCTGGACTACTGTTGGCACCGTTGATTCTGTGTTTGTCACTCCTACATCAGACCCCTTTAGGGCAGGGGGAACAACTGGAGTCTTTCCCGCCATTAGCCGTCACTGTTCCCAGCCCAGAGCAGGACATCTAGCAGGTACCTAATGACACAAGCTGAGTATACTCTGGTGCCGGTCACCGTCAGAGCACTGAGTCTGACATTTCCTTCCGCTGTGACATACTGGACTTTTGTTGGGAAAGTAAAACTTTAGGAAGGTATTTTTTTTTTTACTAGTCTGCCTTTTGGAGGAGTTTCCTTTATGAGCCTAACCTAAAATGCCTGCACTATTGCTCCTAAAGAGAGAAGGCTCTAAGAAGTGTTCCTTATTCTCAGTTTCCTAGTCCATGGTCCAAGACAAGGCTTTCCACCTCTAGAGATTGCCAGTGTGTCGTGTGGCCTTGTTCCGGCATCTTCACAAGAGGCTGCCTCATCCCTAGGTTCCTAGGAACTCCTCCCAAGATGGAGGTGAGCGGCCCTCAAGGGTCTTGCCTGGCTCCCTGCTGTCTTTGGCAGTGGTTCACACACACGAGAACTCACTGCTTGCTCTCCTCATTCACACCACCTCTCCACCCAGGTGTAGGTTAGCACCCTTGGCTTGTGTTAGTTCAGTTGTTCCCAGGCAGCTGTGCCCACCCTGCTTCCACTGGATATTGGGGAACCCAGCATGTGTCCAGCCCTGGACCAGGTGCTGTTGTCCTGCCTGTGGCTCAGTGGGGACAACCAGGCCTAAGTACAAGAAGTGCACAGCCCCGTGTGGGTTCTGGGCAGGTGAATCCCAGGGATACACCTGGGCGGAAGCAATCTGACCGACCAGAGCACTGGAGGAAGTCTGCTTCGGAGGACAACTGGAGGAAGTATTAAGGCAGCGGAGGTCCAGAGTTACAAGGAAGCCAGATCTGTGCATAGGATGCTTCCAGTTCCACATGGTTGGTTGCTTTCACAGGGCTGGAGGATGGGGTTCCCATGGAAACCACCTGGACCCCATCTTCGGCTCAAACAATCTGCCTTGGACCTTGGACCATTTGAGGTGTGAGGTCATGCTGGCTGTCTGGACTTTAGTGTGCAGCAGGGTGCTGGGGCAAGCTGTGGATAATCAGGGGGTTGATTTACCTACTGGGTGCAGGTCACTAGATTCTAGTGGCCTGGATCAGCCCCTCCTGGATCCTAGCCGATTGAAGTGGACTGGTATTTTGTCTACTTGAGCCTCACTTGAGAATCGAAAGCAATGCGCCTGTGTCGGTTTGTGGCCTGAGCACCTACCAAAGGACCTATCCTGGAGAGTAGCTGTGGTCCCATCACCATCCAATGTTCTCAGACCTCTAGGAAAAAAAAATCTAGTTGTCCTCTGGTCTTTCTGGAAGCGAGACCTGGAGTCTAGGAAAAAGTCGCGGCGTCTCTCCTGCCCCCTGGTGGTTAGTGGTAGAGATGCAGGCCGCTGCTTTCAGCTGGCGACTGGTTGACTGGGTCTCCTTGTAGGGCACCGAGGCTGGAAGGCCGAGGCATACTGAAAAGCCTGCAATGGAGATCGGCTGTATGTAGCCTTGGGGGTCTGTCCCTGGAGGATGTTGCTTCCCATCTTCAAGTGTCTTGAGGTGGACCGCTGCCTGAAGCTGGGACGATAATAGTCTGAATTGGCACTACCCATGGCAGAAAAGAAATAAAAAGACCAGGCTTCAGAAACCAAAATCCAGCCCCAGGCTGCTGGCCGTGGTGGAAACAGACCCCACACTGCCCGCCCTGTCTGCCCCGGCTGGAGGAAGGATGTGCGTGGGCTGCGGAGAGAGGGAAGTGTTTGGCCACAAGGTCCCACCTGGGCCCTGGCTTCCCATGCCCAAGCGGCCAAAGCGCACCATCTCTTTCTCACGTGACCACACTGGCAGGACCCTGGGAGCTCAGCTTCTGGCTCTTCCCAGCACCCTCCCTGCTGGGTGACCTGTCCCCTGCCTGGGCCACGGGCGTCGCCCACCCACTGCCTTAGTGCGTCTGCGCTCGCTTGGGTGCCTCTGGGCGGCCGCGTTGCTCTGCACATCTGCGGTTTCCTCCTGCGTGGCTCAGAACAGTGAGCAAGGGGACCGAGATGGGATGCGGGGGGCAGCCTGCAGGCCGCCAGAGTTTCCTCCTCGCTATTGGAGGGGAAAGGGAGGTGGTGCTCATTATTGCCGCCTCCCCGGTTGTTCCTTCTCCCTTCACGTAGCCCACCCCCTAGGTGCGATCCGAATGGTCTAAAATAAATAAATAAATAAAATGAAAACAATTTACAGGGAACCCAGGTTGGCAGCAACAAGAACCGATCCCCAAGCTCGGATCTACGTGGCTCCTTGGCAGCTGCGTCCCCCGAGCACTTTTTTGCTTTCGCATTTTGTTTTGTAATGATCGAGCCGCTTTCTGCAGCTCTCGGCGTCCATGCCCCGGGTGGGAGGGGACAGGCATGCTCGCCATTCTTTCGCCCTCATGCGTGTCTCCTTTCTTCGCCTTTGCAGAACCACACGATGAGCCAGCACGCACAGTGAGGGACCTCGCGACAGGACACCTCTCCGCAGAAGGCTTGCCGGAGACGCCGTGGGGAGGGCCATTTGAACATTACATCCAATCAAAGTGTCATTTGCAACCCAGATGTAAAACTCTAATGATTTGGCCATGAGGCGCTGCTATTATAAGCAGCTGGAAATGAATATTAATGGCAGAGATTAAAAGTATTCCATGCTCAGTGTTTTTTATTGTCCTGCTACAGCTAGTGTGCTTTTAGAGTTTTCGCCGCAGAGTACATTTCTAGTGTTAGAGAAACCTGCTTTTTGAGGCTATTGTCCTTTGTTCCTTCATGTATTATATTGATAGTTTTTAAAAAAAGGATTAGTGTGTTTCTTTCTTTGCTTCTTTTTTTTTTCTTTCTTGTTTTTCTTTTCTCCCCCTTCGGTTAACTACTTTTTAATTGCAATTCTAGGTAATTGTGCATCGTGATGTGATTGCTTGGCTATTGTCTGAATATTTCCTTTTAATTTTTTAATTAAAGACTAATGCTTTGATTGGATTTGCCAGTTCACCGGACAGTGATTAAAACTCTGTAATGAATATAATCGGTTTCCGTGCAACTGGATGGTCTGCTTTTAAATGTGACTTGATCTGACCGCAGTAACTAGTTCAGCTCAATAAAGGGAATCCATGCGATCAGCAACACTGCCTGGCTCTCTCCTCTTCAACCCCAGGCCAAAGGGGCTGGCAGGAGGTGTGTCTCTGGGAAGTTCCCAGGGGCTCACGCAGACCCCTGGGGACTCCATACAATAGACTCACAGAAAGAAGCGCTGTAGACTAACTCTTGAAGGCCGGATGAGCTGCAGGGGTCACTGAAAGAATCCATAGATCAAGTTTTCTGCTCCTGTCATTTCTGGATCAGGAAACTGAGGCTCAGGGGTCCTGGGGGACATTTCATTGCCCCTGCCACATGTCAGTGACTGACTCTCATCCATTGCTGTTGTTTTGCCGGGATGGGGGCAGGCTGGTGGTTAGCCCTCACGGTACCAGGGCAGCAGAAAAACCCTGGGTTCTACTTTGGGCCAAGGCATAGGATGTGAGGGGAGGGAACAGCAGCTACCCTGCCGTGGGAGGTCCGGGGTTGGTGGCTCCAGAGTGGAACAAGGTGGAAATAGCAAGTTCGCAACTGAGACCCGTGACCCGGGTCAGGACTAAAGCCCGACAAGGAAGTGCTCCAGTTGCAGAATTCCAGAAGACAGTGTTCAAGGGCTACCCGCGCACATAAGCCGGGAGAAGGTGGTGCCAGCCCCTAGCTTCTCACGGGCCTAATGACCCAGGCTCTGCCGCTGCCTCAGGGCTCGCCCCGAATTTCAGCAGGCTTCCTGGACGCCCCTCCCCTCGGCTCCACGCTGCTTCACTGCCACAGATCGCAGAGGCTGGACCCTATACTGGGAACCCTTCCTGGTTCGGGTTTCACCTGGGGCAAGGGGAGCGGAAGTGAAGCAGACAGCTTGCACCTAATAATAATGTGATAGCGAGTCAGCGGAATTTGGAGCAATTAGGCTCCTCATCTTCTAGGGGTTTCCGGTGACCTGTAGGAGGTCCTTCCTCTTCTTCCTACGACGATTAGGGGGTGGCGCTTTCCAGGTTACGAAGCGAACTTTGGCCCTCAGTGAATTGCCCCTGCCCACAGAGTGGGAATGTCGCCCTTGAATGCAGGTGGCGTCAAAGTGGGAAGATGCTCTATGCAGTCCCTGGGGATGCGGAGGGAGGGTGGCCGTTTCTGGAGAGATCTCAAAAGTTGGGTTGGCGCGAAGCTTCTCAAGGCGGCCGTTATGGCCGGGTTGGGCCAGGATGCTTTGGCCATCTGCAGGCAGTGTGGAGACTGTCCAGTCAGGTCCCCAAGCTTACCACCTCGCTTCCTCGGGCGCTCTCCAGCTCCGGATTTATCCGAGCCCCATGCAGCCCAGGTGAGCCCTCAGTAAGTACCAACAGAAGATGTGATTTGACGGTTGGTGGCGTAGGGCTAAATTAGTCACTGCCCCCATTAAAAATACAGCGGGGGGTTTAAGAGCTTTTCACGCCGAGTGGGAATCAGCGGCGAAGCCGGCTGCTGCCTTGGGTAAGGAGAGAGGCGGCCTGGGGGACGGCGAGGTAATGAGGTTTATGGCGGTGACAAGGCTGCCAGGGAACCCCGCCGACTCCCCTCGCCCAACCCCATTGTTCTCTGCTGGCTGTGCCCCCATCGCGGCAGCTGAGCGCCCCTCTCCACTTCCTGCGGGATGGGGGCTGGGATTCGCCTTCATCGCTGTCAAGCGGTGTTGGGGTGGGGAGTGGGGCACGGCTATAAATCAGTGACTTAGAGCTGAGTGAGCGGGTTCACCGCGCAGCCCAGGCGTGTGTGTGACGGTGCCTGCGGCTCGGCTGTGAGCAAAGTGAGGCCAGGCCTTCTCTCCAGGCCACCTTTAGCCTGGAGGGTGCAGGGAACCAGCTGTGTCATTTGCATTTTGCTACAGGGGTGGGTGTCCAGAAGCCCACTTTCGCGGTAGGTGCATCTAGATGAGCAGACCATCCATTTTATTCGGCTCAGTCTTTGGGCAGAGGGATTTTGCCCAGACTTGGAAATGACCCAGGAATCCTAGGATGCATGACCCTGTTCTCCATACCCTCCCAGAGCTTCTGGAAGCAGGACTATAAGTTTTGGTCACCGGGGAAGCTGCCCTAGGAAGAAGGGCTTTAGTCCGCCCCTCCCCCAACCATATAGCGGTCCTTCTGACTCCCAGTGTGCTAGCGTGGAATTCCTCCCTCCTAGTCTGAGGGTGAATTCTTTGGCGTGGGTTGTTGAGCACTCAACTTTGACCTAGTTACCTATTCACTCATCCATCCTCCACCACACAGGGGCCACAGATGAGGAGGTCCATGTGTTCCTTCCTCTCCTGCAACTCGAGAGTCATTTGACAGCTACCTTCTAAATAAGCAAGCCACTAGATACCCAGCAACACACAACTACAGTGCTATGATGGCGAAATGCCTTTGTTGCAGGTGCAGGGTTGTGTCAAAGAGGCCTTGCCAAGGAAGTGACCTGAACGGAGACCTGTAGAATAAAAGAGGCCAGTGGACACAAAGAGGAGGAAGAGGGCTCAGTCCGCGCAGAGCTCTGAGCCAGAAGCAAACTGGGGGTTGCCTTAGAGGTCTCCACCTCTGCCTATCTACTTTAGATAGTCTGAGAGCGGTCCAGAGAAGTTCATTATTTGTCCAAGGTCACACACTAGATAGAACTGCATCTGCATCTTGACTGGCCTTCTACCTTAGATGTCTGGCTCCCAGCAATATTTTGATTCAAATATAATGAGGATGATAATCAATCAGGTGACACAGAAAGACTGCTGGCCCCCCTTTTCCTTGATAATGAAAGAATTGATTTCAGGCTCTCCACCTTGGAGAGACGCCGGTATAGCTTCTATAACCATCTCCCAGAAGTTAGTGTGTCCTCAGTTAGTCTATCAAGGCAATATCCACAAAGAATATGAAAATTGTAGGAGCTGTCTTTAAGGAGAAAAGGTGAGTTTATTACTCTTCCGGCTGGTTGGACTGTGGATACAATAGCTGAAGAGCTGGGTACCACCTTGAATGATTAGGTAGGTAACTTGACTATAACACTAAACACTCAGTTCCTAGTTCTTTCCCATTGTCTGTTATGTGTTGTTGATGTAGGTTGGAGTTACTTTTGGAGAAGAGACACTGAAATGATTTGCCTCCCAAATGCTTGCTGCCTGTCAAAGCGACAAGCGCAGGATCACTGTTCTACAGCTTACACTTGAGTTTGGTTCTCTCGGGAGAGAAGGATCAAGAAAGCCACACCTTTCAGGTGTGCTCGATGCTAGAGAACAGGAAGACTCAGGACAGCTATCAAACACCAAAAGGTTACGGCTTTCTTGCTGGGTCTCTATCCAGCTAAGCGCACAGGCTTGGTGTCCTCTTCCTCCTTCCTCCAGCTCATCTCTTGTGCTCTGGTGGAATTTCATTCCCTTCTGGTTCAGGGTGAACTCTTGCTGAGTGTGTGTGTGGGGGGGTGGTCTA
Source organism: Chionomys nivalis (assembly GCF_950005125.1). NCBI lineage: Eukaryota > Metazoa > Chordata > Mammalia > Rodentia > Cricetidae > Chionomys > Chionomys nivalis. The sequence goes on from NC_080106.1 coordinate 38,293,772, forward strand.
CGGAAATGCTCACCTCAAGAACATTGTTCAAGAGGAAAACAAAACAAAAAACCCAACCTGTTAAACTCTAAATTGGTAGGTGGCAGCTTCTTTTGTAAAATAGATTTTAAATACCCAATGCGGCGATTAGGAGAACACAGCATCAAATCTGTGCTTATTTCATAATTGGTTATTTTGTTCAAGGATTTTATTTATTTTCTGTTAATTCTTATTTTCAGAAATATTCTATGAAAATAGTCTGCTTTCTGGCTTGCTGATTTGCATTCACTTCACTTTATAGCTTAAATAGGTGCCTGCCTCATTCATACGATTACCCCAAGCGCTCCGACTCCTGAAGCTGGCAAGGTGCTGCAAAGACCAGAATTCTGATAAGACCTGATATTCATCCCATCGCTGGGTGTGCACACACTTTATACCTGTCTGTCCATAGGGACATGTATCAGTCAGGACAGGCTACATTATGACACGGAACAAAAGGGTCCACATTTTCGGCGGCTGACACAACAAAGATTTACTGCTCACTCATGCTTTATGGCCATCCTGAATTGAATCCCTAGGGACCTTTCTTCATCAGAGTTATTTAGAAGTCTGGCACAGAGAGCAGCCAGTACTTTAAATGTAGTCACTAATTCAAGCAGGGGGCAGGAGGGTCCCAATGGCAACTCAGTGCTCTTGACTGGGGAGTTTCTGTACTCCCTCACTCCCATCCTCATCACACACGGAGCCACTGCAACACGTGACCTCACTTTCTCACAGGGGGTCTTGATGGGGCGTGTGTGTGTGTGTGTGTGTGTGCGCGCCTGCCTGGCACCTAGAAGAGAGGCTGAGCAACTGCCAGATTGAAGGGTCTGACTCAGAAAGTTGGGTATCGCCATTGCGGGCACACACTCCCACAGCAGTGTTTATTTACCTGATGCAGAAAGTGAGCGTGAAGGTGAATGAAGGACAAGAAGGATGGCCCAGGACAAGAGGAGAGGGCTCAAAGACAGCTCGGAGCTCCAATTGCTGAGGAAGTCGACCGACTTGGATTCGAGCCCTTCCGCCACTCAAGCCAGGCGGTACGGTCCGCTGCAAACAGAATACTCAGAGCTAAGCTCGCAAAGTTGTAAATCTGAGTAAGGTCGGAACTACGTCCTACGCACTCAGGCCCGGGCACCGAACTGAGCACCGCGTGGATCTCCTTTAACCACCGTGTGCCCCTCACGCCGACCAGAAGACGAGCATAGCACGACCGGGGTCGGAGGCTCCCGGCTCCGCCAGCAGGAGCACCCTGCTGAGCTAGCTCTGTCCGGAGGCCAGTCCTCTGCTTCCGGGGTCCTGATTGGTCCGACCGGGGCGGCCCCGCCTACCACTAGCCCCGCCCACCCGTGTCCATGGTCGCTGCTGCAGCGAGCTGAGCGTAGGCTGCGCGGTGTGAACTTATTTGTGGAGTTATTAATTACTGAAGGGCACAAGCCGTGCTTCTGTGCATAAAAATATGTTTGAGCAGTTTCTACTTAAACTTTAAAGAGAACGTTAATCAATTTTATTTTAACAAAATGACCTTAAGCAGGGGGAAAAATTGGTGTTATTTGCCCAAACAGGCAAATTAATTTCTCTCTCTTGAGAAATCTGAGAAGCTTCTAGAAATAGCTATGCATAATTTACACCTGCCGTGGCCGCTCCTAGTTTTAACGCCAAGCCCAGTTTTACGGTCCCACCTAGTCCAATAACAACACAAAGGACTCCTTGGGAAGGCTTTGCTAGGTCCAGTTGTATCAACTCTGGTGACCCTGGAGAAAGGGTGCTAAGGCAAAAGGGTCACGGAAGTCTGTAAGGTCCTGCCAGCTGCGTCAAGACCGCTGGGAAGATTAAGGCGGCTGTCAGGCACATCCTAGCGGCTGTGTCTCCTTGCCAGACGCCACTCCCCAGAGGACCTGCTGGTTGCATCTTGGATAGGTTGACCTCTGCCTCACGGTCCGCCTCAAGACCGAGGCTGAGAGGCCAGGGGCCCAGACTGGTGGAGCTGTGTTGTTTCTGCTTCTTTGTAGTATCCTTAGCAGTGACAATCACAGCCTCGGGTCTGATGGAAAAACCCCTCCACCCCCAACCTCCCAACCCCCCATGGCGTCGTTGCTGTGAGATTTTAACCGGCGCAGTTCCAAAGGGCACAGTGTGGTCTTTTATCTCTGCTGGATGCCTAGTACCTAGAATGGTGCCAGGTCATAGTAAGTGCTCAGAAAATGCTTGCTGAATGGATAAAATGTGTAGAATGGAGCAGCTGGCCCTTCCTTTGCGCTAGTGCTACCGCAGTGGATTAGGAGACCCCAAGGGGGGGGAAACTGCATTTGCTCGGTGTCTTGGTTAGGGTTAATATTGCTGGATGAAGTACATGACCAAAAGCAAGTTGGGAGGAAGGGGTTTATTTGGCTTACACTTCCCATCATCGTCCATCAATGAAGGCAGTCAGCACAGGAACTCAAACATGGCAGGATCCTGGAGACAGGAGCGGGTGCAGAAGCCATGGAGGCGTGCTGCTGATTGTCTTGTTCACCGTGGCTTGCTCAGCCTGCTTTCTTATAGAAAGTTTCTTATGGAACCAAGGACCACCAGTTCGGGATGGCCCCACCCACAGTTATCTGAACCCGCCCCCATCAAACAATTAATTAAGAAAATGCCCTACAGGCTTGACTATAGCCTGGTCTTAGGGAGGCATTTTCTAGCTTGTGGCAGGTTGACATAGAACTAGCTAGCACACTCTGTCACTACCCTGTTACCTTCCTTAGCTCAGCCATTGAGAGGACAGACTGCTCTCACTCTGGAACCACCCTCACCCAGTAGGTGTTCAGTGAGTGCCTGTTGAATGACAGTTCACAGTCAGAGCCCCCAACTCTAGGCTAACTGGAGCAGGCTGCAGACTGAGAGGGAAAGGGGTTGAGGGGAGGGAAGTGAGTGCCTCCTGCCTGGCAGCCCCAGCGCCTTTAGCCCCATAGGAATGCAAACCCAAGTCTCTGGACAGTCCAGGAGAGAGGAAGAAATACAATTTCTTTTTTTTAAAAAAAAAATTTTTTTAATGATTTATTTAACTTTATTTTATGTGCATTGGTGTGAAGGTGTCAGATCTTGTGGAACTGCATTTTCAGACAGTTGTGAGCTGCCATGTGGGTGCTGGGAATTGAACCCGGGTCCTCTGGAAGAGCAATCAGTGCTCTTAACCGCTGAGCCATATCTCCAGCCCCCGAAATACAGAATTTCTTGTGAAACATCCGCAGCTGCATCATTAGTACTACCTATCCCAGAGTCTAATTAAAAAAACAAACAAAACAACAAAAACAAAGTCCCTTGTGTGCTTAAGAAAAACATTCCAAGGGCCACCAATTTGAGTCCTCTGGGATAAGAGAATGGCTCAAATCTCCAGTGCCTGAGGAGACTCGGGTGAGTGAGTGACAGTCACCAGATTGAGCAGCCACAGGGGACGCTGGGTCTGCTGGCGGGAGGTGGTCTTCTAGCCCTCCAAATGCTCAGAGTTAGATCTTTGACTGTCTCGATGCCTCTGTTTTCCCATCCGGAAAGCAAGGGCAAAAACCAAGCTCTCCACAGCTGTGTGCATCTGACAGGATGATGTCACAAGCACTTAGTGTGGCAAAGGCGGCCACCCATTCCTGCATTTGACTGAGGGCTCCAGAGGCACCAAGAAGCCGCATGTAGCAAACCACTCGGAAAGCAGCTTCTGCCCCCGAGTGTCTGAGGATACCACACTACTGGTTTGTGCTAGATGCACTAAGAAATCGTGAGGACATTTTAAGGTTGTGTGTTCTAATACCCGAGTCTCTGTGTTGTAGCAGCAAACAAGGCCTTGTTCTTCTTCTCATTGAGAAAGAAAGGTGTTGGGATGGGGGTTGTTTCTCTCACCATCTGCTCATGGGACTTTCGGCACTTTGTTAGTCAGCTTTCTGTCACTATAACAGGATACCTAAAAGACTCCACTCACAATGAGAAAGGTCTGTTTTGGATCACAGTCTCCAAGGTTTCAGTCCTTGGCTACTTGTTTCTGTAGCTTTGGGGCCGTGGCAGTGCAGGGCATTGTGGGTGTTGTGATTTCACCACAGCCAGGAAGCAAACCCAGGAAAGATTGGGATTCCAATGTTCCCTTTACAGGGATGCTCCCATATCCCAGGATTCTTTCACTAGACCCCACCTCCAAGGTTCTCCCATCTCCCCGTAGCACCCGGGGCTGGTGACCAACCCTTTAGAACATAGTTTGGGAAACTCAAATAAGGTTCAAACGATCACAGGTCTGTTTCTTCCCTGCCTCAGTTTCCTCACCCATAAACCCATCTCTTACTTTTAAAGATCTAGATGTGTCTGGGACTTCCTTGGGAGGCCCAGTGACTGGGACAGGGCTTTTGACTGGTCTGTACATCTATATATGGAGGAAGGATGCCTGCGCCTCAGACTGGAGAGAAGGTGGGCACTGCTGCACCTGGTGACATGCTGAGCACCCATAAAGAGTCCAAGAGAGAGGGCTGGCAAGGTGGCTCAGTGTGCAGACACACACCATCAAGCCTGGTCACCTGGTTCAGTCTCCAGGACTCTACAGTGGTAGGTCAGAACTGACTCCCTTCACAAGGAGTATCTGAAGGATGGTGGCATGTGTGCAACACATACATACATATATACATGGTAAATTAGTAAATAAATGCATATAAACAGCCTTAAAAAAAAAAGGAATGCAAGGGGAAAAACGAGCCCTGTGAGTATGACAAGGAAAGTTGAAGTTGGACTTGACCTCTTGCGGGATCACTCCAGGCTGGGCTCTTGTCTCCACTCTGCCCCAAGTCACCCTACTCCCTAGTACCTTGTCCCCTGAACTTCTATGTCACATTTCCCTTCTCCCGATCCTACTCTTCCTTCAAGGCTTAGCTCAAGTGCAGCCACCTCTGAGAGCACTTCCTGCATCCCTCAAGCCAGTTCTGGGTTTGGTTCATCTGCTTTAACCCTGGTATATGAGTTATACCAGAACCACTGCTATTCCCAGGGATTTTCCTTCATTTGCAGCAGGGAATGCCAATGCCACCATGAGAATGGGGATATTTATTTCTAGATGCATTCCTTCCAGAAATAGTCTGTACACACGAACACATACATTCACATTTATGTCTTTTCTCAATTCGACGTGTTATCTTACAACTTCTTCATGTTAGCATTGCAAGGAGGGTCACCATTTTCAACTTCCTTAGTGAATATGGGTTATGTATGGCTATTTTAAGCAATCCATTTCTCATTGAGTATGGAATTGTTCATAGTATTCCCTTATTCTTATTTTGACGCCCATAGTGTCTGTAGTGATGGCCCATTTCATCCCCAGTAGTGTACTTTATGTCTTCTCTCTGTCAGTCTTGTTAGAGGCTCTTCATTTTTATTGATCTCATCAAAGACTCAAATCTTTGTTTGAGCAAATGCTGTTTTCAGTTTCATTGATTTCTCCTATTATTTTCTTCCTGTTTGTTTTGTCTCTTGTTTTTTAGATTTTCGTTTGATCATTTGTTTTTGATTTTTGAGAAAGGTTTTTTCTGTGTAGCCCTGGCTGTCCTGGAACTCTTGCAGACCAGGCTGGCCTGGATCTCACAGAGATCCACCTGTCTCTGCCTCCTGAGTGCTGGGGTTAAAAGTGTACGCTACTTCTTCTGGCTTTTCTTTATTTTTACTTTTCAAGTTTCTCTTTTAAAGATATATATATTTTTTGTTTTTTATTGATGTGTGTGTATGTTGTGGTTTTGGCATGTGGTTTACAGGTGTTCGTAAACCTTCCAGCGCAGGTGCTGGAACTGAACTCAGGTCCTCAGGAAGAGCTGCAAATGTTCTTAACAACAGAGCCTGATGGCTTTCTTGGGCCCCATTTTAAGGTTCTTGATATGGAATTTTAGATTGATAATTAGAAACTTTCCCTCTTTTCTTTCCTTTTGTTATTGTTTTGAGACAGGGATTCTCTGTGTAGCCCTGGCTGCTTTCCCTCTTTTTTTTTTTTTTTTTTTTTATAAATCCATGTTCTAAGTTTTCCTCTCAGTACTTCTTCCTTCTTTGTCTTCAAATATGTAACATACTGTCATTTAGTTCAATGTATAGAGAAAGCTTTAATGGGTCACTCAGGATTCCTTCCAGTTTCCAAAGGTGTGGTGGCTTTCCTATCATATTTGTTACCTAGTCTAGTTTGTTCCACTGTGGTTGGAGAGTATGATTTCAGTTCTTCTAGCTTTGTTATGCTGGGCGTTCAATGACCCATGACAAGGTTTATCACAGTGTGTGTTCTGCTGCCACTTGAAAGAATGGCGTTGGGCGGTGTGTTCTGTAGACACTGCCAGCTTGCTCCACAACCTTGCTGACTTCCTATCTGCTCCATCCATCATTGGGAGAAGGTTGTTAAACCCTGATAATGGGTGTCTGCCTCTTATCTGCATTCCATCAGGTGGCTTCATGCATTTTGCAGTTCTGTTGCTGGGTGCCTAAACCTTTCGGATTCTCTTCTGTGTGGGCTGATCATTTTGCTGTGAAATCTATGTAATTGGATGCTAATGTAACCACTTGCACTTCCTTTTGATTAATGTTTGAATAATATGTCTTCGCATCTTGCATTTTCAGTATGCTTGTATCATACTTGACACAGATTTCATGCAGTCTGCTGATAGTTGTGTACTTGGCCAATTGCTCTTTTGATTGATATTTTTAGCATATGCTTTTTCCAGTCTTATTACCTTAAGCATTTTTAAAGAATTTTAATTGGGTGGGGACTGGAGAGATGACTTCGTAGCAAGAGAGCTTGCTGCTCTTCCAGAGGACCTGAGTTTGGCTCCCAGCACCCACACTGGGTAACTCACAACTGTTTACAGCTCCAGTTCCAGGGGCTACACACACACACACACACACACACACACACCCCTATAAAATAAGAAAAATAAATCTTAAACAAAGAATTTACTAATAGTGTTTTTTAGTGGGTTTCCCTCTGTAGCCTTTTAGCAACTGCTCTCAGATTCACACTGCATGCACATAGCTTATTAAAATCTGCTAATGTGCTGGGCAGTGGTGGTGCATACCTCCAATCCCAGCACTCGAGGGGCAGAGGCAGGCAGATCTCTGTAGACCAGCCTGGTCTACAGAGCGAGTTTTAGAACAGGTTCCAAAGCTGCTAATGTGGGCCATTGAGTTTAATCCTTGGGACCCAGTATAGAAGGAGAAAACTGACTCCTCAGAGTTTTGACCTCTGACCTCCACACATACGTTGTGGCATGCCCATACCCCCTCATATAAATAATTCTGATAAAATATTTGTAAATCTACTGGTGTCATTACTGTGCCGGCTCAGGGAGGCATGAAACATTACCTTGCCTTACGATTCTTTATATTCCACTCTTTATAATTTAATTGTCTTAAATATTCTATACAAGTTTATATCAGATATTTTATTATTTTTATATCAGATATTTTAAATAATTTGCTTCAGCCATTGAACATAATTTAGAAAACCCAAAAGAAGGAAAATCAATTTTGCTGATGCATATCTTTTACTGTGTTTGTTTCCCCTCGTGTTCTAAGATTCCATGTTTTAAACACATTGATGCTTCCGTGTTCAGAGAATGTCCTCTCTTCTTTCTGGGTGCCAGCTGGTTATGGCTGCTCGTAGTTTTCCTTCATCCATGAGCATTTTCATCCCTTTTATTCCTGAAGGACATTTGTCACTGGGTACAACTCTGGCTTGGCAGCTCCTTTCTTCCAGCCTTGAACTTTGTGCTGTCCCCTGTCCCCTTCTGGCCTCTGATTTCCTATAAGAAACACACTTTCATTTGACTTGTTCCCCCCCTCACCCTGTTGCCAATTTAAAAGTTTTTTGTTTTTTTTTTGGTCAGTTTTAGGAATTTGTCTATGCCTGTCTTACTGAGTTTCTCTATGTGTAGTTTGAAGTTTCTTCAGAATTCCTTTGTTTCATGAGTTTATAATAAATTAGGATTTTTCTTTAGCCTATATTCCCTCAAGTATTATTATTATTATTACTTTATTATTTGCCTACTCTTTTTTCCAGGATTCTAGGATTCCTGGGACACTAGTGTTGCCTTTTCACTCTAAACCCCCAGATACCCAAGGCTCTGTTTTGGTTTTGCTCCTATTGGACGATTTCTATCGCTCTCTCCCAGCTCCCTGACTTCTCCCTGTCCCCTCTATTCTGCTGCCAAGCTCAGCAGTTAATGTGCTTATTCATTGCCGTTATTTTTTTTCCCCATTCAGAATTTTCTTCAAGTCCTCATGACATGTGTTTCTTGGCTGAGCCTTTCAGGTTTGTAGTTGATCATTTTTTATGATCGCTGCCTAAGTAGTTCTAGCATGCCTGTCAGCTCAATTCTGCCTTGCCTTGTCCCTTTTCATTCTATCTGACATCCTCCCGGTTTATTGAAACATTTGCATTTTGTATGTTGTCAAATTCTGTATCACATTTCAACCATACAGTCCCTGCAGGGGAAGATGGGGTGAGGGTTCTCTGCCTTCCTGATGCCGGTTGCCAATAGTATCCTATGTCCCCTACTCTGCTCCCACTGACTAGAGGTGGGGCTTCTCATGACAGCTGGGTAGGTTGGGGAAGGTAGGAAGGCTGAGTTATTACTTCCCACGGGGCCTGGCTTCTCTAACCAACCTCGGACACCTCTCAAATGAGAAAGTGGAATTCAGGGTCTTCTGTCTCCATGGAAGGGCCTTGTGGCTGCATAGCAAGGGTGAACATCCTGTATTCCTACTTGGCCTCCTCTACTATCTGCTTGGTGAAGACAAAGGGCACCATTGCAGACTACGGTGAGGACAGGTGTCACAGTCTCCAAATAGGAATGGAGCCACTGTTTATATTTGTGGCATTTGCCTGTACTTAATTCTTAATCTCCAAAGTCTTCTGCCTCAGTTTGAGGCTGTTTGAGGAGAGAGAGAGAAAGAGAGAGACAGAGATCAGGCTCTCCTCCCCCCCTTTTTTAAAAAAAAAAACACCAAGTATGGGGTCTATGGTCTATGGCGCAGAAAGCAAAGTTGAAGTACACATCATGCTGTCCTCAAGGTTATGAGCCAATCTGTCCTCTGTCAAACCCTTCCCCCGCCTCATCCCCCCTTCTATGTAATATATAATGTTCTGGGTGTTCACTGTACTTAGTGGGAGAAATAGAAAAAAGCAAATCCACCCTACCTTGCTGGATTCCCTGCAGACCACTCTTTACAGCGATCACAGCGCACTCACTGCATAAACAAACCATAATTGGTGGGAAACGTGCATGGTTCCCAGTCTTTGTGTCATAAACAACACCTCCAGGGACGTCTTTGTACTTACATCTTTATTCCCTGGGTGAGTGCGCGACAATTCTAGACTTTGTTGGCTGAGCAGATTGGACTCCAGTTGGTTCTTGACGCGAACACTTTTGGTGGAGAGACAAATAGGGTGTGTAGAGAGTTGCACATGATTGACTGTCTTAGTTAGGGTTTCTTTCGGTGTGAAGAGACACCATGGCCATGGTAACTCTTAGGAAGGAAAACACTTCACTGGAGATGCCTCACAGTTCAGAGGTTCAGTCCATTATCATCATAGTGGGAAGCAAGGCAGCATGCAAGCAGACATGGTGCTGGAGAAGAAGCTGAGAGCTCTACATCTTGACCCACAGGCAACAGGAAGTGGTCTGACACACTGGGCATGGCTTGAGCATATGTGAGACCTCAAAACCTACCTCCACAGCAACATACTTCCTCCAACAAGGACACACACCCTCCAACAAGGACACACACCCTCCAATGAAACCACGTGTCCTGATAATGCTACTTCTCTATGGGATCCATTTTCTGTCCAACTACCACAGCATATTCTGGGCCAAACAGCAAGTAAACTGCCTCAGTTTACCCATCAAGGTATTGCAATATTCTCTTGGAAATTCTCAGTTAGCCCTGACTAAGCTTGGTCCTGCTGTCTATGGACCATCAGCCCTCTATGCCTCCCTGGGAGAACATATTCATCTCTCCAGCAGCTAGTCTGATTTCCTGCAGCCGTATCCCTGGTAAGGCTCTAGTGACGACCATGGATCCCACCCTTTCCTCTCTAAAGACACAACTCCAGCGGGACTCAAGCTTCTCACAGTGACATGCCTTGATTGCACTGTGTACTGCACGGTGCCCTATGAACACACCATCTTCTTTGGGATGCCTTGACTACAGTATCTACTGCACGGTGCCCTATGAACACATGATGGCATCCTTTGGGATGTCCTGTATGGAAGGCAGGCTATATGCGACTCAAATCTAGAACATACTGCTGTTCTGGAGTCTAATATTAAAAGAGGAGGTCCTAGTCAAAGTAATGTTCTAGAAAACATTATATAGGTACATATAGAAAATCGAGCAGAGAGAGGGCCACCAAGGTCTATGGCTAATTAAGGGAGACATTCTGAAGGGAGAAAGGAAAGGAGGCGACAGATGTTGTTGCTTATCCCTGCTTTCCTTCAAGACCTTCTCGGGAATGTGGTATTAAAGGTGCCCATGTCCTCCCTTCTCCAGGGTTGGGCTCTAGAGCGGTGTACAAGTTTTTGACCAGGATGCTTTCTACTGGGGGCCTCCAAATATCTATTGCAAGATTGATTCTAAGAGTCGCGACAAAGTCAGGGACACAGTGACTCTTGCCAAAAGACACACCCACACCTAAACAGTCTCACAAAGCACAACCCAGACGCGCACATACACCAACTCAGCTGCAGACGACACCCTATAGCCACACAGACAATACAGAGGAACACACACATAGCAGTTGGGCACACAGGCACGCAGGAAGATGGGCCCTCCAGATACACACACACACCCCCACATAGCCACATATGGGGAAAACCTGCCTCGTCCAGGCTTCCAGGAGGCTCAGCAGGAGGCGAACTGCACATCTGACTTGCCTTGTGTCGTTAGATGCTCAGTGTAATTAAACGTTACATTGACAAACCCTACACGGCTCAGTGAGGCAGAGGAGCTGCAGGGGCTGATGGGTTCGCACTCCATCCCATACCCTCCTGTCCCAAACCCCAGCCACTCCCTTGGTGAAGACTTGGGGACAGGATAGATGAGGAGGGACACTTGACCACTGGGGTCACCAAGAACAGAGGCATCTTCAGAGCCACCTGTCTCTCAGTCAGGTGAGAAGCTCAGCCCCAGGTGGAGCCTGGGGAGAACAGGATGGAAGGTGGTCCTGGAGACACCTGGATGTCCTTGGTCTCAGCATTGGCTCGTCTCTTACTCTTGCCAGACTGAAGTTCCCAACCTGGCCCTCAGGATCCAGAAAAGTTCCAGGGCACTGTGGGGTGGCCCCTTGCCATCTCTGCTAGGAAGAAAAGGCAAGAGCTGCTTCTATCTTCCCCATGTCTCTGCTCTCCAACGAGCAGTAGCCGCTCAGCATCCAGGAGATGGACAAAGAGCACACACAGTCTTTTGCCTCTGTGAACCAAGTATCACCCTGGTTAAGATAGGGCATGGCTAATGCTGATCGATCTTACAAGGTCTGCAAGGAAGAAATGAGCCCTTCCAACAGTACCTAGCAGACAGCCACTAGCCTTTTCCCAGCCCAGTATACTAGGGCAACGTGAACTCATCAGTCCAAAGGAGAGGTTTTGAAGTCAGGGCCATCCCGGTGTATTCTGTGTTCCCCTGTACCTCTCACTCCTTCATTTGTGGGTGGGTTGGGAAGTCATTCTGGCTTGCCATGGTGGCAGAGGTGAGCTGGGCCACTGCAGGGCACAGTGTCTGATGTCCAGCAGTCATTCGGCCTCTGTTTCAGCCCTCCTTAATCCAGCTTGTTTCAGTACAGCTTACAGCTGTCTGTTACTGGCACCCAGGGGTATGCAGGTCCCCTGACAGCCCGGGGTCACTTCCCAGTGATCAGCTTTATTCTGTCATAAGTTTTGAAGTGAGTACCAGCCCCCCAAATGCCAATTGGAGGTAGTTACCCCAAGAGAAGCTTCCAGGGAGGTAGCCTGGCTTCTACCTGCTTCTACTTGGCTACCTAAGGGGCAGGTTTGCTTTGTGTGTACACCCACTGGGCACACTCACACCTCCCTGACTGCAGATGTTAGCAATGGTTGATACAAGTGGTGTCAGTTCCTGGAGTAACACTTGCCAAGTCAAGTCAAAGCACACTCATGCTATGGAGACCAGGATACCCCGGCCTCATGACACTAAGCCACGCTTCTTGGCCTAGAGAGGGATTCGCATGTGTGCCAAGTACAAGAGACATGTAGAGTGCTGTGCTTTCCAAAGACACGCCACTATCTCTTGTCCCATCGCACCCTGTCACCTCTGTCGTATGAGGACCAGAGAGCCCACACAATTCCCACACACCCTGGCTGGTGACCCCCAGGCCAGGGCTTCCTGCAGTTTCTTGCGAGGTGAGTAGAGAGGCTGAGCTGTGGGAACGGCTGCAGACAGGCAACTCAGACGAAACTATGACTTTCGGAGGATGTTTTAAACATGGAGCGTGCCCTCGCTGCCTCTTGATCCCCCAGGACCCAGAGCTATGCAAAGCCAGCTTGTGAATATTCAGGACCCTGTAGACACTCTTCTCTCCCGCATCTTTCCCCGCTCCTCATTTTGTGCTGAGTCTTAAGTGAAATAGATCTTTTACAATTTTGGAAAAAGAAATCTGTCCTTTGTTCCCCGGCGCCCCCAGGGGCTCCTCAGAAGAGGAGGCCCCCTGCCCGGTTTGAGGGGCATGTCTCAGAACCAATCGCTGCCTGGCACAACTCCCTGGACACTGGGCTTGGGCTCCATGCCATGCGACCAGATGGCTGTGATTGCTGGCAACCCGAGACCCTGCAGGAGAGTCGCGTATGGGTGTTTACAGCATCCTGGGCCCACGGAGAGCATCAAAATGGCAGGCTGAGTGGTGGCCAGTCAGAGCACATTCCTGAAAAAGGAGAAGTGCCTACTCAGGGGGAGAGTCCAGTCCAGGTGCCGGAGCCCACTACTCAGCACCAGGCACCCTATCACACACAGGGAAAAGCAATTCAGCAATTTAAGGGTTCCACCTTCCCTATCTCCGTCATCTCCTCTGCCTTTGAGCAGTGTCCTCATGGCCCCCAAGAATTTTATACCTCTCTGAGCTGGTCTGCAAGAGAACCTGGCATTTCTTCATCAGCATTCAGTGTGAACACACAGGCCGCTATATTCACACTGAAAAAAAATAGAAATTAAAATAGAATGGAAAGATTCACCCCCCCCCCCAAGTTTCTGCTTATAACCTCCATCAGCTCGTGTTCAGTGCATGGCTGGGCACATTGAGTTCTGTTCATTCTGTACAATGATCTATGGGTCTGCAGGCTCAAGAGATCCCCTCCCCCTCTTCTGATGCCCTATCATCTCCCAGTTCTTCTGGAGTCGGCTGAAGGCAAGGCTCTGGTGGCCTTTCTCTCCCAAGATGCTGGCCATCTTGTGGCTGCTTGACAAATGCAGCACATAGTCAGTGTGGAAATGCGGCTCCCTCAAGGTTCTCATAAACATGCCAGAGACAGTTCCCAGGGAAGGCTAATACTGACAGCCCGACCTCTTATGCCACTGCTCAGAGCTCCTGGAGACTGCTAGCCCTACGCTTCAGACCAGCGTTCCAGGTTTTTTATGGTCCACAACTTGCATCCTTCCTTTTTATCTGTCGAGCATCTGCTGTGTTCTATGCTCTACCCATGGGCCAGCAATAAAATACGCGAGGACTGTCTTGAGTGGCTAGCCGCCTGGAAGAGTGGGCTGGAGACAAAGGCTAAGGGATGAATGTATTCTTATGTTAGGAGGAAGCACGGGCTTTGATTATCAAAGGAAAGCAAGGTGAAGGGAGAGATGATGGGAACTTCTGGGCAGAGACTTGAATGAGATTCAAGAGAGACTGTGTGGCCATCCGGACGAGTATCCTAAGTGGACGCTACAGCAGGTGTGAAGGCCCTGAGGTGGGGGAAGGGTTGCCTTTCTGCAATGACAGACCAAGGTTATGAATTCTCATGGCTCCAGGAATGAGTGCGAACTAGGCACACTGTGTTAAGGAAAACGCCAACCTTTCCCTCCCGGCTGGGAGACCAGGCAGGTTTCTGCTGCAGGGAGCTGATGCCCTGGCCTCGGAAAGCAGGCCAGGAGTGCACACTCAAATCTTTATATTTTAAAAGGTATGCTCTTCCAGTTTTACGTTTTAAAATGTAAAATGGTTTCCCAGAAAGTTGGAGGGTGTTTTTAAAGTGCTTTTTACAGCTCTGCTTTGGGCACAGAGGAGCCAACCACTGATCAAATTCAGCTACAAGCAAAGTCAGGCGGCTTTGGAGCCCGCTTTCTGTGAGGCCCCTGTCGATTCAGATCTTGACTATTGGGTCCCACTCCCATCAGCCTGACTCGAGGTAGGGTCTGGCAGGAGTTGAGGTGCTCTCGGTTCTGGGGTCCTTGAGGCTAGTGCAAACACCTGCCTCCAAGAGCCTCCCCCCACTCCCCTGAAGCCTGCCTGGTCGGAACTGAGGCTGATAGTGTGGAAATAGCACTTGTGACCCCTCTCAGGCCTCAGGCACGTGATTCTCAGGCACGCGCCTGCTTCCGGGCCCAGGTCTCTGCCTCACCCACTCTCTCTACCACAGGCCAGTGGGAGCAAGCTGCAGCCCTGTCTGTGGCTAGGAGGGTGGCCAGCCTTGTGTTCTAGCTTTCTTAGGCACACTGGTGCAGGATGGGACCTCAATGATTCCTGTCCCCCACGGTGGCCCCGCAGGCTCTGGCAGGCCCAGGAAGACAGGCTAGAGTTACTCTCCTCTGGCTCTTAGCAGCTTTGATAGGAACGATTTTCACACTGACGCACTCAGGCCTCCCCCACCTCCACTCAAGCCCTCTGCCGAGAGCCCCCCATTTGTACTAATGGAAGTCCTGTGGCCTGGACGGTGCTCCTGCTGGAAAGAGACCTCGGGCCGCCCACCTGCAAACATGACCTTTTCCCGTGTAAGAGACAAGATTTCAAAATCAATCAGGCCTGCATGCCTGCTCATGCCAGAGAAGAGGCCACATGTCCTGTGGTAGGGGGCTCAATAAAAGTCCTAGGAGTCAGCCCTCTCGAGAGGTCACAGTCTGACCCCACGCATCGCCCTTGGCTCCTTCTTTAAGGTATATGTACCCACTGTGAAGACTGCAACGGTTCCCCAAACAGCAGCTTTCTTTCTGGGACCCTACCTGTCCTTCAGATCTCCCTCTTGGTGGCAAATCTTGTGGTCTATTGACCACAGGGTCCCAAGTTGACAGCGGGTGGCTACTATTTTGGCACAGAGCAGCATCTGCCCAGTCATCATACTGGACTAACCCAGCCTGCCCTCTAACTCACTTTAAGTCATTCTCGCCTTGCAACTCACAGGCATTCTTCAAGCCTTGCCAGCCGTGTGCTGTTCATGTTATTGTGCACACAGGCTCCACTTTCCTCTGGGCCTCTGTGGCATCAGCAGCTTCAGCAACACTTAACCGCCACGAAGGCTCTAGCACAGCTGGAATGGCGTCTCTGCTTTGCCAAGTGTCTTCAGAACAACCGAGACGTGAACAAGCCCTTGACAGCGTAGACTGCCTTGGCCCTCACTGCCAGGCCATGGTGTTCTGTTGATAATCCGTTCCAGAGAATATCCCATATCAGACAAGGTCACTTGGTGACCAAGAAGGATCAGAATGAACCCAAGATTATCCACAGTGGTGCCTAAACCTGGACATGTACATCAGGCAAAAGTGTTGCATGTTCCCTCTCCTGCCAATCCATGTTCGCTAACTACCTCTGTGGTTCCGCATCTCCTGCCTTCTAGATGAGAATTTAGATGTGTGGTCAGAGAGGCATCCCAGTAGCGTTATTGGAGGTGGGAAAGGCAGGCAGCACCTAGGTGCATGTTCAGGTCTGTATCCTGCTCTATCCTCTTCCTGCGTTCTTTCTGCCCTGCTTCCTGTCTATCCATCCACGTGGGGCCAGGCAACCATGGACTGAGCCCTCCAAGACTGTGACCCAAAATAAACCTTCTCCCCTAAGCTGGTTTTGTCAGTGATGTGGAAAGTAAGTAAACAGAACCTGCTGGAACTCCTGTACCTGCTCCCCACCCCTACATGCTGCTAGCAGCACCCAGCTCTGCTCTGCTCCATCCCAGGGTAGTTCCTGTTGGGAATTCAGTGTGAATAGGGGGGGATAGGGAAGCGGGAGAGGTGGATAACCATCTAAACTATCCATTGGCGCTGGGTGACCCAGGAGAGTTCTTGCAGCAACTCCATGTAAAGTGAACTCGGGCTGGAGCAGGTCCCTGGAGAAAGGATTCTGAGCAGAGCCTGGCCAGGCAGTGGCACGCAGTGAGCCTCGTGTCCTGAGGTCACAGTCTCTCTTCTTCAGTGGATCCCAGCAAACACACAGTTCATTGAGTCCTAGAGGGACTTTCACACCCTGGATCCTTTCTCTTCTGACAAGGCAAGAGTGAGGTGCTTGGTGAGTGGCCACCGCCATGAAGTGACCAGTCACTGGTAGTATCCTGGTGCCCCTTGGAAACCTGGCATAGTCACCCCTCTGCTTATGGCAAGCAGTTCTGACTCTATGTAGGTGCAAAGGTCCCTTTAAGAGACAAGCTCCACCTACTCCAGACCTCTTTCTTCCTGCTGAGACAGGAGGGTCTCTGTCTCTTTCTCCTCCCCTTTCTTCCCTCTCTCCTCTCTCTTTCTTTCTCTGTCTCTGTCTCGTCTCTATCTCTGTGTTTCCCCCTTCCCTCCCTTTTCCCTCTCCTCCCTCCTTCCCTCCCTTCTCCTCTCCCTTTCTCCTTCCTTCCCTCTTCTCCTCCCAATATCCTCTTCTCAATAAAACTCACATGCACGCTCTCTCTGTATGGCATGTCTGTCACCCACGGCAGTCCCCACCGCAGTAGTACCTGCCAGGGTCCCTCTCACGCCATTTCTTCACAGTCACTGCTTCCTGTCCAGCTCCAACTCCAGTCCCCACCGCAGTAGTACCTGCCAGGGTCCCTCTCACGCCATATCTTCACAGTCACTGCTTCCTGTCCAGCTCCAACTCCCTAGCACCCACAGCTTTTGTAATCCAGCTGAAAACCTAGCACAGCATGGGAAGGGCCAGACCAGGGTCCCAGAAGCCCGGGTCCAGTCACTGTGTGTCCAGAAAGCCTCTTTGTGGCCCTTGCCATCTTCTAGGCTCCTTGTGGCCTAGCCTCTGAGACCAGGAACCTCGCTGGGTGCTTCCATCTAGTCTTTACTACAGCGCCACCTACTGGGTCTCCAGAGGCATTTCCTACCACTTTCCTCTTTAGAATGCAAGACAGCCCTGGAGAGAACCCACAAGTACTTCCGCCTGTCACCAAGCATGTATTCCTGTCACCTGTGGACCTCTGTGTGTTCCAACCTGTGCCTGTGACCCACAGTTCTTTCTCAATACCTTCCCACTCTGGGCCGTTCTCAGTCTTGCCGCTACCCTGGAAATTATGCTTATCCAGGCCATCTGCTTTGGGTTCCTGGAACCTGTTCCATGGGCCAGACAGGGGAGAGGGCACCTGTGCCCATATCAGTGACATAGCATCCTAGACTAGGGCTAACAGGAACTCAAGGATCCCTTACCAACGCCTTCTTTTCCCTGTACCCAACAGACCTGCCCTATGTATCACCCAGTATCACAGTCTCTGAGGAGCCTATTGTGACAATTCCATTTTAGTTTGAGTTATATAAAGTATCCAGCATTTGAGTATTTCTGATCCACAAGGAAGATGGTTTTGTGTGGCTACACATGACTGATGTCTGATTAAATAGTCCCTGTTGTATTCTGTATGGTCCTTAGATGTTCCACCTCTATGCATGCCATGGCCACCTTCTATTGAGGGGCTCACTAAAATGTCATGGAAGCAAAGGCTATGCAGATGGGGACAGAGGGACCAAGAGCCTGATGTCCCCTCCTCAGGACCAATACTTCTTACCTACTCCCCAGACTTTGAAATCCTTTCCCCTTTCCTGAGGTGGTCTGGATTTGCACAGTTACTTCCCTGTCATCTGATAAATGCCTAACTTCCTGTCACGAAGAATCACAGGGTGTCCAGGGTGGCAAACTGACTCTGAGTCCCCCTACAACAAACTAGGAAGTTCAGAGCAAAAGGGAACCACGAGCCGTGCAAAGGTAATGGTCAATGAAGACTCTTTGGTGACTATGTTTAAGCCACCATGTCCCTGCAGTCCTAACTCAGCCCTAATTTGACATTTTTAGTCTTGTACTTTGAGTCACGCTGACCTCTTGGTCCTTTGCTCAGTCCCAGGGTCCAGGAGGAGCAGTCACAATGAAGAGATATCTTCTAGCTTAAGGCCACGACCCTGGGCAGAGAAGCCCTGCACTCCACAAAAGGCTTATGGATTTCTTTACTCTCCACCTTCCTTCTCCCTTTCTACTTCCTCCCTCCCCTCCCCCACTGTTTTACTTTCCCTCCCCCAACTTCTCCCATGTCCTTCCCCCTCTTCCCCTTTCTTCTTCCACATCCTCAACCATTTCTCATCTACCTTCATCTGGATGCTTTATCTTATAGAGAAATTTGATATAGGGACATTGGTGATGGGGCTGTGAGCTTGGTAGATGTCTGTTTGGGGATTCAATTCTCCTACAGGAGAAAGCATAGGCTTAGGGGAGGCCAGGCAGCACCCCTTTAGAGGCTACTGGCCACTGTTGAGTGTTGGCAGGGCGCCCATGATAGCAGGACAGCTACCTTCTATGCTGGGCAAGAAGAGTGCCAAGGCTGGCAGGGGTTTGGGCGAAGAAGGAGAAAGCAGGAGGCTAAAGACCATTGAGGCTGAAGTCCAGATTCCTGAGGCTTAGACAGAGCTGGGCTCTTTGCACCAGAGGTCATGGAAACTCTTGAAGACCCAGTGATCTGGAATGAATTCAGATCCCAGTTTCACGCAGGAAAACTCCACCACTCAGATAGCACTGAGGGGCACTCCATCCAGGTGATGAACCCCAAGGTCTGTGTAGACAAACTGCACAGCCCAAGGTTTGAGACTCTTAATCTCAGGGTCGTGGGTTCATGCCCCACGTTGGGCACCACTCTGTTATAATAGGAGCGGCAGGCTACATTTTTGGCATCCGGCTGCCTGCACGGTCAGCTTTATACCCAAAATAATTACACGGAAACTGTATTTTTTTAAACGCTGTCTGGCCCATTAGTTTTAGCCTCTTATTGGCTAGCTCTTACATATTGATCTAACCCATTTTTAATATTTTGTGTAGCACCATGAGCTGGCTTACCAGAAAAGATCTTAACCTGTGTCTGTCTAAAGTGGGAAAATCATGGCGACTGTCTGACTCGGTTTCTTTTTCTCAGCATTTTGTTTTGTCTACTCTGCCTACCTAATTTTCCCTCATATCAGGCCAAGCAGTTTTCTTTATTAGTTAACCAATAAAAGCAACAGATAAGATACAAGACCCACCTCCATCAGTTCTCAGGGTAGGGCTCCCAGTCGTGAAGGGTGTGTGCTTCTCCAGATCACAAGGATCAGGAGGGTGTTGGATGGGGGGAGGTCACTGAGTACGTGAACCCCTCCTATCTGTCTCCCTCCTTTCTTCTCCCTCTCTGTACACCTACCTTGCTTTTCATTCTCTGCCCCATGGCCACGCTGACTCCAGCTCTCTACCCAGTATCACTAACACTGTCCTTCCAGGCCCAGCAAGCCCAGAGTTCTATGATAGACCTACCTAACCTGTGGGACCCATATGTGGTGCCATACAACAGCTGTGACCAGGACCAAAGTCTGCCCATCCCCCCATCCCTTCATCAGGACAGCTGGGTGGGAGGTGTCCGTATTGTGCATACTGTAGGTGAAACCCAAATGAGATCTCAGTCCACATTAGGGGGGCTTCTGTGTCAGTGAGCTTGAGTCCAGTTTGCTTGGTGCTGGGGAAGCCTGACACACTCCTAAGCCCTTGGCCCCAGCCTGTACCTTGCCTGTGTTCCTGGGTCTTCCTGGGCCAGCTCTGTGGTGCCTGACCAGGGAGGTGCTGCATCTGTGAGAATTTGTCTAAGCTGGGGTAAAGCAAGACCTAGGGAGCAGGTCATCCTCAAAGGTGAGGTATCCCCCAAGTCCTATGAGGGCTGTGGCTGTTCTGAGAGACATCTTTAAGCATGGGTGCCTGGACTCTAGGGCTTGATTGCTCCCCCTCAAACACACCGTTGTGGTTGGGAGGCAGAGAGCATCGCTTTTTGTGGCGTGGCGTATCGTCTGGTAAATCCCACAAGCACACTTGTTTGAGAAAGAACTGCACTGGGAATCTGTTGGGTCCTCTGTTCCTCAGAGGACTCAAAACACAGGAGACCGGGCCCTTTGTCGGTTGTGGGGCAGAGACAGAAAGCCCCTCCGTCTCGGCATGCGGAGGTAGGAAGACAGTACTGTGAGGAGGCCTGCATCCTCGGGCCTTGAAAGGATTCCAAGTTTCCAAGTTTAAAAGGAAAGAAATGAGTTTCAAGTTGGAAAACTTAATGGGTGTCCGACGTCTGCGCGACGTCCTCCAGCCCCGTAGCCCTGGCAGGGGAGGACATGAAAGGTGCCCACCAAGGACAAAAGAACCAGTGTGCCCAAGCCCGGCTGGGGATGGCCCCGCCCTCACCCACGTTAGAAGCCCCTGTGGAAGCCCCCAGGTAAATCCCCACTTCCTTTATCTCCAAGCCTCTTTTTTGAGGGTTTGCTATATTTTTGATCTTAACAAGTTTTTTTTGTGTCATCTTTGCCAGGTCTTTTACAATGCGACTTCCTTTTATTTTAGGCACGGTGGCTTTCAAGCCTTGTCTCATCTGTGATTGTTTCATGTTTGCCGGGTTCTGGAAGGCTTGGAGCCAGTCCCTGGGTGGGCAGCTTCCATCTACTCCCTGCCTTGCATATCTGCTTGGAAAGGGCTGGGGTCTGGGAACCGGTGAAACAGAGCCTCCTCTTCAGCCCCCTCAGACTGGATGTAGGGTACATTCCCCACTCTCCTGTAGAAAGGGAGCTATCTTGGCTGGGAAGCCAGTCTCTTGCATTCCAACCTCAAGTTATATGACTCTGTGAATCTCAGTTGTTCCATCTGTTTAATGGGGATAGAGGTAATCCTATGAGAGAACAGTAACAAGCACTTCGTGGGTACTTATCAATAGCAGTATATGGAAATAGCACCAAACACTTAATATCTACTGATACTGCAATAATATAACAGTCGTAAGCACTGAATGAGTACTCAATCAGTAATACTACAAGTGATACCAGAAAGTACTTAGCAAAGTGCCCAGCATCATGCAAAAACTTAATAAATAATACCTGGGTCTCAATCCTAAGAACTGACAGTATCTTCCTCTGTAGCCAGTTTTGTCATCTGCTGGCCTACTCCGTGGGCAACTCACACAGCACCTTTGCCCTTTGATAGCTTATTTCCCAGTTCTAGCAGGAGAGCACAGTTACCCATGTACCCTTGATGGAGGACCAGTCCTCTTCTGTTTAGGGAAGGTCGCCTTCCACATCACACACAGCTTCTGGAGAAACACACGTGGGGTGGTAAAGGAGGAAGAAGACACTGACCTAGCCCAGCTGGACCAACCCCAGGGTGGGTTTGACCAATGTGGTGGCAGACTGCACAGCTCTTACATCAGCAGTTACGTTTCTGTGTGCTTGCTGGTCCCACGCATGCCCCCTATTGAATGATTCCGCCATCCTTCCAGGTCCCGCTCAGTACCATCTATGCTGGAGCACTTTCCTTTGTCCCCATAACCCTTCCATGCTTGCTGCATTTGGGACCTGAGAACCCTTGGGTACTCGGTAAATAACTTGCCATGGACTATATAGAATTTTTCGCTACTTGGTATACACCTCCTGCTTCTCCTTATAGCTCGCTGACTTCCTTATCCAACAGAGGCAAAGACTGAGCGACTGCTGCATGCAGGATCTGGCTGAGGAGACCTCATAGGAAACTGAGGGCCGTCTCTCCTGACCAAAGTCTGCCATCAATTAGGTCTTCAGGCAGACTGATGGTATCCCGTGATGTTACAGAACAGACTGGGCCAGGCCACATGGAGCTTCTCCTTTCCATTCATTCTGTAGGACACAGAATGGGGCTACATCTCTAGTGCCGTCCGCGCTGAGATCTGTCCTAGGTTAGGCTGCCCCTCAACTTTGCCACTCTCCTTCTTGAAGCTACCCTGGTATTAGGTGAGATAAACTCTATGTAGAGGTGGAAAAGTGACCCAGGGATCATCAGTCAGAGGATTACATCCCCCCGAAAATATGATTAGCACATAGATGTATGCATAGTTGGCTAAAGAGAGGCCAATCAGATCCAACCACTGCTGGTCCTGGACCTCTGCCCCACTGGCCATGGAGTAGAAGCAGGTTACTAGCAGCCAATCATACGAAGACATAGTGTCTGTGGGGCTGAGGGGATGGAGGGCGAGAGAGTTCTCTGAGCAAGCTGCCGTACTGTAACAGTCCTGCGGCGTTAGTCACGTGATCCCCATGTTCTTTGTTCATACACATCCTCTCTCTCTTTCCCTTTCTCCCCCCTCCACCCCTTGCCTTGGAACTGGGATTTTATGGCCTTCGATGGAAACATGTCACCATTTGCGTGATTCTCTGGGGGACTTGGAATTCAAGCTTGAAGGAAGGTGGCAGGTGAGGTGCATCCAGACCCCTCTCAGGATGGAATTCCAAATGCCATCTTCCAAAGGCTGCCTTTCCTCCGGCTTTGTCCATTACAGAGAGGGGCCCCATCTCCCTCGTTTGAGCTGAGAGAGATAGCTCAGAGGGAGGAAGATCCTCTTTTCACCTCCAGACTCAGGGGGCACCTTCTACAGTTTCATGGTTTTTCTCCGTTTTTGCAGATTTGTCTTTCTAATTAGGTTTTGCTCAGGCAAATATATTAGGATTAGTTCATAATCCTTGAGCTCATTGAGAGTGAGGGTGGGATGGCCCAGAAGCAGGCTGGGACGCAGAGGAGGTGTTTGCAGTAGAAAACCCTCCAGACGGGAGCACAGCGGATGACGAAACGTGTCTGCACATTAAGTGGGTTTCAGACGTGTCACCTGTCCATGCGTGAGCTACATTTATAGCTTTGTTGTTGGTGTGTGTTTGTGTGTGTGCACATGTGCATGTGCACGCTGAGACAGGGTTTCTCTATGCAGCCCTGGATGTCTTGGAATGCACTCAGTAGACCAGGCGAACCCCAGACTCACAGAGATTCTCATGCCTCTGTTTCCCAAGTGCTGGGTAGTTACAAATCATCAGTAGTTATGATTTGAATATGAAATGTCCCCCCTCAGGTTCCTGTGCTCTTGCACACACTAGTGGCACTAATTTTGGAGGTGCTGGAAATGTTGGAGATGGGGACCAGTTCTAGGAACTAGATGGCCAGGGCATGGCCCTTGGCAGTATCTTGTCTCGGCTCCACCCCTCTCCTTCCACAGGGGTGAAGAAACTCTTCAGTCTCATTCTGCTGTTCTGCCCAAGTTCGTGCATTGACGCCTCTGAAACTGTGCATCGAAATAAACACGTTTAAAATTTATTTGTGCCAGGCATTCTGGTCATCACTATGCAAATACAATGAATGCATTAATTGTGTGCACGGTGCTGAGGGTGTAGAAGAGGCACAGCATCTGTTTACACAGGGCTGGGTAGTTCTGGGGTGCCCGGGCTCGGGGCATTTGCAGTAAAAGCTAAGGCCTTCTTACCCAGTCTGGCAGGTAGAAGAGGCTTGCTGGAGTTTGCATTGCGTCTTTGCCCAAAGCCCTATTTGTTGTAGGCTTGGTTTCCTTCCCAGGGTGCTATGGGAAGATAATGGGACCTTAAGGAAGCGGAGCTTAGTGGAAGGAAGTTAGATAATCAGGGGCATGCCCTTGAAGAAATCGCGCGGGACTCTGACCCCTTCCTGTGTGTCCCTTT
This sequence comes from Chionomys nivalis, assembly GCF_950005125.1. Lineage (NCBI taxonomy): Eukaryota > Metazoa > Chordata > Mammalia > Rodentia > Cricetidae > Chionomys > Chionomys nivalis. The sequence goes on from NC_080106.1 coordinate 38,317,700, forward strand.
CTTTGCTTCTTTGTCTGTCATGGAGTAAACAGGCTTTGAGTACTGTCTGCCACAGGCACAGAGCAACAAGGCCAAGTGACTATGGTCTAAGACTGCTGAACTTGTGAACCAGAATAGACCGTCCCTTCTCTATAAGATGATCTATTTTAGGCCTTTGTCTCCGAACCAGAACTAAGACCCAGCTCTTTTGAGGACAGATGCTGTGCTCGGCCTTTGCCTGGGCTTGGCTCCCCTGCCAGGGCAGCATGGGGGACGGGAACAGCTTATAAGCTCAGCCCATATACTCCTGTGCTTTTACAGACTGTGAGGAGTGGGCCTCAGGCTGCATCAGAATCAATGCCCTCCCCTCCCAGGCCCTAGACAAAGGGCAAACAAGTTCACGCTCAAAGTTCACCCTCCTGTAGCCCCTTCGAGCCAGGTACCACTACATAAAAGCTCTGGGCTATACACAAGAAGGGGATAAATGCGAATTGTCCTACCTGGGGGTGTGGTCTTCAGCTCCAGGGAAATGTGTTCCAGCTTAGGGGGTAGGACGATGTGGAAATGTTTGAAATAGCCTGGCTGGGTTCCCAGAGATGTGGCTTATCTAATCACGATTGTGCACTCACCAAAGTGATGGTTCTTCTCGGATCAGCTCTATGAAAAAGCCACCATCAACAGAAAAGTATCCTGGAGCTCGCAAAGGGCTCCTTTTCTAGCTACAGGCGGTGTCTCTGAGAAACATGCACTTGGCACACTATTAAGGGGCTCTCACACGCAGAGGTTGTCACCGTTACTATTACCTGGGGACCAGGAACCGTCTCGACCGCTGAGCAGTCTGGAGAGGCGGGGTAACAAAGGGCATTCAGGGATTTGGGATGTGGAGGACTCCTGGGGGCAAAACCAAGTTACCTGCCTTCTGTGCCACCTCCGTCATCACCCATAAATAACTGTTAGAGGCCCAGTTCTCTCTGGAAGGCCATCTGCCTTGAAATGGAAACCTAGGCTACTCACAGTGGGTCAGCAGCAGGGTGCTTATGCCCAGCCCGTCTTCCCAGAGAGTTTACATCTGTTAGAAAATTTATGCGATTAGTTCAATGGGGTTTAGATGGTTCTGCGAGCAAGTATGTCCTTTGCCTAATGACTGTGAGGCCATTAGCAGATTGTGGGCCGTACCTAGGCAAGCTGCTGGGTGACCGGTGATGCTTACCTCCTGGTAAGGCTCCCTGAGGAGCCAGGCTGGTAGAAGACTTAGTCTTGGCCAGGAGCAGGGCACAGACCATGGTGGTAACAGGGGCAGAAGGAGGAGCTCTCTGACTGCTGTCAAGATAGACAGATGGAGTGGTCTCTGCCTGTCTGTGCACTGGAACATTCAGGGCAACACTGGTCCCAGAAGCTGGTACCTGCTTAACAGTACTGGCTTTACTGGAAGTGGTACCTGCAGACAACTCCAAGAAAAAAAATATAGTTTGAACATACATATGTAACACACACACACACACACACACACACACACACACACACACACATGACTCTTGTATTCACTTAATGTTGCAGTTCTAGAATCCCTCTGACAATGTCTTCCCTCTGACACTGTCATCTAGTAGTCTGGGGACCCACCAAGCTTGTCTCATATAACCTTACAAACATACCTCTCAGCTACCAAGTGACACGTGGGAGCCTCTCACTTATGCTAGTGCTTCGAATAGCTCTGCTGTCTGAACAGTCACTGGAGACTCTGCCGCTGTCTCTAGAGGCCTGTCACAGGCTCCCAGAACCTCCATTAGGTCCCACAGCAGCCCGGGCACTGCCCTGATCTGCTGCGCACACAGGTGGCATTCTGTGGGTACTATGCCGCCTCAGTACCATGCCCCCACCGCAGGGGGTTGACACTCTTGAGTGGCTAAAAGTGTCTCGGAGTTTGGGTCCTTTCTGCTTGATCTCTCATCTCTGCTCTCAATGTCTTGGCCTTACTTTCAAATTTGTAGATAGCTCTTCTGACTTCCAAGGCGAGGCTTGAAGTGAGAGGTGTGGTCAGGAGATGAGTCAAGACTCAGGATGGCCCTTGAATACTCGCTTACCCTATCCCAAGATGCAGCTTTGCCGTCAGTGGGTTCTATCTTCAGAAGATGTTCTGTTCCAGGGACTTCTCTGACCAGCATGTTAGTGTGACCAGCATGTTAGTGGACAATGTGTGTCTTGTCCTCCTGCTCCTCATATGTGCTTGGTTTTTTTTTTCTCTCTCTCTTTCTCTCTCTCTTCCTTCCTTCCTTCCTTCCTTCCTTCCTTCCTTCCTTCCTTCCTTCTTTCCTTCATTCCTCCCTTCCTTATTTCTTTAAATGATTTATTTATTTTGTGTATATGAGTGCTCTATCTGCGTGTATAGCTTCATGTCAGAAGAGGGTACTGGATCCCACCATAGATGGCTGTGAGCCACGCCATGGCTGCTGAGTATTGAACTCAGAACCTTTGAAAGAGCAGCTAGAGCTCTTAACCACTAAGCCATCTCTGCAGTCCTGTGCCTTGCTTTCTTTAGGAGGCAGGATTAAGTCACGCTGTGTCTCCAGTCCTAGACTCCTGAATGCAGTTTCTCCTCTGGGAAGTGCCATCTCTTGTTCTAGCCTGGTGGACAGTTTGTGGTGGCGATGAACTGGCATCTTGGTTCATTCTTCCTCTGCTTCCACAGACCCCATTCCTCCCTTTAGCCTTATGTTATCCTCATGTGACCCTGGGAAAGGAGAGGGTCCATTGCTCCCAGCATGCCCCTCTCCCATCTCTTGGCCAAAGTCGCTCTTTGAGCCATCTCTGGTGATGTCCTGGGACAATCCAGGCTCAGGGAGGAAGAAGTGTGATGGCCCATCCCCTTACACACTTCCACTTATTTCCTGAAGCTAAACTGACACACACTTGGTGACTAAGAAAACAGAACTTATTTTTGTCACCATTCTGCAGGGCATAAATCAAAAGCTAAGGTGTCAGTAGGGCCCCCCACCAAGGCTCTAGGGGATAGTCTAGCTTCTAGGGATTGTTAGTGTCCCCTAGCTTGTGGTCACACCTCCCATCTCATCCCCACAGGTACAGGTGGTATCAGAACAGGAGGACGACAGGGTCACAGTGTGCTACCAGCATTCTGGTCTGAGAAGACACTTGTCACTGGGTTAAGTGACCATACCAAGTGAGCCACAGTGACTCCCTCTTCTCAAACCTTAACTTAGTCAGTAGTGACCGATTTTCCAAGTCAGGAAATAGCCACAGATCCCAGGGATTAGAGACTGGACGTATCTTTCTGAAGTCCACCAATGCAACTCAGGTCAATGCCCCTTACCTCTGTCAGCATCAGAGACACGGGCGACACAGACTATTCTCCAGTGTCAATGACAAAAATCCTGGAGTATAATTGAGGATTTGAAAGGTGGTGCTGGGCACCCTGGCAGTGTGGGATCTTCATGGAGGACCAAGAAAAGTTGGGTCTGCTTTGGGGTTCACTCTCTCAGGCTCATTTTCCTACTCTCCCATTTGGTCTTGACTACCTGGATTTGTGTGTGTGCGTGTGTGTGTGTGTGTGTGTGCATGTGATTGCAGAATTCTCTCATTGTGCCTTGCCCGACATCTGAGAGCAGCGAGTGGCCTGCCTGACATTGAAAAGGAAAAAGTTTCTGCAAGACCCACCTGGGGCTCTCAGCCTTGAAGTTGCTGTGGGTCTGGGGCTTGTGAAGGGAAGCTGAGATGGGGGAGGGCTGAATGAAGGCGAGGGACTGGCCTTGAAGGCCAGGGATGGTGGCCCAAGAGACTGGTTCCCGGGCCCGGGGTGGAATGGCACATGTGTGCGTACAGGTAAGTGGCACACCAGGGGCACAGGGGGGGTCTCATCGGGCCCCGGTGGGGAAGCCCCCATTGCTGCCTTTCCTAAGCCCCCAAGCCTGAAAGCTAGAGCCCCAGGGAGAATAAAAGGGTCTGGGCAAAAAGGCTCCAAGGCAGTTCAAAGGCACAGAGAGACTGAGAATGAAGTTTCCAGCCACATCCAAGGGGAGGGCTTTCATCTTTCAGCCTTTGAATCGGGAGCCAAGGTGGGCAAAGTTACTACCAGGTTAAAGTTTAAATGGTGCAGAATGGGGAGACGGGAAGATGAAACACCGGCTGTCTGGCCAGGGGAACAAAGCCAGGGCCCAGCCTGGGCACCTGGCTGTAGGGGCACACATTGCAGAGTCCCAGGCAGGAGGGGCCGGTCGCCGCCATTGTTCCACTGGAGAATGGAAGTAATTGAAAGGAAAGGTGAGCCAAGGAGAGGCTCGGGGCCTGAATCGTTAGGAAATAATTTAAAGGGAGCAGGTCCATCAAGCAGTTTCTCTTATGGAAATTCCTCATTGTAGGGAAGGGCAGGGAGGAGGGGCTGAGCATTCTTTGACTAAGAGCGTCCCACCCCCCATCAAATACAGACCAAAATATCATTTGAAATCAGGCCATTTTATAGACTTTTGTTCTCAAACTACCTGGGCTAGGACCTTTTCCATGACCTTGGGGGTTGGGGAGCCTGAAGTTCAGGAGGAAGACAGGCTGGACAGCTACAGACTCTTCACTCTGAGACCAGGCTCCCTGTTTGCCTGGGATGCCCAGCCATCTTGTCTTCCTTGTTTCTGCATGCCACCTTCTTGTCCAAATTGCCACTGATCATTATTGCTTGACTGACTGCCAACTGTGACTTCTGGGGTCTTGAAGACACAAACTGGTGAATTAGTGTCTCATTTGTGGGTGCACAGGTACACCTTATATTAATAAGTTTCATGTCCTCAGTGTCTGACCCAACACAAGGAAGAGAGAGTTATTATTGTTATTTCAACCACTGGGAGCTAAACATCTTCAAAATGTTCAACATGAATCAAGCACCTACTGTGTGTCAGACTTACTGTGCCATTGAGGAAGACCTGGATCGGCCCCATGTTTCCTTATGGTCCATTGGATTATAATCAGGCAAGAGCCAAGTGAAGGAAGTCCTGTGACTGCCTCAGCTTTTTGCCTTGAGGTTTCCAAGGAGCTGGACTGTCAGAGAGCTGAGCAGGGCTGGAGTGAGGCCCTGGGCTGTCAGAGCCCTGGGCACAGGGGAGGGTGAAGAGCAGAATACGATCAAGCCCCTGAGCAGGTTAGACCTGAGTTAAGAGACCCGTGTTAGCCAGGAGTTGGGGTGGTGATGGTGGTGGTGGTGGTGGCGGTGGCGGCAGCAGTGTACGCCTTTAATCCCAGCTCTCAGGGAAGCAGAGGCAGGTGGATCTCTGTGAGTTCAAGGTCATCATGGCCTACAGAGACAGCCAGGGCTGTAACACAGAGAAACCCTGTCTCACCCTCCCCCAAAAGAGACCTATGTTTCTGAGTTCAGCGTGGGCGTTGTTCCTGTGAGTGCTTCACACAGTACTAATGAGCCAGGGCACGGGAGGAAACTAGCTGGGGTCCTGGAGTTAACACTGAACACCCTGAGAGACGAGGATCTGGAAGCACAGGGCTGGAGCGCTGCCTGTTCTGAGCAGCTTGGTGGGAAGATCTAACGATTCACAAGGTAGAGCACTCAGCAGGGCTGCTATGGCTTGGGTTTTTGGGTTCCTTTAGATGCCCATGTGGTAGAGGCTTGGTCCCTAATGAGGCATGCCACTAGCACATAGTTCACCATAGACCCAAAACCATGGGACCCACCAGCCAGGAATTGAAGCCGCCCAACTGAGATGAAACAGACCTTTTCACTTCATGAGCTGATCATCTTCTATTTGTTACGGTAACGCAAAGCTGACTGACATAGCAGCCTTGTCTCAGAGGGAGGCAGTTGCGAGCCTTAGGCTGAGCACTCTTGTGTCACCTAACAAGCCCTGAAAACAAGATCCCCAGAAGGATGAAGCTGGCCCTAAATACTTTAGCTCATCCTCAACAAAGCTTAAGGACGTGTACAAAGCCCAAAGTATCTGGCACCCAGAAGGCGAAGATTCAGTTTGGTGCCCATTTACAAATCACCAGATGTGTCCAGAGGCAGGAAAATGTGGCCTATGAGAAAAAGAGAAATTATTCAATCAAAGCTGACATAGAATGGATACAGATGTTAGAGGTAGCAGCAAAGACATTAAATAGTTCTGGTGACTGTGCTCCTGTTTAAACAGTTAACTCAGGGCACACAGAGGCACAGATCAGGATATTGTAAATGAGCTGGGCAATGGTGGCTCACACCTTTCGTCCCAGCACCTGGAAGGCAGACGCAGGTGGGTCTCTGTGAGTTCTGTGGTATGGGAAGGTTAAGGGAGGGGTTGCAGCCTGGATGGAGGAAATATGTCATTGCAGCCAGACTTGGAGAGTTTAAGGCCTTGCTCCAGTTTGCTCCTTGCTTCATGCCTACCGTTAAAGATGTGATCACTCAGCTTCCTGCTCCGGCCACCACACTGTCACCATGCTGTCCTGCCTCCCACCATGATGGACTCTCCTCTCTCTGGAACAGTAAGCCAAATAAACCTTCTTTCAAATGCTGCTTCCAGTAATGGTGTTTTATCACAGCAACAGAAAGCTGCATGGCGGCATCAAGCTGGGTGATTCAGCCTATTCTGAGCCCAGGAGGGAGGGGCTCCACAGGTCAAGGTGCAAACTGCTCCCACATAGCGCCCCATTGCAGCTCCCCTTATCCAGGCTTTGAAGCTCACAATGGCCTCTAACTTCAGTTCCAGGGATCCAGCACCCTCTTCTGGCCTCTGCGGGCTCCTGCACACATATGCACATACCCTCCAACAGACAAATACACACACGCAAAATTTAAAAATAAAATTCTAAGCTGGGTGGTGGTAGCGCACACCTTTAATCCCAGCACTTGGGAGGCAGAGGCAGGTGAATCTCTGTGAGTTCGAGACCAGCCTGGTCTACAAGAGCTAGTTCCAGGACAGGCTCCAAAGCCACAGAGAAACCCTGTCTCGAAAAACCATAAATAAATAAATAAAGTTCTAAAAAATAGGGAAGAAAATCAGTTTATCTCAACAGACCCGGAGTGTCCTTGACCACAAAAGCCCACGGGTAACAACAGTGTACTTACTTTAATGACAACAGGATGCCTGCCAGGTCACCAGCAAGGCTTGGATGTCCTCTCTTTGTTTTTATACAGCATCATCCAGGAGGGTCTGGCTCCCAAATGTGCATGGGACAGAAAGTAAATAAAGCAGTTAGAATAGTTTTATTTGCAGTTTACATGCTTGTCTGTGTAGGAATGTGATAAATCAATAAAATATTCGCTACCGCTAAGAATGATGCTGAACTGGGTTGAAGGACACACAGTGATACATAGAATCTACTGTGTTCACAGACTAGTGAGAAAGAGCCAGGAACCACCACTAAAAACACCGATTGCTGTAGTATATGATTTGGAATGCTAGGAGCTCAGTCTGAGAGAAAGATGTAAGAGCTATCCTCTAAAAGGCTAGCATATTGCTGAGAGTTAGGAGGACCTGAATATGCAGGTCCTGCCCACATGTGTCAACTCAAAACAATCCTGAAATCCTTGCAGCCAAGGACTGACATGATCCCTGTTTCCAGACTTACACTCAGGCTAAGGAAGCAGCAGTGAGGGGCAGCTGTTGAAGCAGAGATGGACAACAGAGCAGACAGCCCGGAAGTAAGCTCGCCATGTACGGCAAAGGAAGGAAGCGTTCCACACGTGGGAAAGCCATGCTTTCTCGGAGTTCGGAGACTGAGCCTAGAATAATTGCTTCTAGAAGTTGTGTTGGCGCCATTGGAGAGCCTTGCACAAAGTAAATCAACCTTGATTTATTAATTGCTACATAAAGCACTGAACACGGGGCCACAGACCCAGATGCAAAAATGCAAAAACTTCCAAAACAAAAATCCCTGAATAAATCAGGAGAAAAAATTTTTTTGGCCTCGAGGTGAGCGAAGCTTTTCTAGACGTAGCGCCAAAACCGTGGTCCCTAGGAGAAAAACAATGAATTTGGTTCTGAAAATGAAAAGCACTGTCTTTGAAAGACTCAACGGAAGGAAGGAGAAACAAAGCATGGGGCCAATTGCAATCAGATTATTAGCTGATGGACTAATGTTCTTAGGGTGTTTTTCTAAAACTTTCAAAATTCAGTAACAAAAAAAGATAAGCCGACAGCAAATGACACCCAAGAGGAGGTGGCCTATCAGTAAAGTGCCCCTCTCAAGCATGAGCACCAGAGGTGGAGCCCAGCACAGATGTGGAAGGACGCGTGTGGTGGCAAGCATCTGAAATCTTAGCTACGAGATAGAGGCAGGAGGCTCCCATGGGATCATTGAATTGGTGAGCTCCAGGGTCAGTGAGAGACCCTGCCTCAAAAACTAAGCTGAGGGCATTTGATGGAGACCCCTGATATTGACCTATGACCTCTACACACAGGCTTACATGTGTGCATGCACATCACACACATACAGGGACACACACACCCAAGGAGGAAAATGTGAAATGTTTCCATCAAGAAGATGTTTGGGCCGGGCGGTGGTGGCGCACGCCTTTAATCCCAGAACTCAGGAGGCAGAGGCAGGCGGATCTCTGGGAGTTCGAGGCCAGCCTGGTCTACAAGAGCTAGTTCCGGGACAGGCACCAAAGCTACAGAGAAACCCTGTCTCGAAAAAAAAAAAAAAAAAGAAGATGTTTGGGCTTGAGAGATGGCTCAGCTGCTAAAGGCTGGACTCACAACCCAAAATATAAGATGATGTTCAGTTGCTGAGCAATGGTGGCGCACACCTTTAATCCCAGCACTCAGGAGGCAGAGGTAGGTAGATCTCTTAGTTTGAGGTCAGCTTGCTCTACAAAGCAAGTTCCAGGATATCCAGGGTTACATAGAGAAAACCTGTATTGAAAAAAAAGAAGAAGAAAACGAAGGAGATGTTCAGCTAGTGGAGGAAAAGACAAAGAGCAGCAACCATCAGGAAGCAAGCTTGTATCACGACGGGCAACCCGGGACTGTCTAGTTAGTGCTGTAACTAAAACCTGCGTGACTCTGAACCTGGGATTTATCAAGAGAGATGAAAGCTTATGTCCATCCTAAAACTTAGTACATGATATTCACAATAGCTTGATTTTAATCTGCCTATGATCCACGCAGAGGCAAATGAAGAAAATTGTGGTATGCTCCTGAAATGGAATATCATTCAGCAAAACAGAGGAATGACCTACTGGTCCTACTCAATAGCTCTTATGAGTCTCAGAGGTTATGCTTTATGCAAAAAGCATAAACACGTGAGCATTATACCACGTGATTCAAAGTACACACAGCTGTAAAGACTGTGAATAACCCATAGGGTCAGAAATCCTGGCAGTGGTTGTGAGTATTTGGGACAGCAGATGAGAGGAATAACAGGGCATCAGGAGGGAGCTCAGGGTAAAGACAGGTGCACTGCCTTGATGGTGGTTTCATAGGTATATGTGTGAGTCAAAACTTAGTTTGTTGCAAACGTTAAGTGTGTGAACAAACCAAACCAAACCTTAGTAAACCTTAGTAAACCTGTTTGAAGCAAAAAGAAGGCTGAGGGGGTAAGGAAGAGTGCCCCAAATAGAAGGACCGACTTGGGCAGAGGCCAGTCATCAGGGGTCCACCAGGGAGGCCTGGCTGGAGAACAGGGACATGAAGTAGGAAGGGGAGACTCAGGAATTACTGTTGCTGCTTTCTATTCATTCTGTGCTTAGTGTCTCTGAGATTCCTGACAGTGCCTAGCGTGGCTGCCTCTATGATCCTGTAACACTCAGCCTCCCCCTCAACAGATATTCAAATGAGCCCATGGTAGGAGTTTGAGGCTCTGGATATTGATGCAGGGCCTGAAGGAAAGAGAAGGCACCTTCAGGGCTCAGGGAAATGGGCCCCCAAACCTCCCTGCAGCCCAGAGGAAGATATGCATTGGGTCACAAAAGTCAGTGTGTGGGCGGGCTGTTATCAGACACGGTTCTTTTGAATGAACCATCAGATCCACATCTTAGACTGTCCAGTGGGGCTCCCTGCAAATATTCATAGTCCAAAGGCCATTGGGAGGTGGTTCAGTGGGAAAGTGCAGGCCATGCAAGCATGAGGACCTGCGTCCAGAGCTCTAACACCTCCGTAAAAAAGCTGTAATCCCAGCAGAGAGGTGGTGATGCATGCTCTTAATCCCAGTACTGGGGAGGCAGAGGCAGGTGGGCCTCGATGAGTTTGAGGTCAGCCTTGGCTACAGAGTGAGCTGCTGTATAGCCAGGGCTGTTACACTGAGACACCATGTCTCAAAAAAACACAAAACAAAACAAAACACAAAAAATCCCAGTTCTGGGGAGGCAAAAACCAGGCAAATCCCTGGTGCTCCACGGTCAGTCAGTTTTACTGAATTCATTCATGAACTACAGGTTCAGTCAAAACCCGTCTTACAATGCAAGGCAGAAAGTGATTGAGGAAGGCATGCGATGTCAAGTCAAATTCTGGTCTGTACCTGCAAACACACAGGCTTGTGCACACACATGCACACACACACACACACACACATACACACACACACCAAAACAAAAAGCAGAATGCAAAAGGTGGGGATGGAGAGGGAGGTAGAATTTGAGGACAGTTCATTTATTTGGAATAAGAATGGATAGAGGGGTTCGAGGAACACAAACCCAAGAGGTTTGGTCAGCCTGTCATCTGCTTAGCTGGACTTCTGCAAATTGGCTTTTGGTGAACCCATTTCTGCAGCTCAGTCTGCAAACTGCAAAGCAATTTTCCACTTCTCCTGGGAAAGTGCACAAAGTGGTATGGTTTTCAGAGAGAGAGAGAGAGAGAGAGCACAGATGTTGCTCACAGCCCAATGCTGAAACTGGAAGATACTTTTGTAGGGAGCGGTTGGTGAAGGGTGTGGTCCAGACCCTACCACAAGCCCAAGCCCTTGAAGGCGGAGAAGGAAAAGAACCACACAGCAGTGTCCGAGAGGCTGAAATTAGAAGTGGTTCTTGGTACACACCCTCTGGGGAGACAGAATGACGGGGGCTTGCAAGGTGAGTTTAGATTTGGATCAAGCTGGGAGAAGAAAACTGGGCAATGGTGGTGCATACCTTAAATACCAGCACTGGGGAGACAGAGGCAGGAGGATCTCTGTGAGTTCAAGGCCAGCCTGGTCTACAGAGCAAGTTTCAGGGCATCCAGGGCTGTTACACAGAGAAACTCTGTCTCAAAAAAAAAAATAAATAAATAAATAAAAATAAAAAAATAAAAAAAATAAAAAAACCCATACAAAACTGAAGAGAAATGCACACACTGTGTCATATAATCCTCAGCTGCAAGCAGGACTTGCTCTGAAATGACCCTCCTGACATTAAGATCACCCTAGACAGGGCGAATACAAGGTGGTTGGTGGAATGCACATGCTTGCTGGTGCAGATGTTTTCTTTGTGTGTTTGGAGCTTTCCGTCATGGGCATATATTAACTGTGTGTTTAAAAAATGCAAACAAATCTAACCACATTCCCTTCTAATGGGAAGAGGAGCCTTTGCTTGGACAGTAGCTTGAAGACAGATGGGGGTCTCTTAAAGAGATACAAGCCACAGGGTGTTCAGTCCTTGGTCGTTGGAGGCTCCCCAGGAGCTAGCTCCATGTGTTCCTACCGGGCCATGGGCTTTTCTGGATCCAGGCCAGGGGCGGGAAGGATTGGGAGAGTATCGCAAGGTGCCAGGCACACCTGAGCAGCTAGGCAGGTGCGCCAGCTGCCCGGACTGCGTGGAACTGGCTGTGCCCACCCGTCCCCGTCTCGCCTCCCGCCCCTACCTCCCCACCTTCCCGGCTAGCTCAGGTGTGGTGCATCTGTGGCCTGTTGGCAGCTCTCATGCCTGCCGTGCTAGGGAACTGTCAGGTTAAAAGCTGGCTTGCTCGACTTGATCCCACATGTGAGCTGTTTTATTTCCCCTCTCTCCCTTACACAGCTTCGGTGTGCTTTTATAAATATTTCACTAGCCTTGCTAAAGTCTATTTCATCTCTCTCTTAAATTTATTAAATATAAATGCAGCGACAACTCTACCATAAGTCTCTCTTTGCTGTCAAAAACCTCAGGCTCCCGTGGAAGTAAATAGAATTTGCTTTGTTTAGCATGGGTAGCTTGGAATCCTATCTGCTCAATAGGTTCCTCCCAAGCTCCCCCAAGCCTCCCCATTTTTGTTGGTAGGGGTCTGTTCCATCCCTCCATAGGGTACAGGAACATGGACCCATTTTGAAGATATCCTGACACAGGTTTATTAGATTCTCTTGCCTGAGGAGTGGACTTGGAGTACCCAGGTTCATCAATCCCTCCATAGTGCCTTCCATCAGCAACTATGGCTGCCTTTCGTCGCCAATCAGACGTGATCAACCCAAACGCGCATCTGGGCACAGTTCTGTCTTCACCTCTCTTTTGAAATAGAAGGCCTATTTGTTATAGCAGGTGACCTGGCCACAAAAGGCACAGACTCCTATGAAACAATTGAGAGGGTTGCCACCCCATCCTCTCCTGCCACGTATGTAGAGCCAAGTGCACAAGGGGTAAGACAGGAATCCCAGCCCCCCAAAACAATCCACAAGCACCGCCTCCAAGCCCCCTGCCACTTCCTTTGTTTTTTGTTAATTACAAAATAAACACAACCCTGCTCACTGACTGTGGAAAGAGATGTCTGCCAGCTGGGGACCAGCAGGCACTGGGCAGACTGTCATGCCTTCTGGCATTTGCCCTCTGCCCAACACATGCGATTTCACAGAGGAGCCAGGGAGCAGGGAGCGGGGCTGGAAGACCTAGGCAAGCAAGTGAGGTGCTCACAAGTCTGCTTTGTATGCCTCTGAAGCCCATGAGAATGGCTTTCTTTTCCACAAAAGAATGGGTTCTTTTTCGCGTGAAAATGGTCCTCTTGGTAGGTCTTGTTTAACTCTTGTTTTGGCCAAGATATGGGAGCAGAAAGTACTGGATTTTCCCATCACTCAACAAAAAATAAAACTAGAGCACAGGGTTTAGGTCCAGACTCAGGCTCCAGAATCTTCTCCCAAATTTGCAGAGATTCAGTCTGCAAGGCTCAATGGTAAGAACTGGCTGGCAGTAAATGTTTATGTTAAATGTCTAGAACCAGTTCCCCAATGCACCTAAGAGACACAGGTTGGCGCCCAGATCCCACAGCTTGGGATCTTCCTGGAGTCTCTGGGTCCATTCTACAGATTCAGTAAGTACACTCACTGTCCCTGTAGACACACTTGAAAGGGAAAGGAAGCACTTGCATGTTCTGGTCGGCTGAAGACAGGGAGACCCCTTCCCGTATTATGTCATGTAGTAAATGACCCAGCTCGCACAAGATGCAATAGTTCAATAAAACAATTCTGCTTAAAAATGTGACAAAACTGATTTTTGCTCTTGAAATAACTACCAATTTTGATTTTACCCCCACCCCGTATTTTAGACTCCTTTAAAAGCGATTTCAAGTTGTTTAACATTTGGGAGGGGATAGGGGGTAAACTGACTCCCCGTGCTTAAGATGCAAGAGTCACAGAGGAGCAAATGTCCGTAGTCCCTTCCACCCACTGCCATCCTGGCTCCCAGGTGTCATCTGGCTTCTTCCCATCATGGAAATATGGGCGGACAAGAGTCCCCAGAAGGAAGTAACAGGCCAGTGAGGGGTCCCTGTGTTAGTCATAGGATGGCTGTCTGACGTGGGGCTGCAGTTTCCTGTCGCTGCTGGGAGCCAAGCTATTTCAGGAACACACTGCTTCCCTCTGGCTTGACGAGGTGGGAAGGAGGTGGGCAGAGAAGACAGAAGCACCAAGTCTTGGCTCCCACCAGGTGTTTTCGAGGGAAACTCTTCCTCCTGCGTCTGCTGCCCACTGCTGGCGGAATGTGTCTGTCAAGGTGGCATCCGTCTCTAATAGGTTTGTAATTCACTTTCTCCTTGGAATTAAAAACAGATTCTACCACTTCCCGCGTCGACTCAAGGTCGGGGTGTACCACTGCATAAAGCGAGAACGTCTGAAGCAAAAATGAAATTCCTGGGTTCTTTAGGATTGAGGGAGTTCTGAGAATTTACTATAGTTTGATCATTGAGCATTTGATCAGTGGTTTCCTTTTCCCAGGGCAACTGGGGATTGGGGAAGATAAAAGTGGTAAACAAAGTCAGAGTCCATCCGTTCGTCTGTCTGTCTGCTCATTTTTCAGTCTCCCTCAGGCTGAACTTCTTAGCTGATCCTGGGAGTGTTGAATGTTCACGGCTACTCCACTCCACGCATGCACAACTCTCTACTCACGCCCTGCGCTCATCTGTGCATCACACTGTTGCTCTGCAGCTTCTCTGAGAGGTGGGGGTGTCAGTAGGATAGAAACTTGTAGTGGCATTTCATTTGTATTTTAATAAATCAACCTTGCCTAAGGATCAGAAAAGTTAAACAGCCACACTGCCAGCCTTACAGACCAGGCAGAGGTAACACACACCTTTAATCCCAGTAGCCACACTAGTTTGCCATAGAAACGGGGCACGGGAGGTACATGCCCTTAGTCCCAGAACTAGAGAGGATTATAAAATGGGAGGAGACAGCTCTCAGCCTCAGTCTCATTCTGAGATTCCTAGAGGCAGGATCGCCATTTTGGACTGAGATCAAGGTGAGAGCCAGTGGCTGGCTGCTTCGCTTTTCTGGGCTTCAGGTTGAACCCCAATACCTGTGTCTGAGTTTTTATTAATTGTTCTTCAGACTCTGGTGTCTCCATTTCTCACTGGAGGCTGTGGAGCCGGAAGAAGAGAACCAGCTCTCTGGGCTGCAGGATGAGTCTCTGGGGCTTGCAGTAGGGAGCCCAGCCTTTTGGGCTGGCTCCTCCCATACCTGACACCGGTTGGCCAGCCTTGACAGTCCACTTCTCTGTGAGGCCTGAAAGAGTCCTGGTTAGTTTTGTCCCCCAGTCTGTGGCTTCTTCTATATGCCATGGAACTTTAGTGAATCAGAGTAAAGCTTCTCAATGACAGGCAAATTTGTCCTCAGGGGACATTGGGAGGTGTCTAGGAATCCTGTTCACTGTCCCCCACTGGCTATGGGTTCTTGGCATCAACTGAGCCGAGCCTGCTAGCTATCCTCCATCCTATAGGAACCCCTGTCCCCCACAAATCCCCAAGTTGGAGTGAGGCTCTGATTTAGGAGATTGAATTTCATGTGACTGGTCATTCCAGCCACAATTTCTTTCTGTTGTCTGTGTTCTCAGACCAACACACACACAAAGGGTTACCCAGTCCAGTGCAGGCAGAACTCTAGTCGAGCTGCACCTGCCTAAAAGGTCACATTTCACTTGTAAAGAACGTGATGAAGGCGGCAATCTGTAGCAGGTGGGAGTGCTAGGGGGCCAGGAAAGCCTTCTGGGAGGTAAGGATCAGCCCCACAAGGAGGCCAGAGACTGAGGTAGGTCAAGGTAGAGGCTCCTCTGTGCCAAGTGCTCAGCTGATCACTAGAGCCTTGGTGTGCTCGTGATTCTTTGGAGACGTCACACGTTTGGATGAGGAACCCAAGTCTCTTGAGTGGCCCCCTGGCATCACCCGCTAGCTGTTGGAGGGGTAGGCATATATGAAGTATGCTTCATTTATCCCAAAGCAGAGCCCCGGTCTTGTCTTTATTCTCAGTGCAATCCCCACTGGAACCTGATGTCTCCCCAACCCTGGGCTTGGTGCAGCCTGACCCCAAGCCCTTCCTCTGCCTCCTTCCCCATAGAGGACTTTGAAGCAAATCACACGGTAAACTTCTCAATGAAAACTAATGGGAACCAGCCCGCATTTTGCCTGGGGACACCCTACCCTTCTAGCTGACTCTGAGGTCTCTGTTCAGTCACACCTCTGCTTCTTCAGGGGGCTCTGGGTTTTGGGGGTGATTTGCTGTCGGGAGCCAGCCCCATGGTGGGGCAAGGACTGTTGGCAGGCTTCTGAGCGAGTGCTTCCGATGGCAGCGGCTTCATCACGCGGTCTGAGAGTGACCCATATTTCCTAACATCATTTCCCTGCTGGAACTCAAATTGAGTTCATGTTATTCTAATGATATCAGTTGACCTTGAGAATTAGACCAAGAAGCCTGGGGTTATTCTTCCAGCTTCCACTGCAGATTCTTGCAATATGTTTGGAAACACACTCGGCTCCTCATTGCCCTCAGTGGGCAGGGAAAACAGAAAACAAAGATCCCGACCTGCTCTTATTTCTAGAAAATGCGTCTGGGTGGTTGCAGACCGTAGGAGACTTCCTCCCTCTCATCAGGTTCTGCTCCTGCCTGGTTCACAGTTGCTGTGTTCTCTGCATCCACACTGCCTGGGCCATGTCTTCCCCGGCCTCTCCCCAAGGCTCCCCACCCACTTTCTATTCCTGTTGGTGAAGATCAGGTCCCTCAGTCACGGTTCACACCCTGGTCCTACTTGTCCTCTTAACCCCTGCCATGCATAGCGCAGTGTGATTGACCACCTGCTTCAGCCCGCACATGGTTTTAAATCTCCATGACTCCATTTTGTGGTCCTCCTCAGAAACAACCCACTATGGTTCATGTCTTCTCCAAGCAAGGCCGCATCACCCTCCTGGCGTCTACTTTTCCCCACGCGCCTTGTGCATGCTAGGCTACTTTGGATGTTGAGGTCGTAGCTGGGGAGGAGGCAGCTGAGCAAGTTTCCATTGCAGGGAAGAGGGAGTATCTAGAATACAGATGAAGGATAGCAAGGTGTTGTGTGAGCCTGGAGGGACACAACAGTGTGGGGTGGCTTAGGGAAAGAGACCCCGAAGAGGATGTTTGAGACCAGAACAGAGGATGAAGATCCGTGAACAGCTGAGATTTAGGGATTTATTCCTTAAACTCTGAGGTGGAAAGACTTGGATGCCCTAGGCACCAACCTGGAGTGGGCTCTGTGCAGTGTCCCTGTGGCTGAAAGGGAACAGAAGCACCAGCAGGAAAAAGGCTCCAATATGACTCTGGAGGTCACACTTGCCAGGCAGATGGCAAGGTGTTTTTTTTTTTTTTTTTTTAATTTTCAAGACAGGGTTTCTCTGTAGCTTTTGGTTCCTGTTCTGGAACTAGCTCTTGTAGACCAGGCTGGCCTCGAACTCACAGAGATCCGCCTGTCTCTGCCTCCCAAGTGCTGGGATTAAAGGCGTGTGCCACCACTGCCTGGCTAGATGGCAAGGTTTAAGTTTACCTCAGGTGGTTGTGTGACCTTAGCAAGTTGTATGCCTTTTCTGGACCTCAATTTCTTCATCTGTAGATGAAGTATGGGAAGCCAGGAGCTCATGCTGGTGAAGTGTTCATAATCATTCATGCATTGAATTTATCACAGTTTCTATTTTCCCAAATTATAACCAGATCTAAACCCAACTACAAACAGTATGCACTGGGTCTTGGGACAGAACAGAACAAAATGCAGAGCTCCGATAGGCAGCTTGGGAGATGAAGTTGTCTGCCTGTGGCCATATCCAGGACTCCCTGGCTGCTGAGCAGGTGAAGACCCTGTTTGGGGGCTCCCCGACCTTCCATAGCCAGGGAAGCAAAAAGCATTGAGAGGAGCTCCAGATGCACCCCCTCCTCCGGGGACGCCAGCCCACAAGGGAGGAGAAGAGAGCATTTTAGCCTGGTAGAGTGCAAGATAAGCTGGATACAATGGGGCTTGAATCTTTGCCCTTGCTGAGCAGAAATGCAGAATTAAGCATTCAGACCTGGAAACCATGTCCCGGAGGAGTCAGCTCAGCTCCTTTGGAAGATGCACCTCTCCCGGGCACAAAAGAACAGGCAGACTTGAGGCTGAAGGAGAGGCTTCCTGTGGCAAAGGAGGGCCCTGGGATCTCAGGGGGAGGGCCAGAGAGGAATGGAGCTGAGAGAGAGATGGGAAGAGAGAGGACAGAGAAGGAGCAAAGACCCAAGCAGGACAGACACACAGAATCCGAGAACAAAAGAGCCCCAGACACAGAGAAAGACTGTGCGGGAGACAGACACTAAAGAAAGGGACAGATGGTGAACCCAAGGCCAGGGTGGACATCCCAGCTGACCCCATTTCCTCCTATCATGGACCCAAAATGGTTCCTGGAAATAGTTCCCTCTTTCACTGCCATATCAGGCATGCAAGCCAGTCTTTGCATGGACATGGGAATGTGTGTGCATGCACATGTACATATACTCTCACACATCCAAACACTAGCCCACAGCTCACACACTGACACATATACACATTCACTCACTCACACACACACACACACACACACATTCGCAGCTCATACCCAGTTCATTCACACATTAGTAATACACACGTTCACTCCATTAACTCACACAGACAATCACACACACAAACATTCACTCAACTCACACAGACATACTTTTGCTCACACACTCACATACATTTGCACACACACAGAGTTATGCACATATACACTAAAAGACACATACACATATTCACAATCACATATTGACATATATACATATTCACTCACATAACACATACTCCGTTACAATTCACATCCAATTCACTCTCACATTGAGACACACACACTCACACACATTCATTCATAGCTCATATCCACTTGCACTCACACTGACACTTGCACACTCACATTCACACAGTCATACATACTCCATACACATGCGCACACATATGTACACTCTCACATATGTTCACTCACCCACACAGTCAACCATATGCACACACATTTACACGCTCATATATATTTTCACACTCACATATATTCTTACACATATTTACAAATACACTTATATGTACTCTCACACACATACATGTTCTCTCTCTCTCTCTCTCTCTCTCTCACACACACACACACACACACTATGTCCCAAGGAGCCGCATGTACCCCTCTTTCCTCTGGAGGCTGGCACCTCCTCTTTGGGGTGTCATATCCCCTCTGGTCCATCCTGTCTGCATTTGGAAAGTTTGCTTTGAGTCTGGAGATGTGGCCTTCCTTTGGGGTCTGGACTATCTGTGGGCCTTTGCTGCTCCTTGCCCTCCGGTATACAGCTTTGTCCTTGGTGGCAGTCTGTGGGATGTCCCATTGCCACTGAGGATTTTTCTCCCTTGGAATGGCTGTGGCAGATTTGACTGGAGGTGTAGTTCCTGGGAGTCCCAGAGCCTGGGCTGGGCAGAGAGACTAGACAGCACTCTCTGAACACTGAAGTCCTGGACCAGGCTCTTCCCCTGTCCTTCCAAGGCAGATTTCCCTCTTTGGTATGACCTCCAGTGGTCTGGTTTCTGGTCCTGCCTTGTGACCCTGAATGTAAGATGCAGTGTTGGGCTGGCTCAGGGGAAATGGGACAGCAGGACAGACAACAAGGACTCTGCCCTCCCCCGTGTGTTCTCACAGCTTTGCAGAAGTCCTGCTGTCCTCAGACTTGGCTGTAAGGTCACCATGACACAGGTGCTCCTGCTGGCCCGCTCGACAGTGCAGCACGCAGGCTCACAAAGCTATTGCCCAGGAGACTTTGCTCTGAGTGCCAAGCCTGGGATCCTCACAGATGCACTGCAGTGTTTCGTGTGTGTGTGTGTGAAAGGTTCTATCCCAGAGCACCCGAAGGAGAGCCACCCAACCTTGGCACCTTCTTCATTCCAGTTGCTGTGCTATGCTGGTGGGGGTGGCTCTGTGGTAGAGGCTTGCCTGGCATGTTTCAGACCCCAGGTTCCACCCCCAGAACACAGACACAGACAGACAGAAGACAGACACACACACCCTGTCAAGATGTATTCATGACCATTATCATATCTGGACCCACAAACCACTAAAGGAATAGGAAAACCTGCTCGCTATTGGGAGAATAAGGGGATCAAGGCCTAGAGAGGGTCCCTCTCAGAGTGGAAGCAAAATCCTGGTCTTCTGTGTCTAATCCATTAAAAGGACCTTGATTCATGTAACAATTCCCTCTGTGATGTAGATACCTGTTCCCCTGGCTCCCAAATGCCCCCCTCCACGAGCTTCTAAAAATCTCTTGATGCTCACACCTAGCTGGGACCTCTGTGGTAGTGATGAGGTAGCTTCTGTGTCGGGACAGAATTTAGCCTTATTTCCTTTTTGCTATGGTTTCATCATGGTTTGGCCACTCCATAGCCACTGAAATTGGAGCTTTGGTCAGGATGTTAGCAATGGGAATTGGCACAACACTGTGGGGTGGGACTTGGTGGGGGAGTCTGCCCTTGGGTTGCAGCTTTCCAGATGTGGATCTCTGGCTGCTGCTGCATGCATGCCTACCATTGAGACCCACCACAGTGTGACCAGATGTGAAGGTTCTGTGGGAGCTAAGTGAATGGGGGAGCCTCACCCATAAGCCTTCAAAATCATTCTCAGACATTGCACAGAGAGAAAACGCTGATCTGCAACCTCTTCTCATTGGCTGCAGGCTCCACCAGGGCAAGGGGTGTGTCTGTAATGTTTAACAGGTCTTTTCGGGGCTTTGTACCTGCAGCCCACAGTGCAGCCCCTTTCTCCAGCTCCTCTGCTACACCTGGCTGGTCCCCTGTGGCTACTGATGTCTCACAGTAGCAGGCGGTACCCCTCAGCTCTTACCTGCACCCTGAGCTCATCCAGGTGCCCTGGTTTCCTTTCTGTTGTTCGGGTAAACACCATGAGCAAAAGCAACTTGGAGGATTATGTCAGCTTGCACATTACAGTAAGCACATCATCGTGGGAAGCCAGGGCAAGCGCTTGCGCTCTTGAGGCAGGAACCTGGGGCAGGAACTGAAGCAGAAACCATGGAACCCTGCTTACTGGCTTGCTCCTCCTATCTCTTCCTCAGACAATTCAGGACCACCTGCTCAGGGGTGGTACCACAGTGGAATCATAAGCAGAAAAAAACATCGTTTTCTCCCCTGCTTTTGGTCATGATGTTTTGTGACAACCTGGGGACACTTGGGAACATCTACCTGTTCTCGATCATGTTCTGCAGCTGTAGTACAGCCAGCTCTGGCATCGGTCGCTCCAGCTCTCAGTGCTTGCCCACATGGCTCAACTTCCTCTCTCGAGCACCACGTGGGCGGGGCTCTTTCCTGTGCTGGTTGCTGCTGTATCCGCCGAAAACAAAGGAGCATGGTACCTTCTAGAGCACCTAGAACATTCATAGATGATGAGCAGGGGCAGGTTCTGAAGGGCGCGCGCCAAATGTGGAGGTGGGAGTGGGCGTGGCTCTTCAGCAGTTGAGATAATGTTCCACCAGGCCCCTTTGGGCGCATCACCATCAGGGATGAGGAAGTTCCTCTGAAGACAGTGGTGGGATCATTAGTCATTTAGCCTAATTAACACCCTAAGATCTATGTGTGATTAGGCACAAGGTTGACTCTGGTAAGCTAATGGGTTAGATTTTCTTTCAAGACACTGATGCTCAGCAGCCACCTGCAGTCCTGGGGTGACCAGGGACACCTGCCCAAAGAAGGTCCTTCGGAAGGCCCTGAGCCCTGACGGAAAAATGGGCTGGACATGAGCAGCTCTCACTGTCCCGAGTTCCTATTATGGGAAGCAAAATGTGGTGTGGGGTGATGTGGGAAGCATCTCGGGCAGATTTCCTCTGGGGTTACAGAGAGAATTCGATTCTTGCCATCAAGCAAATTAAAAAAACAAACGAACAATTTCCAACATCAATAAGCAAACAAGACAAAGCAAATAAAAACATCAAGCAAAGGAAAACAAGCAAGATAAAACAAAACCAAAGCCCAACAGGCCAGCGTGCCTACAGACTGGGAACCGGGAACATGGACATTAAAGTGTCCTCAGGGCAGGTGGTCTGGGTTTGGTTTAGCTCCTCTGCATGTTATAAAGTATACATGTGTTGCTATCTGAAACAGGCTTTGTTTGAGCACAGGGCAGCACACGCTCCTCCAAAAGATCTCAAACCAAGTGTGCCACGGGCCAAGAGTTCAGGAACGGGAGTGGCAGAGGCCAGGGATGGATTCCCAAGGAGAGAAGGGAAGGGGGAGGAGTCAGTAGGGAGGGGGGCAGAACCCGGGAGGGCGTTTCCTTGTGGGGATATTCCTGTGGTGAGAAGTGGAGGCTGATGGCCCCCTTTCTGTTGCTTACACTTCAAGCTCCTCTTTGCCCTAGTGCCCCTGAATGACGAGCTTCTGGGGGAAGAACATGGTTTCCTCTGACAATGACTTTTGAGTGTGAGGCACAGAGTGGGGTTCAGAAAGCATCGTGTATGGAGGAAGCAAAACCTACATCACGAAATTGCTGATCCAGACGGAGCAGTTGGGTTGCACCTGGTATCCACTCAGATCAACCTCTCTGGCTGTTCCTGGCCTAGTCTGGAGGAAAGGGACACAGGCAGGCTCACACCTGGGTCTGACAGGACAGATGGAACACTCTGGGGTCCACTCCAGACTGCTGTCAGGAGGCCACAATGACCAGTGCTTTGGTCTTTGTGGAACTGGTAAACCGAGCTGAGAAGACCTGGTGTCTGCTAGGCAGCCCAAGTGTGGTGAATGCTTTTGGAAATGGAGAGCCCCAGGAGAGCCCTAGCGAGGTGGCGTTAAGTGTGGGGTGCCCTGACCCCTCCAGGGAATTCTCATTGTACATCTGTGACATCATCGCTTCTCATAGGTGAGGAGCCTGGAGTCAGGTTAGTCAGCAGAGGGTGTGATCCATTCCTGAACTTTGAGCTTAGCTCCTTCCTTTACAACCCAGGCAAAAAGGTGGGCACCCAACTTTCAGAACGATGGAACAAGGTAATTAACCGTCCCCTACCCCACCTTCCAGTAACACCTGTCTTCAGCTGTCTACACTATGGGACCACACATGTTATACATGGGAAGATGTGGAGAGCACCCCCCACCCCGCCGCCAAGCAGGCTGCCACCTTCTGTGCCCTTAGCGTGAAGGGGGAGCCTGCCTGCTGTATTGTTGGCAGTATTAAGGGAGAAAACCCACAATGCAGGCTAGTGACCTGCATTGGCCTATGTGGAAGGAGATACAGCTACAGGGTACAAAGAAAACATACCAGAAAGGGACAGGGACCTCCTGGGTGGGCCCTGTGTGCATGTGTGTGGTCCTGCGTACTCCATGCAGGAAGGCTTGGACACGTGCTCTCTAGTGACTGTGACGACTCTGGGCCCCTTATCCACCTTGGGAACAATGATCTGAAGTCTAGAAGGAGGAGAAGGCCAAGCTGGAGCTCGGGGCTCACCGGCTGAGCAAGACCCTGACGTGTAGAATACTTGATCCACCTGAGTCACACCGCTTGGCGTATGTCTAACAATGTCTGCCTCTTAGCTGCTTCATGGCAGCGGGGCTTCCAAGCCTGAGGGTCACGTGGCAGGGAAATTGAGTCCCAGTTCAAGCCCATGTCCTTAGCAATGAATGACACAACTGGCCACTGAAAGCAGAGATTCTAGGAGAGAGAGGCCCACTGCGTAATGTCTCTGCAGAGGGGGCAAGCAGGCACAGAGGACAGACTGCAAGTGCCAGCTCTGTCGAGAAGTTCTCCACAGGAAGAAGAGGGGCAAGGAGGTATGCGGCCTGGGAGAAAAGCTGCACACAAGAGAAGTTCGGTGATGGTGCCATTTCTGTGTCTGCTCTTGGCCAGTCTCACATATATGGCAGGATAATAGCCAGCTTTTGGAGACTATCATGGAATACCTGAGACAAGCCGCTCTACTAAAAAGAGTAAGGCGTCTAGTCTATTTTGCTGCATAGTCTAGAAGCTTGGAGTCCCAACAGTGAGTGCAGGGTCTTGCACGGATGCCCTTTGGCTGCATCCCAACACGGCAGGATCACATGTGTCTGTGTGATTTGTCTCCATCTCCCGGGAGGCTCTGCCCTGATGGCCTAACAATCTCCAAAGGCTTCGTGAATAAACACCATGGTGAGGTTAGGGTTCCAATCTCTTAAGTCCTTTACATCAGACTTTGTGGGCCGGGTTTCTTCGGGACTTTGGGGATAGCCATATTCAGATGCTAGCAGGCAGATGGCCACAGATGCTCCCCTTAGCATGGCTTCCCTCAGAGCCTGAAAAGCCCCTCCCATCACAGTGGCAGGAGAGCTTGTGTGTGGTGTGGGACCCCGTCCTTGAGCAGTGCACCCAGGGCGAGGGAGTCACGTGTACCTCGGTTCTGCTGTGAAATGTGTTCTAAAGGAAAAATATCTGGAGAGCACAGCTGAGCTTTGCGAGCTGAACGGGGAGGTATTTGTTTATGACTGAAGACAAGGCCAGTCAGACACCCCCCCCCCCCCGGTTCCATCCCACAATGGATCCCTGCTTCCTCTAACATCTCACTGTAGGTCCCCTCTGTCAGTGTTCTGCCAGGGCAGCAGAGTGTCCCACAGTCACCGTGAAGAGATGAAGGATATGAATATTTTATCTCCTCTCCCTTCTTGTCAAAACCTATAATATTGCTTTTCATAAATCAATTTCACCCGAGCATGCTGTTCGGGGTGCAGCATGCCTTTATACACTTAGTCTTTGATTTGGTCTCTGGCCTGCCTTATGAACAGCAGCCTCTCAGAGACCCTTCAGGGTTGGGCCATTCTGATGGCGAGTGGGCTGGTGACTTCTCGTCAACTTCATTGCTTTCGCCTGAAAGATAATCACTTCTGCCGGGGCATCTGAGGGCTGAGTACTAGCTGCTTAATTGCGCCCACCTTCCAGACCTCTTCTCGGAGATTGATTCCACGGCTTTCTTAGCATAATACACGGCAGGATGTGTAAAAGCGGGAAGCGGCAGCCCTCTTAGCCGAAGCAGCAAAGCCAATTGACGCGTTTCTCCTGTTAAATTTACTGGCTTTATTGAAAGGCCTTTGGGGAGTTGCTTGCTCATTAAATACACCAAATACAAAACCTCGCTTAATATAGTATTATCTTGGTAATATGGAAGATTCCCCCGATGTGAGCTCAGAGAGATGGAATTGTCAATGCTTTGGAGGCCCTGCTCATGGAGGCTCATGAGCAACTCCGAATGGCTATGTTTTGGGGTGTCATGTTCTGCCTCATCTAGTCCAACTTGTCACCTATAAATTGACCGCACTGTCCCTGTCATGGTCCCTCTCAAATGTGGCTGTAGTATGGCAGCTCACAGAATTGTGGAGGGTGCCATGCCAGATCCCTTCCCTAACTTTGAGGACTGAGCATGTGAAATAGCTTAGAAATGGCCCCACAGACCCCGTCAGTTCTGTGGAAGGTGGCCAGCGGTGGCAGGAGGTAGCTGGGAGCAGGTGGTAGGAGTAGGGGAGATGACAGTGATCATTTTTTTTTTCTATTCCACAATGCCTGGGAGGAACCTTGCATCGATGCACACATGGGGCAGTGTGACCCTGACTGACCCCTGATGTCCAGGGGACATACACGGTGCAAAAAGAGACAGCATACCTGGGTCCGTGTCTCTGCTGATATAAGATGCCTGTCAAGACACTTGTTAGGTTCTGGCTGCCGGTTTCTTTCTGAGTAAAATCAGGTTAGTAATGCCTTGCTCTCTGTTGTAAGTTGGGCTCTAAAAAAGATTCTGTGCATTTCCTTAAAGAATATGGGTCAGTGAATTGCACAGGAAGCTTAGGGTAATTTTAACAGACCAGAAATAGAAGGGAAAGCCTATTGTGGGGGGTGGGAAGGTGTGCATCCAGGCAGTGGGAAGGGCATAGGAAGCTGGACGGGCCGCCAACTTCAACGTCAGCTGCAGCATTTCTTCACTGCCAAGTTCCACGCTTTGGCCCACCCACCCCAGCTTCTTTCCTTCCTTTCAATGCCTTTTGGAACCCCATTTTTCATGTTTTTCAGGCAGCTCTGTAGGGGCCATCATCAGTCTGTGTGCATCCTTCATGTGACTCCTTTCCTGTCTTGGGTCGAATAGAAATCCATCCACTGCTCTTCTTCCATTCCTGCCCACTTCCCACCTGCACACTGTAGAGTCAAAGAGAGCAAGACACCACTGTTTGTAAATCTGTTTGATTTGGGGCTGTTTGTTATCTTAGCACAGCATAGCAAAATGCTGACCGATATACACTGGGACCAAAGCCGTGTCTTACAAAGACGTTTCAATAAGAGTTGTGGCAAACTTGTAAAAGGTGGGTCCTGGATGCTCTACAGCATTGCCAGAGAGAGCCGGTACGGTGACAGCAACACGGACAAGGGAAGTGAGAGCCAAGGGACAAGTGCTTAGGTCTCTGGTGAGGAGGGACTAGACCCAGGGAACAGTTGATGAACAAGAAACTGAGGGCTGTACTGTGAGGTTGGCAAGGAAGGTGGGGCAGCCCAGCCCCCCAACTTCGCAGTTCTCACCAACCCGAGAAGGAGACTTCACTCTTATGATACCACAGACCCTTGGCAGCTGCAGAACAATGCTTTAGACACAGGAATGAAAGGAAGAGCCTTGCGTGGGAAGCACAGCTGCCTAAGTGTTTCGTTTTGATTTGATTTAGTAATGTGCTTCTTTGTGGGCACATGGTGCAGCCCATGTCAGGTCTGGCACTACCATCATTTGGAGGCTATGATGCATGTGGTGCCATCTTGAGGACTCTGTAACCTTTGCATTTGTCGCCTGCATTTGTCATCTGAAGGAATGAATGGTAGATCTCCCTTAGCGGTTAGCGAAAAGGAAGAGGGCCTTTTCTTGGTCACGTTTATAGACTGCGTATCAGCAAATCTCAGCTTTCTCATCTGAATCTGGGTGTCTCTTATCTGGGAGAACTCTGGTCTGTCACATAACTTGTATGGACAAAGATAACTCACCCCCTTTTGTCCCACAGTCATCAAACCCCAAGCTTACCCTACATGTAATTCTTGTCTTGGTTTTGTTTTTGAGACAGGATCTTGCAATGTAGCTCAGGCTATAGCCTAGCGTTCTCAAGCCTCCTGCCTCAGCTTCCTTCAGTACAGCGGTCATAGGAATCCACCATAGTTAAGTCTTCATTTGAACTTTTGACCACCATCCATGTATGACTCCATTCTGGAAGTGGGGTGGCTGAGGTTGTTGGAGGAGAAATAGCTTTCCCTAAGCCGGATCAGACTAGTCTGTCCAGTGCTGCTGGCTCCCCAACCTCTGCCTAAGCCGCAGAGGAGACCTGGCCTTTCAGTCATCAGCTCCACACATGGAACTCTGATCTTAGAAGCTGGAAAGGGGACTGCTGCTTAAAACAACCTGCCTGACCCTTGGAGAGCATTGTTCTTTTTAGACCTGGTGGCTTGGCTGTGCTATTAAACAGATCTGGATTGAAACATCAGTTGAGCTGACCCAGCCAATCAGGACCAGCAAGAGGCTGCTTGAGTGCCAGGAAACGGGTGTTCTGGGATCTGCCAGCTGGGCTGGAAGCTGTAGGAGAGCAACCCTGGGCAGCCCAGCCATCTCATTGCCCTGAAGAAGCTGTCTAAGAAGGAAGCTTGCAGAAATAGGAAGAGACGTATTGGGCATGATCACACTCTGTGCTCCTGGAACAAGCTGGTTTTTGATGACAGACAGGCCATGGGTTTGTGAGATTGTAAGAGCTAATCAAGCGTGGCTCTTTCATTTAATCATGTTGGTTCCTTGATTGTGGGAGCCTGGCTTTTGTCACTTACCACTGAAGGAGCTGTAATGGCTACAATGTATAGAAATATCTGAGAGTTTGAAACCTCACTTGAGAGGACCTTACAGAGCCACTGCATGTTTCCGAGTGGAGGAGGGGCTAGGGCTGAGCCTCAACCTGGGCAGTCCGGTGGTGCCTCCCGAAGGAGGGGAGAGGAAGCTGGTTTACAATCCCCATGGAGAATTGCCATGGGGGAGCTGGGGTGACACACAGGGATACACACAAGAACCTGAGCATCTGTCAGCCCTGAGAGGACGAACTTCACATCCGTGTGGCCTGGCAGCGTCCATTCCACAAACAAGACAGTCCTGTTCCTCCCTGCTGCCTTAAGTCGCCTGGTTAGTCACCCACCAGTTTCCTTTCATGGTCTCAAGTCTTTAAGGGGATGCTTTGATGAGGCTGGGGACGGGTAGGGAGACATGTTCTAATGTCACAATTAACTTGTTAGGGACAATGACTGCCAGCCAAGGCTCCTGTCTGCTGGATTTGGGGAGATTGTGAAGAAGGCAGGGATTGGCCCCTCACCCTTTGTGGCAAGTAGTCAGGCCTCAGGATCTTTGGGTGGAGACCACTGAGAGAGGTTTCATGTATATAACCAGGTAGTGGTCTCAAGGCCACGGGCAGTCTGGTGGCACCACGCTGAACGCTGCCACCCTTTCATTGTTAGGACACAGGGAGACTTCGGTTCATCCCTCTCAAGCTCTGGGCTGTTGCCAGCACGGATCAATTTTCTGAGCCTGGCTTTCTTTACTTAGCAGCCCTGGGTTTCACATCCTGGGTCCTTTGTGTTCCAGGAAGTGTTCTAGTATTGAGATGAACCCACCCTCGGCCCTTTCTACAACGGTTCCTGTGGGGCAGAGAGGTATTGGCCTCTCTGGCTTGGCTGCTATGTGCTATGTACCAGAAGCCTCCAAAGTTCAGCAGGCCACCCTTCCCTACCACAGGCCATAGCTGTCAGGGGAAGAGAGCCCTGTGCTCCTTGGTCCCAGCCCCTGCACCTCTCAGGTAGTGCTCAGGTTAACTGCTGGGGAAGGAGTCCCGATAGGCTATATCCTCTAGCCACGACAGTGACCACCTCCAGTTCATCCCCCGACCTGTCCACCCATGGGCTCAGTGGATTCCTAAGTCATCAGGAAGGGGGTGAGGGGACTGCAGGTTGGCTTCAGGGCGTGCCTCATGCCCAGTCAGTGCCAACTCTGAGTTCATCCACTTTCCTTCCTATGTGCAGGTCTGAGTCCCACGGAAAGCCTGGACTCAATTCAGGGAGGGAGTGATGGCTGCTGGGATGTCTTTTTGTCTCCTACCTTCTCCAGGACACCTCCTGGGAGGACAGGGCAAGCCTGATGCCTGTGACTGTCGTCTGCCAAGTCCCAGCAGGCACGAGCTGTTATATGTCCCTAATATCCATTCAGTGCAGAGCAGGGCAGATGTGAGGGGCTGCGTCCTCCTCTGTGGCAGCTGAGACGGAAGGACGCTGGACAGATGGACGGAAGAGAGCACAAGATTATCTTGACTCAGTTTCAGACATCTCCCTGTGCAATCTCTTGGCCCAGCAGGGCTGGGTGGAACGTAAGGTGTTGGATGTGTAGCGGAGGAAGGTTTTCATTGCATGGGAGACAGGGAGAGGAAGTAGTGGGAGAGAGGGGAGGGGAGGGAGAGGGAGATTTGGCGCCAGGTATTTTTTTCAGGGTGGGTTCCCTGTACCCACTTCCTCCAGTCAGGACCCCACTGTGAAAAATTTCCACCGACTTCCTCAAATAGTAGCATAAGCATTGGCCCAAGTGCTCAACCCAATGGCCTGTGGGAGACACTCAGAGTCCAACTGTAGTGCTTCCTTTGTCCATAGCTAGGCAGGGGAGGTAACAGACAGGGAATCTAGACAGAGTTTCATCTCTGCTGCTAACAGCCCTCAATGCTCTGGCTTTCCTTTTCTCTCCCCGTCCTCTGTCCTCCTTTCTGGTCTCGGTCCCTGCCTCATTTCTGTCAGTATGGCAGTTCCGTCCAGGTTCACCTCGTGGCTCTTCTGCTATGTGTGTGGCATGTTTGTGAGTGTGCACATGGGAGGCTGGAGTTCAGCGTGGAGAGTCTGCTGTGTGTGTGGCATATCTGTGAGTGTGCACATGGGAGGCTGGAGTTCAGCGTGGAGAGTCTGCTGTGTGTGTGGCATATCTGTGAGTGTGCACATGGGAGGCTGGAGTTCAGCGTGGAGAGTCTGCTGTGTGTGTGGCATATTTGTGTGTGTGCACACAGGAGGCTGGAGTTCAGCGTGGAGAGTCTGTTGTGTGTGTGGCATATTTGTGAGTGTGCACATGGGAGGCTGGAGTTCAGCGTGGAGAGTCTGCTGTGTGTGTGGCATATCTGTGAGTGTGCACACAGGAGGCTGGAGTTCAGCGTGGAGAGTCTGTTGTGTGTGTGGCATATCTTTGAGTGTGCACACGGGAGACTGGAGGTCAGCATGGAGTCTTTTGTGTGTGTGTGTGGCATATTTGTGAGTGTGCACACGAGAGGCCTGAGGTCAGTAATGAACCTCTATCGTTCTCCACATTCTCTTTTGGAGATGGAGTTTCTCACCGAGCCTGGAGCATGCCTATTTTGCTAGCCAGTGAATTCTAGGGATCCACGCATCTCTGTCTCCCAGGGACAGGCTTACAGGCATTGTCTCCATAGTCAGCTTGTATATGCGGACTAGAGATCCGAACTCATGTCTTCATGCTCTTGCAAAGTAAATACGTCACCCGGAGCCATCTCCCAAGCACCATGTTCTGCTTTCAAACCATAGCCCCCACCCCTTGGAGCTGGCTGACTGGGGTTTCCCTCATGTGTCTGCACCTCCAAACTTCCAGTGGGGCCTCTCTGCATGGCCTCTGTACCTGTGGATCTTACTGCTAGATAGTGTACTCTTTACCCCCACCCCGCTGGATCTAAAAGTCTCTTCCTTGTCTGGCCAGCCAGTGGTAAGGGCTTCAGCACGTGCTGTTTCCCCTCCCAGGCCCTGCTGGCTCACATCCAGGCCCTCCCCTGCATGTTAGGACAGCTGGGACATCCCTGATCCAGGGTCTCACTGGAACCCAGAGGAACCATTCTGGCTCATCCATCCACAGGGTGACAGCTGACTATTTAGCTCCCTAATGAGAGGCTTGTGGTAGAGGCTCAGTCCCCGGCTCACCAGTAATGAGGCTGTTCACAGAAGGGCCTCACGTTCCCAGCTACTTCTCAGAGTGCTCATCCTCGTATAAGCCCACCCTCTGCTTCCCCCAGGGTCTCGGTCCCTCCCCCTGTCCCCCCCAAACCCTCCAGGGCAGCCTCTTGGTGCTGGGGCCAATCTGTATTGAGGCCTCGTTTTGTCCTCCATTGCATCTCTGACCAGGGCCTCTGTGCTGCAACGAGATGGTGGTTTCCAGGGAATGTCTAGTGCAAGATGCCCCTCCTATATAGCTACACCAATTGGCGCAGCCTCGAAAACCTTCAGGTTCGCAACGTGAAGACTTAATTGCCTTATGGACATCGGAAGAATGGAGGGGCTTCTCCAGGGAGCCGGTCCTCGCCTCGCTCTGCCTCTCTCCCCCACCGGATAATGACAAGACTTGCAGCTGATTAAAGGGGGGAAGACAAACTCCCCTCTAGGGGGCCTGTGACAGTTCCACCTACATTGAATGCCTATCCCCTCCCGGCTCCCCTCCTCCTCCCACCGACTTTTCAGAGGTGATTTTTAATTGCGTTTTCCCAGGTGGAGAGAGGAAGTGGAGATGAGAGGGGTGGGTCAGGGATGTCTCCCAGCATCCTCCTGCTTACTGGAGCAAGCTTCTGTGGAGCTCTAATGTTCAGCTGGCTTGTGACCGGGTCAGCGAAAGGAAACCCTCCCTGTGACCTCGCCCCCCCCCACCGTGTACCTCCTGGCTCTCTTCCCCAGGGCAGACCAGCTTTTTCCACTCTCAGATCTTTGTTCTGGGAGCCCCTTTCCAGTCCCCCGAAGTCATAACTAGATTTCTTCACACCCTTCTTTTCTTCTTATTTGGATACTGCCTCAGGGTGATCCTAACCCCAAGTTTGGTGCCATGTCAAAGCATGGTCTGTGTGTCTGCTGGGGACGGCTTCTGAGACCATAATGTGTGGACCCTTTTTGTAAAACGGCATTGTGCTTGCCTGCAACCCTTTCTTCAGACTTTAAACCACCTCCAGGTGATTTGTAATCCCTAAGGCTTTGTAAACCCCGTGTAAGCTGTTGTTATTTTGCATTGTTTAGGGGATCATGACCAGAGGAAAAGTCTGTCTATGCCTAGTACGGACCCAGCCTTAAAAAAAAAAAAAAAAAAAAAAAAGGGCAAAACAAAAAAAGACATTTTGTCTATACATGTTTGGTTGAATATGTAGATATGGGACCAATGGATTTGCAGGGCTGACTGTGGGGATACCCAGAGGTTCCATCTGTCATTCACCACCCAGTTTTGACTATACCCATTTGTGCCTTTTTTTTTCTATTTGTGATTGTATTAAACATCAGTCAGCTCAAGTTGAACTGTGAACTCTGAGATACAGACTGGGGTGTCATTGTGACTTCCCAGTACTTCATGCTGTTCACAGTGGGTCACAGCCTCTGTGGGAGACTATAAGGAAGGCCCCTTATGGACACGAAAGCCCCTTTGGGCCCCTTAGGTCTGGCAGCAAGCCTTGCTTTGTTTGGTTGGGAACAGGCGGCTCCCAGGACTTTGCCATCGACAATGGTGCCTTCTGGAAGTCACCTCCATTTCCTAGCTGGCCCAGTGGGGCCGGGATAACGAAGCTACTTTAACATAAATAATTTGCTTCCAAGGTATAAGAAATGGGGAATATTTTTAGAAGGCCTGCCCTCCTAGGGGAAGTAAATGACTTTTAAAAAATGGGATTTTTCAAAGTGGCCTTCAAGAGAAAAGGGGGCCGTGTGTGATGGTCAAATGGAGTCCTGTGAATTAGTGCGACTCATTATTCTGGCCGCCCTCACACAGATGCACACTTGCTCGCTCACTCACTTTTCCTCCTGCCTTCCATTTCATGGTCTTAGCTCAATCTAAAATAAAACCCCCACCAGCCCTCCTCCCTGGCCCTCAGCGGCGGCCGTCTGATTGGATGCCTCCCACAGCCCCAAAGACCAGAGCTTCAAGGAGGAAGCAGCCGGGGACACGCTGAGTCTTCGCTTCTTAAAGTGTGCGTCGCAAGTTACCTTGAAATGTTATTTTATTTTTTTTAAAAAGTATTTTAGGTTCAACAGACACTTGGGTTCCTGTTAACAACTCATTTAAGGCAAAAGTGGGGGAAGGCGTTCAGATCAAGGCTTCTTTGACAACGTGAACCTCCTTACTTTGAACCCTTACAGTGTCAATGGGATGAAAGATTCGGTGGCGACGTGCATGGGTAAACGCACAGGTGAGAAAGGACAGATGTTAGTGACAACGGAGACGCGGGATCTTGGGATGGGCTTTGTCTGGCCAATAATGGAGAATAGATATGGGCGGGGGAGAGAGGCCCAGAAAAACCAAGACACAAAACCCACTTTGTGGCCATTGTGTTTGTACAGGCGTCTTGATCCAGGGAAGATACACCGTTTCGAGAACTAACAAGGTGGCTGGCTTCTCTGATGAGACACATTTTGAAAATCAAGTTCTATAGAGTCATCCATTGCTGCGCCCTGGGGTGTCTTTCCCTTTCTCCAAAATCTGGCCTCTTGGGGGCATAGGTGTGTCTTCTGCCCATCACTCCAGAAACCCCCTTGCTCCCCGGGATCCTGTCTCTAGAAGGTTCATGATAGCCTCCTAGCACCCATGTGCCCAACTTGAAGCCATTCAGTCTAAGAACCAAAGCCTACCATGAGCTGGCTTCACTTTATTTTCTTTCCAGTTCCCTCCAAGGGACCCCGCTCAGCAAGACTCCTACTGGTATCAGACTGATTCCAAGTTATTCCTTTTCTTCCATGTAAAGCTTCTTTCTCTGAGAGCCCTTTCTCCACTTGCCCCAAACCATCCTGTCTTGAGTCCCGGAGCTTCACCGTCTTCGCTGAACGTGTCTCGAAGTTTTTATGCTCACCTGTGAGTATTTGACACATCTCTTTGACTGCTCAGCTAATCTCCCAGCTCTCCGGGAACACAGGTCCCGTCTGAAGCTAGTACACGGCACAGGGTCAACAGAGCAACTCGGTAAGAAGGATGGGTCTCTTCAAACAACACGGAGTGATGAGACTAGAAGCCGAAGGGTGTGGGTTCACCTCCTCCTGGAGTTCTCCCAGCACCAAGGCTTTAGGAGTAGGGTTTGAGGGGAATGGCTCTCATGCTGTCCTCACCTGCTAGCCACCCTAGAACCCAGAGCCAGTGGTGCGCGTGAGGTGAGGTCTTAAACTTTTCAGTTTTCTACCATTCAACAGGAAACTGAAAACCAATCCGCTCTCTGCAAGTCCTGGGTATTTGGTGGCGAATGCGTGAGACACAGTCCTTGGGGTAAGGACAGTCAAGAGTCATGGAAAGGAATGACTACAATTGCGGCAGGGACAGGAGAGGTGGGGCAGGTCGCTCTAGCCCTTGCTCCTCAAGGCAGCTGGTCATATCCAGTGGACTTGGAGCAGGCCACTTGCATGTGGCCACACACAAGAAAGCCAGGGGCCACACTGGTAGGACTCCCCATTGGGTTATGAGCAAAGCCGATGGGAGGGGGTCATTTCTACTGGGCGGCCTGAAGTGGGGCTGGCACCCTGAAAGCAGGAGGGGGTACAAATCTAGGCAGATGTATGCATCTGCACAGGCTCAGCTGTCCTTCCCGTCATGGCTGTAGTCTATGTGCTAAGTCAACCCTGCCATCTTTTCAACACTGGCTCTTCAAGGCTAACATCTTCCTGGTGGGAAGAAGAGTCTCCCACAATGGTTCTTCTTCACTTCCTTGATTTTTCTACTAATGAGGTTAGTGAGTTGCCTTGGCTCATGGTCCTACCTGAGTGTTCTTCTTCTCTCTATCAGGAGAGACTGAGTAGCAGCCTTGTGTCTAGTTCTTTGCAAAGCAAGCGTTCTAGAGAAGGCATTAAAAGTGAAAGAAGCAAACAAGTATTTGGAGTACCCACCCATTTCCAAATTCAGTAGCCACAGCAGACATTATTAATTGATCCCAGGGCTCATTTCTGCTATTTCTGAGCGTGGGTTAAAGGTCCCCGCTAGGCAGCCCTCCCTGCTGCCTTTCTGAAGTAGCCCCCCCCATTGTTTCCTCCATACTTGACAATCACCCACTTATTTAGGACCCGTTCTCGGCTAACCCCCAAAGCCCCAAATGCATGAATTTGTCCTTCCGAGTATCTGGGGGCTGGGGAGAGGCTGAGCACCTGCCATTCAGAAAAGGCTCTGCTGGAGGTGGTAGCTGGAGGGAAGGGCAGTTTAAGGAACGAACCTAGGGTTCCTGTGAAAGTTGCTAATTTGCCCCTGGTTCTTCAGTTTCCCTGGGACTCAGTTTCTCTGCCAACAAAATGAGACTGAATTCACTTCCTTCTCAGAGTCTCAGTAGGGCCAGAGGTGTTGAGGGAGATAAAAAGTAAACTGACAGGTGGACCCCAGCAGAGCTGTGTCACAGCCCGGCTCTCTATCAAGGACACGAGCTGGCTGAGCAGAGGTTTTCTTTCTGGAAGTTCTGCGGATCTGGGATAAAGCTGTCTCTCCCAAATGACATAAGGCTTTAGGGGAGTCTACTTCTGATGCGTGAGTCCGTTTACTGTGAACCTACTGGGGCCTCTCCTCTCTTACTTGGGTCCAGAGAAGCAACCTGCATTCCAAGGACACTGTAGAGAATGGACCCAGGTTCCTCTCCCTGCCAGAGGGACACACCAGAGTTCTGCAGCCCTGAAGCATTCTGCCTCATCTTAGTTTTATCTCCCCAATTTCTCCACCACTCCTCCACGCCTCCTCCATCAGGCCTTCCTTTGCATTGTGAGGAAGGAGGAAGATCCTGTAGCCCCCCCTTTTGTTTCTCTAACCAGTCACCATGGCCTCCCCACTGGGATGGAGCCCCCGGAGCCTGTTTCTCCTGCAGGACTTTAAGCCTGATCAGTGGAGTCCGCCTAATGCATCCTGGGGGAGGCAGATGCCTTAGGCGAGGAAGCTCAGCCTGCCCAGAGCAATAAGCGCCCAGCAGCCCAAGCCCTGGGAATTCTGCATTTGTAGGCTGACTGGCTGTCGCCAGTCCCAGAAAGGGCCTAATGTCAGGCAAACATAAACTCCCTTCCCCGTCTTTCACTCTTAGCTGTGTGGACGAGCCATCTTGGGAGTTAGTGGGCTGGCGAAGTGGGAACTCTAAGCCCAGAAACCAAGTCCACTCACCTTGGCAACCAGAGACCTTGAGTTCTAACATTGGGAGCAAGGGGGGCAGGAGCAGGGAGACATTTGGGACATTTCAAAGGCTGTAAATTCCCACTATCCAGCCACATCAAACTCTCAAAAGGGCCCAGCACCATCTGCCCTTCCACAGTGCATCCTCTCTCCCCCTAGAGTTCTAAGTCCTATACCACTGCCTTCCGGGGCCTCGGGGCTCCTCGGGGTAGCCGCTATCCTCCGTGTTTCCTCCCTGAACAGCATTCTTGACATCACCTAGCTCTTGCCCAGGAGTTCAAAGGTGTGGTTCCAACTTCTGTTGTGTAGCTCCTCACCTCCTTGTCCCTTTTCCTACAGTGCCTCTCTAACGGCTGGACCCCATTGGTGGCTCCTGATAGGTGCCTACAACTCTGCATCTGCAAACAGCATGATGTTATATCCTTTCTTGTTGAGTAGACCTGAGCTGTGTGACAAACAGGACACCACAGACATGGTGGTGGTGGTGGTGACTTCTGAGGTGAGCTTCAGGTCCTCTTTTTTTCCCCTGCTCCCCATGGAGTGCTTAGCCTGAGGAAAGCTTTTATTTTGAAGTTTCTGCAGTCCAGTAAAGGGGACCATGTGGAGAGTCATCACCAACCAGCCCCAGGCAGTCTTGAGACCTGGACATGGTGAAGATGCTCCCACACAGCCAGTCCTTGGGACAGTGCCACTCTGGGACAACTGATGAACCTTGAAACGGACAGAGTTGGAGCTCCCGTTTAACTGCTTCTGAGTCTGCTCCAGTGCTCAGGCACACTGTGGAAGGCTGAGGACTTCTCATCACTCAAGGGCTGTGACACCTAGCCTCAGACAGCTGAGGAGTTCCTCAGTGCTCTGTGGGGGGTTTCCCTTCTTCCAGCATGTGGCGCTTCTGGAGCCAACAGGTAGAAGCTGTTCCTCTGGAAACTACTTGACATCAAGTATAAATACACACATACATGCACACATATACACACATATATGCGCATACATACACATATACTCACACAATGCACACATATGCATATCCATGCACTTATACTCACATCACATATACACACAATGTACACACACATACATGCACACATACACATACATACACATATCTACATACATACACATATATACACATACCTACAGACATATACACAAATTCACACACCTGCAAACATACACACAAATGCACACATAGGCATATATGCATATACATATATACACATACATTCACACAAACATTACAGACCTATACACATATACACATGTACATATATGCACACATTTACACACATATTCATACACACATACATACACCCCAAGCATGTATGTGTGAGTGTGTATGTACACACGCATGTGTGTGCTTATTCAGGACCAAAGGAAGATGTGGAATGCCTTCCTCTATTGCTTTCTTTCATTCTCTCAAGAAAGGGATTCTTGTTGAAACTGAGCGCCCCATTTCAGGTAGGTTGAGCAGCCAGCCAGCTCACAGGCTCCACCTGTCTCTGCCTGTCATCTTTGGGGCTGCAGGCACCTTACGCTTGGCTTTTTAACATGGGTGATGGGAATTCAAACTCGGCTTCTCATGCTTGCCTCAGCAAGGGCTCTCGCCCACTGAGCCTTCTTCGGAGCCCCAGACTTTCCTGTTTTGTCAAAGTCAGGTATGCCACTGCTAACATTTTCTTCAGATCATTTGCAGTCACAACACCCATCAAAGCCATTGGCGCCGGGAACATCGTCTTTCGGTAGCATCAGTATGCTGGATAAATTAGCCGTCTAGAAGTGCGACCGATATCAGGAATATCTGTTGCCATTTTAATTTGTGTTTTGTTCACAGCCTTGGAAAAGAATTTAAAAGCTGCGAATTCATGGTGCTCAGGTCTCTGAATCTCTCTCCCACCTCCCCCAGGACAGCAGCTTCATGCTGGCTCAACCATAGCCACTGAAAGTTGCTGTCCCAGGCAGGGAGCAGAAAGCATGCACACACAAGAGGCCCAGAGTCCGGAAGGCAGGCTCCTTGAGGCATACGCTGGCTGAGGGGCAGGCAGAATCATGGAGAGAGGCTATCAGCAGGGTGGCTGGGAGGTGCTGTCTTTGTTGCTGGGAAGAGTGGCCTCCCCAGGGGGCAATGTCACAGCCATGGGGAATCTTGGAGCAATCCTGGAGACAGTTCTGGATGGAGACTGGCAGGATTTGGTAGTCCCTTGAGACTGGCGCCAGATGGGGTTCCTGTTGAGCCTCGGCCTCAGGGATGTGAGGAGGATATCCGGGTCAAACGGATGTCCCACTGTCCAGTAAGACCGAGTATGAAATCATTGACTTAGCCAAGGGTGCCACCCACTTTCCTTGCCCTGAAGAGTGGCAGAATGCTCAGAGCTGCTAATGCGTCAGCCCAGGGCGGTGGAGTTTGGTTTTGATCCGTTGTGTCCATTACACTGCATCGCAGTCTATGAACTCTGCCTGACACAGCAGACATTTATAAACTGTCAGTCCCTCACGGCAAAGCAGAAACACAGTCATCTCCTGGGTGATTTGTGCCCTCCTAGAAGGGCATCTTCAGAATTCTGCTCACAGCAGCCCTTTACTGGATCCCACTCACCAGTCCTTCCTTTCTCATTCCCTCCCTCCTTCCTTCCCTCCCCACTCCCCTCTTCATTCTCGCCATTCTAAGGCATCCATGCATGTAATTTATTGTAAGCAGTGTGTGTGTGCTTGTGTGTGTATGTGCGTGTGTGTATGGGCAGTGACTAGCATGTCATATTTCACATCTCCTGTAATCCACCACATTTTGTCATCCATATGATGCCAGATATGGGTGCTCTCTAGGACCCTGCAGATCCTATATGTACTGGGGTGAGTGAGTATCTATGAGTAAATCTGAATAGACTTTTGGGTTTTATACTCAGGCCAGGGTCAT
The DNA here is from genome assembly GCF_950005125.1 of Chionomys nivalis. Lineage (NCBI taxonomy): Eukaryota > Metazoa > Chordata > Mammalia > Rodentia > Cricetidae > Chionomys > Chionomys nivalis. The sequence goes on from NC_080106.1 coordinate 38,356,395, forward strand.
CTGCTTTCCCCAGAGGTGGGCTTTATCTTAGAATGTGTGCTCTGCTACCACAAGGCACTGAGGGTCCCTCCTTTGGTGATGGTAACTCTAGTGTCCTCCTGCAGTCTCATTGTCCCCTTAAGTTCTGTCTAGTTGACGTACATGGATACCACCCTGTTTTAAAATAAATTTTTTTTATCCTACTTTGGGGGAAGAATCACAGCCTCAGGTAAGTGACATGCCAATGGAGCCTCAGCTGGGTTGTGAATAGTTGCGAGTGTGCCACTCTGAGCTCAGGCTAGAATGTCTGGTCATCTTTGGATGGGTCCTGTGGCTCTGCCAGCAACTTAGTGGATGCCTGTGGGTGCCTCCAGCAGAGCATTTTGTGCTGGGATCTAGCGCCACCTGGTGGCCTCTAGAGAGAAAATTATTGGGAAGGAAAGAAGGCGGGTGGGGAGACTGCCTTCAGGCACAGTCTTTTGTTTTTCTCTTCTTTATTTCCTTTTCCTCCTTTCTTCTTTCTTCCTTTCTTTTTCTTCTTTCTTTCTCTTTCTTCTTCCTTTCTTTTTCTTCTTTCTCTCTTCTTTCTTTTTTCTTCCTTCCTCCCTTCTTTCTTCCTTTTCTTCTCTCTCTCCCTTTTTTCCTTCCTTCCTTCCTTCCTTCCTTCCTTCCTTCCTTCCTTCCTTCCTTCCTTCCTTCCTTCCTTCCTTCCTTCCTTCCTTCCTTCCTCCCTCCCTCCCTCCCTCCCTCCCTCCCTCCCTTCCTTCCTTTTTTCATTTTTATTCATTCATCTATTTATTTTACATCCCACCCGCAGCCTCTCCCCATTCCCCTCCCTTTCCCCTTAAATTCCCTCCTCTTCTGTCTCCATCCAGGAAAGGTACATCTCCTGCGAGTATCAATAAAACATGGTGTATCAAGTTGCAGTAAGACTAAGCGCTTCCCCGTATATTAAGGCTGGACAAGGAGACCCAGTATGGGAAGTAGGGTCCTAAAAGCCCGTTAAAGAGTCAGAGACAGGGGGCTGGAGAGATGGCTCAGTGGTTAAGAGCATTGCCTGCTCTTCCAAAGGTCCTGAGTTCAATTCCCAGCAACCACATGGTGGCTCACAACCATCTGTAAAGAGGTCTGGCGCCCTCTTCTGGCCTTCAGTCATACAGACAGAATATTGTATACATAATAAATAATGTTTTTTAAAAAAAGAGTCAGAGACAGCCTCTGTTCCCATAGGAGGACCAAACTACACAACTGTAATATATAGGCAGAGTGCCTAGGTCAGTCCCATGCAGGCTCCCTGGTTGTCAGTTCAGTCTCTGTGAGCCCCTATGAGCCTAGCTTAGTTGATTCTGCGAGTTGGTTGATTCCTGTGGTGTCCTTGACCCCTTTGACTCCTACACTCCTTTCTCCTCCTCTTCTGCAGGATTCCCAAACCTTGGCTAATGTTTACCTATGGGTCTCTGCATCTGCCTCCATCAGTTGCTGGATGAAGCCTCTCTGACAATAGCTGGGCCAGGCACCAGTCTGATCACAGGCGATGGCCAGTTCAAGCTACTTATCCACTACTGCTAGGAGTCTGTGCTTGGGTCCTCCATAGAGGCCTTTTTTCTAAAGGTGAAAGCAGAACTTTGTTATCAGAAGCCTGAGCATAAATGTTGTGCATACACTTTTCTCTTGTGTGTTTGAGGCAGGGCCTAGCTGTATAGCCCAGGCTGCCTTAGACTCACAATTCTCCTGCTTTCGTCACCTGACTGCTGGGATGGCGGATGTTCACCTCCATACCTGGCTTAACTGTGGTGTGTGTGTGTTCATGTCAGCGTGATGGGGCACACCCCAGCATGAGTGTGGAGGTCAGAGGAGAACCTGGGTTTTCATCTTCCATGCTGTTTGAACATGGAATCTTTTGTCGGTCACACCAGGCTAGCCGGTCTGAGGGCTTCTGGGGATTTTCCGTTCTTCAGGTCAGGAGTCCTGGGATGACAGATGTTACTGCATCTAGATTCCACAGGGTGCTGAGGATTTGAACTCAGGTCCTCGTGTAAGCATGGCAAGCACTTTACTCACTGAGCCATCCCTCCTACCCAAGTGCGTTTTAAAGCTTGGCACACTTGTACAGAAGGCGGAAACTCCCATGTAACATCCCATCGAGAGGTCATAGTCTCCCATCCTGCATCCCACAGGACAGCTCTGCCCTGGCTTCTAACACTAAGTTGCTGGCTGAAGGCTGTGTTAAATGAGAATCAAGGTACAGTCCCTTGGGTTCTGATACTTTGACATGATGCCATTGATATGTTCGACCTGGTCAGTTTTTACATGGGTTCTGGTTTCCCTATGGTAGTCTCTTGTGTGAACGGACCCCAGGTCTTGTGGCGATGGATCCCAGACCTGATTCCAGCCTTTGGTTATACAAACAAGGCTGCTATGAACAGCTAGCATCCTTCTTGTGCCCATGTGGGTATGTGTGCTGATGTGTACCAATAGGAAACGCTGGACCACAGGGTCATTGTGTGTGACTGAGAGTATTCAAGGCTTTGCATCAGAGTTCTGGTTGCTCCACACAGCCCACTGGCAATTGTCACTGTCATCTGTGGTCAACCTGTTAGGTGTGCAGTGGCATTTCATCTGTAGATATTGTGTATTTGTGCCATATCATTGTGCCTTGGGACCGGGAGAATTTGGGGGAGTTTATTAGCCACTTAACTATCGTAGTCTTGTGAAATGCCTACGTGCTAGCTAAACTTTTGACTGTTTCTGGTTTGGCGATCCTGTTCTTGATGTATACACGAGTCGGATCATCTGGAGACTTGGAGACTGTCAGTGTGTCAGACGCGCATCTCCCACTTGGAGCAGTCACACTGATGTCCTTTATTGAGTAGAGTTTTTCATTTTAATACTTCATACAGTTATGGGACTTTTTGTGTCCTGAGGGTTTTTTTTTTTTTTTTTTTTTTTTTTTTTTTTTTGTTCTCCAAGGTCAGGGAGGGCTTGGTAAGTTTGTTTTCAAAGCAGTCGCCACCTGCATCCGTCTGGAATTGAATTTTGCTTATGATGAGGCCGAGGGTCAATGCATTTTCCATATGGATATCGAAGCGGTCTGCCGGATCTGCTGGGAAGATCAGTCTGGCTTCTGGTGTGCCATGTCACCATAGTCATGACAGAGCGAATCTGTTTCTGATGTGTGTGTGTCTGCTTCTGGGGAGAGTGGCGTAACTGTACCGGCTGCAGGAAATTCCAGAGTTTATGAGGCCTCAGAAAACCTGGTGCACTGTGGGTGACGCTGTCTGAGCTCAGCTTGGGCCTGGCTGAGGCATATCCCTTTTTTTGTGCTGTCTGTACTGTGAGCTTGGACTTACTGTGGGCTCTTAGGCCTGGTTATTGGGAAACTAATTTGTGCTGTGGGTTCCTTCCTGGAAAGCCTCTGGCCTCACAGAGCGCCCACGGAGCCTCCTGGGTTGTAGGTGGAACCCAGCCTGAACGGAGCCCCAAGGTAATGGCTACTTTGCTATCTAGGTGTGTCTGGGTCTGGGAGATGGCTCCTCACTGCCCTGAAGAGGATCCAGAGGCATGGGGTCCCCTGGGAATGTGGCTCATCGCAGCAGGAGTTGGGCTCAGCCTCCTACTGTCATACTAGTGAAAACTTCATGGAGATTCTCAAGTTCAGGAATAGGGACCTGGGGGCTTGAAGAATCCTCCTGAGACCTGGTTCAGGGTGGACACACAGAGTGAGGAACAGTGGGGCCACCAGCCTGCTGGGGGGAGACAGTGTGCCTGAGAGGGTCAGGTCAGAGAGGATGGTGGGGCGTGGGCTCCAGTGAGAGCTCTGCCAGAAGTTTGAGGGGACCTTGAGGGAACTCTGCCTGCAGCTCCTTGAAAGATCTGCTGGAATCCTGAAACACCGCCTTGTTTGAAAACAGGGCCTTCCTAAGATTGGCAGGTTGAGATGGGATAATTCTGTGAGCCCTAATTGTTAAGACCTGAGAGAGAGAAACATGGAGAAGCATAGCCACATCGGTGCCTTGATTTTGGGCCGCCAGCCCTCAGAGCTCTGCAACAGAAAGTCTGTGAGCAGGGCTGGTCAGTGCCCCTGCCTGCTGTGCCCTGCCCTCCCCACATTTTCTGTTTGGTTCCTTGCTGAGCGTGGAAGTCACGCTGTAGGGGCTGAGGGTGACTCCAAGCAACCCCAGCTCAGGCCTTCTCTTTCTCTTCCTCAGGTAATCTGTGACCCCAGGGTGACACAGTGTATCCGGAGATCTATCCCTTATGCTCATGCCCAAGGGTGACACAGTGTATCCGGAGATCTATCCCTTATGCTCATGCCCAAGGGTGACACAGTGTATCCGGAGATCTATCCCTTATGCTCGTGCCCAGTCAAGTGACAGATTATTCCAGCTTTGCCTCATTTGCTCCAACACTATTACCCTGGTTTAATTTTCTGGTTAATCACAGCAATGACTGGTTTCTTACACTGACCCAGGCAGGTCCTTTGCAACGTTACTTTATGATTCTTTCCTTTGATGGTTCCGGGCTAATCTCAACCTCTGCATCTGAGCTAACCTTGGCACTTGCCAGCACGAGCTGGAATGCAACGTAATTTTGTCCTAATTCTGACCCCCATCCTCAGGGCCTTGCCACCTATTAGAATACAGACACTCCAGTAACACAAGCCCAGGCTTTTCTGTCAAGGCAGAGAACAGCCATGCAGGACAGGACTGCCCAAGATCAGCCAGCCCTAGCTGACCCACTAATTGAGCCTGACATAGTCATAAGGCCTAGGCCTGCCAAGGCCACTCGCAGCACCACTGCTTAGCAGGCCTGTAGGCTTGTTGAAAGTGAGAGCTCTAAACCATGTTTAGGGGTGATTTGTTACACAGCCATAGCTCACTGATACATTGTCTCAGCTAACCTCCAGATGTTCCTTTCCACATCTTCAGATATAAGAGGCTGGCCCTTGTCACTGCAGATGCTAGGCTGTCTCTGTAGTTCCTGAGAGTGTAGCACTTCTGGATTTCTGGTGATGAGCATCCCAAGCCTTCTCTCCCACTGAGTTCAAATTACACAGAGGAAAGAGCATGTCTGCTCCCACTCACATCATGTCCTCAGCCTTCTACCAGATCAGCACACAGCTGGTGCACACTGGAGGGTTGCAGAGCAAGGCTGGTATTTCTTTGCTCTGTTCTTGCTGTCCGTGTCCCCTCCACCCAGACTCAACTACAGGTTTCTGCCTTCTATATTATCCTGGCCTCTGAACTTTTGTCTGCTCTGTTCTCTCTGCCTGCTCTTCCCTCTCTCATACAGATCTGGACATTCTTGTTTCTCAATAAAAGTAGCTTCCAGCCAGGTGGTGGTGGCTCATGTCTTTAATCCCAGCACTCAAGAGACAGAGGTACGCGGATCTCTGTTAGCTAAGGACAGCCTGGTCTACAAAGCCAGGACTGCTGCACAAAGAAACCCTGTCTCAAAAACCAACCCCCCCCCAAAAGAAAGAAAGAAAGAAAGAAAGAAAGAAAGAAAGAAAGAAAGAAAGAAACAAAGTAGCTTCCTCAACCAGGAAGCCTTTCCTCTGTAGCTCTTTAAGATCTCCTATCCAGGGATCTGACTCCATTTTGTACCCAGGCTGCCCACCAGCTCAGGGAACTAAAAGCCCCATGGGTGAGATAAGGGATCCCAAACACCCTCTTGGGATTACCTACCCTCTACACTTCCCCGAGAGTGAGGGTTCACTAGCTTTCCCCCTGGGGACTTTGTGTTGCACACAGGTCCCAGGGCATGTGGGACGGAGCTTTAGGACAAGCCGATCTGGTTCCATCAGTGGGTCCTGGGGTCTTAGTAGATTGCAAGAGGAATCCAGCAAGCTTTGTAGTACAGCTGGTGGGGAAAAGATGACTAACAAATACAATTGGTGTGATCATGAAGTCAGTCCTTACAAGAGAGGACTTCAGCCACCAGCCTCAGGCCTATACGAGGGCCAGTTCTCCACACAGCTGTGCCCTTCATAGGGCAGTGGCTTGTACGACAGCTGTTCAGCTTTTTCTCCTCTCTCAAGTTCTCTAGGGACTTGAGGCCCTGTATCCTTGCTCAAGGAGCATTTTCTCCTAAGAAGCAGTTAAAAAAAAAACCAAAAACCTTTGTACTCCCCCACTCCCCATTATGGTGTTTTAGATAGTGCCTCATGCAGACCAAGCGGGCCTCGAGCTTTAACTCTTGATCCCCCTGCCTCCATCTGTGAAGGAATATGGGCAAATGCCACTGCACCCAGAAAGCTTTCTCTAGGGGGCTCTCTTCCCATTACTCCTTGTCTGCTGTAAGGTGGAGCCGAGGACAAAGTCGACACCAGCTAGTGATGATGCTCTTTGACTTGTTGGCCTGGTACGATTTAGAGAGAAGCTAGTCGGTGGCAGGGTGCTCAGCCCGCATGGGGTGAGGCTCCTGAGGCTCCGGTGGTGGGCAGTGCGGTTAGAGCGCCGTGCTCAAGCGATGGTCGAATATCTTCTTGGAGTCTATCTCGGACTCCACCATGTGTGGGTGGATGTCCACGTCCATCCCTGCGTCTTTGCACAGCTTGATCAAGGTCTTGATGTTGTTCTTGGACAAACGCAGGTACCTTCAAGAAAAGGTAGGAAGAGGTGACAGGAGCCATGGAACCCGACTTTCACTAGAAATGGGTTGGCTTGGGGTTGGGTGTAGTGGCGCACACCTTTAATCCCAGCACTCAGGAGGCAGAGGCTGGCGGATCTCTGAGCTTGAGGCCAGCCTGTTCTCCAGAGTGAGTTTTGGGACAGACAGAGCTACTGGTGAGACCCTGTCTCAAGAAAGGGTGGGGGTACGGGTTGACTTTGGGCAGCAAGAGACCTTGGCCTGGCTCCCTGTGTGTGTTCCTGATAGAAGGGCACCCCGCAGGTGGCAGAGGTGGCAGGAGCTTGTGGTACTATAACTCTTGGGACTCAACCTGCCAGGCATCACCCTGGTTATCTCCAGAGAAAAAAGGCTAACGTTCATTGGTTCAAGCACTACACTCAGCATGTGGTCCATGGAAGTCAAGGAAGCTCTGCTGTGGAAAGATAGGTGTTCATTTGGGGAAAGAGGTCGTTTGTTCATCAACAGAGTGACAGTCAGGTAAAGAATGGGTCACCCCGTTTGGAAGACACGATTAAAATGGCATCAGGAAGAAAGAGTCCATGGCTACTGTGGGATGTGGGTGCGCATTAGTTTGGGTGGGATGTGGTATGATCACTGCTGCAGGCAGGGGATCTCAGTCAAGGCTGGGGGTCTTGAGCATGCGTACACAGAGCTGCATGAACAGGCATACGTGCCTTCCTCTGATACACACACAGTTAAACAAGACCATTGATTTAAAATGCGTTCTAAAGCCTTGTAATCCTGACTTCTGCTGAGGAGTGAAATTGATCCCATCTGTGCTGTGGGATCCAGATAGAGCTCCTGGTTCCACTGTCAACCTTGACCTCAGGGTCAACTTCATATTTAATCACTTCATTTATCTATCTATCTTTCTCGAGACAGGATCTCATTATGTAGCTCAGGCAGCCTCAAACACACAATCCTCCTGCCTCGACTCCTGAGTGCTGGGATAATGGTGTGTGTTAATCTGCTGACTTCTTGGTACCAGTTTTAGTAGAAGGGGGATGCTACCAGCCACCTGCTGGCTGGATATGGGTGACAGAGAGGTGCTATCTTGCCATTAACGGACTTTTTGCTTTGCCTGTGCTTGGGTTCTGCCCCTGGACTGCCTTTGCTTGTGGCCTCAGTTCCCAGGACCCCAGGGCAGCCTGCCGGGGAGGTATGGGTGGGCTGGCATGTGACATCCTTAAGACCCCACTGCACCATCTCACCCTTGTGTTAGATGCCTCGCCAATGACTTTATAGATGTCACTTGCCCCAGTGCTCCTGATCTCTGCGGGAAAGAACTCTCACTGTGGAGCCAGGGCCAATTAGAGCCACATCATGACTTGTCCCTGCAAGGAGGGCAGTCTCAGGTGTTGCCTCTCACTGACTCCATCTCTTAGTCTCCAGGAGCAATGGGTAGCACACACCTGAGCCATGTGGCTGGTCTTTCATCCAAGATGGCTATATTGCTGCCAGCTTGTCGAGGGTGGCCCTGTTATCCTGTTGCCTCAATTCCTCCTCAACCAAAGGTTTTTTTTAACTTTGCCTATTACGCCAGTTAAGGATGACACCAGCTGTGGGTGTTTTTGGAGGACAGACCTGGTGATATGGTATGGATGGAGAGCAAGCAAGAGATAGGTGAGGCTGTGTGGGAGCGCTTTACCTAGCTCGTGAAAGGCCCCGGGTCCTATTCCAGCAGTGGAGAAGGAAGAGAGGAATACAGAAACCAAATAGTCTGTGGCCATCTTGGGAATCTAAATCCCTAACATAGCAGAAGGTCCCTGGAGACAGTGACACTATGAGAAATGTCCCCTGTAGGCTCTGGTGTTCGAATACTTGGCCTTCCAGTAGATGGCACTATTTGGAGAGGTTTATGAGGGGCGGGCCTCGGTGGAGGAAGTGTGTCATTGGGGGCGGGCTCTGAGACCTTAAAGCCTCACAGGATGTCTAGTGTGTACCCTGCTTCTTGCTCGTGTTTGAAGGTATGAGCTCTCGACTTCTTATTCCTGACACCAGGCATGCTGCTACTGTTTGCTGATGGGCCTTCCTGCCATGACAGACTCTCATCCCTCTGGAACCATAAACCCAAATAACTTCCTTCTCACATAGGTTGCCTTGGTGGTGGCATTTACCAGGGCAACAGAAGAGCAACCAGTACAGATACTGTCACTCAGATTCAGCAGAGTGAAGGGACTCAGGGTTTTAGTCTTGTGGCAATCCTTTGGCAGCTAGAGTCAGGTAGGGATGAGCTGGTTCCCTCTGAGTTCAGAAAGGCGTTCACACACTGCTGACTTAGGCCCGCCCCCTCCTTGTCTCAGTGTGGGTCTATCGCCTGATGTCCTAGGTCTGCCCTCGCCATGGTCAAGCATACATGCATTCACACGCTGCTCTTCTCAGCCTGCCCATGCACCCCAGTGGTGCTCACCGGCAGCTCAGCACCTCCTCTGGCTTCAGCATCTTAGCTGTCTCCATCTTGGGCTCTGTGCCCTTCTCCATGAGGCTTTTCAGCTTGCGATCGTAGTTGTCGGGAGCCTTGCTTGGCCAGTCTCTCATCAGGCCTGACCTCCGTGTGCCGAACATAGTTTCCTGAAGTATAGGATCAATGGAGCTTTGTCTACGGAATGGGTTGACCCGAGCATTGGTTTCTAGGGCTATGACATCCTTGATGTCTAAGTCTGAAATCGGAAGATGCCGCCAGGGAGTTAAATTCTGGGAGAGATGAGAGTTGGGCAGGGTAGGGTTGTGATAGTGGGAAGGAGGGAGACAGAAGAACAAATGGGCTCCTCGTAGCTGCTCTGAGACCTTGGCACGAGCTCCTGCAGGGCTGCACCTAATCCTAGTCCATCCTCCGCTCTCCCAGCCTTCCTGCCCGCCTTCCACCTTGCCCCTTGCTTTCATTCTTTTCTGTCCTCCCTCTCCAGAGGAAGTTTATCCAATGAGAATTAACCCGGAAGGGGAAGAAGTCAGAAGAGGTGAGTGTTGAGCAGCAGCTTCTGGAGTTGGGTCACACGGCAGGTGGCGTGTCAGGCAGAGGAACAGGGTACAGCTGTATAGATCTAGGGAAATGGGAATGTCGGACATGACCCAAACATGAAGCTAAAGCTGGGGCGCCTCTGCTGTTCCTTGTTGGAGTCTGTGTGGTTTACAGAACCCTCAGATGGCACATTGTCTCCTCAGCCCACTTCTAATCGGTGCGATCGATGCAGAGAGAATTCTATTGCTTCAGAAATACACCGTCAATTAGAATGTCCTGAGTTTTGCAAATATTTTGAAAAAATCAAAATATCTTTCATTATTTATAAAAATTATGTATTCTTGGCACACTGCATTTGACAGTCTAAAACAGTTAAGGGTTACAGGCTGAAGGACATCCCATTTTGGTTCACACTTTGATTAAAATGACTTTAGCTTCCTATCACTATGAATGAGATTGGCCAGTTTCCTTTATTTTATAATTTTTCTTTTTTTGCTTTATGTTTTTTGAAACAAGGTTTCTCTATGCAGTCCTGGCTGTCCTAGAACTCACTCTGTAGATCAGGTTGCTTCGAACTCACAGAGAGCTGGGATTAAAGCTGTGTGCCACCACTGCTCAGTTTATTTTATAATTTTTATTAATAAGGTTGCTTCATTTTATGTATGGCATTTCCATTTATTGATACCGTTTTGTGGCTTCTCCCTTACTTGGTTGCAGTGAGTGCTGACCCGCAGGGTCCATTGCCCACTGGATGCAGCCTGCCCAGTCAATCAACAGAAAGCTAGTGTTTACTTCAGACATGATGTATTTTCATGGGTTAAGTGTATTTGCAAGTACGTTTTTAAAAAAAAGTATTTCTTGCATCTATATTACTGTAAGTTTGGTGTAGTGACTTTTGGTATAATGTTACTACAGAGTTATGATGGTTTGGTAGGTTGATACAGAAATGTCCAGTTCCTTAATGCGCGAGCGGCAGTGGGTTATTGGCCCTTTACAGACCAATTACAACCTGTATCATACAGGCTGCAACCTTTATAACTTGGCAGATGCAATTAGTAAGTAAGTAAGTAAATAAATAAAACAAACTTTCAAATAGACTTAGCACATGAGTTTCTTTTCCACACGACTCAGGTTTGTTTTGTTTGTGACACTTTGTGTCACTTGTAACTCGTTTCTCATGGCGATTCTCATGTCTCTACTTGTGCAAGTGTAGAAACATAAGTTATTGCTCTTACTGTTTGCTTTATGTAGTCTCTCTGTGCATGTGTTTTGCTTTGCCCAGAGGTTTTGGAATGAAATAGGCTTGTTTTCATTATTCAAGAGGTGGGTAATTTTTTTAAATGCATTTCTTTTCTTTTCTATTTTTGTCAAGATGAGGTTTCTCTGTGTAATAGCCCTGGCTGTCCTGGAACTCACTCTGTAGACCAGGCTGGCCTCAAACTCACAGAGATCTGCCTGTCTCTGCCTCTTGTGTGCCGGGATTAAGGGAATGCTCCACGATGCCCAGCTTTGTTATGAATTTCTTTGTCTCCATTTTTTTTTTTAAAGTTGAAGAGTATCTTTTAACTTTATTTCTTATGATTGCTTTCGGATAAAATAGATGTTTCTAAAATCCTATGCTTTAGGAATCTGGGAGTTGACTCAGGGTTTTAAGCCCCATATTGCTCTTTCAGAGGACCCAAGTTCAGTTCCCAGCACCCATGTCTGGTGGCTCACAACCACCTGTAACTCCAGCTTCAGGGATCTCCTTCTGGCCTCTGAAGACCCTGCACAAGCATGCGCAAAACCACACTCAGGTATATGTGCATATGTATAGCTTGAAAAAAATAAAAACAAATCTTTAAAATAAAATCTTTATACATTGGGGCAACTTTTTTGTTATGAAGTTTATAGGTGGTGTTGACAAATATTGGCAATGTAAGATCTATGCGGTTTAAATGTGAGTCTATATCATCTGTAACTGCATGGTTGCATTCGTTAAAGCACTTCCTGTTAGAGCTCTTTATTTTGAAAGAGGAATGCTTACGATTTCCTAAGCACTCATATTTTAGAAAAAAAATTGTTTTATGTGTATGAGTAAACACTGTCTGTCTGTCCTGTCTGTCTGTCTGTCTGTCTGTCTATCCACTGTGTGTGCACCTGATGCTTAAGGATGCCAGAAGAGGGCACCAGATCCCCTGGAACCGGTGTCACAGTTCCAAGCCACCACACGGGTGCTGGGAACCAAACCCCACTCCTCTGCCAGAACAGCCAGGGAGGACTCTTAACTACGGATCCATCTCCCCAGTCCCATACTATATTTTAAAGAGTTCTCTTGGATTTTTCCATACCTGCTTTCCCTATTCAGTTGCCCTTTCTGGTGCCCATGGCTGTGGGAGGTTCTTATGTATTCTTTAACGTTTAAGAATATCTATTGCTACTTTCCTGTGCCTCTTTCTGCCTCATTATACCCCATCTCATTTGCATTTCCTTGTTATTTCCACCTTAGCCCTTGTCTCAAGTTTTAAAGTCATGTGGTTTAAAGGATGCACCTGAATTTTGCCTTTTAAATCTGCAGGTAGATTTGCTTTCTTTGGTGGCATTTCTTGCAGACAGAGATATACATGCCTGTGCATCTAACACATCTTCAAACTTGCAGATGCCATCCAGTCACCCTGATGTGATGCTGGTGTGTTTGGGACAGGTTTACATGCCAGGTTGATTTTTCCCCCTTACAAGTAAACTTCTCTGTAAGCTTTCATGTTTTCACTAACACAGTTCAGGAATTTTACCAGGATGTGCTTATGGGAAATGGGTTCAGATTCCCTGCGAGGGGCAATGGACTTGCCTCAGATGGGGATGTAGAACTTGGAACACTTCATGCCCCATATGGTGCTCTGGCCTGTGGCTGGTCCCTGACAGGGTGGCTGGCTTGGGAGGTCTCAGAAGTGTCTGTCTATGCATGGTGGGGTTGGTGCTATGGTCTTAGTGTCCTCTTTGAAACTCAGAGATCTTAGAGTAAGAATGTATACTTTCCTGTATTCTCTGATCCTCTTCTGGATCCAGATGTGCCTGCGGTGCAAAGAACAGCAACAGTATTAAAGGTTATGGCAATTGAAGGGTTTTCTGGGGGTTATGCTAGCTTCACAACCATATCATATACATTCAGCCAGTGAGTGAGTAGGTTAAAGGTCATGCGCCCAAGACCCCCACATCTAATGCACGGTGAGCCCAGGATGTTGGTACCTTTTCCTGGAAGCCTGTTCTGACCACTCTGAATAATATGGTCCCTGCTTCTGGTACATAATGGAACAGATAACTTAGATTTTCCCCAGACCACATTTGGGACTGCAGAGATGACTGTCTATCCATGCAGACAAAGGGTGCATGTGTGCAGCCAGCATTCTTAGTCTTTCCCATTAGAAATGCACCCTTGGCCTAAAGCCACAGAATACACACAGGCACCCGGTGATTGGCCACCAGTAGTCCCCTTCTTAAAGCACCCCATAGGCTCGCCATTGTATTTCTTTCTTTCTTTTTTAGTCCATACATTTTAATTTGCAAATGTTCATTGCAATGAGTCATTGGTCTTGTCTGAGGCCTCTGACTTCTGTTACACTGTCAATACTGATCTTCACTGGGACTCTACTTGGATATCCCATTGCTGCCCTGTGCCATGGAGATCCTGTGACATTGGATGTGCAGGACTGACCCCTTCACATGCTCCAGCAGTTCATAGATGGGGTGGATGTTAGGGTAGGCCAACTCAGCCCTGAATCTGGACCTGGGTGGCAGCTGAATTGGTCAGTTCACCAGCTCTCCCGTATTCTCCCTCCAGCACTGCCCCAGTGAGTGCACCTGATAGCAAGGTTGCCATTGTATGTCCAGCAGGCTTAAATTCTGGAAAAATCAACTGAGTCTTGTTGTGGGAACTGCGGGCTGTGTACCTGCCGCCCCAGCTCCTGGTAGCCTAGCTAGCTTATGCCCTAAAATAACGACACACAAACTGTATTCTTTTAAACACTGCTTGGCCCATTAGCTCTAGCCCTTACTGGCTAATTCTCATATCCCGATCAACCCATCTCTAATAATCTGTGTAGCACCAGTCTTACCAGGAAAGATTCAGCATGTCTTACCTGGCGGCTTGCTTCATCGCGTCTGGCTCTGAGAGGAGCTGCCCTGCATCTGAGCTCACTTCCTCTTCCTCCCAGCATTCTATTCTGTTTACTCCACCCACCTAAAGGCTGGCCAATCAAATGGACCAAGGCAGTTTCTTTATTAGCCAATGACCTTCCTCCATCAGAGTCTTTTGCCAAGAGTTGGATAATAGAAAGTGAGTGTTTGACTTCCAACACAATTAGAAACCTGGGCATTGTAAGAATTTGCAGCATTAAGACAGCGAACAACAGGCAACATGAGACAGGAGAGGAATCAAGAGTGCTAAGCCCCGTGACTGTCCCGGGTCGCGGCAGGTCCATCCTTCCAGGATAATAGGAGTGGGCCACATAAGGGAAACCAGACAACAACAGGAGATGTTTCTACAGACTGCAGCAGAGTGTGGGAAAGCCCCTCAGCTCAGTGCTGATCAGCCACTATGGGGAAGGAAGGGACATGGTGATGGAAATGGTAGATCAGAACTGAGTGGTGGTGGTACATGCCTTTAATCCCAGCACTTGCAGGGCAGAAGGAGGTGGATCTCTGTGAGTTCAAGGCCAGTTCTGATCTACAGAGCTAGTTTTAGGACAGTCAGAGCTACACAGAGAAACCCTGTTTTGAAAAACAGAAACAAAAAGAAATATTAGATCAGGAAAAGACTATATCTACATTTAGGAGAGGTAGTCTCATGTAGCCCAGGCTGGTCTATATAGAGGTGGATGACCTTGAATTCCTGACCTTCCTACCTCCACCTCCTAAGTGGTGGGATTACAGAGGTGTGATGTCAGGCTTGGTTCTATGTGATGGTGCTGGGGACTGAACTTAAGACGCTGTGCGTGTTAGGCAAGCACTCTACTGGTTGAGCAGCATCCCCAGTCTAGAAATATCTATTTAAAAGTACCATTGTGCTCACGAAGGCCTGAGCATGTTAGGGGAGACACAGAAGACTCACAGTGATCCAGATTGAACTTCTAGAGATGAAAATATCAGTGTTTGAAATGAAAAATATATGAGATTAATAGAAGATTGAGCATTGCAGAAGAAAGGACTAGAACCTCAGGGGCATAGCTACAGAGATTATACAAAATAACTCATGAAAAGAGAAGGTCAAAAGACGAAACTAGTGAGTCAAGGAACTTTATGTGTGATTGGGGTATCTGAAAGACAGAGAAAGGGAGGGGAGCTAAATTAAAGATTAATGGCTAAAATGTTGCAAATTTGTTATAAACTAGCAACCAAGAATGCCTACAAACCTCATACTCAAGTGTAAGAATTATGAAACAAATGACGTCCTGATCAGCACTGGGAAATTGCACAGAGGAAGATCTTTAAAGAACGCCTGGGAATGAGGGAGGTCCAGCTTCAGGGGCAATAGTTTCTAGCCTCTGCTAGCAACCAGGAGTTCAGTAGGGCGGGAGCTGATGGAGACCTGGGAGAAGAAAGACCCGCAGCCAGGAGGGCACAAAGGTGAAATAAAGACCTCTTTAAATATGCAGAAGCTGCAAGAATTTACACTCTTATTCAGATCCCTTAAAAGTTTCCAGGAAAGGAAAATGACTCCAGTCAGAATTCTGGATTTATGCAAAGGAATGAACTCTTGGAATGCAGGAGAATGCATGCCTTGTTTAAATGTATTATGAACAGAACAGAACAAAAAAAACAAACCAAAAAGAAAGCCCCAAATCCCAACGATGCATTGTGGGTTTGTAAGACACGGAGAACGCTGGTGCTGGCAGACAACATGGGGGCAGTAGGGGCAGCACAGGAAATGTGTTCTTGTAGGTTCCTTTGTGCTGCCAGGAGGAGAACATGGCTGTGAGAAGTCAAGTGCACGTTCAGGCAAGACTCTAGCACTACCACAGTACAAGGTCATAGTTGACAAACCGAAAAAGATGGAACAGGAACAAAATCACCCATGGGACAGGTAAAAAGGGGGGCAGGAGTGGACAGAATTCTTTAGGAACAAATACCAGAATAGAGGTTTGCAAACCCAGCCACAGCAGCAGTACTGGTGTGTTCATTTAATTTGACAATTCTTACAGCTCCATTGAGGTATAACTGATAGATACTTTTGCTCATATTTAAAGTGGATATGTTGTGCTCGCTTCGGCAGCACATATACTAAAATTGGAACGATACAGAGAAGATTAGCACGGCTCCTGCGCAGGGATGACACGCAAATTCGTGAAGCGTTCCATATTTTTAGAACTCATGAACAATGGCAATGGGTTTTTGATCCTATTGCACGTACTGGCTTTGTGGGAGCCTAGGTAGTTTGAATGCTCACCTTACTAGACCTGGATGGAGGTGAGTGGTCCTTGGACCTCCCACAGGGCAGGGAACCCTGATTACTCTTTGGGCTGAGGAGGGAGGAAGACTTGATTGGGGGAGGGGGAGGGAAATGGGAGGCGGTGGCAGGGAAGAGGCAGAAATCTTTAAGAAATAAATAAATTAATTAAAAAAATAAAGTGGATATGTTGATTTGATGTACATATGATAACAAAGTCATGTTAATATACCCCAAACCATGGTTACATTCCTTGTGTAGGCAGTTAAGATCAACTCTCTTAGCAAATCTGAAGTATGTGATACTCTATTGTTTGCTACAGTATAGCGACTTTAAGTCTCTAATGCAGGGCTAACTACACTCACCATGAATACACTGTATTAGAGTCCAAGGGTAAAGGCCCAGAGGTCTTTGTGCTCACACATTAGGGGAGTCTGGAATGCCTAGCACTGAGGATGGTTCCTTCAATGGAAGAAATGCGAGACCTGTTATCCGTCCAGAAGGCTGAAGTGTACTGCTTTCTGGCCTGGACCTTTGTGATATCTCTGTGGCTGGAGACTTTTCCGGCACCGGATCCTCCCCCAGACCTTATCCTAATTTTCAGTCAATCTATAGAACCTATCTTTATTGGACCTTACAGAGTGTCCATGTAATCACGTCTGATCTGTGTTTAGCTTACTTTGTTCCTCAAGGAGATTTACGTGTGCTTTGTTGTACATGTAGGACTGAGTTAATTTTCAGGAGAATAATTTCCACCAAATTGTGCTGTGCTTAAGTTTGTCTAAAATAAACCCTCAGGGTCAGACTCCTGAAGTTTGAACCACCACTGGCTACTGAGTTGTGTTGAACCAAACTGCCTTCTTGCCTCCCTCAGCTTGCCACTCTGCCATCCAGGAAGGTCTCAGAGACTATGACACCCAAAATCTTTATCTTGTACCGAACATGTATACCTTTGACATGAATGTACCCTCTTCACCACTCCAGGCCCTTGGTGGGCACCATTCTCCTTCTTCTCGAAGCTCAAGCATTTAGGTTTGTACAGATACAGGCTCTCGCTATGTTTGTCTTTCTCCTACCTTTCTCTCAGCCCACAGCCTTCTCAAGACGCTCGCATTAATGACAGAAGTTACTTCTTTCTCATGCCCGACTAGCATTCCATTGCATGTACACATCTGATTGCCTGTTTTTAGTATTTTTATTTATTTATTATTTTTTGTGTGTATGAATGTTTTGCCTGCACCTATATGTTTGCCGCATGTGTGCCTGGTACCTGTGGAGGTCAGAAGAGGGCATCAGATCCCCTGGAATTGGAGTTACAGATGGTTGTGAGCCACCACGTGGATGCTGGGAATCTAACCCCGATTCTCTGCAAGAGTAGCCAGTGCTCTTAACCACTGAACCATCTCTCCAGCCCCCTCATCTGACTCTTTTATCCACACACCCATCAGCACACACTTAGGCTGTTCTCACTTCTTGGCTGCTGTGGCTAGCACTGCCTTGAAGGTGTGATGCCTGACTGTGTATCCTCAGTGGGGTAGGTGGACCAGAGGGCGATTTGCTTCTTTAATTTTTGAAAGGTAGTTTCATATTTTCCAAAATTCTCTGCCAACTTACAGTCTCACCAACAGCTAGAAGTTCTCTTCTCTGCACACCCTTGCTCACAGTTGTTTTACTTCTCTTTTGATACTGGTCATTCTGTGAGGTTATGAGATGGTATTCCCTGTGACTTTGGCTACTGTATTATTTAAGGTTCTCTAGGGGACCAGAATTTATAGATTAAATCTCTCCATATGTATCTCTCTCTATATATATATTACATACAATATCATGTATGTTATATATAATATATTTTATTATATGTATCATATCTCTCCCTAAATTATATATTTTTAGAAATAAAATTTATTCTAATAATATGCATGTTTACACATATATAACATACAGTACATAGATATAATACATAGACATATATAATATGCAGATTATATATTATATATTGAAGCACAGATATATTATACATATAAAGGGGATTTATTAGAATGACTTACAGGCTGTGGCCTAGCTAGTTCAACAGTGGCTTCTCTATCAACAGAAGTTCCAAAAATCCAGTAGTTGTTCAGTCTGTGAGGCTGGATATCTCAACTTGTCTTCAATATACTTCATCCTGAAAAAGTAGGCTCTAGAGCCAATGAAGGAATGGACTTGCTAGCAAGGGTGAGAGCAAGCAAGCAGAGGTCAAAAAGCTTCCTTCTTCCATGTCTTTACATAGGCTGCTAGAGAAGGCGTGGACCAGGTTAAAGATGGATTGTCCCACCTCGAAAGATCTGGATTAAAGGTGGCTCTTCCTACCTCAGAAGATCCAGATTAGAAGTGAGTCTTCCCAATTCAAGTGCCTTAATTAAAAAAAAATCCCTCACAGATGTGTCCAGCCATTTGGGTTTTAGCTAATTCCAGATGGAGGCAAGTTGACAACCGAGAGTAGCCATCCCAGCTCCTGATAGGATGCAACTTGCCTTTCCTGGTGACTGAGGTCTGAGCCCGCACTCCCAAGCTTGACGTGTATCTATGTGTCTCCTTTGGAAAACACTGTTTGCTGGTTATTTGCCCGTGTTTAAAAACATTTTGGCTTTTGCTGTTGTCTAGGAGTTTGCTGTATGCTTGGATGTTGCGTTATTCAGTTTTTCTGTCATCGTGTAAATAGTTGAGAAAATTAACTTGGTGGAGAAAGGGCTTATTTTTGGTGCACGGCTTCAGTCTGTGGTCAGCCGTCTTCACTGTTTCTGGGTCTGTGATGACGCAGGGCATCAAGGCAGAGGAATGGTTGAATGAGCCATTCCCCTTAAAGTAGCCACAAAGCAGAACGGGTTAGAGAGTCCTTGGAGAGCAGGGGACACCTTCCCAGTACATGCCCAAAAAGCCTACATCGTCTAGGCTCACCCTCTGTTTTCCAATACTGTCCACCAATGCCTCTGTGTCCGGAGTGCTCAGTGGATTAGTCTAGGGATGGGGCAAGAGCTCCCAGAGCCCAGGCACCTAGGATGGCTAGCTCAAGCGGCTGGCACCAAGCCTTCAGTACTGGAGCCTCTAGGGACCACTTCATCTCCAAACCACAGCAGGTATTAACCCTTCCTTGGCAGGCAGGTTGCTAATGCTCCCTCCCTCCTGATATTTACTTTTGTAATTTGGTTTGCTGCACAGATGTCTTTTATCTTTACATGAGTCTTGGGTTGATATTTTGCATTTATTGTCTTTTGTGTGTGTGTGTGTGATATTGAAAATCAATTGCCAAAACCAATGTTATTGAGTTTCCCCTCGTGTTTAATTAGAGAAGTTTGGTAAGTTTCTGGTCTTACACCTCAATCTTCAACCTACTTCAGAGGTTTTTGTCTTTGTTTTGAGTGGCATAGGGTATATTTCTTTGTATATATTTATCCATTTCTCCAATACCACTCATTGCATAGACTATTCTTTCTCTTTCTTCTGTTCTTGGCACTGTTTTCAAATGCTTATTAATTCTATGTGTGGGATTATTTTGTTCTATTGTTTTGCTGTATCTGTTTTTAACCTGGCCTCACACTGCTTTGATTACTACAGCTTTAGAGAAAAGTATGAAATTGGGAAATCTGATGCCTCTGACTTTTCATTTTCTTTCTTAAGGATGCTTTGACTATGTGGGGCTTTTTTTTTTTCATTTAATTTTAGAATTTTCTTACAATTTTTGTGAAAATGCAGTAGCAATTTTGACAGATCTTATATTTATCCTGCAGATTGCTTTTGATAATATAGGAAATGAGAGTATTGGGCCGGAGAGATGGCTCAGCGGTTAAGAGCATTGCCTGCTCTTCCAAAGGTCCTGAGTTCAATTCCCAGCAACCACATGGTGGCTCACAACCATCTGTAATGAGGTCTGGTGCCCTCTTCTGGCCAGCAGGCGTACACACAGACAGAATATTGTATACATAATAAATAAATATTAAAAAAAAAAACGAAAATGAGAGTATTTTTCCAATCTGTGAACACAAGTTTCCTTTCCATTCATTCATGGGTTTATCACTGTCTTATGGTTTTTAGTGTGCCTATCTCTTACCTTCTAAATATTTTATTGTTTAGATGCCAGTTTAAATGTTAGTCTTAAAAATTTCCTTTTCAAGGGCTGGAGATAGCTTAGTAGATAAGAGTTCTTCCTGCTCTTACAGTTTGGTTCCCAGCACCTACATCAAGGGACTCACAACTGCGTATAAACATCAGCTCCAGGGGTCTAACGCCCTCTTCTGGCCTCCCTGGGCATGACACAAAAGGCATACATGTGCGTGCGTGTGCGCACACACAATACACATAAATGAAAATAAAGTCATAAAAATTTCCTTTTCTTCATTTGTCAAGAAATACAGTATCCTATGAAACAAAATGAGTCAAACTGACAAAAACAATGTTTTCTCTCATGTGAATACTAAATTTTATGTATGTGTAGGTGCATGCACAAATTTATTTATGTTTAAGCATGAATGAAAATCTATGGGGAGGCTCTCTGGGAAAAGAAAGATTAGCAAGGAAAGGGTACGGAGGGTGGATGTGGTCAAAATACACAATATAGTTGAAGATGTGTTTACAAAACCCATTGCTGTGGGTGATGGGCACATGCCAGTAAAACAGAAAATCAATTCTACTTTGCTTAATTTTAATTTGTTTCTTAATTTGTTTTTTTGTTTTTGAAATCTTATTATAGCTTTATGAGCATGGCATCTAAAAAGAGATGATTTTATTTCTTCCTTTCTGATTTCAGTCTCTTGTATTTCTTTTTCTTGCGTAATTGCTCTGGCCAGGGTGTCCGGTATCATGGTGAACAGTAATGGTGAGCCTTGTTCCTGGTCTTGAGGAGAATCTTTCAGCTTTTTGCAGAAAGTGCGATTTTCACTGTGGGCTTGTCATGTGTGCTCTTTACTCTGTTCAGATGAAGTTCTTATGATTTATTAAGCATGTATCATAAAATGATGCAGAGTTCTGACAAAAAAAAAACCACACCCATTTGACCTGATTCCTAGTCTTCCTTTTGCTAGTGTGTGGACTTCATGGGTTGACCATCCTTCCATGTTGGGGGTGACTTGTGCTTGGTCATGGCACACAGTTCATTCTTGTGAGGTGTTAAGCCTAGCTTGTACCATGATCATTGGCCTGCGAGATTCTTTTTCCCATTGCCCTTTTTATCTGGCTTTGGTATCGGGAAATGAAGGCCTTGTAAAATGGGCTTTGGAATATTCTCTGCTCTTCGTTGTCTTAGAAAAGCTCGAGAAGGATCCGCATGGATTCTCATTTAAACTTTTGACATGTTCTCCATGAAACACCAGACCCTGGGTTTCTTTGACAGGTTTTGATTATTGATTCCATGTCCTTGCTCTCGTTCTGATTCACCATGACTCAGTTTTGACAGGTTTTGTGTTTCTAGGAATGTCTTTATTTCAGACAGGAACCTATCGCTACGTGGCCATTCATAACTATTGCTTATATCCTTTGCTCTTCCATGGCACCTGCAATGCAGATGGTAGACTTTTTATTATAGATCCTCCTTTTCTGAGAGTCTAGCTAGAGATTCATCAATTGTTCATGCCTTTGAAAAACCAGCTGTTAGTTTCATTGATTATTCCATTGTCTGAGAATCTATATAGCAATAATTATCTTTATTATTTACTTTGCTCTATTAACTTGGGCTGTTTCTTCCCCATTTACTTGCAGGTTGTCTTTCCGTCGTGTGGTACCCGTAGTGAGTGCAGTTTCAGCTTTGGCAATTTGTGTCTCCATTCTCACATGTCTCCGGATCCGTACCATGTGCTTTTGGACTTCTTCTGTTGATTCCTGGTTGTTCAGAAGAGCACTGTTTAGCTTACCGTTTCCCTTTGATTCTGGTTGGATGCAGAAAAGACCCTTTCATGACTCTGTCCTGGAGCATCTCCATTGTGCTTGAGAAGCGTGCATAGCTGCTGTTGGCAGAGAAATGGGGTGCCCTGTATGCATCTATTAGGCCATTGGTCTTGTGTTTTCCAATCTGCTGTGTCCCGATTGATTTTCTGTCTAGATGATGTATCATTTTACCCCTCTTTAAGTTATTAAGTTACCCACTATTATTGCCTTGCTATTTATTTCTGCTTTCAGTGCTGTTAACATTTATTTCATGTATTCCGGCAATCCAGCATTGGACGGATAGATATTTACAGCTGTTAGGTCTTCTGACAAATTGACCTTTTCATTGTTATATAATAACCTCCATGCTCTATTTCATCTGATGCCAGTACAGCTACCTCCTGCCTTTTCCACTTACACAGAGTGTCTTTCTTCCAATCCTTTACTTTCAGCGTATGTGTGTTCTTAAACGTTCAAATGAGCCTCTGCGGGTAGCATAGCTGGATTTTTGAGTTATCCAGTCACTCTGTTTGGATTAGCAAATGCTAGAATTTGCATGTGCTCCCTAAATTCACATGTTGGAAACTTGGTGCTCAATCGAGTGGTATTGGGAAGTGGGCTGTGCTGGAAGATGCCCGACTAATACCGTCAGGATGGCATGCAGTCACACAGTGAGTCCACATTCCACACTTCCTCTCCTGCGTACACCAGCTGCCCTTCACCTTCAGCTACTTTATGCTATTGCTCAAAAGCCTCCAGCAGGGGCCGCTGCTGGCATTCTTCCAAGTGAGGTAAATAACTCTTTACCTCGTGTATGGTCCTGTTACCGCAACACAAAATGGACTGGGTTGACTTTCCTTTTATGTTTCAGGACAAGGACTTACTATTGATGCTGTGTCTTTGATAGCTTGCATGTCCTCTGTTCCTTCCCTCCCGTCTTCCCTTGTGTGTTGATGACACCTGGCCATGGTGTGTCTTGACCCTTTTCTCTTAACATCTTGCATATATACTACAGGTTTTCCTTATCTCTTTCTTTTTCTTCCTTTCCTCCTTTCTTTTTCTCTTCCTTCCTCCCTCTCTCCCTTCCTTCCCTCTTTCCTTTCTGTCTTTCTCCATTCCTTACTTCTTTCCTTTCTTCCTTTTTTTTCTCCTTCAAGACAAGGCTTCTCTGTATAACCTTGGGCTGTCCTGGAACTTGCTTTGTAGACCAGGCTGGCCTCAAACTCAGAGATCCACCTGCCTCTGCCTCCAAGTGCTCTCACGAAGAGGGTTTTTATTTGAAGAGAGGGAATGGGGAAAGTGGGGGAAGGAAAGGAAGGAGGCCAGCCTCTGGGGACAGGAGCAGTGGGAGAGAGAGAGAGAGAGAGAGAGAGAGAGGCGCAGAGGGAGAGAGACACAGAGAGAGACAGATACAGAGAGACAGAGAGAGGCACAAAAGCTTTCCTGCCCCTTCAGAGGAACAGCAGAGGCAGAAATTCATAGTCTCATGGAAGCTCCCTGTGTATGAAAATTACTTTTCTGTTCCTTTCAAACTCTTTGCATAGACTTGAAGTTTAATGTGACTTGTCTTGGTGTTTTGTGACCTCGTGAATCAAAGATTATTCCTTTCCTGAATTTTGGAAGTTTTCATTCATTTATTTTTTGTTTGTCCGGAGACTTGGTGTTTTTATGTAGTCTCAGCTGGCTGGAAACTTGCTATGTAGTCCAGGCTGGCCTCTGACTCACAGAGATCTGCCTGCCTCTGCCTTCTGAGAGCTGGGATTAAAGGTGTGCGCCACCATGCTTCCTTTATTTATTTCTTAGATGATCTTCCCCCATCTTTTTTCTCTTTCTCAGATAGCCACGCTGCGTGTATTATTTTATTTTCTTGAATTTTCTATTTGTTCTTTTTACTAGATCATTTTAAAAGTGTCTTTGAATGGAGGGTTCTTCTATTTCATCGGTTATGCTGTTAAAATGCTCCATTGCAGGACACTGTGTTTCTCAATCCCCTACATTTCTGTCTGTTTTAAAAAGTGGTTCTGTTTCTTTACTGCACTTCTCCTTTTATTCAAACATGATTTTCCTCATTTCATTTTGCTACCTGTTTTGTTTCTTAGTTTCCTGCTTTTTAAACTGAAGATTTTTTTCATACAGCATATTCTGATCACAGTTTCTTCTCCCTCATTTCAGACACATCCCAGATCCTTCCCACCCATCCAACTCCTCCTCCTTCTCTCTCTCTCTCTCTCTCTATATATATATATATATATATATATATATATATCAAAAAGGCAAAACAAAAGAAACAAATAACTCCAGATTTTAAAAACAAAACAAAGAAAAAACATGGGATGCACCCCCCCAAATAGAATCCATAAAACCGCAAAATTAGAAACCACAACATTCAAGGAAGAGATCAGTAAGATAATTTCCAGACAAAGAAATAAGTATGAGACCAAGAATCTCCAACAGTACCACTGAGTTCATTTTGTGTAGACATCTACCGCTGAGCCCGCCCTCAAGTGTGGTTTGTAGACACAGTGAGACTGCTTTGCAGAAAACTTACTTTTCCTTTGCAAGGGTTGCCAATTGGAGACAGCTTCTTGGTTAGGGATGGGAGCTTGTATCCCGCTTCCCCTCTCTGTGCTGGGACCCCATCTGACTTGGATCCGTGCAGGCCCTGGGCATGCTGCCTCAGTCTCTGTGAGTTCTTACATTTGCCAGTCCTATTGTTTCGAAGGCTCTGTTTCCTTGGTGCCCGACATCCTCCTGACTCTTACAGTCTTCCGTCTCCTCCCCCACATAGCTCGTTGACCCCTGAGAGGGGAGATTTGATGGAGACATCCTATTGAGGGCTGAATGTTCCGAGGCACTCCTGTATATTGTCCAGTCTCGGGTCCCTGTTGGTAGCTCCCATCTACTGAAGAATGAAGCTTCTCTGACGATCATTGCCTTATAGTTCATTAAGTTTGAAGAAAATTGTTCTGAATTGTTTTTCAATCAGTTCACTGATCTTCATTTCTTTGTGGTAAGTTATCCATCGTTTGAGTTTTATTACTTTTCGATGGCAATGTTATGAAGAAAACCACATTAAGCATAAACACACAGATTAGTTAGGAAGGTAAATGTGGCAGCCATGGAGGCCAAAGCTGAAGGAGAGTCATTCAATGGAAGACTAAGTGAAAATTAAGACAACGGTGGTGAGACAAAGAGAAACAGATGAAGGCATAAGGACGGGAGACGTCACCAGATCAAGCCATGAACTGAAGACACCAAGAGGATCTCTTTCTGCCTGTCCTCCTCTGAGGTGAAGGCACATGAAGCTTGTTGAGTCTGAATGGTTCAAAGTGGCAATGAGAGCTGGGCATGGAACTGGTGCCTTGCCTGCTCCGAGACTGCCTGATCACCACCTTGTCTCCCGGTCCAGATCCTGCCTGCTTGTCTGAGGTAGCTTGCAAGACTGCACAGGAAGATGTCTGTACTGTAGCTAAGCTCAGCCTGATTCAATCCTGCCTGCCAAATGAGGACATGTGCCGGCGCTTCTTAGATGCCTGGACCCGTTTACTGCCCTCTAGTGGCTATGACTTGTTTTACAGCAGAAGGAGCAAGACCTCCATTCTCAGATACGGTAAATCAGATGGTGAGTAAGAGGAAGGACAACAGAGGATCAAACTGCCTGTAAGTTATCCTTCATGCCTATATCTTGAACAGCGAGGTGAAAATATCTACCGCCAGGAGGTTTCTTTAGGGAAGGAACTGATTTTGCTTAGCAAAATATCTTGATAGCACCCTTTGTGAATGAGACAGAAGAGGCAAAGATCAGAGTTGATAGTATACTGTATGAATGAGATAGAAAAAACAGATCGGAGTTGATTGATAGCATACTGTATGAGTAGACAGACAGATAAGAGTTGACAGCATACTGTATAAGTAGACAGACAGATAAGAGTTGATAGCATACTGTATGAATGAGACAGAAGAGACAAAGAGTAGTGTAAGTAAAAGCCAGTGGCGCTGAGTGGGGAGCGCAGAGCCGGAGACAACGTTGGAGGAAACAGAGGGGAAGAAGAGCCTTCCAGGACTGGAGCTACCATAGTGGACCCTTAAGCAGGCTTCTGCTCTCCATCAGTGATAAATACCAGTGCCTCCAGTTGCCTGGCTCTAAACTCTGCCCGGAACCTTCAGAAAACCCCAGGAAGCTTTTCTTATTGGCAAGCACAGCTAAGAAAATCTTTGTTGTGGGGAATCAGGAGACAAAGGACTCTGAAGAATGAAAGTGGGGTCTCCTGACCAGCTCCCGATTGTGTGCGCTGTTTCTCTGTGATGTGATTCCTAGCCTCTGCTGACCCTGAAAGTTTCAGTGAAGTCTGCTCACACACAAAGGCTTCCATGAGGAGTCTGGGAAGAAATTACAGCAGCAAGGCTACTGTGCATCTCAGTATCAGGAAGCAGGAGGCAGGGGGTTCTGCTGGAAACAAGATCTAAGGAAGCTCACGAACCCAGTGGGGCCAGCACAGTGGCGACATTGACAGTGGGCATCACAGAGAGCATGGATGAAGTATGGAGCTTCCCATCTTGATTTCATTTCTACGGTAACTTTTTAATAAAATGTTTAGAATAATTAAGAATTTATATAACGTTATACAATAAGAACAATTAGAATAGCGTCAAAGAGAATGAAGAGGGTGTCTACTACTCTTCAGTTGTCCTGACTGCTCATATCTCATGTGTCCACAGTGCTTTACCAAAAGCAAGGGATCTACGATGGACAATTTACAGTGCTTCTTCGGATTAGATGAATGCCCCATTAACGTGATGCTGTGGGTTCAATCGAGAGTCCCCCCCCCCAATGCTCTTAGCACCACAGGGCCTCCATCATACTGAACTTTGACAGGCCAGAGGCTTCAGTGTGCCTACCATGGTTTTGGTGTATGAAATGAAGAGATGGGGAAAGTATTGGCTTTGGGACACAAACGGACAACCGTGACTCTGCTCCAAGCTCCTGCCCACTTTCCACATGGGCAAGTAGGAATGCCTTCCAGATTCTACTTTCACCATAAGCTTATATCCCAAGAGGCCAAGCACAGACAAAGCTTAGCGGGTCTGTTTTCCAACCCTCTGAACCCACCTTGCTGAGCACTTCTGTGTCCCCATCACCGCAGCCCCATAGCCACGCTACAGAGAAAAGTAGTATTACTATACTATTTTACATGTGACAAACCCAGACCCGGAGCTGGGGACATGGCCAGGATGATACAACTAAGTGGTGGAGCAGGACAGTGAACTGTAACTCAGGCCTGTCCCTTTATAGGGGTGGACACTACTTGGCAGATGTCAGGTCACCAGGATGGCACCTTCTCTAGTAGACATTGTCACTGTGTTTAACGCAGGAAATTTTTTTTTTTTTTTTTTTTTGGTTTTTTCGAGACAGGGTTTCTCTGTGGTTTTGGAGCCTGTCCTGGAACTAGCTCTTGTAGACCAGGCTGGTCTCGAACTCACAGAGATCCGCCTGCCTCTGCCTCCCAAGTGCTGGGACTAAAGGCGTGCGCCACCACCGCCCGGCTTAACGCAGGAAATTTGTAACCCACAAAGGCAGGGTCACCAAAGCAGTTCCTGATATAGCAACAAGGTGTGCTGGGTTCCTGATAATACCCGGGGAGAGGCAGAGCTCAACAATCACTTCCTCCTATCCAGGGCATGCCCAGATTGTCAATGCCACCCTGGGAGTGATTCCCCAAGGACCCTGCATGTTGGGTTCTGACTCTTGTGAACACAGGTTTTAATTGGCATGGCTAGGCAGCTCTTCCACTGCCTCTGAGAAATGGGAGCAGGGAAGACGGTTCTGGTACCCCAGGCCCCAGGTTCTTTCCTTACCAGACTTCTTAAGGCCATCCCTGCTGAAGTTGGAGGACAGCATGCTTGTACGCTTGCCTTTAAAGTCTGTTCCATACCCTCTCTGGAAACCACTGACGAGCTTCTTGCTGCCGTTTGGATCTTGATTCTTGGAGCCACGAGGTAAATTATTCTCAGCAGCCTCCAAACCCAAATGGAGAAATTCCCACCATTAGGTCAAGGATCTGCCATGGGCCCAGGAAGAGTTCAAAGGGGCTGGAGTGTCCTCTCTGCTGGCTTACTGAGTCTTCACTTTTATTCCTCCTTATCTCCTAAGGGTACCAGCAGCCCATACCTGCAGGAAGGCTGGGAATCCCCTTGAGCTACAGGACTGAGTGCTTGCACAGTTTTCCAGGCCCTGGCATCCCTGAGTCTGGAGGGATGTGGGTGGAGGAAGGTCCTAAAACTGGACCTCAGGAAAGTAGGGATTGTTGGTCAAGCAGTGCAGGTGAGTGCGGGTGCAGGAGACTCATTTGTTGAGCTGTCTTTATGGGGCAGAGGGGCATCTAGGGGTCTTCACAAACCTCATGACCAGACATTGTAGTAGAGAAGCAGCTGTGGGGAGAGGCGGAGGGCTGATTACCTTGTTGAAGGTCACCTTGCGGCCGTCTTTGTCCTGCTTCTTCTTAGCGCCCATGCCTTTCTTTGCCCTCTCTTCTGCATGGTTCGCCTCCTCCATCTTTTTCTGAAAGGGCAGGAGAAAGAGACCTGCAGTCACCCTGTGAGGGTGCCGTGCACTGTCCCTAAATAGGAGAACACTCCTGGAACGTGGGACTCCAAGTCTTAGTAGCTACACTCTGGAGCCTCTTGTCCCTTTGGAAAGAAATCTCATCAGTCTCTTGCTCCGTGGCCGCACTTCCCTAGGCAAATGTCTGCTCTCTATGGTTTGGTTTAGGTTCCATGAGCAATAACCTCTGGATGTGATGGAGCCTTTTAAAGGGCTGGTTGCTGGTGGAGGGCAGTCCTGAAGTCCCAGGGCAGATCGGTTCCAGTTTGGTCCCTATTGATAAAACACCATGACCGGAGCCGGCGGTGGTGGCGCACGCCTTTAATCCCAGCACTTGGGAGGCAGAGGCAGGCGGATCTCTGTGAGTTCGAGACCAGCCTGGTCTACAAGAACTAGTTCCAGGACAGGCTCCAAAACCACAGAGAAACCCTGTCTCGAAAAACCAAAACCAACCAACCAACCAACCAACCAACCAACCAAACAAACAAACAAACAAACAAAAAACCCACCATGACCAAAGCAGCTTGGGAGAAAAGGATTTATGTGGTTTATATGTCTCTATCACAGCCCATCACGAAGGAAATCAGGGCAGAAACTCAAGCAGGAACCTGGAGGCAGGAACTGCTATAGAGCCCACGAAGGAGTGCTGCTTACTGGTTTGCTCTCCATGACTTCCTCGGACTGCTTTTTTATACTGTCCAGGACCCGGGTGCCTCTACATCAGTTCCTGCCTCCAGGTCCCGGCTTGAGCTGAGAGCTTCTGCAACAGTCTTTAATCAATGGCTTTAATCAAGATGCCCCACATGCTTGCCTACGGGCTAATGTGGTGGAGGCACTTTCTCGGTTGAAGCTGCCTCTTCCCAGATGGTCCTGGCTTGCATCAAATTGACATCCACGCTATCTAGCACATCACCCAAAGCCAGGAGTCGTCCAGCTGCTTTTCAAGGTTGGCAGCTAGTTTGTGTCAGCATGGTTTTGTTCAGCTTAGTGAGAAAAGGAGTCAGAGTTTGGGCCAAGGCTGGGTTTGCAGGTGGAGTAAGGGGTAGGGTATTTCCCTCCTCCAGGGTGCACCCTGCATCCTCACAGGGGCGCTCAGAGCAGTTCTGTTACAGTCCCCGTGGGGAAATGCTACGAAGGTCATGTGATAACGCCTCAGCCAAGTAAAGAGCAGCAAACACTAATAAAAGGCCTCCGCGACAACTCTGGACCTCAGGGGTTCTTCAGCCCAAGTGGATCCTATGGTACCGGCAGCATCATAAGCCATCTGGAATGGGTTTTGGGCTAGTTAGGGACCATCAGCTTGACTGGATTGAAATTCACCTAGGTTCACAAGCACACCGCTGTGTCTGTGGTGTTTCCAGAGACAACCAGATCCTGAGGGATCTGACCCAATCAAGATACATCCCTGAGCCGGGCGATGGTGGCGCACGCCTTTAATCCCAGCACTCGGGAGGCAGAGGCAGGCGGATCTCTGTGAGTTCGAGACCAGCCTGGTCTACAGAGCTAGTTCCAGGACAGGCTCCAAAACCACAGAGAAACCCTGTCTCGAAAAAAAAAAAAAAAAAAAAAGATACATCCCTGGATGAATTCATCAAGAGGCAGAGAAAGTGGGGGTCGTGGGGGTCAGCCCAGTGGGAGAAGCAGGTCCCTGGGAGTGTGTCTTCGGGGGCCCTTCCTGGTGATTTTTCTTCTTCCTGCCGCCATGATGTGGACTGCTCATCACCACTGCACCCTCCCCGCCAAAATGGCCTGAACCCGGGGGAACATGGCCCAGAGAAACTGTCCCTCCCTTCAGTTGTTTCTGCCAGGTGTTTTCACAGTGCTCAGAAAACCACTTAAGGAGGGGCCAAGTCAGGCTTGCAGGCCGGACTCCGTGAGGGCGGAACGGAGACCCAAGTCAGGGTTGCAGGCCGGACTCTTTGAGGAAGGAACAGAGTTTGGCACTTGGTGGTGGATTTGTGTTTTAAATGTAAAAGTATTTCTTCCCTAGGTTTCAAATTATTTATATGAAGCCACATGTAAGGCAAAGCTTCTGGAACGCTAGAATATAATCTCTCTTAAAGGAGACGGGAACCTATTAACCACGACGGATACTGAATTCCGAGAGATCCAGCAGCCAGGCCCTCAACCCCGCATGATGGGAGGAGCAGGAGACCAGAGATCATCTAGGAGAAAATTGCTCAGCAGAGGCTGATGGAG
The DNA here is from genome assembly GCF_950005125.1 of Chionomys nivalis. Classification (NCBI taxonomy): domain Eukaryota; kingdom Metazoa; phylum Chordata; class Mammalia; order Rodentia; family Cricetidae; genus Chionomys; species Chionomys nivalis. Next base: position 38,387,082 of record NC_080106.1, read on the forward strand.
TTGGCGCGAGCTCCTTCTGCTGCACGGAAGCAGGTGAGCAGGCAAGCATCTGCCCGAAAGCAGGGTGCGGGGCTGCAGAGAGCGGAGGAGGCTGTGAGGACTGGGCCTAACAAAGCTCAGGCATGTGGGAACTGGAAAACTTTGAATTTGAGATATCTCTTTGTCCTTTATTAGGGCTGTGACCTTTGTTCATCCCAGTTTGCCTATTTTCCAGCTGCGGGCAATCACGGCTCTGGCCGCAGAGCCTGGCTAGGAGCAGTGGTTGATTACAGAGATTAGTTACAGTGCTGCCTGCCTTAGCCATGCTCTCTTCACCCTCTGCTCTGGGGGACAAGAGGCCATAGGAAGCTTCCTCGGCAGCTGGGGCATGTGGGATGTATCTTCGGACTTGATTTTCACAAATAATGGGCCTGGGGGACCTAAACTTTTTGGGGGGAAGGCCAATTTGGTACCAAGACTCTCCATGAAAGCGGAATGGGCTGGCAAGAGCCCCTTCAGTGGGAGGAAGAGTAAGGTATATGCTAGAAGGAGTCTCGGTGGGGGACTGGCTGTAGGAACGAAAGATCCACGCTGGAGCCATCATGAGGAGAGAGGAGGCGGGGGACCGTGGGAAGACTCCATGCCTGCACCGGGACCCCATAAACTAGTACGCATGACTGTTTGCAACACCGACAGGTACTAGCTGTTTGACCTAGCGTCAGACAGTTTTCCCTCACCACAGACTCTGACTCAAGTGTCTTGGAGAGAGTCTACTTTAGAACACTTTGTGTTTAGGCAATCTCTTTCTCTTCCTCTTTCTCTTCCTCTCTGAAATAGAAATCTCTTAGCCTCATTCTGCATTTCCTATAGCAAAGTGTCTTTCTCAATGACCTGAAGCCATCCCTTAAAATATGACCACCAGGAAAGATTGTAACCCTGTCTTTGGTGGGAGAGAAGAAGCCCAATCATGACAGTTGCCATTAAGAAACACAGATAGCCTAACCAGGGTGAGCAATCTCCTCTAGGATTTCCCCGCTAGCTTACCCCAGTGTTTAAAAAATAATCCCCCTTTGCTCGGGGGTGTCGAATTCCAATTCTTTCTCCATTTAATAATCTTGCATACAGTTTCGCAGCAATTTCTTCCATCGTACACACCTGGAGGGCACGCTTCTTCTTGCCCTGCCTCCTCTCCAGCCACTCCAGCACCCGGGTGAGGTCGGACATCCGCCTCTCCTCCGCCGTCCTCCAGACGGACTTCCTCTCAGTGGGCATCAGATCTTCTAAGTCTTCTGCCATGCTGATGCCTCGGCTGTGCCCCACGGGAGAGCCTGTCACTCTTTTCTCTTGGTCCCTAGGTCTGCTGGTGAGGCAGGTTGTGTCCTCTGGATGTAAAGATGAAGGGCAGAGGTAGGAAGCAGATGGAGGCTGGCCTGGGTGGGTAGAAGGCCTGGAGAGTGACTGTGAGGTCACTGTTGACTTAGCAACTGTCCTCTAGGTCAGGGGTGGGGAATGGAGGGAGGATGTAAGTTACCTCTTACTTTTCTCCATGAGCTCACACCCCCTTTTTGGGTTACTCTCTCCCCTGGATTTACAGCCTCTGTTCAAGTTCTATGAGTTTTTTCTTGAGGCTATGCAACAGAGATGTCTATTCACCTAAGATAGGGAACCAATGACAGATCAAAATAACAGTCACACCAAAGTTCAAATTGGCTTGCCAATGAGTTTATTTGGGTTACTTAGATGTAGGGGTGTGGGGTTACTTACACGAGTGGAGATGGCTCACAGACCACTGCATTACTGAAAGCCCACCTCACCACGAGTGATAGCTGATAGCTCACAATCTTCTGGCAGATTGGTAGGTTAGTGAGCCTCTTTCAAGCAGCCCTGGCTCCTCTTTAGTTCCCCAGCGATTGCTTTATTATTTTTAAGATTAAAAAAAAAAATCACTTTCCCCTTTCCTTCTCCTGGATCCTCCCACATTCTCCCCACTGCTCTTTTTCGAATTCATGGTCTCTTTCTTTAACTGTTACAATTATATACATAATATGTATATTATATATTTCTAAATAAAAAACTACAGCCAGCTTAGTCTATATAACGTTATGTGTATGTTTATCTTCAGGCTGGCCATTTGGTATTGAATAACCAATGGCTGTGCCCTTCCCTAGGGAAGACAATTTCTCTTGCTCTTAGCATTCCTTAGTTGCCTATAGTATTTTGTGTAGGGTTGAGACCTTATGAGATTTTCCCTGTCCATGTTAGCATGTCTGTTGTGTTGCCCTTGTCCTTGTTTAGCTCCTGCTAGGGCAGCCATGTTGATGAGACCTCATGGGTGTAGATTCTGACAGTTCTAGGAGACACGATTGTTATGAGTAGATCACCAGAGTTGATCACTCAGACACAGTTTATAGCCAATTGAAAGTCTTTATTCCAGCCGGCTAGAACTACACTCAAATATTTGGGAACCTAAGTGTAGCCCCAAGTTTCTAAAATACAGGGCTTTTGAAAGCAACACCCCCAAGCTCAAAGAGCAAAACCCTATCCCAGCATCTTGCTTTGAAGCTGTTGGGGAAGCAGTTTAACAGAAGCTAAGATAAGCAGTTAGCTGGAGGGGTTCTACACAAACAGGTAGATTTTGTTTTGTTTTGTTTGTTTGTTTGTTGGTTTTTTTTTTTCTGAGACATGGTTTCTCTGGATCTTTGGAGCCTATCCTGGAACTAGCTCTTGTAGACCAGGTTGACCTCGAACTCACAGAGACCTGCCTGCCTCTGCCTCCCAAGTGCTGGGATTAAAGGCATGTACCACCACTACCCAGCTACAAATGGGTAGTTTTAGCAGAAGCTAACTAAACTCTGATACCCTGACCTTTGGTTCCTAAAGTAGAGCTGGGTAATTTTCCATGGGATTCTTCATCAAGGAGATAAAATTCCAAGACCTGAAATGGCCTCAGCAAAAACTCGAGATAGAGGAACCTCTGCACTGTCTTGCCCTCTCACGGAGTCTCACAGCAAACTCCCTGTTCCCCCAGCTCTTACAATCTTTCTGCCCCATCTTCCACAACCATCTCTGAGACTTAGGTACAAGAGCTGTATTGTAGTAGGACTGGGATCTACAACTCTATGTTTTGATTGGGTTGTAGATGTTTTCTGTAGTGGCCTCCATCTACTGCAAAGAGAAGATTCACTTATCTTTCTGTTGCTATAAGAACAAGTATTTAGAATATTGTTAGGAAGCCGGGCAGTGGGGGCGCACGCCTTTAATCCCACTGCTTGGGAGGCAGAGGCAGGCGGATCTCTGTGAGTTCGAGACCAGCCTGGTCTACAAGAGCTAGTTCCAGGACAGGCTCCAAAACCACAGAGAAACCCTGTCTCGAAAAATCAAAAAAAAAAAAAAAAAAAGAATATTGTTAGGAATTATGTTGGTTTAGTAAAGTGGCTGTCATAGGTTCTCTTCTACGATCCATGACTTCACTAGCCCTGGGTGGTTGACTAGGTTTCTAGTAGCAGACATGATTTCACTCTTGTTGAGTGGATTGTAAGCCCAGTTAGGGAACTGTTTGTTACTGCCAAGGCATGTACCTCACTACAACACCTTTGGGGTTACTGAGCTATGCTGGTCCTCAGAGATAGGTAACTAGATAATAGCCTAGTTGTGTTAGACATAATAGTTAGGTAGGACTGTTGGTTGCTTCCCTCCTTTGGAAGCTTGCACGGTGCCTTCTGGTACCATGAAAGCTAGTCCTTAGGAGGCTTTCAGTCCGATCTAGCTTGGGACGGAGGGCATTTGGGCCCTAGATTTTAAGTACATATGTCTTAGGAATTCTGTTACTGCCAAGAGACACCACGACCACGGCAACTCTTATAAAAGAAAACATTTAATGGGGTCTAGCTATTAGTTCAGAGATTTAGTTCAATATCATCATGGCGGGTTATATGGCAGCATGCAGGCAGACATGGTGCTGGAGAAGAAACAGAGTTCTACATCTTGATCTGCTGGCAGCAGCAGCAACTGTGTATCATATTGAGTGTAGCTTGAACACAGAAGACCTCAAAGTCCACCCCCACAGGGATACACTTCCTCCAAGGCTACACCTATGCCAACAAAGCCAGCCTCCTAATAGTGTCAGTCTGTATAGGAGCTATTTTCTTCCAAACCTTACCTCACATGGTGTCTTCAGCAATAGGGCCTTACCTTCCATCTCTGGGGGAAACGTCAATCACTTGTAATGTTTCGGGAGTCTCTGGAGCAATGCTGAACAACTCAGAAGAGGGCTTCTCATGACTGGTGTTGGGGTTTTTGTTAGATGGTCTACGGCTTTGAGGGAAGCATTGTCAAAACAGACAGGAAAATTTTATTTCAATTATATCTGCATATTTATATACTGTCTTATGTGTATCACAGCCATTTTAGGTAGTTAATACGATTTTTATGATTTTTCAGACACCCTTGTTATTATTTTGCCCTCCCCATTTCCTTTTTCTGTATTTATCCCTCCCCCCTGCCCTAATTAAAGTCCACCAGTTTTACCCACTTTTTCAATTCATTTGTAACCCTCTTTGCCCCCTCTTTTGTTTTATATTTTTTAAAAAAAAAAAAAATACTGCAAGATCCCCGGCGGCAGTAGGCAACAGAAATGCTGTAGGTCCCAAATGGTGGTAGTGGGCCATGTGGGGCAGACAACAGGCCCTGAGAGCAGCCAGTCCCAGGCAGAGACTGCTGCCAGTCCCAGAGTGGTGGCCCAAGCGGTAGTGGCAGGCCATGTGGTGGCAGGCAGTGGGCCCTGAGAGCAGCTAGTCCCAGGCAGAGATGGCTGCTGGTCCCTGAGCAATGGCTGGTCCCAGGCAGGGAGACACATTGCGGGCGGGCAGTAGACAGAGACATGGATAGACACGGCTTGCAGATTGAGGTTGAATATTTATTCAGGAGGTTATGAAGGGGGAAGGGAGAAGGGAGAGAGAGAGAGAGAGAGAGAGAGAGAGAGAGAGAGAGAGAGAAGAGGAGAGAGAGAGAGACAGAAGGGGAGGAAGTGGAGAAGTGGGGAGAGAGGCAGAAGCGAAGCTGCCTCTCCGAGAGGAAGATGAAAAAGAGAGAGAGCTCAGGCTGGAAGCTGAAGATCAGCCTGCCTCAGCAGATGGGGGAGGGAGTGGGCGTGGCTTGTCTCTTAAAGAGACAGAAAACCATAACACCTTGGTGTCATTTGTCTGTTCTCAGTACTGCTTTCTTTCTTTCTGATATCCGTCTTTGTTTTCATGGCTGCCGTGTTTGTGTGTGGTATATACTACTTTGTATTCATTTTCTTGGGACAATTTGCAACTGTGTCACTGTGGCCAACTGCCTAAGACAAACAGCTTTAAAAGGAAAGATTTACTTTGGCTCCTGGCTCCAGACTTCCAACCTGTGGTCCTTGGCTCCTTAGTCCTGGGTGGATTATGAATTGGTGGAAGTGGGGGCCACTTAGAGAAGGGCCTGGGGCCAGGCAGGACCTTCTGAGCCCCACCCTGATGACCTGCTTCTTCTCCCTTGGATCCACCTCTGGAAGATTACCAGCTCTCAAAACAGCACCACCATCTGGAGACAGAGTGCTAGGTCACAACGAGCCTGGGAGGGACATTTTCATTTAGTCTACCCTATACAGTATTTAATGTTATCATCATCAGATCTGGGGGGGGGGCGGTTGGCACCATTGTTATTCTCCAGCATCTTCCCGTATCTTTCCTACCCCCTGTGTTTCCTGTGTCTGGGACTCCCATCATGTCTTGGGCTGCTTGATGCTGTCTCACTGCTTCCCAAGGCTCCTAATTTTTCTTGAATCATGTTTTAAATCTCTGTCCTTCAAGCAAGATGTTTTTTAACCACTCTGTCTTCAGTTCTTCGGTACTTCCCTCTGCCATGCAGAATCTGCTTCAGAGTCTTTCTGGCAACAAATAACACCGTTTAACTCCAGAATTTCCATTTGTTTTTATAACTTCTGTGGTAGTTTGAAAAGCCCCCATAGACTCATGTGTTCGAATGTTTGGCCCTTAGGGAGTGGCACTATTAGGAGGTATGGCCTTGTTGGAGGAAGTGTCACTGTAGAAACAGGCTTTCAGGTCTTATATGCTCAAGCTGAACCCAGTGTGGCAGTGTCCATCTGTTGCCTGAAGAACTCTGCCAGGTGTAGAACTCTCCGCTCCTTCTTCAGCACCATGTCTGCCTGCACACAGCTATGTTTCTCACCATGACAACAATGGACTAAGCCTCTGAGGCTGTAATCCAGCCCTAATTAATTGTTTTCCTTTATAAGAGTTACCATGGTTCTGGTGTCTTTTCACAGCAGTAGAAACCCTAATTAAGACAGCTTCTATCTCCTTATGTTAATTGTCCTCCACTGCTTCACTAGCGTGATATAGTTTTATTTAAAATTTAAAACATAAATTCCTCTAATTCTTTGAATGTAGTCCTTGCTAAATGTATTTGGGGAGACTCAAGGACAATTTCCCCTTGCAATACTCCTCGGAATATGTGTCCCACGTTCATGCTTTTGCACACCATAAATATTTATATTTAAAGAGGGTATCACTATGTAGCCCACGCTGGTCTCAAACGCAAGGTCCTCCTGTCTCAACCTCCCAAGTGCAGGGGTTACAGGTGTGCCTCACAATACAGAGGTAACGTATACACACGGCAAGACTCTACTGCCCACTGTAAGTGCAGGAAACTTCCTTAACGTAAGTCTTGATGGATTCCGAGCCCGCCATGTCAACTGTGGCTGTTTATGCTTTTGTTTCTTTGCTTAAGAAATTACCTGGGCTCTGGGAATCATACAGTACCTTCTGGAGAGAGACTGTGAATTCTCCATCTTAAAGTGAACCTGCTGAAGTTTCTGAGGGTCTACATGTGGGGAGGGAGCTGCACCAGCGACAGGTTATCCCCTAGTTTGATGACTGAAAACAAAACTTCTGTGAGTCAGGAATCTGGAGACCTTCACTGGGTCCTCGGAGGGAGGCCATAGTCTGGGGAGTGGCTTGACTTGGGGGAAGATGTGCTTCCAAGCTCCCCGTGGGCCGAGTGGCAGGAGCGTATTCCATATGGACACTGGGAACAGAAAGCAGTAGCTCTTGCTTGATTTGTCAGTGAGCCATCATTGGTCCCTAAGAGATGTGCCTCTCCACACGCCACTTGAGTCAATGTGAGAGGGAAGAGAGAAGAACGAGAGAGAAAGGGAGGAAAGGGAGAGGTGAGCAAGCAGAAGCCAGCAGTTTGGACCCTCGCCTTGGAAGTGATGCCCATCGTTCATGCCATCGTCTATGTGTGAGAAACAAGTCATTCTGTCAGCGCCTCCCAGACAGGAGCCACAGGTGCTGAGACGAAGGCCAGCACCACGGGAGCCATTTTAAAAGCTGCCTACTGCAGAAGAGCATCCAAGGCCCAGGCTTCTCAGTGTGCTCCCTGTCTGTCTCTTTCTGTTTGGTCCTTTTTATCTTTGTGTTGACGTGTAAGCTAGGGTTGGCAGGAGAGTGCGTCTAAGTGGAGCCCATCTTGATTTTGCTATGCATGTATCTAGCTGAGGCCAGGAAAGCATGTGGTCCAGAAAGCCATGTCCAAAATACCAGGCCAGCAGAGCTCTGGGTTTACCTGCATTTCAAAGTCCAGCAAGACTGCCAAGAGTGGGTGCTGCCCAAAGCATCAGGACGTCAGAAGCTGGGGTCCTCATGGCCTACTCAGCATGGGACTGGGCTGGGAGGGGCCCAGGCAGCCTGGGGTGAGAATGCCTCAGAGAATCAGCCCCTGTTGCCTGAATTTCCAGTTTTCTAGCATAGATGCCGCTTCAGTACCATGCTTCCTCTGAGCCATTTCCTATAGACTCATAGCGGCTTCCAGGGAGGAGGGCCTGCTTTCTCTCTGCCTTGATGCAGGCAGCATCCTTCGCAGTGGCCTGTATCGTGCTGCGATAGCCTCTTTGCTATCATGAAATAAAATCTGTGTGAGAAACCTATATGTGTAAATGTTCTTTAAAATTTAAACTTAAGCCCAATATTTTTTCATTTTGTTTTGTTTTTAAGACAAAGAAAAATATTAAAAAATATCCTTTGGGAATTTTGTACCTGTATACAATGAAATATGATCATATCCACTCTCCATTTTCTCCACTAACTTCTTTGATTTCTCTTCCAATTTCCCCCTCCCAACTTCATGGCCTCTTCTTGTTTCTCCTCCATTTCTTCCTTCTCTTTCTTCTTTTTATTTTAAATAACACACTAAGTCCAATTAGTGCTGTCTGGATGTGCAGGGCTGCAGCCATGCACTGGAGCCTGGGTCTGCAGCCATGCACTGGAGCCTGGGTCTGCAGCCATGCACTGGAGCCTGGGCAATCTGCCAGGGGCTCCAACCCCAGAGAAGAATGTTTCTTTCTCCTCCAACAGTTGTCAGCTGTCAATAACTCCTAAGCTGAAGTAAAGTTGGAAAACGTTTCCTTTCATGTAAGTTTTAATATTTTAGTGCCAGATCACAATGGAAATAGATGCTGATGCCCTAGGTTTACCAAGTGTCCCTCAAGAAATGGTACAACCCCACAAAACAAAAACAAAACTAAACAAGGGCATGAATAAAAGTTCTTACGATTATTCTTGAAGTTGCTGGGGCTAAGCTATGTTTACAAAGTTCTTGAGCTAGGCATGACATGCTTATAATCTATGCACGTACTATATGGATGCTCACAATTCTAGCACTTAGGATGTGGAAATAGGAGGGTCAGACATTCAAAGTCAGCCTTCTCTACATAAGGAGATCGAGGCCACTACCCACCCAGCCTACATCAGATCCTGTATCTGATTAGTCTACATCAAAAAAGTAGCCTATATCAAAATAATAACAGACAAAAAAAAGCAAGAAAATAGAAAATTCTCCTTGCACTGTATCATGTGGTAAAATGGCAGAAATCACTGCCCTGCTTCTTGCCCTCTTTCTTCGCCAACAGCATCCAGGCAAAGGTTGGGATCTCTTCCTTCCTCACTCAGCCCTTGAAGACACGTGATTCACTTTTCCTCTGAATATCTGTGCAAGCAGGTTACCTCAGAAGCAGAATATGCTGGCTTTCTCAAAGGACATAGCCCTGGAGGTGAAGTGGAACAGGCTGGGGACACTCGTGTGAAGGGGAACTGAAATCCAGTTGGACAGCCCAGTGGGCAGGACAGGTGGTGGTGTTTAGGGACCCGGATCAGGGTTGGGAAGGTGGCTGGGGGCATTACTGGGCTGAGGGCGTGCACCAAGTACTTGAAGTTAATTCACTGCCAGCTGCTTCTCCGAGGCTGAGATAGCCCTCCGGTGACAGTCCTTTAGCCGAAGTGCTCTTCTCCGAGGCTGAGATAGCCCTTTAGCCGAAGTGCTCTTCTCCGAGGCTGAGATAGCACTTTAGCCGAAGTGCTCTCCACCCCACACATACTCTTTCCCAGGATTTGAAACACCATCCAGCCTTTGCTTAATTTTTTATTTCTTTCCCATTTTCAAAATTCAGACTCCACCTGGTTCCTATCCACATCTTTGCCATGTCAAGCATCGGGCCTGTCTGGACCACAGGTAATGTCTGCCAACCATAATTTGAGATAACAAAAAGTTAGTAAGACCTCTAGGAAAAAACGAGTGATTGAATTATCCAAACGAAACAAGGAGCAGAAGAAGGAAGGAGAGTCTGTGAGTGGACTGGACTGGGTCACTGTTTCAAGATATGCCAATCAAAGTGTCCTGGATGGAAGAACCCAAAGGGTCATTCTCACTAGTTTAACAGGACTGCATGGAGAGGCCACTGCTCTTGGTGGTTAGGAAGAGGAAGTTCTCCAACTGCAGAGGAAGATACTAAGTGGACTGGGCTGAGAAGCCATGCCAAGACCTAGCACTAGACAGGTCCTGAGAACCTCAGGACTGGGTCTCTAGGAGTCAGACATCACCAGGGCCAAGTAGGGGGCTCTATGTCCTTCCTCTCAGTCTGTCCCTTGCCTGCTTCTTTCCTTTGATGCTGGCTGTTTCTCGGTGTCCCTCTTCCTGCTACATCTTCTTCATATGTCAGTCAAGCTCTGATTCTAAGACTTACACTTTTTCTGTCTATATTTACAACAAAAAGCCCCAAACCAACCAACCAACCAAACAAACAAATAATAACAACCAACCAGAATCAGACTCCTATTCCACTCCCATTGGGTGAAGTCTGGTCTTCTTTGGGGCAACTGCCACTCCAATGCCATTGTGATGGAGTCGTCAGAGGTAAGCAGGCACATGGTCTGTTCTCATGCTTCCAGAGCCCCGTGGGAGGCGTGATGAAGAGGCTCAAAGGCCATGAAGTGAGTGTAGATGCCCCAGGCTAACCTCAGGCATCTTCCCCCAAGATACCTCTGTACTAAACTGTCGTGGCCCCCCTTGTCCAGCAAGGATGACGCGACCACCGGAGCTCTTCTCACTGCAGTTTTATTCAGGACCTTTTGACAATTGTAAAATCTCTCTCTCCCTCTCTCTCTCTTCTCTGGGCAAACCTCTCCCAGCCCTTAAGTAGGCCTGGGCTGCCAACCTCAGATTGCCAGGCGGGCACTGCCCATAGGTCCACGCATATGCAAGCAGCTGACAGTCATTGCGTGATAATAGCATAAGTCAGGCTTTAGCCATAGGAGTTGATTATCACAGAGAGCACTCGCTTTCGGGATCATGGAGGGCGGGAGCCAGCACCATCAGGTGTGACTCCACACAGCTCTCTACATTGCCATCAGGTGTGGCTTCACGCAGCTCGCTACACTAAACCTGTGTCAGGAGAGGCCAGTTGTGCCCTATTCCTGGAGGTCTGCTCACACCCAGGCAGCAGCAACTGTGGCTGTCTCAGGATGGGTGGAAGCTGGGGATACCAGAGATGTTCTTGTAAACACTGGGTAACAGCTAGCTGTCATCTGTATGGGAAAGAAGAGAGGAATTCAAACAAAAGGCATTTCTGGATGTGTGCTGCATGCTTGGCATGGGAAAGGGAGGGGACTAGAGATGAAGTTGAGCCAGTCCTGCCCTCAGTGACTGCTTGGTTTCTTTGGGGGTGGGGAAAACAAAGCTTAGGGACCTTGTGGTCTCTTTTCAAAGCCTCTACAGCACTCTGGTTGTAGTCTTAGGTGATATAAACACTGTTCTAATTTGAGGGGAGATTTGACTCTCATTAAGGCCAGATCGCTCTAAGCCAGCTAAGAGCTGCTCCAAACCATGGCTCCAGTGGTTGGGACAGAAGCCCAGTCAGCATGAATTGAGAGCTGTCACTTGGCATGGTGGGAAGGGTTCTTTGTTCAGGTGGGCTTGTGAATGTGAAGCTGGTGATTATCTGCCTTGATAAGGGGGGGGGGGATGAAGCTTCCCTGAGGATGAACCCTCATTCAGTTAGGAGGGAGAGCCAAGGGCTTGCTGAAAGAGAAGTCAGTGGCAGAGCTGGCACTGTGTGACAACTGGACTGGGTATTCTACTTGTAGTTGAAGACTTCTGTGTGATGCACAAGACTGCCACAGGTAGAGTGAGCATTGCAATCACTGTGGGGTGATCTTTGCAACTACGGATTGGGTGGTCATGGCAGAGTTGTTGCGGTAGGCATCACAATTACAGGGATTTGGTCATTGCAACCACAAATGGAGTGAACATTGCAACTACAGTTGAGATGGTCATGGCAACCACAGAGGGTGTGGTCATGATAACCACAGGGGGTGTGAACATCACAATCACAGGTGGAGGGATCATCACAACCACAGAGCTGTGGTCTTTACAACCACAGAGAGGTGGTCATGGCAACTATAGTAAAGAGGTCATCAAAAATACAGGGTGGATGGTCACTGTAGTCTCAGAGGGTGTGGTTATTGCAACCGTAGGTGGGCATGACAACAATAATTGATCATCAGAACCACGTTTGGGGTGTCATTGCAGCAATGGAGGCAGGGGTGGTCATGGCAAATACAGATGAGATGGCCATAGCAACCACAGGTAGGATGGTACAGTTCAGAAAGCCTGTATTAGTTCCTATCTGGTCAGAGTCTCAAATCCAAGTGCAAGATGAGTAGCCTATAGAGAGGAACTTGTTGGGTGATATATATGATTGAGGCCAAATGCAAAAAGAAACACTGATGGTAACTCCTGTGGCGTGTCAGCCTCCCTCAGTCATACTCCCAGCTAGGAGGCATGCCAGGCCAGATGGCAAGAATCTGAGGCAGGCAGGGGAGGCTGCATAAATCCCCTGGAGCCTGGGCCTCCTGACCCAGCTCTGTGCTTCCCAGGAAAGGTAAGTCTGAGAAGCAAAGTTTATAAAAGGCATCCTGTAGCCCTCAAGTCCAGGTTTGGGGTACTGACATAGGTTTAAATTTAAACAGAGAACTAGAGATATATGTAATTAAGTGGTCCATCCACCACTCACCCATCACCGTCTCAGCTCCAGCTCCCTGGGGACCACCGTCTCACTAATCTGGTAGAAGAGAGGATATGGTACAATGTCTTCTTTTTAATTTTTTTTTAACTGTTGAGATTAAAATATAATTACATCATTTCTCCCTTCTTTTTCCTTCCTTCAAACCTACCCATATACTCTACCTTGCTCTCTTTCAAATTTATGGCCTATTTTTTCAATAATGGCTATTACATTCATATGTGTATATGTATATGTATATATTCCTAAATATAAGCTGCTCAGTCTGTACAATGTTACTTGCGATCATTTGCTATCAGATAGCCAACTGGTACATGTCTCTCTCAGAAGACTATTGCTCCCACTTTTTGTGTAGGGGTGAGGCCTCCTGGTCTTGCTCACATCCACATTGGCATGTCTGTTGTTGAACTTGGTCTCCTCATGTTTAGGTACTCATGTTGATAAGACGTTATAAGTACAACTTCTGACATTCTTAGGAGACAGTTGCACAGCAAACTTGCTAGCTGTTTGGCTCTCACAGCCTTCCCACCCTCTCTTCCACAGCGTTCCCTGAGCATTAGGTGTGAGAGCTGTTTTGTAGATGCATCTGTTGGGCCTGGGCTCCACTGCTCTGCATTTTGATTGGCTGTGGTTTTCTGCAATGGTCTCCACCTATTGTAAAGACAAGTTTTCTTGATAAGGGTAAGACCTACACTTTCTCTGAAGATTTGGAGCTAGGAGTCTCTGATGAGAAAGAACATGAGACTTTTTCTTTCTGGGTCTAGGTTTCCCAGCTTGATATGATCTTTTCTAGGTCCGTCCATTTACCTGTAAATTTTTCTTTACAGCTGAATCGTTTCCCATAGTATAGCACACGTGCCACATTTTTATTATTCATTTATTGGCTGAAGGACATTTAGGTTGTTCCCGTTTCCTAGCTAGTGTGACTAGAGCGGCAATGAACGTGGCTGAGCATGCACCTGGGAAGCAGGATGTTGAGTCCTTTGGGCATGTGCCAAGGAGTGGTGTAGCTGGTCACACGGTACATGTGTTTTTAATCTTTTGAGAGTTGTGCACACTGATGTCAGAAGGGGCTGTACCAGTCCACAGCCCCACAGACCCTGAGCGAGGGTTTTCCTCACACCCCCCCTCACCATTTCTACCGTTTGTTGGTCTTCACCATGCTGACTGGGGGAAGGTAAAATCTCAAAGATGTTTTGATTTGCGTTTCCCTGGTTGCTAGGGATGATGGATGTTTCTAAAAGATATTTCTTAGACATTTTTTTCTTCTCTTGAGAACTCTTTGTTCAGGTCCCAGGTCTGTCTTTTGAGTTCCTTACATAGTATGGTTATTAATCCTCTGTTACATGTAGAGCAGGCAAGGATTCTCTTCGATTCTGTGGACTTTCTCTTTACCCGATTTTTTTTTTTTAAACTGGTGTAGAAGCCTTTTAGTTTTATGAGGTCCCATGGGTCGATTGTGGAGTTCATTCAGAAAGCCGTTTCCTACACCTGGGTCATGTGGGAACTCCTCAGGCTTCCTTCTAGCAGCTTCAGCGTTCTAGATGGTTTATCCATTTGGAGTTAGTTGTTGTGTAAATTGATAGATATGGCCTAATTTTCATTTTTCTGCACTCAAAACTCCTTCTAGGAAGCCAGTATCTCTGTAATACCCAAATCAGGAAAAGACACTGCCTCTGCCGTGCTGGGATTAAAGGCATGCGTCACCACTGCTTAGCTGTGCAGGTTTCTTAACATCTTGGGTCTGTTTTCTGTGAGATCAGATGAACAGTAGTTCTAATTGTGAGCACCCCATGAGATATTTGAATTATATGCTTAGAACGGGGCTGGGCACACAGCAGATGCTTCCTAAGTGGCAGGAGTGAAGGTAACATAGATGACTCAGGCCTGTGGCAGTGGATGGTGGGAGGGGTAGAACTGGGATGTGATGTGGGAGGGTCTTCTGTTTTGTGTTGATTTCATTGGTTAATAAAGAAACTGTCTTGGCCATTTGATAGGCCAGCCCTTAGGTGGGTGGAGTAGACAGAACAGGATGCTGGGAAGAAGAGGGAAGTGAGGCAATCGCCTGCCTCTCCTCTCTGGGTCAGACGCCATGGAGCCAGCCGCCAGGTCACACATGCTGAATCTTTCCCGGTAAGCCACCACACAGATTATTAGAAATGGGTTAATCAAGATGTGAGAATTAGCCAATAAGAGGCTGGAACTAATGGGCCAGGCAGTGTTTAAATGAATACAGTTTGTGTGTTGTTATTCCGGGGCTAAGCTAGCCGGGCAGGAGGAAAAGCAGGCCTGCCTGCAGCTCATCTCTACAGGGGTGCATGCAAGGTACAGAACAAGGACTATGGGAAGGAGAGAAGAGCCCAATGTGGTGACCATCCAGAAACAATGTCAGGCGAGTTCAGACATCTGCCCCCCCCCCCACTATCTGTTCCAGTTGGTTCTCATTATCCAAGTCAGAGTTGGGAGGGCCGCCAGGAGCAGCTTGTTCTGCTGTCCATCTACAGCTCCTGCAGGTGAACGGAGGAGGCCAATCATGGGTGCTGGGCCTCTCTGTATTTAAGTGCTCCTCTGAGTGGGGCTTGGGAAATCCTGCTATATTTATTGTGACTATAATTTAAATAGGTGTGTGGGGGCCACAGGGGCCACAGCACGCTGCATGGATGGGGTGTACACTGTGTACCAGTCGCTTCCTGTCTGTGGCCCAGTCTGTCAGGACTTAGCTTGCTTCTCTGGAGGAGAGCCCTGGTGTGCAGCCTTCATACCATGTGAGCAGGGACGGTGGGTGATACACACCCACAGACGTTACAGCTCTTTGTCAGGGACCTGCTGCTAGGGTGTGGGGGAGGGGAGGCTAGAGTGGGATCTGACTGGGAGAGTGGCTGGGATGTGGCCTGAGGGGCTGGGGTGTGGCCTGAGGGGCTGGGGTGTTTCCTGAGCTCCGCCACTTCTCCACCAACGCTGTACTCATTTCCAACCAGCAAAGGGGGTGTCATCGACCCTCGTTACAGCTGGAGAAATTGAGGACTAAAAACCTTTGGTTACTGATAGAAATCCTGCATTGCCAGCAGAGGAGCTCAGGATCCCTGCGCCCTCCAGGAAAGAGTGCATTGCTCTTCTCTTTTATGTATGAGGAAATGGTTGGGGAAGGGGAAGTCCCACAGAAAGCTGTTGGGGGCTCAAGGCTTTAAACAACAGGGAGATGGGGAGATGGCTCAATGGTCAAGAAGAGCAGCACCCATATGGTGGCTCACAACCATCTGTAGCTAGAGGGTCCAACACCCTAGTCTGGCCTCTCTGGGTACTGCATGCATGTGGCGCAGAGATAAACATGCAGGCAGAATCCTCATAGGCAGAAAATAAAAATAAATAATGTTCATATACTTCGTTAACAAAAGAATTTAAGCACAGAAAGTAAACACCAGAGACTCGGTGGCTGTGTGGAATTTGGGGTCTGAGGCTGGGAGGGGAACGGAAGGCCAGCCCTGCCAAGTTACAGTAGGAGGGGCACATTCCAGGCTGTTCCCCAGGCAGCTGTGGTCAGCAACGTTATAGTGAATAATTCGGAATAGCTAGGACGGAGGATTCGGAATTTCTCACCCCAGAGATAAGTATAAGGCATGCATATGTTAATTCCTGCGTATATTATTTTACAATGTATGCATATGTCAAAACAACACATCAGACCCCTAAATATATTATATCCATTAGGAATAAAATCTAGAAAATCAAAAGAAAAAAATGTTAATGAGCTTCAGGTGTTAGGTCTAACTAGCTAACTCCTCACAGAGAACCGATAGTGCCTTCCTCGAGCTCGCTCACCCTAGCCTGCAGATTCCTGTGTGTGACTGGGGAAGTGCATGAGACAGCAGTTTCTGAGGTCGGGGCTGGAGTGCTGGAGCCGCAGGTACTAGGTCTGGGAGAAAGAGGACATCTTAGTGGCTGTTGCACGGCAGAGGCCTTTGCGAACTTCATGTTCCCCAAGACAGGGTTTCTCTTTGTAACAGCCCTAGCTGTCCTGGAACTAGCTCTTGTAGACCAGGTTAGTCTTGAACTCACAGAGATTCACCTGTCTCTGCCTCCCAAGTGCTGGTATTAAAGGCACGAACCATCACTGCTGGGCTTCAAAACTGATTTTTAAAAGAAGTAAGCTTCGTAGGTATTGGGCTACTTCTTGCTTCCAGGAGCACTCTGTACAACCCTGTAAATGCTGTGGTCAGTGCCTGGGTCGTCTCTGCCCCCTGGGAGAGGTTGGTGGGGTACATGTGTGTGGATTCAGGGAACAGCACACTGGAACTGGGTACCGCCTCTGCTACCAGGCCCCAAGCAAACTGTAAAGCGACATCCTGGGACACTACTATTAGCATTTGACCCCTGGGGTGTGTTCTTAACTCAGTTACGGTGTGGTGTGTGGCAGGTGCCACACACTGCTAGGGGTCATGACGGCGGAAGGTTGCTATGTAGGTGGCAGGGGAATCACTCTTCACTGGGACCCAACCTTCTTTGCTTGTGTTCAGCTTCTCACCACACAGTCCCATCCTGAGCCTAGCATGTGGGCCGACTATACCAGTGTCTGCGTCCGGTATGGCTTAGATGCTGAATGATCCCTAAAAGTCCACAGTATTGGCAGGGACCATGGAGCATTGAAGTGATCCTTAGGTGACTGATCGTGTCTTATGATACTGGGTCTCGTTCCTCCCTCTACTTCCAGGTGTCAGAACACTGCTTCCATCATGACAGTGGTCACTGGCATTGGCCCTTCCTAGTGGCACTAAATGAGGCCGCCTAGTCTTAGGCTTGGAGCCTCCCAGACTGTGAGCTGAGTAGACCATCTGTCCTGCCAAGTGGCTGTCAGGCAAGTGTTGGTGAAGGTGCAGTATGGCTCCTCCATTCTTATGTCTCAGGCTGTGCCCTAAGGTGCTGAGCCTTAGTCATCAGTGCCCTGTGTGCTGAAAGCTCCACTTGTTTCTGCCCGCCTCCTGGCCTCTGCTCTCAGCGCATCCCTGACATCCATTGGAGGCAGACCTTAACCACGGGATGCCCCGGGCCTTAAGTCTATTGCAGTGGCAATTTTGTCAGCCCAAGGGACATTTAGCTATATTTGGAGGTGGTTTTTGTTGTCGTGGTCTGTCTGGCGGAAATTGCCTAGGACAGCCCAGTAGAAAGAATCAAGCTTGAGCTCTCAGTTGTGCAGAATTTGACTATCCCGTGCTATTGGATAACAGGAATGTGTGCCCAAATGGTTCAGATTAAATAAAAGGTGGCAGTGGAAGGAAGGTTATGCCTGTTCCAAAGTGCAGAGGTGAGCGGGCGTAGGCACACTGAAGGCAGCAAGGAGACAGTGCTCATGCTACTGTCTACTCGCACCTGTAGTCAGCTAACTCATGCTGCAGAGACAAATGCAGCTCTTCTGAGAGTTCTAGTAATTTTGCTTTTCCTCCTGGATTCAGCCATGCTGAAACCTTGCACTGCCTGGCCAGAACTCGGTCCTTTCCTCTTGCACTTGTCTAAATTGAGCTAATTCTAATACATGGAAGAACAGCCCAAACCACACACATAGTGTGCAGACCTCACCAGGCTTCTCTTATCCTTCCACACCTTGTGGCCCCACTTCAGGACGACCTCCCTCCTGCATGTGGCTGGTGGTTTCTATTAGGGCCGTAAGTGTGGCAGCCGCCATCTCTGCAGCAGCACCGCGTCGTTGCGTGATGGAAGCGCCCCGTCAGTTGGGACTGGGACCAAGATCAGATGTGGTTTGTGGAACAGCTGCCCGTGCAGGGCTGGCGGTTAATTAAAAGCCCCACGCATTTAGTGATTAACTAATCACAGCGTGATGGCAGTCGGTGAGAATGGGCGACTTCTCTGCTGGAGTCAGAGGAGATGTCTGCCTGGGGCCACCCAAGGCAGCAGGAGGCCCGGGAACCCCCAGGGTGGCCGCCTCAAATAGGTTACCAGCATAATCTCATCCATTTCTCTGCCAAGTTTACAGGGTGAGGGCTTAGGTGGGTCCAGTTAGGCGAGGTAGCTGGTGGGCGGGGCTGGAGAGGCAAGAGGCGGTCCCCCAACTGTAGCGAGCTGCGTGAAGCCACACCTGATGGCAATGTAGAGAGCTGTGCGGAGTCACACCTGATGGTGCTGGCTCCCGCCCTCCGCAATCCCGAAAGCGAGTGCTCTCTGTGATAATGAACTTCTAATATCAACTAGGCCTGACTTATGCTATTATCACACAATGATTGTCAGCTGCTTGCATATGCGTGGACCTATGGGCAGTGCCCACCTGGCAATCCGGGGTTGGTTGCCCATGCCTACTTAAGGGCTGGGAGCGGTTTGCCCAGGGAGAGAGGAAAAGAGAGAGAGAGAGAGAGAGAGAGAGAGAGAGAGAGAGAGAGAGAGATTTTACAATTGTCAAAAGGTCCTGAATAAAACTTCAGTGAGAAGAGCTCCGGTGGTTGCGTCATCCTTGCTGGACAAGGGGGGCTGCGACACCCAACATTTGTAGTGGCATGTGGCAGGAAAAGCAGAAGGAGCTGTCCCTGGGGACAGGCAGAAAGCTGGGGTGAGGTTGGAGGTGGGAGAAAAGACACGGCTCCCTTCATTTCCTATCAGTGAGACAAGTTAGGTGTGGGGTGAGTCTTCGCTTCCGGTTGCCCATGTGACCGCTGACACAATTTTAACTTCTCTACTCCGGTTTCCTCGGACCCGTAAATTTTAGAGTTCACAGGACCATTGTGAGGAGACAGCCGCACAGTGGCCAGGAGCTCAGAAAATACGTAGAAATATTAACTGTCAAGGGCAGTTGACAAAGGTCGGGACGATTTCCTTTATGATCCACGGCTATGACTCTCACTCCCTGTGTTCCCTGGATGCAGAGAGCTGGGGACTGACAGTCAGCCAGACCCTGGGGCAGTATTACCTTCAGCCAGGATCGACCTCCTAAAGGCTCCAAGGACTTCCAACATGGCACCACCAGCTGGGGACACATGTTCAAAATGTGAGCTGCGGGGAAGGGTGCTTCAGATTCAAATTATAACAGCATGTTATTTTACCGTGGAAGGGCGCACTTCAGGGCACTGAGTATGGCCACACTCCTGTACAGTCAGCACCACCATCCAACCCCTAGACTTCATCTTTCCTGACTGAACTATATCTCCAAATACTCAGTCCATAGTGATCACCCCTTAAGGCCTCACCACTCTCAATAACAACCCAGGCTGGCCACTACCCCTCTAACAAATGGGCCTTCAGGGTCACTCTAGATCCAAACTATGGCAGGTGGAACCGGACCTGGTTTTTGTGACTGGCTTATTTCATGTAGTATGGTGTCAAGGTTCAGCTTGCTGCAAGGTGTTAGAATTTTCTTCCCAGGCCTGAACAAATACGCCACTGTATGCTGTACCACACTTCCTTTCTCCTCTCATCCCCTGGTGGGCAGTTTCTTCCACGTTCTGCTACTGTGATTAATGGTGCTAAGAGCATGGGTGTTTAAATGATCTCGTTAGCCCCTGTTTTCATTGATGCTGTCTTTTAAAAATAAGAAATAGTGCAAATAAGTCCAAGATCTACAAAACACAGTTCAAATGAAGACGATGTCAGTAAAGGGTTCCCTTGTAAGAGCCTGCATGCGCCATTCAGCATCCCTGTACATGCTGTTACTCCAACTCCAGCCTGACTGTTGGCCTGGAACCCTCTCAACTCCTCTAGAGGCCCATGCAGATGAATTATGGGAACAATTATGTATCTTCCTTCCCTTGAAGTTATTTTGCTAAGTGACAAAGCAAGAAGTGTCTGTCCCGACTCAGTGTGCAGCAGAGTTCCACAGGTTGTTGAGACCAGAGGCTGCTCTTGATCGCCACCTGTCGGCCCATCAGTCCGGTGAATCACAAGAAAAGCGTGACCTCCGCCCAAGCAACAAAAATGCCACCGCCATCTGATCCCATTGTGAGCAGGGAACCAGAAAGGCAGACGAGACCCATCCAGTGGCCAGGGTTAGGACGTTCAAGCCCTCGCCGCGAATATTTAGGTCAGGAACTCTGGGTCCTCGGGATGAGTGGTTGGAGGAAGTCGAAAGAAGTGTAAGGGAAGACAGAACTCATCTCCTTGGCCGTGCGCTTGCCTGTCTGTGCTTTCGTGTGTACATGTGCGTGTATGCACGTTACCTGTGTACACCTGCGTGTGCGTGCACATGCACATGTGGGCCTGCCTGTGCACACGGGTGCGTGTGTGTTTGTGCATGCGGATGCGCTGAAGGTGCAGTCCCTGCTTGGGCTGGCCTAGAGGCGGCGACTGTCTCAAGTGGGTACTTATGCTATTCCACCACTGACCCAGCAGATGGCGAGAGTGTAGCGGGAAAGTCAAGGCTGCAGGCGCTGTGCTCTGGGGAGGGAAAGAAATGGGAGACTCAGTCGGGGAGACTTCTGGACTGCAGCGACCACAAAGGTGGTGGGCCAGTGGGCAGGGTGGCTCACACTGCAGGCAGCTCTTCGCAGCTCCGAGGCGGTTGTTCAGGGCCAGAGTTCCCGGCTACCCGCCTTTGCTGCAGCATGGTCAAGGCCGGTTTCTACAACCCCCTTAACCTTTCCGACTTCCCAAAGATCCCCTGTTTAAGCATACACTCCTCTCAAGAGTTGGGGACTTGCATCTAAGAAAGGCGGACACAACTCAGCCATAACTCAGGCGCGAGAGAGTAGGGAGCTGGATGGGAACCGCCTAACCCTGGTGCTGAACTTCCAGAGCCTTGTCCAGACTCTGTTGTGACCTTGGGACTCACTGCCCCTCTTGTTTCTATTTCCTCATTCCAAAGGGAGTCGTGTTCCACCTTCCACCCTCTACCACTTGGCTAATCCAGTGCCCAAAGTGTCAAGGACAGCGCTTTGGGTACACCCTACCCGCCCCCACATTCTCCAAACCGCTCTGGGTACACCCTACCCCCATTCCCCAAACTGTGGCTCTACTTTCCTTTCCCAAAGCCTTATGCAGAAATCTCACTTCCTTATGACAGTGTTGACCATGGGATGGAGAGGCGGTTTGGTCTGAAGTTCTTTAACTCCCGGGATGCATTAAGGTCCATTGTCTATTGTACAGGGGCTTCTTCCACCTCCTGCTACAGTGGTGCTGCTCGGGGTCCTTTCTAAATGTCCGTGTCAACTTTGGAACTTATGTCTCCAGCACTGCGAGCTGAAGGAACTTTTGATCCATCCTGCAGCCTGCTCCGTGTAGCAGCAGGAAGGAGACTCTTGCTAAGCACCTATGAGATGGGATTGACGACGCCATCGTCACCCAGTCTCGGAGATTTGAGGCCTGCACAAGCCCACCTAGCAGGAAGCAAATGCGAGACCCCATCCTGTGGCATAAGCAGCAGAGCAGAATTCTCCAGGGGTAGGAGACACAGATGGTGGCGGGGGATGGGAGGGGGACGGACGGGAGGACACACACACTCCCTGACTTAGCCCTTACCTGAACAGTGGTGTCCCTTCATAAAGCTGGGGGAAGGGTGGGTTTGATGCACAGCCCTTTCAAGGGACATGGGTTCTGGAGTAGAGGTTTGGTAGCTGGCCCAGGGGACCCAGGAAGTCCCGCCACAGAAGCGGAGTCCCAAGCGCACTGAGATGTCGCCTCTTCCACCTTGGCTGGCTGACAGTGAGGCTTGCAGAGGCCTGTGCAGAGGGCAGGATCTGTCTCTCCCAGAACCATGAGAGGGATGCCTAAATCTAATAAGTTAATCTAGACTCCAAGAAACAAGATTAAATTTTCAAATAAAGGCAAGCTCTGACAGCTAAGGCATAAATCTTTTATTTAAAAAAGAGACAAAGCCATTCAAATGCAATCAGCAGTGACAGATGCAGGCAGGAGCTGACTCCGATAGAGCAGGCACTCGAAGATTGGCTCCCCCTCAGTGACATACCACAGAGGGTGACCTGAAGGACAGTCTGTGTCAGCAAACACTGGGGCCTCCACATCTGTTTCCATATTGCTTGTCGGCCCAAGGTGCCAATGTCCTCAGGAAGATGCGGGAAGATGCTGGTGTAGATGGGAAGGAATCATGGTCCTATGCTACCATCTCAGCTGCCACAAGAGGGCAGCAGAAAGGGGGTAGCATCTTCTAGAGGTTTCCAGACCACCAGCAAGGCCCCTATGGGATAGGTAGGTGGATGTCAGGTAAAAGAAGCCACGAGCAACATTTGTCTCAGCCACTGGGTGGGCACTTTCACTTCCCAGCCATTGCGCATTCCCTCCCTGGTCAGAATTCATCTTCTCAGGCAGGAGAAGCCTGGAAAAATCCAGTTAGCTGCCCAAGGCTGCACACCTTCTGAATGACAGACATGCAAGCTCCAGTGTCCCTCTGTCTAGCACCTCTCAGTTTCCAGACACCCTGAGATGCCACCAGCTTTGCAAAAAACACTGACACCTTATTTGTTCTAATTCAGGCAAAGAGACCGCTTTCTGCTAAAACCCCCAAATATCACCTCCTCTGGGAACTCTTAAGATTCCTACCACCTGACTGGTTCAAAGCAGCATGAACCCAGTGGCTATCATTTGCATGTATTCTCCAAGGACACAGTTCCCAGGAGAACAGTCCATAAATCCATGTCTCGGGAGATGTTTCGTAGGAAGCTACAAACAGGATTTTGTTAAGTACAGCTGACTCTAGTTAGCTTCTTTCTCGAACAATGTTTCTCAGATTGTGGGTCCTGGCCCCTTGAGTGGGGGGGTCTAATGACCTTTCACAGGGGTCTCCTAAGACCACTGGAAAACAAAGATAATTACATTATGATTCATCACTATAGCACAATTACAGTCATGGAGTTGCAACAAAAATCATTTTATGTTTGGGGGTCACCATAACATGAGGCACTGTATTAAAGTGTTGCTGCATAAGGGGAACAGAGGAGAAATGGATATGGGGAAAAGGGAGCTGGGTGGCTGGGAGGAGTTGGGGGGAATGCAATAGGGATGTATTGTAAGAGAGAATAACAAAAAGGGGGCTACAGCATCAGGAAGGCTGGGAACCACTGTTCTAGAGTCACAAAACACATCACAGTACTAAGGCTTGGCTAAGTCCTGCAGAAAAATCCTAGTTAGCCCAGCATCTCCCCAACTCACATGAACATCAAATGTTTGAGTTTCTCCCAGGATATAATGTCCCATCTGAATTATGGTTTGATGTGGTGTATCCCCTTAAGTGTTCATGTGTTAGAAAGCTGGTCCTCAGTATGGTGATCTTAAGAGATGATGTGTCCTATAAGAGGTGGATCCTAAGAGGAGGTCAGTGGGTCACTGGTTCCAGAAGGGACTAAGGTGGTTCTGGTGGGACTTAGTTCTTGCTAAAGGAAGCTGTTTTAAGAGTGAGTTTAGCCATTCCCAGCCTGACTTCTGGTCTATCTGTGCGCATACTCTCCTCACAACACGCTTGTGCCATGATGCCATCTGCATATGTGATGAAGCCAGGGTTCTTTGCCAGAGTTGGCATTTTGTTGATGTTTCTTAGGCCCAGGCCTCTGGAATTGGGAACTGAATCCCTTTTCTTCACAATGCAGCCGGCCTCAGGCATCTCCTTGAAGGAATGGAAATGGGCTGCTGCATTTTCTGTAACAAGGAGTCCACTTTGAGAAATGTTGACAAAGCTACCATCTCAGGTTGGTCCAAAGCTTCCTGCTTCTCCAGAAATGCAAACTGGTGCATGGACTCCTATACTTGAAGCAGTCATATGGATGCCGGAGGTGCACCTGGTGCTGCTGGCCCCCTTTGGGATGAGCCTCCCTGGGTAATGTAGTGAAGGCCTTCGCACTCACACATACAATAGTCATGCACACAGAATGATGAATTGACTTCCTGGTCCATGGGTTCTTGAGGTCAGCCAGGTTTTAAGTTGTTATCCGTGAATGTCCCTGGTGGTTGGAAGCATGCTCTATCGAGCCTTGCGGGATGCTGTAAAAATATTGGGGGGAAAGACTGCTGATGGAGTCTATGCGAAGGGGCCAAGCATAATCCTTGCCTTCTAACGGGAACCTGGAGAGTTGTGCTGTCGCATGATCAGTGTGAAGTGGGGCTGGAGAGCACCAGGAGGCTAGGTGAGGAGAGACCCTTCTGCTTCCGCAGCCCTGCACACAGCTCCAAGTCTCACATCGCTGCAGCCTGCCCACAGCCAGCACGAGGAATACTGATGGAAGGTGTCGGCCCAGGCTTGCCGGGCACCAGTCCTTCACATCAGAAGCCAGCAGTATGTAGGCTCTCTGGGAGCCGCCCATGTGGCTTTAGCTTGTATGCACTGCATGGAACAGGCCTCTCTCATAGCCAGGGTTTCCACAGCCCATGCCTGGATTACTAGAGGGCACCATCTTTTTGGTCACATGGTTGACTTGGGGACATAGGACCTCACTAGGACTTAGTGCCAAAAATATATACTATGGAACTTTTATGGAGAGGAATTATCTCTCAGGGTCACTGATGAAAACGTAAGCCAGGAATTGTTGGCAGCTATGAGTTGTGGGGGAGCCTGTCTGAGATCTTCCGTAGAGGACATGGGTGACATGCAACCCAGGTACCTCTGGGAAGCTTTGGAAGTTTGGGTCATGTGACCCAGCCTTACACACATAAGTCAGGGCTTTCCTATCTTGATTAATATTGGTGGGCCCTTTCTGTTCCTTGCAATGGAAAGAACCCTAATTTCCATGTCAAAAATACTCCCAGAGGATTGGCCAGAGATCGTTTAGTGGTCAAGAACACTGGTTGCTCTTCCAGAGGACCTGGGTATGATTCCCAACACTTACATGGTGGCTCACAACTATCTGTAACTACAATTCTAGGGGAACCAACACCCTCTTCTGACCTCTGTAGGCAATAGGCACCAGGCATGTACATGGTGCACAGACACATGCAGGCAAGATACCCATACATTATTTATCTTATAAAATAAAAAATTATCTATCATCTGTTCTGTGTGTGTGTGTGTATATATACACACACACACACATACTGAGGACGGAGTTTTGAACAGTGACATCTGAGCAGTGGTGATGTGTGCCTCTCCAGGCTCAGCTCAGGAATATCTCTCTGAGAGTTTGTTCATGACTTTGCTCCTCTGGATCGATGTGACAAACAGCAACTATAGGAGCCAAGCAGAAGGTGGCCAACCACAAGGAGAAAGGAAGCACCATCATTCTTAAAAGCAAGGAGCCTTGCTTGAGGCTCTGCACATGAAAAACAAGCATCCATCTGCTGAGCACTAAACTCCAGGGCTTTGCCTATCACTTCTTGTTCCCAGGAGTGGGTTTTGATGGATTTTAGATAACTTTTCCTTGTATCTATTCATCCACATCTTACACAAACTCTGGGTGGCAGTCTGGGAAGAAGATTGCATGCCCTCGGAGGGATGGGAGGACAAAGGATATTCTAAAGGGCTCAGGGTGATGCAGGCAGAGGAAGTTATGGCAGTGTGTCTACCCCCACTCCAGTGGCCTTCTCTTTCCAGAGACAGAGCACTCACTCCGTTTACCTGCCTGGCACAGAAGCAGCCAGCCACCTGCCTCTGTCCGTGGTGCTGAACCTACCTGCCGTACTGGGTTTATGGGTGTTATGTTCTCTTGGTGAACCTTTTAACCTCTCCAAATGTTTGTTGTGAGAGGAGAAAAACACCTTTATCACTGGACTGCTGTGACAATCAAGTACGGAGGAAGAAGCACTGATTGGATCAGTGTGTTTTTGGACACCCTCTCCTCCTTTTTTTGGGACCCTCTTCTCCTTCCCCTTCACCTACCTTTTAGCAGATTAAAAAGTTGGTAACTTCATACTCAGGCATAGTACTGACTTTAGGGGGCAGACTCTCATTCATGGTGGTTTGAGTGAATTAAGAAAAAAAGGCAGATTCTAAGAGACTGTCCCTTGTAATTCTAGCTATGGCAGGCAACAGGAGGCTACAGAAATGTTCTAAGAGTTCCAGGGCCAACTCCAGGCTGAGGAAGTGTGACTTTGCCCCTTGTTTCTTCTACACAGGGGTGGTGGCTCGGTGGTCCCCAGCTCTGGAGGACAAAGGGTTAGGCTTCTTTCAACCCACTGCTGCTCTTTGAAATCTTCTGTTAACCAGGCACATTGTACTTATTAAGGAGTAACAAATTCGGATCCTCCAGTTTAATTAATACAATGCATTTGGAAGCAATTGTGCAATAAAAACAGCATTAAGCTTCCCACTTTAATGGGGAAGCCTGTGCTTTTGTTAGTCTGTGTGGCTTCCCTTAGGGACTTTTTTTTTTTTAAGTTTTTGTCAAAAATTTACAGACTCTGATGTTATTCTTGTGAACCCTGGGATAGGAGTTCTGTCATTTTTTTTTTTGGGGGGGGTTGCTATGTTGTCTAGGCTGGCCTTAAGTTTACAACCCTTCTTTAGCCTTCAAATATGCATGCCACCGGCTGAGGAGTGGTTTCTTTGAATGGATATTAGGAGCTTACCCTCTAGAGATTCGATGTGCTGACAAGGGTGGAATGAAACCACAGAGAACTTGCTCAGGTTGGACTCATTTCACACCCAGGAGCTGGAACTCATAATCTGCATTCTCTTCACCATGATGGGGACATGGAGTTAAATAGTCAGTGTGTGTGTATGAATGTGCGTACACACATGCGTGTGTGTATGCATGTGAAACTGGAAGGTTGGCTTTCTAACAAAAAGAAAGTGCCAAGGGAAACAGTTCATTGGCATCCTTTCTGCTCATATGCTCACTTCCATAATGTGGAAGGCTAGTTGAAATCAAAAGACGTTTGCTGGGCAGAAAGCTAGAGGTAGGCAGTTAGTGATTTCTTTTTTTTTCATTTGCATTATCTTTTTTTTAATTTCACAGATTTTTTAAAATTATATACCCACCCATCATCATCTTCTTCTCCTCCTTCCTGATTTTACTGAGCTATACATTTTTATCTGCTCCTCTTCCTTCCTCCTCTTCAACCCTCTCCCATGGTCTCCATGTTCCCAATTTACTCAGGAGATCTTATCTTTTTCTACTTCCCATGTACATTAGATCCATATATGTCTCTCTGAGGGTTCTCATTGTTGTCTGAGTTCTCTGGGATTGTGAATTGTAGGCTGGTTTTCTTTGCTTTATGTCTAAAAGACACTTATGAAATTTGAGTACATATGAAATTTGTCTTTCTGGATCTGGGCTACCTGACTCAAAATGTTTTCTAGATCTATCCATTTGCCTGCAAATTTCAAGATGTCATTATTTTTTTCTGCTGTATAGTACTCCATTGTGTAAATGTACCACATTTTCCGCATCCATTCTTCAGTCGAGGGGTATTTAGGTTGTTTCTGGGTTCTGGCTATGACAAACAAAGCTGCTAAACTGAAAAGCTTCTGTAAAACAAAGGACACGGTCAACAAGACAAAATGACAGCCTACAGAATGGGAAAAGATCTTCACCAACCCCCCCTCATCAGCAAATGGTTGATCTCCAAAATATACAAAGAACTCAAGAAACTGGTCATCAAAAGAACAAATAATCCAATAAAAAAATGGAGTAAAGACCTAAACAGAGAACTCTCAACAGAGGAATCTAAAAGACACTTAAGGAAATGCTCAATATTCTTGGCCATCAGAGAAATGCAAATCAAAACAACTCTGAGATTCCATCTTACACCTGTAAGAATGGCCATGATCAAAAACACTGATGACAACTTATTCTGGAGAGGTTGTGGGGTAAAGGGAACACTTCTGCATTGCTTGTGGGTGTGCAAGCTGGTACAGTCCCTTTGGATGTCAGAGTGGCAATTTCTCAGAAAATTAGGAAACAACCTTCCTCAAGACCCAGCAATACCACTTTTGGGTATATATCCAAAGGATGTCCAATCGTATCACAAGGATGTGTGTTCAACTATGTTCATAGCAGCATTGTTTGTCATAGCCAGTTAGTGACTTCTTACCAAGATATTTGGTAGGATGTAACCTCCCAGAGGTTTCAGAACCTCCTTCTGGCCAAGAGCGCTGCGTTTAGACAGTGCTTGTCCTGCCTGGCTTCCTAAGCCAGTGTGCTTCTTTCCTGTTTGGGGTTTAGTGGCAGCTGAGTCTGCACCTTTGGTGAGCCTTAGGCTGGCTGTCTAGCATGGCCTCTGGGGAGCAGGGCAGACTTCTTCCACAGGTTGCTGGGCTCCTTCCGAAAAAGCTCGTGGATCTGGATGATGGCCACAGAGCTGGACAGCTACAGATAACTGCTATAGTATGATGGGGTCCAGACCCTTCCTGAGGGCATTCACTTCACACATGCCACCTGTTGACAGGATGCCGTCACCATGGGGAGGTGAGGGAGGAGATGAGGGCTCAAAGGAATGTAAGGGTATGCTGCTGCCCATGGGCAGCAAAAGAGGTCTGTAGCCCACACTCAGAAAAATCTTCGGCCAAGTCCCAAACTGCCAGTGAGGATGTGCTTAATGTTGCCTCATTTCACCAAGGATTTGTTGCAATTTAGAGAACACACAAGTAGATAAAACAGGTAGATAAGGAAGACCAGGGAGATAAAATAAGGTCAGACCGTCACCGAGAGGAAGGATTAGGTTAGTGTTGAACCTGCCCACTGCAAAGCCCTGGTAGTCATCTGTAGTGGAACTGAGCCTTCCAGTAGCCAAAGCTTAGGTGAAAACATGATTGGCTCTGGTACTCCTGGCACTCTGAGGCCACATGGTGAGTCTCCCAAGAAGGGACAGCAGAGAGTTTGTAGCCACGTGGAAGAAGGATCCCTGACCAGGTCTGGGGGCTTCCTGAAGGGGCCAGCACTCCAAGGGTCCAGGGAAGGGACCTCTGCAGATAGCATTTGTTGTGTTTTTTGAGACAGGTTTCACTCTATATCTCAGGCCGATGCGGAGCTCACTATATAGCTCAGGTTAGCCTAGAATTCACGGAGATTCTCCTGCCTCAACGTCTCAGGAGCTGGGATTCCACACACGAGCTGCACACACTTCTTTGAAGACAAGATTTCGACACTACTGGCCCCTGTGGGGCTTTGCAGAGCAGTCCATGTGCGGTAGGGGAAGGACTTCATGTGCATTATTTAGGAGCGGCCACCTCAAAGTGAGACATGCTTGGAATAGTTATCTACTGCTAACCGGGAATCGTGAGAGACAGCATGATGGACATCCCAGCCTTTGCCTGAGGCAGTTTAGGGGTGCAGCAGGGGCGGCTCTGACTCGGGCTGCCTTGAGCGCCTGCAGACACGTTACTTAGGCTGCTGTCATTCAGAGAGCCTTCATCCAGGTCATCCATGTTAGCTGTCCATGAGCAGGCCTGAGGCTGTTAGCATGTGGACTGTGTCCCAGGGTGGCTGCCATGTCCTCATGTCATCCCAACTGCTTCCCTCAGTGAGCCATCTGGACAGTGAAGAAGCCACAGGGTCTTGGGTCCTGTCTGTCCCTCTCTTGCTGGTATTCACTGGTGTCTCTTTGTCGCAAAACCTATTTCCTAGTGGCACTTAACAATTTCACAAGTCATCCTTTGAAAAGTTTGTTCCATTGTATGACCTTTGCCCTTCCAGACAAATCTCTCCGCAAGCTAGAGTGAGCTCATCTTGGCTATTCTTGCTTCCAAAGTGTCACACACAAGGATCTTATTTCATGGGTCATACACAGATACTCACAGACAGACAAATGCTCATCTTTCCTGAGTGGGGAGTCTGGGCCCTGCACCTAGTGTCTTTCCTTAGCATGGAGTGCACCATGCATAGGTGAATTACATAGGTGACTGCCTGCAACACTGCTTGCCTTTCAGAGGACAGCCTGTGTGTTTCTGTTTCTCTAGCACCTTGAAGAGAAATACTTGGAGGGCCTCTGATTTGAATAGAATCTTCTAGAAGTAATGTATAGACCTTTGGTCTCATCCTAGGGCGGGTGGGTAGGATGCTGGCATTCTCAGTCTCAGGGTCTAGGTGGGGAGAGTGCAAAGGCCACACTCACACAGCAGACGTGTTGATGGAAACCAGGAGGACCTGCTTCCCATGCTAGGCATCAGAGGTTCTGCACAATATCATTCTGACACTTGAAAATTGCAAATTTGAAAGGCTCCTTCTCACCTGCCAGCTCTGCAGGCCGCCCTTGCAGGGATGGATTCCAGACTTTGCCCCAGGGCTAGATTTCCCAGTGCTCCAGAATTAGCCAACAGGGGGTCTCTCTGACCCCACCATGCACAAAAACCCTCGAGTGTCCTGGGCCTGGAGTTTGCATTTAGTCAGGACATTGCCAGTTACAAATGATTTTGTTACCTGAAAAATGTTAGGCTTGAGTAGCTTCCTGCTGGCTGTTCCAAAATGCTGTCTTTTCTTGGTCCACTCTTTCTAGAGACTCTTTATGTGATGGGGGATGCTTTAAGGTGACCCGGGAGCTTCTTAGACTCATTCTTCTAAGTTAATCATGAACATTTAACTCACTTCATCCCAGTAACCCATTCTCCCTCAAATAAGTCAGGAAAGAGCCGGGTGGTGGTGGCGCATGCCTTTAATCCCAGCACTTGCCTTTAATCCCAGCACTCGCCTTTAATCCCAGCACTCGGGAGGCAAAGGCAGGTGGATCTGAGTTCGAGGCCAGCCTGCTCTACAAGAGCTAGTTCCAGGACAGGCTCCAAAGCTACAGAGAAGCCCTGTCTTGAAAAAGCCACACACACACACAGCGCCAGGCACATTCCTGCCTTGGGATGCTGGCACTGACTACTCCAAATGCCCAGAGATACCTTCCCTCTCTTCCACAGCTGCTGCTTCACTCCTCACTTCTCACAGGGTTTGGCCCACACTTACCTACTCTGTTTAAAACTGCAGTTTCAGCTTACTCATATCGCTTGCTTCTTGTGACTAACTCACCCTAACCACTAATTCATTACTGCTATTTTCTCAAAACCCACTTCTGGTAGGGAAGGAAGTGATCCATTCCATAAAGCTAGCAGAAATCCTGGCACCCAGTAGATCACCAGACCAGTCCACAAACACAGATGTGTGGGCTGACGTCTGCTAGCCCCAAATTCCAGCTCCACTGTTACAACTAACACAGGTAATTCTTGTAAAATTCACACCCAATAAACAATTTAGAACAGTCAAAAAATAAAAATAAAAGGTTTTGAGAGTGGTATTACCTGAGCTTAGGCGGCAATACCTGCTAAGCAAGCAGGCACAGCAGATGCTCACAGTCCAGAGACGGTCCATGCCGCTCTTTCTTCTTGGAAGCAGAAGACAAGCCCACTGCTAAGGATGGCAGTGAAGCTTCTCCTAGATTTGTTGTAAGGTGCCTTTGCTTTTATTTTCGTTCCCTCTCAACTGGAGCGTGGGAGTGGGTGGGCAGCTCCCTGCCAAGCCAGCATTCCCCTGACATTTCCCACTCACGGGACTTAGATGAAGAAGAATGCAGACTGACTAGGAGCTGCCCGAGTTTGGAAGCCTCTCTTGGAGCCAGCTGGCGTGAGGAGAAGCGGAACCTAAACCAATTGCAGGAACTGACACACTCTGACATTAGTGGAATTGACACTATCAAAATTCGTCTCAGGGTAGAACGTCCATCTTCATATTGACTTAAAATACAATGTAATACAGGGTGGGCATCCTGTCTACGTGCTATGGACCTTTGCATGCAGTTGTAGATAATCAATATTTTATCATCAAATTATGAGCTAGTCTTCAATGTTTTGCAAGAAGGATCTGGAGATGCACAATGAAGCACAATAATGCTTTTATATGCAAAGTGTCTTTCTGTACATCATTAAGAGGCAAGCGCCTCTAGGCCATCCTGAGCAGGCAGCCTCCCCTCTGGTCAGAAGGAGGATGGGGGGAGGTGACAGCAGACCACCTTTGGCTTTGCTGTTGGATGCTGTGCTGTTTTTATGTCACCTTGACATAAGCTAGAGTCAGTCAGGAAGAAGGACCCTCAAAGGACAAGATGTCCCCACAAAGCTGGTCTGTGGCCTATTTTCTTGGTTGATGATTGATGTGGGAGGGCCTGGCCCACTGTGGGTGGTGCCACCCCTGGACAAGTGATCTTGGGTGGTGTAAGAAAGCAGGATGGGCATGCCATGAGAAGCAAGGGTTGGAACGTTAATGGTAGTGTTCCTCCATAGCTCTGCTAGGTTCTGCTAGGTTCTTGCCCTGGCTTCCCTCAGTGATGGACTTATAAGCTGGAATAAACCCTTTCCTACCCAAGTTGCCTTTAGTCATGGTGTTTTCATTACAGCGGTAGAAACTGTAACTAAGACAGTCAGTTGCATTAATGGACACGCAATGTATGACCCACTGTGCCGGTGCCCAACACTGTGTGACCCGCAGTGCCATTACCCCACACTGTGTGACCCGCAGTGCCATTACCCCACACTGTGTGACCGGCAGTGCCATTACCCCACACTGTGTGACCCGCAGTGCCATTACCCCACACTGTGTGACCCGCAGTGCCATTACCCCACACTGTGTGACCCGCAGTGCCATTACCCCACACTGTGTGACCCGCAGTGTCATTACCCCACACTGTGTGACCGGCAGTGCCAGCACCCCACACTGTGTGTGACCGGCAGTGCCAGCACCCCACACTGTGTGTGACCGGCAGCGCCCCACACTGTGTGACCCGCAGTGCCGGAGCCCCACACTGTGTGACCCGCAGTGCCGGAGCCCCACACTGTGTGACCCGCAGTGCCGGTATCCCACTTGGCTTCTTTCTGAGTCCTCCCACCACTCCTGCACTTTTCTGCCAGAGTCACTGATCTGGAGCTGCTTGGAGGAAGGGCCTGGGCGATGGTGTTTCCTGGTAGTGCTCCTTAGCCAGAGACCGAGGAGCAGGGGTGGAGAGAACAGTCCAGCTCCAGGGCTTTGCTCCCTCACCCACCTCTGCCCTATTTCCACTTTCTTATTTTTGTCTCCTGGAACATCCCCTTCATATGACACATGGAGCCTCATTACCAGATCTGCTACTGGGGGCACAAACATACTACTCATTCCAAAAATATGGTCCACCTACTATAGACAGGCACAGAGGGGAGAGATGGGGATACAATGAAAACAAAAGTAGATATGACTGATATCTCCTGTTCTCAGTAGATCTGACTGATCTGTGTCCAATTGGGTGCAGTGAGCTATGACAAATCCCTCATCTCACATGGATAGGAAGTTAGGGAGCTTCAGGGCTGGCTGCTCCAGCCCCACAGTCAGGGGTCACTGTGGGTCCAGTTCTTTCTCTGTTCATTGTAATATGGTATGGCTTGCCCGTGGGCTACAACACTCTAGACATCACATCTGGATGAGACACTGAGGAAGAAAAGGCCAGCCTTTCTTGTGCCTTTCTCTTTAAATCTAGATACTGTGTCTAGAAGCCCCTAATTCCCCAGCAGTTACCTGTGCCTCACTGGCCTGAGAAAGCCCCACATTCCCTCCTGAGCCACCTTGGGGAGGGCTGGAAGAACCTTTGCATCTGTGAAGCCTACCTGGTACCTATGAGTAAGGGTGGATTACCTTATAGTTCCCAGGGTAGCCAAGCTGGTGATACCCAAGGACTCGGTTAAGAAGGGAGATGGTGGTTGCAGCTGATGGGGAGCTTTGTCCCTTGCATGCCAACCTCCTGCCTCGTCCATTTCCTCTCCATACTCCTCTACGGCTACACACCCTGTCTGTGACTTGATGTGGATGGGTTCCTTCTGGTGTAACACAAGAGCAACACCCTGTCTGTTCCACTCTCTGCGGTTGCTGTGGGGACAATTATGCTCCATAATGCTTTGATGAGAAAGTATGTTGTGAAGGTGATGAATGAAAGCACGCATACATCTGTGTGGGACGGCACAGATGCGGGAGAGGCTAGGGTGGGCTAGTCATCTTTCCAGGGTCCTGTGAGGACAGCAGGGGCAAGGAGTCCTCCTTGTCCACGGAACCCAAAGATGGTGAGGGCAGCAGTTTGGGGCATACAACCTCAGCTCTTGTTCAGCTCTGATCCTAACCCAGCAACTTCAGGTTTTCCCTGCTCTCTGGGTCTTACTGTTTCCTCTGGACCCAGTCACCGGATGGTTTTTTGAGCACTAACTATGTGCAGACACCGGGGCTGCATGTGATCAAAGGACAGGTGTCAGAGATGTGAGGCTCTGACTCTGGGCACAGAGTCTGCACACCAAGCTATTCTTCATGTACAAGAATAAACTGTGTAGAGTACAGAACACCCCAGGTGAAAAATGGGCAGTCTTGGAGGTCCCACATGGAAGCCAGGCTTGCCCGGGGAAAACAAGGTTAGCATGGCTGGCCCTTGGGGATGGGGACACTGAATGAAAGGAGAAGAAGACCACCAGGGCCCAGATGAAGGCAGGCTGCAAAGGCCACATGCACCTAGGGTGTCATATACGCTGAATGCCCTGCATCTGGATTTCAGGGGTCTGAATGGAGCAGCAGTCTCAGCAGGAGACACTATGCCACATATAAATGAATGAGGGCTGTCGCTACAGTTCATACAGGAAGGTAGCTTGGATTGCAGCAGAAGCAGAGAAGTGGCCAGGTCTGAGGGACACAATGGCTGAGGACAGCTAGGTATTCTGCTATTGCTGGGCTTCAAGGACACCAGTTGGTCCCCCCACCTCCCCCCCCCAACTCCCACCTCCTTACTGAGCAAACAGGCCAGCTCTCCTCAGCAAGGAGGATGCACTACATGCTTTGTAGGGGGAAGTCTTCACTCTGAGCTCATGGGGTGGAGTAGGAATCGAGCATAATACAGTTAAGAAAAGCCTTGCAATCAATCCCATTGGCTTAAATTAAGTGCAACGCCTGGCACTGTTCCACTGCAGAGGCTAAGGTGGATCGCCAGCAAATCTAGGTGGCTAGCGTGTGAAGCTGAAAAAGGGTTCATGATTTTGGGAAGAACGGGCATGGTGTGCATGTGTGTGTGTGTGTGGATGGTGTTGAGTGTTTGGGGTCCAAGTTCTGGACAGATATTGTTTAGAATAAACTGTAATGTCATGGCGATTATGTGGACTGGGATCGCCTTTGTTGTTCACTGGCTATGTGACCTTGGTGGACCACTTACCTCTCTGGATCCTATTTTCCTACCTAGAAGAGGGCAGTATCAACAGGCTCCTATGAGTTTAGATCAAAGTGTCTTGTCAGCTTCAAAGCACAAGCAAATGCCAGGAACTAACAGGGAAGTTCCTTTCAAGCAAAAGTCCCTAATTGGATAATACTGTTAAATTAATATGTTTGGGGGTGTCAGGCATAAGAATATCTTCATCTTTAGGGGACACATGTTATGTAGGAGTAAACAACAAAACGTTAAAATACTGGAATGGGCCAGAACAAGCAGCACTCCTAAGAGAGGCAGAGGCCTTCTGTGGGTCCCCCTCTCTCAGAGCAGCTACCTTATGTAGATCCCTCTTTCTCTCCCAGGGAAAGGTGGGGGTCTTCTGTTAGCTCCTCTCTCTTAGAGGCAGTAGTCTTCTCTGGTCCCTCTCTCTCTTAGAGAGGCAGTGGCCTTCTTTAGGTTCCTCTGGGCTGCTAGTTTTTAATGTCAACTTGACACAAGAGTGGACGCAAGGTATGGCCATCTGGGAAGAGTGTACCCTCAATTTAAAAACACCCACATCACACTGGCCTGTAGGAACACCTAATTGATGTGGGAGGGCTCAGTCCACTGTGGAGAGGTAGTCCTGTGTTGTGTAAGAAAGCAGCAAGGGACAGGAGAGCCCCAGCAGTTAAGTACACCGGCTGCTCTCCCCAAGAACTTAGGGTCAGTTCCTAGAACCCACATGCTGGTTCACAGGCATCTACAAGTCCAATTACAGGCACGAATCTG
Source organism: Chionomys nivalis (assembly GCF_950005125.1). Lineage (NCBI taxonomy): Eukaryota > Metazoa > Chordata > Mammalia > Rodentia > Cricetidae > Chionomys > Chionomys nivalis. Next base: position 38,423,218 of record NC_080106.1, read on the forward strand.
ATGCCCCCTCCTGGCCTCTTTGGGCACTACATGTATGTGATGCACAGGCACACATGCTGACCACACACCCATGTACAGAGAATGAAAATAGACAATTTTTTTTTAAGCAAACAAGTAGGCCGAGCAAGCCATGAGGATCAGGTAGCATTTCTCCATAGCTTCTGCTTCAGCTCCTGCCTTGACCTCACTCAGTGATGGAGCGTGACCTGAGAGTTAGAAGCTCACACAAACCCTTTCCTCCAGAGTTGCTCTGGTCATGGTGTTTATTACAGCAACAGAAACCAATTGAGAACATCCTCCGTATCCCTTTATTTCCTTCTGGAACATGAACTCAGTCTACAGTCTAAAGAAACAATGGTTAATCTGTGTATCTGTGTGCATATGTTAATTCCACTGATCAAGAATTAAGACCACTACTACAGTTAAAGCCAAATTGGAAGCTAGTTTTAACTAAATACTGGTCAGGTAGATGGGCTCTGGTCAGATCCATATCCAGATTCCTGGGAAATGGTCCCAAGTCACGGTTTGTAGCAGCTTAAGAAGGAAAACCCATAATTCATTGCATTCCCATCAGGTCCAATCATGGTCAAGCATATATCCTGATGTACATCCAGTCAGGGACAAGCATATATCCTGATGTATTTCCTGCCTGTGAACCTCCCACCCACATGTGGTCAAGCACATCCGGTGCAGATGGATCAAACAAACTTGTTTAGGGGAGAGGAAACATGTGGCTTGTTATCCCAGTGAACAAAACCTCCAGCATTTCAGGAACTGTCTGTCCTTGAGCAAGAGGCTTGCAGATCAGAGGCATTTTTGTCTTCTGGATCTCTTAGGCACAGCAATTAAAACTTAAAATATAACTGGCTCTTACACATACACATGTATGATTCATGTGTATGTGTTCATGTAAGGTTGAGTCCACAATCACTCTCCACTTTATAGACAGGGTTTCTCACTGTGCTCGAAACTCACTGCTGTTGAAGATGGGCAGGGCAGTGAGCTTCAGGGACCCTTTGTCTCCTCCTCAGCACCAGGTCTGCATATACCTGCAGCTGCTTCCCCACCTCCTCCTGCTTCTCACAGGATCTGGGGATTAAACTCAAACCCTCATGCTTGTCTGATATTTAACAGCTAGCTGAGCCATCTCCTCGGGCTTGGTGATGGTTAATCTTGTCTACCTGACTGGATGAGCGATGCCCACTAGTGGGACGTGCCTGTGTGGAGGAGAGGAATTTCCAGAGGTGACTAGAGCATGGGTCCTAACATGATGGTGCTAGGCACTACGGGGAGGTGGTGAGAAGTAGGTGGGGCCCGGATACAGGAAGCAGGTCACTGGGGAATCCTTCCTGGATGCCCTCTTTCAGTTTCCAGCCCATCGCAAGGCAAACTGCTCTGCTCCACCCCACCCCTCCCCGTGAAGTACTGACACCACTGAAACCAAGAGAAATCTTTACTCGTTTAAATGGTTCGGGTCAGGCATTTTGTCACAGTGATAATAAGAAAAGTAATTACTACCTAAGGCAAGGGTAAGACCCAGTAATAGCCTCCACAGACCTGGGCAGGCAGCAGGCTAAGGAGAGGTAGAGGACCAGAAGGAAAAGAACCCTCCTTTACAGGGAACGGCAGGGAGACTAAAGCAGAGTCAGCTGCCCAGATTACTTACAGCTATGTAGGAAGGTATCACATCACGGCCAATCCCCTCCTTTGTTGCAAAGTCAGGACAAGTTGTTTCGGGAAACTTTTTCCTCAGTGATTAGAGGGCGGTGAGGGGAAGCTGGCTGCTCCCTAGGACTTTCCAGAATGACTACATAAGAAGATGATGTCGGGGCTACTGCAGCACCCTGCTTCCATCGAAAGTGGAAGGAAGGTCAATAGGCTGGGGACAGCCATCCAGGAGCACACACGAGGCCATCTTGTCTCTGACCACCAGTATCACCCCATGTCCAGGTAAGAACAAGTGGCCTCTTTGCTCCTCTTCCCTAGTCATTCCTTCCTCCTCACATTCTAACTTCCCCTCTGGTGGTAATGAGAAAAAAAATCAGTATAAACAAGGCAATGCCACCAAGAAAGATGATGGCTTAGACAGGACAGTGGGGCAAGGGAGAAGGGCAAGGTGGAAAGTCACTCTGGACTCTGTCCACAGAAATCCAGATGCCAGCTGATGGATTCTGGAGGCACGCTTGGCTTTTGGAGTGCACAAGATCTGTCTTGCCAGACCACAGCACCTTTGCTCCGCTCCATGCCCTCACTCTCAGCCTCTGTGTGTGAGGGGTCACTGCCTACACACACGCTCCTCAGCACGCTGGGCATGAAGCTCAGAATGTGAGAGGCTAACCACACGGAACATAAGCACTCCCTCTACACCTCCATCCCAGATTGCCGTGTAGTTTCTGCTCAATAGCTATCCCAGGTCAGGTGTTTTCCCAACACTGCTGTTCCAGGAGCTCTGGAGAAGATGGAGGTGTGACATCACACAAGTGGCTTGGGGACAAATATGGGGCTCTGCAGTTAACCCAGACCCCAGTATGTGTTGCCTTGGAGCTCTCAAGCTCTGCTCCAGGTACAGTCAGGATCCAACTGCACAGGCTCACTTTGGCTTAGATGCTCAATCTCAAGCATTCATTTCTAAGCAGCTTCTCCTATCACTTACTCTAGGAGGGACCAGAGAGCCAAGTGTGTGTAGAAATGAGAAGTCTGCACCCTCTGGCTCTGTGGCACCTCATGTTCTGTGCCTTTTCTGCAGGGTCAGGAATTAAGAAGTCAACAAAAGGACAGGGTGTTTTCCTGGACATAGGTCCATCCTTTCCATTGAAGCTCTCTTTGGGGTCCTTGCCCTTCGCTGATAGGCAGAGAGGTGTAGAGACCTGGAGCTTGGGGTATGTGCCACCAGGGTGACTTCCCTTGTTGTCTGTTTGTCACTCACCTGAATACACTGGTACTTCCCAGCCTGGCTGCACGTGAGATTCACTCGAGTTCTTCCAAACACAGACCAGTGTTCAGCACCATCCTTAGCTCACTTTCTGCCCAAGCATCTTAGGTACAGGCACGTTTCAAGCTCTGGGTGACTGCAGCATGCAGACAGCTGTGCATGCAGAACTGTACTTCATAGGGAAGAGAATGGTCTTGAGAGCTACCGACTGGCAGGTCTTCTTCAGGGGCCACTTGTACTGAGGTGGTCTTCCTGGGGCCCTAGCTTGGTGGGCCAACCAACTCATTGTCAACTGAATAACAAATTCAGTTATTACCTAGAAGACTGTACCTTACCCCAGGTCTAAACTTCCCCAAGGTGCAGACAGTTTAGATGGAGAGATTCAGAGCACTCTCACTGACACTGAGATGTCCCATGCTTTCAAAACAGCTTCCAAGTGCAAGCCGAGCCCTTCTCTTTGACAGCCACACAGTGGACCCACTTGCTTCCCTAATTAGGAAAGATTATGTCATAATAAGAATTCTTTATTTGATTAAGTGTCCAACATTCAACACATGGCGTATAAGAAAACCATAATCACTCATTTGGCCCCATATAGGGAAAATAATTGTTTAATGAATGCTATTCGCAATTTTAAAAGCAGTTCTTGGGGGTGGGCGATAGGCAAGCACAATATTTATCTGATGCACATGCAGTCTTGGAGCGCTAGAAACCCTGCTTTCTGTGTGCAGTTCCACACTAAGGAGAAATGTCACCATTGCTGACTCACACCTGCCAGCAGCTAAGGCCACCCTTCTGCTGCTGTTTGGTTTTGGCCTTTATGTAGCCATTCTTCTAACAGGCCTGTGGGTCTCAACATGGCTGCCTAAGAGCAGAGCTTAGAACTCAAAGCATTCAGGAGAGATGTGAAACCCCTGTCCCAGAGTCCTGACTCAGCTGGCCTGAGGCGGGGACTTGCTTCCAATGATTCTAAGGTACGGGTTGGTGCAAGAACAGCTCCTAATGACTACCAGCTCTTGCCAGCACTATGGCCTCCTCCATCTGGCATCTCTAGCACAAGACAAGCTCACAAGTTTGCTGTGAGTCATAAGCAGCAGACAGCTACAAAGCACTTGGAATTTTGGACCATCTCGCCATACCACCTCCTTCTGCCACACCGCCTAGAGGCTCTGACAAAGCAAGGAGTCCTAGCCCGCCAGCCCTACACAGTAGGGTTGCTATGTACTGAACCACTAGGCTTCAGCTGGGTCTGCTCATCTTGTGAAGACAGTGCCACGGCACCTGAGTCAGTGGAAGCACATTCATATGTTAAGAAGGCATGGTATGGGGGTTAGGAATGTATGCTAATAAATTGTGCCGTGCTGCCGCCTGGTCACCACAGAGAACACTGGTCAGAACAAACACCTATTTCTTCCATGTGGCTCTCAGGGGAACATTTAAATAGCTCTCTGCACAAAAAGCATAAACCCAGCAGCCCATGCCTTTTTCTTGACATGGTCCTTCATTCACCCACGCCAGCTACTTGAGGCCCTCCATGGTGCAGTCACTGTTGTGGGCGTATGGATACAGCACTGCACTTGAACAACATACGCTGGAGTTCAGTGCACTCAGCCCGCAGCGTGGAAGATGCTGAGAAGTAGGTTCGCTGACAGCATCTAACTCAGGTTGTAATAGATGCAGTAAGTAGGGCAAAGCAAAGTTTGCTGAGGACCTGGGCATGGAGCCCTGGTGGCAAGGGCTCCCTGAGGAGGTGGCTAGGGCACTGAGGACTGGGTTTCTATGGATCCCAGACAGCAGATGTGCAGATTCAGGGGCAAGGCAAGCCTGAAGGTGGGGCAAGGCAAGCCTGAAGGTGGGACAAGCCAAAAGCTGGGGAAAGGGTACTGTGAATGAGAAGCAAAAGCCAGTCCCCTCTTACCTGTGTGCCCTGGCTGAGCATGGAAGGACATAGTTACAGTGGCAAATGCAGCCACCAGTTTACCTGAACCAAACTGCTACCACAAAAGGGTCCACACAAGAAAACTGATAGGGTAAGATTTCTTGTCTTGGGAGCCATTCATTGGGCTGTGTTTCACCTAATCCCATAAGTAAACAAAACAAAAAAACAAAGCCTCCTATGTCAGTCTGTGATGGAGTTACATCCTGATAAAACAGTGTAGGTGAAGAATGTCCCAAGAATGCCTTTAGTATACTCAACCTATAGACTCCTGGCTCCTGTCTTACCTATGCTCAGAAAACTGCATTAGCCTAACACTGGGGTGAGCTCTCCCACACAGAGACTACTTTTAGGAAAGTGTTGAGTATCTCATGGGATTTCTTGAAAGCTCGCATCCAGAAAGCTCAGAACATTTCTGTGCATTCGTGGTGATGTGGCTGGCCATGCTGTGGGCCACTGCTGCTGCGTGAAGGAGGGTGGGGCCATACACCAGCCCAAGCAAAGATTAAACCTGCCTCATGCTTCCCTTCCTCACCACTATGAAATCTGAGATCCTGAGAAACGCCATCTCATATCTCAGGAGCTATCAATACAGAACTTCTCTTTTCTTCTTGAATGGCGGAAGGAGACCGGGGAGGGGGTGATGGACGCAAACCTTCTCATCCCTCATTTTAACCTCCCTTCAGATGGTACTTTCAAGACACCTTCTCCCAAGGCCATCACTTTGTGCTCCCCGGCCTCCTGTTGGGTTTTGTGGCTTACATATGGGATCGCACCGTACACTGAACACACTGGAATGTCACCCTGAGGTCACAGGCTGCATTTCCATTGCTTTCTGCTGGATTTACCACAGCCTAAGGCACATAGAAGGTGCTCATGCATTATTTGTTGAATGAAATTGGAATAAACATCATTTGGTTCTGTTGTATTCTTCTGGGTACTGAGGACTGAAGGGGCCCCAGTGTTCCTGGACCCCTGCTCCCAAGCACATTCATGTCCTTTCTAATGTTTCTGCCTTCATCACTTTAAATGGGCTGACAAGCACAACTGACCAATTAATAGCACTTCTGCTTTTGTTACATCATTTGTAATCCACGATCCTCTTTCTTTTTGCAATGGCCTTTCAATTTTTCATGACTCAAAATGGAGGACATGCATAATGAATACAAAGAGCAAATTGATTAAATGTAACGCATGTCTTGCTGTTTGCTGGGTTTATGCCTGTTATTAATGACAGAAATCCAACAAATTCTCATGAAAACACAGATAACATACAACCTTAAATGGAAGATGCTGGAGCACCAGGGCCCTAAATTTTCCTAATTACTGAGCAACAGCAGGCATTAATTTCTCATTCGGCAACCTCTGTAAATAAGAACACAGCCATGGCTTCTTTGTCTGGGTTCTTGTTGCTCAGCACAAATGGCTATACAGTGTGTGTGTGTGTTTAAAAACAAAAACAAGCCACTCTTGAGGAACTGTCTCTGAGTGAGGTAAAAAGGGTGCCACGTGTGTGGAATCAAATGAATTAATTGTCTTCTGCCAGGATTGCATTTTTCCCCACAGCTTCCGTTGGTGTACTGTGTGAGCACCCAGAGATGATGGCATGAAGCAAGGAAGGAGATGTAGAAAGGACAGTGGCCTAGCTGGATGTGTCGTTTGGGCCACAGACTGGTGTGCTGGAAGGGGCTACAAGGAGCTTACTTTCTTAAGGTAATTTAAGGGGAAACTGAGGACAGGGTTTTCTCAGACCAGAAAAGTGGCTGGCTTACTTGGGCTGGTGCTAGAAAACAGCTTCCATCTGGGAGGCCTGTGAATAGAAGAGAAGGCTCAGGATGGGGGAAATCACACTTGGAATCCCAGCACTCAGGTGGCTTGAGGAAGGAGACCTCTGAGTCTGAGGTTCACCTGAACTATACAATGTATTCCAGACCAGTCTGGAAACCAAACCAACCAACCAACCAATTACCCACCTGCCCACCCATCCAGAAGAAATAAAGCAGGTAGGAGGAGTCACTGCGGGCCTATTCATGCTCAGAAGCACACATTCACAGTGAGCGCAGCACAGTGTGCTCTAATACAAACTGGCCATGCTGTACTGCAGGAGGAGGAATGGGGAAGGGAACACGTGGCCATGGCCCAAATCTACTCCTCCGAACGGTGACATTCTAATAGGTATGCATTTGCCATGAGCTTAGCTCCAAATGTTTGCCCAGGTATTTGCCAAAATGTGTCTTGTTAACTCAGGGTGCACAGTGATTTTGGCAAAACTAAATTTAGACTTCTGCCTTGGAAAAATGTACAAATCATCTTGGGATGGAAGACCCCCACTAAAAGACCCAGAATCAAGCACTTGGAAGTGAGAAGTTGGTTGAGATGTGGAAGGTGTGGGGGGACTGAGAAGAGAGACAAGGGCAGGAGGTGGTGGCTAGGCAGCAAATGGGATCCCATTACATCAGCTCCGCAGTGAAGGTTGCTGCTGGATCACAGGGGGAACTCTGAGCAACTTCAAACTGCATGCCCCAGAATTCTATAGCCCCACAGCAAAGGAGCTGGGATTTATACTCACCTTTGTGGCGGTGGCTGATTAGGGCTGCCGGCAGAAATGCGATTCCTAGGGCTGTCTAGCCACGCTGTGGACAGAGAGTTCCAGAGCCTGCATGACAAAAATACCATGAATGTGGTGAGGTCAACAAAGATGGTACGCAAAGATTCCCAAGATGTGGGATTCCCTCTGCACATACTAGTTCATCCCATCTTGCACCTTTGAAGCCTTCACTGTGCTCATGACAAATGTCTGATTGGTGCATGTGGCATATTGAACATGCTACTGAATACAGTTTGAAGGGAGCGGAGACTACTGGGTGCTCCTTGCTAAATTTCCACTCTCTGGAGACAGCAAGACAGATTTCTTGTGAAAATTTAGGAAATATGCATGCTCTCCTCCCCCACTGTCATATGTCTATGTGAGAGAATAAAGAATTCACAGCTAGATCTAAAAACAGCCAAATTAGGAAGAGAAATACATTTACAGACCATAGCATAAGAGAAAGCAGCACACTGACAAAGACAGGAAGAAAAGAATGAGGATTTAATTTATTAAAATAAAACACATACACACGCATCAAAACTCTTGGTATCTTTAAGCATTTTCCCAGGCAAATCAGAAGTACATATGTCTGAATGGGCGCATTCTAGTGTCATGGCATCTGCTTGTCAGATGGGCCACAGTCTATACTGGAATTCACCTTTTAAAGCCAAAGAATTTCTCAGTGTGTCCACCTCTTTTGATATTTCAGTTGTAAAAAATATTTTCTTACTGCCTAAAATATAAAAATTCTACAAGTTGGTGTTCATTTCATGTAGAGTATGTGTTTTCATATGCATGGGCTCTCTTGAAGAGGCTGGTGCAGAGATGTTGAGTGACTAGCCTGGTACCACTGGAGAAGTAGAGCTGGGGTTTGAGCCCAGGTGACCAGAACCCACCATCTGTGTCCTGCATGGCTAGATCCTGGAAATCTGGCTGGGGGGAGGGGGGGATGGCGGTGGCGAGGAAATGAAAAAGGACAGATGCACAGACTCAGACAAGCTGGAATCAGATGGCCGAGCTGTCGGAGCAGCACAGATCACACGGTAACCACTAGCCTCACCGCATCGCTATGTGGCAGAGTGGGAGGAGCTAGTTAGTCCCAGAGGAGGAGTCTCGGGCTGCATTCACAGTGGAGGTTGCTGCACACACTGCCAACATCTGAACTCAGCTCACAGGAAGGCTTTGTCTGTTCCCAAGGTGTCTGAGGCATCAGTTCCTTGACATGGTTGTGTTCTTGTCAACAACACATTCATTCAGGGCTTCCTCAGCTCCCCATGCCCATTATTTAGTTCTGCATCATCTTTCTTCCACGACAATTTCTTGATAATGTTTTTAAAATCATACATTCTGTCATTGAAATTACCTGGCGCGAGTGAGAAGGAACCTCAAAACAAGCAACAAACCCGCTTAGGAGTTGATTAGAGGGGGCGTGTACAGGCCTGGGGGGATCTGTGTGCAGAGACAGAGCGCGCGAGCGAGAGCGAGCAAGTGATAGGGGGTGCGTCCAGCTTTTAAAACCTGCCTCGCACATGCACACAGGGGGTTGGCATGACTACGTCTTACAGAGATGACAGGGATCACGTGCAAGGCTGAGTCATGCCTGGATGTAACCATGCATGCGTGCACGTGAGTCACGAGGGGGGGGGCTTTAAAATTCAGGTACTTCTGCCCAAGGGCTTGTCTGCATGTGCATGGCTCTAGAACCTGGAAGTGCAGCCTTATTTGTAGCTGAATAATTACAATCATAATTGGCTGGGTATGTCTTAATTCATATGGTTCTCAGTTATACCAGGACAACAAAGGAGCAACATCCTAAAACAAGAGCCTATTAAAATGGCAAAGACGCTAACTTCCCCAGGCATGGCCAGCCTGTGGTAGCAAGGCTGTTGAATTCTTATCTCAAACCCATTTTAAAGACACCTGCTCTCCTAGTCTGGGGAGAGTCACTGTGGGATCTAGGAGACTGAGTCTGTTTCTCTGGCCACCGAGCAAGCCTGCTGGACTCCACACTGAGTAACGCACAACACGCAAATGGCGCTGCCTCCTCCTCAGCTTTCACTGGCATTTACCAAGTAAAACAATGCGGATGATCGTGGATGGAAGCAGTGCTTAGAAAGCACGCGCACAATTGCTTACACTCACATTTATTATAGTGTGATACTGAGCCTAAAAAAAACTGACATTTTACTGCAAGTGAGCTTATCAACTCAGACTGGAGACGTCCCTCGTTCTCTTAACCATCTCCCCAGGAGGGACGAGAAGGAAGCCCAGGCCCATGGTGCTAAAAGCCTATGGTTTGCTTTTCCACGGTATTTCTATTACCACCTAAGTGTAGATGTGGCAGAGCACATATGCACAGAAATGTTCCTTGCTAAATTTAAAGACATGTTCTTTCTCCACTTCTTACAGCTAAGGACTTATAAGAGATAATGTCTGAAGAGCCAGAAAAATCTACCACTACACGTGGCTAAAAGACCCTTGTTTTGCTAACTACCAGAGAATTGCCATGGCTTGAGTACTGCAGGGGCTGTTGGGTGACATGGTGGGGCACAGCTTAAGAGCAGCTTACCTGCGCCCGCCCATCAAACTCTGGAGAGAACTGGCAACCTACGGCAAGCATTTTAGAACCTCACTGGCTTGTCTGGGCTTGTTTTTCCCACGTTTAGTAATGGCAGGAGCTTTGGCAATGTCAGGTCCCAATCAGTCAGGGAGATTTGTTTAGAAATTGTGACCGGTCACAGTGTACCTTTATTTAATCTTCAATCTCACAACAAGTCATTTTTATTACTCAGGCTGCCGTTTGGTGGAGTGTGACCTGCACAACTGAAGCCACCTCTTCAGACGCCCACAGAACCACCACCACGGACACCTGCAGGGTGCTGATTCTCCAGAGTGGGAGGTGGGGTATGTGTGTGTTTCCGATGCCCTTTTGACAGTTGCCAATCTCCTGATGTAGCCCAGGACTGGCTTAGATTGAGAGAGTCTAATAGTAACGATGAGATTTGCGCCTCATCTCCCTGTAAATCTGACAAACCCTCAGCTAGAAACAGACATACAACTAAGGACGTGACACCGCATTAGAGTCTCCCAAGGACGGCATTCGGGAGCCCGAGTTAACTGGCGCACTTAGGGTTTCCACTGCTGTGGTAAAATCCATAACCAAAAGCAACATGGGGAATAGAGGAACCTTACACGTCCCAACTACAGTCCATCATGAAGAAAAGTCAGAGCCAAAACACAAGGCAGGAACCTGGAGCAGGAACAGAAGCAGGAAGCATGGAGGGGTGCTGCTTACTGGCTTCCTTGCCATGGCTTGCTCACTTTGCTTTCATATACAACCAGGAACTGCCTGCCCAGGGGTGGCACACAGTGAGCTGGGCCCGCTCACAGCAAACATCAATCAATAAAATGCACCAAAGGCTTATCCACAGACCAATTTGTTGCAGATACTTTGTCAACTGAGGTTCCGTCTTTCCAGACAACTCTAACTTGTGTCAAGTTGACATAAAACTAGCCGGCACAATGACTAAATTAAAAAATAAGTCAACATAAAGTTCAAAAGCCCATTAGCCAAGTCTATGTACAAAACACAGCAGCCATGCACTGCTGACTAAACCGTTTCAATGGCTTACGTCTCAATAGCTGAGACGCGAGAATGACAGCAACCCAGGCCATGATAAAAGGAGAAATGTCCAAACACTGATAATGAAACGTCGAAAAGGAATGGTAAATCAAGTCTGTCTCTAATGACTTGAGACTATTCTATATACCTCAGATGTCTGTGAAACTGAAATACTACAGGAAATGGGGGTGTTACGCTCAAAAGGAATTCAGTGAGGCTGCAAGCTGTACATTTGGTGTCCCACAAAACGACTGTTTTGAAGCAAGCTCCCTAGCAGTCCCTTGGCAGTGGGGAGAGGCAGAATCTAAGGTTGAATGGAAGAAAACTACAGGATTGGACTGAAGGCGAGATCCCAGTACAGGATCCCGGTACAGACATTTGCTGACTGCGACCCAGTGAGGTCAGTGTGCAGCTGATGCCACTGCGGCACTGAGGACCCGAAGGCAGCCAGGAAGGCTTCGTTTCCCTCAGTGCTCAACTGGTTTCTAAAGCTACAGCATATTAACACTGTCACTAATACAGTGACTGTTTATAAATGGGTTTTCCTCCTTGGAAATGGTAGACTGGATAAAACGCTGAAAGATGGAGCAAGCCCGTATTTTTATTTTGTCTGCCCGCATTCCGGGCTCACAGCAGAGCTTTTGCAACACTCGTGAGAGAAGACGGGTTATAGCATTTCCTAACAGACAGTCTTACGGCTCAACAACCGTGGAGATACTATTATGACAGCACTTTGTGGACGGACAACTAGGCTTGGAGAGCTTGAGTTTCTCGCCTACGAGCACACAGCTGGCAGGAGAATGGCTGCACACTCTGGGCTGTCGGGCTCCATGGTACTGGACTCACTGTGATGTGGCCTTTCTAATTTCTCAGTTTCTGAATCTTTGAAAGATAAAGTCAACATATGATACAATTCTATATGCTTTGAGAAAGAAAAAAATAGTGAAGAAACTCAACCTTAAAATGTATCCATTGTCTTCATAATTAAACACTGGCTTAAGGGCCTCTGGAGAAGTAAACTGCACAAAAATTCAACAAAAGGATAGATGGCTGGAAAGACGGTTTTCCGTCATTCCACAATAATTTTCACATTGAGATCAGATTAGAAAACAACCAGGACAAATCACCAAGAATAAACTCCCCCGAGTGACTTTTAGATTGATCCTAATAGAACAAGGCATGACAGCATTCTTGTCAAATGTTCCCTGCCACAAAGGCAGGGCAGGCGCTAATGTTAACAGCCTCCGAAGAGCTACAGCTTGAAAGAAAGATGTCCTGTAGGGCAAACTGCCCTTCCCTGCGAATATTTCAGAAACACACATTTACCTGTAGTCTCCATTACCAATAAGGCGGCACCACTCAACAAACATCTACAGAGCTCCAATCCAGCACTCCAGACATCCCCAAATTAGCCAGATTGTATTCTGCTCCTCGAGAAGTCCACTTATAGAACAGGAGCTTAGATAAAGAATTACAGTGTGAGCTAAGCATTAACAGCGCTTCCATAAGTAGTGATGTCTTCAAAAACAAAACAGAACACAGACAACAGTCCTTAGTTCCCACTGGAACAATTACCGTGCAAAGTGAGGGAGGGGAAGAGAGGACGCACAGGAGCCATGAATCAAATGGACCCCAAGTCATCACAGTGAGCACTCAGAAGCCTTTAACTGCATTCTGCACGCTCAGAATGTTAAGAACACACACACAGGAACACAGATACACACAGGAACACAGATACACACAAGCACACACACAAGCACATACACAGACACAGGAACAAAGATACACACAAGCACAGACACAGACATACACACATTTCAAAAGCCCCAAACAGAATCACTAGAGATGAAGACTGTAACATCTAATATGTATATAAAAAATTACACTGGTAATTACAGAAGGAAACATCAGTGAACTCACAGACTGGTTACAGAAAGCATTAACAACAAAAGACAAGGGGAAGAGGATTTTATAAATCAGCATCATGGGCTATGAGGTAACTCCTTGAGGTTTAAAAATAATAGCCTAAAATTCCATTTGTGACCAGATAGTAAGATCACATATTCATGAAGCACAACAGATTGGAAGGGAGTTCCAGCAAGGTATGCCATCACCAATTTACTCCAAAGCAGCAAAAGAGTTAATCTTTAAGGTACAAAAAATAATAATGCAGATTTCCAGACAGAAAAAACACCTGCGCCAAGATAGTGGGGCCTACCCCTGCTTCTAGCCTATCAACAGATACCAAGGATTCATTGAAAAAGATTATTTTTAAACTACCCCAAAAAGGAGTTAGGTATGAAATTTTACATGTCATTATAAAATTTCTGAGCCATAGAAACGCACAGAGGATCCCCAGAGTCCCCTCCCCAAGAACAAACAGGTCACTCACACAGGGCTGAGCATGGCAGTGACATCAGATGTCTCCACAGGAAAAACAGTGGTGGAGAAGGATGCAAGAAGCGATGGCACTGTATAGGTTCCCATCCCACATGGGAAAACTACCAAATAAAAATCTAAGCATTTTATTTAGATGCGCACAGCTAAAACCCAGAGGCTACGCCCATAGAATGGGTTAAAACTGCCTGCCTTTGCATGGGCATAGAGGAGCTGCCTCCACCCCTCACCTGAGCAGGGGTGGTCCTAGTGGCCTGGAATGACCAGTTCAGCTACCACCCAGGCCTGCAGCTGGGCCTGGGGTTGTCCACCCTAACATCTACCCCATCTAGGACCTGCTGGGGCTTGTGAAGGGACTGGTCCTGTGGAACCATAACCCCAGGACCTCCACAACTCAGGATGATTGCAAGACACTTGAGAGGAGTTCCGGTGAACATCCAGTGATGATGGTGTACCAGAAACCAGAGGCCTTGAACCAGGCTAGTTGCAATGAACGTTTACAAGTAAAGCTGATTGGACAAGAGAGTATACTGTGTGACCCCCCCAGCTCCCAGTGTCAGGGGATGAATGAAGAGATGCTGGAGAGGTGAGCAAGATGGTTTGTTCATTTGTTTGTTTTTTATTTTATTTTTTTTAAATTTTTGTTGGGGGTGGGGATGCTGCAGAGGGGAGGAGAGGATATGGAGGTACTGGAAGGTGAGCAGAATTGGGGTGCATGATGTGAAATTCCCAATGATTCAATAAAGAAATTATGTTAAAAACAAAACTGCCTGCCTTTTTGGACTGTGACCAGAAGACAAGAAGATGGGGCTGGGCATAAGCCAATAATTAAAAACCATGCTTATATCACCTGTTGAAGTAACTGTTTAAAATTCTCTAAAGATACAACGGGTGCATGTTGCCATGAAAGCCCAAAGCAAACTGAATGGATGCTGCGCTTTCACATGTCCAGGCAGCCTCAATTACACAGTAGTGCTGTGGTCAGCTATAATCCAAACACAGATGGAGTCCACTGTCCTGATGCCAGGAGATGAGTCAATAGCTGGACCACGTGTCTAGCTACGATGTTCACCTCATCACAGGGCAGAAGGCAGGGCAGCCTGCTGACCATGGACTAGGACCTCTGAAAACATAAGCTGAAGTCATTCTCCCTTTCTCGCTGCTGAAGATGAGGGAAGATACAACTCGATGTCAGAATTGCCAGGCAGTCAGTGGAAGTAGAATGTCCACACTCGCTCCTAAACCACAGATATTCCATCACTGTCCGTGCCATGTACTCTGACGTGTGGGAGAGTGGATTCCCAAACTGCCTTTAGGTGATGCAGCCGGGTCCAACAGGGAGCGAGTGACTCCTTTCAGTTCTGAACCCTTCTATGGGCTGTTAATAATAGAACCTTTTGTTATCGCTGTGAAACAAGGTCCCTTGCTCAGACCTCAGGTTAGGGCAGAGTATCTCTACCCTTGTAATTGTGTGCACTTCTGTGCCCACTGTGAAACTGCTTTCTGTTGTGGCAATGAGAAGGATTAAACTTATCCTTTAGGTGAATTTAGGATTTGGAAGCAGAACATTTAGGGACACCAGAGCAAACACTAGCAGTGTGCACATGTAGGGCGGGGTGGGGTCATTGCGGCAGCCCTTGCTAAGGTGGTTTCCAAGTCCTGCCCTGTGGGTACAGGTCCACCCACAGCTCTATCTATGCTCACCCCTCCACTGTGCAGCTCCTGGCAGGACACGGAAACTGAGGGAAGCGTGGTCTGACTCAAGCTGGACACCTGAGCATTTTCTAGGTGAGAACTGAACTTGCTCGTGGTTTTTAATAATCACCCAATTAAATGCAACTGCTGAGATATATCCCAATTTAAAGTGCACAATAAAACCTGGAATACAGCCCTGGGAGTGTGGAAGCAATTTCTGAAAAGTAGACAGCAGGGAAATTGCTGAGCTAGGTTTTTCCTTCCCAATCTCTCTCTCTCTCTCTCTCTCTCTCTCTCTCTCTCTCTCTCTCCCCCCCCCCCGACACACATACACCTCCTGTGTATAATGATTGCATGTATCATTTCTGTATACCCTTTCTACATACAGACTTCCAGCCTTCAACGGAGACACACTGGCGAGAGAGGAGTTTGACACTCTTGTGGCTTGAATATGAATGTCCTCCTCACCTCGTCTCCAGATGCTGGTGGTAGTCGAGAAAATTCTGGAAATATTAGGAGGTGAGTGCCTAACTGAAGAAGTAGGTCACAGGGGTGACCCTTAGAAGGTACCTGACTGATACCTTCTTCACTCTTGAGCTGTTTTCTTCCACGTGTGCCTCTGGTCACAATGTTCTGCCTCACTAAAGGAGCTAAAGACTATGGACTGAATTCTCTGAAATAATGAGAAAAAGGAACATTCCTCCCTTCCATTTTTTATATTAGTTATTACCCTCACAACAGCAGAAGTGTAACACGATGCCCAGGCTGTTCTACCACAGGGCTGAGGAAATGAATGTTGGTGACAGATCTGCTCCACGTCTGCATGAGATGCTCCCAGCACCCAGGCACTGCACAGTCAGCTCTAAGCTTCAAGTGAACACAGCCATTTGGAGCCATCACCCATGTGTGCTACTCATGAAATGATCACCGTGCCATATGGGTTCACAAGGCAATGTGAGTAAAGGAATAAGAATGGGAAGAATAAACCTAGGTTAAACACAATAGGGGCGAAAGATACCATAAATGAATTTAAAACACAATATATGATCTGTAAGGTTAGAACATGCCCAGCAAACATGGGGTTATAGTGCAGTGTATACACAACACAAATACAACACCCCCACACCACACTACACAGGCATCCCAGATATGCTGCAACACACACACACACGGGAAATATCCCTATAGAAAAATGGGCAAAGTGAACAGTCACACCGCAGGAAGGAAACACCAACAGCCAACAAACATGAAAAGTGGCTCAGTCTCCTTTGACATAGAGAAATGTATACTAAAGCAATGAGATGCTGCCTGGCACCTATGAAAGGAATAGACATTTTAGAATCTAGTAATATTAAGAGTTGGTGAGGATGCCGGGAAACAGGTGGGAATTGTATTCCCTGCAGATGGGAATATAGAGGGAAACCTCCATTTTGGAGAGAAGTTTAACATAGCTGTCACTTTCTTGTAAAATATGCGTGTTCTATAGCCCAGCAATTCCACCAGTGGGTACATACCTAGAGAAACACTCCTGAGTCCAAGGAAGTCATAGACTTCTGGGGCTAACAGCAGAAAACTGGGAAAGCAAACGCCCTGAAGTGGGAGAAAAGTTAAGCAAACTACAGCACAGGCACAGCGTAAGAATGAATGCAAATGAAGTGGATATGGGCAGATTATCACACAAGGGATGAGGAAAGCCAGCTGCAGAAAGACACACAGAGTGTTCAAATAAAGGGGACAGAACCCTTTAAGAAGAGTTCTACTAGCTGCTATTGATTTTCACAGTGTCTGAACGTGTGGAAGGTGTCTTAGGATGCAGTCACTGACCACTGAAAGGCTGAAGGATAGTGGAGACAGGAGAGGAACAGGAATTTGTTTTGGGGAGGAGCCTAAATGACTAAGTCCTCTATAATGTTTTAGGTATTTTTCAAGGGTTGGTATTTATATATTATTGAATAATTGGAAATCACACACCAGAGAGTTGAAGGGAAGAGAAGAGTGCTCCAAGAAGGGCAGAGAGTGCCCCGTGGTACAGGTCTGTCTGTTACCTCACTGAATTCCTAACAACAGCGACTGTCCCAAAGCCATCTTTGGAAGGCTGCTGGCATGTGACACCCCTCTGCACAGTCCTTGGCAACTCTGCAGGGCTCACAGGTACCTCCCTCTTCCGGGAGTGGGGAGGAGGGCATGCCTCCCTCTCTCCACCTCACAGCACTCAAGCTGAAGCCTGGGAACCTCTGTGGGAGGGAACTCACAGGAGGATACACAGTGGGTAAATGGCTTTTTATCTGCTCCTGATTAAATTGTTACATCTCTGTTAGCAGCCAAAATAAAGTCCCCAGATATAGTCTCAGGGTAATCATATTGCAAAACAATACGGAATAGCAATAACTCTCGTTTCTTAAGGCGGAGATCTGAAATCTTCAGTTTTCATCAGGAGTTCCAACTTGCTAAAATGCACAGCGTTAAGAGCAGATTTTCTTCCTAAATGCCTTGAAATTCATGTCCTTTTTAATTGCCCAGAATTCATGTCACTTGTGTGAAAAGCTATAAACATACACAATCATAAAAACACACTTAGACCTCATGCACAAAAATCAATGGCGTATTATTGTAGTTTATTATTCCTTGGGGAGTTCACACTGGTCTTCCTCCTTTGATATTTATTTATAAGGAAGAAACGAAAGAGCATAAATGTCACACTTGGGACAACACTAATGCTAGAGCTGAACGGAATACAGACAGCAGCTGCCTTAATTTAAGAAAGTATAGCATTCTCTGTGAATCAACCTCCCATAATGGAGGACAAAGCTGAAGGTCACTGTATTACTCATTTAAAAAGACACGGTTAAGAATGAAAATGGAGGTTCTTGAGAGCTGAAGGACTGTTAACTTGCTTAAGTGACTAGTTCCTCGTGACTGGGTATGACAAGACAGCAGGCTGGGGGTGGGGCAGTAAATACTAGGAGAAAGAATACAGCCACGACCCTAGCTTTGTTATTTCTCTCTTCTGGAAGGTCTTCTCAACTTTACAGTTCTTACAGAAAATTGGCCATGGCGTTCCTTTTAACAGAAAGGCCTCATGCTACCCAGGATTGTAAAGAGGGGCCAGGGCAGAGGGAGTCCCTCTGGGGAAGCATCCACACACACTCACACACTTAGGGCAAAGGGCCTGCTAGTTCAAAGACGGCGAGAAAACAGGACGCAGAGCCAGGCACAGGTGGAGAGCAGGGCTGTTTCCTGCCCACATAGGCAGCCAGCCCCGACGGCAGGCCTTCCACATGCCAGATTTGAAGTCTATTGTCAGGCAGGCCAGGTGGATTTTGTGGCGAGGGGAATCGATGAATAGCTGTCTCATGGGCAATGCTTTCAGCTCAGCCACCAGTGCATAGGAGTGGAGCTGGGGGACAGTGTGTTTGTTCAAGAGTGACGATCAAAACAAGAAAAATGTGGTATGGGCCCTGGTCTTAGTTCTCCCGCAGCTGTGATGGTCAAAGGAATTTTGTGGAAGACTCCATTACCACCATTCTCCTTTTGTATCACTTTAGGTGTTAACTGGACTCCGTCTTGAATAATGGCTTTTTCATCAGTGTTGGAAAACAGAAGTGCAAGTTGGGAGGAGGGCTCCCTGCCTCTGACACTTGTCCAGTGCCGACTGACCTGGCAGAAAAGAGTCCTCACACAAGGCTCAGGGACCCTCTGTAGGGGCGTGTGAGTGTTACAGCTCTGGAGCTGCAAAGATATCCTGACTTATTGGGAAGTCAGGCTACCGAGAGCTCCAATAGACAGCTCTGGAGGGGTAGAGCAGCAATACAACGCTCTGTAGCCTGGAGCTGCAATAGGACAGCTTAGCCCTTGGGGGTTGGGGGGAGTGGGAAGGCATCCTGACTTGCTGGGAAGCCAGGCGACCTAAAGTTGGCGTATAGTTGGGGAAGGTCTCCCTGCAGTATATAGCAATCTTGCTCTTCTGGAGAGCCCCCACAGCTGAGCTCTGCTCTGTTCCCTGAGGGGAACCTCCTAGCAGAGCTATTTGTTTATTCTCCTACCCTTGCTAACATTCTGCTAAAGGGGAAGCCCCTGCAGAAATGTAGCAATCTCCTCTGGTTCTGGCAAAATGGTGTTAAGTTTTGCTCAGCCCCAGTAAGAGAGCATCCCAGCAAGGTTCTTCTGTTCTACTTGGTCTTGTTCACCCCCCTAAGGGAGCATTTAAGCAAGGTTTTTCAGCTCAGTCCTCTAAAGGATGTCCCAGCCAGGTTCTTCTACTCTGTGCCAGCAAATGAAGGTTGTCATTCAAAGACTCTTTTCAAAAAGAGATTTATCCAAGGTCTAGTTGAAGAGCAGAAGGAGGGAGAAGATGAGCAAGGAAGTCAGGACCGCGATGGGTTGGTCCACCCACTAAGACAGCGTGCCTGATCTAATGGGAGCTCATCAAATTCAGCTGGACCGGGACTGAAGGAGCTTGTGATCAAACCGGACTCTCTGAATGTGGCTGCCAATGGGAGCGAACTGAGAAGCCATCAATAATGGCACTGGGGCCTGTTTCTACTCCATGTACTGGCTTTTTGGGACCTTAGTCTATTTGGATGCACACCATCCTAGGCCTGGATGGAGGGGGTAGGGCCTTGGACTTCCCACAGGGCAGGGTATCCTGCCCTCTCTTAAGGAGGGAGAGGGAGGGAGGAGGGTGAGTGGGGGAGTGAGAGGGGAATGGGAGGAGAAGAGGAAGTGTAAATTTTTGATTGAAAAAATAAAAAAAAAAGATTTATTTGGGAAGGAGGATTCTAGCAGAGTGGCTGCCTCTGCCAGTGGTGAAAGACAGCCTCAAGATGAAGGGCAGAGTGGTTTACACAGGGCTTCTTAGAGAGGGAGTTTTCCCAGGGAGAAGAGGGATGGGTTAGCTTTCCCTGCTCAGGGATTGGTTAGTTTAGTTGGTCAAGGACAGAGATGACTCTGATTTCAGAGTCAAACTGTGTTTCTCTCACTGGTCCTTTTTATTTAGCCTTTTGGCTCTAATCCTAGGGCCAGGGCATATTTCTTTCACTGGCTCTGATTCTAGAGACAAAGTGTGTTTCTTTGGGTCTGGGTTCAGAGTCAGGATGTGTTTCTTTGGTTCTGGGTTCAGGGCTAAAGGTGTTTCTTTCCCTGCCTCAGGTCTTAGATCCTGGGCATATTTCTTTCACTGGCTCTGATTCTAGAGACAAAGTGTGTTTCTTTGGTCTGGGTTCAGAGTCAGAATGTGTTTCTTTCCCTGCCTCAGGTCTCAGATCCAGGGCATGTTTCTTTCACTGGCTCTCGGTTCAGAGTCAGGGTGCTCAGGGACTGGTTGGTTTTCCCGTTTCAGTTGGCCCTTTTACCTACACCCTCCAGCCAGGAACT
This sequence comes from Chionomys nivalis, assembly GCF_950005125.1. NCBI lineage: Eukaryota > Metazoa > Chordata > Mammalia > Rodentia > Cricetidae > Chionomys > Chionomys nivalis. The sequence goes on from NC_080106.1 coordinate 38,443,763, forward strand.
GTGCAAAACAAATGACAAGATGCTTGGGAACAGCTAAGGGGCCCCTTTTGCTATCAAAATGGTTACAACACAAAGAAAGGTCACAACTGTAGTGCGGTTGTAATAAAAGGAACCTCTGCCCACTACTAGGGTGTGAATGTGAATTAGTACAGCCATTGTGAAAAGATAACACTGAACAATCCAGCAACTCCATTTCTTTGTTAAGGAATGAAAATCAGCATACTAAAGAGATACTCACACCCCCATGTCCACTGTTCACAAGAACCAAAGGCACAGAAGCAACCTGTGTCCGTCCACAAGTGAGTGGACAAGGAGAACGTACACATATACAATAGACTAGATTTGGCCTTTAAAGGAGGAAATCCTGTCATTTGTGACCGAAGGATGGACCTAGAAGATACTGTGTCAAGTGGGATAAATGAATAACAGAAAAGCAAGTATTATGTGATCCTGTTCATGAGCGTCCGAAAACTGAATTCAGAAGTACAGCAAAATGGTGGGAGCCGGAGGCCAGGGTAGTGGAGTGGAGACAAAGGGAAGTATTGAGCACAAGGTACAAAATTTCAGCAGGATATCAACATGTAGAAGAATGGAAATAGACCCATATCTATCACCATGCACAAAACTCAAGTCCAAATGGATCAAAGACGTCAACATAAAGCCAGCCACACTAAACCTTATAGAAGAGAAAGTGGGAAGTACACTTGAACGCATTGATACTGGAGACCACTTCCTAAATATAATCCCAGCAGCACAGACACTGAGAGAAACAATTAATAAATGGGACCTCCTGAAACTGAAAAGTTTCTGTAAAGCAAAGGGCACTATCAACAAGACAAAACGACAGCCTACAGAATGGGAAAAGATCTTCACTAACCCCAAATCAGACAGAGGTCTGATCTCCAAAATATAAAAAGAACTCAAGAAATTGGTCACCAAAAGAACACATAATCCAATAAAAAAAAAAATGGAGTACAGACCTAAACAGAGAACTCTCAACAGAGGAATCTAAAATGGCTGAAAGACACTTAAGGAAATGTTCAGCATCCTTAGTCATCAGAGAAATGCAAATCAAAACAACTCTGAGATTCCATCTTATACCTGTAAGAATGGCCAAGATCAAAAACACTGATGACAACTTATGCTGGAGAGGTTGTGGGGAAAAGGGAACACTTCTGCATTGCTGGTGGGAGTGCAAGCTGGTACAACCCCTTTCGATGTCAGTGTGGCAATTTCTCAGAAAATTAGGAAACAACCTTCTTCAAGACTCAGTAATACCACTTTGGGGTATATATCCAAAGGATGCTCAATCGTGCCACAAGGACATGTGCTCAACTATGTTCATAGCAGCTTTGTGTGTCATAGCCAGAACCTGGAAACAACCTAAATAAATGCCCCTGGACCGAAGAATGGATAAGGAAAATGTGGTACATTTACACAATGGAGTACTACACAGCAGAAAAAAATGACATCTTGAATTTCGCAGGAAAATGGATGGAGCTAGAAAACATTATTTTGAGTGAGATAACCCAGACACAGAAAGACAGTTATCACATGTACTCACTTATAGGTGGTTTTTAAACATAAAGCAAATAAAACCAGCTTACAAACCACAATCCCAGAGAACTTAGACAACAATGAGGACACTAAGAGAGACTTACATAGATCTAATCTACATGGGAAGTAGAAAAAGACAAGATCTCCTGAGTAAATTGGGAGCATGGGGACCTTGGGGGAGGGTTGATGGGGGAAGGGGAGAGGCAGGGAGGGGAGCCGAGAAGAGTGTAAAGCTGAATAAAAATCAATTAAAACGTTTTTAACGAAAAAATGTTTCAGCAAGAAGGATTGCTTTCAATGCTTGTTTCACAGAATAAGAACTGAAATGATAGGGCAGAGTGTATTTAAAAGCTGATAAACAGTGAATTTAAATTTTTTTTTTCGAGACAGGGTTTCTCTGTGGTTTTGGAGCCTGTCCTGGAACTAGCTCTTGTAGACCAGGCTGGTCTCGAACTCACAGAGATCCGCCTGCCTCTGCCTCCCAAGTGCTGGGATTAAAGGCGTGCGCCACCACCGCCTGGCTTTAAAATATTTTTAAACCATAAAAAGTAAGGAAGTAATAATATATTTGTTACTGTGGTTTGATCACATAGTATCACAAATATGTTAGTTATATAATTATTTGCTGCCTGTTAAGAAGCCACAAGTAAACAATGGTCACCAACGTGAGGATAAATGCATATACTGCTTGCGCTTCCAGAGAGCTCATAGACTACAGGGAGAAGAGAAGCCAAACACATCTTATTCGGCTAGTCATACAGTACAATCAAATGTGTGAAGGGCCACGGATCTGAGACCTTACTCTCGCTCTACACATACACACACATACATACATACATACATATAGACAGACAGACGGACACACACAGACACACAACCACCCTTCTCCAGGGTTTTTCTTCATTTTCCATTATTTTGTTGTAAAGCATTGAGCTTGGGTGGCTAGAAATATGCAGTGGGGATCTGTCTGTGAAAGACAGTCATGTATGGGTCAAGCTCTACCCAGTAATGCTTATTTTCCTGAATCACTGATGGCACAAAAGGCCAATCAGTGATGGGAGCTGCACCTTAAGGAAAATACATTTTCCAGGAAGCACTAAGTTTGTTTCTTCTCATTCATGAGACTGTGAGGACATCGGCTGGGCAGACAATGTCGGCTCTGGTTGCTGCTTCTGTCCTGGGGCACTGTTAGGATGCTCTGAGGAGTCAGAGTTCCTTTAGCTGGCGGAGCAAGCCCATGAGGTCTTCACTGTACTGCCCATCTTAAAGAGAGGGAGACCAACACACAAGTTAAAGTGTGTGCCTGTTTTCACTTTGCTGGCAGTGGAGTTGAGAGTCAAGGTTGGTCAAGTGACTCTAGTCTGCTGTAATTTCAGTCTTAAAAGAGATGGCATTTAGAATACTTTAAACATATGAAATTCTTTTCAGTTTAATTATAGATACCAGATCCCAATAACTTATAAACAATCCAGGAGGAAGAGCCGTGAACAAACAACTGCAAAGAGCATGCGATGAAAAGCGAAATCAATTCTTGCTTTAAAACCTATTATAAGGCTCTTACCACTGTCAACATTTTATTATTTGATATCAAAAAATCATTACCACCACAGAACAACATTTCACAACGACATAAAAATGAATGTTGTTTTTTAAGGAAATGCTATAAATATGCACAAGGAAAGCTTTCCTTCAGAAATGGCAGTCAACCAACAAACCAGGAAGTCAAACATTAGTTCCATCTCTTCTAGAAGATTCCACTAAGATTTATAATCAGTTCAACAAGAATGAGAGATGACTTAGAGGCCACCATGAAATTCTAAAATACAAAACTTCTCCATGACCAAAATAATTCATAAAAAGATTAAAAGTCAGCTGCAAGCAGGAGCAAACATTTGTCATATAGCCAGTGAACAAGAGGGCTGACTGTGGATTTCATTGAATCCCAGAGATCAATCACATAGACCACTCAGGACACAAAAGGAGTAGTGACACATTTAAGAATTTCACAAGATCTGCTCAATAGAGTAATGAACCTCATTAGTAATTAAGGGAACATAAATGGAAGTCACCTCTTTCAGATAGGTCAGTATTTAACCGGTAGGAGCTGTTGGTGTTGGTGGAAAGCAGCATGAAGGCTTCATACACTCATTGGTGGGTGTCCGAATGGCACACGACTGGGAATGTTGTTAGTACCCAGTGTTATCGGAGATGATTACATTCTGTGTCCTAAAGTTATCTTTTCAGAGGAGTATCTGTACAGCATGGAGGATAGTAATATGATATCATAATAAGAAGTACAAAGAACTGGGCACACTCTAAATATCCATGACCAAAGAGTGGATAATTAAATGTGGCATAGAAGAGCTCAGAAATGAGTGGAAACATAAAACAAAAATAGTGTTGCCATTCACACACATAATAAAGACATCATCATTCTTTAATTTCTTTTATCTATCTATCTCCTTATTTATCATCTATCTATCTCCCTTATTTATCATCTATCTATCTATCTATCTATCTATCTATCTATCTATCTATCTATCTATCTATCCCCCTTATTTATCATCCATCCATCCATCCATCTATCTATATCCCTTAGCCCAGGCTAGCCTTGAATTTGTAACAGCCAAGGATGACTCTGAACTCCCAGTTCTCCTACCTCAAAGTGCTGGTTTTACAGGCTTGAAACCATAAAGTCCCACTCACGGTAGTTTCTTAGCAAATGCATATGCACTTAAAAGAATTATTTAGAAAATGCTAGAAGCATACATTCCACGTTCACAATACTGCCTCTTCAGGAATAAAGGAAAAGCTTGTGTTTGGAGGCACACACAGAAGGACAGTTGTCTTAATAATATGCTTTTTATAAAAAATATATTCATTATTACTTGTATTTATCACACACACACACTTTCTATATACACAAAGAAGAATATACCAGTGATTAATTTTGGGTGTTGAAAATTTGAAAAGCTCTTTTTCATTATTTAGAAAATAAATTTATATTTTTTAATTTCTAAAATAAAAAGAAATTAGTTTAAAAATCAATAAAAATGTAATCGGTGGTTTCAGCAGGGTTCTGGTAATTAAACAATTTTTATTTTACATGATTATGCTCTTAAAAACAGACAAACTAAAGTCAGAACATTTTGTGTCTTCTCTTCTCCCAACACAAAAGAGCATATGTAAGTGGGCAGCAGTCTTCCAGTGTCATTGTCTGAGATTAGCTGTGTAATTCCTGAGTTATGGATGACACTGTTAGAGGACTCTAAGCTCATGGGTTCAAGCATTTCTTGAAATTGTGGAAACAAGTTGTACCTTTGGGTTTAAATGATAACTGTAGTAAAGACTCGGATAACTCTGCCACTCTGTCATGTTTACAAAGCTCCAATGTAGCAGCCATGTGTTCTTGTTTAAATATAATTAGTTAAGACTCCAATAATTAAATGTAATTAAACTGGAATTGAGGAAAACTAGCCACACGTCAAGCGCTCAGTCGCCACTTGTGCTAGAGGGTGCCGAGGTGAAGACCACAGATAAGGAGCACACCTACCATCTCCCAAAGTCCTGCACAGCACTGGGTTAAAGCCTGGGCCCTAGAGCTGAACTCCATGGGACTCTGGCACCTGCTGTGTCACTTAGGAAATGTTTAGCCATAGGCAATTACCATTGGTTTACCTCTAAAATGGGGGAAACCATGCCACTCTTGCTGCGTTGTATGGGTGTGATTTAATGAGTCCCTGTAGAGCTCATATCAACACAGTAGACAACAACTAAGCAGTAAGTCATTATTACTACCTTTTGGTTGTCTGACTGATGGCAGCCAAGGGCATTGCTTACTTCCAGAGCCACTAGACATAGAAGAGGAAGAAGGCATGTTCCGGTGGATGGGAAGAGAGCTGTGGGTCATGCAGTCAGTGTGGCTCTGAGTGATCATGGTTTACTCATTTTTTTTTCAGTTGAAGTTCAAAAAGTTTTCATTCATTCACCGACAGCAGCACCTAGTCTGTGGTTTCTGTTCATTCTCCTCACACTTAGCAACACCTAGTCTGTGATTTCTGTTCATTCACTCCACACTTAGCAGCAACTAGTCTGTGGTTTCTGTTCATTCACTCCACACTTAGCAGCACCTAGTCTGTGGTTTCTGTTCATTCACTCCACAGTTAGGCGCATCTATGCTGTGCAGGCAGTGGGGACATCTCAGGGAACTAACGCAGTAAAGGTCCCTACCTTTGTGGAAGTCCTATCCTGGTAGGTAAGACTGGGAACAGACAGCTGAGATGTCATTTGCTCCCCAAGAAGGCGCCAGTGAGTCTGGACTTGAAGGAAGTGAGTGAGGGCTGAGAATTCTAGAAGGAAGCCCATGGTAGGCAGCACAAAGGCCATTCAGTGAGCAGCCATGGGCTAGAGTGTAGTGGGGAGAGGAAAAAGGTCGGTGGCAGCTCAGAGATGGGGGAGCTAGAAGTCAGTGGGGATGGACCTGGCCCTCACAACATAAAATAAGATCTTGAGGGGCCTTTTGAGGGCAGGAGTGACATAACTAGACTTAGTCTGAATGACAGTGTAGCTTCTGAGAATACACCAGGGAGGTGCAAGGGCCGATGGCAGGCAGAGGCTGGGAGAAGGCACTGTAATAACCCTAGGGCATGCCGTGTGGATGAGAGGACACCACAAGGGAGGCGCGAGAAGCCAGCAGGATCATTTTATTTCATTGGGTTTTGTTTTTGAGTCAGGCCTCTATGCCCAGGCTGGTGTGGGACTGGTGATTTTCCTGCCTCAGTTTCCCAAGCAAATCCGGGGATTATAGACCTATGCACCAAGCCTGCCAGGCCTTGAGTTTTGGGGTTATGTCCTGACAGACCAGATGTAGCACATGATAGACAAGTTAGAATCTGCAGATAGCTTTTTTGTTTTAGACAAAGTCTCACAATGAAGCTCAGGCTAGCCTAGAACTTGTTTTCCTTTGTGTCAGCTTCTTGGGTGCTAAGATTACAGGCATGTGCCACCATGCCCAGACCTGTGAAAACCCCTAAACTTGTCTGCTATATTTAGCACCTTGAAACAGAAACCTAAATCACAAATATGCACTTGCCACCAAAAGATAATTGTCAACTAAAATAAATGTGTGTACAGGTATGTGTGCATGGGTGCTGGAAGGGCCAGTAGGCATCCCCTTTTTCCTCTGCTTTAATAACTTGAGACAGAGTCTCTCTCACTGAACCTGGAGTTCTCCATTTTGATATCAGGCTGATTGGCAGTCAGTCAGTCCTCAGAGATCCTCTCTGGCCCCTGCTTCCAGCCGTGAAGTTTTACTGGCTCTCGAGTGTACCTCCCACTTCTACAGTGGGTACTCAGCATCCAAACTCAGATCCCCCAGATCCCCAGGCTGCACTGCATGTATGTTTACTCAATGAGCATGACCTCGGCCTCGGATGGTCACATGTTATTAAGGAAAAACAAGTATTTCTAGAATATGCTTCTTTATCAAGGAAAAAAGAAGAGGCACACAAACACATTCTCATGTAAAAAGGATAAGTCGCTTTTTTTGTTTTTTGTTTCATGTAACCCAGACTAGCCTCAAATTTAGCCCAGGCTGACCTGGAACTCTTGATCCTCCTGCCTCTCTCTTCTGGGTGCTGGGATTAGAGCATCTGTGTGGCTACGCTCTAGTGCACATCACCACACCTGGCACAAGAAGGAAGAAAACACATCATATTTTTAAATGATTATTTATAGGAAAAGAGAATGGGGGAATATTAGATCTCAGTATATCACCAATACTTTGCTTTATAGATTTGACTTTGCAAGCATAAAGTTACTTTGTTATTTATAAAGTACCACAAAGTCAGAAAAAGAATTATTAAAAATATAAAGTAAAATGAAAAGACTGAACCCCACACGTAGATGGCTGGTGGTCTGGCCACACACAGGCTGCTGTAGGAGACACATGAAAACCGAAGGAAAATGGCAAACTTATTTTACTAGCCTCACTGTTGACCAGTCTATGTGATTACCCTGAGGCTCTGAGCAGTGCAAAGTACAGCTAATTTGTAACAACACTAACATGACTTGGAACCAGGGTTTTCAGCACAAGAGGGGGAGGTAAGGTCTGTGAAGTCAGGTAAAAACACCACTCAGCTGAATGTGAGTTAAATGTAGAATGGATTAACCCTTTCATGACACATTTCTTACCTTGTCCATTGTAAACAACAACCACTTTACTACCAAGATTGTAGTCACTAAAATAACATTCCTACTGAAGGATGTCAGGTCTAGGGCTGGGTTCAACAGTGTTCTTATAGAGGATCAGAGTTCCAGTCCAAACACATACATCAGGTAGCTCACAGTCACCTGGAACTCCAGCTCTAGGGCATCTAATGTTCTCTTCTAGTCTCCGAGGGAACGTGTACACACACACACACACACACACAATTTAAAAAAACATAAGGTCTAAAACAGAATACATCCCTTGCCACAGATTTAGGGACTTTTGTGTATGTGATAGGATCATCTTATACCCCAGAGTGACCTTCAACTTGGTATGTACCCACGGATGATCTTGAATTCCTGGCTTCTCTACATGGGCATGTGCCACCATCCTGGGTTTATGTGGTGCTGAAGATCAGACCCGGGGCTCACACATGCTTAGTATGCACTTTACAAACTGAGCTCCATCTCCAGCAAGGCAGCTTTCAGAAGGAATTATTGTCCTGCACAAAGTACTCAGACTGATGTTTCCACTCTCAATAGTCAGAGACATAATTTAATCAGGAATAAATGTTGCCAACACACAAAAATATTAAAACAACCTTGGTAAGATTAACAATAAAACAAAAGCAAACATGTTCTTTCATTCCTTTGTCACTTTTGAAATATACCAGGAAAGAACTCATTACTTGGCAAACCAGGCAGTAGAAGGAAATAAAAGGCACATACTCATCCTCTGCAGTGTTGACTTCAGTGAAAGGAAAATGTTCTCTACAGAACACTATGGCTAGGAAATGAAGAGAAACTGACAGGGGAGTATGACCACTTTTACAGCTCCTAATCAACAGGGGGATATATTATTACAAAAATAGAGACCGTAAGACATTGCAAACTATTTTTGTTTATTGCTTATTATTTCTTTATTGAGATAGGATCTTATCTATATTGGGCTGGTAGCCACTCCCAGCTCCATATGAACCATGAGATGGAGGTACAGAACCTCTTAAACAATCTTATTGCTCCTTTCCTAAAGGGAGAACAAAATTTGAATCTCCAGCAGAGTCAATTCAGAGGAACAGAGATACAAGGATGGGACCAGGGATAGGCCACATGTCCCCAAAGGCAGAGAACAACCGAATTGGGAGGGAGATAGGGAGAGTGACTTAGGAAACATGGGTAACTGATACACAGGCCAATTCAGAGTCCAACTCAAACACATGAGTAACTGGGGAAAGGCCAACCTGGAGGGCAGAACCACTGCGCTGAGGACTCCAGCAAGGCCGAGTCTCCCAGCACCTTCCCAGATGATGCTTTAAAGAAGATGACAAGATTATGGTTTGTTTTCTGTGGTCCTGAGGTCGAACCCAGAGTCTCTTGCTAAGTGAGCACCCCACCATTAAGCTAAGCTTCAGCCCTTTGACTACTTTTTTTCTTTTTTGAGACAGGGTCTTGCAAAGTTGCCCAGGTTACTTTGAACTTGCTCTACAGCCCAAGTAAATCTGGAACTTCCAATCATCCTGCCTTGCTTTCTGGGCAGCTGGAATTACAGGTCTGTGCCACCAGGACTGGCTTAATTTTCTTTCTTTTTTTTAATAGTTATTTTGCTAGAAAGCTAAAGACTAGAATATTTACATATGAAATTACAAAATGGGGGCAAGGTGCACAATGAGGAAAGGGCTATGCATACCTGATTTGGCTGCTGGGAAATGCAGGCTGAGGTGTACAAGTCAAAGCTGGACATTTGAGGGATGCTGAGTAAGGGAGTACACCTGACAGAAATTTACATTTATGCACAAAATGCAGTTGAAGATGGAGTCAGCAAACTTCATAACAAAACAGTAACAAAAAGCGATCTTCCATAGTATGGTGGTTAATCTTCACCGTCAGCTTGACTGAATTCAGCAATGCCATAAATACACCCCTGAGGTGTCTATGAGGATGTTTCCAAAAAGGTTTAACTGAGCACTGAGTGTCTCCCTGAATGTAGGTCACACTATTCCATAGCCTCAAGTCCCCGACGGACAGGGAGAAAGCATAGGCACTAGAGTTCATCTCTCTTGGCTTCTTGACTATGGATGCTAGTGACCACCTGCCTCATGGTCCTGCCGCCATGACCTCTCCTCCATGAGAGATTGTACCTTCAAACCTATGCCAAAACGGTCTCCCTTAAATCATTTTTGTCAGGTATTTGTTACAGTAGGGAGAAAAGTAACTAATACAGTTAATAATGTGGGATCACTCAAATTTAAAAGCAGCTCAAACTGCCTCTCAGCTAACTTTATTCCTGCATTTTAAAAACAAATATTTATCATACACTATTTGTAGAATGTTGACACACTGGTGAAGAAAATAGACTTGGCCGGGCGGTGGTGGCGCACGCCTTTAATCCCAGCACTTGGGAGGCAGAGGCAGGCGGATCTCTGTGAGTTCGAGACCAGCCTGGTCTACAGAGCAAGTTCCAGGAAAGGCTCCAAAGCTACAGAGAAACCCTGTCTTGAAAAACCAAAAAAAAAAAAAAAAATAGACCTAAATATAATGGTCTGCTTCCTATCCTCATGGATCTCACTTCCTGGTAGGGAAGACAGACAATAGGCAAACGCTGCAAACGAACTGCTCTGGTGTCAACTAAGGCAGTTCTAGGGAGAGGTACAAGACAGGACTCTAGAGACAAGGCCTAGGGAAGTTCTACTTTGTTCACTGAGAACAGTGAACAGAAGGTTCTTATAGGTGAAGAGGGCTGGAAGAGCTCATGCTTCTTATTGGTGGAGAGGAGGGTTGGGATCACGTAAGGGGAGCGAAGAACTCAGTCCCATGGAATACTGGTGCCCTCACAGAGGGTTAGGATCTTGTAAGAGAGACAAATAAACTCAGCCCAGCAGCTACTGGCTCCTTGCAGAACGATTTCCTGGTCTGCCTGTAGTCAGTCTGCTGAGCCTGGGAGCCCAGAGCCTGCTCATCGACTGGCTGTGATCAGTGATCAGGCCACAAGGAGGGGCACTGACACTGTGTGAAGAGGACCAACATGGCCCAATCTGGTCCTACTGCAGGGTGAAATACATGAGTAGCTTCTGACGTTTGACAAACCCACGTGGGAATCACCATGTGCTTGGCATGCTCCTGGAAACACGTGGTTCTTACGTTCTGGGTAAGTGTCAGTCACACTCATTTCTTGGACACCTCCTTATAACAAAAAATACAAGCAACTGATGTCTACAATCGCTACGATAGAAGCCACACTAGGAATTTTAAGTATTCAGTACCAGGAGATTCTGTCATCTAAATGCTTTCTAACATAATAAACCCATGTTGGCGAGAGAGCTGTACATGTATAATTAACACTTAAGGGGACAGAGCTGCTTAAGAACAAGGCCCTTGGAGGTGGCTGCCATAGGACACAGCCCAGGCTTGCACTTTATAAGCAGTGTTTGTTTTCAGTGAGAGGTAGCTTCTGCTCTGCCCAAGGCTGGCCTGAACTTTGCAAGAGCGGCAGAGTTCAAACTGTGTCAAGACCCCATCCTAAAGCTGGGCGTGGTAGTTGTGCTTGCAATCCTAGCTAACTGGGAGGCTGCAGTGGGAGGAGGGAAGATGGTGAATTCCAGGTCAGCCTGGACAGCACAGTGAGATGCTGTCTCAAAAAAAAAAAAAAAAAATGCAAGCAGCACTTATGCATGGGAGAACACACCTGTAATGCCAGCACTCAAATATCTGAGGGAAAAAATATCACAAGTTCAAGGACAACTTCTGAAACATATCAAGATCCTATTTAAAAAAATGGAGAGAGAACACCCACCTTAGCATCACAAGGACACGGTATCACAGCATGTGATCACACGGTCGAAACATATTTTTTCTGCCACACTGCTAATATTGTTGAGGGTAGGGGTGGGAGCGGGCACACTGTCTTGTTCTTTGCACTTTTTATTATGCTATTTTAAAATAAGAATTAAAATATCAATGCCATTTTAAATAGGAAAAATAAAACTCTTATCTAGATTTTTCATGTGATATTATAATTCTACTATATGGGAAAATAGATCGTGTCCATACTCTGTGAAGAACACATTATGCCCCTGAATTCAGGAAATGGTGAAATGGGCCCAAGCATTCATCTCTAAAGCACAAGTAACTAAGTACTTCAAAATGACTCAGAGTGACAGCACATGAGTCACTGAGTCCTTCGTGGGCCTTATACTCCTGTTAATGACATGCGGCTTATTTAATGACTGCTCTTAAATCTGCCCCCTTTAAAAGGCTAGACATTAATAGAGAGGGGTGAGAGACAACAGGAGACCACATGGGTAAGACTAGATGGAGAGGGGATTTCTGCACCAAGATTTGGAAGATTCTTGACACTGCCTGCACAGGCCACACAACTCACTCTTTTCTCATCATCCTGGAAAAGAAAAAAATATCCTGGTTGATATTTGCTAACCTTTAATGGTGCAGGCTGTTGAGCTATAGAACAGAATGCTCTAAACACCAAACCAAGGGAAAAGAATGTTCGACTGTGTCCTTAAGTGCAGCATTAGAACACTTGAAGGTGCTGATGTTGTGGGCTGGGTACTGCAATGTAAAGTGATACAAAGGGGACACAGACTAAGAGGAAAAGAAAGCAACAAGCCTCAAGTGTCTTGTGCTCGGTTCTCCTGGTGGCTTTTCCCTTTGGTCAGCATGCCTGTTGCTTCAGTCTTCAGTCGGGGCCAGCAGGGCCGCCAGCATGGGCCTCTAGGAAGGGCTGTGTTCTCAGCAGAGTCACAGGAAATGAAGGGGATCAGCATACCAACTTCTTTTGTCTTCACTCTGGAGGCTGCTTGAGAACTGTGTCCCTTTAACAGAGTTCCTTCCACACACCACTGCGGCATGTGTCCAGATCGGGGAACCAGGATTTCTCTTGAAATCCTTGTCTCTTGGGGTTTGTGGTTAGAACCTCCAAAGTGGTCTCTCTGAAGTGGAGCCTGTCTGTTATGGTCTTCATGGTCTACACGTCCTTGGATAACCTCACCTTTATTTAGGTTCCCCCTCATCTACCATTTAACTTAAACATAATACTTTTGCTTTTTTTTTTTTCCTCTGCTAAGTTCCAGAACTGTGCTAAAGGGAGCTCTTAATTAGGGCTTAGGTATCCTGAAAGGAAGTTCTAATAGACACTTGACATTCTCCCTCTCCCTGGAGACAGACTCTCATTCTGTAGCCTAGCCCTTCCAGGTGCTGGGACTACAGGTGTGTCCCACTGTGTGTGTCAACACCAGCCATTCTCTTTGCACCTCTGTTCCGCATGGCTAGCATTTGAGCTGATCAGTCTGAGGACCTACCCCATTCATAGGTACTGATGGGACGTGGAGATAAACAATCCCACAGAAGCCAGAGGTTCACCCTCCCACTGTTCTTGCAGCTAGGGCTCAGACATGATCTGGGCTTAGCCATCCAATGGCCTGAGTCTTGGTTTGATTTTAGGGAGGTGAGGAGCCCATGGTGACTTGGCTTGCTGGCAACAAGGTAGTCCATGTCAGTGTCCAGGGAGAGCGACAGAGCTGTGTGTCAGGGTCATGAGTAAAGGGCAGAATATGACCCAGTAGTGGGCAAAGTTGGTCCTCTGGAAAGATTTCCTGCTTGGGTCCCTCCTCTGGGATAACAAAGCCTCCTTCCCTTTCCAGCTCAAATAAGCCACAGCTGTTATATACCTAAGAGCTAAGACCAGTGATATAAAGACCAAGCCTAGAAACTGATACCCCAAAATATTGCAGTTAAAAATTAAGCTCATTGGTTGAGCTTCTCTTACATCTTCAGCTAAGCTAGGGCTGCAGAGCTATGCAAGATGACAAATCAACAGCTATAACAACATGTAAACAATCTGACGGAGTGTGGCATTTGGAGTTCAGACACAGGTATGCTCAGTGCTGTAGAAATGGTTTGGAATATTCCAGAGAGGCAGTGGTCTGGGCAGAGGGAAGGCACAGGTGAGAACCGATGGTGGGACATCCCCAAAATGAAGGTGGCTTTGGAGGGTACAGGAAAGTGTAGGGCTCTCGAGGGGATACAGGGAAGAGTGTGCCAAGGCCTCACCAGAGCCCAGACAGGAAGGGAGTCACTGACTGGGCTCAGAGAACAGACTTTAAAGTGGAAATGAGAAACCTGCTGGGTTTCCTGAAGGGTTATGGTCATAGTGGAGGCCCGAGAACGGAGATACGAAGCCCAGGTCTGAGATGAAGAAGAGTGTTATATCCTGCTGAGGATGGGGATGACAGGATCCCAAGGTTCTCTGAAGTTCTAGCATTAAGTGTGTGTGTAACAATGTCAGGAACACATAAAGGAATACCCTGCAGTTTGAACAGGAGGGAAAAGAGTGCTGACCTCGGGCACACCCAGGTTCTTTCTAATGCCAGGGAAGTATTAAGACTTAAACTCATTTGTTGAAGCTGGTATTTGTCTCTGACCTTGCTTCAGAATCAAGGATTAAGGGCCTTCAAACCATGCCTGCCATTTTCAGGCCATTTTATGTACATGAGGGTTTATCACAGCCTCAAGTTGCACGGTCGTCTTGCACGTTTCTAAGTTGACAGCTAGAAATACAGTGAATAGGCTCTTTAAATGATCCCCACACTAACCTTTTTATAGGAAGGTCTCCATGTGACTTGGTTTGGTTCATCTATGCTACCCACAACTTGGCTTCCCCAGAGACTCAGGTTTTTGGTCCTGGGTCTCACTAGTCCTTTCTTAGCCTGTCTGCCTCTGACTGGCTTTATCCCATTCTTGGCCTTGACTTTTTCTGACAAGCTTCATTCTCCTCTTCCTTCATGACAATGAACATGGAACTAAAGGCCCTGCTGTATCTCCAGCTCTCTACACTCAGTTCTGAGAGATGCAGTAAACAACAGCTTCCCATACATTCTGTCCATGGTAACTTGAAAACTTCAAGAATGTATCCGGCTCGGTCTTGAGAATGCTAAGCCTTGTTCTGCAGAGCAGTTGCCTTTGTGGTAGTAGTGAAGATCTGGTTAGGTTCTTGTGAAGTATCTGATATTTTAAAACTGGATTCAAAAAGTGCTATCACTATGTACTCAGGCAGAGGAAGCCCTTAGACTTGCCCAGTAAGTGGCCTCAGGAAGTTCTCAAGTCCATGCAGTAAATACCCTATGATGTTCTCAATTCCGAAAACAAAGTGACTGGTTACTTTACAAACATGTTCTGGAAACCAGAAAGCAACAGCTTTATTCCTCCACACCTAGAAACAAGATATGTAGTCCTTTACTTACTTTTCTTTCATTCTGTTTATTTATTTATTTGAGACAGTTTCTCACTACATGAGCACAGGCTAGCCTCAAATTCACCATCTTTTTACCTTAGACTCTAAAATAATGAGATGCTGGGGTTCAGAGGTGTGCACTACCACATCTGGCTTATGTTCACTTCATCCTTCAACAGTCATTTAAAGAAAACAAGGAGGAGACCCTAAAAGGGACACATGGATCACCCTGGGAATGGGATCTCCCGGGCAAACTGGGGATAAGAACAATGAGGGAATGGGTGGTGGTGGCGGAGGACTGGGAGAGAGCAATGAAAGAGGTATCTTGATAGAGAGAGCCACTATGGGGTTAGGGAGAAACCTGGTGCTAGAGAAATCCCCAAGAATCCATAAGAATGACTGCAGCTAAGGCTCCTAGCAATAATGGAGAGGGAGCCCTTTCCCTGTAATTAAATTGGTGAATACCCCAACTATCACCATAGAGCCTTCATCAAGTAATTGATGAAACCAGATGCAGAGATCCACAACCCAGGCCAGGCTTCGGGAATCCAGTCAAAGAGAGGAAGGAGGGAATATATGAGCAATGGAGGTCAGGTTCATGATGAAGAAATCCACAGAGATTGCTGAACCAAGGCCATGGAAACTCACGAACTCTAGACTGACAGCTGTGAAGCCTCCATGGGACTGAACTAGGCCCTCCATATGTGGGAGACAGTTGTGAAGCTTGGGCTATCTGAGGGGCCTCTGGCATGCATCTACTATCCCTGGTGCATGATCTAGCTTGTTAGAGCCCATTCCCTATGGTGGGATGCCATGCTTAGTCTTAATGCAGGGGGCAGAGGCTTGGTCCTGCCCAAACTTAATGTGCCAGACTTTGTTGCCTCCCCATGGGAGCCCTTACCCATTGGGAGGAGGAGTGGGAGGGAGAACTGTGGGTGAAATGTAAAATGAAGTTAAAAAAAGTAAAAAAATAAGTGTGATTCTCTGCTGGACCATGAGCTGCAAGGGCAGAAATCAGGTTCAAATCCACATCTAAGTCCACAGCACTTGGCACAATGCAAGCTATATGACTAGTTAAATAAAGTCAGCTGGATCAGGGAATGATCTGTGACGAGAGAGAAAGAGGGCCGTAATATCTGAGCTACCTGACTAGACAAGCGAAACTGTCTTGTCATTGGAGGCAGAGTTGATGACAGCTGTCACGTATGGCGGACACTTCTCATTCAAATCAATACTGTCTTGGAGATTGTTCTGAAGTCATTACCATGCTACATGAGCAATGAATTATGAAGGCTGCATATATGAATCAAAATTACTGATGTTGTAAATTTCATGTCAGTTAATCTGACACATATTTAATGGCATGCATAATCTTTATTAGGCAGCACTGTAATCAGCATTAATAATAAACAGTTCACACCCTTGAGCGCAGGACTCTTGTGTTTACTCAAATGAACAACTGGTAGGTCTTCTTCCTTCTTAGTTGTTAGTTATTCCCAGCTACACCAATGCCCGCAACGACAGACTGCTCAGGAGACACGAAGACTCTAATTCTCCCTAGTGTGTTGCTGCAGAGATCCTCACTGAGGATGGTCTTGCACAGCAGGCTCTCTGCTCTGCTCCTACCACCTCCACCGCCAGAGGAAGCACATGGGAGCTCTTCAAACCTTGCTATTCATGGGCCCCTGCAACCCCACCTCTAGTCTCTAAGGAAGCTTGGTGGCTCACTATATGCACAATAGAATTGAGAGGAAATAACCCCTACCAGCTGCTGGGTGCTTGTGGATAACTTCTTCCTCCAGTCTGCAGTTCAGACTCCCAGAGATCCTGAACAGTGCCTGACTTCTAAACTCCCCCAACAGCCAGCCATCTTCTGACTGATGCATCTCCATTCACTAGTGTCTTGTGGCATCATCTCCCAAATGAACTGTGCACTTGGATCCCTATCGCTTGGTTTCTGGGGACCAACATAAACTAGATGTTGATGATATCTGATGGAGGAACTGAAGGCCTCAGAGTTTTCCCGAGCATTTCTCAGGCATTTACCAGGCTACAGCTAGAATCTGAGGTCACTTACAGGCATGTGATAGATGCTTGGTCTCCAGATGATGTCACTAGTTTTGGAGGTAGGAGATAAGGACTAAAAGAAGTAAACCATTGTGGGTACATCTTTGTCTCTTCCTCTCTCTGCCTTTTGTCTACCATGATGCGATTGTTCCACCATGCTCTCTGTGCCTGGTGGACTGAAACCTTTGGAGCTATGAGCTAAGCAAATCTTTTCTCCTTTTAAGTTGTTTATGTCAGACATTTTGTCCCAGCAACTGAGAAAGTTAACACACATCTCACAGGTGCTTCCAATTTCACGTTCATGGTGCATGTGATCTCTCACACACACTGACCAATGGCATGAGCCTGAATGGGGGTGCCAGACAGTCACATCTGGGTTCGCTGGGTGGTTGCAGGTGACAGAAGGGCTGTACTTTAAGCCTGTAGCTGTTCCTGGGGATAGCCAGGTCACCATGCTACAGGACACAGGAAATACATGATCCAAGATGTAATCACTAGAAAGATGAAAAACGTCCTCAGAAAAAGCAGAAAGAGGAGAACAAGAATCTATCTGACTAAAGCAGAGCGGGAGAGTGAGTGAGCCACGGCTGAGAGTCCACTGCTCAGCAGAAGATGCTCTGGATGCCAGATCTACATCAACTGCATTGCAAGCATTTACAGCAATGGGTCTCTAGCGGTCTCGTGTTTAGGCCAACGACTCTAGCTTGTTCTTGTCTAAGGAGCAGGATAGTCCAGAGACCTTCACTTGCAGTTGGGAGAAAGGAGTTAAGCACAAATAGCCTTGGGAAAGTCACGAAAGCACATTCAAGCTAAGTGTAAATGACTCACAGATCATTTTCTATTTTTATGGTGGGAAGGCGCTTTAGAACACAATGTACTAATGAACTAAAGGGTCTGGAAGGTGTGTACTTGATGTTCAGAGGTTACAGAGCAGGAAGCTAATGATGGCCAAGACAAATCCTTTGTTTCCCACCTTGCAGCCCTCGCCATTGCAGCCTAAGATGGAAATGGGAACAAAGACAGGTCATGTGTGGAGGCATTATACTCCCTCCTGCTATGATGGTACATGGTGGAGAGAAGACACAGATCAAGGAGATCCACAGAGTGCTCACTCCAAACCAGACACAGAACTGTATCTAACACAGCATCTCCAGGCCATAGGAAAACTGGTGTTAATGGTCGGGAAGAAGGACCTCTCCATGTAGACGGTCAAGACCAGATGGTCCCAGGGCAGTGTTCACTAGTCTACAACTTAGGGTGGAACTCTGGAAGCCTCTAGAGCTTAGTTTTGCCATTTGTAACAGAGATAATATAACCCATCCTACGTGTACTGCGAAGCTGGCAGGAAGCCTTATGGGCAGGAAGTTGGAGTTGTGTGTTGTGACTAGCTACGAACATAGCCTCCAGAATCAGAACACATGACACATCCCAAGGGATGCAAGACAAACTATTTGTTCTTCATTTCCTCATCTGCAAAATGAAATACATGTACTTAGCTCATAAGATTATTCCTATGATTAATTGAAATAATGCATGTAGAGAATTAAGCATGGTACTTATTGCATTAGCTACTAAAAACTGCAAGTAAAATATAGGGTATTGTGTAGGTATTCCGTACACTGAAGATAAGCTCTGTTTGCTGCAAGAGTCTGGAGCCCTTTTTGATAGTTACAACCCAGTTTTATCAATGTAAACACGGTCGCTTCCCTCTGCTCACATAGGGAGCACTAAGACTGATTAGGAACACTTGCTTAGTGGACGCCGAGCTGCCACGAGGCCTAACATTTAGTTCTAGCTCTCAATTATTTGGTTCTAATGGCATCAGAATCACCAGATTCCAGATTTTGTTGGGTGACAAAGTTTCCTTTACATTCCATAAATAAGCTAAAACCGGTGTGCTGGCTGCAGAACAGATATGTACTTTCAAGGTCTATTAAGACCAAGAGTCGCTACAATTGTGTGTCTGTTGGCACAGAATTCATAGAAAAATCAACTTTGTATGACAAAGAAACACTGAACAAGACAAAGCAATATTACTTTAGGTATATTTTCAAATCATGTGGTTTGAGAATAAAGACACCTTTGTCATTTTCTTTTTCTCAGACTAAATAAGTGACTTGATATAGGCAAATCACTAGCACCAGAAGCTAGAAATTACACAACGACAAGAACTGATGATACTAACTATTGGTGAACAGTATCCTCATGAAACTTAATGCACTTCCCCTTCAAGTGAGAGGACTGGAGTTCAGATCTTCAGAGCCCCTGAAAGTTCCAGGTAGATGGCTCGCCTGTAATTCCAGCTCCCAGAAGAGAACAAACTGGCTAGTCAGAGCCATATTGGTGGACTCTGGTTTCCAATGAGACTCTGCCTTCACAATCTCCACAAGGGAGATTCCCACAATCGATTTTCAGCTTCCACACATATAAACATTTACACACACATATAAACATTTACATTCACACATACATGCATGTATTACATGCATAACACAACTATGGTTGTTTCCCAGGGACACTCTTCCAACTAAAGTGTCTGCCAACACATGAAAATGGGACAGGTGCATTTGTTTGCTTTGGTGGCCAAGCTGCTGACCAAACTCAAGGCCTCCTGCATGCTGGCCAGCCAGGTACCACTGAGTACATCTCTAGCCCTGGTGCTCCTGAGAGGATCTGTGTAGCACAGGCTGGTCTCAAACTTGTCATCCTCTTGCCTCAGTCTTCCAGTTATGGGACTGAAGGTGATGTCAACATTCCTGGCACCAGATGCATTTAAAAAAAAAAAAAACAAAACAAGAGATAAAGGAAACATATTTAAAAGTACTCTTTTAAGCATCTTGCGCATCACTCATTTCTGCGTGTACAATGGTCCCAATACACTTTTTAAAATGCCAACCTTGCAGACTGCACGAGGGGAATTCATAGTCTTGGGATGTCTTTAGGAAGATGAAGTTAGAATTTATAAAATAAAGTTCTTTTTCGGGGGTGGTATCTCAAGAACTGCCAAGTCCATAACTTTGTCATTGTAGAAAGTATACTAAAAGGCACAAAAGTAGCCAGGCATTGGTGACGCACACCTTTAATCCCAGGACTTGGGAGGCAGAAGCAGGCAGATCTCTGTGAGTTCGAGACCAGCCTGGTCTACAAGAGCTAGTTCCAGGACAGGCTCCAAAAGCTACACAGGAAAATCCTGTCTCTAAAAATAAAACAAAACAAAGTCAAAAAAGTAGTGGTGGGTTAAGAGGAGGAACAATGGAGAGCTTTCTGTTAAGGGGAAAAGACAGTAGCTCAACAAAAGAGTCTTAAAATTGGAAGTGCTACATTTTTAAAATGGCAGGAAAACAGAAGATCCACAAACTTCCTAACTCATCAAACCCTGTTAAATCTCCATCTGGGAAGGGTGAAGTGTGTAATGTATATATTTAAACTCAGTCGCTCACTTTGCACACTGAGCGAGACAACAAAAGTTTCAGTTGAATGAAGTTACTTTCATTTTGTTACTACCATATCCATCACTAGGCACTACCATTTAGCCTGGTATAAAGTAAGCAGACTTCCTCTGTGTGAGAATTGGAAGAGAAGTAAATGCCCTCTCATTGCTTTGTGGCGAGATCAAAGCTTCTGGATTCTGTCGTCACAAAGTAAGAGATTAAAGCTGAGATATTAAAAGCAGTGCAGGATTAGTAACACATGACCCAGCTACCAAAATGTCAGATGGCAAAAGTCAGGGCTACTTAGTGAGACCCCATCAAACAACAACAACAAAATAGAATTTCAAATTAAATGTCATTGCTTAGAAGGCAATGGTGTTCACATTTAATGGTAAGCCAGAGCCAGCCAGGACTTGAGCCTGAGCCAGGACTAATTTGCCAAGGGACAGTGCTGCAAGAGAAAGTGAACAGGTTTTAGAGCAAGGAGAGAGAAAACCACCCACCTCTGCCAGCCAAAAGCCTTGTGCAAGCACTACCTCAGCCAGACCCAGACACTGGTACTAATGAGCACCTGAAGGCCTTATGCTGAGAGGCTGCATCTGTCTGTGGAAGGAATGCTAGTTTTCAGTAGCTAGCACTCTAAATGTAGGCAACAGTACTGTCTTGTCAACTCTCAGATATACTACTTAATTCTATCCAGGCATATATGTTCCTGTGTAGGCTCTGACAGTGTCTTCTCAATGCAGTCACAGTGTGTGAATAAGACAGGTTTCCTAGTGAAGGTAACCGGATGCTTTTCTTAAAACATCTAACCTTGAGTCCACCCCACAAAATAAAGCCTTGGTAGTGCTCATATGAAAGGGGAACCTAGCTCCTCAGACATTAAACATTATCCACAGAAGAGAATTGCTTTTCAAATAGATTGTTTATACTGGGAAGAAAAGATTTCCACTTCTAATTACGAATGATGTATTGGTGAAAGCAGACAAGGGCCTGAGAGGCCCTTCCACGAGCGGTTTGCAGGGCTGCAAAGGATGGGGAAATGCCTGGGTAGTACTGCGGACATTATGTGAATTCTAAAACTATTAAAATGAAACTCTCTCTTAGGCACCCAAGGAAACAGTATTAAAATACACACTTGCTTAGGTTTGGGGGGTGGGAGTGGACAGACACAGAATTACAAAAAAGGTTAAAGGACACAATCCTAACCCAAGATGATGATCACTGTGTTGATACCTACCGTACCAGTGTTCTTCCAGAAACCACTAATGGAAATACTACACTTCCTTCAGTCCATCTTGTTACCCTGACTAGTATCAAGTAGACTTGAGGGGCAATCATTTGGAAACTGTCTCAGGAAGATAGGACAACTTGACAGAATTGAGACAATTCTGTGGGCAATGCACATCATGATGAGTCCCAGGTAGCTCTCATCTCATTGGACACAGCAAACCTGTTTACATTTAGAATGCGTAAGACCAACCAAACTGGTTTCGGCCTCCCTGTTTAACTTCTAGCAAAACAAAACAAAACAACAGCAACAAAAAAAATGTAGTTCCATCTAGCAACAAAAGAGAAAAACTAAATTTTCAGCAGGTCCAATTCTTGTGACTACCAAACCTCATCTATTTTTTATCTCCATCCTTTAGGTCTGAAATGAACTCCCTGAAGCAGCATCAGACTTTGTGCCAAGTGACTAGGATATAAACATCCTTTTGGTTGTTCAGCAAGACATATGCTCTAAAGAAAACCAGGCTCAAAACAGGCACGTGGGTTTCTATAGAATTAGGGAGAACCCTCCATCTTGTGAGCCTTGTCTGAGCTCTGTCTCCACCATGATGATGGCAATCTGCCGTTCCCATGATCCTTCACACTAATGAACTGCTATAAATTTGGTTTGGCTGCTCCAGAGATTGCACTCAGCTTCTGGGCAATGCTGAGGATGCACCCTAGATTCTAACCTTACCTTTTACAAGGTGTACTCAGCATTGTGGGCAATTTCCATGGGAGGTTGTTCTATTTAAAGAACTACTCTTCCAGCACAATACAAAAAAGTCATTTATGAAGATACAGGAGACACGGCAAGCGCTATGTTTACACAAGCATAACGTCAAAGCCTCCCTTCCACACTCATGGTGCGGATGAGACCAAGAGAGTCCATCTGTAAGAAGGGAAAATGATACCATGAAGCAGCCACAGCAATGGAAGATCACACATTCTTAATGAGCATGAAGTCTCATATGGATGCTGAGAGGTCAGACAGGCAAGGTGTGGTTCCCTGACTGAATGTGTTCAGGGAAAGGGGAAGGCTGAATCAGAGCAGTCGTCTCCATACATTCTGTTCCTGACCTTAAACACGGGCACCACATTCCCTTCTTAATCAAATTTACCAAAATTATATTTTCCACAGACAAAAGCCCAGAATGTACAAATGCAAAATGTACAAATGCAGTATCACAATTGCTTTCATCTTTAATTTGCAGGCAGCCAGACCCACAATCCTTGAAATTGCTTAAACTTAAAAATAGAAATGACAACATAAAATTTATAATGCTGATTTTCCAATTAAATCCTCAGTTAGAAATGGCAAAAAAATTAAATGTCATCTACAAAACAGCCAAATCTTGGCTTGTAAAATATCTTTTAAAGGATGCTTTAACTGAAAAAATAATAAAGCTGTCATAATTGTGTAGCAGCCTAGATTAGGTGGTCAGTCTGATGTACAGGATGAAGAACAAGTCACTGTTTGTGCCAGGGATAACACTTACAAGGAGAAAACATGACTGCTACAAAATCAGATACTTCCTAATATTCTGGGCTTGTTTAATAACAAATGTCCAGTCTCCACAGTAAATAAGATGTTAAGTAGAGGGTAGTCAATACATATTGGTTGAATAAACACAGAAAAAGAGGATTTATATACAGTGTTTGTGAAACTGCCAGCTATGTATACATTGTTACTAAGTACACAAGTAGTCTTTGTTTTAAATTTGAAGGTCAAAGACTCTCTATTAACCTAAAGAAAGACATTGTCTGGACTTTCCAGGCAGAGAAGAAAAGCAGGTTAAGAGTGATTTCAACTCATGTGGCTTCAGGAGGTATGGAGGAAGCAGGATCAGTGGAGATGAACTTGGGGTCCAGGTGGTGGAGCACAGCTCTTAGCTACAGCTAGCCAACAATGTGCATTCTCTTATCCCATCTTCATAGTCAACCTCTGAGGTAAATACTTGTTATTCGTTGAGGAGAGGTGACAGCTGGTCAATGCCAGCCTAGGGGGCACAAGAAGGAGCCTTCCCTCTTTCTCATCTCCTGCTTCTGGAATTACTAGAGAAGGCACTGTGCAATGCACCCTGACAATGCACACTCCAGAGCCATCTGAAAAATGCAGGCAGACGAATCAGGAAGAATTAAGGTCCAGGCACTCCAAAGTTTTTATTTTTGCCTAAAAAGGCTATAGAAACCTTATCTCAATACAAGCCTAACATCTTGATAATGCTGATGCATTACATATTGGCACAAATTTTATAGTAATTGAGTAGGTTAGAAAAACATTCAGGAAATACTTTAATGTGGCATGAAAATGAGATAAATTGTGATACATCCATACTTATTTACAGTCATTACAAGACAATATTAGGAATTCAGACAGCTTGTTCTTCTAGTCTGTGAGCACTAGCTGAATAGTGTTTTCACTGAATTTGCTCTAGCTTTTTGTGGCTGTGTTCAGACAGTTCATTTTTCAAAGTTTCCTTTTTCTAATGATGGCTTTGTGTTTTCGGTTTTGGTGAGAACCAAACTCAAGCAATGCAAGCAATAGCTACAAAATGCAGAGTTAAGTTAAATGGCCAATGAAAAAGATTGCATCATAAATATCTAAATATTGAAATATATTATTATATTATATTGTGGCTTGTTTCCAATCTATTATTTTAAAATCTAAATCATTACCTATTTCATGTAATAACAATAAAATCCTTATTTGTTTAGACTAGGCACACATACAAGTTTACAAATTTAAAGACTGAACAAGAATTGTCATGCTTTTCCAACAATGAAGACATTTTAGGAAGGTCTTCATAATTCAAATATATGAGATAGCTATATGACTTCCAAAGACATTAGTGCCCGCCTGTGCTGTGAGGACACACACGCTTTACTGTCAGATTCAGCATTGGACAATTTAAGAAATATTTTTTAAATATTTTCACTTTAATATTTTTAAAGTGTATATATACTTTGGTAATGTCATGAAGCTAATCTAAATTTGTAGTAAGTCAGCATTTAATTCATAGCCTTTTTTTCTATAAGTAGACAATTAATGGTTTTACAAAAGAATAAAGTATGTTAGATGCACTGGTTCTCAGGACACAAGATTTCATACTGATGCAGGTTTGTGGGATCATAGGAGGAAAGGAACCAGACTCATGTGAAATGGACAGATTTTACCAAACAGGTGTTGGCAAGGTCAGAGCGCATTAGCAGATGCTGAGAACCTACAGACTGACAGACCTCCTGGCCTTGGGCAGAAGACGGAAGGACATGTGCTCCCAGAACACACTCGTACCCGCTGGATGCTCTATGAAGAGTGCAGGCTGATACCCCAGTTTCTTTCCCAGCAATCTCGGATCTCTGGGGTATCTGTTGTGAGCCAGAACCAACTGAAAGTTGTAAGAGGTCAGCTGTCCCGGCAAGAGCAGAGCAAGGAAGAGTGGCTTAGTGGAGGGGAACACACAGAGGGAGCTCAATCACTTATGCATCTGTCACTGAGGTCTGACACGGGAGAACCAAGCAGGTGCCTCTGACTTAATCTGCAATAAGTCTGCTAGGAAATAACATTTGGAAACGCTCCCTTTTGAAAGGAATGTTTTAAAAAATAAGTCTCTATTTTCATGTTTCTGCATTCTCCATCCTTAAAGATCTACTCAGTTTCTTCAGGTTCAATGATCTCTTTCTCAAAGGCTCATCTGAGCTCTCTGAGTCATGGGGAGTCGTCCTATAACTGTAAATGAACATACAGTGGAGGAGTTTACCAAAGGCCCTACTAAAACTGGAGAGAACTCTAACAAAAATGGCAATCCAGCCAGCCACAATGACAATACCCAACAGCTCTCTCACACATTAAATTTGAAGCATACACTTGGATCATTTGTTGAAGTTCTCTCATTTATTAACTTCGTCTGTGCAGTGCGTGTGTATAGGTTTTTATCTACCTTCTGATTGCAGGATAAAGGTAAACACGTACAAGGAAGAGTCAAAGCCACCATTTTCAAGAAGCCTGCTTAGCAGAGCTGGAGGCAAGAGTGAGAAATGGTGCACACTGCTGGCTGCTGTGCAACACAGAGGCCCGAACTCGCACACCGCTGGCACGCCATGAATGTCTGCTGAATTGGCTAAACCTTCGTTTGTCTCCATAATCAACTACCGAAAACAGCGCATAGATACTTCTTGGGGAAAAAAATCCAACTAGTGTTTGAGGTTGCATATGCATGCATGCATGCATACATACATATACATACACACGCACACAGACAAATATATGTTCTTTTGAGAGCAGATCTGCAGGATCGTATCATGTTTTTTTTTTTCCTCTGACCTTAGAGGAAATCTCATCTATTTGGAGAAAATCTTCATAAGAAACTCCTACCTGCACATGCCCCAGCATACGTAAAGCATCATTCTGAAAACTGTGTTGTATCTTTTAATTTGGAAAACAGCCTTTCTTTCTGAACATGGTAAGAAAATGCAGAACGTGGTTTAAGAGCCAAGAGCAATTTATATGCATTTTTAATAAAAAAAACCGAAAAAGCAAAATGTTACAAACCTTGTCTTCACCAAACAAAAGACTTAGTTTATTAAAAGTGTCTAATTACAAAAAAAGAAATTTTTGAAGCATAACCTTTAGGACTAAGTTACATCTAACTTGAGTCTGAACAGGCAACAAGAAGACAAGCTTTGGTGAAAGCTGAAAGACTATTCCATACTTGGAATAACTTAGGAACAGGCCCACAGTATGCAGGATATCTGTCTCTCAAACACTGACCTGAAATGGCCTTGGATACCCTCGATGTAACACTCTTCAGAATAAAGAATTCTTTCCCTTTTACCTTAAGAAGAAATGAATCAAATCCCAGGGATCAGCACTGACTGGGCTTTTGAACCAAGACTACAGAGATGAAATCCTGTTTGGCGTGGAGACTCCATTTTGATGTAACAAAAGGAATGAGTCCTGTGAGAAAATAGGGCCTTTCCTGGATCTGCCCTCTCACTCCCAGGCTGTTCTCCCTGGGGTAGAATCAGGGGGGGCAGAAGCACTATGCCTGTGGAGGTTGGTGTTGCACTTTCTTCTCCAAGCAGATGGGAATTCAGAACACAGCAAGAGGAAACTGCCTTTGAGTTCCCCAAAACACAAGGCCATGCTTAAAGTCGGAGGAAAGGATAACAGAAACAGTTTGAATTCACTGTGGATAGTTTGTAGTTCACTAGTTTGTAGTTCACTAACTCTTTCTACGATGCTAATTTACAAGCCTCATTTAAGCAGTTTTTTTTTTTTTTTTTTTTTTTAACACCTTACACCAGAAGGCCCAAACAAGTTAAACTCTACGGGCTGCACAATTCAGCAACAACCAATTCTTTTTATTGCTCCAACTAAATTTTTCATTTGTTTGCATCATTTGATGAATGTTAAGGAATTTTAGAAATCTTCTGGAAACCTAAAAAATGAAAAGATAAAAACTAATTCCAACAGAGTTTTGAAAAAAAAAAAGAATGTTACAATCAACTACTGATATTTACTTGGATCTATCATATGAGGTACATTATGACTTTAAGGCTAAACATCAAAATGCATCATGAATAACTAAATTGTTTCGTGTAATGATGGTTCTGAGATTTTAGCTGCAAGTATAGACAAAGGGAGGCTGTTTCTTACTAGGACTAAGGAGAGAGCACCTTGTAAAGATTTATATCATATAAAATATGTATGAATATGTAGCCAAAGCTTGAAAGGGAAGCCTAGTATCTGAGTCACTGATCCAATAGTGCTATACTTTAAATGGCAAGAGAACCCTAGGCATTTGGCACTGACCAAGTAAAATTTTAGCCAGTTTAACTGGTGTTGTCACCTGTCCCCAGAATGGCAGTTTTCAACCAGTGGATTGAGACCCCTTCAGGAGGCCAGCAACACTTTCACAGGTGGATACCAGATAGCCACATTATGATTCCTAACACCAGCAAAATTACAGTTACAAAGCAGCAATGAAATAATTTTATGGTTGGAGGTCACCACAGCACAAGGAACTGTGTTAAAGGGCAGCAGCACTAGGAAGATTGAGAACCAATGCTCCAGCAGAATCCAGATTCTAAAAGGATGAGAAGCCTAAAATAGTGATTAAGTGTGACATTTCTAATGACTCTTCCTTCTCAATTACATGGTATCCTTTAGTCACCACGACTCAGGACAACATATCCTTACAAATGGTACATTAACATTCCGTGGTTTTAACACAGTACACAGAAAAGGGACGAGGGAGCTAGGGTGTGATGGATCTGAAACCTTACATGGAGATGTGGAGGTCACAGGCCTTCACAGATACTCATCAAAAGAAGGCATAAAGAGGGCAGGGCAGGAAGTGAGTCACGGATTTGGGAATGGTATACCACCAGGCTCTTACAAGTGACCCAGGCTAGAGGTCATGAACCCGAGTGCAGCCTTATGAGAATGCCTCAAACTGGACACGAAATGGAAACAGGCTACATGTGGGAGGTTCTTGCAGTGTTCGCTGGGTCAGGAAAAGAAGAGTTGAGATTCGAAGGCAGGGAAGAAAACAAAGGATGGGTCAGCTAATCATGTCTGCATAACGTACATTCAAGGAAAGCCTGCAGCCTTGAGAAGCACAGGTGAGGATGGGGAGCGTAAATAGAAGGAATCTCTGACGTGGGGTTGATAGACCAGCAGTGGGCACTGTTCACGAAAGCCTCCTCGGAGGACAGGCTGGCGACCACCTAGCTGAAGCCAACCTTCCCTGTTTATGTGCTCCACGAAAACAGAATTCTGACCCTCATGTCTTGCTCTTGCTTACACGTGACTGGGCATCACTCAAGCAGGTGCTAGGAAACATCGGAGTGGCCGGCAATGTCGCTGAGTACTGCAAGGCTAGGCTACTGTTCCCGCGGGGTGTTTTCCAGACACCTTTAGGGGTTAGAGCCGCCGCCTCATTATCCAGCTCTCACCTCTTCTTTCATGCCAAACCATGAGCTGGCAAGGCTTTCTGGGGATTTCTCAGAATCTAGGAGCTGGAAAAACCTATCCCGTTTTCAAGTGAATCTGCAGCTTGTTAGGTCACCCCTTTACTCTTCCTCATGGGGCACTTAGAGGCAGGCTTCGGAACAGAGGCAGAGGTCCGCTATTGGGTTTCCTCCATCTCTAAGTTGCTCCATCCCCCCCGCACCCCCCAAAAAATCTCGAAGAAACAGAGGAGGCTGAGGAAGTGGCTAGAAGTGGCTGTCTCGAAATTCCCGGAGGCCACCTTGGCACCAACACCCCGCGGTCTGCATCGCCACACACAGCGAGGTTCCCGCTGCGGGTGGTCGCTGGCTTGCTGCGGCCTCGCACAAGTACCAGCCCCGCCCGCTGCAGTCTGGATTCCACGAGGTCCGCGGCCCTCCGGCCTCGGCCTACCTGTTCCTGCCTGGCCCACCTCCGCTCCTCCTGTTCTCACTGGGCGAGGATGCATTTTCATTTTGTTTTCGAACACGTGTGCGGTCTAAGTCTACGCGGGTGGGGTAGGTGCCCTGGGCTCGAGGGAAAGGCGCTTTTCTAGGCGCGGACACAAAACACGTTCCGAGAACAGAGGAGGAAACTACCCGCTCTTGCTTTGCACATGGCGTCCGGGCGCGAGGCCCACCTGTGTCGCCCGCACACCTGCCCTCCAGCGAACGAGTTCACGCGTGACCCCAGGTCGCTCCGATGTCCTGCCCGCGCCACGTGCGCCCCCAGGGCCGCCCCGCAGGCCCCGCCCCGCATGTACGTGCCCTTAGCCAGCCCGCGGCTGCTGCTGCCCCGCGCGCCCGCGCCCACGGGGGGGCGCTCTTGCCAGCCCCCCCGCACCCACGCGGCGCCTCCGGGCCGGAGCGAGCCTGCACTCACGACCCTCCGCGCGCCGCCTCCTACCTGAGAGCCCGCGAACAAAGCGCGCGAGAAGGTCGAGGCGGTTGCGGGCAACGCGACCAGAGAGAAGGCTCGGGGCGAGCGGCTGCGGTGGACGGTCCGGGAGCGCGCGCGCGCTCCCTCCCTCGCTCCCTCCACCGACTCCCGGCCGGAGCCCAGCCCCGCTGCAGCGCGCCGCCCGCCTCGCCGCGCCTAATAACAACGGCGCCCTGGGTCAGGTGGCCGCGCGCGGACCAGGCAGCCATTGGCTCGGCGGGGAGCGCGGTGCGTCGGGATTGGCTGGGAGGCGGGGCCTCGTCGGAGGCGGGGCGGGGCCGCTCAGAGAGGCTGGCTGGGAGGGGCGGGGGCGGGGCCAGGCTTGGTCCGCGCCTTTGTGCCCGGCGCGCGCTCTCTGCCCGCTCCGGCTGCAGCGTCCGCTGCATCAATAATTCAGAGCGGCGGCGGCGGCGGCGGCGGCGGCAGCGGCGGCAGCGGCAGCGGCGAGTGCGGACAGGAGGCGGCGGCAACAGCGGGGACCAGGCAGCAGAGGCTATGCATCCAAGTGCGGCTGGCCGGCCGCGGCACCCCTGACGCCCGGGCGGGGCTCCGGGTGCACCGCGCGAGGGGACGTTTGTCCTGGAGTCCGAGGGAGAGGCGTAGTGGCCCAGGAGGCGTCGGCGGAGCTGTACACAGAGCTGAGGAGGGGGCTTCGGAGCAGGGCTGGGGAGGGGGGCGGCTGGCTCTGGCAGCCCCCGGGGTGGGGGGCGGGGTGGGCGCCGGCGGCGCAATGCTGGGAGTCGTGGAGCTGCTGCTGTTGGGGGCTGCGTGGCTGGCAGGCCCAGCCCGCGGGCAGAATGAAACAGAGCCCATCGTGCTGGAGGGCAAGTGTCTGGTGGTGTGTGACTCCAACCCCACGTCTGACCCAACGGGCACTGCTCTGGGCATCTCCGTGCGCTCGGGCAGCGCCAAGGTGGCTTTCTCTGCCATCAGGAGCACTAACCATGAGCCGTCCGAGATGAGTAATCGCACCATGATCATCTACTTCGACCAGGTGAGTTCCCCGATTCCTTGCAGCATCCAGAGCGGGTTGGTGAGGGGTGACAGGGAAAGCGTGGAAATCAGATGTGGAATCTTCTCCAAGGGCTCTGCGGAGGCTCGAGGACCACATTCGGACGGACTCCGGTCTACCCCCTTTCGTTCCTGTCTCCTTATAGGTACTAGTGAACATCGGGAACAACTTTGACTCAGAACGGAGCACTTTCATCGCCCCGCGCAAAGGAATCTACAGTTTTAACTTCCACGTGGTGAAAGTCTACAACAGACAGACTATCCAGGTCAGCTGCCACCTGGGGGCCAGGCTCTCAGTAGGGGGTTGCTGGCCGTAGGGGTTTGTCGGAGGCTCTGTGGAAGCGGGAGGCAGCAATCAGCGGCATACGCCCTGACTGTAGGGGACAGGTAGTAGCAGGGCCTCAGGGTTCTTTGGCACGCACCGCCCCTTAAGCTGTCCAGGGTTCCTGAGACTCAGTTCTATCTCCAGACATTTTCTGGCCTTCGCTTTCTGGGCCCTTCTGTAAAGGCTCCTCGGTTTCCCTTAGGGACTCTTGGGACTTCCTGTAAGGGTTGTTAGCTCACAGTCAGCTAGGGCTTCTGTAGGATCTCCTCCACGCCCGCTTTCTAGGCTCAACAATTCGCTGCAGCCCAAAGCCTTTCTGGCAGCTTTTCCGCTTTTCTTCAGAACCGCGGACAGAATCTGGTTCCCTAATCCTACACCCTTCCTTCGCAGACTTGTTTTTAAACTTGAGTCTGGAAGGGTGGACGGAGAAAAAGGTCGAGGTGGGGGATGGAGGAGTAGTGAGTGCTACTTCCTCCAGGTCCAACCGTGTCCAGGCCAGCATCCACCCGCTAGCTAGGTCTCCATGTCCGTGTTACCTTAGAGCTCCCGCAGAGGCAGACAGCGCAACTGGGGACAGGGCGCCTGAGCCTAGGCCGACGCCGCTACCGCAAGGGCACAACCAGGCGACGGCGGGCTCAGTAGGATCTGGGGCGGGAACTGAGCGGGTGACTTAGGGACGGAGCTCTAGTGCATTTTCGCAGAATTTCTCGGAATTCCGGACAGCCTCTCCAGGCCGCTTCTAATCTGCTTCACGCAGTGTCTCCGCTATGCGTCCCCCCCACCCCCCGCCCCGTGTCTTGGCCACAAACCCTGGGAGAGGCCCAGGATGTGGGTGTTTGTTTTGTAATTCAGGGCGCACGGGGAGCAGAGTTGCTCCGGGCAAGCTGGCGAGAGGCCAAAGGTCTCAGGACACTATGCCCACCTACGGGTTTATGCCCAGACGTGATTTGCTTGGCGCGTTCCTTTGAGAAGCTGGAGAGAGCCCGACTGCCGCTCAGAGAGGCAGACCCTTCCTCTACCTAGATACGGTGTGGGTCCCCGTTAGAGTCTCCGCAGTGAGCAGCCCAAGCCCCTTTTCGTCCCGCACGCCTCGTGCCCAGCAGTGCCCCCAGGCCTTTGAGGAAGCTAGCCAAGCACCTAGGTTGGCGCTCCCCCGCCGCTTGGGTACCCGCTTAGGTGGCGCTTCTGATGCAGGCCTTTCTCTTTCTCAGGTGAGCCTCATGTTGAATGGGTGGCCGGTGATTTCAGCTTTCGCTGGTGACCAAGACGTAACCCGCGAGGCCGCAAGCAACGGCGTCCTCATCCAGATGGAGAAAGGCGACCGAGCATACCTCAAGCTGGAGCGGGGAAACTTGATGGGGGGCTGGAAGTACTCGACTTTCTCTGGATTCCTCGTGTTCCCCCTCTGACTGGCTCATAACGGGAATGGAGGCAGGAGAAAGGCAGGAGGGGAGTGAGAAAGAGGCCGAAAATTACCAGGGCGAGGAAGCGGCGCCACCGGAAACTTCCTACGTGTTCCTAGCTACGACTGGGCACAAAGGTGCGCGCCGCCCGCGGTCCAACTTCTTCGCTCCCTTACTAAGAGAAGTAAATTTCGCTTAGCTCTGCACACTCCCATTTCCAAAAATAAACTCGCCTCCCCCAAGCCAGTCGCAGTAATCGAGGAAGAGACTGCCTTGTTATTGTTCCTTACCCACGTCCATGTCCCCAACAATTAACGAAGTAATGTGAAATGTTTCTCCCGACCCGACCCCCTGAACCCTGCCACTTACTGAAACTTAGTATGCCCCCCAGTTTGAAGAGGGGGGGTTTGTTTTCTGTTTGTTTTTGAATGGGGCAGGTGGTTTTAATATAACAGGTTTTGCTCGTCAAACACTGCGCGAGTTAAGCTGGAGAGACTTGCCCTCAGCTGCTTGTTAGCGGAGGAAGGACTCGCCTTTGTGGTGGCCGGTTTAACTATACATAAATATGTATATGTATCATTTGTACACGAAGAGCTCTTCCGGGTGGACGCTGGCTGTATTCCGTATTTCTGTCCTGTTCGGAGTGATCGTGAAATCTAAGGCTGCTTGGTGTTTGTTCTCTGATGCTTGTCAGTGCCCCGTGTTCTGTGGCTCCACCAAACGCCAAGGAGGTTCTTCGGGACGCTTCCTCTTCCTCTGTAACATACGTGTGAATAGCCAAAATTTAATTTTGCTTTAATCTAATAAAGTCAAAGTGGGACTTTTATTTTTCTGAAACAGCTTTCTAAACTTCGCATTTTCCGGGTTGCGAGGTTGAGGGCTTGGGCTGCCCAAGACGGGCGGAGAAGCAGGTGACTTGGAAGATGCAACCATAGAGGCCAGGGCACAAGGGCTTCTTCGCAGAGCCGGTTCTGCGCTTCCTCCGCAGCAGGCTCCTTCTGCCTTCCCTGTGCCCCTTGCTTTGAAAGATCGTGAGAAATCTGACCCAGATCCTGCTAAGTGTGACTGAGGACCTGGAAGCAGTTCCTTGTCCACCCTCAATTCCAAATGCATCAGGAGTTATTCCCAAGTCTAGGACCCTAACCTGCCTGCCCCGTGTGACTGTGTCCTCACGCCTACTGTCCCTGGATGTCTCCAGCTCTATCCGCTCCGCAGCTCCCGAAGCACCTTATATTTTGTACCAGCGCCTCTGAACTTGAGGTCCACCCGCCAAACAACCCGGGCGCCCAGACCTGCGATTGCGCTCATTCGCAGGACTTTAGAGGGGTTCTTCCAGAAGTTTTGATTGTATCGAAACATAATGTGAACGCAAAATTGAAATAAACGACTTCGTTTTAAGTCTGGAACACTGACCCTGTGTTGGACGCGGGTGATGCAGCGGCAGAAGCGGGTGGAAGCGGAGAGCCGAGGACCGAGGGTTTTTTTTTCTTGGGCTTAGATTCCGATTCGAGTTTAAGTGCTTGGGGGTGGGGGTGGGGAAAACGGGGTCAATAACAACACGGCAGGCTAAATTTCTGACATTTCTGCCTTCTGCTTCCCTGTTCGCTTCCCAAACACCGCCGGGCGGGGAACTTCAGTACTGGTGCTCAACCACACAGGAGTCTAAGGTGCCTCGGGCAGCAGCGCCCTTCACAGTCCCAGGGGCCCAGGGGACTGTGGGGGACAACAGGGAGCTTCCGAAGTGAAGCGCAATCTTCCATTTCTACAGTTCCTCACCCCGCTTCAGTCCCACCGGAAGAGGGGCCTTACAGGAATTTAGTAGAAAAGCGATTTATTCCCCGCCCCTCTTTCTTTTTAGTAAGAGCTTTGTCTTCAGGCTTCATGCTGGGAAGCACACAGGTCAAGGATAATTGGAGTTTACCAGGGAACTACCTTGACCAACAACTCAGCTGTGCAGAGGCCAGCGCCACGCTCCAGGCTTACAGGCTGTGGAGATTAGGTGCCTGCTACACCTGTGAGCTGCTTCCAGACCACTTTGAAGCTCAGGGAGCTTCCAGAATGCTGCCCGATTCTCTTCTTACTGGCAAAACCATCCTAGTTCTAGCGGCCAGGTCTCTGGTTCTGGGGAACCACCAGGCTGAATTCCACCTGGGTAACTCAGGCAAGTCTCCCTGCCCTCATGTCGCCCTTCTGTATAAAGGCAGAGTTCCTCCTTCTCTGGGAACTCAACCATTCTCTGGTTTGGAACCGGGGCCTACAGGTTCCATTGCCTCAGTGAGTGCCTGGCACTGTACTAACCCCAGAAGGCAGGGGACTGCGGCTCCAAACTGGGGCCCAGATCAGAGTCTTAGCAAGTGAAGGGAGAGCCCATGGACCCAGAGGAAGAAGAGGAAAAATTCTCTCTGATTCTGCTCCAGCTCTACTTGGCCCCTGGTAGAGACCAGGGTCCATACTTCTGAGGTTGGCATTCAACCCCATTATTAGCATCTGGTTCCACACCGCCTCCCCCAGGTCATTTGACCATTCATCTCCCCCTCCTTTCTCTAAGAACCTACACGGTTCACCTCAGCCTTGAAGCTGTTTTTCAAAATTCCTTTTCACAAAGGATCTAAGTTTTGCTAAAAGGTGCCTCTTCTTGGGAGCTGTCCCAGTTACAGAGCAGGTGAAGGTCTCCCTAGGAGGCTTTCTGCCCACTTGCTCTTTGCCCTTCAGGGAGGGCCCAGTGTGGTGCTGGCAGGGAAGGAGCCACTTGGGACTGGGCTTGTCTCCCCTTGTTGCTTTGGGTTTCACATGGAATGGTCACCCACATTTACCTGAGCAGGGAGGTGGAGACCTCCCCCATGCTCCTGGTATGTGACAATTGGGCATCTTCTTCTTTGGGGTGAAGATGGTGGCTGAGTATTCCCCTGGTCAGAGACAGGTGAACTAACCTATGCCTGAAAATTGGGTCCCAAATGGGGTCGTGAGAGACTCTAAGTGACAGGCTGGAGAAGGATGGAGAAGAAAAGCCCTGGGGAGCTGCAGTTCCCTGGGGCCTTCCTTCCTGTCCCACCCAGAAGCTTAGGAGGTGGGTGGGTGGGGTGATTTAGAAACCTCCACCTTACTTTGGTTCCCTTTAAGGCGTTTGAAGTCTCTGATCCCTGGCAGATCTGGGCCATACCTACTGCTTTCATCTAAAGTAAGTTGCTTCAGATCCCAACCTGTAGGGGTTCCAGGACCACCCCAGAATTTTGCCTCACCCTGGGTCTGAAAAAGCTTCTCCCCCAGATGAGTCTCGGGTCCTCATCAGCCTGGATAGTATCCAGTCCCCCCCTTCAACACCCCAGGACAGCAGAATTGTCATTTCTCTGTACCCCTCTAAGGAGTGTGGGGTCTTACCTAGCTCTAGCCCCGCCCCCCACCTCTGCCTCTCTGAGGGCAGAGGATAAAGCTTATTCTCCGAGGTGGCGGCCTGCAGCAAGAGTGTAGGAGTGTGGCGAAGGGAACTCAGGGCAGCTTCACAGAGTGCAGGGTGCCTAGAGTCCTGTGGGCCACCCACCCAAGTTCCCTGGAGCCACCAGGAGCTTGCCCGCACTGAAGGAGCACAAGGGGCCTGCGCCTGAGCGTGAGCAGCGTGGGGCGCTGGATGATTCCTAATGAGAACATAATTACCCAGGTGGAGGGAGAGCCTCACCCGCCTCTAATTGTCCTCTTAATGGGGTGGGAGCGGGGAGGGGCAGGCTCTGGCGCGCGGAGGATGCCGACTAGGGTCCTGGGGCCCAGGACCTAGGGGAAGGCCCTTCCCTCTCTGACTGTGGTGATTTTACCCTCTCCACAACACCATTTTGAGCCTTGCTTTCCTCAACTCCAGATGGCTAAGGATGGGTTACAGTTTTCGGTACTTGGTCTAACTTCTTTTTTATGCTAATCTGTGTAAGCCAAGGCTTCCCAGCACTCAGCCATTTCCCTCTCAACGGGTGGGCGCTTGCGCAAGCCCACTACAGTCCCATCAAACAGGGAAGCCCGGGAAGGACCAGGTGAGGCCAGGGGAAGCACCCAGGTGCACCAGCCCTCCTGTCTTTGCACTAATAAGGAGTGTGTGTGTGGGTGGGGGGGGGGTGAGGCGGGAGGAGGAGGGAAATGGATTTCCCAGAGATCATTACAAAGTCTCTTGAGTCTTTCACAGGGTTCATCATAGAGCACAACTCTCTCTCTCTTGAGCCTCAGTTCCTCATGTTCAAATGGAGAAAATAGTGACTTCACTGTGGTAAAAGACATCCATCCCCAGCTGGTGTACAGTAGGTGCTGAATAGATGACAGCGACAATAAAGAGTATTGACACCTGCCCTGGCGTGCCACACTGTCACAGAAGTCAGACTGGAAATCTGAAACCAGGTTAAAGTAGAGCATACAGAGAGTACAGGGCATTGTGGGTTCAGGACCAGATCCTCCGGATTTCCTCCCCCAACACAGGTCCCCATGTCAGGACCCAGCCCACCCCCCTTGATATTCTTCTTCATTTCTGCTGCTTATATATCTGCATTTTCCAATGCTGCTGAATATTTCTGTCTGCAGGCCTGTGCTCTCTTTACTAGACCCTGAACGCCCTTCCCTGCTGGCATGTCTGTATGTCTTTGTAGGTGATTCCTTCCAAAGTTGTGTCTTCCTTGTCCTCTCCTTCCTTGGCTCTGTGAGCGTACCACAGCACCCGGTGTAGGGCCAGTGTCCTGTGATGATATCATAATATAAAACAATTTGTGCCTGGCACAATTGCAGAGTATGTTCTTTGGAGGATTTCCTGGAGCTCTCAATCCCTCCTCCCTGATCTAGCACCCCCTATTTCCCCAGCAGGAACACTGATATGGAAATACCCCTCTGTCTCATGTAGCTGGAAAGACCTTCCTGGCCCCCTCATTCACTCTCTCCATTCACTAGAGG
Organism: Chionomys nivalis; assembly: GCF_950005125.1. NCBI lineage: Eukaryota > Metazoa > Chordata > Mammalia > Rodentia > Cricetidae > Chionomys > Chionomys nivalis. Next base: position 38,481,126 of record NC_080106.1, read on the forward strand.
AAGTCCCAGTTATGATTCTAGGACAGCAACAAGCAGGGGCAATAAGGAGGAGGCTTAGAAATGCTGTGTGGAATGATGCTCAGATCTGCTAGGTCTTGTCTCTGAGAAGGTCCTTTGCTGTGCATAAATGCGGCTGCTTGTGAAGTTGTGTGCACACATTCCAGAGCCCAAGTATATCATTGTTCTGCACATCAGTGACAGGTATGCAGTAAGGGACAGGAGACACTTTCCTTGATGTGATCAGGTTACAACCTCACCTCAGGACTTGGCTCTACAAAGCTTTCCCTAACTGCGATCCAGCACCTATCCCTTGACTCCCCATCTGACCTCTTAGATTATACCTACCCACAGTAATACGCAAACAAAGCATCTCTTGATGACCAGATGAACAGGGATTGTAAGAGTCTGAAGAACAGACCCAGCATTAGGCATCTCCCAAAGTCTTCGCTGTCCCTCTGGACAGCCCCATTTGTGTTAGGAAGGAATTGCATTGTATCAGTTATCTGTAGTTGAACCAATTTGTCTTCCCCTGCTGCTTGCCCAAATCATGCCCAACTTGCTGCGGGCTCCATAGTGGACAGGGGCCAGGCTTTATTTTTCTTAAAGGACAAGAACAACATTGTCTTCCCTCCAACATAAGACACCATGAGTCAGGACCAGGAAGATGACTCACCAGCAAATGTACTTGCCACATGCGCATGCTGACATGAGTTCAATTCCTGGATCCTACAGGAGAAGACTGACTGCCAAAAGAGGGATAGAGCACTAACAATAAATAAGATTTTAAAATCTTTTTTAAAATCCCACAGATTAACATTAGGTGATTGGTTGTTTCAGAAATCCTGGATCAAGCAATTTGTTTACAGTTGTATGTAGATATTGAAACACCAAGACCTTGCAGTGCCAGGGAGCTGGTGAAACCCAGTAGGTTGCCAGGTATAAAGAGTAACCTTGGCCAGTGAAGGGGATGCACCTCCATTCACGGCAGCCATACTATCTCTGGGGTTTTGTCCTAATTAACAAAGAACGGACTCTGAATTTACTTCACAACTTTGGGGTGCGACAATCTTAGAGGTGAAGTAGGCTCGGCTGTCTCCTAACCACCTCCCCTCCAAAAAAAAATCAAGGATTCGCTAAGTCCTCTTGTAGAGTAAAAAGTCTGAGCCTTCTGGGTTTAAAAACCACCAATCATTGAGCTCAAAATCCCACCCATCGCTGTGCTCGCCCCAAGCTCAGGACTTGAAATTCTACCAATCCCCACTTTGGAAATCTCTATCCTAGAAAACTCCGCCCCCAAGAAACCATATATATATATAACCTACCTCATGCTCATTTCCCGCTGCTTCTTGCCTGAGCAGAGGTAGCCACCCTCTTGTGTCTTTCCCAATACATCTCTTGTTTGAGGTTTGTTGTGCGGTATGACTTTGTGGAATTCCATGGCTCCTAACGTCCAGCATAACTTGCTTTCAGGGTCGCAACACTTCTATAGGGAAAACCTTTTCCATTGGAGCTGTAACACTTACAACCCCTCCCTTCCTCAGCTCCAGTGTCCAACAGGGAATTATCTGGAATGTTCTGAAGCCTGCTCAAACCTGCTCATCGGGTGAAGCACTCAGAGACCTTTCTTCCATAGTCAGAAATCACTGCAAAGCTTTCAAAGAGGAAAGAGGGAATCACTAACAAAAGAGAGGCAACTGGGCATCTCTTCCTCCTCATTTAAAAAGAAGCTGCGTGTGCTCCTCAGATCTAGCATTAAAGACTCTCCCTTGTATTCTGAGAGGCTCAAAAATAAACTCCCCATTGTATATTTTGCTGAGAGTTCAGATGAGTTTATAATGACCAAGTGGGTCCAAATACAGAAGATGCATGCTGCTGCTCACGGACTGCTCTGCTACCCACCTGTGCTGCTCACGTTAGACCTCGGCAAAGCTCTCAATGCTCTCCCTCTCATTCTGGCCTCTGGGAGGAGTGCCTTTCAGCTGATTGGTTATTCTGAAGTTGCTGAGAGACAGGGCATGCTCTCAGTGCCTGCCAGGATGAGGGTGCCTGTTTGTATGGCTTCCAAGGGTGGGGTAATTTTCCTTGCTTCTGGGGGCTCCTGAGGCCTCCTAGGCGTGAGACAGCTCTGGGGGTTCCCCAGCATCCATGCCTGTGGTGGGGTGGGGGAAACTCGAAGTGAATGAGTGTAAGGATCAGAGGAAGCCCTCAATGAGTGTGTTATTGACATGAGCTTGGCCATGTCAAGGACCCCAACAGTCAGTCATGGGAATGGCAAAGCCTTACCCAGGTCAGGCTCAGGGAAATGGCAAAATCTTTGCTTGGTTCCAGTAAAAATGGGGACACTGTTCTCAGAAAGCCTGCACTGTGGCTCCCTCCTCCTGGATATTCACAGTCTGAGACTGCTCCCCTACAGAGACCTTCCGCAAAGACTAGCTAAGGTCTCTCTGTGCTGTATGGAATAAACTCACTGAGTTTCCAAACTGCATAGTAGGCGTCCTTCGTCAGAGTGAGCACAACCCATTTAATACCAGCATTACCATACAAATGTATTTTTCTTCATGCCCATATTGCCCCATTCAGATTTCCAACATCAAGATGTGCAAGATCAAGAAGAGGCCCAAATCACCTCCAGTGTTACTGTGAGTGGCTGGATGGGTCTGTGAGGCTCTGGTGCTTTCAACTGCCTTCCTCTACTGTCTTTGTGAGTCCCTGCCTGTTGTGAGAAGTGGGATCCACACTGAGTTCAAACTGAATCAGTGAGCTCCAAAATCAGGGAGAGACCCTGTCTCAAAATATAACATGCAGAATGCCTGAGATAGTCGCCTAGTATCAAATTCTGTGGTCTCTCTCTCTCTCTCTCTCTCTCTCTCTCTCTCTCTCTCTCTCTCACACACACACACACACACACACAGAGAGAGAGAGAGACACACACACACACCCTTTGATGATAAATGAAGTGAACTCTCTTCACTAACTTTTCTAGGGAGATATGACTTTGGTTTGACCCAATAGCAACTTCATTGCCTTCCATAGGGCAAGGTTTAGAGACTGGCATGATACTTCTTTAGAGTCAATGGAAGGCCATGAGAATTTTACCAAGGTTCCTTGGATTGATTTGAAGCACGGGCAACGGAAGGGCTGGAGCTTTTGCAGCCCTCTTGAACTACGAGGAATGAAAATTGTAGAATGTGCCTTCTGAAGACAGAAACCAGATGCCATGACCAAGTTACACAATGTTCTTTGTCTCTCACACTTTCTTTCTTGTCTTGCAATTCCGCAGTAAATTTTCTTCGTAAGTAAGAAAATAAATCCCAGCTGGTCCTAATATGATATATGTATGGGATTTATCTGTGTGGCTTGATGCCTTTGTTACTAACCAGGGGCTTGTTAGAGCTGGATATTCTCAGTCCCCAACCTGTATTTGAGGAATGAGAATTGGTATTTCAGAAAAATCTGTAAAGGATCTGGAGCCACAAATTAGCAACCGTGGGCTTGTGCTCTCTGGGAGAAACAATGTATGCCTTTGGTGACATCACAATGCCAGGGCATGTGGCACTGACAAAGACTGTGTTGGGAGCAATAGTGAGAGCTGTACACTGTGCCAGTCTCACAATTAAGCTGGCTCCACAGCAGCATGAAGGAAATACCTCCTTTCACTGGTATGTGACCATCACAGCTGTGAGAGAAGACTCCGGCTCCATGGGCCAGGAAGCGTCTCATCCAGTGTGACAAAGGCTGCAGCATTCAGTGAAGTTTAGGCCTTTGCTTTTGCACTTACACAGGAATTCTAGCTCCCATTTTCATAGGTGTTATCTCACGGATCCTAAATAGAATTAGATTACTTGCTCAGCAGATTGTATATGGGTTTGTGCATAGGCAGATGTGCCTGTGTGAGTGTGTGTGCATGTGCAGGTACATCTGTAGGTGTGTGTGTACATGTACAGGTGTGTGCATGTACATCTCTGCGTGCGTGTGTGTGCATGTGCAGGTGTGTGATGTACATCTGTAGGTATGCGTGTGTGTACACGTACAGGTGTGTGCATGTACATTTCTGTGTGTGCATGTATATCTGTAAGTGCGTGTGTGCATGTGCAGGTGTGTGAATATACATCTGTAGGTGTGTGTATGTGTGTGCATGTGCAGGTGTGCGATGTACATCTGTAGGTAGGTGTGTGTGTGATGTGTCTTTCTGCTCCAGTCAACAACAGCATCATTCTTCTGGAGGAGGATCAGACACTCTTGCATGAGCCTGACTTTTCTTCTTTATAACCACCATTGTAGCCATCAGTCAATACTGAACTGAAAGCATCACCTTTAAACTAAACCCAAAGGCTCATTGTCCCCTTGGATAAGGGCAGCAGCCCACCTGGTTGTTGTAACACTGCTCTGCACGACTCCTCTCTTGGATGGTAAAGATGGTCCCTCTGAAAGGTCCTCAGCTACTGCTTCTCTGCTTGTTCCCTTTGTCATCCATTCCTTGCGGCTTCTTCACAGACCTTGAGACGTGCACCCACTAGTCCCTGATCCTGAAGAGCCTGAATCCCGTGAGTCTGCACTGGGTGAGAGGCTTCGGCAGCATCATGCATTCTAGAGTGATTTGCTGTCCAGATCTGTTTTTATAGACACTTGCCAGTTGCCGGTACCCAGCCTGGACTGGGGTGTAGGGGAGTGAGGCAGCACGGGCTGAGTCAGCAGCTCTGTGCAGGTGTGTGCTTACCAGGGCGAAGTGGAAGCAAGAGAAGGGCTCCTTCCCATAACAAAACATGACGGCTGTTATAGTGTCATCCGGAAGAGATCATCTGAGATGTGCAATTAGCTCCTGTTTCGCAGGAGAGAGGCGTCTTGTCCATGTAGCCAGCAGGCTCCCCTCACACAGGGTGCCAGAGAGGCGGCACTTCCTGCGGTTGTACTGACAGCCCACCGCAGTGCCCCATGTTCCTGTCTGGCTTGCACACGGTAATGAAGGCAGCTTCACAAGGGCCCTTGTACCAGCTGCACCTGCTGCAGAGCCTGCCCACCACACTCCTGTCAGTTGAGTCTGTCCCTCCACACTGCCAGTTCCATCTTGTTTGCTTTCTCTCAATGTTTTCTGTCACCCTTGGGCCTGTTTGTCTTCAACAAACAGATATGAATTCCCAGCTCCTTCCTTATGCTCCCTGATTCCTGGGCAGGGCATCCTGGATCTCTGACCTGACCTGGGAGGTCTGTGCCCATTCCCTTGTCACCTGACATCTACCACACCCCCTTTTTGTTAGGGTGTCAGCTTAATTTCCAAATATAGGGAACCTGTCAGGGGGACATGAAAGGCCACAGCCTTCTGATTTGAGCCTCTTTCTGGTGTTCTAGCTGGGCTCTGGCAGAAAGGAACAGGAACTGGCTACTTTAAGCACAATGGGAATTGTTCCATATGCCCTTGGGTAGCTACAAAAACTTAAGTGAAGGACAAAGAAAGGCTTGAGAAAAAAAGGCAGGCTAGGGCTGAGTTGGAGGGTTCAGGGAGAGAAAATAGTGACAGTCCCTTGGGTGCCACCTTTCGGGTGCAGCAAAGAGAGCCACTAAGCAGACATTCCACGCACCCTGGGGAAAGGATGGAGTCCCTAGTTCTCTTTGTCTAAGGAAGGACTGGGCTTCCCAATGTTTCCCACGCAGAGACAGCAGCCAAAGGAACCATGTCTGCTCTGCAGGGAAGAGAAGGCAGGAAACATGGGCCTCCTGGGGCTCAGCTGACCAGGATCCCACTCAGTGCTTCTCTGAGCAGCTGGCAGCTCCCAGCAGGAGTTGTTCTTCTTGACTTAGTCCAGGACTCAGTCTTCTTATCTGAAAATGGGGATAATCAGCAAGGTTGTAGTGAGGCTTGTTAAAGGGCAGAGAGGCACTCCATGAATGTCAGTGGCTAGCAGTAAGACAAAAAGCGGGGGTTGGGGGAGGAAGAGAGAGAGAGAGAGAGGGAGAGAGAGATATCAAATATTCTTGGTTTTTGCAGGTCCCCTCTCCATTCCCTATTTCCCCGTGGTTTGTTATCTTCCCCACTTGTGAATGTGTAGGTGTCTGGCCACAAGAAGGGAGCCTCAGGACTTTCCTGGCTCCTAGGCCCCATGAACAGAGAGACATCAATGCAAGTGACTCATCAACAGCAAGGGCTTTGGAGGCAGCTTGGTTGAACCCCATTCAAACCCAATTCTGCCACAAACCTATGATCTGAGTGCATGGTGGAGTAACCATGAGCTTGCACAGGAAGCAAGGAGACAAAAACTCGTTTCCTAGGGTTGGCAGGAAGCTCCAGAATCATCATAGAGACCCACGAGCTCCTGCTCTAAGACGCATGCTGTTCCAGGGACTGTGTTTACAGGGTCACAGGTTAATCCCCTGACCTGTCCTCAGGCTGGCACATAAACTTAGTGCTGGCAACCCTACAGAGATGCACAGTTATTGTTAAACACTGAAGAAGATGCTGGAAGGGTGACTTATCATCTAAGACAGTGGTTCTCAATCTATGGGTTGTCACCCCTCTGGGGTCAAACGACCCTTCCATAGGGGTTGTCTAAAACCATCTGAAAACACAGATATTTACAATATGATTCAGAACAGTAGCAAAATTATAGAAGTAGCAACAAAAATAATTTTATATTTGGGAGCTCCCACATAGGGTACTGTATTAAAGGATCACAGCATTAGGAAGGTTGAGAAACACTGATTGAAGAGTTCTTGCAGTGGATCTGGGCCCACTGCACCAACAGGATGGCTCATCAACAACTATAACTCCAATTTCAGGGGACAGATACCCTCTTGTGATGTCCCCAGGCTTCAGCCGTGTACATTAACTCAGGCAGGCAGAAACACATACATACGAAATAGATACATACATTTTTGAAACAGTTGCAGAAGGCATGTTTTTGTCTTCTAGAACCTTGGGTCTGATGGGAACAGACCTTTAAGTCACGCGTTTTGCTGCCTAAGGTTGGTAGGGGTAGGGTGCATTATGATCATAAGGAAGCTTGTCCAAATGCCGAGGCTGGGAAACATCTCCTTGAAACTCTGAAAGACCAAGGAAGGGAAGACGTCCTCCCAAAGTGGGGCATTCTTGGTGGGGAGGTCAAGGTGAGGCTGACCAGGAGACGGTTCTGACCTTCCTTCCAAGAGTGTGAGAGAAGGAAAGCAGAGGATGCTGGGCTGTCTTTGCATTGAGCAGGTGCCATGCTGGTTGCTGAGAAGCAAAAGGCCTGGAAGATAGGCATGGGAACATGCAGAAGGGCACGGGCTATGGCAGCAGCAGTAGGTTGAGGGATACACGCAGGTGTACTACGGCAGTGAGCAGTGTTAAGACTTGAGCACGGAAGATGGACGTGAGCGGGACTTGACGGCCAGTCCTTCTGATTGTGTGAAGAATAAAGGCAGGAAGGTGAGAGAGAGGAATGGAAGGGTAGGGACTGCTTTCCCCTACCCTTTCTGGTTGTGTCGTAGGATGGATGTGTGGCTATGGTCTGAGGGAGGAAATGGAACTGTGGCAGAGGGGCTGGAGGTCAGGGGGTGGGGAGAGGTAGCATTTGAAGCTCTTTTTAGCAATCCTATGTCTACATCAAGTAGATGTTTGGTAGATATCCAGGTCTGGGGGCCAGAGGATGGGGCTGAGCTGCGGGAGTAGACTGGGGTCACAACAGTGATATGCTAGGTCTTGAAGCCCTGAGCAGAAACAAACTTGTGGGGGAAACATGAGACTCATGAGGGGCACTCTGGGTGGGTGTGGTCCTGCTGTTGTAGAGACTCAGAAGGTGTGTGTGTGTGTGTCTGTGTGTCTGTATGTGTGTATAAGTGTGTGTATGTGTGTCTTTATGTGTGTGTATATGTGTGTGTGTGCATGTGTGTGTGCTTATTTGATGTGATCCTCTTGTCATTTAATAAAGGTTGAACTTCAAGGGGCAACACCGCTCAGGCAGAAGGAGAGGGAGCAGAGGGTATGAGGCTCAGAAAAGGGTCTGCTCACCTACACCCAAACACAAACAATTCAAGCCTGACACTTTGATTGAACTTAATCTCTCCCTTTCTAATGCCTCCCTGGGAAGAATTACGAGCTCAGTTTCTCCTGACAGCACCAGGGAGAGGACAGTAATGGTGATGGCATAAAAGTGGAGGAGAGAAGGGGGTGAGAGGTGGAACATTCATCCTGAACTGTGTCCCAGAGCATCCTTCTGAGTGAGCACAGAGAAACCAAGGACTTTAAAAATAGAAGTGCTTAGCTGCTTTGGGGGGGCAGCAATCCAGAGGAAAGCCCAGGCTCCTGATTCTAACCCAGCTCAGGATCTACCGGGGTGTGAAAAGGATCCAGATCCCTGAACCAGCAACAGAGGACAGCTGGGCTGGACCAGACAGGGATGATCTGAACACTGGTCCTGGGGCTTGGGTTTTGGGTGTATAAAGTACTCCAGGGTTCTGAAGAGAAAGGGTGTGTAGGAGACAGACAAATTCCTTATTGAAACAGTAGTATGCCTGGGGATGGTAACAGGCAGGGGTCAGGCTATCCCAGGATTACTAGGAACGCTTGCATGTAAGTTCAGGTCATGTTGCCAGAGAATATGTTCCCTTTTCCATTCAGGGTGGTGGATGGAGCTGAGGGGGGGCCCAGGTGCTCATGGGATGGATATAGGCAAGTGACAGTGGTGTGGTAGAGAGGAATGAAAATCCCATGAGACCTTGAGAGAGGCAGGAGGCTTCTCAGCAACCTTTAATTTTCTAGAAAAGCTTTAGCTTGGCAGAAAATTTGAAAAGCCAGCACAGAGTTCTTATGTGCCCTTCTGACAGAGCAATGCAAAGGCAGGGAAGGCTGACATTGGGCTCCTGGTTTCAGACAGATTTCAGTCCATCATAGTGGAGAAGGCACAGCTACAGCTACAAGCGTGTTTCTGTTCATGGTGGCTACAGCATGAGGTCAAAGCTCTTCAGAGGGTGACTCAGAAAACAAGTCTAGCTGTAGACAGAAGTTTCTGTCCCAACTGGTCCTGTAGATGTTCAGTCTCAAAGAAACACACAGAGGCTTATATTAACTATAAGGCACTCGGCCTGTTAGCTCGGGCTTATTATAAACTAGCTCTTGCAACTTAAATTAACCCATGACTCTTATCTATATTTACCCACATGGCTTGGTACCTTTCTTAGTGAGGCATTCTCATCTTGCTTCCTCTGCATCTGGCTGACAACTCCATTTCTACCTTTCCTCTTCCAAGAATTCTCCTAGTCTGGTTGCTCCTGCCTATACTTCCTGCCTTCCTAATGCCCAATAGCATTTTATTAAACTAATATGAGTAACAAATCTTTATAGCGTACAAGAACATTATCCCACAGCAACTAGCAAAATTGGAAGCAGGGGCCAGGTAAATTTCAAAGCCTTGCCCCTAGGGATCTATTTCCACAGCTTTCCAAGTCATGTGACAAGCTGGGCACCAATGATTCAGAACAGGAGCCCATGGGGAACAGTCTAGATTCAAAATGTAATTGTGTCTTACACTGGTGTGATGTTCTTATCATGATTAACAAGCCAGCTTGCTTTTGTTTTTACCTGGTTCCTGTTTCTCTCCCATTATCCCACCCAGGACACGATAATGAGGTTGACCATCATGTTTTTTTGGGTTCCTCTGAAGTGCAGCATTTCTTGGACCTTTCCTTGTTTTGAGCAATCAAGTCTTCTGTAGGAGTGGAGATTTGTCCAGTATTTTCCTCATGACTCTACTGGGGCTAGTGACAAGGATAGGGAGATTTCAGAAGTGAAAACATTGCTTCGTCACATGGCTGTAAAGGTGTATTTCATGGTCTATCACTGTTGGTACCAACGCTTCTTGACCAAAGGAAGCATTTGCCACGTTTTCCATGGCAGGTCATCTCTACCCTCCTGCTGTCCATGTCATTTTGTCTGTCAGGTGTCACAATATGCATTCTGTCTGTAAGGAGTGAGAGGCAGTCTTCCCTCGATGAGTGCTGAGCTCATCAGTTACCAAAGTTCTTTCCAAGGTGATCTGTGTCTCCCCCACCCCCAGTTCTTTAGTCAACTGTCTATGCCAGTATCGACTTGTGGGTATGGTTTTATACACTGTGCTACAATGCTTCTTAGCTTGGTCTCAGAGGCTTTTTCAATTGGCAGCTCTGTTCACTTGACTTATCACCTTCAGTGGGTGTGTATTGTTAGAGATATTTCACTTTGGACACATAGAGATACCACAGACTCATTCCAAGGATTTTCCAAGCCAGTCTTAGAATCAGTCATTTCTCTGCTGAGAGCTGGGTCTTTTCATTGAATCATGGCATTGGACATGGCTGTAGTGACCCCTTGGGGGAAGCAAAGTCTTTAGGTCATTGGAGACATGCCCCCAGAAAGGACTGTGGAGGACCCAAACACTTCTCTTTTCTTTCAGTCTTGGAATGTGTCTGTTACTCACCATTGTCTTCCACCATCCACCAGATGCTCTGCCAGAGCCTTCATCAGACCCAGCAAATCTCCAGAACTTTGAGTTGAACAAATACTGAGTTGAATTGTCTCCAGTATTTTGTTGTGGTATTAAAAAGCTGAATAACACAGAAATCAAGTGTCATTGATTGTGGGACAGAATAAGAAAGTGTGTGTGTGTGTGTGGTTTATAACCTGTATACGTATATTGTATATAAGTAAATATATCTATACATACATAAGCATTTCTACTCACATTAAGCTGAAAATGAGCTCACAGTGATATCTCCAACTTGAATCCAGTATCGCGGTAACTGTTCTAGTCGCCACTCTTTTTTTTTTTTTCTTCCAAGACAGGAGCCACAGCCAACCCTCCCTGACAGAAACCACATTTTATTCTCTGCCCTATGAGTCCAACACATTTTAACTCTGTAACAGACCCCCAGACCTTAGCACAACTGACTCCATGATGGAAGTATCATTCAGGCCATAAAACTCAGCATGTAGACAGTACCACCTGCCAAAACAAACCAAAAGCAAAGCCAAACCAAAACCAAAACAAAAAGTCCCAAATTCCTGATTCACCCAAGTCCATAGTTCTGGGAAAGTCTCTAAATGAACTAACCCTTGCTTTTTGGCCCCTGTAGTTCCATTCTGGCCAACTGTTCGTATTAATTGAAGTATCTCAACCCAGGATGTGGTTTTTGTACTTAAAAGCTCACCACGAGAAAGGCTCAGGGTTAGAGCTGAATCCTGAACACCTAGTGTAGTCGCTGGCTGGCTAATAAAGACTTTCTATTGGCTTAAACCCATGTCTGAGCAGTCTTCCCTGGGGGATACCCCCACAACAACTCCACAGCTAAGTAAGATTGTCTACTATTCATCATGCCGTGATTGGTTTATCTCATCATGGAGCTCACTGTAGGTGCATAGATGTCAGAATAGCAGGCTTACTCCTTTTTCTAAAGTGGAATAGTGCATATTTTATTGACTTAACAAATTATACACATTTATGTTTATGAAAGATCTTATTAATGTATGATCATTGCACACATTTGTGAGTCATTGATGGACTTTTGATAACTTGAATCTGTAGTCTGCTCTGGACAGCTTGGAAATTCTAGTATCAGTTCTTCCTACCGAGGAACGTGGTATATCATTCCATTTATTGTATTCATTAATTTAGTTCATCAATGTCTCACAGATTTTAGAGTATAGATATTTTATCTCTTATGTTAAATTTATTTCTAAGTATTTTATTATTTCCTTCACTCCTTTCTTCTTCTTTTGTTTGTTTCTTTGTTTTTGAGACAGAATTTCTCTGTGTAGGTAATTCTGGCTGCCCCAGAACTTGCTATGTGGCCAGGGCTAGTCCCAGACTCTCTGGTCCAATTGCCTCTGCATCACCATCAACGCTATTTAACTGTTTTCAATGTTTTTATAAAGAGTATTTGTTTCCTTATTTCTTTTTCAAATAGTTTGGTAAAGAGGAGAAACACAACTTGTTTTCTTTTATTGTTGTTTTCTACATCAGCTTCATATCCTGCAATTTTATTGAATTCATTTATTGTGGTTTGTGTGGGGTCTTTAAAAGGTTACTTCTCTGTGATAGACAGTGTTCTTTCTTCCCTTCTAATCTAGATGTCTTTTGCCTTTTTTCTTGCCTAATTGCTCTGGCTAAGACATCGAGCATTATGTTGAATAGAAGTGGTGAGACGTTGTGCCTAATATCAGAGAAATGTTTTGGCTTTTATCAGTGAGTGTGATATTTGTGGTGGGCTCACCATATATTGTCTTTATTTCATTGGAACACGTGTCTTCTATTCTCAATGTGTTGAGAAACTTAATGACTAAAAGATGCCGAATTTTGCCGAATGGTGTTCTGCATGGATTCAGGCAATCACGTGGGGTTCATCCTTTATTCTGCTCACTTGGTCTACCATGGTTATGGATTTGCATATTGAACCACTCTTGTGTGTTAGGGAATAAACCCCATTTGCTCATGGTCTTTAGTTATTCTAATGTGATGTTGCATTAGGTTTGTTAGTGCTGTTGGGGATTTTTGCATCTCAGTTCATCAGGGGTACCGATCTGTGATGTTCTTTTCTTATAGCTTCTTTGCCTTTAGTATCCATCAGTTCATTTGCTTTTTGAAGAATTTTGACTGACTTTTGCTGTAAATTTATTTTTAGTTGAAAAACAATCACTGTGTATATTTGTGGGATACAATTAGTATTTCAACACATAAACAGCGTGGCTTGATAAATCAGTAATTAACCTATCTATCACCTCCAGTATTTATCATTTGTCATGGAAACATTGAAATTCTCTCAGCTGTTTGAATATACAGTACATTAGTATTCCACAATGCTTACACAGAAAAGGCTTGATTTGGAAGCCTGTCATTTGGTGTATTTACATCATTCATATTTCAAGTATTTTGACAGCTACCTTGTTTATAATTTTCTTTTCTTTTTTGTTTTAAGAGACAGAGTATTGCTATGTAGTCCTGGCTGTTCTGCAACTCACTGTGTAGGCCAGGCTGGTCTCGTACTCACAGAGATCGCTTGCCTCCAGAAGTGCTGGCATCAAAGGCCGTGACCACGCTTCTGTGATGCTTTTGTTCTTTGTTTAGCCCACCATGCTTCTTCTTGTTCTCTGGTTTTGTTCAAGTGTTGCACACAGCTCCATCTTCTCCTTGCTGTTTATGTAATGGCTTAATACTTCATGGTGATGTATGACTGTAATCCTAGCACTTGGGAGACCGAGGCAGGAAGATGGCAATTTTGAGGCTATTCTTGGCTCCGTGATGAATGAGAACCTGTAACAACAAAAACAACACAGAAAGAAAAAAAAAACACACTTTGAAAACCATACCCTGGAGCTTGCTGCATACCTTTACAGATAATCTAACTGTACTTAAATAACACTCATACTTCACAGAGTACAGGTGTCTTCCAGCGGGGTATTCCCAGTGCCCACATCTCTTATGGAGTTGTTTTCATACATTTCACATGCAGTAAGCATCCTTCTTATACCCGATTGGTCCATGTGCTATAAGCCCAGAGTATCTTGATGCTGCTGTCGCTTATAGGATGAATATTAACGGAAACAGTGAGAGACTCTGCCTCACCTTTACCTTTTATCCCAGAAATCTGAATTTCTGACCTACGTTCTCTCTCCATCCCTTTAGTCCTGTTTTTAATGGTTTCTTAGAGAAAAATCGACAGGCTATGAGTTCCCTCAGCTTTAGTCCAAGGAAGTCTTTATTTTCCCTTGCCTGGGGGGATGATTTTGTTGGCTATACAGTTCTATACAGGACTTTCCTTTCCACACTTGGGTTCTTTCCTCCACTCTCTTGCTACTTTCACGGCTTCCATTAAGACCTTCTGTGATTGTCATTCTTTACTTTCATTGTCTGGTTTTCTGGGCTAGGATCTGGTACTGTCCTCTTTGGTATCCCAGGGTCTCCTGAGAGCTATACTTTGGTTTCCACCATGAATTTTGGAACTTTCTTGGTCATTGTCACTTCAAGAATTTTTCTGCCTATTTTGTTTCTTCTTTCTGGATGTTATATAATTAGTTTTGAAATTAGTCTATAGTTCTGGAATATTCCATTCCTTTTACATTTTTTAAAATTTAATTCTTGGAAATTTCCATTGATATTTCCCTAAGTTCACTGATTTTTGATCCATGTCTTTTGTGATGTTGAGCCCAGCCCAGAACCTTTTTAAATTTTTTTATTTGATTTTTAACTTCTCTTTTGGTTTCTTTTTCAGGCTTCATTATTCTATTTCCACTATCCTTCTGTTTTTACATGTTGTTTATTTTCCCCATTAGAAATATTAACATAGTAACAGTATTTTAGATGGCTTGTGATTTTTTTTTTTAAATTGAAAACTGAGTGCAATGTATTTGGCAAGAGAAGCTTTGTGTCTAGGCTTTACCTAAGAGGTTTTATCTAAATGTGGTCAGCTGTTGATCTGCATTGTACATTTGCTGTAGCCATAGCTGTTCCCATGTGGCCCGCATGGCTGGGTCCTGGAAACCTGACTAGGAATGGCAGACAGAAAGCAAAGTAAAGCTGGGGTCGGATGGACTGTGCTTAAGATGAAGATGCTCCAGCAGGCTGTTCAAGAAGCTTCTTAGCCAGTCTCAGCAGGATTCTCTGTGAGAGAACAGTTGTGGAGGTGTGGTCATGCGGTCACTTGGGAGGAGGAAGCTGCTCTTGGTACCTTTGTAGGTACTGTTTTTAGGTCAATCAATTGCCAACATCAGTACCTGGAACAGAGGAAGGCCTTGCCTTTGCCAGGAGTCTGGGTCATTGCTAGCCTTCACATGGCCGAGGTCATGTCAAGAATAACACATACACTCAGGACTTCATCCACTCTCCACAGCATTAGTGCCTCCAATTTCCTCTAATGCCTTTGCTTTTGTCTTTCATCATTGAGTTTTCTTACGGTTTTCTTTCTAAATAAGGTTCGAGGCTTACAGCTCTTTCAGATGTAACCCATATATTATTTCTTGGGAGCCCTGTTAGGTTGGGGAGGGGAAGCAGTTTGTAAGCTTGTGATTAAACCTTGCTGCTTTGGTGGCCCTGTCTTCTGAGCTATGGCCTTCCCAAGTGTTTCTTGCCTTTCTTCACAGCCCATTAGGTGAGCGAGAGCCTGGAGGGGCTGCGGTTGAGTAATTGCCCTCCGCTCTGCCAAGCAAGCTCTGATGAAGTCTTTTTCACTGGAGAGCGGCCCTTTGTCATGGAGAACGCACTGGGCATATTTCAGAATGGCTCCTTGTCCTCTCTCTTTGCCAGAGCATGAGGGAATGTTATTTTATTTTTGGTTCTTTACGTGAGAAGCTGGTAGAATTTCAGGAGATAAAACCTGTGAAAGTTACTTGGAAGCCAGTCTACCTTCAATCTGCTACTCACCCATTTTAGTGTCTTGCCATTATGCACTGGGGATTCTGCTCCAGGTAAGGAGACCTGGATTGCGGCTCCTCAGTTCTCTAAATGGGTCCAAGAAAAGCCATTGCTCCTTAGTCCCCTCCCCCAAATATCCTTATCAGGGCAAGTGAGACAGTTTCCAAGTTTTTCCATAGCACAGTGGAAAGTAGCGGTCCGAGAGGAACCTTGCAAACCGGATCTGGAAGGAAAAGCATGGTTTCTCCAATAGAAAAAGCCTCGTTCACCATACCCTCTGGCCACCCCATTCTGAGATTACCCTAAACTGGGGACCAAGAACCTTGGCAGTCTAATCTCCTTCAGGTCTCCCATCTTCTTTAGTGTCTTCATCTCAGGATGAATCCAGAACCTCATCCACATCAGCCCCTGTCTAGTAATGGCTAGTTTTTGCTCCACCAGGGATTCACTGTTAAGAGGAAGCCACAGAAAGCAGACCCTGGTTGTGGTCTGATCTTTCACCCAGCCGGTCGCTGTTCTCTTTTCCTTTTGAGGCAGTTCTCGCCCTTCTGCTGGAGAAACACTCTTACCTCACACAGACAGCTAAGTGTGTCAGGGAAGTCTACTCCTTGTCTGTCTGGCACGTGACTCTGGTTTAGCCAATCAGAATCCTGAGATAGTGATGGGCTCGATGATTCCACGGGAGCCAATTCAATATGAGAGAAACTGTGCTCTGGAATTGCCAGGGGGAATCATGAGAAGGCTTGAAAGCCAACACAGTTCAAGTTCTTGCTGAGCCTCAAAATGCTTCTACTTGTCCACTTTAAGCACATAGAGTCTTTTTGTTTCAGGAGTCCCCTTTTAACTCAAAAAGCCAAGTTATACAGAGTAGCGGGTTATCTCATTGCAGCATTTTCAAAGAGAGGTGTCATTGTTCTTTGTTTGTAGTAACCTCCTACCCTCTCCAACGCCTCTTCCAACCCTTCGCCTAGTTATCTTCCTCCATGTCACATGTTTCCCTTAAGGCGTTCTCATAATCTCCTGCCTAGGTTCCACCCCCCCCACTCACTCTTTAAGCTCTAAGTTCTGCATATCAAACAGGACTCCCTTTTGGTTTAAGCCATATGGGCCGAGTTTACTGCCAACCCGAACAAAACACAAACGTGTGGTCAATAAACTCCATAATGCCAGAGCACAGTGCTATAATTAAAGAGGTGGGTGGCGCTTTAATTGAAAGAGTTCCAGACCTTATGAAGGGAGGTACAATTTGTGCCCCACCAACACAGGGTGTGTCCTTGTTGGCTTAGGCTCCTTTTTAACAACTTAGTTTCTCTTCCTTCAGAGTTTGCTAGGTATATCCCCCAGTATAGGTGTTATTTCACTTGACATAGGGCACATCCTGAAGAACTCTCACTAACCTGAAAAATATTCCCTAAAAGAGACACCGAGTGCACCTAAGTGCTCAACTTCCCTGATGAGTCAATCGCAGGACAATGTGGGTTGATGCATGCTTCCCTTCCTGACTGCATAGCTGCAAGATTTGCTACCAGTGCCCAGCATCCCGAGACAATAGACTGCAGACTGGTACCCTGGGAAAAGAGGAAAGCCCAGCATTTGAAGCACGAATTCTACCAATGCGTATCAGTTCTGCAGCATCATGAACTGGAGTCACCCTAGATTAGACTGGGGATGTCGCTCAGCTGGTAGAATATTTGCCCTGAGTATGTGAGGCTTTGGGCTCCGTCAAAACAGGTAAGTCAGGTGTGATGGTGAACATCTGCAATCCTAGCACTTGGGAGGTGGAGGCAGAAGGATCAGAAAGTCAAGGTCATCCTCAGTAGTTCAGGAAGGATCCATGAGGCACCCTCCGAGAGAAAGATGCTAGGTTGAGGGGCAACTATGTTTGCTTCTGGGTGGGCTGTCTTTGTACGGTATTGTGCAGTGATTAAGAAAGACACCCGCTTTATCAGAAAACTTTCCTTGTGCATTGGATGGTGGTTCAGAAAGAAGCTCAGAAACTGGTCAAAGTGCAGAGAATAAGTGTCAGTGGAGTGCTTAACTACAAAATGGTCCATCTACTATCACATCCCCCTCTAAGGCACAGGGACCAGAGCGGAAGGTTGTAAGTGTTAGAGGCAGGGAAGACCAGGGTGAAGCAGTGTCTTCTGGATGTGAAAGCATCCCTCACGGCACACAGCAACTGTGTGTGCCTGCGCAGGAACAAGCCATCCAGCATTCTAGCATGAGCAGCGGAGGAGCTCATGAGACCCCAGCCTTAAATGAGGTGCTATGGACAAGTTGCAGGCTTCAGGGGGACAGTCCATTTTCTATAAGGGTGTGGCTCCTGGTAGACTGGCCCTGCCCCAGAGGATGATGCCACAGCTGTAGTATATGGACAGTATGAATTAAACTCATTCAGTTATTTAAAAAAAAAAAGAGGACATGAAGTCAATGGGGAGAGAGGGAGGTGATGAGGAACAGCACTGTGTAAGTGTAAACAAATTAAATCCCTTCCTCCACAACTTGCCTTTTGGTTATGGGATAGAGAGCCAGCAAGTGGCTTTCCTTCTGTGGTTGCTGCTTCAGGTTCCTGCTTGAGTTTCTACCCTGACTACACTCAGAGAAGACTTGTGATCTGGACTGATAAGACAAATAAGTTCTTTCTTCCCCAAGCTGCTTATTGTTATCTATGTATCACAACAACAGAATGATAACTAGGAAAACCTACCTCTAGCTATCTGGAGACACACATGCTCATAGGCCTGCAAGAGCATTAAAGCTGACGAGCAGTGTTGCTGTGTGTGTGTGTGTGTGTACTGTCTCAGCCACAGAGACAATGGGAGGGGATCCTGGGAGGTGATATAATGACTTTGGGAATTCCACTGGCAGCGTGGCAATCATTCAGCCCAGGGGTTGGCAAACATCAGGCTGAATCCAGCCTACCACCTGCTTTTTTAAACAGCTGCAAAAAATGCCAACACAACAGTCACAATTCATAGCTGGCAGAAATTACACGTGAAATTATATTTCTGTATTTGTAAATAAAATTTGATTGAAACGGTCGTGGTCATTCATGAACAGATTGCTTGATTAATCTCCCTTGATAATGGCAGAATTAGTTAGCTGTGGGAGAGATAACGGCAGAGTTAGAGAGCTGTGTTAAAGACTGAATGGCCCTCCCAGCCAAACACATCTATTACTGGGACTTCTGCAGGGGGAAAAATTGTCGGCAGTTGGTGAAATAAGTAGAGGAATAAGTATCAACTAGGGTAAATCTCAGTAAGCCATCGTTGAAGGGCAAAAGCCAGTGTCAAAGGTAGTATTTTTATCAGACTAAGATGTGATCCTTGCATGTGATTGGTGCAGCAAGACACACTAAGGCCGCTACGGGATAAGAGCCGGAAAGGAAACAACGCACCGGGCTTTCTGTGGCTGCTGTCGCTGGGATGGAGAGTGGAATCTGAAATTCTCCACAACACATTCCTGGGATATTTTATGTCTTGAAAAGAAAAAAAAAACTTGAAATAAATAATGCAGAGTAGGAATATCTGTTAAAGACAAGGGTAGATGCATGTAAGTGTTCATTATACCACTCATTTTCTTTTCTTTTCTTTTCTTTTCTTTCTTTCTTTCTTTTTTTTTTGCATGCTTGAAATAACTTTTCACAAGTCAGGGGAAATGTGCTAATTTAAGGACAAATTAACAACAATATTTAGTAAATACTGTGGGTTCTCAAAAAAAAAAAAAGATATATTCAAGTCTTAATCCCTAGTACCTATGATGGGACTTTTTCCTAATTCCTAATAGGAATTTGGCAATTTTAGATAAACTAAGGATCCTAAGATGAAGTGTAGAATTTAGAGCTGGCCCTATAACCATTCCCTGACATTAAAAGATGAGGAGATAAATAAAAGATACATGAAAGGTGCTAGGGAATTTGTGTTTTTTTTTTTTTTTCTTGAAAGTTGGAATTAAACCCAAGATGACAGTATGCCATTATAAACAATGCATTGCAATTCACTATGGAGTAAGTCAATGTAACTGGTGTCTCAGGGTCTCTGAGGTGCGATGAAACACCAAAACCAAAAGGCAAGTTGTGGAGGAAGGGGTTTAATTGGTTTACACTTCCACAGCGTTGCTCATCATCAAAGGAAGTCAGGACAGGAACTAAAGCTGGGCAGGATCCCGGAGGCAGAACTGAGACAGAGGCTTTGGGAGGGTGCTGATCACTAGCTTTCTCCTCGTGACCTCCTCAGTCTGATTTCTTCTGGAACCCAGGACCACCACCCCAGGGATGGCACTACCCACAATGGGCTGGGCTCTTCCCATCAATCACTGCTTAAGGAAATGCTCTACAGGCAAGCCCACAGCCCAACCTTACAGAGACAGTTCCTCAATCTTTTCCTCCTCTCAGGTGATGATAGTTTGTGTCAAGTTGATATAAATCTATCCAAGACAGCTGGTGCCCCTGAGGCAGGGTAACAAGTCACGGCCACAAACTGAGGAATCCCAGGAGTCAGTAGCACTGGAGAAGGCAAATCAGGCAGGCCTCTTGCTGAGAGCCTTCAGAAGGAGCATGACCATGCTGCCATGCTGATTCCAGACTCCTGAACTCTAAGACTGGGAGATGATGGCTTCCATTCTTGTCACTCAGTTGGCGGGGTCTTGTGATACCAGGCTGTGACAGTTAAGCTTGGTTGTCAACTCGATGGCTAGGTTAGTCACTTTCTGTGACCAAATGTCCGTCAGGAAGGGTTTCTTCCAGCTTACTGTTCAGGGGATCATTCCACAGTGGTGGGCAACAGGAGGGAAAGACATTGTGGCAGAAGCAGGAGATCAGCTGGTCACATGACACCTGCAGCCGTAGATAGGGAACTGGAAGTGCGCTACCCCAGCTTCCTCCAGTGAGGCTCCAGATAGTAAGGGTTTTACACCTGCTGGATCCAGCCTCACAGTGGGACCAATATTCACGCATGTGAGGGGAGCATCTCACATCAAGCCACAGTGAGGTCTGGAAACTCCAAGGAGACACACTGGACGATGAGGGTGTTTCTAGAAAAGATTAAGCAAGGGGTGGGGATAACCAACTTCAGAATGGTGGCGTTTGTTGACATGATTAACCAGCAAGCTGGTGGCTGCATCCATCCACTTCTATCATAGAACATGTAGTGTTTTGTCCTTACTGGAATATACACTTATTCTGATAAGAGCTTTGACTTTCTGGCATGTCATGCTTCTGCTCAAACTACCATGCATGAACTTCCATAGAGTTTTCTTATTCACCACTGTGGTACTCTACACAGCATTCCTTCTGATCAAAGAACCCGCTTCACTGCAAGTAGGTGTGGCAGTGGCAGTTGGCTCAAGCTCGTGTAATTCACTGGTCATACTATGTCCCCCGCTATTCTGAGGTTTATGGCTTGGTAGAATACTGGAACTTTTATTTTAATTTTTTATAATTTATTTTATTTTTAAAAAGAAAACAAACTATCTTTTTTTTTTCATTTTACTTACCAATCCCAGTTCCACTCCCTTCCCTCCTCCCGCTCCCTCCATCTATTCCCCCACCCACCCCCATCCACTCCTCAGAGAGGATAAGGCACATTGCTTTGGGGAAGGTTCAATGCCCCCCCCCACTATATCTAGGCTGAGCAAGGTATCCATCAAAAGAGAATGAGTTTCCAAAAAAGCCAGTACAAGCAGAAGGAATAAATCATGGTGCCAATGCCAGTGGCCCAAAGTCTGCTATACAACTGTCATCCACATTCAGAGGATCGAGTTTGGTCCTATGCTGGTTTCTTCCCTGTCCGACTGGAGTTGGTGAGCTCCCATTAGCTCAGGTAGACTGTTTCAGTGGGTGAACCCACCATGGTCTTGACCTCTGCTCATATTCTCACTCCTCCAACTATTCAACTATACTTTGGGAGCTCAGCCCAGTGCTCTGCTGTTTCTATCAGTTGCTGGATGAAGGTTCTATGGTGACATTTAAGATATTCATCAATCTGACTACAGGGCAAGGCCAGTTCAGGCACCCTCTCCTCTATTGCTTAGGATCTTAGCTGGGGTCATCCTTGTGGATTCCTGGGAATTTCTCTAGTGCCAGATTTCTTTTTAGCCCCATAATGGCTTCCTCAATCAAACTATCTCTTTTTGCTCTCAGCTCTGTCCTTCCTCTATCTTGTTTATCCCATTCCCTCAAGTTCTCCCCCCTCTCCTCCCCTTCTCCCTTCTTCTTCCTCTTCTGCCCTTTCCCCCTCAGATGCTCCCAATTTTATCAGGTGATCTTATCTATTTCCCCTTTCTAGGTGGATCTATGTGTGTTTTTCTTAGGGTTCACCTTGTTACTTAGCTTCATTAGGAGTATGGACTACAGGCTTATTATCCTTTGCTTTACACACGAGTAACACAGACACTGAGAGAAACATTAAATAAATGGGACTTCCTGAAATGGAGAAGTTTCTCTAAAGCAAAGGACACAGTCAATAAGACAAAAAGGCAGCTTACTGAATGGGAAAATATCTTCACCAACCCCACATCAGACAGAGAAATGATCTCCAAAATAAATAAAGAACTCAAGAAATTAGACATCAAAATTCCAAATAATCCAGTTAAAAATGGAGTATAGAACTAAACAGAGAATTCTCAACAGAAGAAGTTGAAATGACTGAAATACACTTAAGGAAATATTCAACATGCTTAGCCATCAGGGAAATGCAAATCAAAATAACTCTGAGATACCATCTTACACCTGTCAGAATAGCTAAGATCAAAAACATCAATGATAGCTTTTGCTGGAGAGGATGTGGAGTAAGGGGAACACTCCTCCATTGCTGGTGGGAGTGCAAACTTGTTCAACCATTCTGGAAAGCAGTATGGTGATTTCTCAGAAAATTGGGAATCACCCTACCTCAGGACCTAGCAATATAACTCTTGGGTATATACCCAAAGGATGCTCAATCAAACTACAAAGACTTTTGTTCAACCGTGTTCATAGCAGTATTATTTGTCACAGGCAGAACCTGGTAGCAATCTAGATGCCCCTCAACCGAAGAATGAATAAAGAAAATGTAGTACATTTACACATTGGAGTACTACTCAGCGGTAAAAAAGTAATGACATCTTGAAATTTGCATGCAAATGGATGGAACTAGATAAAACTATCCTGAGTGAGGTAACCCAGACCCAGAAAGATGAACATGGTATGTACTTATTCATAAATAGAACTGTCTTTTAAAGACACAGTTTCAGCACCTTGCTGGCAGTTGCCTAGAGGGTTGGGGCATATTTTCCAGTAGACTGTGTATACTTTGAATCTGGGTCTAATATATAGCACTGATTTCTCCATAGCCAGGTGTTTCATAACTTTGCTTATGAAGACGTAATCTTGGTCTACTCACCGAGATTAGGCACTGATGACAGGCCAATGAAACAGTTTTGCTAAGTCTAGTTTAGTGAACCACTGCATTCATTGGGGTTACTAACAAGAGCATGGGTGAGGGGTTGCTTTGGAAGCATGATGACTCAAAGGCAACGGAGGTGGGAAGAACAGTCTGGCATCCAAGAGATCAGTGGGACATTCCTTAGTGTTTGCATATTCCGTGACTAACATTGATGGGAAACTATAACAACCACAAATAATGATAAGTAGCTTGGGCCCTTCAGGAATAAAGGTGGGGCCCCATCTCCAGGTAATGAACCAAGACCTACTTATCTGCTTGCTGAGGGTGGAAGAAATATGGAATGGACAGAAGGTTAATATAACTATGACCAACTATAGAAAAGGATTATAATTGTCCATGAGTATTTCTGTCCTATTTTGATACAAATCTGTTTGTGCATATATATATACATACATATATATATATATATACACACACACACACACACACACACACACACACACACATATACTGGGCAGATATCTGTGCTTTCTTTCCTCTCACTTTACCCTGTAATATAACATTGATTGAGCTAGTATCAGTTCTTCAGTGTCATCATATTGAAGCTATGGTATATTAAAATTGTAATTATTCCTCAGAGGCTTTGCTATCTGCCTGGGAAGGAAGAATTGGTATGCCTTTTTACTGTATTTGGCTAGCTCTATCATATTAGGTAGAGCTAATTTATGACTTTGTTACTTAGAAACAGAACATGGGACAGAGAGATATGGTTGTCATGAAGTTGACAAGCGGTAGACTTGTGCTGATTGATTCGGAGTGTCAATTTGATGGGTGCCATCTAGACTCACCCATGAGTGGTACTCCTCTGGGTGTGTCTGCAAGGGTGCTTCCAGAGATGTTTACTGAGGGAAGATGACCCACCCTCAAAGTGGGAAGCAGTTTGCAGTGGATGGCCCTGATGTAGGGGGAGGGCTGAGGCAGCGTGAGCCTGCCTTCACTTCTTGAGCAAGTGCATCTACTGCCTTCAGCTTCCCTGTCCTTCATACCAACATGGACTCCACACAAGGGACCCTCTAGAGAACTTCTAGGTCTCCAGTGCCTCACTTTGAACCTCAACCTGTATACTCCATCAGACTGATTTTGCTGCAAGGTGACCCTTCATTCTGCCCAAATATGTTCTGGGGGTTCAGATCAATGAACCTCCCACAGCCAAGAATGACACCAGCTATCTTCTCGCTATCTGTTTTATTCTGCTCCAGTTGCTGCAGACTGGACAGCTCAGGCAACAGAAACTAAGCCTCCAAGATCACGAGATTGACGATCAAGAGCAAGGCGTCTACAGACTTGGTTGTAATTGAAGCCTTTTCCTTAGCTTGTAGATGGCTGCCTGCTCACTGCATCTGCACATGGCCTTCTTTTTGTGCACATGTGCCTGATGTCTCGTTATCGTTATGAGAGTATCAGCCATACAGGCTATCTTAGTTAGGGTGACTATTACTGTGTTAAAATACCATGACCAAAAGCAATGTGGGGAGGAAAGGGCTTATTTGGTTTACATATCCTGAATCACAGTCCATTGAGGGAAGCCAAGGTAGAGGAGCACAAACCAGGTGGGAATCTGGAGGCAGGTGCTGATGCGAGGCCATGGAGGAGTGCGGTTTACTGGCTTGTTTCTCATGGCTTGCTCAGTCTGACTTCTTATAGAAAGCAGGACCACCAGCCCAGGATAGTGCCACCCATGATGGACTCGATGAATCCTTACACATCAATCACTAGTTAAGAAAATGCTCTACAGGCTTGCCTGCAGTCTGATCTTAAGGAGGCAGTTCCTCAATTGAGCTTCCCTCCTCTCAGATGACTTTACCTTGCGTCAAGTTGACATAAAACTAGCCAGCCCATAGGCTTAGGCCCCACCCTTAAGATGTCATTTAATCTTAACCGCATCTCCAAAGGCTATTCTCTGAATACAATTACATTGGAATTCCGGACTTTAACATGAATTTGGGCGTGGGGTAACCACTTTCCAGCCAGTCCTGTCAGTGGATTGAAAGTGCCCGAGTGGTGGGGAAGTGGGAAGTTCTAGTGCTACAATGCTGCCTGCAGATGTGGTCTCTGTGGCAGCTCCTGGGCCCATCTCCTGGCACACTCTCCATCCCTAGGAGAGGTACCAGCCTAGAAAATGTAAGACCAGCCTTTCATTAGGCAGGGTGCTATCATAGATCCTCTTCTTTCCCCTCAAGCCGGTTCCACTCCTGTTATCGTCTAATCAGCTGATCTCTCCCATCCAGCCTCCTTCCCCTGAAAATGCCCCAGTGTGCTTAGCTCATGCAGCTGCCATGCCACACCCCTCTTTAATGTCCCCAGAAAAATCACCCTAGTCCACCCTGAGATATTGATGACATATTGCCCCTGAAGGAAGTTGCTCTCCCAGGGCACAGCTCAGGAACCAAATGGAGAAAGGCACGATGGTGAAGTTGGAGGTTTGAGGAATAGCTAGCTGGTCCAAAGGTTTGTCTGGCCGTTCTTTTTGTAGTATAGAGCAGTGGTCCTTAATCTGGTTGAGACCCTTTCGGGGGTTGTATAGCAGATATTTACATTACTATTCTTAACAGCAAACTTACAGTTATGAAGTAGCAGTGAAATAGTTTTATGATCTGGGGTCACCACAATGTAAGTAACTTTCTTAAAGGGTCAGGGCCTTAGGGAGGTTGAGAACCATTGGTACAGAGGATGTCACTCCAACTCACAGATTTGGGAAGAAGTGGCCTTGGAGCCATTGCAACACAGTTTAATAGAAAGCCACCCATTAAAGATCTGACCCTGATGTGTTAAATAATATTGGTCAACCGCCCCCCCCACCTCAGTTTCCCTATTTGCACAATAGAAAAGTTGATCCTCCAGGAATGCTGAGAATAAATGTCATTAACAGGCAGAAAAGTGTTTTAGACAGAAAATGCCGTAAAATAAATTCAAGGTGCTATTATTTTAAGGTGCAAGATCAGAACTTATAAAACCAGGCATAAAAATGTCCTCTTGGATATATTTTCATTCTGTAGAAAATTAATGGCTACATCTTGGGCTTGGATTTTCCATAGAGTTAGTCCCGGGTCGCCGGCAGCGGGAGATCCCTTAGAGATATGTATTTCTACTCCTCCTGATGGGCAGGCAGTCTGTGGTCCCTAGGGAGAAAGGACCCGTTCACTCAAAGTAAATTAGGCTGGGCAGAGTCTGTGCTTTCTGTCCCATTTTAGTCTTCCTGCTTGTGAGGATGGTAGGATGGCTGGCTGCCATTTGTGAGACAGCTCTGAGCAACACCTGGGACTTGTGACTTGCCTCAGCCTGTGGGTCTTAGCTCTGTGCCCCTCAAGGCTCGGAGGAAATCCCCCCTGTCACAGCTGACCTTAGCTCTTCAGCGCTCCGAGCTGGCTGAAGCTGGAAACTGCGACCAGTCTCTTCCCCATCACTGGATGGATCCTGTACAGTGTGGCTTGGTTTGCTTTGAGTGCAGAGGTAATTGCGATATATTGAGGTTTGGTATTGTAATAAAAATAGGGGCCATTACAGCTACCATTTATGTCATTAGTATTTAGTGGCGGTGTGCTGCAGCTTTTTTACTGCACATAAAACTGTCGCTGCTTGCAGATATGTCACGGTGCTGATATAAATTTAAAGGGTTGGAAATCCATAAGTCATAAAAACTAGATAGTAAATAGCAACAGAACAGGATGGACAAGAACTGTGGCAGTAGGCATGCAAATGCTTATGGATTTGCATGTCTAGTGCTCTATTCGCATAATGAGAAGCACATTTACATTACAGATGGACTTGATTAACTAGGTCCTTGTAAATAAAGTCCACTCAGCCCAAACAGGGGGTGTCTGAGTCGCGGAGAAGGGATTGTTGCAAGATCCAAAAGCCAGCAGAGTCATCTCTTATGTTCCCCCCTCCGCAGGGTATCGATTTAGTAGAAAAATCTTCAGAATCGTCCAGTTGGGAATGGATTTGGATGGGAATGGATTTGGATGGGAATGGATTTGATGTAACAGTAATGGCTACCATGCACCACGTGTGCCCTATAAACCGGCCGCTATTTAAACATTTACACATATTAGCTCACTTACTCCTGGCATAGCTTGGTTATTGTTCTTCTCCAGATGGAAAGCTGAGCTGCAGAGATGATGAGGGAACTTATTGAAGTCCAACCATTAAAGAGCAAGAGGATCTGTTGTGATCGGATCTGATGTGATCATGTGATCTGGTGCCATAACTGGATGCCTGTCAACACTTGCTTCACATGTGTGGAACCCATCCTTCTTAAGCATCTCCTCATGCCAGGCGAAGGGTATAAAGACAATTAAGATAAGCAAGTGCTTTCTTCTTTGAAAGCTCGCATCTAGAGGAGAAATTAGGAAGGCGAACATTCCCACATTGTACTCAGAAAGACAATCCCTGGGAAAGGAGGGTAGAAGGAGGATACTTGGAGGAGGGGCCCTTAAACTGGGACTCAGGCTATGTTGAGAGCACTTGCTTAAGGAACAGTCGGCACAAAGCCTTGGAACTGGGGCACTCCCCCCCCCAAAAAAAGAAGATGTTGTCTTTCCATATGGGAGCACTGGGAACACAGGAATAGGGGGTGGGGGCAGCAGGCAGGGGGCTTTCCTGAGGATCTCAGCACACAGGAAGACTGGAGAGGCCAACCTGTCATCTGGCCCTTTAGCCCTCTCTAAACAGATCAGGCAGTGGGATTAGCATCTCAAATGTCAGCTCCTCGTTACACATGCCTGGACCAGTTTTTGTTCAGATGCCCAGTGCTTCTTCAAGTCATTTCATAGATTGTTGAATTTCCCAGGCCATTGCAACTGGTCCTTTTACAGGGAGGGAGCCCTGCCCCAACAGCACTCACCTGCTGGGTTGCTTGCATCCACCTGAGGGCAGACAGAGAGTAAAAACGCTCAGTAGTGGTGCTCAACTCAATGAAAAGTCCACAGAGTACCCAGTGTTCCAGAGTGTAGACATCAATGAGTATCTGTTTCATGGGCTCTTCTTCGGTAACAGCACCTAATAGTAAACATACTACTCACTCCAGGTGTGTGTGTGTGTGTGTGTGTGTGAGAGAGAGAGCATTCACACATATGTGTGTATGTATTTAGAAGCCAGAGGTTGATGTCTGGTGTCTTCCTTTATTGCTTTCCACTTTATTTTTTTTGAGATACTGTCTCTTATTGAATCTGTATATCATCGATTGGCTAGACCGGCCAATGAACTTAAGACCCCCCTGTCTCTACCCGGCCCCAGGACTGGAGATACAGATTGCATCGTTGCTCCTAGCTCTTTTCACAGGTGTTGGGGCTCCAAACACAGGCCTACATGCTTGTGCAATAAGCTCTTTAACCTACTGAACCATTTTTCCACCCCTCGAGGCACATTTGAATGTAAGCCTTGTGTGTGTTTTGCATGGTGGCAGACAAGATGTGGGAGAACCGGGGGAAATACCTGACTGCTGACATTCTCTGTACCCCTCGAGGGAGCCCAGGTGGGTATGGTTCCCATGGCGGGGGCTCGCTTTCATTCTCTGACATTCCAGACAGCATGCAGCGCCAGAAGCACATTCACCAGGAAGCCCAGCGTCCTGCTCAGTTTCCTCACAGCTTGGACAATGACTCGGGGGACTCCACCGAGCGGTTGGAAGTTGTCACACAGCCTACAGCAGGTGCTGTATGAAGACACTGTCCTGGGGATGATGTGAGAGACGACATGGAGACATGTGGGGACAATGAGCTATGGATGTCTTGAAATCAACAGATAGGGAGAGATACGGTGGTGATTTCACAGGTAGAGCTTTCTTGCACATAAGACAGAAGGCCCAACCCTCGTCCCTGGTGAGCACTAGCCGCAGTCCCTCTGAGGTCCCTTGGGTACCACTGGGGTGTGCACTTAAGATGAACTTTGCCACACTCTTGCCAGCCTTGATCTGCTAAGAATTCCTTGCAAATTCCTTTCCACAGAGGTAGGAAAGCTGGGTTTGGGAAGAACGGCTGTAAGGAGCAGAGCCAGTTTCTGCTCAGCTGTCTGTGGCAGCAGAGCCCCCCAGCTGCCAGGTTGCTTCCATGGGGTCTCTGATAGGTGGACCTTCTCAGCAGTCACAGGGTCCTGCTCCCCTGGCTGCCTTTCTCTTCTCCACGCTGGTCATTGACAATGCTTCTAGAGTTGGCTTGGAAATGAAATTTGGGTCTGGAGATGGCTTTCTGAGTTCCCTAGTTCTCAAAGACTTCAAACGTGTGCTCTAGCTCACGAATATATAGTCTACAAGAAGGTAACTGCACATGATGCATTCTATTAGTGTACCTTATGAGTGTCAGATTGTCTTGGGGGCCTATGTACATTAGTCTTTATGCACATGTCTCTGAATAAATACATACCTGTATGAGAACACTGTGTGCAGATTTGTAAATGCATGTGTGCATAGTCACACATACCTGTGTGTGCAGGTACATCTGTGCACACACACATCTGGAATTACTGGGGACCATTAAACAGGTTTTTTTTGTTGTTGTTGGTTTTTTTTTTTTTTTTTACAAGCTAAGAGCTGATGTTGTAGTTTCTTCCTTGGACTTTCAGAGCTTCTAAAAAATAATAAGCCTCCCCCTCATGAGGTGGCAGCTTGAATAGAGCTGGGCTAGAATCCCTTATGTCATCCAAGGGCATTATTTCAGGCATTTGCCCTCACCTGATAATTTGGGAGATAATAGGATCTTCAGGGAGTCATGTGAAATGTTTGGGGCTCATAGCTGGAGGAAGTAGGGCCCAACCCTTCTTCCTCCTTAGCTCCCTCTCTTCACTAACTCCAAGCCAGGAACGTGGAGTGAAGGGAAGATCGTTGCCAGAGCGAGTCTCCCCTGAGCCAAATGTCATGTATGTGAACTCATGGTTCTCTCCATAGAGCCAGGAGGGGATCACCAGGACCAGTTTCTAGAAGAAAGTGTGAAGACAGGACTCTGAAGCAACTTGCCAGGTTTGGCTTCAAATGCTAGGCTGCTACACACCAAGTTTGGGGATGAGCCACCTAGACTGGAGAGTGCTTGTTCTCAGTGACCAGACATACGTCTTGGCCAGAAGGTTAGCCCAGGAAAGGTTAGCCCAGGAAAGGCTAGCCCAAGGAAGGCTAGCCCAGGAAAGGCTAGCCCAGGGAAGGCTAGCCCAGGAAAGGCTAGCCCAGGGAAGGCTAGCCCAGGGAAGGCTAGCCCAGGGAAGGCTAGCCCAGGGAAGGTCGGTCCAGGGAAGCCTTGGGCCCCATTATTCTCCCCCTACAACTTCTTTCTGCTCTTTACTCCAAAGGTGTCTCCAGCTCATCTGTCAACATCCACAGCATCTCAAATGGATGCACTGGGGCAGCCTGTGGTAGAGATGGTTTGGCTTTTCTCTGTGTCTTTGAGCAGTGTCAACTTTCTTGGTATTGTAAAAGCAGTTGCCCAGAATGGGTTCAACATGGCTGCTGGCTTCTCTCCTGGAGACTTTCTGGTTTTATATCTTGAATATAACTTTCTTGTAATAAACTCACAAGTAAAACATCGCACAGATAAACTGTGGCGGCCACTCAAACACTTGCTATGTCCCGAACTCTGGCCATCTCATCTATGTGTCTTCTATGCAATTCTGAAGCTGTGGAGCTTCCCTTAGGGCTTTACATGTTCACTATCAATCACAGTTTAGTACACTTATCTACCACAGAAAGGAAATATTCTATGGAAGAGTAGAAACTAAGGAAAATTATACATTTATATATACATTTTTCGTGACACATAAGTCCTTTTGCCTGCTTTCCAAATGCCCTTCCTCACCACCTAATGCTACCCTTTCTTGTTCTCCTTTATAAATATTGTACTTACAATTATTTACATATAAACATGTATGCAGTATAGGCTAGGAACAACATATAAGGAAGCACATGTAGGGCTTTCCCCTCTCTGAGCTTACTTAATATTATACATTCTAAGTCCATCCATTTTTCTAAAAAAATTGTCTTCATTTTTCCTTTGAGCTGAATAACATTCCATTTTAAATGTGTGCCAGATCTTCATTACCTGCTCATCTGTAGACGGAGCAGCAATAAACACGGCAGGCAATTGCGGTAAGCTATGGAGTTATCCGGGTATTTACACAGGAGTAGAACATCTGTATCACATGACAGTTGTTTTCAGTTTCTTAAACAGAGATTTTTCTGTGTACATAAAAAGCTCACAGTATGAGATGTAACTTCTTGTACAAATCCAAGAAAAGTCAGAGGTGTCAGCCACCCAAGAAGCAACATTCTTTCAAAGGTAAGAGACAGAAAGAGGAAAAAAAGAAAACTTAATTGTAGTATTTGGGCTAATTATTTGGTATCATTCCTTGACGAGACAACTGTATGTGGAGGGTATGTCTGAGGCATGGGAAAGATGAAAAGCAGGTAAGATTTAGCCAATATCAGTGTGCCGAGCTCTCCATATAGCCCACCTGCCCCCAGGAGCGCTCGAGTGGTAGTCCTCAACTAATTGAAACAACCACGGGTTTGGTAGTACCTGGTTAGGGATAGCCTCGATTCATTTCATTGTTGGAGCTCCTTTAAATGCATGGCTGAATTAGCAAGCATCCACAGACCTAATCTCAGGGAGGGGACACTGGGGGCATCTTGTAGCACTGCCGTTCCTGATGAGGTCCCCGAATTCCTATCAGGCTTTAAGGGGCTCAAGGACACCAGATGGCTCACTGCACAACCATTCCCAAGGTTTTCCCATCTTCAAGAAATGCATGAGCTGCTTAAAATGAATTTTCAAATGCGTGGTTAGGCTGGATTTACGTCTGAGTTGCTGCATATTAAATGCTGATTATTAAAAGCATTTGCATGGTGCTTTACAGCAATAGATTATGTATCTGTTACCTAAGTTTCAGTGAAGGCTTTATTAATTCATTATTATTTTATCAACATACAATAAACTGTTATATTAAATCTAAATTAGACAGATATTTGGGGAGGGATCATCTAAAAGGACCTCAGCCGAGACTATCCCCGGGGAAGGACTTAATGAAGTTTCAAACAGTTAATAACCCTTAGTTCATAAATAAACCATGAGTATTTAAAGACCTGAAAAATACTAAAATAAGACATTGAGGCTCTGCAAAGAAGGTGTACAAAAGCACTCTTGGAATGTCCCTCCTAGAGCTCACCATACATCCCCATCTATAGACAATATTTATGGGCTCTCCAGGAATGTATGACCTGCTCCAGATGAACTCTGACCTGACCCAAAATTCCCTAAGGAAACGGGCAGAAAAGCAGCCTTGAACCTCTTGTCAGATAATCCAGTTTTGACTTATGGTGTTCTGGTGTGAGCTGAGCCTGGAGGAGTGAGATTTTGCTGTGATGGGAGGTCCTGCAGGTAAGCTTTATTCCTGATGGCTAATCCTGTCGGATTGACTGCCTTGGCCTATGCCTAGGAGACCAGGAGAACACACTCCTGGGTGTGTCTGTGAGGGCGTTCCAATGGGGAACAGTGTCTGAGGGAAGAACTTGCCCTGACCGTGCACAGCACCCTCCATAAGCTGGAGGCTGAGCAGGAATGAAAGCTGAGGACAAAGCCAGTTGAGCCGGCCTTAAGCAGAGCATCTGTGGCTGCTTTCACGGCTTGAGGACATCAGATGCCAGCTGCTTCTGCCCTCTACATGGACTCGGTACCAGCAGCCATCCAGGGAGCTTCTAGGCCTTTACCTTTAGGCTGGGATACATCCTTGGCCCCCATTTTTCTGAGCTTTGCAGATTCTTGTATTGAGTAGTTACCAGCATCTCTCTCTCTCTCTAGAATATGGGTGGTCATTATTGGACTACTCAGACTCAAATTATCTAAGATAGTCCAAAAAAATCCCCCTTTATAATTATATCTATATATGTACACACACACACACACACACACCACATGCCTACATCAAGATTCAGTGCCAAATGAAATGCAGGGCCCTTCGAAGTACAAAGTCCAGTGGGATTGCATAGGTGGAGGCTGAAGACAGTGCCTGGGGTTAGGTAAGGGTTAGGGTTAAGAGTTAAAGGTTAGGCTTAGTGTTAGGGTTAGTGCTATTTTTCCATGGGACGATGAATATGGGTGTGGTAATCCAGAGGGACAGTTGCAGGAAGAAGCGTAAGGCAGCTGGGAAAACCTGAAAAGGTCAGAGAACTAGGCTGAGGGGACAAGGACATTCAGGGCAGAGGGTGGTGATCTACAGTCTCAGGCTCACAGGTGGTCCAGGGCCAAAGAAGGATTCCACTGGGTAAGGTTCTGCTTGTGGCTGTGATCTGTGCCACCAAAGTTGCTCAGTTTAGGGCTCGACTGATAGATATCACTGGCTTTTCTTCCCTTTTCAGCCTGAGACCCCTGTGAACATGGGGTCCCAGGATGGTGACTCACTACCTGAAAGGGAGTTGAACCTTTCTTAATTTGGCTTCCCATGAAAGAAGAGGCTGAGACCCAGAGTTGGCTGTAAGTGGTTTAATTCTGGGTGACCATAGATGCAGAGTGAGGAAACAGAAAAAGTGAGAGAAAGAAAAGAGACAGCCAAACGAACAAGAGCGAGCCCTGGGGTTCCTCTGAAGAACTTGGATTGCATCACAGAGCTTTTGTCTAGGGTAGCAGGCAGGGGCCTCCAGCCTTACTCCTCAGAGCATAGGAGGAGGGCACCCTTTGTGAGCATTGTCTGGGTACACTTTGGGCTGTCCCAGCTAGTGCTTGAAGGGCAGTGTGCATTTGACAGCATGTTTGGACAGACATGCAGAAACACCCACGAAGTGGGGTGCTGGTTGGTGCTGAGGTGCCTTGCAGCTGCCTGAAAATTGAGTGGGCCTATGGCACATGACACTGGACATGCAAGTGTTTATTATGCATAGACAGAAAAGTATGTAGAATTTTCCATGGTTTCACCCATACAAAACTTTGTCTATAGGAACCCAAAGATGGTTGGCGATGTTTGGAAGAAGTAGTGGGCTGTTTCCAGTACTGACCGGGTGAGGGGAAAGAATATGTCTCAGATGAGGACAGCCTAAAACATAAGCAGAACCAAAAGTCACCTTGGAGGGTGCCCAGACTCTTGTCACATCTTTGGGGGCCCGCCACCCAGCGGCCAAATAAATACATGGAGACCTACTCTTATGAATGCCTGGCCTTAGCTTGGCTTATTTCTAGCCAACTTTTTTAATTTAAATTATTCCATCTACTGGCTGTGTGGCTGTGTGACTGGCCCTGGTGTCCTCTCTTTCTCACTCCCCACTCTTCCTTCTCTTGAGCCTAAATTTCTCTTATTCATTCTCTCTGCACGGCAGCCCTGCCTACCCTCTCCTGCCTAGCTATTGGCCTTTCAGCTCTTTATATTAGACCAATCAGGGGTTTTAGACAGGCAAAGTAGCACAGCTTTATGGAGTTAAACAAATGCAACATAAAAGAATGCACTACATCTTCGCATCATTAAACAAATATTCCACAGCGTAAACGAATGTAACACATCTTAAACTAATATTCCACAACAGCATCTCTTTCTATTACACGCTTGGGATTTCACTCCTGATTTCTCTGTGTGGGGAGGACAATTTATATTGAGCTTTCAGTGGGTATGATAGCTCAGCCAATGGATTTTTGGTACCGTGGGTGGAGGGAGGCACAGCTCTTACAGAGATCAACCAGGAGGTCAAAGCTTCAGCTGTCTTAGGCATGTGGGCTTAGGAGAGGGACAGCTCTGGCTTTGAGTATGGGCTCTGCCATTTGTCAGTTGTGGGGTCTTGTCTAGACAAGGGGAGACAAGCTGAACAGTCCTTGAGCATTGTTCCTGGGCAGCCCTGGAATAAGCAGCCACGAAACCTTCAGGCTAGAGAAGGAGACAGATAAGAAAGGAAGGAAGGAATTGTAATATGTGCAATGAAGAAGGGTCATGTGGAGGGAACATGGGTCAGACAAGAATAAATCATGTGCCTGGGGTAGCAAATCTCTGCTTCTGAGGTTGAGGGATGGGAAGAAAACCACTGTGGGAAGAGTGGGATTGAGAGCAGTTCAGGGAGGAACATCATGGGGCAAGGGCGTGGACAATGAGAGAGCCGCCTGACCGTGGTGAGGGTGGGGAAGAGAGCTGTGAGGTACTGAGTGCATAAGAGCAAGGCGTGCTGGGCAGTGGGACCCCACAAACAGGAAGTGAGAGCGGGAAATCAGCAAAGCATTTTGAAAATAGAGAATATGATCAGATTTGTTGAATTTTTTAATTAACAAAGATCATTCTCGGTATTGTAAGGCGGTTAATTTGGAAGATGGGTAAGAATAGCCATGGGGAGACCATGGCCCTCGAGGATTCTGTGGGGATTGAGGGTATAGATCGGGAGTAGAGCACTTTGCCGAGCATTGGCAAAGCAGAGGATTCTTCCCTAGCAGTAGGGGAAAGGAAGGGGTCGCGGCCATATTTCAGGTGACTATGCTATAGCAGGGCTGGAGAGAGGAAAGTAAGCTTACGGTATGTTTGGGAAGTAGAGGAATGGAGTCTGGCAAGTCAGCTGAACATTGAGATGGAGAGAAAAGGGGCAGAGTGGCATCCCAGAAAGACAGATGCCATTTCCTGAGGTAGGTTAAATGTGAGGTAAGAATAAGGAGGGCTATACTTGTGGGAGATGAAGCAGACTGCATGGTTCACAGCAAGAGATGGCGCTTAGGCAGAGGCGGGAGTCCGAGTGGCTGGCACAGAAGGATTGCGGCAAAGCACAGAAAAGCGTGGTCTGTGCAGAGGAGACCAGGGCTTTCTGCAGGGTCAGATGTTACGTATTAGAATTGCATATTCCCATCCCTTCACTCTGTCCTTTCCTCTTCTTGCATCATGGGAGCTGGAGGGTGAGCCCCTTGGAGCCTTGTCTGAAAGCTGACGAGAGGACAGCCTCATAGGATAGCTGCTGTAAGCTTCCTCTTAGCCCCAACACCAGGCCCACCTCTTTTCTGAGAAATGTGATACACTGGGTTGCGCTCAAGGACTGTCAGAAACAAGATGAACATGGTCCTTTGACCCTGTGACATTCTCAAAACAGAGGCTGCATTGACATCTTCCCTTCAGTATGCTGAGCTGAAGAGGAGAGGCAGGCCTTGGTGTCAGGAACCGAGGTCCACACAAAGCAAGCGTGAGCCCATTGGTGCTGGGATGACATATGGCCTTTGTGGCTAGGAAGGAGGCAATTGGAGAGGCCACACAGAGGCTGTTTGCCAGGAAGGGTTAAATGAATATTGAAATATGAACCACTGGAGGCCCTTTAAAGACTGCCACTGGACATGCAGAAATTGCATTTCTCCTCCAGCAGAATATGGTAGCAGGCATCACTTGTTAGGGGACACAGCATGGATGGCTTTGCTCCATGTATGCATTTCTGTTGCACAGTGACAGTTCTGCACAGCGTCTGCAAATCAAGTGTTCAACACGCACACACGCATGTGCATACACATGCACACCAGTTACGCATTTGTAGGTAGTGTAGTCTTCCCTTGCATCTTTCAGAGAAGATTCAGAGGCCTCACACCACCTTTGCCTAGCTATGTGTCTACAGCCAAAGATATTTCAAGTTCAAACAGCATCAGTTTTGATACTGTAGCACTGCTTGATGTTGCGTTAAGAATCCCAGTTCCAGGCTCATACAGAGCTGAGTCTGAATTTTGTCTCCTCCACTGGGACCTCAGGCGTAGCCTTCATTTTCCTGCAACTCTTTGCAAATAAAGTGGATACTCTTCCATGGAGTGCGTGGGGGTGCCGTGAGAGCTGATGCTCACTGAGCATCTACATACAGCCGAGGCTATAGGAGGCCCTCAGTCAGCGCTGCTTTGCCCCTGTCCTCCACACTCTGACTGCCAGGTGAGTTGAGGGAGGTTGTTAAGGATAAGCCATGCCATCAAGGTCGCACAGCTGCTATGGATGAGACTGAATGTTTCTATCCACCGCAAATTCATGGATTAAATCCTTATCCCCAGTGCAATGTTATTTGGAAGGAAGATTTAGGAGACACTGGAGATAGATGTCCCGACAGTGTGGACTTGATGATATAATTCGTGATCTTTAAGATCACAGAAGGACATTGACATTAGTATGTGGAGGAAAGACCACACTGTAGACATGGTAAGGAGTCTTCCTGCTACCAAAAAGCCCTTAGTGGACACGGGATTGGCTGCCACCATGAACCATGGACTATCAACCTCCAAATCCTTGAGAAGTCCTCATTGTTTAATCCACCTAGTTACAATATTTTATTATGGAGCTGACTAGGCTGTGTCAGTCCCAAGTCACATTCAGTTGACCTTCAGGACCTTGGAATGAATAAAATAAAATTTATGCTCTGGCAATGTTGAAGCATGCATGAGTAGCCCATGTATGGTGCTTCTGTTGAACTTACCCATATGGGTTTCATGGTCTAAGTTGATGAGGATAACTGACCAGGTCTCTTCCTTAAGAGGGCACCAGATCTCATTACAGATGGCTGTGAGCTGGGAATTGAACTCAGGACCTTTGGAAGAGCAAGCAGTGCTCTTAACCACTGAGCCATCTCTCCAGCCCTTCAGGAGCTTAGAACATAGGTGCAAATCTCAGACCAGTGCCAGTGACGGGGTTTGGGGTGTAAAATATGTGTAGTTAACTGACCTAATATCTGATTGTCTGCTTAAGTAAACCTGGACGTTGCCATTTGACTCACTAACACTTATTCCACTTACTTAAAAATTAACTCACTTAAACATTCACTTTTAATTTTAACATAATCAGTCATCTTTGATTGGTCAACTGCTATTGAATACCTACTGTGTGCAGGGTCTCAGAGAAAAAGTGTGATCACCTTAATCACAGTTCCCATGTGTGGTGGTCTGAAAGAAAATGGCCCCCATAGGTTGACATGGAATGGTTCTATTAGGACCTTGTTGGAGGTTGGCGTGACTTTGTTGGCAGAAGTGTGTCACTGGGAGCGGGCTTTGAGGTCTCAAGCCTGGTCAGTGTGTCACAGTCTCTTCCTGCTGCCTGCAGATCCAGACGTAGAACTCTCAGCTCCTTCTCCAGCGCCATGTCTGCCTGCATGTTGCCTTGCTTTTCCCTTTAGTGAAAATGAACTAAACCTCTGGACAGCAAGACAAACTGGACTAAATGTTTTCCTTTAGAAGAGTAGTCATGGTGTCTCTTCACAGCAATAGAAACCCTAACTCAGACACCATGGCCTTTGAGTTCCTCTGCAGTGTGTTCAGGGCATGGGGTTTGCCTTCCCATCTTTACCCTGGAGTCTGGCAACCATGTCCACACCAAATTACTCCCTTCCTGGTATTTGGTTCCATCTCAGACTTTAGGGCTCTTGGGAGCCTCTGTGTTTGTTTCATGTTACACAAAGTTATCCTGAAACAACAAAGGTTTATCCCCTTCACAGGTTCCCCGAGGCTCAGCCTTGGCTTCCGCAGTTAAAATGAGGGAATTATCAGGGCTGGTTCCTTTCTGGAGCTTCCAATGGAAACTGTTTCTGTCCCTTCCTGGTCTCATAGATGTTCCTTTCTCTCTTTAGCTCACAGATCTATCCCTTATTTCCAGAGCAATAAGATCACATTTCTGATTTCTCTCTAAGCCACAGAACCCTTGGGACAGTCGGAGAAGATATTCAGCTTCTGGGGTCCATCTGGATAATTTCCTGCTTCAAAGTGCTCAACGTGACTCACATCTACACGGTCCCTTTTGTCATGTGAGGAGATGCAGGTGCCAGGAATGGAATCTGTGCATCTTTACTGGGGAGCACTGCCTGTCACTGTCTCTTGCTGGTCCCCAAGCAGCGCCGGCACCTGATGGATTCAGAGCATCTGTCACTGGGCTTTGGCATGAGTGCAGGCCAACTTTACGTCCTAATGTCCTAAGCTAAGAACAGCAATAAGTGGAAGCTCAGCTTTGGTGCAATGGATGGGGGCTCGCCAGTCAATCAAATTATAGTTCAATCAGTTCATTTTAATCACTCCTCTGGAGAGAAGTAAAACCCTGTGTTGAGGAATACGCAGCAATTTTATTGATGACAAGTTTAATTGTTTCATTTTTCCTCACAGCCTCCAACACAGCCGACTTTTAATCAGTGGGAGCTGAAGTTCTAATGAAGTAAAGTCCACTTTTCTGCAGTTCACAACTAGCTGGAAATAATTGGGCTGAGACTCCCATCCAGACTCTGCAGAGCCGCTGGCATCTTCCTGAAAACTGGCCTTAATTGCTTTGCTGATGTTGTTAAGTAGTCCTGAGGGGTTGGAAGTAGTAATGCTGCCCGCATATGCTGGGAAACAATACCCCAAAATGTCTTCAAAGGGTCCTCAAAGTCTGTCCAGTCGGTAGTGGGGAAGACGACATAAAATGGAGTGTTTTCTGCTGGCAGGACCCTAGGGGAGCAGGCAGGAACTCTAACACATTGCAACGCGAGAGGGACAGCAGCATCAGCATCAACAACCCCTTTCCTTCCTTTGAAAGCTAAGCAGGATCAAGAGCGGATGTCAGCGTACTGACACTCATGTGTGCCAACGTCTGTCCCAGAGGTGCAGTTTTAAGGGGTGTCAGGTCTTTAGGGGCAGGTGGCTGGCTCCGATCTCCTACAGGAGGGTTCATGGTGGCAGACCTGGAAGAGATGAATAGATGCCGTCTTAGCCCTGAAGTGATGCAGAGACTAGCAGCTGCCTCAGAAGAGTCTAGAAGGCTTAGAAGGAACAGAGAAATTCTATCTATTTTCTCCTATCCCCACACAATTTTTACACCGTGTCACGGGGATGAGGCTAACAATAGCAATCAGTGGTAATCAGAAGTGGCAGCTGGGGCTTGCTCATTTATTGTGTAGATATTTGGACTAAGTACTTTAGTACTTGTTAGTCTTCATAAGACCCAATAAATGAGATGCTATTATTATCCCTCATTACAAATAAAGAAAGCAAGTCGGTAAGCAGGAGAATTCTTGCTTGTGGTATGAGCTGCCAAAGCTATCTAGCAGTGGGCAGCTCCTGGGAGCGGTGGAGGTGAGGGTGGTCAGGCAAGAACTCCCAGAGAAGGGATGAGGTTTGAATTATTTTCAAGAGCCAACCAGGCAGGCATTAGGGGGTGAAGGGATGCTTTTCAGAACAGGTAACAGATAGTACAAAGCTATTAAGGCAGGAATGAGCTGCGCCTGAGCAAAAGGCAGGCCAGTGAGGCTGCACCCGGGATAATTAAAGGGTGCAATACACATTGACTACATGTGTCCCCCACCCTGACTCTTATGTTGAAATCTAAGTCCTGGGTGGGTGATGGTGTTGGAAGGTGGGGTCTTTAGGAGGTGACTAAGTCTTAAGGGTGGCCTTGTAAAGGAGACAGAAGAGGGTCTATTTCCCCTTCTAACATGAGAGGTTGCCTTAAAATAACCATTCGTGAGGAATACCGCCCCCACACACAGAGATACACACTAACCTTGGACTTCCTAGCCTCTAGAACTAACTGTAAGACATAAACTTCTGTTGTTTAAAAGCTACCTGGTCGATGGCATCGTGTTATAACAATAGGAGCAGAGCAAGGGAAGACTTAAGGGTGAGAAAGATGTAAGTGCCTCCCTGCAGGATCTGAAGGAAGAAGCTGGAGGCCTGGGATGGCATTCTCATCCCAACAGGACCCACCCCGGGCTCTAACCAGGTGATGGTGACCTCTGTCTTACTTTCTTGAGTGCCATTTGGGGGGGGGGGTTAAGTTTAGGAGTGGATTTAGAAACTGGGAGATAAACTATGAGCTTCCCACTGTAGACATCCGGGGATCTCCCAAATAATGGGTGGCTGTAGTGATGGTTATCATTTGAAAAGACAGGTACGTTTATAAAGCAGAAAGAAATGTTATGGCCATTCATGTGAGAAGTAAAATGAAAATTTTGTGAGTTAGTATCTTAGGATTGTCGTGTTCTTTAATGAATAAAGAAACAGCCAGTGTGGAAACAGGACGGGCAGCCTGTGAGGCAGGGGTGGCGAGACAACTGGCGTGTGAACTGTAACATGGTGGCAGGGGCCACAACCAAGAGGGACCTTGAGTGTGGACATACTCCCCAGGCTGCACTTCTGGTATCTCTGAGTGAGAACGAAGATATAAATATGTGTGTGAAGGTTATGTGAGGGGAAAGTGTGTTTGGGCATTTGTGGTAGGTGGGCACACACACGTGAACATAAGTGTGTATCAGAGAAAGAGATGGAGAAAATCTCTCGCCTCAACCCAAGCCACAGAAATACCTTTTGAAACATTTTTTCGCCTTGTGTATTAAAAGGGAAATTAAAATACAATAAAAAACATTATAGGTGGGAGAAAAAAGTCACAAGAAGAATGACATTCTCCTGGCATTTGCTTCAAGGACACAAAACACAGTAAAGAATGGTAGTGTTGAGAGATTCGTCTCGTAAAGCTGGGTGTCAGAAAGTGTGCTTCATTTAAGCAAATCAATAGCTTTAATTTTGGCCTGTAGCTCTGGATTTAGAGCCGGATTTCCAGGGAAATGAAGAAAGAGTCAAGCCTCATAACTTTGCATAGTGTCCATGAAAAGGAAGAGAAAAGAGCAGCGAGGACAAAATGGGTGTTTTAGAGACAATTTGACATCCTTTTACTTCTTGGAAGAAATCGTTGGGTGTGAAGAAAAATAAGAAGGGGAGTTTTGAGGGTGGGATCTATGATTACAGTTATTCTGAGTGGTAACATTTGAGCTGGGACACGAGGAAGATGAGGAAGGAAACAGGGAGAAGTGCGTGTTTGTGTGCATGTGGGGAGGGTGGGTGGATCCCAGGCTGGGAGCATAGGACAGACAAAGGCTCTGAGCCTTGCATAGCCTTGATATATTGGGAGAGGAGCTGAATGTGGCTGACGTGGTAAGACAGAGTTCTCAGAGGTGAGAGCATCTGTGGATCATTTTGGGGACTTTTGTTTCCATTCTGAGTGAGGTAGGAAGCTCTCTGAGGATTCTGAGCCCACGAATTACATTCTACACTCTACACATGTGCCCTCTTTCATCTGTGGTTTAAGAGCCTGAAGGAAGCAAGACAAGAAAAATTAGAGGTGTCATTACAAGTCCTTAGCAGATGTTCTGAGGAATAGAGGAAACACGAACAGATTGGAAACTCAATAGGTTGGATGTAGACTCTAAGAGAAATAATAGACTGATTGGTGATTCCAAACTTAAGACTGTCAGAAGAATAGAGTAGCCATTAACTGATAATTCAGGAGAACGAGGTAGAAGAAATCAGAGGCCCAGGACATGGCAAGTGTGAGCCATCAGAATTGATGCAAAGGCAGTTCGATGTGGGTCAGACTCAGCATGGATGTCTAGGTGGAGGATCCAGATCTTGGAGACACCAGCATTAGGATAATGTGAGATGTGGCACCAAGTGACCTCAGTGGAGGCACGAAGGTGCACATTAAAGAGCCTGGCTTGATAACCGGGCTTACAACCCTTCAACTTTGGAGCTATGCTGCAGGCATTATGTTGGGTTAGGCAATGGAAGAGAAGGGAATGACTGGAAGGAACAGCTGGCCAACCCTCTCCTACTGGGTTTTACATTTCTGCAGGCATCTCAAGTGATTTTCAGAGCTCTCAACTAGGGATTTGTCTATCTGTCTCTCACCTATACACCCACCATGCCTCTCTTGCATGGCATATGTAAAAGTATATTGAGCATTCTACCAAAAGGAATTCATAAAGTGCTTTGTTTTAAGTTACTTATTTACACAACTGACTTCCTTGGCCTCAGTTTCCCCATTAGTCAACGAAGAGGATGACCCCATGAGATGAAGAGGCTACCTCTGCTATGATATTTTGATGATCTTTAGGAATGAAGAAATGACCTTGGGATTCATGGAACTCAGCTGATGTGGCTCCCCGCTGGGAAGTCTGACAAGGCTTGCTCTTTACATCCTGCACCTTTCTGTACTCCAAGCGCACAGGAAGGCACACTTACAAACCTTTGTCTGTAAGTTCCTAGACTCCTCTTTCTTCAGATCCTTTGAGCTTCCCTTCGCTGTGAGGGTGACTTTGCTGTGCGGAGGGACTGACATTCAGATGTTGGAAGGATGCTGAGCA
This sequence comes from Chionomys nivalis, assembly GCF_950005125.1. NCBI lineage: Eukaryota > Metazoa > Chordata > Mammalia > Rodentia > Cricetidae > Chionomys > Chionomys nivalis. The sequence goes on from NC_080106.1 coordinate 38,523,956, forward strand.
GGCTGTTTGGGGATCAGAGTGTCACATTGTCGGGGGTGGGGCAGGTGGCGTGTGAGTGGTTCTCATTGGGACCACTTGCTAATGGATGTATGCCAGTTGGCTCAACCCTCCTTGTGATATTATTATTTTAGGGACAAGAAAAGGCCAGCAGGTTTTTTTTTAAAAAAAATATGGATCTCAGAAGTCTTCTTTGTCATCAGTCAAGTTGCGACGGCTCTTATCCATATGCATGATGCGGCATCAAGTTGCTTCTTAGTTTGACCTCTGAGGTGTCTCCTTTGAAAAAATAAGTTGGATCTTGCACAAATATATATCCAAGTCCCTTTACTTACTCTGTCTCAAATACCTGACTGGGCCCTAAGGTTAGATCTCGGGATTAGGGCTTATTCTTGGGTCACCCATAGCTTCCCTGCTTCACTCCATCATGACAACTTCAGACTTTACATCAACTGTCTTCTGTCCTTCAAGCCAACTCATTGCCAGTAAAAATCTTTAAAATAAATGACCACACCCAGGACCTGAGTAGATAAATCTTAGCCCTGGGTCACCTTGGGGGGCTGTAGCTGCTGGTAATGGTTTGTTGTTTGGCACAGACCAGGAAAGACAGGCCTAAGTGTTGGCTGTTGGCTCCCAGGCAGAAGTTGGGCCTCTGGCCATGAGCATCTTTATTTATGATCTTCCTTTCAACCTCCCTCAGGCAAGGCAGTTGTCATAATAGAGTAGGCACAATTTATTTTGGTCTTGGCAAAGGAATGTCCCCCTCTCCCAAGCTTTCGTCTTCGTTCTCTCTCTTTCTCTGACATTATTTGTCAAATGATCTGAAGGTAATTTTTAATACCTTTACATTACACTGAAGCAAAGTTGTACTGGCTTGTAAATGATTAAATATCTTCTAGTCATCCACCTGCACAGCCTGCAACAAATTATCCCAAAAAAGAGATTAATTCCTCTCTGACTTTGAATAAGAAGATGACAAGAGCATGTCCCGCAGCCTCCGCACCTTTGGGGTGCACGAAAACTCTCTCGGAGATCTGCAAAATTGTTGGTTTTACGGAAAGGGTTTGAATCTCTCCTTCAAAGATCATTTGACAGGAATTTAATGGGATCCTCCCGGGACGCTAACCCTGTATGTGGCACTGTGAGACTCCGTGCTCAGAAGCACTTGAAAAGTCTGACAGAAATGCAGGCCTTCGGTTCCTCTCAGACCTACCGAGTCATGCTTTCCATGACTGGAACCCAAAAGCAGGAATTTTTAATTTTTGAAGATATTTTAATCATCATACATACATATTAATTACATAAAAATAATGTGCCTAAAAGCGAGATTTTTTTTTATGTGTTTATAATGTACGTTGCTTGGTTTCCGTATGCCTACTGGTCCCTTCTTTTCCTCTTCTACTTTCATCTCTTTAAAAACAAAATCTAGATTCCACTATGAGACAAAATACGCAATGTTAATCTTTCTGAGTCTGGCTTATTCTGCTTAACGTGATGACCTCGAGCTCTATCCATTTTCCTGCAGATAGCATATTTCTGTTCTATATGGCTGAGCAAAGCTCCACATGGTCTTTCTTCATAGAATAGCCATTGTGAGAAAAAAAAAACAAAACCTCCCCAGGCACTTCTGATGCAGCCACTCCACAGGACTGTTCTAGAATCCGCGCTGTGGAGAACGTAAGAGAGGCTGGCCTTTGTCAAAGGCTTGCGGTCCCAAATGGTCCTGGGATTTACCGGGCTGCACCATCTAGTATGGACACCTGTTAGATCAAACCATGCTTCCTGCAGCTTTGAAGGTTAGAGCAGACAGACCTCTGTAGAAGAAAAGGAAGTCCAGCCCCTCCCTCGTCACAGCTGTGAGATGAAGATTCAGTTCTACCCAGGACCAGGTTCCTTGGCATGCAGTCCGTGCCAGACTGTCACATGATGTGGAATTTTCCTCTGGCCCAGGAAAACCAATAGAAGTCAGAAACCCCCCATTTGTTCAGAGGATTTCTTTGAAGCCCTCTTTCTCCTCCAGACCCCACCCCCATGCCATCCATGGCGACAATCTCTTCCTTTAAGGTCTCTTTGATAGTAAAGCCCTGCTCGGGTTTTTGAAGGCAAACCACCCGTTCTCCTTTCCGTCTCCCGTTACAATGTTTCTGATCTTGGGCTCTATCCCTCCCAATTGCTCTTCCACTTTAAGACCTAGCCATAGAGCTGCTCCTCGGTGCTCGAGAGACCTCCATCTCCTCGCAAAGCTCATTCTAAAGGATGATCAGTCATAGCTCCCTTCTCCACAAGCCAACCTGCCACTCTGACCTACGTATGACTTATAACAATACCCATATCTGTTTTGGGAGGAATGTGCTTACTTTTACTGAGTTATGAAATTGAATTTTTTAAAACATAACATTATAAATAAGACTCTAACAGCTTAGGAAATAAGATCAACAACTGACAAACAGGACCTCACGAAATGAAAAATCTTCCGTTCAGCAAAGGATGTTGTCAACACAAGAGGCAGATTATGGGATGGGGAAAATGCTTGCCAGCTTTGCAATGAATGGAGGATTAAAATCTAGAATATATGGAGGACTGAAGAAAGTAAGCAGCATGGAAACAACCCAATTAAAAACGGCCTTCGGGGGCTAGCAAGCTGGCTCGGTAGGTGATGGTTTTTGCAAAACCAATTCTGATGAACTGAGTTCTAGCCCCGAAAGCCACATGGGGGAATGAGAGAATCAAGTTCTGCAAGTCGTTCTATGACCTTCATATGTGTGCCGCTACGAACACATGCCTCCCACATAATAAATAAATTACAAAATGTTAAAATGAGCTATGATGGGGCTAATCAAAGAATTCTCAAAAGAAGAAATACAGTGTCTAATAAATACTTTAGAAGCAATTTAACATCATAAAACTACTCTGGGATTCTATCTTACCCCCACTGAATGACTAATACCAAGAAACAAAAGATAACAAATTTCTGACGAAGAAGACAGGGACAGGGGAGTATAAACCATACAGCAACAGTGGAAATCAGCGTATGGAATTCTCAAAAGTTTAAAACAGAGCTGCGACATGACCCACTCACTCCTGGGCATTTACCCCAGACATTCCACACACCCACGTTCATTGCTGCTCTATTTGAAACAGCTAGGAAATGCAATCGGCCTAGATATCTATAAACTGGTGAATAGATAGCAAAAATGTGATGCACAGTAGAATTCTATTAAGCACTAGAGAAGAATAAAATTATGGGGCTGCAGAGATGGCTGAGCAGTTAAGAGCATCTATCACTCTTGTAGGAGACCTGAGTTCAGTTCCCAGCACCCACATTAGGTGGCTCACGACGTAACTACAGCTCCAGGAGAGCCAATGCTCTCTTCTGGCCTCTATGGATGCCTGTATTCATGTACACACACACACACACACACACGCACAGAGAGAGAGAGAGAGAGAGAGAGAGAGACATATATTTTTAAATATATATATTTAAAAACTAAGTCTCAAAAAAGCAATTTTCAGTAAAATGGTTGGAACTGGAAAATATTATACTTAGGTAACCTAGACCTACAAAGAGAAACAGAGTATGTTCTCTCTTATATGTGGATCCTAGCCTTGAACCTTTTAGATTCCTGTGTTTAAGTTGAAGTGACTGCTTATAGAGGCCAGCGAGCAAGAATGAGGCTGTGCATTATGGTGGGGTGAGAGTAGAGGAAGGTTCTTGGTGAAGGGAGAACCTGACACATTGGTTTGAGACCAGAGGGGGCTGGAAAGGTTTGAATGGGGATGGGGCAGGGATAGGAGAAAGGACAGGGATGGGAAGGAGTACAACCAAAACTAAGGATGTTTGTAAACCAATGGCTACTCGCTATGAGACAGTGATATTTTTTTTTAAAGACTTTGAGTACTCTATGTAAGTTGATAATGCTGTTCCAAGAAGCTGTATGCCTTTAAAGGAAAACCTTAGTTCCAGAAGTGGGATACCTCCTGAAGAGGCTCCCCAGACAACAAGGCTATTGTCATTGTTCTTAGATGCTCGCCAAAGCTAGAAGGCTGAAGACCCTATTGCTGGGTACTGTATATGCTTTGGATACACTACAAACTTTGGACCCAGGAAAATCAAGCTGGAAGTGACCTAGAAGCTTCTTCCCCTGCTAGCTGGCTATCACAGCGCTGGAAGGTATCATGTAGGCTACTGTGGGAAGAAAGTTATCAGTGGTTTGTACTAGTTATGGACCCTGCATGTTACAATTACCAACCCCAGGCACAGTATGCCCACTGGTGCAGTAGTGGCAAGACTGTTTTTTTTTGGGAGGGGGGTAACCAGTTGCTTTCTGATTGAATCTGAGGCCTGATCTATAGGAGAAAATTCAAACTACCTCCTAAACATGCATGTGTCTACCCATAAAGCATTGGGTCTGAGAAGCTCCTTTTTGCTGAGGGCAACAGTTAGTGCATAGACTTATAGCCAGTCAAAGAACCGAGAATAAGTGACTGACGAATGCTCAGTTCTAAATGGGACCTCTGTCTTCCCCTCCAGTCTAGGGAACATTACTGAAGAAGCAGAAAGTGTGTGAGAGCTAGAAGAAGGCGAGCTATGAAATTCAGTCCCCAGGATATGACATGGCCATTGTGATCATGAAAACACAGTAGCTGTGATTAACCGCACACAGGAACATTCATACACACATACACATATGCACACACACATGCACACATACAAACACACATACGCAGACACATGCACATGAACACACACATCTACATGCACTCATGTACACACGTGTGTGTGCACACACACACGCAGCAGGGGGACTGGTTGGGAAAAAGAAGTCAACAGGAGTGGAAGAAGAATAAGAGTGTAATGGGGATGAAGGCAAATATGACCAAATATGTTCCACATGTGTATAAAATTGTTAAAGGGAAGTACTCACAGGACCACTGCCATGTTATAAAACTCCTACCCAAAAGTATGCATCATCATGTTATTAATAAAGCATCCCTAAAAGGATCGCTCTATGAAGAAGGAAGACTTGGGTGACTCTATGGACACAGGTGAAGAATGAAACTGTCATGTGAGTAGGTGAGAAGCTGAGGATGGCCACACCTGGACATCCCAACCAAAGGAATGCAGACTAGTCTGATGTATCACCCTGTTTCGTCACGTTTCTCCAGTGCTGCTTAGCCATGTGGCTTCGCTGTTCACTGCCAGGGACCTTGCCAGCAAGGGTCATGTGATAAAGGGCCAGGCAGTCTCTGCTGAGACCTACCTCACTTTGCTGGCTGTGTGACTTTGAATAAGTCACTCTTCGTCTCTAGGTCTCACTTTTCCCATCAGTGAGGGAGGAGCCTGGATGACCTCCTAAACCACTTCCGGATCTAACTCTCTAGGAGATATGAGCCCACTTCCTGCCTTTGCAAGGCCACTCTAGTGGCTACAGTGGACCAGGGACCTTCAGTTCTTATCCTGAAGAGGAGTTTCTGCTTCTTGAGGGCTGAGGTGAGGCACGTACAAGTGCTTTGGCTGTGCTGTTTGGGAGACTGTCTGCATCCTTTCCTCAAAGGTGAGTGTAAGGAGCAAAAATCTTGGGTGGCACTGTTGTAGTGTGTATTACTACAATGGCTTATGGCTATTGACTCCCATAATAAAATAACAGAGAAAGCAGGGTCTTTATATTAGGCTTTGCTTAGTGCCTGTTAGTTAGCAAGCTCTATGCTTTTTCAAATTAACTCCTAACCCCTACATTGGAAGGCTCTGACAATTTTGTGTGCTACAGTCTTGCTTTCCTCATTAAGTCAAACAGACAAGTGGTGGGAACTAGCAAGCATGCCTCGAGCTGCCTTGGATGAGGCAGGGTAGCTATGATTGGAGGATTAAAGGTGCATTTCCAGGCTTATGTTTCAGGGTCTTCTCCATAAACCATGCCCAGCATCCAGTCAAGGTCTTCGGTTCACTGCGTTACAGTAGAAGAGATCAGATCTCAGCTGCTTCCTGCCTTTTAAGTCTGCACACTTCACACTTGCGACTCATCTCACAGGCCACAGTATTTGCCGGTCTCTGACCCAGTTGTTCTTCATGCTAATCGCTAAATGCTCATGGCTGCTCTGTGCGCTAAGCAGTCCTTTTTCTGACATTACCATGCTATTGATGAAGCCACATCTTTCAGAAAGGAAATCTGGAGATATTAGTCCATTTTTCTGAGACCCCCAAACATTTAGGAACTGGGTGATGATGGAAACACAAGCCTCTCCTGGTATTGGCCTCTCTCTTCTCTGCTACCCCTTAGGTGGACTGGTGAACATGTAAAACCTTCAGACTGACCCAGAACAGTTTGACCCAGGTGGTTTGGCCCTTATGTTGGTCTGTCCTACAATCTTGTGTTTGGCATTGACTATGAAGTCCCTTGCACAGTACATGTTTAAGGAACTGGAAGATTGCCATCCAACTGGGAGCCTGACCATGAAGGCAAGAAGGATGCTGGGATTCCGTGGAGGTGTATGCACCTCCTCTCCCCCATCAGCGTCGCCACTGAATCAGCTGTAGGTATTCATTGAATAGAAGCCATGAGAACCCACAACATTGGCTCTGAAACCCAGAGAGGGAACAGCTGCTCCGCAAGTAGAAATCAAAAGGTTGTGGCTTGTATTCAGTAAGGGGCATGGGTGGTGAAAAAAATGACCTTTTTTTTTTTTGAGGAAGAAATAAGATTATAAAGCTTACAGGGAAGTTGTCCCTTTCCTACAGTATGAATCAAATTATCTAAAGAAAATTCTATTACTAGGGACCAGTCATTCTAAGGAGCTAGTAATGTCACTCTTGATGTTTCCCAGGTGAAGGAAAGAGCACCATATTATGGGAGAGAAACCAGCTGCAGATGCCAAAAGGCGGGGAGATGCTCCCAGCCCTTGCTTTCCAGCAGGCCTCTCTGATGGAAACCTGTACACATGCAAGCCCTTTGAACAGGCTGCCCTGAAGATTATAGCCACCTCAGTGACCGCCAGATCAATGAGCAATGCTTTAGATATCATGTGCTTGAAGGGAAGTTATTGGTAATCTTTTTGGAAGTCAGTTTCCAGAAATCAGAAGGAACAGTGTAAGGACATAGGAGCTTTGTTTCCAGCACATTTATAGATAAATTTAAAGCTTCCAAGCAAAAGCAAATTAGAAAATGACTCCTTAGAGTTGGCTGATTATATTCACAGAGACACAAACACCTCAAATCTGTGAGGTTTTGCTTGCTCCATGTTTGCCACCGAAATGAATATTAGACCAACTGCATCTCAACAGCTTGAAAAATGCACCGGGCTTGTTTCTGCATTCAAGACAAACAGTGTCTCTTTTGTTTTGCATTTAAAATAGGAGCAGTACATCAATAATCCCAGTCTAACCTCACTCAGCATCTGCAGAGGGACCAGGGTGGGGGAAGCCAGCATAATTGAGTATGTGACATCAGCTCCCAATAAAGGACAAGGGCAAAATATGGCTTCACCCTTGAGATGAGTTTGTAGGAGAACGCTGTTGTGAAGGATGATGCAGTGTTTGGATGGATGCTGTACCTTCATGATGCAGGCCAACAATACAAAGGATAGACTTGATGTCATGGTAACAGCAGAGGGGCTGAGGGCATGTCACCTGCATGGCTTTGGGCTACATAGCATCTCTATTTCTGCTGCAGAGAAGAAAAGTAGATTGATATTCTTTCCCAGCTTGTGGAAGTGAGCCCAGGGAGGGGAAAGGACCTGCTTAGAGTCATCCAGCCTGTTGTGGGGGAGGGTGTGGTTTGGTAGGGGACTCTGAATCAAAGCCCTAGCTCCTGGGAATGGTTGCCTTGCTTAGGGCATGATTTCCATTATTTTCCTACCAAAACTCAGTTTCCCCCAATTTCTAACATCCTTGATGAAATGTGCTTAAGTAGGATGGAGACTTAAAAGTCTTAGGCTTCACACCAGCAGCTCTAGCCCTTGCGAGACCAAGATGGGAGGATCTTAGTTCAAGACCAATCTGGTGGGCTACATAGGGAGATCGTGTGAAAACAATCACACCTGCCTACCTACATACATCCATACATGTAGAGGTCTAAACTATGGCCTTAGGATCAGACAGGACTAGGTTTATCTCCTGTGTGAGTTCAGAAAAGATTTAACTTCTCTGACATGGACAACTTCACCATGTCTTATCTGAATCCATTCCTGTGTCCAGAATAATGAGACATATTATTTGATTAGAGGTGGGTGATGTCTGCCTCCTGGACTTGAGGATCACTTGTTTCTATATTATAGCATCACAGGTACTGAGCAGTGTGTGTGTGTGTGTGTGTGTGTAATTAATTCCTTAAACATTAAATATCTGCCTGATTTTGTTTTGTTTTTTAAAACAGAGTTTCTCTGTGTAGCCCTGGATGTTCTAGAACTTGCTCTGCAGACCAGGCTGGTCTCGAACTCAGAGATCTGCCTGCCTCTCTCTCTCCTGAGTATTGGGATTAAATGCATGTGCCACCGGCACCTGGCCTAATTTTTTTTGTAAGTTTTTAATAAGCTAAAGAAAACTAACCTTATTGACTAGATAATCAAACAGAAGACAGACAACCGCGTCTACTAAGAGTCCCCTTACAGGTTGGCTTTCACTCCAATGGGACCAGCTCGACTTTCTTCTTCCTCACTTAAATAGATTTCTTTCTATGGCTCTTTGATCATGGATTCATTGAGCCTTCTTCTTCTTCTGACAGGCTCTTGGATAAAGACAAGAATGGTTGCTTTTGTACTGCCTGTTACTCCCAGAGACTAGGACATACATGGATGATATTGTACAGTTGACCAAGGAGACTTTAAAGGGAAGCACTGAAGGTACAGTCTGGAGCTTCTTGTTCTTTGCAGGAAAATCCAAGAGAAAAGAAAATTCGAAGCCTTGTTTGTTATGAGAAAGAATTTTAGAACATGAAGATATGCAAAACTCTTCAGTTTATCCATCTTGTCAAAGCCGAGGAGGTGTGTTTAGAAGGGGGTGCCTAAGGGTATGTGACTGGGCAGCTCTTAGCCAAAGTGACTGGATGCAAAACACATGGCATCAGCCACCTAGCAGAAATGCTGCCAACCTGGGCTGAGGGATCAGAGGGGATAAAATGAGGCGACTGGTCTTCCGATTCTAAGATCACAAAAGAACATGTCTCATTGATCGACCGTCTCCAATCTGTCTCCTTCTGACTGCTGCCGGGTCTTCCCTGGAGGACTTCAGGGAAGTCCTCATTAAGTTCTTCATACTGCCCTTACTCTTTGTCTTCCAAATATCCCAACCCATTAGCAGCCAGAACGATTGCTCATGATGCCAATCACACACACCATACTTCTGCCCTAATGAGTATCTTCTCACCAGCCTAGCATGACCACGACCTCGAGGTTCATGCCCAGGAAGTCCCCACTCCATCTCTGGCGTTATATCCACATGGCTTCCCAAAGCATTAACCTGCTCCAACCCCACCAGTTCTTGTAGCTGCTTTCTTTTTCAGACAAGCCAGGCTTTCTCCTGCCTTTCTCTTGCATTTTCTGTTTTCTTTGCCCAGGGACTAAGGGCAAAGGAAATTTCTTCCCCTTTATACTCCCCTCAAAATCAGGTTTGAACTTCATCTCTGCAGACAAGGTTTCCTGGATCGTCAGACATTGTTCATTTTATTTGATGATAGGGGAAGAAAAAAACTCGGAAAGATTAACAATTCATTTGCGGCCCTAGAACCACAGTGCAGAAGATTGGAAATGAGAATGCAGCCACAGGGTCCTAGCTCAGAGCCTGTCCCGGAATGCATTTCCTAGAAATACAAACAGCAGGTTCCCTCACCCTGGGAACGGTGAGCGTTACTCACACCTTCCTTCGTATCTGTCTCTCTCACTAGGGCAGACACCCCACTCCAAGTCAAATCAGTAGGATGCTCTTTGTATTCTCCTTCTATCCATCTCGGTTTGATTATTATGTGACAAGCACCTGGCTCTTGAAAGATTACAGCTCAGCTTCAGTGAGCAAGAGCGAGAGGCAGAGCTTGGAGGAGCATCCTGAGTGCTAGCCAGACATCAAAACAGCCTCTGAGTGAGAGGCAGCTAGAGTCTCTCTCTCTTGGTTATAAAGCAGAAGCAGTCACGTACTCTGAAGGTGGGCATAGACACCGCACAGCCGCTGTTCTGTTTGAATGCATCCTTTCTCCATGGGGCACTAGCTAGCTTCCTCCTTGTCCTTAGAGCAAAGCAAAGGATAGTGACAGTAATCTGCCAGTCACTGCGGCAAACCTGGATCAATCGCTGCATTAGAGCACTCTGGGAAGCCCTTCTTCCCCTTCTTTCCTCCTCTCCTGCCTGCTTCCTACCTTCTCCTATAGCAGCCCACCTGCCGGAGTTTCATTCTGTGCTGCATCTAAAAAGTATGCTCGAAAGCAGCTTGACAGAGGAAAGGGTTTATTTGGCTTATATTTCCAGGTCACACTTTGTCACCGGGTGGAGACAGAGCAGGAACTCAAGACAGGAACCTGGAGGCAGGAACCATGGAGGAACACTGCTTGCTGGTTTGTGCTCTGGCTCACTTTCAGGATCAAATATATATACTTTGTTGAGGATCTCATACATGTGTACATGTCTATATCCCTTCTTTCTAACTCTTTCCATACTCCTAATTTTTGGTCTTTTTAAAAGATTATTATTATTACGTGTATGTATATAGCACACACATATGTATAAAATTATACACACATATAGTCTACTGAGTTCCTTTGTTGTTGCTTGTACGTACATGTGTCCAGGGCTGACACTTAGAATTAGACAACCTGTATGGGAATTCATCACTGAAAGAAACTAATTTTCCGTCTCCCAGCAGGGACTGACCACCCGTATCTAGGTCTTCATCTAGGGGTGAGATCTCTTGGGATTTCTGCTGTTCACGTTGGCATATCAACTGATGTCATTATTCCAGGCTTGTTCAGGCAACCATATTGTTAAGATTTCATGAGCATTTTCCTTGTTATGCCTAGGGGACCTATCTAACAAAAAAGCATTCTGGGCCTCTGGCTAATACAGTCTTTCCACCTGAACTTCCCTGAATTTCCCTGGGGTTTAGGTTTAGGGGTTGTTTTGCAGATGCATCAGTAGGGGTTGTGCCCCCTATGGTTCCTTATTCTCTTCATTTTGACCAGTTGTGGAACTCTGAAATAGCCTCCATCTGTTGCAAAAATGAGCTCCTTTGATAAGGAGAGTCACACTTACCTATAGGTTTGAAGACAAGTATTTAGAAGACAGCCAAGAAGGTATATGGTTTAGGAGAACGGGCGTGGCATGTTCTCCTTTCGTGTCCAGTAGTGCTCCAGCTATGGGCAGTAGGCTAGGTTGACTGTGCGAGGCATGAATTTCCTCCTATTGAATGGGAGTCCAACTAAACAGCTGTTGATTGCCCCAAAGCATCACTGTTGTGCCATTGTGCATATTTTGTCAGTCTAAGCATTGCTATAGTTCATAGGCTTTACAAATGGGGAGACTTCATGATAGCTCCCAGGCCAGTTCCAGCTAGATTCCTCCAAGGCTTATGTCCCAAAGTGTGTGTGGCATCTTTACTGACAATGCTTTACCAAGAGCACCGGTGATAGCTTGTATTATTTTGGAGAATTCTTATAGTTCTCTGACCAAAAACTAGATGGGAGGTTTCCCTTGCTAGGCACTAGGGTTTTTGCAGGCTAGCGCATGGCTCTTGGGTGGCGGTGTATGTGTGTGTGTGATCACTTCACGCAGTATAACTCCATTAAAATATACATGTACAAGGACACACACAAAAATGTACATGCATATACATACATGTACACACATATGTACAAAGTAAGCTTATAAAACAATATGCTCCTTTATAGCTTTTTGAAAAATTCTTAGTGTTATTTGTCTCCCCTTCTCTTTTACCCTGTATTATCCTTCTTTCCTCATCCCCTTAGCTAGCTTTCTTATACAACCCAGGACCACCCGCCTAGGGATGGTAACACCCACAGTGGGCTGGACCCTCTTTTATTAAGTAATAACAAGACAATCCCTCACAGACCAACCAGATTGACCGACTTGATCTTGTCAATTACTTAACTGAGACCCCTTTTCATGTGACTCTAATCTGTGTAAAGTTGACAGCTAATGCTGACTGAGATGCCAGCCTATGTTAACCAGATGGCCAGTGTGAGGAACTTGGCTATGGCTTCTCACCTATCTGTGCACTCACGCTTCTGTCCCTCTGACCCCATCATGTGCTATGCATGTTTCACCACTCCTCAGTGCTGGCAGGGAATACTAGGCCTTGCACAGACAGCTGTAGATGGGTTGGCAAAGCTGTTGGGATCCGTGGGAAAATGCACAAATAACAAGCAACATCTTGCCCTGGAGAGCTAAGGAGTTTACCTGCTGTACTGGCTGGTTGTGTGGGTCAACCTGACACAAGCAAGATAATCATTGGAAAGCCTTGGTTGAGGAAGTGCTCCCCTTGAGATTCAGCTGTAAGGCATTTTCTTAATTAGTGATCAGTAGGGAAGAGCCCAACCCAAGGTGGGTGGTGCCATTCCTAGGCTGGTGGTTCAGGTTTTATAAGAAGGTGGGCTGAGCAAGCTACGAGGAACAAGCTAGTAAGCATCTCCCCTCCATGGCATCTGTATCAGCTCCTGCCTCCTGTTAGAGTTCCTGTCCTGAATTCCTTTAGTGATGAATAACAATGTGGAAGTATAAGCTGAATAAACTCTATCCTCCCTAACTTGCTTTTTGGTCATGGTGTTTCATTGCAACAACAGAAACCCTAACTAAGACACCTGCTTTGATGTTTGACTCAGAGCAAGCGAGGAGCAGGAGTTTTGCTTGTGTTTCATCCAGAGCTGTGTTCCCTCCCACATCCCTATCATGAACCACTCGTCTAAAATCTCACTTAGCAGTTAGAAATGATGGAATTGTTCAATCTCATAGATTCTGAGGGCAATGACCACAGCAATCATCCTGCGCCATTGCGGCTCATTGCTGTCCTCAGTGAGCTGAAGAATAAACGGGGCTGCCAAACACAGGAGAGGCAAGATCAGTGCTTCTGAAAAGGCATCTCCAATATTGCTGTGGCCAGGCCTGGCCCGTCTGACTGCCCTGGGTGGCCTTGAGGACCATGGCGCAGTGTTAGACCATGAAGTATGCCTGATACATCTGATGCTATGGATGAGCTCTCCCATTCACCCATATCCCTGCCCATCCTCTTAGTCCCTATCTCATTTCTTCTTTCTTTCTTTTTTATTCTTGAAGGGTCTGATATAAGACTGCCACTGTGGTAGTCTCTGGTGATGAGCAAAAACCAGACTTTCTGCTTGTTATTATAGGGAACGCTTATGGGTAGAAGACACAATATATCGGTCTCTTCTTTACTAAAAACCGAATGTCACACTCTTGCTGTCTTTGATATATTCCCATGGCATTTAGGATGATCTCCAAATTATACTCCAGCTCAATACCCCCACTCTTAGCTTGCCCTTCATGACCTGGATATTTGTAGCCTCTCCTTGTCACAGCTTTGCATTTGTGGTTTCCTTCTAGAATGGTCTTTCCTGCACATTGTAACCTGGCTGATCTTTACAGATTCTTTGGGTTCCAGATGTATGTAATTTTTTTCAGGGACAACCTTCACTGACTTTATAAGATGACATAGCCTGTCCTTTTACTATTCTGCATCATATGTAAAATGTGCTCATTTTAACTGTTCCTTGCCCCTCCAACTAGATCCCAAGCTCTCAACAAGTGACCTGAGATGGTCACTTCTGCATCTCAGCACAATGTAGGCCACACTGAAAGCACTCAACGTGGGTTTGTTGCATGAATGAATGATATGAATGGTTCACTCAATAACTGGATCAGTCCTGTTCCTGGATGTCTGGCACCACCTGCTTCAGGTGTTATTTCTCTACTGCTCTCTGGGCACATTACCAGCCAACTCGATTTCTACACACACACACACACACACACACACACACACACACACACACACACGCTGCTCTTTACTTTGTAGGTTTATTCAAACTCCAAGACACCGACTTCTTCCCCTTTATTATCCGTCCCTTGTTGGGTAGAGTCATCCTTCTTGAATGGCAAGAACAACTTTTTCCCTCAATAAATTTATTTTAATTTTGAGATTATACTATAATTGCATTTCTCCCTTCCTTCCCTACCTCTGAACCCTTCTATCTACACCTGCTTGCTATCTGCTCTCTTTCAAATTCATGTCCTCTTCTTTCATTAATTATTATTATTACACATATACATGTATATATTTATTCCTAAATATAAACCATTTGACCCATATAATATCACTTGTATGTATATATGTTTTCAGGACTGACCATTTGGCACTGAGCAACCAATTGCTGTGCTTTTCCCTGGGGAGGACCCCTCTCACACCCCCAGCTTTCCTCAGCTGCCTGTGTACAGTTCCTGTGTACAGTTGAGGAGAGTTCTTAATCGTTTTATTCTTCTTTTGAGAATACTCTGTTCACCAAGGCCGTGTTTGAATGGGTCATTTGTATTTTTGATTCTTTGTTGTTTTTTTTTTTCTTTATCTATTCTGGACATTTATCCTCTGTCAGATGCAGAGCAGGTAAGGATTTTCTTCCACTCAGTGGATTTTCTCTTTTCCCGGTTGATTGAGTTTTTAGTTGTGCAGAAGCTTTTTAGTTTTATGAAGCCCTTTTGTCAATTGCTGGTCTTAATTTTTGGACACATAGAGTAAGCCCTTTCCTACATCTAGGTCAGGTACGGTACTGCCTGAGTTTTCTTGTAGAAGTTTCAAGTTTCAAATTTATGTCTTTGATCCATTTGGAGTCCGTTTTTGTTCACGGCGCTACATACAGATCTTAACATCCTTCTGCAAGTGGAGATCCAGTTTTCCCCACACCTGTTCTCGAAGATTATGTTTTTGACATCTTTGTCAAATGTCAGATGGCTGAAGTTGCATCTACTCATGTTTTGACCTTCAGCTTTGTTCTCTATGATCTATATTGATCTCTAAGGCTGATTTTCTGCTAGAGCCACCTTCTCTCTCTCTTTTTTTTTGCTATGGCTCTGCAACAAATATTAAGATCTGGAACGGCAATCCCACACCATTTTGTTTTCAGGATTGTTTTGGCTAGCTAAGGTCTTTTGTGGCTACATATGAATTTTAAGATTTTTTTTCTATTTCTGTGAAGATTAAGGTAGGGATTTTGACTGGGACTGCACTGAAACTGTAAGCAGCTTTTGGTAAAATGGTCATTTTCACAATGTTAGTTCTACCAACTCATGCAATGTCTGTCCACAGTCTAGTGTCTTTCTCTCTCTTTCTGTCAGAGCTTAAAGCTTTCACTGTAGCGATCCTTCACTTCCTTGGTAAGGTTTATTCCTAGGTGTGTTATTCTCTTTGAGGATGTTGTGAATGGGAGTGTGTCCACCATCTCTTCTCTGTGTGTTTCTTGGTGGTGAATAGTAAAGCTAGTGATTCGTGCAAGTTGATTCTGTTTCCTGACACATTGCTGCATTTGTTCATATTTCTAGAGGTTTTTTTTTTTTATCTACAATGCATACTTTTATGTTCTCTGTAAATAGGTGGACTCCTTTTCCTATTTCTTTCTTTTTAATTCCCTTGTCTTATTGCTCCAGCTGGTGTTTTGAGTACAATGTTGGAAAGGAGTGGGACAGAGGAGGGCCCTGTTTCATTCCTGACTTCAGTGGGTTTGCTTCAAGCTTTTCAACATTCACAATGATGCTGACTGTGGGTTTCTCATATGCATCTTTTATTGTGTTGAGGCATGTTCCCTCTAGTCCGACATTCCTTAGGACTTTATCATGAAGGCATATTGGATTTGGGTCAAAGTCTTTTGTTCATTTATTAAGATGATCATGTGATTTTTGTCTTTAAGTTCATTTACATAGTTTATTACACTTTTTAGCTCAAGTTAATTTACATAGTTTATTACATTTATTAACTTGTCTATGCTGAGTCATCCCTACATTTCAGGGATAAAGTCAAGTTAGTCATGGTGGGTAATCTTTTCGATGTATGTCTGTATTCTGTTTGCAAGTACTTTATTGAGAATTTTTGAGTTTTTGTTCATCAGGAATACTGGCCTATAGCTTTCTTTCTTTCTTTCTTTCTTTCTTTCTTTCTTTCTTTCTTTCTTTCTTTCTTTCTTTCTTTCTTTCTCTCTCTCTCTCTCTCTCTCTCTCTCTCTCTCTCTTTCTTTCTTTCTTTCTTTCTTTCTTTTTATTGTGTCTTTGCCTGGTTTTGGTATTACAGAGGCACCGGCTTTGTGGAGAAAATTGGAAGCAATCCTTTTAAATAGTTCAAGAAATTGGTAGAATTCTGTTGTGAATCCTTCTGGTCTTGGACCTTCTTTTAGTTGGAAGCCCCCACCCCCTTCTTCAAACATCTCTTCATCTGTTATGAGTGTGTTTAGGTTGTTGACTTTTCCTTGGTTTAACTTTGATAGTTTGGCTAATTCTAGATATTCTTCCATTTCTTTTAGGTTTTCAAGCTTCACAGAACACAGGGTTTTAAAGCATCCCCTGATAATATTCTGAAATACTTTGCTCTCTGTCATGACACTCCCCTGTTCGTCTCTGATTCTGTTAATTGAGTCCTCTATTTCTTTGACTAGTCGGGCCACAGATCTGTCAGTCTTGTTTATCTTACCAAAGAACCACTCTTAGATTTGTTGACTCTTTGTATTGTTTTCTTTGTTTCCATTTCATTGACCTCTCCTCTGATCTTTATTATTTCTTACCGTTCACTGGATTTGTATTTGGTTTGTTCTTGTTTTCCCACATTTTTGAGTTGCACTATGAAGTCATTTATTTGTTCTCTTTCTGAATATATATATTTTAAATGTAGGCACTCAGACCTCTTAATTTCCCTTGTAGGGCTGCTTTCTGAGCACTCCAGAGGTTTTGTTGTGCTATGTTTTATTTTCATTTAGTTCCAGGAAATTTTTAAATTTGTTTCTTGGTTTATTCTTTGATCCTTTCATCATTCAGTAATGAGTTGTTTAATCTCTACAAGTTTGGATATTTACTAGAGATTTGCTTGTGGCCAGTTTTAAATTGTATTGCGTTGTGGTCAGATAGGATATGTTGCATGATTTCAAGCCTTGTTGAGTTTGTGGAAATGTGTGGTTTCCAGGATGTGTTCTGTTTAGAAAAGCTTTTGTGTGCAGTGATGTAGAATGTGCATTCTTTAGTGTTTGGGTGGAATATTCTACAGTTATCTGCTAAGTACAGTTGATGGAGATGGCAGTTGATTCTGGTGTCTCCTTATTGTTTTTTTGTCCAGATGACCTGGCTATTGGAGAAAGTGGGGTATTGAAATCAGTTATTATTAATGGATTGATGTTAATCTGTGTTTTTAAATCTAATAGTACATTGTTTTCCTGAAACTGAGTGCCCCGGCAGGTTTTGCGCAGATATGTTGAGGACAGTACTGTTGTCTTTGCTAACTGTTCCCTTGGTTAGAATGAAGTATCCCTCTTCATCTTGTCTGGTTAGTTTGAGTTCAAAGTCTATTTTGTCAGATATTATGATAGTGATGTCTGCTTGTTTCCTGGTCTCATTTGTTCATCCTTTTACTCAAAGATGGTTCCTAAGTTTAAAGCTAAGATGTTTTTCTTGAAGACAATAGATAGATTTTGTGTTTTGGTCTTTTCAGTCAGCCTGTATCTTTTGATTAGAGAATTGAAATTGAGGCCATTGATATTTAAAAATTATTGTTGAAATGTGTGTTAATGGCAATTATTGTATTGTTGATTTTCACATTGCAGTTTGTGTTCTCAGTGGTACTTTATGTTTTAATAATTATGACTCCAAAATTCTTTGTATAGTCTCTCTGTATGCTAATTCCACTTTTCAGCCTAAAATGCTGCTTCCTGTATTTTCTTTGTGTTTGTTTTGTTGGATATACAATTTTAAAGGCTGTTTGTGTCATGGATTTTTTTCCTTTTCCTTCAATTATAGCTGGCAGTTTTGCTGGGTATATTATTCTTGGTTGACCATCATAGTCTTTAGGTCTTGGAGTGCTTTGTTCCAGAATCTTCTGACTTTCAAGGGTTCCATTGAGGAATCAGCTGTTGTTTTGGTGGGTTTCCCTTTACATATGACTTGTGCTTTTCTCTTGCAGCTTTCAATACACTGTCTTTGTTATGTATACTTAGATTTTAACAATGATATGCCATGGAGATTTTCTTTTCTGGTCTTGTCTATTTGGTGTTCTGTGTGCTGCTTCTTTCTTTCTTTCTTTCTTTCTTTCTTTCTTTCTTTCTTTCTTCTCCTTTTCCTCCTCCTCCTCTTTCTCCTCCTCCTCCTTTTTTTCCTTCTCCTCCTCTTCTTCTTCTGTTTCTGTTTTTTTTCAATATAGTGTTTCTCTATGTAGTTCTGACTGTCCTGGAACTTGCTCTGTTGACCAGGTTAGCCTTGAATTTAGAAATTATCCTGCATCTGCTTCCCCAGAGCTGGGATTAAAAGCATATACCACTATGCTTGACTGTTCTGTGTGCCTTTTGTATCTACATGAGAATGTCTTCCCTTACTTTGGTGAATGATCTTGTTGAAGATCTGGTCTGTGTCATTGACTTGAGATTCTTCTCCTTCATCTTTGCCTATAATTCAATGTGTGTGTGTTTACATGTGTGTATGTATGTACATATGTATGTATGCATATACATGTGTGTATTCATATATGGAGACACATGTGCATATAAATCGATGTGGAGACCAAAGGTCACCTCCTTCTGGTATGATCTACCTTGATTGTTGAGATGGTTTCTCATTGATCAGGAGATTATTACATAGGCTAAACTGGCTAGCCAGCAAGCCCACGGTCCACCTGTCTCCACCTTTCCCAGTGTTGGAACTGCAAGCGAGCACCACCATGCCCAAAGATTTGTTTTTAAGCATAGGTTATGGCTATTAAGCTCGGGTCCTCATGCTTGCACAGCACACGCTTTACTGACTGCTCTCTAGCTCCCAGGGTCATCATTTCTCATTAGCCAACCCATTCATTTCTTTCTCAGTTTCTCCAGAAGTTAATGCATTTGGTATGGTTCAATGAGAAACCCAAAAGTGTACAGAGTAGGCAGTCAGAGTATATTGCAGCTTTCTTTGAATAGTAGTAATGGTAATCCCCAAATTCACCAGAAAAACCAGTCTACCTTTTTGGTCAAATTTAAGCAAGCTTTTTATTAAAAATTTAAATAGTTTTAAATACTGACCAAGACGGAATTCAGTCAGGACCATCACCTGGAAACTTTTCAGGAAGTGGCCATATAAGTGGGAGCTTATATGGGCAAAACCCATAGGCCATTGTACTTTCCCATGAGGCTTTGGTGTTTGTTTCCAAGAACTCCAACTCCCAGAATCCCAGAAAGTTACCTGGTCCTTGGGCAAGTGAGGATTACAGGGTGACTTTGGCCTAACAGTAATATGTCAGAAAATAAAGATCTTTTGAGTATTTGTGAAAATTTTGCAACATAATCTTACTACAAAAACTAGGAAAAATTCAATAAGCAATAATAAAAAGTAAAAACCACCTAGAGGACACTGAAAAGCTTTAATTATTTTAAAAAAGTAATTTTTATTGTATTTGTTAGGTTTTATTCAGATAATAATTTAAAATGTCTATTGGGTACTGCCCTAGTTAGTCGGTAGTGGCACATGCAGGTAGGATTTGGTAACAAGGTAGGCAGGAGGATCACAAATTCATGACACGCTGGAGCTGAAGAATCAGCTGTGATTAACAAGAGACCAGCATCGCTGAGCTGGAATCTTCTGGAAAGTGTTTCTCCATGATTAGGATAGTGAAGCCGAGGTCCCAAAGACCAAGGCCGTGTCTCCAGCTGGTAGCCGAGCTTAGCAATGTGTTTAGAGCCACCCACGTGGTTCTGGTTCAGAAGACTCGAAGGATGCGAGACTGGGGGCATCAAGAGAGCAATGAAGCATCACGTGGCAGGATTGGAGCAGCTGAAGAGAATCTGGGAGGCCACTGGTGAAGGCTCGGGTTGAGTTGCAGGGAGATCCCAGCACTTGGTTACCTGCCAAAGACAGAGGCAAGTGTGGAGTGGAACCGGAGAGAGCCCAGGAGACAAACTGCAGTGGCCAAGCCGGAGAACCTGGGACGGCTTGTGTGCCTTGGAGCCCAGATTGGGATGGATCCCAGACAGCAGACTCTGAGCTACTGAATTTGGGTTTAGACCGCTAGATTTTGGGTTTGCTTTGATCACATTGTTCCTGTTCCCCGTTCTTCCCTTTTAGAATAAGAATTATGTAACTTGTTTTTGATTTTTACAGAAGCCTGCAGTTAAAAGACTTTGAGCTTTTAAAGTTTTAAGTGTTTTTAACGACTGTGAATCTTTTTAAGCTGTACTCTATTTCATATTACAATATCAGCGTGAAATCTTGAGGACAAACAAGAAAAGAAAGCTACAGTTAAACAGTGACTTGTTTGTGTGCAGCACCGACAAAGGAAGAAGTTTTGATTGTCAACACAACTTATCGTTACCTTTGAAGAAAGGAACTTTGTTGAAGAATTCCTCCAGTCAGACAGGCCTGTGGCCAGGTCTGTGCCAGAGTGCCTTGATTGACTGACGGAAGGGAGTCCAGCGCAGTGTAGACAGCACCATTCTTAAGCTCGTGGGCCTAGGCTATACAGGAAAACTTGCTGAGTAACACAGCGAGCCAATGAACTGCATTCCTCCACGGTTACTGCTTCAGCTCCTGCTTGAGTTTCTTCTCGAGTTTGCTCGGTGATGGATTGTGATCTGGAAAGTCAAAAAATCCCTTTCCTCCTAGTTTTGCTTCGGATCAAAGCTTTTCATCAGAACTACAGAAAGGGCGACTAAGACAGGCCCCGTGCTGTTCTGAGCCCTGCCGCGCGTTCACATACACGGTCTCATCTCAGGCTCTAAGCATGTGAAGGGAGCTTGGCTCTTTTCAATGTTTTAACAACGCAGTGTCCTGAAGCCCAGGGAGATTCATGCATCTAAATGCTAAGAGATAACAAGTGACTATCACAGGTTCTATACTCAGCAGTGATGAGTCCATACTCATAAACCCCTTGGCTGTTCCCATGATTGTCCAAGACCCATTTGAGTCCCAACTGGATTTTATAACTGCCTTTCCCTTGATTCTGGAGTGGCCAGGCACAACGGGGCCTCTCCTTTGCACTTCAGTCTATGGTCTACACCACATACTGGAAGTGGTCTGTGGAAATGACCCCTAGATTTTTAGAAACATGCCTTTCCAGTCAGAGTTAAGAAAGTGCTTTCGTGAGTGTTGTTTTTAATCACACTCCTGGGGTCACAGGCTGGGTGCTTAGCCTGGAGCCAAACTTACACCCCACACTATACATTAAAATTTAATAGGCCTTTCTTATTTACACCTAAATGAGGTTTTTAATGGTTTAATTAGCAAAATATATCAGTTTGCTTCCTTAAACCTTGCCTCTTGGAGGTAAGGCTTCTAGCCATTTCCAGTGTTTAATAAAAGATGAAAAACCTCATTTCTCTCTGGCTAAGGAGGTCTGTGATTGCCTCCTTCTGATTAGCACAGACATCAGGGTGCCGTGGAGAAGTCACAATCAGTGTTCCTAGCTGGCCAACATGAGTACTGCTGCCTGAGGACATTTGTCCACAGGTCTCCATCTTTATGCGCCTCCGGAATGAAATGGCGAACATGAAAGACAAGCATAAAACCACGGCTGACCAAGGGCCCGTCCCTGGATTGGAAGACCTTTAGGGAAGTCTAGGCAGGATTCTGCGGAGAGCCTGGCTCCTGTCAGAGCCCTGTCTGCTCTGCTCCCCGCTTGGGTGCTCCACACCACCACACTGGTTCTTTGTACTTTAAGTAATCGTGTCCCTCCTCCCCTGGATGTAGCCAGAAACTTGAGAAACATACACTTTCAATGACTTCAAGCTTTGCATCAGGATATTTTTGTGTTACAACACTGCAGAAAATTTTAAACAGCAGCTCAGCTATTTAGAAGAACTGCCCACAGGTGTTTTAGCTAATCAAATCGGGGTTTTCATTTGCATTCGTTATCCTGTAACTTTGGTCTCTTCCACATGCTTAGCTAATTTATAAATATTTGCAGTAGTGGTGAAGACTGTGTTTCTATCTTTATGTAGCACGCTATTTGGTCTCCACCCCCCACCCCCCGATTGTATACCCTCCCCTCCGTTTTTCATCTTCCTCTTCCCACTCCAAGGGAAACAATCAATGCTAACTGTTTGCTGCTGATATTTTCAGGTCTTTCTCGCAGCCCGTGTAGACAATTACAGATATATCTACTTTTTCTGTGGTCTTTCTCCCTGCAATGGGCTCTTAATGGCCACATTTCCTCTGCCTTGCTTCCCCCTCATTTAATACACTGTGGACTATGAATGGGGAGGCAACTTAGTGCCCAGTGTTTAACATTTTTGCGTTTAAGTTGCCACTGACCTGGAGTCTCTTGGAAATCACCTTGGATGTAGCTGCCATTCCGTAGGTATCTTCCAGGTGCATTGTCAACGATGCCAGCCCATCAGGTAATCATTGAGTTCTGATAATTCCCTCCCCTGGTCTGACCTTCTCTGGTTCCTGAAGAAGGTGCTTCATTTAGCTTGGGCCCCTCAGAGCCTGAAGGGTGCATGCTTTCTGGGTGTGGGCTTCTCTTTGGCTTCTGAAGGCTAAGAGAGGGACATTCGGACTGGCTCCACTTCTTGCCTGTCTTCCAGATGATCACAGAAGCCTACAGAGGTCTGGGTGGAGGGGTCAGAGTGGCACCAAATGAAAAACATAATGTCTGGGCTCGGCTGGACTTGCACTGAAATCTCATATCTGACACTTTTAAATCCTGGATTTTGGGAAAATGGTTTAAACTTCTTGAGATTTCATTTTCTTATCTGAGAAGCAGACATTTTGATACCTGGCATATCAGTTACATCGAGAGTAATGTAAATAGTCAAGAGAACAATGTATCAACGTACGCAGCAGGAAGCTTTCTTTGAGTTCACGAATTCAGAGCCTTTAGTTCCTCATGGTGGGCAGAACAACTTGCCTCTTGATGGCCAGGAGGAAGAGGGGAGGTAGGGAGGTAATGAATATATAGAAAATCAGCAAGACACAGCCTAGAAGGACATGTCCCCAATAATCTACTTCCTCCAACTAACCCTCACTGCCTACTTTCCCCCCTTACCCCAAATAGTGTCATATTACGTCTCTATCAGTGGATTAATCCACGTGAAGTCAGATACTTCAAGATTCGCTTCCCCAAAGCAGGTGAGCAATAGCTGGGTGTGGTGGTGCACACCTTTAATTTAGGTGCATACCTTAGGAGCCTGAGGCAGTTGGATCTTTGAGTTCAAGGCCAGCCTGGTCTACAAACGGAGTTCCAGGACAGCCAGGACTACACAGAGAAACCCTGTCTCAAAAAACTAAAACCAAAAATCCAGAACAAACCAAAACAAAATAACCCCTCCCTGTGAGAGATGTTCTGTATCTAAGCCATAACCTCTGGCAGGGGTGTCGTAAGAGTTAGAGGAGATACAGACTGCCCTTAATGAATTGCCATGGTTTTGGGAGGTAGCACTAGGGCCTTCACCAGCTTTACTTTAATAAATAAATCTATTTAAGACTAAAAGACAATTGGCTTAGATAAGCAAGTAAATACACAACAAATTAAGTGGTATGGCCTCCTGAGCCTCATGTGCAGGCGGCATGTCGGTGACCGTGAGTGGGACACCACACTTCTCTATGCCATCTGCCAGGCAATCAGGCAGTACCTTCTGGAGAAAGGGTGTCAGGTCTCAGCTGTATGCAGGACTCATCCCTTCAGCTTCTCTGTGAGGCTTCCCACTCATCCCCACTCTACCTCACAGGTCCTGGTGGTTTTTGTTTCCATGGCTGCAAAAGAATTGACTCTCTTTCTTCCCCACCCCTGTGTGTCTGTGTTCATGTGTGCGTGTGGGTGTGCCTGTGTGTGTGTGTGTGTGTGTATTGAGCAAGACTCTATCTCCTCGAGGGCAGACAGCAGGTTCCTTGTCTATCATTGTATACAGGTGATGCTCAGTTTTGGGGGAAAAACTGATGTCTGTTTTTGTTGTTATTGGTTGGTTGGTTGATTGGTTTTTCGACACAGGGTTTCTCTGTGTAGCTTTGGAGCCTAGCCTGGAACTCACACTGTAGACCAGGTTGACCTCGAATTCATAGAGAGCCACTTGCTACAGTCTCCTGAGTGCTGGGATTAAAGACGTGTACCACCACTGTCTGACCTGATGTCTGTGTGTTATGGACCTCTGCTAACATAGGAATGACATGCTTTTAATTTTCCTCCCACCACTTTCCCATGGTCATGGCAGAAATCATGCGTGGATGACAGAATTCTTTTGACTGAGTTTTTCTCACAACTCTTCCTAAGACTATAGTGTTATATTATTTGTATTTTAATAAATAAAGCTTGGGGCTGGAGAGATGGCTCAGTGGTTAAGAGCATTGCCTGCTCTTCCAAAGGTCCTGAGTTCAATTCCCAGCAACCACATGGTGGCTCACAACCATCTGTAAAGAGGTCTGGTGCCCTCTTCTGGCCTTCAGGCATACACACAGACAGAATAGTGTATACATAATAAATAAATAAATAAATAAATAAATAAATAAATATTAAAAAAAAATAAATAAATAAAGCTTGCCTGAAGGTCAGTGAAAAAACAGCCACACTAGTCAGTCATACAGACCAGGCAGTGGTTACACACACCTTTAGTCCCAGCAGCCACACCAGTTCGCTATAGAGGCTGGGCAGTGGTGGTACTTGCCTTTAATTCCAGCACTAGAAAGGAATATAAAATGGGAGGAGACAGGTCTCAGTTTAGTCTCATTCTGAGGATTCATGGAGGCAGGATCGCCATTTCGGTTTGAGATAGAGGTAAAAGCCAGTGGCTGGCTGCTTTGCTTTTCTGGTCATCAGGTGTAACCCCAATATCTGTCTTTGGGTTTTTATTATTCATCCTACATAAGGCTGATTTTAATGGACAGCGTTGACACATGCACCACTCCTTAAGGTCATTGGTGACTTCTAGCTGACAGGCCAAGAGTGTCATCATTACAGCAGACATTGGGATCTGACTGAAATGTTCAGAACAGGGTCCCCTGCAAGCATCTGCTCATTCACAATGGATACTGTGTCTCCGGGACTGATGTCAGTCCATAGCAGGAGGCCTGCTTGGGGAGGCAGCAGAGATTCCAGACTACTCCAGCTTCAGGCTTTCCTCCTTACTTCATGAAGCAGTAGGAGTCTGAAGCCGCCTCTCTCCTATATGAAGACATTCTAGAGAGGCTCGTCTGTCTGGTTTTCAGGGACACTGTCCTCACTCAGCATGGCATGAGCTAAGCGCTGTTTCAGTAAAACCCGCCAGACTGTTAATCTCGAGATAGCGAATGGAGAGGTGTGAAGCCCAAGAGCTGTAGTGACAGTTGTGAGGCAAGGTGACAATTTACTTACTCTGTTGGGGAGGAAGAGCTGGGTCTGACCTGTGCAGGGAAAAGTTTGCATTGCTGGGCGCGAAGGCCCCAATCCGCACCATTTTGCTTAGCTTCAGAAACCCTTAGCAAGCACAGAGTCACACCTTGTCCTGGGCACAGCAGAACCAGTTACTCACTCTGTAGCATCTACTGTGGGCCAGTGAGTAGTCAAAGCACAGGTGATCCCTCATGAGCAGAAGAGCTTTGTTGGCAAAGTGCATTCCCCCTGTATGGGCAAACAATAAGAAAACATGAATGAACATGGAACCAGGCGCATGGGTGATCTGTGTTTTAACAAACTAGCAGGTTCAGTGATGTGTCACAACAGAAACTCTGAGTGCACTGTAGGCCCAGTGGCTCGAAGGGACATGCTGACTCAGACACACAGGTCTTGCTGACACTGTGTGTGGTACCTTCAAAAGGACATGTCCCCATGCTGGCCACAGCAGGGGAAGAGTGCACAGAGGCCCATACACCTGTGTCCCAGCATTATCACCTAGAAGTGACAGATGTCTCCTCTACACATGTCTATAACCAGCAGAAGAATGAAGTTGTCCTTTGTAAGAAAATGGGTGCAACTAGAGATTATCATATTAAGCGAATTAGGGCAATCTCAGACAAATATGACTTCTGTCACTGGGTTCTATGTTTTATACAGATACATAATGAAAGTAGAAATGAAACCAAGGGAACAGTGGAGATTGAAAGGGGCAACCAAGGGGAGGGCAGTAGGGTGTGGCTTTATATAACCCAATATGATAATGGTAATAGCAACAACAATAAAGTAAGTCTTAAGACTCCCTTAACCATGGGAGGCAGGAAGTCCAGCTCTCCATGTCCTGGGGTGGAAGAACCAGTGGACAGCTGTGGGCTGATTCCAAAGGAGTACTTCCCAACGGGAAAGAGTACATGAAGAATGGAGCAGAATTCTGAGATGGTTACGAGTTTGTTCTGCTGCCAAAACACAGTGGCACAGGCGGAGAGTGTAAGCAGCAGGACCCACTTCCTAAGTTCTAAGGGGCTTATTGATCTGGGGGTGGGCTGTAGCATGATTAATAAAAACCCAGAGACAGATATTAGGGTTCAACTTGAAGATCAGAAAAGCAAAACAGCTAGTCACTGGCTCTTACCTCTACCTCAGTCCGAAATGGCGATCCTGCCTCCAGGAATCTCAGAATGAGACTGTCCGAGAACTGTCTCCTCCTGTTTTATAGTCCTCTCTAGTGCTGGGATTAATGGCATGCACCACTAATGACATGCCCAGTGTCTATGGCAAACTAGTGTGGCTACTGGGATTAAAGGTGTGTGCCACCCACTGTCTAGTTTGTAAGAGTGATCAGCGTGGTTGTTTTGCTCTCTGAACTTTAGGCAAGCTTTATTTATTGAAATACAAATGAAATATCACTACAGTGGGCCTCCTTCCTTGCCTGGTGGATGGCCATCTCTGTTTCCTTCATGGGGGCACACATCCATGCTGTCCTGTGTGTCTATATTTTCCTTGTGAAGACACAGTCAACAGGTCCTAGACCACCTAACAGCCTTGGTTTGATTCAGCTCCCTCTTCAAAAGACCTATCTCCAAAACCATTGTGTTTGAAACAAAAGGGCTTCGATACAGGGGTTCTGTGCCAGAAGTGGAGCGGAGGGGTTCAGGAATGAGGTGTGAGAGGAAAGTGGAGAGTGAGGGGGACTGGCTACGTGAGGAAGGGAATGCTGGAGTCAGATGCCCCTCAGAAGTCACGTGCTGCAGGCTTCTTCTCAGCCTTTTGCTATTGAGAGGTGGTGAGACTTTAAAGAGGTGGCACATGGAGGGAAAAAGGTCACAGGGGTCATGCCCTGGAAGGTGTTCTTGGGGTCTTTCCCTCTTCAGTGTGCTTCCCAGCTTCCAGGAAGTGAGCAGCTTCCTCTCCACATGCAGGTTTACCAAGCACCAAATGTCACTGTACATTTATGCCTATAGTTATTCCTTGAAGAGATCCTGATGAAGTCATGTTTATTATCTTTAGATACATTTTATATATGATAGATCTGAGGCACAGAAGCTGATCAGCTTTCCTAAGAACACCCAGCTATTAATTGGTAGGCTGGGGTTTGAGCCCACAATGTCTAACCCTGAATGCTCTCTAGCTATAATAAAGCTGCTGTCTTCACTCGGGTTAAGAATGAGTTGATGGCATACTGTTCTGTATCCTGGTGTTGCAAAATCTACACAAAATGAGCCTCATGCTCTGAGAGCTATTTGACACATGGAGGCCCTTGACGCTAGTGAGGTACAGTCCCTTGCTTGGGTGAAATCAGGGCTCACTGGGAACCAGCAGTTAGCATTTAAGGTCAGTTTCTCTCCTGTTTCATGAACTTTGGAGGCTTCAGGTTCTTTGCAAGTGCTTCTGAGCAGGCCTGCCTCAGCCTAGGAAGGGATTGGTTCCCACCTGTACCTGTGCTTTCTGCTGCCTCACCTCACTTTTGGACTGAGTGTGCCTAGAAGCATGGTACAGGAAGGGAAGAGGGAAGAGGTTGGTAGAAAAGTAGTAGGCACCCCTACAGGATCTGAGGAGCACCTCCCAGAAACAGGGGTATAGCCTCAAGAACTTACTTAGGAAAAAAAAAAAAAAGAAGGCAGCATGAGAGGCTGGAAAGAGGGCAGGCAGAGGCAACGGGGTTAATAGGTGGTGCTAGTTACACATCTGGTGTTTATTGGGCATTGGCAGTTTGCCCAGGAGATGCATTAGTCTCTAAGGCAGAGGAGGGCTCTCCTCATGTGACACTTACATTCTAGTGTGGAAAACAGGAAGTAAACTATAGTGACATTTTGTCCATGATCTTGCTGGAAGATCAGAGTGCAAAGCTAGCCACTCTAGTCAGTCATACAGCCCAGGAAGTGGTGGCACACACCTTTAATCCCAGCAGCCACACTAGTTAGCCATATACAGAGACTGGGTGGTGGTGGTGCACACCTTTAATCCCATCACTAGAGAGGAATAGAAGGCAGGATGAGACAGGAACTCGCTCTTTTTTAAGTCTGAAGATTTCACAGTGGTAAGAACTCTCTAATGATGAACTGCTTTGCTTCTCTGATCTTCAGGCAAGCTTTATTTGTCAGATCATAAAAAAAATCACTATAGTAAACAAGTGGAGACATGATGGGCAGGAGCTGGGAGGGATCAAGGCATGCATAAACGGTGAATGACTGAGCTGGGAAGCTGCGCAGGACAGTGTGCTCAGATATACTACCTCTGGAGAGGAACATGAAGAACTGGCTACTAGAGAATGGCTTGAGAATGTTGTAGGCCAAGCAAGGGCAACATCCTTTAAGCTAGGCCAAGCCTGGAGTAGGTGATGGTAGGAGGGGAGGATAGGGAGGTATGTCACTGTGCCCAGGAGCTGTAGGAGGGTTGGAAGACGGGAGAAATAACCACCCGGAACTTTTAATAAATGGCATGGATTGCCACTGTGCAAAGCATGGACCACAGGGAGGGAAGACTGGAAGCTGGAACAGTAGGAGCAGGGGCGGGCGAAGGCATTGCTGCTAAGACCCAGGGAGGTTGTTGGGGTGGTTTTGTCCCCGGAACTGGAAATCCATCTGAAGTCCTCCCTGATCTCTCAAGCTCAGCTACCTTGCAGGAGCTGCCTGCCACCAGGGGGTCCTACCCTGGGGTGCTAGCCAGAGGTATGGTCAGTGAGATGGCAGGGTTGTGGTTGGGGTTTGGGGACAGGGCAAGCCTGAGCACAGCAGACAGCAGCCTTCTGATAAGGCTGCTCGTGTTGGCCATTGCTAGGTCAGCCAAGACCCAGTGGTACATCTCCAGCTGATGGCGACTTGCTGGGTGGTGATGGAAGACAGGCGTCCTCCATAGAGAAGAAGGCAGTTTGGAGACCACCATAGCCTATACCTCATGCTTGGGTTCCTGGACCCCGCTGAGCCACCAAGAGGGATGCTGGCATCAGCAGAACCACCTTGCAGCGGCTCTCTGTGTCCCAGCATTTTCCTGGTCTTTTCCCAGCTGTGAGCCATGGGAGAGAAACATCAGGAGGTAAAAAGAGATGCCTGTTGCCTGCTCTCACTCCCACAAGTGCAGCCTATAGCCCACTTAGGCCAGGGAATGGAGGAGATACGGTGGCTGCACAGGGACATTCCTGTCAGCGTGGTCACTGATGAAGCTGAGTGCTTACTCAGTGCAGGAACCAAGTGGAACATTTTATACCTCACTTGGTTCCCGAAGCAGCCCTGTAAAGTACTCACCGTTGCCTCCCCCTTTTACCAACGTGAAGACAGAGCCCAGGGCTACCCACCAGTGAGTCTGTAACCCAGCCTCATTTCCTCTGATGATAGTGGCCTGGGTATCTTAGCAGGTCCATTGGCCTTACATCTTCACAGGTCTGGGCTAATTCTGTTTTGTCTCTCATTTGTTGCTCAACCTTGAACGTGACCCCACCCACTCACCCACTCTTTGCTATAGAGTTTGCCTCTGAGTCAGCCTAAGTGCTATTTGCAGCTGCTGGCAATTTGTAAGTTAATGCAGTCCAAATCCATGTTGAGTCTGGTCAGACGGAAGTAGCTTTAGCAGCCCACTGTTAAGGACAAGGACAGTTCAACCTCAATTTGTGGTGTCTTGTGTGTTTTATATTTATTTGGACATTTTGTATATGGCATGTATTTTTGCCACAGGACATGTAGGGAGGTCAGAGGACAACTTGCCGGAGTGGGCTCTCTCCTTCCACTGTGTGAGTTCTGGGGATTGAACTCAGGACACTGGACTTGGTGGCAAGCTCTTTTACCTACTGAGCCATCTCGACAGCCCAGTGAATGGTTCCAGTATGCACAAGAACAGCTTAGGGTACAAGTCCAAAGTGACAAGGGTGCAGTGTAAAGATGCATAATGGATTGACAGTCATTACCAAACAGTCATTATGGGGACTGTGTTTGGGATGGTCATTAGGGAAGAATTTGATTTTATTTTTATCATTTTTAAAACATCATTGGGAATAAAGATCTGGGTCTCATTAGTAAAGTTCCAGAAGGCCATTGAGATACAGGGCCTTGGAGTAGAAAAGGACGTGTCTAAACCCTGCCTCAAAGGCAGCTCTATAGCTCATCCCTAACCAGACATCACCTAGGCCTGCCTGCTCGCCCCTAGCACTGAGAAGCTTGTGCCTTGAGTTGTAGCCTTCCTGTCTGTTATTTCCAGAATGCTATTGGGTATGAGCTGTAGAGCTCAGATTCCAGGTTCAAATTCAGATCTGCCGTTGGCTTGAACTCCCATTTCCCATGTTTTGGGTGGAAGTCACTGTGATGCTTGCTTCTCAAGTCCTTGTGGGTGTTCAGGAAGGAAACATCCACAGTCTGGCTGTTCTGCTTCCTAAAGGGCACGGTGTCACAGAGCCTTTTCTGAGAATGCCATCAGTTCCCTTGCCCATCCCTGGCCAGAGCAGCCTCAGTTGTATTTTTTCCATGTTTGGAGTACACTGGCACTTTAATTCTGAAGGAAGGTTTTTTTTTTTTTTTTTTTTTTGACAACTATTGTTTTTGCCCAACTCTTTTATAGATGAAGAACAGGATGTGTAGAGAGGAAAAGGGACTTATGTTCCCCAGGCAGAGCTGCCAGGTTTAGCTATAAGCATACAGGATGCCCGGTGAATTTGAATGTCTGGTAAACAAATCGTTTTATTATATCCCAAAAGGTGCATGAGGCATACTCGCTTACCTGTATTTCAGATTCTGTGTTCTTTCTGCAGTCCTTTTTCCAGGTCACATGACAAGGGTATTCCAGAGGTAGAGCAGAACCTAGGGATTCTGCATCTCTCCCTGCTGCTCTTCCCTTAGGATCAGGAGTAAGAAACACAAGGTTTGTTTGCTTCCAGTATCTTCTTCCTGGATGGGGTAGGGTATATGAAACAATCATGAAGTTTTTCTCTCCTGAGAGCTCCATCCTGGTCTAAGATCTCTGAAATCCATTGGCCATCCTGTCACTGGACAGTACCATTGGGTCCCTCGGAGTTCCACGACTGCCAGCCTCTGCATTCCCAGTCTTGCCCAGTGATGGTTTTGCTTACATTTGCCCGGGCTCTTGTACCTGGACACCAAGAAAGATGTCCTCAAGGTTTTCCAAATGAGTGTGCACAGGGGCTGGGTGAGCCAGAGAAGAGTGGATTCAGATGTTCCCGGGAGAGACAGGGAGGTCGAAATAGGCCTCCTTATTTCTGGTGGTCCTACACATCTGCCTACAGGTCCCGGAAGGAGTGGATGTGGGGTGGGTCAGGTAGAGTCAGGACACACAAGGAACATGTGCCCTCAGTCTGCTTTGTCCTCTGGGAAGGGGAGCCCAGGACTGCCAGAGACTCTCATGTTTCCTAACGACAGAAATTCAGATGATTTTAAGATATCAGCTTCGTAAATATTAATAAAGGCTTAATATTTTCCCCAAGAACACCACACAGGTTGTACAAAGCAAGACCACAGCAGCCTCCAGCTGCAGGGAGAGGCAGACTGTGGCCCTTGCACAGGATCCCTATGGGGGATGGCACCCAGTTGGCAGTCATTGCTTACCTGCTACAGGCTGCGATGAGAGGGCGCTTACCTCCCTCAGAACGACAAAGCAGGGAGATTAATAAAGATCCCGGCCTTGCCGATCTATCATCTTCTAGGACTGAATTACACACGTATCTCATTATCATTACGGAGCTTTTGGGTTAATTGCAAATCAGGGAGTTGAGATTATTAATGAAAGTCGAACCTTTGGGTGTGAGGGGAGGGCTCAGGCTCGGCTGTCTCATGTCCCACCCCCCGTGTATGGTGTCCTCTGGACACCTGCTGACCCCACAGTCACTCCCCAGTCAATGCTGTTCCCAAGCTCCCTGCAGTTGACTGCGCACGTGCCTTCAAACCATTTCCCGGGAACTCTGTGCAGCAGGAGCATTAAAGCAAATGTGCTCATTATACCTGATGGGGCGCAATCCTTGCAGAGGAAATTAGGAATGATTAGGCGTCATTAGAGGAAGATGTCTCTCTTCACCCAAAATATTGACGGCCAAAAACCCAGCCGTGCAGATAACAAATGAGTAAGACTTAGAAACACAAAGCACTGTGGGGATGATCAATGTTGTCCCGACTGCACCCCAGACAGCTTCAAAACAACGTTAGCAGCTGCTGCAAAAAACCTTTGAAAGTCCTGCTTACTCTCCTGTTCCCCCTCCCCAGGACGTGTGGGGAGTGAATATCTAAATTCTGTGGATTTTTTTTTTCTGCCAGAGGTCACAAGTTACCCATCTAGTCTACCGTTGGCTGTAATTTGTTTAGATTGCACATGCTTCTAAAAAAAAAAAAAAAAACAAAACCAAAACAAAACAAAATAAATCAACGTAGCTAGGCAGTGTGCTCCAGCTTCCGGGCATCCCAACTTTGGGCTTCTGCGGAGGAACCAGGATCTCTGGCAGAGCTTAGGGCAGTGTGTGGGGCTGAGGGTCAACCCTCTCTTTAGACGCACAGCGGTTCACTACAGTCCCACCCCACCCTCTGTCCTCTTCCAAGAACGTGCTAGAGTAGTATTGTCATTTCCCACAGCAAGCAGGGTACACCTGAGCTGCTTTTACTCCATGCCGACCTCAGGGAGTGTTGGAGATTGTCACCTCTGCTCAGGGCTACTGTTCACTGTAAGACAACCCCATTGTGCTGCGTTTGTCATTTTCTTGAATTCCTTGGAGTCCTTCCCTCCCCATGACCCCCACTGCCACATATCTGTCCAACAAAGGGCCAGTTACTTCTCTGGAGCCCAATGTGGCCTTCCTTGTCTCTTGGAGTGCCTCTGAATTTGGATCTCCATTGACCCTGGCCTGATCCCACGTAGATATACTAGGGCCCCTGCTCACTCGGAGCTTCACAGCAATCGCCATAGCCTGCAAGGATTCGCCCTTTGTCAATTCTGAATGGAAGCCGACTCCTTCAGAGCTGTCTCTCATCTCCCATCTCCTATTTTCTCTTTAATCAGCACTGCTCTCTGGAGCCCTGTTGGCTCCTCATCCTGGTGCCTCACTTAATCCCAGGCCTGTTTCCAGGCCTCCCTTGCCCAGCATATCAGGAGCACCCAGGGTATGGCTCTTTCTCCTTTGCAGCCACCCCCACAGGGCCCAGTAGTTTCTATTCTCAGTGAGGACTGGATAGAATTCCATTGGGCGGACCCACTTGGCACCAAACTAATTTTGTTTGCCTCACACAGTGTGCAAGTTTTAATTGAGTTCCTAGATTTTGCTAATGTTCTGGAAGAGCACTGATTCTCACCAAGAGCTTTAATTAAGCCTGGTAGTCCTGTCCAGAGCCTGCCAACCGTAGGAATCTTACAATCTCCCATTCATTTCTCACTCTACCGTGGCTGCCCCCTTCTAGATTGGCTGTTTCAGGAGTGTCTTCCATCTTCCCAACAAATCTCTTTACTGTAAAGTATGTCTTCCATGTTAATGGACTTGTTTGAGACAAGACCTGATAGATTTGGACTCTATCACTCGGAATCTATGGAATACCCCTGGGTGACAAAAGACTTCAGTCAGCATGGTATAATTGTCACACATGAAAAAGGGGACAATTTAAGGTTGTGTGCTGTTGACTGGTACCCAGCTCAAGTATCAAGGCACAACAGCATGACATTCCAGAGTCCCTGAGCTGCCCTTCTGGTCACTGAGGCCAGCCTTGACAGCCACTACATGGCTTCTTTAATGGTGGGGGTTGTTTTTCTCTATGGTTCTTAGCAGCAGAACCAGAGTGGTTTGCTTTCTCTCATTTCCCTCATCTAGACTGGAATGATGCTTCTGAGCTATGCACATGTGTATGTGCGTAGAGGTCATTTGTCTCACAGTTGTATGCTGTCTTCATCCTGAGCACCTCACCATCCGCATACCCGAGCTAGACGCAGATCAGTGGCCCTGAGCTTCTCTCCTAGGAACATATCCAGCAGAAACGTGCATGTGTATTTGCTGAAAGATGTGGGTTAGAATGGTCATGGCTGTCCAAACCAGGGCGGGGTCATAGCCCAAATATTCATCAAGAAGAGCTTGCTTAGGTAAACGGTGATGCAGTCAGTCAGGGGCTCTTTGGAAGTAGAATAGACATAGATTACTGATGGATGAACTTTGAGGGAAAGCTAACATGAAAATGTTCTCTTTGTCTATGTCTACCTTCTTAGTAGGTGTGCCCTGCTTCCCAGGATGGGGAAGATTGGTGAGAAGTCAGGACAAGAATGACCAAAATGGGAAGATTTGGCACCAGCCTTGAGAAGAAGAAAGAAATGGGATGAAGGACCATGGAGACATCTGCTCAGCAGAGGGGAGAGCACAGGGTGACTGGTGTGAGCCTATCAGGCCAGAGCCTGAAATGGTTCTCATTATCTGAAAGGCTGGGCCGTGTGAACTCTGTTCAGACAAGCAGGGCTTGATCTGTGATAGGGAAAAAAGTTTTGGGGGAGGATTGATCGGTAATTCTTTCCACGCAGTTACAAACAGCAGCTCAAGAGTGAACAGTGGTATGATTTAATAACGAACAACATGCCACAAGTCTGGCTAACAGGAGGGATTAATAGCCACACACTGCAGCTGTGACTCATTCACCGTGATGTCGCAGGAAAGGGGGAGGTGGCTTTTGTCTTCCTAATCTATGACATTGAGGTCTAGACTTAGGACTTGATGACATCCTTGGCAAGACTAATGAGATACACACCCAGATTATAACACACACACACATACACACATTCACAACACACACTCACAACCACAACACGCACATTCATAAGACATACACACACATTCACACCTACACTTACACACATACTCACACACAGTCACAACACACATTCACAATATATACTCACATACATTCACAACATGAACTCACACACACTCACAATACACACACACACACACACACACTTCAACTCTTAGAAGGGTGTGGTGAATACTGAGTATATGGCAGAGCCAGGGTTCTTCAATTCTAGTCCTATCTCTGCCAGTTTGTTTCTTCCCTTGACACGGGACAAGCTAATGCTTCCTCTCTGTCTCACTCACTCCCCGAGCCTTTCAGAAAATATTTATTATTTATTAACGGCCAACTGCATATCAGAAAATGTGCAGGTGACCACAGCACTGTTGGCTCAGGCCCCTGGGCTCAGTGTCTAGTGGACCCAGCAGGACCTCAAATCCTCACCTGCTCAGTGAGCGTGGTCAATGGATAGGCCTCCCAGTTAAAAAAGTTAAGTGTAGACATTGAAATTTATAAACTACTCCTGAAAGATTTTTAACTAAGTTTCTTTAAAATTTCCATTCATCTCTTTCTGACAATATTTTCTCCTGTAAGCCTCCAACCTGACCAGAATGCATCGTGAAGCAAATGAAATCCCCGTATAAATGTCTAACAATGCGGTGGGGGCGGGGGAGCTATGAAGGTTTCTAGTACAGTCAGCAATTCCTTGAGCTAGGTGTTATTTACATGTGGCGATCCCTGAGCCAGCGACTGGGATTGCGAGCTTGTGTGCGTGGCACCAAAGCTTGTAGCCTGAAAGGAATTCTTGACGACAGGAAGGAAACATCGTTTTAGTAGATTCTGTGTCACTAGTCCTCCTGACAGCAAAGGAGATAACACTGTGTGACAAAACAGAGACATGGTATTTCAGAGATGAAAATGAATTCAACAAGATTTGAACTGTAAACCTAACTAATCTTATGAATACCCCAACCTATTTGTAAAGTTCATTGCATGTATCCAAGTTAACATATTTTCATATGCAAATATTCATGAAACAGTGGTGCTTTTAATAATTATGAAACACAATTTCTTTCTTTCTCTCCTCCTCCCTTCTCCCCCCTCCCAGCTCCCTTAATGCCATCCTGGAACTATCTCTGTAGACCAGGCTGGCCTCGAACTCACAGAGCTCTGCCTGCCTCTACCTCCAGAGTACTGGGATTAAAGGCGTGTGCTATCACTGCCCAGCATAAAACATAATTTCTAGATGATAGAAAACAGCCTTTTTTTTAACTAGGAATGCAAAGCTAATTTAACAGAATCAATCAAACAAGCCCAGCCTGTGCTCCCCATTGCTATTCAGTGTAGGTCAGAGCTGTGGCAATGAGGCAGGAAAGATAAAATAGATATTAGAAATGAAGATTTTACACCTAGTTCTTTGCATATGACATAGTTACTTACATAGAAAATCAGAGAAGTCTATAAAAAAACACCGCTAAAACTGATAAATAGATTTGGGAAGGTTGCAAAGCTAATCTACGAAATCAAATACATGCTTACATATAGTATATTTATATACAGCATGCCCTCCGTATGTGAGTTTGCATCTGCATTCAACCCGTTACTGAGCACACAGGCCTGTTTCTCTGTCATTAGCTTCTAGACAGCACAACACAGAGCCATTGAGAGAGCATTGCACTGGGCCTCCCAAGTAAACAGGAGAGTTAAAGTACACAGGAGAGTGTGTCGGTTACAAAGACCATGCCATCTTCTGACAGCCTTGAGCACCTGAGACACTTGCCTCTGCGGGGCGTGGAATCAACTTTGTGGCTGCTGAGTCACTAAACTAGTCGCAAGTGAGTACAAAAAGAAAAACTTGAAATTCCATTTAAAATCGTATCCAAAACACAAAACATTGGAGAGCACATTTCATGAATACATGCAATAACTCTGGGCCCTGGAAACTAGAAGACCTTGCAGAGAGAGGTTAAAGAACTTCCAGAGAAATGGCAAGCTTCAGAAACACATCAGAAAAACTGTATAGAAATACAAATGGCTAAAATATCCGAAATTATCTTGGAAAAGAAGAACAGATGTAGAAGACTCCAAGACGTGCTAAAGGGACAGCAAGAAAGACAGTGTGGTGCTGGGATAAGGGTTGAGAAACACACGTGAAATAGGGCAGAGCTCACGGACGTGCTGTTAATTGCTTTCAGCAGTAGAGACAGGCGGTCGAAGGGATCAATGAGAACCTTTCCACCCCTTGTATTAAAAGAACTCTATATCCTTATTATTCACTCAGAAGGTCACCAGAATTTCTGCTTCACACCTTACACAAACACTGGTTCGAGACGTGTTTAGACGTCAGTGCAAGAACTGAAGTCACAAAGCTTCTCTGAGACAGCGCAGACTTCATACGGTCGCAGACGGAAAAAGATTATTAGCGTTCACTGGAATGAGTGCTGCTTAAGAAAGGGCAAGTGTGAGAAATGAATGTACGGGTCGCCGGATCAGAAGAAAACCTTGTCAAAACAGGCCTAGGAAACCGCTGCTTTCCAGGATATGCAAATCATTCCTGTTTCTCAACAATAAAAAGACAAATAACCCAATTAAAACTGAACAAAAGATCCGAACAGACGTTTCACAAAAGAAGACGTACGAGTGGCTGATAAACCCATGAAGAAGGGACAGCATCGTTAGTCGTTAGGGAAACGCAAATCCAAACCATAGGGAGTCACCACTTCAGTCAGAAGTGCGGAAACAGAAAATCAGACAACAGCAAACATGGTAAGTCTGTAAGCAGCTTAGACCCTCGTCTCTTGTTGGTGGGGATGTAAAATCACCTAACACTTTATGAAAAAGACCAGGTGGTTTACTGAATTAATAAGATGACCATTATCCTGTGATCCCACTTGAAACTAGTATCCCGAGGAAATAGAAGAGGGAGTCTACAGAAAGCCGTGTACAGGAATGCCCCTCATAGATTAATGTACAGGAACCTAGATCCTTGGTTGCAGGCAGGAGAATGGATAAAAAAAGTTGGCGTGTATATCCCTACTCAGACGCAGACAGAGCAGACTCACTCCATGCTGGCATGGAGGGCCTGCAGCCATCATTTGAATGCCACGAGCCTTAGGGAATGTAGGTATCATGGTCATTTGTGTGGGTTTCTGGAGGCCAAACCAAACTGCAGCTGGTGGGAACCAGAAGAGCAGATGTCTTGGGATGAGGGAAGAACTGTCTGGGGCTGATGGGCAGCGTTCCCTGTATCTTGGGGACTTGGTTACTATAAAAATTTGTTCCAATGCAGAATGCACTTGAATTGTGCATTTTGCTGTGTTTTAGCTGTGATTAATGTAGTTTGATTGCGCATAAGGGTGGGGTGCATTCTGATAGTTCAACACAGGATGCAGCATCCTTGTCCAAATCCATCATCCCCTCTGACCTCAACCTCCAATAAACAAGAGTCCACATTTAGGATGCACTTCTAATTTCTAAGTGGGGAACATTTGGCCCTAGTCTGCATATGGCTTATACTTGGTGCTCTCCAGAGCCTCCCATGTTGCTGCAAATGTCAGCATTCCTATCTTCTTTATGGCTGAATAATACTCCATATCTATATCTGCTGCATGTTCTTTACCCAGCCACCCACTGATGACTTAGCAATTGCAGCTTAGCGATTTGAGTAATATGTACCTATTCCATTAGGTGTGTACTTTTACAACAAAACACAGACAGTGCATATCACTTCTGAACTCCTGCGAACATGCAGAACTCTTTAAGGGTAAATGTATAACATCTTCAATTTACTATGACTTATCCTGAAGTAATACAGATTAATGCGTGGAAGAAACATGGATAGATGTATAAATACTTGATAAATTATGCGCAATAAAAAGCTAATGGTCGAACCTCTCACACAAATATTCACTGGAAAGTCCCTTTAATGTAGGCTTGAATGTGTTCATTAAGACATTAGTTATAAAATAAATGTAATAAAAAGATTTTTTGAAGACGATAAAAGTTCCATATTATAGCTGCAGTTCACTTCTGGGGAGTCTGAAAGGCAGCGGGTCCAGCTCGTGTGGCTGCGTTATGTAACCCTGAGGATCCCCGGTGGGGTGCTGGACCTGCGCTCTGCAGAGTAGGTGCCAGCAGCCTGCAGCATCCTTGCCCATCCTCCACCCCCGCACTCCCCGAACAGCTTTGATGACCACATAAAATAACCAAACAGCACACGCAGGCGGCACTTTACAGAACACGGCTTAAAAACTCCCCGATTACATATTTACTCCAACCCCGTCAGAAAGTAGATGGCTGCAGGTCTGTAATGAGGGCTGTTTGAAAGTCAAGTGTTCAGCAAATTTGGCCAGTGGGCATTTAGGGAGTTCCACCCTCAGAATCACGGGTGCAGGAGTGCCGGCACCAGAAATGCTCTCTCAGCATCAGCAACAGCCTTGGGGGCACCCTGCCCGTGGAGGCGACTCCCTTCTCCACAGCCCCTCTCCCAAGCAGGGTACCCACCAAAAATGAGCGTGGCAGGCTGGGCACAGGGAAGAGAGCTGTTGAACGGCAGAGCCTGCCCTCTGAAAGCCGCTAGGTGTTTTTCCTGGAAGTATAGGCCTGCTGGGGCACTGACGACAGTCCCCTTCTTCTGGAACAGGGATGGTGGGGCAGTTCTGTGAGGGAAAGGACCCACAGTCGGACCTTCCTGTCTGCCAGTTGGGGCAGATCTCCTTTCTTCTCTGGATCAAGGACCCAGCAAAATGAAGTTGTTTAGATCCCTTCAGTCAGTTCCCAACAGCAGCCCTTGGAAAGAGAGCTGCAGGGTTCCCTCACGCCTAGACCCGGATGTCCAGCATTGCTGCCTCCGAAGCTGGGTCTGCTCAGTAAGCTACCGAACCCAGTTCCTCTGCATCCCCAGAGCCTACGTTCTGATCAACAGTTACAGATGCCTTCTTTGAAAGAATTCTTTGGTATCATCCACACCTTACAGAATGGGGCGGCTAATGTAGAACACCTAGGCTCTGTGCAACGTTTGGAACACGGGCATCTTATGTCATTAATTTCCCATTTCCCAGCTGAGCCAACGGCCAGGAAGGGACTGGTACTTTGCTCAGGCCACACAGCTGGTAAGGAACCAAGGCCAGGCCTGTGTGCTTCTCCTTCCTTCTCTTTATCCAGCTGCCAGGGTCACAAAAATCATCCCCGACATCCAAACACAGCTATTCTTAAAATCTTGACACATGTGTATCACACCTCTGCAGCTGAAGGCATATAGACTGTGTATATCTTTCATTAACTAAAACGTGAAAATGAATTGCTAGAAGATGCTCTTTGGTTAAAAAAAAAAAAAAAAAAAACCAGGAGAAATAACCCAAGGCTTGTCTACAAGGAGCTCATTCGCCTGGTCAGAGGCCACTGGACACACCGGCTTCTCCCTGCAGCTTCTGCTGGCCCAGAGTATCGACGATTCGGCTCCACCTGTGAAGGCTGGAGAGGGCTGTTCTCAAACAACGGTTGACCTTAATTCTTCTCCAAGGACCACTGCCTATTTCTAGATTATGTTCAGCGGCTCTTTAAATCTCCAAATTGCTTTTCTCCACATTGTACCAAGTCAAGTTGAAGAAAAAAAAATCTCGGTGTGTCCATAAATGCCAAGTTAGTTCTGTGCAGGATTTTATGGCCATTATAAACCCTCCACCTCAGGCTTACAACAGCGGTGGATCTTTAGTGCGGTTACACAAACACGGCTGCCATAATAAAGCACGTCTTATTTGATATTATATTGTATCAGAAGCATTAAATACACATTAAAGGGATGCTTTAAGGCTCTTTGCAGTAAGTGGCAGATGTTATGAATAATAACCTGCAAAATCCTTCTGAATTCTAAAAAGGTGTGTTCCATAAAGCTTTCATATAAATCTTTAATGGAGCAGAAGCACATTGAGCAGTGATTAGAGGAAGCCTTTAATCGTATTAAGCCATTACAAATAAGTGAGAAAGGACTGGAAACCTCAAAAATAAAATAAAACAGAGCAAGGAAACAAACACATCATGCATGAACCTGAAGGGTTTCCTGTCCACGCCTCCTGACAGCCCTTCACTGGAGGGAGCTGGGCAGGTCTGGGTAACACACACGCAAACAGACATGCAGTTGCAAACTCAACCTGCCATAATTCACTGAAATTTATGTAAATGAATATGTATTCTTTTAAATGAAAATTGGCAACATCTGCATACCATTTTACTACCCTGATTTAATGGGGTCACCGACAGATATAGAGGGGGATGGGGAGGGGGCAACCTCATCCACCTGCCCCTCAGAGTATCTTGAAAAACAAATAAAATAAAATGTAGGTTACGGACAAACTAAACAGCACTGAAAATATTGTCCCAGAGGACTCTGACTTCCTCAGAAGCGAGGTGTTTAAAGAGAGAGAAGAGAACCAGCTGCAATAAATTCGGGCTCAATAAAACTTAATTAACCCTTTGGGGGCTTTGCAAGGAAGGTGTCAAGAAAGCCAGTATGGGATTCCAAGGCTGGACACTAAGGGGTTAAGTTTTCAGGTCAACGGTGTATCCCAACAAAAGGAACTAGTGATGGCTTACGTAGCACATATGTGTGTGTGTTCACCGCATGTCAAAGTTAGCTGTGCATGACTCTTAGATAACATCAGGAAGAATATTAGGTTAATTACTCTCGGGTCCAAGAGTTTCAAAGTCAAGCTTTTGAGAGGTAGAATGGACTTGTGAGCAACCACTTTCAAAACCCTATCTGAGCAAAGGGCCTCCCAGCCTCTATGGGATCCCCTCATTCTTCTCCATGGTCAAGGTTCCACCTTGAATTACCCCACCACCACCAGCCACAGCCTCCTATATTCTAATGCTCCATGCTTTCATTTTGAAGGGAGTTTTATAATGTGCCAAACCAAGTTCAGTGTTCTGTTTTGTTTTTGCCTGCTGTCTACAGCCTCTGACTGGGTATTTTGATACAAATTCCCAGTCTTAGAAGGATATTTTCAGTATCATGAAGAACAAAATAAACCTATGTAGAGTACCAATGGCCCCAAGAACTGGAAGCCATAGGAAACGATGTCTCCTGGGAGCAGTATGGGCAGGCTGCACACAAGAAGTTCTCTTTCGTTTTAGCCCATGGTGGTTCGCGTGAGACGCTCGGCAGCTTTGAGAGCTGTGGTCTCACGGTCCGTACAGTTCTTTTTCATCTTTCTCACTATGCCAAGGAGAAAAATGTCATTTCGGTGCTAGTCCAACTTGACATTTCCACATAAAACTAGACTTCAAGCTAGGGCAAGCAGCAAAGAAAACATGGCTAAGATTTGGCAAGTACTGTTCGTTTTTCTTACATGGATTCTGAAACCAAGCATCAGCTGTGCTTTCTTGTTTATTTGTTTTTGTTTTTGTCATAGAAGTGCTTTCTTGGAAAAATACATTTCAGCTTGAATATGTTGAGCTAGTTTGAAGGAAAAGATCTAATGTCATATACAGTATGACAATGGTGGTGGTACCCAGGAGCCTAGGGTCTTGGAGCACCTAGGGTCTGGGAGAGCTTCAGAATGAAAAATGGTTCTCTCTTCTCAGCTCTTTAAAATGCTGCAGGAGCTGATGCTATCTGACGAGAAGAACCCAATGACCACCCCGGGCTAGGCTCTTTTTTCTGATCTGGCCCCATGGAGAGTGTGGGCAAGCTAAAGCTGGACTAGGTTGACTTCTACAGCTCCCAAAGCCCAGAAGACCAAAGGTTTGTAGCCAAGTTCCCAGAGGGCGTCTGGCTCGTGGCAGTAAGAATGAACTAATAATATCCTGTACCATGCAGGTTCTCCTGAGCACAGCACATCTGCAGCCACAGCTCACCTGGGCTGCTTTGCAGCAGAGTGCGGCAGAGGGCCCAACTCTGGCATCTTTGCCAATCTCAGCACTCTGGGGAGTCGGCAGCTGCTCCAGCAATCTTGGCCTCTTGGACAGGGTAACAAGGGGGAGGGCCTGGGTGTTCCCACCCCCTCAAGCCCTGACCCAGTCTTCACTTCAGGCCCAGTCACCTGCCTTCCATGTGCTCCATTTGCTGTGGGCAAGAGGTCTATTCCTAAGGCTGTACTTATCTTGGGCACAGTGATCAATCTGTTGACGAAAGTGCCCATTCAGTTTCTGGCACAGTTTGGAAATGATGACCCTCCTGGACATGTCTCCTCATCATTGTGACAGGAAGTCACCCAGCATGCTCACAGACAACCGTACTTCTTCAGAGTCCCAGGGGAACTGCCTTCTTTGGTTTGGCCTTTTGGCTTTTCAACACAGAGGCCACACTTGTTTTCTTCTGCCTCATGAACAGTTTGCTACCAAGTCTGTTTCAATTTCCTTTCCACTGTTCAAGGAGACGGAGCAGAGCTATTGTGGTCAGCTTGCTCCCGAGCCTGCTAGGTGTTTTGGGAAGGCTTCATAGAAATGTTGTTTGATTTGGGTTCAGGGGAATACTGGAGACCATTACTGGACTTGTATAGTTCTTTCTCCAATACTTCTTACTTTGTTAGACAGGAAAAGCTCAACAAAAGGCTTGGATTCCCACCAATATCTATAGGAAAAGGCCATGCACAGGGACTGATGGGGAAGAAGGACTGCCTGGGCTTTGTTGGGTCAACATCCACATGGTGGGATTGTTCCCAAGACTTTCTACAGCTAGTGCATTCTGGGAATGCTGTCGATTTATCTCTGGGGTTGGTCCAGAAAGCCTTGTTTTGCTAAATGATCCTGATCTGATCAGGCACCAAGTGCCCCATGCAGAGTAGTCCTGTCTCTTCCAGGAACTGGTATCACCCCACTGGCATTCTGGATATTAAGGGGTCATCTGAGC
This sequence comes from Chionomys nivalis, assembly GCF_950005125.1. NCBI lineage: Eukaryota > Metazoa > Chordata > Mammalia > Rodentia > Cricetidae > Chionomys > Chionomys nivalis. Next base: position 38,568,060 of record NC_080106.1, read on the forward strand.
AGGTTCAAATCGTCTACTGTTTGCCCTACACACATTCCATCTCCTGGAATGTGGAATCATTTACTCCTTACCAATACATTTCCTTACAAGATAACCATCTGCCTTGGTGAGTGGCCTTAAGTGCCACTTGTCCCATCAGACCTCTAGTTTCCTCATCTTTAAAGAAAGTTGACTTCAGAAGTTGGTCTCTCCTGGCCCTGAAAGTCACTGTGATATTTCCTCATTTATCCAGAAGAAATTAAGCCCTGGGTTCTAGCTCTTTTTTTTTTTTTTTTTTTTTTTTGGTTTTTCGAGACAGGGTTTCTCTGTGGTTTTGGAGCCTGTCCTGGAACTAGCTCTTGTAGACCAGGCTGGTCTCGAACTCACAGAGATCCACCTGCCTCTGCCTCCCAAGTGCTGGGATTAAAGGCGTGCGCCACCACCGCCCGGCTGGGTTCTAGCTCTTTTATAGTAAGAGGTTGACTCTAGGCTGACGTTGGGCATCCCTGACACATCCCTCCCAAATGGATCTCCTGAGCAGGTTGAGAGTTTGCACACAACCTAGTGACATCATTCTCCAGAGGAAGGTCCCCAGGACTTCCATCATTTGACACACCAAGGATGGGGCTGGCAACTCTGGAGCCCTCCGGAAGTGCCTCTGCCCCCACGGAGAACTAGAAAGTGATGGTACCCCACCCAGAGGATGGCTCCTCTCTGATTATCATGAGGCATCTGAGTGATCCACGCTCGCTCCTAGGAACACATTACTGCAGTGCCCGGAACAATCCATCTTTCGATGTAGGGCGAGCCAAGAGGTATAGAAGGAGGAAAAAAGAATGTGGGTAGAGGGGTAGCGAAGCCCAGCTTTAATAACATCCCGCTGTTTGGTCCTGGTTAGTCTCCAAAATCTCTGCTCTTAGAATCCTGGCTTATAAGATGAGACGGCAGGGTTAATAATGCCTGCCTCTGTGATTTCTCATGAGCATCGGTTGAGATAATGTGTGTGCATGTGCTAGTAAATTGTTAGGTGGGATGCACATGTAAGGGATTTTGTTCTTTGTAAGAGTGGGAGGATGGCACCAGCTGGGGTCCCCGAGCCCCACAGCCTCCTGAGCAGATCAGGCTCAATCAGTAACATCCCAACACATGGAGAAACATGTGAGCTTGACAGCTAATAACCAGATCCCAAACAATAGGCTTGAGGAGGGAGGCCAACCTGGGAAATGTGTTATGAGCTGATCAGAAAGGAGGAAAGAAATAAAGTCATTAGCTTAATTAAGGGGCAAGAGGGAATGATGAAACCCATCTCCAGCAGAAGCAAACTACGCATTCAGAAGATATTAAAAATGCATTTGAACTCCACTGGTGCCGCGTTCTCCTAGCATTTCCACAGCCTCAGTCGGCAGCCGGGTCAGTGTGAAATCAAAGGAAGGCACTGCTTTCCTGCCTCCCTTCCCCACCACCCCAGACCTCTCCCAGGCACCGCTAGTGGCTTCCTGTCTGCTCCACAGCTGTTTGACCACTGCCTCTCCCCAGGTCTCCAGGGTCAAAGTGTCCCCAGCGCATACAGTGTTTGGAAAACTTGGCTTTGGGCCTACATCTCGTAATCTTGACCTCCTTTAATTTTGTGTTCTTATTTCTAAGAGAATCTTAAAGGTGTGACACAATTCTGTTTAGGATCAGGGATCAAATCTTGTTGTAGATTCCTGCTGTACCATCCTTGTCTGTGTTTGCACTCGGTGCTTACGGTCCTGTGAAGATGAAGACCAGCAGTCCTGCTAACAAGGACACGAGCAAAGAAACAGAGCCAGCATGAACGGGATGCATATAACATAACTGAAGTCGTTTAATATTGACTTGTAGAGAATGGTTTAGAAAAGAGGGCATCTGAGTAGATTTTTGTCAGGTTGATACCAGCTAGTTTTCTATTTCTGCCTCCAGGTTCCTGCCTTGAGTTCTTGCCTTGACTCTCTTTGGTTGCTTTCACCCCCTAAGTTGCTTGTGGTCAGTATTTTATAACCAACACTGAAGCAAACTAGAACACAGGGAAAAGGGAAGCATTAGTATATTAATAAGGCAATAGAATGCATGGCATTGATGGAGCCTGATGAGAACAGAATTGAGAAGTCCTCATGGGAGAAGACTGGTGTCATGTGACCAACTTCGTGGTAATCTTGGCAGAAGAAAGTGGAAAAGGCGGATGGTAAAATGGACCGTAACAGGCCTCCCAAACTACTGCCCCCTAAATAGTGCCACATTTTCCCAATCTGCCGGTTAGATCTGTTAGCTCTGTTTCCCAAAGAACCTGAATCTACCCATGAGACCGCCCTAGTCCTAGGGTGTTGACTTAGGGAAAGAAAGGTTTATAGGATCCGTGTCATGAAGAGCTTGGAAATGTTTCTAGGGCACTGATGTGGCCTGACGTCTAAGCTGAGTCTGGAGGTGTTCCTGGAGGACTTTGGACACAGAAGCTGTATGAACAAGGTGTGGAGAGAGGGGAGCATGTCAGTGAAGGAAAGCATCAAGCCTCTGGCTCCTGTTCCCACTGCATGAGGGATATTTGGTTCCAGACATGAAGGTTTGATATTTGCAGTGCCCCAAGCTTGTATCTTCTCTCTCCATGTTCAGCCTTGGTCTTCTTATGTTAGCCTTACTTCATTGCGGTTCTTTTCCTCAAGGGGTCTCCTGGCAACACAAGCCTCATGCTGTTACTTACCTTTGATTCTCCCATTTATCTGCCCCAAGTTACTTTCTCTAGAGCATGTCTCCAGACCAGGGGGATACAGTGTTCTGACTAGCCAGGACTGAGTCACAGATTGCATGAACCAACAGGCTACACAGGAAGGGGGTTATTCCTCTCAAAGGTAATTGGTGGGTTTCATCACTAGCAAAAGGAAGATCAGTGCTGGGGAGTGAGAAGCATCTCTCACTATGACATTGTGACAGGCAGTCACAATGCCACTGATGGCTTGGTAAGTTTTTGAAACTCTTTTCTGGCACAAGGAGTATGTGAGGCTTTGTCCTGAAGGCCAAGGGAAATGCTAAACACAACCCCAGGGAGGGGAGTTAGGACAGAAGTGCCACCCGGCAGAGCAGGCTGCGAGCCTCACACTCAGCAAATGAAACCCGACTTAATTGCCTGCTCTCTTGGCCCAACTTCTAACTCTTCAGCCCTAGGAGAGGAAAAATTGCAGATACGACTTGCTTTCTGTCCTTGGCATGCTGAGCCTGGGAGAAAGTTATTTACCCATTCTCAGCACTGATGCCCAGTAGTACGAGGGTGTGACAGACAGTCTTTGTCCACGCTCCAGGCAAGAGTGGTAAGAGAGCCATTCCGGGGTGTGGCCCGGCAGCTCTTCAGAACTGCGGCATCAGGACTTTGGAGTCTTTTCTGTCCCATTATTAGAAGAGTTTAAGCAAGAAAACTTTCCTCCTGGCTCTCAAAACGCTTGCTGCTGTCTTTTGCTTCTAGAGCTAGAGGGGAGGTGATATTTGCTGAAGACATTCTCTCCCCACTGACATCTGGGTTTCCTATGTGTTTGCCCAAATCCTGAGAGCAATGGAAGATCTAAGAACAACCTCAAGTTGATGGGGCCATCATAAAGCAGAGGAAGGGGAAGGGCAGGGAGGGAGGGAAGGAGGAAAGGAAAGAATGAGTAATTATAGTTCGTTCTAGAACAGAAGTTGGCAAACGAAAGCCCATGCATGAAACTGGGTGTGTGGACTGCCCAGATTGGAGTGTTCTGCACACTACGGACGGTTTCCATGCATTTTTATTTTTAGTTAGTTTTGATAATTTCATATATGAACACTTCATTTGCATCATTTCCACCCCTCCTCCCTAACTCCAACTCTCTGGCTGTGCCCTTCTACTCCCTCTCACAGTCAGGACCTCTTACTTAGTTATTTTCACACACACACACACACACACACACACACACACACACAACCATAGTGAGCTGAAGTAGTGGCATTCATATGTGTATGCATTTGAGTCTGAGTCTCAGGGTATATTGCATAAAGAGGGGTCAGAAGGTATTAAGAGCAAGAGAACCTGGGCATCAGCTGTAAAATAGTGTCTTCTGTATAGACAAGGAAGCTGCATCCATGAAATCTCAAAATCATAGTAGCCAAACTAGAACCTGCATAGTGACAACACCTGTTGACATGCCATTATAGACTGGGGGAATCTCACAAGGCCCCGCTTCTGAATGAAGAGTTATAGGTAACTAATGATTGCCGAGAGAGAATTGGTATTAATTTTTTGTGTGAGAGCATGTGTGGTTTTTTGTTTTTGATTTTTGGTATTTTCAAGACAAGGTCTCATTATGTAGCCTTGGCTGTCCTAGGACTCACTGTGTAGACCAGGCTGGCCTCGAACTCACAGAGATCCGCCTGCCTCTGCCTCCTGAGTGCTGGGATTAAAGCCGTGCACCACTAGGCCTGACTTGGGATTAATATTTTAATCATTGAAAAAAACTCAAGAAGAATAACATTTTGTGATAGGTGAAAACTATATGCCATTCAACGAAGTCCCATTGGCACAGAGACTGCTCGTTTATTTGTGTGGTATCCATGTCTGTGCTGTGTTTCAACAGCCAAATGAGTGGGTCAGAAGTTGTGTAGCTTACGAGGTCTAAAATAGTCGTAGGAATCGTCTTCTGATCCTTGATCCAGAGGAGGAACATCTTGCTCCATAAAGGAAGTGGGGTGAAGAATGAAGTCCACAAGGTGAGCTGTCCAGTTAGAGCACAGCATTTGGAGTTGGCGCCAGCGTGAGGGCCTAGACTAGGAAGTTTGCATAGGGACAGAGAGATTAAACACTGAAGCTGTAGCTTTTCTAATGTTTGTTCAAGTACTTGGAGAAAATATTGGTATGCATTAATACTAGTGCATGTATAACAGAGGGTTGTGTTATGACATCTTCATACATGGGTATAAGGGATTTTGTTCTTATTTACCTCTCCATTACCACACTGTTGCCCCTCCCCTCCGCTGTTTCCCTTCATGTTCTACAATAGCCTTCCAACTAAAGGCATACACACATGACAACACCAATTCAACCAGCTGTAGTATCTGTTTAATGAGAGAAAACATGATGCTTGTCTGCTTTATTCTGCTTAGTACAGTGATCTCCAGTTCCACCATTTTTCTGGAATTGAGCTGGAATTTTAAGCTGAATCTAAGCTCCTAGATCTTATTCTTCCTGGCACTCTTCTTGTAACTTTCAGAAAGTATAAAGTGACTAGACAAGTCCTGGGTGTCCTTCTAAGGTACCCAGGCCACTCTTATCTGGTGGCCTGTTGACAGAAGTTTCTGTCCCACTTGGTCCTGCAGCTGTTCAGTCCCAAAGAAATACACAGAGGCCTACATTAAGTATAAACTGGTTGGCTTATTAGCTCAGGCTTCTTATTAATTAACTCTTACATCTTAACCCATAATTCTTGTCTTTGTTAGCCATGTGGCTTGGTACCTTTTATCAGTGAGACATTCTCATCTTGCTTCCTCTGTGTCTGGGTGACGACTGCAGACGGAATCTTTCCTCTTCCCAGAATTCTCCTGTTCTGGTCACTCTGCCTATACTTCCTGCTTGACTACTGGTCAACCAGCATTTTATTAAACCAGCGCAAGTGGCAAGTCTTTACAGAGTACAAGACCAGTATCCCAGAGCAGTGGCCTATCATTTAAAGTGGGAATGGGAACGTGATTTGATGGGAGCCAGGGCTATAGGAGGAGTTATCAGTGGTGGTAGGAACAGCAATTGAGGGGAAGGGATGAAGCCTTTTCCATCAGAGCAGATAAGTGCTAATGAGGGCTTACCTGAGGGTAGAGGCAGTTGGGAGATGGAAGGCATTGTGGGAGGAGAATGAATGAAAGACCCAGGAGTGGCTGAAGAGGATGAGAGTTCCACCCCTGCCCCCTAGTCTAGAGGTCCCCAGGGCCAAGCTCTAGCTGACTGCCCAGCCCACTGGACCTTGGACAACAGTAGGGCAGAGAGGCAGGAAGAAGAGGTACACAGTATGACTACGAGGAGAAGAAGACTGGGGGGGGAGGCATCCAGATGCAGGGCAAAGGTGGTGAGCTTGTAGAACATTTAGCTGCAGATGCAAAGAACTGGCCGCCTCAGTGTGAGGAGGGAGGAGCTGAGGCCCAGCAGAAGCAGGAAGCCTTTGTTTCAACCATTGCTGCAGTGAGGTCATACACAGCTTGCTGGAGAACTTCTGCAGAGGAGGAGAGTATGTTTGAGCAGTCTTCCGATGTTTAACCACTGTCAAGAAACCCAATTGAAAGAGAAACACTGGAGAAGCTCACCAAGTATGCCTGGGGCTGGGTCTAGCCTCACTCAGACCAGCACTTGGCAGTCTCTCCCCTAAGAAGCCTTACATATTTGAAACTTTGTAGGAGGTCTCTTTGGAGATCCTCATGAATATCCCCTTGAGGTCTTCCCAGCTGTGCCGTGGTCTTCCTCTGGTGTGCTTTCTGTGCCCAGCTCAGCTTATGCATGCACCCAGGATAGCCTGGGCTGAGATGAAAAGATGCTGTAATAAACAAAGGTTGGAAGAAGCAAACATTTAATTACCAAAAACATCAGCCAAAAAAAAAAAAAATGGCAAAAAGGAAAGAAGAAAGGAAAGAAAAGTCCGCTGGGGACCCTGGCTGTTCTCCTGGCTCTCCAAAATATCCCTGACAATACCCAGGGTTGGGGGACATCTGGCTGGGTTAGAAAGAAAATGGCAGTGAGAAATCTGAGGACATCTGAGGGACCAGCATCTGGTCCCTCTCTGTTGCCTGTTGCTGCTGATCACCAGTCAGGCTCAGGGAATGTGAGAATGGGCTGTTCCCTGTGATGTCTATGGGGGCTCTGGTTCTGGGAGAAAGAGTCTTGTCCTTAAATATGATCTGGACAGGTGTGTTTCCTAGCTAGAGCCTCTCTAGGTGGCCAAGCAGACATTAGACAAGGCCAGTTAGTTATGAGGGGCTCCTCAAATACTATCTTCCTTGTAGCTGCATACATTCAGCAAGCCTTTAGATAATGTCTGTTCAGTCCAGACATTGACTACGGGTTGCTGACCATGTGAGGTGAGGAGGGGTGTACCAGAGGAGAGGTGTGGGCGCACACACACACACACACACACATCCCTAAGTCTGTACCCAGGGCTTATGGAAGGGGAGTCCAGCTTGGACTGGGGAGTTAGAAGGGTTCCTTGTTGGAGGATGCCAGAAGGATTTGGGGAGAAGGGGAGGGATTGTCTACATGAGAAAATCCAAGTCCTTTCAAGATGACATCACAGAGCACATTTGCTCTTCAAATGTGCCCCAGGCTCATGTCTCCTGATGTTGTCTAATGGTCTTTTAAATGAATAAATGAAGGGCCAAGTCACTGTCTGGTCCTAAGAATAGCAGGCAGGATGTGAAGCCACAGAAGATCTAAAAGATCCAGGAGAAACGATTCCGTCAAGTTTGAGCATCAGTGCAAAAATGCTGAAAGGGTGCAGGGTAATAGTATGGAACTGGGGAGAACTAAGGGTTTAGTGAAGACCACAGGACCACAGGAGCTGCCTATAGGTTCCAAAGTTTTAGCTGAAACCCCAGGGCAGTAGCTTAGCAGAGCCATGAGTTTTCAGAAGCTAACCTGATCGCTTGCATACATCTCCCTATAATACCTATAGATGTGACTCGTGCTGGGAGCGCTCAAAATATCACCCGCTCTTCACCAATGCAAATCGTTGCTATTTTTCTGATGCCTTTCTCAGCAATAGATCTGGGCAACCTTCAGAATCATGCCACAGTATTTTGGCCCATTTGTCTGTGAAACCTGTCTTGGAGTTAATCCCAGCCTGGATTTGCCAGGACTCTAGAGAAAGCTGTGCACAGTTTCCTAAATGCGTTCAGAGGTATCATGCCATGGCTTGCATTTGGTCATATTGGGACAAGTTAAATCGAGAGAAAGGATAAAGCTACCCACAAACTCTGCCCGCCGATCTGTTGTTGACCAGTTAGCAGCATCCCACACAAATGGACCTCAGGGAGAAGCTTGGACTCTCCCGAGGGCAGCCTGGGTTCTCTGAATAGGCAATGGCTCTAACAGTAACCATGCTGTTGTTGGCATCAAGGTCGTTCAGTGTTTGCAAAGCTGTTCTAATAGTGACAACCTGCCAGCTCAAGGGGTGAAAGAATATTGGGAAGGCTGGGAGAGCTATTAGCAGGTATTGAAGTCACTTATTAAGAAATGACTCTTCTAAGGAAACTTATTAACTTCAAATTTTTCACTTATTTTTTTTAAAATTTTTCTTGCTGTGATCTCAGCAACGAATCCCACAGCCATCCTTCCTGCATCTGGCACTAAGGTTTGGTATGAGCAGGGCAGGGGAAAAATGTCCACACAGTCCCCATTAAGGCATAAAAACAAGTGGCACCTGACCACATCTCAGGCCAGATGGAGCATGCTCTGTCCAAGGGCCTTCTTCCAAGCCAATGGTCCAGGCCCCAGTTTCTGAGAATGTCATCTGTCTTGACTCACAGCTGCATTCTAAGCTGGAAGCTGCTCTTGGGGTGGAGAGCCTTCCCAAGGGGCAGTTCACAGTCACAAGTGACTGATGTTACCTTGCTTTAAAACAGCTCTAAGAGCAATCCTGGTTCCAGAATTCCCACGAGGACTGGCTGGGTCCTCTGCTGACCCACTGTGAGCCAGCTTTTCCTTCTGTGCAATAAAAATAAAAATAAACAAAAAAAATCCCTTACCGTCTTGCAGGTATGGCCCCCAAGAGTGTTCTCCAATATGCCTTCTGCCCACAGTTCTCCATACCATTCTCTGTTTCAATGACATCAAGTTTAAGACATCTACAGCTCCTGTGGCTCCGTCCTCTGTGGATGCATAAGCCCCATCCACTGTCTCATCTCACAGAGAATGCCTGCCTACCCCTAGTCAAAGTTAAAGTCAACTCCTGTCAGAGAGAAACATGTTTGTCAGGCACACATCCTGTATTCCAATCCCTTCAGCTGACTTTGCTTTTGAACTTACATGAAGAGTATCCAATTGAGTCTCATTTCCGAGAACTTGGGACATTCCTGAGAACAAAGAACTTGGAAGGTACACTGTCAATCATGAGTGACATTGGAGAACAGGGTGGTAATGTGGGATTCCCCTCTGTATGCTGTGAATATGGTTTATTACCATCGGTTAATGAATAAAGCTGTTTCAGCCAATGGCTTAGCAGAGCAAAGCCAGGTGGTGGTGGCACCTTTAATCCCAGCACCCAGGAGGCAGCAGATGGGGTGCCAATGTGGGGCCACCACATCCGCATAAAAACTGAGGGAACTTGGGAAGGAGTTATAAACACAGAAGAACAGAGTTAAGCATAGCTTCTTGGGAGTTGCATTTTTTTTTCAGATAGACTCTGTTTGCTGGCAGAAAGTAGAGGCACAACTTCTTTAAGAGAAGGCTTCCTGACTCAGCATAAGCAGCAAAAAACCTGCATGGCTTCATTAAGAAACAGCTTCCTGGTTTGTGCTGGCGTTGGTGGCATAAATAGCTCTGGCTCTTTCTGGAGGTCCTGCACTTAAATGGGGTCTGTGAGCAGCACGTTACAAACTGCTAAATGGTAACGTAGACCTGCTTGTCCCTGGGGTGGGGCGGTGAACATGGCAGTGAACATACCTCCGCCATGTTGGACTGGGTGGAACAAGCAGGGAGCGCTGTGGAGTTGGTCCTAGCTATGCCTGCTTAGCATTAACAAAAGCTTCTGGTCAGAAAATGATTACAGATATGCAATATAGACAGATTCAGATTAAAAAAAGACCTCTGAATAGGTCACAATGTTGGATAAATATACATAGGCTTGGGAGAGAGAAGAAGAAGAATATAGACAGTTATAAAAAACAATAGTTTTGAAAAATAAAGCAAAGACTTTAAAGATCCAGAGTATAGACAGTCACAGATTAAAGGAGTAGAGAAAAATAATCCACATAAATATGGAATATACACAGAGAGTCTGGATTATGTATATTATTGTGTTTTCTTTGAACTTTTTGACTGCAGAGAGACATTTGATTCTGGGAACTCCTAAGCTAAACCAACCTATATATTGTAAAGGTACCTTGACTTCAAAATTTGAGTGTAAGGACATGTTACTTTGGAAAAGAGGTTCTGCTTTTGTTTCCACAGCAGATGAGAACCTGTGGATCCCTTCCATGCTAATGCGGTTTGCAGAAATAAGACCCCCTGAAAAGTCTCTGTGAATACTTCATCCAACAAACAGCAAAAGGCAGTTTGGAGAAAACAATGCCCAAATTCCCAAAATGATTGTTTATAAATATTTGTTTTCATTTAAAGGGGGATATGACATAGAGATGAATACTTTACATTGGTATGGATCTTGGTCTATTGATATAAATTTATGGTTGATTTGTTACACTGTATAACAGAAATACATCTGTTCTTGTTTAAGGCATTGTATTTGTGCAGCTCATTTAAAAATGTAATGTATAGTTAAAAATACAGATTAATAGATAGTTATCTGTAATAATCAAACTGTCTACTGGACACTATGGACACTGTAGGCTGAATATGGATGCCCCAACTTTACAGAAGAACTTTGGGTGACCATCTGGGTAGCAAGATATCTCTGTCAATTCTAGAACTTTGGAAGTTGCTTACACTTCCTGTTTACTTAAACAATATTATACCCTTCTGGGGTCTTTGAAGAGTTGAAAACAAGTAGTTACAGCTATTGTTTTCCTTAGTTATGATAGAAATAAATTAGATATGAAACCTTACACTCAAAAAGAAATGCTGTAATTGTAATTCTTGCTTCATACCTGTTTTGTTATATGTAATTTTATTATGTTAAAGTTGAAACCTTACTTCTTATTTAGACAGAAAAGGGGAGATGATGTAGGATTCTCTCTGCATGCTGTGAATATGTCTTTTTAACCATTGGTTAATGAATAATGCTGTTTTAGCCAATGGCTTAGCAGAACAAAGCCAGGCAGGAAATCCGAACAGAGATACAGATAGAAAATAGGCAGAATCAAGGAGATGCCAGATAGCTGCCGAAGGAGACAGACACCAGATCCTTACCAGTAAGCCACAGCATTGTGCTGATATATAGGTTAATAGAAATGGGTTAATTCAAGATGTAAGTGCTAGCTAGAAATATGCCTGAATCATTGGCTGAACAGTATTGTAATTAATATAGTTTCTGTGATTATTTGAGTCTGAACAGTTGGGAAATGAATGAGCAGTCTGCTTCTACAGGAGGGAGTGTTGAAGGGGGCTAGGGAGAACAGTCTTGAAGGGGTACACCTTGAGTACATCACTGAGATATGTAGGGTCTATGCAGAGATGTGGCCAAGCACATTCTAAAGGACATGTTGGGCATGACCACCAGCTGAAATATTTTCATAATATATCTCTTAGACTAATTTCAGTTTCTGCTAAAGGCTCTTTGGGAAGTTAAAGCATATGGTTAGAGTGGGATGGCGTACCGCTCAGCCTTAAGAATCAAGCTGGGACTCAGTCAGTTTTTAATCCCAGTCAATCACAGGAATGGATGTACATATAATGTAACTGGTTCTGTGACCCCAGCACTTTTACTAGAACCATGATGATGTTACTAGGCTATAAGCATTAATCCATAAGCTTCTATGCACTAAACACAGGAAAGCCAAGCATAGCTAGAGGAAGGGTTGACCAATTTCTATCAAGTGATATGCTTGAGTCCTGTCTAGTTTTTGCAATTGCATGAACTTCAGCCTAAACTTCTTCCAATTTGATTTAGACAATCTATCACTTGCAACAAAGGTCACCTAACAAATATCATGAAATCAGTATGCAAATTTAGTCTGATGTAGAGCAGCCCCACTCTTACAACTTATGAGTTCAACTCAGAGACACATAACCAAATTTGCTGTGAGCAGAAGGCTTGCTAAAGAGCTTGGGCCTCCAGGTCTGCCAGAAGGAGATTTTGAGGGTGTCTCTCTGGTTCTTTTCTGTGAACATATGTGGTCACTTATATCCTGTGACTTTAAGACACTGTCAATTCAGAGGCAGGCAGATCTCTGTGAGTTCGAGGCCAACCTGATCTACAAGAACTAGTCCCAGGCTGGGTAGTGGTGGCGCATGCCTTTAATCCCAGCACTTGGGAGGCAGAGGCAGGTTCGAGACCAGCCTGGTCTACAAGAGCTAGTTCCAGGACAGGCTCCAAAGCTACAGAGAAACCATGTCTTGAAACCTCTCCCCCACCAAAAAAAGACACTGTCAGTTCATCTTCAGTGATCAGCCTTCTCCATGAAATTTTCCACAGAATCTCAACATTTTAGTAAATTGCCTTTAGAAGCAGCTTATAATCATCTTGTTTTCAGTGAATTCTACAAGTCCAATGCTTACGTGAATGATCCTTTAGGAGAGTTTGAAATGGCTCATTCAAAATTGGTTCTCAACTTGAAGGAGGAATGAATTAGAAATCATTCCTTGGAATGCCCCTCCCCCATTTTGTCTGTGATGTGTGCACTAACGGGCATTGTATGCAGAGGAATCTGACCTACCCTGTCCATCCCTCCAGGATTTCAGTGACTTTGATAATTTCTCTCTCAGCTTTTATATTTCTAGAACAAAGTGTCCCATTTTGATCTCCCCTTCAATGGCATCCCTGTCCCCCACCTCCTTGATCATTCTCCATATCCTCCTCTTCACTTCCCCAGCTTCTTTATGTCTTTTAAAGGCTTGCCCAGGACTACACACAATATTTCCAGAGATCAGAGAATCAGCCTTTTATCTCTGCCCATTGATGTTAAAAATTTGATCATGATAAAATGAATCATTCTGAGGAATCTGCATTGGAATATCAGCCCAAAGTAATTTCTCCTTTCGTCCACTCGCATCCTGGGGAAGAAATGAAGAGCCTGCTGGTTGTGCAAGCCTGGGCTAGGCTTTTCAGGATGCCAAACAGAATGGGAGTCACCCTCGTTCCTCAAGAATGGCACAGTGGCAATAACATCAGATGAACTGTAGGCCACAACATTAATTCTTTCTTTAAGAACTGTGCATGAAAAACAAGCCAGGTTTGGTTCTCATGCCAACCACACTTTCTTAACAAGGGCCCAGAGGCAAGTGGGGAAACTCAAACAGTTTCGATTCATCTGAATCAGCCTTCTCCATGTTCATACTTCCTTCCAAGACGCCTGGAGCTACCCCCTGGGAAACTGACATTCTGAGACTCAACAGTTTAAACTCTTGCATGGTTACAGTTTGAAATAAACACGAGAATAAAATGCTTCCATAATACGAATGCTGTCATGGCTGAGACAAGTGTTCCAAACAGTCCTGGTGTAAAGGGTTAGCCCCAAGAGTGATGCTGCCAAGAAGTGGTTGAACCTTTGAAAGGGGAGGCTATTGGGAGATCATGAAGGCCACTGAGGACAAGTTTCCTAAGTGACTGAGAGGCCCTTGTGTCTTCTTCTCTTGTCTTTTGTATTCTTCTTCTTCTTTTTTTTTTTTTTTGATTTTGGTTTTTTGAGACAGGGTCTCACTATGTAACTCTGGCCATCTTGGAACTCACTATGTATACTAGGGTGGCCTGGAACTCATGGAGGTCCATCTGCTTCTGCCTTTGGGGACCAAATGTGTGTGCCACCATGTCTGGCTTGGCGTTTATCTTTAAGTAGTACTCTTACCAGAGTCCCAAGTCAACGATGTCACTTGGTCATGAATTAAAACTTCCCAAATAATGATCATGAATAATTTTTTAAAAAAATAAGTGACTCATCACAGGCATTTTGTTACACTGTCAGGAAGCTAGCTAATGTTACTGTCTACAGAGGGCAGGCGTGGGTAACAGTACTCTCTCGGGTAGGGTGTTTTAAGATCTTCCTAGTGGATCTGAAACAGGCTGAGTTGGCTTCCTTCTTAATTCATGCCATCCTGGGAGAACTCTTTCTCCAAAGTTCTGCCTACTATGACCCATGCTCTCTCCAACCAAATATAACGACTCAGTTTTGGTTGACAACTCTCTTTCTCCCCTCCCTGCTTCTCTGTTCAAATTTGAATGTCTCAAGGCCCCTAGTGCCACTGATAGGCGAAGGTACTGACCTTGTCCCCTTGAGTAATCACTGTTTTTCTGTGGAGCCAGGGATGTTGATCCATTGGAGACAATAAAGGTTGGTTCTCTTTTTCAGGAGGAGCTGAAACTGGCCAGTTCTTTTCCAGTGCGTTGAGCTGATAGGAGGAGCCCATGGTTGATGTTGTCTCTTGAATCTCAGTAGGAATGGAGGACTGAGAGAAGTCACGTGGAGGGAGGCAAAGTGCAGGGTGGAGCCAGGTTACTGACATCTCTGTACAGTCTTGGCCACTGAGAGTTCTCTGTGCACAAGTCAATCAAAGTGGACTTTCTGAAAATCTCAGGCCAAAAGATCTCTTGATGATTTTTCTCATAGTTTATAAACTGGCTCCTTTTGGGGCTGGGCTTCTTGTTTCCCCTCCATGGCTCATCTCTCCATGCCCATGACTATTGCAGGTCTTTTTTCAAGTTTGCTAAACCCAGAGCTCCTCAGCTGCCTAGCTCACACTTCACACCAAGAGCGTGAAATCCACCAACACAGGAGGCCGCTGCTGCTTTTCCAGAAAACAAGGGGCTCGCTTCACACTGTTGAGTCACTACCTAATGTAGTAGCTCAAGTGATTTAGTACAAAGAAGGTTCCGCCAGCCGAAAGGTGGTAAATGATTTATCCTTCTCTAACCCACTCACTGGCTTAGACACAATTCATACATTCTTGCTTGAATTATTCTTCCGTGCCACATGCTGTCTCCACGTGATACCCTGCAGTCGAGGCTGTGAGCTCTATGATACTGTTCTGTGTGGTTCAGCTCAGCTCTGTTGTTCTTTTTGTCTCTCTTTGTTGCTCAGACTGGAGACTTACAGGCGTGTCTCAGGTTTGCTGACGCTGGGCTTTGGAAACTACACTAAGCTCATCAAGAGACAGTTTTTATTTGGTTTATCGTAGTTTTTACCTTTATTGTTCCTCGTTTTGTGAAGGCCCCGTTTCTTCACTGTGACATTTTGCCTTTGGCCCCTTTCAAGCACCTTGTCTTAGTCCTTGGAGTGTTACTGTAACGCTGCTTCTCGGGTGTGTCTACTGACTTCAACGTTTCCACTGCTTTGCTTCGTTAATGTCTGTCGGTTGTCCTTTCTCTTCAAGCTGCTGAGAAACTTTTCATCTTGCATTTGGCTAAGAGTTTGGAATATATCCCAGACATTTTGAATACCATACTACCATGCTTTATGACTTTGGATTTTGTTTTAATACAACAAATAGTTTTTTTTTAAAAAAAATTGTTTTATTGTATTTTGTTTTATTATAGTCAAACAATCAGCTCAGCTACATTTGAGCCACAACCAACATTTCACGGGCTGTGGTTTCCATGTCAACTTACTTTTAATGCTTTTGCGATATAGTCCAAATCTTTTTGTCCCATGGTTAGCTCTGAAAGCCTCCAGAGAGTTTTTTATGAATCAGATGCATTCAGACACAGCTGGGGGATGGTCCCTAAGCCCACATTCTTTCAACTGCCTCCATTGTTCAATTTTCTAATTCTCTGTCCCCAAATGTCCACTTACTTGTCCTTAAGCTACAAGGCCAAGGTTTCAGTTTCTCTGTCTCACTGCACAGTTCCTATGAAGAGCTGCCCCATGGTCAGAAGGCAAGAAGCTGGAGAGAGACAAAAGCAAAAATGTTCTGTCTTGTTTGGGTGACAGTTACTCTTGCTGGAGTCTTTGGAGTTAGTTGGCGTCTACCACCATGACCACCTGCCCCATTTAGCTCTTATCCATCTCCCACTGACTCACAGCTTCGTGGCTGAGGCTGCCAGGGGACTGGGCTGGGAGAGAGAGAACATCAGAAGACCTAACAGGAAGGCATTCCCTCCCCTTTTCCTAGGCTGTATTGTCTCTGGTAAATAGTTTCTCTGGACTAGAAATTAATGGCTATCCTTGAAGCCCCTTCTCCTAGAACTTATGCGAGATCTGGGCCCTGGAGAATGGCTGAGCCTAATGGGAGGGACATTCACTAAGTGATGGGCCTTTGGGAATCTTTTTGGTTACTGCTTTTGCAGTAACCCCTTTTCTCCTCCAGTGCACCTGGTCCTTAGGTGGTGGCTCCTTGAGTTCTATACAGGTTCACAGGCTTGGTGGGAGCACAAGGTGGAGCATGCTCCTTTCCCCTTAGAGCCAGAATCTCTGCCTCTCTCTTAACAGCATCATTTTCTGCAGCCGTTGCTTTTCTAAGCTATGTGCTGTAGCCCAGGCGGTGAGGTTGATGCACACAAGATTTCCTCTTCACCGTACCTTTGGAACATCTATCACTATTTCCACCTTCCAGATCTAAAATAAGTCTAAACCAAAGCTAAGTAATTCACTCAAGAGCCAGTCATGAGCAGATAGGTGAGAGTTCTCACTCAGGCCTATTCATACTTTTTAGTTTGACTTCATTATGGTCCAGAAAGACAAGGACTCACAGAGACAGCACAGTTCAGGTCTAAGCTTCAGGATTAAAAGCTGAACTCCTGTTAAAGATCCCATAGGGATTTTACATGGCTTGTTATATAGAAGGTATTCCATAAATAATTATTGTCAAATAAGAGTTTCTTTAAGGGAAAAGTACGCCTCAACCTAAAGGAATTATTTACTGACAGTGGGGGAATCAGGCTAGTGTTTTATTTATTCGTCGGCTTGTATGGTAACTCAATGCAATCTCTCGTCTCTATTCAGACACGCCCCTCTTCTCTTTGTGCTGTTGATTGCAACATGCTAATTTCTGTATTCCCAAGTGTGGATAGCAAGCGAAACCAAATTGCAAACTGACTATTGTCCTGAAGACTCCGTATTTTTCATGCAAAGACCTAGTAAAGAGGCTCAGTCCCCCCAGCACCGCCTCTGCAGCAAAGCCCACAGCCAGGGTGCTCTTTTCATCAGAGCAGGGCAGAGAACTGCACCTGGAATGTTCACAAGCAGAGGTGGCAACCCATTCCCCACGGCCTTCAAGTCCTTCAGATAGGAAGAGAACGGCACTATAATGACAGTTTATGAAATGAAAGCAAATATAGTGTCCTTGCATCAGAGACTTTCTATAGCAGAGAAGATAATAATAAAGGCAGCGAGTGCATGGTGACCCCCATCTTGCTGTATTTCCATAACAACGCAGCTCCGCAGCTCCAGTGGGGCAGGAATCAGGCGAGAGAGTTATGGATGCTTCCATTATGTACAGATTCTTCAGTCTCAGAGAAGGGGGAGGGGCTCTTCTGAGGCGTGTTTTCTTAGGTCATTGATAAAAGATAAATTCACTAAACTGAATCTTTGGATTTTTTTTTCCTATTTGATTCTCAAACATCCTTGCCAATAAAAGAAAAACTGAGAGCGTTGCGCCACTGCAACAAAATGTGCTCTGCTGAAATCAAGCTCCTCACAAGACTTCCGGGGTGCCCCAGACTCCTTTTGCTCCAGGCCACCCAGGGCCCTTCTTTTTATTGCCCTTTTTTGGAGATTTTTATTTTGTGAGTACAGAGAACATTCGGATGTGCATAACCAATTTAGTGTCTGCATGTGCACACTGCTGTAGCCTCTTGAGGGAGAGAACGTTCAGAATTTTGCAGCGCAGATTTGGAGATAATTTGTGTAATGCTGGAGAGACTGGATGTTCATCCTGTGCCATACCAGAGTCAGGAAGGTTTTCTTTCATGGCTTGAGATGGCAGATTCCTAGGCCAGTGACTTGGTTAGGGCTGCCATTGCTGTGGTCAAACACCGTGGCCAAAAGCAACGTGGGAAGGATTTATTTGGCTTGCACTCCCACATCACTGTTCATCATCAAAGGAAGTCAGGACTGGAACTCAAACAGGGCAGAAACCTGGAGGCAGGAGCTGATGCGCAGGCCACAGACGGGAGCAGCTGACTGGTTTACTCAGCATGGCTTGCTCAGCCTGTTTTCTCATAGAACTCAGGGCCACCAGTCCAGGGTTGATCCCACCCACAGCGGGCTTGGCCCTCTCCCATAAATTACTAGTTGAGAAAATGCCTTACAGGCATTTGCCTACAATCAGATATTATGGAGGTGTTTTCTTAATTGTGGTTTCCTCCTCTCAGATGACTTCCATAGTGTCGCATTGACATCAAACTGTGCAGCTCAGGTAGAAGGAAATGGGGCCTCTGTCCAGTGTCTATCAAGGACCAGCTCCTCATTTCACTCGGGTGGCACTATGGCACCTGGAACAGCGAAACTGTTTTCTTAGCCACTTACTTACCTTATACATGGCTGAGGACTCTTTAAAAAGGATTTTTTTTCCTAAGAGGCAAGAAAATTGCACCAGTAGCAATTACAAAACCCAGAACTTCAACCCACTGGGTTTTATAGATTCTGGTTGCAGGTGGTGAGCACATGGGCACAGAGAGCCAAGTTACCAACTGGGCAAAGAACCTGCCCAGTGCCAGAGATCCACATTGCCGTGATGAAAGAAAACCACAAACACAAATCCAGAGTCCACCGAGTCAAGTGTCCATGGTTCTAAGAACTGGGATCCAGCTAAAAATAGGCTCAGTTGTTGACTTCCTCTTGAGGCAAGACCCAGAGACAGGGAAGACTGTCAATGCACCATGGGGTGATGAGAATGGCTTGAACTGTCCCTGAGGACCCTCATTTCTGTTTTCTAATTTACCCCTAACTCTAACTGGCTTCTCATGTATTTCAGTAAGAGCTTTTGAGCAGATCATATGGATAAACACAAAACAGAACCTGGCAAGGAGAAACAAAAAAAATGAAATGTGGAATATTCCTTTGATTTCTAATGTTTCCTTTCCTTCCCACCGACATTCTTGCAGAGTTTCTGGGTGTGTTGTTAGACCCATTGCTCTAAACAATGATTCAGCAGCATTGTGAACTGTAGACTCAACTCACATTCTCACTTCTTTCTAATAATATTTATCTACTGAGCATTTGTTGGGTGTCTAATTCAAATATTACTAACATGCCTTTTGCCTTCTGAGGTGTTTAGCATGCATAAGAATGGAAACAGAATGAAAAGGCATAAACAAGACAAAGAGTAGAATATAATAAAAGCTATAGGCATTTCAGTAACTGACATTCTGCTTAATCAAACCAACTTTCCCCTTCTATGTTAATTTAAAGTTATATTTATTTGTGAGTGGGGGGGTGGAGAGCAGTTGGGGGATGCTTGTGCCATGGTACTTGTCTGGAGGTCAGATGTCACTATGCAGAAGTCGGTTCTAACCCTCCACAGTGTGGGTCCCCTCATGAGTCAGACTGGGCAGCAAGCACCTTTACCCACTAATACGTCTCAGGAGCCCATATCTGGCTTTTGAGATGGAGTCTTGGTCAACAACACATGGCCTCAAAATTCTTCCTCTACATTCAGAGTGCTGGGATTCAAGGTGCGTGTCACCAAACTTGACTCCCCAACTCCCCAACAGTGTCCCTGGGGAGGAGATGCTCTCAGGTGTGGTGAGGAATTCAAAAGTGAATGAAGTAATGTGTCATTTTGATGAGAACCTGAGAGAGCTGAGAGGAAATAGGGTATTTTTAAGGGGCAGAAGAAGAAATAACCAGAAGGGTTGCCATCGGACCTGGGACTCCTGAGTTGGAGTCGTCAGAGATGAAAGGAGGGGCTTCTCAGGACACGAGAACAGCGTGAAGGCCCCCAGAAGTGGGGTCATAGAGAGCAGAGCAGTTTGTAAACCAGCATTTCTGCTGAGCAGCTATCACCGTCTACACCAAAATACATTGGGACACAAGGAAAACTAAATAAAGCAGGCACTTGCTGCATCAGTGAAATGTGGGACACAGCCCCAGGGGCAAGTGACTTGCCATTTGAAGCAAGCCATGTTCTGGTCTTTGAAACACTGAAGTCAGTTAAAATGGCATTAAGCATAGACAAGGGCTCTCTGGACCCCAGTTTCTCTGTCTGAACAATGGCATTAATGATGCCCATTTGGAAAGGCTGTCTTGAGGATTATGACCATTCTAAAAATTAGCTGGCATGTAAGAGACACTTGAAATATGTTGATAAGTTTGGTTCATAATAACAACAATAATAAGGCAGATATTATCTAGCCAGATGTGACAAGCCATCATAATGAGGGCCCCATTCATCGACATTCTACTAAGTTGCTGTAATTAAGATAATAAGACAACTAAGGACTGGCCCATTAGTTCACTCTCAATTTGTGATTTACCTCAGGCGTGGATCTGCTCGTTGCATCTGCTAGGAAATGTAAAATGCTGTCATCACCAGGGATTTAATGCATTTCATGTAGATGAGCATAAGACCAAATGTTTCCAAAGGAAGCACACTGAAGAAGAAGGCAGGCAGGCAAGAGACTGTGCTGGGGAAGGGAACGCAGTCTGGAGTCAGGTCTGAATCTGAAGGCTTAGTTAGTCACTGATTATCTTTGTGGCCTTGGATGAGCTTCCAGCCACTCTTCACTTCCTTGTTGTCCATAAGAAAGGGTAGACATGGCAGCAGCAGCAAGGAACAGCAGAGGAGCAGTGGAGGTGGTACCTACCTCGTGGTCATTGTTCAAAGCTGTGGGTCTGGAATGTAAGCGTTAGTGCGCTTTATTGATGACCAATTTCTCTCTATATGTTCTTCAAAATAGTCTCAACTTCAGGTCATTAACCCTTGTGGAAAGGAAGTATGAATGTTTGCTTAGCAATTATAAAACTTCAACTTGTCCCCATCTCTGGCACCAGCTCACTGTATGACCCTGATCTAAAACCACTTCTTACATAGTCCCAGGTTGTTAAATTTCCTTATTAGATGTAGAAATTAGTTGGGTAAGTTCTGTCTTTGAAGTCTGACCCATCAGGACCCTATATGCCTCCCTTCTATGAGATTCACCACAAAACTGAGTCTGTGAGTTTGTGGCAGGGATCAAATTAGAAGATTGAGTGAAACCACCATGCCATTTAACTCCCACTGTTCATTAAAGAAATACAGTGCTACTCAACCTGGAAAGAGAAGCCATGTTAGTTACCTAGGCATAGCTGTGACAGGATACCTGGAAGGAGCAACTTCAGTAGGGAAAACACTGGCTTTGGCTGCTGGTTTCAGCTCACCCTGGTGGGGAAGACATGGCGGGTAGCTCAGCTCACCCTGGTGGGGAAGGCATGGCGGGCAACTCAGCTCACAGTGGTGGGAACTGTGAAGGATGTTCACATTATGGCAGAGCAGACAGCAGAAAGAGCATGGCCATAGCCACACCGAGCTTTAACTTCCAGAAGTATCTCCTAGTGGCCTACTTCCACCAGCTAGGCTGCACCTCCTAAAGGTCCCACAGCTTCCCAAAATAGCCCCACCAGCTGGGGACAGGCATTCAAACCAAGAGCTCATAGAAGATTCAGACTCAAATGGAAACGGAACTTCTACTTCTTGCCTGCTGCCACAGAAGGACCCCCATAGACCTCCTTTTAACACAGGTTGGGAGAAGGGCTGTGCTGTGTAGGGCAACATTCAGTGGGAGAGTTTTAACTGGTCTAGATCTTTGGCAACACAAGTGGAGGCCATTCGGATTATTTAGTGATGTTTTGACTTGCTAATGAGTCTACATGGTTTTAGGTAGACTCAGAATAACTCAAGAACTGCTAGCTCTCAGGATTGAAAGCCATCCCAGAGACATTTGAAGATCCTGGATATTATTTACAGAGACAATTTGGAGAGCATATCTTATAATGGGCCCACAGAGTTGGAGGTATTTTTAGACTTCCCTGAGCACCTAATATTGCACAGCACCTGTTTTTCTGAAACCAAATGGCAGAGACATTTTTCTGTCTGGTTTCCTTGGCACATTTTGGAGTACAGCCTGGACCCTGCGGTGAGCTACATTCCCCAGCCGCGTGGAAACAAGGATTATGAGGTTGAACAAGGCAAAAGAAACCAACGACAGACTTTGCAAATTGAACCTTGGACCACGGGCCCCGGTCTCTTTCAGCACCACAGACAGCTCCATAACACAGCCTCTGGTATGCTTTATTTTTTTAATTATTTTTTATTTTATTATTTATTTATTTATTTATTTTAATTTTTTTTTTTTTTGGTTTTTCGAGACAGGGTTTCTCTGTGGTTTTGGAGCCTGTCCTGGAACTAGCTCTGTAGCCCAGGTTGGTCTCGAACTCACAGAGATCCGCCTGCCTCTGCCTCCCGAGTGCTGGAATTAAAGGCGTGCGCCACCACCGCCCGGCCTTAACCTAGAGTCCTGATGCCAAGGTAGAAAACAAGGCCTTGGGCTTGTTCCTGAGAGTGAGGGTCTCCTTGCATTGGGTGCCAAAGCGCCCTGTTGGGTTCATCTGTTTTTACCCTTCAGCTGTTCACTTGTTCATTCAGTCAACAACCCTTTAAGGGAGGAGTCTCATTTCTTCAGAGAACTTCAAGTCAAAATGAATGGAGTCATTTGGCAAAGGTCGAATCATTTCAAAACAATTTGGGGACATGTTCAGGAAACAGTGTGTGCCACACTGGGGAGGATGAAGCTTTATCACACTACATTTCTAGTCCACTGCTGCAGACATAAGTTTGTGCTGTTTACTATGACCAACAGTTCTTAACAAGAAAACGGGGTGAGGAGGGTGTAAATAAAATAAAACTGATGTAAATAAAATAAAACATATTAAATAAACAACTGTACTCTGTGTGATAGCAGTTATCTTAGTTACTTTGTCAATGTGACCACACAGTTGTCGCCTAACAGAAACAAAGGAAGTGGGCAAGTCTACTACTGGTTCACAGTCAGGAGGGTTTAGCTCATTACAGCAGGGATGGTGTGGTGAGGCAGCTCAGTTCATGGTGGCGCCTCACAGGAGGCTGCTCAAATCAAGGTGGACCAGAGCAAGACAGGAAGTAGGCAGGTTTAACATCCTCTCCATCAACTTAACACCCAGGCCCACTAGAACCTTTCAAGATAGTGCTACCAGCAAGAGGACCGCTTCCACAAACCCCCGAGTTTCAGAAAGTCTAGTGATCTTTTCCATTTAATGAATATCATCTGGCAACATCACAGAGCTGGACTGGGAAAGGAGGAACTGGAGGCAGGTTGACCAGTTAAAAGATGATACTGCACCTCAAGCAAAGAACCTGAAAAGCTGATACCGAACCCCAAACAGGCTCGAGGAACAAGGTACACAAAAGGGAAGACAGAAAGGAGAAGTGCCAGGAGGAGGTGCAGATCTGCAGGAACAGAGATCTTTGGGGCTAGCATTGCGCTTGAGCATCTGTGTGCAATCGTTGCTCTGGAGGGGCTGTGCCTTGGAGGGGGGCAGAGACTAGTCTCCGGGCATGCTTATAGGCATTACAGAGTCACAGAACCCCGTCGCATGAGACAATTCTCTCATCTTGAAGTGCAAAGCAAAGTAACTGCAGAATTGCAGAAGGGGGTTTCTGATTATCAGGCCAGCTGTGGCTCCACAGGCCTGCTCTCTAGCTCAGACACCGAAGACGCTGGCTCAGATTATCTTCTATCCTTCCATGTTTTATAATCTTTAACCCTTCTGAGGATTTAAAAGTCTAAATTCTACAGAAGCAATGAAAGTTTTTCTCTGAAATCCAGCCAGACAAGACCTGACCCATTTGAAGAGTATGTTATTTGAGGCGAACATTTTGTTGCTGTTATATGAAACCCAACATAAACAATTTTCAGGGAAAAAAATTTGTTTGGGCTCAGAATGTTCAGCCTACCGCCCTTGGCTCTGTTGCTCCTGGACCAGGGTGAGGTAGCATGCTGTGGCAACAGGAGCATGTAGCTGAGGCTACTCACCTCGTGGCAGACAGGAGCCATAGAGGACAGTTACAGCACCAGACGGCACAAAATACAACTGCCAAAGACAGTCATTGTCCCACTGCCTCTCTCCAGACCTCTGACGTTGTACCATCCCCCAATAGTCTACTCAAATTTGAGTCCCTTGGAGGATTAATGCATTGTGAAGGCAGAGCAGAGAGGAGCCTGGAGTCTGGGGGCAGGGAGCATTTGCACACACATGCAACCTTGAGTCTCTGAAGCCACCAGGAAGCAATTCTGTCTACACCCCAGAAACCCCAAGGCAATAATGCCTCTGCTGCTTCCAACAGCCATTTCCATTCTCCAGCTCAACCTCTGGCTCTGCTTCTAGCCCTCATCCAACCCCTTATTTTTCTCTTTCTAGACCTGGCTTCCACATTGCCTGCCTGCCTGGGCTCCTGCTGTCTTTTCGGAGGAAAGCAAGCAGAGACACAAGCCTGCTGCTGTAGATCTTCCTTTTGCTAGGGATGCATCCCAGGGCCTCACACATCCTGGGTAAGTACGACACCACCAAGGGACACATCAAAGCAGAATCTTCCAATTTTAGGGAAGCCTGGAAACAGGACTTCAATCACTCTTGATTTGTAAATGGGGAAATTAATCAATTAAGAAAAATCATGATGTTGTCTGGTCATGGTACATTTGTTATTCATTCTTGTCCCCAGAATCTACCGGTATGCAAGTTTTTCTTTTTTTTCATTTTCTTTTTTTAAGATTTATTTATTATGTATACAACATTCTTCCTCCATGTATGCCCACACTCCAGAGGAGGGCACCAGATCTCAGTACAGATGGTTGTGAGCCACCATGTGGTTGCTGGGAATCGAACTCAGGACTTATGGAAGAGCAGCCAGTGCTCTTAACCTCTGAGCCATCTCTCCATCCCTGCAAGTTTTTCTTCATAGAAAGTTCAGCAAGTTCTAGGCCTTGGGGCTTTGGTTGTGTAACTGCTTAAGCTGATCAGATGAAGAAAAGGGAACTGTGTCTATGCTCTTCCTCTTTCTCCAGTTTAAAAAAAAAAAAAAAGCAAAAGGTACTCGTTTTTAAATTTGTATTTAATGTTATTTACAGCTTACTGGCAAATAAAACCAGAATATATGATTATGGCTGTGCGGGGTTTTGACACTCATGTCACTGTGAGATGGTTACCATACCAACCACCAACCTGTCCATCATTTCATGTGGTGCTGCCTTCACACTGCCTGGTGAGAACATTTGAAAGCTTTTCTCAACCAGCTCCAAGTACATGGTACATCACTTCTCTTCACAGCCATAGGCCGCACATGAGATCCCAAAACATTCATCAGTACCAAAAATGTGTGCCCGTTGACCCCCATATCTTCACTTAACTCCCATCTCCTGACTTTGGGGGAAATATATGGAAATATTATTCTACTTTTTTTGGGTTTCTCTGGAGCCTGTCCTGGAACTAGCTCTTGTAGACAAGGCTGGCCTGGAACTCACAGAGATTTGCCTGCCTCTGCCTCCCTAGTGCTGGGATTAAAGGCGTGCGCCACCACCGCCTGGCCCTACTTTCTACTTTTAAAGTTTGTCCTTTAAAAAAAAAACACAATTCTTTATTGATTCTTTGGGAATTTCACATCATGCACCCCAATCCTGCTCACCTCCCAGTCCCTCCATATCTTCCCTTCACTCCTGCAGCATGCCCTCCCCCAAATTAATCAAAAACAAATAAAACTGACCTTGCTCCTCTGTTTTTCCAACACCTCTTCATTCATCCTAGTGGCACGAGGAGGGAGCTGTGGGGTGTCACGCCGTATACAATTTTGTCCATCAGTCTCACCTGCAAAGTTCATCAATGAATCATTGGTCTGGCTCAAGGCCTCTGGCACACCGTCATCACCAGACTCTCACCGGAACTCCTCTCAGATGTCCTGTAATTGTCCCAAGTCATGGAGATCCTGTGGCTATCCTTCTGCAGGACCAGCCTTTTAGGTACTCCAGCAGATCACAGATGGGGTAGATGCTAGGGTTGCCAAAGCACAGCCCAGGATGTTTGGTATAGGTGGTATAGGTATAGGTGGTGACTGAGCTGGTCAGTCTGGATCCCTGGGACCACTCCCTCACAGGAGGTCCTTACAGCTCTCCTAGGTCCATGCCATCAGTCCCAGTTCTCCCATGCTAGTGAGGGGTGGGACCATCTCTTCCAGTGCTGGAGGCCAGCTCTCCTGCTACAGTATCCAGCGAGAGGTAGGGCCAGGGAGGGGTGGAGCCAGCAGAGTATGGCCTTTGAATTTCAACATGCACGGTTCCTATTACCCCCTGTGGTAACTCGGACCATGGATATCATCACAGACACCAGCTGCAGCAGGAACATGGACCTAGACATGCCCTTGGCAGCAGCTTGGATTCAGACATCACCATGGCGCCAGTGGCAGCACAGGGTGCTGTGCACCACGGCCATGGTCTGTGCTCTATGCGCTAGACCCCAGTTCGCGAGCTTCGGTCAAAGGGCTGGAGGTTGAGAATACACACGCAGAGACAGACCGACACGCAGACCTTTAAACACTGATAACAAAGCCCCTCTTTATTAGCACCATGTAGGTTTAAATACACTGCAGTCAATGGCCAACAGGTGAAAATCCCATCCTCTGAACCTCTAAGCTAGGCACAGCTTCTAGTAACTTCAATTAGAAGGTTCTAGGAGGGAAGAGCAGCTGAAGGCCAGGACTCATTAGTCCCAACACAGGGCACCCAGATCAGTATGACCCCATTGGCAGCAACGTCCTTGGACATCAGCGTGGTCTCAGGTGGCTGTCCAGACCCTGGATATTTGCTCAGTCTCTGGTGGCACCAGGAGCCATGAATACCCAGACCTTAGCTGCTGCTGTGTCATGGACCCAGACATGGCCCATGGCAGCAGCCCAGCCCTGAATGATACACTGGCAACTTGTGGCAGTACAGGTCACTCAGATCTGTATGGCCCTGGTTTCAGCACAACCTTCAGATCCCCAAATGACCTCAGGTGATCAACCAGACCCCATGTATTTGCATGGCCTTTGGCAGTATCAGGAGCCATGGGTATCAACCCAGCCCCTGGCTGTGGTAGGACCAAGGACCCAGACGTGGCCCTACACTGCAGCCCTGACTTCGATGTCACCATGGCTTTGGGTGGCAGCAGAGGCCGTCCAGATTAGCATGACCCCAGTGGCAGTGTGGCTCTCTGACACTAACATGGACTCAGGTGTTTGACTAGACCCTGATCATATCTGTACAGCTTTCATTGGTTACTGAAGCCATGGGCATTAACACAGACCCTGTCTACTGCAGGGCCTTGGACCCAGACATGGCTCCCAGCAGCAGTCCAGGCCCGAGTGTTATCATGTCCCTGGTAGCAGCACAGGCCACTCAGATCAATATGGACCCAGTGGCGGCATGGCCCTCAGACACCAAAATGGCCACAGGTAGCAGCTCAGACCCCGGGCATCCCCGTGGCCTTGGTGAAAAGATGGGCCATGAATGTCAACACAGACTCTGGCTGATGTAGGACTACAGACTCAGACACGGCCCTAGGCAGCAGCCCAGGCCCAGATGCCACCCTGGTCTCCGGTAGCAACAGGTCACCAACATCAGTTCATTCACGTCGCTCTTGATTCTGCAGAACTGCCTCTTACCACAGCTCATGAAACATTCACCTCTTTCTCTCCCATTTTCCCGTCAAATACTCGTTCATCAAAACAGCACCCACCCACCTAGGCAAACCAGTGGATGCTTCAGGCAGGTCAGAAGTTTAACTTTTTAATGAGTCCACATGTAAGTGGGGGTATGAGAGCTGGAGAGATGGCTCAGTGGTGAAGAGTGTTTGCTGATCTGGTAGAGGGCCCAAGTTCAGTTCCTAGAATCCATGCCAGAAGGCTCACTGCTATCTGTAACTCCAGCTCCAGGGGATCCAATGTCCTCTTTTGGTCTCTTTGGACACCACACATGCACATATCCACTCATAGACACACAGACACACGTGCATACACATGACTAAGAACTAACACATATTAATTAATATAATTAAAAACTAATATATTAATATGTAGGTTAAAGTGTGGGTCATTTGCCAGATCCACCAGCTTGTCACAAATGAAAGATTCTCTTTTGTTTTTATGGCTGAGTAATATTCCTGCATGCCAAAGCACATGAATTCCTCACACAGTTTGCTATGTCTGATGGGTGGGTAGTGGAGTTTTTCTTTCTGCGCTCTGACTCTGTCTACTGTGCCCTCTGTCATGCATCAGGGCTTAGTTTGACCTGGTGCCACCTGTTCATGCTAGCTTTTCTTTTTGTGCCCTGTGGTCACGTGCTAAAAATCCGCATGAACAATTTCTTCCCCATTCCTTTTCTCTTCTAAGAATTTTAGACTTTCACATTTCAACGTCTTAAATCTAATTCCTTCCTCCGTTTCAAGTTTACTTTTGTGAGTGGTGTAAAAAGTTCAGTTTTTTTCCCTGTTGTTAGCGTCTAGACATAAATTTAGATTTTGTTGAATTTTGTTGATTTTGTTTCCCGAATTTAGTTTCAGCAGCTTTTTCGTAGTCTTCAGATTTCTTTGTATATGGTCATGTCATCGATAAGCCAACGTAACTTCATGTCCTCTTTTCGCGTCTTATTCTTGCTCAGTCGCTTTCACTAGAACTTTCAGGGTGGAGCTAAATGGAGTGGTGAGCGTGCTCCTGACCTCACGGAAGCCTGGGGCTTCCCACCATGCAGGACAGTGTTGACTGGATGTACATTGTGACCATAGTGTACTGAGAAGCATCACTTCTTTGCCCTGGTTTGGAGTGTTTCCATAAAGGGTGTCAAACTCTTTCTTGCATCTATTGAGACCAGAGTTTGACCTTTAACCTGCTATATGTCATACATGTGGATCTGCTCAGGTTGGCCTGCCCTTACATCCTATAGCTAACTCTTAACTGCTCTGGTCCCGGTTGTTGGCATTTTATTGAGGATGTTTGCATCCACACTCTTCAGCAGTGTTGGCCTGTGATTTTCCCGTAGTATCCTGACCTGGATCCTCATCCCCATCTGGATCTTATCTGTGCAGAATGAGTTCAGGAGGGTTGTCTCTCCTTCAGTTTTCTTTTAAAGAGCACCAGGGGAACTCTAATTAACCCTTTGGTGAAATTTTCCAGAAGCTCTGTTAGTTAGGTCCTGGGCCTTTTGGGGACATCAGGCGTTGGGTTGCTGGGCCAGTCTCTTTACTATCGGTGCCCTGTTCAGACTCTGCTTCTTAAAGATCAGTCTTGGTAGGTTGAGTGTGTCTCAGGTTTACCCATTCCCTTACTTACTCCATACAGGCCACTGCTTGCAGCCATGGCGTTCCGGTGGTGTTCACTCCAGTCTCTTGCAATGTCCCCCTTTAGGTTTCCACTTACTTCTCTGAACTGTTACCCCCTTCTTGATTAGTGTAGCAAAAGGTCTGCTGATTTGACTTGTATTTTCAAAGAACATACCTTGTCTTATTAAATATTTTCACTGAGTTTCTGCCTCTATTTCATTGACTTTTCTCTAGTCTTAGCATCTTTCTTTGGCTACGTGGAGAGTCTATGATATATAGGTTTAGTTGTTCTTTCTTTGCAGCATAAAGTTGGGCTGTTTATTTAAGGTCTCAACTCCCTGAATCAGCCCTTTGGAGCTGCAAACATTCCTCTTACAGCTTCTGTCAGGCATGGGGTGCCAGCCCTTGACTGCTGGCAACTTAGATTTTGTATTTTCATGGCTTCCAATGCATTTTTTTAACTTCCTTTGTGATTCTTTTTTTGTCCATTGGTTTTAACAGTGTGTCGCTTACTTTCTATATCTGTGTGACTTTTTCAACTGTCCTGTTACTGACTAGCTTCATAGCATTGTTGTCAGACACGACACTGAATGACTCCAATCTTCTTGCATTGTTAAGAGCTGTACTGTGGCCTTGGAGAACATTCTGTGTCCACTTGAATATACCACGTTTCTGCTTCCTTTGGATGGAATACACTATGTAGCCCTGTTGGGTCTGTTGGTCTACAGTGCTGTCCACATCTGCTGCTTTCTTATTGACTTTCTGTGTGAGCGGTCATTGCTGAGAGTGAAGCTTTGACATTCTCCCTGTTACTGTGCTGCTTCTTGAGTTCTCCTTTCTGGGCTGGTGGTGTTTCAATGCTGGGTGTGTAAATATTTACAATTATTATGTTTTATTAACCAATTGCACTGACTGAGAACACATTTAGACCAGCATAAACTCTGTGATTTGGCTCCATGCATAGAATAACATTGCCATTCATCTTTTGTTTTATCTCAAGAGAATTCACAAAAAATACGCAAGCTCATTGCCTGCAGACCGCAGACCAAAGTGTCCATGAACTTGAGTATAAAAAACCCAGTGCGAGGGTTGGGGGCCTTTTCTAGTGAGACTTTGAGTCTGGCCCAGAGATCAAGCCTCTGAGCTGTTGCCATTGTTTCGGGCCACAACTACTTCAGAGAGTGAAAAAAAACTGCAGCTAGTGCCTGAGTCTTCAATGCTCATGTCCCTTGGGAGAGTCTTGCTTGGTCATGTGTATCTAAGCATACAACCTTGGTTGCCCAGGAAACCAAGGCCAAGTGGGTCTGGATGAGTTTGCTCTGTTTCTCAGTTCAGCAGAGCTGCTGCCAGAGCAGCTCAA
Source organism: Chionomys nivalis (assembly GCF_950005125.1). Taxonomy (NCBI): domain Eukaryota; kingdom Metazoa; phylum Chordata; class Mammalia; order Rodentia; family Cricetidae; genus Chionomys; species Chionomys nivalis. The sequence goes on from NC_080106.1 coordinate 38,598,517, forward strand.
CAGTGAGCATCCCACAGATGAGGGAGTCACACAGATTCCTTCACAGATGTGGTGAATGCCATCAGGGGCAGTTTGTGGTGAAAAACACCACTGAACGCAAACACACTGCGATTCCTCCAAAAGGCTTGTGTCTGGCACACAAAGCGAAGCCAACACTCATTCAGCTGTGGATTTATTAAGTGCCAGCTCTGTGAGAGGCAGGGTGCTAGGATTTGAGAAAGAAATGGTAGACGAAACCACCACGTTCCCTGGTCTCCTGACTTCATAGTTAATTAAACTAGCAAATAAATAAACAGACAAGTTCCGTTACTAATAAGGGCAAGGAAGAAAATAACACGTGGAAAGGCGGTGCCTGCCATGTATTGGTAAGGAGAAGTGAAAAACCACTTAATCAAGCGAAGGAAGGGGAACCCCTCTGAGATGGCATTAGATCAAGAAAAGCATGGTGCCTGCAGAGAGGCTGCCACAGTGGCCTCTTCAGGAGGTCTCTTCCCAGAAGAAGAGGTGTGTAAGACCACAGGGGAATTATCAGGACTCCCCGAGCTGTTTCCAGATTATTCAGGTAAACTGGAACCCATGTACCCATGTACCCATGGCCAGGGGAGACGGAATAAAGAGGAACTCGGTGCAGAAGAGTTGCTAGAAAGATCCCTGGGCCAGAGAAAATCTCCTAGGTGCTGGGGTTGTGTCTGCCCATTGGCAGCTGGGCAGCCTTGAGTATACTACTCTTATTGGACCTCGGCTTCTCCATCTACAGATGTCCACATCTGGAAATCGAGATCTAGGGATGTGGTTTCCTGTTGTGCTTTTGCTTTTGAGCTTTTCCTGTAAAGCAAATTCCATCTGTTAGTGCACATATAAAACAGTGAAGGTCCAGTGCCGTCAACCAGCACATGGTGGAGAGGTGACTGGGGACCTGTTCCCAAGGCCCTGGACTTCTAGGACTGCAAGGGTTGTCACGGCCCCTTTGCTGAGCTTCAGATCCAAGAGTAGCTTAGTTTGTCTCTGCAAAGACTTCTTATCTAGCTGTGGTCCCAAGGCATATTTAGCTGATGTATTGTATCATAGACCATCTTACATACCTGGGTGCCTGGTCTTGTCGGGTGCTAGCACGGGGGTGGCTGGGAGGACTGCTAAGTCAGGGTGAGAAGGCCCGGGAGGGGGTTCAGGCAGGTTATACCTTGTCTGGCACTGCAGAAAGTCTGTGACTCAACACTACAGATGGGCATAGATGAACCCAGATTAAAGCCTGAGATGGGAACAGACACCCTTTCCTGAGCCACATACAGGACTCATACAGGGGTAAATGCACGATGACCCTTCTACTGGACACCCCAGGATGGCAGAGGTGGACTGGGACCTCTTCACAGTGTGGTGTGCAACTTTTGGCCCTCACTTCTTTCCCCTAACCTTTTCTGTGCCAAGGGAACAGGCTGCAGACTACATGGAGCAGGGTTCTGGCTATGCTGTGTGGACAGCTTCACTCTGAAACACCAGGGAAACACTTTCTCATGGCTTCCTGGGACCTGCATACTCCTAGGGGGACAATGAAGAGCCCATCAAATGCTTACCTGTGGAGTAGGATGTGGCTAAGCATTGAGTTTATTTATCTGAGCACAGGGGAGGGAAGTGGGGAAGAGAGGTGAGATCTGGCTACATACATAATGTACAGGTCCCTGGCATACAGGGAAATTCCCACCAACCTCAGTCCCTTCGGCTCTGCTTCAGGCTCACCGTGTAAAGAGCAAGCGGATTTCTTGAAGTGGCTTTATTTATTTGTTTGTTTGCTTATGAGGCAGGGTCTCACTATGTAGTCTTGGCTGGCCTGGAACTCACAGAGATCTCCCTGCCTTTGCCTCTCTAGTGCTGGGATTAAGGGTGCGCCCTTCTTTTGTAACAGTGCCTATGAGGGAAGTCCTGCAAGCACAGCTGGTGCTGGCCTTGCTCGAGGGTGTACCCAGGTCTCAGAGCCCATCCCTGGCCTAGGACTTCGAGCTCTTGGGTGAGACCTTTATTTTTCCAGGTCTTAGTGTCTAATTCAGACAGGGTCATTAGCCCCAGCTCCCCAGCTCCCAGGAATGGTGAAGACAGGGTGAGATGCTATACAGAACAAAGCTATTCAGGTGTGATGTTACTGTGCTCTGCCCCAGTGAAACCATTACAGAAAGGAAGAGCCAGTATTTAGAAACTGTGTAACATTTTGACATTGCAAAAGCATCTCAATGTTCCATCAGGTGATCCAGTTTGTTCAATAGGTACTGGAGCCATTTGGGTATTGTCAAGTTCATGATGGATCAGAAAGAAAGTCAACAAAGCAACTGGCCCTTTGTCACAAATCCTTTAAAAAAAGAAACCACTAACAAAGATTCTTGCTTTGAGAAACCTCTCCAAATAGCAGTATCTGACCAGAAAAGAAGTGATGGAAGCAGCCTGGCCTTGGTTGTGCTACGAACGCCTTGTGACCTTGAGTAAGTCATTCTCTTCCCTGGGCCTGGTACCATATGTGAGATTCACCTTGACTGTTTACTTTTCACTGAAGGTGCTGGTGTGAGGACCAGGGGACCAGCAAGCCTGTTAACAGAAGGTATCAAAACTAGATGTAGCAGTCATGGCTCTCTAGAGGAACAGAACTTAGAGACTGAATATATTCATATATATGTATGTATATATATAATAGATAGATAGGCATATATAATAGATAGATAGATAGATAGATAGATAGATAGATAGATAGATAGATAGATAGATAGACAGACAAAGTAGATGGACGGATGGGTGGGTGGATGGATGGGTAGATGGATTTATTAGAGCAGCTTACAGGCTGTGGTTCAACCAGTCCAACAATGACTGTCTACCATCCAAAAGACCTAGAATCCAGAAGTTGTTCAGTCCACACAGCTGGATGTCTCAGTTGGCCTTTAGTATATGCTGGAATCCCGAAGATGTAGGCTCTCATGCCAGTGAAGGGATGGACTTGCCAACCAAAGTGAGGGCAAAACAGACAAAGATCAAAAGCTTCCTTTTCCCATGCCTTTTATATTGGCTGCCAGAGAAAGTGTGGATTAACGGTGGATCTTCCCACCTCGAGAGATCCAGATTAAGAGCAGGTCTTCCCACTTCAAATGATTTAATTTTAAATGAAAAATCTCTCACAGGTGTTGTCTTAGTTCAGGTTTTTACTGCTATGTAAAGACACCATGACCACAGTAACTCTTAGAAGGAAAACACTTAATTGAGCAGTCTTGCATACAGTTTCAGAGATTCAGTCCACTATCATCATGGTGAGGAGCATGGCGCTATGCAGGCAGACATGGTGCTGGAGGAATTGCTGAGAGTCCTATGTCTTGCAGGCAACAGGAAGTCAACTGACAGTCACACTGAGGGAAGCTTGAGCAAAAGACACTACAAAGCCCACCCCCACAGTGACATACTTCCTCCAACAAGGCCACACCCACTCCAACAAAACCACACCTCCTAATAGTGCCACTCCCTATGAGATTATGGAGTCAATTGCATTCAAACTACCGCAGGTATACCTAGCCATTTGGGTTTAGTTACTTCCAGATGTAGTCAAATGACTGCCAAGAATAGTCGTTACCATGGCTAACATGGGGCAGCTTGTGGCTGTGCAGTGAGTGAATGCTCTGAGACCGGCAAGCCCTGTACCCACTCTCTAGAACTGAACTGCCACATGTGAGGTCACCCTCAAATTCCAGGTTCCAGATGACTTGCCAGCAGGTCCAGCTAAAAACACAAGGATCGTTTAGTTTAGTCTATGGGTTCAAATGGCTGACCTGTAAGACAAACGAATCTTTGCCTGGGACTGCTTGTTACAAACCAGAAGCAAACTGACCTCTACGTAAAGTGTGGTGCTGCTGTTACTGGGTGTTATCAGCTAGGTTCCAAGGTGGGGCCATTTGATTTGATCCTCCCTTTACTTCAAAAAATTAATTCATGTTAACTTTTCATGCTTGCTAAAAAAAAATTCTCAACCAGCTAAGCTATATCCAAAATACTTGATAATTAAAAATATTATTAAAAATTCTCATCAGTTTAAACAAACAAAAAGATAGAAGGGCAGTAATCCACTAACAACACACACGGCTTGTAACTGGTCCCCAGACACCTGTCAACTCCCTTGGTAGCTGTGTGTTGTGTGGGGCAGGACCCCGCACAGGGGCTTTTGTGGTAAAAAAGAATGGGTCCCAGTTCAAGGTTGGTGGTGTCCAAGGTCATCTGGCCAGAAATGGGCAGCAGGGGCCTGTGATGCCACTCTGGACAATGGCTCCTCAGAGCCATGGCATGGTGCTGTTCGTACTGGGGGTGGCATGTGTCAGGAAGACCCTGTGACTACAAGAATGGTGGAAAAGTATTGGGGTTGAGGTCAGGAGATGAGAATTCCTCACAAGGAGTTGGACCACACTGCCAGAGAGAAGTGGGGGAGGCTTGGCCCTGTTTTAAGTTAACCTCATTAAAAAAATCTCACCATTAATTGCATCTAATATATATATCCCTCTTTTTTCTCTTCCCAAAAAAGGTTGGGCTCACAGTGTCTTTCACACACTACAAACTTAGAATGATTTACACTTCATCTTAAACATGCCAGCCTATACCTTTTACAGAAAATCACAATTGCTAAATTTATTTTTAAAACAACCGAAAAGACGAGTCTAGCTTGGAGACTCAGTGTTCCTGAAACCAATTCATTCATTGAGCGCTCTCTAGGCGTGGCGTCCTACGCGGGGGCGTGGGGTTAGAGAGATGGGTGGAGACCTCCTGGAAACGGACTCATGCTTTTAGACACTTTGCCAAAGGTGTTATACGGATGGTACGGTGTCTGTGTGTATGCAACAAAGGAATCAAACTCAAGGAAGCCAGGGAGGTGAAAAACACCTGGGGGTGAGTTGTGTGCCCAGTCCTGCCCTTCCCCACCAGAGGGGAGCAGCCACACATTGTATCCACCCTCTCCTGACACCCAGTAGAAAGGACACGTGGGGGCCATGCAGTGTGCTGTGAGTGGGCCACTTGCTCTCCTCTTGCTGCTCCTTCTTTTCTGCTCATCTGTGAGCGCCCCGAAGGCAGACACATCTTTACCGTCTAACACCCACATGGCACTAAGCACGGGGTGGAACACCACAGGCCAGCACAAAACATTGTTTCCAGAGAGCAGTGCTAGAAGGGTCTTCAGAGGTGTGTGTGTGGGACACGGCCACATCATATGAGTGTTAACCTTCACAACCCAAACCGTTAAGAAAGGCGTGATTCTTAGACACTGTGCACAGCACTGGAAATGCAGCAAGTATGCAGAGCAGCGAGCTCTTGTTACCATGCCTATAGCTGGTGTGTGTGTGTGTATGTATGTGTGTACGTGTGTGTGTGTATGTATGTATGTGTGTACGTGTGTGTGTGTATGTATGTGTGTACGTGTATGTGTGTGTATGTATGTATGTGTGTACGTGTGTGTGTGTGCATGTATGTGTGTGTGTGTGTGTGTAGGCCAGAAGTTGGCAGCAGGTGCCTTTCTCAATCATGTGTCCACCTTATTTTTTCAGACAAGGTCTCTCACCGAACCTAGACCGTTCCTATTGGCTCGACTAGCTGGCCAGTGCCTCCTCGAGGTCTTCCTGCCTCGGCCTCCCCAGTGCTTGGATTACAGGTACACTACTGAGCCTGACCTTTCCGTGGGTACTGGTGATCCAACTCAGGTCTCCTTGCCAGCCATCTCCCTTGTTGCGATATGGTTACAATAATATTATCCATTTGGGAAGGAGCAGTTTGGATTTTGAGACTTTTGTTTCGGTTTTGAGTTGGGCTCTCACGGTGTTGCTCAGGCTGGCACAATCCTCAAGCCTCAGCCTTAGTCCACCAGGAGTTGACTGCATGTGCCAGAAAACCCAGCAAGTGAGAACGCTTGCTCTGTGGAGGAGTCTGAAGCCCCCACAGACTCTGCCCTTCCTTGATTTACATGATCCAGAGAACTGCCCCACCCTTCTCTTATTCCAGCAGAGAAATTCCTGCTCTATGGTCAAGAAAAAGATGCTAGAGAGTAGCCTTGCCCACATGAGGGGACTCTGTTCTCCAATCAGCAAATTCCTCTCCTCCAGGATTCAAGGTAACAGAGCTCATGTCTGCACTGTTGCCATGGCTCCATTGGATTGCTTGGCATTCGGTGAGAGCATTTCCAACCTCAGACCCCTGGTGTTTAAGAAGTGTTCTATTATCTACTTGGGAGCTGGAGAAGTGGCCATGGCTGAGCACTGAGAGCCCCAGTGAATGGAACGAACAGATAGGGGAATGCCAACCCAAGGCCACCACACAACTCATTTGGTATACGTAGATTCTGATCCTACAGGTCAATTTCTTATGGGCTTGCGCCATCAATTATAGTTCAGTTTCAAATGAGGCCAAAGGTGAAATTAATTCCTTATACAATTGTCTAAATGGTGTCTTAGTTAAGAATCTTTTGACTAGGAATAATACACACCAACTCAAGAATAGAGAAAGGAATTTGCTGGCAGGCTGGCAGGGCCCTCTCAGGGAATCCTAGAAGGACAGTGGCAACGTCATTCGAAAAAGGCTGCAGCAGAGGGTCTGTAGCCACGCTGCGTGTTCCTGATTTTGGCTGCCCAGCATCAACCACCCTTTATGTCATTATGTCTATTTTCTCCCGAAGGAGTGGTATTTCCTTTTGACTATAATATAGCCTGGTAGAACTATAGAGGAGACCCTCCACCCACCAGTTAAGGAAAACCACATCACCCCACAAAGGCCATCTTGGTATTGGCTCCCTAAGGTGTGAGTCTTGGTCACAGTTTCGGGTAGTCAGGACTCATGTGCTCTGGCTTCGGCTCCCACACCAGTTTGATCCTGCTCTAAGACTAGTTACAGCCTTAGCACTCCTAAAAGCTCCAAGGCTACCCTAGCTCTACAGTTGGTGGGGGTCTTTGCTTTGTTTTTATTTCCAATAACTTTTTGGGACGCTCACATGGGACAAGCACCAATTCTAGTAACTAACCACAGTCTGATTTTTGCTGAGCCCTCATAGCCCTACCCCCTGCTCTTGGAAGCTGGTCCCCTTCGGCATGCACCAGCCATGCTCTCTCTATATCTCATAGTCAAACTTTTCTGACGAGAGAACCTGACAGGTTTAGAGTCAGATGTGCACTGGAGAAAGTCAGGGCCATGGACTAGGGACTCTCCTGCTAGAGGCTAATGCCCTTCCCCGATGGGGGATGGGTGGGCAAGGCAGTTCTTTAAAAATAAAAATGATCAGCATAGTGGACTGGACTACAGCAGCCCCCTGCCAACCAGGGAACACGGCAGGTCGTGTCGAAGCAGATCTGTGGCTAGAACTAGGGGTGGGCGTGTGTCCTCATGAGGAGAGATGGCTTGGATCTAATGAAGGTCAGGCAGTCATGGTGGCTGAATTTGGGCTTGTGCTAAACCACCCTACAGGCTCTGGTGGGAGCCACACTTTGCTGTGATAAGAGCCATAGTACCGCTTATCTACCCTTCAGTCAAGTCTCCAGGAATCCAGTGCGCAGGTGCACATCAGCTAGGAGTAATAACCAAGTGTCAGATTTCAGACCCGTGGTGTCTTTCCTATTGTTGCTTTGTTCCTTTCATATGCCAAGCCAGGCGTATGACAGCAAATACGAATTATTTAGACATTTATTTTGTTCAATTCTGTTATTTCCATGAGAATAGGAACCAGTTATTTTCTTCCAGGGGCATTCATTGCCCCAGTCATTGTTGGGATTATTACCAGAAAGAACCTTGAAAGTCAAAATTCCCAGTCTGCTTGCCCGTTCACATTTGTTTCGCTCAAATATTTGCTCTCACCTGCTAACAAATAAAGATCCTTGGCATGTTTGGCTCACACATGTTTAAGAGGCTAAAATTCTAATATCCTTAGGCTTGCAGGTTACAGAACAACTACTCAGAAGTGGGAGTCCCATGTGTCTCTGAGACAAAATGCTCAGGGCACCTCCCTCAACCAGCTGGAACTTAACTGCCCAACCTCTCCATTTCGCCAAGATCAACACTTAGAGAATGCAATGTACAATCTCAAAGGCAGTTTTGATTCTTGCATTCTCCAAAGGATCAGCTTGAGCTCACAGCATGGCTTGGTGGCTGCAGGTGGTCCATGTGGCACTCTAGGGGGTCCCAATTCCTTGGATTTCTCGTTCTGCTGATCAAGGAACGGGACTCCTTTTGTGTCGTGCACAAGTCATACAGTAGTGCGTGTGCTGTTGTTAGGACGGGGTTAGCTCAGTGGTAGAGCAAGCCTAGCATGCTGATACTGTACACTCCCCCCTCAGATATGCGGCTTAACTTACAAACATCCTCAAAGTCATACTCAGCGTTTTACATGGAGGAGTCAAGTAATGAGCAGTGCCCTACAGAGAGATGGAGGAGGTCTAGAGCAGGCGCTCCCATCCCAGGTCTTCTGTGTTCACCCCACATGAGCACTGTGGCCTGACTCTCTCGTGTTCCACTCACTGTGAAGAAAATGATGCTTGAAGGTCCAGTAATACACAAGAGACAAGAACACAATTTCATGCCCGAGTTCATGCTTTTCCAGAAATGCAAGAAACAACTGGAATAAGATAGGAGGCTTAAGGAATCTAGGGTGGAGTAGATACAGAGCAATAGTGGTGAAGGGAAGAAGAGTCCCTGCACCCGACTAGGAAAAGAGAGAAGGACCAGGACAACCTGGAGGAAGACCTGACTTTCTGAGGAGGAAGTAGAGAATTCTGTCTCTTTTTCTTTGAAAAAAGAAAACTTAATGGACAAAGCTTACAAGTAAGATTCATCAAGACCGATGACTCTGTCTTAGCCCATTTTGGAGGCTATTGCAAAATATATCAGCCTTGGTAGCCCATAAACAGCCTTTGAAGGCTGTGGATCCTAAGATCTAGGTGCCTGCAGTGTAGTGAGGCTTCTGGACTTCAACCTGAGTCTGAAGCAGGAAGCAGACATTCAGATTATGGCTGGCATTAAGCCTGCTTGCACACAAATACATGCATGCATTCATGTATGCACACAATGCACTTTTATTCACATATATTCCATATTGGCATGTGCACACAAGTACACATACATGCAAATGCATATGCACACACATCTACATGGTGACAATTTGTTGCCTTGAATGGAAGTTCTGACTTGGAATAGAGTGGCCATTAGAGCTCTTGAGAGATTAATGGTCTAATAAGAGAGGCGTCAGTGAGGGGCCTGGCCCTCCCATCACTTCAGCCAATAACACAGTCCATATTTTTTTGCCCTTTGCCATCCCACCATGTGAGGACAAGGTAAGAGGATGCCGACTTAGAAGCAGAGAGGAACCCTCATTAGACACTGCGTCTGATGGTGCCTTTTTCTTGATCTCAGCCTCCGCAGATGAGACAAACGTATGTTCCTAGTGAACTGTACAGTCTTCCCTGTTTTGTTATCAGTCTGGATGTTTTGTTACAACAGCATAAACAGACTAGGAAGTGAGCAGGATCAGTTGATGAGGGACAATGTGGCAGCTTTTGCCTCTGACTAGAGGAATTCCTTACCTTGAGCATGGTCTGTCTTGCACTTACAGGAGAAAATCGTCCCCTGAGGCACACAGAGGCAGCCATATTATTTGCTTTGGGGCTGATGAGCACAGACTCCCTCTTCATCTGAAAATGGGCACCTACACCCACCAGGCCTCCCTTCTCTACTTGCATGAGAGTCCTGGGATCCTCCATCTGTATATCCATGGTCTCCCATGATGTAAACCTTTTTACACCAACAATCTCCAGGTGTCACTTCCTCCTGCCTTTGTGGTTGTTTGCTTCTTCCCTCTCATTTTTTTTTCCCAGCCATCTTCAAAACAGCAATGAGAAGCCTCTATTTGGCTCTGACAGCATGATCTCCCAGTGCACCCCTGCCTTGTGTTTTCTGTCCCTAATTAATATATTCAAATGCCAGGCTGACTTGGATCTCCAAACTGTCCTGGACCAACAAGATTGTGAGGCTGAGAAATGTTATGAAGAGTGAGGGCTGTGGGCAGTCATATGAAGAGGGATTGGGATAACTAACTTAAACACTCTCCAGGCACCCTGTGAGCCAGAGGGAAATCCAGGCTGGAACTCCTTTCTACCTTGGATGACTTGCAATGCAGGACAAGCCCATCACAGATCAAGTACGGAATGGTCTCCCCAAGAGCCCATGGCAACCAAGTCCATCCATTTGTATACCTCAAAGTATTTCATTTGAAATCCTCGAAGGAAACATTGACATTCACAGGGACTTCCAATATGACTTTGGGAACTTGGATCAGCAGGGACAGTCACCCATAGGGTATCTCCTAATGTGGGTTAGATGTGTGTTCCAACAAGGCTGGCTTCTGGAGGCTCTGCACCAGGGTTGGCCACCAGGAGGTGGTACAACAGATGTGAGACTTTGCAATAATCCTTGGGCTGCTGGGCATATGCCCTTGGAGAACTCAAGCCTCTTCTTTCCTCTCTGCTTCTTAGCTTATGAGATGAGAGGCTCATTGAGCACACACACACACACACACACACACACACACACAATCATACTATGATATGCTACCTTAGACATCCAAAGGCGGGGCCACTTCGTTGCTTAAAACCACAAACGAAAATATACCTTTTCTCTTTATAAACTGCCTTGAGTATTCATGTCAATGGCTGATAGCTGACTAGTACTATGTCTGCCACCTTGTCTCAGCCTGTTTCCGCAGCTCTACGGCAGCACGTCATCCTCATCAGTGTCGGAGACTATGAAGGAAGTGCTGGGGTGCTTTGGAAAGTCTCTCTTAAAAGCTCAGTCTAGGCCACTCCTAACCTCACTGAAGCTAGCAGCCGTTCTGTCTGTCCCCGAATTGTCACTCTGTAGAGACCCACTCAGTGCTGTGCTGTTAGCAGAGCAATTGTCACGTACTAATGTACTGAAAAAGTTAAAATTACAAGCAGAGGTGAGAGAGGGCCTGGGCGGCTGCTAACTATTCACAGGTGCTCCATTCAATAGTCCCCTTTCACAGATATCACTTCTGCTGGTCACACACGGTCCAAAGGTTTTGCCCCCAAGAGTTCCCTGCTCACAGGCAGTCTGGGACTTGTGAGGAAGGTGGAGTGCATTGTGGGTAACCCTGTCTCTTTTCCTTGTTTGCAAAGTAGGTGCCTTTACTCCATTTCCTTTGCTAAACAGAGCATTGGTTCTCAGCTGGTGGAGACGGCCACTTACACTCAAATTTTATCAGAGGAAAACCCCACCACCAAAAGCGCTGTTGCCTGGTACGGAGTCACAGTCTGGATTATGAGGCTGTCTGCTTTCCTTAGCACATAGCTCTGTGTCTGCATCTTAGTGAAGGTTCTGTTGCTGTGGTGAAACACACCAGCAAGAAGAAACTTGGGAGGGAAGTGTTTATCTGGTTTATATATTCTAGGTCAAAGTCCCTTGAGGGAAGCCAAGGAAGAAACCTGGAGGCAGAAACTGAAGCAAAAGCCATGGAAGGGTGCTACTTATCAGTTCGCTCCTTGTGACCAAAGGTCAAGCCAAGCTCACCCACAGTGAGCTTCCCTCCCCTACAAATGTACATTAAAAAATGCCCTACAGGCTTGCCTATAGGCCAATCTTATAAAGGCATTTTCTCCATTGAGAACTCTCTTTCTTTGTTTTCTTTTCTTTTCTTTTTTTTTGAGAATTTTGGAGACAGGGTTTCTCTGTAGCTTTGGGGCCTGCCCCAGAATTTGCTCTTGTAGACCAGGTTGATCTCGAACTCACAGAGATCCGCCTGCCTCTGCCTCCCAAATGTTGGGATTAAAGGTGCGAGCCACCAATGCCCATCCCTAGTTAGGTTTCGATTGCTATGGTAAAACACCATGGCCAGAAGCAACTTGATGAACAAAGGGTTTATTTGGATTACACATCCTGTGTCCCAATCCTCTGAGGGAAACCAAAGAAGGAACCTGAAGGCAAGAACTGAGACAGAAGCCATGGAGGAGCGCTGCTTACTGGCTTGCTCAGCCTGCTTTCTTATACCATCCAAGACCACCAGGCCAGGGGTGGCACCGCCCAGAGTGGAATAGGCCCTCCCACATCAATCACTAATCAAGAAAATGCCTGACGGGTTTGTCTACAGGCAAATCTTATGAAGTAATTTTCTTCATCAAGAATTTCTCTTCCCAAATGACTTTACCATGTGTCAGGTTGACACAAAACTGTCTGCAGTCAGAGCTACACTACGGGGTGTTTCTAAAGACCGCTTCTTCCTGCCCAAATACCCACGTACTGGTAGCAGAAGGTCCCTGGTATAAGGGACCTGTTGGTAGGGAAGATGAGTCACCTGGATGAAGGGGTTTGCTCTGAAGCAGAAGGTGCCCCTCCCAAAGTCCCAGCCCATTTCTGTCACAGTGGTTTAGCCAAGAACTGTTAGGTCTTCTGATACCCCAAGAGAAGATCAGAATACGAGTTCTGATGTTAAGGTCATCAAGCTTCCGAAAGAATCAAACCGGTCAAGAGCACTTGTTACTCTTGTGGAGGACCCAAGTCAAGTGCCCTGCACCCATGCGGTGGCTCACAATCATTGCTAATTTCAGTTACCTAGAATCTGAATTCTTCGGTTACTAGGCATGCATGTGGCTTCATACACACATACGAGCAAAACATCATACACTCAAAAATATAAAAAAGTAATTAAAAAAATCAAAAAAGTGTGTGGGGCGTCAGCATGATACTTTGGGTGCAAGGTGCAAGGTTCAGCTGGAGAAGGGAAGGGCAGGAATCCAGAAGTCTAGTTCACGCCATTGCCTTGCCTGGAGCTGACTGGATGCCTGGGGCGTGCAGGCTACCTTCGTGTGGGTTCTCCACCTCTTGTCTCCTAAGCTGCCACCCTAAGTTTGTCACGCTTTTCTCTCCCTTTCACACTGCAGGACCTTGGAACTATCCGGGGGACTCACGGCTGTCCCTGTAACAGCATTGCACACACTCAGGCCCCTGGACAAGCATTTGCCGTAGCTGGAAGCTAACACTGTAAGTCATGGGGGTGTGGTGGGGTGGGGGCCGTGTTGCTGTGTTTTTCTGCAGCGTCCCAGTCCTCTGAGCCTAGAGCAGAGGAGCTGCAGTAAGAGCCACCAAAATGATTTCAGAAAAATCTGCCTAGGAGTCAAGGAAGTGAGGGCTGTTCTCCTAAGTTGCTCTGGCCCACAAGTAGATGGTCGCCTTTATTATTTCTTTGTGTGTATGTTTGAGTGTGCATACACGTGTGTGTGAACATGTGTGTGTATGTGTGTGTACCTGTGTATGTATGTGTGTACACGTATGTTTGTGTACGTGTGTGTTCATGTGTTATATGTGTGTGTGTGCATGTGTATGTGTGTGTATATACGTGTGTGTGTGTGTGTGTGTGTGTGTGTAGGTCAGAGGTCAGCCTCAGGTGTCATTGCTCAGGAGAGGTTCATCATGTTTTTGAGGCAGGATTTCCCAGTGGACTTGTGCCTGTTTATTAGGCTAGGCTGGCCAGCAGACCCTAGGGCCCCACCTGTCTGCCTCCCCTGCCCTGGGATTAAGGGAATAGACTATCGTGCCTAGTTCTTTTCCTGGAGCTGAAACTCAGCCTGTCTTGCTTACACACTAAGTACGCTGTGCAAACCAAGCTATCACCTCAGCTCAGAATACCATCTTTACATAACAAGTCAATTGTCTTATACACAGATTATGGGCTGCTAGGTGCCAGCCTGGGTTTGTGGCTCTGTGACACTGAGCATTGAGCATGGCCTTCACTGGTGACAGAAGAGTGGCCAGGGCTTTATTTTCTTTCTTTCTTTCTTTCTTTCTTTCTTTCTTTCTTTCTTTCTTTCTTTCTTTCTTTCTTTCTTTCTTTTTTCTTCCTTCCTTCCTTCCTTCCTTCCTTCCTTCCTTCCTTCCTTCCTTCCTTCCTTCCTTCCTTTCTTTGACTGCTTGAGTCCTGATTTTCACCTCTGGAACCTAGCACTGGGGAGATACCCTAACCTGAAAAGAGTTGGGTTGAGAGGCTGCATTTTTTTTTGTCACCCAGAAGTTGCTGCAAATGTAGACACGCGCACCCGTTGTGTCCCTCATGGCCACAAAGGCAAGGGCATGCAGAAGGGGCAGAGCCTCAGCTGAGGTGCCAGAACCAAAGTCTGCCTGCGGGGGCTACAGGGTTGTGCTATGGTTCCCATAGCACAAACGGGGGATCCGATTTCCTCAACCAAGTGTGTCATCTGGAGACAGAACAACAAAGTGAGGCCGCACCTTCCTTGCCTTCTCTGAGCCCTGCTCCTCTGCATCCCCGTCCCTCTCCTCCCCTTCCTGTCGGCAGTGTTCTATTTTCCCCGTGCATGTTTTTACACTCGTTTCAGCTAACATGCTAACTGTTCTGTGTGTGGCGCCGTTAGTTGGATGGCACTTTTAATCAGCATTCTGCTCCCCAGCTAGGTTTTGGGGTTTTGTTTGTTTGTTTTCTGTGTCTTGCTCTGTTTTCAAGAAATCTTGCTGGCTTCTCTGAGCCCAGGTTGTGTCTCAACCTTTCAGGAGCCCCAGATGCCTGAGCTTATACCAGCTCAGCTTTTCTCTGTGTCTGGTTGTACTGCCTGGCTCACTCCCTGGCAGGGACTTGCCAGTGTGGTCCCCAGACAGAGCCAAGCCTTTGTGGACACATCCTCAGAGCTCCTCCCCCTGATCCTCACCCCAATTCCAGGACTGGAATTGGCAGTTCTTTCCTGATTATTCTGTCTTGTGTGGCTGGTAAAGACATATGAAGTAAATCCTTCACCCACCCAGACCTTGGCGGCTTGCCTTGGAGAGTTCCTGTCCAAGAGGAGCTAGGGGATGCCCCTGCCACAAAGCCGCAATCCCCCAGGAGCATTACCCTGAGTAACTGGTACAGTTTATCTTCCTAACTCACTCATACATTCTGGGCAATCTTAGAAATCTACCTGTCAGAGCTGGCAAACCATTCTCTCTGGGCAAATGCTTCCAAACATGGAGTTTCTTGACCCTTGCACAATTGATAATCACCTGAGGATCTTGTTAAAGTTGGGATTCCTAGCACCACACCTTGCCTGGTATTTAGCTGCTTGTCCCTGTCCTGACTGTCATGGGTCCCTTTGTGTTCACCTTTTCCTTACACACAGAATCAAATTCTCTGCACATCAATTGACCAGTGTTTCCCAAATAGTGTTCACCATCACCCTGGAGGACTGATTAAAATTGCAGATAGCTGGGGGGGGGGGTGGCAGCCCAGGGAGGGAAAGCACTTGCCTTGCAGCCTGAGAGCCCACCCAACTTCCTTGGAAAAAGACTGGAATCTGTGTAAAAAAAAAAAAAATCAGATGCTCAGGGCTGGCGGAATGGCTCAGCACAGGAGAACATGACTTGCCGGGGACCTGGGTTCGGGTCTCAGCAGCTTACAACCCACATGTTGATTTACAATCTTCCTCTACTCCAGTTCCAGGGAATCAAGTGCCATAATCTGGCCTCTCCAGGCAACAAACATGCACATACACACGCAAAGCACTCACACACATAAAAAGAGTGAATACTATTTTTTTTTAAAGCCAGATGCAGTGGAACACATCTGTATTGCAGAGAACTCCCAGAAGCTCACAGGCTCGGAGTCCCCACAAGCACAGCAGGACAACAGCAGAAACAAGAGAAACTAACCCAAAAGTGGGTGGACAGAGAGCCATGTCTGAGAAGCGGTCCTCCACTGTGGTTCTGGGGTGTGCATTTTAAATGCAGACAGACGAAGCCCCGTCCAGCTCTGTTGAATCTGAGTCTCCCCACAGAGCTCCTGGACCTTACATTTTTGGAAATAGGTATCCAGAGGATTGTCATCAGCAAAGCCCAGGACACACAAGCCTTTAAATGTAACCCTTTCCTTCCACATTTTCCTATGAGGAGTTTCAAACCTGCTGAACACTTCAGAATTTTCTAGGAAGATGAAGAACTCAGCAGCCAGCAATTAACCTGCAATTAATGCGCCACTACATTGTGTATCACCCACCATTCCACCTATCCACTCCTCTCTCCATTATCAATATGCCTAGGCTTTGTGGGGCGCTTGAGTGTAAATTGTGGGTATTTGTACATTCCTCCTAAACCAATCAGCCCAGATGCCGTTCTGGGGATTCAGCGAGGATGCTGTTCACTGGGATTCAGTGAGGATGCTGTTTATTGGAAGCCAATAAGGATGTTATGCACTGGGGTTCAGTGGGAATGCCGTTCCCCAGGGTTCCGTGGGGATGCTAGTCACTGAAATTCAGTGGGGATGTTGTTCCCTGGGATTCAGCGGGGGGTGCTGCCCACTGGGGTTCAGCAGGGATGCTATTCCCTACAGCGCCGTCCTTTTCCTTGAATGGCTAAGTGTGTGTGGCATGAAAGGCATAGATCCTGTTTTACCCTTGAAGTAGTTTTGACAAGTGTGCACACCTGTATAATCCTAAACCCTCTCAAGATACAGAGTTTTCTCCCCTAGAAGCTCCCCTTCTGAGGCAACCTGTGCCCCCACTGGATCAGAGGTAATTTTCTAATTTTCCCTCAAGTTGCGTTTTTTTTTTTTTTTTTTTTTGGTGTAATAAAAATAGTCTTTGAAAGGCCACAAAATGAAGACTTCCCAGCTAACTCATATCCAAATCTCCAATATTTTATTTATTGAAGATTTTTATTATTTTACAAAGAATTAGGTTTTTGTTTTGTCATCTTTTTAAACATTGTGCTTCTGTGTCCCTCGCTCTGCCATCCCTGCCTTGTGCTCTCCCACTCTGGGGAGCCTCCTTCCACTTTCATGTCACCTGTGACCTTTTGCCACCTCCACCCCTCTGTCCCTCTTATCTAATTTCAAAGTCCATACTCCCAATCACAATCTATTTCCATAGAAACGTTAAAAACTAGGATCCACACACTAAGAAATGATGATTTTGTCTTTCTGAGACTGGACCGCCTCACATCCTAGAATTCCTTCTATGTTACCCACTTTCCTGCAAATCTCTTGATTTCATTTTGAACAGCTGAGATTTTACCCAGTATTTGACTTCATTGCAGTGTGATGGAGTGTAGAGGAGGATGGGCTGAGGCCTGAGGACCTTGAGTAGCCTGCAGTATCTCTGTTACCCCGCCCTCCAGGAAAAGCCACTTGAAGCTGCTGTCTTGCGGTCCTGTTTTGGCCACCAGGAAACTTGCTTCAATCTAGAAAATTTGCTTTCTCTGTGAAAGGAAAGAGTATTGTAGGTTCTGAGCTGCCATTAACTGGAAGAAAAAAAAATAACTCAGTTACTGTTTTTTTTTTTTTTTTTATTTATTTTTTTCGGGAGAGGAGGGTTGTTCAAATCAGACACGTGGGTAGCCCAGTTTCATCTCACAATTCTCAATAAACCTAGCAGGTTCTGATTGTCTCAGCAACCTCTGGCTACTTCCCCTGCATGAGGCCTGTAATATAAGTCTGTAATTTTCACCATGCAGCAGGGGCAGGCTTTATGGGCTGAGGGGACACGGAGAGTTTCATCTCACTGCCTGGTTGCCACAGGTTGCTAGCCTGGAACAGTGCTCACCCGCAAAATGTCAGAAAGAATGAAGGACCTGCCCCCAACCTGAAGAAGAGCCACTGGTCCCCAGCGATTGGGGCTGGGAGCCTCCTGCTCGAGCTGTCTCTCCGGGCTGTCTATCAGAGCTGCACAGCTCATTTCAGCCTTCCAGACTCCCTAGACACTCAGCTGCTGCCCGGGGTCCCAGGATGAAGGGAAGCCTCCCAGCACAGGTTCTCTTGGTCCCACAGTTGATTCTGCAAAGCGTGTAGCTAAGTCACAGATGGGAGCTGGAGAGCAGGGATGAGCAAACCAGTCCTGTGTTAAAGCCAGGGAGGCTTAGGGTCCAAACCAAGCCAATTCTGAGGATGCAAGGGCTGCTAATGTTGCTGATACAATTGCAAAACTGGGGCAGAGTGTCACCCTATCTGGGAACTGGAGGATGTGACCAGATCCTCACCAGGCCAGGAGTCTGATCCTGTTTTGATTTTATTGGTTCTTCTCTCTACTTAATTGACCAGCCCAGGGCTTTTCTTCAACTTCTGGCTATATGAGTAGGAGCCGATTTGTCAGTGGGAGAGGGACGCAGCCAACGTCGTGCTTCAGAGTGCTCAGGAGTGAAGGCAACTTAGATTCTAGCTGCGGTTCCCATTTGCACCGTTGTGACTCTAAGGAAGACACTGAACCTCCATGAACCTCAGTCTCCACTTTCCTAATGTGGCAGTGATTGAACGCCCACAATGCAGAATTATAAGAGGCACCAATAAGATCCCGTACACTGGCACTTGGCGCTGAGTGTTAGTGTGCAGTAATTGCCTCCGACCACATTGTGATGCCAACTCCTTGTGTTCCGCTGTGCATCTACCACGCCCCCCACCCCGTGCTGTCCTCTCTCCTGCTTTCCTCGTACTCTATATGAACAAGTTCTCAGTGGTCCTTTGCTGAATTCCCGTACACAGCAGTAGATTCGATGTGACCTTGTTTCCCAACATTCTTCTCCTGCAGCCCTGCACCCGAGCACGGCCATTAGTTTCAGACAGCCAGTTATTGCTCCCAGAACTAATGCCGAGGCTGTCTTGACATCGACCAGCCACAGCAGAAGTCATTACCACCCTAAGCAAATGACTGTCTGCTTTTGGACAATGGGTTGCTCATAAAAGTGGGCATGTGGTAAGAGCCAGGGGTGGGTCAAGGGTTCCCTGCTCTGCTGTGAATAATGCTTTTCACATGTTAGGCTATGGAATAGGCTACAATTATAATTACCCATCCATAGAAGTGTTGACTGAGCCCGAGTCCCTGCTGTGAAATCCAAGTGCATTTGTTGCGTTGAGTTAGGGATGAGACTCAGTCCACCCAACAGGTGGCTGAGAGCAGGAACTGTCTCTCCTTCATTTGGTTTGAATCCAGAGTTCCTGCCCCACTAGGCTAGCTGGGGTGCAAGGTCAGCCAAGACAGGATGGATCCCCAGCCTCCAGAGTCTGCCCAGCTGCTGATACTTCCTTTGGGAAAACAGTCTCCATCCTTGCTTCCTGAGTGTTCCGCTCCTCACTCACCTTTCTGAATCACAGTGTGATGTTTCTTCTGAAGTCTCTTCCAATTGAGTGACAACGGAAATAAAATACATGGGAAGGTAGACAGCAAGGACTGCCAAGAAATCTGAGGTGGAAGCAATGAAGCTGCAGGGAGGATTCTGGGAGTCTGATCCTTTCCTTCACACTCCACCTCCTTTCTCCCGGAACCCAGGGTCTTAGGCATGCTGGGTAAATATGCTGCTACTGACTGAGCTACATCTCCAGTCCAGAATCTTAATCCTGTCTGATTTTTGGTCCAAGAGACAAAACCCAGCAGCCTCACACTGAAGGCAAAGGCTGGAAGATGGAGCAGGAAGACAGGGTACAATGGGGACAACTGAAGCGCTGGCCCTACAGGTCACCTCTGGGGGCAGGGCTTGGACAAGTCACTTAGCCCTCCTGAGTCATTGTTTTTCCTGAAGAAGAGAACCAAGAACCGCATGAGAATTCCATAAAGCTCCCTGAAAAATACCTGCAGGAAAGCCATTGTGGCCTCAAAGTGGCCCCTCACATGTCCTAGTGGGGGCAGGTGGCATTCGGCTCCAGACAACTGATGCTTCTCCTCAACATCTGCCAGGTTCTCTGCAGAGATATGTCAGCACACAGAAGCAAGTAAGACATTTGTTGGAAGGGAAGCCAGCAGCTGCAGAAAACACACTGCTTCTCAGAGTCAGGTCTGTTATTTCAATGAACCGCTAAATGTCAAGCGAATGTTTTCCTCCGGCTTTTCGACCTCACCAAGATCATCTCTCTGTAATCCCAGGGAGAAGGATTTGGCAGTCTTGACTCACAGGCTGCACAAGAAAACTTGGGGGATGGGAGTTAAAGCTAACCAGACCCATGTGAAGGCAGACAAATCTCTGTCTTCAGAGAACAGGAAGGATCATCTTATTAAAATACGTATATACATTTATTCATTCGGATATTTATCAAGTCGCTGATATTCTCCAGGCATTGTTCTAGAATCTAAGGACACCTGGATAAACACAGGAGATAAGTAGCCCATCCTGGGAATTCGCATCTAGAGGGGGCACAGATGACACCAAGGGGAAGTAAATAGGAAGCTAGAGAGCAGCGACTAAGGAGAAGGACTGAAGCCGGAGGGAGGAAAGGAGCCTTGAAAGTGAGGCTGAAGAGTAGGCAGGGCAGCCTGGGAGATGGAAACTTGCAGTTACTCTGCCTTTCTATACGCACGCAAAGCTGAATGCTTGTCACACAGGCCAGTGAGTGCAAGGTGGTGTGTGCAGTTTTTACACTACTTCTATTGCTAGACCCCAGTCAGACTGTGATGAAGGTCCAGGGATTTGGGTATAGGGAGAAGGACCCCTCTTGTGCTCAGCACACCAGAGGAAAAGGGTTTGGGATACCCTCGCCTACCCAGAGAGAAAAGGTTTGGGATGCCCCAGTCTACCCAGAGAGAAGGGGTTTGGGATGCTGGCACCTAGGAAACACAGGGAAGGGAGGCAGCAGGGTCTGTGTTCACACACCGTGTCACTCTGTGGGAACTCAAAGTGTGTCTCCACGGAGCTGTTAACAGCGTTTGTTTCTGGTAAACACCTTTGTTCCTCAGATTGACTATTTTTAAACTTTTCAAGCTGAGCTAACTTCAGGTGTGACATTGCGAAGCAGTTGACCAGTTTTCTATTAGATGAGTAGGGGGAAGGGGCAAACTAGTGAATTCGAAAAGTGAGTGCATTTCCTTAAAGTTGGCAGCACAGTAAGCTAGAGGTTGGGTTGGCACGTGAGACGCCCTGGCACTCCTCTGGGAAGACTTAGGAACAACAGAGAGAAAAGGGTGAGTGAAGTGGCAGGTGGTACCTTCTTGGTCTTCTTTCCTCAATGCGTGACCACTCTTCACTCAAGCACCTGCAGGATGTAGGCCCACCAAGATGCCTATTTCCCCACTGGAATCACACTTTAGGATGTGCAATCATTGCGTATGCATCTCAGTTTCCTGTTACATTTTGAATCTCAAAGATGACTCTCTGAGATGAGGCAACAGTTGGATTTTTAAGAAGCATATTTTCAAAACCCAAACATTGCCAGGCTAGCTACTGTGGACAATGCAGCTTCTTGTGTAACTGTGAGCACAGAAACTTCTGGAGCAGATGCAAAGATGCTAATCAGGAAGGAAGTGACAGGGGCAGTCCTGGGAAGGTCACACAAGCAGAGAGACAGGATCAGATGCTCCTTAGGTCGAGGAGCTACAGAGCCATGGCTGATTGGGGGTACTCCACTGCGTTTGGAACTCTTCCGAGTGAAGGAACTTGCTTCTTTCCCCTTAGGACACAGTTTGGAAAATATTGTGAGTTCCTGAGAAAAAAGTCCTCATGTGAACACTTTGCACAGGACGTAGCTTGGACGTGGGATGGAGATGATGTAAGAAGCACGAAGGTTGTTACCTCTGCCTCTTCTTGATGCCAGCGGGTCATGGAAGAAGCATAGCTCCCTTGTCTCTTGGTGGGGTGGGCTGGTTGTTGAGTTGCATGGTAAGGATCTCTAGAGCTTGGGGGGAGCTGTGCCAGCTAGGAGCAGGAAAGGCTCTCTGGAGACATGCTTCACCGCCTTGACTTCAGGAGTATGTGTCAGAATGTGGTAACTCTAAAGCCAAAAGGCTGGCAAGCCAACCTGGTGTCTGCTTCATCAACTCTGCCCTTCCAGGCTCCCCTACCATTGACCTCAGCATTGAGTGTTAAGGAACCCTTGACGCTGAGGTGTCTGTGAGGAGGTGTAAACCCTTACACCTCATGACCATTTATCAAGACGGGACTAATAGGAAACTCGGCTACAAAATAGCCAAGTTTCCTTTTTTATACTTTTGAGGGAAGCTGCAGAATTGTTTTTACACTTTAATTGGGAGAGGGAGTTCAGACATGAAAGAAAGAAAGAAAGAAAGAAAGAAAAAAGAAAGAAAGAAGAAAGAAAGAAAGAAAGAAAGAAAGAAAGAAAGAAAGAAAGAAAGACAAAACAGGAAAAAGATAGGAGGTCCCAAATGAGTGGGGTGGAGTGGCCAGTGGACATGTGGAGAGGTGAGGGGTTAGAGTCTGTGGAAGTCTGTGTGCTCTATGAACTGAGGATGGTGCCCCCGAGGAGGAAGACTCAGAGTACCCAGATGTTAGCAGGGAAGCAGAAGTCACACCCCACCTTCAGCTTCATGGCAAGATATTCCTATCACTTCTTGGGTCATTTTTTTTTAACTGATCAGCCATAGTTTATTGTGAGACTCAGATGCTATATGAATACCAAGAAAGTCCTGGGGGCAGTGTAGACTAATCAAAGAGAGCTGTCGTCTTAGTTCAAGGCCAGCCTGGTCTACAGAGTGGGTTCCAGGACAGCCAGGACTACACAAAGAAGCCCTGTCTTGAAAAGAAAAAGAAAAAGGCAGCAGGCATGCCTTCGCGTGCTCTCCTGCCTATGGCATGAGGAAGTCGTCCTCACTAGCCACTCTCCGGGCTTGTCACAGAAGAGACCTGGAAAGGGAACTCTGCCGCTCATTTCTGGTGTTCGCGTAGTCACCAGAGATTATCTTCTTCCTACCAAAGCGCTTGGCACCGTGGAGGCAAGGAAAGGGCTTGGGCCAGAGGGCTAAGGTGCATTGAAGAGGCTGCCATATGGGGAAAGGCTATGAAGGACCTTCTTCCTCCTCTGTGACAGGTGCGGGGGACAGCTCTGTCCTCATGGCTTTTACAGTTCAATTCTAGAAACAAATAGTGTCGTGTTCTGTGGAACTTTATCTGACTCTTACAGAAAAGAACATTTTTCTGGAAGCATTGTCACCCTGGTTTTACATGACAGCCTCACTTCTGTGATCCTAAGGGGTACAGAGGAGAACCATAGTTCCTCAAAAGTTAGAAGAGGAGACCAGGAGGGTTTTCTCAGTGATCCCTGGCCTCTTGTTATCATTTTACAAATTACGAGAATGTCAAAACATAAAGGACAGGGAAGATCTACTTAACCACACTGCAGTCACCCCTAGGAGAAGGAATACTACTTTTCTGGTATCCATGCCCGACTTACGACATGTATTGTAGGCAAAGTACAGCCTGCCCTTTAAAGTCTCCTAACTCCGTACTTCTGCCGAGAGGAGGTCCGAGAAGATTGTGTGAGCTCTTCTGGCATCTCTGCCATGCACGGTGCAGACAAAGGCAGAGGAGCAGCTCGCGTGTTTTTAGGGTCGCTTTTCTCAGGTTAGAGCCTCCTTTGCACTCATTGTAAATTCGTGTTTTGTTAGACTGGTCCAGGGAGAGTCATCCTCCCCTCAATGCGTATGTTGAAGTCCTGACTCCTAGTACCTCAGAGTGTAGTGCTCTTTGGAGAGAGAATCTAGTGAGAGCGTTTGAGTTAAACAGTAACCAGGTTGTACTCCAGGACGTTCAGTGACCTTATAAGAAGAGGGGACTGCATCATAGACTTAACAGAAGGGAAGACATAGTAAAGCACGCAGCCTTCATCTGAAAGGGAATTAAAGGCAGTTTATTTTAGAGTCAAATTTGAATGATGCTGGCCCAAGCACACAGATTTAGATTACCTTAAATTTCGTGTTCCAATGTGGAAGCCGTTTCATGAAGTTTTATAGTTTAACTGAACAGTGAAAGTCCTAAATCAGGACAGGTTTTAAATACACCGTGGGTACGTACACCAGCAAGATGGTTACAGCAGGATGGGGGAAGCTTCACTGGGGGCCTCGGAGGGTGTCTGATGACTTGCTGAGCTTTTGAGTTGGCGGAAGCTAGCGGTCTGCTGGGTTAATAGATTTTGAAAGATTTTAATCTGCTCGTTGCAAGATGTTATTTCTGATCAGGAGGTGCGTAAGGAATTCAGGTGTGTGGGGTGGGGGCTTCCACCCAGCACCTCCAATTTTATTTCAGTCTCTACATATTACTGCAGTTCTCACCAGCCATCGGTCCCTGCAGAGCCAGGGTCTTCCTAGGAGTTCACAACGAGAAGATACGGAGCACAGACAATCATCCATAAGCCTTGAGAAGCCTGGAGCAACTCCCTCCCTGCCACCTCCTGAAGCAAGCAGTACTGTGAGCACCTTTTCCCTAGACTTCCATGCCCCTGCCTGGACCTGTGAGGATAGTTTCCCTGTTCTTACCCACCCACTCTAGTGCTTGGTGACTGCAGCAGTCTGAGCAAGCGAGCCACAGCTTCATCCCCCAGCAACCCCTGCCTGGAAGCTTCAGGCTAGACTGTGCTCCAAGGACGCGGATTCTCCCTGGGTTTGTGGGTTTCATCGGAGGAAGCTGCAACATCTTTAAACCGAATGACTTTTAGAGTTAGGGAATGTTACCGTGTCCCCAGATTCTCTCTTATGCTGAGTACATAGCTGGCCTGAAATGAGAAACCATTCTACATCAGCAAGATCCAGAAAGCCTCAGCTATAGATTCTACCCCCTTGTCAGTCTGGGCCTGAGAGCTCTGCCTGAAGCTGCGCTCGCTCCATTCCAGAGAGTTCTCAGAGGCTCCTGTTAACCCAAAGCCTGTCCTCAGGTCCCAGGGAAGCACGTGTGGAGACGACATCACACAGCCAGGTTGTGCTGGTACGTGTTGCTCTTCATGAGGCACCTGTGGGGTTTTGCCTGCACTCCTAACATCAGGCATAATTTGAAGAAAACATCTGGATCCGTTCCACCTAGGAAAAGGCCAGCAGGTCAGTAAGGCCTTGGTTTACTTTACAGCAAAGATGATCCCCAAGCCCATGTTCTGAGGGTGGAATCAAATGGCAGGTGGCAAGACAGTGTTCTGTGTGCCTGCAGTCTGCCAACAACTTGTAGAATTGGCAGGAAGACTAAGATGCTGCTGGCTCCAGGGTATTTAAAATGCTCGGAGGAAAAGGCAGCATGTGCTTCCTTTGGGAAACATTTGGGAGGCACCACGGATGATGGTGAATATTGGAAATACCCTGAGTGCCCACAGGAAAAGATCTTTAAGAGAGGAATGTATTAGGTTAAGCAAACCGCTGCGTACTTATGCCGAGACAGCCATTAGGAACGATATGGAAAGATGCTGAAAAGAGAAGCAAAGTGGCTTGGTGGAAAAGGTCACTTCTTTTAAGTAACCGGGACTCCATCTCTCCTGTAAAATATTTATAAGTCAAAGTGCTTAGAAAAGTGGTAGCTGGGGCTCTGGGTGCTAGGCTTATACATTGTTTTCTTCATGTTTCTGGTGGTTGTGGTATCTGTAAGTGATAATACATAAATCCTATAATATCATAATTGCATGTGCCGTAGAGAAGGCTTTACTCTCACTAGCCTTCAGCCCGTTATCATCTAGTGAGAAGATCCATGCTGTCTTTCAGTTTTCCATCAGGAGTAAGTTTCTAAGAGAGTGGTTCTGAAGACTGAGGTAGCAGTGGGGTTCACTGACATAAAACATAGTTTTTGGAAGGACAGTCACATGGTTAAAAGTGAAGAAACCACCTGGGTGTGATGGCGAACTCCATTAGTCCCGGCACTTTGGGGGGCAAAGCAGGAAGATCCTGAGTTCCAGGCCAGTCTGGGCTACATAACAGGACCCAGGTTCAAACCCAAACAAATGAAAAGTGGTAGGAGAACCTGGAGCTGGTGTTTGCGTATACACACTCTCTCACCATGCCATTGCTGCTTGGGTTATAATGGCAACTTGATGATAATTTGCAGCTGCTAAATACCCTGCACGTTTGGTTCTAGGCTGCTTCAAGGAATTGCTTATTTAACTCTCATGATTAACTTATCAGGCAGGCACCACCATTGTCTACCCCTTTTCAGTGAAAAGGCTGTGACTACAGAGGTCCTTAGAGTCAAAGTCAGTAACCAGAGGACAGTAGCCAGTGTATTGAAAGCCCAAGGCCAGAGCTGGTTGGCAGCCTCCATCTTCCTGTCTGCTGGCCTCTGGGGAGTGCTTCTCTCTGCTTTGAGGGTCCAGAACTGCCCCCTTGGAGCAGCCCAGGAGGAAAAGGGAAGCCATGGGTCAGTGAGCTCACAGGTGAATGGAATCCCTCACGAAACCCACAGCTGAGCTTGGTCGAAAAGGAGGCACAAGCCTCATCTCAGAGAACATCCATAGTGTTTCCCTTCATGAAGATTCCAGCAGACTGGTGCTCAGTGAAGAATCTCGTAGCAGAGAAAGGACAAGAGCAGTAGCTATACCTAGGTGTTTACATTTCCTTAAAAGTGTTATGTAAAGATTGATGCTTGAGCTGTGTGAGCGAATCGTCACCATTGGCAAGTGGCACTACCTGGGCGGTGCTTCCCATCCAGCCCTGCTCTTCTCTGCATCCCTAGGTAGAGGGTTCTGGTGCCCACCTGACTTTTGTTCAGCTGAAGGTGGAGCCCTCAGGGAAAATCAGCTGGTGGGGGAAGACGGAAGCTGCATCCGCCCCTCCACAGCTAGCATACCTCTGTTGGCAAGCCACACCTCTTCTCCTGCTCCACTCCTCACTCCTTCCAGGGCAATCCAAGGTTCTCGTGTCCCCCACTCTTTCCATTTGGTGGTGGTGTGGCTTCTTGCTGTTGCTAAACTTTGGCTCTTTGGCTAGCTTGCTGTCCTTTGCAGACTTTTTCTGCTCCTCCATTGTCAGGTAAATGGTTAAGATGTCGGATCCCAAAGGGAGTTTTTGTGGTTGGATTGTGCTTGGCATGTCCCCTTTTACTTTTACTTCTGATAATCCAAGGGATGGGGTAGAATGTAGCACAAGGGAGCTTCCAGAAGTTTCCTCTGTGATAGCAGAGATGAGAGATAGTAACTCCAACAGGGCGTATCAAGGATGACATTGATCTTGTCATTAAAAACCAAGGAAACTTCAATAGGTCCAGAGTGCATCTGCATAAGAGGAATACCTTCCAATATTCTGTGGCAACATGGAAAAAAACCAATAGAATGTCTCAAATAGCTTAGTGTATAGGACTTTGCATGCTCCCAGTGCAAAGAAACGATCAGTGTCTGAGATCACATATGATCACATATATACTCGTAGTGTAACGTCACTTTGTACCCTGTAAGGAGGTGCAGTTACTGTGCCTTAACTGAACACATTTCAAAAAGGAGGAGGAACGGAATGCGGGGGATGGAGTGGAGAGAAATGCTGTCGATAGGAGAGTCTGGCTAAACAAAGTCAAGAGCCAGAAGAACTGTGTGGGCTGAAAACTGATCAGAAGGAAGGTTTTACACATTGTGCATAAAGTTTCCTTGTATTTTTGAGATTATTTAGTGTTTCTTTTATGTGTGTGTATGTGTGTGTGTGTGTATTTTGTCATGTGTCCGTGCACTGAATGTGTGCCGTGCCCTAGGAGGCCAGAAGAGTATATTGGGTTTCCTGGAATTCAAGTTACAGGTTATGAGCTGCCATGTGAGTGCTGGGAATTGAACTAGGGTTCTCTGCAAGAGCAGCCAGTTCTCTTAACTGCTGAGCCATTTCTTTGTAAAGGTGTATGAAGAGATGGGGCTGTACATAATAGAGTAGGGGCACGTGAGGGAAATGAACCAGTGGACAGGTCTGGAAAGAGTCAGAAGAGGTAACCTAAGAGGGCACAGTGAGCTGTGACTGGGTAGCTTCATTGTAAGGCCACCTTCCTTGTCACTGACTCCCCATGCCTAGGACAGAGATGCTGTTCAGTTACCAGTGTTGAATAAGCAAACTCTTGAAAACTGTGGCAAAGAGAAAGGTTTGCATCAAACCCATGCTGTCCTGCTGCTCTGGTAGACCCTTGCAGTGGGTGAGGACGGTCCAATTAGAAGGTTATTATAATCCATTGTGTGTGCAAGAAAGACTTAGTGTTGTAAACTCTCCACGTCTGGAACTTCAGACAAATGTCTGCAAGGCCCAACACCCAAGTGATTGCGTGATAGAAACACTGCCATATTTGACCACGGTGGCACCCACCTGTGATTAGCATCACGGAAGCTGCAGCAAGATGATGCTGGGTGTGAAGCCCAGCCTAGGTTACGTAGCAAGATTCTGTCTCAAAACACAAATGAAAACAGGAGGAAAAGAAAGAAAACCTCTGCCAACAAATCCACTCCCATCAAGCAGGGACCAAAGACGGATGCAAGTGAAGAGCTGGGTTGGATGCATATTTAGTGCTGACAATTATTTAATAACCACCCGTGCATTTTCTGGCCCTTTCTCCCTGCTATTGTAAAGACATTCATTCCTCTTCAAACCCAATAAATTATTCTCTGTCAGCAAGCTGGGGGGAGGAGTGGAGAAGGAGCTGCGTTTGCTCTTGGCTTTGCCTCTGTCTAGTCCAAACACTGGAAATGTCAAGTTTGCTCACTAATTAAACATGTCTGTCTTGGACTGCACTTGTATCTTTCAGTGAGAAGGTGTAGATTTCCAGGGAGACATTACACATTCATGTTTCCAAATACAGCATTTTGAAATCTTCCCGTGTGACACAAATACCAACTTGGTGGAACTGTCTCTGGGGAGGACAGACGCCAGAGTCAGGCAGCCCAGGCCGGGAGAGAGCAAGGACAGGGTTGGTGCACGCCCTTTTGTTATTTGCCAGGAGAGCTGCTGAGCATGGCCAGCCATGGGCCTTCCTGCATTTCCCAAAGTCTTGCTCCCTGGCTGAGTAGCAACAATCCCTGTCCCTGTCCCTGTATCTGGATGACAAGAACATACAGTTTGCAAGTTCATCTGTGCCTATAATGTTGCAAAGCTTTCTGGGATCTTTGCCCTTCTTTTCATAAAGAAGAGACTGATGTTTGGGTTTGAAATCGCCATAGACTAAGAGTCACCCTTTCTGTATTTTCTGGGAAGCAAGAGGTGTGCCGAGCATTGGGTTGGGTGCTGCAGGTACAAATGCCAGCCAGATTGGCGTTGACCTTGCCCATAGGGAGTTTAAGCAGCGAGGGAAGCATATAAGTCTTCAAATATTGGGGTGTCATATGTTTAGAAACATTTCTAGGGACATGTTACTGCTGGTTAAGAGGCAGATCAGGCCCACTTGACTTCACTTCTCTGACTCATCTGGGCAGTAAAGTGTAGACCTTACAACTGTGATCTAGGGGCTAGAGAGATGACTCAGCAGTTAAGAGCACTGGCTGCTCTTCCAGAGGACCCTAGTTCAATTCCCAGCACCCACCTGGCAGCTCACAACTGTCTGTAACTCCAGTTCTAGGGAATCCAACTCCCTAACACAGACATAAATGCAGTCAAAACACCAATGCACATGAAATAAGAATAAATAGATTTTAAAACGCGCTCTGTGGCAGGAACTGCCGCTCAGCGAGAGAGCACTTGCCTAGCATGTGAGTTCAAACCTCAGCTAGCACTGGGGTTGGGGGCGGTCAAGGGAACAAAGAGCTGGGAGGGAAATAGCCTGATTCTTCCATATGTGAGGGCTTGCTCTGCCGTTTCTAGTGTTCCAGGCCGGTGGCCTGCTCGGAGAAAAGCGATCCAGGCAACTTCTCCCCAGGCCTCCAGTAGTTAAGTCAGAAGTTAGTTTTCAACCAACTTTGTTGGATGTATTAAAAATCTCAGAGGCTGAGTTCCCCGCTGAACGTGGCCATTTTGACAAGTCATTAATTAGTTTACAAGCTGTCACTTTTTAGACATCCCACGGAACAATAATGTTTTTCCAAGGTGTGTGATTGTGGAGTTCAAGTTAGGGCATTGTATTCCGAAACTGCTTTAAGGGCGTGTCTTAATGCATTTTGTGTTGTTGTACTATAATACCAGGTGCTGGGTAATAGATAAAGGCTTACCATTATCTTATTGTGTGGTTTAGTTTATGATTCTCGTGGCTCTTCTAGTCCAAACATCTCTGATGAAGAGTTCCGGTCACGTTCTAGCATGCAGAAAAGCAAAGGCGGATATTGGCCACGCCCTTAAGAAGACTGGCTCTCTCTCTTTCAGGAACCATAAACTGCCCTTAGCTCCTCAGCTTGCAGAGGGGGCTCGTGGGCACCACCCCCAGCTTCTGTGCTGCAATGCTGACTTGCTTGATGTCACACAGTCCACCACAGCAGCTGAGCTCGTCCTGTTCAGAAGATGATTCACTCCGGTCCTCCCCAACTTCTGGCTCTTAAATCTTCCGACCCCCTTTTGAGGATGATCCCGAGCCTGGGAAAGAGTGGAGCTGATATAGATGTCCCGTATCATGTTTAACCAGTTGTTAGTTTCTGCACAAAGGAACTTTCTGGGGTCCGAGAGCGACATTAATCTACGGATAGAATGATCTGAGAGCTCTTGGCACTATGCCCACTTGGTAGCATGCAGATAGTAAGTAACATCTGTGCCTCTATTGTTCCTCTTGGCCTAGCTTGCTACCTGGTCATTATCATGGTTCACGGGGTTCACAGGTAGGTGAGACCATTCCTAACTTTGCTTCCTCACAGCCTGCATAGAATCTCCCAGTACCATGACAGCTAGCCAGCAGGGAGGAAGCTTCCTGGTCAGTACCCATCTGATTTCTCCGTGATCTGTGATTAGAGTATGTGGTAGGGTCTTCCTGTCAAGTTCTGGTGGGCAATCCCTGGAAGACCAACCGTGATCCAGTGGATGGCCTCACACCTATGCATTTATGGGAAACTGAAATTGAACCTGTGGAGGGAAAGAGAGAAAGGAGGGACTGAGGAGAGATAAAGGAGGAAATGGCTGAGACAGGTGAAGTGAAGGCTGAGGTGAGGTGAAGGCTGGGGTGAGGTGAAGGCTGGGGTGAGGTGAAGGCTGAGGTGAGGTGAAGGCTGCGGTGAGATGAAGGCTGAGGTGAGGTGAAGGCTGAGGTAAATGAAGGCTGGGGTGAGGTGAAGGCTGAGGTGAGGTGAAGGCTGAGGTGAATGAAGGTTGAGGTGAGGTGAAGGCTGGGGTGAGGTGAAGGCTGAGGTAAATGAAGGTTGAGGTGACGTGAAGGCTGGGGTGTGAATTTGAGAGGAATTGGGGTGAGGATGGGAATGTATATATATCAAAATACATTGTCTGAATATATATAAAACTCAAAGAATTAATAAAAATATTTAAAATAAATACCGTTCAATAAAACCAGTTAAGGAAAACAATAGGGGACAGGCCAGCTGTGGAAGAGGCCAACCATATGAGGTTCAGGGGCTCTCTTTATTACCATCTGTTCTTTCTAGACCCGCCCCATCCACAGGCCTGGATTTACCCCCATGATCTACCTACCTTCCACTAAGTTCCACTTTTAAAGACTCTCCCTCCTCCACACTGCCATGCTAGTGACCAGGCTTCCAGCCCATCGCCATCTGGGGACAAATTCTAACCACCTCAAATCAACAGACACTGAATACACTCCCAGGAAGAACCATCTTTTCTCAAAGAAAAGCATTCTTTCACATTAGAATGAAGTGATGCAAAATTCAAAACAGCTCTGAATTATTTCAGCTTGGAAAAAATACGGCTTCGTTGTCATATCCCTCCTTTTGCTGCAGACGGAGAAACAGTCACACCACGCATGAGGCCTATCTTTGGAACCAGGCCGAGCAGCTGGGAAGATGGTCCCCAGGTCCCTTTCAATTGTGTAAGTTCTCTGTGTGAACGTCCACTTGGCAGGCTGGGGTCTGGAGCTATCCTTGGAAGCTGCCGAGGCCTGGCGCTGTGCCATCCTCGGGTGGCATCTGGAGGCCTTTGTCTGCCTGCGGTCATGGAGTTGGTAGCATCCTGTCAGAAATGCTTCCTCCAACTCTTGCCATATGGGGGCTCCCCTTCCACTGGGTCTGGCAGCGCTCTTGCTCGGAACATCAGTCCCCACTGATAGATTCGTCCCTGTCACGCTATTTACTGAAAGTAGGCCACTTAATTAAAAGCAAAGCTTTTGCACAAACTCCAACAGTGGCTTTATACATTCCAAGCATTGTAAAGGGACCAGATGGAAGAATGAGGTAATTAACATGGGGCCCAATGTTCCCACCCTCTCCACAGTGCTCCCTAATTCTGGAGGCGCCTGCTGTCCTTGGGGAGTGAGCAGGTTGCTTCCCTTAGCTCACCGTGAACATGAGAAGAGTCAACCCTAGCACAATACATTTTTTACCAGAACCAATGGGTCAAACAGCACTGTTAGACAGACTTGGAACCAAATTATTGTGGGAAGGAGGGGGCAGGGTGGGGCTGTACCCTAAAATGGGCACTTCAGGCAGGCGTGCCAGGGAACTAGGCGGCTTCCAGAGCATTATTAGGCAAGGTCCTGGAGTCAGGCAGCAGGGTTGGGGCTTGGGCTGTGTCCCACTGTCTCCAGGTGGGACCTCGGCAAGGCGATTCCTTACCCTCTCCGAACTGATTCTCCACCTTCCATGCTGCTCCATGTCCCTGTGTTGGCCTTCATGAATGGCATAATCAGGTGCTCTTGCCTCTGGCTTCCGGTTGAACCCGGTCAAGGGAGCTGCCAGTGAGAAGTGAGGAAAAGCCAGACTTTTATTGCCCAGTTCTTGCCCCATGTGTCACTTTGGGTTGGCCCTGCAGGTCACAGCTACCTCCAGGTGGTCCTTCCCTGTGTTCCTGCCTCCACTCTGGAAGGTCCCTTGTTCCCTCAGCCCCATGCTGGGGCTGGCCCTGGGCACTGTGTTATTCTTCTATAGTCTCTTTGTCTTTTTTTGAGGCAGGGTCTTACTTGTAGTCTAGGCTGACCCTGAGTTTCTGATCGTCAGTTTCTAGACTCCTGGGATTATGATCAACTCCTCAATAGCCTCTTTTAACCTTGTAAACCAATCCCTCTGTTAATATTTCCCTGATTGCCCAGCCTGAGTGAGCCATTTCTCAGTCTCCAGGCCCCAGCTGAGGCAAGAGTCCCTTGGATGTCAGAGATGGGTAGCATACAGCTCTGTCCTCTGGGAGCTGACAGCGGATGAAAGAATACAAAGCCCAAACAGAAAACGAACAGGTTGTCCTATCAAGCAAGTCTTCTATGAGGCCAACTGTGAGCTTCTCTCCAGAGAAAGGGACAAAACAGGCTAGGGTACCATGGAGGAGGATCAGTGACTCTAACCAAGTGTTCGGCAGACAGCATAAGGGCAGGAGAGGTGATTTCTGCTCTCAGAAGGGACTGTCTCTTTTGACAGCTGCAGAGCTCACTGTAGCAGTAAAAGCTTTGAGCGGAGCTTGTTCACATCTTGAAAGCTCAGAAAACGAGGAAGTCCTAGAGAACCAGGAAATACCACCTTCAAGGCTTGCCCTCAGCGTCCTGCTTCTCCCCAATGTTCCGCAACAGCCCAAACAGTGCCGCCATCTGGAGAACAAGTGCTCAGACACATGAGCCTATGGGTGGGGACCTTTCCCCCCAAATGACAGCAGGGAGCTTCCCAGGAAGAAAAGGATGACTTGAACTGGGTCTCAGTATGGCCTGTGTTTGGGAAGTAGAGAGGGCAGGGAGACTTGAACCTAAGCACAGGAGAAGCTTTAAGACCCTGGAGTCTGAGACTCCAGCTCTTAGCCAACAAGGAAAGAGGACAAGACAGACGGGCACCTGAGAAGGATGGAGAAGCAGGGTCAGCCTGGGACTTAGGGAGGATATACCCAGGTCTGTTCACATCTCTCCCCGACACCTGTCCAAGACATGGCCACTTCTCTTAGGCACACTGTCTGAAAGAACTGGTGACCAATGGAAGACACGAACATCAAACAGCCCATCTTTGGAGAAGCCTTCGGTGGCACTAGGCCTCACTGTACTCCAATGGACCCCATGATACCCACTTCTTAGGACTGGGCAGAGTGACTGGGTAAGGTGGAATGCTGTCCTCCCAACATAACATACCCATTGCCATGATCAGCAACTATGATGACCTCTTTGAGATCTGCACACGATTGAATCCATTAATATTCCATCAGGGGGTGGGGCTCATGAAACCCTGCCCCCCTCACATCAATATATAGTCAATTAACAATTGCTGGGGAAGAACGACTGCTCTTTGGTGATAAGCTACTTAGTCTCCCATAAGTAAACTTTTATGTATACTCCCCATTTAACTCATCTACTAAACTAGTTTGTAGTGGTTTCATTTCTTTGGTCTATTAGTGCCCTGCCTGAGGTAAATAAGCTTTTGTTCATTTTTCAGGAAAAAAATTCATATAAACTTGGGTTTAAGGAGAAGAATAGTGTGCATATGTATATGTGCCTCAGTTATAAGAAGCAAACTGGTGTATGGGCCTCCACAGATTTCCCGGAGCTGGAGGCAGCCAGGGGCCCTGTTGTTGCATGCATGAGCTTTAGAAGGGCAGCCTCTGGGGGTTCCAGTGGGCTCAGTGAGTGAAGCCCAGCTGTCAGTTGACTGGGAATGTGTAAAATTTTTGAACTAGACCTTCCTGACACACAGGCCCCAAGAGAGAAGTATCTGTGGGTGCAAACCTGCTACATCCAATTAGACAACCGACCCAGCTCCTCTGACCACAAAAATCGCAGGAGTGTGCCTGCCCTGTACTCACCCTTCCCAGTGCTATCACGTCCAGCCCAGCCCTGGCCTGAGAAGTCCCACTTCAATTGACTCTTGTCATATTCGCAGTCTCCTTTTGTCCTACTCTGTCCCTCCTTGTCCTGGCCACACAGGCCTCCTTGCTGCTTTTTGGACATGGGACACACGAGACATGCTCTTATCCCAATGCCTCTGTGCCACCATCCTTTCTTTCGAAAACTTTCTTTCCCAGTTATGGGCATAGTTTGCTTTCTCTCTTCCCGCCTGCATTTTCTCCCACAAGTTTGTTTCCTGTAAGCTTTTGCACGGGTGTCGCGTGTGCTTATTCTTCAGCTTTATCACAGCCCCATTCCTGGTTTATTATGATTTTGCATAGCATGTGTCAACACCTGGTGCAATATATGTTTTCATCATTTTATTAGAACATATCCATCGTATGAAGTAAGAGACATTTCTATACATGAATTTTTATTGTATTCACCCACTCACACGTTCTCTTGTCTCTTCCGTGCTTTCTTCTTCCCCTTCCTCGACCCCACAGCCTTCACTACGATTCCCATCCCCCGGGCTTGGCTTTCTGTCATATGTGAGAGGAACTGCACGGGGTTTGTTTTATGGAGCTGCCTTATTTCACTTCACGTCATATTTCCAGCTGTGGCCATTCTACAAATGTCAGGATAGTGTTTTCCTTAACGGCTAAATAAAAGTCCTATGTGTGTGTGTGTGTGTGTGTGTGTGTGTGTATGACACAATTCCTTTTTGCCTTCATTTCATCGGTATCTTTTTCTTACTAAAATGTAAGTTCCCAGAGGCCAGAGATGTGGTCTGTTTTGTTGACTGTACCGTAGCCAACACTTAGACCAGAGCCTGTCCGTACTAAACAGGTACATGAGTACCTTCCACCGTGTGCTTAGAGAATGGCTATTTAGGTTACTTAGCATGATCAGATAGACACAACGCTCTCCTAAGCTCTTGAAGCAAAGTAGTGGGCAGGAGAGCCAGAGCTCGAGAAGGAGCTGGCAAGGAGCAGGGTATAAAAGAGAGGGTACGGGCAGCCTCAGGAAAAGAATCAAAAACTGGGCTTTGTATTGCCTCAGTGAGCTGAACTCTCCAGAAGAGCCAGCTAGGTGACATCTTGATTTTGGCCTGTGTGAGTCTGAGCGGGAAACCAGGTGAGCCTTCCTGGACCTCTCACCCACAGGACTGTGAAATGACAGGTGTTTCACATAGTTCAATTTGTAGCTATGTGCTATGGTAGCAATATAATATAAATAGAGGCCTTTTAATAATGAGATTGTGTTTGACTGTTTACCATGAGAATAGAGCTGCTGTCTTCCTTTAGCACCCGAGTATGCAACGAACAGCAATGTACTGAGTGTCTGCTGTGGAAACAGTTGAATGAATGCATACCTCCCCCTCCCCGGTTTTCAGTAGGGTGGAACATCAGCTGGCTGGCCTTGAGAGCCACTGGGCTGAGAGACTAGTAGAGGCAAAGCCAGTCACATCCAGACATAACAAGCCGATCCCCGGGGTCTTGGATGGTGCTGCAGGTGCGGAAGAGCCTGGCTCTATGTGCAGTATTTTTTCCCACTACCCAGAAGTTGA
Source organism: Chionomys nivalis (assembly GCF_950005125.1). Taxonomy (NCBI): domain Eukaryota; kingdom Metazoa; phylum Chordata; class Mammalia; order Rodentia; family Cricetidae; genus Chionomys; species Chionomys nivalis. The sequence goes on from NC_080106.1 coordinate 38,634,581, forward strand.
GCTGACTGTACTGGACAAAACCATAAGGCAGAGTTTGCTGTCAGGGCAAATGCCGGCTGAGATTACACCAGCAGTGTGCCATGGGGTAAAAGACGTCACTGCTCTGGAACCCAATTTCCTTATCTGTTGAATGGGTACAATTACAACACTCACCCCCTGATGGGGAAGCTCAGCCAATCACATTTGGCTAGGGTGTGGCCGCTTGGGGCAACGAAAGAAGGACCTGGGCATCCAGCCCACTCCCCTTGTCTTGTATTCATTCAGCTGCGTGTGACTCTTGCTGGATCTCAGTCGTGTGAGTTTCTCTTGCTCCCAATTATTAAAATTATATTCCCTGTTTTTGAGCTGGTCTGATTAATTCTGACTACTGGTCGACCACACCCTCAACCCCCTGAGATTTCCTAGTGAGGATCACCGAGGCTGTGCAAGTAAAGACTTCTCAGGAAGTAGGTGCTCAATAAACTGCCTGTAATTATTTTCCTTGGTAAGTCCAAGGCTTCAGGGTTTTCCAGGGGAAAGCACTGGGTGCACGTGTGGGAAGAAGTCCCTTTGTGGCAGACACAGATCTGATCAGTGGACTTGCCTCGCTCCCAAGGTGACCTACCACTGGCAGTCTAACTCAGCCTCTGCTTCACCTTCCCCCAAACAACTTTGGTTCCTCAGGCTACGTCATCCAGTGGCCAGATTCACACACAGCCAGTGTAACTGACATTGCTTACAAAACACACGAGAGAGATGGCACTGGGAAGGAGCTGCTTTGGAAATGACAGAAGTAAATAAGTAGCTAGTGTTACTAAAAATATACATGCCCCCCCCAACACACACACACACACACACACACACACACCACTCTGAAAAGCTTAGACAGTCAAGCTATCATGGGAACAGACACAAAATATTGCATGGGGAGTTAGAGGCGAGAAACACACAAAGACATAATGTACTGCAAATTAAAGTCATTTATAAAGAGCAACAGGCACCCCATAGAAAGAAAATGATTAGTCAGCAGAAGTGGGTGTCCTGTTACCTATTCGCAGGGTATTTCCACAGGACGAGAGAGACGGTATTTGTTAAGGACTTGCTGATGTCCAAATATATTAATGCCAGGCACCGAGGACACGAGGCTAAATTATTTGCCTGAAAATCATCTTGTTTGTTTTCTCCTAGCCCTGAGGTCCCCTCTGGCATTCTCTAGCAAGTGTGCCTTCCCACGTGATAGAATCTCAGCTCCAGGGCTGCCCCTGCTGTCTGTGTGGACACACAGAGCAGAAGAGCTTTCTTCCAGAGGTCACCACAATCCCCTGGAGCTCACACAGCATGGCCACCTCTGCTTCACAGACCTGATAGGGTCTGTGTTGGGCTTTGCCTTGCCTGTTCACGACGGCAGAAGCCCAAGAAGCTTGGGATGTTTCATCCTTCTCTTAATCCCAAAGAAGGGAGGAGGTGTCAGCAAGATGCTGGATGCTGCTGCTGAGTGACTGGGTGCGTCTAAAAAGAAAAATGACTTACCTGAATTCCTAGAAATGATTAAATATGAAAGAAAATACCAGACCCAAGCTCTCCAAATCCTAAGCACAAAGACACCTTCCTTCCTTCCTTCCTTCCTTCCTTCCTTCCTTCCTTCCTTCCTTCCTTCCTTCCTTCCTTCCTTCCTTCCTTCCTCCTTCCCTCCCACCCCCTCCCTACCTGCGCTCTCTTTCTTTCTTTTTGTACCTGGCCAATTTCCCTTGTCCTCTTTGTTCACAGAATTATCCAGCACTCCTTTCAGAGGCAGGTGTTTCTCATTTCTAGATTGTGTGTTTCAAATGCGACTGTTTGCTCCTAGCCCATAGCATGGAACTCGGGCCTACTCTGATGGTACTGGCTGCAGAAAAGCCGGAAGAAGATATGACCCAAGTAGAATCAGTTACAGGGATGCTGCTGAAACTACTGAACACAGAGAGTCTCACTTTCTGTGTTTTATGTTTTCTGGTGGCCCCCAGGAAAGGAGGTTCTGCTTGGGGGAAGTCTTGCTTAGGTCTTGACTAGGTCAGTGTAAGGCCAGGTTCTCATTCAGTCATTCAAGATTCTTGAAACCAGAATAAGAAATAATATCGAGGTAGACAATAGAGAAATGGCTAGATACAGATATGGATGGACAGTAGATGAAAAAGAAGAATGGTGATGCAGACAAACAATAGGTAGATCCATATTTATAAATTAATAATGATAGCAATGTGGAGATACAGATACAGAAATAAATCAATAGATGGGGAAGGAGGGAAGCTGGATGACAGACAGATGCGTAGACACAAAGATAGGTCAACTCAGGTGACTAGATGGATAACTTAAGATGGCTTGTGTCACATAAGATGTGACATAAGATGAGTTTATGTCACAACTGAAATGAAGTGTGAACTTTTTGTGCTAGCCTCCTCTGTTGTTTTGCTACTGTCCTTTGAGGAAGCAACCAAGTATGGTGATCACTAAATTCCTAAGTGCTTGTTCTCGGGGTGTGCCCTCCATGTTAATCCAGTGGGTGCTTTGAGACTAGGCTATTGAGGGGCCCTGGTCCTGTACAGACCTGGCTTTTGGGGAGAGGAGGGGTGAAGGGGATGAGGGCAGAGTATGCTTAAGTCAGTAATCAACAGAACTCCTTGCTCTGATGTTTTTTTGTGGAGGTTTTGGAAAATTCCACACGCATACACATGCCCAATCTATACAATAGGAATAAATATACCTTCATACTTCTTGGGGCTTTCCAAGGCTCAGTGGTAATTAGTGAGTCATAAAGTGACACTCTTTGTTTATTAATGTGCTGGGCTCCATATTCGGCACTGGCCCATCTTCCCTTGTGGACAGTCCCTAAAAGGTAGGTGGTTGGACAGTCCTTAAAAGGTAGGTGGTATTATGCACGTTGTCAAAGAGACAGCAGAGCATGTGAGTGGCAGAGGCAGAACTGAGACTCACTGTGTCCCCTGGGGCTGTGCCTGCTACTTTCTGGTGCAGCCTTGGCCATTCAGGCAACAAGAGCCAAATATTCAAAGCATGCTGGTCTCCGGAATTTTAACTTGCTATGTTTTTCTCTAGGTAAAAACCCTTTACAAAAGCCTTGGCACCCTTGGATAATCTACTCTTTTAGTCCAGGCAGGTAAATGTTTTAATAAATTATCTAGGTGACCCAACACATTAGAACTACACTGCCCACTCAAAGGACATTCTGATAGTGGCCTTTCCGTAGTGATCCAGAGTTCCAGGATCTTTCTAGCTTGCAATAGTACCATTCCTGTCGCCCTGGATGCCCTACTGCTTCCTTTACATACACGTGATAGGATTGCCCATGGAAAAACGTCTGTGGTTCAGGATCAGAACTTAGTAACTAAACTTTAGACACATTCCTTGACCAGAACTCTGCCACACCACACCCTGAAAATGAGGAGGAGGATGCAATCCCACCACATACTCAAAAACAAACAAACAAACAAAAAAAACCCAGGTTTTTTGAACACATAGGAGTCACTGCCCACACACAAAAAAATATAGTCAGGATTTCCTGGTTTCACTCTTACGAGATCGAACTGAATTCATTTCTGCTTGTCTTCTGCCCAGGAAACCAAAGCAAGAGAAAAAAATTATTGCCAAATAGATATTTTGAATATGACAGGATAAATGAGAAAGAGGAAAATAACTCATTTCCTCGTGTGTAGTGCACCTGATTATCACGTGATACAATTACAGCACCCACACACCCATACTCCGCACCCCTGCTAATGGCATGAGCTAGCAGATCACAGCCCTAGTGCTCTCCCAGAGCTGAGAAGACAAACGTCTCATTTGAGATCACGACCTCGTCATAGGCTAGTTACAGGGAAATGCCTTGGTGATGTACAAGAATAAAGACCCAACTCTCTTGACTCAAGGTTGATCCCACTGCAGAGCTCCTGTGGGAATCCGCAGAGATGCTGTGACTGTCACAATTCAAGCCGTTCTTTTGTACAACCCTAGTCCTTCCCTCCTCAACAGATATGGTCCTGAAGACACTCCTCAATCAACTTCCTCTGAGCAAACTTCATCGTGGAGCCTGTTTCCTTGGAAACCAACCTAAGGAAATTGGTGCCAGGAGTGGTTTCAAAGAAGCAGACTCCAAGGTGAGGCTCTCAGGCTGGACCACATGGTAAGTGACTGACAATGTAAACACCACCCTGGTTGTTATTGAGAATAAATAACCCTCCAGATGTGGTAGCAATGCAATCATTAGCCCTCACCAGTGGTGGCCAGGAGTTGAGGTAGCCACGGAAGAGACAGGGGTAGGGATGGGGTTCTCTCTGGCATTTAAGAGGTATGATGAGGTGATAATTATAAGGACTGTGGAATCAGTAGGTGCTATGGCAATCCACACACTGGGGAAAAACCGTGAGTGGCTGGGGGTGTTTAGTTATACATTATAGCTGAATTGAATGCCATATGGCATCTTTGGCTGTGCATAAGTCTCTTAATTTTTGTTGTCTCTTAATTTTTTGCAGCCTAACTAAGGCAAGAAAATGCCAAGGACTAGGCCCCACATTTAACTACGAGGTCTATAGGTGGCTGAGTTCTCTGTCTTGGAATATCTGAGTTGACCCCACAGATTCCCTTGGTATACCACTCGCTAAATATAAGCAGTGTATAGATTCCCTCAGTGTTCTCCTCCCATTACAGGCGAGTGCTTTCTCAGTACCAAACTCTGTCTTAGTTCAAGCTTTCAGAGCCTGGGTACCTGGAGGTAATTTTCTCCATCGTGGAGGCTGCAATTCCAAGGTTACAGTGCCAGCACCACCGGGTTCCGATGAGGGCTCTCTCTCCTCTTGTAGATGGCCACCTCTCACAAGGTTCTCACTTGGCAGAGAGAGGTAATAGGAAGAGGGGAGAAGGAAAAAGGAGAGAGAGAGAGAGAGCGAGAGAGAGAGAGACCTCATTATACAGATATCACTACTATGAGATTAGGGTCCCAGACCTTTGACGTTGTTTAGTTTTGATCACTGCCTAAAATCTCCATCGCTATACACAGCCATAATATATTTAGGATTTCAACATATATATTTATGGAACATAATTCAGTCCATAGCATCTCCTTTCTTGGTGACTGTATAAAGGTCTCTGCTTTGCATGAATTCATACATTGCTCCTGTCACCTTATCTCCTTGACATGAAACAAGAGGCTAGGGTTTGGCTACAAATGAAGGGGAAGCCCTGGACCTCCAAGAGGGAATAGGAATGTATTCTGAAGGTGCTGTGGACCAGCATCTAAGTTCTGTGGGAGACTGGGCCATACACATGAGACTGCATGGAGGGTCCTGGATTAATTATACAGTCATCTAAGATGAGGCAGAACCATCTGAGGGCATGGAAGATGGTAACACATTGATATGGTGGCTCTCAGAAGCATGAACAAAACTGTGATCCAAGTTAGGTAAAAACAGTAGGATTTCTAGTGCAACCTTGAATGAAGAGATTAAAAGGCTTTGAAGCTACATTACAAGAAGCCCAAAACATGTTAGCCAACTATGTTCTGCAGCTGGGACTGGGAGACGCTATTTATCAAAGAAGCGAGCCAGGGCTGGTGAGCAGGGCATGGACCTTGCTGAGAGTACGATGATGGCCAACCTCAATGGTCCAGGATAACGACAGAAAACACTATTTTGAATGGGGCTCCTTGATAGCCGTGGGAATGACAGAGTCTCCAAATGACAGAGGAGGGATATCAGTGCTCAGCCAGCCAGATGCAAGATAGATATGATTCTTGTAAAAGGTGTCAAGGTCAGAGCGGCAGCCAAGGGGCCTGGTACTCAGGGAATTCTGGGAAAGCTTAATGGAATATGGCATGACTGACGTTAGTCAGAAGGATAGTCAATGATGATCTCTGACAACCTAAAAAAATTAGCAGAAAGGACAATCAGAAGGCTGAAGCAGTTGTCCCAAGAAAAAAATACAGTCTATAGGGCAGGTTTACCTCTGCCCTGTTCTTAGATCCATCCATCCATATAAGAGATCAGGTTTATAGGAAAAAAGATCCTATACTATGTAGCAGGTGTATATGGAATAATTTATCCAGATCTTCTATAAAGGGACCTATAGTCACTTAACAGTATGCTGAGGAAAAATAATATCAAATATTGAGGCTATGGTTCTATATACTAGCATGATCTCCTGATTGAAGTGGGAGAGCTGGGTGGTCAGGTATTAAATGGAGTCCTAACTTAGCTGTATTATTCACAGTCTTATACCAAAGTCATTTCCCTACCTAACTCCTGATATCCTAGGAACTGGGATGTTTGCTAGTTGGAAAAAACCACCATATGTATTCCCAGGCTTGTAGGCAAGAACTTTCATAGTGGAAAGGCCACTGGAAGTTTCTAGACTATTCCTCCACCTGGCACACAAGACTATAAATCAGTGGTTCCCAACTTGTGTGTCATGACCCCTTTGGGGGTACCTTCCACAAGGGTCGCCTAAGACCATCAGAAAACACAGACATTTACATTGCAATTCATAACAATAAGCAACATTACAGTTCTGAAGTAGCAGCTAAAACAATTTTATGGTTGGGGGTCACCACAACCTGAGGAACTGTATTAAAGGGTCATGGCATTAGGAAGACTGAGAATTACTGCTATAAATCAAATATGGTCACATATGAGGTGAATAGTGGAATCAGTTCCATCCTTAGCATCTGAGCATGGAGACGTGTGGTCCCCTTCATATTCCATGTATAGGTCTGGCTCCTACAAAAGCCACCACAATCTTGGAGAATAAAAACATTTAACGGTACTCTCTGTCAGGGGAAAAACTCATGTTGCATCTTAGCCCCAGCAGGTCTACTTTAGACCCATACCAGGCTGTGAATTTTCCAAATGAGCATAGCCTTCTCCATCTTAGTGAATGAAACAAGTCAGACAAAGTGCATGCTCACTGGACTGAGAACAGCTTCCCTCGGGTCATGTTATCAATCATCACTGGAAGATGGTGGATTATCAGGACCTTCAGGGAGCAATCTATAGGTATGCTGTAATGGCACAGATGAACAGGAAGTGGCAACTGTGTTGGAGGTGCAGGAACTCAGAAGGGTGGAAAATAATCCCATGGAGGCATACAAACTACAATAACATTAAAAGATGTGAGGGGCTCAGGGGCTTGAAGCGGACTGGGAGATGCATCCTGTCATAACAGACAAACATCATATATGTCCTTTGCTTGTTATCATTAAGAAGAAAGCACAGATCCTGGGTGGTTCTCTGAGTCCTGAGCAAAGCCTGCTCCCCACTGGGCATGATGCTATGACTCATTCGTCAGGTGACATGGAAGATTGCTGACTGTTAGTGGAGCCAAGCCCAGGAAATGCTCTTCAGCAGCTCCAGACTGCAGTGTGAGGAGCCCTGCTGCTTGGACCATATGGCCTAGCAGACCCCAAGGTACCCAAGTGAATCCTAGTGTTCTCTGGGGATTTTATGCCACATTCTTAGACTTCTAGAGTTCTAGAACACCACTATGGTATCTCTAGCAAAGAAACACAGTCCCAAAAGTCCTGGCATGCTACCAGGGTTAGGTAGGGATGGAGAGCCCGATTGTAGGATCTTAAACAAGCATATGACCAGGATGAATAACCATAAACTGAGCTGTTATCCCTAGAAAATGTAAGATGTGGCAGACTCTGGAATATTCCCTTGCAGCACGGCAGCAGACGTCCAGCCGTGGTTAGGGACAGGGGGATCAGGAAGCTGCATCATGTGATCCAGACTCCCCACAGCACAAACTTTGTACAGGTATTTCTCTGTCAACCACATGGGAGCTGATGGCAGAGACGAGGCTAAGCTTGTGTTAAAGTTAACTTCAGTTGTTAGCTTGGCAGGCCTGTGTGATGGTTTGAAAGAAAATGGTCCCCAAAAGGAGTGGCACAATTTAGAAGTGTGGCTTTGTTGGAGGAAGTGTGTCACGGTGTGGGCAGGCCTTGAGGTCTCATATATGTTCAAGCTACACCCAGTGAGATAGACCACTTCCCATTGCCTGTGAGTCAAGATGTAAGAACTCGCAGCTCCTTCTCCAGCACACTGCCTTGCTTTGCACCATGATGATAATGGTCTGAACTTCTGAAACTGTAAGCCAGCCCCCTCAATTAAATGTTTTCCTTGTAAGAGTTGCTGTGGTCATGGAGTCTCTTCACAGCAATAGAAACCCTAACTAAGACAGAAGTTGGTATCAGGGACTGGGATATTGCTATGATAAGCCTGACAATGTGTTTGCTTGGAGGAATTTGGACTTTAGTGCTTTGGGCTTGGAAAGAGGTAAACTGCTTTAAGCACTGCCTAATGGGCTACATTAGTAGGAGCATGAAAGACAGTGGTGCTAAGAGTAATTTGAGCTGGGCAGTGGTGGTGCATGCCTTTAATCCCAGCACTCGGATGGCAGAGGCAGGCGGATCTCTGTGAGTTCGAGGCCAGCCTCGTCTAGAAGAGCTAGTTCCAGGACAGGAACCAAAAAGCCATGGAGAAACCTGTCTCTAAAAAATCCAAAAAAAAAAAAAAAAAAAAGAATAATTTGAACTATGGGGGGGCACTCACTCAAGAGGTTTCAGAGGAGAAGAATTTTAGTATGTTACCTAGAGATTGTTCTTGTGATATTTTGATGAAGAAAATGGCTGCTTTCTGTCCTAATCCAAAGAGTCTGACTGAGGCTAAAGTGAAGAGTTTTGGACTAATTCAGTTAGCAGAGGAAATCTCAAAGCAGCCTACTATAGACTCTGTCTTGTGGTTACTAGTATTAACTCTAATAAAGATATGTAATTAAAAAGAGTAAGCTGAGCGAGGAAAAATATGTGAGAAGAAAAAGAGCACCAGAAAGTGGAATGAAGCTAATTTTTTTTGTTCAGGGAGATGAACAGATTAAGAGTTAGAATAAAGGGAGTGGTAACCTCAGGGCAAGATCCCACTCAGCTGAGTTTCCTGCTTGTGAAAAGGAGTTAAAGAAAAGTTTAGAGCCAGGTGTGGTGGGCATACCTTTAATCCCAGCACTGGGAAGATAGAGGCTGAGTTTGAGGTCAGCCTGGTCTAAAGAGCAAGTTCAAGGTCAGCCAAGTTTAGCCAGTGAAGAAAAACAGAAAACTGATGAAAATGTGATTAAACAAGAAAGCCATGTTTCAGCTCTAGCTTTGGCCAGAGCTTTAAAGGATAGAAGAAAGGTGCTATGGGATTCACCTCTGAGACTAAAGAAAGCTGCTGAGGCCAGGCATACGACAGAGGTGTCCCTGCATGGAGACCTAGTAGAGAGGCCATTGTGTGAAGCTGTGATGTTGAATGCCTGGTTTTCAGTCTTGCTTTGGCTCAGTATTTCCTCACCATGCTCTCTTCCCTGCGTTTTGGGAGGCTAATGTAATATACTGTGCCGCTATATGTTGGAAACATGTGATCTGCTTTTTTATTTTTATCTTTTTATGGGGAAATTACAATGAAAAGATTGCCATGAGTATCAGAAGAGACTTTTTGAAACCAGTTTGAGACTTGTTACAGACTATGGGAACTTTTGAACTTGGACTGAATGCAATTTTTTAGCTTATGATATAGCTATAAGCTTTTGGGGGTCAGGGAGTAGAATGTGGTGGTTTGAAAGAAAATGGCCCTTAGGGAGTGGCACTATTAGGAGATGTGGCCTTGTTGGAGGAGGTGTGTCACTGTGGCAATGGGCTTTGAGGACTCTTTTACTCAAACTTCCCTCAGGGTGACAGTCTACTTCTTTTTGCCTGCAAGATATAAACCTCTCAGTTATTACCCCACCACCATGTCTGCCTGCATGCCGCCATGTTTCCTGCCATGCTGATAATAGACTGAACCTCTAAAACTACAAGTGAGCCCCCTCAATTAAATGTTTTCCTTATAAGAGTTGCCATGATCATGGTGTCTCTTCATAGCAACAGAAAACTCAGACTAAGATACCTGGGAAGAGGGAATCTCAACTGAAGAACTGCCCCCTTCAGTTTGACTTATGGGCCTATTTATGGGCATTAGTTTGATTGTCATTTGGTACAGGAAGGTCCAGTTCATTGTGGGTGGCACCACTTCTGAGCAGCTGGGCCTAGGCTGTATATGAAAGACAGTTGTGCAAACCAGAGGCATCAAGCCAGCGAGTAGCATTTTACTATGTTCTCTGCTTCAAGTTCTGCCTCCAGGTTCCTGCCTTGAGTTCCTGCCTTGACTTCCTGCCATGCCAAGTCAAATAAACCTTTCTTTCCCCAATGTGCTTTTAGTCTGTGTTTAATCACAGCAACAGAGACATGAACTGTGGCAGCTTGACTCATGGATGTCTTTATGTAGTGAGTCAGTTGACTCCAAATGGTGGCCGCTAAAGTACAGCCCCATTTATGAGAGTTGATACAAGACAGACATGAGGGGAATGTTGAACCTTGCATTGGACTGTCCACTTTGTGTGGAAAGGGAAGTGGCTTGAATTAAGAATGGACATGTGCATATATCCTTCAGGGTTTTAGATGGACTCGGACGGTGGTAGATAGTTGTGTTGGGGAACCGGAAGCAGAATAAATTAAAACATGGGTCAAGGAAGTAGAGGAAGGAGAAATGTGCGTGGAGAATGTAAAGATGAAGTACGAAATTTATCATCCTTCATGCTAAACTGAGAGTCCACCCTAAATCATGCAGGGCCTGTCCATCAGCAGTGTGGTCACTCCTATCCGGAGACAGGACAACTCTGAAGAGCTAACCTGAACCACAGCTCGGTGGAGGGATTCAGCACCTTGCTCACCCTGCAGGGTCCCATTGCCAGCAGGAGCTGGTACTGAGGGGATGTAAGTGGACAATACTTCCCTGCTATGATGTTGCCCTGAGCATGTGAACAGACCCTTCTGAGTTCTCTCTCCCTCTCCATTCCTCCCTCCCCCCTCCTTCTCATCCTCCCTTCCTTTCTTTCTTTAAAACAGGGTCTCATTATGTAGCTCTGGTTGTCCTGGAACTTACTATGTAGACCTTGAACCCAGAGATGTATCCGCCTCTGCCTCTGGAGTTCTGGAATTAAAGACCTGTGCCACCATGCCCAGCTAGGCCCTTCTGTTTCCACCCTGTGAGCTCAGCATCTCATGGGACTAAAGCAGCACACTTAGAGGTGATGTAGGCATTCCTGAAAACCTGGACACACAAAGCATGCTTTGTCTCTTTCTCCTTGTGTCTAACATCAACAGAAAGAACTGAGAAAATTCTCTAAATCTAATATCAACCAAAGAAAGGAGAAAGACAAATTTTCAAAGTGTAAAAAATTTAAATAGGGCTAGTTAGAGAGTGGCAAGCAATGTTAACTTCTGGAGTCCACGTGAATAATAAAGAGATTGGATTCATCCTAATCCATAACTTCCCATCCCACTTCTGATGTAAGATTAGCTCTAAATGTTCTGATTTGAGAACATATCTCCTTTGCTTAGATAATTACTTTAGTTTTGAGACCAGTCTTTTCATCATGGGGTAGCAGGTTGGGATTTGGCATAGAAACGGTCACTCAGAAGACTGTGACTTAGTTAGGGTTCCTATTGTTATGATTAAACAATGTGACCAAAAGGTTTAAGTCAGTTTACAGCTCCATATCACAGTCAGTCATTGAGGGAAGTCAGGGCAGAAACTCAGTGCAGAAATCTGGAAGCAGGAGTTGATGCAGTACAACCTATATGTCTGTTCATCTATCTATCTATCTGTTCATCTCTCTATCTGTCTGTCTGTCTATCTATCTATCTATCTATCTATCTATCTATCTATCTATCTATCTATCATCTCTTATCTATCTATCATCTATTATATATCAGTGATCTATGGTTCTACCCCTGTCCCCTGCTTCTTTGTCAGACTGAGATACCAAGTTGAGTGATAGTTTTGTTCTGGAAAAGATGCTGCCCAGCAGGAATTATGTCTTTGTGTACTACAGGTTTGAAGACCCTCTGTTCCCTGTCCGTAGAGAATATGTTCTGCAGAATTACTTGATTCTTGGTGAGTCTTTGAAGGTAGAAAACTGAGTAAACCCACGGACCCTTTGGGGCTCATAGTTCCCTTAGTTCAGTTTCAGAACTGCTCTTGGGGTTCATATTGGTCTAACCTGGGAGAGTAAAAGAACTATAGAAGCCCAATATTCCTCTGTCCATCTTCTTTCTACACAATCACAGATCCTAGCAGTGAAGACGGCCTCCTACCCAGGCCCAGGTCTCATCTGGCCTTGTGTGGGTTGTTAGGATGTTCTTCAGTGTAGTAAGACAGACAAGTGGCTATATCTTCATTTTATTTATGTTTTAATGAAAAATTTTAGCGTGAAAGAGAAATAATGCCCCGTGTGACTGTGAAGTCTAGAACACAGGCTGAGCAGAGGCCAGACCTTGGGACTTATTAGGAATGGATCTCTCCTTGTCTCCTTCCCTTCTATCTCAGCACTGCCTAGATCTGCCTGGGCTCCATCCCCAGGCAAGCCTCCCCAACCGGGAGGCAAGGGTGGCCCTGGGAACTCTCACTGGTAAGATTCAGGGTGTCCATGATTCTTCTCTCTGCCACTGCCCCATACAGCACCCTGGCTCCTTTTCAATAGCTACCATCTTGTCGTTCTTTCCTATCCCAGCTCTCAAAACCTCCTTGGATCTTCCCATGTAACCAGTGACTCTCATACTGTGTCAGATAGGGCTTTGGGTCTCAGTTGCATTTATATGCCTTAGGTTGGGTATGGTACCTTGATAAATACGGTTGTCCCTCCTTGCAGAGAATCTCACCTTGTTCCTTACCATGCTTGCCTAGCATGAGAATCATGTCTGCGGTGGAAATGGAAGGTGTGTCTGATGGCAGAGACTGGCACCGCACAGGTGCTGCCCTGGTCTTTGCTCTCTGGCGGCATGCCCTTTCCGGCATGAAAGGACTCCTTGTCTGCTGGTTGGCAGATCAATGGGTGACATTGTGCTGGCATTGGTATTTGTCTAGAAAAATCTCTCCGACTGACCCAATTCCTGTAATGCATAAAAAAATGACAGAAGTAATATTTTTGTTCTTGTTTCACTTTCATTCATTTTATTTGATCAGGGCTGAGCAAAACTGACATCTCATCAAACTCCAAAGTGTGTTTCAGCACCGGGTTCATCGGAGGGTGGCATTTAAAACACAGACGTGGCAGGAACAAATGTATTTGCCAATCCCGTCCAGCCATGTAAACCTGACCTTTCTCCTGTAGATTTATTGACATGGGCCTGTTTTGTATCATATTTCATTATTGTGCGTGGAAGGATTGAAAGTTCTTCTCCTGGAAAACAACTCAGTTGGGGCCAGAGTGGCCCATAAACCTTTCCTAGGTGGAGAGAAGGGGGAATCAGAAAGTCAGGTACTGGCAGGATTAACACAATTCCTCAAAGAGTGTCTTTAATTAAAAATACCTGGCAGCAGCAGCGGAGGCACCTGGCATCTGTTGAGACTAAGAAACTGCATCCAAGGTAAATGTGGCTTACTTCCTGTGGGGTCCACAGCCTCCGCACAGCACAGAACCCGTCCCTAATGAAAGTACATGTTGTCTGCGCTGCGACACACTGGACATGCTCAGTATCAAAAGCCCACCATCACGCAAGCCTTACGGAAGCAGGACTCATCGGCTGGCATGCTTGTGTGACAAAATATTTGAGTTTTCGGATTCTCTTGAGCAGTGGGGACATGGAACTGAACAAGAAACGCGGGATTCCGGTTTCCCATGCCCTTTGGTCATCAGGGAGGAAATAACCTATAAGTTAAGAGTTAAGTCAATGCAATAATTAGGAAGTGAAGACTGTTCGACACCTTGTCTAATGGAATAGAGGAAGTGTGTGGGGTGGAGGGTGGGGGTGACAGGTGTTACTGCACACAGGCCCCTTGGAGACGCCCCCTACTGAGACAGGGAGAGTAGAATTTGAGCTGAGAGCTGAGCGCTGAGATGGAGCTAGTGATGTGAGACCTGGACCAGAGACAAGTTCAGGAAGCGCCCTTGTGAGTGCAGAGGCCCTGGGAAAGGAATGCATGCTGCGTGTTCAAGAAATGGAGAGAAAGGCTTGTGTCTAGAGCTTCAAATAGAGCAGAGGTTGATGCCATCCGAGCCCAGGAGTGATCAGGGGTAATCCCACCTAGGCAGATCCGGATGGCTGCAGTGTGTAGAGGCAGTGCAGGGAGGAGGCTTGCTCTGGATGCGGGTGGGGAAAGTTGTATCACAGCTGGATCTAGCACGGGTTTACAGCAGCTAACCCTCGTGTGATGTACTGAACCAAGAATCTATGATCATGTAAGTCAGTCATTCGCCTTCCTCCATCACCACCTTTCCCAGCACCTCTGGCTCCGTATTGACCAGCAACACTCAAGAGTCTTTTTGTCTTTTCTATGGGCGACTCCCTCTTTTTCATATGATAAGGTTTCTAGTCCCTCTTACCATCTCCCCTTCCTCCCTGGCTTCGCTCTAGCTCCTGTGTCTCTCCATCAGCAAAGAGCACAAATTGGAGCAAGATGTCCGGTGTGGAGGCAGCACTTTACAACTGAAATCTGCCCCGGAGCAATCTCCTTGAGCCCCAGGCCCCTGGTAGACGGGACTCCACTCAGTTGAGAAGCCTAAGCCAACCAGAGTTCCTCCTCTTCTCTGGTGATACAGGAATGCAAGGCTTTCTGAACCAGTGGGAGGCAAGAGGACTGCCTGGGAGGAATGCTTCATCCAGATTCTTGGATTTTGTTGTTAATTCAATTAGATTTGTTGTTGTTGTTTTGTTTCGAGACAAAGTTTCTCTGTAGCTTTGGAGTCTGTCCTGGGAACTAGCTCTTGCAGACCAGGCTGGCCTTTGAACTCGTAGAAATCTGCCTGCCTCTGCCTCCCAAGTGCCAGGATTAAAGGTGTGTGCCACCACTGCCTGGCATGGAACTCTGGAAGTTTCCATAGAAGGAGAGTAAAAGTGTGTCTTGCACCCCGGATCAAGCATTGGGTGAAGTCTAAAACAGGAAAAGCAGGTGGATTGATGGATTCCAACTCTTTGTGCTTATATTATCGGTTTAGGCTTTTCTGATATGCTAATAAAACTTCTACCAATAAGCAGGGCTCATGGGGGCTCACGGAAGCTGAAGAGGCAGCCCCCGAGCCTGCATGGACAGGTCTACGCTAAGCTCTCTGCATACGTGCTGTGGTGGCTTAGCTAGGGAATTTTATGGGACTCCTAACAGTGGGAATGGGGGTGTCTCTGACAATTTTGCCTGCCTTTGGGACCCTTTTAATCCACTGGGTTATGTTGTCCAGACCAGCCTTGATATGAGAGTTTATGCCTACTCTTAATGCATCCTATGCTGTGTTCAGCTGATATCCCTGGGAGGCCTGCTCTTTTCTGAAAGAAAATGGAGAAGCAGTGGATCAGGGGGACAAGGGAGGAGGGGTGGGGAGGAGGGGAGGAAGGGGAGGCTGAGGTTAGGATGTATGAAAGAATAATTTAAAAAAATGGGTGCAAAAATGCAAATACACATACCTAGCTGTACACTCAAACAAATAAACAAACAAACAAACAAACAAACAAAATAAAGACTCCTGCCAGACAGAGCAGCCTGGCCAGTGTGTCCCTACACTACAGTCTAGAGCTGTTGTCACCTGTGCCAGTGTCTGTAATGTCCAGCCAGTGTCTCTTGTCTGCGTAACAGCTAAGGAGCTGGCCTTTCCTCTTGGGAGTTTCTATCTCTGTTGTTCCCTGAGGCACCTCTGAAGGCTTACAGAAAACCTATCTGAATTTAGTATCATTAGACCCTCTCTCCCCTTGCACTTGACGTAGATTCTTTTTTTTTTTAATTTGGCCTGAGATGCAAATTCCTGGAAACTCCATATTATGGCCCATTTTGGGCAAACAGACAAAGAACCAATAAAATCTAACAAAACCAAGCTTTGTCCTTGCCCATATCTCCAGTTTGGCTTTCTAATGGGTCAAGAGAGAGAGCACAGAAAACTCCAATGTCCCTCTTCTGCGGTTCCCAGTGCCTAGGAAGGCACCATTAAGCAAGCACACAGCACAGCCACTTTCAGGCTGTGTCCCAGCTGTGACTTCTGCAACTTAACTAAATGAAATCAGAAAACTTGGAAGCTCAAGAAGAGGCTTTGGCCATGAGGGAAACTGACTTCTGGTGCAGCTCTCAGCTTCAAGAGAGCTTGATCTAAGAATTAAACCCACTGATTTTTTTTTTTTTTAACCATAGTCATATCTTAATGGCCACTGGTGCTAAGGACTGTCTCACAACATCCCAGGATGAAAACCACGCCCCTGGTGGCTGCTAGTCCCATTATGGAAACTGAGATCTAGAGAGGGAAAGAAACTTCCTTTGGGGGCCCACCATTGGTGCCTGAGTAGTCCTGGGTTAGAGCCATGGGTCTTCTTAGCTCTCGGGGGCGGGGAAGCAGGGAGTTAGGAGCTTTGTGCCATGTGGGGATTTCAGCTCCTTGCCACGGGGGAGGGAGGACATCTGTTCATGCTTTCCTGCATAGGTAGCAGGGCCATCCCAGGGGTGAGGAGATTTCACATCCATGCAGGGGGCCCTGGAGGCAGAAGACTTAGAGTGGGGTAAGAGCAGCGTGTGACTTCTGGTTCCGCTTTCTCCCCTTGATACCGCCATTCACTGAGCTGCGTATTTAGCATTTCTAACTTCATCTTCCCATCTGCAAGGCGCAGGTAACTAGCCAATCGTCCACCTAATGTCCCTCTACCACACGGAGTGTGCTCTCCTTTAGTCCTCTGACCACTCTGGGGGGGGGGCTGTGCCATTATCACCAATGAGGACCAGGCAGGGAAGGGACAGAGTAACACAACCAGGACACAAGCTACCTACATCCAGAATCTACTCTTAAGTCTTCGGCGTTACTACCAAAATACTACCAAAGGACAGATAGCACTAATGCATAGTAGAATGAAGTCGGTAGTCGATCCAGGCTTGGTAGTGCATGCCTTCCATCTGTGTGCTTGTCACGGCTGAAGCAGGATTCTGAGTATTTTTGTTTTGTGTTTTGAGACAGAGTCTTACTATGTAGCCCTAGAGATCTCTATGTAGACCAGGCTGGTCATGGATCACAGAGATCTGCCTGTCTTTGTCTCCCAAGTGCTGAGATTAAAGGCATGTGCCACCAGACTTGGCTAGAGGTTTATTGGCTTAATGCTAGGCTGGGCTTCCAAGTAAGGGGCCAGCTCAAAGGCATTGATAACTAACTACAAGCCATAAAGGAAGAGATCTCACAGTACTCAGTAAAACTCGGTGGGACTTCACACTGATACCAACCTGGTCTTTTCTTTTCTGTCTTGTGGTGCTTTGATATTGTGAGGTCATGGATTAGTTAACTCAGAGAAGGTAAGCCTTCCACTGGGGGAGGGTGGATCCATACCCCATTCTCCTTCTCTCTTTCTTTTTCACTTTTGCTTATTTATCGTGTGTGCATGCACGTGTTTATGCACCATGGCATGGGTGTGGAGGTCAGAGGACAAACTGCAGGAGTCTCTCCTTCTGCCACATGTGTTCTGGAGACTGTATTCAGGTCCCCATGCTTGGCAGCAAGTGCCTTCATCTCAGCGGCCACCCACCCACCTTCTTTATCAAGACCTCACCCTTCGGGTCACGGCTAACCTATCACTCAGGACTGAGTACCAGGCAAGTAAGGACTAAGTAGCAGGCCTAAGTACCAGGACTCAGTCCCATGCCTCAGAGCCTGTTGACACTGTTAACATCTTCATTTTAAATGACTGATCTTCCATTGACTTTTCCAGCTCTGGTGTCCTCAATCAAGGCCCTTGTCATCATTTTCCTCCTCTCTCTGCCTCCTGTCCTTGTCATCTTGTATCATGGTGTAGCTCCTTCCTCTTAGGAATGGTAACAAATTTCCTTGCATATGATCTTGTATCATGATGGTGCTAGCTCCTTCCTCTTAGGAACAGATTTCTTTCCATGCTGCCCTTGTCATGAATCAAAATTTTTATTAGCATACTGTATTTCAGAAGGTGAGTGGTAATTGTTTGCACAATTAATAGTAATCAGATACAAGTTATTGCCCTTCTCCATGAGCAAAGAAATAATACACAACATGTGTCCATATTTTCACTTAATCCCACCTGTTTTTATTATAAAGGGTAGGTACTGCACTTTGCATCTTTATAGGAAGGACTCAAAAGACTCCCAAGGTTCATCTGAGTTGCAGTTGGAACACACCATTTTCTGAGCTTCATTTCTGATCTTAAAGTGTCTCTTCTGGCTTCTGCCCAAGAAGGAGTGGAGGAGCCACTCTGTTAGAAACTCCATTCTAGAAGGAATGGGAGAACAAACAATTCAAAGGCAAAGTCCTCCTTTTGTTTCTGACCACGGTGCCTCTACTGTGTCTCAAGGAGATTTTTCTCTACCTAACATTCTTTTTATCCCACACCAGCCTCTCTTTGTGTATTAACTCATTCCCAGATCATTTTTTAATATAGAGAGGAAGATCTGGCCTTTAAATGACACTGCTTTCATTTTGCCATGACCCAGGTCAATATTTCTTCTTGTTCCAAATGTAACTTGTCCTCTGCTATCTTTCTTGTCTCCATTGAACCTCTCTCCCTGCAGTTGACAGAGGCAGCTTGTCAGGCTCAGATGGAACTCGTGGGTCAGGGTCTACCCATGGCAGAGGCACACCCCATGCTTTGGGACTGCCCCATTGCAGATGGCTCATACAGCACCAGAGAGCAAGCACAGTGGGTGCCCTGGGCGATCAGAAGGCATGCTGCCACCAGCAGAGGTGGACAGAAGGATGTGCTTGAGCAGCGTGAAAGGTCCTAGGTCTCCAGGATAGCGCAAAGGCTGCTGTATCACATTGTCCAAACAATTGTCACCCACAACATAGCAGCCTAGAATTTAGTGCCGGAAGGTAATAACAGAGTAGTTGATGGCTTTGCCTGTCCTGTGTCTTCTCAGTGGCCTCAGCAGCCAACTCTTGCTCTTGAGGCACCACTTCAAGGCTGTGCTTCCAGTGGGGTTGACACCATCCCCTCTCCCAACGTCAGACTGGGGAACTGAACTGTAGTGTTCCAATTTCTTTGGGTTGGGATGCGGCCAAGAGAAGCCAATGAGGATTACCACTGTGACTATAAACAGACTCTCTAGGAAAGCAGTTCCTGTTCACTGGGGAAGCTCAGCTGGTGAGAAGGTGCCCTGGGCTTGCTGGTGGCCAAATGGGTAGCACCTGAGAACAAAGACAGAAAGGAACTGCGAACTGAGAGGTGAGGTAAGACAGGAGATAACCACCCTGCTGCCCTAGTTAACACCCAGATAGAGTGAGTCTCAAATTAGTTCTCGACTGGACTCCCAGCTGTGTAAGCTAGTGTTGTCTCTTCTGCCACTCAGGCAGACCCTGCATTTGCTCCACCACACTGTCCCTGTTTTTCTTCTGGCCTTGTTTCTTGAAGTTGCCTTGGTTGGAAATGCTTTCCTCCTCTTCTGTTCTGCCTGGGTACATCCTATTGATTTTCCAGAGCTCATATCCATCACTATCACCTCCCTCCAGCTCCCTCTACCCATCCACCAACCCACCACCCTCCAAACTTTGTTTTTAATAACTCCATGAATCCAAATAGTGCTGACCATTTGTATATGGATCTGGGGCTTCCCACCAGACCACTGGTAACCTAAGGGAAGGCGTGTCCCCAAAGGAGAGTGACTCTCCCTCTCTCAGTGATCACACTCTACAAATAGCTTCTCTGATTACCGCCATTCATGCTAGAAGCTGGCCTGCCAAGCCATTTCATAATCAGTATCAATAAGAGGGCAAAGTCTCATGCCCTTCATGGCACCCGTTAGGTGTCGCGTCCTCCCCATCCCTTCTGCATGGAGAGTATTGTAGTGTGGATTTTAAGCACACTAAAGACTGGGTTCTCAGCTAATGCCACTCTGGGGAGGGACATTAGGAGGTGGTGGCCTTTAGGAGGTGATGTCTAGTGGAAAGGAATTAAATTACAGAGGGGCTGTTGTTCTTGAAATGGACATTGGTCAACCATTTCCTGGTTGCCATAGAGTGAGCAGGTTTCTTTTCTCCTGAGTTCCCAATCTATAAACAGAGACTGTACTTTTGTTTCCTGCCTGCCCAGATCTGAATAATCATACAGATTTTTTTTTATTTCTGTTTGAATCTGTCTTTAGTGTATATATCTATCTTTTTTTAACCAATGGTAATAAAACATATTCATAGCATACAGATGGGAATCCCACATCATTTCCCCTTTCCTATCTAAACAAAAAGGAAGGTTTTAACTTAAACATAGTGAAATTACATATAACAAAACAGGTTCAAGCAAGAATTAGTTACAATATTTCTTTATGTGTCTAAAGTTATATATCTAATTTATCTTTTGTCATAACTAAGAAAAACTATAATTATAACTATTTGTCTTCAACTCCATCAAATACCCAGAAGGATATAATATTACTTACATAAACCTGAAGTACATTGTAGGCAACGTCCAAAGTTCTAGAAATAGCAGAGAGATCTTGCTACCTGGACAGTTACCTAAAGTTCTTTTGTAATGTTGGGGCATCCATATTCAGCCCATAGGCCCATAATATCTGACAGACTTTTCAGTGAAGTAAGAAATCTGAAGATCTGTTCTGCCTTGTAATGGCAAAGTTCATCAGTTGTTTTCTTCTGTGTCCTGCAGTTGCTTTTGTGAGGCAGGAGCCATGAAAGACCATTCTGCCTTTTGGAAAGTACAGCAGTCACTTTTCTGTGTGTCCATTTCATACAGCATACCATCAAGCAGTCCAAGCAAGAGCAGTTTCTTGCCAAAATGGTTTGCTTTGTCACATTGAAAGCAAATTCCATACGAGTTTCTTCAATGCCCATCAACCTCTCTGAACTAATTGGTGTTGCCAGAAGTAGACATGTCTCACTGTTGAGAAAAGTCTAAGTTTTTAAAACATTTTACAAGCCATATTCTGTAGGCCTTTGAAAGGTTTGAAAAATGCCTCTCCATCTGAAATATATCTCTGTACATCTAAAAAACCTAACTAACATAGTACAAATTTGACTATTAAAAATGACTATATATGAATCCATAATTTTAAATTATACATTAGATTTTTAAATGAACTATATAAACAAAATACATTAAATAAGAGTAGAAATATACACACAACAAAATTGACCTTAAATTTGTATCAATAAACCAAATTCCATACCAATGTAATATTCATTTCTTTACCATATCCTCTTTTTTTTTTTTTAGAAAGACCTTGGCTATCACCATTAATTATTCTAATAAACCTCCTTTAAATGAAAACAAACATTTATAAGCAATATCTGGTAACTTGGATATTCTCTAGACTACTTCCTGCTGATTGGGGATGCTGTTAATCAGGTCTTTTGTGGGGTATCCTGTGTGGTTGGTCCATCTCAGTCAGCAATCCCGAAGCTGTCATGGATGTTAGACCACCTGGGTCATTGCTTCAGGGGGTCTTGTTTGATTAAACTGTATTATCCTGTAAGGAATTCACAGCTTTCTATCCTCTGCGGAAACAAAAGCAGAACCTCTTTTCCAAACTAACATGTCCTTAGACTTAAATTTTGAAATCAAGATACCTTTAAAATATATATTTTGGTTTAGCTTAGTAGCCCATACAATAAAATCTCTCTCCATACTTAGTTCATTCACAGTCAAAAAATTCAAAGAAAACACAAAAATATACATAGTCCAGACTCTTTGTGTATTTTCCATCTTTATGTGACTTTTTAAAAACTCTATTTCTTTTACTTTTATTTTTTAATTTTTGATTTTTCAAGATAGAGTTTCTCTGTGTATCTTTGGCTGTCCTCTGTAGACTAGGCTGTTTTTTATCTCACAGAGATCTGTGAGACCAGGCAGAGGTCTAGATCACAAACACCACCTTAGAAAGTGACTAGCAACAGGTGAGAGATGGGCTGAGCTCTAGGCTCCAGAAGCAGGCCTCTTTGCTTGCACCAGAGAACACAACAGCCCTAACTGTTCTCTGTCTGCCACTATTTCCATCATGACCACTGAGGTTATCCATAAGAAGGGCTATACCACACTCTTTCTGGGGCTTTTGTCTTTTTCTGAGTCTTCCCAGAATGCTGTTACTTTCCACTCATGGCAATATGGGCCCTTTGTGAACTTACCCTTTCAAATTCGCCATTATGACTCATGACTGGTTCAGTTCCACAGCTACCTCTTCATTTCCAGGTATGTGTTCTGGGTACCAATTTCTCTTAGTCCATATTCAGCTGCTGCAACAGAATACCTAGGGGTGGGTAACTTATAAAGAGGTTAGTCCTTGCCATTTTAGGAGTTGGGAAGTCTAAGATCAAGGGCCTTTTACCTGAGGGGTATTCTTCATATATTATTTCATGAAAGCAGGAAATATCAGAAGGGAGGGGGAAAGGGAACTGAAGGATGAAGGGGGAGAGGAAAGGAGAGGAGAGGGAAGGAGAAAAGAGGGAAGAAAAGGAGGGGAAAGAAGGGAAGAGGAGGTAGAGATGAGAGCAGAGGAGAGTTCATTCCTGGTTACCAGCCCTTTTATAATCACCTATTAACTGCCATTAATACACTCATAAGAGTGGAATCTTCATAACTTAAACATCTCCTACCAGGTTCCACCCTCCATCACTTTTGCATCAGGAATATAATACATGAACAGGGCATGGTGATGCATGCCTTTAATCCCAGCACTCAGGAGGCAGAGGCAGAGGTAGGCAGAGCTCTGAGTTCAAGATAGCCTGGTCTACAGAGAGGGTTACAGGACATCCAGGGCTACAAGAGAAACCCTGCCTGGAAAAACAAAAACAAAACAAAACAAAACAAAACAAAAAATCTAATCTATGAACTTTGAAGGAATGTTCAAAACATGGTAAGGCAGGAATGACTCGGAGCCAGCTGGGAAACTCTGAAGATCGTTTCTGTATAATTTTATGTGTTAATACTTATTACAACTCTTACATTGTTGGGTTGTACAGGCTTTTTGCTGTATTTGAAGATATAGGTTCTTTGCTTCATGGGATTATGGAGAGTTCTAGACTGCCTTCCTCTTTTCAGAACATGACTCCAGTGGTGGCCTTCTGCAGGGACAGGCCCTATGATGAGGACCCACCCACAACCCCATCTAAAGCAAAGGTCCTACTCTACTCTGCCCTTGAGATTGTTGCCTTCTGAGAAACTTGGAATTATGCCTTCTCAGTCTTCTGACTGCCTCTCCTTCTTCTACAAGCCACAGGGAGTCTGTATTCATCTCATACTATTTAGAAATATGGTCTTTGATGAGAGACATTGTTGGTAAATAAAGAAGGGCTTCTGGCAAACCAGCAAATATCTTGGCTTCCACTAGGACCTTGCTACTTCCACGCAGATGACTGCAATGAGATAAATTACATTCCTGCCAGTATAAACATGACTGCAATCAATACAGCCAGTAAATAACACGATTTTTCGAAGAAGAGAAAATGCCAATATTAAATACGTTTCTATTGACACAGAGCCAAATTGGTCTGAGGAATATAAGTGCATACACCCAGTCCTGTAGCCCTGGGAGAGAGAATCCATAGTTGAGTGCCTGCCTGTGTCCCCTGAATGGCTGAAAGTGAGATCATGCCAAGGAGACTTGGCTTCTCACTGAAAACCTTCTTCAGAAGAATTGGCTCTTCTTCTGTTGGACATTTGAGTTCCCTTCCTGACATTTCTCAGACTGTGAAATCTTCCGTCAAGCATTTTGTTTCTCTGGGGCTTCATCTGCATCATCTATGAAAGAAAGACCTCTTAGAGGCACCTTCTAGGTAAAGCTGTATGGACCTCATGGTGCATTGGAATGACCTTGGGCATCACAAGGACTTGGCTCTTGTGAGGTGGTCTTTCTACCTTGGTTGCCCCATTGCCTCCTTCCTTTTCCTTTTCCTTTGGTTTCTGTAAAAGGAAATTAAAGCCGGGTCTTGCACATGCGGGGCAAGTGTTCTACCACTGAGTCGTATCCCCAGCCTCTCATTCTCACTATAGAATTCTGCTGTAGAGGAGCCCCAGTTTAAGTATGCCGTGAACCCCTTGGAATTAGATTTGGCCAGAGCAGAAACTGCAAAATGAGGGTGGCTAGAGGAATAGAATATAATAGCATCAACACTATTAAATATTTATTAAGTACTCATTATAGACTGGCCTTGTGTTAGGCATTTTATATCAATTACTTCATTTAATTCTTGCAGCCATTATGTACTATTAAGATCCCTAATGCACAGATGAATAAACACAGGCTACAGTGGGTAGGAGACAGCAGACCGTGCTCTTTTAGAAGGGTGAACTGGGAAAGCCTTAGTAAAGAAACTAAATTTCAACCCCAGGAGTGTAAGTGCTGAAATGTGGTGGAAGACATGGGAGAAAGTGTACTCCAGGTTAAGGTAGCGCATGTCCAGAGAGGCTGGGGTCAGAAGCTGCTCACTGTGTTTGGCAAACCCCAGAAGGAAGTGTTCCTGCAAAGGTATGGGGCAGGGAAGAGAACGTTGCCCAAGATCCCAAGAACTATGGTGAAACTTTTGATTTAAGAGTGAAACGTGGGTCTGCAGTGGTTTGTGAAATGCAAAGTATTAACCTGTTAATTCTGACCTCCAGCTTAAAGGGACTAAGGAACATCTAGGGAGTTAGCTAAGCACACCTCTGGATGTGCCTGTGAGGTTCTCTGTATGGACCATACGTCACAATGGCTCTGATTTTGTAAACAGTAGACTGATCCAACGATGGATTTATCCCATGGCAGGTGTGAAAAGTAGGAGGCGGGCCTGGTGGGAGGATGCAGTTCATCAAGGTGTGGCCTTGGGCTGGTTCTTGCCTTTGCCTTTTCCTGTATGCACCTCTCTGCTTCCTGACTGTATGAGATGCAGAGCCTCCTCCACAAGAGGTTCCAGCGACTGTGATGTTCTGTAAAAGCACATGGGGCCAAGAGATGGTGGACTGAATGGTTTTAAACCGTGGGTCACAGGCCTTCCCAAGTTGTTCATGTGGGTGGTTTTAATCACGACAATGGAAATAGTAACTGACATACATCATTGTAACATTTTATTCATTCAGACTTCCCCAGTGTTGGTCCATATCCACCAAGCTTTATTCAAGGAGCTCAGATGAAAAAAAATCTATCTGCTTCCTGTTAATGAATCAACCCTGTCTTCCAAAGAGTTGCATGTTAAGAACTGACCAGGAAAGTGAAGCTCAGAGGAAAGCCGTGCCTGGGCCTCATCTCTGATTCTGTCTCATATGAACCTGACACTAAGAAAGACCTGCTTCCGTGCATAGAGAATGTATAATGGGCCATAGCAAGCTGAGTCATGGCCACTCTGAAGATGAGCTTGAAGGATTCCAGAGAGAAAGGCTCATTTCGAATTACTCAGAGATGACTTTTCGAAAGTCAGTATAGCCTGTGAGGAAATTGTATTAAATATCCCTCCCTTGAACCAAAGGGAAAATGTGTAACCCAGGATTCCAAAGCTTGCATAGCCCCACATTGCTTTGCAGGCCTCTGTGGATACATACATGAGATGAAGCAATAAGAGCATGCAGACTCATTAAGTGATTGATGGATAGTGTGCCCATCATGGCCTAGCTGTGATGAAATGATTGGGCAGCCCCCTGATTCTGGAATCATCTATACTTTAAAAGGTGTCTAGTGGAGAGAGAAATGTTATTATGGTTACTATAAGACTTCTGTATCTTGGAGCACTGAACTTAGATTGTCTGGGGTGAGTTATGAACCTGACATTTCATTCTAGACTGGGTCACCTTGTAGAGATCATTGAAAACATTAGTAAGACTCAGTTGAGTGTAAGGAGGAAACTTGGATTCTTAAGACTGTGAAAGACCATGGGGACTTCTGAAGTTGGACTGAATGCATTTTGCATTATGATTTGGATATAAGCCTTTGGGGGCCAGGGAGTGGAATGTGGTAGTTTGGATGAGAATGGCCCCCATTTGGGTCATATATTTGAATACTTGCTTTCTAGTTGGTGGAACTGTTTGGAAAGAATTAAGAGGGACTGCTTTCTGGAGGAGGTGTGTCATTGGGTACCAGGCTTTTGAGTTTCAAAAGTCCATGAAGGTCATGAACTCTAACCGTCTGGAACTGAAAGCCCCAGATTAAATGCTTTCTTTTATAATTCGCTTTGGTCATCGTGTCTTGTCACAGCAATAGGAAAGTAAGACAGGCGGTGAGCAGAGGGAGAACCCAGACGGCTCTTCACAGAGGCAATCCACAGGCACAGTTTTCCTCTGTGTCTTCACAGAAGTTCCTGAAATCAAGCTGGTCTGGTTCTGCTATGGGGAAGGTAGTTTGAAGTCTTTCTGGGCTCTACATTGCCCCTCCGTGAAATGGGCCATTCACAATCATTGTCACCAGCTCTGCTGCTTCCGTGTGTACAGTGTTGAAGTGGAGGGTCCACCATCCCCGTGAAAACAGCATATGAACAATGAGACCCAGGACAGGCGTCTGGAGACTTAGCCAAGGGGAAGAGCACCCTTGTCTCACTGCGACTTAGAACAGTCAGGGTCATTTTCAGGACTGAACTGGTGTCTCTCAGGGGGATTCTAGATGGAAATTCCTGGGTCACAATCCAGACCAATGAGTAGAATCTCACCTCTAAGTGACCTCCAGACAACCTCCAGATGACCTCCAGATGACTTAGCAACTTCCTGGGTAGCAGACTTACTTTGGCTTCTGGGTACTGGGTCAAGACAAGGCAGAACAGAGGTCTCTGAGAGAAGGACACACCCAAGGAGAAAGACCCACGCTTGCAGGCTTCCCATTCAGAGGGCTGAGTAAATAGAACTGCCTCAGGAGGGGTTCAACAGCCCACTGAGCAGAGCTGAGATCCGGCTGCTGAAGGAACTGGAAATGTGGGACAGGATAGCTATAGAGAAAAGAGTGGCATGTGTGTGGCCCTGGAAACAATTCCCGGCGTGACAAAAAAGAGGAAGAGCAGGGAGGGAAAGAAAAGAGGGGAGGGGAAAGGAAGGGAGGGGAGGGAAGGGAAGGGGAGAGTAAGGGAGGGCAGAGCTGAGTGTGCTGTCCACACCTATAGTTCCAATGCTCCAGAGGCTGAGACATGAGGAGCAGAGCTTGCAGCCAGCCAGCTCTGCATAGAACCATCTTATCTCTTCTCCCCACCCCAAGTAAAAATGGCAGCATGAAGGCTGTGCATTGGGAGTAAGGGCTTTGCCTAGGGGCAAGAAGTCCCTCCTCTTCTCTCTGGGCTTCTCAAACTCAGCACTGCCAGCAATTTGCAGATGATTGCTTTGTTGGAGTGGGGGTGTGTGCTCTTTGCAGCAGTTTAGCTTCAGCCCTGTGTTCTACTCATTAGAGACCAATAGCACAGGTCTGCCTCCAGACCATGCAAAATGCCATAGGAGGTGGCAAGTCACCCTCCGGTGCAAGTCACTGCTGAGAGTCAGGGCCATAGCTTATGACCAGAGATGAATTTGAAATAGACCCGTCCTAGAAAAAAAAAAAAAAGGTATAATAGGATTTGAATAGGCACCAGTATTTCAGATGACCACAAAAGCAAAACTTACAGCCTTTAAAGGAGCACAACACGATACAAACTCCCTGCCAGGGATCATTCACAATACCCACCCCAGCATAAAACACCACCAGACAACAGAGGCAGGAAATGTGACCCATAATCTAGACAACAGCGGTCAACAGAAGCCAGGTGGTCAGGTGGTGCAGACATCGGAATTAACAAAAGGCCCCTAAAATAGCTATTACAAACGCGCTCAAGGACTCTCAAGAGCAGAGATGCATGATGGGAAAGAGGGGAAATTCCAGGGGAAAGATGGAAACCACAAAAAACGAATTGAATGAAAATGATGAACCCAAAATTACTCTATCATAATGAAGACCTTATAGCTCGGTAAACAACAGGCTGGAATTCAGAGTCAAGGGTCAGCAAACACGAAGATGACCAATAGAAAATGTCCAATCAGGGCAAGAGTGAGTAGAAAAGGTGTTTTCTTTTCTTTTTTTTTTAAATGCATACAACCAATATTTAGACAATCGTCTTTAGACTAATGGGTAAAGATTTTCAGTGAGAATGGAGTACTGGTCAGCACATAGACAGAAACAAGTATATGCAATGTGGGGTAAAAACAACCACACTCTATAAAATTTAAAACAGGATCCCGGGGAGAGGGGGGCTAAGCCAACATGATGTGGGTATGTTGGGGGTTCTTAAGTGGGTCACAAAGAGCAATGCAAGTGTGATAAGCTGAACACTATCAAAATGAGAAGTTCTGATCATTCAAAGGCACTATATAAAAAGGAATTTTAAAAAGCCAAAGTTGCAGGAAGACCATTTTAAAGGACATATTCCACAAAAGAGTGGTAGCCAAGTATAAAAATATTGATGACAACTTGATTACTTTAAAAAAAAGCCAAAGCTTTTGGGAAGAGATTTTAAAGGATATTTTATGACAGGAGATGCTTAATTAGCCAGTTAGCACATGAAGCTTGCTCACCATTAAAAATTAAAACTATGATATGTACAAATACCTCAAGGGAGGAGTGTGCTGGCACTCAACTTTGGAAGCATATAGAGTAGCTGGGACTCATATATGATTGATTAGTAATAACATAAAATAGAAATGTTATAGTAACTTTGAGAAAAGTTCCAGAAGCTTCTTGTGAAATTAAATAAAAACAAACAAACAAACAAAACCTAAGCTTTTTGTTCTGTGACTAAATAGTTATTCTCCTAAATATTTACCAATAGAAATGAAACTAAAATTTATATAGCAAGATTCATAGCAGCCCGGTTGACAGTACCTCCAAATGGAAAGAGCCCAGATGTTATTAGTGACTAGAACCAACCCTCCGTTGCTCCTCTTTCTATTGCCCGCTTAAATTTGCTCAGCAACAAGAGCATAAACTTCTGTTACTTGCAACATTAGGTATAACTTTCAAAAAGCGTTAAGCTAACTGAGGGTGGTGTTGAATGCAAGAAGGAAAACAAGGAAATTATTACGGGGACATGGAAAGCAAAAAGAGCCATACACACCCAAGTCTTTTAAAGGCCTTTGTCTGATGGGAATGAAGAGTTCCAGCTCACGGGAATGAGAGAGCTTGGAACACTCAGTCTTCAGGGTTCAGGGAACTGTGGTTCAGGGAAGAGGAGGCTGAAAGATTTTTATGAGCCACAGGGGATGAATGACAGTAGTTGGATTTTTCTTTGGGTCACCAGCTGACAAATAATGCCATGGAGACTTATTAATTATGAAAGCTTGGCCTTAGCTTAGGCTCTTTTTAACTAGATCTTATAACTTAAATTAATCCACTTCTATTCATCTATATTCTGTTACATACGGCCTATCTGGCTTCCTCCATGTCTGTTTGCATCTTTCTTATGCGCCTAGATTCTTCTTCCTCTCTCTCCCCAGAAATCCTGCCTAAACCTCCTGCCTAGCTATTGGTCATTCAGCTTTTTATTATACCAATCACAGCAAACACATCTTCATACAGAGGACAAATATCCCACAAGATATGATAGCAAGGAAAACAATGTCCTCTGGACACAACAGGACTGATATAAACTCACAGAGATGGACAGCTACAGGGCCTGCACAGGTTCCTCGTGCTGAACCAGGAGTAGACATGGGCTCCCACTCCTATCCAGCAAGTTATACGCAATTGATGTCCACTTGCAAAGGAAAAGTTAGTTTTCTCTGTTGGAATCTCACTGTGTGTGTTTAATCACACGTCAGAGTAGGCCTCATACTCAATAGTAGAGGGCCAATAAAAAAAAATGATCTCAAAGGTCTCTCTCTTTCTGATTTGATGATTTTCTTATCTTATCAGTCTTTTGTTTATATGGTGTGGTTTCTGATTTTTTTTTTTTTGGTTTTGTGACTTTATTTATTTATAGTGTGTGTGTGAGAGAGAGAAACGGGGGGGGGGAGAGAAAGACAGACAGACACACACAGAGAAAGAGAGAGAGAGGGAGATTCTTATAGGGTTTTTTGGTTGATTTTTAAAGAGAGACAGAAAGAAAGAGTGTAGATTTGGGAAGGTAGATGGGATCTGGGATGAGTTGGGGGAAGGAAAAATCATGATCAGATTATATTGTATGAAAAATAACTTTGAATTAAAAAAAGAACTCTGGAACATTTAACATTTCCCATGAAGGTAGCTTACATAGAAACAATATTCCTTCTATATGGAGACATTTTGAATATCCAGAAACCAGTACTTAAGGCCTGAGTGTGTCTGATCTTGGAATGTGACCTCACTCCTTTCCCTGATGTGAACCTGTAACTTCCTAGGAATCTTACAAGACAATGTCCATCTATTTTTAGTAAAAGCATTTTAACTTCTCGTGCTAGCCCTATGGCCTAGGATTTGGCTTCTTTATGGGCTACCCTTTCCAAAGCACCTCAGGAACTATCCTGTGAACTGCATCTAAAAAAAGAAGAGAGTTGCATAAAAAGGCCACCAAAATCACATATGTGGCCATTGTCAAGACACTTAAGCTCAACTGTCTCTTGAGAAGCCTACACCCACCCTTGGGTTAGCTCAATCCTCTCTCTTGAGAAGCCTACACCCACCCTTGGGTTAGCTCAACTCCCTCTTGAGAAGCCTAAACCCACCCTTGGGTGTATGATATACTTCCTGAACATTCCGTTTACCCACTCAAATCTATGCTAAAAACTCTTTCCTGATAAACTACAACTCTGTTTCAAACTGAGCTGTCCTGAATTTTTTTTCTGTAGCAAAAGTCATAAATCCTTCTTTATATGAATGAAGACCTCTGCAAAGATCCTCCTGGGCTGCTTCAGGCAGAGCTGAGAGTCTGGCTCCTGCCCACTGCCATTGCCACGAGTTCCAAGAAATAAGGACAGTAACATCAAATAGTGCACAATAAATATAGAAAAACCTACAGAAAACAACTGGGAAATTACATTTAAGAACCATTTCATTTGAAAAACATGTTGCAACACACTTTGCATAAAACACAGCCTTTAGTTAATGGTCATCAAATGTTCCTGAGATAAATTGAAGATTTAAATAGATGGAGATACACAATGTTCATAAACTGGAATGTTTAAATTCTATCTATCTATCTATGTATCTATTTATCTATCTATCTACCTTCCTACCTACCTACCTACCTATATCTCATGCAACTCAGGGTGTTCTTGAACTCATTATGTAGTTGAGGATGATCTGATCTGTCTGGGATTGCAGGCATGGGCCACCAAGTCCTGTTTGAATCCTCTGGGTTGAACCCAGGGCTTCATGCACTAGCCAAGCCTCTAGCAACAGAGATGTAACCCCAGTCCTGGAAGACTTAACATTCTTAACATGACAATTGGATATATATGAAATCCAGCAAAAACACCAACTTCTTTAAGAAATTAGCAATTTCATCCTGAAATTTATATGACAATACAACAGATCAATAGTGCTAAAACATTTTTTTTTAAGTTGGAGGGTTCATACCATCTAATTTAAAGATTCACTAAAAAGCTAAAAAGTCAAGATGTATAATATTAGCATAAGGACAGATATGTAGAACAATTAGATACAATTAAGAATTTACATACCTAAGGATAACTGAATTTTTTTATGTGTCTCAAGGAAATTCAGTGTAGCAACAGAGACTTCAACAAACAGTGTTAGGGTAGCTAGATAACTCTGGGGAAACTCTAATTCAGTCCTATCTCTCACTGTACAGGATTCAGTTAATCTGTGTAAGACCTAAGGAAGCCTAAATGTAGATAAGAAAACTCTCAAACTCAGGACTACCTTCATGGTTCTGAGCTGGGAGGAGTTTCTTGAACAAGATCTTGAAAGCACAAATCACCAAAACTTGATAGATTAGATTTCACCTAAATTAAAAGTCAAAAGATATTTTTTTTAGAAAAAGAAAAAGGAAGCCACATACTGAGAAGATATTAATTATTAAATAATTAAAAGAAGCACCCCTCCCATGACCCAAAGACTCAGAAATGACACATCACAAAGGGAGACACCCAGAGAAGCCGGTGCAAAGGTGTTCAGCATCACTTGTTATCAGAGAAACTCAAATTACAAGGATTGTAAGAGCCTACTTCACGCCCACTGAAATGGCTAACATTTAAAACGAGTCATGGCTAAATGACAAAAACAACGTGAAGCAATGGGAATTGTCATGCTTCGCTGGTGGGAGTGTAAATGTTACCAGCACTTGGGAAAACTCCGGCAGTTCCTATGAAATTAAGCAGATGACCCAGTGTCCTACCCCAGAGATAGGTCATGCTACCACGACACGGCAAAGACCACGCCATCAATCCCAGAGTGCAGATGTGGCCCCACGATGTTTGTAACATTCTTAGCAAGGTGGTTGTGGTGGCGGCTGCCATTAGTCTTACCAGTCCTGAGACCCTGGAGGCCTGAGGTGTTTCTGAAGCTGGCCTCGCCTCTGGCCCAGTCACTGCAGACAGTTAGGCTGTGTTTTGCTGGATAGCGGAATGGGAAGGGATAAGTGAGCTGGAAGAAAAGATTGGAAGTCACTGGGCTCAAATCTACAGTTCAGAGAAACGTGTAGACAAGACTGTGGTGGTGCACACCTATAGCGCCGCACTCGGGGTAGAAACAGGAGGAGCCTGAATTTGAGGATGGTCCAGGTCAGTGTCAGCTACATTGGCAAGACCCTTCTCACCAGCTCACAGAAAAGAGTGAAGGAAGGAAGGAGGAGAGCCAGCAATCAAATAAATGAACCACACTACATGAGATTCTATTGATGTGAGCATTTCGGGGGAAGGAGGCAGGAAGCTGAGGCTTTCCTAGGGGTAGTGAGCTGTGAACTGGTTCAGAGATCAGTGAACCAGGCAGGCAGGATGGAGACTCTGATCAGGAGGGGGATATGATGCAGGGAGGCCTTGATGGAGCCAGCCTGTGCTCATTCAGGGCGGCCTTGATAGAGCTAGCCTGTGCTCATTCAGGGAGGCCTTGATAGAGCCAGCCTGTGCTCATTCAGGCACTATCTGTATAGACAGGTGGCATAGAAGGCATGGCTGACAGTTGTGGGGCAATATGGGACAAGAAAGTCTCAATGAAGCTGCCAAGTGCCAACTAACCACCACGTCTGTGTGTGCTAGGCCACTATGTCACACCAGGCTTGCTAGTCAGGACTCAGGTCGGTGTTGCTACAGCCTGGCAGTGGTGGGGTGGGGTGCAGACAGTGAACATCCTTGGCTAAGCACAAGCCAAATGTTTAGAGAGAGCACGGAGCCGTGGGACAGTGGCTGAGGCCAAGGCTCAGGCCCTGGGTTCGGATCCAAGCTCTTCTCCTTACTGACCTTCTTGTTGAGCTTGTTACATCATCACCCAGCCTCATCTGTAAGACCCTGATGGCCTTGGGGTCTGCCTTTGCTGAGGGGTTCAAAACATGAGATGAACCTGCAGAGCCCGTGATGGGGATCTGGCCAAGGAGATGCTTTAAGTAAAGGAAATGCTGGTGGCTAGGTTTGCCCTTGCCATTCCTTTGCGACAGTCCTGAAGTTATTGGCATGCCACCCTGCCTGTGCTGTCGCCTCTCCCTCTGGCAGCTCCCTGGGCCATTCATTCTGGGAAGGAAAAGAAGTAGTTTTGATTCAGGAAGGACAAGGAAGGCTGAGAGTCACACGTTCTTTAGAAGAGGGACAATGTGCAAATAAATCATGCCATTCAGAGAGCTGGGCACCCGATGGTGATAACTCGGGAACTCTGACAGGTGAAATTGAACACTTAGAACACAACATTTCATCTGATACCTTTCAGACAGAGACAGCCACACCTTGACGGGGCCCTTAATTGGTCACACTTGAGAAGCATGCTGTTTACACTTGACCCAGAGTTAATAAACAGCCGGAGTCTTCACTCTCCCAAGGTCCATATTTAGGAAGAGGTTTGCTGGGTGCCTGCAACTATTTGCTGGAACTTGAGTTGAAATTGCCCAGCTACTAAGCGCTTCTTGGCTGGGAGGTGTGTCAGGCTGTGCTGGCTAGCATAAACAAATGAAAGTCTCCACTCCGCCCAAATGCCCCCAGCTGCTTCCATTTTCTTGCCTCCCTCTCTTCCCCAGGCCCATCTCCCTCTGTATTCTCAGTCTCCTCTCTGCCGCGCCTTCTTCCTTCTTCCCCTCCCTTCTTCCCCATCTTCGGTCAAAACCTGACGATTCTGAAATCTCTCTCCACCCCATTCCCCCGGCCCTGGACCTCGCTGTGCACTAATGAGACACCTGCCATTGTCTCCCAACTGCTCCCCCTGCCAACGTCCTCGCTCCTTTCAAGCTATTCTCCACCTGGCTGCGGAAGAGAGGCTTCTAAAATGCAAATTCAGTCCCACGGTGCTCCTGGGCTCCTGATGAAAACTTTCCAAAGGCTCCCTTCCCTGTTAACTTGGGGATAAAGCACCCTGAGATCTTCAGGATCCCGAGACTGCCTGCCTGACACCCTCTCCCATCCTGCCTCCTACCTCCAACTTCTTCCTGTCTGCCTGCTCTCCTCTATCTCCTGGCTCTGGCTTGGCTGCCTAGCACCTGGGCTTTAGGAAGACCAAAGCAGCTAAGGCCTCTGCAGACTCTCCATCCTGCCCAGCTAGCTGCACAGGTGTGTGTGTGGCTTCCATCCCAACACGCCTCCAATCCTTATAAACCGGGAAAACTGCCCCTCCCCCTCCTTTGATGCTCAGCTACATGCATGAAGCCTTCCCGGATGCTCATGGGAAAGTGTCTCCTGAAATAGCTGGAGTGTATTCCAATGGCTGAATGCATCTCAATGGTTTAAAATTTCCAGTGTTGATATCTATTTTTTGTTTCCAATTGGTTACAAGTCCACATCAGGGTCTTGACAGGAAAGCCTAAATGTCAGGCACAGGGGACGTGTTAGCTGCTTCCCCGTAAATATCACGCTAAGTGACTGAAATGACGCAATGGAGGAGGGGCTAATTTGGCTCACTGTTTCAGAGAGGTTGACTCTATAATGGTGGGCGAAGCATAGCAGAATGGCTCACGCATCAGTGAAGACAGGAGCCTGTTGCAAAGGTCTCCACAGAGAGGCCAGACCAAGAACCAGGGAGAGCTGGATTAGATCCAGAGGCCTGTTCCCAGTGACCCACTTTAGCCAGCGGTGCCCCAACTGTTTAAACGTTCCACAGTTTCCCAAATAGGGCTGGAGTTGAGAGACTTCAAACCTTTAGCCTGTGGGGCATTTCAGACTCAGGTCTTCACAGCAGATGCCATGGGGACAGCCTTGCCTTGCCAACATATCTGGATGAGGTAAGCACCATTACTGTTTCCATCTTTATAGAATAGGTACCAGGTCACACAATGTCACAAACAGACTTGACCTCTGATCTAACTGACTTGAGCTATATGAGGTCCTTACTCAAGAATTGTTTTCTGTACCAATGTTGGCCAAAGGTTTATCCTTTTGAATTACTGCCTTTTCCCATCGGAAAAAGATGTGCACTGTCTATATTATTTATGGAAAAGAGTCATTTACTTCTCAAAGCTCTGGGGACAAAGGGAGTTTCCAAGACAGAGAGATTGACACCTTGTAGTTTTTATTGCTCCAATTTATGGAGAAAAACAAAAGAGCAAAAAGATAGGAAGGAGAGAGAGAGAACCAAGTCCATCAGCACATGGGACCCACACTGTGAAATGGACCCACAAGCATGCTAACCCTATAAATGATTCACCAGGGCTCTGACCCCTGTTGCGCCCCTGCTGCACTGGGAATTCCAGCATCAGGGAACAATGAAGTTAGGAAGCCTGAACTCCATACCAGTTCGGATCATCAGCTTCTGCTGTCCCCTCCCTCAAACACAGAGTTTCAGGAGCTAGCCATTGGTGACACATCAAAGGAGCCAGCCATTGGTGGCACTTCAAAGGAGCCAGCCCCCAGTGGCATGTCAAAGAACCTCATCTGCTACAAAACAGCAGTCAAGCTTCTCTGCATCGAGGGCTGATGATGTCTGCTCGGTGCTGGCCACTGGAAACTTGCCTCTCCGGTCACTCATTGCCACGTGTGCTAAGGCCAGAGACCATGTCCCCATCAGTCCCTTCTACCATGCTGCTGATTATTACGATCTGCATGTTCTAACCTGGATCTGTGTGGACGTCAATGAGTGTGGGACTGTGAAGCCCACCACTACCAGGTAACTAGGACCCAGATACTCGCCTCAGTATCGTATCTGGTCTCTTTGAGTTAAAATTTCATTCTGCATCCACTGAGGATGTATAATGGTCCTAAGAGTGTCAAGAAGTGGAGGTAACAAAGAAATCAAACCAGCAGGAAGCTCCAGAATCCTCGAGCACACTCCCATCAACCACCCTCTCTCTCTCTCTCTCTCTCTCTCTCTCTCTCTCTCTCTCTCCCCAGTCTTTTCCCTTTGCAGCACTGAAAGAGTTAACTCGAAACTGCTTCCATGATGAATGGCTCTAATACTGTCTACGTAATGGGTTTCCTATTTAAATTTTGTGAGGATTTAATCAGTTGGGCGCAGCTGTGCAAGATGCACCATAAACTATGTTGAAAAATATGTAGACATATACATTTATCTGCTACAAATTAAGCTCACTTAGAGGTGGTCTTAATGGCCCATGTAGCCATCATTACAAGCATAAATTCTAAACTGTCTGTTTCCAGTGAATTTGCTTTGAGAAAAAAAATTAATGCTCACCCTTAGTGGAGCATGGTAATAAATGAAAGGACCCTTAATTTGCAAAGCACTAATAGCCCGGCCATTTTTCATTAGGCACCCCACAC
The DNA here is from genome assembly GCF_950005125.1 of Chionomys nivalis. Taxonomy (NCBI): domain Eukaryota; kingdom Metazoa; phylum Chordata; class Mammalia; order Rodentia; family Cricetidae; genus Chionomys; species Chionomys nivalis. Next base: position 38,671,356 of record NC_080106.1, read on the forward strand.
TGCATCATCAGTGGCGGGTGCTTTCATGGGGATTCCAGTGCCCGGTTCCAGAGCATGAGTGCTGGCTTCCCAAACCCTCTGGGCTTGACCAGATCTCCTCAGGGGATGGGTGAGATCCCATGCCAAAGCTTGAAGGTACACCTGCCTGCCCTTGGGTTTTGGTCACACCTTTTTATTCTGAGACGCACCAGCTCTGTGTGGTCATCATAGCAAACTCACTGAGCACAGGGACACAGAGGTGACTAAGCCTTTTGCTGTTCACAGGAACTCACAGCATCTGGACACTCCCCCACTTTCTCTTAGGTTCTGGTACTCGAGCAGAAAAGGATGCCAGGTCTGAGCTTCAGCTGGCATGTCACATTCCCTTCTCGGGGGAGCAAGGAGCCAGCAGCTTGTAGGAATGCTGGTGCGTATCTCCCCCATCTCAGGGAATTCTGATGTGACAGCCATAAGAGGCAGGTACAGTGCGGGGTGGGGCTGGAGCTAAGGGAGGCAAATAGGCACGTGGAATGAAAAAGTAAAGGAAGGAGGTACTTGTTCTTGAGGTCATACCAGTGTCAACTCCACGTTTACATGACTTCAACAGTGGAAACCTTAAATTTTGCTCCCATCTTGCCTCCGGTAGCACGCTTTAGTCTATTGCAGAATAGGGATGTCGAGGCGCAAAAGGATTAGGTATTTTCACACTGGTGTTTAGTACTAAAAAGGAAAGAATCCAACTCATATCTAACTCCAAATGCCGTCACCTTCCCTTAAGTCCTGGTGGAATCAATTTGAGTAGAAAAGTTTGACTTCATTCAGTCCAAATTGATCACTTACTATGAATTGAACTATGGCAGAACGTCTAGATACATTGTCTCATTTTCTAATCAACACCTCTTGCTTTCAAGAATATTATCAGTTCATTTCTTACATTTGCGGACTGTAGAGCCCACTGGATATTGACTGCTTATTCCGTGGCTAGAATTGCGCATGGCACTAAGTAAATTTTTATTGAAGAAAATATCATCGTTAAGAGACATTGAAACACGAAGGTGTATGGGTCTGCTTGGGTTCCCATGCCTTTTCCCATGCAGTCAAGAAGGGGCTTTATCTGATTCAAGGGCTGGGTGCATTCTATACCTCCAGACACCATGTGTTTGCACAAGGAGCTGTCCCAAGAGCAGGAACAGAAGTTGGAAAAGCCAACCAGACATATCTTAAAATCAGAAATGTTGGAAAAGCACTGCAAAGACTCTAGGGCAAGAGTTAGGGTGTGCTAGAAGGTGGGCAGAAAGATAAAAAGGTGGGAAGCTGGAACCCTTAAAAACAATCAGATGACAGGTGGTGGTGGGACATGCCTTATAATCAAGGCCAGCCTGCTCTACAGAGTCAGTTCCAGGGCCGCCAGAGACACACAGAGAAATCCAGTCTCGAAAAAACAAAAACGACAAAACAGAACAAACAAAAAGAAAAACTTTTAAACCTGACCAGCTACAAAGACGCCAGAGGTTATGACTCATGTGAGTCTCTCAGAAAGCACATGGCGTCTCTTCCAGGTCTTGAGACAAGCTTCCGGAGCACCTTCCGTTGGTGTCAGGCTAGCACATCTTCCCCGTCCCAAGCATACCCTGGTACCCACCCTTCCTCTAGGCAGACTCTTCCTACAGGCTCCCCGGTGTGTCCCAGTGACATTCGCAGAGCACCCTGTCTGCAGAATTCTGCCCCCGCCTTCAGCCTCCCAGCCTGCTGCGTGCAATCTGTGATGCTTCATCGGTTGCTAACTCTTCTCCTCAGCTCAACTGTCAGGGTGAGGGATCTGGCAGCAGTAGCATCTACTTGGAGGCATCTCCAGACCCGTGGTGTGTAAGGATCCTGGGGAAGCTTGTGACACCGCGCATTCTAGTCCATGGGTTTGATATTTGTTTCTGTACCAAGTTTCCCGGGCAGGTCTATACTGCTGGTCTTGGGACCACACTTGAAACAGCAAGAGTCTGTTACTGTATCAGACAGGTATATGGACCAGCCCTAGCTCCTACTTAATGATGTGAGTAGTCAGGCAACCTGGTGTCTTCTTCATACTCATAATTTCTTCAGAACACGTGGGCAGGCAATGAGCAGACTGGCCCCTCACTTAGCAGCATTTTGCTAGGTGCACTATGTATATGGTAAGTTACACCTTTTAAATGGAAGGCTGCCATTTCAAACATTCCTGCTACACAGGTGGGACCAGGCTGCCCTGAGCATGGGAGCAGCATAGTCCTGCCATAACATCCCCCAAACCTGCTCATGTGGTTCAACCTGCTGACTTTACCACAAACAACCTGGGGGTCTTGGATCAGATATGCAACCTCCCTATGGCTTGGATGCCACATCTTTAACATGGAGATGATTTTAATACAACTCCTGTCTGCACTCTATGCGCCGCCATACCATTCGTGAACCAGGCAAGGGGCTGGAGATTGAAACACACAAACACACACACAGACAGACAAACAGAGAGACAGAGACACAGGTCAACCTTGAAGCCAGGATGCCCCAAGAATGCCCACTTTATTGTGTTCAGGGGCACCTTATATAGAGATAGCCATGCCCCAGCCAAATGCACCAGAAACCACTCTCCTGCCATCAGGAACTCCTGAAGGGCTTGTGCTCAGAGCAGCTGTAGGCACTCAGATCAGGGGAAAACAAGTTGTTTACAAGAAATTCAGGATCTGGGGGCTCACTGCTCCCAACACCTAGGAGTGTAGTAAGGGCTGGATGAAAGCTCTTCTGGGTAAGTCCTGGATCAGTGTCTTTGTCTTTCTGTGTCTCCATCTATTCCTGTTCTTTCTCTTTCTTCCTGTCTCTGTCTTTCTCGTGTGTGTGTGTGTGTGTGTGTGTTATACGTGTATGTGGTATATGCATGTGAGTATATGGGCTTAGACTACCAGGCATATTCATATAGAAGCCAAATGAAGACATCAAATGTCTTTCTCCATTGCTCTCTGCCTTGAGACACGGTTTCTCATTGAGCTGGAAGCTTTTAGCTAGACTGGCTAGCCAGCCAACTCTTGTGATCCACATGTATCCTTCTCTAATCCTGAGGTTACAGACCCTTACAGCCATGACTGGCTTTTTACTTGGGGATTCAAACTCAGGTCTGCAGAGCAAGTGCTCTTACCCGCTAGACAATCTCACCAGCTTTTCTTAATAGAAGCTTAATGCTATACATGCAGTGTATGTTAGTATACTTCTGTTATACCAACACTAAGAAAGCAGAGGCAAGAGGGTCTTGTGTTTAAGGGTAGCCAGGACCATATAGCCAGTCTTCATCTCAGGGGACAGAGAAAATGAGAGAGAGAGAGAGAGAGAGAGAGAGAGAGAGAGAGAGAGAGAGAGAGAGAGAGAGGGAGAGAGAGAGAGAACTATGACTGGAACAGTAAAATAATTCCAGGGCAGCTGCCTGCTCAATGCCACATCAGAGACATAGATGACTAAGAAAGATCTGCCATACAGGTTTTATGGGACAGTGGCCTGCCTCTGCCTATAATAAAATAATTTAAACAAGAGACCTGCCCACTTGTAGACATATAAAGATGTGTGACTTAGAGTTGCAAACCCCTCTGAGCCATGATGTCACAGCCCCCAGTCACCGCATAGACTCAGTGACGGTCCCGGAGACCCAGGACTCTGCCTCTCATCGCGGCACCCCCTCACCCCATAGGCTCTGCTCCCTGTGCTTAGCAAAGCAGCAGACGACTTGGCGGAATGTTGCCAGGGGCCAGTGACACTGTAAAGTGGAGCTGGCTGCTCTTTTGCCAGAGATAGGCTGAGGTCACACTGAACTAGATGCCACCAAGTCTGCCTTGGGACAAATGCAGCATCTTGCTTGACCTTGGGTAAGTTTCCTTCCCAGCCTTCCAGGGAAGGGCCCTGCCACTCCATAGCACCACAGGCTGGCTAGCTTCCCATTCCCACCTCTGGGCCCGCCTGTGCCTTCCCTGTCTGGATTCCCCTCACCACCATGCCTGGAACATCATCTGAATGCTGCCTTCCAGAGAGGAGCTGATGCCTGAACCCGAGCGTGGTCTCTCTGCCACACCCATGGTAAGCACCATCAGGGCGGGGTCACACTTGTGTCACTTCATGCTTCATCCCAACATACAGCCCACAGAGACTAAGATCTATTTTCTACTCTGAGTGTGGCAGGGGTCAGGGCAGAGTCCTGCTATGTGGCCCAGGCTGCCTTTGAACTGCCGTTCTTCCTTTCTCCGCCTCCCAAGTATTGAGACTACAGGCCTGGGCAACAGCAATTGGCTTATACTTTACTTTTTAAGGAATGATTTTTGCTGTGTCTCCTTTCCTTCTCTCCTGTGAGGCTTTAGTATTAAACTTAGTTTTCTAGACAAAACAAAACAAAACAAACAAACAAAAAACCAGAGATAGTCAGTACTCCTTTCTGATTGCTCAGGAAGTAGGTCCACGGGCCTACTCATTTTGGATGGAACCCAGAGATGGCGAGACTTGTACACTGCACTGTCACATATATGTTCAAAATACAGTTCTAAATGAAAGGATAATTCCATGGAAGTTCATCCAACTCAGCTAATTAAACCCCACCTGTGCCAACTGGGTTCTTCACAGAGAGTTTGGGGGGCCTGTATCCTTAGGGAGTTACTGGTGGCCATGGTAACAGTAGCCTTCCTGTGAATAAAATTCCCAACCTCCTTGTTTCTCCCTCATGTGCCAAATTATCTCAACAGCTCCCATGGGACACTACACTCTCGAGCAAGGTGCACATGTACACCACAGAATGGATAAAGGGGTCTTAACTCCCACTTTGGCAAACCAAGAGAAGTGAGGCAGGTCCCTAAGATGGAATAGAAAGGTTGTCTGGATCTCAGCCTGGCTATGGGGTACCACACCACACTACAGAAACCATTTCAGATTCTTTAATGCTGCATAGCTTCCCTTTAGTCGCGGCTTCTCGCACACCCTCGAGGACACGGTCAGGGAAAGAAGGCAGGGTTCATCTGCAGTGGTGCAGTCGGGCAGAGCTGAGTCAGGGCCCTCAGCCCAAAACAGGAACTAGGAATACTCCTTATGTCACCCCACAACAGCGAGACGCTGCTTCTACCAGAGGAAAAGGTCACCTACTACAAAAGGGCTGTCACCCACGGAGGACAAGACATAAGCTCAAACGCAGCATCTTGGCTCAGGACGCCCCACAGATTTGAGTCATCTTTAAAGGCCACCACATAGAAGAAAACACTGGCCGTGTCGTACCCACAGACCAAACGCCTTGATACTCGACTTTAGTGTAAACTCACTCTAACAGTTAAATACAATTATTCAAATCTATGAAAAATAGTCATTTAAAAATACTCATTAAAAACTCTAAGTGGAAAATAAGTACTGTATTAGTGGAATATTAACTATAAACACGATGAAAACAACGCCATGAAATGAAATTCAAAGCAGATATTGTCCCTGGTCCTCAACCAGCGGCTCTCTCTGTATTTGTTAGGCAGAGGGATAGATTAAAGAGGAGTGAACACAGCTGGTCAGGGTCACTTCCTCAGTCGATGACTGTTGGTAGCACTGTGTGATGCCCCAACCACCTGAAGCCGCCTGGTGCCATTCACGGTACATGAATTACAGTCTGGGGGACAATGGGCAGAGGTTTGAGTCCTCCCCGCCCCACTCACTAAACTGAGGCATCTCTTCTCTGGGCCTCAGTTTCCTCACCTGAGAAACACGAGGTTAGAGGAGACTTTAGTGAGTTGGGGAAACATTTCAGAAGCCCTGGTTCAATTCACCAAACCATTACCCATGAAAACAGACCATGCGCCCTGTGTGAGCATGCGCCCTCTGAGAGCAGTTCAGATATATACCTGTTCTACAAGGGGCTCAATCTTGGGCTAAAGTCAAGTTTTGTGACTTTCTGGAAAAAAGTCCCCCATTGGCAGAGGGCATTCAGACAGCGAAAGAGGACTGGAGTTGAGGCTGCGAAGAACTCAGCTAATAAAAGCCCAATCAATTCTAGAAAACCAGCTTCAGTGGGCAATTGGATAGCTCACTTTGGTTAGACTATTTTGTACCCAGTGAGATTATCTGCAACGCTAAAATTCACAGCTCCCAGCCTTCAAATAAAGAAGTCCCCAGGAGGGTATTGATGGCATCATTGTTGTGGGGAAGAGAAAGAAAGAGTGGCCTGGAGATCCCATTGTGTAGGGAATAAAAGGGCTGGGGAAACAGGTCTATTTTTGTATTAGCTGGCTGTAGACCGTTGCACCCCCAGATAGATTCATTCTTAGGCCACATCAGCTCCCCTCCAGGAAACCAGGATGTGCTTCTAGCAAACAAACACAAGCCTGGACACCCTCTGTCCAAGGACCAAATTTAGGGGCACAAAGAAATGCGGGTGCCCAGAGCTCATTCTTCACACACCTGAGTCCGCTGGGGAGTGCCCCTGCCCTCAGTTTTTCTGCTGCAGCAACAAATGACCCCCCACCACTTGCTCTGCCCATCAAATCATCTCCGGTCACCACAGGAGACATGGTGCACTAAGGAACAATTCTTGGTGCTGCCCATGACTAAGGAATGGAGAGGGAGACTAATAATCGCTTGTTTGTGTTTTTTAATTCAACCCGAGGACCACAAGGCTCAAGGGGAGAGAGTCCAAGGAGGATTTTCAAGATGACAGCAGCTTCCCGGCAGCTTCCCCACCAGGCACTCTTTATTCTGAGTGTGCGATGGATGCCGAAGACCAACGCCTTCCCCCCAGCAGCCACTGTGGGGTTGATGCAGCTACCATCTCGGTTCGCATGCGTGAAAACCGACACACACAAACACGGAATGATTCCCCCAAGATGCACGAGCCAAGAGAAGTGCCAGAGCCAGGGTTTGAGCTTCGGCTGGCCGGCTAGTCTGGGTCCCTAAATGCTGTGCAAGCCTTGGTAGACAGCCACCACGATGGAGGCAAGCTTGGTGCAGGAAAGCCAACATCCTCGAGTTTGAATCCGTTTTCTCAGCTGCGAGACAGGAATAAGAATGCAAAGAATAAACTAGATTAAAAACCTGTCCTTCTGCAGGGAAGGTGAGTGAGCACCAATAATGCTACCTGTCCAAGAAGACAACAAGTAATTTTGCACTCCCCAAGCCTTGAACTCTTCCTACAAAGTCCAGCATAGGAACCTCATTTCCTGTGTGTGTATGTGTGTGTGTGTGTGTGTGGTCGGGGGTGAAATCCATGGACTTGTACGTGTTGCACAACTGCTCTACCACTGAACTATGTCCCCAGCCCTTGTGTTTTTGAGGCAAGACTCTGTCTATAGCTCAGGCTGGCCTTGAGACTGCGATGCATCTGCCTTGGATTCCTGACACACATCTCCAACTTCACCTTGACAGTCTTGGACAGTCGGTGCCTGCCATGGTTTAGATCTCCAATGTGCCCTGAAGGTCCATGCCTTAAAGGCTTGGTCAACTGTCTAGGTCACTACTGAAAGGAGACAGAACCTTTAGGAGAAACTGAGTCCTAATGGAGGAAGCTAGGTCACTGGGGCTGTGCCCTTGGAGGAGATTTTGGGAACCTAATCCCTTCCTCCTTTTCTCTCTGCTTTCCCACTGCTGGGAGATAGGAATCTCTGCTCCACTATGGACCTCCTGACAGGATGCTCGGTCTCTGGACCCAAAGCAATGGGGCAAAGAAATATAGTCTAGAGTCTCCGAAGTCATGACTCAAACCTCTCTTCCTGAAAGCTGATTGTCCCAGGTGTTTTGTCAGAGGGTGGACAAGCTGACAGTGCTGGGAATGACAGCAGGATTCCTTTGCTCACTTAGTGGGTGAGGCTGGAAAGAACAAAGAACTGTACATCCCCATCAAGGGCTGAACAATACGATTCCCACGTCACCAGTGCCAAGCCTGCACCTGCACTTACTCCCCCCCCCACCTTCCCGATGACCACTTCACTCTGAGCTCCTGTGCCTCACACTGTCCTCTAATGTGGCTTACTGGTGGGACCAGACCCAGTCTGGAAGGAGGTAGCTGAGTCCATAACTTGTGGCCGTGTCTCCTGCCTGCACCCAGCACAGAAGCATTGGAGAATCCACACCTTTGTTCTCTGCACCACCAGCAGGTCTGTTCTAGGCCTCTCCTTCCTCTGCAGATCCAGAGGCTTAGGCAGAGCCATCACTGTGTGAAATCAGCCAAATCGAATGGCTCACTCTTCCCTCTCACCCTTCCCTGACCTGATAGTCAACCCCACTCATGGCCACGTCTGGAACAAAAAGTTAGGCCAGACCTGAAAGTCCCTACAAGAAATGAACAGACTCACACTGTTGATGGATGAAGCAGGGCTACCCCCTCACTAAGGCAATCCTCACTGCCTGATCTTTAAGGCATAGCCCCTCAACCCTGGAGCGAGAGTCTAAAATGTAGAGTGGGCAGGCCTGACCCCAGAGGGAGAAATTAGAATCCCAAGGTCAGAGCTTGGTCTTTCTTGGTTATTTTAATGTACAGCTTCAATTTAATGACTAATTAGAAAAAGCTTGCTTGTGGAGTAGACGCAAACTTCTTTCACAAGCCCTGCCCAACTGCCCTTGAGAATGCACTCTTAGCTTCTGGGACCTGATGTGAGGTTCTGGAGTCAACCTGGGCTTCCCTGGGTTTGGTCATGTACAATGATGTGACCTTCAGGGGAGCACCAAGGGTGCCTGAGTCTCTTACTGCAACTCTGCAATTGGCTATGAAGGTCCGAGCACACCAATTATTGAAGGAATGAAATGAGGCGCTAGGTGTATGACTGCTTGGAACTGTGCTAAGCACACAGTAGAACTGGATGATGCTCTGCATGCATCTGAGCATGCTCCTTTCCAGAACTTTCTTCAGAGTCAACTACTATTACTACACAGGTGCTAATGGGTCACCCTTCTGGGTGTTTATCTGCAAGGACAGCCCTCTGGAGTTTTGAAATTGCTGGTTGGTTTATAAACATGTCTTATAGTTGCATGTGTTCTTTCCTGCCCAGAACATGAATGCATGTGTACGTATCTACTAGTCTAGAACATTCTTTTGAAACCTAGGGTCACTGAAGGATGAGTTGTTTCGTGGGGTTCTTGCTCTAGCAAGCGGCAAGAGACAGAGGGCTCATCCTTTCCTGTTTATACATGAGGCTCAGCACAGCTGATGGCTTTCTCCTCGGCATCTGTGGAACACACAGCACACACTGGAGAGGCGGCAGGGAGAAGTTGCTGAAGTAGAAAGTCGACCTCCACTTGGAAGGTGGGGAGGGTCATTGGCTGAAGGCAGAAGACATGAGCAGAAGAGCCTAACGACTCATCACACCCTCACTGCTGCCCACTTTGCCAGCACGGGCCCTGGCATGGGGTTAATTGCCTACTTTCCCTACATGATATCTGGAATCCTTCCCAGACTGCACATCTGTCGGAGTCAGCCAGTGCCTCTTAAGAGGAGGGTAAGAGGTGGACAGGTGAACTCTCCCCTGTACCTCTCTGTTGCCACCACAAACACCTGGGCTGCCTCTGCCTGACCCTCGCCTCCTCCTGAGCCATCTGGCCCGGGACCATATGTGGGACTAGGGCGCGGGCAGGACTGCAGCTCTTTCTTTGTTGGATGCTGGGGTGCACACTTGGATTACCTATGAATCTCCCTAAGACCTCAGGCTCCCACTGAGGTACCATAAAGTCTCTCTGCAGTCATATTTGAGGGCAAGAAACAACCATGGCGTTCTCTCAGGAGACAAAGATGCAAGGTCTCAAATGGTGTGGTTTAGGGGCTCTGTTGGTTTTCTGGGGCTGTAGGTACAGAATACCAACAGCAGCATGATTTAAGCAACAGATGTGTTAAGTCTGTCCTGGTGTGTAGAGAAGCAGGAGCGCTCCAGAGGGACTCTGGGAACTTTCTGGTCCAAGCCTTATGTCCCCTTGGATACTCCTCGTCACATTAACTTTCTTCCATGGGTGTGTCTCTCTGTCCAGATTCCCTCTTTCATAAGAACAGCACACAACAGGAATAGGGACATCCATGATAGCGCCCTGACTTTAGAACTTTAGCAAACAAACTTTGGAAGGGAACATCCTACCAGAAGACGAGCTAAACATGACTAAGCTACCACACAGGTCTGGATTCCAACATGCACGCTGTACCTAGATGACCATCACTCTTGCTAGGTCACAGTCCCCTCCTCTGTAAAAGGAGGTGATAATAGGCAGAGAGCCTTACTGTTAGAATTTCCCCACACATGTGAGCCTGGAAAAGCCGTCCACTCTACTCAGTGGCCAGGCTTTCTTAGTCAAGGCAATTGAGCTAGGGGAGAGGTCAGACTCCATCCCCAAGCCTGAGTAACTCTCCTATAGCCTAAGGTTTAAGGAAGTGCTTTAGAAATAGAACAAAGACTTCCATTGCGATTCAAATTCTTTCGGTAAAGAAGCCAAAGACTCCTGGGAACAAAGAGTATGAAGTAGAATTAACCTTTTGGATAATAGCAATGCCTGTTATTTTATATTTTAAACAGAAGTCAGCTTTTAGAAAAGTATTCTCTTCCTTGTATCTTGGTTTCTTTTGTCTTTGGAGGAAGCCAGAAGCTCAGGAATGGAGTTCTGGAAGCTTGGAACCTATTCTCTAGGAATTTCCCTCCCATTTCACATTTTTAAATATTATAAGGGACCAAAAGGAAACAGATTCCTGCTTAAATGTGTCTTCCGTCTCCCAAACCTAAAGGTCTCCTGTCTGCAACAGAACATCACCACAATAGCCATGTTCCTATCCAATTAGGAGCCTGAGCTGATAAAATATGTCCTGCCAAGAATAACAATGAGAGAGAGAGAGAGAGAGAGAGAGAGAGAGAGAGAGAGAGAGAGAGAGTTTCTTCTTCAAAGGTATGGAAAAAGGGCCTTTTAATCAGAAAAGCAGATCTTTCTTTTTATTACCAAGGATATAATACGATATGAATTTCTCGTCCAAACTATACATAATGAAGGTAAAAATGAATCATGGGAAATTCTTTTCAGAGCTGTGAGATTCCAGTGAGGATGCTTCTGTCACTTGGCCTGAATCATTATCTCCTTTTTCTCAATAGAGAATATTTTCTTCTTATTCAATGAATGTTCTGGATGCCATGGGCAGACTTTGCCACATCCCCCAAGTGTGTGTCACCCTCATCCCTGTGATGGTTTTCTTACTGTCAATCTGCTCGACTGTCACTGTCCTACCTGCAGACTGTTTTCTGCTTTGTCAAATACTAGTCTGGATACCGGAACAACATGGCTCTCATTTATATGAGTAAACTTTGAATAAAACAGGTTATGTTCTGTCTGTGGGTGGGCCTCAACAATCAGTTGAAGGCCTTTCCAGAAGAAAATGGCATCTACCGAAGAGGCCTCAGGCTCGACAACATCAACGCTGCTGGGGCTTCGGCCTACTAGTCCACCCTGCAGACTCGGGGCTTGTCCTCCACCGTCAAGCAAACTGGTGCACAGAACGCTTTTCTCTCCAGCCACACCCACCCAGGCTATCAATTTTGCTTCTCTGAGTCTTGATTTTCACAGATAGGAAAGGGGTTTTACAGGTGTAAATAGAACACCTTGAGATGGGGAGGGGGTCCTGGGTACCAGGGAGCCACGTGCAATCACAGTGCCCCTCTGGGGAGGTGGTGTGAGGAGAACAGAGCTTGCAGCTGTGGTGCGCTTTGGAGGTGTGTAAGAGTCACAATCCACGGCATCCAGCTTCGGCTGGAGACATCTAGAAAACAGACTCCCCTTGGAAACCTCAAGACAGACCCATGCCGGTGCCATCTCAGCTCAAGGCTTCTTCTGATCCTCAGATTTGGAAGAGAGTTTGTGCTCTTCTAAGCCACTGAGTTCATGATTTTAAAAAAAAAAAAAGGCAAACAATGGGACATGAATCATTTTAGCAACAAGCTCACTTTTGGGGATACAACCTAAAAAACAAATCATCTGCAGACCAAGGAGAATGGACAGGCATGTGCCGTAGACGGCAATGATGAAACAGGCATGCGCTGTAGACGGCACTGATGAAGCGAGCATGCGCTGTAGACAGCATTGATGGCACAGGCATGCGCCGTAGACAGCACTGATGAAAAGATTGGGATGTCCCCATCGATATTACAAAGAGAACGGATTGGAGTAGATAGTGTGCCGAGTGTTTCACCACTTCTAGAGTAACGTCGGCAAAAATGGTGAGCGTGTCTAAAAGTCTACTGCTGTCTAAAACATGGACAAATTAGAAAAAAATGGCCGAACCGCCTAGTAACACTTGAACTATAAACAAAGTCTTACGGAAATCCAGGGAAAGTGTGTTGAGAAAATAGCTGTACGGTGCTAAGGGACATTGCATTTTAGCTGGCAATGCTGCCTCCCTCACCCCTCAGCTCAGAATTAGAAAGTAAGGCTCCCATTACAGCCCAGAAGCAGTCTCAATAATCCGAATTATCAGCTTAAAATGATCTAATTCCATGGAGACCTGCTCAAATGAACCATCTTCACCTCACCTAACTCTAGATTCACATGGGACTCCCAACAGCCACATGGCACATTTGTCAAAACACAAGCTGCAGATGCCTGAGGCAATGAGTAACAGCCGGGAATACATGCATACACACCACACACACACACACACACACACACACACACAGAGGGAGGGGGAAGAGGGAGGGAGAGGGAGAGAAAACACCAAAAAGCTGGGGAGGAGAAGCTGAAGAGTGGGGTGCTTCAGAGAATAAGTATTTGAAAGTCTGCAACCCACCTCAAGATTCTTGACAGCCATGGATATTCCCAGGATGAAGCCTTGGGAAATAAATAAGAAAGTCCTGAAATTTTCACTTCTGACTGACCTTGAAATTCTGTATAATCAGAGGAGGCCAAGTCAATATGTAAACTGTCTGGCTGGTTGTTGAAGGCATAGCCAATATACACAAACCTCAAAGACCAGGAAATATTTTGGTTTCAGGCTTTTCACAAATTCTCTGCCCCGTTATTAGCTGACCACTAAGCCAAAGCCAATGGACGCAGAGGCCGCACATCACGAAGAACACGGACCTCACAGAATTGTTCATAAGTGTTACCAAGTGAACAAGGACAATAGGCTGCAGCATGCCTGCTTGCTCTCCCAAGTCGCTGCATTATGAGATTCAGAAAGCACAATTATTAACTCCAAGATCACACGGTAGACAGCATGGCCCACACAAACAAACAAATGAAACCATTGAGTCAAAAGGGCAACACTAGCAGCTTGCCTTAAAAAGACAGCATCTAAGTAAAAGCCATCAATGGAATCTTAACTGAAACTCAAAGACACAAATAGGTTGAAAGTAAGAGAAGGGAAAAAGAGTGGGTGAGAGAGAAAAGGAGGGTGGATAAAACATTCACCCTCCAGGTGAGAGGTCCTGAACTTGATCCCCAGTGCCAACTACAAACACACACACACTCACACACGCACACACACACACATGCACACACACACATGCACGCTCGCATACACACAGGCACATCATGTGCAGACTGGCAAGAATGAGAGTAAACCAATTCGTCCTTAAGACAAAAAGTCTTCTAAGACACAATGAAGAAAAGTAGACAGTGAAGAGTCAAGCCAGCAGGAATATGCCACAGTCATAAACACATACGCACCTACAACAGATCTCTAAAATAAGAACGGGAACACTGACAGAAGAGACTGGAAGTAGACGGACCCACTGGAGTAGTTGGAGATATCATTGTCAGTGACGGGTAGGACAAATGGACAAAGCCCATCAAGCAAACTGAAGATTCAATAACATGGTACCCCAAGTGAAATGGGGTATCCTTAAGTGAAAATGTGATCATGTCCTCAAGAACCTGTCATAGACTGAACTTATTAAATTAAATTAGACTAATTTAAATATGCACGTCAGGGGCGAGAGGCATAACTCAGGTGGTGTATTGTGTTGTTGTATCGTCAATTTGTTTGATGGTCTTCTGTCCATCCTTACCCAGAATGCACAGAGCCATAGCTTTGAGCCCCAGTAACTCATTAAACTAGGCATGGTGGCACACTTGTCACCCCACACTTGGGGTGAAGGCAGGCGGATCAGGAGTTCAAGGTTCAGGGCCAGCCTGCGCTACATGAGACCCTATCTTAAAAAAATGCACTGAGTGCATTTGACCTGGCAAACACCCCACATAGTCCAGCCTGCTGCGAGCGTCCTCGGGGCATTAGCACATAACTGAGCAAGATTACGCCATACAAAGCCCATTTTGAAGCAGTTTCAAATCTAATATGTAGTTTATCCTGCGCTACACTGAAAATAAACTAAAATTGTGCTCTGTGCTGCTTGCCTGAGAAAAGCTCAGGATTTACAACATAGTGTCTATTCAGTGCATATTGCTTTTATACCATCCGAGATAAAATAAAAGCTTTTTAAATTAGACCATGATAAGTCAGGGACTGGGTATAGCCCTAAGACATAATCCACCGAATACCCCACCCTACAGCAATGGAATATACCGCTCTTATATGTACATGGAATAAGAATAAAGTATACCTTAAAAGATTTTGTGTGTGTTTGTACATAAGATTTAAAGTATATATTCAAAAGATTCTGAAAGAGTGAACTCACATTGTCTCAGCTACTTTCTCATTGCCATGATAAAGTGCCGTATTGGTTACCTTCTGGTGCCGTGATAAAAGACCAGGGGCAAGAGCACATAACGAAGAAACTTTATTTGGACTCCGAGTCCCCGAAAGACTCTGTACTGGTGGGGGAGCAAGGCTTCAGGCAGCCCGAGCAGGAAGCTGACCGCACATCTTTGCACACGTAAAGCAGAGGGCGAGCTGGAAGCAGGACAAGGCCACAACTCTCCAACCCTGCACCCAGTAACATATTTTATCCAGCGTGGCTGCACACCTCCCTGAACAAAGCCACCACCTGGGAGCCAAGAGCTCAAAAACAGCTTAAGTGGCAGGGTCTGTTTTAGCAGGCCAGGTGTGGCGGTGGGAGCAGGGTCCTGGTTGGTGACCCTGAGCCCACACCCAGGAAGCCGAGAGAGGATGCATGGTAAGACCATGCTTTAAACCCCAAATACCCAACCCAGTGACCCTTCTTAAGGTTCCACAACCTTCCCCAACTAGCTGGGAACAAGTGTTCAAACCCACGGACCTCTGAGGGCATTTCACACACAAATCACAACACATGAGAAATATCTCCTCCAGCAAGAATGAGGTTTCAGCTGAAATCCCAAAGTAGGAAGTGATTTTAAAAATTCACAAGACTGTGGAAACAAAACGAGGCATCCTGGAATAAACAATGGGCCAAAGAAAAGTCACAAGGGAAATTGAAATTAGCAAGATGAAAATGCAAGATACCAAAATTACAAAAATAAAAATATAAGATACCACAGCTGTGAGATGTGGTAAAAGCTGTATGTGACTATCATGACTAATATTATCAAATATTATGCAAATAATGCAGCGAATATTATCAAAAGCACTTGAAGACGAGATCGTAAATATTTTACCACAACAAAGGGCAGCTATGTAAAATGATGAATTTGCTGATTAGCTTAGTAATTTCACAAGTAAAACATACATTCAAACACCATATTACCCTCCATAGACACAAGGCTATTCTGTCGAATATAAATAAGAAATGAAGAATTTAAAAATATTTACAGTAGAAGGATATCACGAGTAGATAACTTATAAAGAGTAAGATAGAGAGATCAAGCGTAGTATAGAAAACCAGCACAGAAAAGGAAAACAAAAGCTGTCGCTTTGAAAAGATTATTGACCTTTTACAGTAAAGGCCGCGAAGTCGGTGTCATTATGATCCCTGCTGCACAGACGAGCAAGCTGAGGCAGAGTGGAATCCATTTATCCCCTGACAGACAGTTATTAAAGCCTGATTTGGGGCCAGGCTGCAGGAGAGGCTCTAGAAGGCTCTAGAAGTGAACAAGATGCACACTCGAATAGCTCATTTCAGGGAGAGGCAATGCAACCACATTGGGGGAGGCCTGTTCTGGGGTTCAGCAGGGACTCCCACAGAAGGAAAATTCTGGGAGACAAGGTCCTGTACCTGAGCAGGTGGAGCCAAACTGGACCCTGGATTGACAGAGGTCCACAGTAGGCTCGCACCCTGCTGCCCTGCCACCTCTCCACACAGGTTCCTTCCTGGGCCTCTGTTCTCCACACCAAGGCCCTTCCTCCCTTCCCTGACTGTTCTGCAGAGGTGGAGGAGAGAAAACGACCCCTCTCAACCAAGGTCCTGGGCCCTTTGGACAGATCTGCTCACTGGGAGATGGAGAGGCCTAACGCTACAGGGACAGGCTCTGTCGTGGTCTTGGAGCCTGGTGAACTCACAGTGAGAGTTGGAACCAGAAGAGAGGGGAAGACGGTTTCTGACTCAGGGTCACAGCCTTTAGACACAGGCCTCTTGGCCTAACAACTAAGTGGCCAGACACACAGGCCACAGCCATCTCCCTGTCTTTACAGCTTTGTAGTGGAAAGCCAGATCTGGCCAGTCAGTTACTGGGAGATCTGTGTTCTGCTCCTGGCTCCAAGGCTGCTAGCTCTGGGCCCCAGAAGATGTTACTACTTCGAGTCATTTACATCTTTATGGAAGAGGTAGAGGATGCAATGTCCCTTCCCCACAGAGGACTGTTGCGGGATTCCTATGGATGTGAAATGTTCAGATGCTCAAGTCCTTTATATAAAATGGCATAGTAGTAGCTCATAGCTTGTGAACATGCTCCTGTGTAGTTTATAGATCACTAAACTATGTAAATACTACAGAAATAGTTGCCATACTTTATGGAATAATGATACCAAAAATTCTGTATATTTAATACAGATGTATCATTTAAAAACTATTTTTAACCCATAGTTGGTTCCCTCTGTGGGTCTGACGCTCATGGATATGAGAGACCAACTGCATTTATTTCTTCCAGGAGTTTGAGACCAAATGAGATAATATATTTCAAATGCTAAGGGTGGTGGACAGTAAACATTATTCACTTAAAAAAATCAGTATAATTGACAAACTAGATTGACCAGAAAGAAGATAAAATTCAAATTACTGAAATCAGAAATGAGCATAAGAACACTGTTATTGATTTTGCAGGAGTGCAAGAGGATTCTGGGCGAAATTATGAACGACAACATGCCAAGAAACTAGACAGCAACAGAAATGAGCAAATTCCCAGAAACACAAATTACAGCTGACTAAGAACTAGAAAACTGAGCATACTCATAGCAAGAAACCGAGTAATTTTAAAATCTTCCAACAAAGAAAATCCCAGAACTAGATGCTTACAAGAGGATCCACCCTCATTGTTCACAACTTATTTCAAAATGCCAAGGGAAGGACACGGCCTAATTCATCTGATGAAGGTGTCACCACTGTGATACGGGAGCCAGACCTGGGCATCGTGAGAAACCTACTGAACCCTAATGGATGTACCCCAAAAAGCCCTTAACAAAAGATTAGATAAGCGATATGCACAAATTCTCAGCCAAGTGCTAGCAGGCTGAACAAACAGCGGTCATGAAGATCATTACAGACCCAAGATTGCGTCATCCAAGAGTAACCTGCAAAAGTCAGTCTGAGCACACAGCACTGATAGAGAGAAGTCACGTGATTGTCGTGACTGAGATGAAAAAGGCGTTTGTGTGTGCTCACAGCTTTGGAGGGTCTGGCCCACAGCTAATTGACCCTGTTGCTTGGGGGCCTGTCGTGGTGCACATTATGCCGGAGGTGTGAGGATGAGCAAACCCACTGGGAAATGAGAGAAGGACAAAGGGATTGGACCCATAATCTCCTCTGAGGGCATCTCCCCCAGGGAGCTAAAGACCTCTCACTAGGCTCAGTCTCTGAAAGATTCTATACCTTCCACCAAGTCAGGGGCCACTCCTCTGGCAAAAGCCTTCGGGTAGCATGGCTGACTCAAACTATAGCAGGTGTCCCACTTGGCACTCAGCTGTGTAAGGGATGGAGCTGGCTTTGGTGGCACCAATATCACATGATCTTTCACAAATGGCTCTCAAATCCTGATTTGTGTTGCTTACTAAACAACTCGGTGACTGTGGGCCGTCACACAACTTCTGTTCTCATCTGAGGCGAGAAAACAAGGCTTCTACTGTGTGGCCAAGGTGTGGGCATTAATGCCATAAAAACAACTTATATTAGAATAGCAGCAGGGCACACACAGTCTGCTTTGTGTAGAACGTTCACTCTTGTTCGGCCTCTGAAATTCATGCTCGATTTAATCCCTTATGAGATACGGAGAGGTAGGATGGGTGGGGATTTTTTTTTATGGTTTACTTCTAATTTAGACTTAAAATTAATTGAAAACATTTAAACTTATTGAAAATTATGTGGAATATTATAATAAACAACAGGGCATTTTATATCACACTATGACAAATATATTCTGTCAAATATATTTGTTTCACTTTTTATTGTCTTTATTGATTCTTTTATTTTTTGAAATTATAAAATGATTTTCTCCTTATTTTCCTCCCTCCACGTCCTCCCATATACTCATCTTGCTCTCTTCTAAATTCATGGCCTCTATTTTTCATTAATTGTTGATATATATATATATATATATATATATATATATATATATATGAATTCCTAAATAAAACCTGGTCAGTCCACATAATCTTTCTTAATGCACTGACCACTTGCTATTGGGTAACCAAATGTTATGCTTTTCCCTGGGGAAGACAGTTTCTCTAGCTCTAGCATGACTGTTGTCCTTGTTCAGTCCAGTTTGGGCGATGATTATGTTAGTGAGACTTTATGGGTATAAGTTCTAACATTACCAGAAGACAGCAAACTCCCTGATTCTCTGGCTCTTACCTTCTTTCTACCTTCTCTTCTGCAATGCCCTCTGAGGCTTGGGGGTGGGAGTTATATTGTAGAGTTCCATCCTAGGGATGGGGCTCCATGACTCTGTGCTCTGATTGGCTGTGGTTTTTCTGTAATGGAATGTGTTGGAAGAAAATTTTCTCGAGAAGGGGTGAGAACTCCATTTATCTGTGCTCTAAGGACAAATATTTAGAATGTGGTTAGGATTATGCTGGTTTAGTAAAGCGGTGGTTGTCGGTTCTCCGCCATGATTACATCCCTTCATGCGTCTGGAGTAGTTAGATAGGTTTCCTGTACAGGAATGATTTTCGTCTTGTTGAGCAGGTCTTAAGTCCAAGTAGAGAGTTGTTGGTTCCCATCAAGGTATGTGTGACACTACCGCACCCTTAGTGCTATCGGTTCACGCTGGTTGCTGTTGCGGTTCATAGGTGCAGGGTGGGTGCAGAGTGCAGGCTAGGAGGAGGACTATTGCTTTCTTCATTGCTTTGGTAACTTGCATGGTCCCTTCTAGTACCACGAAAGCTAGTCCTCAGACAGGAGATTTTAAGATCAGGAACTTCTAACAGATTGACAGATGGATAGACTCAAGAATGGCTTTTCCATAAAAGGCAGTGTAGTATAGCTGAGACTCTAACACCTGGGAGCATATAATCCTTTATGATTTCTTAGGGCCCTAACACCAAGAAGGACATCCTCAATTCAGGGGTGGCTCCTCAACTCTGGGCCAGAACTGGGAGCCAAACAAATCTCTCGATATCTAGCATTGCTCCATTACCAACAACAACAACAGGTGCCCTCCTTTTCTTCCATTATAGCAGAAAACTGCAACTCAGGTGATACTTGTCTGAAGGCAAACCATTCCAAATTCATCTTCAGGTTAGTACGCATGAGTACTAACATTTTTCTTTTCTTTTTCCTTCTCCTTTTCTTTCCCTTTTGTTTAAGCAGGCACACTCTTATGACAATCCATTAATATATTAACCACGTATAAGTGTTGGTTCAGTCATGAAGACACAGCCCCAATGACCGCTAACTAAAGGCGCCACTGCTGCCACTTCTCCTCATCTCACGATGGGATCCAGCAATGGGTGAGGAAGGGACAGACCATATTCAGACTGCATTAGTCATCTTTCTTGTTGTTGTGACAAAATATCTGATGAAGTTACTTAAAGGAGGAAGAATTTGCTTCGGTTGCTGGTTTCAGAAGGTGGCCATCCATCTTAGTGCAGGGGGCATGATGGGAGCAGTTCCACTGAGGCAGAAGCCTACGGCAGACACTCCTCCCATAGAGGTAGACCAAAAGGGGAGGGCAGACTGGAGTCAGGGGCGGATAGAACTTTCATTCTTAGTTCCTTACTTCTTTTCCAGACTAAGCCCGAATCCTAAAGGCTTCAGAACCTTTAAAAGCACCACAGGATGGGAGTGGTCGTTCCAAACGTGAGCCTGTTGAGGACATTCTGGCGTCAAGCCATAGCAACAAGCAGCAAGCAACGTTCCGTGTAGCACAGGCTGAGTAGCCAGGTACTTCTGTAATTACAAAGTCACTTTTGCTCTCCACACAATAGAACAGTTGGTTGCTGGTGTTTCTGGTTTTGAGTTTGATGGGCTTCAGTGTTCTCATGTAAAGCAAAGGAGGCCCTGTGGGGTAACAGGAAAGGAAGGACAGCCACACATCACAGAAGTGGGATGCAGGGTCGGAGAACTGGCTCAAAGGCCTGGGATGGTGGGCTTTTCCATAGCCATCCTGCAGTGTGGAGAGAATTGGAGGCTCTGTGCTGTCCTGGACATTTGTATAGACCTAAAGTTTGCATAGTGGAAAAGGAAAGGGGAGAGGCACACATATGCCACTCTAGTTGGGCAACTGAAATAGCTACCATTATGTTACATTGCTGCTCTATTTTTAATCATTAAAATAGCTTTCCAGTTACAAATTGTCAGCCAGTTAGTTGTGAACATAAAACTGCCATTATTTTTGATCCTTCTGCCTCTGCCTCTTCAGTGAATCCTGCATCGTGGTGTACACCACCACAACTGACAAGGCTACCTTTTGGCGGAGCTTCTTATTTGTTCCTGACTGCTCAGCTCCTAAATAACCATACAGAAGCTGTATTAATTAAATCACTGCTTGGCCTATTAGCTCTAGCATCATATTGGCTAGCTCTTACATCTTAATTTAACCCATTTCTATTAATCTGTGTATCGCCACGTGGCTGTGGCTTACAGGCAAGGTTCCATCCAGCGTCTGTCTCTGGTACGGCTACATGGTGTCTCTTGAATCGGCCTTCTTTCTCCCAGTATTCAGTTTAGTTTTCCTACCTCAATCTATTCTGCTAAGCCACTGGCTGAAACAGATTTATTCATTAACCAATAAAAACAACACATATACAGAAGGACTTCCCATACCGTTTCTGTTTAAATAAAAAGGAAGGTTTTAACTTTAACATAGTAAAGTTACATATGACAAGATTGCTTTTCTGTGTGCCCTTTGGAATGACATCTTATTGAAAACCCATGGAATTGCTTATGTCTGGAATTTTCCTTTACTGTTTCAGACCATGTTAAAACAGGTCAAAGAAATGGTGCAAAGTGAAACTGTATGAGGTTGACTGTGTGTGTGCTTATACGTCACACTGGTATGCTTATGTGAACAATGTAAAAGTTCCTTTATAAATAAATTTACATAAGTAGAACTTGCCAATTTAAAGTGAAAATATAAAGCAAACAGATTCAGAGAAAGTCATTAAATTTGGGGAAATCCCGCTCTGGGCAAGACTATCCACCATGGGTGTTGACAAACATCAAACATAATTTTTGATCCCTGTGGGGACTGTGTGGAAATAGACCAACAGACTGGTGAAATTCTAGTTTAAAATCTCTTCTACTTTTCAGCAGACTCTTTATATAGAGCATATTGTTTCTTTCTCTGCCATGGGGCTGTACTGTTCTCTCTTGTATTCCAAACTACCTGTGGTGGTTTGAATGAGAACGTCCATCATAGGCTCATATGTTTGAATATTTAGTTAATGGAACTGTTTGAGAAGGATTAAGAGGTGTGACCTTTTGGGAGGAGGTGTGGCTTTGATGGAGAAGGTGTGTTACTGGGAATGGGCTTTGCGGTTTCAAAAAAGTCCAAGGCCTATCTCGCTCTCTTTGCCTGCTGCCTATGGATCAGTATGTAAAGCTCTCAGCTACTTTCCAGCACCATGCCTGCCTGATTCCCATCATGATGAGCATGGACTAACCCCTAAAACTGTAAGTAAGCCCCCAATTAAATGATTTGTTTTATGAGTTGCCTTGGCCATGATGTTATAGGATAGTGACAAAGACACCACCCAACCACCCTGCCCTCCAAATGAATTTCCTCCAAAAGACATGGACAACCTAGTGTCTCAGTGTGTCTGGGATTCAACAACAACCAACCAAGAGCAAGGAACCAACATGATCAAATTCTGATGATGATTCTTATGGCTTATTATGTCTTTAAAAGGTGTGGAGAAGCCAAGAGACCTGCTTACTTTCTGTTGGTGTGGTAAATACAATGACCAAAAGCAACTTTAGGAGAAAAAGGTTTATTTCATCTTACAGGTTACAGTCCATCACCAGGGAGGGAGGGCCAGGATATAAACCTGGAGGCAGGAGCATGGATCCAGGGACCTAAACCTGGAGGCAGGAACTGAAGCAGGAACCACAGAGGAAAGCTGTTCACTACACTGCTTCCCTTAGCTTGTTCAGAAATTTCTTACATATCTCAGGACCACTTGTCCAGGGAGGAGACAACCCACAGCCAGATGGACCCTCCACATCAATTAGGAATTAAGAAAATGCATCCCAGACAGGACCACTGGCCAGTCTGATGGAGGCAATTCCTCTTCCCAAATATGTCTAGCTTTGTATCAAGTTGGCAAAAACTAACCAGCAGCAGAGGGGGTGACAAGACCCCTCCAGCTTCTTCTTACTATGATATTAATTTCAGTCATAAGGGCTCTGCGGTCACTACCCAATGACCTCACCAAGTTCCCACCTGGGAATAACATAATAACATCACATGGGGACTCTGACCTTAATTCACAAAATGAGCACAAACTTTCAGTCCATTGTACCTAGATGATGTTTTATTTGGTTGGTTTGTTTTGTTTTTCAAGACAAGGGTTCTCTGTGTGTATCCCTAGCTGTCCTAGAACTTGCTCTGTAGATCTGGCCTCACAGAGACCCACCTGTCTCTGCCTCTCAAGTGCTGGCATTAAAGGTGAGTGCCACCACTGCCTGACTCTGGATGATGTTCTTGCTTATTGCACCTCTAAAAAGTAGCTCCTGATTCCTCTTCTTAGCCATGGAGAGGAGCCAACATTTCCAACATGCTCCTATTGATTTTATTTGATAAAAATGTTATCAGGTCTCTCTAGGAAAACTGAAATACTCTACCTATCACATGCAGGTTTGCCATTTACAGATTCAGGGGAATGTAACTCATGGAAAATATTTGAGTGTTATGTGTTCTGATTTTAATTAGAGATGTTAACTAAACACATATGCTAACCTGAAGCTGCCAGAGGAGAAAGTATTTGTAAAGAACTTAAGCAGTGTAGTGCTGTGTGGCTTTGCACAGGTGTGGGCATTTTAGCTTGAGGCTCCTACTTGGTGGCAAACACATCAGTCTTGGAGCTTAGGGGTGTGCTCTCTTGTTCTAACAAGATTAATGTGTAGGCACATAAGTCCACAGGTAGATTTTTCTGTCCCATCTGCCAGCTCCCAAATAACTACATGGAGACTTCTTACTTACTATGAAAGCTTGGCCGGGGGTTAGCTTTGTTTCTAACTAACTCATAAATTAACTCATATCTTTTCATCTATGTTCTTTTACATGACTCAATTACCCTTAATTGTAAAACCCATACTGCATGCATCTCCTCTTCTTCCCAGCATCCTCTGTGCCTGGAAATCCTGCCTAGCGATTGGCCATTAAGTTCTTTATTAAACCCAAACTAGCGACACATTTTCACAGTGTACAAAAAGGCTATTCCATGGCATAAGTCACTGTACCAATCCTTCTTCAGTTTCCTCTTTTTGAAACCAGCAGAATTATAATCTCTACTCCATTTTTTAAGATATCAGTAAGAAAGTCCAGTGTTTTATGAAGGCTGAGGCATGGTCTGGCTGCTTGGCCATGGTGTCCCTGCCCTCTTGCTTCTCAGATGGAGCTGGGCTCATAGGTCACCAGAAATGAATGAAGAGTTTGCCCTCTCCAACTCTGAATGTATAAGCAAATAACACACAGCAGGGCTGAGGACTCCAAACACTAAAACTCCTTTCCTGTTTGTCCCTCCTCTTGAGTGCTTGGCAATAATGTAAGGCAAATATCAGGAGCCCAGGGGGGAATTACCGTTAAAAAAATTAAAAATGCTAGAGTGCTCTGGTGTAATTAAGCAATCTAATTAAAGTTCTCCTGTCGGAGTCAGCTGGCAGGGATGCAGGTCACTGTTTCAGATGTGGCCAAGGCGTCAGTGTTTGTTTGCTCCTTTCAAGGTTTATCCATATTTTATGGTTTTGCCTTATGTTGAGTGTATCAGAAGCACAGAGAAATGTGTGCCTGTGTGGCTCTCCCCATCAGTCTATAACTTCCTTGAGGGAAGGAGTTCTACCTTGATCACCTGTCTCTCCCTGGGGACCACAGGCTGCAGTGTGGTTAGCGTTAATCCAGGGAGTTCTCCCTCACCTGGACTGGCGTGCCGCATATCTTCTTGTCCAGAATGTTATTCTGGAAAGTCTCACTTCTACCTCTCTGTGATGATCACAAGAAGTCCCACGGTTATAATTTTAATGACATTGGTTGGAAACATGGTGCAGGGATCCTTGGCAACAGGAGCTTCTGAAATGCCCCCAAAGCCTTCACTCACTCATTTCTTCAACAAATATTTACTCAGAGTCTTCCTTATGCCAGTTGGAGTGCTGGGTATAGGGGATAGAGTGGCCGGTAAGTCTGTCAGCTCTGAGGAGGCTTACACTCTAGGGAAGGACACAGAGGGCCAAGAGGGAAGCTTGCGCCATGTATTGGTAATGGGTGGCATGTGTGAAGAGGACACCAAAGAGGGAGCAGATGGCAGCAGGAAAAGGCCCCTCTAAGGAACAGAGGAGGCCGAATGGGGAGAGAAAAGATCTAGGAAGAGCACTCGGTGAAGGAAAACGGCATACCTCAAATATTGGGGTGTAGTTGGAATCATGGACATGGGGTGAAATTGGAATAGAGATTTTTTTTGGTTTCTTGAGACAGGGTTTCTCTGTGTAGCTTTGGAGTCTCTTGTGAAACTTGCTCTGTAGACCAGGCTGGCCTCAAACTCACAGAGACCTGCCTGTCTCTGCCTCCCAAGTGCTGGGATTAAAGGCGTGCAACACCAAGACCTGTTTTATAGAACACAAATCAGGGGAAGAGTGATGGAAGACAAAGTCACTCTTGAGAGATGAGGGACTCTCACCATGTAGGTGGTGTGGTCCATGACACAGAAGCTGAGTTTTGTCATAAGAAAGAGGAATCTCCCTGCAGTAGGTGGACATGTCAGAATACCACATCAAGTGGGCAAGGAACATGTCATTATTTACCTAACACTGGATAGGACAAAAGGAACTACAGAATCCTGGCTGTGTAGCAGAGGGGGACCGATAGAGTTACGGCTCCTGCCACTAGCTTTGGGACACTTTGCATCATGACAGGTGATCCCACTGTAATCTTGAGGTCTTTCAAAGTGGAAGCAAGGGGGGTTAAAGAGATGGCTCAGCAGGTAAGGAGTGCTTCCAACACAATCATGAGAACCGGAGGACAGATCCCAGAACTCATATTGCAAGTGGAGCATTCCACACACTCTGGTGTGGACTCCGGCTCCAAGGGCGCTAGAGACAGGAGGATTGCCAGGGTTGTCTGGCTTCCAGCCTAGCCAAGAAAACACAAGGCCACAGTTCAGGGAGAGACTGTGCCTCAAAGGAAAAGGCAGAGACTAATAGAGGAGAATGCCTTCTTCTGGCCTCTGTGTGAGAGGCACGAGCCAGGTGTCCATAAACTCTTGGAACAAACAATCACACACAAATAAATCATCACCAAAAGTGAAAGAGATTTTGAAAAGCAGTGTGGTGATGTCAGTAGCTCAAGTTATTCATGGTTGTCTTTGAAGATGGAGGAAGGAGAGAGCCACATTCCAGGCATGGGATAGGGGTGGGATGGGGTGGAGAAGCTGGAAGAGCCAGGCTACAGACTCCATAGTAGCGTCTTTGGAAGCAGTGAAAGCACTGTAGACATCGTGACTCTTGCCAGGGTGAAGCTGTGTTGCGTTTCTGACAGGAGCACTTAGGCAAGAGGGGCCTGGGCACCCAAGGGTGTGGAGAGAGTGTGAGAGGGTCTTCCCTCTACCGCTACTGCTCACTTTCTGCATTTGTCCCAGGAAAACCCAATCTCATATTGTTAGCCCCCAGGAAAATGTAAACAAAAAGGTACAGTGAGTTACTTCACGCCAGCCAGAATGGCTATTAACAAAATGCAAGTAAAGCAAATGCAGGGAGGACGCAGCAAAAACAAAACAAAACAAAAAACGGATATCCACCTCTGCAGGGAGACAACCTGGTTTGAGGGCTGTGGTAGATCAGAATGCTGGCTCCTCAAGACCCTGGGCCCAGAAGTCTGCCACTTCCAAGTATGTAAGTCACCACACCGCAGAGATGCTTGTGTATTCGTGTTTATTGATTCATTACACACAATAGACTAAATGTGGATTTGTTGGGGAATCTGAAAAGGAATAGTTGTCTAACCCTAATCTTTCATTAAGGGACAAAGATTCCTGGGCAGTTCAATCTGACCACAGCCGCTGTAACGTATGCTCAGCTATTTCTACCCCGCGAGGGCTCATACCTGGCTCCTGGACACTCCATTGGGTCAAATAACAAACAGGGTCTCCATAGGTCACGCAAGACTGGAGGTAGGTAAATGACATTTCCATTCGAGCATTCTCTTCAAAGATCACACAGCCCAGCCTCAGGAGTTCCTCTTCCGATAGCCCTCCTCAGAATGTAGTTAGGGAGCAGCCAGGCAAAAAAGGAGCACCATGCTTTCTGGCCCAGAGGCTCATCTCTGACTCAACCTTACCCTTCAATAAAAGCTACAACTCACGGCTGGGCCAACCCATTCCTTCCAGCTTCCAGTTTTGCTTCCGCACCGTGTGTCTTTAAGTATGTTCACTTTATTAACATGTGGACACCCACTTCATTAAAAGCTGACTTGGAAGTTGCCTCCTCTTTGCCTCGCCTCAGCCACCTCACCCAAGGACAGAGGTATTGTTCCAGTCTGTCGGTAACAGCACTGCTAGATGCGACTAACAGATGAATGGCCACAGGAGCTGTAGCGTAGAGACACAATGGGATATTCAGCCGCAAAAAATGCTGTTTTGACACTTGCAACAGAAAGGATGGAGCTGGCGGATGGCATGCTAAGCAAAGTGAGAGGGACGCATCAGATAGACCACCCCAAGTTCTTACTTCCTTATGGGAACAAGAGGAGGGATACTAGCGACTGGGAAGGTGCTGGGTTAGAGGTATCAGTGCATGGTGTCTGTCAAGATATCACTGAGTTAGTTGTCTATTTGTACAACCAATATATGTAAATAATCAGTCATGACACTTTGCAACAAGGCTGCAGGCCAGGCTGGACAGCTGCCCAAGGCTGCAGGGAAGGTCACGAAGGCCTCCAAGGAACCTTTCCCACTATAGAGCTGTTGCTTCTTAATCAGTGGGGGCCGAACAGGCGAGAGGGGGCTTGATGTCCCCCTCCCCAGATCACCACCTTTTTAGAAGCTAAACTCAGCTGCACAATGAATTTGGTCTCCTTGCTGATGCCATAGACGGAAGCAGGCTCCTTAGCTGAGGCCACCACCCAGCAGTACCCTACAGGAAGCACAGCCTTCCAGATAGCTGATAGCCCCCGACTTGCTGAGAAACCAAGGTAACTCCAGGGAAGACTCGGGAAGTCAGGAGCTTTGGTGGGACAGGACCAGACAATACAGAGATTCTTCCATCTTTTGTTCTTGCTGAGGCCATTTTAGGTTTAACTAGAGTTTGATCTCCTTGATGGAGAAGCCTGTGGGAAATCACCCAACTCTGTTCTAGGAACCCAAGGTCAAGATGCCCCCGCTAACTTAGCTTCTGTTAAATTGCTTGCCTGTGCAAACTTCTCCCTGCCAAGCCAGATACCAGGATGTGGCTTTTGCCTTTAAAACCCTCTTACTCTAAACCCTCAGAGCTTCATTTGTGTCCCAAATACCTGAGTGTAGTCCCAGCTGGTTGTACCAAAGATTTTCAGTGGGCTGTAAACTGTGCCTGAGT
Organism: Chionomys nivalis; assembly: GCF_950005125.1. Taxonomy (NCBI): domain Eukaryota; kingdom Metazoa; phylum Chordata; class Mammalia; order Rodentia; family Cricetidae; genus Chionomys; species Chionomys nivalis. The sequence continues at coordinate 38,699,558 of NC_080106.1, forward strand.
GACCATCTCTCGTGGGCTCCCTGCAATAACTCAGGGCATATCCAGGCCAATGTGCCCTGCAGATACATGCAGGTGAACATGGGGGGGAGGGTGTCTGTGACCCATATATATATATTTCCTGCTGCTGGCTAGTGGCTCCTGCATTTGACTGCACTTTAGCTAGTGCAGGGGGGCCTTAAGAGGGGGGAGATTATGGGGAAGCAGCAGCAACCAAGCATTGTCTGATGCAGCCCTGCGTGTCTCGTGTCTCTGCTGCATTCATCCAATGGCATTTAAGGCTCATTAAATTTTGAATCCTGTGTCACCTGCCTTAGGCTCAAAATAGTTTCGTGTGCCTTTTGTTTCCCGACTCTATTTTCATGGAAATTGTCTCCATTCAGCCCTCTGTTCCCTTCTTCCTCCAGCGATAGCGGATCTTTAATAATCTCCAGAACAGGATTACTCACTCTGCGAACCTGTTGCCTGGGGGAACACACTGGACCTTGATGGGTGCAAACAGTTGACGGTAGAGGTGGGAGACAGCGTACCAGAATGCACCTCCCTCGGCCTTTGGGCTGCTCTGGCTATGTGTAGGGGACTCAGTGGCTGATCACCTACGAATGCACGCACTGATTGCTTTATCATAGCCACTACAACACAGCACGCTTCACCCCAGAAAATTCCAGGGTCTAGCACATGGCTTCCTGGAAGGCAGCCAGGTGTCAGTTCTATAACTTAGTCTGACAAGGCCCTGAACTGTGTCAGGGGCTGACCTGAGTGCTTCTGACTGGACGACGTCGGGAATAGTCTCTTTACACGCGGAGACCAAGCACAGAGAAGTTAGGAAACGCCCCATTGTCACAGAGCAAAGAAACTGTGGAGCTTGGCTTCAAACACAGGCCACCCAGAGTTGGAAGCTGTTATCCTGGCTGCCTGTGAGCACTCTACCTCACTCCGACCTCACAGCAAGCTTGCCTCACAGCAAGCCTGGCTGGCTACCATCACCAAAATTCAGGGCTGGTTGTATTTGTTTTCAGAAACATTAGCAATCTGAACATGTATATGAAATGTGCTAATGTTTTAAATTGACCAATGAAACCCTTACAAAATATACCCATGAGTGGGGATTGGTGTCCCGTGCCGCCTCTGTGAGACCTCTGGTTTCGACTAAACCTTTAAAGAAAAAGAAGTATCTCAACTTTAACCTTTCCAGCATTAGCAGAAGGCTTCCTTTGGAAGCAGGCACAGGGCCCAGAGAACAGGTGGGATTCAGCCCCAGGATCCAGACTGTGACAACCTGAATGTCACCCTGCAGATAGAGCAGGCAGCTTCCCCAGTTGGGACCTCACAGCGGCCTTAAAGAAGTGTTTGAGGGAGATTGCTCTGTGGCTGGGGGATTCCTGCCCCGCCATAATTCAGTGCGGCAAGTGTAGCAAGCGGTGCAAGAAATGTCAGCTCTCGTTAGCCTGCATATAAATCTGCCGCTGCAAGAAGCGGGATTGAGGGACGACGGGAAAATGCCAGGAAATGGAAACATATGTTGTTCACACGGAAAGCACCCCCACAATGGGCATCCTTCTCCAGCGCCGAGGCACCTGGCACCTGGACCTGGGAGGCATTGTTGCACCTTGTGTAGCCACCTCCTTCTCCCCTCCCTCCCCCCTCTTCTGTAGCAGGAAGCTGAGACTTCATCATCCCTGGTAGGAGGGTCTGCTAAGTGTTCGCTGACACAGCTGAACAGTCACCGAATGTCATAAAGAGTAAATGACTTGATAATGCAAAACAGTAATTAGCATGTGGGGCATGTTGATGCTATTTACATATTTTAACACCCTGATATTAACGAGTCTTCCCCATAGTACACAAATGAGCCAGCCTCTCTGTAATTCGTCCCTGATGGCCCAGATAGGCAGGCCTGGGAGCAAGCAAGGCTCACCGCCCCCCTTCTCTCCTCACTTAGTATCTTGCATTCCTGGAAGGCCCCCTGGGGGAGGGTGGCTAAGTGGGTGGTGCAGTTCCTTCCTCAGGACGTGAGGTGTGACTGTCACTGGAGGGAACTGGAGTGAAGAGCTTCTGCTTTGCTGGCTGGATAAAGAGCTGAGGCGATGGTCTCTCTGTTGATGAATGTGCATCAGGAAGCTCCTGAGATGACAGAAGATGGAGATAGAAAGATGATGTGTTTCTGTGCCCCATAGCAGTCTCCATGGAGAAAACACTCCCTCCGTGGCCAAGCTTCCAGTGTCACCTCACTGAATAGGGTTGGGAAGAGGTGAACATTTGACCACCAGGGGCCATCTGTCCTCTGTACCTTTAATTAGGTTGCAGATCACTATTTATTTGGCCTCCGTCACAAAGAGAGAAAGCAGGGCCACCACTTTCTATTACTATTCTCTGTCACAGACATTTCCCAAGTTGCCAGAACCCAGCTCTTTCATTGTGCAAAAGCATCTGACTGAAGGGCTGGCAAGAAACTGAAGAATCTATTGCCCCCAGTACTGAAATGGGAAGACCACAGCCCAGAGTGGGGGATAATTTGCACAAGAATGCACAGCAATCTGGCAGAGTCTGGGACCTGGAACTCAATTCCTACCTCTAACAAAATGCTTTTTGCAACATGACCCTTTTCCTGGGCATCTCTTCCTGATTTCTGCCCAACAGACAGTTCTTTACACCTTCAGATCTCTCCCCGTCCCTGCCATGTGTGTGTGTGTGTGTGCGTGTGCGTGTGCGTGTGTGTGTGTGTGTGTGTGTGTGATGGAAGGCAGGCCAGCAGGCTTCCAAAGCCCTGTGTGGTATGGTGATGGTGGTTGCCAGGTAACAGGAAGACATCATGGCAGGGAGCCTGCCTTGGCAGATATGGACAAATGGGCGCAGCAGGGAATGGAAGAGAGGATGGTGTTGCCCGGTATGAGGGTCCTGAGTCAGAAGTGGGAGCTCAACCTGAGGGAGACAGGAGAGATGTCGCAGCTTAAAGGAACCTCGAAGAAGTAACAGCCCATGCCTTTGTGGACTTAGTAGGAAAGCTAAGATTGCAAACCGACATGCCTAAGGACAGTCATCCTGGCAGAAGTAGGGCTGCCGGAGGTGAGGGCGGAGGACCTGGGATTCCCACTGAATCCCACTGGGCCCGATGGCAGCCTCCTCAGGTAGAAGTAGCCCAAGGGCCCAGTGCAGTGGGTGACCTCTGTGGCTGTGTCTGCAGAGGGCTCTGTGGAGCTGGACCTACTTACTAGAGCCCCTCCCTCCCAACATCAAGCGGCCTAGGGAAGGGCCAGGGAGAAACAGAGAAAGCGGTGAGAAGGAATGAAGTTGACGTCACGGGGTCACTCGGTTGAACAGATGGCACACCGATATTGGTTTTAACTCACACATGGTTGAGTAAATAATGTTTAAGTTTTTCTTGCCAGCCTGGGGAGCCGAGCAGATCGCGCGGGGTAGAGGTACCTCCACCTCCTGCCCGCTTCATCTGCTGTTCCCAGGGTTTTCATTTCCTACCCTGTTTGTGCTTTAGAGCATGGCTGGCTGGTCAGGAAGCCGGTGCCCTCGGAGGCAGGAGAGTGTGCAGAAAGCAGAGGGAGGGGGTGGGTGGGGAGCCGACCGGCACTGTAGTACAATAATGCAGTGTGTGCCGGGGTAGCATCTGCCAGACACAATCACTGTCAAGGGTATCACGGGCACCTTGCCTAGGGGGCTGGTGGAATTTTAATCCTTGATAACAAAAAGCCTCATAAGACAACAAACCCCTTGGTCTGGCTGTCGATAAGATCATGTATTGGTTGGTCCACTGATCACAGTCCTGAACACAGACAAAGGGAGCGGCTGCGCTCCCGAGTGCTAATCCTGTTTTGGCTTTCAATTGGCGCTGAGTACTTCCCTTAATGCCCCCGAGCCTCAGTTTCCCCGTGTCTAACCATGATGCTGGCATTGGCCTAGCTTTCTTCACAGGGAAGAAATGTTTGAATGAGGGATGTCTGCATGGATTGGGGGACAGGGGTGGGGAGGAAGAACCGTGAAGACGTACGTGGTGGGTGGGTTAAGGCGAAGGTTCTCTAGTCAGGAAAGATGGAACCACTCAGAGGCCGATTCCCATCCTTGGCTGACTAGTCCTCCTGATAAAGAAAGAAACAGCTCGGGGAGCCACATCAAAAAGCTCTGGTTGGAGGAAACAACCACAGGAGCACCTGAGGAAGGGACAAGTACAGACTCGGGCGAGAGGCTGTTTTCTTTGTCTACTCAAGATACGAAGCTGGCTGTGTAATCTCTGGGCCTCAGTTTCTTCAACAGTCAAATGGGTGTTATAACAGCTACTTCTCTGGAAAGCAGTAAGAGTCAATTCATATGGTGGCTTGGCTCACCACAAAGGCTCAGCATCACCATTGCAAGTGCATTGTTGCAGATCATCGCTAACTCGTGTCGCGCCAGTGATGGCCCAAGATGCAGGCAGAACACAGACAAATGACCCATCCCAGACTCAGGGCAAGGCCTCGGAGAGTTCTGAGCTGAAACTTGGTGAACAAATTAAGAAACAACCTAGCAAAAGCGAGGTAATTCCACAAGGCCTGGGTAAAAAGGGACGTGTCTGTCAGGCGTGCCTCCACGTGTCTGTCTGTCGTTGGAAGGGTCAAGCTGCCAATATCGCAGGCCTTGTAGGTTCTACCACAGTGACTGCCATGGCCCCCACACATGAAGAACAGATGTAGCTACCAGCATCAGGATAAATGCACATGGCTGCACTCCCATGCAGTCTCATCTCTGAATTCTGAAACCTGGATGGGACATCATTTTCCTTTGCCACAAAATAGGACTTTTTTCCTTTTTTCATTTTTTAAAGATTTATGTTTTTATATGTCTGCTCCTATGCACCACACATATGTGGGCTTGGTGCCCAAGGAGGTGGTGAGCCTCCATGTGGGTACTGGGAATCGAACCTGTGTCTTTTATAACAATAAGAAGTCTTTCTAACCACAGAACCAACTCTCCAGCCCTCTTTTTCCCCCCAGCTTTTAAACATGTAGAAACCATTCTGACCTCTTGGTTCATACAAAATTAGAGAGCAGGCTGGATTTGGTCTCAGACCAAGGTAACCATTGCAGCGTATCAATAGGAGCAGGGAAGCTCAGCGTAATGGCTGAAACCTAGACAGTCTCTGGGGATGGGAGCACAATCCTCAGCACACAGATTTAGGTGCCACAACAGGGGTACTTAATGAGGAGGTAAGATCTGACTTGAAATCGGCATGAACAGAGAAACTGAATATTCCAAAGCGTCCACAGACCGAGGACTCGTGCAATGGTGGGCTGTGGCTTAGGAACGGTGAGAACAGAAAGACAGCTTGGTAGAGAAGAGGAACAGTCTGGAAGGAAAGGCCCATCCGGAAGCATGCACAGTGAAAGCCTTGCTTCACATGGAACCTACAAGTGATTAATTCACTATCTGTGGAACTGGCCTTGGTTTGATTGAAGGGAAATATTTGAAAAGGGATTCGCTACCTACATAAATACCTTTTGTGATTCTTTTTAACATGTAAGGACAAAAATAGGGGATGCATCAGTGTGTGCTGAAATGCCAGCTCCGGGCGGTATTGTCTCCTGCGTGTAATGAGTCTCTGTCTTCTCAAAGGACAGAGCAGGAGCTTCTCTGGCATGGAATTCCATGCACGGTGCATACCTTTTTCCATGCGTGTGAGGAGGTATTTCCTCATCACTAAGCAACCACTGCCCCACACACTGACTCTCCTAACGTCTGCCTTTGGGGGATGTCACCAAAGCAGAGTCATGGAGGAGATTTGAACAAAAGATAAATGTCCAAGTGGGGAGTCTAGGAGTTGATGCTGTCAGGACAGGGGTGGCATGGATCCTGGTGCCTTCACTGTGGACTATGGGTCATCTTATTTACCAACTGCTTTCGTGAACATGAGAATTCAATGAGACAAACTTTGCAGAGGGCGAGGTGCAGTGTGGAATCTGAGGCAGATGGATCTAGAGTTTGATACCAACCTGAACTTATGGCAAGACCTCCTCTCTCTCTCTCTCTCTCTCTCTCTCTCTCTCTCTCTCACACACACACACACACACACACACACACACACACATACTTGTAAAAAAAATAAAAAGCTGTTAAAAGGTTTTTTCCTCGTATTGCTAAGCAGATGAGTGAATCTATCTACATAAGAACCTTGATTCTGAGCTGAGAAGTGTAGGACCCTTCCCCTCCCGACACAGCCCTCATGCCCTGCCCAGATGCCACCTTCAGCACATCTACCACACCACATGAATACCGACATTACATCCACATTAACACATGAAACACAGAACATACATCACACTCAGCATGCGCACAACTCAGAAGCACACCCATCCCGTTGCTGCAGAGACCGCCCGCACGAACACCCTGCACACCTCCGTGCAGGGTCCACAGCAGTGTGAGATGCTGCAGGATGGCACACAGGCTCTGGCAGCTCGGAGTGTCCACAGCCATCCCGACTTCAAAGGAGAGTCATCATTCACCCAGGGCTGTTTCTTTGCCATTCTGCAGCAGGTGCCAGCTGCCTAATTTCAATCAATTAACTTCTACTTAAAAGCATTAAGTTTCCTAATGCCGCTGCACCAGGGCAATCGTACAGTAAATTGTGAATGTAAAGGAGACATATCACTCAAAGCTGCCTTCCCGAGGAACAAAGCCCCTGTTGGGGCAGCATTGTCTCGGGAGCTTCAAGCATCAAGCCCAACAAAAGAAGAGAACATTTATGTCAGGGACTTGGAGGGGGGGTGACTCAGTACGCCCTTCTGTGCAGCAGAGTGGGCTTGGCCAGGTGGGGGGAGGTGAGATGGATTCTGAAAGGAAGCCCTGGAGAGACAAAGGAGCATGTGGGGGCTTGAGAAGACATAGGCGGATGTGTGTGGGAGGATGGGAGAGGAATGTTGATACAAGTCTCAGGAGAAGGGCTGATTGGAGGACTTTCCGGGCTCTGCTCTCCAGCATACAGTCTCCAGACAGGACCCAGCCCCAGGTTGGGACAGTAAATGGCTCTTAACACTTCATCTCATTGCCTCCCTTGCTCTCTTGGGCCCCACATTCTGTTCTGCCCTGCCTTGCTCATGGACGGACCACACCAGACTTGGGGATATCCTGGGGTTCTGTTCACCCTCTCCTGCCTCAGGGCTATCTGTACCTGCTGTTCACTGCACCGTTTAGCCAGCTGACTCTTCACCAACCAAGGGAAGGCCACACTCCTGCTCCCCTCCCCATCTACAATTAAAGGCTCACATCCCACTGTCTGTTCACTGTGAGCTCCCTGTGTCTGAAACAATGTCCTGTGTGTGGTAGGGGGCATCCATGCTTGCTGGCATGCAATTCTGTAACCAGGTGTCTGTGTCTGGAGTGGAAACCACTCTCCCACATCCTGTCCTCATTGCTGAGAACTTGTCATCATGTCTCTCCTATCTTCTGGTGATGGAGGAAGGTCATTGGTTAATTAATAAAGAAACTGCTTGGCCTGATAGGTTAGAACATAGGTGGGTGGAGTAAACAGAACAGAATGCTGAGAGGAAGAGGAAGTGAGCTGAGACGCCATGCTGCTGTGCTCCAGAGCAGACGCGATGAAGCTCCAACCCAGGATGGATGTAGGCTAGAATCTTCCTGGGAAGCACACTTCGTGGTGCTACACACATTAATAAAAATAGGCCAAGCAGTGTTTATATGAATACAGTTTGTGTGTTATTATTTCAGGGCATAAGCTAGCCAGACGGCCAGGAGCCGGGTGGCAGGAACGCAACCTGCAGCTCCTTCAACATTCTGGTTCTGTTGGAATGGACGTTGCTTCCACCCTCAAACATGCGCTGCCTGTACCTGCTCGGAGCCTGCATCTCTATCATTCCCTCACTGTCATTCACAAAGCATCTTCCAGTGTACACCCCCAGGCTCCAGTTTCTCCTTCTAGGAAACCTTCCCTGACCTCCCCACCCTCTAGGAACGGCTTCTTCTTCAAGGTCTCAGTAACTTGGCTCCCGTGTAAACTGGTCTATGGAATTCCCTAGGATCCCCTCAGCAGCCCCGATCCCATAGCTTTCCAGATCTAGGAAGTCAGAACAGGTTCTGTACGAGGTCTAAGTATGGCTGTTGATGGCTCTGATGGTTAGTCAGGCTTGTCCTGGGCCCTTCCTCCATTTAGACTCCCAGTAAGCAATAGCAATGGAAAGCCATCCCTGCTGTTTCATACATGACACATTCAAGCAAGTAGGTGTTGCCTGACAAATACCACTCAAGATGCAGAGTCCCGGGGTGCCAGGAAGGGCTTGCTGAGTGCCAGAAGCAGAGAGAGGCAGGCACGATGACTGGAGGTGGGCAGATGGACCTGGGATTCTTAGCTCTTGCTGACATGACCTCCTTAAGCAACCAGGCTCCCTCCCAGAACTTCATTTCCTACTCCAGAGTGGAGTAATTAGCTTCGTCTCCCAGGACTGTGGGGAAGAGAGGAGAGGAAGTGCGTGGACTAGCCTTGCCGGCAGGAAGTGCTCAGAGGATGGGAATAAATCTTCTGTGGCTAAAGCAACGCTCTTCCCTTCTCTACGCCTGACTCAGCATCAGCAAGGGGCCTGCCCTGTTCTCTCCTCTCCACCTCCCCTCTTCCCACTCACTCCTCCAAACCTCACCCAGGTTGGGGGTCTATGCAGGCAGCTGCAGAGTGTGTGCCCCACCTGAATTCCCTCTCAGGCTCCCACCCCCACTCATTCCGCCCATCCTGCCACATGGCTGTCCTCCCCGCCCGAGGATCCTGACTGTGCAGCAGCCTCGCAGCACATGCAGGGCTCACACATGCTCACCTGGTAGCTTGGCACGCAGATCTGTGTGCTGCCATGGCCAAGGGCCCACTCCCGGGCACAGCAAGGCCGGTGGATAGCCCAGCAGATGGCCGAAGGTGGGGGTCAGGAGAGGAACAGAGCTCCCGCTGGTGCTGAGGGTGAGGGCTGGGTGGAGGGAAGGAAGCTTGGCAGGCGGGTTGAGATGCAGTGATGGATTGTCATGGAGTCCTGTATGTGAGTCCTGGATGGGCTTTCCCCCAGCCCTAGGCATGATAGCGAGGCTGTCAAAGGCTGAACTGACGCTTGGGGGGAAGGTGACTCTGAGACAGAGAAAGTAGAGACGCTCTCTTCTGCACCCAGGCCTAAACCCCATTTCCACCCGGAACAGACTCCATCAAATTCCACTTGTATTTTGCTGTCCCTGGAGCCAGTGGCATTCCATTGGAAAGCTGAATGGAAACAGGAGCTCTGGGACTCAGCCCTGCCCAGGACCAGCCTGCTTCCTCCTAGCAGAGCCTTGGCTGATGCATTGGGGTGAGAGGGACAGTTATGGTGGTGGCACTGTGGTAATGGTTAGATAATTCACAGATGTGCCTGGTCTGAACAAACTTAGGGTGCGTGGAAAATAAATGGTGAGACCAGCCATGGCTTTTTAAGGAATGTCAGGTAATAAAAAGGTCGGAGTGGCCCTCGGGGACAGGGAAAGAATGGGCTACACGAGCAGAGCTTGGGGAGTTCATTGATGGGAGGAGAGAATTCTCAAGGCCTGCTAAGCTGATCTCCCACCTCCAGAAGAATGGGGTGGGAAGAGTTCTCAGGCTCAGACCTTGAGATTGGCATGAGAACAGCGGTCCAGCTTTCAGGAACCCTAAGATGTTTCACAGCTGTTATCACCCCAAAGAACTGCAGAAATCAAACACCACCATCCTCAGGAAATGGTCCCAGTGTGAGACATAGCTGGGGCTCAGAGCTGAGATCAACGTGTGTTACCCTGGGTTGGCCCTAAGACTCCTCTACTGCCCCTCTCCACTGCCCCCTCCACTGCCCCTCTCCACTGCACCTCTTTACTGCCCCTCTCCACTGCACCTCTTTACTGCCCCTCTCCACTGCCCCTCTCCACTGCCCTCTCCACTGCCCCTCTCCACTGCCCCTCTCCACTGCCCCCTCTACTGCCCCTCTCCACTGCCCCCTCCACTGACCCTCTCCACTGCCCCCTCCACTGCACCTCTCCACCGCACCTCTCCACTGCCTTCTCCACTGCCCCTCTCCACTGCCCCCTCCACGGCCCCTCTCCACTGCCCCCTCCACTGCCCCCCTCTACTGCCCCCTCTCCACTGCCCCTCTCCACTGCCCCCTCCACTGCCTCTCTCCACTGCCCCCCTCTACTGCCCCTCTCCACTGCCCCTCTCCACTGCCTCTCTCCACTGCCCCCTCTACTGCCCCTCTCCACTGCCCCCTCTACTGCCCCTCTCCATTGCAATTCTTTCTTCCTTAGATCTGAAAGGACCTTGCTGGTCTAGTCCCTTTCCAGCTGCCTACCCAAAAAAACGAGCCCAGCCTTGGAGAAGACGGCCCTGTGGATGCTTTTGCCAGTGCCTGATACAGTGCTTGGCCACAGTCCTTCCTGAGACACTCTAGGAACAGAGAAAGCGGGGATGGGGCATCCCACCTATGGCTTAGCTTCAGCTCCCCAGGGACAGAAAGGAACCTTCCAGAAGCCAGTTGCCAGCCCTGCTGCTTCCTGCTTTCTCTGGCAACAGTGGAGCACACACTGGGTCAGTGCGACCTGCCGTGGTGGCAGCAAGCTCTCTTCCAATTTCAATAGTCATTGAGTCCCTGTTTGTCCTCTGCTGGGTGCCCCAAACTGCAGGAACAAAGTCCTCCAGTGGCTAAGGCCACTGCCTGAGCCCAGAGCTCCTACTCATTGGTCTGTACAAACTCCAGCAGGAAGGCTCCCCACTGATGTTTCCAAGGACTACCTCCAACCCCTGGCTCCAAAGGACACACCTGCCTTTTAAGAAGCAGAACAAGTGGTCTTTGGAGAGCTAGGAGGTATGCAGAGAAGACTTCCGTAAACTCGCAAGTGCCCTAGCCACTCAGCGAGACAAGCCTAGTGTGGCAGCATGGGCCTGCCCTGTTCATACCGTACCCCACATTCCTAGTCACTGCTGCCCCAAGTCTCTGGCCCAGGGAGCCGTATTTCACTCTATTTTGATTGTTCTCTGCTTCCTTTGGCTCTCCTCCCTCCATGCTTCTCCTTTGTTGCAGAATAACCCTGTTGTAAAGCGGAGGCTGTGTGATACTGAAGGCATCACTGGACCTCAGCTTTCCTTATTGTTAAGTGGAAACAGTAACACCTGCCTAGCTTGCAGGCCTGTGGTGACGTCATGCGGCAGCGCATGTGCGGTAACAGGGAGTGCCTAACACAGGAAAGGAACCTAACACGTGTCTGTGGTTCTTGTTTCCACTTTCAATTAAGGAATGGAGATTTATCTAAAGTAAATTAATTTCCAAATCTCAGGGGCTAAAACAGCAAAGGTGCGTGTCTCGATCACATCCCTGTTCCTTCCTGGTGAAATTTCTACAGTGACTGGGAGATCAAGTTTCCTTCTACAACCTCAGATTCTAATTTACTCATTTGTTGAAAGTAGAAAACGAAAGAGAGAGAAAAAAAGAGTCAGGTCTGGCTTGCCTATCACACCCACCCTTATTCCATTTGCTAGAGCCCTGTCACATGGTCTTGTCTAACTAGAGAGAATTCTGGGAAATGTAGTCCAGTTGCTTGTTGAGGTGGGAGGTGAATAATTTGTTTCAATTTATTACCAACCCTCCCTCTTTTTTTTTTTTTCCAAAGCTGGTTTTGCTTCTAGGAAGTGAAAAACAATCTTGATAGCTCCTTCAAAGGCCCCAGTGTCCTCACTGTCTCCCACTAGAGCGCACCTCCTGTGGGTGCCCCAGGTGGGGGTGGGGTGGGGGTGAAAGGTGTAGCTAAAGACTTCTGCAGGATAATCCAGAAACGATTTAGGGAGATGTTTGGGCCTGGTGGGGACTGTGGTAAACCCGGGACATAGGAACTGACTGCAAAGACAGCGGTTACTCCAAACCTAGCTAATCCGGGAGCCAATGTGACCCAAGCTGACTGGGTTTTTCTAAAGCAACAGATTGGGATTTTTATGTGTGGTTTCCCAGCTCCTTACATGTAAATTTAGCATTGCTAAAGGCAGAGAGAGCTAAAAACAAATAAACAAACAAGTCAACCTACAAAAAGACCAAGTTGGAGAAAGCCCACTGAGTGGGCAAAACAGAGCCAACTTAAAGCTCTCGGCTGTGCCCACTGAGGTAGTTGGCATAACCAGTTCACTGGCTCCAGCCTCTGAACCAAACACCTAGGAATTTTCAGATGAGAATGACAAGTATTTCTTTTAGTTCCTACACAAGTTCCTTTCTCCCTCCAGTTTATGCGGACTAGGGCTGGGTTACTCCTAGAATATGTGTGTTTGTGGGTTTTGCTTGTTTGCTTGTTTGGCTGGCTATTTTTGGAGGTGACATGAAGGGTGCTAGGGACGGACTCCTGCGACTCCGGTTACGGAGGCCGAGGAGTGCCATCTCGGCAGTCAGCAAGTCAGGGACTGTGACTAGCGTCTCATGCTAACCCGAAAGCCAAACCAGCAGGCTCAAGAGCCAAGGAGAGCTGGTGTTCATGAGGCCAGAAAGCACCCACATCCCAGCTGAAGGCAGGTGGGTTCCTCTCACTCAATGTTCTTGTTTATTATTTGCCACCTGGTTGCTTGAGGCCATCCAAATTATTGAGGACCGTGGACTTTGCTCAACCTACTGCCCAAGTGCTAATTAGTCAACAAGTCCCCTCAGATATATCCAGCATGGTTTGACTAGATGTCTAGATGTCTGGAGACTCACGGCGTGTCAAACTGCCACAGGAACTAACCATCTCAAAGACTTTGCCTTCTGGCCCTCTGAAGATGGAGACAGTGTGTTTCAGGCCAGTGTCCTGAACTCTAGCGGCCGCTCACCACCAATGTGCGCTGTGACCCCCCCCCCCCATCAGTCCCCCATTGTCCACAGCCAGGAGGACATCACCCATACAGCCTATTCCCACTTAGCAGTTGCTGCCTTGGAAGCAGAAAGGACCACAATGACCAGACACATCGCTATGACTTTATTGAGTAATTTGTACAAAACCTCCAAGAATAATTTATTCACCCAGCGGCGTGAGACAAGGGGGAGAAAAATCAATAGCACGGTGTCTCGGTCGTTTTTAATTTTCTAAACCAGGAAGCGGTCGTATTCCCTTTCAGAGTACTCGCAGGCTGCTCAGTCCACACTGGGTCTGTATGACCGGCTTTCAAGAGTGCCTGAAGAGATTCACTTGGGGCCCAGCAAACCCTCACCTCCACAGAAACCGCAGGAAGGAGGCCTCCTGAGAAGCCCATACCCCCAGGCTTCTCCAGACAGCTGGGAGAGGCTTTGAAGGGAAAAGGCATTCTGCCTTACATCAGCCCTAAGTCATGACTAAAAGAAATTTAAAGAACCTCTCCAATTCTGTAGCCACCTCTTCAGCAAGACAAAGCTGAGCTGGCTCCTTCCCTTTCATCAAGATAATACCCAGGCTGACACCTCCCTCAGCTTGCCTGTGCTGGCAGGAAAGAAGGGGTAGAGATTTCCTGCAGAGACTGTTGTGTGTCCCCAAGCCTGAGGAAGAAATTTAGTTGCTATTTTCTGCCTCCAGCAGGCTAGGCGAGAGGCAAATGGAAAGGCCTTTCATTAAAAGACAAGGCTCAGCCTTCACACTCACAAGCACGTTGGAGTAGGAACCTCTTCAAGCCTCAGTGGGCTCACCTGCACAATGGGTCAGGTTGCAGACTCATCCATATAATGGGTCAGGTTTTATCTCCTTCCTTAGTGAGGGTCAAGGGTCTCATGAACTGACACCTCTGCTACTGGATATTTGGGGTGGTGAGCAACAGGAATCAACTTTGGCTGCTTTGACAAAGGTCAATCCTTTGGAAGTTTACAGTCCGCAAGTCGTGCACCAAGACTAGACAAGGCAGAGGCAGGCTGGCCAGGGCTGAGGCAGGCTTCACAGGGCAGAATCGGGCTGGACAGAGCAGAGGCAGCCTCTTTTGTAGAGATCACATATGTGGAGTCTCAACTCCAGCCTTTTCATTTTGCTTTATGATTTGTGTCTGTCATTTCCTGAACTCTGATCTATTGACCTTTGGTGATAGTGATCAATACGGGGTTCCTCCATCTTCCCTGGGTCTCCAGCTTCCCTCTGGTTAATATCTAAAGGCATCTTTCATTGGATTGAGGGTCTACCCTCAATCCGTGGTGATAGAATCTTAAGACTCTTTGCCCGATCACGTTTCCAAACTCCCTTCACCAAATAAGGCCCCATTCACAGCTTCTGGTAGACATTCTCTTCGGAGGGAGACACCATTGGACTCACTGCCAACAGCAACTTTGCTGATAGTTGTTCAACCACCCACCTTCAAAGTTAGTAGAAAAACCCTTCTAGCCTCTTCCAACCAAGGCCTCTCCAGAAACCTCAGCAACTTAGCGCACACCAGAGGGAGACATGTGACCAATAAGTTCTCCACGGAGAAAAATGCCAGGGGAGAAACAGACGCTGCTGTCGGGGATCACCCGTCAATAGCTGGAGAACAGCCATGCTGGCCTCCTCGATGAGCTATTACAGTCCTTCTAGTCTTGTCCTGGCCTTTTCCTGTGTTTCCTTTTCTTTGCTTCTGGGCAAACGTGATGTCCGTTGCTCTGATCTAGCCTGCCTTCCCTGCAGGCATGCGTTGAATGAGCCCTCTGAAACCATGAGACAAGCGAGTCTCTCTTCCTTTCCAGTGTTGGCATCAGGAATTCTGTCATGTCAATGAGAAAGATACATAATACAGTCCCCTTTCCAGGACACCGAGCCACAGCTCTTCGCCCTGAGGGAAGCTTCTGTGTGAGTGGAGATACCCACCCCTACTCTTTGGGAGATGAGAGGGAGCTCCTGGGTGGCTTCTGGCTCCAAATACAGAAAGGAAATCCCACAAGTTCAATCTCTGTGGGTGATTCCATGTTATCGCATGACAAATCAGATTGCAAAGTAGCGCAAAGAGTGCCATCCTATTTCAGCCCATCCGATGTGGATCTCAGAATGGTGCCCATTAGGCGATTTACAGCGGTTGTCCCGAGGTGGTGAGATTCTGGACTATTTTTATTTCCATCATTTTCTTATCTGCATTGTCTCAGTGCTCTCCGGCAAGCATGTATCACTGCGGTAATAAGATTTCTAAGGTTATATAAGAAACAATGCTAGCACCTAGCAATCACACGCTGCCTTGGCAGGTCTCACATCTCTCATCTAATTTCCTATCTGTGAGGTCAGAAGGGCAGCTATTTTTATCCCTGCTTTATAAACGGGGCCTCTAAGGAGCAGCTGATGTGAGCTACGATGTGCCCAAGGTCTGAGAGCAACTCCGAGACCAGAACCCGGGCAAGGTTGTCAACTCTCAGCTTCACTGGCCTTCCTCAGACCTGGAACAAGTCAGCTACGTATGGCAACGCTAAAGAAAGATTCAGAAACGGAGCCTTTGCAGTGCCGTAGGAATGAGCCTAGAAAAAGAAGGGGGACCTGAGGCTCAGGAGGTGGCTCCCAGTCAAGGTGCTGACCTTATGCAAAGGGATCCCAAGGTGTAAGCTGCAAAATGTCACTAGGGAATAAGCTACACCGTCACCTAAATTGGGAAACATCATGAGACCTCTTTCCTGTTGGTCTGTCTTCCTTCTTAGGAAAGGCAGGCAGAAATGCCGTCCTTCTTCAATTCCATGTCATGGGGGCTTTGAAACTATGCCCCCTCTCCTGGTCCAACATGCCCGTGGGCTCTCTCCTAAAGAGGCAATCCAGAGACACCTGCGGTTGTTACTTTGTTCCTAAATCGTCCTGGGGCAACATCTCCTACAGATTACAGGAAACCAGTTCAACTGCACTAATTAACTCCCCAAACCCTGAAGCCACTCATACGTTCTGAGCCATCCTGTGGCAGATGTGGGAAGGGAAGGTAGGAAAAGTGCAAGGCTAAGTAAGTTCGGGGATGCATACGAGCGGGAGACAGAGGCAGTGCCTGGCGGTGGCAGTTCATTTAGAACTTGTTGGATTGTAAACAAGGCAAAGCCACACCAACCCACTGGGGCAGAAAGAGCGGTGTCAGGAAGAATGCGGACATCATTTCAGTAACCAGGAAGTCACAACTGGGTCTCAGGGCCAACTGGACCAGAACACAGCACCATTTCGGGTCTCATTTCCTTTTCCCTTTCCACCTTTCCCTCACTGTGTCTTGTGTTTATTGGCTTTATTCTTTCCTGCCACCAGTGAAAGACTCAACTGCTCTCCTTAGACCCAACGTTCATAAAGCATTCCAAGGAGGGAACGTAACTAGATAACCTGGAATCTGGTGTTAAGTGCTAGACCCATGGGCGAAGCCAGGGCAGCTGAGTCTCAGAGCCACATCTGGGAGGAGTCACACCTGGGAGGAGCTGTACCCGGGAGGAACTGTACCTGGGAGGAGCTATACCTGGGAGGAGTCACACCTGGGAGGAGCTGTACCCAGGAGGAGCTGTACCCGGGAGGGCGAGAGTCCAGAGAAGCTGTGCTGTTTGTTTAGCTAGCATCGCATGTCTGAAAACCAGCTTTGGTTCTGATCTCTGCTGAGCTCATCTTCTGCAGGATCCTTTGGCCTTCACAACCACCCTTATGCAGTGGCCATTGCCAGCCCAATCATCAAAAGAGGGCGTTCAGTCCCAGACGGCAGGTAAATTGCTTGAGTCATGTAACCAGTGCCTGACAGAGCCACAGTTTAAATCCGTGCCTGGTTAGCTTCAAAGCACTTTGGCTTTCTTACACCACATTGTGTTGTAATTTAAGAGGCATGTAAAGTAGTTTAACTGCATGCAAAATCCCAAAAAGTCTTTCCAGCAGCTTCTTGGGATGCTCTCCCTCATCCTTCAGGAAGCATACAAGTGTCAAGAGAGCGATGCATAAGGTCCAGGGACCGCAGCACCCTGAGTGCTGACTGACCGCGTGCTGAACATTTTCACACGGGCCTCCCAGCCGTGTGCTATGTGATTCCACAGCTGTTAGGGGTGGCCATTTACACTAAAATTTATTAATATGGACGAATGCCCTAAAACCGGTCGCGTCTCAAGTGCTTGTAATACCATGCGTTGACTGGTTGTCATGTTGGAAAGCCCAGATAGGGGGCAGTCTAACAGCTACAGAGAGTTCTATTGGTTGTCACTAGCCTGGAAGCTCCAGACAGCATGCGCAGGCTGGTTTTGCTTTCTGTTTTACAGGCCATGTTCTATAACACCTACCCGAGACCGAGCAGGTCAGTAATTCGGCGAACAAGCGAAGGACTGAATGAATGAACATCCTCACAGGTAAGTGCGGCGACATGACTTACTCAAATAGAACTTCCTGCAAACTGCACGAGGTGCAAGAGGCAGTGTGCAGGGCCTGGTGTCCCTGGAGGTAGCTCCTGTTTAGGTCCAGTTGGAATCGGGGAGGAACAGAGCCATAGAATAGCCACCTGCCCCGGGCGCCTGTTCTACTCACTCAAATGTATGCTTTCGAATCCTCAGCAACCTTAGAAAGCGAGATCACTGACCTCATTTTACAGACAAGGAAATGGAATTTTAGAAAGGCTTAACCAAGCTGCTTGCTATTACACTGCAAGTACATTTCGGAACCTTCTCTGCCCATATCATCCTTCAGCCGAGGCTGCTTTGCTGTTTCCCCTGCGCGCAGAAGGACACTGCTGCTTCTAGTCTGCCGTAGTCTTCAGATTTAGGGTGAACCGGACGCTCTTCCTTCAAGCAGGCAACTCTCCATTCCCTTTCAGTGCCCCCAACGCCAAGCAACTAAATCATCTGTTCGCCAGCCAGCCACACCTGGCCCAAAGGTGAGTCACCTTACAGGTCTGACGCGCCTTGCAGAGGAAAATGATGACTCTTTTGCGCCCCCTGGTGTCCAGGTGAGGCATGGGCGGAGAGCAACAGGGCTCTTTTGTGCCGGCAACCTTCCCGGTGGTCTTGATGGTCTTGTAGCGATTCTACCCCATTAGCACAGGGCTTGGAGTGGCCATGAGTTTGTCCACGTGGCCCTGTTTGCGGGGCCTTTGCGGCTCATTACCTAAGTGTGGGCTCTCACCCAAATCACCCTTCCATTGAGGGTTCTCAGCTCTAAGTTTCTAGAGTGCTGCTTTGTCAAACAGCTCTTTTCTTGCTTGTTTATTGTTTAGATTTGATTAAAGCATATTATATTATCGGGAGGTCCCTTCCCCCTAAAGGTCACTTTCCACAGGCTCGATTTAATTAATGATGCCGACTTGAAGATGAGAGGTAGAAACAAAAGGTCTCCCTTATCCAATCAGAGCCCAAATAAAATCATATTAACATTTCACCTTTTGTTCCCTTGTAAGGGAAGTCTGCGGTGCGCTGTATCAAAAGCTACTGAAATCATTATGAAGGAAAGAGGGAAAAGGAGAATTCTAGCGGCAAGGAGTTGGGACCCGCCCTCCTTGACCTAACAGGAAAGAAGTGGAGACAAAGAAAGAAAAGGGAGGGGAGGGGGAGATAAGGGAAGTATAGAGCACAGTCCCGGACTTTAAAACCAGTCAGGGAAGAAGCCCAGGCTGGAAGCCTTGTGCAGGATGCGCCATTCTTGCCTATCTGCCTCCCACCACCCTGGAAAGACTCCTGGTCCACAGCAGCGACCCAGCGAGTGTTTGTCAAATAGTAATATCAACCCAAGCAAGCGGATTCTCGTGAATCTTTCCTTGGTGCGCTCTGGATGCTGCGGCAAGTCATTGCTCCTGTGTGACCCGGAGCAGCTTTGTCGTCAAGCAGGAGGACAAGGTGCCTTCCCTGCCTCCCTGGCAGGGAGCTTGGAGGACAGGAAGGCAAAGGTTGGAGCCCCGCAGTGGCACACCCGCCATCAGGACTCCTTCCTCCTTCCGCAGGTGCCTCCAGAGTCCAAGGCACAAGCCCATCACCCATCATGCCCTTCACCAACACAGATGAAAAACCAAATAAACACAAGCAAGCAAGCAAGCAAGCAGACTGCCGTCGCTCGTGCAGAGGAAAGGAAGAGGAACAGAGGAAACCGAAGCATAAGAAGCGACATTATTTCTATTATCCGAAGGGAAAACGAGGCTGGGCTGTGGACCGCAACTTCTCAAATTGCCTGTCAACTTGTTGAAGGTCTCTGCCTCCTGCCTTGAGTCCTCATGGCTGGGAATGGATAGCATGTGACTCAGGAGAAGCACCCCCCACCGAGGGGAAAGGTCACCAGGTGTGTGTGCTGCGAGGAAGAGTTTATTAAAGCCCTGGCAGGTGAACCTCCCTACGGGCTCAGGGCTTGTCAACAGAGCTCCCATCTCTGTGCTCTGCCCAGGTGGTGACAGCCAGCACAGGCCCTCCTCCCCAGGTCCTACTAGAGACAGCAGAGGCTAATTACAGATGTGTCATCTGCCTGCATGAGGGACATGAAGTGTCTTCCTAAGGTCACATGTGACGGTGTCTACAGGATGGGAAAACTGACTCCCCCACCCCGTGGCTAGAAGACAGCAAGAACACCTCAACAGCCCTCCAACCTGGTCTGCTTTCCCACCCCAGAGTGGCCTAGCAAAGCCCAGGTGGTCGCAGGTTTCTGATTCCTAAGGCAACCAGCTTCTCACAAAGTGGTTGGTCCAAATCCAGTAACCAGACAATCTACGATTGCTTCAGACAAATGCTAACTCTGCCATTGCTATGCTGGGTCAATGGCAGCAAGCCTGATATTTCTCTACCTTAGCAAGCACAGGAGTGGAGTTGAGGGTGAGGAGGCTGAAGAAAGGTCCTGGGGGCGGGGGTTCTCCCCATGGTCTGGCTCCACAGCTCAAGGCAACCTTCAATCCCCACCCTCTCTCCTGCCACAGCCATGTTAGTGATTAGCATTCTGATAGGCAGGGTTAACCAAGACAGTCTGCAGCTGTTTTGTTTTGTATGAAGACTTGGCTTTCTTTTTCCAAGCCTATGTTAATGACACAAGTAACTGCTTTCATTATGACATTTCCATATACACTGTGCTTCCATCTTGCTTGCCCACCATTGCCCTCTCCAGGGACCCTTCCTCCTTCCCCCAAACCCCCTTCTAGTTTAATTTTTGTCGTCATCCTAGATCCCACATACGAGCGAAAACAACCACCCCTCTGAGTTTGGCCTACTCTGCTCACCAGGACGCTCTTCAGTGCGTTTAAAAACAATGCTCAGGATCTTTAAGGGTGAAGGAAAGAAAATCAAAACTATCCTGAAATTTCGTGGCCCCGATCAGAATGGCTCTCCTCCAGAGGAGCATCATGAGGACGTGGGGAAAGCGGAACCTTGTACACTAACACTGGGGACAGAAACTGGTGCAGCCAGTATGGAATCAGTATGGAAAATCCTTAAAGACTATCAAGTGGAAATGCTACATGACCCAGCCCTACCACCCTCTGGGGGATGTACTGGTCAGTAGAGGCACTGACACGTTGCATCACGCTCTTTGTGACACTGTTCCCAACACCCAAGGTGTAGCATCAGCCTAGATGCTCTGGTTCTTTGTCTATTTGTATGTTTGTGGGGGCTAGCTGCCTCTGAATACAAACATGAGATTCACATAGAGAAGCTTCCATCCTCTGGGCTAGAGACTTCTGGGAGAAGTTGCTCACTGGAGAATTTCATCTCTATTGCAGAGAGATGGAGCAAGCACAAAGTGGGGAGTATGTGGCATTCCTGGGCAATTGCTTTGTATAGTCTGTAAATATTTAATTTTTGAAATTAAAATACAGCATCATTTCCCCTTTCTCTTTCCTCCCTCCAACCCTTCTATACAACTCTGCAATCCTCCATGCTCTCCCTCAAATTCCTGGCCTTTATTTCTTTAATTGTTGTTACACACACACACGCACACATATATACATATATATTTATAAATTTATAAACACAACCTACTCACTCCAAATAATGTCACTGGTATGTATGTTTTCAGGGCTGATCATTTGGTATTAGGTAACCAACCGGTGTGCTCTTCCCTGGGGAAGACTATTTCTCCCGTTTATGCTTTCCTTGGTTGCCTGTACTTTTGCCTAGGGCTGAGGCTCCTTGAGCTCTCCCCCGCCATATTAGCATGTCTATTGGTATTGCTATCACTTGAGTCTTATTTAGACAGCTGTAATAATAAGACTTCACAGGTATAGCTTCTCGGACATTCCTAGGAGACAATCTCATGGCAAACTTCCTGTTTCCCAGCTCTTCAGGTCTGTCAGTTCCCCTGAAGCTTAGCTGCGGGAGCTGTGTTGTAGATGGATCAGTTGGGACCAGGAATCACAAAGTCACGTGTCCTCTGTATTTTGATTGTGGTTTTCTGTACTAGTCTCCATCTATTGAAGGAGGCATTTCTTTGGGGAAGGTTGAGAGCTATACTTACCTGCAAATATAAGGGTAAATATTCAGAATTCAATTAGCAATTATGCTGACTTAGTAAAGTGGTGGTTGCAGGCTCTCCTCCAAGATCCATGGCTTCAATAGCCACAGATTTCCATTTTGTTGAGCAGGTCTTAAGCCCAATCAGAGAGCTGTTGGTTACTGGTAAGGTGTGTGTGCCACTATTACACCCTTAGGACATCCTGACAGGCTGGTCATTGTTTGAGTTCACAGGCATCATAGCTGGGTGGAATGATTGGTGGATTCCCTACCTTGGAAGCTGTGTGAAGCCTCCTGGTACCATGGAAGCTAGTCTTCAAGGAGGAGGCTTTCAGGTCAGATCAGCTCAGAACTTCCAGGTTCTATGTCTGAAGTACATGGTATCTTTAGCAGTAGAAACTTAATTTCAGCCTCTGGGAGACAACCAAGGGCAACATCAACAGCCTATGTTTTAGGAGTCTCTTGAGAACTACCCTGACCTATCACACAAAGGGGAGCTTCTCATGCCTGATGTTGGAGCTGTAATATTTCTTGAGTACCTGCTACATGCCAGGTCCCATTCTGGGCATTTGGGACGCATTAGTGAACACAGATCTTGATCCTTGTTTCTACAGGAGGGGTCAGTAAATGAGGAGTAGGCATAAGGGCAAGTGAGTCAGTGTGCTTTACGGTGGGGGCTGTGCCTTAAGACCCGTTAGTTGTCAAAAGGGATCTGCATTCTGTACTGAGAGGACTAAGGCCGCGAAGGGCTGTGTTTGAGTCCTGCAAACACAGGTGTCCGGGCAATCGGGGAATGAGATGCTGACAGTGCCACTTTCCAGGACCGTCTACTTCTCTAGACCTGGAATACACAGCCCGATTTGGCTAATGACATGAAAACAGCGGTGTCACGTGTCACTTACAGTAAGAAGCGCTTAAAGCTCTGAGTGAGAATCCCTGGTGACCCTGTGGCATCTGGCTGCAGACTTTCTGCTGTGTCAGGGGCCCAAGCTTATTTGTGCGGCATGACTTAGTCTATAGTGACTGCTATAATTTGGGTATGAATGCCCACCCCAAGTCTGTCTGCTCTGTGGCATGACTTAGCCTACAATGAGTGACTGCTATAGTTTGGGTATGAATGCCCGCACCAAGCTTGTTTGCACCATGGCGTGACTTAGCCTACAGTGAGTGACTGCTAGTTTGGGTATGAATGCCCACACCAAGCCTGTTTGCTCTGTGGCATGACTTAGCCTATAGTGACGGCTATAGTTTGGGTGTGAATGCCCGCACCAAGATCACCTTAAACGTGTTGGATTGGCAGAAGAGGCCTTTGGGAGGTGCCAAAGGATTACAACTTGGGATGCTGGACTTGTTCTCCCCATTCTGCATGGACTCATTCTCCTGAGAGAACGTGCTGTTGCAAAGTAGGCTGGTTCCTTTCTTGGGCCTCTCTTGCCACACCTCTCCTTGGTCTCCTACTGCTCCTGCCATGAGACACCGTCTATCATGTTAAGATGCGCCATGAGATCTCAGCCAGATGTAGTTCCTGATTTTGAATATTCCTACTCCAAGAACCATGAACCCTGAGCCGAGTAACCTTCTTAACAAATATTTCCCAGTCCTGGTTGTTCTATTATAACCACGGGGAATGGGCTGAAATAACAACTGACCAAGGGCTATGGGAGAGAGCTACGGCCTCTGGCCAGACTCGCCTCACTCCTGGGAGCTGGCAGACCCTTCTTGTGTCTGTGTGCTTTGTGAACCCTTCCTCACACCCAGCCAGCCCCAGGCTAGCTCTAGCTCTGAGTCGACCGGCGTTGCTTATGTCTTCTACCTAATGTACTATAGAGGGGACACAACAGACTCCCTTCACAGAGGCAGAGACTGAGACACAGATGAGCCCAATGATAGAGCCAAAGCCATTAAAAGATTTGGGGGGAAAGCTCAAAGCCACACCCTCCTGGCCCTTGATTTCTGTTTGGGAGGAGCTGAGAAGTGGGGACACTCTGAGTTAAGGGCCACATATTCTTCATGATTCTCCGGCCATAGGGGGAACCCACCACCTACACTAATGGCAGTAGGCCCAAGAGAGGGAGGCTGGCATGTTCTGGGGCATCTCCACCAGCTCCACCTCTCCTAGGTGTTGGCCCAGGCACACAGGCCGTATGGCATCTCCCATTAACAGACTGGGCTACCCGCCTGCTGCTACACACAGACTGTCTTCCTGCCTGCAAAGCTCTGGTTATCCCGTTACCGGATTGGCTCTTGATTCATTTGTCACCTCCTTAGGGTGGTCTTCCCTGATTTCCCAGGCAAGCATCCCAGTATCCAAGCTCATACATCCTGAGATATCCTAGCGACTGCCGGGCATGCGCTCCTCCAAATGGTCCATTTTCACTTCTGGACTCCAAGCACCTCCAGGGGAGAGCTTTGCCTCTCAGGGTTTTGAACTGAACAAGCCACACTAAGTATTTGTGAGCAGTATGAATAAATTGTCAGGAACTGTACAAAAGGAGGGATTTTTGTCTGTCTACATTAAATGGCAATTCTAACATCTCCGGCTTAGGTGGATTCCGCAGATCCCCTCACTGTTGGGGCTTGATTGCGTTTTAAATAAAAAGCCCAGTCCCTAGACACCGTGGCAGCCCACATCAGAGCATCTCCCCCGTAATGAACTTCCCTGAACATTATTGCGGCTTTAAATTGTGTTAATCAAATGGGAAGCGGTAAGCGGTTTCCCTCCCGTGTAATCCTCCCTGAGCCGAACACCCTCGGTGGGGAAATAAGAAGGCTGACAGAGCTGAATACGGGACGGATCAAAGAACGGCAATAGTTTGGATTTGTGTTAATTTTGCATGTTACAAGCACGAGCCTTTCTCGTTTCTCTTTTATTAAAAAGCGGCAGAAGCAGGACAATGATGCTCTGTTTGAGGAGAGCCGATCAAAAGCAGGGCACTTTGGCAGGCACTACAGAGGCAGAGGGAGAAGAGCAGCTGAGACACGACGCCATGACTCCTGCACCTAAAGGGGAAAAAAACTAAAATCCTGGCCAAACTTCCCTCTGAAGCATCCTTGTTCTCAAGGGTGAGGGGTGTGTCACAGCCTCACTTCTTCTGCAAGATGCGGCCATTGGTTTGGGGCTCAGACCATCCACTCTTCCCTCCTGTGCAGCCACTACTTCGTCCTGAGCTTGGCCAGGACTGTGATCATGGAGGACGATCAATGCCAGGATAGAAATGGGGCATAAGAGGATTTTAGCAAGGTGTCAAGTGCCCACTGTTCCCATGGTCCTACTGCACAGAGTATTGCTGGACATGGCAGGGTCCTGGGTGGATCAATAGCAATAGTTTTGGCCTATGTTAATTTAGCATGTGAAAGAAAAAAGAAGGTCATGAATAGCTAGCTACTTCCCGAGGGTTCTCTTCAGTCAAGGGAGCCTCCAGTTCCGTAGCCCTTGAGGAAAATGTCTCACAGCATATTGCTTTTGTCATTGCTGTGACCTGGCAGAAACTATTTAAAGGAGCAAGGGTCTAATCTGGCTCACCGTTTCAGGGGTGTAGTCCATCTGTGTGGGAGGCATAGTAGAGTCTGTGAAACAGAATGTGTGAAAGAGGTGCCTCGTGCATTTGGAAGCCACACGGCAGAACCTTGGGAGAGAACCAGAAGCAGCTCTGACCTTTGTTGTAATAAGAACGGTGGGATGCGTCCCTGGCACCCGGCCGCCCGCATGGCTTTACCTGAAATAATTACACGGAAACTGTATTTTTTTAATCACTGCCTGGCCCATTAGCTCCAGCCTCTTATTGGCTAGCTCGTACATATTGATCTAACCCATTTTTAATATTCTGTGTAGTACCACGAGCTGGCTTACCAGGAAAGATCTTAACCTGCGTCTGTCTGGAGTGGGAGAATCATGGCGACTCCCTGACTCGGCTTCTTTCTCCCAGCATTCTGTTCTGTTTACTCCACCCACCTAAGGGTTGGCCTATCAAATGGGCCTAGGCAGTTTCTTTATTAATTAACCAATGAAAGCAACAGATTAATACAAGACCCACCTCCATCAGACCTTCAAGAGTGATCCCAGTGATCCTAGCCACAGTCCCAAAAGGTCCCACAACCTTCCAAAACAGTGCTCCCGGCTGAGGACCAAGTGATTAAATATAGAGTCCCATGGGGGCATTCCGTCCACCTGGTGATACTAACTATCCTATAGTAACTTCAGTGTCTGTTAGTTTACTTGGTTCCAAGTACATGCACACCCTTCAGAGAAAATCTGAAGCAGGCTGAAGACACCAGCTCTAGCTCCCATGCCAGAAGTTCAGCTGGGACGGCTCACCTATCGGTGGGGATCTTGACAAGATACATGTTGGCTATTGAAGAGGAAGAAGACAAGAGAGAGAAACAAGGCAGGGAAGCAAAGGGGGGGGATATGGAGGTAACCTCATAGAGCCTCCTGCCATGCTATGGGACACTCAGAAAGGAACTGATAGCATCACCGTCAAACGGACAGGACAATCATGTCAAAAAGACCCATCACTGAGCCCGGCTCTCTTATCTGTACCGCCATAATCAGTGCATGTACCTCCACAATGCAGAGAAGTGATGCCCAGAAAGATTCAGAAATGAGCCTTGTTTCCCAGTGACCCCTTCCCAGCTTGGACCACTGGAACCTGCGGAAGCGCTCTAAGAGCGTGTCCAGTTCTTACTGTGGATCTACGCGCTCGAGAGTGGCAAAATGTGGTCCAGGATGTTTTATAAGTATTTCTATTTGTCAGACTCTGGGGTGCTGTGACAGACAACACCTGCTAGCCCCTGGAAATGTGAAAAGGAACCAAAGCCAAGTGCGGTAGCCTTCCATGCCATGCTGGTAAACTTTGTCCATGCCAGATGTTTTCATTATCCGTGGTTCTCAACATGTAGGGCACGGCCTCCAAACACATTTGGAACACACACATATTTACATTATGATCCATTATAGTAGCAAAAATATAGTTATGGAGTAGCAATGAAAATCATTTTAAGGTTTGGGGATCACAGCACAAGGAGCTGAGTTAAAGGGTCGCAGCATCAGGAAGGTTGAGAACCACCATTTCAGATGTTGGTGGGTCACAGACTCAGATAAGGTCAGAGATTCCAGAGGATTCCACTGGAAGGACAGGGATGCTGGGATATGGCGGCAGAGGGGAAGGAACTTGAGCCGAGGCCAGATATTTTGGCTAAGATCTACCTCTGCCATGAACTCACCAGGGGCCTTCAGCACCATTCTGTGTGTCCCAGAGCCATTATGTCACTTGCACTGACTCATGAGGATGCTGTCACCAGAGATCAAAGATGATGACTGTGAATACCCCAAAGAGGGACTTGCTCCACCAGGAGGGAACTTCAGAGCATCAGGGGATGGACCTGGATGAGTCGGAAGTGGGATATGCGCTTCCCTAAAGACAGTGTGAGGAAAAACAAGCAAGATGAGGTAGCCAAGTGCTGGGCATACACTTGTAACCCCAGAACTCAGGCCGAAGCAGGAGGATCCTAAGTGCCAGACCAACATGGGCTACACAGTAAGAGCCTTGGATGACACCACAGACTTAGGTACAAGTCAACAGCTTCTCCCCTACTTCTTCTTTTTTTTTTTTTTTTTTTTTTTTTTTGGTTTTTTGAGACAGGGTTTCTCTGTGGTTTTGGAGCCTGTCCTGGAACTAGCTCTTGTAGACCAGGCTGGTCTCGAACTCACAGAGATCCACCTGCCTCTGCCTCCCAAGTGCTGGGATTAAAGGCGTGCGCCACCACCGCCCGGCTCCCCTACTTCTTTTTAAATATATCTTTTTAAATATATTTTCCATTTGCCAAGTGCTGTGCCACACACACACACACACCAAAATCATCAACCTCCTCCCAAAACAACAGCAACAATGAAGCTAGTGACAGTGTCCCTTGTTGGAGCCCACAAGACTCTACAGTAAATGTATACCTGTCACAGATTCATAAAGGCAGACCCACAAGTGTTCAACTTACAGGGCACCCTATTTTGTAGAGCTGTGGGAACACTTGTTGGAAAAGTCACTGTCATATCTGTGGAAACCTTGTGAGGCCATGATTCTCCCTTCAAAAAGGGATTCATTCCCCAAACACCTCAGCAGTGTGACTTCTGCTCCATTCCCCCACACCATGAGTGTGGCCTCAGAGGACAACACTTTGTTCTAGCAGCCATATTTGCAGAGTCAGTCCCACAAAACTACCTGCTAACAGACCACACAGAAATTTGTATAGAAGACAAGCACTGAGCAGGAAGGCAGCTTGCTCCCCGTTTGCTAACAAACAAATCTGGGTGTCCTCTAAACTGGTAACCATAAAAGAGATTGGATGAGGAGAATGGGTGACCCCAGAATTCAGGGATGTTTAGTAACTATCTCATGGTTTGGAATATCGGGTATTTCCCCTTGGATGCTGGCTCCTTCCTGGGTCGGGCCACCTGTTCCAGAGTACTGCTTTGTCAGGTTCTACCTGCCCTTTTTGTGATTTTCATATGCATAGTATCATTGTCTTCACTATGGAATTTTCCAACTATGTCTGTAAAAACTAGAAACCTCGTGGAGATCACCCCTGACTCTTCTTATTCCTCCCCTCACATGAAAAAATAAAGAACATGCAGAGGTAACATGGTTGAGTTAATTTGTTTACCCTCAGATCTTCGCTGACCATAGATGTCCGATTCTGAGGGAGTACTGAGGCTGGAACTCAAGGGCCCCAATAGTCCTTCACCTCATGAAGGCCACATCTCAGTGTTGATCCACAAGGAAGTTGATACACACAAAATGCTTCGCGGTCCGTCACCAGTCCCTTCTCACACACCATAACCCCAGGATGAGGCCTAACAGCTGCACTCTGCTTCACTTGTAGGGTTCACAGAACTTAGTGCACTAGTATCATTGTTTAGTCATTACGGTTTCCTTATTGTGGGAGAGGATAAATATTTGCTTTCTTACGTGAACTTTCATAAATGCCTCTTTGAGAAATAAGCGAAGTGTGGAAATACAGATTCAAAGGGCACAGGCATTTCCGACTCCAGCCTAGGGTCTGAGATTCAAATTTTAAGTCTCTTGAAATAGACGAGCAATCTGCAAGAAAGGTATCTGGGATGGAAGAGTGATTCTCAAATGCTCGAGCATTCACAGGACACTTGTAAACCCAAAGGACTCGTGAATCCAAAGGAAAGCTCGAGGGAAATTAGAGACTCGTTGAACAAAGAATTAACTAAATACAAAATACAGTGTGTCAAATATATACTATATAGTTAAAAATCATCAGACAGGGATTATGAAAATAAATATCTATATTTAAAAAAATAGCAGCTTCATACCAATAGCATAGCATCTTTAAGCAAAAATACTAAAAAAGAGAAAAGCAAACCCAAAGCAAACAGGAAAAAAAGACAGGAAATCAATGATATTAAAAACAGAAAAATGGAGAAATCAATGAAAACAGAAGTTAGTCCTCTGAGAAGATCGATAAGATTGATAAGTCTTTAGCTAGATTCTCACAGAAAAAGAAAATACACAAATTACTATTATTTGGAAAGAAGGGGCTGTTCTTTAGTTTTTTGTTTGGTTTGTTTGTTTGTTTGTTTGTTTCTACAGACACTTGGCAAGAACAGCTGAGGAGTGGCTGTCAGATACCACCCCACATACACATCCAACAGCTTAGGGGAAGTCATTTCTGTGAAATCTAAAAACTAGTAAATGACCGGCTAGATAGACAGCCTCATAGTCTTCACCCCAGTGATATGAAATTGCAGCCAAGAAAAAGGAAGCTGCAGGCTCTACCACATGTTTAAAGACGGCATTCTATCTAGATTATGATAGGAAACCCTCTTCGCTTACTTTATAAGGCCAGCATTTCATCGACACCAAATCCAGGAAAAAAAAATATTACAAAGACCAGTGTCTTTCATGAATATAGACAAAAATCCTTACCAAAATGTGAGTAGAATGTGAGGATATATACAAAAGACAATAAATTACCATCAAATTGTTTGTCCCAAGAGTGCAAGACTGGTTCAGCATTTGAGAATGAGTCGTTGTAATCTCAACTAACAAAGCAGAGAAGAAACCACATGATTCTATCAACTGACACAGAAAAGGCATTTTTAAAAATTTAGTATCTATTATTTTAACAAAAAAAAAAGAGAAAGCCTTGGCAAGTTAGTGATCGAGGGAACTTCCTTAAGCTGACTTAAGAAAACGCCCTCAAAAATCCTACAGATAATGTCATGTTTTACAAGGCTTTTTCTGTTTCTCTTTTTTTTCTGTTTGTTTATTTATTTATTTTTAAACCTTCATCCTTAAATAGGGAACAAGGAAAGGACATTCAAACACACCAGCTGGGAGAGGCTTGTCTTCCTATATGTCAACTTTCTTTTCAAATTAAGCCATATTATTTATTCATTCTTCTTTTCGGCCCAGAATAGTCTCTGAAGAGGCAAATGTCTCCAATGCCGCTGGTCCTTCAGGACACTGCCACACGAAGCAGAACACCACACAGCAGCTGGACTTTCTCTTCCCATAACTAAATTTCTCCTTTAAGTCCAGCTATATTTTAATTGTAAAACTCTTACTTTCCCATCTTGAAATGAATCGGGTAAGAATGTTGTTTTTCTTCATTTTCTCGTCAGCCCTCCCAAACCCCTCCTGCCTGGTCGGGCTTCTCCTCACCAATTGACTGCTGTGCTTACCAACACCAGCCTTCCCCAAATGACATGGAGATTCAAGGACCTCATGGGAGTACAAGTTCAGAGTACCCCAGGCTACTTAGTTCTGTGTGTTTGCCTGTGCAAGGAGGGCTCTCTTGAGGGGAAGAAACCAGAGGCGGTGGGTGTGTTAGGCACCCAGCATCTAGCAGCACATGTGAGGTCTCCTCTGTTTCACCCACCTCCCTTTAACTTATCATTTGCTTGTAGTGATCTGCTGTGTTTTATGACTTGCAAACAAGTATCTGAACTGACATGCTGTCCTGATGAAAAACTGTGTCCCTCTCAGAGTGGAAGTCCCTGGAAGGCTGGTGCATGTCTGCTTGCTCACCACGGCATTACACACCCAGCACCTAGACAGCATCTTTGCTTTCAGCAAAACATGGATAAAAGGTATGATTGACAGCTGGGTGTGGTGGTCCCCAATTGCAATCCCCTCACTGTACCTCAGGCAGGAAGATGTTGGGTGTGAGCTACCTGACAGGACCCTGTGTCACATAGATCCCATCTGCCTATCAGAAACAACAAAGCAAAACAAAGAAGTAGCTGTCATTATACTTGCGTGATTGATTGCTGAATTTCCAGAGCCCCGGAAAAGCATCCAGCGTCTGACTGGCACTCACTCATCCTGTTGCTGTGTGCAGTGGCCTGGCTTGCTACAAGAGTCTGGAAATACAGCTATAAACAACTTAACTCCCCAGGGGCCTTTGGGACACACGAATAATTAGCCTTAAGCTAGCTTCTAACAATCACTTGGAAGGACAGAGAACACTCGTCTGAAAATTCAAGGGCAAAACAGGCCACTGTCCTCAGCATTGATCTGCCCTTTCTAAGCGCCATCTGCTCCCTTCAGGATCTGTCTCCAGAAACAAACCAAAAGAAAAAAAAAATCAGGAGAAGAAGAAACCAAATAAGATTAAAGATGTCGCCAGATGCTCCAGTAGCAGCAACAGTGGTGTCGTGGGTGAATATTCCCTGGGCCCCACTGGGACATTAATTGGTGCTGGAGGCTGAGGACATGAGGAAGGGACAGAAGACAGAAGAGAAACATTTTCCTGGACACAGGCTTGGGAAGGTCACAGCACTCCAGCTTGGAGCATGAGAAAGCAAGCGCTTGCTGTGCTGAAGCTGCATACAGAATCTCTTCTCTGTCCCACCCACCTCTTGGCTTCCCAAAGCCACACTCTGACCCTCTATCCCACATTTGTCTTTGACTGGTGACATCTGGTCCGGTCCCATCCAATTAACAGACATCCAGGGAACATCCCACCCAGTTGCCTGGGGAGTACTTAAAGTCCCTAAGCCTGGAGTGTAGGCTCCCACTCCCCATCACCAACATCATGCCTGCCTCACACCCAGTGCTGTCGGGGCATCCAATATTCCTAATCCTGCTGTGTGTCACAGTTCACTCTAGAAATTGAAGGGGCCTCATGCTCTTCTTTTTCTCCGGTCGTCCTCTACACACAGAGAGTCCTCTACCTCAGCCCCTGAAGGCCTCTGCTTCATGC
This sequence comes from Chionomys nivalis, assembly GCF_950005125.1. Taxonomy (NCBI): domain Eukaryota; kingdom Metazoa; phylum Chordata; class Mammalia; order Rodentia; family Cricetidae; genus Chionomys; species Chionomys nivalis. The sequence goes on from NC_080106.1 coordinate 38,731,084, forward strand.
TTACCTCCTCACCCCACAGCCTGGGCACACCTGAACTGCCTCATCAGCCTCCCATGGGGCTCCTGTTCCAATGGCTCTGCCCTGCCTGGCCACTCCTCATGCCGTCTAAGACCTGCGTGTGCGAACAGCTCTGATCCCATCACTTTGCTTCCAAACTGGATGGCCCTTCTCTTCCTTTTCAGCGCCATCCCAGTCTGGGGCTACTCTCTCTAGTTTCACCCACTCAGAGTTGCCCATTCCTCCTCCTCCTTTTCTGCCCCACCCACCTATAACTCTTCCCGTATTATCCCACTAGAATACCAATAACATTTGACAGCTGTTCACATGTCTCCTGCCCTGGGCTCTTGCATCGAGAGTCATGACTGTTTTGTGGATGTACCTCACTCTCTTTATAACCTCATGCTTCCCATGGCCAACTGTCCTGAGGAGGGGAGCCAGTTTCACAGTCTTCCTCATGTGGTTTTACTTCCAGTTACATCCTATGGCCACCACTAGTGTGCCCCCAGGCCCCATCATTTGTTCCTGATACCCGAGCCCCATGTATTCAGCAGAGCCCGTTTCGTGGAGGAGTTCCGTAAGAGCGCTGCTCTTTCCAGCTTGCTTCATGTGGTCTGTTACCCTTTAGTCTGATTTACTGTCCATCCCCACTGCGTAGGGCAATGTTTATGTCATTAAAGACAATGTGAAAATATAAGGAATAAAGAAGAACAGGAAGGAGGGAGAGAAGGACAGAGGTAGGAAAACAAGCAAAGAGAGACAGGCTGGCAGCCTGGCTTCCCAGCACTGGGGAGCTATGTCTGACACTTTGTGCGTCATTCTGGCTGATGTACTTGTCTGGTCTGTGTTACATAAGAACTAAGAGGACGGAGAAAAACTGCCACTGCTGGATGTGACCAGAGCTGGTGTCTGGCCACTGACAGGACTGGCCATGCAGATAGCAATTTAACATCCTTACCGAACCTCCCTCAAACTGTTGGATACAGTGTCTACGAATAATCAGACTGTGCATCTGGCCAGGTCCAGTCTTAACAGAGGCACACATCTGGCTGATGTCATGTATAAGGTTGAAATTCAGCCAGCAAGAGTGCAAAGTTGAGGGAGGTTGGGCAGGTTAGACATACAACCAGCTTGAACTGGTAGAGTTGGGTTGTTGCTAAGATACTAAAACTGGCCCATACTCATTTTGAAATAGTTTTTAACTTCAGACCCCTTAAGAGTCTTCTGGAACCTCAGCTGTCTTGGGTTGTCCTCTGAAAGCCCCAGAAATTGTTGCAGTTCAACAAGTAGAGGGTTTCCATGTGACTTAGCAGACCCTGAGCCGTGTCTGACTGGCATTCATTCTGAATCCATAGCATCTTTAGCATACAGTATTATGTAACTTGGCCGAAGCTTCCAGAAGAGGGCAATTTGGATGTCAGAGTGATCTAAGCAGGACGGGTTTGACTCCAGGCTCGCGGCTCTCCATCTTCCTGTCACTTTCACCAGCATCTTGTTCCTTAGTGTCGCCATTATTTTTCCTGCAGCTTTGACAAAATACCCGATAGCAGCCACCTAAGGGAGGCTAGGTTAGTTGTGGCTGTGGATTACAGAATTTCTGTGGAGAGCGTGGTGGAGAGACACACGGACGTGAGAATGGCTCAGCCAGAGTTAGTAGCAGTCACCTCCAAACCTGTCCCCAGGGACTCACCTCTGCGAGCTTGGACAGTGGTAAAGTTCCACCATCCAGTGATTAAGAAAAAGAACCTGTGGGAGATGTTTCACAGCCAAACCTTGATATTCTGCCCTGGTCCCCAGGCAGAGTCTCTTCCCCAGGTTCCTTTATCGTTGTCTCGGGGAGAATGAATGTCCACCTCATAATACAAAATGCACATAGTCCAGTTTTAAGAGTTCCCATAGTTTTAATAAGCTCAATATTGTTCAAAAGCCAAAAATCTCTTCTCAGATTAAAGGCAGACTCTTATAAAATAAAAACAAAAAGTTCTGACTTTTTCAGTACCTAATGGCACCAGTAGCCAAGACTCATTTCATAAGAGGAGTGGGGTGGTAACCAGGGGTGGGATGGTAACCAGGAGTGGGGTGGTAACCAGGAGTGGGATGGTAATCAGGAGTGGGGTGGTAACCAGGAGTGGGGTGGGAACCAGGAGTGGGATGGTAACCAGGAGTGGGATGGTAATCAGGAGTGGGATGCTAACCAGGAGTGGGATGGTAACTAGGAGTGGGGTGGGAACCAGGAGTGGGATGGTAACCAGGAGTGGGATGGGAACCAGGAGTGGGATGGTAACCAGAAGTGGGGTGGGAACCAGGAGTGTGGTGGGAACCAGGAGTGGGATGGTAACCAGGAGTGGGGTGGGAACCAGGAGTGGGGTGGGAACCAGGAGTGGGATGGTAACCATGAGTGGGATGGGAACCAGGAGTGGGGTGGGAACCAGGAGTGGGGTGGGAACCAGGAGTGTGGTGGGAACCAGGAGTGGGATGGTAACCAGGAGTGGGGTGGGAACCAGGAGTGGGGTGGTAACCAGGAGTGGGATGGTAACCAGGAGTGGGATGGTAACCAGGAGTGGGGTGGGAACCAGGAGTGGGGTGGGAACCAGGAGTGGGATGGGAACCAGGAGTGGGATGGTAACCAGGAGTGGGGTGGGAACCAGGAGTGGGGTGGGAACCAGGAGTGGGGTGGGAACCAGGAGTGGGGTGGGAACCAGGAGTGGGGTGGGAACCAGGAGTGGGATGGTAACCAGGAGTGGGGTGGGAACCAGGAGTGGGATGGTAACCAGAAGTGGGGTGGTAGCAAGAAGTGGGTGGTAGTGAGGAATGATTGGGTCAGACCAAGGCTAAAACCAAGCACAGTGAACAACACACCCTTCGGTTCCGTGTCTAGCCTTCAGGGCTTGTTGTGACATCACATGGGTCTCCCGAAAGCTTAAGGAGCCCTCCCTGTTGCTGTGGCCCTTCAGCCTGTGGTGCACATGTCCCTCTCTCTTGGGCCACCTCCACCCATTGCTTGTAGCTGTATTCAGCGGACATTTCACAATGCTTGTGTCTTTACTATCCTGGGAGTCTCCATCAAAACTTAATCTCTACCTTCAGCACCTCACACCTTGACCTCTCAGGTCCTGTCTTTGGGGAACTGGGTCCAGCGACACGTTGCTTGCCTTCCTTGGCTTTTGTTCTTGACCCATGATGCAAGTCTCAATGACCCTGTTACCCTTGTATTCTGCATCCTGAAAAATCAATTCCACATGGAAAATGCCAAATTCTTCTGCTAGTTCAGGATGAATCTGGTCAGTGTCCCTTTCTCCATCCTCCTGGCTGAACCTGCGAGAATATTTACCCTGAGGCCAGGTTCAAACAACGTGTTCCTGGAGTGTCACTGGGTCCAGTCCAGACACCTCTCCACAGTTTTCCAGGTACTTCCTTTAAAGTGGCAGTTTTCCCAATGAATTTGCATTTTTAGGTTGGGTATTTCTTGTCCTCGAGGCGCCTTTCCTGTTGTCCCGTTCTAAGTAGATGGATGTGTTCGCCCTGACACTGGTCCCTTGACAATCTCAGTCACTCATTGAGAGCTGCACCTTCCCTGTTGGTGACTTTAACTGTGCCCTCACACCTTTTCCTGTCAAACTGCTTCTTCTTTTCCTATCTTCCTACTCTGCTCTGAATTATGACTCTAAAATCTGTTTAGATTCAGTGAGTATTCCTGCCACAGCCGGAATACTATGCTGTTTAGAAATTCCTTTCACCAAACAATTTCATTCCCTCCTTTGAATTCAGCCCCACTCAGGTTTTTTTAGGACGTGGGCTCTTTTTGTACTCAGGTCCTCAGCTGGAATATGACATGAAGAGTCTCCAGGACACTTGCCCAGCAGTTCTTGTTCTCCTGTGAACTCTCATTGGCCAGGCATTCACTGTCCATATTTCCACTGGCATTCTGGTTTTCTCAGGTCTCTGTGGCCTACTGAGCTTTGCTTCCAGTTTCCTAGGCCTTTGATAGCCTATAGTACCAAACTTCAACATAAATCAGTCTCAGGCTCAAGAACCATGTGATTAAGTTCTTCAAAGCCTCAAGCTCACTTCTCCATGACAATTTTCCATATTAGTGTTTTTCTCATGATCATGACGAGGCACCCGACCAAGCAGCTGTGAGGATTTACTTCAGCTCACAGTTGAAGCTTAGCCTATCATGCCAGAGAAGGTATGGCAGTAAAAACAGCTCGGTCTGTGGCAGTAGAGATTCCAGCGCAGCTGCCCACATCCCAGCAGATCAGGAAGCATGGAGAGACAGTACTAGGTCCAGAAAAAGACACAAGCTTCAAATCCCCCTCCACAACCTCCTTCTGCTAAGTGGGCACCATCCTAAGGGTTCCATGTCTCTCGAGGCAGTGCTCCCAACTGGGACCATGTGTTTAAACATGCGAGGCCACGGGACATTGCACAACAAAACCATAACACTTAGTACAGCCTATTCAGTCACATCCTAGACTACATACATTCAAAGTGGTTTGTTTCCAAGTTTGAGTGACGATTCTTGGCAATGTTTACAGTTTGGTGGTTGTGATAAGTCACTTCATCTTTGTATTATAGATTCTCAAATGGAGATAATGTGAACAACATAGGAAAAATCTGAACTCCAGAGTTTTTATTTAAATTTTATTACTACCAGAATGCTACATGTGACATTACCTAATCCATTGCCACTGGAGGAAGTCATGCACAGAACACACATGATCCCGGTGGGTTATTCCTTACAATGCCTGTGAAACTACAATTACCTCAATGATCATTTGAATTTTTTTTAAAAAAAAGTAAGCCCAAAGTTTTCCTCACATCCTGAGCATCTGGTAGAAGTCTGGAAGATTCTTTACATATTTAGAGGGTGAAGAAGATGGAGAAGGTTCAGAGTCTCCCACTAAAGGCCAAAGGAGTTGATAACTCCTACAGCATCCCTGAACTGAAGGTTCTAGCAACCTGAATGAAAGCCCCAGGGCTGAGGTCTCAATGTTAGGATCAGCTGTGTTCCCTCCGCAATCCTCACTTACCCTTCATGCCTGCCAAGGACACCAGTCAATTTTGTCTGTCCAGCCACCTTCTAACCTGCAATAGCAATGTCCTTCAACTAGAGAACTCTCCAGCCCCACCTCCGCCGCTTCAGCAGCAGCTCCCAACCCCACCATCCTCACTGATGGGCTAAACAACAGTCATAGGCACAGGCCTCACTACTCACTGTCTCCTTCCCCGCAGACAACTCTCAGTGCCTCAGGATGAGCACATGAGGAGAGATCAGCCAATCAGCGCCATTTATGGATTTTCTTTTTCTCCAATCTGGCCAGAGAAATGCTCTTTCTTTCCATGTTGCTGGGCTACAAGATGCTAAGCCCAGAGCTAGATAAGGCAATGCCAGTTCTCACCAGACCTGCAAGGAGAGAGACTACCAGTGAATGGCAAGAGAGCGGCAGGCTGGTATGCAGAGAAACCAAGAGACGAGGGAGTGGGAAACGTACAAGGATGGAGAGAAAGCAACTTCACTCAGAGCCTCTCTTTGGCCTCCAGTTTCAGGATACAGAGCATCTTTTCATCTAAGCCAGGTCAGGTTGAATTTCTGTCACTCATTTATGACTTAACCCTTTAGGAAGAAGGCCTGTGACCTTCTTCTGTCTCCTTGAGCTTGTAATTCTGCCTGTAGCCCCAGTTAAAAAAAAAAATGATCAAGTTCCTTCCCCAAGACCCAGTACTAAAACCACGTTTTTTTTTTTTTTTTTTAACAGAGACAAACCACAGTCCCGTGGATGACAAACGGAACATGGCTGCAGAGGGGCCATGCCGGGCCACGATGCAGCAGCTGGCTCATCTGTACACGCAGATCCTGAGCTGAGATCTTTGCAGTCCCTCTGCTGAGGCAGCTGCCTCTTCCAAAAGATTAATATTGTTTACATGAGCTATTAGTCTCAATGCAGGGGAAGATGAGCCGGGCAGAGAGAAGGTTTGATGTAAGCAACTCCATCTCTATCTCAGGGTGTGAGTTACCACTCTAGACACCCAGTTCAGGCACAGCCTCCCGAAGTCTGGCTAAGCATCCAGGTGCGGTACTCCTGCATTAAGGAGGCTTAAGGAAGAGAGCCACGAGGTCGAGGCTAACCTGGACTATATAGCAAGACCCTCCCACAAAGGAAATAAAATAACAGAAATGACTGGGCATCCTGGGAAATGGAGGGGCGACCAAAGTCATTCCTCCAAGAACCGAGGCTGATGAGCATGAAAAAGAAACATGAAATAATGAGGTTAAAGCGCACTTATGGAACCAGACCACCTATGCTCAAAATCTCCACCTGACCAACCTTTGAACATGCCAGGGTCAGAGGGACAGCAGCGGAGTGTCCTGAGCAGGCGACGTAACGTGTATGGCCTTTGTGCTTCAGCGTCTTCTCACGGAGGATGAATAATGACAGGGCTTACCTATGGCAGAGTGAGGACTATATCAGACAATGTGTAAAACATGGTTGGCAAATGACATGTGCACTAGTATCAACACCAATCATTATTGCTTCTGTTCACCAGTGCTACAGAGAGTAACCATGGAGGAGGTCGAACTTCAAAGTCCGATTAGCATGTGGGAAAAGAGCTTAACGAGGGTTGCTGAAAAGCTTTCTTGAGCAGTCAACGTTGAGTGAGACCTTGATGGTGGCAGAGCTTCTTAAATAGCTAGACTCGGCCCTACTGTCCAGTAACTCCGATTCATAGCAACAAGAAGCCTGCCCAAGTGCTGAGAAGCCACGATCTGGGGTGCGTAGAGCAGGTGATCTTAACCTTGTAGCTACGTCTACAACTTGATCCCGGAGTCCGGGAGATTTCAGCTTTCTAAAGTGGGCGGGCCATCTGCCGTTTCCTCTTTCTGTCCAAGAAAACTATGATTTCCAAGTCCCCTACCCAAGCCTGTTCCCCCAGAGTTGTTACTACCAGCCTGGGCAGCCACGGCCCAGCACAACCCTCACTGCACTGCCTGGCGTTGCCTGGTGCCCGAGCAAGGTCTGGGCACACACATAAATAACTTGTCTGAGATCGCTCTGGTCTCGCTTAACCTTGAGCTTTATGCTGATATGACCGTGACTGATTATGCTAAGTGACGTCAACCAGTCACGGTCAGTCACTCCAAAGAAAGAGCCCACCTACAGGCCTGTGCCAAGGCCTCAGTGCTGAGTCAGCAGACCCAGACCACTGTTCTGTGGGTTCCTCTCTATAGAAAACGCATGGGTTATAAAGAGCAAATAGAAAATCTTTGTCCTGTTACTGGACCCCTGGCAGCAGCAGCAGGAGGTGGCTTCAAATCCACCTAGAGAAATGATGTGCTTCACATCTGCCCAGAAGAGGCTCTGCTGTGATTCTATTCAGCCAGGGAACCCCAGGGAATATTCAGAGCCCTGGAGACAGAAACAATATAAGACAGTCATTTCTCTCTGAAACAACAATTTGTATTTTCATATATTTGATACACAGCCTAATACCCGAATCAATAGGCCAATGGAGATTCGCCCAGTGCAAGTTTAATAAGGAAAAGAGTTTAAAAAAATATGTGCGAAGCCGGTTCTATTACCTGCAGGTGTGTTAGATGGTGAGGGCGGGGCAAGTCGACTCTTTCTGTTTTCCCCAGTGTAATGAAGCAGAAGCCAAACCTGAGTTGATTATAATCATATAGGAATTGGAGCTCCTGGCTGTTTTCCACTCCCCTCACCTCTCCTACCCCTGCCCCAATCAATACAATGAGTTTCATCTTCTCTGATGAAAACCCAACTTCCTGGCTGTTTTTGCAATCCGAGTTTTCTAAGCCCAGTCTGGCTTTCCAGACAGGCAAACCCGCTTCCAAATTGTAGTATGGATTTGGGAATCCAAAGCGAAGTCCCATTACATAAGGTGGGTGGAAAAACAAATAAAAATAAAATCTGTAAAAAAAAAAAAAAAAAAAAAAGGAAAAGTCTGGCATGGTTATGGGTCCAGAGATGCAGCTCAACGGGTGGGGGTCTTGCCCAGGCAGAAGGCCTAGCCTTACCCATGGCATGTGTAACCTGGCCAGCCCCAAGACTCTGCTGCTGCCGAGATCAAGTTCAGCTCCAAACAAAGGCCACAGCTTCTTTTTAAAAAGAGGTATGGCCATTTCATGTCAGTGTTCTGGGCAGAGCGACTGTCTCACAGACTTTGTACATCCGTTTGCTAAATATTCAGAGTATCAACTCTGTGCTCAGAACTATACAGGGTCCTAGGGAATTCAACTTATATCTAGTAGGAGGAAGCAGAAAATGAGCAAATAAACATAATATCACACAATAAAGGAGCTGCAAGGGAAGTTTCTCAAGGGCTACTAGAGACTGAAATTGTGTTTAAGCAAAAAGAGGTGCAGGGCGCAGGACTCAGATTTCATTGCAAGAGGAGGCAGCTCAGTTATGTAGAGATCTGGGGGGATCCTTCCAAAGTAGAGGAACCTGCGAATACTAAGGCCCATGGGCAGAAGCAAATTTGGTTAGAGTAAAGTGTCAGAGCAGAGTGCGGTGAGGTAGGGGAGTGTGGTGGTGAGTGGGGCAGAGTACGGTGAGAGATGGGCGGGGGAGTCGCAGAAACTCGCGGTTTTGAAATGAGGCACCGGTGGGAGCGGTCGCTCTGATTTGTGCTTGGAAAGATTGTTCTGGCCACTGTACACACAAAGGACCATTCAGGGTGGGGGACATGGCAGGGTAGCAGCTGAGATGACCCTCAGAACCCCACGCTGTAGCCCAGGCGAGATGACTGACAACCGAAAGGGGGTGGGGCAGAGAGCCTGTGTAAAGTGCATAGGCCTGGGGTACATTCTGAAGAGAGAGTTAATGGGGCCAGATGTTGTGTCCGGAAAGGAAGAATAGAAAGAGAAATTTGAAGATGATCATGGGTTTCCGCTTGAGTAGTTGACTGCTGGCTGCCTTGCTCATCGTTGAGATAAGGAATGCTGGAAAGGAATTGAGTCTTTTTCTGGATGCTGAATGTTTAAGATCCTCCTCTAACACTGGGGCAGAGACACCAGGAAGATATTTAGTAGGCAATCCAAGAGCCTGGCCCTAAGTTCTCGGGAGCTGCCTCTGACTACTTCTGTCTAGGCCTCCCTTACCTGGAAGCATTCCTGAGGGTCTGTTGCACCCTGAGACCTAGGCCTGTGTGGAGTCACCACACAGCAGTGTGAACTTGTGTCAAGGATGACCTGCCATCAAAGCCAGGCCGGTGGGTTCCGATTCTTTGGCATATGGTAGGAACATCTAAGTTCAGTCTCTAGCTAAATGGTACTTTCATTAGGATGCATACTCCTAGTTTAGTGTGGGGGCTGCTCCTGGTGCTCACTTGAGGAAATGTCTAAAGAGTCATAACTCATACCTCCTTGTGTCCTTTCCCAGAACAGACTTGGGTCCTCCAGTGCTGCGGCGCTCACTATTCGAGTTCCCTGAAGCTCACTATCTGTCTGTGCTCCCTAGAGGGTTTCGGTGGGTCTTTACAATTACACTCTCGGAGGAAGGCATTGCCAAACTTCAGTCACTAAGTGGTAAATCTGAGGACTTTAAGAAGCCAGTGGTGGTTAAAGGTGTCTTGGAGTCCACAGCAGGATGACAAAGTGCCCCTCAAGGGCATTCACGCTGGCTAACTCATAGCTAGCTCCAGCCAGCATCTCGGGGAGGGGCAACAGGACTGAGGTTATTCTCTTCGGAGACAAACTTGCTCACATTGCCAGAAATCTGAGAGGTGGCCCTTGGTTAAGATTTATTACCCCCCTCTCTGCCCCAAGACTCTCAGAGCCATAGACAATAACCACAAGCTTTATTGATGAACTCTCTTTACCCAGCCAGAAAAAAAAAAAAAAAAAAAAAAAAAACCAGACATCTTCCTCCTTGCTGGTTGAAGAGAAGGAAGTCCGTCCTCAGGACAGCCTCTCAGGCTCCAGCAGGCACACCGGTCCTGTCACCATCCATCCTGCCCTCCACTGTCACCTGCTTGCTGTCCCACCCCCAGCCCATCTCCAATCCTCTCCTCCCTGCTGTCAGGTCTCAGCTCTGTGAGCCACTGGAGCTTTAATTTGGGCTAATCTTCCTTCTTGACTCAGGTGGGTGTGGTGATGATAAATCCAAATGAGGCCACATGCTGTCAGTAATGAAACCGGAGAGACTTGACAGGCTAATCAACTTTATTAGCCTCGAGTCTCCAGCAGCTTTTCATTCTCCTGGGCACTTCCCTTTGGAAAGTCCCCAGCAAAGCAGAGGCAGCCACATGGGAGCCAGACTAGATGGGTGGCCCAGAGATCAGCCACTAGACTCCACTGGGGAGAGGGTGGTCAGCAGAGGCTTTTCCTGCCCACAGTCTGAGGGTCTGCTCTGCCAGCTCCTCAAGGTAGAGAGAAAGGGGGGGGGGGGCAGTGCTTGATTGATTTCAGGTAACATCACAGCTCTTGCTCCTAGACTTGGTTAGCAGCCTCTCGGTCAGGCTATGCACCCTGGGGTCTCAGGCCTGTGTTCTCAGATGTGTCTTTTTCTGCAGAAGCACTTTGAGTATGACTGTTCCTTGCAGCCAAAGCAGTCTTGACTTTAAAAGTCACAAAACATGCTGCTTTATACTCAGGACGTACCATTTTATCTGCAACCGGAATTTTCCCTGAGGCTCACCAAGGAGCTCTCTCCATCTTCTCCAGAAATAATGACATCATCAGAGCCTTGTCCTGGAAAGGGGCCACCAAAGGTATTAAATCCAAGGATGGGGACAACCAGGAAATGATTTAGCATTAACATAACACAATATAGCATCATGTTAATTTCAGGAACTTTCTGATGTTTGTGGTTTATCCCTTTTTAGTCTTCTTATTCATTACGTCTTAGTTCATAGCCGTGTCACTGTGACCAGTGAGCTGACGAAAACAGTTTTGGATTTATTCTGGCTCCGGGTCTCAAAGGGTTTTAGTGCATGGCTGAACATTTCAGTTCATGGCGGAAGGTAGAGGCTGTTCACATCATAGCAGGCTAGAGAGCAGAGGGCAACGGAACCAAAGGCCTGCCCAGCTCTCACACCTTCTTAAAGGCCCCCAAGCCTGGGACCAATGTCCAAACAGGAGCCTCTGGAGAATACTCCAGACTCAAGCACACAGTTACGTCTAATTGTGTATATTGTAGTTGTTTGGGGAGGTCACAGTTGTCTCTGTTTCCTCACAGAGCCCATCCCCACATGGATTCTCAGCTGGCCACAGGGAGGGGTGCACATCTGCTGCAGCCAAGGGTTCACCGTGATGGTGGCCTGGGCTGAAAGGTTGGCTCTGGCCATGCAAATGAGTCCCAGTTTGCAGACAGGAGCTGTTGTGCCCTCTCTCCAGCGCGGACACGCTCATTCCCTCTGGTCCTCAGTCTGGGCTGGAGCCAAATGAGCTCCAGCACTTTCTCTGTTTAGCAGCTGTATTACCGAGTCGGCGAGAGCCACCCACTCAATAAAGCAAAGCAAACTCCCACAAACCCACAAACAGCTCTGCGTGTCCCGGCCCTGATTTTATTTCCTAATTAACAAGTCGTTCTCAGCCAGTCTGATGGTTTGCTTGTCATCTTATTTGGATTTGTGGGCAAACAAATCATCCCCGGGCCTTGGGCAATAGCTCAAGAGAGGGGAGGAGGGAAACCTAGGATGGCCTCATCCCTCCTCCTGGCTCATCCTGCCTGTCTACAGGAAGCTAACAGGCTTGCAGGGCTGTGTTGGGGCTGTCAAGACCAAGGTGGCTGGTTGGGCTAAGCCTGGGAAGGCCCTTGTATCTTCAATTCTCCAGCCACTGTCTCCTGTTCTGTGGGTCGGTGTCAGAGTTCTGGACACAGGGACATGATAAACACTAAGGATGCTGAGAACATGAAGGCAGCCTCTTGGCAGAACTAGGTCAGATGGGTGACCCAAGCTTCTTGCAGTATCCTAGTGGCTCAGTAATAAAGCACCAAGGTCCACTGGAAAGAAGGAAAGGTGGCCAGGAGGCATTGAGACATCCCCTGGCTGTCTACTTAGAAAATAGGGAGACTCCAGGCTTTTTCAGAAATGGAAGATCTGATTCTACCAGATCCATATGTAACTGGATGTTTCCTGTCCTGGCCACCTGGTACTAAATGACTGCCTTGGAGACTGAATATGAATTATAAATGCTCAGCTGATAGCTCAGGCTTATTACTAGCTAGCTTTTACATTTAAATTAACCCATATTCTTATCTATGCTTAGTCATGTGGCTTGGTGCCTTTTCTCAGTACGACATTTTCGTCTTGTTTCTCTGCATTTGCCCATGACTCTCTGACCCTGCCCTTCCTCTTTCCAGAATTCTCCTAGTCTAGCTCTAGCATTCAATCTCTTCCTGTGCAGCGATCCATCATTCAGCTTTTTATTAGCCAATGAGAGTAATACATATTCACAGTGTACAAAAAGATTGTTCCATAGCATCCATACTCTCTATGACAACCAGCAGCTGCCATTAGGCATGGCTGGAGAAGAGGGGTAGGTACCCCCCAGTACACCACAACCCTGTAGGTCATTGATGAAACCCAAGATAGCTGTTAGCCTCTCTCGGATGCTGGCATGTCTCTTGTTTAGTAATCATATACATTTTGTCCTTTCTGAGCCTTGCCAGCCCATTCCAGGGGTGTTTGCTAAGTGGTCCTGCAGCTCTGCTAAGCACAAGGAGCTCACTGATGGGGTGCAGGAAACATGGTCTATAACGCAGATAACTCAGGATTCAATTCCGGGGCTGTGAGGACTGACTAGGCAAGAATTTGTGACCTCGGAGGTAGCCTGTCTACCTGGGGAGAAAAGATGAGCTAAGCCATTTGTCTTGCACAACCGTGAAGCTTGTATTCCCTGACACTTCCTGTCACAGCTTTCAGTCCTTGCCATAACCTAGAAGGATGCTATTATTTCCAGATATTCACAGATACCAACTGACTTGTGCTTTTCTGTTGATTGTATTTTTAACATTCAACCAGATTCAACCAATCATTGTTTTAAAGCTTGGCATCTGCCCTTCTGGGTGCATGAACTGCCTAGCCATGGTCACGGGTCTCTGTACCTTAGGAAAGAGCCCTGGTTCATGGCCTAAAGGGATGTTCGAGACTGACTCAGTTGAGGACACAGCAAAGATCCCCCTGGATCTCTGCAGCTCTTAATGCACGTCTCTCATGTGTGTTAGCGTCACGAGTCGGTACTGTGGTCAACAGTATGTCCTGTCTCCTTGCTGTCCTGTGGTCCAGGAGGCATCCTGCCTTTGACCTTGTATTACTGGGAAGTATGTGGGCTAAGAATGTTCCTTAGTTGAACCAACTTGGCATGGTCTCCCTGAAGCTTGTTATCAGGTCCCTTCTATGAGCAATCCTATATTCTTGTGGTAGATCTTAAAATTATAGATTAGTCCAAGTGATTTCTGCCTTGAGTGTGAGGCCAGCTACCACTGTGCTTGTCTTTATAGGGCAACAACATTCTATCTGTCCCTTGGGGATGGTCAGCGTCATTGTGAATGACAGCCTTCCAGTGCTAGAGTTAGCTGATTTCAACAGACTGCAATGTGAGAATTTGGAGATGAGGCTGGAGATCTAATAGTCCCCATCCCTGAGAACAAGACCCTGCTCTCCTGTGGGACTCCACACCAAAAGTCAGCAGCCCGTACACCTTAGGGACTATGCCACAAAGCCTTTGATGACAGCTGGCTGCCAAGGACGCGTGGTGAGGCCATCACATCTCACAGGCAAGCACCATGCTTCTCTTGTGGTGAGAGTCATCCTGGTTAAAAGCAATAACTCTCCTCCCACTTCTGTGACAGACTGCCGGGTGTTTCCCTCGGCTTCGGCATAAAGAAGAAATGTAAACCCAGCACAACCCAGAGTGTGAGGAATTTATCAGACTCAAAGGCTGGGAGCCTTCAAGCTGGACAGGACCAGGAACCAGATCCTGTTGGAGACCCCAGGTCACTCAGCTCCAGGAAGCTGTGGCTAAGCTAGAGCCCAGTCACCTTTAATTCATTCTTCCCTCCTGATCATATGCCCCCACTTCCACTTAGGAGTGTGACACCCCATATTGCTATGCCCCAATATCACCCAACTGAGCTATCCTCCTCAGTCCCTGAGCACCAGGTCTTTTCTCTCATTGCCCCATCTAGGTGATTGTCCCCTTCAGAAGACACAGACTCACACACAGGTGGTGGCCACATCAGATTTATGTTGTGTGTACTATACATAAAGCCACATTCTCCCCATCATTTCTAACCCTTCACACAGAATACGGGCCTAGAACTGGCCGTCTAGGGTACCATTTCCAGACAGACTAAAGTGAGGTGAGATGGGAGAGTTGGATGCTGGGGACCGAAGAGATGACAGAGAGCACAAGGTTGGAACTCTCACCCAGTGGGCCCTGGAAGCTTTCCTTTTCATTTGTTTTTGTGGTTGTTTGTTTGGATTGTGATTGGTTCTCACTAGGTAACTCTGGCTGATCTCAAACTCAATGTTTTCCTGACTCTGTCTCCCAAACACCAAGATTCCAGATGCGTACCACTACAGGGCATGGTGTGTTCTACTGAATGAGTGAAAAAAAATGAATGAGTTCAAGGCATCGAATCCCATGACAGCACAGTGGGAGTACTGGTCCAAGGGTGTGGGTGAGAAACAAGCAACAGGCATCAGGATCCACATCGGCAAGATGCTGCCATGGATATTAGGTTGACTTGGAAGTGAAACATCTCCCACGGGCTCTTGTATTTGCACACTTGATCCCCAACTTGTGGTGCTACTTGTGAACGCTATGGAACCTTTATGAGGTACAGCCTTCCTAGAGGAAGTACACCAGTGGGGATAGGCTTCGAGCTTATAGCTCTGCCCTAATTCCTCATCTCTCTCTGCTTCCTGTATGTAGTTGAGATGTGATCTCTCAGCTTCCCGCTCCTGCTGATACGCCACGTCTGTGATTATAGACTTTATCCTCCTGGAACTGTAAGCTAAAATAAACCCTTTCTTCTCTGAGTTGATTTTTGCCATGGTATTTTATCCCAGCAACAGAAAAGCAGCTAATACAGATATGGACCATCCATGCCCCTTTCTTCTACATGGCCCCCTTTCCACACATGTCCTTCCTATCCAGTGTCTTCCCTTCCTTGGGACTTCCTCTAGATGCTCACATCCTTTCCGTGTGCTCTAGCTCCAATGTGCCTGTCACATCACATGCCCTCTCCTTCACAGGTCTTCCCTTCAGCGTGTCCTTCCCTCCATGTGCCCTCCCTTCACTGTCTGCCCTTTCCCGCCCTTCCTTTGTGTGCACTTTCTTTCACACTATCTCTTCTTCACACTGTTGTAATAGGAGGAGTGGGGCTGCGTCCCCTGCACCCAGCCGCCCACATGGCTAGCTTATGCCCCGAAATAATTACACGGAAACTGTATTCTTTTAAACACTGCTTGGCCCATGAGTTTTAACCTCTTATTGGCTAGCTCTTACATATTGATCTAACCCATTTCTGATATTCTGTGTAGCCCTACGAGGTGGCTTACCAGGGAGATCTTAACTTGCATCTGTGTCAGGTGGGAGAATCATGGCGACTGCCTGATTCGGCTTCTTTCTCCCAGCACTCTGTTCTGTTTACTCCGCCTATCTTAATTCTACCCTATCAGAGGCCAAGAAGTTTCTTTATTAATTAACCAATGAAAGCAACAGATAGAAAGATGACCCACCTCCATCATCACACACCCTCGGTTCACCGTTCTTCACCGTTCTCCCGCTCACTTGTCCTTCCTACCGGAGTCCCTCCCTTCAATCCATGGGTCGTTTCTTTGATGTATCATCTCCTTCCTATGCCCATCCTTCCTGTGGATCAGATTTCTGCTTGCCTTTAATATACTCTCTCCTTCCTCACTTCTTGTAGTCCAGGTGAGCACGCTGCTCATGATGATGCTGGAAAATAGTCATTGGTATCTCGTGTCTTAGGAGAGCAGGGCCCTCGAGGGACACAACAGCTGCAGCCACTCTGTCTAACGAACACTTGGAGCCCTTGTTTCTGCACCCAGCACAGCAGCCTGGTTTGGACTCCTCTGAACTCGCGGAGGAGCTCTTCCAGTGAGCAATCCCATACCTCATCACGTCTTTCCCAACGTGTGCAATTTCCGTCACCTAATGCCCCAAAGTCATACAAGATTCAAGGTCGAGAAACTGAGCTACAGGAGGTTTCCTGGACACGGCCCCAGAAACTGTGGCTCGGTCTATGATTTTGGGGGCCCGGATTATTGAACTTGCCTGGTCTTTGAGATTAGAAGACTGAACACCACCAGACCTGCCCCAGAGTGCTATTTACACTTGCTAAGTCATTGGGAGTGCTCTTCTGGGTGCTTATGTCTGTGGTCGCACACCTGCCAGGACCCTTTCTTTGCTCCTGGCTGTGGGGCTGGGACAAAGTAGCTCTGCTGTAGGACTGAAAAGAAGCAGGGGACAATTAGAAGTTTGCTGTGCTTCTGCTCAAAGCTGACAGGTTGGGCTCTGACAGGGCTTGGCAGGGCTCTCCTGGAAGTTCTCCCCCTGGGGCTCTCGCTCTCTCTCTCAAGTAGAATCCTCCCACACCACTGGCAGACAGCCTTTTAAAGGAGAGTATGGCTTCCGTGTCCCATTCTGGGCAGTTCTGAAGTCTCATTTGAGAGGCTGAGAAAGACTGAGACAAAGGAGAGAAGTGAAAATAGGAAGCAGAGAAGAGCAGGTGACAGAAGGGGAGGGATGCTGGGTGGCAGGCCGGGTCCTTTCTGAGGATGCTTGGGCAGGGAACGTCTGGAGAATGATTCAGGTGGACAGGTCACCTAATGAGCTGGTCATCATTATAGAGTGAGAGTCATGGAAGGACACACGTGTGGGGTTTGGGCTCCCAGAGCCAGGGGCACCTCTGACCCCTCATCCTCCAGGACATATGGGATCAGTGTTAGGATACAAAGCAGACTAGATGAGTTGGCCTCCCCACTCCAAGCCTCAAGTCAGACAAAGGCCGGTAGGGACCTGTTCCTCTTTTTCCTCCTGTGCCAGCCCCTGGCATCTCTCCCCAGTGGATTGACTTGCCTGTTCACACTCTCTTCCCACCATCATAGTGGCCACCATCTCTCACCTTCCCTTTTTCTTACATCTACATGCCTCTGAGCTTCTCTCAGTGGTCCCTCACCTCAGACGACCCCCGTTTCCTGACTTCTTCTCTGTATCTCAGGTTCAGTTCTCAGGAGAGGTCTAGGTGGACCAGCAACTGTCTCGCAATGTAGAAGCCCCAATCAGGGCATGGACATCAGACTTTCCTGTGGCTTCCGGGCTCTCACTAGAAAGTAGGTCCCCCAGAGAGAGGTCATGTGGGCTGTGGGGTGACACAACCTTCTATTGGTCCCACAATGACTTCTAAAGGTTTCATCCAGGGGAAATCCCTTGGGTACGCCACTAAGAACCTGGGAGTAGCAACTAGCAACCATTTGACAAAAGTGATCTGAACTTTTGGGGTGTCCGGAGGGTCAAGTCTGTCACACTGACCCTCAGAGAATCTGCATACTGTGGACCCAGAAACAGGATGTCTTCAAGATGAAGGGTCCGCTTTGGAGCCCTTATTCCTCCAAACTCTACACTGTCTCTACAACAGGAAAATGATAGAACTGACTGTGTGAAGACTTCAGGTGAGAAGGAAAGCAGAGCATTATGGGAGTCGGGCTCAGTGTCTGGTCTATACTGATGCTTCTCTGCTTAGCCTTTTGAAGAACGTTCTTGGCCATATTAAGATGGTTTTTAAGATTACAATAATTTTCCAAATTTATGATATTTGTTAAGACAGTGACTATTCCATGACCCAGTCGCTCCTCCCAGAGGGACTGATCAACAGGAGCAGCTCTGAGAAACAGCAGACTTCCCCATATTGTTCCAGCCAGCCCATCACAGGCATGTTAAGTTTTCGATAGAGTCTGGCTTATGTGGGTCGTGCTTACTTCAAACGTATGATTCATACACTGTCACACCTGGTTGGATCTTACAAGACACATATACTGAATTTTGATCATTTGTACTTTCTACTTCCCTTTACATGTATGTATAAAATGTATGTGCTTGTTTGTTTATTCGGTGGCTCTGGGGGTGAAAGGCAAATATTTTGTACTGACCTCCACTCTTGACCCTGTCTTCCCCTTTGCACACACAGACCCTACCAGACAAGGAGCACAGGAAAGAAGCTGTTACCAGAATCGCAGTAAAGACTGGTAACTCTTAACTTTTGTGACTAAGAATCCAGCTGGTAACCTCTGGGGTCGGACTTTTCCACTGTGATGATAATCGCATCCCAGAGCAGTAACCCAAGACCACAGAAAATGCATAATCTGGGGAACCAGGGCCCATGTCGTCTGTACCCTGCCTACTAGCCAGGTGATGACATCACTCATGCTTTCTGGGGGTAAGGATGGGTGAGTAGGCAGAGGGGGCACAGTCAGCAAAACGGGCTGCTCGTAGTGGGAGAACTTTATAGAAGCTGTCAGCGCTACACAGACAAGGCATGTGTATACATGCATGTGTTTGTATGTGTGTGAGTGTGCGTGTGCATGTGTGTGTGTGCGTGGCTGGACCAGCAGTTCCATAGGCTCTGGTTAGCAAGGATGATCCTGGTATGTTTTTAACCAAAAGTAAGTTATTTACTGGCGACTTCTCATTGGCTACACCACTGAAGAAAGTGACCATCCTCCCCCTGCACCTTCTAGCTACCTCCCTATGCGTGATGACCTGTGGCAGGCCCAGTCTTATGCAGGTAATCACATATGCCGTGAGTCTGTGAGTACTGGGGCCTTGTCCAGAAGAAGATGCTTCATAGAACCACTCTCCAGCTCTGGGTCTTCCGTTCCTGCCACCCGGTTCTGAGATGTTCCCTGGACTTCGGAAGTGCTGATGTGAAGTCCTCTGAGGGCATTCTACAGTCATTGTTCACACTTTGGATCCTGGAGTCTTTATCCTTGACCCAGACTGCCCGAAGTCATTGCCCCCTGGAAAACCCTTTAGTCTCCTCCTCCTCCTCCTCCTTCTCCTCCTCCTCGTCTTCCTCTTCCTTGCCTCAGAGCATCTTCTTGGGCTCCCCCATGCCCTCTTCTATCCTCTGGTTCACTGAGTCATAAGCTCTAAGTGCAGATCCTCCCTATGTCCAAGCAAAGACTGAGCAGGTAAAGAGTTTGGAAATAAATGTGTCAGAGAAGAAAACTCTGAGGTTCCTAGTTGGTCCCCAACTCCAGGTTTTTACCTTGCAAAAGAATCCCCTAGAGGAGTCATGTTTCCTTGGAATAGGACTTCTCAGAGTCTTTGGCATGCTTTAATGGTCACTGGAAGTTTCCTGGGGTGATGTAGGTGGGTCTCCTATCTCTTTGTTACTTTCATTGGTTAATAAAGAAACTGCCTTGGCCCTTTGATAGGACAGAAAATTAGGTAGGCGGAGAAGACAGAACAGGATGCTGGGTAGAAGGCAGTGAGGCAGATGCGATGAAGCTCTGGCCCAAGGTGGACGTAGACTAGAATCCTTCCCAGTAAGCCACCACATCATGGTGCTACACAGATTATTAGAAATGGGTTAAGCAAGTTATGAGAGTTAGCCAAGAAGAGGATAGATATAATGGGCCAGGCAGTGTTTAAATGAATACAATTTGTGTGTTGTTATTTCGGGGCATAAGCTAGTTAGGCGGCTGGGAGCTGGGCAGCAGGAATGCAGCCCACAGCTCCTTCTACACTGGGGTAGGGTATGCAGCCAGTGTTTGCCAAACTTAGATTTCTTTCTCCCAATGACCATCTTACAAACTGGTGTCCATAGGAGCAGGCATTAGGAAAGACTGTGCCAGGAGACACTCCTGAGCCAGTCTTAAGAGCCACCGGCCCTGCTTCTAAATTGTCCACCATCGGGTAAACAGCTGCTGCACCAGCAGACTGGGCCACGGTTCTGGAAACACAAGCCTTTAACAACAAAAGAAGAAGGCAGCTTAGAACACCGTCAGAGAGACGAAACGTTTGCTTTCACCTCTGTTTGATTCCCAAACTCTGCATTTAATGAAATATCTCCGGATGGGAGGGGTCAAGCACAAAGCAGTGTTTGTCTTCTCTGCCACACTTCAGCCCAGAGCAAATTAAGCCTGGAGCTCCTAGACAGGAGACATGATGAGCAGCCCGGCAAGCTCTCAGGCTGGCTCTGGTAGAGCCTGCCCAGCTGCAGTAATAAAACCTGGGCAGGGCCAGCGAGGCTCTGGAACAAATACCTCCTAGCTGTTTTTTTGTGAGTCTGCCATCCATACACCCTTTCTATTCTTTGAATCTGACGGGGCTGAGAACTGGTATTTTCTCACCTTTGTAATATGAGAAACAAGTTAATTAAAATCAATCCCAACTCTGTTCTCAGACGGCCCGACTCTGGCTACAGAATTGCCGACAGTGTGTTTGGATAGCAGCGCATGCATGAAGGTAGTTATTCAGAGACACTGGTAATTACATTAATTTAGGAGGCATTAGCTAAGCCCAGCAATTAATTACACGGTGCACAGCCTCCAGATAACTGGAAGAAACAGGTAGAAATAGCACCTGTTTTTATCCAGATCTAAATTCCCGGAACACTCTACTAACCAAAACCCTTTCTGGCGTTCACTGACCTAGTTAGGTTTCTATTGTTGAAATAGAGACCCTGACTGGAAGTGACTCCAGGAAGAAATGGTTTGTTTGGTCTACAGGTCGCAGACTATCATCAGAGAAGCCACCACGTCAACTCCAGGCAGGAACTGATGCAGAGACCGTGAAGGCATGCTGCCTGCGGGCTTGCTCCCCGAGGCTTGCTTAGCCTGATTTCTTAGACAACCAAGGTTTGTCTAGGGGTGGCACTGCCCATATTGATCATTAGTAAAGGAATGCCCCCACAGGTTTGCCTACCATATAGTCTGATGCGAACATTTTCTAAAGCGAGGTTCCCACTTCTCAGATGACTTTAGCTTATTTCTAGTTGACAGAAAACTGCCCAGGCCACTCACTGATATTTGAGTAGTTTATCACCCTTGAGAAGCCTGGGGGCTTCTAGATCTGAAGACAGAGATTAGAGAGCTATTTGTACACTGTTCACTTAAGAGTTTGTTGGACTCTGACTTTTTGAGAACTGATCACGTAGTTTTGTGTTCATTTGTTTTTCTGATTTCTCTGTGTAGCCCTGGCTATCCTGGAACTCACCCTATAGACCAGGTGGGCCTCAGATTCAGAGATCTTCCTGCCTCTGCCTCACAAGTGCTGGGATTAAATGTGTGCACCACTACTGCTTGGTATGAGAATCAGTCTTTTGTAAGGAATGCTTGCAATATATTTCAGGGCATGGGGATTTCAAGTTACTTAGTTTTTATCTAATTCCCCCACTCAGTAACTATTCTGAAACAGAAATGTTCTGCCTCCCTCATTTTTCACTATAGATACTCACAGAGAGATTAATTTATGTGCTTGCATCTTCCCTGTAAGTATAAATACTGTGTGCAAGTACATACATCTGTAGAGAGATTTTAAAATGGGAAACAACCGGATGTGGGGCTCACACTTACAGTCCCAGCTCTTGGGGTGGAGAAGCAGGAGCACTGTGAGGCCAGTTGTGCTACATCATGAAAGCCTCCAAAAAGCAAACAAAACAACAACAAAGTCAGACAAAGACATAGCCTGATTTTTTAAAAATCAAATACAAAATGGCCAAAGTCCACGTGGGGAGGTGGCTGGGTGTTTCTGTTCCCGCACCATTTCCCATCCACTTTATTCCACCTGCTGAGTTCTGACCCAGGCCTTAGGGCCCACATTGGACATTCTCTTGGCTAACATCACAGCATCTGATTGGGTGCTGAGCTCCAGGCCAGTACCCCAAGAGTGCTTTAGGGAGACTGTAGTCCTATTACCTGCTCTATGATGAGCTGTGGCCTACGATTTCTGCAGGCTTCTGGGCAGGCTCCGGTTTCATGAGGGGCCTGTAGGATATTGCTCAGAGCACTGCTGGAGACAACGTGAAGCACACAGGGGTGAAGAATGGTTAGCCCCTAAGCCCCTCCCCTCCTGGGTATCATCACTAGACCCCTGAGGAGACAAGTTCCTGGCGTCCCATGAACGGAAAACAATCCATTCTAGCTGCTCTCTCTGACATGACTGAGACCTTCCAGAGACTTTCTGGGTTGGGCTACATTCCTGTGACTTCATCCTGTCCATGGGTGTGGAAGAGGCAATTCTTATTTTAGCAACATCAGGTGGGAAGGCACTGTCATGAAAGACACAAATGACTGGAATATGAGCCAGGCTTCAGCCATGCCTGCCTCCTCTTCCTCCTTTATACTTTGTTAGGATTAGGCTGCCTTTTGAAAGATGCTTCAGTGCTTAATAATATGCCTTAGAAATTATTCCATGGTGGTTCCCAGAGACGCAGAGATGGTTCAACATATGAAAATCTGTCAATGCAATCTACCATATAAACCAACTGAAAGAAAAAAAACCACAGGATCATCTCGTTAGATGCTGAAAAAGCCTTTGACAAAACACAACATGCCTTCATGATAAAGGTCTTGGAGAGAGCAGGGATACAAAGAATATACCTAAACATAATAAAGGCAATATACAGCAAGTCAACAGTAAACATCAAACTAAATGGAGAGACTTTTTAAGTGATCCCACTGAAATGAGGAACAAGACAAGGCTGTCCACTCTATGAATATCTATTCTATAGTACTTGAGGTTCTAGCTGCTGCAATAATTCAACAAAAGGAGATCAAGGGGATACAAACTGGAAAAGAAGAAGCCAAACTCTCACTGTTTGCTCATGATATTGTATGTTACATAAGGGACCCCAAAAATTCTACCAAGGAACTTTTACAACTCATAAACATCTTCAGTAATGTAGCAGGATACAAGATTAATTCAAAATATCAGTAGCCCTCCTTTACACAGATGATAAATGGGCTAAGAGAGAATTCAGAAAAATATCACCCTTCACAATAGCCAAAAATAATATAAAATATCTTGGGGTAACTCTAACCAAACAAGTGTAAGACCTGTGTGACAAGAACTTTAAACCTTTGAAGAAAGAAATTGAAGAAGACACCAGAAAATGGAAAGATCTCCCATGTTCTTGGGTAGGTAGAATTATCATAGTAAAAATGGGTATCTTACCAAAAGCAATATACTGATTCAATGCAATGCCCATAAAAATCCCAGTAAATTCTTCACAGACCTCAAAAAAACAATACTCAACTTCATATAGAAAAATGAAAAACCCAGGATAGCCTCCATTGCTGGTTGGAGTGCAAACTGGTACAGCCCCTTTGGATTTCAGTATGCCGATTTCTGAGAAAATTAGGAAACAACCTACCTCAAGACCCAGTAATACCACTTTTGAGTATATGCCCAAAGGATGTTCAATTGTACCACAAGGACATGTGCTCAGCTATGTTCATAGAAGCATTGTTTGTCATAGCCAGAACCTGGAAATAACCTAACATGTCCCTCAACCGAAGAATGGACAAGGAAAATGTGGTATATTTACATAATGGACTACTACACAACAAAATAAAACTAATGACATCTTGAAATTTTCGGGCAAATGGATGGACCTAGAAAGACAAATATCATATGTACTCACTCATATGAGGCTTTTAGACATAAAGCAAAAATAAAAAAAAAAGTAGCCTGCAATTTACAATCCCAGAGAACCTAGACAACAAAGAAAACCCTAAGAGAGACATGCATGGATCTAATGTACATGGGAAGTAGAAAAAGGCAAGATCTCCTAGGTAAATTGGGAGCATGGGGACCATGGGAGAGGGCAGGATGGGAGAGGAGAGGAAGGGAGGAGAATGAAAAAAAAAATATGTAGTTCAATAAATACATTTAAAAAAAAGAAGAAGAAGCACATAAGTCTCTCTCATGATCTTTGCCATTTTGCTTTTTATAGCCCAGGCACACTGGAATAATAAATGCTCTTACTGATTGAAAAAAAATTCATGGTGGTATATGTAAAGATACATCTTTCTTCTTCAGTATAGCTTTCAAATTACCTGCTATGTTAAGACATGATCTAGCTGCCCAGACTGGCTTTGAACTCCAGATCTTCTTGCCTCACTTTTCAGGTTACCTTAGATTAGAGATGTGCACCACAATGGTCAACTTCATAGTATTCCAGTTTTGTTACGGCCACATCAGTTCATAAAGATTTCAGCATATTGCTGCAGGTTGATTTCAAGACTAGGTCCATAGAAGTGAAATGTCTAGGCATTATTGAAATGGAACTATTCCTCTGTTGAACTTCATACATTGAAATCCTAACACCCAGCACCCCCGGATGTGGGCTTCTTGGGAAGACAGATGCTATAACTAATTAGTTAAGATGGTACTGCTGTGGAGAGTTTTCCTCCAGTTTTCTTGGTGTCTTTATAAGAAGAGGAACAAGTTTGTACTCAGATTGTCACAGAGAGGACTTTCAAGGGAGGGGGTTGTTTGTTTGCTTGTTTTGGAAAGGGTAATGATCACCATAACAGGTTTAGGGCAAAAAAACCCATGAGTATGGGCATCTTGGTGATGTGTTTCGAAAGAATGGCAGAGAGGTGACCAGCAACAGAGTCATGTCCAGTGTATCAAAGGTGAGAGCTGCCATGTGTGTGCTGAGTTCTGTGATTGGTCAACTCCAGTCCACTGAACATGAAATAGTTAGGACTGAAAGCCTAAATTTAGCCCCAAGGGTCACTTGGCCCCATGAGACATGCAGGACTGTGGAAATACCAGTGGGAGTTAGTGAGTGTGGCAATAGTGGTCAGCTCAAGATGGAAGTTGGGAGTTGGACAGCATGGTTTCAGCTTTACAAGTTGCAATTGGCTTGATTTTCTGCTGAATCATCAGGAGGAAAAACACCACGTGACTCAAGGTTGTCTGGTTCCAAGTGATCAATCCAACAACAGTTGACTCAAGCAATACGGAGATTGGTGGCCTTTGTCGTCTGATCTCTTTTCCCCTTCTCCTCTCACCTCTGCTTTCCTCTGTCTCGTCACACTCAGACAGGCTTTTTTCTACAATAGGAAGAGATTTTCTAAGCCTCATTTTATATTTTCCTCTGGGTTATCCTGATGGAAACCACAATTTATTGTCTCAAAATAACCTAATAAATAACTGTCAATAACATTGTATTGAGTCAACCTAAATCATGTACCCAGGTCTGAATCAATCACTATGACCCCAAGATGGAGTTACTCTGCATGACGAGGCCCGAAATTCACTGCTGCCAGACCTAGAGAGCTTGGGCTGCCCTGTGTAACCACACAGTCTGAGAGTTGGGGAGCATGTCAGGGTCAAGGTTTCATTAACAACAGTTCCCCTTTTCTCTACTTGAGTTCAGGACAATTGAGAGAGAGAGTTATAAGTTTAGGTAGCTGGATAAACACAATGATTATTGTAAACTCCTCCACCAGACCCTCACATCTTCCTGACTCTTGCCAAGGGTAAAGGGCCAGGCCACCACAGCTACAACAAATCCCCCTCCCATAAGTTGTCCTCTCGGGTGTTTTGGTAACAGCAATGCACAAATTATGAATACATTCTTAGTCTGGTGTTCATCTTGAAGTTGAGGACACTAAGGGGCAGAGAGCTTAACAAGCCTGCCCAGGTCTGGAAGACCACAAAGGATGTGAAACTGCTGTCACCGAAGAGGTGGTGGCAAAACTCGGGGGAACAGCTTGAAAGACGAGCAGTCAGGGAGAAGGGCGGTGACCTCGGTGGCTTTACCAGCCCTACACCCCTTTGCAGAGGAGCTATTTCTAGTCAGAACAGTCATGAGAGTCAGGCATGAGCATGGGGCCTGGAGTGGAGTCTGGGAACCTGTGAGAAGATGCAGAAGGATCCAGTTCTGGAATCTCAGTTGGCCTCCAGCCTGGGCCAAGAAAGAGCCTCATCAACTTAACACAGATTTGTCCAGGCCTGGGCACTTATAAGATCTTTGTTCACAAGTGAACCCTACCCTGGCTATCTTCTGCCAATCAAGGAGATGAGGGAAAGTGATCCTACCTGGGCTGTGAGCAAGAGAGCAAACATGGCACCTTAATTGATCTTAGCTGGCAGCCCTCAATCCGCCATTCCCCTTTGCTCTGCCTCCCTTTGCTTCTGGCCAAACATATCCCTGGGTTTTCTTGGCAGATTTTAGATTAAACTGGAAGTATTTTTCTATTTCAGTCTGTGCTTTCTAGAAAGAGGGAAGAATATTCTTTGCCAAGGCCTCCCATCTCCCCAAAGACAGAGGGATATAGATGTTCCCTCTGGCTAGGAGACAGAGTGAGAAGAAATCATTTTTTAGCACCTGTCCAAATTGTGGTAGACTGTATTAGATGATTTAACTTTGTAGTTTAGCCTACGTTTGATTTTGTTCTAAGATTTATAGCAAAGCTGTAAAGATGAGTCATCGTGGTTCCTTTGCCCAAATAAGGGTAGAAATGACTCCACTTGCAGTCCCTGCCTGCCCTCCTGGGTCAGTGGCAGACATGGCTAATCAATTAATGATGCTGTTTCCCACTGACCCTCAACGTGGCCTCAGAAGCTTCACGGTAGCCCCGCAGGCTATGTGAGCTAGCAGAGCAGATGAAAAGCATTTGCTCTTCCTGCCAAATCAAGAGGACAACACGGGAGGAAGAGACAGCAAAGGAGACAGACAACATTAGGTGCCCGGAAAAAAACACAGACGCAGGGAGTTAAGGGCTTTGCCAAGTAGATGGTTCTGGGCGACAAGCGATAGCCAATAAGCTTGGACGATGGAAGAGAACTAGGGAGAAGAAGCTGTGTCCCTGGCAACCAGAATGAACGTGTTCATATGGCACTAGCCACGCGGACTGTAACTTCTTAGCTCTGCAAAAAAGCTAGGCAGAGAGCTCTAGAGTTAAGGGGACAGAGACTGCCAGGGATTGTGGTGGGATAAACATGGCACCGGCTTAACCTCAGTGACTAAGGAAACAGACACACTGGTAACAGTGTCTTTCTGATAACATGGGTAGTTAATACTTGCGAGGCCGTTGTGTGTTGGGCACTGTGCAGTGTTTCTTTACGTACTGTATAGTACAGTGGCTTTGTTACCCTGTTTTATAGATGCTACAATGGAGGCTCATGCATACTAAATAATTAATCAAGATCAAGCAGAATGCAGTGTGATCAGTATTTGGCCCCAAGCAGTAGCTTAGCACTTCTCAAAGTCAACTGTGTGTCTGTATTAGAAGCCTACGAACAGAAGAGAGAAGCTGGCCCAAGTTCTTCTCATCAGTGCGATTTCTTTCCTAACACAGCTACTGTTTGCTCATTATCCACTCATTCATTTTAATTACCTATTCAACAAGTCTTTATTGTGACCCACTCCATGCCAAGTGCTTGGTAGGCATGAGAGGAGGCAGCTGAACAACACAGGACTCTGAACTCACGAAACCTTACTGGCTATCACAGCTGGGTAATAATAATAAAGACACTGTCCCAAAGACTCCTCTATTGAAGGCAGATGTAGGCCTGCTTAGTAGAGATGGTGTTGAGATAGCCTTAGAGAGCTTACCCCATCAATGTGTTAATCTACTGAGAAGTTCATAGTCCAGCGGACATTTGTATATTTCGCTTAGTTGGAGAAGGAGGTGTAGTAGGAGCTGCGGGCTGTGTTCCTGCTGCCCCAGCTCCTGGTTGCCTGGCTAGCTTATGCCCCGAAATAACAACACACAAACTGTATTCTTTTAAACACTGCTTGGCCCATTATATCTAGCCTCTTCTCAGCTAACTCTCATATCCCGATCAACCCATCTCTAATAATCTGTGTAGCACCAGTCTTACCAGGAAAGATTCAGCATGTCTGACCTGGCGGCTTGCTTCATCGCGTCTGCCCTGGAGAGCAGCAGCATGGCATCTGAGCTCACTTCCTCTTCCTCCCAGCATTCTGTTCTGTGTACTCCACCCACCTATGTTCTAACCTATGAGGGCCAAGCAGTTTCTTTATTTTTTAACCAATGACCTTCCTCCATCAAGGAGGTATCTGGTAGGGCTTCCCTTAAAGACTATTTTGGGATCCTGATCTCTTCTCGCTGTTTGCTTCCTGACTGCCATGGAGAAGCAGCTCCCTCCACCACATACTCCCGCCACCCTGAGGTTCTGCCTCACCTCTGGTCCAGCACAATGGAGTCCACCAACCATGAACAAGCCCCTGGAACTTCTGGTTCTAAATAACCCCCTTTCGTCTTCAGGTTCTTTGTCACAGAAAAAAAAAAAGTGCTAATTCCATTCTATAGCAGAAGAATATAGGATAACTGGGGAGATGGGGCTGGGACTGAGAGAAGAAGGAAAGTGGACTGGGCTCACCCTGTCCAGTCGGGAGCTCGGCAGTCAGCCCAGCCCACTTTAGACTCAGCTTTTTCCTTAGAACAATTCACAGCGGTCCATTTGGGTTGATGATGGGGAACCAAATCACTTTGCTGGTCTGAAGGTTTCCTTTGTGCCCGGATGGGCTAAGGGCCACTAGGAAGGGAGAAGGGTTGACCAAGGAACTCTCCATGGTCCAAGCAGATGGTAGACTTCTGCCACCGAGTCAGTATGTGGGGATGAAGCATCAGATGTCCACAGGGTCATATGGATCCAGCACCTTGGCATATTTTGGAAGGCCTTACCAGGAAGCCCTTGGCAACTGCATAGAGTGCAGTCTGCACAACAGGCCAGAAGTGGGCCCAAGGAAACGCTGTGCCTGCTCCAGCAGCACTAGCTGTTTGGGTTTATTTTAGACACAATTTTAAGGATCTGGTTCAAAAGCTTCAGACAGTTTTCAAGTTCATTACAAGTTCAAACCGGCTCAGTGGGTATTAAGGGTCTTCTGCTGATGTTGGGGAAAATGGAAAATTACCTTGGCTTGGTTCATAAATCTAAAGAGAGAGAGAGAAAAAAAAAAACCTCACCAACTTGGTTTGAATGCGGTTTGGGCTTCTGCAGGTGAGTGAGTGGTTTTAGTCCACCGATTCACAGGTCCGAGCCCCCGAGGATGGCATTAATGGGCCACATTAGTCCGGTTGTCCTCCAGAATGGGAGACTACAACAGCCCAATTACCTCGACTCCCAGACCGAGGAGCATTCTGAGGAAGGTGAGGAAGGTTCCCAGGGAAGAGAAACACAACTCCCACCCCCAGAGAACTCTCCCCAGTGACTGAGCAGCCTCTGGGTCCCAGGAGCCGGGAGGATAAATGAAGCATGCTTACAAATGTCTCTTCGTGGAAGGTCAGCGGAGACAGTTACAAAATGGAGCCCAGCAATGCAAAGGTGAGAACCAGGGGACTGGGAGACCCCTGGGGCTAACTTGGACAAATGACAAAAGAGAGCTGCATGCTGACCTTCTGGTCCATTGACAACTGATCATACCAGCAGGTGACTGACGACACCTCTCAGAGCCACTGAAAGGTCCTTCGGAAAGGAGGATGAGCTGCAAACCTTCCGGGGCAGTGGACTTAAATTATGAACTCCGCCTTTCTCTCCATGTTCATTAAATCTGGCTGCTCACTCTCTCTCCTCCTACGGACTCCCACTGCCCTGGGGGAGGATATGTGTAGGGAAAGGGGATCAGGAGGACCATCAGCAGGTGTAGAGCAGGGCCAGGGTGGGGGCTGAAGAATTGCTCGTGCCCTGATTGGGCCCTATAGTGTGGCATTAAGGCCCATCTAGTGACAGAAACATGCTGCCCTTCCTATCTGAGGCTGTCTCACCCAGTTCCTTCATTCCCAGTGCAGAGGACAGTCTTTGAGGTACCTTCCACCGTCTTGCTAATGTAGTTCCTGTGGGTGTTTGTGTTCTAGTCTGTAGTCTGCCTCTAAATAATGACTTAGGCACCCAGAACCAGAAAGGTAAGGACGGATGTTCTTTGGCTGGTTTGTTGTTTTATCCCGAGGACACAAAGCACAGTTGTATCCCTAAAAATGCTCAAAACTTGCTCAACTAAAGGAAGTGAACAGATAAGTAAAGAAACCTGATTTTGGGTGGAGAGAGAGCTACTGCTAATGTTTCAGGCAGAAAACAGAAAAAAAAATCTAGGGTCTGAGCTGTCACGTTCCAGGCACCAAATTTGGTTCCCCAGTGACAGGGGACCTGGAGAGAGAGGTGGGAGGCAGCTTAGGGGGCACATAGTAGGATGTCTCACGAGCTGCCGGAAGCATAGACAAACAGAAGAGGGAGGACGAGCCAGATAGGAAAGGCGACTGGAGGCTGGAAGACCATCTACAGCCTGAAGAACAGGATGGAGGCCGCTGAGCTAAGATAGTCTATTTCTACAGCATGGTCAACATTCCAGAAGCTTAGCCTTCTCGTCTGTCCGTTGGGATAGAGAGACAGTGTGGAGTGTGGCTTGGATAAACCCTTGGTTTTCATTTCAGATGCTGTGTTCTAAGCCACCCACCCCAAGGACGTCCCAAGTCCTCCGCATAAATGTGTCTTCATCCTGCACAACTACCTTTCCTTGGAAAGTGACTTAAATAAGAGGGGGAGAGGAATGGCTTTGTTTGGGACTGCAGAGCCCTTTCTGGTCCATCTGATACCTCAAGGCTAGACCTTGCATAAAAATAGCTCTCAGCTTTCTTCATGGGTTGACGATTCCAGAAGGCATTTTCACCAAAAGCCAGGAAGGCAGCCTGGTGGCCACTGTGCCTCTGGTCTTCAAAGCCAGGAAGGCATGATGCTGGTCTTCAGAGAAGCACCGTGTGAGAAATGTCTGTCCTCTGCCTCCCGTGTCTTGGAAGCCAGCCTCCTTCCAGACTCAGAAGAAGCCGAGGCCGTAGGTTGGTGTACGAGGAAGAAGTGTGCTTTTTCACTGAATAAAAAGTCTTGGAGGGAAGCTGACCAGTAACACTGGCTACCTTCCTGGGACTGGCAAATGGCACCCCCAAGCCCACGGTGCCACAGCCGAAGACAGCATAGCTATCTAGAGAAAGTTTGCTGTTGATCTCTAGCAGGTGGTCTGCTCACTTGTTCAGCCTGGGACCAGTGGGGGTCAGATGTTCTTGCTGCCGCTACCAACGGTGTGAGCCAAAGCAAGGCCTTAACTTTTCCAAACAAAACAAAGACCGTTAAACATCTGTAAATTCCCACTAAAAAGAAATGTCTTTCCCAGGTTGGGTACTTAGAAAGATTTTTCAAAGTCAAAGATGATTCAGTTATGCTAAGGCCTCCTTGCTTTAAGGGACTTCCAGAATACAGGAGGCTTCTCATCTGCCATTTTCCTATGACATGTGACCTCTTTGCCCATCCAGAATGTCAGCAATGTAGAGGCTTGGGCTACTTTCCAGTTCAAGTCCCACATTACAACAACCAAGATGCTGAAGACTTGGGGCCTGGTGGACTATGTTCATATTCCTATGCTGCCATTTTCAGCTGGTGTGATCTTGGGCATGCTTTGCCTCGGCTTCCTCCTCTCTAACACCCGAAGAATGAATGTTTTGCATCATAAAGCCCATGTGAGGGGTCTGTGAGTGCATACGTGAAGCACACTCGGAAGAGTACCTGACCAATGAGTGCTTCCAAACATCAACTACTATAACACCCACCAGGACTCCTAACGGCTAGATGGATTGTAGAAGCCTTTGCTCCGGGCACTGAATATTACAGGGGGGATGTGGGGACCCATGTCATACCCGAGAATACACAGCTGGCCCATTTATTCAAGTGCAATCTATAGAGCAAAGGCACTAAGCAAGGGAACACATCTGAGGACCTGTCAACAGCCTTCGAGAGAAGCTGACTGATTTAGACGGCGACAGCAGGTTTTCTTGTTTCCAGGCTGAACAGCATCCATCCTCTTTAGCCGTTCCTTAGTGGCCTCACATTCAGGACCTACCCGATTGTAGTGGATTTGTGTTTTTCTCACCCATCTTGAATATGTTTTCCTTTGTTTGGATGATGTACCTTGCTTTATTTTGAGTAAACTGCTTCCCCTTGGGCATGGTTTGGTGGATCGTGGGTCAGAGTTCTCTGAGCTCCATCCACTAAGCTAGGCAGACAGCAGCAATAGCTGGGTCTCCTTTAACTGTACTGAGATGTGGCCCAACTTTCTCACCTCTTCTTTTCCTTCACCCCTCCTTCTCTCTCTCCTTCCTTTCCTTCACCCCTCCTTCTCTCTCTCCTTCCTTTCCTTCACCCCTCCTTCTCTTTCTTTCCTTAACTTTCCAGTGAGAATATGAGCCACTAATAAATTCCATCTCTTTTTGCTAGAATGCGTCCCCATTGTTTGTAACTGGGAACGCTAAGGGAATCCACTCCAGTGGGGAAGCTCTGGTTCAAGGAAGGCTATGAGTATCTGTGTCTTAGGAGTGAGAACACTTTAAAGGTAGAGACTAAACTGGAAGCAGGAGGCCCCATCAAAAGCCTCAGAGTAGCCCAAGGAGCCCTCAGAGGTGGTGGCATGGTAGGAAAGGCCTCTTTGGGCGATCCACCTGGGTGTATCCCCATCTGTTTGGCTGACAAATAAAACAGTATGCTTGGAGTTGAGGCGACACGGGAAGGTTTTTCTAATGGCAGAAATCCCAGGCTTTGAGGGATAAAGCAAAATTAAATGCGAAAATTTGTCTCCTCGGAATGTTCTGGACTCTATCCAGGCACACCCATAAAAGAAAGTTGGCACCCAAACCTCCAAAGTGAAGCTATGTATTTCTTCAAACTGCATCCATAATTCCTAATTGAATGTCTCGCTCAAACATTCATGACACGAAGGACTGAATTATTAAGTAAATAAAATCATAAATGAGGATCGTAACAGAGCTAATGGCTTCACTGAACAGTTTTCTATTGTGTAGGGGCTCTCAAACAACTCCCTGAAGGCCCAGCGTAGCTGTATCCGTGTGTAAACTTCTAGAATGTTCTCTTCCCCGGCAAAAAGATGAGGCCCTTTGCCCTTCAAATCTTGCTCTTTGTAGACTGGATTTTCTTACAATTAAGATGACTCAATGGCATAATTTTCTTTTTCATGAGACAATCACACTTGGAGATGACCTCCCCTCTTACCCGTGTCTCATTGGGCTGTCACTCAAGGTCTCCTGGCATCACTTTCTGCATCCCCGATAGCCCCTGACAGCTGAGTCGATACACCGCTCAGACCCCCAAATCTGATTTTCATTCCTACCTAGTTGGATCAGCGTTTTTAGAAAGTTCAGCAGATTTCCTCGGCAGACTTTATATTCAAAGTCGAACCTCACAAACTGGAGTTGTTAGGCGGCCCTATCTGCCCAGCCATCATGTATTCAACAAATACCTAGGAAGTCCTACTCTGTGTCTGACACCCAGTGGGGTCAAGGGCATCCTGCGGCAAATGACAGGTACCACCATGGCCCATCAGAAAGGAAGAGTTAACACACAGGGAGCATAGATAACACAGAATAACAAACTGGGGTTTGTAGTGTGGAAGGAATGACATGAGGTGCCATAAAAAGGAAAAAAAAATAAAACAGCTCATTTGTGGGCAACACGAGGAATTAAAAAGAATCCTCATAGCAAAAGATACTTAGACTTTCAGCAACAGGAACTGGTCTGGCAATGGAAGGAAAGCGTGGGTAGGGCAAGTGTTCCCAGCAAGAGGAACCACACTTGGAACTATGCGAGATGAAATCAGAGGGCCATACTGAGTCAGCCCCACCCTTCACTGGCCTGGGAAAGCTGGTCTCGCCCCCCGCTGGACACTACAGCAAGAGAGCTGGTCCCTGCATGCCGGAGAGATGGCCCCCACCCCTCACCAGAGCCCAGGGTGATCCGACCCTGAGAGCCCATCAGTCGCTAAAAGAAGGATGGTTCTTCTCAGGAGAGACCTAAGTTTGTGCAAAGAAGGCTCCAGGTAGGCCCACAAACAGGCTGGCTGAGGTGCTCCAGCTCTGAGCCCTGTAGCTGTACATGAAGCTAGGGCCTGTCCTTTAGCACGTGATTCCAGTTAGCATTAGCTAACTGCTAAAGACCCTGCCAGAGCGTTCTATCGCAGCCTTCTGACCCGTAGTGAAACAGGGCAAGCCTCGTCCCATCTGGGGAAAAATTCTTCCTGGAATGGTTTACATGGCACCATGCGAGAGGCAGAAGAAACAGCAATGGTGGCCACTCAGAGTCCCTCAGGCTGAGAATTCTTCGAAGCACGAAGGAGAGACAATGTCTCCACTGAGTTCGTTTTTTAAAAAACTTTATTGAAGTATAATTGATCTACAAAGTCAGCAGGTGTTTATGTGTAGATGTGATGAGTCTGAACCCATTGTCCTGATACAGATACAATAATCACCGTCTCCCAAAAGGTTCTGTGCTATTGTTTTTCTGACTTTATGTGTGTGTGTATGTGTGTTTATGTTCAAAGAACACTTAACATAAGATTTATCCTCTTTACACATTTGAAGTAGATATCACAGCATTGTTAGTGGTAGGTTTATGCCAGTAATCAAATTGTTTGGGGTTTTTGTTTGGGAAGGTTTTTTTTTTTTTTTTTTTGCTTCTTTTGCTGTTAGAGTTTGTTTTGTTTGCCTGTTTGATTTTGGTGCAAGGGGTGGAATCCAGGGTTTCATGCATGCTGAGCAAGTATTCTACCACGGAGCCACAGGCCAGCTGGTGGGCTGTCAAATCTTCTGTAGGACACCAAGATGACCTTTCCAGAGCTGCTACAGGGGGACAACGTTCTCTGTTACTGCCTGGCAAAGGCCTTCCTTTGTGTTTTCCTAGCAGGTTTGTCCTGCTACTGTGGCATTCATCCAGTTGCATTGTATCTGTTCAGAGGTACCCCTTTCTTCGGATGGCTAGTGTAGAGCGGCGGAGTCCTTAGCCAGGGCAGGAGTCACTACGGTGTAAATGGGGGAAGGGCTAACCTCAGCTGCCCTGCTCTCTGAATTTTCCTATGTGTTGCTTCCTATCTAACCAGTGGTCCTTAGCTTGATTGCTA
The DNA here is from genome assembly GCF_950005125.1 of Chionomys nivalis. Taxonomy (NCBI): domain Eukaryota; kingdom Metazoa; phylum Chordata; class Mammalia; order Rodentia; family Cricetidae; genus Chionomys; species Chionomys nivalis. The sequence continues at coordinate 38,766,012 of NC_080106.1, forward strand.
CCTGGCTCCTGGAGAGAAAACCGGGTCCGAGAGGCTCAGTGGCTAGCGTAGAACACAAGCCTGGAATACACAGATACTTTGAGACAGAAGAGGCCCCCCTGCTCCTCACAGCCGCCAAAGGATCTCTGTCACCAGTCAGTCGTTCGTCTCCACTTTGCACATGACTAAAACAGAGGCCTAGAGAACCGGCGCCCTCGGGAGATGTGGCCAAGAGACGGCAGAGCGAGCCGGCAGAATACAGCAGCTGCTTGGACCTGGAGCTCCAAGACTCCTTTCTTCCTGAGTTGTTCTCCTGCCCTCTGGCTGGACCTTTCCGAACACAAACATCTTCATGTCTCTAGACTCCAGTCACATCCCAACAGCCACCACAGAGACATTTGGAGCCTCTCCTGTCAGATGCTGGAGATGTGTGTGTGGGTGGGTGGGGGGTGTTTGTCTCTCTGCTCACTCACCTCACACATGCACGACCTTCTCCCTGCTCTGAGACTCGTGGGAGTGACATCTACCTCCCATCCTACCAGGTGTGTCTGGAGTTCAGTGGCACAGAAGTGACACACATTCATAGAAATCATACTTCGGATTTGAAATTTGACCATTTCCCAGGCTAGCAACATGCAGTACAGCTTTGAGGAGATGCTAGGCGGCGAGACACGGCTCCCAGTCAGTTCCGGGTCACCAGGGAAAACAAGATTTCCACAGTTGCTGTTCAGCATAGCTGGGCTTTAAGTAGGATGGGGGTCTTCAAAGCATTCTGACAAGTGCTTTGTCATTTCAGGTTACAGCGAGTTCTCAGGATGTGGCCCATCGTAAGCTGAGCAGCAGTTGGGCCTGTAGCTGAATCAGATACCAACGTCTTATAAAACTTTACCCCTGGGTTGTGGCACCATAGGTGATCCGCCCCCTTTATTTTATTTTTTTTTCCTCTCTTTTCCACATCTTTCAGTTTTTTATATAGTGAACCCTTTGGGAAGGAGCAGGCAATAGCCTCCAGCAAGAGATATTCTTTGAGAAAATTTTGGGTGGCCAGTCTTTATAAACCTATTCATTTGAACCCTTTAACACAACATCAGAAAATGTAACCAAAGCATCCAAGTTTCTTCTGCTCTCACAAGCCCCAGAGACCACAGAAAACCCTCTTTCTGTGAGAAATGAAGATGCTAGCTTGAACAAATCCAATTAAAATAGGAACTGATTGACACTTTTGGAAGTTTGTGCCAAGGAGCCCCAGCGGGCTCCGAGTCAGGTCAGAGGATGTTCTCAGGACCATCCGCCCAAGCCAGTCAGGAAACTGGCTTCTCAGGAAGATCATGACATATCAGGCAGGGTCTGTCAGGGAGCCCTTTCTGCCTGGGTTCTGTGTAAGCTGAAGCATCTCTTGGTGTCTTTGTTCTATTCCGCCTCCTCAGAGGCATGATTGTCGGGGTGTGTGGGTACCTGGGTCTACTGAGAATAAGGGTAAAGACGATAAAGGAAATCGACCACGAAAAGGGTCTGTGCCATGAATTCTCAGGGATCTGCTTGTGTTCTGTTCCCATGGGTCTCTACAGGAACTCCTTATCGCTCCAAGAACAACTTTTAAATGTCTTCATTGCAAAAGGGTGGGGGACATGCTGATTATATTTAATCATTCCAAAATGTACACTGAAAACATCCCGCTACCCCTGATCAACACATCCATTTGTGTATTATTACGTAATTTTATCCCATCCCATCCTATGTCCTACAACTGTGTATGATTACGGGCAATTAAAAATTTTAAAAGAAAAAGCTGTGTTTCAGGTGCTGATTTAGCTACTAACAACGGCTAGGAATCTGCAGTCCTTCCTTGACTATGTCTCTCCCTTTTTCAGGTGCCCTAAAGACAAGGGCATCTTGGGTTGTCTGTCAGTATCTGAATATTACCATTATGGGACAGGAGAATCTCACTCAACAAGGGAAGAACCGAGAAGACAACTTTCAAGGAGATGGAGAAGCACACACAGGGCCTCATGGTCCATGTGGTGCTGGCTGCTGTCATAGTAATTTCCAGATGATGATCCCAGTCTGTTCTACCATGACCCCTCCTCCTCCTCCATGGCTCTGTTTATCCAAATCACGGCCCTCCCTGAGGACTAGCTCAGTTCTTACTCCTCCGAGAAGACCTCTCCGGCAGCTCTGGGCTTGGAAGGGACGTAAGAACACTGGCTTTGTTCTATCTTAGTGAAGCTATAGCTCCCAAAAGGAACACAATTTACCTATGGTCACCCAACAGGTCTTTGTTAGGTAATGGAAAAAAACAAAACTCAGAGCCTGGTGTAATGTAGGACACACTGGTGTGTTCTTTGGATTGCCTGGTGAGGTCCCATCGTTGAAGTAGACACAGTCACCTTGTCCAGGCATCCGGGAATCCCAATTGCCAGAGAGTGTTGCTGGATCCTTTCTGGGGATTTGAGGAGTCATCCTCAGCTTCAGAAACCTGCTTACCCAGCATCTCGTTTTATCTGTAGCCAATGACTGGTAGGTGTGGGGATAAAAAGATCACTGTCTCATCGCTAACTGGATGGTTCTGAGAGCCACCCTGTTTCCAGATATCTGGCCAAGGTTAACTTCCCTCCCTGACTGCTCTCTCTTCAACTGCTTGTAGATCTGTCTACCAAGAGCATGTTGGTTCCAAAATTATGCCAGCTCCCATCTCAAGAGTCTGCTGCAGAGCCCAAAGGGAGACAGAGTCTGTCCTGCCCGTATCAGCAAGTGTGACAGTGCGTTCAACAAGTCCTGATTACAAGCATGTTTCAGAAAGCTCAGCCGACCTTGGGTGCAATTCATTGCTGGGCCCTGAACTTTCCGTCCTCACATCTACCTGTGATACACAAAAGAGGTTCCGGGGCCGCTTGGCTCCTAGACAGGAAAGCACATGGGTGTGGTGCTTCTTGCTACAGTTTCCACAGCTCAAAATGGGAAAGTTGGGAATCTGTTTGAAGACTTGCAGGATGGATTCATGTGCTCGGTCATTGTTCTATGTATACACTGCCTTTCCGGAAGAGCCAAGCCGTGCCTGTACTGTGACACACGCTCGGTAAACACGGTGGCTCCCTTGCTTTACAGGAGACGGAGACGTGATGAGCCAACTAAAGTTGGGCCAGTCTTGGGACTGGCAGGACTAGTCCTTAGGGACTGCGCAGTTCCAGCTAAGAACTTCTCCCCTTCATGCAGCTCGGCGCTGTTTGCCTGCAGGCATTTAAAGGTCAGGGCAGTAATATTAAGCCATGAACTTATCATTTCTTCTGGAATTACAGACTTTAAGGAAGTGTGTGTGTGTGTGTGTGTGTGTGTGTGCTTTTCCTTCCCTGCAGTCTCTGTTTGGCAGATACATAGACCTTCTATCCAGGTCTCTGCAGAAATGCAAGACTGCTCTGGCATCAGCTTCCTGACACCCTGTGGCTTTAGCTGTGTAAATACATTCGTCCAGCAGCGGATTTTAATCTTGCCTAATATCACTTACTGCTTATTTCAAGCAAGTCTTGACTCTGTTAATATGCCAGGCTCCCTCCGAGGTGGGCAAAGACCTAAAACTCAGCTTTGGAAGTCCACAGCTTCCAGAACGGTGCTGGCCATGAGATAGGCCTGATGACAGCTGATGACGGCCTTTGGGGGTTGACGCTGGAGGCTTCCACACCCTGCCACAATCGCCACAGTGCGAACTCTGGTCTACAGCATAGAATGTGGAGGGGCGAGGGGCAGCAGCCTAACCTCCAGCAGCGGGCTCTGGGGTGACCTGGAAGATTATTTCAATGTAACAAGACACAGCCGTCAGCCTGGCTAAATCAGCAGTGCAATTGTCACACTGGACACAACTTGCAGTTTTCCAGTGACAGCACTGGGGCACCTGGCACCTCATTCTGATCTGCAATTGGTGCCAGCTCTGGTCCTCCAACTCATGTCATAGTCCAGTCGTGAGACTTCCTGTTCTCCCTTCACACAAGACAACTCCCACAGAGACTTGTGGTTCTATGCGTGCTGGCACACACCCATGCATGTGTACATGGTCATTTCTATGTGTGCTGGCACACACCCATACATGTGTACATGGTCATCTTTATACATGCTGGACACGCCCATGCATGTGTACATGGTCATTTCTATGCATGCTGGACACACCCATGCATGTGTACATGGTTATTTCTATGCATGCTGGACACACCCATGCATGTCTACATGGTTATTTCTATGCATGCTGGACACACCCATGCATGTGTACATGGTCATTTCTATGCATGCTGGACACACCCATGCATGTCTACTTGGTTATTTCTATGCATGCTGGCACACATCCATGCGTATGTACATGGTCATTTCTATTCACGCTGGCACACACACCCCATGCATGTGTACTTCATCAACCACCAACATGCAGAACATTTCCGTCATCTTAAATCATTCCTTAAAGCCAGGCATGAAGGCATACAGCCATAAAACTAGCATTTAGGTAGCTGAGGCAGAAGGATCGTGAGTTTCAGGCCAGCCTGGGCTATATACCAAAAGACTGACTCAAAAAGCAATTACTTCATGATCACAGCAATCAGCCCCTCAACATGTAACTGTTCAGAATAGATGACCCTGGCATGAGAACAAAATACCCCAAGAAAAACCTGACAGAAACGAGAGGAGCAGAAATCCCCAGCTACAGGCGGAAATGTTAACCCTCTCTGCAATGAATAGAATAATAGAAGACCTGGAAAGACACAAAACACTTGCAAAACACTCTCAACCAGCTTGGCTGGCAGTTGTTCATAGAACCCTGTAGCCAGAATACAATGTTTCAACCCTTTAAATCTTTACCAAGACAGCCGCATGCCAGATCATGAAAGAAAAAAAGAAAGAAAGAAAGAAAGAAAGAAAGAAAGAAAGAAAGAACTTCAACAAAATCAAGTGGATTTAAACCACGTAGGATCTGCACTGTGAGCACAGAAAAACACATTTAAAATAATTATTGAGTAAGGATTTGGGAAGGGCCCAACTATTTGGAAACTAAACAATACACTAAATTAAGTCAAAATTGAGTCAAAATTTGAAACTTGAAGGGGCAAGCAGAAAATGTTTCTGAAGGAAATTATAGAAAAAATGCAATGTGGGACTGTGTAAGATGTTGTCAAGGTGAGGCTTAGAGGGGAGTTCAAACTCCTAATATTTATATTGGGAAGGAAGAAAATTTAAATCACCAAAACCATCAGCAGCCACTTGTTTTAAAAGACAAATTTGATAAATCTCTAGTGAAGATAGTGAGGAGGGGGTGGGAATGGAGAGAGAGAGAGGACACAGAGAGAGAGAGAGAGAAAGAGAGAATGAAGATGAACGCTACCAATCATACATGCCAGAAGAGACACAATTGTAGATTGTACAGAAAGTAAATAAGAGAATATAAATGGAAACTTTCTGGAATAAATTTAGAGGCATAGAGATGACTTAATGGGGGCACCACCTGCCACCCAAACACATGCGAGGCTGAGGCACGAAAGTCACAAGTTTGAGGTCAGCTTGGGCTATTATGTGAAAATTGTTCAAAAACAAAACAAAATAAATTAATAGTGGATGCACACGAATTCCTTGAAGACGAGAATCATCCAGATATGGGGCTGGAGAGATGACTCAGCTGATAAGAGCACTGGCTGGTCTCCTAGAGAACCCAGGTTTGGTTCCCAGCACCCACATAGAGGTCCCCACCATCTGGAACTCTAGCTCCAGGAGATCTGACACCTTTCTCTGCCCTCCGTGGACACTGCATACCCATGACCCAGGGCATACATACAGGCAAAACATCCATGCACATAAAATAAAAATAAACAAAATCTCAAAAACATCAAAACTCATGGGAAAAAATTAGCATAATCTTATATCTAACCAAGAAACAGATTTTTTTTTTTTTAAGTTTTCCCACAAGCCAGATGCAATTCCAAGTGCCTGAGAGGTCAGAGCAAGAGGATAAAGATGGGTTTGAGGCCAGCTTACTTTACACAGCAAGTTCAAGATCAGCTTGAGCTACCAGGTGAGACCTTGTCTCAAAATAAAGCAAAGCAAAACATACACACCTCAGATCCCCAGACACAAAAACGGAAAACAACTTTTCCACAAAACTCTAAGTGTGCTGCTTATTTCTTGTAGATAACTTGACAGATCCTAAAGTCACGGAGCTCAGCCAAGGAACTGCCTCGATCACGTTGATCTGTGGCCCTGTCTGACTGATCAGTGCTCGATATGGGAGGGCCCTGCCCACTGTGGGTGGAACCCTCCCTAGGCAGGTAGGACTGAGCTGTACAAGAAAGCTAGACGTGTGGACATGCTAGCAAGTCAGAGAGTGAGCCTGCAAGCAGCGTTCCTCGTGGCTCCGTTTGAGTTTCTTGCCTGAATTCTCCGTGATGGATTGTGACTCGGAAGTGTAAGTCAACAAACTCTTTCCTCCCTACATTTCTTTTGGCCCATGGTGTTTATCACAGCAACAGAAAGCAAACTAGGACACCCACGTAGTATGATCATTTATCAAAATTATACCAATCCTATACAAACTCCCAAAAAAGCAGAGGCAGAGGTACCACTTCCCGATCCCTTTTGTGAAGATGCTACAGTCACAATGCCAAGACGTGACAAACAAAGAAGAAATACAGCCCCAGAGCAAATGTCTCACATGCTTATGCAGACATATGGAAGGCTGATGTAATGATATGTTTATCTGAGTGAATGTCATTCCAATTCCAAAAATGTTCTCATTCACCTTATGTGTGCTTACATATACACGTGTGTATGATACACGTGTATCTACACACACACATAGGGACAATATGTATGTATTAGCTATTTTTCTGGTGCTGTGATAAATCACTATGGTCAAGACAACTTATATGAGACAGAGTTTATTTTGGCTTACGGTTCCTGAGGGACGACAGTCCTTAATAGGAGGCAGCATGGCAGCAAGGAGTAGACGTGGCGACCGAAGCAAGAAGCCGAGAGACCACACCTTGGACCCTAAACACAAAGCAAAGAAAGCAAATTGGAAGTAGGTGAGGCTGTTTTAGTCTCAAAGCCCACCCCCAGTGACTTACTTCCTCCAGCCGGGCTGAACCACCCAAGCCTCCCCCAAACAATGCCTCCAACTGGGGACCAAGGGTTCAGATGCTAGAGACTATGGAGGACACTTGCCATTCACACCACTATAGTATGTGCGGAGGAGAGAAGGGAGCAGACGAGAATGAAAAATAGAAAGAGTCCAGGCTCTTTCCAGGTCTTCTCAAAGTGAGACTTAGGGCTTGGGAGAAAGCTCAGTCAGCGAAGCAGAGGCATCCATGTGATGCCCGGACTCCAACTTCCCAGAAGTCATATAAATGACAAGCGATGATGGCAGCTTCTCTGTAACCCCAGTTCTCAGGAGGTAGAGACAGGGGATCTTCGGAAAAGGCTGGCTGGCTAGACAAGTCAAATGGGTGAGGTGTGGTTTAAGTGTGAGACCCTGCCTTCAGGAAAACACCCCCTCATTCCATAACCTTAGTAGAGGCAGAGCACACGATGGCTAACACTGAGGGGTAGCAGTGATGTGGAGTCTTCCCGTGGCTCTCACTCCACACTCTGTTGTAGCCTCTCCAGCAAAGCCCACCTCCTGCAGGGGCTAGGTATGATCATCCTCAGAATGAGCATGCGGGGATGGTTTCTGAGAGTGAGGACCACATTCAAGGAAAGACTCTAGGAGGATTCTAGTGCATGTGGATCATCCTAACCCAGTGTGAAACAATTGTATTCTGTCTATTATATTTTAAATAAATGCTGATTGGTCAGTAGTCAAGCAGGAAGTATAGGCACGACAACCAGACAGGAAGTAGATGCGGGTCAATGAGAACAGGAGAATTCTGGGAAGAAGGAAGCTCTTTCTGCAGTTGTGAGCCCGCCACAGAAGAAGCAAGATGTGGCTGCCTTGCTGAAAAAGGTACCGAGCCATGGGGCTAGCATAGACAAGAATAATGGGCTAATAATATAAGTTATAGGAGTTAATAAGAAGTTTGAGCTAATGGGCCAATCAGTTCATAGTTAATGTAGGCCTCTGTGTGATTTCTTTGGAACTTAATGATTGTGGGAACCAGGCAGAACAAGTACTGGGCAGGATAGAAACCCCGGTCAATTCTAACCCATTAGCTTTAAAGAGAGAAAGTAGGTACTCATTTCCAGGGGTACCTACTTTCTGGACAATCTGAAGGAGACTCTGAGTGTGGGGCTCACTGGCTGAATGACTCCCTCAGCATCTTCAGGGAGCCCAGACTCAAGATTGTATGTAGCAGCGATAAACTAAACCCAGGCTACACAGGCATGCCTGCCCGCTAGAGATTTCACATTGGCCCCGCTCCCAAAGCAGAATGAACAAACCCAGACCCCGGACTCAAACATGCCAGGCCCAAATGGGCAGTCCTCAGAGAATACCAGCTGAGCACACGCAGTGGTAGAAAGGAAATGCCCAGCAGGCCAGCTCCAGGGGCCAGGACATGGGCGATCCAGATCCCACCCTTGCCCATTTTCTCCAGGAAGGTCTATGGGGTGAAGACTCGGGACCAGGAGTGTAAATCACTTGGGGATGCAGTAGTGTCTTACTCGGTTGCCCTTTTCGTATTCCTGACACCCTAAGTAAAATCTCCCTTGGCGTGAAGAAATTTCATTCATGTATATGACAGATTTAACCCTCTAAAGCAGATGATTGCACTGTACTAGAGGTCTTTAGAGACCCAGGGTGAAGGGGGCTAGGGATCTAGGGTGGATAAGGGGAGAAGGGGTCCCCTGTAGAGGACTACACCACAACTGCTTAAGATGAGGCAGGCCTATGCATAGGGATAGGAAGAGAATCTTCAAGGTAGAGCGATAATTTTTGAGCAATAATGAGAAAAACGGTATGGATAATATTGTCTTATTTGTATTCCATGGAGAGAAAGGAAGGTGGAGGCAGGAAAGGGCACAGGGATACAGGCAGCAAATGTTCGATTTTGCATCAACTCTCTGAAAGACACAATGATGGTAGCTAGCTGGAGTTGAAGGTAAGAGAGGCAAGATTCTTCATACGGGGAATGGTTTTTTATCATATCTTCTTTGTATCAACTTAATTTTCAAAATATCTTAATCTACCTCCCCTCCAATAGAATACATTATTAAAAATAAATACAGGAAAAGGTAGAGAAGACAGAAGACAAATTGCTATCCCATAATTAGTGGGTGATAAAGTTAACTTCAGCTGTCAACTTGACACAGCCCAGAGCCATATGAGAAAAGGACACCTAACGTGGGAAATTGCTTAGTGCACATTGGCCTATGGTCTTGTGTGTGAGGCAGCTTCTTTATTGCTAGTTTATATAGGAAAGTCCAGCCCACTGTGGGCAGAACCGTCCCTAGGCAGGTGAGTCTGGGCTGTATAAGAAAGGTAACTAAGAAGCCAGCAGGAATGAGCTAGCAAGCAGTACCATTTGAATGCCTGCCCTGGCTTCCCTCAGTGATGGACCGTTATGTGGAAATTAAACCTTTTCCTCCTCCTCTGAGTCATTTCTAGTCAGTGTTTTATCACAGCAACAAAATCGAACTAGGAAAGCGAGCGACCGTAAATGGTAAAACGTGTGTGCAGCTGCCTCAGCTCTTGAGGGAAGGCGCCGCACGTGGGTGGACAATAGGAGATGCTCGTCTCGAGGAGATCATTGATTAACCCTTCAAAGGCAGCATTCAGCTGGCAGGAAAAAGTTAAAATACCTGCCGTGGTGATAACACGCCTGTCATCTCAGCCATCAGGAACAAAGGCAGAGGAATTGAGGGTTTGAGGTCAACCTAAACTACAGAGAAACCCTGTCTCACAAAACAAACAAACCGGAGCTTTGTGGAGAGAGCTCATGGGTCTACTGTGGCCTCCAGGGGAAGGTCAAGGCTGACACCAGGTGCATCTCCCATGGAGGCTCAACTATCAGAGGAAATAGTCCAGGGCCAGGGAGCCAATCCCAGGGGGTACAGGTAAATGCCGTGCTGCAGAAATGACTGAATTATCACCACAGCCTTCATGCCCATTCCACATCGCCAGCATGTGAAAGACGGAAAAGGCCTTGATACCTTGGGGTCATCTTGAAGAGCCCCACTGCTGTCAGTGGAGATGAAATTTCCCAATTGGAACTGCCCAGAGAGTACCTACCCACCCCCATCGCTGAACCACCTCTCGGTATGAGAAATCTGTTAAGAGGAGACAAGGTCCTCGCTGACATCTCTGTGTAGAGAGTTCCATCAAAATCCTGCACTTGCCCCGTGTCCTTTCCTTGGCCACCGGTAACCAAGGAAACGAGATTCTATGGTAACAGGGAGGAGAGGAAGAGAGGCCTCTAGAGCCCTTTCTTACATTCTTTCTATCCTCTCCTGGAATCAAGGCAGTTGCATGGCAGAGAACATCTGTTGGGGGGTAGGGACACTTTCTCTTAGTTGCCAACAACAAGGGAGCAAGGCACAAGTGTGGTTTAGTGACTGACACCCAGTTACAACCTGAAGGGTGGTGTTGCAGGTACCCCAACCATGCTTGCCCAGGTGGAAGCGTATCTGTAATATAGTATCTTAAATGCCTCACTGTAAAAGATGCAGACATTTTACTTAAATGTACATTAGATCATGTATAAGCAAGCCTAAACACTGGAGGTATCATGTATGTCAGAATTTCAGTTTTCTTGGTCTCTGCCGAGGCTGATTTGGGCTTGGTTTTGCCCTTCTCCTCTCATTAGCCCTTCCAGCCGGCTCCTTGGCTCTCTGTTTCTCCATCACCCTGTTACTGTAGATTTCTCCTGAGACCTGCCTTCCTGCCTTCTCCTGACCTGGCTCACCTGCCGCTCTTGGGATGGAGTAGCTTCAGTTATTAGTGAAGACTGTTTCCGGGGCCAGGGTCTAGCTCCTGCCCAGGCTCACTGCAATTCTCCTCCACGCAGAAGCCTCTTCCTTCCCTCCTGTGACTTCAGTGTGGACAGGCAGGCTAGGCAGAGGACTCCAGGCAGGACAAAGGAGACCTTCCTGAGGGAAGTCAGAGCCTTACAAAGCACGATACCGTGATGATGTCATAAATAATAAATTGGCTAGGGCTCTGTGCAGTGTAAGGACACTGACTGTGATCTTTTGTTTGCTGAATCTTGCTTACCATTCTTGAGATTTCTTATCTGAGTTTAAAAACCTCATCACTCATTTCTTTCCTTCAACGAGTGTCAAAAGGATCCTTCTAATCACCCACACAGACTCCCTTTTGCAGAATTTCGGCCACTGTCCTGTATTGTTGTTTCTGCTTGCTTTGTTTGAGACAAGGTCTCACTTTATAGCCTAAGACTCAAAATCCACCTGCCTCAGCCTGTCCCCCACCACTACCAGGGCTGGGAATAGAGCCTCTACACCCTGCTAAGACCGGTTCTGGTTGTTTCTTCTTTGTCCATGCTAAACAAGCTTTCTACTAGGAAGGGGCACTCAGCAGAGACATGCATCCTGCTAACGCCCACCAGTCAAAATGGATTGAACATGAACTCCCTCTCAATGCTGCTCTTTTGATCATGATAAAATAAACACAAAAATGGAACGTTAAAAGGAAGCGATCAATCCTCTGCTGGCCTGTAGTCCCATGTGAGTCCACTTGATCGCCTCAGGTGAACAAGATCGTCCTTGGTTCCTCAGATCCACAGGACAAGTTTCCCTCCAAGTCCGTGGGCTGACAGGAAGGCTGGCGTGTGGATCTCTTCCTGGTGGTATGTTTACACCCTGTTGTAGCGGGGCTCCACCAGCAGGTATGAAATGCCCCCATGGCTCAGGATCAGGAGGCTAAGGGTTGAGTTGCAGGCAGGCTGGCTTTCTGAGAGGCCCCCTGCTCCTGTATTTCCCCAGGTTCAGCAGCTGGCTGGCTCTCGGCACACCCCTGTGCTACGCTGTAAAGCCCACCAAAGCCTCCACCTTCGCACACCACCCTACCTGTGTGTGTCTGCTTCTGTCTCCAAATTGCCTCTTTTATTATGGGGCATGTTAGATCAGGTGTCCACCGTAAGGATCTAATTACAATTTGACTGAATTAACCGGATCAGCCTATTTCCAAATCAGGCCCCATCCACAGGGCTTGGGGTTAAGACTTTGACAAGTTTGGGGATAGAAAATGTATACCCCGGGCCTATGGTAGAGGAGCCAGCAGGCAGGCTACAGATGGGAAACTTCTCTGGGACATGTTGAGAGGAAGCTCAGAGAAGCAGGGAGGGGTCCCCTGGACAGAGCTCCTTTCTTTGGAGATGGGAGACTCTCCTCTGGGGAATGGAGGCATCAGGCAACAGTTCTCTGCTGACTGGGCTTCTGGAAGCTGCTAGTTTTGGAGAAGTCTCCACTTATCAAAGCAGTTCCACGTTGTCTTTAGCTCTGTGGTTCTCAGCACGCTCTGTGTTGTTGTTTCTAGAAAAAGCCCTGCTGATGTGGACAGGAGAAAACCTCTGCACCGGACAGCGACTCTGATCAGCGACTCCTGGAAGAACAAAGGAAGAGCAAGGACACCCCCTCCTGACACCCGGTTTCGAAAGCCACATAGTGATGTTTGTTTCCTAAACAGGAATCGAATGTTTGTCACTTGCTCTATTTAATTATGACTCGAGAGATTTGCTAACATTACACATTTTGTCTGCAAGTGCTTATTCAATTTTGGTATCAGAGAGACAGGGTGGCTAAACAGTCACCAAGTAACAAGTGTTGAACCTCAATAAATAGCGTTTTAGTAATCGGGTTCTGAAATGCATAGGTCGCCTCTCCCTGTTCGTTCTCTAAGAGAAACATTTTAATTATCTATTGACACGTATTGCGCATAGAACAACCTTCTTTTTCGAAGATAAATGGGTTTATAAGCGAGCTGGGTTAATTAAAAGTCAGTGGAGTATTACAAGTGTATTTGCCAGGGAATGTTCGCTGTAGGAGGGGAGGGGACAGCTCTTAACAGTTGTCAGAATTCTGTGAATGTATTGTTTAATAACCACTTGGCACTTAATTATTTCGAGGTGGTGATCGCTTAAATCTAGACTAAGTACTGTTCCAGTTAACTCTTCTAAATGGCTCCTTGTCAGCGGTGTTGATTTTCTAGGTCAGACCACACTAAGTGGTCACATAGGCGATTGGACCAGAGGGATTCAGGACTACGGGCCTGTCCCAAACAAATCCTGCTCTGATGAAGGATGCCCAGAGGAAATGTCCAAGTTCAACGCTAGCAGTGAGGACAGTTCTGGAAAGGTCTATCATCAAAATGACTCTTGGTTCTGGAGGCTCAGAGAAGGGCACATATCATGACTGAAGTGTTTGGCAGAGAGAACGAGAGGCCAGGGTCCCACCATCCCCAGCGACTTAAGGACTTCCCAGCAGGCCTCAGGTCCTAACAGTGCCACCATCTCTGGTATCACCATTCTGGGGATCAAACGGTGATGAGGCAGACCTTTAGGGGTTAATCTTCCAGATGTTAGCGACCCCTTCTACACTTCCAGATCTCCGCACCCCACTCACATCTCTAAGGCCCACTGTGAGCCTCGCCAGCTCTCTTCTCTTTGCCACAAGACTGCAGCTGAGCATGAACTTGGCACCACAGGACGCATTAGCAACCATCATCAATCAGTCTATGATGAACACAAAGAGGGCCAGCGAGCAGCTCTGGTTGCTTGAAGCTGTGGTGTCCGGGGGATGTTTGCTATGTCAGCATAATGAAGCCTGTACTGATCTCCCTCATTCCCACAGCCAAGAGAAGCTCATATGAATGAGCACCTGACAGCGTAAGTCATTAATGGACCCTCCCTACTTGCCCATCCCCGCCTTCTGTAATAGTGTCTGGACAAAGATGGCAGGGTTCTGAGGAATGCTAAGAACCCTTCCTTAGATGGTAAGAAGACCCAGCCCCAGGCTTACATGTGTGAGTCCTGGTTCCTGCTCAGACCTGCCACAGCCTATTGGCCTGCTACTATACCTAGGAACAGCTTTTGTGAAGAGTTTGGAAAGAATCACAGGAGCAGAAGGCACTGAGAAAATATTGTGTAGGGGTAGAAGAGGTTCATTTTTGCCCCTGATAAGGACACGCCAATTTTCCTTAAAGAGCCTACCTCTCCCTGCACCCCCAGGTCCCCTCTCCCTGCACCCCCAGGTCCTGTCCCTGCACCCCCAGGTCCTGCCCTTGCACCCCCAGGTCCCCTCTCCCTGCACCCCCAGGTCCTGTCCTTGCACCCCCAGGTCCTGCCCCTGCACCCCCAGGTCCTGTCCCTGCACCCCCAGGTCCTGTTCTTGCACCCCCAGGTCCTGTCCCTGCACCCCCAGGTCCTGTTCTTTCACTCCCAGGTCCTGTCCTTGCACCCCCAGGTCCTGCCCCTGCACCCCCAGGTCCTGCCCCTGCACCCCCAGGACAATTCTATATATCCTCAGTTCTAAGGGTGAATATAAAGCCTTAAGTCCATGAAGTAACACACGGACAGAGTTAAAATTAGTGCCTGAACCTCTAACCTCAGGCCTCACCTTTCAAAACCACGCGGTGACTCGTGTGGTGACCCACCAACAGTCTGGGGACACAGTGAGAAAGCTGCACGGAGACTGCAGCTCACAAAGGGACTTGTCTAACTCCCTCCACCGTGACACTTGTCCTTTACTCGTCAGCCCCTCCCATAGCCTCCTTGCTATCTAGACAGGTGCCCCAGAAACAACTCCCCAAGGCTGACCAATCCTGTTCATTCAAAATTCTCTCCACTGCAGGCCTGGGAATGCGAGAGAAGAGTGGCAAGTCACACAAAGAAACAGCCAGTTAGGGCTGAGGGCTCCACCGCCTAGGAGTGACAGGACCAGATGCACTGGGGACCAGATACTCTTTCATTGAGCCCCACAAATCCCACCAACGCTGCTGCTGCTGGGTAGTTTGTGGGGCCCAGTTCAGGAGCCCCTTCAGTTGCCAGGGCTCCGACCAGAACAGATGCTAAGCCGTAGCCCCCCACCTCCAGGGAAGGAAGTGAGAGGACTTACTGCCTGGTTGTGAGCAGAGTCCTTGGGAGCCACAGGACAAGGACAAGCAAGGAACTGATTGCATTGCCCTTGGCAACCACACGTCCCAGCAGGTGGAGTCAATACAGCAGGCTCTGGGATGTGGCTTCCTGAAGCTAGGCTAAAAAAAATCTATAATGTTCTTGCGAAGAACCAATCTTTTTCCAGGAAGCATGAGTCTCCTCCCATCTGTGGGCAGCTTAGAGGGTTCCAGAGACTAAACTCGGGGGGTCACTAAGGATGAGACCCCAAATCAATAGCCTGTAACGGGCAGGGTACTTTCCATATTCGCTTACTTCTTCACCGGTATCTCATGGCCCCATCTTCCGATGGACTCCAAAGAATATGTGTCTTTTGTGGGTTTTTTTTTTGTCTCTTCTTTCAAGCCTCTTGTTACAAAGAAACCTAATGTTAATTGCACTTGATAATGTGCTAATATGCGGCTGAGTCTAGAAAACTTTTGGCACATATTAACTCATTTGAACCTCAGAAGACCCCACCCCATGGAGAAGGTACCATTAGCATTGCCATGTGGGGATCGAATCAGAGTCATAGAGCTTTTCAATTGTTTGCCCAGCATCACAGAGCTCATCACGAGTAGAGACAGATAGCAAAGCCTGTGCCCTTTTACATACATTCTCACTCCTCCCGGGACAAAGTAAATCAAAGTTGCAGGGCCAGCTCTTGCCTAGCAGTGGGACTCAGATAAGCCACGAACCCTCCCTGATCTTCATTTCTTTGTCTGCAGTGCAGACATGATGACTGTAATCCCTACATTTCAGGGTAATGCCAGACGGTCTGTTTATCAGTGATGGAATGAAACATGGACCCTCAAGGATGCTGTTTGCCATTGTCCCTGAACCATGCTCCCAGCCCCAAGGTTTCATTTAGATGATCCGCCAGCCTCTCTGTTATTGCTACTCATCCTCCCCTGGGTTTGCCCCATTGAATCCCTTGCATCTTTGCCATGCGCCCCGCTGACCTCTTTTCTAGCCAGTTCAACTGCCTATGAGACCTCAGCTAGATTTTGTCTCCTTGGACGAGGCACCCTTCCCAGTCATGCACAGTCTGTTGTTGCTTTAGTGTTTTCCCACATGCCCGCACATACTGAGGTCATCATCACACCAGACTGCGAGTGAGTCCACGTCCCTAGACACACCCTCCTCATCCACCAGATTGAACTTCACAAGACCTGGGAGCTTTCTCTGCTCTGTACCCATAGTCTCCAGCAAGGTGCCTGGAACAAACATTGGTAAATATTTGTTACATAAATATGAATGAAAAAAATTTAACATGCATGTTTTGCTTCGTACCCCCTAAAAGATGACAAGTATCTTTAAAGTGAGAGCCACGTCTTGCTATTTGTTTCTTAATTTCTCCCCATACCTAGCGCCATCTAAGCAGAGCTGGGATATGATAAGGTGAGTGATGTACGTGGACATGACATGCAAGAGGGTCCAGCTCTTCTCTTAGCACCGTGCAATAGCAGTCCAGCCACAGAAGATCCTCAGTCCATGACATCGGATTAAACTAAGTGAGCCAATAGTTGATGTCACGGCTATGTCGTCAACTTGACTACATCTGCAATTAACTAAAACATGAGGGGCTGGGCACACTTGTGAGTGATTTTTTTTTTCTTAATTTAATTATTTAAAGTGGTAAGACCTACTTCTATTCTGGATCTTAGAGGTGGGAAGACACACCCATACGCCAGATCTTTTGAGATGGGAAGATCCACCTTTAGTCTGGGTCACACCTTCTACTGGCAGCCTGCAGAAAGAACACAGAAGGAAGCTTTCTCTCTCTTTGCCTGCTCGCTCTTGCCCTTGATAGCAAGTCCATTCCTTACTGGCACTAGAGCCTACTTCTTTGGGATTCTGGCATACATTAAAGACCAGCTGAGACATCCAACCTTGTAGACTGAATAACTACTGGATTCTTGGACTTTCTGTGGGTAGACAGCCATTGTTGGACTTCCTAGACCACAGCCAGTAAATTAGTCTAATAAATCCCATACAACACACGTTCACCCAGGCCCTCGCCCAGGGCTTCCTACATTCCTAGATCTGATGCAGAGCTTGGCCCCATGAATATGGTGGTTGTTGTTGGGTTCAGGAACACCACAGCAAATGAGGGTCATAGGGGGAAAGCCGCTAGGAGTCAGAGTCTGAGCAAGGTCCTCTGGCACGAAGACCGAGGAAATGCAAAGCCCAACCCAAGAGGGTCGTATGGAAATCAGTTAGGTGGGGAAAAGAGGACATTTCAGATGGAGAACTGGGTGAACAAAGCCAGAAAAATGCCTCGTTCTTTGGGGCTCAGAAAACTCATCTGACTGGAACCCAGCCTATATCCAATGAATTTGTTCAAAATCCAAAACTCATGTCCCACCCATCATTTCACTGAATCCCTGACACAAGCGAATGACAATTATTCCCAAGTCATTGCTGAGGAAATGTTGAAGTGTTGCAGCCAGTAGGCCTACTGGGGCCTCTAATGGCTCCCGCGGCGGTGCCTTCTCCCGTGACAGTCTACCCTCATGGCTTGCTGTTTAGCACCCTTTGCTGGGTCCCCTAGTGTCACCATGCACTTCCTGTGGGTTTATAGCTTCCCGTAACCCCCTTTTTGAGGAGTCTGTTTTTAGACACTTGGAAAGCACTTTGGTTTAAGCTGTGTTAAGCAGCTGGACAGAGAGGTTTTGGGGTGGGTGGGGGCTGGGCGTGGGAAATGGGACTTGTTTAGTCTTTTCTGCCCAGCCATGGCAAAATGGAAACAAAATAACTAAGGCCTCAAAAGCAGGCTTTGACTTAAGTAAAAACAGAAATTGAAAGGCTCTGGGCAAACAATGTGGACAGCATGTCACTGCTTTCTGAAGTGTCACCCAGACCAGGTTTCATTCAGCCAGGGAAGAGTGTGCCAGCCTCCTTTGTCTGTGTGGACAAGAGCGAAGCAGGCGGATTAGCCAACCCCCTGTGGACAAAGACACAAGCTTGAAATGCTGCTCCGAACGCCTTAGCTGGGGGGTCAAGAAGGTAGCAGTGTCCAGAGTAGCCCTGCAGGGCTCCCCATTGCCCACAGCTAGCTGAGTGACCCAAAGGGCTGGTGGGAGGTCCCAGCAGGGGCGTTTCCATTTTAACCCCATTGTTTAGCCAAATGAAGCCAAGATGTTCCTGCCCCCCACTGGAGAAGTCAGCCCAGCTTCAATAATTTCTGACTGCTGACAGATAATTCAGAGATATTGGATATTTCACCACCTGGGGACTGCCCTTCACCACCACAGCAATCCGTTACTGCCCGCCAACCAGGGGCCATGCAGAGGCCCCGGGCCCCCTCACGCCTTTACGATCAAGCTCCCGTGTCTCGAAAAATATTGCTTGAATTTATTTATATAATCAGGTTAGGAAGACGGTGAGTTATTGTGAAGTCAGCATTCTTCTCTCTTCCCCCACTAATCCTTTGTTTGAGATTCTGCTCACAGGACTTCGATTACTAATGCAATTACATGCTACCTGGTAAAGGGTAATCCGAAAGAAATGAAGCCCCTTCCCACGTCGTAGTTTTTCACTCAGAGCACCCGGCTCCTAAAACCGCGTGCTGACCTAAGTCAATTAGCTACTGACTTTATGATCACCTCCATTTAAGGAACACGTATATAGACTCTTGCTGTTGCCCTCACAAGTGCATCGGTCATCTCGAGAGGAAAGGCTGGCTCTCGGCTGGTGCAGCAGGCTCTGGCGGTCTCTGAGGAAAGGTCAGGTTTCAAAGAGATGTTCAGAACAGGGGTGGTTCTTGTAACCACAGAGCGCAAGGCTACCACCCATCCAAGTCATGTGTGTGTGCTTTATCCTGGCGTCACTGAAGTTAGAGGCTTCCTACTGTCCCCTTGGTCCTCACGGGTCCTTCTCCACTCACCTTGGGACAGATGTGCACAAGAGCATGCTCGTTGTTTTTGCGTCACTCTGACCATAGTGACCATAAAAGCAACAAAAACCAAACCAGACCGAATCAAGAACAAAACCTTAAGAGAAGAAAGGTTTGGGCTCACAGTTTCTGGTGCCAGCTCAGTGTGGCTAAGAATGCATGACAACTGGAGGGTGTGACAGAGGCTTCTCATGCCATGTTGGAATAGGAAGCATAGTGCATCACAGGAACCAGGTAAGTTACAACCCTCTGAGTTCCACCCCCAGTGGCTTGCTTGTGCCCCAATGACTTGCTTGGGCCTACTAAGCCCCACCTCCTAAAGGCTCCACAGCCTTCCGCAACTGGCATCACCAGATAGGGAATGAGTTTTGAGAACTGAGCCTAGGGGTTCAAATTCAAACCATAACAAGGAACAGGAGGGCTACAGACTCTAAGACTATTCTTCCCAATGTGGCACAGGGGTGATAACGTTGAGAACCTAAAATCCTAGGCTGTTATCATTTCTGCCATGAACCATGTTCTATCATGGATGGAATTTATATGTGGCTGAATTTTCCTGGAGGAAAGACAGAATGCCTTCCTTTCCAAGACAGCTTTTTCTTACAAAAGGAAAGGAATATATGCAAACCACGGAAGGACAAGAATCATCACAAGTCATGAAAAGGAGACAAGTCCAGACCAGAAAGAACTTTATAGTGTAGGCTGAATTTTCCCAGACAACCAGCGCATAGAGGAAAAAAAAAAGGATGGCTTAGTCATCCTTGGGAGAGTGGGCAAAGGAAGAGGGCACTATGAGGGAGACAAACCTGTTGCAGGAGCAAGTCACTTGTCAAGTAGCTGTGTGATAACATTTCAGACATATGACATGCCTGTAGTAAGGAGGCCGCTAGTTAGTTCCCAGCCACTTAGCCCCAAAATAATCACACAAAACCGTATTATTTAAATCACTGCTTCGCCCATTAGCTCTAGCTTCTTATTGGCTAACTCTTACATATTAATTTAACCCATCTTCATCAATTTTTGTATCGCCATGTGGCAGTGGCTTACAGGCAACATTTCAGCATGTCTGTCTCCAGTGGGGCTCCATGGCTTCTCCTAACTCCTCCTTCTTCTTCCCAGTATTCAGCTTAGTTTTCCCTGCCTAAGTTCTGCCCCAAAGCACTTTCTTTTTTTTGTTAATGGTAATCACAGCATATAGAGGGGAATCCCATATCACCTCCCCTTTTCTGTTTAAATAAAAAAGGAAGGTTTTAACTTTAACATAGTAAAATTACATATAACAAAACAGGTATCAAGCAAAAATTACAGTTACAATATTTATATCTACTATATCTTTTATCATAACTAAGGAAAACTATAACTATAAATTCTTCAACTCCATCAAAGACTCCAGAAGGATATAATATTACCTAAGTAAACAGGAAGTACATTGTAAGCAACTTCCAAAACTCTAGAATTGACAGGGACTTCTTACTGCCTGGACAGTCACCCAAAGTTCTCTGTATCACTGGGGCATTCATCTTCAGCCTACAGGCCCATATATCTAGCAGACTTTTCCATGAAGCAGAAAATTTCAAAGACAGTTCTGTCTATATTGCCAATTTGTCAGTCACTTTCTTCTGTGCCCTGCAGAATGTTTAGCAGACTCTTTCATGAAGCAGGAACCCCGAAGGATAGTTTCACCTTTAGGCAAGTTCAGCAGTCATTTCTCTGTGGGTCCTGCATGTCCAGTTAAGCAGTCCAGGCAAGAGCAGTTTCTTGCCCAAATGGCTAGCAAACTCCATAAGGAGCCTCTTTGATGCCCATCTTCCTCTTGAAGTAACTGGTGCTGCCAGGAGCAGACATGTCTCTGTCATGAAAAGTCCTAACTTCTTAAAACATTTTAAATGCCATATTCTGTTTGAAGGTTTGAAGAATAACTATCTATCTGAAATACATCTGTACATCTAGAAAATCTAACATGACTACAAGCTTGACTATTATAGATGATTATCTGTTAACCTATATTTCTTAATTATACATTACATTTCTAAATGAGCTGCACAAACACAATACCTTAATCAAGAGCAGAAATATACATTTAATAAAATTGACTTTAAATTTGTATCAACAAACCAAGATCCATACCAATACAAAGTATCCATCTCTATAGCATATCCCCCCTTTAAATGTAAAGAAACATTTATAAGCAATATTTGGGAATATGGGAGCAGTTCTTCTCCATACTGCTTCCTGCTGTTTATTGGGCAAAGTAAGTTTTTGAGGGGTGTTCAAGGTGACCTTTCAGGGGTTCTTGTTCCATTAAACCATATTAGTCTGGATGCAACCCACAGATGTAGAAGGAGCTGCGGGCTGCGTTCCTGCCATCCAGCTCCCGGCCGCCTGGCTAGCTTATGCCCCAAAATAACAACACACAAACTGTATTGTTTTAAACGCTGCCTGGCCCATTTCTATTAATGTGTGTAGCACCTTGAGGTGCTCTTGCCAGGAAGATTCTAGCCTACGTCCATCCTGGGTCGGAGCTTCATCGCATCTGCCCTCGGGAGCAGAGCTGTGGTATCTCTGTTCACTTCCCTTCTTCCCAGCATTCTGTTCTGTTTACTCCACCCACCTATGTTCTAACCTACCAGGGCCCTGGGGAACAGAGCTATGGCGTCTCCACTCACTTCCCTTCTTCCCAGCATTCTGTTCTGTTTACTCCACCCACCTATGTTCTAACCTGCCAGGGCCAAGCAGTTTCTTTATTTATTAACCAATGACTTTCCTCCATCACACAGGTTCTCACCTTCTATGGAAACAAAAGAAGAATTTCTTCCAAAGCAACATATCCTTAGACCCATATTTTGAATTCAAGATACCTTTAAAATATATATGTTGGTTTAGCTTAGCAGCCCATATAATGAAATGTCTCTCTGTACTTAGCTCCTTCACAGTCAAAAAATTTAAAGAAAACATAATAATATATATATAATCCAGACTCTCTTTGCATATTCCATCTTTATGTGGCTTTTCTTCCTCTATTGATTTTTAATATTTATTTTATTATCTTTACTTCTTTAATCTATGGCTATACTCTGTCTCTTTAAAGACTTTACCTTTTAAAAAAAAACACTTCTTTTTATAACTCTCTATACTCATTTTCTTCTCTCTTCCAAGCCTATGTACATTTATCTAGCACTGTGTCTCGCTTAGAGGTCTTTTATGTCTGAATCTGTCCTATTGTGTATCTGTAGTCCTTTACTGTCTTAAAGAACTTTTAAAATGGTAAGCAGCTTGGTTGCAGCTGCTCTGGATGCTGGCTCTGCCTCTCTCTACTTTCAAAATGGTGGAGGTACCATTACTGCCAACTCTGGGACCACCAGGTAGGAGCCATGCTCAGCACTTTAAATCTGAGAAGGAGCATGCAGCACATAAACCCTTTTTATCTGAGTAATAGCTAAATATGCCATGCAGAGCATTGCACGACCTGGAAATATCTCTGTGTATGGCGGCAGGAATCCTCTATGCTCTCCTGCCAGTGCACGACGTATATGTGTTTTCTATCTGTGGGTTATACTTCAATTAAAAGTTTCCCTAAATGAAACTGGCTGCCTCTGAGGCCCAAGAGAAAGGAGAGGAGATGAGATATTGTTCTTTTCCGAGGCTTACCTTGTCGATGGCTCTATTAATTTTAGCTGCATGTGTATATTACTTGGATAAAAATTAATTATTTTCATGCTTCATATTGGACCATTGGGTGACTTCTTGAATATAAAAGTGCAATGGCCCCCAAAGGCAAATTCCCTATGTTGCGGTTAAGCTCCAGGAAGATGGGTATCAGCTGACTTAGGGAAGTGACTTTCTAATCACCCGCCTCCAATAACTTGGCTAGTGAGGCCCTGCCATGAAGTGCACAAGGCCAAGAGATTGGAACATGCATTGCCAGGCAGCTGCAAAGCGGAAGCGCCTCAGCCAGGATTCTGCAGAACACACTTTTGTCTGAGGAATCTGAGTTTTGTTTGCTTGTTTACTTTCTTTCTTTCTTTCTTTTTTACATTTTTAATAACTTCTTTGGTCCAGAAATAAATTTTAAAAAAATAAAAAGTCAAGAAATAAATGAAAAAAAAATACACCCTAAAGATTAAGACAAGATTCAAACTAGAATAAGGGTCAAAGGATTTTTCTTCTCCACCTTGGCATCAAAGGAAAACAGGCAGTGAGTGGCCCTGGGGAAGAGAACACATCTGAGCAACCAAGTCAAGCATGGCAGCCCCATTGGTGTTGCCATTATAGAAAATAATACAGGGTTCCTCCAAGAACTAAAAATAAAGCTACCTTATGATCTAGCAATACTGTTACTAGGTCTGTCCCGAGGAATTGAAGCCAGTATGTTGAAGAGAAAATTGCATTCAAAATTACTGTAGCGGGAGCAAGTCAAACAAAGTCCAGCTGATGCAGGGTAAGGAAAACGAGATACACACAAGGACCACCATTCAGTCGTAAGGAAGGAAGAAAGTCAGCCATTGCCAACAACATGGATAGGACTTGAGGACAGTGTGTTAAGCAACATAACTCAGGCTCAGAAAGGCATGCAACACATGATCTCAACTTTTGCAATAAAAAAAGTTGATGTTCTTGAGGTTGAGAGCCAAGTGGCTGAGGAATGGAGGAGAGGAAGTGTGGTTGCAGCTCAGTGGGCTCAAGGCTGAGTTAATCAGGGAGCTGAAAAGACTTCTGGGGCTCTGTTGCTGAGTCGTAACAACCATTAGCAATATTTATTGCATGCTTTAAAATAATTAGGAGAGGATTTTGAACATTCTTACAACAAAGGAATGATGAATGATCAAGGTGATCAAGTTGCTACTAATAGCTCTGATTTGGTCATTGTACAATGTATACTGCATCAAAAAGATCATAGAAAGCTCATCGGCCGCTTTTCCTGAGGTCGCGGTCACATGAGTAAGACCCGCATGTTGTTGGGTCCCTTTCATTTTCCCTCCCAGCAGGTAGGTGTTCAGAAAGGTGGTTCCCCTGCAAATGTGACAAATGGTTCTACCCTGCTCATCAGTTTGGAGGTGCTATTAGTCAAAATGATGAGGCTGCCTCTCAGCTTTGCTGCTGTTTCTAAACGCAAGCAAGCTGACTTTCCCTATGCAAGGAAGCAGCAGTGGGAACCTGACCTGCAGCAGCCCAGGTGGGCAACCGTGACAGTCTGGGCAGAGATGGGGGGCGGGGGTTATCCTCAGACACTGGGGAGAAACAACCAGAGTGACGCTTGACAGCATGATTCTCTATGACTGATGCCTGCCAGCATCCACACTCTCAAGCCTGGTGATGGGTTGGGGTCCCAATGTCTGAGAACTCTCTGTAGTTGCAGAAGTGAGGAACAGAGCTGGGCCCCTCAGCACAGCCCAGGGGACTGCCCCAGGGCTCAGCTGGTGGCCCTGTCTGAATGTGGTCCCCTGAAGCCTAGTGGAGACTCTTTTCCTCCCTGGTCGTCTTGGAGACCAAGAGCCACTGAGACAGCTTAGGTGCTTCCGGTCTCTTTTTCCCTGGGGAGGGAGGCCGATTTTGTCAAATGACAAGTCTTTTGCCCAAACAAGAGCATTCTTCCTTGTACAAAGAACAACTTTACCAGATATACCTCTTTATTTGATTTTTAAATCTTCATAAATTTATACAACGTATTTTGGTCCTATCCATCCTCTATTGCCTTCCTCCAGTTCCGCTGACTCCCCAACCCCATCACATTTCCCATCTCCTTTCTAACTTCATGTCTCTCTTTTTTTAGCCCACCAAGTCCAATCGGTGCTGCATGAATGTACACATGTGTGGAGTCATTCCCTTGGCCGGGGTGACCTACCAGTGGCTTCCCATGTCAAGAAAAACAACACTCCCTCTCTCAGTACCCAACAGTGATCCGTGGCTCCTCAGCCAAGAGTGCAGAGTCAGGAAGTCCTCCCCTCTCCATGGTGACATTTTTAGCATTCTTGATCTTGTCTCCACCTTTAGCAAAGTAATCACAGTTGCTCTGTGTGTGTGTGTGTGTGTGTGTGTGTGTGTGTGTGTGTGACAGCCACGTCACATCCAAAGGCCAGCCTTTCACATCCTCTATTTGCCACATTCTTCCTGACCCCTGTCACTCTATGTCCTCCGGGCCTCTGAGAGGGTTATAATGTAGATACTCCACCTATGGCTGGCCGTGCACAGTTGCTTGTTCCTGGCATTTTGAGCAGTTAAGAGTCTCTGCATTAACCCCTACCCTCTGTAATGAGACTCTAATCATGGCCAAGAGAGGCACAAATCTATGATCTAATGGTAAGTATTTAGAAGGGGGCTTGAAAACACGACCATTTATTAAGCCAACATCAATAGGTTCTCCAGGGGGGCCTGCAGGTTCCCTAGCCATGGCTTTACAGCCCAGGGCATAAATTCTCTCCTGTGCAACCTCTCCCTTCAATTTCCTTTTAGCTTTTCAAATGTGATACTAGGTTGGTATTGAACCCATGACCTCAAGTCTGCTAGGCAAGTTCTCTGCCACGGGGTCACATCTCTAACATCTCGTTTACTTTTTATTTTGAGACAAAGTTTCACTAAGTTGCTCAGACTGGCCTTGAACTCCTTGCAGCTCAGCTAGGACTCTTCCTGTCTTGGCCTTCCCAGTAGCCGAGATCACAGACCTTTACCACCAAGCTTTGCTGTGCTACATTCTTCTTAACGACATTGTTTGAAGAAATTTGGAACCCCAGACCATGACCGGGTCAAGGTTTGAGCAGTAGTGTGTAATAGTTTTCCTTCGAGATGGAAACATTCCATTTCACAGGGAAGCTCTTCAAGCAGGGAGGAAAACAACTCAAAAATAGCTTCAGGAAGTCCCTGAAACTGAGCAGATTCTCTATGCCTCTCTTTCCCAGAGTAAGAAATAAAGCTACAAAGAAGACTCTTAAACAGATCAAGCTACAGAAAAGATTCTGAGACCAGACCATCTGCCTGTAAGAAGAAACCAGCTGAGCCACCTGGAAGAGGTTTAGAGCAATGAAGCCCCTGAGAGGATACTGCCCCGCCTACTGAGCTATCCACAGGCCATGCACTGGGCTCCCGGCTCCCAGTTTGACTTTGAGTTATTTCTGCTCCTGTAAATAACGACTCCAATAAAACTCATTGGACTTTGGTGGCATTCATTCTTGGGTCTGTTGTGGGCTCCCTCTCTGACTAGACGAGTGTGGCATCTCCCCAGGAGATGTTTTGTCACACCACAATCAGAGAGCTAGGAGCAGGTGACCACTAGCTCTCCGCACCTGTTAATCCTAATTCTGATGTCAAGCTACCTGGATTCACACCTGATGCTTTGCATGGTACACATGTACCTGAGTGAGTGGTTTCCCTCTGTAAGCTTTACTTTCTTTATCTGGGAAAAGATTCCCCACCACACACAAAAATCTCCCCACCTCAGCGAATAGTGAGGGTATGCCCAAATAATAAGTATAGAACACTCAGAACCAAATGTGGTCCAGAGATGTAGATTTGACCCTGCCAGCCGTCTTCATACGGGGAACACTCTGCCCAGGGTATGCAAGAGCAGCTGGCTCAAGGCAGAGCTGCGTCTGCAGGCTAGCCACACCAACCTGGAGGGGCAGGGGCTAGTTGCTTGTTTGGCCAGTCTAAATGACTTATTACAGCCGCCTGGCAAGGGAGTTAGGAAGGAAGAAGATAAAAAAATCATAACATCGATTTTTTTCCAGCACGTGAAACCAGCAAAGTTATTTCCAGATCCATCCTTTTTGAAATTAAATTAAATAAAGTTTAGCTCAGTTTGTCAATTTGCTGAAAACCATCTCTGTCCAATTCTCTCCTTGGTGGTGACGGAGTGTACAGGGTGGTTTTTTTTTTCCTGGGGAAGCATTATTGCATTAGGCGAAGCACAAGCCTATGATGATGTTCCAGAATTTTAAGAGCCTTTTCTGCCCAATGAGGTGTCCATTTGCAAGTACTTTCTCCATCGCCATTAGGTAGGCGGCTTAGCAAATGGGGACTGTAGCAAAAGAGCCCTCCAGGAGCGAGCTGTAGCTGAAGGACTGGGCTCTTCTGCAGAGACGCAGTCCCTCCGGCGGCTGCTGGAATTGTCCCTCTGCCTCAAAGACACACTTCCAGAAAAAAAAAAAAAAAAAACAGAAGCATATTCCTCTTTTACTTCAATTATGAGATTTTTTTTCTTTCTTTCAAAAACAATAAATGTGACGGTTATTTCAGGTAAGGAAACATAACCTCGAAGCTGCCTCAAGGAGAAGTGTTTGCCAAGCCCCAACTCACCCAGGTGAGGGGCTAATAAAAGCCTCTGGAGGGGCCAGGCAGGGGCAGACAGGAGTAATAAGTGGTCTGTCAGTCATCCTAACCAGCCAGAACCGCAGGCAGGACCTGGGGAGAGATTTCCCACTGTTAACGGGCCGGGCAGTGAGTGGGGTTAATAAAAACTGGTTCTATTGCCCACGCTCAATGGGAGGAGGACTGAGTAATTAACTTCACTTGCCTCGCCCGTCAGTTTGCCCCTGAGACCAGTGATCCCTGAAAGGTCAGGAGCACAGAATCAAGGAAGAGGAGTAGATGGCCAAGGGACCAGTTTTTAATCAGAAGTCAGTCTAGGGCTGGACTATTCCGAGGCATCTGAACTGTTAGGAGCATGGACATTTGTCCAGGAGGTTGTCCAGGGTGCCTTCAAAGGGGTCAGTGGCCCACTTCAGTCCTTCGGAAGCACGTTCTCGCTTATTCCACAAAGCCTGGGCTGTGTGGTCCCACCTTCCTGCTCCCAAGACATCTCCTACATTCCTCAGTAAACACCCTCCAGCACCCAGCACTGTCAACTGCACAGCTCCAGTATCCCAACACGGTCTGCCCAAAGAAGAGGATTAAATGAAGAGAGGGACCCCAAGGGGACCCTCTGAGATCTTGACAGCATGGCCCCTGTCAGGACGACTTGACAGTTGAAGTGAATGGCAGCACGTCCATTCAATAGGCTGTTGTGTAACTCCCAGCAAATGGGGCAGGTGCATATTTATTGCTTTGGAAGAATGCACGTGATATGTAATTCAGGGTGAGAAAGGAAGCTACGTTCAATCTAAGGCTGTTTTTTTTTGGAGGGGGGGATTGCCATTGTTCTCTCAGCATTTCTAGCTCACCCCACATGCCCGCGGGTGGGGGGAGGATGGAGGAGAGAGTACTGGCTTGGACTATGGTTTTAAAGAAGAGTATTAACTTACCATGCCTCAGAGTTCTCGTTGGTAGGAAATGCATAGGTAGCAGCCATCCCATTGGGTTATACGATGCATTGATGAGGAGATTCAGGTAAAGCCCTCTGGTGACTTGTGATGGCACCTCCTCTAAATATGCCATCAAAAGTCACTAGTCCTGCAATGGGTATGCTGGCACAACCCTGTCTTCTTAGCACTTTGAAAACTGAGACAGGAGGATCTTGTTCCAGACCAGCCTGAACTACATAGCAAGACTCTGTCTCTTGTCAACCCTAAAATGGCTCTCTGAATGTGGCTGACAATGAGGGCTGACTGAGAAGCCAATGATAATGGCACTGGGTTTTGATTCTACTGCATGTATTGGCTTTTGGGGAGCCTCGTCTGTTTGGATGTTCACCTTCCTAGACCTGGATGGAGGGGGGAGGGCCTTGAGCTTCCCACAGAGCAGGGCACCCTGACTTCTCTTAGGACTGGAGAGGGAGGGGGAGGGGGGAGTGAGAGGGAAATGGGAGGAGGGGAGGAGGTGGAAAATTTTAATAAATAAATAAATAAATTTTTAAAAAGACTCTGTCTCAAAAACTAACTAACTAACTCACACCACTAGCTCTCACTCCTGAAGTAAACTAAAGCACGCGATGCTAAGAACAATCTGATTTTCCTGTCAACCTGTTCTGTCTCTGTCATTCTCATGACCAAAGCATATTTTGTGCCATTTATTACATGTAATAGACTGTTATCTTGCCAGCTTTTTATTTTAACAAGCTAACAAAGTGAACATTCTTCTATCTAGAGGAAAATAAGCCAGCCACATTAAACTACAGGCTTGAATCTCCCCTGCCTCAGCACCTCAAATGCTAAGATGACAGGCATGTGCCACCACGCCCAGTTTAGCACAAAGAGCTACGGATGGCAAAATTATTCTTTAGCTCTGAGACTGTGAACCTGTTAATGTGTGGGTCCTCAGATAATGGTGTGTACCCCCCAACCCCAACACACACACACACATAGAAAGTATTCTGGCACTAAAGAACCTTCCCCACCAAGAAGACTCCAAACCATGCAATCAGGTGAAGAATCCCTAGATCCTTGCAGAAAGAATCTGGTACATTTCGATTTTAAAGGCTACTGTTGATTGAGAAGGGCACAGACAAAGGTGCCAATGCATTTTGGTTAGTTCCTGAAGTGCACATTTTACCTGACCTTAAACACGTGCTGCCTTTGTTGTCCTGTTTGCAGGCCTGGTGTGGGGCTCTATCACTCCCCATCCTCCATCATGCAGGGCGGCTTCCTAAAGTGAGACAGAAGGTTCCTGCAGGACGCTCATTCTTCACTCATTAACAGTGATCAGTAAACCCTATGGTGTTCATTAAAATGGTGCTCCCCGGCACTGTGATATTGTTTTTCTTTGAAAGGCAACTTTAACTGCTGTGAGGTCAAAGAAATACAGAACAATTACAGAGAGGGTAATCTCACCATACTTTGTTTGAGGGCATCCTAGGGGTAGGCAAGCCGTTCTGATTTATGGCTACGTGGACCCATGGCTCCCATTTGAAGGATATTTTCTGGGGCTCTGCCCTGCCCCCCTAAGTCCATGCAAATTTGAGGCAGGGTAAAGAGCCCAAAAGTGACAGTCCTCTGCACACAGGAGCTGGTGACTTCTGACCTCACCTGGGTTTGCTTTTATGACTTTCATATCCCTGAAGTTATTTAAAAGAAGATGAAATATGACAGGTGCTGGAGTTAGCAAACGCAGCCAGTTGATTGCATTCAGGGCCGCCAGCGGGAACCCCTCCCTGAACATCGTCAGCACATTTGACAATGCTCTGTTCGGTGCTGGCCTCTGCATTTCTCCCCTGACCTGCAGAGCAAGGCTGCTGTGCTCACCGGTGGACCAAACATTTGCTTTCTGCTGCTCACATTCTCGTTTAGGTCCATCTGCGCCAACTAGAAGTTCAGGTGAGGCTGATTCCTCCTGGCTCATTAGTACCTGGGGATATGCATACGGTTGTTGAATCTCACCAATCCGAGCACCACATTCCAGGGCCATGGTGATAGCCTTCAAGATAGACATGTGACTTTAAGTGGTCAATGAACACTTTCCTCTGGGTTTCCAAAGAAACTATGGGAAAGAGGATCTCTCTTCTACCAAGGAGTCTAGCCTGATGTAAGCCTAGAGCCTCCATGTGGGAGGAGCCTGTATTGGTAGAAAATACAAGATACAGCAGAGGAGATAAGGACTGGAAACAGACCTCTTAGGACATGATTGACAACTGGATGCAGCCATGCATGAAGCCATTTTGAGAATTCTTAGATGGAAGCAATAGTTTCCTTAGGACCAAGATATACACCACCTTTGGTCTCTGTTTCAATCAAAAGATGTCTAAGTAACAAAGATACATTTTACTATAAATTGAGAAGCATGAAGAAAATTCTTAGCCTATAATTCTATCCACACCAGCTTCTTAAAATTGGAATGCCATTATCATTGATACTCACCTTCTCTTAAAAGAAAAGATACTATGTGTCTGTAAAGCCTTACCCGAACACTGACTTCTTGAGAGGCAGTAGTGTGCAGCTGAGTGGATCATGGAAATGAATCTTAGCTCCGTACTTAATGCGGTATACATCAACAGATGTCGAGGATTTGCTGAGCTGGTAAAAGGGATGCAAGCACATTGTGATCTCCTGAAACCCAGACTAGTACTGAACCATGGCTACCTAACAAGTTAAAGCCTGTACCACAGTTGATCTATAAGAAGCATTGAATGACGCCGGGTGTTGGTGGTGCACGCCTTTAATCCCAGCACTCGGGAGGCAGAGGCAGGCGAATCTCTGTGAGTTCAAGTCCAGCCTGGTCTACAAGAGCTAGTTCCAGGACAGGCTCCAGAACCACAGAGAAACCCTGTCTCGAAAAACAAATAAAACAAAACAAAACAAAACAAAACAAAAAAAGAAGAAGAAGCATTGAATGCTTAGGGATTTTACTGTCTTCCAAGGCTACATTGTTATGACTCGTGAATGCTATTTTCTGTTTACCACAATAGTCATGAAATCCCAACTGTCTTGAGATTACAAATAAATACAAGTTAATTTTTTTAAGCTAAAAGTATCTTAAGCATTATGCATATACCGAAAATCCTGTGAATGAACAGGAAAATTCAGAACCATCCCACTCTACCCACGAGCCCAAGCCTTCCATCTTGTGGTCTTTGCAGTCATAGCAGAGATCTAGAGGACCCAGCAGGAATGAGTTCATATGAGCCCCACTGTGCCCCATCAACCTCTACATGCTGCTGTTTAGTTCTGCAATCGCTGGAGACGGGCAATGGGAAATGAAGAGAAAGGCTGAGCTGGGAAGATGCACTCACCTCTTCTTGTCTGTTGCAGATCTGTCACAAAGACTCTAGAGGACACCCAAGGGCGCAAACAGTGCCAGCTCTGCAGTCTTGAGCTAACCGGGGCAGCCACTTTGTGAATCAGAATGGGGAGCACACACAGCGAAGATAGGACGGGCTTGTGGGAGATGCATATTGCATGCAGGGTAGAGCTGAGTGCTGGGAGGTTTCCTTATACTTCCTGGAATGGTGTGGGTAGGAAAGAGATGAACCAGAGTGGGCAGAGTAACATCTAACACGATGCAGCACAGGAAGGCAACTAGTTGACTGTAATTAATTGACTCTTTCAAAATAGCAGGAGAGAGAGAAGATTCTGCACGTTACCAAGCACAGAGAAATGGAATGTGGTTGAGATGGGCAAGGTGGCTCAAGCCTGTAATCCCAGCGCTTGAGAGGCAGTAATAGGAGGACTACTTAGAGACTCCATCTTGGACATCAGGGGAAGAGGAAAAGGAAAGATAACTTGTTACTTGTTCTTGATGTTTTAGGAACTTACTTGTTAGGACGCTCTCTGATTCTCAGGAGACATTCTGCACTTACAATTTTGAACAATATTGGAACTTCTAAAAAATATCAGTACCCTTGAAGTAGGACTGAATGCATTTTGCATAACCAAATGGATGCATAACCGTGCATAACCATGTTCCTACAGAACAAGGGCTGGAAAGTTATGCCTTAAAATTGGGTGTCAGTGTAGACCAAAGGAACAAAATTGAAGACCCAAATGAGTGCATGTAACTTAAGCCACTTACTATCTGGAAAAGATGCCACAAATATATGCTGGAGAAGAGAAAGCACCCTTAACTGTCTAAGTGATCCTGGGAAAACTGGCTGCCCACATGCAAAGAATGAAATCGGTCCGTATCTATCACCTTGCACAAAAACTAAATACAAATGGATCAGAGACGTGAATGCGGAACCTGGAACATTGAAAATGCTGAAAGAAAACACAGGCAGGGCCCACATGATACAGTGTAGGAAAGGACCTCCTGAATAGGAATCCATCTGTCCAAGAGTTAAGTCCAACAGTTGGCAAACGGAACTTCATCAAACTAATGAGAACAGCTAAAGACACAGTTAACTGGGTAACAGGAACTCCACAGAATGAGAGAGAATTATTCCAGCAGCACATCTGATAAAGTATTAATCTCTAGAATATACAAAGAACTAGAAAACACTCCATTCCATTGTCTTGAGGTCACTTCAATCATTTTATTTCAATTTTTCCATATTTATTTATTTTTTTAGAGAGGACCCCATGGTGTGAACTTATACAGAGAAAGCCTTGGGGGTACACCAGACAAGACACCT
Source organism: Chionomys nivalis (assembly GCF_950005125.1). NCBI lineage: Eukaryota > Metazoa > Chordata > Mammalia > Rodentia > Cricetidae > Chionomys > Chionomys nivalis. The sequence continues at coordinate 38,798,887 of NC_080106.1, forward strand.
ATCTATGTGCAAGCCTGGGAGAGAAGTCCCAGGAGAGACTTATCCTGCTGCATGGAATGATGAACTTTTGGCCTCCGCGATGGGTACAACATAAATGTGGTTCCTGGAGCCCTGTGGCCTGTGACAAATGTTATGGAGGCCCTAGCAATGTAGGATCTTTGAGCCATTGATTCTTGAGAGTGTAGTGAGGTCCTGAAAAGAAAAACTTTGAGAAAAAACTGTGGCATTAGTTTATAAAATGTTGGGCCAGTTTACACTGCTCCAGAGCTGTTGGGTTGCTCATACTCTTAGCCACAGCTGGAAGCACAGATGCTTCCTGATCCCATGGCCACACCTGCTGCCAGAGTCCCAGTGTGCCGTGGGTTTGATCCCTATATGCTATGGAGTGGCCCTCAGAGTTCGACTAGTACGGCTCTACTGCCCCATGGTCATATCCCCCAATGACCCAAGGTGTAACCCGGGTGCTACATAGGTATGTCCTCCAGTGCCTCAGGGTGTGAGCCCAGTGCTCCATGGGTGTGACCCCAGCATTCTATGCAGGTAGCCCCAATTTTCCTGGATGTGGCTCCATTTCTCAGGCTGCCCTGGGATTTGTAACTGGGACCTTAACTCGGAAGCCTCGCCTCTCCTTGGCACCCCGCTTCTTTCCTTCTGCAGTGACAGGCGCAGCTTTGATAATTTCAGGAGCTAATGCTGACCCGCGGTACACGGGTGTTGGGCTTCCATTTCCTCCACGGTCACGTTCACACTCATCATTCCATCCGATCTCGCTGCTGAGGACAAAACTGCATCCCCACTGCGGTGCTAAGCTAGAGACGGAACCTGCGATCCCCTCAGGCATGGGACTGTGTGAGATGAAAGCCACATAAATGAAAGCAGAGGGGAGTGATGGAGAGACAGAGTCCTGAGGACACCGTCTGAGCCTCGCTTTCTTAAGCCAGCCTCCTCTAGAATGCTGGTGTGTGTGTGCGCACGCACGTGTGCGTGCATGCACACAGTCAGTATGAAGCTGTTTTTGTCTTTTCCAGCTTGATAAGTCTACATAATGAAATACCCATCAATCCGATATCCTGGGGCCCTACTCCCAAAGAAAAGAGCATTTGATTCTTGCCCCTTCTATTCCCATTCAGAACCAATGACAGATTAAGCCTCTGGGGTGAAGAACAGGCAGGCTGCAGCCAAAGTATTTAAGGACACACCCTGATTCTTCCATTATTATCGGTTGACTTTAAGAAATGAATGACCACTCTGATGTCCATTTTTTATCAGAACAGGATAGGCTATGTTAGAGTGACAATCCCATAACATCAATGACTTACAGTAAATAGCTCTCAATTAACATATGTTGATAAGAACATAAAAATGCATAAAATAGCAAAATTTGCTCACTCATATGCCCCATGACTCACAGGTTGTCTTGAGTTTCAATGATTTCCCCTCACTTTGAGATCCTGATTGACAGAGTATCTGGCATGAGGAATGTGGCCAGTCTCCATGCCACAGTAGGAAAGGAACCAACCATAGGTTAGCTCTTAAAGCTTCTCTCTGGAAGAGACACATGCTAACATTCCATTGATCAAAGCAAGTCATATGACCATACCGAATTTCATAGATGACAGGGAATTGTAAACCCATATCCTTAGGATACAACCCAGAAAATTCCACCAAGCTGCACCAATAACTGCCACCAGGCACTCAAGACCACAATGGGTTTGCTAAGATTTATGAGTGTCCGGCCCACATGAGCAAGCTATGCTTCCTACAGTTGACACTGCACATCATGGCCCTGACAGGGGTCTCACATTTGCCAAACACATTCTTCTGAGAAGCTCCCTCTGCTGCTGGTGACATGCCTGCCCAGGAACTAGGACAGTGTGGCCATGTTCCAACCGATGCCAGACACCAGCAACAGAGAAGCACAGAGGACGACTGAGCCTGGCGGACTTGCCTGCTGTCATCCAAAGGGTATCAGTACCTCCCCTGGAGAGTCAAGTAGCATGGGCAGATTGCTTCCTCGGGATGTACCACTCTGTGGGTTGACCACTTCAACCCTTGAAATCCCATTAAAGGGATGTGGAGGTTTGAATGAGATGCGCCCCGTAGTCTTAAGAGTTCAAATACTTGGTTCCCAGTTGGGGCAACTGTTTGGGCAGTTTAGGAGGTCTAGATTTAATAGAGAAAGTATGTCACTGGAGGTGGAAATTGAGATTCTAAAGCCATGTACCATTCCCAGTTTGCTCTCTCTGTTTCCTGTTTGTGAGGTTAGAGATGTGAGCTCTGAGCTTGCTGCTTCAACTGCCAGGCTTGTCTGCTACAAGCGTGATGGACTCTAATTGTTTGGAAACACAAGTCCTAAATCAATCCTTCCTTCTATAAGTAGCCTTGGTCATGGTATTTTTTATCATAGTGACTGCAAAGTAGATTAATACAGGGTACATGGGATAGGACTTAGCTAGCATGTCCTCATAGCACCGATAGGATGACTTCGTGGATATATTCTATTCAGCCAGACACAGTTCTCAGAGGAAACACTTCCCCATCTTAAGAGTAAAGGCTCTTGGCCACCCTGCCCACCTATATCTGAAGAGAAACAGAGGAGGAGGAGTGGATGGGAGAGGAGGGACTGGGAAGAGAGGGGGGAAGGGGAAACTTTGGTTAGAATGTAAAGTTAAAATAGTAAATAAAAATTTTAAAGGAAGTAATTGTTTTTAAAGGCACACATTGATCATGACAAGCAGAACCAAAAAACTCATTGAGAAACAGCTTCAGAAATAAAGAGTAAAGAAATAAAGAAAATGGAATACGTTTGTTTACTGCTTGTTTATATCTTTTTAAGAAGTCTCATATACCCTAGGAACACCTGATCCTCCTGCCTCGGACTCCCAAATGCTACAATTACAGTGGGCACTACAGCATCCAGCTGGCATTTTTTCATTATTTTATTTATTTTTGTAGATTTATGTTATTACTTCATGGGTATGGTTGTTTTGCCTTTATGCTGGCTAGTTTTTATGTCAACTTGGCATGAGCTAGAGTCATCGGAGAGAAGGGAGCTTCAGTTGAGAAAAACGCCCCATAAGACCAGGCTATCAGCAAGCCAACAAAATAATTATTGATTGATGCTGGAAGGCCCAGCCCTCTCTGTGTGGAGCTACTCCTGGAATGGTGGTCCTAAGTTCTGCAAGAAAGCAGGCTGAGCAAACCATGGGTAGCAAGCTAGTAAGTAGCACCCCTCCGTGGCCTCTGCATCAGCTCCTGCCTCCAGGTTCCTTCTCTGTTTGAGTTCCTGTCCTGACTTCTTTGGTGATGAACAATGATATAGAAGCATAAGCCAAATAAACCCTTTCCTCCCCGCATTGTTCATGATCATAATGTTTCATTATAGCAATAGTAACCCTAAAACGTCCTGCATATATACATGTATACCTTGTGTGTGCCTGGTAACCATGGGGCACTGAAAGAGGGTATCCAGAAGAGGGCATCGGATTATCCGGAACTGGAGTTACAGACACCAGATGGATGCTGGGAACTAAACCTGGGTCCTCTGCAAGAGCAGCAAGTGCTTTTAATTGCGGGACCATCTCTCCAGCCCTGGGAACTTAAATCCTGGAGCCTTTTGAAAATCCTGATGCTGTGATTTAAAATACAGTTCTCTATGGGAATCGATCCTAAGGTTATGGACCTAAAGACATATGCGCAGAACTGTTCTTCTCAGCAGGCAAATCTCTCCCTCTGAACGAGAGAATGTATGGCCCTTCTACCTTTTTCACATATATATTTCCACCAAGTTACAACCAAGCAACTTTATACAATTATTTTCACTCAGCTGGATGTTGCTCAGCATATGTGGGCGTTAGTGTTATTTGAGCCATACGTAACATTTTTTAAACAGTTTTGTAATAATCACTCTGTTATTGATAGTGGTCTTTCCCCAACTAGTATGTATGTAATTCGATTCAAGATGTTAAATTACAAATTATATGGCGATAAATACACCAGGGCTGGAGATTTTCCCCATGTAGATATGCGGAATTATTTCCTTGGACTCGAATGGCAAATATGGAGTAATCAAGAGGAAACCTACCATACGTCCAAGGGGTTTTGTTTGTTTACTTTAAACAATACCTAGCTCCCTTTGGCACAAAATCAGGAGAACTGAGTTAGTCCAAGTTTTTGACAAAGTTTTAGCCTTGTGATTTTAGACAGCCTTACCCAACATGTCTGACCCTGGGAAGTGCAGAGCATTGGAGGAAAGAGGAAAAAGAACCGATGGAAACATGTTTCAAGCGACTTTCACATATGCGGAGGAACCAGCAGCCCCTCAAGAGCCTCACTTGGTGGCAAGCCAGAGAAGGACTTTCCCACTTTGTGACTGGGCTCCAGTACATCCTCCTCTGTCCTTTCAAGTCATCAGGTTTATGGTTGGATTAATCACGTTATGAATTGAATTAAACAAGGCTTTCCTTCCCCCAGGACTCCAAACGGTGGAAATCAGACTTGAAATCCTCAGCCGCATGCAGCAGCTTTATTAAAATCTGTCCTAGACAAGAGAGGCCGAGTTGACGGTGCAAGGGTGGTGCCCGGGAGGGAAGTCAGGTGCAGAGCGAGCATATGAAGCAGGTGGGGGAACGCGTGTCCGTAATTGCTAAACAGACACTTCTAACTAATGCTCTTCATTTGACTTCAGCTGCTGTGATAGAACACCAGGACCAGAAGCAACTTGGGAAGGAAAGGGTTTATTTTGCTTGCACTTCCAGATCACACACATCATAAAGGAAAGTCAGGTTAGCAACTCAAGGCAGCAACCTGGAGGCAGGAACTGATGCAGAGGCCATGGAGGATGCTCTCTGTGGCTTGCTCAGTCTACTTATAGCACTCAGAACTACCTGCCCATAGTAAGCTGGGTCCTCCTAGAGTAATCATCAATCAAGACAAGCTTGCCTATGTATATCTCTGATGGAGACACTTTCTTGACTGACATTCCCTCTTAGCAGGTGATCTGAGTTTGTATCACGCTGGCAAAAGCTACAACCAGGACATAAGTAAAATACCTGATTCAGACAAAGCGAAGTGAGAATCCCAAAGCCAGTCCCACTCTCTGTCAGGAAGTCATGTGGGAGAACAAGCGTCCTCAGAACCTGAGGCTTCTGAGTTATCAATTTCACATGTAATTCTGGACCATTGCTGTCTTTCAACATGATACAAATATGTATAAATCCACACTCCAGACAGAACACAAACCCATCACCGAGCAAGATTTGTATATGCTTGTATATAGACATATCTACACACACACATATATATATGTATATATATACATATATATAAGAGAGAGAGAGAGAGAGAGAGAGAGAGAGAGAGAGAAATTTTCCATGGAAAAATCTTATGGCATTTTTTCATAACAATTTCTTGCCATAAATGAGTCCTAAGCTGATCTTCACATCTGCTTGGTCCCTGCCTTTGGAGGGGGCACACTTTCCTCAGCTCTCTCCCTATCCCTGTCCCTGTCCCTTGGCTGAAGTTGTGTGCTGTCCTTTGCTGATAATACCACAGTGATCTTGTGTCCATGTATAGTACCTCTCTTGGGTAAACAGAGTCACCGAGTTCTAAGACCTGGCATTTCTCAGCCCTCTAGGGAGTTGGGAGCACAGCAGACAGCCACTTTTCTCAGATCCATGCTCTCATGTTCCTGGACAGCCGGCTGACTACAATAGGTAGAGCGGGAGAGCGGGGGACTGTGTGTCATCCAGAAGCAGGATGATCTGCCTAGATTCACGCCACCAGTGGTAAGTGGGAGCAAAAGAGTTGGGGTGTGGATGTAGGGAGCAGGCAGGAAGGTCCCTGCCAACTAGACAGAAATGGGGGGACATCTCTGGTCCCCCAAAACTATCCCCTATGCTGTCTAAACACTCCCGGAATCCATCAGAAAGTATCCAACAGAGCTTTGTGAAATGCTAGTTTCTAAATGAGGTGATTTAGACTCCCTTGGCCATGCGCAATTAGCTAATAAACTACAAATGAATAATGGACTCTCAGGAGACAGCAGGGACGGGAGACAGCATCACAAACAGACCGTAGTTTTCCTCAGGGACTATGGCTAAGCCACGATTTCCTCTGAATTTTCAGGCAGTTTTTCCCCTTCTTTATTACAAGGGTGTTCTTAGCCTGGGAAGGATTCCCTCTGTAGGTTCAGCCAGTTTGCAGTGTGACCTTCAGCTGCCCTCCTTCAAAGGAAAGGACAGGGAAACAGTTTTAGCCCAGCCTGCTCCAGGCCTGAGATGTCTGGAAAGTCACTGGATTCCCAGCTCAATAGCAAGGGCTTGCTTCAACCTTTGTACCAGGGACTGTTTATGTGGGTCCAGGTATGTCTTAGGAGAAAACAATCCCCTGTCCTGCCAAGAAAGGACAAGGCTGGGCACCGAGCACCCGGTAAGTGCCCACAGGGTACCAGGCTTGCAGTCAAGTGGTTCAGAGAGTAAAAACATTTTTGTTTGGAGGAAATAAGTTTCTCCATGACACTGGAGCGTCTCTCATCTCCCGGGACTGTTACGATCTCATCTCAGTAGTCCCAGGGCGCAGCTTTCTTCACCATGCCAATATCTGCCCACTGACACCTGGGGCACAACTAGGAAGACTCAGATTGTATTTTTCTCTGCGGGGAGCTGGTACACTCTATGCTGGGGATGTAACTATGGCTCTTTCATTGCAAGTGATAGACACCCAAGCCATGTGGTTTAAATTTTTGTAGGATGGAAAGTTCTGGAGATGAGTTATGCAACAATGTGGAAATACTTGACATTACTGAACTGTGTGTGTAGACACGACAAAGGTGGGGTAGAAACTCAAGTAACATGGAACGGAGCACAATGCAGATGTATCAAATGGCACAGCAGGCACAGAAAACAGTGCGAAGATGCCTCAAAGAAATTAAAACTAGAACGACCATACAGCCTGACAATCCCACCCCGGTATGTTTACCCGCCAGAATTTAAACCAGGATTCAAAGATAGACTTGCATCACTGTGTCCGCTGAAGCATCATTCAGGATAACCAAGAGGTAGGCACAGCCTAAAGGTCCATTCAGAGAAAAAGAAAAACAGTGGATATATGGAATAGAAAATAATTAAGTCTTAAAAGAAAAAAAATCCTGCTAAGCAAAAATGTCAGTCACAAATAAGCAACCTCTGCACAATTCTATTTCCATACTTTGTTTAAAGGACTGTCGTCGCAGTAGAGAAGCTGAAGCAGGGGTGCCAGGGGCTACAGGGGGCCGCTCAGTGGCTGTGGGCTATCATGAAAAGCGAGGCCTTTTGCAGGCTCTGTAGCTCAGCAAGTGCTTGTCATATACCTGGAAATTGTCACAAAAATGAATTTATGTTACTTTTGTCACAACAGGAGAAAAGAACATACTATACAAATATTTCCACGTCGATAAACACCGCACAGAAACTCATAATTAAGACAGCACATTTTCCATTAGGTGTCTTCTACCGTGGCTTTAAATTTTTATAAATGGTTCAAGTCAAAAGGAAAATTTAAAGGCGCTTGTAGGAAAAAAAGAGAATGAGCTGGGCTGATACACTGGAAGAACTCATTATGTAAAATACCAGCTGCCAGGAGCTTGTCTAATTACCAGAAAGGACCAGAAACCCAAAGCCACAGATTTCTGTGCAGGAAGTCCACAGAAGGACCAGCAGGACATCCAGAAACCAGAAGCTGCCTTCTTCAGGGGCCTCAGGGGACACCTGGCTCCTCCTTTCCCGCTGGACTCAGGCTCCCAATTCTTCAGTTTCTTGCTCTGGACCCATGAGTCTGGAACAACTAGTCAGGCTGTCTTAGGTATCTTTTCATCAGTAACCTTGCATAATCCTATCTCTAAGTTTTACATCTTTCTTTTTTCCTTTTTTCCTTCTTTTGTTTTGAAGTTCTGAAAGAAAAAAAAAAACCCACACACACTTTCCATATGGTACCCTTCTTGGAGGCTGGCCAAGTCCCCAGCTCCCTAAGGCCTGTGTCATGCATATGCATGGCCAAGAAGGTTGTCCAGATACCCGCTGTGCCATCACAGCCTGTCTGCCCAATGTGTCCCTGCTGGCCAGCCCAGCACCCCATCCCGTCTGTCCCCAAATCTCCACCACACCATTAGGCCTCTGAATGAGTGGCAGGCCCATGCAACCACACATCCTGGAGGTGTGTGTGGGAGAAAGAATGTGTTGGAGGAGAAACTACTTGGCTAGCATCACGCTTATGGATGGCCATGAACCTGAGACAGGCACTTTCCCCAGGGGACATGACGCATAAGGCACAGTAGCATGCAAGATGGCTAGAAGATGCTCATTGCTTCAGCATCACACATGGGTCCACCTGACCAGACCCACTGCCTGTGCTCTGAGTGACCGCTTAAAGCATTCCACGGGGAGATGGTTCAGCTGGCAAACGCTCTCATGTCAAGCCTAGTGATCTGAGTTCCGAGGCCTCCCTCCCAGCAGATGGAGAGAACCAACTGCTAAGTACTGTCCTCTGGTTTCCTTATGAGTGAGGTGGCAGTCGTGTGCATGTCTGCCCTCGCACACATACAATAAGAATAAATAAAAGGTTGCTGCCTGTACATATAAAAATAAATAAAAAGCAGCTGCCCGTGGCTTTAATCCTACCACTTGGGAGGCAGAGACAGGTGGATCTTTGTAAGTTCAAGGCCCGCATGAGAGGCATGAAACCCTGCCTTAAAGTTACTTAAAACACCTGCCATTGCCTTGTGGCTAACAAACTGCATTGTGGGATACTGACTGTGGTAGAACACAAACCAGAACTAAGGCTGCTAATAGGTGGTCAGCATTCAAATCATAGCCGGCATAGCACTGTCTGGTTTTAGCAGAAGCTTGGAACTGCTGGGCATGTGCCATAAAAGTTCTGGCATCTTGAGCTCATGAAAATTACTCTGCAGAGCAGATTACTGCTCTAGCTGCTCTTGCACTGGAGAACTGGTCTGTTCAAGAGAAATGTCGTTCAACTTTTTTTTCTTGTTTGGTTTCTGTTGCTGTGGTTAACATCACAAGCAAAACAACTTGGGAAGGAAAGAATTTGTTCTACCTTATGCTGCTGGGTCATAATGCATCGTTGAAGGGACTTGGGGCAGGAACCCAAGCAGGAGCAGAGACAGGAACTGTGGACGGATGCTGCTTATCAGCTCGCTCAGCTACCTTCCTTACTGCCCGTGGCTCATGGCCTGCGTCACACAGCCATTAAGAAAATGCTCCCACAGACATGCCAAAAGACCAGCCTTCTGCAAGAAAATCCTCAGTTAGAGACCCTCTTCTATTTTAGGTTGTGAGCCTAGCCTTTAATGGCTGAGCCATCTCTCCAGTCTGAGAGTTCTCTGGATCAAGTTGACTAAACCAACCAGCACAAATCTGTCTCCATGTTTTAGCATCTCTTGATTTCCTGAGATACAGGAGCTACAGGGAGAGATACATAAGTTATGCATGGCCCTTACTCCTGGGTCTTCTCAACCCTGTAGTGTAAGATGCCCTCAGGAAGGAGGGACACAGCCCATGGACTTGGGCAGCCAGTTCACAGTATGCTGTCAACCATGGTTCCTAGTTGTGGATCAAAACCTTCCTCCTTTAGCCCACTCCTGAACTCTCAGGCTCACGCAACCCACCATGAGGAAGCCCAGGAAGAGCAGGAGGCGGGGGTGGGGGCGTGGGGGAGGGGGTGGGAGAGTTGATGAGGGGGTGGGGGAGTGAGGGGTCGGGGGTGGGGGGGTCCTACATCATGCTAGGAAGAAGCCAGGCTGTGTTCTAGCTCTGGGAGTAGAACACTGAACCACCTATACCACGACCTACCAACCAGCCCTTCTCTTCTCCCCAAGACGCCCTCCACCTCTGGGGGCAGTCCTCCAGCCCAGGGTACTTCCCCACTTCCAAATCAGTCCTCCACCCCCTGAAGCAATCCTCCACAGCCCGCCAGGGTACTCTTCCCCCCTGACAGATCCCTCAGGCTGTTCTGTCCTCCCAGTTCCCTCCCACTCAATCAACCCTCAGGGCTTTGGAGAATGACTTCATTGGACTTATTACTACAGACTGTGGCTCTTTCCAGACCAAACTGCAGCTTGTGACTCCAAGCAGACAGCCTGCCTGCTGGGATGTTCTCACACGGTGAGTGTTGGTCCGATGGATAGTCATCACCGGGCACCACAGATTTATACAGCTCCCTTGCTGCTGGACACCCAGGGGTCACCCCAAGTCACCCTGTAAACAGTAGCGGGTGACTGGAGGGAGTCTAATGGAGATCATGGGGTTTGCTATCAGACTCAAGTTCCACGAGGCCCACTTGACCCCCTCTAAGCTGCACAGCCTTGCTCATACAACCCTGCCCATCAAAGGGAGCCCACTCTCCTTAGAAGGGATCCTGGGAGGCAGCAGTATACAGCCATCAGCCCTTTGTGTCTGAAGAACCCCTAAGACATCTTTGAATCCTCCTCATCATCCTAAAGACAAGAACACCCAGGTTCACTGATGAACTTATTCCTCCAAACTTGAAGTGGCAAAGCCATGACTCAAGGGCGCTCCTGACCAGTGTCTGCCCTCCTTTGTGCCCCTGCTGGCTGTTCTATGATACCTGACAGGGAAAAATGGTTCTTGCTTGAGGACAAGCCTGAGGTACAGTGAGACTGAGCTCTCAGCAGACTGAGTTAGAACATCCAAGGACAGCCTGCCTGGGAAGATGGAGGGGGGGCTGACCATTGACTCAATGTGGGCAGCAGATATAGAGTTCCCTGACTGGTCTTCAGACCTCCTCAGCCTACCCACAGCCTCCAGTGCTGGAACTTTCCAGAAGGAAGCAGGTATGCCTTTTCCAGAAGCCAATCCACTTGTCAGTCCTGCTGCTTTGACAAGTAAATCCAGCCTGTGGAGTGAGTCCCTCAGCCGCATGAGCATCGCCCAGTCAACCCCTTCTGCGCATGCCCACTTCCGCATCAGACCTTCCTCGGGCTTCTGTAGAACCAAGTTCTGAAATTGAGATTTAATCCTTGGCACACCCAAATGAACCCCACAACCCACTCCCCTGCTCCTCCCTAGCCCATGCTAGCGCTGAGGGAAAGGAACACGGCACAACAGTACGGGGAGTGTAATGTAGGCGGCACCTACAGGGCTTGCTCATATTTAAAGCTTCCCTTCCATATATTTTTAATAAAACAACTGATACAAATTCAAAACCAACTTCATAAATCAAACATTATTCCATGTTGGCGGCTTCAAGGTTTCCCGGCGCTTGGCTGGGAGCACCAGTCTCCCAGACGGGCTCTGCACTCCAGCGCTCCAGGTTTTTTGAAAGGTTTATTGGATTTCATAGTCCCTTAAGGGGAAACCCTTTAAATGTCTTTGCAATTATAAGTCTAATAACACTTCCAGCCCTTGGACACAGCCTTGACTTGACAGAGATAAGGAACTCCAAGTTGCTCAGTCAATACCAGGCTATTAATCTCTGTCACCTCGCTGTCACCGTGGCTCAGGAAAACAATGTCGTTTCTTGACCTAGGTGAAGGCACGGAGTGATTTTATTCAGAATGTCGGCATTCATCAACCTGGGTTCTGTCAGCCCCTCAACTCCTAGAAGAGAAGTTCTTCAGCCCTCTGGCGTCGACACCCTTCCAATCCAAGAGTTTCTCTCAGTCTTGGCCTATTATCATTAGTTAGCACTTATTCAAGTGTAAAAAGCCTTTAAGAATAAAGTTTTCCCTGCCGCAAAGAGGTCTGGCAGCTGAATCACTTCCTGCCGCTCTGGAGCGGCCCAGGCCAAGGACAGCTGGAAATTACCAAAGGCCGTATTTGTTTACATATTCAAATGAAGGTTAATTTTTATCCTGTCTCCACTCAAATTTGATTAGGGTGGGGCTCTCCCCCTCCCTCCGTGGTGTATTTATAGCAACAGCCTCCCACTTGACCTTGAAAAAAAACCTAAGAAATTGTTTCAAAGAAAAGCTGACAAAATTCCTAATGGGAAGCGAACAAGGAAAAGCGAATGTTTCCCAGCAGGACACACAGCCTCACTGCAGGCCGCAGCCAGGATGGCTTCATACCCTGGGCTGCCTTCTCGGAGGTGGATGGGTGAAGCCAGCTGTACCCCGGCATAGCCAGGGATAGCAGGGCAGCCTGGATGCCCTCCCAGGCCAGGCATCAGGTAGGGTAAAGCCAATGGGCACTGCTCTGGATTGTATATAAGGTACCTCCCCCTCCAGACACACTGTCTATAGTCCTATGCATTTAAACTCTTGGCCAGGAGCTGGCGCCACTGGTTCAGAAGGTTGTGGAGCCTTCGGGAAGAAGGGCCTTGGTAGAGAAAGTGGGCCGCTGGCAGGCAGGCCTTTGAGTACTTACTATAATCCCAGCTATGGATGTGATGTGGCCCAGGTGCCTTACACATCTGCAACCATGACTCCCTTGCCACAACAGACTGTATTCCTTCTTAAACCACATGCCAAAACGAACCATTCCTTCTTTAAGCTCCTTTTGTCTGGCATTTTGTCACATAAATGGCAAAGGTCACTAACATGGGTGTCAACCCACAGCACAAGGTGCCAGTGGTGAGGGAATGGCAGCCAAGCAACCTCTAGAGGCACGGAGCTGCCCCCAAACCCCCACATGTGGGACCCAGGCTTGGAAAATGGCCAGACAAGAGCTGCTGTGGGTCCATGGCAAGCCTGGGGTTTAGGCACAAATGGAATAGGATCAGGCAGGACTCTGGTCCCCAGCACATGAGATGCACCTGTTTCTTAGTGTTCACGTCTGGAGCATTCTCTTTGGACTATGTTGGAGCCCTCAGAAGTCTGAAGTTGGTTAAGGAACAGCAAGTGGGAGAGCCAAAGTTACACTTTAAGTTTTGATTACTCTGCCTGGGAGATCCGTGAAGCAAAAATGGCTCTGATCTGCAAGCCCCTTGCCCAAGGACAGATAGTTCCTGAAATGTTGGAGGCTGTTGTTTATGAGAAATGACAAGATGCACGTTTTCACTCCCCTAAACAAATCTGTTTGACCCATGTGCAATGGATATGCTTGATCCCATGTGGGCAGCAAGTTCACAGGCAGGAAATATGTCAGGATGCATGCTTGCCCCTGATTGGATATAGTCTGGAGGCACATCAGGCTGTATGCTTGCCCCTGATTGGACCTGATAGGAAATACTTAAGCCATTGCACAACTTGATTCAGGGCCACCTTATGGAAAGCCAGACAAGGACCTGGCCAGAGCCCATCCACCTGGTCAGTATGTAATGAAAGCTTGCTTCAAATTTGGTTTCAAACTGTGGTCGTGGTCTTATCTTACTCTCCATCCGAGGGATTGACACAATTCAGCTTGCTGCGGAGTAACGGGTGCTTCCTAGAAGGCTGAGAGGGAAGAGCAGATGTTGGAGGCCTGGACTTCCCATGAGCCTTGGTCTCGAACTTCAGGGAAGAAAAGAACATACTTTCTGTCTTTGCCACAAATGAGCACTAGCCCCTTCCACTGGCAGTAGTGAGGGCTATTCCTGTCTAAAGCTTTGAATGTATGGCAGCTCGGCTTAAGAAACCAACCAAAGCCGGGCGATGGTGGCGCACGCCTTTAATCCCAGCACTCGGGAGGCAGAGGCAGGCGGATCTCTGTGAGTTCGAGACCAGCCTGGTCTACAGAGCTAGTTCCAGGACAGGCTCCAAAGCCACAGAGAAACCCTGTCTCGAAAAACCAAAAAAAAAAAAAGAAACCAACCAAAGAGTAATGAAAGATAAAGAGCCACTGTACCCGCAAGCAAGAGGCTCAACCAGCAATACCCATCAAAGAGGACATATCTGCATTCAAATTTGGTCTCAGTTTTCTTTTGTTGCTTATATTTGGCAATTTGGTTCTTTTGTGTCCTTTCCTATATATAAGTCTTGTGAACCCACTTCCACAATGACAAGGTTTGAATGAAAATATGAAAGTGCAGGAGCTGTGGACTGTGCTCAGGGTTAGAACCAAAAAAGCAAACTCGGCTTGCTACTTTTGTGAGGTGTGAGGGAGAATCAGCCAGGCCTTAGCTTCCTTATCTGGGAAAGGAAAGGTTGGGGTGAAGCCGACTCTCATCCACTCTGCTCCTCCCTAGGGCCCCTGGGGATTTGGGGCTCACAAGTGAGCCGAGTGTGAAGATGAAGAGCTGAACTAGCCAGACCCATTTGCGTGGAGCTCCTCCACAGCCCGGGACAGTCCCTCGTTCCATGCTAGCCCAGGGCGGTCAGTCACCTAACAGGCCCCCTGCTAACTTTCCACAGACAGACTGTCAGCTTGGAAAAGTTTCCTGAGTTACTTGTGCCTCAATTTCCTCAACTTTAAACTAGGATTATAAATGGAGCTTTCTCCAATGTTGCTAAACGTACTTGGCAAGTGCATATATTAGTATTTGCCATATAAAATATACCATGTGTGTTTCTTAAAGTTTGCAGGTTAGTGGGCCTGGCTATGAGTTTCTGCTCAAGAGGTAGAACATCCCACCTTTTAGAAATGTTTTTCCCTTCTGAGGCATGGTCTCTCGAACAACATCACTGGCCTTGAGCTTTCCAGGTAGCTGAGGATGACTTTGAACTTCTGATCCTCCTACCTCTACTTCCTGAGTGCTGGGATTAGAGATCTGCACAATCACGCCCAGTTTATGTGACGCTGGATATCAAGTTTAGGGCTTTGTGTATGCCAGGCCAGCTCTCTACTGTCTGAGCTATGTCCTCAGCCTGAAATTTCTCACATTAAAATCGTCTCCGTCTCTGAGACACGGAGACAGAAGCAAACAGCCTGAGAGAGGACACTGTTAGGGACCCATTCTGGTACATTCTGAAGGCACAGTCACAGAGAAGAGCCAGGGTTGTGTGTGACCCAGGGAACTTCCCACCCTACCAGAAGCCACCATCTAGCCATCTTCACATTTCCAGGTAATTAGTGAAAGATGCTGATCTCTATGAAATTTTAGCCCAATCCGCCATGAAAAAGAGCCAAGTTTGGGGGTCACTTCCTGGTTCTGCTGAAATTCAGGACAGGGAATGCTGGGAGGTGGGAGGGGGGAATAGCGTGAAATATTAGTTGAAGATGTGTTAATTCGTTTATGCTGTGGAACATTTGTTTAATGATGCAAAGGTGTGTTGCATTCTTATGTTGCATTTAACTTTGTAAAGCTGTGTTAATTTACCTGCCTAAAGCATCTGATTGGTCTAATAAAGAGCTGAATGGCCAAAAGCTAGGCAGAAGAGAGGACTAGGTGGGACTGCCAGGAAGAGAGAATAAGTAGAAAGAGAAATCTAGAGAAAAACTAGAAGAGGAGAAGCAAGAAAAGGAAAAGGAGAAGAGGATGCCAGGGGCCAGCCATACAGCTAGCCATGGAGTAAGATGGAAAAAAAGATATATAGAATAAACAAAGGTAAAAACCCCACAGGCAAAATGTAGTTAGAGAAATGGGATAATTTAAGTTAGAAAAGCTGGCTAGAAACAAGCCAAGCTAAGGTTGGGCATTCATAAGTTCTAAGAATAAGTACAATAAGATTAATAAAAACTCAGAGACAGAAATTGGGGTTCAACTTGAAGGTCAGATAAGCAAAACAACCAGTTACTTGTTCTTACTGTTCCCTCAGTCCGAAATGGCGATCCTGCCTCCAGGAACCTCGGAATGAGACTGTGACTGAGAGCCGTCTCCTCCAGTTCTGTATTCCTCTCTAGTGCTAGGATTAAAGGCGGGCACAATTACTGCCCAGTTTCTATGGCGAACTAGTGTGACTACTGGGATTAAAGGCGTGTGCCACTACTGTCTGGTCTGTAAGGTTGACCAGTGCAGCTGTTTTACTCTCTGAACTTCAGGCAAGCTTTATTTATTGAAATACAAATTAAGTGTGTGATCCTAGAGAAGCTAATTAAGAAGGTGAACCCAAAGAAAAACATTTAGGCGATGAAAGGAGACAGAGACAAAGACCCACATTGGAGCACCGGACTGAAATCTCAAGGTCCAAATCAAGAGCAGGAGACAGAGCACGAGCAAGGAACTCAGGACCGCGAGGGGTGCACCCACACACTGAGACAATGGTGATGTTCTATCAGGAACTCACCAAGGCCAGCTGGCCTGG